>NC_092220.1:0-2400000 GCF_042764415.1 Remersonia thermophila | reverse complement strand
TACGGCGTGAGAATGGAGGATGGTGGGCCTGCCGCAGCGACGACGACGCGCCCGTGGCTAAGCGCCAGTGCCGGCTCTGTCACAAGGGCGAAGCAACCCGCGAACCACCCCGAGAAGAGCCGTCCTACGGCGAGCAGTATCGCCATCTTCTCCGCGAGATGGAGGCGGCCATGGCGGAACAGAGCAAGAGAGACGCCTTGATGCTGCGATACCAGCTCCAGCAAGAGCGCGAGGACATCGACAGTTACTAGCAGTACCGCGAGCTGCTCCGCTCTGGGGGCGGCGTCAACGTGAGCGAGGCGATGCATAGGAGGGATGTCAATGAGCTCAACTATCGGCCGAGCGCTGGACGGGGGGATCAGGCGCAGAAGAACGTCGCCGTCGCCGCTTTTGGCGGCGGCCTTGCGTCTCTCGAAAGCCTCGGCACATGCCCGAGGATCGCAAACTCGCTTGTCGACGTCGCCTTCGTGGCGAGCAGGACGCCGAATCTCCGCTCCCTGCCCGTGCCAAGGACCCAGAGGCTTGCCACTCCGCAGCTCTGCGGCATAGTGGCAAAGGGTCAGATGTGGAAGGAGAGGTCCTCCCCCCGGGCCGTCGGGCTCCTGAAGCTGTCGCGCCACCGAGGGTCGTCGTCCCTGCTTGGGGAGTTGGTTGTGGCGGGGAAGATTAAGATTCACCAGGGGGTTTTCAAGGTGGTTTCTCGATTTTGGAGGGTGAAGGCCTCGTCCGAAGCCATCAAGCGTTCCGAATCCGAGGCCCTTGAACCAGCCAGGACGGAGCATGTTGCGATTCCAGCGATCGCGACCGACGACACCCGGATGGCCGACGAGGCCGGCCGGATCATTGAGCCTCAGGAGATCCAAACCAAGAACGCCGACGCTGTTCGGCTTCAGTGTGCCATTCCTCCAGGCGCCCTGACGCAGGCGCAGCCTGCTCCGGGCAGCTCCCGCAGCGCCATGGACGCGGCTTGGACAGGCCATGCCGTGCATTCTCGGAGCGCTTCACCTCCCATGCTGGCTTCCTGCAACCCGCCGCAAGCTCAGAGCCACGAGCTACGCAACAGCAGCCAGCACCGCGGCGCCCATCAACCATTCTGCCAACGTGAGCCACCAAAGAAGCTTCGCTCGTCGCTGTCGCAACCTGGCAGCCGCAAGAACAAAACCAAGAGGGTATCCTTCAAGGAATGAAGCCTCGCGTTGGTTCGTGACGGGGCGGGATCCAGCAGGCTCTTTTTTTTTTTTTTCTCTCTCCCGGGGTTCGGCATTGTTCTTGAGTGGCTGGCCGAAGAGCACAGCACGGTGGCATGGCATGACGGGCTTTCTAGCGTGGGCGTGACGGTGCTGACGTCCATGGTTCGAGTGTTTTATGTACTTTGTGGCCCAATTCCCTGTCTTCCGGGCTGAGTGCGGGGGGTGCGGAGGAGGTTGGTTTGGCTCGGACGGGGGCTTTCCATGGCGGTCGGGTCGGTCTTGCGGGCGCAAGGAGTTGGGTTTCCGAACCAGGCGAGACAGAGGTGGAGGACATTCCAGAGAATCGGGCAAAGGGGGGGAGGAAGCCTCTGGTTGCTCGCGGGCCGGAGCCATCATGGCTTGAGACCCCTCATGGCTTGATTTTGATGCTGCATTGAAACAACATGACTTTGGTGGGAAGGGGGTTTTCGTTTAGGCTCAGGGGTTTATTCTCAAAGGAGTATTGAGTTGTATCCATCACAGCGTGCAGCAGTTCGAGAGAGTCCCTCATCTCTTGGGAGGGTTTTTTTCCGGTTCATGCAGAGAACACAAGAGAGGTTGTAATTACCTGGGGAGTGCATCAGGGTGAATTGCACTAATTATTACATAGTTACCTGGCAGCAACGGCGTATTCTCTCTGCGCGCGTTCGTTCTCTTGTGTAATAGGCGAACTGTTGGTTTGCGATGTCTTCTATCCTGGCAGCGATCTTGGTGCTCCTGCGTTCTCGCTGTGAGATAGCCGAGGCCATGAGAAAACGCCGTTCCTATCAATTCCTGGATGATGACGTGTGGATTGCTCGACGAATAGCCCGTCTGCCACGCTTGTCCAAGTGAAATGTCTTGGAGGCACTGAGATCAATGTGATGAACTAGTAATTGAAAAACGGTTTGAAGTTCTGAGTTGAGCAGAGCAGAGAGTCTTGCAATTTCAAAGAGCAAACCTTGATGGGCACAGGGAATTCCCGTTTGCTTTGAAAAAAAAAAAAAAAAGAAAAAAAAGAAAAGAAAAGAAAAAAAAAGAAAAAAAAAAGAAAAAAAAGAAAAAAGAACATCTCGTGTGTCCTGTGTCTTCCATTCCCCACCGTTCGTCATGGTCATGCCGCTGGCGTTCATCAAGAGAACCCCATTCGGCCGTTGCGTGTCGAGCTTTCATCATGACCTTTCTTTTGCCTGACGATTCCAACAAAAAGAAGAGATCAGCTCTTCCATCCGACCCAGCGTCGAGAAACGCCCAGCTCCTACCTAGGTACCTAGGTCTTACTATGTATTATCTCTTTACGCCCTCCGCCTCGCGCCCGATCCTTCCCACCGCCATCTGTCCATCGACCCCTCGCCCGGCTCGCCGGCTCGACGCCGGGCCCTGGGGTTATGATTCCTGACGCGAACGGGGGATTCCGTCTTCGCCTCCGTTCGCGCCGCGTCCTCCAGCGCCTCGGCTTCGCTCACAGCCCCCAACGCCTCGGCGTTCATGACGCGCTCGCGCTTCATCTTGTTGCTGCCGGCGTCCTGCCGGCCCAGGGCGTTGGTGTCATGACAGTCGAGGCAGTTGCGCTCCGTGACCCTGCACGTCGTCCAGGGGTTGCAGTTGGTGCCGAGGGTGTCGCAGCGGTCTGATGAGAGAGAGAGAGAGGGAGAGAGAGAGATTGATGGAAAAGTTAGCCTTTTGGGCGTTACGGAAGGATGGGTTGGGGACGGGACGGGCGAGACGCACGAACTGTACGCCCGGTCCAGGTGCAGCCGCAGGCGTAATGGAGGCAGACGCTCCAGCAGTAGCAGGGACCGGCAACCATGTTCCCCCTTGGTTTGGGTGGTGGTGCTCTGTCATAGGCGTGTGGAGGAACGGAGACGACGGGGATGAAAGGTCCATCTCCCTGAAGGAGTTCCAAATGAGGGGATTCCCAAGTTTTACGACCCCGAAACAGGCAGCCTCTCACCCTATTTCGCTGGGGCTGGGCGCATGCAGGCGGCCATTTGGTGGTGTGCCTGCCTTGATGCATAAGCTCGCCCTGCGACCTGCTAGTACGTGCGCCAACCCAATGTGCGCTGACATGTCTCGTTGCATCTCCTGTTCTGTGAGGCACAGCCACTTTAGTGGTACGTACGTACTGTGTACATGCAGGCGGCTGCCTGGGAAGCCACCCCGATGCTTTGAGTTCCGAGTTCGTCATGCGCTGGGCTCGCCGAACGTCACATATGCAGTACGACACGACAGGTTACCCAAGCGCCATGTTGATCACGTGGTGTGGTGTGTGTCCCTTGCAACGCCGTGGATATCTGGAGTCCGAATGTCAACCCACGATGGATGCTGTTGAAGTTGGATAGTAATAATAAGGAACCAACTATCGCAGAGATGCATCCAACGACACCGACAGACACCACGACCACCACATGGCAAAGGGGCCCGGGGCGGCGTGGATGAACCGACTCTTGTGGCGCATGGAAGCGCGGCCTCGCCTGGCTCGAATTGGAAATCCCCCCCCCCCCCCCCCCCAATTGGGACCCACACGTTCAATCCGGGCCCCGATTGGATGGGACGGGACCGGATGGGGACCACCGCCGGCTTCCAGCGGGCCGGGCCAGGGTTGCGCAGGAGGGAACCTTGGCCTCCTGCCCCGTCACGTCAACCTCCGACGTCAACGTCACGACATTGCTTCTCAACTTTTTGTTTCTTCCAAATGATCGAACCGGGGATTCGGTTCCATTCAATGCCCTACAGCAGGGAACCATTTGGCAAACCTTATCTTGCGTCTCAGCGCATCCGCCGCTGTTTCTTTAGCCCAAGAATCTTGTTGACAACGCTTTTGTAGTAATCATTTCTTTGCACCCCTCGGGTCGGGCGATCTGCGATTGTCAACCCCTGGGCATTTTCCCCATCCTGTCTTGTTGGAGCGCCGGCCTCGGGACGGAGGCCGTTCTGACATCGCATCGTTAAGCTCGCATCTACATAGACAGCACCGGACCCTTGCTATCCCCCGGCTCTGCCGTCCTGGATTGCCCCCCCCCTGAGCCCGCCATGCCGCGACCTACCACCACGGGCTACGAGCGCCTCGCCCAGGCCGACCTGAGCGACGACTCGGACGACGATGTCCTCGCCGCCAGCTACGCCTCGCTGCAGCCTCCGGTCGCTCCTCGCCATGCTCCGATGACCCAGCCCCGCCCGCACTCGGGCATGGCCACCCCGAAGCCCTCCTCGCTGTCGGCCGCCCTGGGCGACCCGCGATCGCGCCGCCGCGCCCGCCGCAACTCCGGCGTCGACCTCAAGGCCATCAACGCCCGCCTCGAGCGCTGGGCCGACGAGATCGCCTCCAAGTTCAAGCGCAGCCGCGGCAAGAAGAAGGGCGAGGAGGAGCGCCTCGAGATCATCCATTCCGTCTTCCAAGCGCCCGAGGGCGTCCGCCCCGTCACCGCCGAGATGCTGGCCGTCCCCGAGCCGGGGTACATGTCCAAGGCCGAGTTCGACGCCATCGTCGACAGCGTCCGCGACGCCATCCGCCAGGGTGTCCACCCGCGCATGATCTCCCAGGGGAGCTCCGGCAGCTACTTCGCGAGGAACCCGGATGGCAAGGTCGTCGGCGTCTTCAAGCCCAAGGACGAGGAACCCTACGCGGCTGGAAACCCCAAATGGAACAAGTGGATCCACCGAAACCTGTTCCCGTGCTTCTTTGGCAGAGCTTGGTACGCGCTCCGTTCACGTTCACGCGTGCGACCCCCAGGCCATCGCTTGCTGACCGGGCTGTGTTCCCTCCCCCGTCCCGCAGCCTCATCCCCAACCTCTCGTACGTCAGCGAAGCCGCCGCCTACGTCCTCGACGTCCAGCTCCGGACCCACCTCGTCCCGTACACCGACGTCGTCTACCTGTCCTCGAAATCTTTCCACTACCCGTTCTGGGACCGCTACGCCTTCTCGAGGAAGCGCAAGGTCCTCCCGGCCAAGCCGGGCAGCTTCCAGGTCTTCCTCAAGGGCTACAAGGATGCCAACGTTTTCCTGCGCGAACACCCCTGGCCCGACCAGTACCTCTCGGGCATCCGGACCGCCGACTCGCGCAGGAAACGCAGGCGCCGCTGGGCAGACACGTGCCGTCCCGGAAGCGCGCCGCTGGAAGGCGACGAGAGCGATGACGACCGTGGCGGCAGCCCGACGTCGCAGATACCGTCCCCCGGCAACTTCGTGTGGACCCCGACGCTGAAGCAGGCCTTCCGCGAGGAGCTCGAGAAGCTCGTGATCCTGGACTACATCATGCGGAACACCGACAGGGGCCTGGACAACTGGATGATCAAGGTGGACTGGGAAACCGAGCAGGTCTCGGTCAGGTCGGAGCCGATGCGTCTCAACGTGGACGCGTCCGAGGAGGAGGCCGAGCCGGGGCCGAGGCCCGTCGACGCATCCCGGATGCCGCCGCCCAGGACGCGCGCGTCGCCTCCGTATCGCGCCGAGCGGCCCATGGACGCATCCGCCACGCCGGGGCCGACCGCTCCCGAGCCCAAGATCGCGGTGGGCGCCATCGACAACTCTCTGTCGTGGCCCTGGAAGCACCCCGATGCCTGGAGAAGCTTCCCGTTCGGCTGGCTCTTCCTTCCCGTCGACCTCATCGGCCGGCCCTTTTCGCAAAAGACCCGCGACCACTTTCTTCCGCTGCTTACGTCGACCCACTGGTGGAGCCAAACGCAGCTTGCCCTGCGTCGCGTCTTCCAGATGGACAGCGACTTCCAGGAGCGCATGTTTGCGCGCCAGATGGCGGTCATGAAGGGCCAGGCGTGGAACGTCGTCGAGACGCTCAAGACGCCCGACCACGGCCCGCTCGAGCTGACGCGCCGTCCCCGGGTCTGCGTCTGGGACGACCTCGTCGACGTGCCCGTCGCCATCCCCATGAGGCCGGCGAGCGCCGAAATGCGCCGCCGCGCCGCCGCCGCCGAGTCGGACTCGGCTTCCCTGTCGGCCTCTCACGGAGGCAGGCCCCGCGAGGACATGATCCTCGAGGAGGAAATGGACATTGGCGCCGCGTCGGCACCGTCAGCCTCCCTCTCGACCGACCTCCTTGGCCTCGGCCCCGCCAGCCCGCCCCCCGCCGACCTTCCGCACCCCGGCCGCTTCGAGCTGGCGTTGCAAGACGACCCTCTGTCGCCGGCCTCCCCCGGCCACGACGAGCTCCTCCCCAAGACCGACCGCCCCACCAGCCCCCCCGCCAGGACCACCCGCCCGCAGCTTTCCCGCGGCGCCCACAGCCACAGATCCCTCAACGTCTACTCCCCCGAACGCGGCCCGTCGTCTTCTGCTGCTGCTGCAGAGGCCAGCGCCCACCCCCCGACCCGCTTCTCCTTCACCACCACCCCCGCCGCAAGGCGCGAGAGCGCCTCCATCGCCGCCCAGCTGTACCGCCATCCTCCAGGCAGGCCGAGCCTGGAATCGAACGGCGGCCACGCCGCCTCGCACAGCCATGCTCACGCGAGGCACCATCGCAGGCTGTCGAGCTACGACGAGGACTACGAGACGGACCTGGAGGGCGGGGACCTTGGGTACGCGGCGGCGTCAGGCATGGAGGGGAACAGAAGGAAGGTGATTGTTGAGAGGTTGGAGATGGTGAAGGCGAGGAATCCGGTGTTTACGTGGTGCTGATTTTCTTTTCTTCTCTCTCTCTCTCTCTCTCTCTCTCTCTCTCTCTCTCTCTCTCTCTCTCTCTCGCTTTGTCATCGTGGGTTGCTGGTTGTTTGGGGTCATGGTGTGGTGGGCATGGGGTTCTGCTTGGCTGAGCGGAAAGATGTGTGTGTGCGCGTGTATGTGTATCAGGGAGTTGGGATGGGACGGACCGAGGTGGACTTGGAACGAGCTGGAGCTGGTGGGACTGCGCTGCGTTTGATGATGTTCTAGACGGCGACGGCGTGGGCGAGCGGGTCTGAGGCCGGGTTTTGTTGACGTGATCATGTTTGCCACGTCTGCGTTTTGTCGTTTACTTTGTTCTAGCCCTGCGTGTCCCGGGAGAGACACCTTGTATTTGCGGTCTCGACTTGAGATCGGCTCGCACGATGGCTCAGGCAGGGATGTTTGGGCGATGGCTTCCAGGTTTCCAGAACGGGTGGGATTTGAGGAACCGGCGGCGGCTCATCATGTCAGCTGTACCTAGATATAAATCACACAGGAACGGGGGCGTTGGTTTGGGTAGGGTGGGATCATATAGAAGGCTGTTGGATTTTGCAGGAGGGCCGAGTCATGTCTGACCGCTGGCCCCCCTTCCAGAGTTGTGAAAGACAAAGCAGTCCTACAAAAGGTGTAGGAGATAACGCTCCATTATCAATCACCCTTACTCCATCTCCCTGCCCACCCACCACTCCTTGCTCGCCCGACTTCCTCTCGGCTGGCCACCTGTGCTGCGCACTTGCACGTGTATACGAAGCGCCTAGGTTGAGTTGCCAGCCCGTCACCGTGCCGCATAGGGGGAACGGGAGGGCTCTGGGAAGGAAGGGTAGATAGATAGAAAAGGGATGAAAGCACCGAGCAGCAGCTCATGTGCGCCGTCCATGTCTTGGACGCCGCTTCGGCCGCCGAACTCTGGCGTCCGAGGACCAGCCCGAAAGGCGAAGGAAGAGCCGGCCATCAAAAGCAAAGCCCCGGCCGCCCACCTCAGCTAACCGACCCTGCGTCGCGTCATGCGGAACTGACTGGATGGGACGCCCAAAGACGCGCGGGCTGGCTCGCTCGCTAACCGGCCGTCACAGCAGTCAGACGCCAAAGCTTGGGCTTGGACGGGCCTGTTCCCGAGCTCGAAGCCCGCCTCGCTTATGCACCTCGTTCCAATCAGGCCGGCACCTAGTCCAGCGAGAACCTCGACGGACAGAAACCAGAGAGTCGCGCGGGAAGGAGGAGACGAATCCCGGGGCGTTCAGACGAACTATCTGGCTCGGGCCTTTTGTTTTCTTCCCTCAGGCAAACCCCCCCCCCCCCCCCCCTTGGGTCAGTTACTACCACCTTTGCTAGGTACCATGATCACCACCACCACCGCTACCATCACCACCATGACCGACGGATCGACACCCTCCCCATAGGCCTCTCCCCAAGCCACCTGCAGTGGGCTACTAGAACCCTGCAAGCCGGGACCAAAGTGGATATGCCAACCCGGAGGTGCGTGTGTGTGCGTGCGTGGTCAAGGCGGGTGTGTGTGATGCGGCTGCAGGCCAAGCACGCGAACCCAGCCGGCTGGATATGCATTCTGTTACGTTTTCCTGAGTGCCGACAGAGAAAAGACAAAGTCGTCATCTGGATACTACCACCGCTCCCCTCCCCTCCCCTCCCCTCCCGCCCCTCCTCAAAGCCACCGTAGGTAGGTAGGTATGGTAGGTAGCATGGCTGCCGTGCGCAACCGTTCCGTCCATGGCCTCTCTCGCCTTCCGCGCTTCTGGTCTTTGCCCGTTTCTTTCTTCCATCGTCAGCCATCCGTGTAGTGATGTTTATGCCCGAAAAGACGACGCGACGTGCGGGATTGCCAGACGCACCTACATATACATACATACATACGTACACGCGCGCGCGCAGACACGTCACATACATGTCATGTCATACATGGTAGGCTTCTTCCCCCCCCCCCCCCCCTTCCCAAAATGATACATCGCGCATTAGGCAGTTTCTGCGATAACAACAATGCCGGCACTGTTTGCGTGCGCGTTCGTGCCCGGTTCTGTGCGTGATGGCCAGGCTAGCAGAAAAAGGCGGAAAGCCTGCCGGCCCGCTCGATCCCCTTGTTCTGCCGTGCCCGGGTTGCCCGAGGGCGATTCCACACAAACCAACACGCATATACTATAGTAGTACGCAACATCAACCCCGACGGAACCTACCTACTACTATAGGTATCCATCTACACGGCCGAGGGGTGGGGGGAAACCCAAAAAAAGGAAGCACCCGGAACGTTGGGTACGAGGGAAAATCGCTCGCCAAGAACATCAGCGCGGGGTTTCGGGAACAACACCGAAACGTGAGGCGACAGCGGGTGGAATTTAAAAACATTAAAAAAAGAAAAAAAAAAAAAAAAAAAAAAAAAAAAAAAAAAAACAGCAGCGGAGGGAGGGAGGGGAAGGGGGAAAGAGGAGGGAGGAGCAAGAGAGCATGACTGACCGTCATAGTTATCGAGCGAGTGAGGTTCCACAGACCCGGCCGCTTGGGTAGGCCATGCGGGGTTGGGTGGATGTGGGTGGTTGGGGCCCCCGGGGGGGCGGAGGGGAAAGGTTGGGTTAATACGCAGTAGGTAGGTTACGTTACCTGCACCACAAAGTACCTTACTATGCAAGGATGGAAGAAGATAAAGAGAGGAAGAGAGAGAGAGAGGAGGGGTTAGGGCGGTGGGGCGAAAACAACGGGCTGCAGAACCTTCTCCATTGCCAGTGCCAGGCCGTTCCCTGCAACGGCGCGAGACGGCCAACAAGACGGCCAACAAGACGGCCGACGAGACGGCCGACAAGAGACCGCGTGTGTTCCACTGCCAGGGAGGTCGCCAGCATGTATTATACTGCGCTAGTGTAGTGTCGCTTTTCTCGTCATCATTTGTAACTATTCGCTCGAGTGTAACGGGTCTCGTGCACAGAGTTGCTGCGTATGCACATCCGTTCGTTCCTGTGGTACCTATAGCAATGTATAACTAGTACACAGTATGCACATCTGTCATTTATTGGAAAAAAAGACTCGACAGGGGCGGTAACGTAGTGGCCGGCCCGAGCGTTTGGGTCGTCGCTGGCTTCATGGGGAAGGAGGAAGGAAGAGGAAGGAGGAGGAGGAGGAGGAGGAGGAGGCTGAGACGCCCATCGCTCCGCTTCCCCCCCCTCTTCCCCCTGTCTCCCGGCCTGGTTGTCGGGGAAAGAACGCAAAGATTCCGGAGCCAGGGCTCTCGATGACCGAACTCTTACTATACATATCATCGCTCCGGGTTCGTTATCCTTTTCGCAGGGTGCGCTGTGAGGTGCAGCAGGCCATCGCAGCCGGATGCAGCCGGGTACCTTGTCGCATCACGAATCCTCGGGTGCTACTACTAGTACGCTTAGCACCGCATAGAATGCTGTCCGTGGCCGAGATCGTCCGTCAGCGCAAGAAAAAAAAAAAAACAAAAAAAGGATGGTCGGGAAAGCCACGCCAATCCAGCCCCCATCCACCCCGACCCGAGACGGTGGTTGCGCCCAAAATAACCCCGGTCACCTCTGTCGGGTTTGGACGAACAGGAAGCACCCCTGCTCCCCTCCCCCCCCCCTTGTACAACTGCCCCCAACCTTCGTCGGGTACTTGGCTCGGGACACTCCCGTCCATGATAGGCCTCGCTGCAGGCGGCCTGAAGGAAGCCAACGTACCTACTGGAGGACAGCCTGGAGGACAGCGGATGATAGGAAACGCGGCGCTGGACCTTAGCGTCGCGGCCTGCTGCACCGTCATCAAACGTCAAGCTTGTGCATAGGTCCGCGATGCAGGCTGCGCTCCGCCAAGTTGGATCTTCCCACAATGGAAGCTCGTCCTGCGCCGTCCGACGACGGGAGCCAGGATGCCGGCAAGCTGACGCCATGGGCAACCTGCCCAGAACCTCGGAACCCAGCCGCCGGGTCTCTGCAGGGATCGGTGCTCCCAACAGCAAGGTTAGCACGACGCCTCGCTCCTTAGCCATTCCACAGCTCTGGGTTCGTCGCCCCCCGACCGCTTCTAGTCCAAAAGCCCGGCATCCCGGATTCGGGGTTCTGGCGTCTTTGCACCCAGAAAGTTCGCGCGTTAATAACCAATACCTAAACTACCCTGAAAACTCGGTAAGGAATGCGAGAGCAGAGCAACTATGGTAGTTTGTTAACGTCGTAGCAACCAAGTCCGTTCAACCTCGGTTACCGTGCCTTCATACCTCAACCCTCGACGCTTCCTTGATTTTTTTTTTTTTTCTGCTTTTCTCCTCGCCTGCTTGGCGAGTTCGGTTTCGCCTTGTTACGCGAGCCAGGCATACTACTACATACTAACTAGTACATGGCGTCGCTTTCAGTCGTCAAGCCTGAGCTTGCAGGGGCAGGGCTACCTTACATTCACCAAGCATCCATCACCATGCTATTTTCCTTTTCCCCCCGACGCCTGGTGTACGGTAAACCAATCACTTACCCACAACGTCGCTGACCGACAGAATGTTAACGTTACCTGTGTCATTGGTTCCATCGTGTTCCCCCGCTCCCCCCCTGGGCCGTGCATCTCCCCCAATTTTAGCCGCAGCGAAAACGCAATGGAAGCCTCATCTTCCACAGCATCCAGCGAACGGAACGGGACCCGAGGACCTTGAACATGACCTCATGAACTACTGTGTGTTTGTTTGGTGTCGCGGGTCTTGCCGTGCATATCACGTTGCTGAACTTCTGTTTCTGAAACCTGTTTCGGCGTGGCTGATCTGTTTCGCACGCCCGGGCCCTTCTTCTGACGGCAGACGTCCAGTGTTGTGTGGCAGAGATGGCACCCGCAGGACCCGTCATTGTGGTTTGCGCACAGATGTTGCGTGGGGAGTGGTACCAGCCAGGCGGGAGCCGGTAGGACATGAGCCGGCGTTATCTCCCCCCCCTCCCCCCTCTCTCTTTCAAGCCCAGCTTGCTGGGAAGGGTTACAGAACGGACCGCGGACCCCTGCATTTCGGGCCTATGGGCGCCGCCCTCAACCCATGTCATCGACAACCCTTCTCTGCTTGTCAGTGTTTCTGGGGGTGTTAAGGAGTCTCCACCAAACCATTCCCTCCTGACGCGAGCCTTGCCCTCCCCCGCTCGTCGGTCTGTTCCAAGCTTTCGAAGAAAAGGACAGATGGCACGACTTCGAAATGTACAGAGCGCCACGGGAAGAACCATAGCTGCTCGACCTTCCGTGCTGGTTCAGCGTCGCCTCGTCGGCAAAAACATCCGACGGTGCATGATGCGGACCTCGGGGATGGAACCTCAACCGGGAGACGGCAGATGCATCGATGTTGCGCAGTGGTGGATCCCGGTGAACCCGTCCTGATGAGGTGCTGTGATAGAACGAGCAGACCGACAGGGAAGTTTCAACATCCCCCTCGTCCGTCATGCCGTAATCTAAGGGGTCCCCTCTCCCCGCGTCATGTATGTACGTAACCCGGAGTGTGCAAGGGCACCAGCAGAAAGCCGGTACGCCATGGGTGGTCTGACAACAATCTGGGCCCATAGCCTCGGATTCCCACCTTGTCCCCGTTGGGCTTCGCGCATCTTCGACGTTCGATTGTGTTGGGCGGGAGTGGAGGGGGGGGACGGGAGGGGAGGGGTGGGAGTTCCGAAATTCCTCCTTCGACTTGAGGTCCCTTACAACAAATGAGGTCGGAGTGGCGCTCCTGAGCACAAACGAAAGGGGCGGCTCTGCTTACCAGTCTTGCAACCGACGCATTGGCGGGTCGTGCCAAGTCTGACCAGAAATCTCCCCACTATCTCTCAACCCGGTTCCCGACTGCCTGGCCAGCCGTTAGGTCCCGGAGAAAGAAGCCATGCTCAGTCGCCGAGCTGCGCAACGTTACGCTGCCGAAGGCCATATTGGCGTTATATGTCAGACAGGGCAATCAAACCAACTTGGCAGGTGGGACATGTGCATCCCGGGTGTTGGGTGTATATAGACGCATATGAACAGACATGAACGGACACCAAGCAGGCAAGCAAGGGGCGTTGAGAAGCAGCCATGGCCTACCCGTTTTAGCCCTGGTTTTGGCTGCTGTGTTCGGTCAAGGGACCCTTGGCCTCGGGGAACTCTCCGACGAAAAGAGGCTGTCAAAACTGTCAGCCAGCTTCTCTCGAGATTCTCCAATCACAGGGCAATAATATCCGCGCGTTTCAACCGGAGCTAGCGGCGGCGGCGGCGGCGGCGGCGGTCGACCGCCGGCAGTGTGGGGTGTCCATGGGGAGAGCGGGCGTTTCACCTGCTTCCATCAGCCAAAAGACGCAATGCGGGTGGGACTTTAGGACTCCCGGGATGCTGCACAGGGCAGAGAACCGGCTCGCAGGGTGGAGTGCATGATCAGAACGTGCCCCCCGTCGAGAGGGCCAGGGCCGGTCCACGTCGACATAACCCGTCGTTCCAACCAAGAGCGGTGTGGTCCTCCCTTCTTCATCAGCGCCCGATGTGTTGCGTTTCGGTTGCCACGAGCTTTTTCGCGGCCGTAGTTCTTGAAGAGCCGACTCAAGGACAGGGGTCTCGGGAGAGCCCATTGTCCAGGTGCTTGTTGAACGGCTCCGCGCCAGCAACACCCTGTGATCAGCAAAAGAAACCTGGCGCGCAAACCGCCGTTTCGGTCCAATCTGAGCGATTTGGGCACGGAACGGGGGCCCACAAGGCGGGCAGGCTCATTTCAGACGTGGGAGAGTGGTATAGGGGGAGGACTTGCTGGTCCGATCCGGTCTTCGAGACCCTCGATCGAAGGGCAACGAGTCCGAAAGCATCTCGGCCCGCACCTCGACCCAGGACCAAGCCAGCGAGGTCCAATGATACCTGAACCCGACGAAGCCCCGATCTCTCCGCCCGAGTGACTGGACGTCAAGTCTCCAAAGCCCTCTCGTCGACCGCCGTGATTGTCTCCCCCTTCAAGATTTGGCACCCACCATAGTCAAAACGTCCCCGAGGACCCCGGCTTTTCCGCAAACATGAATGAAGGGTGAGCAGCTCCCCCTGTTGCCTTGAAACCGGTCCGGGCTCGACTCGTAAAGCGCGAACTAAACTCGACATAGCGACTCGCAAACGGTTCCTGCCGACAACGCGTATGACGAGGTGGTTGTTCACGCCAACCGGGAGTTTCAGCGATATGCCGTGGAAAACCAGATATACTTTGCGCCGGTCGACGATGTAAGCGGGTCGCGCTCTGGCCAAGTGTTTCGTTCATCTGACGGCCGTTGGTTGGGGGACAGGACGAGATCGATCGGCTCCAGTACATGCACGGCATCTTCAACATGATGTTCGACAACAGGCTGCTCTTTCCGCCCATCTCACAGCCTCGGCGGATCCTGGACTGTGGTTATGGGTGCGGCTCATGGGCTATCGACGTGGCCGAACAGTACCCTGAATGCGAGGTGCGTGCAGTCGTGTGTCTCGTGGCAGGTCTTGGGGGACAGCGGTATGAGGACGGGCTCTGCGGCGTTGGCGGCCTGGCGCCAGGCATCATCCGGCAATGTTGTCGCACAGGATGATGGCTCCCACAAAACCCCATTCAGCGCTATGTGGTTGTCAGCCTTTGCTAACCGAGTGGCTGCCAGGTGATCGGGATCGATATCTACCCCTATCCGATGCCGGAAGTCCTACCACCGAACGTAGATTTTCAACTCGACGACCTCAACAGGCCGTAGGGCAGCCTTGCTTGAGAACCAGTGACGGCGCGCCGCTGACAAGGCTTCAGGTCGACCTTTGAATCCAATTACTTTGACCTGGTGCACAGCCGAATGATGGCAGGAGGGATCCATGCGAACCGGTGGATGAACTATTTGCGCGACATTTACCGCATCCTGCGCCCTGGTGGTTGGTGTCAGATGGTTGAGATGTACTTCAACGCGCAGTCAGACAATGGCACACTTACGGATAGTTGGTCCCTCCCATGGCGCCCCCTCTTTGACCTTCCGGGAGGCTGACAAGCCAGACCACGCACTGCGGGTATGGTCGCGGAGCTACATGCAGAGCGTGCAGCCGGCGAAAGATCCCAGAGCACCGCTGCAGCTCCAGAGCTGGATGACGCAGGCCGGCTTCGTCGACGTCGAGTGTCAGATGATCATCTTGCCCCTGAGCGGATGGTCGACGGGTGCGTGCTGAGTTTCGAAAAGACGGTCAAGAAACCCCTTCTAACAAAACCGCAGACCCTCGAGACAACGCCATCGGCGCGGCCAATCGGGTCAATGTCCAGCGCCTCTTGTCGTCGCTGGCTATCTATCCCTTTGCGCACCACCTCAAGTGAGTGCAGCCTGCTGTGCCCGCCTCGCCATCCGCAGATCCGAGACGCTGATGGTAGCCACAGCATGTCGTATACCGAAATCCAACTTCTGGTCGCTCAAGCTCGCAATGAAGCAGACAACCCGGCTTTCAAGGTATGTCGTGGGGCTCGACGATATCCGTCGCCCTTGTCGTGATCATGGATGGCTGACGTGTCGGGTTCTCATCTAGGCTTACTTTCCAGTGTATGCCATCGCCACTATGGTTCCTTGCCGGTCCGGAGTGCCGAAACTGACATGTCGTCCAGATACGTTTGCATGGGTCGGAAGCCAGGTGGCAGCCGATCTCATCCCGGGGATGGCCGGAGCTACCACTCCTCCAAGAGCAGCAGGCATGGCGATTCGAGGAAGCGGGCGCGGTATGGATAGGCGGGAGGAGGTCGGCTTCATCTACGTTGTTGTTTTCTCTTGTTGTTCGTCGTCGTCGGCCTGCGCATGCATTGGTGTCCGGGGGATACAGGTTAGACGGTTTGCATAACGTTAGAACCCAGTTTCATCATGCTTTCCCACTCCGTCTTCCCGTTCGGTGCTGTTGCTCAAGTGTCTCTAGTGGCTCCGGTTTCCTGGTCGTTTGATGCATGCTCTGCTTCAACGCCGTCGTGACTGGGGCATTGGGCCGACGTCAAGAACGGATCAAGGGGATGATGGCAAATACGAGACAAGCGTCCTGGAAGCCAAGTGAGCTGGAGGTATGTTCGAGAGAAAGCGAGTTGCGGTGACACAGAGGCTTGGATGCGGACTGGAATGCGCCCCTCCACCCCGTGAAACGGTCGCGCGGCCGGGGGCGCACAACGAGATACTTGCCGCCCCGCTGACAACCCTGGACGGTCCTGCCTCGCATGTCTCCCAACCGTGCCTGGCACATAACCTAATCGATATCTGGCAGTGGATGGAAAGAAGCTGCGAACCCACCTTGCCGTGCGTTCCAAATGACGGGACAGATCCGAAGCGGGCGGAATTCATCCCGTGGGGACAAACAGCTCGGGGAGCGGGAACAACCCTCGCACGTCGACCAGGCTGCGTTGATGGATGGGTTGGGCGGCTTAAAGAACTTGGCCGAGGTGGATTCCAACCCGAATCATCTCGTCCGTGCCGGATCTCCTTCGTTTCAATCCTGGAACGGCGGGCGTCGGAAGAGCTGCATAGAGGAAGGCGGTCCGGTCCAAAACTCACATCGCATCAAGGAGCAGACTTTGCCGACATCACTCCAACCCACCTTCGACTGCCCTGGGGCGTTCGGACTTGGACAAGCCTCAGGGCCGCTGGAACCACGGCGTCGCAACAATTTTCCCAGAAATCACGGCTGCCGGCTTCCGAATGGGACACGGCTCTGGTTTATGTACGGAATCGAATCGCATCAAATAGCGGCGGTGCCTATCTCGGCTCCGTCGCGCCCGCTAAGATTTGCCCTCCCCGATTTGGGAGTTGGGTCAAGACACCATCTCCCAACAGGCCAGCGGGGTGCCCTGCGCTTTGGGAGCCAGTCCCGACGACCTTGATGAATGGGGCGAGGGAAGACAGGAGGCCGGGACGCCGACCGTCTCTCTTTAGCTACCGCCCACATCCGCTGCACGACGGGATAATAACGCCCGGTAACTAATAACCCCTCCGAGAGGTCTCGCTCACACATCTCCTTAGGATGACGCCGACTTCCGAGCATCTAGCCAGGCCTTTGGATGAAGAAGCCATGGCCTTTTCCCCTCCCTCTCTGCCTCTTCGACGGTCGACGGCTGCGCATCTGCACTGTGCTTGACGCACAGCTGTTCAGCGCGAAGTTGGCTCTCCACCGCCGCCTCCGCAAGGCCAAGCCATGTACCCAGCTGCTTTGATGATTCCAGGCGATCGAGCTCCCGGCTGCAACCTACCTCCTCCCCGACCCTAGCCGGTGGGCCCCGTCCGAGAACACAATGTTGGATGATTTGTTCGGATCTGGACTAGTTAGACATGAAGCCGCGCTCCCAAGACGGATCCCAAAGTTGCATCCGTCCACCGAAGATGCGTCCCTCATTAAATTCCCAGGCGTGGTTAAGCAGGCACCGTAACGACTCGTTGAGGTGCGCCGAGATAGGTGGTTAGCCAACGTTTTTGGCCGATCCCATGTAGCAGTTCCAGGGGATGGAAGCTGGATCTGGCGCTCTGTGACGTCTTAGCGTTCTGGTCCAGTGGCTGAAGGTCAGGGGGTTTGGCTAGCCGGGTTCCTTGGCGCAGTGACAGCCAGCGGACCTTGTTCCGGGCTCCAATGGGCTTGCTTGCCGCGTCGATCAGCGTTGCAGCAACATGGGAGGAGGACGCTGCAGCTCCAAATTGATCTCGAAAGGAAAGAAACAAGAGCTCAGATTACAGACTACTACTATGTATGCCGAACCCCGAGTTGATCGAGTTCATGCGGGCTCTCCTGGGTTCTTTTGGCGATGGCAAGCTCCGACGGCTCACTTCACTTCTTAGCCAATCGGACGGCAAGCAAGATTCTTTCCGCTGCACCGAAGCATACCTTAGCGACGGTACCTCAATGTAAGGTACTCCGGCCTACTGCGTACATACGGCCTTCCATGCAGCGAATGGCCGCACCGGCCCCGCACCGGCCCGGCCCCGCCCACGGCCGCCGTTCCTCGACCGGCTCCTGCATCGAGCCCACCTGTTCCAAGTCCTCAGGTCCGAAAGTCGAACAACCTTTATGGCACTTCGGCTCGGTCTTGCAAACCCAAAACTGTTTGTTTTCTGGCGTCGACACCACGCCCGCCGGATCCTAGCGCCTCCAGGACTCGTCCTGCCGGTTGTTGGTGGTTGATCGAAATATCTGAACCCATCCGCGGGCCAAGGAAGTCTCGATCTGTCTTTGCGTCGCTTCAGCTTCTTCCCAGGTGACGCGGGCTGATCAAGCTGCATTTCGACATTGTTGATCCTTGGTGTTGCTACTCGTTGAAGCTCTGTCTCGGCTCGATGGGTTTCGTCGTTGATTCATCGAGCTGATTTGCCATCACAGTGCCAAGGTGATGATGAATGCTAAGAATAGACCGGCTCAGTATCACGCCCGGGTATGGACCAGTAACTAGTTCCAAGGGGGTCAGCCTCGGGGAGATTGGAACATCCTTTCCTGTCAATCTGGGCTGGTTTTCATCATAGTTACTTTAATCCTTGCAGGAAGAAGCTTGGGCCATGGAAACAAGAGTCCACGCGGCACCATAGACCGGCTATGTAGCACGCACAGCCCTTCCCAGACCTTGGAGTAACTTCTACGGAATTAGAAGTTGGCTAGATACAAGTGTCTTGGGCTTCGCCAAGTGATGACGTCTCTGGGTCATGACGTCGTGGTGTCCAGGGGGTACCTTTCAGCTCCGAAGGAAGAATGGAGATAGAGTGGGACAGCTGTTACATTCTTCGGTGCAGTTGAACTTTGGGGGACACGTGCGCATGTGGTGAGCAATGGCCGGCCGTTCTTCTTGCCACCCTGCGACCGACAGCAGCAGCTCACTTACACTTACCGGACCGATCACGTCGCGACAACACCGAAATAGAAAGGATGGAGCAAACCCCCCATCCACCCCCTCTTCGTAGCCCATCACCCGGAGCGCGCACCTGCGACTCGGACCAAGAACCGGAGCCCCAGCGCGGACGCAACCGCCGCCGCCTCGCCGACGACTACGCCAGCATCAACAAAGAACTCCTCCTCCTGCTCCTCTCCCGCGCCGCTTCCCACCATCGCCATAGCCGCCGAGGTTCAACCGACTCCTCCACCTTCCGCGGTCGCCCCCGCCACCGCTCGAGCTCACCCTTTCTCTCCTCCCTTCTCGCTACCCCGGCCTTCCCGTCTCCGAAGTGTTGCACGCCTGTTCCGACGGTCGTCCAGGCAGTCCAAACCACCGTGCCCACCGCAGGGCCGGTGCCCGTGCCCGTGCCCGTGCCCGTGCCGGCGCCTGCGATGTTGTTCCTGCGTGCGGCGGCCATGCCGACCACCGATGATGCGGGTATCGAAAAGACACGCGAGAGACACCCGGGGAGGAGAACCGGTCAGAGCAGGAGGAGAAGGAGGAGAAGGAGGAGCGCGAGCCCGTCAAGGTCAAGGGCACCTGAGGCGAGGCGAGCTGAAGAGGCTACGATGGGAGGGGCTACAGCTGCCGCTGCTAGTGCTAGCGGTGGCAGTGACGGGAGCGAGGCAGAAGGGGCCGGAAGGGGACGGGGAGAGGGCGGAAACGTGGGAAGGAGGGTAGCAAGGCCTGGTCGCGATGATGACAGCGCCGAGGGGAGTGAGCTGGATACGACGGCGAGGAGGGGCAGCGGGAGGAGGAGGAGGAGGCAGAGGACGCCGAGTCGGGGAGGGGAGCATCACTTCTGTTGAGGGAGGGATCATGTGTGACGAAGGTCTTATGGATGGTGGTGAGAATGTGGGTGAGGATGCCAGTTGGAGGGTTGGATTTTGGCCTGGGATAGGCTGGGCCCCTGAGAGATTGGTAAGCTGAAACCAAGACCAGCGGACCGGGCGATGGGAGGTTGGGTTGGTGTGGTGGGCAACGGCGTCGGAGAACAAAAGCTGTGGGTGTCGGTTCTGCATGGTCAGGCTGGACACAAGCGGGTGGAGAGGGACGAGTGAGATGATGACGACGGTCGCTGTGATGGTGGTGTGCGAGTGGCTAACAAACCCCCCACTATCGAGTCCAAAAAGAGTCGGGTCGGGAGGGTTGACGCTGGTGGATGTAATACGGGAGTTCGGGCGTGGGGGGTTGTGGGTCCTTGTTCCGTCCCGTGGTAACCGGCCGGCAGTTTTCGATGGAAGCGACGAAGCAACCGCACCGGGAGTGGAGACACGAGCGTGGGTCGAGGCCCGTCATCCAAGAGTCACGCGACAAAGGATTCCGGTTTTCTCCTTGCTTGGTTTTGGGAGCTTTTGTCTCATGAATTCCCGGCTAACAAAGTATTTTGGGATTGTTTCAACCTTCATATTTGAACATAACAGATCACCATGGCATAGGTACATTATTGTTTTTTTTTTTTTTTTTCAAGATGACGACTAGACGCAGACAGCACCAGGCTGTCGAGGTTCTGCTGTGTTTGCGGAAGTCGTTTAACGTTGGATTAAAGCGTTGGAGGCGTTGATGCGGGGTACACAACATGGATGCCAAACTGCAGCCAGGCTGGCCCTTTTTTTCCTCTTACGTACGCATGGCGCATCAGATTGGCAGATACAGGGCAGCATCTCGAGAAGATCCTAGATCGTCTCGGCGAGCCGGCACGACGGAGGATCTTGAATGGATATGCACGCATGTACTAGTAGGCGCATGAGGTTGCGATCAGATGCATTTCCCGGCTGATGTTGGTAGCATAAGGTTGCTGCAATGTCAAGCACACCACCGCCGGCCATTCTCTACCACGTCTATAGAGGCCCGTGAAAATACGGTAAAAGGAGAAACCATATGTACCTAGGTCGGTGGCTGAAAGTCTCGGTCCCCGGCGGCTTTGTGGAACAGCAGCGTACTGCGTAGTCCTAGGCCATGGCATGGGTTGTGTCGTGCAGCGCAGGCCCGGAGTGGCACGTGCCATGGCGGCTGTGTCCGTCCAAACGCGGTTAATCTGTGATGGGTCACGCGGGCCTATCGCAGCCAGGCGATTGCGATAAAGCTCTTGACATCAGACGGAGCATCAGAAGGGAAGAGACCCAAGGCAACAGCAACAGCAACAACATCGAGCGAACGGTTCATTCATGTTCGCTCCGATGAATCGAAGGGTTTTCTCGGGGACAACGACAATGGAACAGTAGCTCCGCCATCTCATTTTTCTCCTCTTCTGCCCTTCTGCCCTTGCCCGAAACGTAGAGCTTGGGGCCTGGCCGCGTTTCACTATCTTTTCATTATTACCTATCTCTTTTCTCCTCCCCCATCATTCCTTCATACCGATCCCACTTCTTCGCCCATCTTTCATCGTAGCCTTGCCTCGAACAGCATTCTGGGTATTCGATTCCTAGTTTCACTCTCACTTCCATCACCTTCCGACCACGGGCTTGTCGGAACCACTCCTCGACCAAGCCCGCCTGCGCCCTCGATCGACCTCCTCCGCCTGGACGGTCGACAAGCCTACAACCTGCCATGACTCTGGGCATTTGCTTCTGACCCTTACAACTTGTCGCCGACAACCAAAATATTCAAGCCATCATCAGCCTGAACAAGGCGTTGCTGGTTGGCCGCCGCTCAGCGATTCCTGTTCTGCCCCCACCAGGCGCAACACGGGTATTTCTTCCACTCTTTGGTCCTTTTCCCCTCCATCCGTTCACCACTAGGCAGCCCTTTGGATTCTCACTCAACACCGCACCTCTTTCAAATCTTTCAACCACATTTCACCTTGTGGCTAACCAAAGCCTCAGCTTTGCCTGCGTAACACAAATCACCATGTGGGACCCGGCTGCGCTGCTGAATCCCGGCAAGCCTGGTGAGACCCCGACCATGAGGCCGCAGTCGGCCGGGGCCATTCCCGTCTTCTCGACTCGGAATGATGAGGCGCAGCGACCGGAGCTGTCATTCGAGTTCACAAACCCCAGCGAGCCCATCGCTCCCAACTTCACAGGGACCGCTGGCATTTCGGCCGACACAACCAACCACCAGGCCGTCCCTCCCCGCACCGTCCCGACCCGGCCTATCCTCCAAAGCAGCCTGGGCATTCGCATTGAGCGACTGCATAACGGGCAGGACCGCGCCACCGTGCCCCAGCCAAAGCGCAGAAAGACCATGAACGAAAATGATCCCACCCCGTCCATGTTTTCAGCCTCCGCCTTCCCGAGATCGAACAGCGGCTTCTTCACTCACTACCTTCAACAGCACCAGGATCTTGCAATCACTTCGCCACCCAAGTCGGCACCTCCGGTCGAGGCCATGAGCCTGGGCTTCATGAATACGGGTTCACTGGATTCTGGCACCCCCAATCCGGCTAGCATCAATGGCCCCAATCATCCTAACAGCCCAACCCCGTCGCACTCCGACAGCGTAGGCATTCCTCCGCCCGTCGGCCTCGATCTGCCCGACACGGCTGTGGTGGGATCCGAAGTGAACCAGACAGAAACGATCCGCCCGACTTCGGATGGGGATCCGATGAACGTGGTGCCGAACCAGCTGGATGGAATCGCCATGAACATGTCCCATCCGGCACCGCCCAACCCCGAGCCCGAACAGTCGAGGCCCATCGATTTCAGCACCCCCAACAACCCTCCGAAGCCGGACCTGAAGTCTGCCGAGACCATCGATCTTACGGGAGGGGACGTCCAATCCACCCGTCCTCCACCCAGAGACCCGGTGAAGGACGAGGAAGTCTGCTATGGCAAGGTGGAGGGCACCTCGATCAACAGCCACCGAGTGCCCGCCCACAAGCCCGGTACCATCACCATGAATGATGCCTTTTGGCCGATAGTCAAAGTGGTGCTGAGGCGCAAAGCGGGAGACAAGACGCGTGATATCCATGTCTACGACTACACGCGCAAAGTCTTTGGGAAGGTGGATGACAAGACGGCCGAGTGTTTGGCTCCTCTGCTGGATTCGCAGCTGCAGATCCGCACCGACTGCCGCATTCCTTCAAGGCGAAAGCTTCCCGGGGAGCAGATAGGCCAGGCCGTCTCGCTGAACTACAAGTTCGACCTCATGCTCTACGGGCCTCGCAAGTATGCCGTTCAGGTCGGAAAATACCTTGCAAATCACCAGTTAAATCTCGTGAGCCCGCCAAGGGTAGATCCCGGCATCAAGGTGTTCAACCCTCTGGCAAGGGAAAACCGCCCGCTGGTTCAGCCTCGAGCCCCCAGCGCCGGCACCAGCAGCCACCAGTCGCGTCCGCCTCCGGTCGTCCGCTCTCAGGAGGAAATTCGCGCCGAGGTTATTGGCGTTTTCGACTCGCTCCCCAAGACGGACGAGCTGCCCGAAGCGGACCCCGACCCACGCGTGCAGACAAGTCTCCTGAAGCATCAGCGCCAGGCGCTCTGGTTCATGACGGCCCGCGAGTCCGAGCATCTCCCAGATGCGGGAAAGGCCATTGTCACATCAACCTGGCAGAAGAAGACGGACCGGCTTGGAAATCCCATCTACTATAATGTTGTCACGCAACAGACACAACCTCAGCAACCCCCTCCGACCCTTGGCGGCATCCTGGCCGACATGATGGGCCTGGGAAAGACGTTGAGCATACTTTCGCTCGTCACAAAGACCCTCAACGATGCGGAGCGCTGGTCCCAGCAGGCTCCTATCCAGCCCAAGGCTCCCGAGCGGAAACCCCAGCACCCAAACCATTCGCACTTCGAGGTGCCGCGACCGGCCAGCTTTGACCTGACGCCGGTGCGGCAGAACTCCAGGGCGACGCTGCTCGTATGCCCCTTGAGCACAATCACCAACTGGGAAGACCAGATCAAGCAGCACATCAAGCCTGAGGGTCTCAAGTATCACATCTATCACGGTCAAAACCGCATCAAAGACGTGGCGGCCCTCGCTCAGCATGACCTGGTCATCACCACGTACGGCTCCGTCATCAGCGAGCTCAACGCGCGCGTCAAGGGCAAACGCGGCCTCTACCCTCTCGAAGAGATCGCCTGGTTCCGCATTGTGCTCGACGAAGCCCACACCATCCGCGAGCAGAACACGCTGGGCTTCAAGTCCATCTGCCGCCTGCAGGCGAACCGCCGCTGGGCGGTCACGGGAACCCCGATCCAGAACAAGCTCGAAGACCTTGCGGCCCTTCTCGCCTTCCTGCGACTGAAGCCTTTTGACGAGCGGAGCAAGTTCCAACAGTACATCATTCAGCCTTTCAAGGCAGCCGATCCCGAGATTGTGCCTAAGCTCCGAGTCCTGATTGATACAATTACCCTCCGTCGTCTTAAGGACAGGATCCACCTTCCCCCGTGTTCCGACGAGGTCGTCAGGCTGGACATGTCGCCCGAGGAGCGCCAGGTCTACGAGTGGTTCGCCAGGACAGCCAAAGACCGCGTTCGGGCCATTACCAGCCACGATCGCATCGTCGGCGGCAAGACCATGATCCACATCCTGCGGTCCATTCTGCAGCTCCGCCTGCTTTGCGCCCACGGAAAGGACCTTCTCGGCGATGAAGACCTCGAAGAGCTTCAGGGCATGACGCCAGACACCGCCATCGACCTCGATGGTGAGGAAGACCGGCGCCCCGTGCTGCGTGAGAAGAAGGCCTACGAGACATTGTACATCATGCAGGAAAGCAACAGCGACGTCTGCAACCGGTGCAACAACAAGCTGGGGGGTATCGAGATGGACGACGGCGAGTCCGATGCTCAGGACGCCATCCTGGGCTACATGGCACGCTGCTTCCACACGTACTGCCCGGCGTGCATCGGGCGCGTCAAGAATGAGGGCAACGAGTGCAACGAGTGCGCCTACCTGGACAAGGCAGCCTGCGTGGAGCTGCGGCGCCGGCGGGCGGAGATGGAGCACGAATCCCGCACGGCAAGGACCAAGGGGGCCACCCCGGGCAAGATCATCCCTGACGAACGCTACAGCGGACCGCATACCAAGACTCGTGCCCTCATCCAAGAGCTGCTCGCCAACAAGGAGAAGAGCGCCATGTGCCCCAACGAGCCGCCCTTCAAGTCGGTTGTCTTTTCGGGTTGGACCTCGCACCTCGATTTGATCCAGATCGCCCTTGACAACGCCGGCATCACCTACACCCGCCTCGACGGCAAGATGAGCCGCGCCGCCCGCAACGCCGCCATGGATGCCTTTCGGGACGACCCGTCGGTTCAGGTCATCCTTGTCAGCATCATGGCCGGCGGGCTGGGTCTCAACCTTACGGCGGGCAACAGCGTTTACGTCATGGAGCCACAGTTCAACCCGGCCGCCGAGGCCCAGGCCGTCGACCGCGTGCACAGGCTTGGGCAGACCCGGGCCGTCCGCATTGTTCGCTTCGTCATGCGGGATAGCTTCGAGGAGATGATGCTCAAGCTGCAGGAAAAGAAGAAGCAGCTGGCTAGCCTCAGCATGGACCGCGATCCTAATGACAAGATCATGGACCGCACCGAGGCGGCGAGGCAGCGGCTGATGGATCTAAGGAGCCTCTTCAAGTAAAGCGGACCGAGCATCGCTGCGTGGGCATGCCCCAAAAAAGACGTTGATGAGCCAAAAACAGCAGCGAGATTGCGTGCTCCCAACAACAATCACGATGGCCATGTTGCTATCTGATGATGAACCTTTTTCTCTTTCCTTGCGTCTTCTTTCCGGTTATATCATCGTCATACGCCGCCATCAACGCCGCCACGAGACGCGTCCCTGAGGTTCAACGCGTTATTAACACAACATCAACCCAGCAGGGCGAGCATATAGCATCAGTTTCCATTCCAATACCCACTCCAGCGTTGCGTTTCTTTTTTTTTTTTTTTCCTTCGTCTTTTTCTTTTTTTCTGTTGTTTTTTTTTTTTTCTTTCTCTGTCTTGCCAACAGCATCTCATTCATCGCACAAGACACACATGGGCACGGCGTCTCGGACTTGGCTGGGCTGGGGCCGGCATTGCATCGGTAATAAGGATGGGCGTGGACACGGGCATGGACATCAGCGGCATGGCACCAGGATGGAGGGACGGATCGGATCAGCCGTTGCATCTTCTTATTCTCACGGTTCCGGTTGTATTCGAAGGAGGGAGCCCGCAGGACCCATCACGAAGAGCCCAAAGCCGCAGGAGCCTGACCCGGAAGAAGGATACGGTGGCTACCATGGTTGAGGCAGGGAGAAAGCGGCGTGGTGATGGTCTTGGATGAGGGCTCACGGGTGACGGGCAATAGACGACATGACTGCATGACAGAGGGTCCGTTCTCCTTCTTTTTTCGCTTTTCGTTTTCTTCCTCTGCCTTGAGTTTCTTTGCAGCGTTTGTTTTCGTTTGGCCCAGCCTGCCTCGCCATCGGTCGGGACGTGGTGGAACGAAACAGAGGGCTCTTTCTGTTGATCCGCCCATCTTCGACAGTATATAGTTGGCCAGTAGGGCTCAAAGACATCAATCACATCATATCCATCGCAGTGGTGAATTCCTTGCTCGGCTGCTCTGTTTACGATTCTTTGGTGTTGCATGCGTCTTTCTGTTCCCTCTTTTTTGCCTTAACCTGTGAACTCCACCTGCTGCGGTGTTTTTCTGTCGTTCTTCAACCTTTGGGCTCCGTGGAACACACTGTACCACGTATTCTCCAAACCTGAATTGACTTCACCGGGGTAGGGGGAAGGCTACGCATTCTGCAATCGTATCATCTTGACCAGTCATCAAGTGGGTGCAATGCAGTGCACAGCAATTACAAAACGCTTCACATCACGCATGTATCACAAGTGAACGCCAAAAGGTTTTTGTGATCAAGTTGCCTCGTGTCATATTTTGTTTCTTTTGAATTCATACACCCCCCTTAAGACTCGATGAACCCAATAACCCATGCTAATGCAGTGTCCACACCGCGCCGTGAATAAGAAAACCAAGCCGATAACCCATGATGAATCTCGTTAACGCCCCAAGAAGATGACCCACAAGGATGAAGAGCCGCTTTCGCCACCACAGTGGCGCGGAAGTCACCAAGATTTGTTTTGTTGGACACTCCGTCCCAGCACGCTGAGCGACCTCAGCCGAGGCCCCGTCATCATACATACACACGCAACCCCCCCTTCTTCTCACACTTGATTTGACATCAAGCGGCTGCCTCAAGCGGCGCTGGCCATGTGGGCCGGCGAGGTGACGCGAGTAATCTGCTCACCGGCGCGGACGATGCGCTGACCCGTGGTATCGGTGATAGCGGCCACGTCCTTGTTCTCGGACTGGGCACGCTTCCAGATCTCGACCTCGCATCCACCGCGAAGGACACCGACACGCATGGTGGAGAGCAGGTTGTGGGCGGCATTGGAGTGGTTGTAGACACCGCCGTTGAAGACAGCGGTGGCATCCTTGCCAATGGCCGACGAGATGAGGGCCTTGCCACCGGGGTGGTCGGCGATGAACTTGCCAACGTCATGGATGACACCAGCGATGGAAACCCAGGCCTTGCCGTTCTTGGACTGCTCGACGAAGTCGTCCCAGCTGATGACGGGCAGGGTCTCGAGGGGCTTGCCCCAGTCAAGGGTGGCGCGCTTCTGGTCGAGCTTCTTCTGTTGCTGCTGGAGACGGCCCTTCTCAATCTCGTTCTGGGGGAAGGTCTTGAGGTTGTAGGCGAGGCCGAGGAACTTCATGGTCCAGATGAACCACTTCGTCGGGTCGTACTGCCACCACTGGATCGCGTTGCGGAAATCGCTGGGGAACTCGTGGTGGAAGTTGTGGTAGCCCTCGCCGAGGGTCACCAGAGCCGTGATGACGTGGTCACGAGGAGAGTTGCGGTCATCGAAGGGCTGGTCGCCGAGCCAGTGGGCCAGGCTGTTGACGCAGAAGGTGGCCTGCTGGATGAAGAAGATGCGGAGAATGCCAGCGTAGATGAAGCCGCCCCACCAGTCACCCCAGCCGAGGCCGCAGACGCAGGTCGGGACGATCAGGGCCATGGTGATGACCGACTTGATGTAGTTGCGGTGCTGCCAGACGACGACGGGGTCCTCGTTCAGGTCGGTGATGTCGGTGCGGCCGATGCGGCGGGGGTTCTGCTTCATAACCATCCAGCCGATGTGGCTGTAAAGCAGACCCTTGCGGACCGAGTAGGGGTCCTTGTCGGTATCAGTGTAGCGGTGGTGAGAGCGGTGGAGGCTGGACCACCAGCGAGCGCTGCCCTCGACGGCGGCCGAGCCACCGGCGACAAGGAAGATCTTCAGAGGGAGCTTGGCCTTGTAGCTTGAGTGGGCCCACAGACGGTGGTAACCGGCAGCTAGGGAGAGCGTTAGTCAAGCCGTTGCTTGAGGCTTCTTTCTTGAAGGAAGGGGGGAAACGTACTGATGCCGAGACCAGCGAAGTAGTAGTAGGCGACGGTGAAGATGGCCGTCTTGTACTGCAGCTCGATCCAGTACGCCGAGATCAAGCCGATAAGCGGAATGAAAATGATGAAGGTGGTGTTGAGCCAGTTGACATGTTGGTACCAATTGGACCATGTGATGGGCTGCTCCGTGATGTCTAGAACGCCAGGAAGGTCAGCATGCCGCCCCGTCATGGAAAGGCCTGGTTGGGCCGCTTGAGATGGGGAAAAGCATACGAGGCTTCTTGAGGTCGTAGGCCTTTTTGCGGACCGGAATATAGTCGGTGGTGCCATCGGGGAAGGTCTCGGCCTGGGCCACAGGCACCTGGGCCGACGACGTTGACGCCGACGCCATGATGACGGAGGGGATTTGGGAGCTAGTCGAAGCCGCCCAGTGTCGTCGTTGCTGGCTGCTGGCTCCTGGTGATGAGAGGATCCAGGAGGGATGTCGTGTGGGTGCGGTTGAGGGGGGGGAGGGCGACCTACAACAGCCGTGGAGGTGGTGGGAGAGAAGCAGGAGGGCGGCCCGGGTGGGAAGATTTATTTTTATACGGATGGAATTCAAGGAAGAGGGACAACGGAAAGATACAGGGGGCGGAATCGGGTTTGGTTTGAGCGGGGAGCTAGCCGCGGGTTGAGGGAGGTGGGAGGGGGAGGGAGTCCCAGCAGTTTCAGGAACCTCAGCATCCACGGACAAAAGGCAATCATACCATGTACCATGTACCAGGTACCATGCATCGCCCAGGGTACGTACCGACTTGGGAAGGGTGCCCCTCCAACGCAAAGCCAAAGGTTGGGAAGGCGGGAAACATGGATGGCTGCCCGGGGCCTGGCAACGTTCAACAAGTACTGGTACACGTAGGTACACGTACGTGCCCAGCACACACACAGTATGTAAGTACTCCAGTACTATACATCCAGGGCATTCCATTGACCTCGAGTACATGACGGATCGGCTTATGCACGACTTGCACAAGACAAGCACCAGTCAATGGCTTTCCATTTGGCTTGCCACTTTGCTGTTGTTGGGGCGGCCCTCCCGAAAGGACGAAGTTGCGGCAGGGAGGAGCCGAGGTGAAAAGGCAAAAAGGCAGGCTTCCTTCTTGCCTCCTTCCACTCGGACGCCCCTCTCCCACTTTCTGACAGCACCCCTCGGCCGAGGAGAGCATGTGCAACGCGCCATTTCCCCAGTTTTATCCGTCAAAGTCTGCCCACATTCGCAGTCGTCGAAAGCGCCCGTTGGATTGCCAACAGGTCGCTGCGCTTCTGTTTCCCCGGGTCCAAATTTGTTGAGGAAAGTGTTGGGGAGGGACGGCATGTCTTGGCGCGTCGCCCATCACCGGGCCGATTGCTTCTGATTGGCCAGCCTGGACAAAAACAGCAGGCCGTCTAGGTCGGGGACCCACTCGGGGAACTTAGCCCCACGATTTTGACAGCAAGATGAACATGCCACAGGAAAGCTCTCTCGGCGCCTCACCTGTTTTTTTTTTTTCCGCCTCCTGTTGACTCTGCTCGGGACTAACGGCAGTTACGGACGTCTACTATACACTAAGATCTCCCATCCCAATCCAGTTCCAGGCTCCATAATCACATGCTTTTCTTTGCAAGCGCCAGCAACAGTTTTCGTGGCAGGCGAGCCTCTTGTCGGGACCCTCAACTCAAACTCCGACATGGGGTGGGGGGGGATCCGAAACCGACCACTGTAACATCAGATCCCGAGCTTGGGCCAGATTGAACTGCTTCCCCATTCCACCCTTTGCGCTGCATCTTCCTCATGAACCACGCTCTCTGCGTCAACTGCAATGAGGAGCTTTCAGATCATGGATGCGGCTCGGCCAGGTGACACGAAAAGGTTTTGCCTCTGTTGGACGGAGCCCTTCACTGCTCCACAGCCTGAGAGCTGAACCTCGGCACTCAGCCCTACGAGGCTGAGAGGAAGATCATCCGGCTGGGCGGGCTGCTTGCTCGGCACGGTGCAATACCATAGGTGGTTTGGGCTCGCTTCGCGGAAGACCAGTGATGCCATTCACACGGCACACTTGACTTGACATCAAAGTTTCTTCCGTTGAATATTTTTGGGCGACGTTATGGGCCGGCCGGCCGGCCTGGTCAGGTCGCAAGTGGCGTTTTGTCCGGGGCTTCCGACGGCCCCACCCCCAACTAGTTACCCCACATCGGAGTCCACCGGAAGATCTCGCCCGAGCTCCACCCGGTCCCTCCTACCTGCAAGACCCACTCTTCGGGCCGGGCCCGGATCCGAATTCGAATCGCTCCCGCCGTCAATCCGGAGACACCGGCCGAATATCACCAAGCAGTTCCAAACCCGGCCGGCGGATCAGAAATAAACGCAAAAAATGGCCGGAACCCCGCCTTCAACAATACCACTGTGCTGTTCCTCTTGTCGCGGAAGTTCCCTCCACGGGGGACAAACCGACGCTTTTGATCTGATAGGCTTGAAATCATTAATTATGTTGATATGATGGAGTCTAACCCATCCAATCTAGCGACAGAACCTTTGCAGCAACATGACACAGTCCAGCTTTACAATTGCCTTCCTGCGTCCTCATCTCAATCTCTGTGACCGTTGGTCAGGCATTGTGCGAGGCATCTGCGGGTGACCAATCTCACCACCGAATCCTTAACGGCAGTACCTGATATTCTCGCCGTGTGAACACTACCATGCATGGACGTTTGCGGGGTAATTGAGGGGTAGATGTCTTTTCGAGTCGCATCCCCCCGAATCAATTTGATTTGGATTCAAGTCAAAACAATGACACCCAAGAGACAAATAGCACAACTCGAAACCCATATTTTGATCCCCATATGTACAGACTTATCCGTAGTAACACTTTGACGCACCATCTTCATCCTTGTCTCGCCCAGGACGGATGTATCAAAGCAACATGTGTAAATCATGCTCCCCTGCCACCCAACCCACAACCACCGTCGCCGCCCCCCCTTTTGGTCAGCACCGATGACAGGCCAGCCAGGCGGATTCGCAACACGGTTGACGACCGACTCAAGCTGCGTCAGCCTCAGGGTCACTTCATCCTCAAAAGGCCTTGTACATCCCGCTCCCACCGCGAGCAAGCAACCGGCCACGACAGGCAAGGCGAGGCATCGCGCCGGGTGGTCAACGGCGCCATCCCGTACATCATCCACGGCCATCCGTCAGCGCGACGAGCGAAGGGCTCCTCCACCTTCGCATCCGTCGGGGGTGGCCTTGCAGGTCGACCCCCCCCCCCCCCCCCCCCTCGTCGGCAGCAACGTAGGTCCGAAATTCGCCTACGTCCAAGTCGACGCAGACGGCGCGGGATCAAGATTGGTACAGAGTGGTCGAGGCGGGGGTCGGGGGTGTGGCAGTTTTGGTGGCGGCTTACGGGAGCGACACCAAAAAATAAGCCCAGCATATTCGACTCCATCGGTGGAGACCGGTCGGGTCCGTATGAGGAGGAGAATGGATAACAAGAACCGGAATCAGAACCAGGACCCAAAGCATACATGGCATGTCGTTAACAGCCGTCCGATAGCTCCTCGGGCGGTTCATATTGCATGTCCCCAGCGAGTTATTGGTCCCCGCCAACCATGATCGTTAACCTTTTCCCTAAACGAATACAACAAGACTCTGGAGCCAGCTTTATATCTGGTGTTGCACATCTATGAAGCGTTGCAAACGGTTACCTGGAGAGCCTACGTTTCGGGGGTGACCCCGGATACAATAAGACCAGTCAATCGCCAAAGAACCATCCCACCTAAACTACGCATCGACATCTTGACGAGACAGAGCGCAAGATCTTCAGATAGCAGCATCATGGCATTATAGAACATCAGGTTACCCAAACGCATGAACCCTATTCTCTCAAAACAAAGAGCTGAGGGAAACATCATGTCATAATTCATCCAGAATGCCGCCAGTACCCACCCAATACCGCCCCTTTCCTTGTCATAACACCACCCAAACCCAGGAATCCCAAACCTATCCTCCTCCGCAAACCCATATCCCCCATCTGTTCCTATGTTGGTGTTCAGCCAGTTCCTCCCGCGGTGACCTTCCCTTGCTTGCGCGGCCTCGTCATAATACTTTCGATTATATAGCGAGAAACAGAATCCCAGGTACAAAAGGGTGAGACGACAGAGCATCATGCACAAAAGAAGAGAAGAGGAAAGCATGCATCAATATCCATCATCATCATCATCAGCAGCATCAACAACACAACAACTTTGGCCTCGTTGTCATCGAAAAAAGGCCAGACGGTCATCCCACCTCAATCATGCATCAACAGCCAATTCGGCGCGTTGGGGAGGCGAGTACATGGCCATCTTCTCGTCCAGTTCAAGGTCCAGATCGATATCGATATCCGGCGTGGCTCTCTTCCCCCCCAGAACCAAGTCGTTGTCATCGGTCGTAGAACGATGAGGACTCGTGCGGCGGGGCCCAGGTGTGCTTAGAGGAATCGGAGGACCCGACTCATGTACCGAGCCCACGCCTTTCAGATCTTCGTCACTGCGGCGGTAGGAATGCGCCATCCGGGAAGCCGGAATTGGCCTGGTGCGTTCCTGAGAATCATCGTGCGCTTGGGGGCTCTTCCGCCAGTCGTTGCTGTCATGAACTCGTTTCGGACTTGAACGATCATTGTAGCCACAATTCTGAGGGCGAGGAGACGGGGTCGAGACATCAGCGGTCCTGCTCTCTCCGCTCCTGCTCCGGCTCTCGCTGCCGCATCGTTGCTCCCCCACATGAGCCGACGATCGCCCCCGGCGACCACGTGAGACTGACCGGTCTCGAGGAGCGGGCGAATAACGACTCCGTGAGGCCCACGACCCTCGCGGAGTGCTAGCCACATCGGTGAAGTCCTTGCCGCTGTCGGCGCGATATTCGCGGCTCGTACCCTTCACGTCACCAGAGCCTTTCCTATGGCTCGTGTGCCCGTGGCCGGCTGGCTCGTACCGGATGACCTGTCGACTCTCGGATTGCCAACGGTTTGGCGGCGGGCCCCATGTCGAGCTCTTCCTCAGCTCTTGGGCCCTGGCATAATAGTCGTCTGTCGTCAGGAATGACTGATCTCGTTCAATCAAAGACGTGTCGTCTCGACTGTCTTCGGTGGTAGCCCCCTTTGCCCGGTACGACCCGTCGGCATACGTCTCCAAAGTCTCACCACTCCCTTGTAACCTCGGCATCGATGTCCCCCTTGCCTGAGCAGCGAGCACGTCGCTGATTGACGGCGCCGGGGGCACGCGGGGGGCCGTGTCGGACCAGGGATACATCTGTGGCGGAAACCGGGAGCCGTCGAGATTACCGTGGTCGCTTGGCATAGGTGACGGCGGGGACCTGCCCCTGCTTGGGTCGTGAAACATGTCCTCGGGCGGATAGAGGTGGCTCCCGGGGCCGCGAGCCCAGTCGTTGGCTGGGTGACTCGACCTGATGCGCTGGAAAGGCTTTGGCGGCCGGCATCCGTCTCGCACCACGTCGTCGCTATTCACCGATGTCGAGGGCCCGTTGGGGATAAGATGGCGGCTGCCGTGCCCGGGCGGTTCTGGAAACCAGGAGAGCAGGTCGATGGCGTGGACGCGATCGCGGGGATCGGGGCTCAGACACGTGGCGACAACACGCCTGTACCACTGCGGTACATCATCGAGGTTTGGGTCAATGACGAGGGGGCGCTGGAACCTATCGGGTTCGTCTTCTTGCGTTGCCAGCGCCCATAGCACCATGCCAAGCTGGTAGAGATCCGACTTGACGCCGATATACATGGAGATGCGCTGGTTGCTGCTGATGAGGGGCGTGACCTCAGGTGGCTCCCAGCCGATAGGGCAACCGCGCCGGTTGATGTCAATGATTTTCGCGTTATCGTTGGCATCGACAACAATATTGGACAGGGTGAAATCTCCCTGCACAAAGCCAGCCTCGTGGATCTCGGCAAGCCCCCCGACGATCTGGCGAGCCCACTTCTCACGAACCGGCCACGGAATGTTGTGGTTGCCGTCGTAGATGAGATCAATCAGGGCGCCGCGGGAAGCGTAGCTGATGAGGAGGCCCGTAACCTTCTTGCAGCTGTCGTCGACGACAATCCCGTAGAAATAGATTACGTTTTCGGCCTCGCACAATTGGCTCAAAGCGTTGATCTCGTAGAGGAACTCGTCTACGTTTTCCGGGCCTGGAATCTCCTTCTTGATGAGCAGCTTGCCGTAAACGCGAACCTGGTAGACGAAACCCGACATATGGGAGACAAAGTCAACCTCGCTCTCCCGGAACCGCCTGCAGTTAACGTGCTGGACCATGCTGACGGGAGGATAGCTGATGATTTCCTGGACTGCGGGTCAGCAAGATGTGGGTGGTGCAGAAAAGCCCGTCGGTGCTACCGATAGCAACGTACATTGGCATCCTCGACAACATGAACATGCAATCTACCGTCTCGGGTCTCGAGCCTGAGGTTGGTGACGGTATCGAAGAATTCAATCTCTGAGAGGCTGTCGCGAATGGCGTCGTAAATCTTTGCGCTCTTGTCGCGTTGATAGGTGGTTTTGCAAAGATCGGCCTCGAGCGAGGGTTCGGGGGCATCGCGGTAGTCGAGAGAGACGGTGACACGGCGCCAAACGTGCTTGTGCTGGCGGAAGGTGACGAAGAACTTTTCGCGTTTCGACTTGTCGCGAAAGTGCATCGACAGGTTGAGGATCCATCGGGTTTCGAGTTCCCTCTCGATCTGGGCGCCGTACTGCGAGGTCGTCATGGAACGGACGTCCACCAGGGAGAAGGAATCCGGATCCCAGGGCATGGCCGCGCCGAACGAGTCTCTGAAACTGGCCAAGTCATCCGTGGAGCGGAGAAACTCCTCGGAAGGGCTCATGGGACAGGACGGAGACGACGGGCTGGTGAAGGAGTGGTGAAGGAAATCCGGAGCGCTCGAGCGGGGATCCGAGTGGTCGATGGCCAAGTGGGAGCCATGGACGCGGCGGTCCATGGAGACGGCTCGACGCTCGACGGGGGTGGGCAAGACGGGCTCAAGTTTCTCACGGACTTCGGAGCGCTGCCGCTGGAAGGTTTGGGTCCTCGGCAGGCCGGTGACGACCCGCCGCGAGGTACGGCGCATAGCACCCGACTGCCCTTCATCTCGAGGCCCCCGGGGTGTGTCATCTACCGATCCATCAGGCCGACCGTCCTTGTCCCCAAACCACCGGCGCCACAGGCCTGCCATTTGTGCACTGTTGTCCGTTGGCGATGACAGTGCCCCAGCGGCTACACTGGCATCCGTGAGAGGTTGGGACATGTGCTCGTTGGGCGCACCTGGCCGTAGTCCCGTGACGGTCCCGACCAGGCAGCAGGCAGCGGGCAAGGCGGAGGTGTTGGCTAAGCAGCAGGGCGAAGGAGTTGATGCCGTCCGGGATACCTCCTTTTCTGTCCCGTATCGACCTTGTGGGATGTCGTCGTTGCAGCCGAGGGCGCTGTGTCGCCGCAGATCTTGTCCCAAGACGTTTCTGCAGGGCCATCAATGATTGAGCTTCATGGCGAGGTTTAGTAGTTTGTGCGGGTGGCTTGTGTGCGCAGTGGTTGCCAAATCAGCATTTCAAGACATGGCCATGCAAGGCAGGGCGTCGAGGAAGCCTCGCGGGGGTCGAGGGATGAGAAGACCAGGGAGGGGAGCGAGGCGGTCAGAAAAGAACTGCAGAGAGGGTCAAAAAGAGCGAGAGAGGCGAGAGAGGCGAGAGAGCAGCTCTCTCCCGAGCTCAAGAAACAAAATCAGCTAGATGCAACCTGGATAAGGATTGTCCTCGACGTTGCCTCAGAGCAAAAGCAGAGTCCGAAGCTCCATAGATGCGAAGATGTGGCTAAGCGCAGCAGCAGAGGAAGAGATGGGATAGAGCGATGAGGCGAGATGGACCGGGGCTGCAGACGAGCAGGACGGGAGCATCGATGGGGGTAATACGGTAGGAGGAGACGGATGAGACTCGGGAGTGGTGTGAGACATGCGTTGGACGAACGAGGGGTGGTGGTCAACCTCGCAGTTCCATGGTATCCAATGGCAGACACGCCGGGGGGGGCAGCGGAACGGAGGCAACGCGGGAAGGTGGGCAGGGCAGGAGGTCAGCCAACACCTCGCGATGGAGGCAAGCCAAGATCACCTGCAAACCAGCCCCGACAATCTGGAAGGCAGGACAAAGATGGACTGGCAATGGACCTAGGCTCGGGGTGGGGGCCGGGAGCCTGACAACCTGAGGTGAGATGATGGGGGGGAGGGGCCCAAGGGCCAAGGGTGGTGGTAGCATTACCATCTCCCTCCCCTCCTTCTCCAATCCTTTTCAGGTTAACGGTACCCCGACTGCATGTAGCCTTGGGCAGGGCAATGCAAATCTGCACCTGGGCGCCGTCCCGGCATCTACGAAGCCTCCATCTCGTGCATGCTGCAGAGGGGGCTGCATGAGGAAACACCAGTCAAGAGAGCTAGCGAGGAGGAGGAGAAGGTGGATCGTGCCTCTTGAGGCGAACGTCAAACCCGCTGTGGGGCGGTGGGTGCCGGAACAGTGGGGTTCAACCGCCGTTCAACACGTGTACAAGAGAAGAGGGGGTTCGTTAAGGTACACTCCCAAGATCGGGCCAGGGCCCCATTCACACGAGACTTGGGTATACTATAGTATAGGCAAGGTAGGCACCTTACCTCCTCACGCGCAGGTGATTGCCGTGTGTGCGCTGCTTGAGGAGATCTGAAGGAGTCTCGGGTCGGGCGGTCAGGATTCTGCCTGCACATCCGTTACCTTTGCGTTCGCTTGCGTTCGTACATCGCCCTGTCCCGATCAGGTTGGAGGTTGAACCGCTCCGCCATGCTGAGGCTCTTGGGACGCGGGGAAGGCAGCCGATGGGGGATTCTGGACCCACCTTCGCTCGAACGGTCGACGGTGCGTTCCTCAGCTTGCTCCATAGGAACATCTGCTCCTTTGGGAAAAAGAGACCTCACCGCCGCGTGGTTCCTCCAGTTCCGACCTGTCTAAGCCACAACCTCGAACGTTCTTGACTGGGCATCGGCAACCGCATGACCCGGAGAAAACTACTCAGTAAAAGGTGCCTCAGCAATTCGACATGTCTTGCCTGATGACCAATGATAAAAAAAAAAAAACAATGACAACCCCATCATGTCTGAGTCCGAGGACCATGAGAGCTGCACACTCGGTCCATCAACCCAGACTCGACAGCCTCCTCTACAACAGCATCGATCACAACAAAGCAGCCGGACGCCATCCGATGCCATGGCCGAAACCGTGCTTCCTTGTTTTAAGCCGCATATTCCCGCTCCTGCACTTTCAAGCTGGATGGTGAATGGGCTGCAGCCCTCTTAGGGGAGTTCCCTTCCAGCCCGACGGCCAGTCCGAACCAATGAATCGGCTCATCTCTTCTGTCGAAAGCCTCACATCACAGCGCACATTTTGAGCCGGGGGTCTCATGGTGCTCGAGTCGATATGCCCGAGACGCTAATGCCAGACCGAACTCTCGTCCTTGAAATGAGGGCTTTGCTGATGCTTCCAAGACATAGAATGACACAGGAAACCACCGGGCTCGAGCAGCATTCACCAGCCACCTCCTCGCACATCCCCTCAGCCTGACCAAAGAGAGAGCCTTTCCAGTTGTCCGGACCTAGGTAGGTTGGCCTGGGGATAACCAAAAGGCCGGCGGTTATCATGTCGACCGCCGCAAAATATAACCCCGCCCTGAAAGGTCAAGAGGCAGAGAGAGCAAGGTCCGGCGTTGTTGTGCACGATGTTGCTGCCCAAACCCTTGAGGAGAGAACCACCCACAACACCACGCCCTTAGTCCACTACCATGCAGCGCTGTTGACGCAAAATGAATCCAATAATACCGCCGAAAAAAAAAAGGAAAAAGAGAAAAAAAAATTCTCACCGTCAGCAGCAATCACCTGCGTGCGACACACGCAGCGCGTGCACATCGGCTGCACAATGACCTAGGGCTGCATGCAGCAGGATGCCCGGGGCCAATTCATCGAGTTTCTTTGGCAAGACCAGCCACCTCGGATCGAACCAATAACCTTTTTCCAACGTAAGTGAGTGGTTTTTCCATCCAACAAACCCCGCGAGTCCTCGTCTAGACTTGGGTCTCGCCGGAGTCAGTAGACAGGATGCCGGCGGACGGTTTGTATGGTCCGTAGGAGAGGTTTTTGGTCCGGACATCGAATCACGGAACCAGCCCCCGAGCCGAAACCTAGACAGACCTGATTCTTCCCGATGATGGATGGATAGATGCTCGACGACAGACCCTTGGGTTGCGCGATACGAACCCCATACATTCTCCCCAATGATCAAAAGCAACCTTGAGGGTATCTGGGAGCAACTCGGGAGGATAAAGTACCTAGCTATCTTACGTCATCTTTCTTGAGGAGGGACACCCCCCTATATGGAGTGGCGCTGTGCCTCTCCTTACCAGCTCCCTAACCGCCGGCCGTGTTCCCAGGGTAAATGCCATCCGCGGTCCTTCATGCGTGCACCCTACTCTGGACGTCCGTCGGTACCACAGTACCATGTAGACCGGGCGAATGGCCCCCACCAAAAAAAAGGCGTCAGGATCAGCACGAGGTGCATGTCACTTGGCCGTTGTAGTGTTGTACCGTTCGCGGTACGCACAGAGCAACCAGAGTGAAGGGGACGCTGGCGGCTACGGTACTTCAATACCGAAGATAACTAAACCCACATGATTGAAAAGGCGTCGCGGGTATGGACTCTCAGACCGGGCCAGATATCTCTCATTCACTATGCCCACATGGCATGACGAGGCCCTCCCATACCCACACGAGGTTGAGTATCATCGGATTCATCTCGTCACCACCAGAGATAACAACACATCCAGTCACCAGCCCGAAAGAGATTAGGAGAATGGGTGAAGAGTGAAGATGTGTCTTTTTTCCTTTTTTTCCGCATATACTTAGGTAAGCACACAGATAGGGAGCCCGCCTAAGTGGCCAAGGTGCCTCAAGTAGGTAGCTAGGTAGATGATAGGTGTCTAGACAGACAAACAGGTGAGGTTGCTGGCTAGAGAGAGAAGGGGCCCGAGCCGAGGCCCTTTACCCTTCATGCGTCCAGCGGAGCAAAAGCCCAGCGCGTTCATTCCTCCTAGCCTATGTCGCCATCAAAACAACAATAACAACAACCCAAGACATGCCTGCCTGTCTTGCCGACGCGGGCCTGTTTGGGTAGATGTGTCCCCCCCCCCCCCCCCCCCCCCTCCCCCCGCCGAAGAAGAGGGTTCAAATGCGCTTGCCTTTCCCATCTCGCCGTGAAAACATCTCGTTTGATGCGATTTCGTTGTCTCCTTTCTCTTCGCCTTCTTTTCCCCTGTCTTGGTGCTGCGGCGACAATGGGTCTTTGGGCATGGCATGTTCTGACGCTCGTGGGTGCTTCCTGCCCCAGCCTGCGCCTGCCATTGGGATTGCCGACGCGATTCGTCAGACAGAACTGTGTCGTGGCCAGCTTCCTTGGGCCAAATGTTCTTCATGGCGAGGACGGCGGGATGATGCCCCAGGGCCCCCATTTCTGCTCACCCGCCCGCTCAGGGGCGTTGATGCACCCTAGTCGTCGTCCTCTTCCTTCTCCTTCTCTTTCTTCTCCTTCTCCTTTTCCTTCTCCTTCTCCTTGATCTCGCACGCCTTGCACCGGTTGGCCTTCTCGCGGTCCAGGTTGGGGAAGATGAGCTCAAACACCTCCGAGTACCAGCTCACCGGGCGGCCCTCGATGCCCTCCTTGATGTTCTGCATAGACGTACTGTTAGCTATCATACAACACTCGCAGAGCTGTTGCAGTCAAGGGCATGTACATACCTCAGGGAGCTCCAGCCAGTCGGACATATTATCCTGCGGGAAGATAATCATCTTGCACCCTGCGCGGCGGGCGGCGACCGTCTTCTCGCGCAGCCCCCCAATACGGAGCACCTTGCCCGTTAGGGTCAGCTCGCCCGTCATGGCGACAGCTGGGTCGACCGGAGTATCGAGGGCCAGTGACAGCAGCGAGGTGGCCATGGTGATACCCGCCGAAGGCCCGTCCTTCTGCACAGCGCCCTCGGGCACGTGGACGTGAATCTTGGCCCTGTCGAAGAAGTGATTGTCGGGGAACTCGTTGGCCATGAACGACTTTGTAAATGAGTAGGCGATGGTCGACGACTCCTTCATGACCGTCTTGAGGTTACCCGTAATTTCGAAGGACGGCCGGCTAGAAGGGCGGAGCGAAGACTGAAGAATGGCCTCCACGTACATGGCGGCGCCGCCCAGCTGCGTCCAGGCCAAGCCCATGGTGACGCCAGGCGGGGTGACATCGTAGAGCCTGTCCGAGGTGAAGATCGGCGGGCCAACGTAATCCTTGAGGTTGTCCTTGTCGATGACAACGTGAACGTCCTCGGGCACCTTCAGAGGCTTCCTCGGCTTCTCAGTCGTCTCCTTTTCGGCCGCCTCGGTGCTGGTTTCTTCGGGCTTGCTCTCCTTCTCCTTCTGCGATTCCTCGAGGGCTGCCTTGCCCTCGTCTGTGAGCGCTTCGGATTCGGGCAGTCCCTTCTCGCCGAGATCCTGAACGATCTTGAGGGCGGACTTGCGGTAGACCTTCTCAATCTGCTTCTTCAAGTTCCGCACACCGGCCTCGCGGCAGTACGACTTGATGAGCTCCTCAATGGCCGACTGGGTCAGCTGCACGTCGACCTCCTTGAGGCCGGCCAGCTCCTGCGCCTGAGGCGCAAGGTACTTCTCGGCGATGGCCATCTTCTCATCCGAGACGTAGCCTGACAGCCGGATGACCTCCATGCGGTCGAGAAGGGGCCGCGGAATGGTGTCGGTCATGTTGGCCGTGCATACAAAGAGCACACGGGACAGGTCGACGGGCACGTCCATGTAGTGATCGAGGAAGGAGCTGTTCTGCTCGGGATCGAGCAGCTCGAGAAGCGCTGACGACGGGTCGCCCTGGTAGCCCCGGCCGATCTTGTCGATCTCGTCAATCAGGATCAGAGGGTTCTCGGTCTTGCACTTCTTGAGGGCCTGAATGACGCGGCCGGGGAGGGCGCCGACGTAGGTCCTCCGGTGGCCTTTGATCTCGGCGACGTCGGTCAGGCCGCCGACGCTGAAGCGGTAGTACTCGCGGTTCAGGGCACGTGCGATTGACTTTCCAATGCTCGTCTTGCCGACGCCGGGAGGGCCCACGAAGCACAGGATCTTGCCCTCTACGGTGCCGCGCAGCTTACCGACGGCGATGAACTCAAGGATGCGGTCCTTGACATCCTTGAGGCCGTAGTGGTCCTCGTCTAGGACCTTCATGGCGTTCTGGATGTCGAAGTTCTCGGCGCTCCGCATGCCCCAGGGAATCTGGGTCAGCCAGTCGAGGTAGTTACGCGTCACGTTAAACTCGGAGGCGGCGGGCTCAAGGTGTGCGAGCTTGTTAAGCTCCTCATCGAACACCTTGCGCACGGCCTCGGGCATGGCCAGCTTGTCGGCCTTCTCCTTGAACGTGTCAACCAGCTTTTCCTTGCCATCCGACTCGATGCCGAGCTCGCGGCGAATGCCCTTCATCTGCTCCATCAGCCAGTATTCGCGCTGGCGCTTGCTGATCTTGCTCTCGACATCCTTTGTGATCTTGGACTGGAGCTGCGCGTTCGCCAGCTCTTTCTTGATCACCAGGAGGGCCTTGTGCATCCTGTCCTCTACATTGAGGCTCTCGAGCACCTCCTGGAGCTCACTGGGCTCACCAGCCGAGACGGCAGCGGCAAAGTCCGCCAGCTTGGCCGGCTCCGACATGACGTTGCCGGCCGACTGGCTGATGGAAAAGGTCGAGATCTGGTCCCTGAACAGACTGTTCATGCTGGCAACCTCCTTGAACACGTTGACTATCTCGTTGGTCACGGCGCGGATCACCTGGCTCTTGGGGTCGTGCGGCTCCTCGGTGAGGTTGTCGACGTTCGCAATGCTGACGGGGTACTTCTTGAGGAACGACGTCACCTCGTACGCGTTCTTCTTAGGCGGCTCCGGCTTGTGCTCGACCGCGCTCTCCTCAAAGCTCGCGACCACATCCCCCTTTTGCTCAGACTCCTCCGCGGGCTTAGGGGCAGGCTCAGGGACCGCCTCCGTGCCACCCGGCGGGATCAGAGACGACAGTCGGATCCTGCGGTGCGGGTAGAGGATCGCAGTCAGCCCTGTGCCCTCGCCGTTGCCCGTGTTCATGGGAAACGCGCTGGTCACCTGGGCAAAGACGCCCACGTCGTAGACCTCGTCCGGGCTGCGGATGACATCGTCATCGGCATTCTCGTCCTTGAACAGGAACGCACCGACATATGGCTGGCCCCGCTTGAACATCTCCATGATGGCCGCGGCGACGTTCGGATCCTTGATCGTGATGGCTTTGTAGAAGCCGGGGAAGAGCGGCCTCTTGGCGATGGGGATCGCCAGGACCTGGGGATAAATCTCGGGAACGACGGGTTTGGTGAGGGCCTTGTCGCTTCTGCGGCCGCGCCTGCCGCCGCCGCTCGACCCTGATTCATCAGATGACCCGGACGATGCTGGCGGAGTGCCGCCCGCCGCGCTTCCCTTGCCATCTGGCGGCTCCGGCGCATTGCTCTGCCCGCCATTGTCGGACGGGGTGTCGGATGTGGACGACTTGGATTTTCCCGCCTCCTCTTCCTCGGCCTTGGCCTTCTCGGCGTTTGCCTTCTTCTCTTCCTCCGATAGCGGTTCTACAGACCCGTCGAAAAAGCCGTCTTTCCGTTTCCTTAGGGCGGAGTAGGTCGTGAAGTTGGAGAGCGACGCGGGAGAGCGAGCCTTCAGGGGACTGCATGACCGCAGAGCGGTGGCGATTGGCCTGTGTCGTATTAATGGCGAAGCCGGATAGAGACCCGTCTGGCCTGCTGTTGAGAGGAGTCGGCCCCCCGGCGGAGATAGCCGGAGAAAGCGCTGTCGTGACAACATCGTGGGCGGTGGTGGATGAAGCTCAAGGCGAGTTTGGGCTGAGGATTTGGCGTTGGGCTGGGTTCGAAGCTCGGATCTCGGCGACGAAGCTCGGCGATGAAGCTCGGTGGAGGCGGCGTCGGGTTGGAGGGGAGTGGTGGAAACGGGGCGACCCGGGAGAAACTCTCAAACGAATATCCGTGCTCTGCTATGCAACCAGGAATAAAATACACAATCCAGAGAGAAGAAATAGTATTACAGAAAAATTAAAACGCGCAGATGACGACGACGAGGGTGCAAGTTTCGACGTGTTTGTGGTCAAAGACAGCTCCGACGAGACCTGGGAGAGCCGGGATCCATGACGATGAGAGTCTGATGGATGAATAATGCAGAATCCAGAATGGCGCCAAGTGGGGGGGACCTTCTCGTGGAAAGTGCTGGCATTTGCCGGCAAGTTTTTTGCTATGAGGCGCCTCAGACGGACCAGCCACACAAGGCCAGCCACGATACCGTCCAATACGTTGTGTATTATGGTAATGTTACGTCGTTTCAAGCCCCACATACACAGAGCTACCCCGCCCCCGCATCCCTCCCGCATCTCTGCTGCCGCCTCACGCACCATCTTGAATGGTTCCTGCTTACACGCACATGGAGACGGGATATCCCAGATACAGTTACGCCAGTGATCGCCGCCCCAAGTTAAGGGCATCCTTGGATCGCAGGTTTAGTGTCCAAGCCGTTTACAGCTTCTCCGAAACACATCAGATGCTAGATATTGACGCGGTTGACATCGTTCGCTGACTGCACCACTCCGCCTACCTAAGTGCTGCCACAGCGTCGACCGAGTGACACTCTGGGGTTACCCCCACAGGCAGGAACCCTTGTGATCTGACGCTCGGCCGTGGCGCCTCCATCGCCCCCCAACTCTACGTCCGGACACCATCACTGAGACTTGAAAAGGCTCCGTCATCTCGAGTCTCACCACGTGTACCTAGACCTCTGTGGTTCTTCCATTCAAAGGAACCGAGTGTTCTTCTTGAGCATCAGTATCTTTCGTCTATACTCGCATCGTTCATCATGGCTCCCATAGCTAAAGACGATATCACGCCCGGCCTCGCCAAGCTCTCCATCAAGACGACCGACCTAGAGACAACGGAGCTGTCCCAGGCTTCCAAGAGCAAGAGCACCAAGAAAAAGAAGGAGAGCAGCCCCGTGGCCGATAGCTGGGAAGACGAAGCAGATGCCCTCGATTCTGAAGACGACGGCCAGGCCACCCCGGTTGCCAGCACCGCCGCCGGCACCGCCGCACCGCCGCCGACGCCTCTCTCCCCCTTCGTTCCGGCTGGCGGCAGCAATAGCAGCAACAAATTCCATGACGAGGACAACGACCAACCCGGCACCTCCGCCCCCCCGCCAACACCCCTATCTCCTGTGGCGCCTCCGAGACAGCAACAACAGCGCCAGCCACCCACATACCCGCCTTCCGGACCAGGCTTCACAATCCCGCCATTCGACGGGGCGGGTGACTGGCAGTCATCGTCATCGTCAACAGCCCCCGACCGCAGACCAGAGAAGACGGATGCCGTGGCGCGGCGCATGATCGCGCACGCGCTGGGCGTGCGGGCACCGCGAATGACCGAGGAGCAGCGGGCGTACGACCGAGCGATGCGTGAGAACGCCAAGAAGCGAAGGGAGGAGGAGAGGGAGCGCGAGAGGAAGCGGGAGGAGGAGGCTGCGAGGCTGAGGCAGGCGATGTGGGATGGGGACTGATTTTTCCCGAGTGAGAGGATAGGGGAGGATTTGGGCAATGTACATGTCCGGGGTTTTGTTGAATGGTTTCACCGAGTGCACGCAAATCTCTTGTAAACATTGATAGTTGACCTCCTCACTAGCGTCATGTTGATTTGTCCTAGAGTCCCCTTGGCCTTCATCCGGCTTCATTCGGGCATTCTCATGCCCTCCTTCTATGACGGTCTTTCGTTCAGCGTTTATGTAGCTCGCTCGGTGCTCGACTCGGTCCCTGAGGGGCTCGAATCTGGTATCTGCTTGAGGCATCTCCAAAATCGCAATGGGACAAGCCCGCTCCGCAGCATGTCCTCGCCGTTGCGCTCGGATCCAAACCGGAACTGACAGTCCTGCGGCTCGTGATTGCACCGCCTACCTGTTCTCAGCACAGTCGGAACGTTGTCTTGTCTCCGGCTTCAGAAGAAAGACGTTTCTCTCGATAGAGTCGCAACCGCCATTTCACCGTGCCTCCTCCTGACCACGCACAGATGGTACCCTCTCGCCCTTCCACGTTAAAACCACTTCCTTTGCCCCGCGGCTATCCCCATCGACATATCTTAACGCCACCCCAAACCCTTCCAGCCCCTCCTCTTCAGCCCGTCGATTCCACAGCATTTGGCTCACCTGCCCCTCCCGTGAACACGCCACGTACCCCATCGGCCACCGGCTCCTTGCCAGCGCCTCCCGTATCCCCTTCGTTGCGGGCTTCTCGGCCACCAGCAATCCCAGAACCCCCCCGCCGCGACCGCCCTCCGTCCAGGCCCTCCATCCCGCCGGCGCGCCGGAAAACGCCCCCTCCAGCTCCCGGATGAAGTGCGGACCGGGCCGTCGGACGGCCTTGCACTGCGCCAGCACTCTTAGCGGGGACGGCAACGCTGCTGCACCTAGAAGGGAAGACGAAGAGGAAGAAGGAAAGGGCAGCGCCCACGTCCCGAGGAGGTCGATGCCGCAGTCTGAAGCGCCACCGATGCGACGAAGGTCAAGCCCGAAGCGTGACAGGGCACGCTGGACCGTGTACTCGAAGTGCGTGCCGACGTAGAAGGTGGAGCTTGGGTCGAGGTAGGTGCGCTCGGCATAGGCGAGAAAGGAAGGGAGGTCAGTGTGTTGAGGGGCGGAGGGAGGGGTGGGGTATATTAAGGGTGGTTGTTGTTGCGGTGTTTGAGGTGGTTGTTGTGACGGTGATGAAGGTTGTGGTGAGTCGTTAGAGTTTGGGGTGGATTCGGGGGTCACCTCGGAAGATGCAGACGTAAAGGTGCGTCGGGGGGGTAGTACTGGGAGCGGAAGTCGAAAAGAGATAGACCGATGAATGAAAATGGAGCGCATGTTTGGTGGCATTTATCATGGCATCTGAGCATGTGAGTGTGGTCTAGAGGTACGTCAAGTATAGAAGTGAACCTTGAAGATCCCGTTTGGGAAAGGCCGTCAAATGCCTGCCGGGGTGAGCTTGGACTCAATCGAGGTTATCTTATCGCCATTCCTGGACCGCAACCTCGACTTGGTTCCGAGACATCACCACTCTTCCCGAAATCAAGCCCCTTCTCGACTCACTTTGCCAGCGCGTGCCTTTCCTGCATCCAACACTACTGGCGACCGAACTACCAAACGATACCGCCAAGATGACCGATATCCTCACGCAGCTGCAGGAAGCAATGGACCTGGTCCGCCCCCTCCCGACACCTCCCCGTCTGATGTCTGAATCCCCAGCTAACCACCATCCCCGCCCCCAGCTCTGCACCATGTTCATTGCCGGAATCTACTACACCGAGCGACACCACGATCTCGAAGCCTTTGGGCCCAACGACAAAATCCCCGATCTGAAGGGAGACCAGCCGAAAGAAGTGGAAACCCTTGACCCGCAAACCTACCGCGACGGCCAAGTCGAAATCGCGCGCGACATGATCGTCCAAGCGCAACGCATCGAGTATCTCGTGTCGGAGCTCCCAGGGCTACAAAACAGCGAGCGTGACCAGCTGCGCATCATCGCGTCGCTCGAGGAGGAGATTGCCGGGCTCGAGGCGCAGCGGCGCGAGGCGGTGCGCGAGCGCGACGAGGTGTTTGCGCAGCTTGACGCGCTGGTAAAAAGCTTACAGCGGCCCTAGGACATGAGGAGACTAAGAGAGAGTTGAGATGTTGCAAGTTGCTCTTTTATTTTCTTCCTCTTTACAACATAATACCGAGGGCAAATCGGGTCAGGCGTTGCTGGGCTTGGGCATAGAAGGGAGTAGGCGGGTTCTCTGGTGTTTGGCGCTGGTGTTTGTTGGGATGACGGCGTGGTAAATTCCAGCTGAGCAAATATGCTGGGGTCTACTTTTCTGTCTGTGGCATTAAGCTGCCTGTGGGCAGCCGGATTGATTGAACTCTTGTCTTTGGTCTACAGAAATTACCCCCTTCCGCCTATCTTTGTTCAACTCGTCTCGGGCTTAAAGAACTGGGGAAACACCGTCCGCAGCTCTTCCAGATCTCTTATCTGGTATTGGCAGGCTGGCGTCGGAGGGGGCGTGATTCCATCCTCGACAAGATGGGCCACCGTCCAGCCGAGCTCGGCTGCCCTCTTGCAATTTTGGTATGAATCGTCTTGCCCCAAATGTCAGCGTCCGGTGACCGACGTCGCTGATGAACCTGGGAGCATGACATACCGACGAAGAAGCAGTCTTCCATCTTCTCAACCCCGGCCTCGCGCATCGCCTTGTGGTACATGGCAGGCTGCGGCTTGCAAGTCAGGGGCATCGCGCTGTAGTCACAATAGGTGATGCCGTCGAAGAATTCCTCGATCTCGAGCAGCCGGACAACTCGCTTGGCGTGGTTGATGTAGGCGTTGGTAAAGAGCCACAGTTTGACCTTGCTGCGGTCTATGCTGGCTAGCAGTTTCTTGAGTTCTGGCCGGGGTTTGATGACATCGTCGAGGGGGAGGGCATCATCGACTTTGGCGTTGTAGTCCAGGGGGTCAATCTGATGGTGGCGGACAAGGCCCTCAATGGCGAGGCCGTAGTTTCGGTAGTATTCCTGGTGCAGCCGCACCGCTTCATCGTACGGGACTGAGAGGTGTGTGGCACAGTACTTGTCGATGAGATCCGCCATGAGGTCATGAACCTTGACACCTGAGATCCTCATGTTAGTGAATGATCACTACGACGGGCTAGAAGGGGAGACGGTTAGGATCTCACTTCTCGGGTAAAGGCAGTTGTCGATATCGCTGAGCAAACCAAGTTAGTCTCTGACGCTTCAACATCGGTACATCTAAGAGCAACCCACAAGAAGAAGACTTGTTTGGGGGACGATGTCCCATGGGTGCTGGCCTTTGGGGCGTCGGTCTCAGAGCATGTACTGTGAAGCTCTGTCATCGTGTCTACCCTCTGAACCAAAAGTTCTATGTACTAGGCCTCTAGTTTTGAAGCTTGTCCACAACGATGTGCCAGGGCACTCCAGAGCCCAGGCTGATCTCGGTACGTGTGTGAAGAAGTCAACGATCCCGCGTATATAGCGTCGGGGGTTAAGAGCCACTGCCACACTTCACCGAGAGCTGTGATGCTAGGAGAGGAAACGGCGGAATGGTTGGCCAAAAAAGAGCGATAGCTGTCGCGCAATGTGTAGGCCAAAACACTGACGGTCAATATGATCCTGACTTCTTATACCTGGAAGTCTTCGAGTTTGAGTCACGGTGGACAGCAACCTTCCGGATTCTACCTCCCCTTGCTTGGGATTGAGGATCCCGTCTCCACTCTCCAACGCTGCGAGCTTGCCTTGCCTCTGTGGGACGCTTGATCCGTGCGCCTCACAGTGCTCAGACGGTGCTCTTGGCATTGACGATCGCGCGACCGGACCGACGAGCCACATGCTCGTCCACCTTGGCATTCGTCGTGAACATTTTCTGGCCGTAGCATCATCTCTGCAGTCGGACCCGAGCCGAAACATCGGCCATCGATTTCGTTACAACACCCTTGATTGTGAGCCCTGTTGCTCTGGCTCTGACAAGTTCTTCCATTAGCCATTGCGGTTTCTGATGGCTTGCTGACGCGCGGGTCTTCTCGAGCCAAAAGATTGTCGCGTTGTGCGGCCCTCGCGTTTTGCTTCCACGATTCGAGGTGGTGCCCCTAGCATGGCGGGGCCTGCGGTCGTCGCGATGGCAGGAAGCAGAGAGCCGGTACTGGACGCGGCGGAGAACGGGCCGCTGGCCTCATCGCTCTCGGCAGATGAGCTGGTCGAGCTTCGCGAGTATGGAAAGCTGCTGCGATTCCGCGACACCGTTCTCAGCGGCTCGCACCCTCGAATCAAGCCACCACATCTGTCCGCGAAGCCAGCCCACCCCCCCAAATCGCAATCGTCACCCGCTTCCTCTTCCGCCATTTCGTCGTCTGCAGCCCCGGGGCCGTCAAGACCGATCACGGGAGCACGCGCAGTAGACAGCCGCCAAGTAGCTGATCATGCCCGGGCCGCCGAGGCAAACAGACAGCCGGCGAAGATGACCATGTCGGTTGTGCCTGGTCTCAGCACCATCGCTTCAGGTTCTAGCGGCCAGCAGAGAGCACCCGAGTCGGGAAGGCCTCGAATCGATCCCGTGCTCCTGGAAAAATCCGACGACCTGATCAAGGCCGAGATTCAACTCCAGCGCCAGCGTATCGAGCGCAGCCTCAAGGAGCAGCTAGACCAACGCCGTCCTGCTAACAAGGCCTCGGAGCAGTTTGTTGACCTTGACGTGGCAGACGTTCTGGCCAAGGCCATGTCGCTGGTGCAGTCAACGTCGGCGGCAGCGGCTCCTCCAACTGCAACCACCACTCCTGCTGCCCAGTCTACTGACGACACAGCTGCTAACGCCTCAGCGTCCATCGAGAACGAGTCCGACAACGACACCTTCTACTCGAGCCGCCATGATACCCCCGATTCCGCCGTTATGGCGTCTCGGTTGCCCGACGAGTCGGCAGACGAAGAGATGCGCGAAGGATCGCCGTACGAGCCTGAGCTTGACCTCGAGCCTTCCGTTCCGCCAGGCATCGCGCCCGCCGCTCCCAGCGGTGTCCCACAGCCGCAGCAGCAACAACAACAACAACAACGACAACAACAACAACAACAAGCGAACGTTACTCGTGCGATCCCGACAGCTTCCACCATCGTGGTACCTGGCCTGTCGATCAGCGCTAGCACTTCTACAAGGGCATCACAATCGCAGGTGACGGAGACTTCGGTTCCTACACAGGCTGGTGGAGATGGGGCTCGTGCGGAGCCAACGAGTCAGGCGGGAGCTGCGCAGATCAGCGGTGTATATGGTGCTGTCCGTCGGGACCGGTCTCCAGGGAGCGGTTCTGGAGAGCCCCTTGTGCGCAACCATGACCTGTCCCCCGTCGCGCCCCAGCCGACCCATCTCGTGCCCGCGGCCATCACCAGGGAACCTCAACCGTCTGCGGCCGGAGTCGCTGGCGTGCCTCAAGCGGCACCGGCCCAAGTCACTGCTCTGCGCAATCAGCCCTCCAACGGTTCGAGCCCAGAGAGCTCGCCTCACAGCGGAAAGGCTTTCGAGAAGAAGGGTGGCAAGAAGAAAAAGAAGAGAAAAGCCGACCGGCTTGCCGGCGATGCGGGGGTCTCGCAGCCGTACATTAAGCCTGAGCCGCGGTCCCCTTCGCCTCTCACGCCTCAGTACGCTCGTCCCAACAAACGGCAGCGCCAGTCCCAGGGACAGGCCACGGATATCCAAGATGAGGAGCCTAGGTATGACCAACGCATGCCGGCTGAGCAGGGGACACGTGAAGATGGTTACCAGCCTAGAGTCATCAGAGAGGAGCGGGCCGTGGGTTATGAGAGACCTGATGGCTACCGTCCGCGCTATGGCGATGAGCCCGTTCTTGTCACCTCGCCGAGGTATGAGAGGGTTTACTACCAAGATTACAGGCCGCCCCCGCCACCACCACGGTACCCCGAGCCGGACCCGTACGCTCCGAGCCACGTGCGCATGGATCGGGCCACTTCTCGTATTGTTGAGGCTCCCTATGACGATGGTGCTACGTACTATCGACACGTTCAGCATTCCTCCAGGGTGAGCATGCGTCCCAGTTCCCACCGTGGCCGCTCCCAGTCCCCGGTCGCCTACGAGCGCCCAACCACTGCCATGCCTCCCCCAAGGGCTCCGCCGCGTCGCATCATTGTCGACGAAAATGGACGTGAGTATCTGGAGCCCGTGCGCCCAGCCCCCGTTGTCAGAGAGGAGGTGGTGGTGGAGCAGAGAGGGCCCTACGAGCGAATTCCACCGCCGTCGCGTGCCATTTCGCGTAGGCCAGAGCCCTATGATGACGAGGCGACGCTCTATCGCCCCGCATCTCCGGGATACGCTCATCCGAGACGCGTGGTCACTCAGCCGGAGTACTATCGCGAGGCGACTAGCAACCCTCCGCCCCGTGCTCCCGTGGAATACCTCCCTTCGCGCCCAGAGCCTCCGCGAGAGTACATTTCTCGCCCATCCAGCGTGCGTTCGGTGTACGAGCGGTACCCTCCACCGCCGCCGCCGCCGCCGCCATCAGCTCTGAGGGATTACTACCGCGCCGCCAGCGTGTACCCCGCCGCCCCAGCAGCTCACGACGTACCGCCGCCGCCCGCGGCTCGTTACGAAGTCCCCGCCGGGTACGAGCACCAACCTCCGCCTGATTACCCACCGCCGCCGCCGCGCCCTGCTAGTGTTCGTCCTACCGTCACCGCGGAGACCCTTGCGCCTGTTTCGGCTCGCTACGACGGGTACGCGCCGCCGCCGCGCCGGATTGAGTACGCGTCCCCTCCCATCCCGCCGGCGCCAGCTGGATACCCTGCACATCATGCCGAGGGGAGGGTGGAGTATGTTCCCCCGCCCCCGCCGCCGGCTTCAGCCATGGGCACAAGGGGGTATAGTGCTGCTCCGCAGGGGGAGCATGTTGTGAGGAGGGAGTATGCGCCGCCGTCGTATTATGGACGTGCCCCGCCGCCAATGCCACCGCCGCAACAGCAGCAACAGGGAAGGGAGGATGATGAGGTGGTGTACCTGAACCAGGCGCCCCTGGTGAGGGAGTATCGCTGAGCCGAGGTGGTGAGCGACGATGTGAGCGTTGCGAGGACGATGCGGTGGAAGATGGGGAGGAGGCGGTGAGCCGAGGGAAGGGGAGTCGGACAAGATCGCGGACGAAGACTGGGACGGCTTGTGGAGAGGAGGCTTCTGAGGCAGTGGCCTAGACCGAGGCTGAAAGGGCTTGTGTGATGAGCCTTCTGTCTCCCGTGGATTTTGGCTGGGTTGGTTCGCGGAGCTACATGGCAGGGCATAGAGCATAGCGTGTGGGTTGCCGGGCCCGACGCATGCGAAGAAATGGGAATTGGGACGGGACCTGGGCGCGGCGGGAGAGGACGGGACGGGACGGATGGTACATAGAAGATGTGATTGCATTTTTGAGTCAACGGGCTGCCGCGTCGTGGGCGGTTCCACGGGCAGCCTCGCGGGAACGGTCATAGAAAGGGTTGGGACTCGAGGTTATACAGCGTCCGGATGGGGCTTGGTAGCGTTGAGGATGGCGATCCAGGGGTGATCAGAAATCATGATTTGGGTTTCGGCGTCCGTGGTTTCCATCCTTTTGCCATCGCATGCCGTGGCCTGGTTGATTCTATTACCGCGTAGTTCTAGCATTGTCGTTATCACACCCTTTTTTTTTTCTCAACGCCTGTCTGCCTGTCTGGATTGGTTGATCTGGGAGACGTTGGACCGTTATCTGATCTGCCGTTGCGGGTCCTGCAGCCTCCAATGTCTCTTGTTGCCCGAACAAAACGAAGCGGGCACAGTGTCCGTTTCGTTTTTGCGTAGCAGTGGGTGGGCACGAACCCAACCCGGCGTCTCGTCGACGGATGGACGGAACAGGGCGGTGCGGATCAAGATGAAGATCGGCGAGGCCTGCATTTGACATGTCGGGTGCGTAGCCCCGAGACCCGATTCCACAGCCATGATGGCTATGTTGTTGGCATGGTGGATGCGATGCGAATCAGAAACCCCGACCGTTTCTCACAGCTCCATCAAAGGCGAGGTACCTTCCATCTCCGGGGTCAAAACTCGGTTGATTGTGACCAATATCCATGAAAGCAGGATACGGTGTAAGGTATGGGCGTCTCGGCACAGTGCAACGTTCCATCTTGGATCTCGGGATTCGTGGGGGGTTCTGAAGGACCTCCTCTCCACCGCGGCTTGGCGACAGGATTACGACGCCTTTCCGGGAGATGCCGCCCATCGGGTCTCGATGCGCAAGGCGCTTGGGACAGGCTACTACCTATGGCATGTATGTACTGCTGACCGCCTGACCAATGCATCTTTTTCGAAAGGTGGTGGTGGAAGGAAATGCAACCCTGAGCCTATCCTCCCAGATATGCAAGAGACGAGATGGCCAGGAAGTGCGACAGGTCAAAAAGTAAAAACCAAACACAGGACTGTTCGAGGTCGCGTCGTGGATCACATCGCCTGGGTTCCCTCGTCCAGGGACCCAAGGGAACCAACGTCACAAAGAGCACGTTTTCCCTTTTGTCCCTTGAGGAGCTCCACCACCACCAGGTTGGAGCTTGCCTGCGCGAACAGGTGCTGAGCGGGCAACACGACCCGACGCAGAGCTGGCGCTCCCAAGACATGCAGCTCCAGACTGGACCGGACTCGACCGGACGGGTTGGACTGCTAGGAGCGGAGAGCTTGAGCTCGGGCATCCACCCTCATGTAAAGCAATAAACGATGGTACTAGTTACTACTATGTGCTTAGCAGCTCGCCAACCCCCCCCTCGAGTTTCTTTTGCGTTGGAGAGGGGCCGGGCAACCAAACCCGTATCAGAACATCCGACTGGACCCAGTGGACCGCAGAGACCGGGACGCATTCTGAGTGGGAGGGCGGCCGGCCAAGGGAACCAAAGGTGCCGCAGCGCGCGGGCGATGAACCGACGCCAGCCAAGAGTTCCAGGTTAGGTTGGTTTGGGAGGCGACTCGGCCAGCACGATTCCCCAAAGCACCCTGGAACCAGGCAGCTTGGAATGTGCATGTTTATTGACGTGGTCACCGAGATTTCATTCCGTTGCGTTCCAGACAGGGCGGGAAGACGCGAGATGCAGCATGGCATCCACCACCCTAACCTCGCCTTCTTGTGCCGAGTTCCAAGCACTGGAACCTCACCCCTGGAGGGTGTGAGAAGGCCGACGCAGAAACCTACCGGAAGCACCTTACACCGGCAGGACGCCGCCAGCTGCCGCGACCTCTGATGGCGCAAACACCTTGGGCAACGCTAGATAGGCCATGGATTGGCATCGGATTGCTTCAGACACGGTCCTCCATCATGGCGGGAGCCGCTCCGCGTGCAAGCTATCGTCCAAAGCCCGGATGACCGGGAGATCGGAAGGCCGCACACACCACACACACCCCACGAGCGCTTCCAAAAGAGCGTGGGTGGATCTCCGGCTCATCCATGGAACGCACGGACCATTCCCAACTCGGCCTCTCAGGCCAACCCACTTTTTGGCCCTCCGGTGGCTGGCTGGCTCTGGCTCGGGTTCTGGGCCTTCCCCTTCAGCCCAGCGCCGGCCTTCACTGGCTGCCAGCAGCTGCACCTGGCTACAGCGGGTGAGGTGGAGTGGATCTCCGCTGCCTCCAATCCAGCAGCTTCCATCCGCTCAGCCCAAGTCGTCCTCTTTCCCGCCGTCCTCCACCGAGTTCTCCCCTCCACATCTCCCACCCCCCCCCAAACCTCAAACCTGTTGTAAACCACAGGCCAGGACCATCTCAACAAACACTGACAAAACGACAGCTCCTGAGCGTCGTTTCTTCTTCCCTTTTCCTTCTCTTCCCCCCCCCCCTTTTCCCGCTGCACTGCCTCGTTCCCCTCTTCCACGCCCCTCTTCCCTCATCCCCAGCCCCGAGATACCCAGATACCCCGGTTTCTTTCGTGTGCGTCTTCTCTCTCGCTGGGCGAATGTCCCGGTGTCGGACCTCGCCTTCTTGACTTCTCTGTCCTTCGCAGTCGGTCATTTTATCCCCAATTGTCCTGTCCTCCGCCGCTGCCGACACCTTCTGTGCCGCACGCCCTCGTCGTCCCGATTCGCCCTGTCTGACGCCGTCCGTCTCGACAAGGCTCTCTCGCTTCTCGAGTTGGACCGACGCGTGCTGCCGCTGTGTCTGACCCAGCCAACTGACACCCCCCCACCCACCCATCTCGCCACCTTCAACGACACCACCATCCCCACCAACTCCTCTTCAGAATTGTCACGGCCAGCGACGGCCTGCCATCCGCCATGAATAAATTGACGAGCATGCGCCACTGGCCCAACCCGGCCAACTTCAGCATGTCGAGAGCGAACATGGGCATGCCCGCCGCCATCAATCCTCGCCGAGACATGGCCCCCCAGGGCCCGCCTCCGTTAGCCGTACCGCCCGTGCCCGATGGTCCGATTCACTACGCCTTCAACGTTCCCTTCGCCTCGGACCTCGCCGGTCCCAATACCGAAGACATCCTGCATGCTACGACCGACGCGGTCCTCCGGTGGACCCACCCCGAGGAGGCCCCCGATGATGTCCCCGTTCACGAACTCCCCGTCCATGCCATGAACCTGGCCCAGCTCCGTCAGCTGTGCAGGGACATCACGGCCAATCCCATGCCCATCGAGGCCCATGTCATCTCGTCCACTCCCAAGACCGGCCACGGCCAGGTCACAACCGTCGTCTTGTCCGGCGCTCCCGATCTTGTCCAGCAGACGAGGGAGACCATCCTGAACCACACGCCCCTCTCCTTGGTGTGTTGTTTTCCATATCCCAAGCATGCTGTGTGTTTTTTTTTTTTTTTTCGTCTTGGTTACTGACCGAGGGGCATCAACTTTAGCGCTGTACGACGGTGGTTGTTGACGGCAGCCTGGTGGCCAACCTCTCCGAGGGCGTCCTGAAGAAGTCAGTGACAGACTTTCTCGACGAGACGTCGGTCTTTTGCGGCGTGGATATCTTCCTTCTTGGCCCCAAGCTCACCCCGCTCAACAACGGTCTGAATGGCGAGGTCGACGTGCTGCGGGACCAGCGCTGGCGCGTCGCCATTTATGGCGACTACCTGTCTTCGGAGCACGCGAAAACCCGCGTTCTCATCCACATTGATCAACTCGTATGTTGAACACCGCGCCCTTGCTGACGCACGCACACGAGTAGGGCTTGGCTAACCTTGGACACGCAGCTCGGGAGAATCGTCGATGCCACCACGTTCGACCCCTCGATGCATCAGCTCTTGTGCGGTCGCAACCGGAAGAACATCAAGCTGATCGAGTCTGCCACCAACACGGCCATCTACTTCCCTCCTCCTTTCTCGGGCTGCTTTCGCTACTGCCCGCCGAATGCCCAGCGCCGCGACCCATCCAAGGTTCTGATCACGGGTGAAACGCCTCAGGCCATCGAGCAGGCCAAGTTCCGCATCCACGAGCTCCTGACCCGCATCAGGCTGTTCGTCAAGGACGTGACGCTCCCGCCGGCCAAGATCGACAGCATCCTGCTCAGCCGCATGGACAAGGTCCGCAAGATTACCGAGGCGAATGGCTCCTTTATCATGTTCCCGCCGCTGGGCTCGAGGAAGGGCCTGATCCGCGTTCAGGCCGTCGAGAACCTCCACGTGGAGCGTTCGCTCCGAGAGCTCATGGCCCTTGTAAGATTCCCTTCCCCTCGCCGTGGGATGACGCAAGAACACACGCTGACCTTCTCAAGGCCGGACAATTCTATACGGCATCGTGGATCTTCGTGCAGCCGGACGCCCGCCAGCTCAGCACCCAGGACATCCAGACCATGCTCGGCGACGTCTGCGCTAACTCGGATGCCGACGTCTCGTTTGACAGACAATCGTTCAACATCACCGGCTCCGACGAGTCTGTCAAGGATGCCCTGATGGTCATCTCTCAGATCAAGTACGCCACGCTTGCGCCGTATCAGATCCGTGTCCGCATCGAGCTGGCCAACGAGCACAAGGAGTTTGTGAGCGGCAAGAAGAACGGAAAGATCAACAAGATCATGGGCCACAGCAACGTGCAGATTCTCTTCGACAACTTTGGCGAGTACAACTTCAACATTGAAGTCATCGCCCAGGCCTACGAATGCCTGAAACAAGGCTTGGCCATGGTTGAGCAGGAGATGCCGGCGTCCATCTCATTCCACGTTCCCGACCAGTATCACAAGCGCATCATTGGCATTGGCGGTCAGCACATCCAACGCATCATGAAGAAGCACTCGGTCTTTGTCAAGTTCTCCAACGCCATGGATCGTGGTAAGCCCAGAGCCAGCCCCCTCGTCACCTACGGGATCGTGTGTTCTGACATTTACATTAGGCGGCATGGGACGAGAAGACGACGACAGCCGCGTCGACAATGTCATCTGCCGCACCCCGGCACGCAACGCCCAGAATCTCGAGCTCGTCAAGAGCGAGATTCTGGAGATGGTGGATCGAGTGGTAGGAACCTCGTCTCCCCATGCCGGCTCCCGATCGCCCCTCAGCTAACGCACCCTCCAAGGACTCCGAGTTCACGTCTCAGGTCGTCAACATCGATCGTCTCTACCATCGCCAGCTCCTTACCCGACTCCCCGAGATCGAGGAGCTGGAGCGGACGTGGAACTGCAAGATTGTGTTCCCGAGCACCGAACAAGCGAGCGACGAGGTGACGGTCACGGGTCCGCAGTGGCTCGTGCCCAAGTGCATTGACGAGTTCCTCGGCATGGTTCCGGACAAGCACGATGTCGTCTTCGAGCGGTCCACGGCCCTGATCAAGTTCCTCGAGTCTCCGGAATTCGTCCACACCATCGTCCCGAAGCTCAAGGCCCAATACGAGGTCGAGCTCACCGTTCACGAGAATCCCGACGAGCGCACCGAGGACGGCTCGCCAACCGTCACCCTGCACTTCGCCTTTACGCGAAACAACGCCGGCGGCCTCCGCGACGCTATGGATTTCTTGCAGACTGAGTTCGCCAAGGCGGGGCTGGAACCCGTCATCATCAAGGGCGCCATTCCGCGCCCCAAGTCGGATACGTTCGAGGAGTCGCTGCCCTACTTCAACTCGAAGCTCCTTCAGAACGCTCCTACTCCCGTGGCGGCCGAATCGCCCACCCGGTCGACCTTTGGCGAGGAGGTTGCGCGCGAGCGGAGCATCCTTGCGTGCCTCCGCAAGCCGGGCGGGATGACCATCTCATCGTTCCTGAGCCACCGCAAGAACAGCCAGCAGGCCCAGGCTAGCTTCTTCAAGGGTTCGAGCAACGTGTCCAAGTCGTCGCTTATCTCGATCGAGTCGGCCCGCAGCTTCAACGCCGACCGCAACCCCTGGAACGACAGCGGCGTCAACCTGGCTGACGACGAGGGCGGCAGCACGTGGGGGCCCAGCGCCGCCTTCGTCAACGGCATCGATAAGCTGTCCGTCCCGCAGCCCGGGGATCTCACGCCCCGCCACTATCCCCGCCAGTCCGCCGACAGCGGACGCCCTTCTACCTCTCATTCCACCCATTCAGGATACCCCGGCCCTCTCCCAGGGCCTTTTCGTTAGAGATTCCCTCCCTTTGACACACATTGGGCCTGTGCAAGGTTTTTAGACGCGGAACTTGTTTTTTGTTGTTTCACTGTCAGTTACGAGGAAAAGAGAAATACCCCTACGGCTGGATATACCCCTGGCGCAAAATACCCCGGTAGCTGCTCTTCTGCATTTCAGTCGGTTGCCGTTGAGTTTCTTTTCGGTTCTTGTTCTTATTGCCTTGCTTGTTTTTTGCTGTTTTTTGCTTGTTTGGCTTTTCTTGTTTGTTTTTGGCAGCAATCTTTTATCCCCAGCGACGGAGGAGAGGGGAAGAGAAGGAAGAAGGAAGGGAGAAACCAACCTGGAGCGGGGCATGGTTGATAGGAAATGATGGACGGATAGCTGGGTGGCTCAGGTTTCGCTTTTGGCATGCGCAATTGCGAGGGCTTGTCCCCAAGCGTAGTGAGGAGAGGATGTGGGCAGGGCAGGGAAAGGAAGCATGTTGAAGCAAACTTGTTTCGTTTGCGGGTGGTGAATCGACGGGTTGATGGTTGCCTCACTCCTTCATCTTGGTCCGGACCGAACTGAAAGGGGGCTCGACGATGCACTGGTCTTCTCTCCTCTCAGTGGTATTGTTAAGCGTACTGCAATGCATGAAAAGTATCGGAGCGTCTGGCTTCTCGTCCCGGTATGCATTCAAGAGTCATTGTGTATTCGTTTTGGATAGGATCCATTGATATCAGATTGGTTAGGTGCCTGACACGTTCACTTAGCGGAAGATTGCTTTCTTTGCGGGCTGGGGGAAAACGTCATTTTGAGACTTTGTAGAACCAGGTATCCATCATCCCATCACCATCTCTGACCCCCTTGGCCTTCGAACTCCTGAGCCCAGCCAGCGTGCACCATCATCAATTCATTTCAGCTCAACTCCACCCGAGGCCCCCTTCCCCTTGCCGTACCTGAAGCCCGGTACAGCTACGCCCATGCAATCAAACAGTATCCCGCTCCGCGCCCCCCCCTGACCTTGCCGAATCTAACACACACCAGAGCAGAAATCACACCCACACCCACTCTACCAAACCACTCCTCCTTCCTCTTCCTCCTCCTCCTCCTCCTCCCTGCAGAGGATCGACCTCAGGATGGCAAAAGGAACCGACAGAAACAGAACAGAAGGAAAACAAAGGCCGGCTGGCCCGCCGGAGAGGGTCTCAGACGACACCGTCTTCCTCCCCCCGCGACATGCCCGCCCACTCGGTGCCCTGGTTGGCGGCGCTCAGCCGCGCGCACAAGCTCAGCAGCACCACGGTCTCGGTCGCGGCGTAGTGGTTGAGCGCGTCGAGCAGGATCTGCAGGTGCCGGGAGAAGTTTGTCTCCCACTTGCGGAGGACGTCGAAGAGCTCTGCTATCCGGGCGTCGTTCCCCGCGCCTGCTGCCGAGGACGAGGATCCTGCGGGCCCGATGGCGGAGGAGTTTGGGTCTTGTTGTTGTTGTTGGGATTGTTGCTGCTGCTGAGAGGACGAAGACGACGACGAGGAGGAGGAGGGCTTTTGGGCGCGCACGGCTTGGAAGTGGCGCCACTGCTCTGGCGTCATGTTGGGGGGCTTGGTGGTGCCCGAGAGGTCCGGATCGGCCTTTTCGAGCTCGCGCGAGAGCCAGTTGGTGTAGGTGGCGAAGATGGTGCAGGTCTGCATCAGCTTGGAGTGTATCTGGAAGGGGAGGGTTGGTTAGAAGGGGCCGGGCAAGCGTGGATGAGGAGGATCGGGAAGACGTACGCGCAACAGCTTGCTGTTGGTCAGCATGCACTCCTTGAGGCACGTGTCGAGAAAATCGACATGGTCCTGCATCAGCTCGTCGACGGTGCGGGTGACGCGCATCGAGGGGGATGGGGAGCCGCCATCGTCCTCCTCTTTGGCCTGCAGGCGCGCCATCAGGCTCTGCCAGTTGGGCTCGATGACCTCGGCGGTGCAAAAGTAGAGCAGCTGCTGCACAAAGACGAGCATGCGGGCGCGCAGGGTCCAGACGCGGCGCTTCCAGACCTCGATGGCCGGGGCGGACGACCGGTAGGACCAGGCGACCCCCCGGGTGTGCGTCTGCCAGGTGGTGGAGAGCTGGGACTCGAGGTAGCGCAGCGACAAGAGATACCTAAACAGCGCCTGGTAGCGCCAGATGGTCTTGCGGCTGATGACGAGGGAGACGGGGAAGGGCACGGCGTAGTCGAGCTGCAGCGAGGTGTAGCCGTTGGCGTTCTTGTCGCCCTCGGGCTGGGGCTGGTTGCTGGCGAGCGGCTGGAGCGTCTCGCCCTGCTCGATGCCCGTGATGTTGACGACGCGCTGGAGCGACTTGACGAGCGTGATCTCGTTCATCTCGACCTTGACGTCCTCCTTGAAGGGGTCGAGGGACACGACGCTGCCTGGCTGGCGCAGGACCAGGTCCAGAAGCGACTGCAGCTTGCCCGTGTTGACCGACTTGACGGGCTTGCGCAGCTCCGAGGCGCCCAGCTCGAGGAAGTAGGAAAAGTAGTCGGAGGGGTCGAGGAAGAAGTAGTGCTTGAGCGAGCGCAGGCGGGCAGGCAGGTCGTGGGAGGTCAGGAGCAGGCGCATGAGCGAGTCGTTGGCGTGGGCGTAGGCGTTGTTGACGTTGTCGAGGAAGCGAGGGTCGTCGAAGGAGGTGGGCACGTCCATGACCTTCTGGCTGACGTCGACGCCGCCGCACTCGCGGACGACGTTGAGGTACTTGCCGGCCAGCAGGACCTTGTGCTTGACGGCCTCGAGCTGCGGGGGCACGCTCTGGCTCTTGTCGTGGTCCCGGATCGTGTACCGGCGCTCCCAGTACTCGTCGACGTAGTCCTGCTCAAGCCGCTCCCGGCGGATGCTTCGCTGCTCCTTGATCAGGAACTCGGAGTGGGGGTCGTTGATGGCGCCGTGGTGCAGCCACTCGTTGAGCATCTGCATGTAGGGACGGCTCGCGTCGCGCAGCAGGGTGGTCAGGAGGGCGCGGGCGGCCGGGTCGCCCGACATGACCTCGAGGCGCTTGGTGATGATGGCGAGCACGGTGCCGCCCTTGCAAATCTTGTTGCCCGTCATGTTGCCCGGGACGAGCTCGCCGCCCTCACGCAGCTGCTCGAGGATGTGGTCAAAGTCGTCATTGCTGTCGCTCGAGTCGTCGGTCTCGTCGTCGAGGAGGGCGTTGCGCTTGAGCAGCTCGTGGGCCAGGGCGTAGAGCTGCGCCATCATGTGGCTGGTGGGGAGGATGTGGACGTTGAGGACGTGGAGGGTGAAGGAGTCGTCGGAGAGGAACTGCGTCTCGAGCTGGGCCACCATGACGAGATACTCGTGCAGCAACTTGCGGATGGAGGCGCACAGGGCGTGGTTGACGGAGCCGAACTCGTCGCGGCTCTGGACGTCGACAAAGGTTTCGAGGGCGGTGTAGTGGCTAGCCATGCGCAGCATGGACTCGGTGAGGTCCTGGAGGGATGGGTCGAGGCCTGGCAGGATGCGCCATTGCGGGCCGGCCAGGCGGTCGCGCTCCTCGAACGGGTTGTACCCCTTGGCGAAGCGAATGTATTGGCCCTCGTAGCCCATGAAGACAAAGAGCAGGTCCTCGATGACGACGGCCTCCTGGGCCTCGAGGGACAGCTCGTGCAGGGGCTTCGGCTGCAGGGCCGGAGGCGCGGCCGAGGCAAGAGGGGGGAGAGAGATGCGGCATGCCAGGGGGGCCGTCGTGTGCGGGAGCAGCGTGACCTCGGGTTCCCAGGGCGGCGGCGGAGGTTTCTCGGGGACGGGGGTCTCGTGGCGGGCGTCCCTCCTCGGCTCGGAGGATCTCTGCCTCGAAGCTCCGTCGGCGGCCCTGGGCTTGTCCTGGACCGGGGCGGAGCGTCGCGGGGGGCTTCTCGTGCGGGTGATGAGGGTCTCGCGGGTGGTGACATGGAGGCGGTCGGTGCGGCGCTCCTCGAAGGAGCTGTTGGACGAGCGCGGGTTCGCATGCGGCTGCTGCTGGCCCCCCAGGGTGGAGGAGCGCTTGTGCGTTGTCTCGGACCGAAAGCTGCTGGGGCCTTCGGACAGGCGCGGTCGCGACGAGGCAGACGCCGGCTCGGGCAGTCCCGCGATGCCGCTGCTTCTCTTCTCGGCGTAGGGTGGTGGCCTGGCGCCCGACATTCTGGTTCTTGTTGTCCTTCTCTCGGTGCGGCTGCGGTTCGTCTACATGGGCAAGGATGCGCCCCGGCGGCGTTGGGGAGGGGAAGCTGGCTTGTCTCCAGGACCGTGCTGTCGTTTCGGGCGATGGGCGAACAAGAAGACAAAAGAAAAGGGAGACACGCCGGCTCTGGCCCAATCGCTGGAAGGCAGAGGCAATTGAAGATGGCGATCGACCGAGGCCCCAAGGTACCGGGTATCGTAGACTTCCCAAGGTACCAAACGCGCCAAAAGTTGAGGGACGACGCGACGGCTCAGCGGATCAATCAGTGGACGTAGCGAGCGGATGTGGGGTTGTGTCCAGGAGGGTGCTTCCCCAGCGAGCGGCAACGTTGGTAACTAGTTAATAACTAACTAGTTAATACTGTACACAGGTAACTACGTCTGTACCAGCCCAGCGTGCTGCCCGTGCTTGTACTATACATACGGCACCGGTACGTACCCGTACCGACAGGGGTGGGGGAGGCCCAGCCGTGTCAGCTCGTTGGCCGCCTGGAGGAAAAAGTGGGGACCTCAGGTAGCTCGCTGTCGTCGGCCTCGTGTGCCTGGAGACACAGAAACAACCACCACCTCCTCCGACAGCTTCGATCTCCTAATCCGCTCCCAATCCTCCCTCCAAAACCCGTCACCACCCCGAACCCAACCGCAGAGGCAGCACCCAGAGACAGCGCCACTCCCCATCGCGGCCGCCCGACAATCCTTCGACCCTCTTGAGCCTGGCGTAACCGACCCAAGTACACCCAACCGTCGCCCCGCAACACCGCCAACATGTTTATGGCAAGGTCGGAATATGGTGAGTGCACCAGAACGCAGTTGAACAACCAGACAGACAGACAGGCAGGCAGACAGGCAAGCTAACACCTGGGATGCAGATCGGGGAATCAAGTAAGCTCTTGTTCTTCCTTCTCCTCCTCCTCCTCCTCCTTCTCCCCCATCCCACCCATAGCCCCCTCTCCGCGAACCCCTCCCCCGCTAACCTACCCTCCCCTTCCCAGCACCTTCTCCCCCGAAGGCCGTCTCTTCCAAGTCGAATACTCCCTCGAGGCCATCAAGCTCGGCAGCACCGCCATCGGCGTAGCCACCTCCGAGGGCGTCATCCTTGGCGTCGAGAAGCGCGTCACGTCGACCCTCCTCGAGACCTCCTCCGTCGAAAAGATTGTCGAGATCGACCGGCATATCGGCTGCGCCATGTCGGGCCTGCAGGCCGACGCCCGGTCCATGGTGGAGCACGCCCGCGTCGAGTGCCAGTCGCACGCCTTCCACTACAACGAGCCGCTGCGCGTCGAGAGCTGCACGCAGGCCATTTGCGACCTGGCGCTGCGCTTCGGAGAGTCGGCCGACGGCGAGGAGAGCATCATGAGCCGTCCCTTCGGCGTCGCGCTCCTCATTGCGGGGTACGACGAGGACGGGCCCCAGCTGTACCACGCCGAGCCGTCGGGGACCTTTTATCGCTACGACGCCAAGGCGATCGGGAGCGGCAGCGAGGGTGCCCAGGCGGAGTTGCAGAACGAGTACCACAAGGTGCCGACGCCCTTCCTCCCCTCCTCCCCCTCCGTGCAAGGACGATGCTGACCGATGGTTTTCGCCCTTGGGCAGTCCCTCACCATCGCCGACGCCGAGACGCTCGTGCTCAAGACGCTCAAGCAGGTCATGGAGGAGAAGCTCGACGCCAAAAACGTCCAGCTCGCCAGCGTCACAAAGGACCGCGGCTTCAGAATATACACTGACGAAGAGATGGCCGCCGTTGTCGCCCGCCTGCCAGCCAACTAAGTCCCTTCCGTCAGAGGCGAAGGGTCGGAGTAGAGGTAGTGGGAACCAAATACCAAAGCTCGTATAAAAAGACTGACGACTGGCGTCAATGATGCCGCGTGTCACGGCCTGTGATACATGCCCCGACCATGACACGGACAGGATTGGAATCAAATCGGCGACTGAGCTCCAGACGACATGGTACTTTTAGCCCGAGCACTCCACGTCTTTTTTTATTTTACATTCGCCCCCCCACCCTCCTCTCTCTCTCTTGTCTACCGGCGCTAGAGAAGCCGTACGAAATCACTCCAGAGGGGAAAAAGAAGCACAGAAACCCTCCCACCCCTGAACTCCGACCCCCACAACACCGGTTATATACCCTGTATATATGTGCCATTCCCCTCACCACCCACCACACTTCTCTGCTCATTTACGCATATTCAAATTCAACTCCACCACCTCCTCCTCAAACACACCACTGCCACCTGCCCCTCCCTCTCCTGCTCCCCCGCCGTTCTCCTCGCCCTCGTCATCAATCACCAAGGCGCCCAGATCCTTCTCCACACTCAACAACCCTAGCGCATAATGCGTCTGCTCCGTGCTCGCCAGCACCAACCCGCGCTCCTTCGCCTCAATATCCCACGCCCGGCGCTCTATGCGGCGCGGGCGGCTCCACACCGAGTCCTTGAACAGCTGGCCCAGCTCGGGCGGGGGGTGGTACGGAGGTCCCCTACCCATCTCGGCGGCTTTTGTCCACGCGGTTTCGCAGCCGTCGATAATCTGGAGTGCCGACTGCCAACCCGTGAGCCGGGCAACGTCGCGAAGGCGGAGGACCATCCAGTGGCGCTGGTGAATATCTTGTAGCTATTGAGGGGTGGTGGTTAGCAAAAAGAAAAAAAAAAAAAAAAAAAAAAAAAGTGAGAGAAAGAGAGATATACCTGAACCCCGGCCACAAACAGCGGGAACGAACTCTCAATGAAGGCCGCGCCCACCAACGTGCTCACCGCCGACATGTGCGTCGTATCCTCGTGCAAGCCTGCGGCAATCCGCCCAATCTCGTTCACCCACTTGCCCGTCTGATGCGCCGACATGCCCGCCGCGGCCACGGCCAACGGCGGCATGGACGGATGAGACCGATACAGCACAATCAGCCCCATGTAGTAGTTCATCCAGACGCCCGCGATGCTGTAGGTGCGGTACATTAGCGCGGGTCCAAACGGCGTCATCTCAGGCTTCGCGTAATCCGGCCCCATGGGCTCAAAGTCCGGCCCGAGACGCTCACGGAAGACCTCGAAGGCTTGGCGGATCTCCTCCCACTCGCGCAGGGCCCGGGCGGTGGAGGCGTCAAAATCCATCTCCTCGGTCGACTCGCTTGACGGGGAGGAATCGCGCGGAGGACTGAATCCGCGAGGGACCGTGACGCGACCGGACGTGGGCATCAGACCGGCGAAGGGTGGAGGGGAGCCACGGCCCATGCCCATTCCCATGCCCGGCGGGCCGCCTCCGGGGGCGCCACCCGGGGGACCACCTCGACCACCCCCGGGGAATCCACCAGGAGGACCACCTGGAAAGCCGCCTGGGGGACCGCCTGGAGGACCACCTCGGAAACCACCCGGAGGACCACCTCGGCCACCTCCGGGGAATCCACCAGGAGGACCGCCCGGAGGACCACCCGGAGGACCGCCTGGAAAGCCGCCTGGGGGACCACCCGGAGGACCACCTCGACCACCCCCGGGGAATCCACCAGGAGGACCGCCCGGAAATCCACCCGGAGGTCCCCCTGAAAAGCCGCCCGGAGGAACACCTCCTGGTGGGCCAGACTTCCACGCCCGCCGTTTTCGCGCCAGATCCCTTGACGCAAAGTCTGCCAACCGCCCAAGCAGCAATATGCACATATCAAACGTCCCGTGGCTGCACTCCGCAAGAACACCCCAGCCCGGTCAGCAACCCATGCGCGCGTGCGGCACAACGGAGGAGATGGGAGAACTCACATCGCATCGATCTTCCCAAACGGGCCGCGCGGCGTGCACTGGGTCCACTCCTGCCACTCCAGCCTGTTGCCAGTCAGTCAGCCAGCCAGCCCTCTCGACCACCACCAAACACCCCGCAGAAACCCCGGAGACGGGGGGAAGGGGTAATAGTTACTCACAGCGGCCTGGTCCCTCCCAAAAAGCTCTGATAGACATCCATCTTGCAGTACCACCAATACAGATCCCTCAGCTGCTCATATTGTTCCACATCCCTCTCCGTCAGCCCGTCATGGCCGTACGAGTATGAGTTCTCGCTCATACTGTAATCCACCTTCTGGCCCGTAATCTGGGAGATCAACCCCGGATCAACGTCGTCATGATCAGGCGCCAACTGCTCCGCGTGGCTTGCGTAACAAGCCTCGTTGCACTTGTGACTAACGAACTTCTCCTCGCGCTGCCGGCGGCGGTAGGCGATGGCTTCTCTGGTCAAACGGCGCAGCGGCAGCTCGCGGAGGATGGCTCGTGCACCCCACATGTGTTTGCACCACTTTTCGTGGTCAGAGTTCCAGACCTCGTAGTAGCCGAGAAGGAGGGTGGCGGCGAGGGTGGCAGGCTGGGTGCGGCGTGTTGGGGACTGATAATTCTTGGCCACGCGGCGCAGACTGAGGTGATAATGCTTCATGGCGGCGGTAGGCGGGGCGTCTTGAAGCTTGGACAATTGCAGGCTGCCAAGGGCCAGCATGGCTTGCATTAGGGCTGGGTGATTAAAGGCAATGATGGGGAACGTGTCTGGTGGCAAGGTTAGTGTGTTTCAGCGAGAAGAAGAAGAGGAGGAGGGGGAGGAGGAGGGAGGGTTTCACGAACAGGTCCAGATATGCTGCCGGTGTTTCGGAACGGGACTGCCTTGGAACATGGGCGTAGGATCGAACGGGTGCCTCTCGTACAGCGACATGCTCTGGCCCGTGACGTTGACAAAGTACCAAAAGATGGCTGCAGTCTGGGTGTCATTCAGGGGAGAGCTTGCTGATGACGGCGTGTAGGTGGCAAGGATGTTTTCGCTCGCCGGGCCGGCGAACGACCGAATGCGCGTTCCGTACACATCATGAAGCGGTTCCAGCTGCCTGGCTACCTGGATGCCAAGGTCGTTCGACTCGAGATGGATCAGGTGAGGGTCCGGCGGCGCTTCGTCGTCCGAGTCGACCATGGACGCTTCATCATCCGACTCCCAGTAATTCTCCTCGTCGACCATGGGCTCATATTGGAACCGTCCATCCGTGCCCTGGGGCGAAATAGGTGTCCCTTCCTGGCCCGGGAAAGACGCGTAGTGAGTCGAAACGCCAGACGGGGGTTCGTCATTGGCGGCGCTGCGTTCGAAGCCGTACGCGTTGATCTGGCCAGACATTCCGGAATAACCACGTGCGGATGGCTCCGCGAAGGCAGGGAGAGACGCCGGCTCGGCATAGATCGTGGAGGCGGCGGTCACGGGCGGAGGACTCGGGAGCTGATGCGGCGGGCCGAGGACGGTTGTCCCAGAGGGACCGGCAGCCGAAAGAGTCCCATACCCCTGAACAAACGATACGTGTCCAGCAGCACCCGAATAGTCGACGGATGGAGGTTTCGGGGCGATGACGGCGTGCGAGGAGGCTGTCTTGGTCTGAGCGGCTGTGATCTGGGCATCTAACAGGGCCTGCTGAACCTGTGGCTGGTAAACGGGGTGGCCGTAAAGGGGCCCCGAGTTGAAGGCGCAGAGAGGATCTGTGAACTTGAGCCTCCGGCTGTAGCCTGCGCAGTCCCGTTTGGACTTGATGCAGTTGTTGCAGATCGGTTTCCCCTCATCGCACTTGATGCGGCGTTTCCGACATGCTAGGGGAGGCCGAGTCAATGGGAGTGAGCGCTTGCAGGCCAGCAGCGTCCGGTAGTCACTTACTTAGACATCCCGTCTTGGTCCTCTTCCTCGGATTGGCCTTCTGTTGCGGCTGATCTCCCTTACCGTCCTGACCTGATGAGGAGGAAGCGGCGGGCTTCTCTTCAGCGACAGGCTCTGTCGCCAGTTCTGGTTTGACTGCCGACCCCATGGTGCTGTCCGGGATTTCGATAGATACAGTCCGGTTGGGGTCCCAAGCGAGCGAGACGTTCAATTCTAGAAAGGCTGTTGTTCTAACACGGATCGGCACCCGCTTCTTACATGATCGTCTGGAAAGAAAGGTACCGGACCCAAGGTAGTTCGTTGCCCGGCGGAACGACGCATCAACGAAAGCTCAAGGGGGCGGACGAGGGGCAGATCGCCTCTTGAATGGGACGAGACGGCGAGAGTGGTGACGACGGAGAACTCAGCGTCAACCGTGTGCAAAGAATCAAACTTGGAAAGACCAAGGGGCTCAGGGCTGTAAATGCACAACGTCGGCGGGTGGGACCGAGAGATTCTTAGTGTAACGGGCCGGTGAATTGCCGGTCACTTCGCTCTCGGAGGTCCCTTTTAGTGCCAGTCTTGGGTCGTGAGAGAGACGGCCATGTGTGGGCTTGGGGGGCCGAATGCAGTAAACGTTGCAGCAGGACGACGAGGGGGGTGGGCTGCGAATTGGATGCCAATGACAGCTGAAATCCGCCCCTGGTCGAAGGCGACCCCAAGATCTATCACAAGCCAGCCACGAAGTCGACTTGAGTGGTGAATGATGAGTGGTGAGTGGTGAGTGGTGAGTGAGAATTGCCCCCGTGTGTGGTGTGTGTGTGTGAGCGGGCGGGCGCAAGAGCGGGCGTGCGTGTGTGTTCCGGGCTCCAAAGTCTTGCCTCCCCCGGCCAACACGGGAAAGGATCCGGGGGAAGAAGCCCTGGCTGCGGACCGCTTGTCGAGGATTTGGAGTCCTTGTTTTGCTAGAGCTTAACTAGCGGCCGACGACTATTGTGGGGATGTCAAAGCCGTGGCGTCGTTGGATCAGACCATGGCCTGATGTCAAGGACGTCGGCCATTCTGTGAGGAGAAGCAGACAGATGGACAGAGCGCGGCGGCGCTGCGAGCAGACGAGCGCGAAGAGAGGAGACGACGACGCAGAGCGAGCCGGGGATGCTTCGTTCCGACCAGGCTTGCAAGGGTGAGGTTGTAACGTTATTGAGCAACGGAGGGATTCCTGAGCATCGACAAGTGGATCCTGGAGTCTTGGTTCAGCACGGGCAAGGGGGGAAGCCAAGAGTCCGGCCGGGAAGAGGAGGTCGAAGAATGGACGGAGGATGGTCAGGGGCTCGAGTCGTGCATTTCCCCCGGGGTGCGCGGCGAGAGAGGGTGAGAGGGCTGGGTGATCTGTCACATCGCACTTTATCAGTTGCCTTCCTCCCTTCCCCAGCGTTGTGCTCTGAGGAGCCTGTGTCAGTGAAAGAATCGCATGATGATGGCCGGTATGTAGCACTGTTTCCCAGCGGTTGGCGATAATACATGCAAGTGCGCGACAGCAGCATCGTCAGTGCGGTGCATGCTGGGACGGCGGCACGGTGAGGAGGGGGAGAGGGGAGCTGAACCCCGCGCAAGCCTCACCCTGCCCCCCCCCCAACGGCGGGGCCCGGCATGCCGTCCCGCGACATGGAACAGGCTTGCTGGCTTGCCGGACGGGCTGATGATGATCGGACCCAGTTCCGGCATCTTCTTGCCGGCATGCACGTGCTGTCGTTTCGCCGCTGCTTGCTGATGAGCAGCATCGACTCCTCACGGAGGAGTGTTGCTCGTGGACATGGCGGGCGGACATGGCGGATGGATAGCTCTCTTTGCCAGTCCGATGTCGTAGCACCCTACTATACACGCAGTCTGCATGCAGCCGTTAGTTCGCAGCGCTCAGGGCGCGGGTATCCATCCCCCCCATCCATCCAAGGGGAGCGCTGGTGGAGCAGCCAACCCATCCGTCCAAAGCACCCACCCACCTCGAGGCTCGATTTGCAGCATCCGAATACGTAACCACATTGAAGGAGGGCCTTCTGCGCTATAGGCACCTGGCTGCGCCGACGATGGAGGACGGGAAGACCAAAAGGGTCCAATGGAGGAAAAGCGGTATGGGATTCCGGGACCAACTCATGCAATGCGCCCTATCCCCCGCAGGGGGGAAGCGCAAATCCCATGGATGGTTCGAGGGCCGTCTCCCGTGCCGTCCACTAAGTGAGCGGAGGGGGGCGAAGGTGACAGGATGGACCGAACGTGTGTGTCCATGTGTCGGAGCATGACAAAACTCTGCACAGGGCACGTCAATGCGGCAAGGAAGGGAGGCGCGAGGCACACTACTACGCACGCACACCAAGGTAGGCACACTACCGTATGTAGTAGGTGTTCGCTTTTTCGGAGGCTTTTCCGTTCGGTCGGTCGTGCAGGTGCTACCAACCTGCCGGCCTCCTTCCAGGTTACCCACCAACCGAAGATTCGTCGCGCCTTCCATGCTGCAGCCAGAGAGAGTCTAGGCGAGGCGTTGAGGAAACAACCTAAGGGCTCCAACCATCCCGCGCCTTACCGTACCTTACCTAGGGCAGGGAGCCTGCATCGGCCACGGCCGAAGCCAACCCAGCTCCTCCACTCATCCTTCCATCAAAATCCACCGACGGTGCGCACATACGGGCAGCAGGTCTCTAGCCGATCCCGATCGATCCACCGCACCAAGCCTGCCATTATCGGCTCTCGGCCAGAAAGCGCCGGCTGACGCGTCGGGTCCCACGTTTTAGCGGAGTTTTCATTTTTATTTTTATTTTTATTTGTATTTTTTGTATATTTTTATCATTTCTTTTTCTCAAGACAGTCCGACTGTTGGAACTCCCTCCTTGCTATGGTAGGACCGGGTCAAAAGATGCCCAGGCGGGCCCTTATCCGTTCGTACCCTGCGGTGTACTGTGTACAGAACCTGATGGCGTACGTTACCGCCCTGTCCTCTCTGTCGGCTCCGTGTGGCGTGGCACGCTGCGGTAGATGTGCAGCGGACGTGAGGCATAGCTATCGGCGTAATCATTCCCACCTCAATGCCGGCTACAATGGAACCCTTGGTCGGCACCTCCGGATGCACTGCGACGCGAAACCTGGCAGTAACATTGTCGCCGTGGGAAGCAACTTGCAAGACAGCCCTACGTCCCGGGCCGTCCACCGAGAAGCAGGTGATGCTCATCTATTTTTTCCACGACGCTGCAATCTCTGCAACCTTGCGGGCATACGCCGGATCGCACAGAAGGCATGCGAAGATGCACGCTTCTTCTGCCTCGGTGCTTCATGGTGTAAGGCAACTGGCCATCGGCGCAACCAGCACAACCAACACGGCCCGATGTTAGGAGTGTTGGGAAGCAATTCACCGTTCATCATTGTGTCATCTTGCCGAGGCAAGTCCCTACCTATGCTCCTATTACATTCTCAATTCACCGAATCACCCAAGAAAGACAGCTGCAGATGGATCTTGATCAATCATCTCCCCGAACAAGACGCCAGGTACGTAGCATGTATCACCGCCGTCACCCGCTCTGCATCGGGCCAGCCCTGGATAGCCCAGCCGCCACCGAAGGCCGACCGCGATCAGAAGCTCCAAGTCCGCCTGCTCGGGGACTGGCCACTGCAGGTAGAACAGGTCGCCCTCCGTTTCCAAGGGCTTTTCAATCCCCGAAAATCACAGTCTTCGCACTCGAGAGCGGCGAGGTGAGGGGGCATGAGAGGCTCGCGCCGGAGGATCTTCTCGAGAGCGGCGAGGGCGGAGGAGGTGAGGACGGCGATGACTTCTTAGGCGCGCGAGTAGATGAAGCCTATGCTTTCGAGGGTGGCGACACGGAGGTCCGGGTGCGCAGGGCTGGGGACGCAAAAGGCATCGATCCAGATCTTGCGGCAGTCTGGGCTCTGGAGGATGACGGCCGAGAGGGCGGGAAGGGTGCGGTCCGAGATGGTGTAGGATGGGTGGAAAACGCTGCGGACCCGTCCCAGGCCCCATGAGTAGGACACGCCAATGAAGTCGGCGGGCGTGTCACCCGGCTCGAGGCGCTGCTCGAGCAGGCCCCATTCGGAAGTGCCGTGCTTGAGGCGCGGCTCGCCATCCGGTGGACGATCTGGAGTGAGTACAAAGAGCTGCATCTTGGTTAGAACTGGAATGCCGGCTGCTCGTTGCTGCTGAACGAGAAGAGTCGAACATGTCTACGGACGTACGGCCAACCCGGATGACGATAACAACGGGCTGCGACTGTTGGGTAAGGCAGGTAGGTCGGTCTTTACTGATACTGTACCAGCCAGGTAGGTTCTCTGCGAGCCTCACCGTCCAGCGTGGGGGTGAGTCTGAGGCGGCTGTATGCATCCTTCTCTCCTCGTCCCAGATAACAGACCGCGGCCGAGTTAGGACGAGCAGAAAAAGAAACGGACAACGTTGTATAAACCACCTGTGAAGCGCTCCGATTGTTGGCCCAACTACTTGAGCTAGCCGGTTTTTCCCCTGCACTCCTGAACAAGGCAACGCAACAGGACGCGGTCGAGTCCAAAGAAAGTAGATGGCTCATTCCGATCACGGCCATGCTTCTCGCCCGTGCCTTTGTCAACCCCAGCTCAATTCTACGACTTGTGGATGGAGGTTGTGAGTCAAGGGTTGAGGTCCGGGGGGGGAATGTGCTGTCGAAAGCAAGGCTGCAGCATGTCTCGCAAGGCTCGATGGTTCAGGTCCTGCCTGGAACGATGGGCCTGGATGGGTTTGGATGGGTTTGGTCTCAACGTTGGCTATCGATAAGCAGAGGGCCCCACTAAATTTTCTGGAGTTCTCTGATCTTGCTGAGCCTCCATCCCCAATCCCTCCCATTCCCCCAATCCTTTGTTTGTAGCTTTGTTGTACCAAAAGCCCCCAAGCTGCTGCACAATTGTACTGTCTCAGCCACAATGTTTCCCGTCAAGGGCCTCAATATCTCGGCTGAGAAGCTGAAGGACGAGACCGGGGCTCCGGCCCCAGTCTCAGCTTCGGCGCCGAAACCTTCGCGCAAACGCAAGAGACCGACACAGGAAAATGTGACGGCCGCGAACCTCGCCGACCTGTGGGAGAAGGTCATTGAGCACAAAGAACAGCCCAGTAAGGACGCCAAGCGGCCGAGGAAGGACCACGAGACGCCGGCTGCCAAAGGCCCAGCTGCCAAACCCGCATCTGCCGAGGGGCAGCCAGACTCCGGCAGGAAGCTCGACGAGAAACGGAAGAAAAAGAAGGAGAAACGAGAGAAAAGGGACTCCAAACCAGCAAACGGTGATACCAAGGATTCGGGCGCCGTTGCGAGTGCTGACGAGGGCGAATGGACCGGCTTCGATGACGAGAAACCTGCAGAGTCCTCTACGACGGCCGCGCCAGGTGGAGGGAAGAACGGCAAGAAGAACAAGAAGTCCAAGGGAGCCGGCGGCCAGGAGGATTCCAAGCCACCACAGTCTACCTCGCCAACCACAAAGGACAACGCCGAGGCCGCGAAGCCGGCCGCACCCGTCCAGCCCAAGCTCACCCCTCTCCAAGCCTCGATGCGCGAGAAGCTCATCTCGGCCCGCTTCCGTCACCTCAACGAAACCCTCTACACCCGCCCCTCTGCCGAGGCGTTCCAGCTCTTCCAGGAGTCTCCCGAAATGTTCGCCGAGTACCATGAAGGCTTCCGCCGCCAGGTGGAAGTGTGGCCCGAGAACCCCGTCGACACCTACATCGCCGAGATCAAAGCCCGCGCCAAGGTCCGCTTCCCGCCTCGCAACCCCAACTCCAACAAACGCATCACCCCCACCCAGCTTCCCCTCCCGCGTCTGCACCCCTCCAAACTCTGCACCATCGCCGACCTAGGCTGCGGCGACGCCAAGCTGGCCGCCGCTCTCCAGCCGCTCGGCCGCAAGCTGCACGTCGAAGTGCGCAGCTTCGACCTCCAAACCGGCGGCTCGCCGCTCGTCACGCGCGCCGACATCGCCAACCTGCCCCTGCCCGATGCCTCCGTCGACGTGGCCGTCTTTTGCCTCGCCCTCATGGGCACCAACTGGCTCAGCTTCATCGAGGAGGCGTACCGCATCCTGCGCTGGCGAGGAGAGCTGTGGGTGGCCGAGATCAAGAGCCGATTCGTCGGCAGCAAGGGGAAGAAGGCGGTGGCGCACAGTGTCGGCAACCGTCGCAAACCGGCCGCCGGGGCAAAGAAGCCCGGCAAACGTGGCGGCGACGCCGACAACGATGATGACGCCGAGGACGACTACGACGTGGAGGCCGAGCTCGACGGATCTGTCCCCAGCAAGCAGGGCCAAGGCCAACAAGAAACAGACATCACCGCCTTCGTCGAGGCCCTTCGCAAGCGCGGGTTCCTGTTGCACCGCGATCTGGGCGCCGACGGCGCCGTCGACATGAGCAACAAGATGTTTGTGCGCATGCACTTTGTCAAGGCGGCCCCGCCCGTGAAGGGGAAGTGTGTGGAGCTGGAGAAGAAGAAGCTGGATCAAAAGCAGCAGCAGCAGCAGCAGCAGCAGCAACAACAACAACAGGGTAGCAAGGGAAGGATGGAACAGAAGCAGAAGCTCAAGTTCCTGGAGGACAAGGATGACGAGGATGGGAATGAGGCGGCGATCTTGAAGCCGTGTGTTTACAAGGTTCGGTAATAGGTAGCAGGAGAGAGGTTTCTCAGGTGCTTTGTGAACTACCGGTTTAAGTGATCATTATGATATGATACGTTCAGGTTTTGAGAAGAAAGTCCTCCGTGCATGATGGGGCGTCCGGATTCCAACCTAGTCCAATATCTTGCCAAGGAGATCCTCACTCAAAAGACCGTTGATCGCAGCAGCAACAAAACGTTTATTTAGCTAGAACGACGGTAACTTTCTACTCTATGCGCTGTCTGGTGTAAAACACACACACACACACACATACATACATCCGTACACACGCACGCACATACGCACGCCCCGGCGTACGCTCTCTGTCGCTTCCCCGACTCCAATCCCCCTCTCCCTGCTCATGGTCACAATTTTTGGGCGGTCTTGTTTCAAAACAGACTTCCCTCCATGCCTCGCACGCTTCGTCTAAAAGCACGTGAACGCTCGAGCCTCCCCCCACCTTCCTTCAGTTCTTATGCGACCCAGGCAAGTAAGCAAACAAACAAATCTCGCCGGGGTGGGCATGATGTCCGTCCATCCATGTTGCTCATGCATCTTGCGCCGAAAACAACAAGCCGTGCACCGTGCACCGTGTATATCCCGTGTCCCATCCCTTCCTACCTTGCTGCCAGGTGCCCCGGAAACGAATCACACCAATCCGCGAAAAGAGAAGCTCAACATCACCAAACAAGGCCCAACCACGGCCATTTCCGCTCCGCGGCTAGTCCTGGAAGATCAGACCAGCGGCGTACTCGACATTCCCGCCCGCCGCTTCGAGCGCCTGGATGGCCCTTTGTTCCGATGCTCCGAGGGCCATGAGCTGCTCGATGTGCTCCCTGGGGAATGTCGGCGGAGCGGGCCGGGCGGGGGCCGCGGAACGGGGGGCCGGCGTTGAGGTCGAAGCAGCCGCGGGAGCGGGAGCAGGAGCCGCCGATGACGACGACGACGGGGCCGAAGCCGGCGCCGGGTGGATGGCTCCAGAGTGCTGACCGATAGACGTCCCCGCGGGACCCGGAGCGGTGGGCTCGCTCTTGACGGCCTCCTCGAGGTCGCGGGGAATGTCGGCCGGGCCGAGGAAGGGGATCTCGTGGCCCTGGATGACGAGAAGATCGCGGGCGAGGTCGATGCAGGCCCGGTGGCCCTTGAGCATGTCAAGACCAAGCAGCAGCTCGACCTTCTTGCCTTCCATGACGGTAAAGGCGCACGGCAGGAAGAGGGGGCCGATTTTGATGGGGACATGGTGCACGCGGCCGATAATGGCGGCGGTGCCCACGCCGTGAGCGACGCCCGCGAAGCGCTTGTCGACGAGCCGCATGATGCCGCAGGCCTCGGCGCACTGCGGGCTCATGATGGTCGCTTGGGCGCCCGAGTCCACCATGGCCTTGACTTTGTGCCCGTTGACTTCGACGTCGAGATAGAGCATGTGTACGGTGCTGAAGACTGTGGAGAAGCAATGTGTCAGCGAGGCGTTGCCAAATACGCGGTGGAGGGGAGAGGGAGGGAGGGAGGGAGGGCCCGGGTTCGGCTTCCGTCAGGCGACGCTGCCGTGGCAGCTGCCGGTCATACCTTCTGGGTTGTGTTCCAGAGCGCTCTGCAAGTTCTCCATGACCCGCTCCTGGCGGATGATCTCCTCGATCCTCGCCTGGTTGTCAGGATCGAGATCGGAGTTTAGCATCTCGATCTGGCGCTGACGCTCCGCGCGCTCCCTCCGTTGCCTGTCAACGCTGTCGGCGAAGAGGCGGGCAAAGGCCTGAGGGTCCTCGGCGGCGGCCACCAGGTCGGGTCTGGCGCGGCCCACCTCGGCCCGCAGTATCGGATCCCCAAGAATCTGCAGCCGGATCGTCTCCGGGTCCTGCTCGGGAGGTTGGCGCGGGGCAGCACGGGCCGCTGCCTGCTGGCCAGACGGCGCGTCCGAGACTGTCCTGCCCCTCATGTCGCGGACGTGGAGGGCGAGCATGTCGCCGTCGGCGATGCTGAGCTCCGCCAGCGTCTTGCTGTTGTCTGTGATGAGCTGGCCATTGTGGTAGAGATGCTGGGCGCTGGGATGATGGTTCGTCTCGGCTTGGATGAAGCTTCGCAGGAGTTCAATGGTCATTTCGGGGTAGACATCTAGAGTGAGCAGGTCCTGGTCCTCGCTCTGGGAGTTGGGGATGGTGATTGTGATACGCCTGCGGGGCTTGTTAGACTCCCTCCCTCCCTCTCTCTCTCTCTCTCTCCTTGGCTGATGGAACTGGAGAAACACGGGGAGACTGTTCTCACATGTTGGAGGAGAGGTACGTTGCCGATCAGCTTGGTAGCTGGATCCACAGGACAGGTGGTTCGTGATACGATCGGCTTGATGGGTAGGGTTGGGGGGTGAAAGTGCCCGAGGCGGCCTTGTGCTGTTGTTCCAAGTGGGGTGGAAAGCTAAGGCGGATGAACCGGAAGCAGGAAATGAGGCTAGGAGACGCAACGACGCAAGAAGAGGTTTGTTTGACGGGCCTCGCAGGTCGCCGACGTAGGTATGGTACTTAGGGAATGCCAGGGCAGGGAGGTAGGAGGAGTGTGGTTATGCCTAGAATGACAAAATACAGAGCACCGACACGCCGCGACAAGGTTTCGATCACCTGTCTGTCAACGGCCTAAGGGGTTGGAGCTCTTCAGGAGAACTTCGGTGTCAAACGCTGGGAGCTCCCCGCAGGACAGTCCAGGGTGTTGACCTGACGGGAGTGTGGGGTGTTGTGTTGTGAGGTTGCGAGCTGTTGTGGGGTTGAGGTGCTGGTCAGTGGTACGGTGGAGCATCGGCTCCAAATCTCCAGGGCTGAAAGGGAGCCGCTGGGCCTTAAGCAGTGGCAACCAGGGGGGGTTTGCCACTGGAATGTCCCACTTGAACTCGCAGATCGCCTGAATCTGGACCTGCGCTGCTGCCTTTTTCATTACCGCCGTTTGTCGATGGGGGCAGCTTGGGCTTGCTCGGATTTCCATCCGGCTGGGCAGATGGAACCCCAGGCACCTCCGAAATGACGTGGGCGAGAATGACAACTGCAGCACACCGGCACTTTTGAAGTTTCAGACATCCATCCTGCAGCTGCTTTGCCTCGTCCATATGCAAAGCACGGAAGAAGGCCATGGAAGGTGGTCGAGCAAAAGCAACAGGACCTGTGCTCCAGCAGCATCCGCCGTGCCCGGCCTGCATGTCTTGATTCCATGAGGCCAGAAATGGAGCCGATCCGCCCCGGGTGGAAGCCGCCGGGTCCATGGGCCGTCGCCTCGTCGCAGGCAGTCAGAATGGGGGCCGAGGTTGGTGAGCCCCGGTACCTTATGCTCGGTTGAGCCTCCAGACACCACCACCACCAGGCCGGGCCAGCCGCGAGACAATGGACTATAGCTACCCGCCCTGCAACAAACCAACAGCCTCGGCAAAAGGGCAGGGCGTGATACAGACCGGCAGTCCGGCAAGGCGGCAGTCCGGCAGTCTCATCCTGGTCTGCGGGAGAGACAGCTATGCCAACAGGCACTCTGATCATTATCCCCCAACAGCATGGCAGCCTCGAAGATGCCTCTAGCTAACGGGGGAGGGGTAAAGACGGAATACCATTGTGATCGCATTCCCGGCCTTGTTCGAGTTCCACCATGCTCTCGTCGCAGCCTGTTGTATTGGGATACAAGGAAGTATTTCTCGCATAAGCGCATCTTGCTGCCCACCTGCCTATTATATGGCCAGACGGAGACAGAGGGATCCTGAAGAATCACACACTCCCTCTGAACTCTCGCTGCTACAGTCTGACTCCTGTTGAGGTGATCTATCTTGCACAGGCTCGGCCTCGCGCAAGAACCGTACACCAACATTAGCTTCTGTTCCTGCCATTGCGGGCGGCGAGGTGGTCACATGGCAGCAAGCTGGGTGGCGTTTCGGGAGGAGTAGGCTCCAGTGGAAAAGAAAAGAAAAAACAGTTTGGGCCGGCCGTGACTGGGCCTGTTGTCTTCCATCTCGGGGAAATGTCTGGTTGGCACGTGGATGCTGAACCGGTGAGATGTTTTCCAGGGCTGTTTGGTGACCTGCCTTCTATCTCGCTCTTCCGTGGCCTGGACAACGTAGCATATTGCTTACATGGCATGCGCCTCGAGAAACTGGTTGGCCCTCCGGCCTATGGATGTCGTGCGACCAGTTTCTGATGCGTAGAACTCTTCACATGCTATGCAATATATTATTCCCTTTCTCCACCTCCCGGGTCGCTTGAGCGGTCTTGTTGTTGTGGGTTGTCTGTCGGCCCTAGGTCGTTGAGAAGCTGGAGGCTTGGCATGCCGAACGATGTTCCAGACAGCATTCTTTAAGCCTGGCCGAGCTTGCCTTCATGCACCACTATGCTCTTTTTTTTTTTTTTTTTTTTTTTTTTTTTTTTTTTTTTTTAGAAGAAACCCCTTTTAATCGATTGTCTTTCGTCAGCCGTTGGCCGTCAATGTTGAGGTCCAGGAAGCCCGTAATTGGCTGCTGACCACGTTGGCTTTGTCTCTTTCGGCGCCCTTGGTTCAAGCTTCTCTCGGCCTTCAACCCCTCATCATCCATGACGTCAGGAGGGGCAATCAGATACATTTCAACCCCACGATTGACCTTGTAAGTACACTTGGGATCCATCAGCGACAGCGGCGTGACCCATGTTGGTCCTGAACGGCTTTGTCATGTCACATCGCAGATGGTGGCGGGCTCCCCTTTCCGAGGCATTGTGAACTTTTGGACCGGGCCGGTTATAGGTGCTTCATTACTGTAAGGCGATGAGAACGGTTGGGAGCCGATCACATTCACGCCTTAGAGCACAGCTGTGCAAAGCCAAGAGTAAGGTAACTAAGGCACTCAATTCCTTCAAACCTTAAAGAGCATCTCTGAGGTCTTGCACCAACAACCCTGGAGTATGTGGAAAATAATCCATCGCACCATCCACTCCATCATGGTGGAATGATCTGTTTCCCTACCTATCTGAGCTTGCCCCATACTCGGGTCGGGCTGTGAGGCGGCTCCTCCCGTTCACCTGGCCTGGAGGAAGGTCTGGCCATTTGACAAAAAGGTACCTAGGGGCTAGGTTCAGGTACCTCGCTTTGGGCAGCCACGGCATCTTCCATGCTCTTACTTAGGTACCTACCCCTACGGCGGCGTTGCGACTTGGCTAAGCTCCATTCCATTTCCCAACGCGGCGAGACCTGCATCTCGGCGGGGACTTGTTCACCCTTGGGTCTCGGGTTTGCAGACGCGCATGGAAGTTTGCGGTACCCGAACCACCAGGCTGAAGTCAAGACCCTGCGGTACCTAGATGACCGTCGGGGTGCTCTTGTGTCCCCATTACATCGCCGAGCCAACACCATCCTCTGAGTGGCCTAAACCAAATCGCATCGCCGGCGCCGATGTGATTTCACAACCCTCCCGTTCCCGCAGGCGACTTTTCCTTCAGTTCTGTCGGCCTCGCAATTCTTCCAGAAGCACCCAACCTACCCTTCTTCATCCACTTTGAGAACTCCAGCCGGCGAACTGGGCATTCGTTGTCCGGTATCAATTCGCAAAACTCGGAGGGGAGAACGTCGCATTGACAAGCGGCGCGCACGCGCCTTCAACTGCGAGCTGCAGCCGCCACCCTGAACGGCCCGGTTCTTTGAGCGGTACGGACGCGAAACCCGATCCGTCTCGTCAACCGATCGCCGTAACCTCCGGCCTTCTCGCATCTTCTTTCCAGCCTGGATTCCAAGGCTGAACCGGCCCGGGATACATTGACCCACCCAGCCTCCTCAGCCCCACGACACCCGCCATCCTTGCGGGTATGAAACTCGAGGACATGGAGCGCCCCGACGAGGCGACCTCTGCTACCTCGGCCGACCCCTCGACCGGCAATGCTGAGCAGGCCATCGACGAGTCGTCCGATGTGGACGGTGACTTTGCCAACCTGCAGAAGATGCTCAGCCAGCGCCGGAGGGCGGCCAAGGACAGCCCCGAGGCCCGCCTCCTGAAGGCTCTCCCGTGCATCAAGAAGTTTTCGCCCTTGGTCCGGCCCCTGTCCATTTCGGACCTCAAGTCGGCCATCGCCCTCGAGAATGCAGCCTTCCCGAACCCGGATCACCGGGCCTCGCTCGAAAAGGCAAGTTCTCCCACCCTGTCGGCTCCCGGCTTTGCAACCTGCCGGGTTCCCTACCCGGGGCCCGCGCCTTTATCAACCCCCTTCCCCTCCCCCCCCCCTTCATGTCGGTCCCTTCCGCTACGTTCTGCTTACATGCGCCGTCCATCCTGCAGCTCGAGTACCGCCTCAGCGTCTGCCCTGAGCTGAGCCTTGGCGTCTTTGTTACGCTGGTTCCCGAGCAGGCGAAGGCGCTGGGCATCGCGACGCTCGAGACGGCCAACCCGGTCGAAGGGGGCCGTGCCGATGGCGCTGTCAGCGTGCTGCTCGCCCATATCGTGTCGACGCGCTGCCGCGGCGCCATCATCACGGACGACGACATGGCGTATCCCAAGGAGTGGCGCGACCGCGCTCGGCGGTCTGGCCAGCCCGTCGGTCACTACGAAGCCGGCAAGACGGTCGGGGTGCACTCGCTGGCCGTGTTGCCGCTGCTGCATCGATGCGGGATTGGGCAGCTGATCATGAGGTCGTTCTTGGATCAAATGAGTGGTTGTGGGCTGGTGGATAAGGTGGCTTTAATCTGTCAAGAGGTGAGCTCGCTCCTCGGAAACTTTCACGCGGCCCCCTCTCCCATCATGAACACGAGCTCCGTGCTGACCTGCTGGGGGACCGAAAGCACCTTGTCGCCTACTATCAGCGGCTCGGATTCCAGCATCTCGGGGAGAGCAAGGCCCAGTTTGGCGGAGGCGGTTGGCACGACATGGTCAGTAGCAGTCGACATTTTCTCCCGTTCCCCCTGTTGTCTCCTGGAAGCCTCGCTGACAATACCAGGTATATGACCTGGCCCGTCACCGCAAGCCGTCCCTCTAGGAAAGACCCTAGTCGACAGAGCGGGTTCATAGTGCATGGTCATGATGATGCATTTTCGGGGGCTCAACCGGACATTTGCTTTTTCTTCTTTCCATGTTTCGGGAGTCGTATGGATGGGTAGACGGTGATTTTCTTGCGGCCACGAAAGCAGCCGGCGTCAAAAAGTCCCCCGAACAAGGGATGGGGCGATCTTATATCAGCCCTCTAGTAGATCGCATTCATGGATTTCACAGATTTCACATGGTGAAACCACCCATCTTCGTCCCCCTTGTTTTGTTTTCCTATCTTTAGTCGGTCGCCTTATACTTGGCCCGGTACTCCTCCGTCCGGCGGATATCCTCGTCCGACGCCAACCCCTTTACGCCCTCAATGATGTCGTCAAGGGTGAGAATGGCAATAATGGGCAGGCCATACTCCTTCCTCAACTCGCCAATGGCGCTCGGCCCTGGCTTGCTATCGTCGCCATCCGCCGCCGGCAGCTTCTCCATCCTATCCAGCGCCACCACAATCCCCGCCACGATGCCGCCCTCCTTCTCGATCTTCCCAATCGCCTCCCTCTTCGCCGTCCCCGCCGTGATCACATCATCCACGATCAGGACCTTCTTCCCCTTGAGCGGACTGCCCACGATGTTCCCCCCTTCGCCATGGTCCTTGGCCTCCTTGCGGTCGAAAGAGTAGCATGTGTTCTTGTGGCCCTCGGGGTCCAGCTGGCCGAGGCGGATCGTGGTAGCGGTGGCCAGGGGGATGCCCTTGTAGGCGGGGCCGAAGACGACGTCAAACTCGCCGAGAAGCCCTTCGCGGCGCGCAGAGAGGATGGTTTCGGCGTACGCGGTCGCAAGCGACTCGAGAAGGTCGGCGCGGTAAAAGTCGCCCGCGTTGAAGAAGTAGGGGGAGATGCGGCCGGACTTGAGGCTGAACTGGCCGAACTTTAGGACGCCGCCGCTGAGGGCGGAGCGAAGGAAGGCGGCCTTGTGAGGGGGAAGGGAGGAGGACATTTTGGGCCGATGGCGTCGAGGAGGAGCGGCGAGGATAGGAGCGATGCTTACAGGGTCCGGCTGCAAAGCTAGGTCGATTCGGCTATGGCTTTCTCTCTATCCCCGACGTCGAACTCCCAAACAGCGAAAACCAGATGGGAAAAAGCCCACTCACTGCCCCGCCATGCAGCAACGGACGGCAAGAAATCGTGGTGGGGCAGGTCGTTGGAGCTCCCAGAATGGATGGCGGGGTTCGCCGGCTCCACCCCGGGTCCCGCACTCGATTCTGATAAGCCACACCGCCTTCCTATCTTGGTCGGGAAAGTGGTAATCCATGGTGCTCCGCAAAAAAATATTTCGGAACATTGCACGGGCAGATTTCTTGACCGCCCCGCCGGGTCCTGATTCTGCTTCTCCATACATTGCAAATCCCAGACCACGGCAGCCGGGCAGCAGATTCGTCGCCGGTCAGCCATACTCGGTCGCCAGAACACCACGAGTTGCCTGCCTGACTGCCCAGCATGACGGGGTGGAAAGACATTGCTCCCGTGCCAACGTAAGGCCTGCTTCGACGCTTCCCCTCCCCCCAGGCCCGAGCCGCACAACGACCTTCCATGATGCTGACCGTTGTTGTCTGCTGCAGGGCACAGGAGTTCATCGACATTGTCCTCTCAAGGACGCAGAGGCGGCTTCCAACTCAGAGTATGTTGGATCGGTGACGGTGTCGAGGTCATGAAGATGGTGGCGATCACGATGGCTGACGCGAATCTCTCTCTCTCTCTCTCTTCTTCTCCCTCTGCAGTCCGCGCTGGGTTCAAGATCAGCCGTATCCGCGCCTTCTACACCCGCAAGGTCAAGTCAGTACACTCCGGCCCTGCCACCGTTTTCGGCGCGCAACCTACGACGCCCTAGCGACGTGCGACTGCTCTCGAACCGGCCGCTAACCCCGGGATACAGATTCACGCAGGAGACATGCAGCGAAAAGTTCGGCGCCATCATCTCGAGCTTCCCCGTCTTGACGGACCAGCACCCATTCCACCGCGACCTGATGAACATCCTCTACGGTGAGAAACAACCAGGCGGGGATCGCTTGCCAACGGGGGAGATTCTGACTGTTTTGGATCAGATGCCGATCACTTCAAGGTGGCCCTGGGCCAGGTCTCGACGGCCAAGCACCTGATCGAGACCATTTCTCGCGACTACGTCCGCCTCCTGAAGTATGCCCAGAGCTTGTTTCAGTGCAAGCAGCTCAAGAGGGCCGCCCTGGGTCGTACGTGCACCTCCGAGCCCCCATCCGCACCCTCCCGAGGCGCTGACGGTTGTTATCAGGCATGGCCACTCTCATCAAGCGGCTCAAGGATCCCCTTCTGTACCTTGACCAGGTTCGCCAGCACTTGGCCAGGTTACCCGATATCAACCCCACCACACGAACCCTCCTCGTCGCTGGTTTCCCCAACGTCGGCAAGAGCTCCTTTGTCCGCTCTGTGACTCGGGCCGATACCCCCGTCGAGCCATATGCTTTCACCACGAAGAGCTTGTTTGTGGGTCACCTCGACTACAAGTATCTTCGCTATCAAGTAATAGACACCCCGGGAATCCTCGATCACCCGCTGGAAGAGATGAACACCATCGAGATGCAGAGCGTGACCGCGCTGGCTCATCTCCGGGCTGCGGTTCTCTTCTTCATCGACATCAGGTACGTTCCTCGCCTTGGGGTCGCAACCTTGCATCTCTAACACCGCGTAGCGAGCAATGCGGCTACTCCCTGAAGGCCCAGTGCAACTTGTTCAAGTCCATCAAGCCACTCTTTGCCAACAAGATGGTCTTCATCGTCCTCAACAAGATGGATATCAAGACGTTTGAGGAGCTCGAGCCCGAGATGCAGCAGGAGCTCAACGATCTGACAAAGTCGGGCGACGTGGAGCTGCTCCGCGCCTCGTGCGCTACCCAGGACGGCGTCCAGGACGTCAAAAACCACGTCTGCGAGCGGCTGCTTGCCGAGCGTGTGTCGCAGAAGCTCAAGGCCGGCACCTCGAGCAGCGGCGCCCTCGGGACTCGCCTCACCGAGGTCATGGCCCGCATCCACGTCGCTCAACCCATGGGCGGTGTCACGAGGGAGCCCTTTATCCCCGAGGCCGTCAAGAACCTCAAGAAGTACGACAAGAATGACCCCGAGAGGCGGACCCTGGCGCGGGATATCGAGGCCGAAAACGGCGGCGCGGGCGTCTACAACGTCGACCTTAGGAAAGACTACATCCTGGCGAATCCGGAGTGGAAGTACGACAAGATCCCCGAGATTTTCGACGGCAAGAACGTCTACGACTACGTGGACCCGGACATCGACGCCAAGCTTGCCGCACTCGAAGAGGAGGAGGAGCGCCTCGAGAAGGAAGGCTTCTACGATTCCGACTCGGACATTGGCGACGAGTCCGAGGAGGAAGTCCTGCAAAAGGCCGAGTACATTCGCGAGCAGCACAAGCTCATCCGCAACGAGGCCCGCATGCGCAAGTCCCTCAAGAACCGTGCCATCATCCCTCGCAAACTCCAGAAGAAGCCCCTGTCCAAACTCGAGGACCACCTCGACCAGCTCGGCGTGGACACCGAGGCCATGGATCTCCGCGGCCGCTCCCAGGTGCGCGAGTCGCGCGGCCGGTCTGTCACGCGCAGCCGCGGCGCTACGGCGGATCCGGATGCCATGGACGTCGACGAGGCGGGGCCTTCTGGGTCGGCCAAGGAGCGTCTCCGCTCGCTCAGCCGTGTTCGTGACCGCTCCGTCATGGCCACCAACCGCCGCGAGGATGGTGTTCGTGACGAGACGGCCCGCACAAAGGCCGAGAGGCAGGCGAAGCTTGCTCAGCGCAAGATGAACCGCATGGCGAGGCAGGGCGAGGCGGATCGGCATATTACGGCTTCTCTGCCGAAGCATTTGGTACGTTTCTTCTTCTTCTTTGCTCTGTTGCCTTTTTTTGGAGTGGATATTGGTGAGAAGAATGGGAGACTGACGGTAGTTTACAGTTTTCGGGCAAGCGCACCATCGGCAAGACGCAACGCCGTTAAAGACAGCCTTTTCTCTGGCGTTTGGTTGGATTGGTGGTTACATGTTTGTGTATGGCCGAGACAAGAGCCGAAGCCAGGGGTCCGGTAGAAGCAAAAAGGCCAGGGCGGCGACAGGGTGGCATAGGGAAGCAAGTAGATTGGGTTGAGTCCAGGGCGCATGTGATCCGCAGCATGAGAATGGCTCTGGATTACCAGGTTCCATGTCGATAAATGTGTCGTGGTTTTGTGTGTATGATCCTGGCGTAGGGGAGTTAATGGATCTGATTCTTCGGCTGAGTTTCGGGTATTAAGCCGAGTCTTAAAAGGCCGGCTTCAAGTTTCGTTGACGTGATGAAGGATAGATGACGGGAGCGTGTCCCGGACCAAGATTCACGGAGCCAACACGAATGGCTTATCCTTTTCCGACGTAAGGGTCGCGTCATGCATTCAAAATCGGGCTTTGCTTTGCATTCAATCACAGCATATTATATCGCGCCCTTTACGATATGACGACACCTATACGACATGGCGCGCAGTCCATCCTTTCCTCTCATCCCCACGCCCCATCTGCCACCAACCTCCCTTCTTCCTTGCCGGTGCTTACTCGGAAGTGACCTGAATGCCCTCCCTGAGGCCTTCGACCTTGAGCTCCTCGCCAGCCAGACGGCGATAAATGTCCTTGACGTCGTCGGTGGCCGTCTCGAAGTGGCTGCTGGCGTCGTAGCTCTTGGAGATGTAGATGTTATCCTTGGTGCCGTCCTCGATGGGCTCGTAGAGGGGAATGGGCGGGCCCTGGGGAACTCTGCGTCAGCAACCGCATGAAACCGATTTCGTGGAAGACGGAGAAGGTGCATTGCTTACCATGAACTGCTCCTCGATCTTGCCCAGACGCTCGAGACCCGGGGCCAGCTCGAGGTGGTGGTTCGCCGAGGTCTCGGCAATGGTGGACACGATGGCAATCCAGTACCCCTTGGGGCAGACGTTATGGGCGGAGGAGACGCAGGCGATGTAGATGTCTGGAAGTCGACAGGGATTAGAACAACCTTGCTCTGGAACGGGGCGATGCGCAAGGACAAAAAAGCTCACCATTTTTCCGGCCCACCTGCGACTGCGGGATGATAATCTGGCACGAGTCGCTATCGTTGGTGTTCGCAATGGGGTGCTTGAGGATGCAAATGGCGCGCAGAACATGGCCGACCACGCGAACCTTATCCGGGAAGTAGCTGGGGTCGCCAATGATGGTCTTTGCGCGCGTCTCAAACTTCATCTCGGGCTCGATGCCGCGCATGGTGGCCTTGATGCCAACCGCCTTGCCATCCTCGTAGATGAGCTCGTCCAGGTTCGTGTTGAGCATGTAGGTGCCGCCATAGATGGCGCTGAGGCGGGCGAAGCCCTGCGGCAGCTCGCCCAGGCCGTAGAGCGGGTAGATGTAGGGCGACTTGCCGTAGCGGGCCACGCTGGTGCCGTACAGGCGCAAGCGCTCAATGGTCTCGGGGGCGCTGCCCGGAGTGTCGAGGTACGCGTCGGTCTGATAAAGCGCCATGGCGTGGCCAGCGAAGTCACGGGTGGTGTCCTCGAGGCCAAACTTGTCGTAGACATCCTTCATGGTGCAGGTGTTCATGTTGAGGCCTGCGACAAGCAAAAGCCATCAGCTATGTTGCCCGGTGCAAAGAACGGTAAAAAAAAAAGAAGGCATAACCAACCCTTGTGCGTGTTGGGATCCTTGGGGTCGAAGGCGCCCACCCACTCGATGAAGGTCTTCATGCGGCGCTTCTCAAAGAGGCCCATCAGGGGCGACTTGAGGGCCTCGCCGGCGTCCGAGGGCACCTTGGCGACGGTGGCCTTGGACCCGGCGCCCTGCTGGACGTAGCTGCCAGCAACCTGCTTGAACTCGAGGTAGCGAGTAACGTCGGTCGAGACAAGGATGTTGGTGAGCTCGCCCGCCGACATGAGGAACTTGGGCACCAGGTCGATGTTCCAGTCGTTCAGGCGGCCGTACTGCTTCCAGGGCTCGGTGCCCGGAGTGAAGTTGCCATACTTCTTGAAGAGCTATACGACGCAAAACAGGGGGAGGGTCGTGGTTAGACGGTCGTCACGGCTTGTCTTTTCCATTCGGGATGGTAGATGCGAAACGGACATACCACTTCGAGGTTGACAGAGGCCGCCTCACTGCGCGAGGAAAACGGCGTCAGCGACGTTGAAGTCTTCGAGCCAGCCCGGCCTCTCCGACCTGAGGGGCAGACAAAGGCAGCACTCACCCGCCATAGTGGTCGTTGCGATCGATGTGCAGCACCTTCTTCCCCTTGACGCTAAGCACACCCGACAGGATGCACTCGGTCAAGCCTGTGCCCAGCACAATGACGTCGTACTCGGGAGCGATCTCGTCGGCCATGGTGAAGGCGATGGGTATGGGGTTGTGAAGAGGGAACGGCAGAGAGAGCGAGGTTCGAAGGGAATGGGACGGTGGCGGAGAGCGGTGGAGAGGAGAGCTAGGGCGCTGAAGATGGCAAAGGGAAAAGAGGAGGGGATGGGGGTTGGAAGCGAAAAGGGCTGGAGATGTCGATGAAAGTTGATGAACACCAGGTCCGAAATGAACCCTTCTCGATAGGTTGGGCTTCTTGGGTCGTTAATGAGGTTGCCAGGGAGTTGGTTGGTTGAGCCTGCATTCAGGAGCTGGAGGTTGCCGTGGTGGGGGAATGGGGACGCTGAGGGGGTGGAGGTGCCCCGCTTTGGAGCCTCTTGGGGGAAGCTAAACGGCGGAGATGCTGGGCCGCCAATTTGATAGGGGGGAAAGTTGCGGTCTGGGGCTCGTCTCGGCTCATTAATGTGATGACATTGGGCGTTGGTCTGGGTCATGATTGTTTCTATCAAGTACATGATGGCTTTTTTGTACAGTAAATAATCAATGTGCCTGGCGCTTCTCATCTTGGCAGACGCTTTCTCCCGGTCCACCACGTGTGGTTGCGCCAAACAACCACCGCTGCTCGCTACACTATCTGTACAAGGAGGACATGCCGCCCGGCGCTGGAGGGCTATGCGATGGAGGTAGATCAGGTAAGTCGGCGGATAGGTTCTGTTTGAGGGAGTAGGGCTGGTTCAAGCGTGTTCCATCGCTGCCCTGCCGGGGGACGGTTGTCTCGTGAGCCGTGCGACGACAGAAAAAAGGGGGGAGCTCGAATCGCGTTATAACCTCGGGGCTTCGGCCGTGGATGTGGCTGACGGTATCGCAGCTGGGTCTGGTGAGGTTGCCGCGTCGGCTTCTGGCACTTTTGTCGCGTCCGCCGCACCCTCCACAGCATCCGCCTCTTCAAGGTAGTCTTTCGGCGTGAACGCCGGACCCTCGCCGGTGAGGTTGACCTCGGGGTCCTTCTTCGCCAGCTCGACCGCGTCTTCCCACAGGTAGAAGCGCTCCGTGAGCACATGCCTAATGGCGCGCATTGTCTTGAGGACCTGGACACCCACGCAGCGAATCAGCAACACGCTCTCCTCCTTCGCACAACCTAGCTTCCGCAGAAGGGAAAACAACCCACCTCCTTGTCCCTCTCGGCCGCCTCGGCTTCACCAAAACCCAGCTTCTGGTTCTCGCGCTCAAAGTTGGCCGTGGCGATGCGGTTGCGCTCCTTGACGCACACCCACCACAGGCGATGCAGATCGTCCCACGACTTGTGGCGTAGCTCCTCGACCGACCAAGCGCGGCCGTGCTTGGAGTCCTCCTCGGGCGTGTTGACGATGCGTTCGCGGTTGTAAAAGAACTCCCAAAGGCCGTGGTCCGGGTCTGTGACGATGGGCGGCAGCTTCTCGCGCGGCACCGGCCGCGGCAGCGGTTCGTCCGACATGGACAACCTCCAGCGCGTGCCCGTACCCCGCATCGCCGACTCGCCGCGGCTCTTGCTGTGGTCGCGGTTGTCGCGCGCCCCCACGTACTTGTGCCGCTTAAGAAGGACGGAGGATGTCGAGAGCGACGCCCTCTGTGTGAACGACGGGTGGATCGGCGCGGTGGGCGTTGAGGCCATCATTCGTATCCTGCTGAGACCGCCCATGGAGAGGGGAGGCCGCATCGCCGGCGCAGCCATGGTGGAGCGAGGTACCCAGGGGAGGGTTCGATGGTTGCTGAAAGCCGTTGCCGTATGAGTCCCCTCACCCCTCGTCGTCGCGGTATGGCAAGGCTCGAAGTTCGGGTTCGATTTGTCTGCGTCGTTCGGCCGTTGATGGCATTCGCATTTGAGAGACTTCGAAAATTTGGCTGGCCCAAGCGTCGGCCCGGATGGAGAAACCGGGGATCCACACAGATGGTGCTCCGGACGTCGGGACCTGTCCAGTCCGCCAACCGGCATCAGCTGCCACAAACTGTCAACAGTCTTCAACTCCAACCGACCCGCCAGACCAAAACAGCAGCTATCAAGCTGACTTAAACACACCAAGACACCTTCAAAGATGTCTCTCTTGCAGTAAGCATTTCTTCTCCGTGGCAGAATGTTCACTTCGATTTAATCTAACACTCGAGAACAGATCCTACAAAAACCTGGGTCCCAAAACCAGGCTCGCCGTCGGCGCTGGCCTCCTCGCCTGGGGCTTTCTCGGGCTCACCTTCACTCCCAAAGTTGAGGAGAAGCTCGGGTATGTGCCTACCGAGGCTGACAAGGCCGAGTTAGAGAAGCTCAAGCCCAAGCTTCATGTCATTTCCCGGGAGTCAAAATGATCACGGTCGCCGAGAATCGGTGATGATGGCTGAGGAGGGTGAACGAACGGATGGATGGGATAGACCGGGTATGAAATGGGGTATTTCTCTTGCTCTCCTGTCTGGCCATCGCTTCCTTTTTATTTCTTCCCGTTGGTCGAGGAAGCAGAGAATCAGGTGGTAATGGTAGTGGAGGAGGAATAGGGGAAAGAGGGAGAGCAGGAAAAGCTGAAGAAGGTGGAAGAGCACGACGCATTGCGGAGCGGGATGATCCTATCGTTGGTTGGCATGCCTCACTCACATACCGTCTTGAAGACCTGTCGTGATGGGAAGGAGGGAGGGTGCATTGTTTAGTTGTCCGGTCGGCTCAAGGAGGATGACTTGACAAAAACATGAACAGACAAGCAGCCAGCCAAACAGTTGCCAGCCCAGCGAGGTTTTTTCACGATGATGCTGTTGCACAGGAGCAGCAAACTGGCCAAGGCTGGCATCAGAATACCGGGATGTTTCGACACGACTGGATGGATAGTCCTAGTCACCTCGAGGCGGAGATGAGCCAGGGGACGAAGGAGAGGCAGCGCTTGTGCCATACTATTATTTCGTGTGCCCTTTGTGTAGTTAGCATGGACGAAGGATATTTAGGGCCGTATGGTGTACATTGAAGCCCCACCCACCTCGCTTTTTCTGCCTGATACTGCGTGCTGCTAACGGGAAACAACTCACGCCAACTGACAGATGACTGGTAATTGATGGCTGTGGTCTTGATGAGAAGTCTGTGGACATCTTCCGCTTCTCGGCGGTGTGATGAACAGAACAGGATCTTCAACATCTCTGTATCTTGTGGAACATCCATTCAGTGGGCTTGGTCTTTTCTAGAGTGTGAGGTATATTTTTTGTCGACCGAGACCTGTGTATCTAGATAACAAGAGCATATCTTTCCTGGCTTGCGCCGCTCTGACGTCTCTGTATCCCTTCTTGCCCCTGACCCCGGGCATCTTACCAGCTTCCTTCTCGGGCTCGCTTCTTAGGGGTTCGTCAAGCAATGCTGCATGGTGTCTGACCAGCCGACTCTCCAGACCAGTTTCTTTCACAACGAAGGTCTGTTGGGTGTAGTATGCCACCATGAGACATCCTGGGCATTTCTCTTCCAATGTGACCTTAAATCTCCGCACAGGCTGTGTTCTCTCTTGATATTGCAAGGCGACCAACACCTACCAATCCCACCGTCTGGTCCAGCACTCTACTCTCCTCCCAAGCCCCCCTTCTGAGCCAACGCTGAACCCCCAAAAGCAATGCATCTCAGCACCAAACGGATACTGATCGTCAACTACTCAGGCAGATAGTCCCTCGTATAGAAGCATCAACTATGTAGATGAAGAATATGTAGAGGAATTTACGTATCCTCCCAAGATCTCGAATGAACCCACACAACATAACAGCGGGGGCCAGTGGTAGCTTCGGCGGAAAGAATCTACCGTCAAAAAAAGCAGAGAACCTCAGTATAGACTACCAGAACGAGTTTTCCGCTTGCCGTTTATTCGTGATCACCAGCCAGCCTCCATAAAGTCTCAGACACTTGTGCGTGTATTCGGCATCCCACAAGTCTAGAGGTACATACTCTGTGTTGCTCGCCGCATGTCACTGAGATGCCCGGCCGCCTTGCGCCATTGCCGCTGCTGTCTCAACCTCATGCCACTGGGTTAGCGACGTCTCCGGCAGGGCAACCTGCGCATTGTAGGCCAGAAGAGCAATAACACCAAGGGGATGAGAGTAAGCAGCAAGCCGAGAAGTATCAGCCCCGCGGGGATGCAGAAGTAGCAGGACAGACTATTCCCCGCCGTTTCCTTGTCTGGTCCAGAGGTTGCGTGCTGATGAGATGTCTACCCGATACTGAATCCCCATCAACCCGACCTCGCCAAATGCCGTGTGCACCAGTGGTGGGTTGGATGATGATACTGTGATCAACTTGCAACTTGCCCGGCCCATCTCTCTTGGGTCAGGCGCACAAGACAAAACCGAGCTGCTGTCCGATGGAAGCCTCCAACGTTCAACACATTCCAGAAATGGGGGACCTAAGACCAGCATTGCTCCATCATGAGTACCCAAGTACGCAGTAGATTCTGAATCTACTATACTTGGACCACTAGCATGCTAGGTCACTAGCGCAAACCCTGGATTATTGTGTACCCAGCACCAATCCTCAACTGCCGGTCCTTTCCTCACAGAGAACGACGCCGTTTCGCTTTCGGTCGCCGCGCCACTCATGCGGTGAGCAGCCGATGATGTGGCTTCCAGGGTGACAGCGGCAACAGTGTCTGGCAGCCGGCGACAAAAAATAATAATAACAAGGGCTAGTCGCCTGTTCGGCCCGTCCGGCAGAGGATCTGGTTGCCGGACTATGTGGCTACGGTCTCCGAGACAGGCCGAGCCCGAGACTGAATACCGTTTGATGAGCAAAACATCGATGGACGCCCGACCTTGGTGTACCCCTGGGATATCACAGTGAAGCAGGAAGTAAAAGGCACGCCCACGGCTCTCATGACCCTGCTTGATCGCATGTCTGCTACCGACATCAGAATGTTTGCGTGTGCCCCTGAATTACTCGTGATGGTTGCATCGCTCACGCGTCGTGCGACAGACGAAACGGGCGAAGGCGACCAGGCCAACCATGCCAGCATGGCGTGTAGATGCATTTCAACATGCCCATTGGGCCAGCCCCGAGACATCCTGCGTCCCTTTTCATGGTCTGGATCATGATTATTATTGACTATCACTGCCAAGCAGGGTCGTGAACGCAAAGGAACGGTGAAACGGTCCGATGAAGCTACTGTGTACTGCGTACATCTTCGGATGTGCGCACGCTGAGATTTTCGGGGGTTCGCAAGGCGAGACTTGTAGTGGCAACCTGCAAGCTGCATGCTTTGCCGCCCATCAGACGAAGTTGACAGATTGATTTCTAACGTTTGTTGGTGTTTCTTTTCTGCACCCGGCCACTTCTCTTGCTCTTGGGGGCAATGAGTGGCGCCCAACCCGCCTTCGTACTGTGGACGCGGGAAAGGCACCTCGAAAGGGCCCCAATCTCTGGGCTCGATTACTAAAGTATTGCATTGGCGCGGATCTGGTCGTTATACTCCCGTCGTGCCGTGCTGTACACGTCACGATTCTTATTGACAGCCTGGAAGGAAATAAGCTGCGCGGGATAGCATACTGTTACTAAGTTGGCCTTGGATACACTTGACACACACACACACACACACACACACACTCAGCGTTTGATCGCATCGAGAGCACAAGAAGCGAGCCGGAGCGCGGCATCTCGCAGGAGTCGAGCGTCAAGCCACACCGATGACACCGGCATGCGTTACACAAGCGTTTGAAAGATTGCCCCAAAGAGGCAATTCCATTTGCCGTCGCCGGGAGTGGGGGTCACCGCCCCAGGCGATTTTTGCAGACAGACCGCCTTTCTCCTTTATCGCACCCCTTAGCCTCGCTCCTGACCGCGCCTTGGAACCAAGCTTGGGTAAGAGGCGAGGTTTCTTTTTTTGCATCTAACGTGGTAATGTCGAGTCACGCGGTTGATTGAATTCGACGACGGTTGCAATGCCAGCCCGACCCTTTTCCGGCCCTCTCGTTCATGCCATCTTCATCCAAGCCGTGACCTGACTCAGTTACCGGTGAGAGATGCCAATCGAAAGGACACAACATCAAGGAGAGTTGTTTGCCACTGCTGCAACAACCATGCTTTTTTTTTTTTTTTGGCCTGCAAGCGCGCCGATGTGTGAGCCTGATTATTGGCTTTGCGCATCATTCATCGTCCGAGGAGCTGCTGACATGATGCGCCAGATGATAGGTGCATGTTGACGTCGATGGGTGCACCGGCCATTGAAGCGTCCTTGATCGTTACCAAATCGCGCCACTGTCCAAGCCTTGAGCATTTCATCTCCCCAGCCGAGCGACCAAAGATATACCTGATTCTACATACTTAGGTAGGCCGAACAATTCAGAACCGCGTAACGCACAGTTCACAGAGAGCATGCCATACAAGCACGCAAGACGTCGGTGCTTAGCATTCGAGGTTCGACAGAATCTGCGACGTCATCGTCCCGAATCTGCTGGTCAGCTCACCCTCTTTGCCGCGTAGCTCACGTATCACGAAGTATCTCCCTGCCTTGCTCTTTCTGCAGGCCGCAGCCAGGCAACCCTCCACAGTAGTCATGACCGTCCATCATCTCGATACAAGTTGGCAGCGCATGTCTTGTCCGGGGTTGGGTGGAGCAAAACACTTTTCCGACCCGCCTCCGACGCTTGATGGGGTCGTGGCTGGCGATGGGCCCGTAGCCAGTGGTTTCCTGCATGCCGAGGCTTGGGGCCAGGGACAACCCCTGCCAGCGATCAACCACGAGGCCGCCACACAGCTTTTCCCTCCCACGGCTTGCCCTTCTCGGGAACCCTACCGAGCGTTCGATGCGCGGGAGCCCTTGGCAGGGTTCGCGACGGTGCCCGGTCCTTTCTCCCTGCCTTTCCTCAGCGATGAGCCTGAAAATGCGACGCCAAATGCTGCGCGATTGGGTGCTCTGATGGTGGCTTTCTGTCCGTGCTAAAAAAGATCTTCCAGGACCTTTTTTCCCCCCATCAATGACCCTCTGAACGATTGGAAGCGAGCCGGATGGCGGGAGAGCTCCTGAGCGTGCAGACGGATCTCGGTCCACATTTCCCGGGAATCCTACGGTACGGGGACCCCCACCAGAACCGGCGGCGCAATGATCACCAGCCACGCGGAAACTACGCCGTTTCAAAATAAAATGATGCCATGATATCAGAACATCTGTCCGGGGCTGGGGGCCGTCGGAGATGAGCAGGAACAAGAAGTTCTCAACACAATGGAGATAAACCAAGCAGCCTACTCTGAGAGTGAGAGTGACAGCATGGCGAAGAAGGAAGAGGCAGATCCTTGGAGAGCTGGAAAACAAATGTGCTTTGGCGGGGTTCTTGGTTCTGGGCGACGCATGGCATGCTCCCCCGCCTCCTGGCCGCGCTGGGAGGTTGGAGAGCGGGGTGCCACAGACGCCTGATGACGGCACTATTTGGCATCGGGCGAAGCTCGGGCGGCAAGTTTCGCTGCACGCATGGCGTTGGATGGTTGAGAGGGGAGTTGGGGGGGAGGGGGGTGTTGCCATCGTGGCACCGGCAATGCAATCTCGTCTGGAATCCAACCGGACGGGAATGGCTGGAATCCCGAAGGAGCAGAACACCTTGGGGAGGCTGCTAGTGGCCCGGATTCCCCGAAATATCAGGTTAGTGGCTTGCTCTGTACCCGGCTCGAGGTGGCGAGCTATCTGGTATTCCAAACCAAAAACCGCCGCGATTTGAGAGCATTTTTTGGCCTGGCTGGTTTAGCCCCGCTCACGGCTCGCCGGCATGGGCGCCACTCCGGACAGGGATGAGCCCGTCGGTAATTGCCCGGCTTTCACTCGTTGTAGTCCAACTTGCTGTGATCGTTGCGTTGGCTCTGCATGAGAAGCGTTTTCATCACTCAGCGAAACCGAGAGAAACGCGCGCGTGCGAAAAAAACGAGCAGGTTCCGCGGGTTAACCATAGCGAGGCCACATATACGGACTGTACCATTTGTCCTATGCGCGCGGGGCGAACTTGGCAACCGCGGAAGTGGGCCCTAGGACACGGAGCGTCCTCCGGCGCCCCCAGGTGTGAGTTGGGCACCGTTCACGGTCGATGGCTGGGGATTTCAAAGGGGGCCGCGCTGGCCGCCCCTCGATGATGGATCGAGCTCGCCGAGAGTGATCCCGGCCGCAACGCAATTGCGGCAGTTAGGTCTGCATGTCGCCTCCAAGCAACGTGGCACGCCGTTGAGCGCAAAACAAACCTGAACCCCTCACCTTCGCTTTGAGACGGGTCAAGCCCGACGGTCCTTTCTTCTTCTGCCTAGTTCCGATGCCGGTGTTGCTCTCGGAGTGTGGAGGGAACGACAGTCAAGCTCCCGTCTCCCGAGTCCCGTCACCGAGGGGGGTACGGTTGGGTGACGGCCGTCGACTTGGGTTCAGTGACATGGCATCGTCTTCCAGTTGATGCCCTGTGGGTTGATACCGGTGTTCTTCTGTTAGTGGAGCTTACGGGGCTTCTAGAAAACGCCCCTCATAACTGCAACTGTTATACGTCGCACAGAGCCTGCGGGTGTGTGGGTTCGCGGCGAGGCCCCTCCCAGAGCCTCAAGCTTGTCTTGAATTGTTATTTTCTCGATGGCCCGCTCTTCTCCCCACCCAACCCTGGAAAGGGGAGCCACAACGTCCCGACGCCATGTGCAAGACGCGGCTGTTGCTCGACTCCCACTTGGACGCGCGGCTGACGCGCAGATCATGTTGGCGTTGGGGGGAGTCCAAATAAGCATCGCAAAGATGGATCCTGTCTCCAGCGGTACCTGATCAATGTGCCCACATCACGTCACTGGGCTCTCTCCATCGCGACCTCAAATCTTCTAACCTCATCTTGATCGGCCACGCATTGAGCTTGCCCCCTCACCATGCAAGGTGCATTCATCAAATTCCGAGGTCGCCGAACCTCGCGCCAAATCTCGCGCTGATACCGCGACAGCCTGAGCAAAACTGGCACGCCAGCAAGACCGATCCCGTTTTGCCTCGGACAATCGCAGGCCATTCTCCCGCTTTCTCTGGCTGCTCTCCTGGAATGGCCGAGCCGCTGGGTGTCGTCATTGCTTGGGCCGATGGCACGGTACCGGCCTCCACAGTGTGAACCCACTCTCCGAAGGACGGCAGTCCCCACATTTCTTTTTGTCCTCTCAAAGCCGTCGTAAATCGTTCCAGATTCTCCCAACACCCTTGCAAATCCCAATTCCACCAGACCGAGGCACGCAGGGATCAGTCTTCTTGGCCAACCAACCTCTTTCAACATTCCTGACTCGTGCGTGGCACATCCCGCCCACTCCGTCAAGACTCAACTTCAACCGCGCGGAAGGCATGTGGGAGAGGCACCTCGGACGGCACTTTTGTGCAACGAAACGCAAACGGCACTCCCTCCTCCTGCTCCGAGCCGCATCACGCGACTGCCCGGCAGTGCTTTGAAACAGGATATCCAGGATATCTCGTCATGGGATCGCCGAGCTGTGAGCGGTGATCAAAATAGAGTGTGGCGAGCGAGATGGAGAGGCTGCCGCATGGACCCAACCTTGCTAGGTTTGTCGCAAGCGCACATAGCACAGACGGCGCAGAAGTAAACGCTAACTAACGTGAGACGGGGGGTTTCCGGGCTTGTTTGGAACTGAGTGGTACGTACTGAGGCGGATGGCTGGAGGTCCTCGTTGCTGTTGCTAGCGTCGCGTTGCCTCTGCCATTGGCCCTCTCGTCCGTTTGCTCGGCGGATTTACAAAGTCACCAAGCCATAATTATCCCCCCAAAATGCAGGCAGCACCCGATGGCCATTCAACACATAGCCGAACGGCCGGTGGCACATCGCCCGCAGCGTTTTCCTCACCGCAGGTCCATCAGGCGAATGCCCTGCCTGGGCCGTCACGCCATTGCGTTGTTCTCACAATCCGACAGACGCTGCAAAGTACTAGTAACCTCCCTTCCCATGTTTTCGACGGTGGTGCGTGGTGGACACGGTCCCCAGGAACGGCCCAAGTTTCTGGACCGCCCCAGAGACACCACCTGCGGCACCGTCCGCTATGGAGCAGAATGCGCTGGAGCCGACGCTAAACCGACTCCATAGCAGATAGCCACTCCTCGCGTACTGGACCCCGCCTCTGTCGCGTGTTTGTGAGATCCGTTTGTTGACATCGATGAAGGGGGCGACTGCGCCATGAGAGGAAGCGAGTCGTGATCAGACAGCTACCGGTCTAGCCGGTGGCACAGGAGAACGCTCCAGCATAACTCGGCCCCTGCTGACGGCACTTGTTAGCGTTCAGAGTTGTTGCTCTGATTACTGATGTCTCGCCGCGTCGCCGCAGCCCCTGTCGTTCCGCCGAGCCCGTCGTTGTTGTCGATCAACCACCAGTTATCATGGGGGTCGATCGATCACCAGTTATCACTTGGGTCGCACACAGTGAACTCCCCCAAAAATATCTAAATCTCGAGCCGTTTTTCAAGACGTCTCAACCAACATGCACAGCAGCACTCTACGTACTGTGTACGCAGTAGACAAACTCGCCCAAAGCCGAAACAGGGCTGAATTGAGATTTGACATTCCTTCCGGGCGCGCCCGGCGTCGGCCAATTTCGCAACAAAGGAACGCCGAAGGAGTGGCAAAATCCCAAGGGCGATGCGTCGTCAGCATGCACAGTGATCGTACGGTGCGCAAATGTGGCAAGACGAGCCGCCCCAAGAAGGAATAGCGCAGTATGGTAACGTTCGTACTTTGACCGGGTTGTTGGAGGCCCTCGCCTGACACTGACACACCATGGCCTCAACAAACGCGAACGGCATCCTCAGAATATGAGATGGTTGCAAGGCGCAATGGTGGCCAAACCTCACCAGCAATGCCACAGAACAAGAACTCGTGGGTTTCAGGTACTGTTTAGAAGAGATTCTCAACATTGGCCTCTCCCTTCAATCTCGTTTCGCCGTGTAACCTCCGTGGGGGAGGGGGCGAAATTGTGTCCCAATGGTCCCCGTCTGTACCTAACGTTACCGCAAATTGCGTTCGACGACCGCGCGTGGGGAGAGAAAAAAAAAACAAATCACATGTGCGCCTCATTGAAACAGACGGCTGGGCCCGGCAGGGCATGTCGGCAGAAGTTGACCAGCCCGCGAAACAATGATACAGGAGACAACACATCGAATCGGGCCGCTGTTGCTCGATGAAAGATAGTTACTTTCGACGCAATTTGCTGTCGTTGGTGCGATGTCTGCTTTGCCATTTCCATGACCGTCCCCCCAAAGGATCATGGGACTTGGCCCGAGTCCTGTCCAAGCCTTTGTGACGCGTAGAGGAAGGGAGCAGTGTAAACGCTGGCCAGCGGCCAACCACACCGCACGTTATCGTGTACATGCTGCGTACAAGCGCCCGTACGGAGCAAGAGAATGATGGGAGGTGCGATACCGGATGCTCGCGGCAAAGCCCCAGGACACTTGGTGCGATCCGACGGGCATTGGGCCGGATGCAAGCGCACTTTATGTCCCAGCTGGGTAGGTCAGGTACCTTGGATACATGGAAAGCCCTTTTCTGCCCAGAAACAGCAAGGACCGGCCGTATTTCGCTCCCTTTCAATATTCCGCCTTCCCGCCCGAACGAACCCCCCCCCCCCCCTTCGTTCCCGACCCAAATCTTGGGATGAAAAGGGTGGTCCAAGCGTCCCGTGCATTTTGTAGCACGCCCCCCCCCATTTTTTTCTCCCTCCAACCTCTCTTTGCCTTGGATCCTTACCCACTTTCCCTTTTCTCTCCCACATCGCGCCTCGTCACCACATCACAATTGACCCGTCTTCTCACACAGCCGGCTTGCAACAGCAACACCCAGGCCAGCAGATTGGGGGATCAAGTAGAAGCTGGAAACTAGACGTTTTCCAAAACCATCGCTTCGGTCACTTGTTTCCAGGTTGTGTGTGGGTTTCGGGTTTCGGGGCGTCTCGAGCTCTTTTCGTCCACTTTCCACTTTTCCGACCCGCAGACCCGTTTTCTCCACCCCGACGGCACCCTACCCTAACGGCTGCCCTCTGATCTTTTCCCTCCTGCCCGCCGCCACCCGCTTCGCATCAGCCAGGCACTGGCCCTTCCCCCAAAACATTAAAAGAGACACGCGCAGACAAAAAAGCGGCAGGTCCCCACACCGACATTCCACTCAGACATCCCCATTTCTCTCCACTTCCACCACGTCCCTCCTCTGTTTTGAGCCTCATTTTCCCGCTTGGGGCGCTTTCTCCACCTTTTTTTTCTCCCCCAGCACGTCGCGCGTCCAAATCAGCCCCATACCCGCGACTGCAGGTCCCGCACCTCAACCACGCACGCATCGCATCGCACGGCATCGCATCCGTGGTTACGCGTGTCTTTTGAGGGGGTCACGATCGCAAGGCAGCCCATCTGCAACCTGTTTCTTTCCGCCGAGGGAAGAAGCCAGAAGAAAAAAAAAAAACAAACTCGAGAGGCCGAGTCGACGCGTCGCAGCTCGCTCGCCGTCGCGTCTGTCGTGAGAGCTTTCTTTGACAGGCTCATCACCACCGCCGCCGCCGCCGCGTTCGCCACGTCAAGGCCAGCAACAGCTACCAGAAACCCTTCGCGCTCCGGCTCGGATGGTTTTTGGTACTCGTCGTCGTCACGGTTTTTGAGCGACGGATTATGGAAGGTCTGCCTCACGGCTCGGCGAATGCTATAAACACGACGGTAGCTTCGTATCCTCCTTCGTCGGCATCAGCATCACCGCACCCCCATCCTCCGCTTCTCCAGCAGCATCCGACGACGTCGGCCATTCCCCCCCACACGCTGCCGCCTCTCCAGCCAAGCAATCCGGCTCTGCAAAGCCCCTACGGTAGCTACCCCCACAGCCCGAGGCCGCCGGCGACCACCAACGCGCCGAGTTCCACCAGCACCATGACCAGCTATCCTCCCCCGCCCCCCCAAAATGCGGGTCGCGGCGGTCCTTACCCGATGATGGGTAACAACTCGTACCCGCCTCAGGCCCCGTACCCGAGCGCCTCGTCGAGCATGCTGCCGCAGACCACCACGGCCGCCTCGCACCCGCAGCCCATCGCTCCCGCCCCGGCCACGGCCGGCGGCCGCGCTCCGCCGGTTCTCCGCCCCATGCCGGCTGGCGGGGTCATGTCGTCCCCCGGCATGAACTCGCCGTACGGCCAGGCCCCACTCATGGCCCAGACTCCCATGATGGAGGAGCCCACTCACGTGGTCGGCTCCCAGGGCCGGAGGGGCATCCTCCCGAGCGCCCCCGGCCGGCCGGCCCCTCCGGCCCCTGGTTCGGCCCAGGCCAAGAACCAGATCCCGCAGAAGGACGCCGACGGGAAGTTTCCCTGCCCCCACTGCACCAAGACGTACCTTCATGCGAAGCACCTCAAGCGTCACCTGCTCAGACGTGAGTTACCCCCGTGCGCCGGAGGACCGACCTGGTTTTGACCCGCAGCTCGCAGACACCGGCGACCGCCCGTACATGTGCGTGCTGTGCCACGACACCTTCTCGCGCAGTGACATTCTCAAGCGCCACTTTATCAAGTGCTCCGTTCGCCGTGGCAACCCGACGGGCGCCAGCCATCTGTCGCACCCTCAGGCCCACGTCAAGAAGAATGCCGCTGCTCAACAGAAGGCCATGGGCGCCGCCGAGGGCGGCGACGTGAACCATATGAACGGTATGGGTAACATGCCCGCGGACGGGATGGTCCACCCGTTCGGCATCATTCCCGCTTCCGACGGCATGAACAATGTGGCCAATAACCAAAACCAACTCCCGAGGTCTGACAACATCAACCGGGTAGCCGGCGATGACGCCGCCAACCGCGATAGGAGAAACCTGACGGGCCAAGTCATGGGCCAGTCCCCCCGGCCGGGCAACTTCGAGCAGCAGGGCTACAACGGCGGCGAGGTCGCTAACAACATGGCCGCCAACATCAATCCTCAACTCGCCAACTACAGCATGCCTCAGAATCAGAACGGAATGCCCATGTTTGGAGGTTCGGGCTCGACCGATTGGTCTCAGATGTTCCAGGCTGGTGCGCATTCTACCTACATCGATTCGATCCCACCTAATACCGGACAGGGACAGATGCAGACCGTAACAATCAAACCCGAGCCTAATCAAGCTTCCGCCCGAGCGGCTGGTATTCCTGGCGACGCTTCCGCCGACTCGATCCTCTTCCCCTCCTGGGGAGTTCCGTCGTCCTACCCAAACATCTACCACCAAATGTCGACCAAGATTCTCGATTTCCTCAGGTCCACCCCGCGCGGCGCCGACGCCACGACGTCTAGCTTCCTGGACTTTTACTTCCATTCCGATAACGTCCGCGATTTCCTCGAGAATTACATCCATTTCCACGCCCACCTGTCAATCCTCCACATCCCGACGTTCCGTGCCATGGAGACGCACGTTGGTCTCCTGGCGGCCATGTGCTGTGTCGGAGCTTGCTACTCGGACCGCATTGAACCGTCCCATATCCGCGAGGTTATGGATGTGTTGAAGGCGGCCCTCGAAGCTTCGTCCCGCATGTTTGCGTCTCTTGTCCAGCCTCCCGGATCCAACCCCGCCTACGAGTGGTCCTCTTTTGGAACCAACAAGACCGACCTTGAAGAGCTGCAGGCCATCATGCTGACCCAAGTCTTGTTCACCTGGCACGGTACCCCGGTCCAGCGCGAAAAGGCGCGCAGAACGTTCCCGTTGATTGCGTCGTCGGCTCGCAAAGCTGGCTTGCTTTGCCTGTCCCCCGTGGGCCCGATGTACAGCGCGGTGCACCAGCCTGATTTCAGCCCGGCTGCATCTGCCATTTCCGAGTTCAACTGGCACGCGTGGATCGAGCAAGAAAAGCGCATCCGCACCATGTACATGATCTATGTGTATGATGTCGCGCTGGGCTTGTACTTTAACACGGGCCCGGAGTTTGATCCCTTCGAGGTCCGGCTGCCGCTGCCTGCTGACGATGCCGCCTGGGACGCGAGCGACATGAATGAGTGCCTCGAGGCCCTCGGGCTCCACGGCCCGGAGGCTGCCAAGATCCGCAACCCTGACGGTACCCGGAGAAGCAACCAACCAGAGCTACGACAGGTGCTGAAGGCCCTCCTCGACAGCAACTACCGCATTCAGCCAGGGGCCACCAACCTATTTGGCAAGTTCATTCTCATCCATGCGCTGCTCGCCATGATGCGCCGGGCCCAGCTTGAGGGGGATGGGTCAGCAATCTTGAATCGCGCAAGCACCCCCGTCCCTGCGCAGGCTTGGTTCGTTGGCGGCCAGGCAAGCCCTGCCAACAGCGGTCGGGCAACTCCGGTGGATACTGGGGCCAATCTTCTCGATGCCCCCACGGCCAAGGCGCTCATCACCGCGCTGGACAAGTTCAAGAGCAATTGGGACCACGACATGGCTGCGCAGTTCCCACCGTCGCCGACAGTCAACCCACGGCGTTACGGGTTTACGAGGGACGGGATCCATTTCTACTGGTTGGCGACATATCTTTTCAAAAACACACGGGCGACCGATCTTCAAATGGCGCCGGATGAGCGCTTTGCCCATGTCATACATCTCCTCAAGTCGGTGAAGCAGTGGGTGTTGACAGACGGCGCGTCTCGGGGCGAGGAATTGGGTTCAGTTGCGGATATTGACGCGTCATATGGGGCCACGGATCTGACCCTCGACATGACACAGTTGTTCCGACCATTACCGACGGCGGGGAAGTCGACAGGTTTTCCAGCCGTTCTAGCTGGCAGCTTGCAGAATCAAGCATAATCCCTCTCTATCGTGGAAGCACGCATTCATTCTCTCTGCATTGGCGGCGTTTTAGTCTCTCGTTTATACGTTTTCGGCGGAGGTGGTGGGGATGGCCATTGCGTTATTGCTTTCTGTTTTTTCGACTTACATCTCAGAAAAAGACAAAAAAAGACAAGGTCATCCATGGCAACCTCCGTTGTTGCACCACCAAGATTGGCACAAAAACGGCGGGTTATTTGCTTTGCATCGCACATGGGGTGGTTGGTGGGGGTCTGGGTGTGTCGGTGATAGATTTCTCTTAGGGGTCTTCTGCATTTAGAGAGCTTTCTCGCATTCGACAATGACCAACAAATAGACCAAGGAGAGAGGGGTGGGCAAGGCGGTTGGTGAGGTTGTTGAGGAGTAACTGTGTGGGGGAGTGAGCGCTGGGTCTTTATGGCTCTTCCGGGAAGAGCAGCTTGGCCTTGTGGGATGAGGAGGAAGAGCAAGAGGAGAAATGAGGGTGCTGACCTGGGAGAGAATCTAGGCGGAGAATGGAAGGGAAGAAGGGGGGGCTCGGGGGCTCTTGAGGAGGGGGAGGGTGAGGTACATGAGTGAGCCAAGGCCAGTTATAATGAAGCTTGCTTTTTTATATTTCACTTTGACTCTTCACTGTCTCATGTCTGTCTTGAAGTTGCCGGTGCTTTCTGGCGTGGGAGGGGGATTGCTTCTGGCGGTGAGATGAGAGGAGTGTACGATTGTTTTCCGGACGGCGGGAAGACCGCAAAAGACGGGCAGGAGGGAGAGAACATCGAGTAAGTTGGTTGGTTGGGTCAGATCCGGAGCGGCCAGCGCAGATGATAGGGACCTTGATCACCAGATTGTACTGTCATAGTGTCTGAGTACTTTTACGATGCTCCTTTGAGGCTTGGTCGGCGCAGCTGGGGTCAGGCGAGATGATGTTCATGATGGGGGCGGAGGGTGGTGAAAAGTCAAGCCAATACCATGCGGTGTTTCCCAGGGCGAGCGTGAAGTTATCCATGGTGATTATGTGCCCGCCGTGCCGTGTCGTGCATGCCTCGTTGCTTGAATGACTGCTACGGGTGTCACGGGACGGTTCGTGACATCCGGATCAAGGCTTTCTCCGGCACGCCGCACGTCGTTCAACGGGCTTTGGCCAGCCTAGCTTGAAGCCTTCCCCCATCGAAACTTCACGGGCCAAGGAGGCGACGTCGTCCTCCATTACCATGTGACTGCCTCAGCGCCTCCACCTTCCTTACCCTGTCGCTGGACCCTCCCGTCAAAACGCCGGCGACAAGTAGTACTCCAGGACATCATACGCCAGCCGGAAGTACTCTCCATAATCCCCCTCCACCACCTTCATGCCGGCTGTATGCCTGCCCCCGTCCAGCTGTCCCAACAGCTCCACCAATCTCTCCCTCTGCGTGGGCCTGGCCAGCAACTGCTCCAGCGTCCTCGCGTCGAGGCACCTCTTCAGAATATCCCCGTCAACATGCATCTCGAGGCATCCGTCCATCCTCGGCTCCGGATCCTCCTCCATCTCCGCCGCCCTCCCCTCATCGCGCCCCAGGGCTCCGCGGAACGGACACACGGTCCTATCCGCCAGCGCCAGGTTCTGCAAGAACCGCAACAGCCGCCACGCTGGGACGGACAGCAAAGTGAACTCGCGCATCGATCCGTCCAGCGCCACGCCCAGGATCTCGGCGTCATCCTTGGTGGCCTTGATCCGGCCGTAGCGCGGCTGAGGCTGGCCGTCCGCGTCCGCCCCGTCGCGCCTCCTCCAGCGCTCCCACACGCTTCTGGTCCGCCCCGTGCGGAACCGCCTGACCGCGCACGGCAGCTCCGCCTCGAACACCACCTCGCACTCGCGCTCGGCCGCTTGCCAGGGAACCCAGCAGCCGAGGACGCTGCCCTCGCGGTCGGCGACGAGAACGACCGACTCGCTGCTGGAGTCGCCGCGCGGGCTCGGTATGGTGACCTCGAGGAAGTCGACCCCGTTGCGCTTCCAGGGGTCAACATGCCTCAGTTCGGTTCTGGGGCTCTCCGGGTCGGCCGGGTCGATATGGTCGAGGGCGACGAGGGAGTCGCGAGCTGTCAAGGCCAAGAGTTTGGTGGCGTTGGTCGAGGTGGTGACGACGTCGCCGTCGCGGGGGTCTTTGGTGCTGACGAGGCCCGGGTGTGTGAGGCGCAGGCCCACCGCGGGGGAGTCCAGCAAGAAGCTTTTCAGCAGCTTGAGGCGCTTCTCGGCCAGCTCGAGCGATTCCCAGACGAGCGTGCTGCTCTGGCAGTAGACGATTCCCTCGTCGTAGCCGAGAGCGGAAAAGATGGGCGCCTGAGCGATCTGGCCTTGACGGCGGAATTGCGTCCAGTAGCGGTACTGAAGATCGTTGTCCTCTGTTGCTGGGATCTTCTCTGCAGAGACCACGATCAGGCGGCCGCCCTGGGTGGTGACGAGGATGAAGTTCCAGAGCTTTCCGTCTTTCTTGCAGTTCCACTCGGCCAGACACAAGATCCGGTCGTCCGGGTGGCCCAGGCCGTTGATGTTGGGTTGGCGCGTCTTGGTTTTGTCCACCGGCTGGCCAACCTCTTTGCCTGTGTCCGGGCGAATGAAGGCCAGCTTTGTGCCAGCAGTGCCAGACATGCCGACGACGAGACATGGGAGGTACTGACAGTACATTACTCGGTTGACTGGGCTGCTGACAGAGCTGACCCGGGGGACAAGCCCGGGTTCCTCGTCCAGCTCGGCAAGCAGCAACCTCGGGCCTGAGATCATCAGGATGGAAGCGGCGTCGTCTTCCGTTGCGACGTCTACAGCCGTTGCGAAGTGTACCGGCGGCGAGACGTCTCCCGGCTGGCTTGCGTCCACCGGCCAGACGCGATGGATGGCACCAGGCTTGGTGAGCTGGTTCCACGAGTCGAAGCGTATTGAAATCAGAGCGTTATCGCATGTAGCGAGAACCGTTGGGCTCACAGCTCCAGCACGGTGGCTGTAGCGGAGATTCACAGCCATAGCCCCGAGCCTCTCGTGGCTGATGGACATGCCATCGCTGCCTTCCGTTACCACGATCATGTCTCCGCTTCGGGTTCCCACGAGGATGGTTTTGCCAACCATCACAACACTCTCGATGCCCTCAATTGCGGAGGCAGGATGACCTGTGCAACGTTAACAACGGGCAAACAGCGGGTCAGAAGTTGAAAAGGATGGAGCGTTACCATCGATCAAGTCAACCAATCTGAGTCTGGTGGTGGGCTGCCGCAGCGACCCGATGCCTAACAGAGACCTTGTGCCTTGACGAATTCCAGCCAGCAGGGTGTAATCCGGCCCAAGGGCAAGGCAGGTTACTTCACCATCAACATCGATGGCTCGCATGGGCGTGAAGGCGAGCAGGGACCGGTCCACCTTGAACACGTGGATTCGGAACTGTGAGCCCGTATGTGATGAGACGGCGACACAGTCCTCGGCGACGCAGGCGTCTAGGACTGTGGCGTTGGAGAGGCCTTCAAGGTCTTGTAATGGATACGATGCGCTGCATCCCATGTTAATGAACGCGTAAGTTCTAACCGTTTTCCTCGGGGGTTGCACCGTCTGGGGCTTCTCTACTTACGACCGATGCTCAGCCGCGATGACGATCATTCTGGACGTTACTTGTATGGTCATGCCGGCAGAATGCATCAACGCCAACGTCGTTGACTCCAAATCAAACGGTATCCGGCCAGGAGCCACCACATCGGCGCTGGAAAAGTCACGAGGCACCATCAAGGCCGTAGTGACATCTGGAAGGGATATCAGGAGCAGATAACCGTGGAGGTCAGGCTTACGAACCTCGAGCAACCAAGCCTGTTTCATACCAGGCCCGTAGTCGACATCCAGACCGATGTTCGCTCTCAGGCCGTATCTGTACTCGGTAACAGCTCCTTGCGTCCCATCTCCGGGACCGCCCACGAAGATACGGCCCGGACTCTGATGCCTGGGCCGTTGCCACAGGGTGGTAGAGTCGTTTGGTCGAGGCTCTTGCTGACGTCGCGAAGAGCCGTCGGTGATGGCAAAGTCGACGGCTGTTGTTGCGACGGATATCACCCCGAGAAACTCGGTTGGTTGCCGCGGGGGGATCTGTCAAGGGCAGGATAACGTCCTGTCAGTACGGCCGCGGTATGGCATGGCATGTTGGAGGGGCGATCACTCACTCTCCAGTAGCCCCCAGGACCAGACTCGCTCGCTAGGAAGAGCACATCGGTGCTGTTGTCAAAAGCACAAGCGAAGGCGGTGGAGATGTTGCAGGGGAAGGGCTGGAGAAAGGTGCTGCGGCTGATGTTGCTGTCCTCGTCGGCTTCCAGAAAAGCAACGACGCCATCCTCCCGTGCGAGGTAGATACAGTCGTGGCTTTTGCCATAACTGGGAAGGCGGAACGGGCTGGCCCAGGCCGTCCACAGCGAATGCTTGTGTCGTCCTCGGCGACGGTCGGTCTGCGGTGCGGGCTGCAGAGAGACGAGCTGGAACTTTGGCGGACCATGCAGGCACTCGGTGCATACGGCCATCTTGTCCTCGGTTATGGCGAGAAAGGCAGATTGAACCCGTAGAGGGATGATCAACAGCGGTAGCCGGAACTCATCGGGCATCCGATGGCTCCTCCTCTCCATGGAAAAGACCGTTGCGAGGTTGTCGCCGAGCTCCCACTCGTAAATGACCGTTTTTGACTTTCCACCTTTGACGAGCACAATGAGAAGAATGATGTGATGGTCGTCTCCGGGTCGAGGATACAGGAACGTGATCTTGTGAATCACACCTCGGACATTTAGGAGGCGGACGGAGCGGACAGCCCGCACGCGCTCGCCACTGAGATACCTGTCGTTCATGTCGTCGTACGAGGCGAGCTCGTAGACGCAGAAACAATCCATGGGGCCTGCTAGCACCGCGTAGCGTGAGCTGGGGTCGACGGCCAGGTGGAAGCCGAGCCTCAGGTGATCGGGAGCTGACGTGCGGGACGCCGTCACCCAGGCCGGCTTGCCGTCGACGCCCGACGTGAGAAACAGAACTACGATCTCGCCGCTTTCCAGGGCCACCATCAGCATTTGCGGCGGGAGCGGAGTGACCTCGTGGGATCGGCCCGCCTGGGAGAAGCTGAAGAGTCCTTCTCGAGCCTCCTCCATCTTGATGCGAGGCTCAGATGAGGAGCCGATCAGGGAATCGTCACTGAGCTCCGGGATGGCCGGCGAACCGACGACGCAAGCATTTCGAATCCGCGATCCAAAGTCATTCTTCCTGACCACATTCCGCAGGCGCCCGTTTCGCAGCTCGCATATTTGGATAAAGTGGTCCTGGCTCAGAGTTAGCTCACATGGGTATCCGAGCTTGACACCTGGCGAGGGGCCTAACGTACCCCGACGAAAGCGAGGTCATTGTGGCTCGGAGACCGGAGTCTGACGGACAGAATCTGGTGGGCGCGGTTGCTCTCAACGACAGTTCGAGTGAGGATTCCGCAGCATGGAGGTTCCAGAGGGTCGCTTCTGGCGAACTCTTTCTGGTCGTTGGCCTGGCCTTTCAGGACGGTACGCAGATCTACCGTTTCGGTGACCCAGGCGCCGTCCCGGAACACGTTTGTCTGAAACGCCATTGGTTCGAGAAGGTGAGGCAAGCGAAGCTCTCGAGAGAAGAAAGCGGGCTCTCAAAGGACAAGCGAGGATGGGTGCCGAACTCCGGGGGATGGGAGGATAACCTCTCCGTCGATGCTGGGCCACGCCTGTTGGGTGTAAGGAATGAAAGATGAAGGCCAGAAGGTCTTTTTTTTTTCCCCTTCTTCTTTGCCAAACCACGGGACATTCAAGACCCGTAGCCAGCCAGCGCAGTTGGAAGTACAGCTTCGCTCAAGTCCCAACACACAACGTTGACCCCAGGGCAGCCTCGGCCTGTCCTTCTCATACGTCTGCGACCGCTAGCTAAGGTGCGTTGAGAGGATGAAAGCCGAAGCCAACAGGGCGAAGTGCAAGTCGGGTTGGACGGAAGCCACTCGACCTGGGCTTTCAATGGGAGGGAGGAGAGCACGGCCCAGCCGTATGAGACCGGGGGGATGAGATAGGTAGTCAGGTCGGGAGAAGACCACCACTCGGAAGAGACGAAGACGACGTTGGAAGTGAAGAAGACAGATGAGGAAAAAGAGGGGAGGTTTGTGGACTATCCCGTTCTCCCTCCACACAACCGTTCCTATCCTGAATGGTCCCACGAGTTTACCGTTGGCATCGGCTCAGAAGGGACGCCAACGCAAGCAAACGATGACGATGCTGGAAGCGGCCTTGGGCGCGGGGCATGTGAGGCTCCTGCTGCGTAGAGCTCCATCGTAACGCCCTGTAACGTTACGGTACTACCGTAAGGTACCTTGCAAGTGGTAGACCACCGCACCGCTGAGCACACCCGCCCACGCTGTTTTGTTACACTTTCGAGGAGAAACGATGCATGCCAGCCCGCACTCTGCATCCAAAAAAAAGGAAAAAAAAAGAAAAGAAAAGGAAAAAAAAAAAAAAAAAACGGGAATCACGCCTTTCATGTTGAATCTTGTGCCTATCAGATATATAAAATACCTGGGTGGAATGCGGCTGAGATGTTGAAAGAGGGTCCCCGAATGGTCTTCCCTGCCCGAGAGAATAACCTAGGTACCTAAGGTACCTAGGTGGTTGGCATGTAATTACGGTACAAGACCGCGTCCAGTGGATCACATTGCGGGAACCTTGCTGCCCTTCAGCGCGCCCGAGCGACAGGCAGGAAACCCCTAGGCCTCTGATGCATAGCACCCAACACCATCTTTAGCAATCTCACAGGACACGGCTTTGTTTCCCCTCACAGGCATCATCGAGCAGACCAGAGGTTTGAAGCAGCGTTTGCCAGAAACTTATTCACAGGACGCCACAGATGCGCTTCACATCTCAAGATCCTACGTCTTCCGGCGACTCCAACGTGTCCGTGCCAAATTAGGTCGGGAACAGTAGACACGCGGCCGAGGCAGAGGGGCTTCGAGACGCAGTCTCAACCTTCACCAGCCCGGCTGGTCAACGCAGCCGGGGTGGTCCCACGGTGTTAGCAAAGACAAGCCCACGAGAAGTCACCAGAAGCGGCGGTGCGTCTACAGCAGGCACTCCGGGGATTCTCACCGGGGTTCTACGCCGCCATGGTCGAACTCAGCCCGCCCAGCCCGTCCGGCGAAAAGCCGGCCGTTGACAACAGGGATGGAAAGCAAGAAGCCATCCTGGAGGCATGCAAGAACAGAGATCTGGAGGCTCTGAGGGAATTGGCCGAGTTGCCCGGCGGCTTCCTGACCGACACGCTACGAGAGCAAGCATGTAAGTCTGTCTGTTGTCAGGGTTGTCAGGGCGAACCTGAACAGGCGCTCATTGATGTCCTCTATCCAAGGGCCCATCCTGCTGGGACTGTCGCCAACCGATCTCAAGAGGGAACAGCCCTCCTGGAAGACGCTCCCCCGCCACGGAGACGAGGACCAAGTCCAACTCGACGTCAACCGGGCCTTCACCTACTATCCCCATGGTACGCAACCCCACCCTTTATCCCCCATCTCATGACCATCAGCCGCTCACCGCGCCGCAGACCAAACCGAAGCCCAACTCGCACACACCAAATCCCTTCTCTCGGATCTCATCGTCGCCCTCCTCCGCACCCGCCCCTACCTCTGCTACTTCCAAGGCTACCACGACATCGCCCAAGTCCTCCTCCTTACCCTTCCGCCTCATCTCCGCCTCCCCGCCCTCACCCGCCTCTCGCTCTTCCACATCCGCGACTTCATGCTCCCTTCCCTATCGCCCGCCATCTCCCAGCTCCGCCTCATCCCCGAGATCCTGCGCCTTGCCGACCCGCCGCTCTACCGCCACCTCGCGGGGCTCGAGCCCTTCTTCGCCCTGTCCGGCACGCTGACCATGTACGCGCACGACGTCCCCTCGCGGGCGGCCATCGTTCGTCTGTTCGACGCCCTGCTCGCGAGGGAGCCCGTGTTTTCGGTCTACCTGTTCGCGGCCATCGTGCGGGCGAGGCGGGAAGAGCTGTTCGAGACGTCGGCGGACGACACGGACATGCTGCACTTCCTCCTGTCCAAGCTGCCGACCTCGCTCGACATCGATGGCCTCATCGCTCAGGCGGCAAGGCTCAGGAGGGAGGTGCCCCCGGAGAGGCTGAAGGCGTGGAGGAAGGGGATCTCGAGGTGGAGCGTGCTGAAGACGGAGCGGTTCCGCCCTGCTCAGCGCCGCCGCCGCCGCCGCCGCAGCAGCAGCAGCACCACCACCTCCACCTCCACCACCTCCACTACTGTTGCCGCTGCTGTGTCGGATCAGGATGAGAAACGATCCCTCGGCTCCGACCCCGACGGCGACCCATCCCCAGAGCCGGCCCTCGACCCGGAACCCGTCCCCCTCTCCCTCGCCCGCCAATGGTTCGACCGCCACGTGGCTGAGCTACAAAGCCACGAGCGGCGGGAAAAGATGCGAAAGTGGCTGCACCAGCACAGGCGTCCAGCAGGTCTGGGCCTGGTCGGGGTTGCGGTGCTGGTGGGCGTGGTGGCCGTGTTGGTTCAGCACCAGCAGCAGCGGGGAGCAACAGGGTTGCCGGGCCCGTTGGCGGCAGGGTTGGGCTATGTCTCGCGGTTGGTGGCCGGGTGGTGGTCGCGGCGGTAGATGGCTTAGACATTCATTGAGCGGGGCTAGATGGCGGTCTCATTGCGGGAGCAGGCGAGATGTGACGCGTCTTGTGATAGATAACTCGAGCCCAAGTCATCTCGGCATTGTGCTTGCATGGTCTTTCGGTGGGCACCAGCGATGCTAGACGCAGGTTGATGAAGTTGGCCACCTGGGTTGGGATGGATCGGATTTAGCATATAGAAAACTCGGTCTTTGTCTCTATATCTGCAGAGCCCTGGAAGAGTGGATAAGTTGAGTTGCTCGCCCTGTATCCCACCCCCTCCCGTAACATATCATTATCCTGTCGTTGTGAAATCAATCGCTAGAAAGACTACGCCGCCCATGTACTCGGCCTTTTGATCTCTCTCTCTCTCTCTCTCTCCATCGGCTAGACAACCTCCTGATAGCTCGCCTTCAGCTCCTCAAAATGCGCCTGCTCATCCTCCGCCAGCTTCCCCATAGCATCGCTAATAATGGTCAAGATCAAGCTATAGTTGTTATACAAAAACCGATCCCTTTTTCGCTTATCCGGCCCAAACGACGCCTGGGCCGCCTTGGCCAAGAAGCCCTCCACCTCGTTCCTCAGCCGCCTCAAGCTCGCCGCCACCGGCTCATCATCCCCTCCCGCATCGGCGCTCAAGACGAGAACCCCATGCAGCAGCTGCCCAAACCGCTGCGTCACCACGTGCGGCGCAGCCGAGGCCGCTCGCGCCGTCGCCGCCGAAGGCGCCTTGGTCGGCAGCGCCGCGGCCAGGGCCTTCACCGATTCGGTATGCGCGTCCATGATGCTCTGCAGCCTCGGCCAGAGCGCCATGGCGGTGCCGTTGATGTAGCCATCGGCGGCAGGGACGCGGCGGCGCTGCAGCTCAAAGGCGAGGCGCTGGTTGAGGCGGACGCACAACAGCACGCCGAGCGAGTCGTACGTGTCGGCGACGAGCTGCTTGGTCAGGGCATGCCCGAGGGCAAAGGTCGGGTCGAAGATGTAGTTGAAGTGGCGCGCGATGGTCGCGAAGGAGAGGGAGGGGGTGAAAAAGGCGGCGAGGAACGAGTACTCGGCCGTGGCGTTGTCGATGAGGGCGATGTTGAAGTTGCGGAAGGGGACTTCGAGGTAGTGGGTGGAGGTGTCTTCTTCGGCGAGGTAGGACGAGATGGCGGGCTGGTGGGCTGCGCGGAGCACGTCGACGCGCCGGCCGAGGTTGAAGGCGTCATGCGGCGCGCCGCCGGCCCGGCTGGACCCAGACAGCACCGTGGCGCGCCGGGAGGTGTCCTCGTGCCCGAGCACGTCGTTTTTGTCGAGGATGTGGAGCCTGAGCTTTTCGAGCGCTTTCTGGTACCGCGTGAACTGGTTCAGGTAGTACCACCGCATGGTGTTGAGGTAGGCCTGGCAGATCTCGCCCGCGAGCACCGGCTGGTGGCGGTGGAGGAAGGCGTAGAGGTCCTTGAACTTGAGAAAGTTTTGTTGCTGGATGATCTGGGCGTTGATGTTGGGCGAGCGGAGGGCCTTGATCTGCGCGACGAGGAAGTCCCGGATTCTTTCGACGGCCTGGCTCATGTCAGCGGATTTGTCCCAAGGCACGCGCGCCGCGAGGCCTTCCCCCCACCTTGAGAACCAGCTTCTCCAGCAAGGGCCCGACATCCGCCAATGCCTTGGTCTCGGTCTGCTGCGCATTCTTCTTGTGGGCCGTCGCACGCCTGTCCACCTCGGCCAAGATCTTCGCCCACGCCTCGTCGATGTGGCCGTCGGAGATCTTGGACACGACCATGGGCGACACGCTGAGCTCCTCCACCACGGGCGCCAGCGCCCTCTCGACGGCCTTCCTGTTCTCCAGGCGCACGTTGAGGGCGGTGGACCGGGCTTGCAGGGTCTCGATGTCGGCCGACACGGCGGCCAGGTCGTCGCGGAAGCTGGTGAGGTTGGACTCGACGGAGCTGAGTATGTCGTCACATGCTCGGATGGACCGGTGGAGCTCTTCGTATTTGGCTTTATCTCGTTCGTCTATTTGCAGGCTACCATGAGTACATGATGAGGAAGCGCAAGCCGCAGCACGGGCTTGGGGCGACCTACAATCCTCTACGGTCTGCGGCCTGTGCGTGTCCGCCGGCGCGGCCTCCTCCTCGCTGGCGAGCTCGCGCAATGACAGGCCGCCAAAGTCAAACTCGGCCTCTAAATCATCCGCCGTGATCCTCCTCGCCTGGCCGCCGTCTCCCGGTGTCGAGGGCGCCGGTGGTTGGCCGTCCGCCAGAGTCCCGAGGATCCTAGCCAGGACGGCTTCCGGGTCAGGGGCATCCCCAGCCGCGGTGGTGGACTGTTTCAATCCGGAGCCATTGGCCCGCTTGGACATGCCCAGCAGCGACGACGACGACGACGAGTCGTTCGAGACCAACGACAGCGACGACGCCCTCTTCACCAGGCCTGGCCGCTGCGACGTGAGATAGGGGCCGCGAACGCTCGAGGTCCGGCGCGGCAGCGGTGACTGGGTCCGGCTCTGGCTGGTGCTGTTGGACAGCGGCGGCGTGGCTCCCGGAGGCGGTGCGCCAAACCGGTCGAGCCACATGACGAGATGGGTCAGCGCGCGTCGCTGTCTTGATGCTCGAGTCGATACATCCGGGTTGGGCTGTCGTCTCGTCGAGTACTCGAGCGAGGGGAACGTGTGAGAGGTCCTGCTGGCCCTGACGCTGACCTGGCCTTGGCTGCTCTTTGGGCCTTGTCTGCTACGTTGACGCGCTGGCGGAACGGGCGCCGTGTCCGAAACGTGGAGGTCGCACTCAGCTCGGAAGGCTGACAAGGACCCACGCCAAGTCCCGGCCGGCCGGTCCCTGATTGGCTCGTCTGGGGCAGCTCTTCAGCGTGCCCTTGGTGGGGCCCACATCGGCGCAGCAAGCAGGTGGGGTTGATGCAAGCGCAGCGAAGCGGGCAGAGGCGCAAACATTCACACAGATCACACACAGTCTGACGCTGCTTCACAAATTTCCGCCCAAATTCATGCCTTTCCCTATGCTTGAGCCAAGACAGCGGTGAGCTGCTATCTCCCCTACGTTCCATAGAGAACTAGCCATAGCCACGACGGCCGTATCGGGAACCAAAGTATAGGTGGTGGCGAATCCCCTTCATGGACGTTCTTGTTTGCGTCTCTTGCGCTCACTTGGAGTCGCGTGTAAGTCGATGATGATGCGGAGCGCAGCGCCGCACAGGCACTTTACGGTCCGGTCTTGATTCCACCTGCGAACTCCCTGTCGATGATGTGTGGATTTCTTGTTTGAAAGACGCAATGCAATGCAAGGGCACCGAGGTGGCCGTTCTAAGTTGAGAGGTTGGAGATGGAGGACGATGATGAAGGATTCAAACTGATCATGACGGGAGGGGGTCTCACCCTGAAGTCTGGGCAAAAGGAAGAATGGGGCCAGATCACGAGCCCCCAATGGCCCAAGAGACAAATCAGACCGACCAAAACATGTGGTTCAACTGGTCCAAGCGGTTGGAAGGCAAGGCAGGCACGGTCAACCACCCCGGTGCCTGAGGAGGGGCTAACGTTGAGTTTTGGCGGGGAACCTGGAACCCGCTGCCACTTTTTTTTTCACTGCCCAGGGTGGCTCAAAACCACAATTTTCCTCCCTCCGTTCCCCTCCCCAATCCTGCACCCTTTCCAACCCTCTCTCCTCCATCCTTTGGACCATTTCGGCATCTTCTTGGGCATCCGCCTCCGCAGCCTCTTTCTCCGACAAACTTACCATCCTTCCCAGATACCTTCAAAATGGCTGACGAGGTACGTGACCCTCCTCTCTCTCTGCTTCTTGTTGCGTTTTCCATTGCGGCCGACCAGCGGCCACCCCGCACTGCGTGGCGCAAGCCCCGCGATGGTCCCCCCCCCTCAAGATGGCGCAAAGTGCTGCTTTTCACCACTGCGATGGTTCTCCGCCATCGTTTCAACAGCGCATTCGAGCTCTTTGATGTTTTGATGTCTTTTGCATCTGGTTTCCAGTGCCGCCCAACTGACATGATGCGCTACAGCACCACGACTTCGAGCACGAGGGCGCTGCCGATGCCGGCGCCTCGGCCACCTACCCCATGCAGTGCTCTGCTCTGCGGAAGAACGGCTTTGTCGTGATCAAGGGCCGCCCTTGCAAGATTGTCGACATGTCCACCTCGAAGACCGGCAAGCACGGTCACGCCAAGGTCCATCTCGTGGCCCTCGACATCTTCACGGGCAAGAAGCTTGAGGAACTCTGCCCCTCTACCCACAACATGAACGTCCCCGTCGTCAAGCGCAGCGAATACACCCTGGTGAGTACCCTTCCTGCAGGTTGTTCGCTTTGTGGACCCGGTTGCTGATCCGAGGCACCTTACAGATCGACATCTCGGACGACGGCTTCCTCAGCCTGATGACTGCCGATGGTGACACCAAGCACGACGTTAAGGTGCCTGACGGTGACCTTGGTGCTAGGATTCAGTCCCTGTTCCGCGAGGATAAGGAGCTCTGTAAGTTTTCTACATCCAGGAGCGATGGCGTCTGTCCGTCCTTTGTCTAACAACACCGCAGTGATCACCGTTCAGACGGCCATGGAAGAGGAGGCTGCCATTGATGTCAAGGAGAGCAACAAATAAATGGGTGCAGCCTGAGGAAAGCATGGGAGGGAGGAGTCGGTACTGGAATGACCCGATTCCAGTCCGGCGGCAACCAGGAACAACTGCTGCTGCCGCCGCTGCTGCTGCCGGCGGTGGTTCTTTTGGTTCTGGCTCGATGAAATATATCGGTCGGTGGTGTGGTTTTGGCTGCTCAGGTTTCGCCACAAGCCTGGGCACCTGGCAGACAAGGGCTGTCTAGGCGCTTTTCCGGGCCTTATGCCGTCTCATGGGAAATGCCCACGTTGCTTTCATGCATCAATGCGTTTCTCCATTCCAGGGCCATCTACGAGTTCTGTGATTGCGTGGGCTTGTGAGTGACTTGATGCGAGATGAATAAAAAGTTCAATCCAAAGCCGTGTAAGGAGGTGGCATGTTATGCGTACAGCATGGTAGTTTTGGTTGGGAGCATCAACCGTCTGTTCTGGGACCCGTTTTTAGGACTGATCAATGTCATGAGAAGGCATGGTGCATCGCAGGGGAAAAAACACATACCCAACCAAGGTCTGTTTGTCCTGCCACCAAGCGACAGGAATGTGGGGCTGAGCACCTTGGTGGTGACGGCTTCTGAGTGTGAAGGCAACAGGAAGCTTGGATGTCTCATCTCACTGTGAAAATCTTAGTCTCGTCGTCCAACCCGTGAAACCGTGCCAAAATCAGCAACATGGCGCCGCGCCGCCACCACCGCTTCCCCCACGGCGAGAGGTGCTCAGAATGCCCTGCCAGGCGATGGTATCTCGAAAACGGTCGTCGGTACTGCGAGAACGGACACCAAGTCGAGGTAGGTCACGTCGCTCCCAAAAGCTCCGGTGGCAAAACTCTCGCATGCTGACTCGCTCCGCCTCCAGGGCTACGTCCAATTTGACGTCGACGAAGACGACAACTTTGGCAAACAAGGCCGCGTTGCCCGCAAGAAAAAAGAGCAGCGGACCCGCGAGGCGAAACACCTGACCGGTGACGCCGCGAGGGAGCTGTACCTTGAGTGCCTGCAGCTCCTGCTGAGGAAGCAGGTCCTGTGGCTCGTTCGGAGAAAGGGTCTGCACCCGGAGCTCGAGAGCGTGTGTCGCGACCTCTGGAGGTTGAGGGTGAGGCGGTTTCCGGGGATTGCGAGGGATCGGGACCGGAGGGAGAAGGATAAGGATGGGGATGGGGGGGCTGGCGCCGGAGGGAAGAAGAAGGGGGAAGGGCCGGCGGGGCTGGTGATGTTTAGCTCGCAGGCCGGAGCGGCGAAGAAGGAGGGGAGCGGGGAGGAGGACGCCGGCGATGCGTCGGAGACGGGCGCGTGGAAGAGGAAGAGCAAGAGCTGGGCTGGTGAGGTGTGGTCGTTGCCGAGCGCGTTGGACACGCTGGCGCTGGTGTACCTGGGGTGCGTGATGCGGCAGGAGCCGGTAAGGATTGGGGATGTGTGGCGGTGGGCAAGGAATGGGCTGATGCCTTTCCTGGCCGCGGTAGGTGGACACCCGGAGACATCGGCTGGGAATCGTTCGTGGGTACGGCTGGCTAACTGGTCATTGAGGCTGGCAGATCAACTACGTTCCCAAGGAGTGGAGCGACAGGCTCCCCGGATGGGCTCACCATGCGCTGTTGACGAGGTATGCCAGGTTCCACGGCGGTGAGCTGCATAGAGCGGTTATGGACTTGATGCTCGGCTACGAGGAGAACCACGGACTGGTGTTTCCTGCGATACCGACGCCGCCGACGCTATTTCTCTATGTTCGGGACATGGCGCTTCCCCGTAAGCTTGACCCTTCCCAGCAAGCCGGAACGATCCTGACACGTCGTCCACAGCGGAAATCCATCTTATGGCGCAAAGGATATGCAGCCTGCTCGACCTCCGGTTCTCGTTTCCCACACGAGGCTCGAGGCCGAAACGGTACAAGCTTCTCGACATCCCAGAAGTCCTGCTAGTGGCGGCTCTTGTGGTAGCGACAAAGTACAACTTCCCGCTTGACGGCGTTGAGCGGCTTCCCAGGGACGAGGCCGATCCCCTTTGCCTTCAGATGGACTGGGCCGCGTGGGAGTCGGAGTTTGCGCCACGACCGATCAAGAAGCCGGGTATCTTGCAGTACGAGCACATGGACCCGCAAGAGATATGGTCCATGGACAAGCGGGATATCAACGAGCTCCTGAACTGGTTTCAGGAGACGCAGGTTGACAAGAACCCGAGGGGTACTACCACTTCGTTTTGGTCAAACAAACACTTGCTTGCGCAGAGAGGCCCTAACATTCTCCCACAGACGAGACCGAGCTTGACCGCCTGTTTCCCCTCGAGAGCATCCCCCCACTCCAACCAATCCCCGAGATGACGCAAGAGGAGCTGGAGACAAGAGCACGCAGAGTTTTGGCCACCATGAAGAGCGTCCGTCCGCGGGCGGGGGACGGTCACAGGCGGTTGGGATCGGAATACAGGCGTTACCAAGTGGTCGAGGAACTGGAGGGGACCGTGAAGAGGTTTTACGAGGTGGCAGCTGAGACGGCCGGTATGTCGGTGCGAGATTTGGTCAAAGCCGTCTACCGTCTCGAGCAGCGGCTGCTTAACTGGCAGCGGGAGGAGAAGAAGCGGCTTCAGGAGGAGGAGGAGGAGGAGGAGGACGAGGACGAGGACGAGGACGACAATGCTGGTCAAGGCAGTGTTCTCGTTGTAACGTAATTTTCAAGGATGCTATGGCAGCCTGTTAAATATCATGATGCCACGAAACCAAGAAATCAAGAAAAAAAAGCAATGCTCTGATGTCCATCCAAATCCTTTCGCAAGAGTTTATGAGCTTGATGTCATCGACGAGCACATCATCCTGACGATTCGGGGCGAGAAACGCAGGGAAGAGGGTTAGGGTTGGAGTTTCACAGTGTGGAGCGTTGAGGCACTGTCTGTCCGATTTCTCGCCTCAAAATTCTGGCTAGAAACCCTAGCCCAGCCGCGCCATTCTAACCCCCACCAAAATTTCCGGCTTCCTGCGAAGTTTCCCCGTCATCACCACCAGCGAAGTCGACGGAAATTGGTCAAGAGTAAGCCATTCGCCTCCACACACGGCTGCGCCGACGCTATCAGCCGTACGAAGAGATCAAGATGCGCTGACACGCATTCTTTTCCCAACCAACAGTGCAGATCTTCGTCAAGACCCTCACGGGCAAGACCATCACCCTCGAGGTCGAGTCCTCGGATACTATCGACAATGTCAAGTCGAAGATCCAGGACAAGGAGGGCATCCCCCCCGACCAGCAGCGCCTGATCTTTGCCGGCAAGCAGCTCGAGGACGGCCGCACCCTTTCTGACTACAACATCCAGAAGGTCAGTTGGACCCGGACGACGAGATGAACAGACCCCGGAGGCTGGAGACAGCAGGAGGCGCCGAGCCAGCACGAGGAGGGATCCAAGGAGGCCCTGGAGACGGGTCATGGCTGTTTCTGCGGTCTTTGGGCCCGGGGTCTGCTCCGGAGCTGCATGCTGGAGCGGTGCTAACATTTGGGCCAACAGGAGTCGACCCTCCACCTCGTCCTGCGCCTGCGCGGTGGTATCATTGAGCCCTCGCTCAAGGCCCTCGCCTCCAAGTTCAACTGCGAGAAGATGATCTGCCGCAAGTGCTACGTAAGGCAGCCCCCGGGAGCGATGCGACGCACGAGGTGCTGGGGAACCCCCAAATGCTAACCTGCTCACCCACAGGCCCGTCTCCCGCCCCGTGCCACCAACTGCAGGAAGCGCAAGTGCGGCCACAGCAACCAGCTCCGCCCCAAGAAGAAGCTCAAATAAACGATGGTTGTTCTCTCTCCGGTCATGGGTCGTCTGGCGTCTTTTTCGGTTTTCTCGGCATTGCATGCATGGTTCTGCAAGGATTGGCAGGAGGGGGATACGGCACATTTCTGGCTGTACATCCGGATGAGACCATAGCTTTAAGACTCCTGACCATCCCACGGCTGGTGACGATGATGAGAATGAAGGATGATGAGTGACTGGCCTTTGCGCTGAAACTGTGATCTCTCTCTCTTGTTGCCCATGACGGTCACGTGATTCGGACCTGTTGGATGCGAGCGGTGGCGGGGCTTGGCTAGGTAGTTACCACATCCCGTCCTCCATGCGACTTACGACGCATCCGATGTGGGTCCAAGTTCAACTGGGGACACGACAGCTTGTTGGAAGCTCTCTTTCTCTCTGCCTGTCAACGAGGGAGAAGAAGCACAACGGTTCCCTATCTCGAATCAGCCACAGCTTAACATCGCCTGGTCGGGACACGGACGCGTGCAAGCGAACCCAATCGTTCTCCGGCCGTTCCGGTTCCAGCTGCATCTTCCCGCTCTCCGCAAACCACCATTACCATGTCAAGATCAGGATACGACGCCGTCGTAGACGTCGACGATGAGGTTCGTCTCCCGTGGGCCCTGTCCATCCGTAGCTCATCCCACATCTCCCCAAGCCTCTCCGGCTAACCGCACCCCCCCCCCCCCCCCATCTCCAGGGCGACCTCGGCCACACCGACCTCCAAGAAGACCTCGAATTCCACAACTCCAACTTCAGCGAGACCAACACCCGGGGCGCCGGCAAGAACACCTCATCTACCCTCCCTCTCCCGGCAACAGCCGGATCATCGTCCGGCGGTGGTAGCGGCTCCGGGGGAGGGAAGCGCTACCTCTGGTCGCTCTCCTTCTACGCGCAGTTCTTCGACGTGGACACAACCTCGGTGCTGCAGCGATGCTGGGCGGCGCTGTACCCGCGCGCGAACTTTCTGGACGTGCTCGAGGGGAACCCCGACCTGTACGGTCCGTTTTGGATTGCGACGACGGTGGTGTTGATCTTGTTTTTGGGCGGGACGATCAGCGGCTACATGGCGAGGGAAGGGAGGGGCACGTTTGCGTACGATTTTCGGTTGCTGAGCGGTACGTCTTCCCTCCTCCCCTTCCTCTTCCCTCTCCCCACCCCCTCTCCGCTGGTTGGCTTGAGAGGGAAGGGAGAGGGGCTGGCTTGTGCTCTGGTGGGTGAAGCGCGATGCTGACCGCATTGGGTGTTCCGTCGCAGGCGCCGCCGGTCTGATCTACGGCTACACCTTTGTGATTCCCGTCGTGCTGTACCTTGCGCTGCGCTACTTTGGGTCCGAAAGCGCCAACCTGCTCGAGTGCTGGGCGCTGTACGGCTACAACAACCTGATCTGGATCCCCGTGGCCCTGGTGAGCTGGTCGCCCATCGCCATCCTCAACTGGGTGTTCGTCGGCGTGGGGTTCGGCCTCTCGGTCGCGTTCCTGCTTCGCAACTTGTACCCCGTCCTGAGCGCCACGGACCGCCAGACCAGCAAGATCCTGCTGATCCTGGTGGTGGCGCTGCACTTTGGTCTGGCGGTGGCTATCAAGGTGCTCTTCTTCGCGCATGGTAGCCCGGCTAAGAAGGACGGTTCGGGGAAGCCGGGCAGGCTCTTGTAAGGAGCAGAGGGAGAAAAGGTTTTTCACGCGGCAGGTTGGGGGCATCCGTCACGTCATGTAACTCTATGCTAGGGAGTGGGAGGACGAGCGGGCACCACATTCGGCGTTAGGGGGGGCTTTCTCGTGTATTTTTCTTTTCTTCCTCCCTCAGTTCATGGTATGCTATGGAGACAACGGTATCATGCTTCGTCATCAACAGCACGGCCGCCGCGGCTACAAAATGACCGATATGTGCCATTCCCCAGGCGAGAAATCTTCCCTTTCTCGACCGCCACCATGCAAGCAAGCTTCTTGCTGCACGACTTCCCCTCCATTCGTGCCCCCCCCCCCCCCGGATTCATACTCCAGGAAATCACTTTTCGACCTCACCCCCTTTCTCAACCCACTCCAACCAGCTCCCCGGGTATTCACCCACCTTGGTCCACCCCGCATCACGCGCCAGCCCTGCCGCGGCGCGGCAACGCACGCCCGCGCGACAATAAAACACAACCTCGGCGTCGCGTGGTGGGCGAGCCCTTCCGAAGCGATCCTCAAACTCGGCGTCGGTGATGTGGAAGCTGTCGGCGGCCGAGGTGATGGGAATGTTGACTGCGCCGGGGATCTTGCCGGTCTCCTGGAGCTCATGGGGTTCGCGGACGTCTGCGTGTGGGAGGGGAGGAGGGGCCGGAGTTAGTTGTGGCTTGGGCACATCGATAGAGAGAAAGAGACGAGAGAGGGCCCCGTCGCGAGCTAGATGGGCACGTACCAACTAGGACAACAGACTTGTCCGGGGAAGCGGCGAGTTTTCGGACCTGATAGCGGGGGGGAACGCCATCGATCGTTAGCCCTGCTGTTGTATCCTCGGGGAACACGCGCTCGGGCTTGAGCTTGAGCCTGAGCCGTGCAAATCGCATTGCAGTCGGGAAATCCGGGCAACGAGAAACCGAAAACCGCACAAGGGACCGTAGCGACATACCGCCTCAAAATCCCAAATCTTGCTGGGCTTCTCCGCCGACTCGGTCGAGTAGCATGCCCGCCTCGCGACAGCCGTCGCACATCTCGGTGCGCGGATGGAAAGCTGCTTTTGCTGCCGACTCGGCGAGAGAAGCACCGAGGCTTCGCGGGTCTGCTGCACGCGGAGGGAGCTATACGGTCGGGAGGCAAGACGTGCTGCGGGCAACGCAGCTCGAAAGGGCAGCGGCGCCGGCGCGGACGCCCTCGTCAAGAGGCTCGTGGCGGCGCGACGGGATGCCATTGTAGGCGGTCGATCGATTTAGTAGCTAGGAGGAAAAACGCAGTTGTCGTTGAGGGGGTGGGAGGGTTGCCCTTGGTGTTGTTGAGTCTGGTACCTTGGGGAATGTAGCAGATTCGGGTCGATTGTTACGCACGGAGGAGTAACACGGCCGGCAGCGACGAACGTCATCGGTTCGGCTCGGCTTGGACTTGGATCTCGGGAAGCTCCAAACCACCCACCCAACGGCAACCACACGGAACTCGGGCGGCTCCACCCGGAAGAACGACGGGACGAGAGCCATGGCTCCGTTACATCGACTGTACTATGTATGCTCTTGGACAAAGATGGTCCATGTGCACAGGAAAGTCAGCGGCGACGTCGTCACCCTCTTGCCAACTCTTCGTTTTCGCCTTGTTGAGGTCTGCATGCTTCGGCTTCCTCTTTCTCCTTCTTTTCTCCTTCTTTTCTCCTTCTTTTCTCCTTCTTTTCCTTGGGTAATGCGGCTCGAGGCTAGGGCATTGGAAAGTCGATATACCAAAACATACGGTTGATTTATCGGCGTCAAGCTTCCTTTATTCTCCACAACCCCACACCGCTTCGATCATGATCACGATGGACGCTACACGGGGACGGGAGCTTCCATCGGGGAGCTTGCAGGGTTCCCCGGAGGCTCGTTTCAAGCCCACACGTCAATCTTGGAATGACACCCCACGATGACGGGGGGATCTTAGGGCACCATCATGGCCCCGCAGCCGAGCTCATCAAGATGAATTGGCACCCATGAAGTACTTAGCATGTCGCGGTCTGGGGCAGTGCTCAGCGACGAGCTGCCCAGGAGATGCCCTAATTGACTACTCATCCGGGATGCAAGACATGGTCCAAGGAGACAAGTGGTGGCTCCCAAGTCCAGGAAATCTCCCGCTCATGTTGTTTGTCAACCTAGGTGACGTTCTCCATCCCGCCAGACACTCTGTATGTGTAGGCTCCCACAGCGAACTTGCGCCCGCGATATGTAACTACCGGAACCGCCGGCCTTTCCCCTCCCAATGTCAGCCCTACCGGAGGAGCGCGCATGCAGTAGTCGCCGCGCCTGCCCGCCTCCAAATCCCCTCGGGGCGACGCAGCGAAAGCTACAAACGCCAATGAGCATTCGCATCCATACAAACCCGAAAAAAAGGCCATCCTCATGCCCCTCCACCATGAGCCATGAGTAAGCCGCCTTGCCTCGCGCATCCAATAACAGCGCTTCTGCAAAGAGGACATACGGACTGAGATTCGTGTATCTCGTATCCCGACGCACCGCAGCTCGGCACCCGACCCCGTTCTAGCCCAGGCCATGCAGCACAAAGCCTTCGGCAGGCCCGACGAAGGGAGGGGTAACGCGCCGAGCTCTCCGTCCTAGTGGTCTGGTTCACCTCTGCGGTGGAAAACAAGGGATCAAGTAAGCAAGCAAGCCACGGGACCTGGGATGCCCAGCGGCCCATACAAAACCAAGAAACTGGACCACGGGCCAACTTCCCTTAAGAAGTGAGCATCCCCCGCCCCTCCGCCAAGTGTCGAGGCCTCGATAACGCAGCCTGGCTCGCCTTCTTGCCCTCGGCTGCTTCTCTGTTTCCATCCATTCGCCGTCTTGTCCGCCGCTTTGCATCGTTTCATCATCATTTCATTCCAACGCAATGCGCCCGCCAGGAAGTTATGTACAGGTCGAAACATTACAAAGAGCTACAAGTCATTGATGGGCCCCGACCAAGGCATCATGACCGTTGTCCAAGCATCCCCCTCCCGTCCTCTTCTCCGGGCCGCTCCCGCCTATCGCCGAAGATCAGCCCCGTATCGCTAGCATATCTTTTTCCTGATGTCATGATGGTGCTGGGTTGAAGGAGCGGCGACGCCCAGGCCACTCGTCGGCCTGCCTCACGTACACGCAGCAGCCCGATTATGCCCTCTCGATATATCTCCCTCCCCCCCTCGGCTCAACTCCTGCGCCACGGACGTCCCATCTTCGCTCGTTCCACCAGCCGGTCATTAGCCACCCCTTGTCCTTCGCCCTCTACCACTTACGATAATTAAACGTCAACGGGCAGTCATCCTGCCATTCTCCGTCAGCATCCATCCATCGTTTCGCTCTCTAGGGCAGAAGCGGCAGGACTCACCATCGGGAAAATGGTTGCAAACACCTTGATCTCCTCCGACTTGGGCGTGGGGTGGTGCTTCCAGTCGAGCAGGAGCGACGCCTTTCCGATCATCAGAGCGAGATTGAGCTGGGCATAGTGCTGGCCGAGGCAATAGTGCGGACCCGTGCCGAAGACCAGGTAGTTCTTGGCACCCTTCACCTCGGCGTCGCCCGAGTAGTAGCGCTCCGGATCGAACACGTCCGGGTTCTCGTACACCTCGGGATCGCGAAGAGCCATGTAGGTGGTGGGAACAACCATGGAGCCTGCGTTGCGGGTCAGCATCTTCTTCTCATTGCCCCTCGCGTCCGCGTTGTCCGCGTTGTTTGCTGGTCTTGTTTGCTAGGCTTACCCTTGGGCGCAGTGTACGAGTCGGTGATGGGGAACGGCTTCTTCACGACATAAGGGACCATGAGGACGGGAGGGCGGTAGCGAAGCAGCTCGCGGACGACGGCGCGCGTGTAGGCCATCGACTCGAGCTGGTCCATGTTGATGGCGGCGTGAATGTCGCCGTTGCGGACCTTGAGGTTCTCCTCGCGCACACGGTCAAGCACGTCGGGGCGCTGGGCCATGATCTGGAACATCCAGGTGGCGGCGCTGCTGGTGGCGTCCTGCGAGGCGAAGAGGAAGGTGAAGACGGTCTGGGCGATCTCACGGTCGGTGAAGTCACGGAGAAGGTGCGTGGGCTTCTCAACCCCCTCGGTGTTGCCCGCGGCCTCGGCCTCGCGCCAGCGCTTGGACTGGATCATCTGGAGGATCCAGGCGTCCATGATGCAGTTGGGCTCGCCGCCCGCGGCCATGCGCGCCTTGCTCTTGGCGGCGCACTTGGCGAACTCGGCCAGCACCATGTCGGCGGCCTTCTTGCCGTACCACGTCTTGGTGTAGGGGATGATGATGGGGAAGTTGACGAGCTCGAGCGCCGCCGTGATGAGATAATAGTCGTCGGCGATCTTCTTGACGGCCTCGTCGGAGATGTAGTGCCCGACAAACGTGCAGCAAGACACGGCCGTGATCATCTCGCGGAAGTGCGTCATGAAGGGCACCGGCTTGCCGCCCGCCTCGCGCGTGGTGCGGACCAGGTGCTCAAAGTACCGGTTGTACACCTCCTCCTGCCCGGGCAGGTAAATCTCGAGCGCCTTACGCGTGAACAGGTTGTTGAGGCCCTTGCGGAACTCGACGTGGGCCTTGCCGTCCAGGAACACCCAGTTGTCGGCACCGAGAAGCTTGTGGGCGACGTCGACGACGCACGGCTTGACATAGGCGGGAGAGTTGAACACCTTGCGGGCCATGTCGCGAGTCGAGGCGATCACGACGAACCTGAGCACGGCATCCTCTGTCAGCGATGCGCCCTGCTTGCTCTACCCAAACCCAGCCCGACGTTGGGCCGAGCTGTCGCCTAGACACGGGGTCCAACTTACTTGTGGAAGACGGAGACGCAGCTGAGGGGACCGCTCACCCACTTGGCATAGTACTCCTCGAACTTGGGGTTGACCGACTGGAGGAAGGGCCCGATGAAGGGCATCTTCCAGGCCGGGCCCGCGATCGATCCCTTGTTCCAGATGTACACGACTGCGCGAAAACAGGAGGCTCCACGTCAGCGAAAGGGCCAGGCCGAAGCAAAACGAGGGGCGGCTTGACGGCGCGACGTACCCTGGTCATAGACGACGAGGATGGCGAGGACGGTCGCGAGGATGGTCCAGGCGCTGGCGTTGGAGACATATTCCACCAAGGATTCGATCTGGGGCGCGACATTGGCGGCGCCAAACTTGATGGTCGCCAACGGCGAGGTGGTCGCGTTTGCAGCCATTGCGCGTCGTAGTGGTGACGGTGGTCACGGTCGTTTCGGCGTGGATCTCGCTACACAAGGCTGGGTCGCCCGACTAGCCTCTGTATGGGGAGGGGGGCCGAAGACAAGGTCGAAAAGGCGCGCCGGAGAAGAGAAAAAAAAAAGAGAAGAAAAGAGGGCCTTGGCTGCGAGCAGAAAGGCGCGTTGTGGACAGCTGCCTTACACACACGCACACGTCACGCGCGCGCAGACACACATACACACGCACACACGCAGGCCTGAAGCTTGAGAAGGAGGGCCTGGGGGAGGGCGAGCAGCAGACGGGAAGGAAGAAGAAAGGGAAAAACCAAAGTGCTGCCACGGAGTCTGCGGCCCAGGGCGCAAGGATGCACTAGGTGTGGAGCGGAGTCAAACCCGGAAGCCGGGACGGAACTGTGTCGAAGAGATGCCAGAAGCCTGGAAGCTAGGTTGTGTGACCCGTCAAAGGCCGGGGTTTGCTTGGAAAGATTTGGACAGGTTCAACAATGCCAATTCTTTCCCCCCCTTGCCTGCTGCTGCCGCTGCTGCTGCTGCTGCTGCTCGGGCTCGGGCTCGGCCGGCGTGGGGCTTGCCAATCCTGTCCGCTTCTTCAGTTTGCAGCATGGCGCGTGCTTGGGAATTGGTGTCAGGTCAGTGATGCAATCAGTACCCGCTAGCCTATCAGACCGGTCATGGTCGTCTTTGTTGAAGTCGTGCCCTGGAGAGATCCAGCGACAAGGGGAGAGCGGGACGAAGCAGCCAACCGTGGCTCCGAAGGTTAATTTTTGTTTTCGTCACCGGCTTTGTTCCAACAGCTGGGGATGCGCTGCCATGCGTACCATCCCGCTGCTCAGAGAACAATCTGCTAGTGTTCTAGGTACCTTTTGCTCTCGACGCCCGTCATCCGCCACGTTTCTCTCGTGGTTGTTGTTGCCAGCGTTCCTTTTTATCCGCTCGTTGCGTTACTTCGCACACTCTTGGCGGGCCAAGGTGGAATTGACCAATCGCATGCGCAAGAATACGAAAACGAGCCCCACAACACCCCAAAAGTTTCTCGCAATGTCGACGTTCACCTCACGTTATCAACGGCTCCAAGAAACATCCACGCCGGGCTGTCTGAGACCTGCATCATGACATCCGTCCTGCATCTGTTGTGTGTTCTGCTAACCAACCCTCCCCCCCCCCCCCCCAAAAAAAAAAAAAAAATATAGGCCAACTTTGTTGTTATCCTGCAGCTCCCAACGCTTTTCTTTGAACCTCGATCTCCCCCGACCTCGAAACACCATTTGCGCGGATGGCTCGGGGTTGGCTGCCCTGCTTGTCGGGGGTTTCACGTCGCCCGAGCATGTCGGTCGTTTGCTGGGCTGATTGATAAGCGACAGCCTTTTGTTTTTTTCTCTGGTGTCTGCAGCGCAGCTCAGGGGTACATGTAAACAACTCCGCCTGCCACTCTGGGCAAGACCCACATCCATCCAACATGTCTGCCCAGAACGTTGGTGATTCGAACCATTTGTTTCTTGGTGGCTGCAATTGCGAAGTGCATGGTTGGCGCGGGGTGAGTTGCAATTTCGCATCTCGCAGCGCTTGTCCGCTTGGTGTTTGACACAACCGACGCCATGGAAGCTCGGCTCGGTTGGGTGATGGCTAGAGGAGAGACGGCGCGGGGAAACCCACCTCATCAGCCCTGATCGCCGGCTTCTAGGTTCCGCGCATTCTACTGCGATGTACTGTGTACACCACTTATGTTCGGCGACCTTCAGAAACTCGGTGGAGGAGGGAGCCGGCTCCAAGCGCCATGTCGCAACGTGCCGAAGGCTCATCTCTCTGATCAACAGTACGCGTCTCAATCCAGCAGTTGATGTTCAGAGCGAACCTTGAAAAGGAAACCCTTGGCAACATCGAAAACCCTGGCTCCAGCAGACGCCAGCGGATGTCTCCTCCACTTGCCCGTTACGGAAAATGGCACGTGCGTCTGGACGCGGCGGAGACTAGGCAAGATTCGGACTAGCGCGCCTGGCCGCAGATCTTTGAAGGAGGGCCGGTGCGCTCCAAAGTCCGACGGGCCGACGATGCACAACATCGTTCATCCTGCTCCCGTGGGATCGAATGGGGTGGGTGGGAGACCCTTTTGTGTGGGCGGGAGAGACGCTCGTCCTTCGGGGCGACGGGATGGCCTGCCCACGTTGCAAGCGGATCAGCCCATCGGTTTCCCAACGCTTCAGATGTCGGGGTTTTGGTGTTCCCCGAGGGGTCTAGACCGAATACGAACGAAACCGATGAGCCAGCCCGCTGTACGTAGTAGTAGTTACGCAGTATTTGGTACTGGCGGGTGTCCATTGTTAGTCAAGGCTCTTTGGCTGAGGAAGCGCTGAGAAACTACAAGCCTCTTGGCCCTGGAACCACGGAGCTCCCAGTTATATCCTGTGTAGCTCTCCAGGTCGCCTCGTGTATGTATAGTACACAGTAGTAGTCCCTATCAGTGCTGGTTCCGGACCCCGATTTGCTGCACTCGTGGAGTCAACCCCCCAACACCAGGAATTTCGGCACCCGCATCTTGACCTCAACGTTGGTCATGCGAAGCCCTCCGCCGGCGCCCGAGTCCCACCGACGGAACCCGAGGCCCGCACCCTGACAGTCGCCGACGAGTTGCGGAGTTCACGACTAATACCGGACTATTCCAACCTGCCGAGCTCTTGGACGGGTCTTGGGTCAGCACCAAAAAAAGGAAAAAAAAAGCGTACGTCGTCGCCGGATCGCATAGTCTCCTAGCACGTCCAATAGCATTCGAGCTTCCCAAAAGACGCTCAAGACTAGTGCAGAGGAACCGAGCTTTCCTAGGTTTCTCGGTGGTGACGATTGCGTAGAGGATGATCTCTCCCACCGACACACGTCATACCGTAGGTGCAGGTGCCTCAACTCTGGGCCTCAAAAGAGTGGCTTTACACGCAAGCTTCAACGTAATGCATGACAGCATCTATTCCGTAACGAGTCCACATCTTCCAGACATCCAGACTCTCAAGCCCATCCCTCCCAGCCAGGAGTTGGGGGCTGTATGTAAGACGCGACCGCAGCAAACGGCCCAGAAATCGTCTACCGTGATGCATGTATATACGCCAGCCCCTGGTGATGTGCATGCTGAACCGTTCCTCCGCCACATGCCGTGCCACATCTCGGAGATTCTCGTCGATGCCCTGGGGGAAACGGAAACGCAGCTGTTGTGCCGCCCGACGCAATCCTTTATTTTGGAACACGAGGATGAGTCGCTTGCCGGCGTGGCTGACAACGTAAGAACCTTGCAGAGGTTACACGAAGATCGGGATATCAACTTTTTTCCCCCTCCAACCCAATGTTTGAAGTCATAGGTCCCAATTCCATGCCCCTCCCCTTCAGGGACTCGCCGGACACCCGGCGCCAATGCACGCAGCCACACTCTAACTTGACGTGGACGTTCTGGAATAGCATTTTGGCGTGGGACAAGCCAAAGCGGAACCACGTACGAACCCTGTTTGGGATGGGTGACTCACTGACCGTGAGCAAAAAATTACCTCTAGCGTCTGAATAGTTTCTGGTTGTGGTTATGCTTATTTCCCTTCAGAGCCTCTGTCGTGACGCACTCCAATAACTACGTAACTGGCCCACTTCAGCCACGTCGGCGCCCAAGCCCGCTCAGCTTGGAAAGATGACGCCCGTGGTTGCGTTGCATTATGGCGCTGCGCCCTGTCGACTACATACTGAGTACTGTGAAATGGAGCCGCGATGGTGTTGAGGACGATGACACTACCAAAGCCCAAGGCCCAAAGCGTTACCAGTCTCAAAAAGGCAATGAGGACGGTAAGTGCTTACACCGTACATGCGGCTCGACACAGCCAAGCTGGATTCAAGTCAGGCACAGATGAGCATATAAAGAACAGGAGGAGATACCTCAGGGTGCACTCTTTTATCCTCATCTCACAGACCCATTCAAAGCATCCAGACGACACAAAGGCTCATTTCTCACCCCACGCTGTTAACGCCTTCGGCTACCGCACCCTCGATTCGCTGACGCAGCCGCTCAACAACAACAACAACAACAACACCATCGTCAATATCACCACAATCAAGGCTCAGAACAACCACCACCGCCACAAAAACTCCGCTATCACAGCCACACACCCATCGTCGACATGTCTTACAACAACACCGCCTCCTCCTCCGACGCTGCCTCCGTCGCCACCGTGTCCTCCGTCTCCAGCCGCATCAGCCAGCTCAAGGCCAAGATGTCCTGGAAGAAGTCGGCCGAGAGTGCCAGCTCTGGCATGATGGGCCCCGCGCCGCAGAAGCAGGTGCTGAGGAACCAGGTTCGCATCGGCATCTAAGCTTGCCATCCACCGGCCAGGGGGCTCTGGACAGCACATCACCAACGCCCGGGTCGTCCAACCCTTTCCTGGGCCCAGTCCACGCCTGACCGCTTCTGGGGAGGCAGGTAGATCTGGGTTGGAAAAGGGGGTGGGGGGAGATGCCCGGATGTATGCATGAAAGGACGGACCGGCGGTGGGGTTATCTTTGTTCGCCGGGAAGCGCGGAAGGGCCTCCTTCTTTGCTCTGAGCAGCCGAGATGATCGGGTGAAAGCTCCGACGCCAGAAACAGGTGGCTGACCGATCAGGGAAGGCTCGCCGTGACGGCTGGTCAAGGGCTTGCCGCTTGCTGGTTGCAGGCTCTTCCGTGTGGTTGGGTTGCTTTCTGCCAGTCTGCCAGTCTCGAGTGGCTGGGCAGCGGGCAGTGTGACGAACGATCGAGTGTGAATCCGGCTTCCATTTCGAGGTTCGCGGCCCTCAGCCGAGGGTCGCGATGACGGAAATGATGGCTGGCAAATTAGCGGTATGGTCGGCGCTGGCTGAGGGGGGACTGACTGGTCATGTTGGTTTTCCTTTGTTCATTAAATGGGGAGCTATACAAAAGAAACAGATGACGGAGATGGAATGGTTGGGTATCTTATTTGTTGGGCATCCTTCATCATCTGGGGTATCACTACCTCGGTTCTAGTCAAATCATAATGTTTTGTTGTCGTTGGTCACACCTCATCTCTGCCCGCAAAGCTTTGGCCTCCCTCCTCAAAAGGTATCATCCAAGATGTCCTGCCTCATCTTCACCATCGTCGGGCTGTACTCAGCGGGATCATCCAGGTCCTCGCCGGCCGTCATGAGGATGGTATCAACAATACGCTTGCTCGCCTCTCGCGCTGAATGGTCCGAGGTCAGTAACCTAGCAGATAAAACGGAAGCCAGAGCCACCGAGCACAACATACCTGGCGTCTGCAACAACTTGCTCGGCGGCAGCGCAAACTGGATCGTCTTCGGCGGGCTCATCCCGCCAAGCACGTCTTCATCATCGTCACTCTCCCACGCGATCTCGTCATCGTACTTGCTGGAGGTGGCAACCTTGCCGTGCTTTCTAGCAGCAGGGGTGCCACCAGAAGCGAACACGTCTCTGGTTTTGCGCCCAGTCGCCGGCGTCTGCACGCTCACCCCCGGCGTCCTGGGCGCTCCCGCTGCCGCTGCCAACTTGCCCTTGTAAGCAGCGCGCACGGGGGACATGAAAGCGGCGCTCCGCAGCTGCGGCGGTGCCATCTCGGGACTGGTTGGGGAGTCCTCCCAAACCGCCCGGGTTTTGTCCTGCTTTTCCATGTCCGCCCCCGGTGTGGAGAGCTTGTCGATCTTCCATCGCATGGGCGAGATGCCGGAGGCGCCCTTGTGCGGCGTGGTGGCGATGCGGTAGTTCTTGTCCAGCATGCGGTGAAGGAGCGGGTCCTTGGTCTGCCTCTTCGTTCCGTCATCCAGCCCGCTGGTGTCGAAGGCGTGCGGGGTCAGGGTCATGGTGGGCAGGCGGGCGGTGTGCTGTTGTAAGAGCAGCTCCGTGTCGTCCTCATCGGCCATGTTGTGCTTCTTGTTTTCTCCAGCGTCTTCCTGGCCCGGCCATTTGCCATCGTACTCGCGCTTGATGCTCTCGTACGGCGAGTCGAGGTCGGCAAACTTGGGGCGTAACGAGAGCGTTTTGGTCGCAGGTGGCCGAGGTGTGCTACCAGCCAGGTCGCCGACGTCATCGTTGTCATCAAGGAGGGACTCTTCGGGCGGACGACTCTCGTCGGCCGGGTATACAACCGAAGACGACTCGTCCGCGGCCACGGAGGCATCATGGTCGTCACCGGCGCTGCGCCGGCGCAGAGCGTCATCGGAAACGGCGGATGCCTCGTCTTGCACGGTGCTCTCCTCGGCGGTGACTCCCGTATTGTCAGCGCTGTCAGCGAGCTCCTCGTATCCCGAGAGCGAGACGTTGGCCGAGGCTTCGAAGAATTGCTTCCAGAACTGGACGTGGGCCAGGCCGAGTTAGCTTGAGCCTTGCTCGTCGAGGATTTCCTCGGGGAGCTGACCTTGGTAGCTTCCCACACGGCGCGCGAATGTTCGCCATACTGCTCAACGAGGGGCAAGATGCTTGTCGTGACGATGCGATGAGCTTTGCTGAAGTTGGAGTCGATTTCTTGGAGGGTGAGCGTGATGGACTGCTCGAGCTTCTCGAGCTCTTCGGTGAGGGTGAGGTTCCTCTGCACTGATTGCCCTGGGCGAGACATGGCGGTGTCTGTCCGAGTTAGGAATCGGAGTGTTGGGTGTGGGAATGTTTACTTTGGAAAGCCAAACCTGGAATAAATTGGGCCCAAGACGCTCGCAGCCAGGCGGGCGCGTCACTAGAGCTTGAGCGCGATTGCGGGGTTCGGGGATGGTGGGGCAACATGATCCAACGCGGCTTGCAGCCGTAATTATTAACGGTTTTGCTGAGGTTTGTTCCGTCAGGAACCGCAGGCCGAGGACGCCTCTTCCATGAGGATTGCGTTTAATACAAATTTCTCTCTCTATCTGGGTATCAAAGGCTTCTCTGCAGTCTGGGTCTAACATCCACATCTCTCCGTGAGCGCTACCGCGGCTCGCAGGCGTCTTTCGCGGAGACGGGAATACGCTGTACAGTGCAGCAGTCACAAGGCACAGGGCGCCGGGCGTCATCTCCCACGTCCTCGGGTCCTACCCCTCGTCGTTCGTCCACGGGCTGCCGTCCGTCTCCCGCCAGCCCTCTGGCCCTTGGTTGACGCAGGTGTGGCCCGCTCCTCTTCCTCTTCCTCCTCGTCTTCCTCGTCTTCCTCTTCTTCCTCTTCGCTCTCTTCCTCGGATGGCGACTCCTCCTTGACCCTGCGCGCTCTGCTCGATGTGCGCTTCGTTGTGGTCCTGCCCCCCTTGGTTTGCGAGCGCCGCACGGGACTAGCGGCCGGCGTTTCGTTCTCCGTATCCTCAACAGTGCTGCTGCGAGTGCGCGTGTTGGCGTCCGTGCCGGCGCGCTTCCGCTTCTTGGACTCTCCGGCGGGCGCGTCCGGGTCGAACTGAGGCGGGCTGCTAGGCGCCTCGCTCGGGTCGGCGCGGGCCCTCTCGAGCATCAAGTCGCCAAAGTCTTCTAATGGCAGGCGGAAATCTAGGTAGCGGCGCGGCTGGCCTTCCTCGTCGAGCGGGTCCATGTTATTTTCTCGCTCGTCGATGGCTTCCAGGTTGTAGAACTCGGCCAGCTTGACCCAGATGCCGGGAATGCGGGTGTGCGGCCAAGTGTCGGGATCGAAGCCGTGGTTTCGGAGATGCTCGCTGATGGCTAGCATCCGAAAATGCTTGTGCATACCTAGTTCGAGACGAGGCGGCCATCAGCGCCTTGCTCGACGGCGGGGCCAGGGTGAGGACAGAGGGGTGAGCGCACGCACCGGCGGGTTTCCATCGAATCACACCTTTGAACAGCGATGCGACCTGGTCATCGGTCCACGGATCGGTGACAGGCTTCGGCGGTTGGGGAGCGGCTGGCGCTGTTGGGGCAGTGGGGGTCTGGGCTGGCGTGTCGACGTCCATGGCATCGTCGTCCCGCGGAGTCGCCGCGGCACCGGCTCGGCCGCCCTTCTTTTTTGGCGGCATGGTGCTTTCAGAATGCTATGGTCGTATATATATGGTCCTTGGTGAGACGAATTGGCTTGGTATGACACCCGTAGGTGCCGTGTTGGAGGGGGTTTCAAGGATGCAAACGCGGCCGAGCTGGATGAAATGTGATGTCGCGTGAAGCCCGGAGCTCGAAAGCGCCGCGGCGTGAACCTTGCTGGGCCGACCAGGGTGGTGTGCAACGTAAGGGTTAGGGTTCGAAGCTGGAGCTTCACCAGACCATGCGTCCAACCCTGACGTCGGTTCCGCGTTCCAGCTCATTCAACAACAAATCTCAATGACCAGATATCTCCGGCCTGGTCGACCTGGGGCGTCCTTCTATCTTCGGAATGGCGAACGAGGGGGATCCGTCACAGCTATTTTCCATTCCCGACCTCTGGCGGCCATCAAACTGGCTCGACCAGACATTTACTGAGCCCAACAAGGGAACTACCACGCCTAACCCTCTCTTCGCACTCAACCCAACAACCGTTGCGACAACAAAAACGAACTTCAGTAGACCCCATGGCCTCCTCGCCGCCCAAGACACCAAGTCGTTTGACAGGCCACCTGATGGCCGAGACAGCGATGGCTTTTTCAAACTACCTTCCCTGCTCCGGGAGTTAGCATCCGAGGCCGATATCGAACCCCGATCCCTCGTGGACGACGAGGGGCAACGCCCGCTGTCTGCGGCCGAGGCGTCGCTCTGCTCGAGCGATGTTATGGCTGATGGCCATGATGACGACTCAGACTTTTGGCTCTTCTCAGATGACGAGTCCGCCACGAAGCCCGACCACCAGCTGTGCACGTGGGAGGCTTTCGAACAGCCTGATCAGAGCTGCGAGGGCGTGCCTCTCTTCCTTTCCGAGGCCGGACCTGCTGCCTTTGATACCCTGCTGGCGTCTCACAAAGCTGCCGGCGGCGAACCCGACATCCTATCCTCGGATTTCTATTGCGCGTGCCTTCTGAATCTCGCGCTGGGCCGGAGCTCTCTCCTCTTCTCATGGGACGTTGAGAAGAAGACCTTTGTGAAGACGAGCCCTGGTTTGAGGATATCCGGGCTATCGCGCGACCTCGTCGGCGCTGTCGATAGTCTTTGCCTCGACTGTGGAACCTCCGCCAGAAAGCTGCAGGCCTTTGCCGAAAAGTCGTCCACGACCGCGGCGACGCCCACCAGAGTCGCCCTTGCAAGAGTCGTCGCCCGCTTGGTCGACGCCGTTCGCTCTGAACTCAGCGCTTGCGGGCGCCGCGCACAATCCGTTCTCCAGTTGCAAGCCGCTGTCCAGCCGGTCCAATCTATTCTTTCCTATTTCAAGGCCCTTGTCAAGAGACTATCTCGGCAGAAATCCGATGAGGCTCTCCTGTCCTGCCTCTTTCAAGAAGCCGAAGCCGCCGAATACCAGAGCGAGATCATCAAGGAATGTACACGAGAAGTCCTCCGAATTCTGTCCAGGCCATGGATCGAGTTTGTGGAAGAGTGGATCGGCCTGAAGCCAGAGGAAGGGTTTGCGTTGGACAAAAAGGGCTCTGGCAAAGGCTTTGTGAAGGTCGCTGATATGATGTGGATCGACGATCAGGGCTTTGAGCTCGAGGAGGCTGACTACTTTTTCGACGAGAAGAAGCTGCCGACCTTCGTCGGAGAGGATATGGGCCAGGTCATCTTCGAGACCGGTCGGAATCTCCGCTTCCTGCATGAACACCATCCGGAGCACGTACTCTCTCGGCCCGATGTGGTTGCCCAGGCAGGTCCGCCGAAGCTGGAGTGGGAGTTCGAATGGGAGGCCATATCCAAGCTTGAAGCCAAGGCGAGGCAATATCGGGAGCAGCTCTCCCGTGCCATCGAGGGCTTGTCGCCAGCGTCAGCTGGCACCGCAACCGTTGCAACGCCGAGGCCCAAGAAGCGTAAATACAGCGCCGCAGGGCTCGAATGCTTTGGACAAGACGAAGCCCAGGTTGAAGCACGCCTGCTCGCCTCGATCGACCAGCTCAGCCAGCCGCTTGAGGATTCCGAAACCCAGGACGATATCACCAGGCTATTGAAAGCACACCTGTACCGAGCAGCCAACCTGCCACGAGGGTCAGCCAGCCTCTCGCCAAACTGGACTCTAGTGCCGTTGCTTTCGTTTGGGCCCGCCATCGAAGCCCAGTCACAGCTCGTCAGTCGCGAATGCATGAGGTTGCTCTTCTCCGCCCACCAGCTCCGAACCCATATCGACCTGCTCCACCAATACTTCCTCCTCGGAAACGGCGTCTTTTGCAGCCGCCTCGCCCATGCCCTGTTCGACCCGGACCTCTCCAGTGCTGAGCGCCGATCCGGCGTCGCCCTCGGCGGCAGCAGCGCCATGGGCCTACGCCTAGGCGGCCGTCGAACCTGGCCGCCTGCGAGCTCGGAGCTTCGTCTTGCCTTGATGGGGGTGCTATCGGAGTGCTACCAACCGCAGCCGTCCACTTCCGCTTCTCCTGGGCGAGCAGCAGCAACAGCACCACCCCCGCGTGGCCACGCCCGCGCCGCCTCTTCGTCCTCCCATCCCGATCTGCCAGGCGATCTCAGCTTCGCCGTTCGCGACCTCACCCCGGAAGAAATCGACCGATGCATGAACCCGGACTCTCTCGAGGCCTTGGACTTTTTGCGGCTCTCGTACCGCCCGCCTGCGGCCCTCCGCGCCGTCATGGCCCCCTCGACCCTCCTCCGCTACGATCGCATCTTCCGCCTTTTGCTGCGGATCCTGCGCATGCTCTACGTCGCGGACGAGCTTCTGGTCCGGCGGTATGCCGGGGACGGAGAGGGGGAGAGCAATGCTTCCGTGCGCCTACGCCTCGAGGCGCGACATTTCGTCAAGCAGGTTGCCGCGCACTTTTTCGAGACGGGGATTGCGATGCCGTGGAGGAGGTTTGAGGCGTGGCTGGAGAGGGCTCAGGAGGAGCTGGGAGCATCGCGGGATAGCGGTGGCTCGCGTCACAGCCCTGACGCAGTGCGGGAGCAGCAAGAGCGTGTTATCGACGAGATGATGGCGGTGCTGCTGCTGCGGAAGCGCCAGGCACCCGTGATGGCGCTGCTCGAGGAGATATTTGGGGTTGTGCTACGGTTTGCAAAAGGATTGAGATTGAGGTCCATGGGATGGGGAGGAAACGAGGAGACACCCGAGGAGCTGTACAAGGCGTTTCGGAAGAAGGTGGATGCGTTTGTTACGGTTTGCAAAGGGCTTGGGGAGAAGATGGCGGCGTCATCCTCCGCCTCTTACGGGGACTCTGGACGGGATCGGAGCTGCGTGGAGCAGTTGCTTCTGAGACTGGATATGGCAGGGTTTTATGGCAAACAGACGATGATGTGAGGAGAAAAGCAATACTGGGACTGAAGAATGACGTCCTTGCAAGACATGTCTTTGTACTTGGGCATCTCCCGACCGGAGACAGATTATTATAGAATCGATTGATGCTACCGGATTTGGTTGCTCTAGGTGACAAGCTGGGCTTGTTCAAACAACATAGTTTACCGGCTGGACAATGAGCCTGCAGGGGTGGTTGGTTGTCTTGACGCCTTGAGCTTCCAAGCCATCAAAGCCAGAGGGATCTCCTCGCCGGGTGCAGCCAGCAGTGTGCCATTGTTCCAAGCATGACGGATGCTACCACGAGCAACTCTGAAGAACTTTGAAGTTTGCGCCAAGTTCATACAGCGTTCAGCCAACACGCTACCACTTCGTACTTTGTTAGTGCGTTTGATTGTTGTATGCTCTCACCATGCCAGAAGAGCCTCTGACGCGCTTGATGTTTTGTTGCTGGTGTTGGTGCGTCAATGACTTCGAACTCCCTCTCGGCCCCTCCCTCGATAAGGAGCTTATCGCCCCACATTTCAACCCCACAAACAGTGCCTGGTGCTAAAAGGACCCGCTAGCCCTACCGTGTGCTGCAGGTTTGCCTCGTTGCAACAACTTCTCTTCCCCCTAACCCCATCCGATACTCCGGATTTATCAGCCGGACTACCAGTAGAGGCTGGCCGTTTCCTTTTCTTTCCTCGTAGAAAGTTGTCGGCGTGGCCATCTTTGCTGGAAAACTCGGTCCTTTGACAAGGCCCGACCCTTGGTCACCGACCGGTTTTGGGAAACGAAATAATTCGCACCCACCAACGACCGACGGCCCAGAAATCCCACTGACGGCTCGGCCCGGAACGAGAGAAGACGACAGACAGAATGGCGCCCAAGAAGAAGGGAAACAAGAAGGGCAACGATGACTGGGAGGCCGAGCTGGGCGAGTCCATCGTCCCGACCGGCGCCGCCGCGGCCGCCAGCGACCCCGCCCCCGCCGAGGAGGAGCCCGCTGGTGGTGGTGGTGGCCTGATGGAGCGGATGCGCAAAGCCAAGGAGAAGCGCAAAAAGAAGGGCCTCGAAGACCCAGAGGATATCGCTGCCGAGTCCGCTCCGCCGACCGAGCTCCCCGCCCTCGAGGACCTCAACCTCAAGCAGGCCGCCGAGGTCAACCCGGATGACGAGTTCGCGCTGCCGGATAAGAAGGGGAAGGGTGGAAAGGGGAAGCAGCAGCAACAACAACAAAAGAAGGACGACGACGACCTGGAACAGCCCGGTCGGGTGCTCACCAAGGCCGAGAAGGAGAGGCTGAAGAAGGAGAGGGAGAAGCAGCGGAAGAAGGAGCAGGTTCGTCGTCCTCTGGTATCCCATGTCGGGAGTTAGACTGGATTGCTGACAATGTTCCCCGCCCGACAGGCTGCGAAGAAGAAGGCTACCGCTCCTGCCAAGGCCGCCGCCCCTGAGCCCGCGAAACCTGCCGCCGAGGAGAAGAAGGCCGATACCTCGGCATCTGCCTCCGCCCCCGCCCCCGCTCCTGAGGCCGGCGGCAAGAAGAAGAAGCTTCCCGCCCACCTGCTCGCGCTCCAGAAGCAGCAGGAGGAGCTGCGGCGTCAGCGCGAAGAGGCCGAGCGTTTGGCCGCCGAGGAGAAGGCCAGGATAGAGGAAGAGCTCCGCCGCGAGGCCGAGGAGCAGAAGCGTCGCGAGGAAGAGAAGGCTCGCAAGAAGCAGAAGGAGAAGGAGCGCATCGAGCAGCTCAAGCGCGAGGGCAAGTATCTCACCAAGGCCCAGAGGGAGGAGAAGGCCCGCAACGAGCGCAAGCTGCAGCAGATGCTTGCTGCCGGCATCAAGGTCGGCGCTCTCACTCAGGAGGAGCAGGCTGCCGAAAAAGAGAGGGAGAAGGAGCGGGAGAAGGAGCGGAAGAAGGCCGCTGAGCGGAAGCGCCGGACGAAGGTGAGCGGCCGCCTCTCATGGTGGTGTCTCGGCGCCCACATGCTGACTCGTGTGTGACAGATTGACGAGGAGAAGGCTCTCGCAGAGGCTGCCGAGCGCGCTCGGCAGCAGGCCGAGGCTGCTCTCAGGGAGGCCGAGGAGAAGGCTCGTCTCGAGCGGGAGCGGGCCGAGGCCGAGGCGGCTGCGGCGGAGGCTGCGAAGGCCACCGCCGAGGACAGCGTCGAGGAGGACTGGGAGGCCGCGGCCGATGCCGATGAAGACATCAAGGACAGCTGGGACGCCGACAGCGACGAGGAGGCCGAGAAGAAGAAGGCGGCCAAGGCCGACAAAGCTGCTCCGGCCCCTGCGGACAAGCCTCAACCGAAGGCCGCTGAGAAGGCCGCCGCGCAGCCCTCGGCCCAGGCCGGGGCGAACGGTAAGGCGCAAGCCTTGCCTTCTCGGCCCAAGGCGGAGCCCGAGTCCGATTCGGAATCCGAGTCTGAGTCGGAGGACGAGGAGAGGAAGACCCAGGCCAAGCTCGCCGAGGCTCAGCGCAAGAAGGAGGCGGCCGAGCGTCGTGAGAAGGCCTACCAGGCTGCGCTTGCGGCGCGGTCCAAGGATAACCTCCGGTCGCCCATCTGCTGTATTCTGGGTCACGTCGATACCGGCAAGACGAAGCTCCTCGACAAGATCCGGCAGACCAACGTGCAGGAGGGCGAAGCCGGCGGTATCACGCAGCAGATTGGTGCCACCTACTTCCCCGTCGAGGCCATCCGGCAGAAGACGGCCGTGGTCAACCGCGATGGCAAGTTTGAGTTCAAGGTTCCGGGTCTGCTGATCATCGACACGCCTGGGCACGAGTCCTTCTCGAACCTGCGGTCCCGTGGTTCGTCGCTTTGCAACATCGCCATCTTGGTCGTCGATATCATGCACGGTCTCGAGCCCCAGACCATCGAGTCGCTGCGCCTGCTGCGCGAGCGCAAGACGCCCTTCGTCGTCGCCCTCAACAAGATCGACCGTCTCTACGGCTGGAAGAAGATCGACAACAACGGGTTCCAGGAGAGCTTGGCCCTCCAGAACAAGGCCGTCCAGAACGAGTTCAAGAACCGTCTCGACCAGACCAAGCTGGCCTTCGCCGAGCAGGGATTCAACGCCGAGGTGTTCTACGAGAACAAGAACATGTCGCGCTACGTGTCGCTGGTTCCCACGTCGGCCCACACGGGCGAGGGTGTCCCTGACATGCTCAAGCTGATCATCCAGCTGACCCAGGAGAGGATGGTGGGCTCGCTCATGTACCTCTCCAAGGTCGAGGCCACCGTTCTCGAGGTCAAGGCCATCGAGGGTTTCGGCATGACCATCGACGTCATCTTGTCCAACGGCATCCTCCGCGAAGGCGACCGCATCGTGCTATGCGGCACGGAAGGCGTCATCAAGACAAACATCCGCGCCCTTCTTACGCCCGCGCCCATGCGCGAGCTGCGTCTCAAGTCGGCGTACGTCCACAACAAGGAGGTCAAGGCCGCTCAGGGTATCAAGATCAGCGCGCCCGGTCTCGAGGGCGCCATTGCCGGCTCGCGGCTGCTCGTGGTCGGGCCCGACGACGACGAAGAGGACCTTGAGGACGAGGTCGAGGAGGATCTCGCCAAGCTGTTCAACCGCGTCGAGAAGTCGGGCCGCGGTGTCAGCGTGCAGGCGTCGACCCTGGGCTCCCTCGAAGCCCTGCTCGACTTCCTCAAGGACTGCAAGATCCCCGTCGCCAACGTGGGCATTGGCCCGGTGTACAAGCGCGATGTCATGCAGTGCGGTATCATGCTTGAGAGGGCGCCCGATTATGCCGTCATGCTGTGCTTCGACGTCAAGGTCGACAAGGAGGCCCAGGCGTATGCCGATGAGCAGGGCATCAAGATTTTCACGGCTGATATTATTTATCACCTGTTTGATGCCTTCACCAAGCACATCAACGAGCAGATTGAGAAGAAGAAGGAGGAGTCCAAGATGTTGGCCGTCTTCCCCTGCGTGCTCAACACGGTTGCCGTCTTCAACAAGACGAACCCGATCGTCGTTGGCGTGGATGTCGTCGAGGGCTCGTTGCGCGTCAACACCCCTATCGCCGCCGTCAAGGCGAACCCGACCACGGGGGCCAAGGAGATTATCGGCCTGGGCAGAGTGTACGTTTCCCCGATTCCTTTCGGTTTCATCCCTCACGACCTCGGTTCCCGCAAAGCTAACGCTTTAATGTACTACAGTACCTCCATCGAGCGCGACCACAAACAAGTCCCCATCTGCAAGAAGGGCCAGCCCTCGGTGGCCATCAAGATCGAGATGGGAGGACACCAGCCCGCCTACGGCCGCCAGCTCGAGGATAAGGACGTGCTCTACTCGCAGATCTCGCGTGCCAGCATCGACACCCTCAAGCAGTTCTACCGCAATGACGTGACCCACGACGAGTGGCAGCTTATTATTAAGCTGAAGCCTGTTTTCGATGTTGCGTGAGCGGGGAGCTGGTGAGTAAGTGAAGACGAGAATCGGCCACCAGGAGGTAACGGGGCGAAAGGGAGGAAGGTTGGTTTCTCAAAGAAAAAAAAGGGATACGGAAGGGAGGCTGGCACACGAGCTAGGTATATGCAGTTGGGATCTTTTGTTTCCTTCGCACCAGTGTTGTTCCTCTATGTTCGTGCTGTTGTTCCCATCTCCTCCTGGCGTCGCTGCCGCTCTTGGTGGTGGTCAAGAAAGAGGAGCATGTGAAGGTCGTTAGGGGAGAAGTTTTGTGCATCTGCATTTCTACGTGGGACAAAGCATGGGGGTAAGAGGAAAGGATGGAAAACGAAAAAGTTGAGGTTTGATCTTATTCTTTTGTTCTTTTTACGTTGTCGCTTCAGTGTCGAGGCTGTATCCATCGGTGTGATATTCCTGGTCTTCAAGATCTCCGTCGTGGTTGCGAACGCATGTACTTGTTCAACCCCCTTCCCCCCCAGGGACGGGCCGAGATATCTCGAGCTCTCTCACTCTTGATTTCCAACATGTTCCTACACACAATTCTCAAGAACACCGCAAACCGTCAAGTTCCCTACCGAACCGTGCACCCCCCTCCCAGGAAATAAGCCTACGCGCCACGCCTCAAAAGAAGAGCAAATCCTCCTCCAACCAACCCATCGCCAGAAACGCCTCCTTCACGGTCCTCTCCATTCCTTCCGGCCCACACACCAAGACCAGAGCGTCTCTCTCCGGCGGCGGTGCACCAACCTCCCTCTCCAAGAACGCACGGTCCATCCTCCCCCGGAGCCCTTCCCACCTCTCGCTTGGCCTGCTCAACGTATGAACCACCCGGCACCGCTCCCCGCCAGCCTGCTCCATCTCGTCCAGCTCCGCCCGGAGGAGGATGTCCTCCTCCGACCTGTTGCCGTCCAGCAGCAGACACGACGGCGGCGCTTGCATCCCCGCTTCTTGTCCGGCCGGTGGCTCCCGGGCAGAAGGAGCGGCATCGGCGGGCTTCCTCCACTCCCTCGCCACCGACCTCAGCACGGCGTACACGGGCGTCACGCCGCTCCCGCCGCAGACCATGACGAGCCGCCTCACGGCCCGCGTCCGCTCGCCCACCTTGCACCGCGCGCTGCCGAGGTACTCGAACCGGCCCAGCGGCCCCCTGAACTCGACCGGGTGCCCGAGCGGCAGCGAGGCCAGCGCCCGCGTCATGCGGCCGCGGGGGTAGGCCTTGACGAGGATCCGCAGGGTTCCGTCCTTGCGGCCCTCGGCGTCGACGGGGTCGCCGTCGGACGAGATGGGGGTGTACGCGCGGATGATGGCCTCGCGCGTCGCCGGGTCGATCAGCCGGATCATGACGTGCTGGCCGACGGGGAGGCCGAGCGGTTGCTGGGCCCCGCCGGGGAGGGCGAAGGTGAAGACGGTGGAGTCGCGGGAGACGGGGAGCTTGCGGGCGAGGAGGGCGCGGCGCCAGGCTTTGGGGTGGAAGAAGGGCCCCGAGGGATCGGAGAGGTCCGGGCCCGCGGAGGAGTCCTCCGAGGCGAGGGGCCCGGAGAGGGTGCCGACGTGGTAGCTGGGCATCATGGCCTTGGCGTTTTCGCTGTCTGTGAAGGGTGAGGGGGAAGAGGTTGCTTAGAACGGATCGGCATGGAGAAATGAAACAAGTGGGGGGCTGCGGGCTGAAAACGTACGGATGGCCAGGAACTCGTCGCTGACGTCTTGCCCTGCGGAGTTGATGATGGAGGCGGCACCGCCCGGGTGGCCTTGAAGGAACCTTGTGCCGTCGTAGACCTGGCCGTTGACGACGAACCACGGTTCCGTCTCGCCCGAGTGCTTGCGCAGCTCGTCGGCGGTGATCTGCCTTGCGACCTTGTCGTCGACCATGCCGATCTCCTTGGCCGGCTCGCTCCGCCGGGCCGCGGCTTCTTTCGCGCCCGCCGGGTCCTCGTCGGCCGGCCGTTCGCCCCAGAAACCGTCCGTCGGGTCGCCGCCGGCCTTCTTCACCCTCTCCATCCACCCGCCGGGCATCAGAGCCGGCTGGGTGGGATGTTCAAACCGCAAGGACCCGTCGTCTTCCTGGTGGATCGCGACGCGATACCACGGGTTGTTCATCATGCCCAACACGCTCCAGTACATTTCGCGGGGCTGGAGGGCCAAGGATTCGTCCATGGCGCGCACCATGACGTCGCGCGCACGCCGCAGCCGCGCCAGCGGCACCTCGAGCGACCAAAAGCACCAGCAGAAGCAAGCCTCGCGCCCGGCCACGTCGATCCGCCCGCCGTACAGCTCCTCGTCCTCGGCCGCGAGCCGGTACAGGTCCTCGGGATACGACACGTCCGCCAGGGCCCACGTCTTTCCGCGGTCCAGCGTCACCTCCACCCGCGTCACCCGCCGTCCGCCCCCGGCGTAGGCATACCCCCGCAGGGCGTAGCTGCCGCCGCTCAGAGGCACCCGCTCGTCGTGCGCCGGATAGCAGACGGCGCTGTTGACGTTGAGATCGTAGATGGCGTACCGCTCGTCCTTCCACGCGTCGGGCATGTCGGCGCTGGCCTCGGGCGTGATGGTCGTCGGAAGCACGCGGTTGTCGTAGATGTGGTACCAGCTGTCGCTCGGCTCGGCGGTGACGACGATGCGGCGCAGCCACTTGACGCTCCGGCCGCCGATCTGGCCGGGGATGACGACGCGCAGCGGGCGGCCGTGATCGGGCGGGAGCGGCTCCCCGTTCATCTTGTGCGCCACCAGCATGCCGCGCTCCGGGTCCATGGCCCAGGCCAGCTTGACCGAGGTGGCGTAGGCGCCGTTGGGCAGCCGGTCGGCGCCCTCGAAGCAGACGTACCGCGCCCCGCGGCGCGCCAGCGGGCCCGCGCGCGCGAGCAGCTGCCGCAGCGGCACGCCGGTCCACAGCGAGGTCGACAGCCCCGCGGCGCCCCACGAGAACCCTTTCGTCTTGCGCACCACGTTCTGCTCCTTGCGGCGGTTGCCGGCGCACACGAGCGTCACGGGGTACGTGACCTGCTCGAAGCCGCCCCCGGCCCGCGCGAGCTCGCGCAGGGACAGCGTGAACGGCCGCGCCACCAGCCCCTCGACCGTCAGCGGCCAGTCGGGGACGTCGCGGTCCTCGACCCGCGGCACGGCGCCGTGGTTGCGCACGTAGTGCAGGTCCTTGGTGGTGAGGAAGCCCTCGTCGAACAGGTCGGTCAGCGGCGCCTCGACGTTGAAGGGGTGGACGCCGGTGAGGCGGATGAGCCGGGGGTCTCTCGGGACGTGGCTGTCGGGGGTTTGGAGGTCTTGGGGCAGGACGTGGTGGTCGCGCGGCGCGGGTGGGAGGGGGTAGGGTCGGGGATGGCGGGAAGAGGCGGACGGGGCCGGCGTCGAGGAGCAGCGGAGAACCTGCTCGCAGTCGTACTCTTGGAGGGGAGGGGTTGGCGGGAGGCGGGATGGGAGGGCATCTTCGGCCTCGCTGAGGGGGGAGGCCGGTGAGATGGATCGTTTGTCCATGATTTTGGCTTGGGCTCTCTGGAGCTCAGGGCTCGCGGCTGGAGATGGGGGCTGGTGGTAGCCCCGGGAGGGTCGACGGAGGGGACCGACGCCAGCCCTCGGGTACCTACGGTAATAGGTCCGGACCGAGGGGAAGGATTCACGTCAGGGACTCGCCCTGAGCGGAGGAAGAAACCACGAAGCGAACCAGAGACAACAGGTCTCTCGGGGGCCGACGCGATCTTTGAAGTGATATTCATGCAAGTCATGCCCCGAACGCGTTCAATGGTCTTGCTGAGTGAAGTGCGGTTGGCGGTAAGGGGGCCGTCCTTATTCCAACCCGCCGCACTTCCGCCCGCGTTGCTGCTCCATTCGCGGCCGAGCAAGGTGTCGTTGTTGTTTCTCCGTGGCCGTGACCGGAGCTCCGCGATAACGGCCCCAAGGCGCGAGGCCGATTGACGTCGGGGGGTTTTTTTTTTTTTTTTTCTTTTTTTTCTTTGGCCCGGCCTTGGTGGGCTGGCCTCGCCTTGGCCTTGCGGGTGGAAGGCTATTTCAATTACGAAAGAGTGGAGAGCAAACCGACGATATCGGCTTGGAGCCGAGCAGAGCACGTCAGGGGATGGGGGATTTTTGGTTATGGCATCGGGAGCCCTCGCGTCCATGGTACCGCACCTCCACGTGGAGGGAGGGAAGAAAGAAGGGGGTGGGGGGATCATGAACAGGCCGTGGTCCGCGGAGGCCAGACGTTTTCTCCGGCGTTGAGCGCGGCGGGATCAGCAAGCAGGTCGCTTCGTTCCGCGGACTTACAGACAGCGGCCGGCGTCGACCCCTTCCCCTCCCTCCCCCTGAATCACCTACCATACCGTATCTTATCAGATGTGGGCAAGACAACGACGTGCTCTGGCGTACGCAGTACGTCCCATGAGACGACGAACTGCGGGTTTTCTGCAGTGGCTGATAACGCGATCCACTTGGGACTCACCACGGAGATGCTCTCCCCCGAGAAGCAAAGACACGAACAAATAACGCGCAGCGCCAAGCGACCGAGGCAGCATATCTCCCAAGAAGTGAGACCAGGGTGGGTGTCTCGGCCGGAGGATGAGATGGCAAGCCCTCCTCCGCTCTCCCAAGCGGTTGGAGGTCCACGTCCACATGATGTTGTCATGTCGGGCGGGGTCCGTATACTATAGTAGTATAACGGGCGAGGCCAGCAAGAAGGGCATTTCTCCCCGCCGGCGCCGCCCGGCGTCACCCGCCGGCGCCGCCCGACGTCACCCGCCGCCGCGCCTTCACAGCCCGGCGCTCATGGGCTTTTTTGTGCTTTGGCTTGGCGTGAAGCCGCTTTCTCCGGGCTCCCGAAATCAAGCGCTTTCTCATTCTCGGTCCACCTGAAAGAGGAGCCATTTTGAGACCAGACAGATAGGAAATGCGTACTGTGTACCTTGGATCCTTGGGTGTGTACTATACTGAGTTCATTCGGTTGTCCATCAAGGCCTCGTTCTTGGCAACGGCTCCTTGTCAACTGTGATCGGATCTAAGACGTCTCGAAGTCCCACCACAAGTCGGCCAGGAACAGCAAGTGTGTCGGTCGGCATTCGACAAGCAGCCTTGGGGACCGGCGGGAGGAGGAGGGTTCGATCCCTTTCTCTGGACGTTCGGGGCTGGTACCTAGATACCTCTAGGTACCTACAGTCTTTGCGATGCATCGACAACTGCATTGACAACAGCTCCCACACTAATAGAGGTAGGTAGGTAGGTAGTAAAGAAAAGAAAAAAAAAGCGTTCTCATAAAGAGGTACAGTAGGTAGAATATTGGAGCTTGTTTCTTTTTTTTTTTTTTTTTTTGTTTTTAGGAAACAAGTAACCTTCTGCTGGGCGTTGACGGTTTGGTGAGAAATGAGAGAGATAGGAGGTGGAAAAGGATCCGGGCTCTTGGGCTACTGTGTAACTAAAACGCAGTACCTACAGTATAATCAGCGAATAATAATGGGGGCTCTGGGTTGCCTTCCAGCTTCTCAGCCCGGGGCGGGCCGTCAAGTTCCAGGCCTCCATGGGTGGAGACCCCGGCAATGCCCCAGGGCTTTCCATTCCGGTTGTGCCTCCGTCGGCGCACAGGGCAACCGGCCTGTTCCTGCTGCTGCGGCTCGTCTAGCGCCAAACCGCGTCTAATCGTCCAATCCCGAACGCTGGCCTCCAGAATCTGCCAAGCTCCGGGCGGGCCCATGATTCCGTCACCAAACCTTCGCTTCTACCACTCACGCCGGGCCCCTCCACACACACACACACACACACACACACACAGACACACATACACCCCCCCCCCCCCTCAGCTCTCATAATTTTCGCCTCATCGTCCCCGGACACGGCCGCTTTGGGGCTTTGGGTAACTACTTTGTTTGTTTTCTCTGGCTTTGCTACGACACTCCTTGACCCGTCATCAGCGCGCCCTCGTTCGAGGCTGGGCTACCCTCAGCCGACCACTTCACCGATGCGCGCCCTTGTTGACGGGAGTTGTCGCTTTCGATTCCTCACCCCTTAGCATATCTCGGCCTCCGAATGCAGCGTCGCTGCCAGCCTTGTTCTGACTGTCTGCATCAAGAGACCGGCCCGCCATGGATCGCGCCAGACGATGTACGTGCTCGCTCGGCGCCGAGGGCGACGCGAACCGGCCCATTTGTTCTTGCACCTGGCCAGGCTTGGGCTGGCGCCACGACAGGAAGCTAACCGCCGTGCTGCCGTTCCAGATGAGCTCCGCGAGCTGAATCGGAGGGCGTGGAACGGGGAGAAGGGTGAGCACCCCCGCCCGTGCCGTCGGAAGGGCCCGGCCTGCGCTACGCATCAAACCTACGGACGCCGACCGCCGCTGACTGCCTCGAACCGCCAGACCTCTTCCCCGTCGGCAGCTCGCTCGACTCCACCATGAAGAAGAACACGGGCTTCATCAAGCGGCTGCGAACCGCCATTTCCCCCGCCAACCTCAACACCTTTCTGCAAGAGATCAGGACCGTCAGCCTGTCCAAATACCTCTCCGAGATCGTCTCGGCCTGCCACGAGGGCCTGTGCAAGCTCAAGTCGCCCGGCGAGATCGAAGCCGCCGTCGAGATCGTCAGCGCCCTGCACCAGCGCTTCGGACCCGCAGACTTCACCTCGTACCTCGGTTGGTTCCTCGGCCGCTCCCTGGCCACCCCCGACAAGAGCGTGCTCAAGGCTCTCGCCCCCGAGGTGAGGGAAAAGGAGGAGAAGGACCGCCTGACCCGCCAGCGCGTGCTCCTGCGCGTCGTCACCGAGCTGTGGCTCGTCGACGTCCTGCGCACCCTCGACGACGTCAAGCGCCCCGACGACACGGCCAACGGCGCCACCGGGAAGCAGGCCGAGGTCAGGTCCCGCGCCGCTGCCAAGGGCGGCGCTGCCGAGCCCTTTCCTCTCGAGGTCCTCAAGGACCTCCTCGGCCACGACCGGGAGCACGTCAACCTGCCGCTTCTCGTCATCTTTGTCAAGGCCTTCAGCTGGGACGTGTTGGGCGTCAAGGCGCCCGGCTCCGAGGGCCGCAAGACCGTCGAGGAGGACGGCGCCACCAAGACGGGCGACGAATCGGGCGACGGGTCGGGCGACGGATCGGGCGACGGATCGGGCGACGGATCGGGCGACCAGGCCGCCGGCGCCGAAACGGAGCCCGCGCCCGCGCCCGAAGACCCCCCTCTGACGCCGCCCGAGCTGCAGGAGCGTTTCCGCAGCATCCTCAGGCGTTACTTTGACGACGTCAAGAACCACCTCATCCGGGACCAAAAGGCCATCTACGCCCAGTCGCGGAAAAACGCCGAGGCCTACGTCAAGTCGGGCGAGGTGTTTGAGGACCGCCAGGCCAACTTTGAGAAGCAGGTCAAGGCCCAGGAGCGCTTGGTGGCCAATGCCCAGGTCATCGCCGACGCCATCGGCGCCGAGATGCCCGACTTGAAGGACCACGATGATCTGTCGGCCGGCGCCAGCAGCTCCATCGGCATCGTCAAGGCCGGCGAGTATCTACGCGGCCAGGGAGATGGCCCGGGCATCTGGGAGGACGAGGAGGAGCGCCGCTTTTACGAAAACCTCGTCGACCTGCGGGGCAAGGTCCCCGGGATCCTTCTTGAGGAGGTCAAGAAAAAGAAGCCCGAAGACGAACAGGTCGGCAAGAAGGTCGACCCCGCCGAAGCCGCCGAGGCCGCCAAGGCGGCCGAGGCGAGCGCCAACGACCAGTCCGTGGCCATCGCCAACAAGACCATCGGCGCCCAGGTCGACGCTCTGCTGGCGCGCCTGCCCGACCTCACGACCAAGGACGCCGTCGACCAAATGGCCGTCGACTTTTGCTACCTCAACTCGAAGGCGTCCAGGAACCGGCTCGTCAAGGCCCTGACGGACGTGCCCAAGGGCCGCGGCGACCTGCTGCCGTTCTGGTCCCGCCTGGTAGCCACGCTGGGCCAGTACATGTCGGACGTCCCCAAGGGCCTGGTCGACTACCTCGACGCCGAGTTTCGCAGCCTGCAGCGCCGCAAGGAGAAGGAGTTCCTGGGCCAGGTGAGGCTCGGCAACATCCGCTACCTCGCCGAGCTGACAAAGTTCGGCATCGTGCCGGAGCATGTCGTCTTCCATTGCCTCAAGGTCAGCCTGGATGACTTTTCGCGCGTCAACATCGAAATCATCTGCAACCTCCTCGAGAACTGCGGCCGCTACCTCCTGCGCAACCCCGAGACGGCCCCTCGCATGTCCACCTTCCTCGAGACGCTGCAGCGCAAAAAGTCGGTGCAGCACATCGGCCAGGCCGAGCGGATGCTCATCGAGAACGCCGTCTACTACGTCGACCCGCCCCAGCGCCCGGCCATCCAGCAAAAGGAGCGCACCCCCATGGAGCTGTTCGTCCGGAAGCTGGTGTACTCGGATCTCACCAAGCGCAACTACAGCAAGATCCTCCGGCAGATCCGCAAGCTCCACTGGGAGGAGAAAGACGTGGTCGCCTTGCTTCACAAGGTCTTCTCCAAGCCCGGGCGGGTCAAGTACGGCAACATCCACCTGCTCGCCATCCTGCTGAGCGCCATCAACCGGCACCACCCGGACTTTGTCATCGGCGTGATCGACTGCCTCGTCGAATCCATCGCGTTCGGCCTGGAGCAAAACGACTTTGAATACAACCAGCGTCGCATCGCCGAGGTCAAGTACCTGGCGGAGCTCTACAACTATAGGATGGTCGAGCATCCCGTCATCTTTGACGTCATGTACAAGATCATGACGTTTGGATATGGCAAGTGTTTTGTTGTTCTTTTAGGCTTCACGCGAGCCTGTTTTCTTCTCTCTCTCTCTCTCTCTCCTTTTCTTTTTCTAACGTGGCATCGCAGGTGGTCCGCCGATCCCCGGCCGCATCAACCCTTTCGACCTTCCCGACGACTACTTCCGCATCCGCTTGATCGCCACGCTGCTCGAGACGTGCGGCATGTTTTTCAACAAAGGCGCGGCGGGCAAGAAGCTGGACTACTTCCTCTCCTTCTTCCAGTACTACATCTTCACCAAGAACCCGCTGCCCATGGACATCGAGTTCCTCGTGCAGGATATCTTTGCCATGACCCGGCCCCAGTGGAAGCTGGCATCCAACCTCGAGGAGGCGACCAAGGCGTTCCAGCTCGCCATGGCCCAGGACCAAAAGACGTCCGGAGCCGACAAAGCCGCCGAGCAGGAAGATGACGCCACGAGCGTGGCGCCGTCGGATGATGAAAATGATATGGCTGCGGAGCATGATGACGACGACGACGACGAGTCTACTGGGGAAGAGCCCGAGGCCGACGCCGAGGATGCCGAACCGGAAGGGTCGTACCACGGCAGCGAGTCCGAGGGGGAGGCGATCGTGGTCACCAGGGAGGAAGAGCAGATCGACCCCGAGTACGAAGCCGAGTTCGACCGCGAGTATGCCAAGATCATGGCCGAGAGCTTCGAGACTCGCAAGTTCCAGCCGAAGCAGTTTGATATCCCGCTTCCCGTGCGGCCAAAGGCTCGCGAGCAGACAGGCGGCAGCGAGACGGGCGAGGCTGGCGCGGGAAGCCCGGGAGGCACCATGGCCTTCTCGCTGCTGATGAAGCGCGGGAACCGCCAGCAGGCATGTCTTCTTTGGATCTCGTCCGTTTTGGGTTCGGTGCGGGATGGCTAACTCCAAGTCCAGACGAGGACGGTCGAGCTTCCGTCCGACTCTCAGTTCGCGGTGGCGCTGATCAACCAGCGGCAGGCAGCCAAGGAAGAGCAGCAGCGCATCAAGAATCTGGTCCTTAATTACGACCTCCGCGAAAGCGAAGATTACGATGGTGAGCGAGAGCGCTGTGGAAATCCATTCGCCCGGGGGGCGGGCCGAAGACTAACAATGGGGAACGCATAGCACGCGATGACAAACCCCCCTCGCATCACCACCACAACCGCATCGACATGCGGTCGGGCAAGGAGCGGGGCCAGCGTGTCCGCAAGCTTCAGCTGAGCGACGTTGATTGGTACGAGAGCCCTCGCCACAAAGACCCAGAAGGACGAGGGCGAGTGCCGCGTTCTTCTACCCAAACATGTTCCCAACGGCACCGCCGTGGCTCCCATCGGCGTCGTGGTTTAAAGGAACCGCCTTCCGAAGGATGGACTTGAAGCTGGAGTTTACTGCAGCGACACGCCGTCCCATGGGATCTTCCCCTCCTCCCGGATGCCAACGGCGACGCGTATCGTTCCCCAGAGACTCTAACCACGCCTTGTTTCGGCACGCGATAGGACCTGATAACGATACGGTGGCATGTCCTCGATCCAACCTCCTCATGCTCACCAAGCTGGCCATCGCTCCTCACTCCGGGCCTTTCCAGTTACCACGCCTCCGTGCTGTTAACCAGCCCTCGCCAACCGTCCGGGCCACCACCGCAAACGCAAACCATCCATCGAGGCGTTACCCAGTGGCCACACGCAAAAGGAAAAGCATACCTTGCGTGGTACATGGTCACCTAGCTATCCCTGATGGCGATTGACAATGTGCTGCGCAGCGGCCGCAGAACACAAGGCACTCGCTCTTCCCAGTTGCCAACGCCGGGAAGAAGACCCTTTGCAAGTGGCCGTGGTTGGACGCTGTTGCCGCCCCGGCACGATGCAGCGCGCACATGCCCGAGACCACCCAGCTAACGAATGCAAAAAAAGAAAAAAAAAAAAAAAAGAAATCTTGCACGACGTTGCGGATATTCGAGTGGCGGACGAGCCTCGCTCGTATTCGGCGGGTTTGCGACCTTGCACCGGCTCTGGCGGAACAACAGTAGTAGGCGGGCAGAACGGGCTCGGGAAGAGAGCATGCAGCATCAACAAGACACACATTGCAGGGGGAACCATCTCCTCCACCCAGAATCTCACAGCATGAGGTTCATTGGTCTCCCTCGCGGAGATGTTTTGAGAGTCTGGAGGGAATAGAGGCAACACCCCCCCTTTTCCATTCGTTCAACCACATTTGCTGGGAGAATGCTTGCTTTCTCTCACACATGTACATTCCTTTGCGTTCTTCTGATGATACAACAGAGATTGGCCACCAAAATACAGGAGAGCTTTTCACCTTTTGATCGATACATGGAGTTCCTGCTCGCGCAAGACGGATGTTGGCTGTTGAAATCATCCGAGCTTCTCCACGGTCCGTCCCAGCCAAGCCGCTCATGCTTCGAGCTGGTGTCTGGTTGGACTTTTGTTCCTCCTTCTCTGTGGAAGGGTGACACAACAAAAAGGGGCAAGCCTGCTCCGACAAGAGCTTTTTTGCGGTGTGGTGTACCGTGTCTTTTCTCTCTGGGCCATGTGCACGCTCGTGTTCAACTACACCTATCGTATGAAGGTGCGTATGGGGGGAATCGGATGTTTGTGTTACCGTGATTCCTGCGTGTACGCCCAATACAAGAAAAAAAGAAAAAAACGAAAAACGCTCGTGATCGGGGGAGGAAGCGGTATTCACACGCCATGCACGAGTCTCGTTCGGCGGTGCTTGAATGGCTGGCGACAAGAAACGGATGAACAGAGTAGGAAAGGAAAGGCCAGGGGCCGGTTGTGTCCCCTTCGAGGCGGATCTTTTGGCCCAAGACACATTGGCCACACTGCTAGATGTGCTGCTGCTGCTGCTGCTGCTGCTGCTGCTGCTGCTGCTGCTGTTGTTGTTGTTGTTGTTGTGGTTTTTCTTCCCTAATTAACGTTGGGTGAGGCTAACTCTGCACTTTGATGAGTTGATTGCGCGAGACGAATGAGCTGCGAGTGTGGCATTTCTTCCGCGAGATGATGACGCAAGCTCGCTCCCACGCTCCCTCCTTCCCTCCCTCTCCCTCTCTCTCTCTCTCTCTCGCCCGCAGGCGGTTCGGAACTCGGAAGATCAGGGAGGGGGGATGGAAGATGCAGCTATGCCGTGCCCCGTCTTTGGTGCGCGTAGAGCTAGCTTCCTTCGCCCGAGAGCCCCGGGTGTTTGGTTGTCTGCGTACGGCTGTATGCAGTATGCAGTTGGGATAGGGACGGAGAGAGCACGGAACTAGGGCACGGTGAAGGAGAGCAGAGGAAAAAAAAGTCTACCTGCGCAGGGAACGTTCCCTGCCGCCCGAGGAAGACCTGGAGTTCGGTATCAGGATGGGAAAAAAGCAAAACAACATTGCACGGCCCGACAATTGGGATGGGGCTGGTTGTCTGCTATGAAGAAGGACAGAAATAGTAACTAACTAATAGTTAGTGGGCTAGAAAGGAGCTTTCTCGGGTCAGCAAGACGGCAGACCCATCTGTTTCATCTTTTCATGGTTTCATATGCTGCCGCCTCGTGGCGTCGGTAGACACCGTGACGGTGGTTCAGGTCCCTATGCGTGTGTGTGCTTGGTGTGTTCTTGGCTCCCGTCTTGTCGGTCTTGGGAACAATTATGGTGGGGGGGGGGGGGGGGGTGAGGTCTTGAGGATTGGGAGGGTAACGTTATTCGATATCTTGGACAGGCGAGCGAGACGGGTGCGATGGTCATGCCCCCCGCGGCGGTGGTCTGGGCATGCAGAAGCAGCCCCTGGAGACAAGAGTCTTGTCTGTTTCATGAATCTCGGGTGTGGGAGGGTTCCCTCTTTCTGGATCGGCTGGTTCTCTGATCTGGTACCCGTTTATGAATGGGACGGGGGGCGGGCATGCGTGTTATGGGTGGTGGCCGAACGGAAGAGACCGGGTTTGTTTTTGCGCACTCCAGCCTTGAGGTACACGTACATGCATACATATACACATACATACATACAACGTGATGACGGAATGGGCGATGTTGGTTGGTGCAAGTCTCTCCTGAAGTCTTGACGGTTGAACGTGGTGGCTTCCCGGGTCTCTCTCTTTGTTTATTATCTCTTTCTCTCTCCTTTTGCTCCTCGAGGGTCGAGGGATGTCGGCATTGGCTCTTCTTCCCAGCCCCCAGTGTCTAGGTCCCCAAGGTACCTACCTACCTGACTGACTCTCAAGTCAGCGGCGTCAAACCCGAGGTGTCTTGTCCAACAGCGCCCCGTTGACGACCAACTTACACCGCAGGCTGCCAGGCGAAAGCGGAATCCAGCTCGGGCGAGGAACGCAAGGGTGGGTGGAACACGACGGCAAGAGGGTGAAGAGAATGCCTCGCTAAAGTTTGGGGGATCGGCCAACGCTGTGCAGCCTCAGCAGCAGCAAAACGACGCCGGCTAAAGTGTCTGGTTCATTTATAGAAATTACCCTCGGGTTGCTATCGCTGTCGCCATCGCCCGCTTCCAGCGACGGACATGCACAACGCTACCTGTGCAACGAGCGCCGCCGCTGTCATACCGCTCTTCGCGCATCGTGAGCGAGCGAGCTTGAAGACAGGAACTTCTCCGCTAAGCTGCCGCTCGTGCATCGCGGTGGTTTGGTTCTGCACGCCGTCTGGTGGGTATTGCAGGGGGGGACGCGGCAGCAGAAGCAGGTCGAGAAGCATCGCCTCATCTCGGTGGCCCCAGGAATCGTGTTACTCTGCCCTCAGGACGTATGTACGTGTGCAGAGGGCACGTAGGTCGGTCGATGCGTCCATGATCCAGGCCACCCCGGGGCTGCTCCTTGCAGGGCGTCGGCCGACCAGCTGGCGAGCCAGACCTCCGGATGCTGCCCGCGTCCCCCCGGCACGGATGGCGTGGCTCGCTCATCCAGGCAAACGAACGCATGTTATTATATACTTGGACCGGCTCGCCGCCGTCTTTGTCACTTGGCTGTGCCTTGACCCAGCCCATATCCGGCAACCTCGGCCGTCCCACGCACCACGACTAGCCCGGCGACCGTGACGGACGGCGTTGGCGAGGAGAAAAAAAAAAGCCAAGACAAAGACAAGAGGATTCCCAGCCCTGCTGTGCGAAGCCTCAGGCGCTGGGAAGTCTTGCGGCCCGCCAGCTAGCCAGCCAGCTAGCCAGCCGGTTTCCTCTGCAGGTAGCCGTGTTCGCTTGCGCCCCCCTGCTCCCAGTGGCCGACCTCTCCTTTCCTGCGGGTCTTCTTGCTGTCACAAGAGTCCATACTAGTTAGTACATGCTGGGCGCGAAGGCTTGTCCGTCTCGGTAAGGTGCTTGGCTTCGTCTTGGTGTTGCGGAGGGAATGCTATTTTGACCTTTGTCATTCTTCTTCAGGCACCTTGCCCGCCCCCCCCCCCCCCCCCTCCACCACCACCACCTGCTTGACACTTTATTATAAGGCTGGACCGGACCCTCCTTGTACTTTTGGTATCATCAGACTTGGCAGCTTGGGTCGGCCGATCTCCATCGCTCTTGAGCCTCACACTCGCGGCAGCCTACGAAGATGGACGGACTTTCGGAGGACGTCCTCGAGGACGAATGGCCTGTTCAGGAGGTGAGCCGTCTGCACCGCACGCAGGGATGCGATGATGGGCGCGTGGGTGACCAGCTAACCAACCAACCCCAAAGATCGTGTACACGTCCATCGTGGGCGTTGTCATGCTGGCGGCGTTCCTCGAGTGGTTCCTGTGGATCGCGGCCTTCATCTACTGCCTGTGGAAGGTGTTCGTCAAGGCGGAGCACTGGACGGTGCGGGTGCTGGCGGTGGTGGTCGGGGCGGCCTTCACGCTGCTGCGCTTCATCTTCCTGCCCGTCATGCTGGTGACGCTGCCGCTCCCGCGGCAGGTGTCGGCGGTGTGGCCGGCGGGCATGGTGACGTTCCTTCAATGGTTCGCCTTCTGGAGCTTCGCGGGCCTCCTGACGATCCCGTGGCTCTTTTGCGTCTACCAGCTGGTGACGCACCAGCTGGGCCGCACGCAGCGCATCAAGCAGGTGCTGGACGAGGTGACGGCGCCCAAGGTGGTCATCGTCATGCCCTGCTACAAGGAGGTGCCCGAGGTGCTCATGACGGCCATCGACTCGGTGGTGGACTGCGACTATCCGGCGTCGTGCATCCACGTGTTCCTGTCGTTCGACGGAGACCAGGAGGACGAGCTGTACCTCAACACCATCGAGAAGCTCGGCGTGCCGCTGACGCTCGAGTCGTACCCCAAGAGCATCGACGTGACGTACAAGGGGGCCCGCGTCACCGTCTCGCGCTTCCCGCACGGCGGCAAGCGGCACTGCCAAAAGATGACGTTCCGGCTCATCGACCGCGTCTACCAAGAGTATCTCCGGCGCAACGACAACCTCTTCATCCTCTTCATCGACTCGGACTGCATCCTGGACCGCGTGTGCCTGCAAAACTTTGTCTACGACATGGAGCTGAGCCCCGGCAACCGGCGCGACATGCTGGCCATGACGGGGGTCATCACGTCGACGACGCGCAAGCACAGCCTCATCACGCTGCTGCAAGACATGGAGTACGTCCACGGGCAGCTGTTTGAGCGCACCGTCGAGTCCGGGTGCGGCGCCGTCACCTGCCTGCCCGGGGCCCTGACCATGCTGCGCTTCTCGGCCTTCCGGCGCATGGCCAAGTACTACTTTGCCGACCGGGCCGAGCACTGCGAGGACCTGTTTGACTACGCAAAGAACCACCTGGGCGAGGATCGGTGGCTGACGCACCTGTTCATGATCGGGGCCAAGAAGCGGCACCAGATCCAGATGTGCGCGTCGGCCTTTTGCAAGACGGAAGCCGTGCAGACGCTGCCCTCGCTCGTCAAGCAGCGCCGCCGCTGGTTCCTCGGCTTCATCACCAACGAGGTGTGCATGCTCACCGACTGGCGGCTGTGGCGGCAGTATCCCCTCCTGCTGCTCGTGCGCTTCATGCAGAACACGATCCGCACGACGGCGCTGCTCTTCTTCATCATGGTGCTGGCGCTGGTGACGACGAGCAAGAAGGTCGACGACCTGCCCGTCGGCTTCATCGCCGTCTCCCTCGGGCTCAACTGGCTGCTCATGATTTACTTTGGGGCCAAGCTGCACCGCTACAAGCTGTTTCTCTACCCGCTCATGTTTGTGCTCAACCCCTTCTTCAACTGGTATTACATGGTGTACGGCATCTTCACGGCAGGGCAGCGCACCTGGGGCGGGCCGCGAGCCGACGCGGCGGCCGCCGACGCGACAACCACGGCGCAGCAGGCCATCGAGCAGGCGGAGAAGACGGGCGACGACCTGAACATCGTGCCCGAGTCGTTCATCCCAGCGGCGCAGGAGCGCAAGGAACGGGCCGCGGCAGAGGCTCTGGCGGCGGCTAAGAAGGCGGCTCCTTCCGACGACGACGACGACGACGACGACGACGACAGGGACGATGATGGTCACGAGCAAGAGGAGGATGACAACGATTACGTCTCTTCGGATCGAAAGGGGGCCGGTCCCATCCTTCCCATGTCGACCAGCGACGTCTACGCCAGCGGGGCCATGGCCGCGAGCAGCTCCCGCTCTCGGCATCGTAACATGCCTCTCTTGCCCCCCGACAATCTCGTCGGCCGGTTCGCGGCGCCCGAGCGCTCGCCCTCGGGCCGGTTCCTCTACCAGCACCCCGACGACTCCATCGAAACCAGCATCGGCGCCAGCGGCAGCCACTTTAGCGTCGTCAACCTCGCCAGGCCTGGACCGCCCGGTCACGGGCCCGATGGCTATTTCTTTTCTCCGCCCGCCTACTTCGACGCGCCAGATAACGCCTTCGATCCGGGCACGGGCACGGGCACGGGCGCCATGCCGGTGTACATGCCCGAGCGGTTCGGCGGCGGCAGCGGTGGCGGAGGGAACGCCAACGGTTCCGATCGGGGCGTGGTGGTAGTCGAGGGCCACATGAGCGAAGAGGACCGGCGCAAGTACGCGCTAGCGCAGCTCGCCAGCCAGGTCAGCCAGGTCGGCGTGCTGGGCCACTACCGGCCGTACCCTCTCCACCAATATCAGCAGCAGCAGGAGCAGGAGCAGCAGCAACATCTACCTCAGCGGCATGACGGGTTTGGCCGGACCCGGCAACGCCATCATCACCTCCACCACCATCGCCAACAACAACAGCAACAACAGCAGCAGAGGATCTTTGAGCTTAGCTCTGCGGGGGAGAGCGAGGCCGAGGAAGGGGAGTACGGCCCCGGATCCGGGTCCGGGTCTCGGCCTGGATCGAGGCAGCGGCATGGCGTCCACGGGCTGGGCGAAGAAGGGGTGGTGGATCTGCTCACCGGCCCCATAAGCCCGAGCCGAGGTTCCAGCCCGGCTCCGGGCCCCGGTGGCCTGACGCCGCCTCCGCCGCTGTCGTCCGTGGGGCCGATAGGGAGGAGCCCGCTCGGCAGGTCGAGCTGGACGAGGCCGGTTTCGAGGGAGGAGGTTGAGGCCGAGATGGAGATGGACGAGGGCCAGGGGCGGTCTCGGTCCCTGGGCGGCGGCAGCGGTTCACGTCTCGGACAGGGTTCCTCTCGGGGACGGAGGTAATAGGGGTTGCTTCTCGGAGAAGGAGGTAATATTAGGGGTTTCCTGGCGGGAATGTTTGGATGGCATTTGCATTGTCGTGTATACACACACACACACACACACACAAACACACACACACATACAGTTGTAGAGGTTTGGCTTTTCTATGCATGCAGCAAAAGTTCTTGGGGTTTTTTTTCCCTGTTCTTTTCCTCTGCCATTCTCGCGAGTCCAGTCCCGTGTTTGCATCGACGCACGCCGCCTCAAAGAACAGACGGTCCCAGGAGAAGGGCCGGGCAAAAGCTTATTACCGCGAACACCAAGCGGCTCCCAAGTGAAGCCATCCAAATGGCCCGCTCGCTCCAGCTGGCCCGGAGCTGGGCCCGGAGTCCTTCAGTCCTAGGGTCTTTTGTAGCGGGCCGTTATTACGTACTGATGTGCGCCGGCCGTGGGTCCGCGAGGCTCGGCGTGGCAAAGCCTAGGGAAACTTCTGATGCGACACGAGCGCCGTTGTGTTCGGCACGAGGAACGAGACCGTCAGGAGTGGCCTGGGTGGTGTGAGGTCAACGGCCGGGGTTGGAGGCCTCGGCCATCAACGGATAGGGCTCTGTCGCTCGCGCTCAACAGCCTAGCAGGTCTAGCATCCATGCTCATTGGTCCTGGGGACGGCCTGAGGTGAGGCGAGCTCGCAGGGAACGGCGATTATCGAGCCAGCCGTCCGCAGAGCTGTGACGGGGGAGGGCGAAAAGTGCAGGAATGGCTGCCGAAAGAGCATTGCCCATCGAAGTGATGGCTGCAACCCAATGCGGCAGAAAGTCGAATCCCTTTCGCCCTGTTTCCAACCTCGAAGAGTTCCTGACAAGACGAGGGCGGGACCATTGACGAAGCGGGGCAGTGGGAAACGCATTCATGGATGAAAACTTCAACTTCAAAGTGGGGGCGCTAAGGTCGGGTTGGTTGCTGGAGCGCTCGGCCCATGGTGGGGTGATACATGCACCCCTCGGGCGGCGCAGCAGATAACCTTATCGGGCGGTTATCTTATCGTGCTGCCCCTCTCTGGTCCAAGACTTCCAATGCGGGCGGCCTGGGCCAGCGTCCAGCGCTCAGCGCCCAGCGTTCCCGTCTCTTGTCGCAAGCCTCCTTGGGGATGCCAGAAAACCACGGGACAAAAGACCAGAATTCTGCTGTGTTTCTAGCGATGGATACATCGGCAATGGACATGCTACCTAGCATCGTCGTGCACCTGGCCTGGGCCTGATGAACCACCTCATGGCCCGCGTGCTGCACCTGGCCGCACCCCGTCTCGAACCTTCTCCTAGGTTCTGGCAGGTCTTGGCCCTCTGAAGCAACGCCCTGGTGCGGGGCTATTAGAGCCAGCCATGGAGGGGAAGTTGGCCCCTCCACAGTGAGAACAGCAAGCACAGAAGTCGGGCATCTACCTGGAATCTGATTTTTTTTGTTTTTTTGGCTGGTGTTTCGTTTTCATCCTGATACTGGAACCTCCGGTCTCTTTTTTTCTTCTTGCCACGCCGTAACCACGAACTGCCAGATTCTGCATCTGCGCGGTCCAGACCACCTCCATCTCCTTTCTTCATCCACCTGGTGAGCATTTGCGTCTTCCATTCCATCTTCGGCAAAAAACAAACCTCCCCCCCCCCCCTCCCGCTTTGCGATCCGGTTTGTTTACACCACGCTGCGCCCAACCATCTAGTCCCCTCTCCCCCCTGCTTCATCACCAGTCCGCCCATCATGAGTGTCGTCGGTAAGTCCACGCCTCCCTGCTGCCGTCGCGGTCTCCTGTTCCGGTCGGCCCCTTTCCCACAAAGACGCGGTCGCTAACCCTGCACGCGCCATTCCAGGCATTGATTTCGGCTCACTCAACACCATTGTCGCCGTCGCGAGGAATCGGGGTGTCGATGTGGTACGTTCGAGTCCCGTTTCCGTGGAGAGGAGGACAGAGAAGGGGAAGGAAGTGAAACGGGGAGGAGGAAGAAAACGGAACCAGGGTTGAAGCCGTAGGCAATCCTGCGCACACAGACTGACACGCACCCTGTCCGCAGATCACCAATGAGGTCTCCAACCGGGCAACTCCGTAAGTTCTCATCTGTCGCGCCTAGGCGCCCCTTCCTGGAAGCCTCCCTCCCTGGCTTACCATGGCAACTAGGTCCCTCGTCGGCTTCGGCCCCAAGTGCCGCTACCTCGGTGAGGCCGCAAAGACGCAGGAGGTTTCCAACCTCAAGAACACGGTCGGCTGCTTGAAGCGCCTTGTCGGCCGCTCCTTCAACGACCCCGATGTCCAGATCGAGCAAAAGTACATCTCGGCGCCCCTCGTCGATGTCAACGGCCAGGTCGGCGCCGAGGTGTCGTACCTGGGCAAGAAGGAGAAGTTCACCGCCACCCAGCTCGTCGCCATGTTCCTCAGCAAGGTCAAGCAGTTCACCCAGGCCGAGATCAAGCTGCCCGTCTCCGACATCGTCATGAGCGTCCCCGCCTGGTACACGGATTCCCAGCGCCGCGCCCTCGTCGATGCCACCGAGATCGCCGGCCTCAAGCTCCTCCGGCTCATCAACGACACCACCGCCGCCGCCCTCGGCTACGGCATCACGAAGCTGGACCTCCCCAGCGCCGACGAGAAGCCCCGCCGCGTCTGCTTCGTCGATGTCGGCTACAGCGACTACGCCGTCGCCGTCGTCGAGTTCCGCAAGGGCGAGCTCGCCGTCAAGGGCCAGGCCTACGACCGCCACTTTGGCGGCCGCGACTTTGATCGCGCCCTCGTCGAGCACCTGCACAAGGAGTTCCTGGCCAAGTACAAGATCGACATCTTCAGCAACCCCAAGGCCACCGCCCGCGTCTTCGCCGCCGCCGAAAAGACCAAGAAGGTGCTGTCGGCCAACCAGCAGGCCCCCCTCACCATCGAGTCCCTCATGAACGACATCGACGTGCGCGCCATGATCACGCGCCAGGAGTTCGAGGCCATGGTGGAGCCCCTGCTCAACCGCGTCACCGGCGTCATTGAGCAGGCCCTCGCCGACGCCAAGCTCGCCAAGGAGGACATGGACATCATCGAGATCGTCGGCGGCGGCAGCCGCGTCCCCGCCATCAAGGAGCGCGTCGGCAACTTCTTCAACAAGCCCCTCTCCTTCACCCTCAACCAGGACGAGGCCATTGCCCGCGGCTGCGCCTTCAGCTGCGCCATCCTCTCCCCCATCTTCAAGGTCCGCGACTTCGCCGTCCAGGACGTCATCTCGTACCCCATCGAGTTCGCGTGGGAAAAGGATGCCGACATCCCCGACGAGGACACCAGCCTCGTCGTCTTCAACAAGGGCAACGTGCTGCCCTCGACCAAGATCCTCACCTTCTACCGCAAGCAGCCGTTCGACCTCGAGGCCCGCTACGCGAACCCCCAAGACCTGCCCGGCAAGATCCCTCCGTTCATCGGCCGCTTCTCCGTCAAGGGCGTCAAGGCCACCGATGGTCCGGACGACTTCATGATCTGCAAGCTGAAGGCCCGCGTCAACATCCACGGCATCCTCAACGTCGAGAGCGGGTATTACGTCGAGGACCAGGAGGTGGAGGAGGAGATCAAGGAGGACGACAAGAAGGACGGTGATGTGAGTATCTTCATGCCTCCCTGTTCCGGAGGGGTTTTCGTCCGTAGACCGTGGGTCGGACGAAGACACCGTGGCCGACAAGAACCCGAAGCGTCCAAGGAGAACCGAGCTAACCACCGATCCTCCCCCCCCCCCCCCCCCTAAAAGGCCATGGACACCGACTCGAAGGACGATAAGCCCAAGACCCGGAAGGTCAAGAAGCAGGTCCGCAAGGGCGAGCTGCCCATCGTCAGCGCCACCCAGTCGCTTGATGCCAGCAGCAAGAACCTCCTCATCGAAAAGGAGGCCACCATGGTCGCCGATGACAAGCTTGTCGCCGAGACCGAGGAGAAGAAGAACGAGCTCGAGACGTACATTTACGACATGCGCAACAAGCTCGACGACCAATACGCCGACCTTGCCAGCGAGGAGGAGAAGGAGAAGATCCGCGAGAAGCTTACCGCCACCGAGGTATGTGCCTGATTCGCTTCGCCACCCCGAGCTTTCGGGCTATTCCCGAGGCTAACAACCACCGCCTATAGGACTGGCTGTACGATGAGGGCGACGACACCACCAAGTCCGTTTACATTGCGAAACTGGAGGAGATCCGCGCCCTCGCCGGCCCGGTCGTCCAGCGCCACTTCGAGAAGGTCGAGGCTGAGCGCCAGGCCGTGCAGGCCCGCCTGGAGCCGAGCGCGCCAGGAAGGCGGCCGCGGCCGAGGCGGCGCGCAAGGCGGCCGAGGCCGAGAAGGCGCAACAGGGCGGCGACGCGGCGGCTAGCAACTCCGAAGCGAAGGATGAGGAGATGACAGACGCCGATGCCCCGTCCAAGGAGGGCAAGGAGGAGGCTGCTGGCGACCCGTAAGGAGGAGGACGTCCATACCAGATGACGGCTAGAGATGGGATGATGATGATGATGAATACGGAACCAAAAAAAAAACAAAAGAGGAGGCAATTATCTCGGTCTTGTCCATGACACACACACAAACCTGTTCTCGCGTTTTTCTTGTTTCTTTTTCTTTCCTTACCTACGGAACGTGGAATCGTGGGGGCGCGTAGCAGAGCCCCCTCCCTCGCGGGGTTGGCGGTCTTTTGATAGAAAGGGTCCCTCTCATAGGAATATGACGCAAAAGGCATGTATTGGGTTGTGTGAACCTTCTTCTCTTGCGTCCTTGAATACCTACCTCATCATGTTTCGATGGGTTCGGTAAGCTGCGGTATTACCTTGCGAGGCGTAGAATACCCATGACAGACAGATGGTCGAGAGGGCGCGACGGACGGAACGGTGATCTGACATCCAACGACTTGAGCTGGGGATCCTAGATTGCATATGCAGCCTTTGCCTCCACAAACGGTGCTGTCCTACTCTGACGCGGCAGGAAGCTAGAGAGCCATGATGCCAGATTGGTCACACGAGTCCCCGCGATATCAAGGGCGGAATGCATTCGTCATCGGCCATTCCCCAAGAAACAATTGAGCCTCCCATTGTGCTTACAAACCCGTCGCCGGCTAGCAACTCTTGAATCGGTCCAGTCCCTAGAGCGCCCTGCCGGCCCCTGTCCAACCAACTGTGGATGACAAAGAGAACCCGCCACCGATTTTCTTTTCTTTGTTTTTTTTCTTTTTTTTGGGGGGGGAGGGGGGTTTCCGGGGTTCCTTCTCACTGCACTCAACAGCCTCCCGCCTAGCTGATGAAGCATAGACACCCCAGGCCCATGTAAAAGATAAACAGCGGGTACACGGCCAACCCGACCCGGTTCTTTACAACGCCGCTGCCGCTCAGGATGCTCACGCCGGCGGCGAGCGACCACAGGACCAAGACAACGTAGACGGGGATGCGAGCGATCCAATGCAGGCTCAGGGCCGAGAGAAGGGCGGCGATGACGATGGGGAAGAGCGTGTAGCCGATGACGCAGATGCTCTGGGCAAAGGATCTGTCGAACAAGAAAAAGCCAAGCCGGTCAGCATGACACCTCCGAGCAGCTCGGGGGTGAGGGGAGGGAAAAGAAAAAAAAAAAAAAAAGAAACCCACATATTCCCTCCCAACAGCTTGATCTGCACCGTCACAACCGCCATGCCCACCCACACCATGGCAAACACGCCGCTAAACACCACCTCCCTCTGCTCATCCCTGCTCTTGAGGCACAAAAAGGTGCTCAGCAGCAGGCAAAACACCAGCGGACCCCACAGATCCCAATCCCGCAGCTGGCCCGCCGCGCTGCCGGCGCCTCCCTCCTCGGCCGAGCCCTCCCGGTCCCCGTGGAGCAGGCTCTCGGCGTCGAGCACCCGGCCCGCCAGCTCCCGCGCGCCCTGCAGGCCGCCGGCGCGGAGGGAGGCGTAGGCGCCGCGCAGCCCGCCCTCGCCGCCGCCGCCGCCAAAGGCGCCGCCGGGGCCGAGCGCGGCGAAGAGGTGGCGCGGGTACAGCACGGCCAGCAGCTTGCGCCAGATGGCCAGCAGGTCGCGGCGCAGGGTGGCCCAGACGGACTCGTCGATCGTGGAGCGCGGGGCGGCGCGGTGCTCGCCGCCCGAGGTGAGGCGGCTGGTCCAGGACGAGGATGACGACGCGGCCGGCTGGCCGGAGGCGGCGGCGGCGGCGGCGGCGGCGGAAGAGGACGAAGAGCCGATGGTGCCTTGTAGCTGGCGGGTGCGGGAGGAGGGGGAGGAGGAGGAGGACGGGTGGTTGGCGGGGGCGAGGGGGTCGTCAAAGGTGTTGAGGTCGGCTGGGAAGCGATGGCGGGGAGAGGGAGGGAAGTGAGAGGTTAGTTACAGGGCTACAGGGCTGGAAGAAAGAGAGAGAGGAGGAAGAAGTGAATATACCGTCATCGGGGTCGATCAGGTCGGCGTCATCGTCATCGTCGATCTCGACGGCAGGGACGTTGGTGTAGTCGCGACGGCTTGGAGCGGACATGGTGGCAGGCCGGAAGTACCGGAGGACTTGGAGGTGAGGGTGTGTTGCGTTGTACGTCGAGTCGCCGGGGATGATGTTGCCGCCGTCTGGCTGTGTGGCTGAAGCGATGGCGCTGTCGGCTACGCTGCTGCTGCTGCTGCTGTTGTTGTTGTTGTTGGTTGTTGGTTGTTTGTTCTTATCTTGTAATCGCAATCCAAGCTCCACGGTTGCCACAAGGCGCCTGCCCACATTGGATGGGCATTGCGTTGCGTGACGTTTTGTTACACGTGGAGCCGGGGTCTTGGCAGTTGGCCCGAGCTCTTTATTGTAACTGTGTACGGAGTAACTACTTAGTACTGTGTAGCTAGTAGCACTTGTAACTACAGTATTGTCCCCATAATAGTGGACCAGCTACCTTGCTATAGTAGACAGTAGACAGCCCTACCTACCACGCAGCAACACCACTGGGTGGTTCCCCTCTCCCTCCACCGAACCATGCATCAATACCCTGATGAAATCATCGGTTCTGTATCATACACGGTTGGATGCACCAGTGGCTCTCCCAAACCAAACAAAAACGATACCAGGCCATTTGCTTCTCATCGAATCCGTTCCCCTTCGGAAGCCGTGCAACCTGGAACCCACGAGTCGAGTCAAACGCCAATGTGAGGATCCCTGGGCGCTGATCAAAGAGCGTTCAGAGTCACTCCTGTCGAGTTCCTCGCTGACCCCAGGCGCGCACTGGCTACCGCCGTCCTTGAGGATGGGCTTGTTTGTCGGGCAAGCAGGGCAGGCCAGATCGTGGAAAAAGGCAAAATTCAATCCAGCTGGGCAGCAGTAACACAACCCACTGGCTTTATCTGGCTGGACATGGTAGTGATGCAGCAATTCATGCCTGATCCAATTTCTCTCTCCCATGAATCACACCACTGTGGGTGCTGGAAGACAGGTCAGGTACTTGGATCGCCGCACTTTTTTTCTCCTCGTCGCCCGGTTCTCTACGACGTTGTCCTCCCGCGCAATCTCCGAGAGAGGCAGACGCTGGGGGTGTAACCTGATCCACACATGTCTTGACCAAACCCGCCGACGGCGCAATCCGCAGTGTATAGTACACAGCACATAAAAGATAAGCAGGTAAGATGCGGGGCGAAATAAGTAGCTGCGTGCCTGGTAGGTACTGGGTCGGTAGGTAAACACGTGCGGATGCGAGATATCAATTAGTTGGTGTATCGCCGCCGATTACCGACCTCTCTTCTCCTTGCTATCAGAAATATGTCCCCCTTCCTCCTCCCCATGACGAAGAAGACGACGCTACTGCCGATTCAGACACGATTGGCTCCCGAACGCCAACGCCAACGCCAAGTGCAACCCCAAGCCCTCCGCTCCCACCGTATCCAGTGCTATCTCCCCCAACTATGCCGTCCAGCATGCTCCGCGACGATAACGCCGTTGCTTTCATCGCACCCCCAAGTGATACGTGCCCCGAACTCGTGTTCGTGGCGGACATGCACCCTCCTTGTAACCTGCTGGTGCTGGCACTACCATGACTTGCGCAGGTCCTCCAGCCGGATGAAGAACCCAATCCTGATCCTTCTGATTCAAAACCCGACCCTGACGCTGATGCCGATGGGCACAGGTCTGAACCACCCCAGAACTCGTCCGAGTACCCACGCCGCCGTTTCCTCGACGGCCCCGGTTCTGACGGGCATGGTGGTGCCGCCGCCGCCGCCGCCGCTGCTAGTGGTGGTGGTGGTGGTGGTGGTGATTGTTGTGCTTGTTGTAAGTTTTGTTGTTGTTGTTGCTGTTGTTGTTGTTCTTGTTGTTCTTGTTGCCGCTGCGTACGCGTGTGGTCGCGCAGCGCATCGTATGAGTAGGCAGGCCGTAGCGAGGGGCGGCGGTGCTGATCGATTTGTCTGCTGCCGTCGCATTGATGACGGCTGCGGCGGCGTGTACTGCAAGGGACCGCGCGGCAGTGATCGCGGTGATGGCGACAGAGACTCTCGTCGTCTCCCCGTCTATCCTCCCGGCAGCAGCAGCTATTTCTGTGACTGTTGCATGATGGTGAAAAATCCCCCGTTGCTGGCCATCCCGCCCGCCTGCTGCTGCTGCTGCTGCTACCACCAGGGTCGTCATACATGGTTTCGTCCAGCGAGACGTGGCGCGTGTGATAGGGATGGGAAGGCGAGTCGGTGCGGGAGAAGGATGGGCGGGGTGCGCCATCCTTTGGGAGCTCGTGGCAATCTGCTGCCGTCGATGACATGTCTTCGGACGGCGAATAGGGCGACGGGGAAAAGTCGGACTTCCACGCTGGGAGTCCATCAACGGGTTCGGAGCCCATGCGCGGCCGGCCGTGCATGTAGTGGGCTAGGGACGGGTTGATACCCGTCACTGCCCAGGCGAACACGGCCACGTCACGGATCGAACGCATCAGTTCTGAGCGTGGCGGTTAGAAACCATACGTCGCGCAGCGGATGGGACGAGGACTGAGTTGGGACAACCTACGGTCGATGGGAAGGCCGCCGGCTGCCTTGACGCATTCTCGCAGAGGCATGTACTGGGGCAGGAAGGGAGGGCGGAACGTGTAGAGCAGGTTGGGAGGGATGTAAGGCTCGATCGGCTGGAGCCCCCAGGGTGCCGCAAAGAGGCCGTTCTCGTAGTTGAAGGGCGCCGGCATGACCGGAGGTTGCGGGTCGGGGATCGGGGGCCGCGCTCTCCGAAGGACCACCACGAGGCCATCCGACGTGCAGGACACGACGGCCTCGAGCTCGAAGGTCTGGGGGCTGTTGCATCGGGGCCGCCCGCGCTCGGACGCCCCAGAATCCTCTCGAGGCGCGGCTTTGTCGCCGCCTTTGTCGAGCCCCATGCCTTTCTCTTTCTTGATCATCGGGTCCTCGACACCCCCCTCGCTTTTGCCGACGCTGCTCTCGTCATCGCCGACGGCGTCATCCATGGCGGCGTCGTCGTCGTCATCTTCGTCGTCATCTTCGTCGTCCTCTTCATCGTCCTCGGGCGTCTCGTTCGGATCCACGCGCGGGTCCTTGTACCAAAAGCGCAGGTACGCAATCGACTCGTTCGCCTTGGCGCTCTCCAGGCACCTCTCGGCCTCGTCAAGGCAATTCGGCTGGATGCACTCATAGAAAGGCTTGTCGAGGAGCTCGTCGGGCCGTACGCCGAGGATCTGAGAAACAGCATCCGTAGCGTACATGATGCTGAGGCTCCGAGTGAAACGGTTGAGAATCAAGGCCGCCCGCGGTTCCCGCTCCATGGGGAGCATCCTGAACTTGGGCGACAGGTGTTCGAGCATCTGATACCGTGGGTCGCGTGGCGAGCTCGAAAAGATGCGCCTGATGTGCGGTGCGTCCCTTGCCCTCCCTAGACAACCGAGCCAGCGTCAGCATGCACCATAGGAGACAGAGAGCGAAAAGAAAAAAGCGAAACTGGAGGCACCGGTTCTTACTCTCACTCCTCTCTCCCTTGTAGTAGATGCTCGTCGATGCCACCAAAACATCGTGCACGACGGTGAAGCAGCACTCGCAGCTGATCCACTGACCAGACTTGGACAGGATGCGGGCGTAGTGAAGCACGGCGGCCTTGTCCAGCAAGACGCCCCGGCTGTGGATGCTGCGTGCGAACGGTACTTCCTCTGGGTGGAAATATTCGAAGGCCGACTTACCCTTCACCTCATCCGGCTGGTACCCCAGAATGTCGTAGATGGAGTCGGAGGCGAAGAGTATGTTGGCATTTGCTGTGAGATCTGCAAGGGGGAAAAGGGGGGGAAAAACTCCATGTCAGTCCGCGCCTGGGGAGCCTGAGCCTGAAGATCGACCAATCCGCCCTGAGATGTCCCGTAAACCTACTGTGTATCGTCATAAACGTCTGATCACGGGGGTCCATGGCTGACGGAGATGGACTGCCTCAGAAGAGAGCCAGCCTCATGTGTGGTGAGAAGAGCGGTGTGAGAACGGGTTGCTCCTGTCCATGCGTTGATCGAAAGGTCAAGAGATCGGGAAGCAGGACGGCGGTGGCGTTGAAGGAAGCGCCGAGGAGTCCAGCAGAGCAGCACGGCGCCGTGTGCGGTCAAGATGCAAGGGTTCCAAAACCCGGCGTCGTAGAAAGGCCTCCTAGAAGATGGAGGAGGGCCAGAAGAATCAGGCGTCACCCGCGAGGTGGAAGCGGATGGACTGTTCTCCTTGGCGCGACCTAGCGGATGCTGGTGTAGTGGCCTCGCCCGCTGCGTCTTGTGTTTTGACAATCGTTGTGGTGGTGGTAGTAGTGATGGTGGTGGTGGTGGTGGTGGTGGTACACAGATCCCGCCGTCACCTGGCCCCAGATGCGTCAAGGCCACACGTTGGGCCGGCGGGGAGAAAGGGATACGTTCCGGTGTGGAGAATGGTGGCGAGAATCGACGGGGAGGGAGAGAGCGAGAAGGGAGAGAGGAAGGAAGGAAAGGGGAAGCGAAAAAAAAAAAAAAAAGACAGGCCGAAGGCGGGAGGGTGCAGGACGCAGGACGCAGGACGCAACTGAAGAGGAGCGGTCGAGGTTGGTCCGAGCAACAAGCCAAACGGCCACCAAAACGCAGGCCACCAAAGTTGCACGGCGGGCAATGCTGTTCGGGTTTGTGCGTCCGGTTGGAGCACCCAGGGAGAGAGAGGTCGGGGTTGAGCGGCCGCCACGGAAAGGGACGGGAATTGGGGGACGAGACCGTCACGGCACCTCGACAAGCAAACTGAAGCCTGGTTTGTTCATGGAGGATTCTCCCTCGTCTCAACGGTTTGGCGGCCGGCGAACGACTGGTTCGCGTGGAGAGAAGGCCGCTGAGACACGGAGTGGAGGCGGGCACCGGACCGCCGTTCTTTGATTTCGGGAGGGGTGACTTTGAATGATGACTGAGTCCTGTGTAGGTTCGGCTGGGAGAGGTGGCGTGGAGATGAGACAGCCACACAAACAAGGCCGAGTCTGGACCGTAAAGCAGCCAGCGAGCTGTGGTGGTCCGGCGATGGCGTCGGAAAAGCCGTCGTGTTTGCAGCGTCGAGTTGGAAGCCAGCGGTCCTCAACCGTTGGTCAGATCAACGTGTCTCAAAGCTGGAGAAGGACATACACAGTACACAGCAGGCCGGCAAGCCGCGAGGCCAAACAACCTCATTATGACCAAAGAGCGACCCGGCAAGCCCAGCTCAGGACAGAAGAAACAGACATGGTTCTCCAGCTCTTTTGGGCTGCTGACAGCCCCACGTGTTTTTTGGGGAGGGGGGGGGAGGGATACGGATACACTGTAGGTAGCTAGCTCCCTTGACTCGCTAAGTTTCTCTAAGGTCAGGTACCCTGCCAGCTAAGCCCTGCGTCCTTACTGCGTAGGTGTAGCGTCGTCACACAACGCGGACCTTGTCAACCTGCCCGAAGGGAGGGAGAGGAGCACGTTGGACTGCCTGTACTGTGTATGTCTGTAGATCCATCCACACACACATGCACACACACACACACATACACACACACACACACACACACATACACATACACACATGCACACACACAGTACACGAACGTTACTCCGTAGATGAGGTGCAGACCCCTGGGCACGGAGCAAGTAGTACTGTATACCTACATACACAGTACGCAGTAGGTAGAGCAACCAGGCCCCGATGGAGCTTGCAAGGCCGGCCCGTCCAACGTTCCCAAGTGCCCGTTGCGCCACCGCGCCGTCCGTTTGGTGGAGAGAGCTGGGCGAAGGGGGTCGAAACGGGGAGGGACACTTTTGGGCTGATGGATCGCTGGAAGCCACACCCGGATGTCCATCCCGTGGTGACGGGACAGGGGAAGAAATGGGTTCCAATTTTTGCTCCCCACAACCCCTACCCGGACCCGGCACGGCTGATGGAGTGGAGACGGGACCACCAAAAGGTACCTTGGGGTGGGGAGGGCTCCTCGCCTTGTTCGAGACAAGCGCACCGGCAAGGTGCCAGGGTCCACGGGTGCTTTTGTGGGTTGGGGGTGGTGGGCTGGACGGGACCCTCTTGGCGGGCGGGATGGCACTGGGATGGGATGGCACTGCCGGGGGTAACACTGGGCGGCGCTGGGCGGCACTGGGCGGCACTGGGTGGCACCGGACGGCCCCAAAACCGAAGTGAGCTTTCGAAAGGGAAAGAGGGACCTGGAACACAATCCAAAAATGGGAAGTGCCTATTCACCGGGTCATGGAGCTTTACCTCACCTCGGAGGGACCGTGTGTACAATACTATACACAGTAGGTAGGTACGGTAGGTACCTAGGTAGTTAAGGTCCATCAAAACCGATTTACGCAATACCTAGGTAGGTACGTAGGCAAGGTGCCTTGGGTACCTAGGTAGGTATTGTATACCACCTCCAGTGTTGTATGGACGTAGGCTCCCCTTTGCACCTGGCGTGTCGTCTACACTAAGGTACGGCATCAATTACGGTGTCGGCGCTGTGCCTTACCGGGCATCCGGGCATGTTTCCTGTTGATTCTGTCGCCGGGAGACCGCTGTCACTTGCACTGCCAACCATCCCCCATGGCCCCCCTCTTCTTCAGCTCGATCCAGGGCTCAACCTGGAATCCTGCCCTTGAGCCAAACCCTGGCACGACGTGACGACCCCGTCGGAGGGCCTGCCGCGCGCACAAGCACGAACCTCATCCGGGTAACCGCAGACGACAGGCCCGCCAAGGAAATGAATGCCTTACTGCGTAGGTGCTCAACAACACAGCGGGAGGTGGCGTGCCCTGGTGGTGAGGATCAGTTTCCATGGCTACCATCCAGCGCGCGGCCTTTCGCCGTCATCGCCCTGGCATGGATGTTGTGTGGTGGTTATGGCTCGCAGGGGCCCGAAACCCCCGGGCATCCCGCGGCAGGCCTGGGCTGTCAGGGAAGAAACGGGCAATGTTGGCCGAGGGGAACCTTGATGCGCATTCATCCCCCCGGCACTTTGTGTTGACAACCAAACCCATCCGACCCCGACGTTCTCCATGCCCAAGACCGCCCGGAAATTCCAGCACAACCTTAATTTGGCGCTAAGCGACACTAAGCCGCGCCTCCGTCCGATCCTCACGGAACCCCTCTGGCTGTGACCACCGAGAGCGCGGCCGCATCCCGAATTGCCGTATCCGCTCGCCTGCATGATCGTCAGGGTCTGACAGGCCCGCCGCCCATCCCTGCGACTGCCGCAGCCCCACCGTGCTCGCCCGCCACAAAAACGCCACCACAGGCCGCTGGACAGGAATCCCGAAGGAGAATCGTGCGGCTTCGAATGTTCAACCCTCCGAGGACTTCGGCTTGCGAGACGGCAGCCGTCACTCAGGCGGAGGATCACAGATGGCAGGGCCCGTCTCCGGCTACATACATACATACATACATACTATACATGCATACATACATACCTACGGTGTACGCCTGCTCACGTGAGCGGCATATCCCCCCTCACCGATACTTTCTCAAGTGTCTTCCAGCATGTACTAGTTATACACTGCACCTACTGCGTACATACGCAGTACATGGGGCCAACCATCTCTGCCAAAGCTCAACCATCCATCCCCCGGGCCTTGGGCCCATGCTGCTTGGCGTGGGGTTCGAGACCAGGATGCTCCGGCGGGCAAACCCCCCCGAAATGTTTCGGACCTCCAAGGTGAGAACGGCATTTCCCGCGCCACCTTGCTCACGACCGCCCATTGGCCGCATTCCCATTGGCCTCGCGTGAAATCGACAAGTCGAAAGAAATATCGGCATCAAATGATCGACAATGGAATTTCCTTCTTGTTCTTCGGTGCAGATTCCCTTGACGGGCGCGTTGCCTCCCGATTCGCCAGGACCAGGCGCGGCACATGCATCCCCAGACACATGTGCATACCTACTGTGTACTACTGCGTACAGTAGGTACTTACTTAGACAGTAGTTAGTGGTGTACATCCACCGACGGTGTACACACACACAACCCACAACACATACCGTACCCAGGACCGTGGTAGGCCACATGAACGTACACAAACGCACACTCCTCCCTCTTTCCCTCTCTCACTCGCTCACTTACACACACACATACACACGCACACACATACGCACACACACACGTACTCACCAAACTCCCCCCCCCACAAACCCTCTCACCACACATACCACAGAAGTAGCCATGCTCCAACCCCTCCCTCGCCCGGCTATTTTAGGCATGACCGGAGATCCTGACCCAGGGGTCCGGGAGCGGCTGGGAAGCTACCGGCGACTTGGAACGCAGGATATGAGCCCGCGCTTATGGCCGGGTGGGTACGCCCAATCACTTTTGCTTTGGCTTTCCAAGATCTTCCTCTGCGTGTCTGCGGCGCGGGTTCGGCAGCGACGACTGTCGCGTGCTTCCCCTTCACCAACACCGTGGCTCTGGAAACCCCAAAACGGATATAGATATATGCGCATGCGTACATAGCGTATGTATTTGCCGCGCGGCGGGTGATGTGTGTCATGCGGTAACCCTCCAGCCCAGGGAACCGAGGAGCGCGAGGTTCCTGGTTCGTAAGCTTCGCGAGATCGGCGCCGGGCTTGCAGATAGCGCCGCCGTCATCGGGGATACGTTCTCGGTTTCTCAGTTGGAGGTGGCGGGGGAGAAGGGGAGGGGGGAGGGGGGGGGGAGGGTTTCAGCTTCCTAGCAAACATAGTACCTACCTACCTAAGGTACCGGTACCTTGGCAAGATAGCGCTGGTAAGGCTCTCCGGTGGGCATCGCTGGGGACTTTTCTGTGCGCGCCCTCGTGTGTGCCTTTTGCGCCTCTCGGCCATCCTGAAAGGAAAGAAGGGAGGGGAGGCATCTATTTGAACGGTTCTTCAGAGCGCGGTTTGCCAACCAGGGAAACCAGGCACCGTACGAGCCAAGACGCCCCGGGGAGGGAGGGGGTCCTCAGAGTTGGCATATTTTGAGCCCGACAGCTTGACGGGCCATGCATGTATGTATAGTAGGCCCGCGGTCACCCGACTGGCGATGCTTTCCTGCTCGCTGTGCTCCAGAGGCCGTGCTTACACGCGCTAACCGCCGAGCCATCTTTCCCAAGCATGTTGAACTGGCGGCAACCAGCGCTTGTTCCCTCCCGAAGCTCCTCCTTTGTGGTGCCACTAAACCTGCGACCGCTGCTTGCCCGTGGCGTGATTCGGCAGCCATTCACCCCAAATGACGAGCTGCGCTATGCTGCAGCAAGACAGCGCTACTGCTCGAGAAGAACCCCCGTGTTACGTTGGGATGAGGGGCATGGGATGAGGGGGGGGGGGGGGGGTACTTGTTGGTGTGCAAGCGCCACAGCCCTGCTAGACTATGCGAGATGCTGCAGTAGGAGGAGGCACTAAGGAGAAAAAGAGATAGATGAGGGTTAGTTTGCGCATGGCATGTTGGCGGCCATGGTGGGGGTAGGTGGGTATGAAAGCTTGGTTGCTGCATCCTGACCGCCGCGCCGAAGCGAATCGGGTCACGTCCTTCGGCTTCCCACCATTCCATGGCCGCCCCGATCATGAATGAATGCGCAGGATCTTCGCGCTCGGCTAAAGAAGGAGTCGCCGGTGCCATGCCAGCTTGTCCATGCGGCATCGCTGCTGAGCCCGAGGCGTCTATCCCGGGGTTCCGTCCCTCAGGACCCCTCTCACGACAAACTCCGACCATCTGCACGAAGCTCGTTGGCGAGAGAGAGAGAGAGGTTTGCGAGACCTTGTATCCGGCAGGCTTTGCCACCCATGCCGGAGGCAGCGGCGCAGGCGAGAGAGGCTTCAGCCCCGGGACATGATTTCCGGATTCGGACGGCCTACTTAGATGGTGTCGTATAACAAACTAATTAATGAATGGATGGCCTCACGGCGAAGGCCGAAGTACGCTGCGAGACCGCCTCCCGTCGATATGATGGGCATCTCGGCAGAAAAAAAAAAAAAAAAAAAAACAAGGAATCGAAAACAAGGGGGGCGGCAGGCAGGAAACACAACAGCCTGCTGCTACCTTTGGGTAGTTACTATAGACAGGAGGAGGTTGAAGGCATTGCATCGGATACCTTACGGTGTAGGCTCCTCAGCCGTACTTTTACATAACTAGCGGGTATGCAAACATGTCTTGGCGATGCTTCCACAGCCCAGCATACACCATCCGCACCCGACCTACATAGGGAGTAGACCGAGGAGATGCTCGATACCTTGGGTGGCCTTGCCGGGCCCATTTCCAAAGCTCCCCCTTCTTCCGTGGTGTTGAAGAGCCCCCCATTTCGGGTTTCGACAAAGCCGTGTAAATGCCAGCAGTAGATAGACCGCATCCCCGGAAAGCGCGTCGCGTGACGCTTACCATGTAATGAAATGGGCGACGCGCTCTTCGGCAAGACCCACTCCTCCCTCCTGCCTCCTTCGCCGGGCATCAACAGAAAAAGGATGAATCTCCATTCAAACCGTCCAAGTTCCGCTCGGTCGTGGATCTCTCTGCAGCGGTTGCATCTTTGATTTTAGACGCTTACCCGGATTGCCATCGCATCCTGCAGAGCTTTTCTCCTTCGTTTATCCAATCGCACATCAGAGAGCTCCCCGAGCTCACCGGAGGCCGGCCCGGCCCCACACAGCGATTTCCCGGCGTCATCCCCTCCCGGAGTCGGCATCGGGGGGATATCTAGATGAAAAAAAGAGAGCTTGAGCTTTCAAGAAGTGTAGGCTGATGCCTGAGAACATTGTCCGTCACCCGCCAGCCTTGACCTCATCGCCTCCTGGACCATGGCGCCCGCGGATTCGGCAGAGTGGGAGCTCCCGCGTCTGCGCTCATCGTTCATCTTCCAGGTGAGCCCATGACATGCATGCCCCATGAAAGCATCGTTTGGGGTCAGGATGCTGACCTTTTGTGACAGGACGACTTCTCATCTCCTGAGGACGCGGCGAATCAGGGTACGGCGTTTGTTTTATACATTCGATGGTAACCCGCTGACCACAGTCCGCCAGACCTCGCCGAGTTCTTTGATGTCAAGTTCTACCCCTACAACCCTCCCGGAGCGCCGCCAATATTCGCCGCCACGAGTAAGAAGCACGTAAGTTTCAACCCGATTCCCATGGGACCCATCCTCTCTGGTGTAACGCTCACACAGCATGCCGCAAACAGGCCGTGGTTTGCCGTTTGACGCAGACGGCAGACAAGGATGCCAACCCTTGCGAGGTATTGCAGCTGATCCGTGATGACTCGGTACGCAATCCACACGCGTCTCTCGGCTCTTGGAGAACCTCCCAAGAGAGGCTTGCCCTGTTAACTGGCCCTAGGATAGCGCAAACTGCGCGTGTTGCTGGTCGAGAGACCCCGTCACGTACGACGCCTGGCTCTGCGTGGCGGGAAACGATGCCAATGTCAAGGTGTACAACGTACAACAGGCGAAACTGGTCAAGGTGAGCCTCGGGAGCCCTGGCCCAGTCCACCGTCTACCTGAGGGAGCACTCTGTATGGTGATGGGTGAGAGCTAACCATCTCCAGACTCTTGTCGGCCATGGAGGTGTAAGTTGCTGGGACGGCCTGCGGAATGTGTGCGTGTGTGTGTATGCTGCCGCAGCCAGTTGACAGACCGTAGGGCATCAATGACCTCGCCACATCGCCTGCCAACCCGCTCATCATCGCTTCAGCATCCGACGACACCACCATTCGCATCTGGAGCCTAGCGGCGGCACATGACAAACAGCCATGCCTGTGTATCCTGGGCGGCGAGAGCCATCTCTACAACCTCCTGAGCGTGGTGCGTCTTGCTCCAAGCTCATATATCACGCCCATGCGTCTGTCCGCAGCTGCTGACCCCCCCCTCCCTCAACAGTCCTTCCATGACAACGGCCGCTATCTCTTGTCCACCGGCCATGATCAAGTCATCAACATGGTACGGAGGCGTCCAACGGCTCTGCGGGAAGTAGATAGGCTGACGCTATCGAAGTGGGCGCTGCCCGAGTTCCCCGATGAACATCTCGAGGTCCCGTTTGTTTTCCAGTATCCTCACTTCTCCTCCTCCGAGGTTCACAACAACCTCGTCGACTGGTAACCAGCCGCTTCCATTCCCTCCCGCGCTCGGCCTTCCGCTAACACCGCCAGCGTCGCCTTCTACGGCGACCTCGTCCTCTCCCGCGCCTGCCACGAAGACTCGATCGTCCTCTGGCGCATCGAGGGATTCTCCTCCAAGGACCCGATCCCGGGCCCGCTCGAGGCACCCACGCCGACCGACATGTCGAAGCAGACGCGCTCCTACTTCAACCCGGCACCCTCCCCGGACCGTCCCGCCATGTTCACCCGCCTGGCCCAGTTTCACACGCCCGAGTGCGGCGTGCAGTTCTTCATGCGCTTCCGCATGTTTCACGCCCCTGGCAAGCACCCGATCCTGGCCTTTGCCAACGCAAAGTCAAAGACCTTTTTCTGGGACTTTGCGCGGTTCGGGGCGTATCGGGAGTACATGGCCGACCTGCGCGAGGCGCAGCCCGCCGGGAAGCTGTTGACGGGGGAGGGCGCGGCGGTGCAGAAGCCGAGCTGGTTGACGGTCAAGAGAGGGAAGAAGCCCACAGCCATGACGACAGCTACAACAACAACAACGATGACGACGACGACAACCGCAGGCACGACGGCGGCTGCGGCGAGGGACTTTACGCCCAGCTTCAGGTCATCATTCGCCGGAGGCGTCGACAAGGACTCGATGGTATCCGCCAGCCCGGACCCGGAGAACGCTGCCGCCACGCAGCTGGGCTGGGGCCGCGACACGCTGCAGGCCTGGGCCAGCATGTACGACCTGTCGAATCCCGTAGGGTACGTGAAGGCGCACCGGACGCTGCAGATCGAGCCCGGGTTCGTCGGGCGGCAGGTCGGCTGGAGTCCCGAGGGCGAGTGGTGCGTGGTTGTGGGGAATGGAAACCGGGCGCTTGTTTACCAGCGCTGGGGGAAGGAGAAGGGCGCGGCGGCGCCGACGGCTTGATAGGGCGCCTTTGAATGAGGGATGAAAGGCGATGTTGTTCGTTTCTACCTTGTGCGTGCGGGAGGGGCGGATGAACTCCGTTGGGATTCATTGCGCTTGTTTTCTTGTTAGAACTCCATGGATGAAAATAGGGGCAGCGCAGCCGTCGCGCTTTTATGCGACGGGTTCTCTTGTTCCTCCCCATCCTCTTCCTCCTCCTCATCCTCCTCATCCGCCTGCAACGACCTGAGCAGCTCCTCATCATGCTCCTGTAGCTTCCCCCCTCCCTCTTTGATCTTTGCCAGCAGATCACGGGCCCTCCGACGCTCCTTAACACGCCCTTTCCGACTGCCGCGGGCCTCGCCATCCCCGATTGACGGCGGAACGTTCAAGTCTGCAATGTACAGAGCCACCATGGCGCGCAGCCTCAGCATCTCGGCATCGCGCGAGAAGGGCACGGCTTCCATGGCCGTGTCCATGCGCTCGGCCACCGAGGCCATGCGCTGAAGAGCGGTGCGGCGGAGCTCGTCCTCGCGCTGGAGACGGCGGCGCTCGCGACGGCTGAGCGATGGCGGCGGCGGCGGCGGCGGCGGCAGCAGCAGCGGCGGCGGTGGTGCAAGATAGGGTGGGTCGCGGTCGTGCGGCGAGGAGAGGGTGCTTCGGAGACGGTCGCGGTAGTAGCTGTCGGACGACGGGGCGTCGATGTCCATGGCGTCGTCGATGGCGTAGTCTCGTCGGGAGCCCCATGCATGGGCCTCGTCGTTCTCCTGCCCCTCCTCCGCGCCAGCATCATCATCGTCGTCGTCGTCGTCTTTGTCGTCTTCACCGAGGTCATCGTCCCCGCGCTCCAGCCGCTCCAAGCCCCTCCGGTGCGCCGCGTGCGCCGCCTCCATCTCGGTGCTGAACAAGGCCACGTGGAAGTCTACGGCGCTAGGCCCGCTCCTGGCCGCGTGCTGCTTCGTGTACGGGTACTGCTGGATCAGGTACTCGTAGTAAGCCTTGAGACGACCGAGACGGGCCTCGGCTGCCTGCTCGTCCTCTTCCTCGTCCTCTTCCTCCTCCTTCTCGTCCTCATCCTCGTCCTCGTAAACCTTTTCTTCTTCTTCGTTCTTCACACCCAACCCCAACGCACCGCCCCTTTCCCCTCTCCTCCTCCTCCTTCTCCCCCCCTCCCTTCCCCCTCCCGCATCAACACCTCCGCTCCCATCTCCCAGATCCTCTCCCACCGCAGGTCCACGCGCCTCGCGTACACGCGCGCGCGCGCCAGCAGGCCGAACGCGCGGCGGGCCGTGGGGATGTCCCCCTCGGCGAGCGCGCGGCGGACGACGGCGACGAGGGCGCCGACGCGGGCGCGGTAGGCCTGGGCGCGGCGGTCGACGGCGCCGGGCTTGGCGCCGCGTTTCGTCCTCCTCGGCGGGGCGGCCGCTTCGTCGGCCGTGGTCTGGCCGTCGGTTTCGGCGTCGGTGGTTTGCCACCCCCCGGTGGTCGTCCCGTCGTCGTCGTCGTCGTCGTCGTCGTCGTCGTCGTTGTTGTTGTTGTCGTCGTCGTCGTCGTCGGCGTTGGTGTCGACGTCTGCGTCGCTGGCGGACGTGCCGTCGCCGGGTCGTCCTTCTCCGCCTGCTCGGGATCGACGAGATGATGAAGATGCCGCTGCTGCTGCTGCTGTTGCTGATGAGGGTGATGGTCTCCCGCCGAGGAGCTCGTGGGTTTCGCCTCCCGCTGCTTCGCCGACGGCCCATGCCAGACGGGGCGGGCGGTGCGGGAAGCCGGGATAGGCCCGGCTCGGTAGGGGTTGGTCGGCGGGATAGCCGGCGACGGCGAACTGGCGGAGGGTGTCGGGCGGGTGGGAGAGAGGGTTGATGACGGCGTCGGTGGCCGAAGTCGAGGCGGAGGCGGCGCGCTTTCTCTTGCGCTTGGCTTTGGTTTTGCGGTGGAGAGGGAAGTCGGAGTGAGAGGAGGAGTCCATCTTGCAGGTGGCTATGCTTGTTGGCCTCGTTTTTGGTGTTGTATTATTTTTTGTTTACGTTCAGGAGAAGGTGTTGAATTGTGAAGGGGTGCTTGTCATTACGGTCGAAGGCGTTTGTTGGCCTGGCAGCGAAGAGAAGATCAAACGAGTGGCTCCGGGCCAGAGAAAGATGGTTGGGCTCATCAATGTAGTATCGTGTCTATCTTTCTTTCTTGACCGAAAGCCAGAGATGCACACAAGCGCATAGGAGAGCAGGGTGATGGCCGACCTTTTCATGTGAGCTATGGAAGCTGGTGATGTGGTTTGTCGACATCTGGTAAAACGTGAGAAAACCAAGGTGTTGTAACATGTAATGACGCGTATCGACCGGCCCGTGGGGTACTGGCTCGTGGTACGTCACCACCACACCAACACCATCTCCGATTGATGCGGTGGCCGCGAGTTCTGAAAGCACTTGGGATAGGCAAATGGTCCAAGTCAATTTTTTGTTTGCATCGGGGTTTCATCTCGGCTTTCGCTATGGCCGAGGCCCCCTTCCCCCCGTCTCTCTCTCTCTCTCCCTACAGCATCAGACCCTTTCCGCTTCTCATGTCTGCTCTCGCACCTTGGCTGGCTCGTGAAAATGGGATCGAGTCTATTTTTTATGTACAGTTGCTGCGACGACACACCAGATACTCATCCCTCCCCCCTCCTTACTCTTTCCTCTCAAAGTAGGTCCATTGGCCCTCCCGGGGCTGCTCCTCAAGAGGCTCCCAACTGCACGTAAGACGTTAGCAAAGCATGCCCCGAAGAAGGCAGGAAACATGCGGGGAACGCATGACTTACGGCTTGGCCTGGATCATGACGTCCACCAGCTTGAGCTCGCCCTCGGCAACCTGGATGACCTCCTCGATCAGGCCGGCGCCGATCTTCTCCTCCAGCTCCGCGACCCTGCCAGACACGCACGCGTCAGCACCGTTTCCATCCATCGTGCGTACAACCTCACACCTTCAGAAGGGGGAGGGAAAAGAGAGGGGGGGGGGGGGGGGTTGGGAGGAACTCACTGATCCGCGGTAAGCTGCGGCTCCGGCTCCCAAGGAATCTCCTGCTCCACGTCGTTGATGTCGGCCCTCTCAAAGATGTGCACCAGGTCCTGCTTCTCCTCGAGCGTCCTGCTGCCCTCGAGCTCCGGGCCCTCGTCCACCTCGCCGTCCCACTCCTCGTCCCGGATATCCGCCTTCTGGGGCACGTGCCGGACGACAAAGGCATCGCCGCCGCGGTCGACCCGGATCGCCCTCGCGCCCGAGACCCTGTCGCCGTGCCGGCCCGAGAACTGGTCCGGGTGCTGCTCGAGCAGCTTGCGGGCGCGCTCCGCCCACTCGTCGTAGCCGGCCGGGACGACGCCCTCGACGAGGGACAGGCGGTGCTTGGTGACGGCCTCGACGGATTGGCGGTAGACCGAGTGCTCGGGGACGCCCTGGAGCTTCTCGAGGGTGGTCTTGTAGAGGTAGAGCAGGGCGGAGCGCGGCGAAGGGTGGGTGTAGAGGCCGGTCAGGCCGGTCGGGGTGCCGGGCTCGAGATAGCGGGCCGCCGCCGGGCGCACGGCCGCGAAGAGGCGGAACGTCGCGCGCATTGCGTCTGGTGTGGGAGATTGGGGATGAGGGTCTGCGGCGGCGTCGCTCGTCGGGTCGAGGTTTGCGTGTTTGAAAGGCTCCTATCGCCGGGGGGGATATTGGGGGGGGGGGGCCGGAGCGGGATTTCGCTTGGCTTTGGTGAAGCTGTTTGGTCAGGTCTCGGCGAGGCCCGCTCGGCAGCTCCAGCGATTGCCCAATCGCCGTTTCGCCAATCGGGGGAGGGGGGGCCGTTGGACGGGAATGGTCACGTGACCCGACACGGTACCGATACGCTAGCAGGTCACACGGTACACGGTACGATTAATACAATACCGCGACGACAAGCGTTGCGGCGTTGATTCATGATTTCACATGACAAAAAGGTGGAATTGGTGAATAACTACCACCGTTCATCGCCATGAACTCTCTTACTCTTCCTCTATTGTCTTGAACCCAGAAAAGCCCGCCTTTTTGCTGTGGGATACTCAACGCCAGACCCAACCCAACCCAACCCAACCCTACTCATCAAGCTACTACTAGAACTACTTATGGCAATATTACAAGAGCGAATGCAGCATACGCATGATGAATGCCTAGGGACCGAATGCTTTTTGTGCATGGCTCAATGGTGCGCGTCGACACCTCCCGGGCCCGCCATGTGGTGCGGGTTCGGGTAGTTGTAGGCGCCCACGGCGATGGCAACGTAGACGACGACGCACAGGGCGCCCTCGAGGTAGTTGCTCTTCTGGTCGCGCAGGAAGTTGCCCACGGTGATGATGGACAGGATGAGCACCACGGCGTCAAAGACCTCAAAGTGAAACCCCATGGGCTTGCCCAGCCCCCAGCCGACGATGACCACCAGCGGCCCGTTGAACAGCGCCGTCTGCAGCGTGGCCCCCAGCACGTCCGACAGCGCAAAGTTCATCTGCTGGTTGTACGCGTCGTCGATGGCCGTGAGGTGCTCCGCCGCCTTCTCGACCAGCGGCACCAGGATCAGCCCGACAAACGCATCCGACACGTGCCGCTCCTCGACGAGGTAGTGAATGCGGTCGACGAGCGCCTTGGCGATGATGGTGACGAGCGCGATCGAGATGGCCAGCGCGACGCAGCACTCGGTAAACGTCAGCCGGTGGTGGATGTGCTGGACCTTCTTCTTGAGGTCGCGCTCCTCGTCGGTTTCAAACACGGCGTCGTAGATGCCGTGGTGGGTGCGGGCCTGGAAAAAGAGGTACGTCATGTAGGCGATCATGAGGAGGACGGCGGTGGCGCGGGAGAGGTTGATGGTCTTGTCGAGGAGCTCGTCGTAAGGGATCTTGCCGACAAGGGAGTGCTCAAAGACGGTGGGGATGGCGAGACCGAAGCCGCTGGGGAGAGAAGGGTTAGCCGCTTGTGTTCGTCTCTTGGTCCTCTTGGAGCCCACTTACGCTGTCAGGAGCAGCCCGTTGCCCGCCTCGCTCACGGCTTCGCTGAACGACGACTCCTCGCGCTTGAGACCGCCGGCGACAAAGCACAGGCCCAAGCACAGCAGCATGGTCGCCAAGATGGAGCCCAGGATGGCCGCCTGGATCACCTGGATGTAGTCGACTCCGCTCTTCTCGGGGCTCGTGATGAGCACGATGAAGATGATGATCTCGACCAGGCTCCCGAGCCTGCGAGTCCCATCCATCCGTCAGCAACCCTTCCTCGCATCTCGCATCTTCAGAGAATAAAAAAAGAGAGAGAGAGAAAAGCCACAAAAGAAAAGGCTTACGTCGTCTCCGCAATCACCCCAACCACATAAGGAAACTTCCTGCTCAGCTCCTGGCCCGCGAACCCAATCAGGTTCGCGCACGGCACCATGGCCAGGTAGCTCAGGATGAAGACGAGCAGGTGGTGGTCCGGCAGCGCAAACATGACGGCCACCGCCGCCGGCACCACCGGCCACAGCACGTTGACCGCCCGCGACGCGAACGACGCCGAGCGGAACACGTTGCGCAGGAAGATGGCCGGGTGGACGCCGGACCGGCCCGACTCGCCCATCTCGCGCACGCGGAGCTTGCGGCGGAGCAGCGACATGCCCGAGGCAGCGACGGCGCCGGGCGCGGCGCCGGGGCCGTGGCTTTTGGCCGGCGCGGATTTCGCGCTCGGCGGGCGCGGAGAGGAGGCAAGGTCGCCGGCGTGGAGAGGGAGGCGGGCGCTGAGCGGGAGCCGCGGGCTGGCGGGTTGGCTGCGGCTGCCGCTGCCGGAGGGGCCATCGGCGACGCTTCTCAGGAGAGGGCTAAGGTAGACGTGGCTGTGGGGCTCGTGGGAGCGCGGCGAGGCGGCGGTGGACGGAGGCTTCTCGTTGCAGTGAGAATCCGGCGTGGACGCCGGCAAGGTGGTGGCCGAAGAGGATGATGCTGGCCGAGAGGCCATCAGCGCTGGAGAAGCCGCCGCCGCCGCCGCCGGTGTCGCCGGCGGTTCTGCGCTCTCGTGCTTCTCCATCTGCTGCGGTGGCAGCGACGGCGACGGCGGAGATGGCGGTGGCTGGTCTTGCAGCTGTCCTTGTTGCTCCTCTTGTTGGTGGTGCAGCTCTCCCGTCCCCGGCCCGAACAAACCCAACGCCATGGCTGCTGCGCGCCAAAGAACGCCGACCTAAGTGAGTGCTGCGAACGGGAGCCGCTCCTGGAGCCAACGAACGATGCTAACGGCACCTATGACAAATCAACGATGCCGCTCACGGGGCTATAAGCCTTTACGCTTGGGAGTCGAGGGTGAGTATCACGGGCAGCATGAAGGTGTCCAAGTCAAGTCGATGAAGCCCAACTTCATCCGCCATGTCCCATTAAATATCCAAAAAAAAAAAAAAAAAAAAGGAATCGGCTGCTTGGTGAACATCTCGCAGGGGGACATCTGGGGGAGCAGCCAAGCCATCTTGAACAGCACCAACAGGCCGAGTGTTTTGTTTCTGGGGCACAGCAGTCCGCTTTGTGCCTTCATGTGGCGTCGCCGCCGCGACGTGCGGCGATGCAGTGAGAGACGGCGGGCCCCAGCACGCCGGACGCCGACACTGGGTAATGCGGTACCAGGTCTTCCTGGATTTGTTTGTTCCCTTGTTTCAGTGTGTCTATGGGTGTCTATGTCTGCTGTCCCGTCAGTTGCTCGCTCCTCTCCTCTTGGCTCCGTGACGGGGCACGTTGGATGCCTGACATGTTGGCTGGTTGGGCCCAGGTAGCGGATCGAGAAGCATCGGCATCGCGCATCTCACCAACGGCGCTTGGCAAAAGCTTAGCATTGTTTCGTACGTCTTTCCTGACGGCTGTGGAAGGAATGCCATGCCTGTGAAGAGTGGCAGCGGAAGCAAGAGGGAGATGCCGTCAGGAGACATGTTTGCGTTGGCCCGCTCCCTGCCACCGCTGTCGCAAGCATCACCACCACGAACAGAGCGCGGGTCTGCTAGTGAAGGAAGCATGGGAACAAGGGTGGCCTGTAAAGTTTGGGTCGTTCGCGGTGCCTGAACACGCTCTCATGCTCCAAGCTCAAAATCCGACTGGACCGATCGGCAGGGCGGAAGGACTGCGCACGGGCGGCGCGGGCGGCGCGGACGACATCTTGTCCCTTCTCCGGGGACGCCGGAGCCCGGCACGCGCGCTCAGAGATGAAACCTGGCCCTATCCCAGCATCGTTGTTGTTGGATTGGCCAAGTCTTACCTGTCATCATCCATCGCCATTTCGGTTCTTTGTCCAACACGCTCATTTACCGCCCGCCGCCTCTATCACCAATCCTCTCCCATCCCGAGCCGGGACTCTCCCTGGCAAAACAACCGTCTCAACGGTAATCCCTCCCTCCTCCCCCCGCCCAGGCTCCGGCCCCATAGGCAGCTCCTCGACATCCACCTCCTCCCCCAGCAGCGTTTTCAGCACGACCTTACACCCAACCTTGCTCATCACCTCGTTCCCCTCCGCGCAGAGCTCGCTGGCGCAACACTCCGGACACCCGCCCTCGCAGGGGCATGCCTCGACCCTCGTTAGCGCCTGCCTCAGGAGATCGTCGACAAAGTCAAACGCCTTGGTGTTGATGCCGCTGCCTCCCGCACCCCCCTTGGCGTCGTAGAACGTCAGTCTCGCGGGGCGCTTCCGCTGGGACCGGGCCGCCGTGGCGGAGAACTCCTTGATGGGGGACTTGCACTCGGTTCGCACGTCGCCGGGCATGCTCATGACGAAGTTGGGTATGAGGCTCATGAGCGCGTGCTGCGCGGCGTGGATCGCGGCGGCCGCGTGCAGGCGTCGCGCGGCGAGCATGTCCAGCGCGGGTTGGGGAACGTCAAGCCACATGCCTTTGCTGTGGCGGATGACGGGGGGGTTGTCGACCTGCACGGCGTCGAGGACGCGGCCGCGGCGGGCGTCGACTTTGAAGTACCCAAAGACGACCTGCTTGATGCGGATGGATCCGTAGTAAGCGCAGCAGGGAGAGCCGCGGATGCGTTTGACGGCCTCCGTCTCGATCGGGTCTACGTCGGTATAATCGCGCTGCTGGGTGATCCAATCGACGCGGACGCGCTCGACACGGGCAAGCTTGCGGTCCGGGTCGAAGTCGCGGACCAGGTAGGTGGCGCCTTGGTGAAGAAAAATGGCGCCGTCGTACAGGGTGAAGATGGCTCTCGAGGCCTCGAGCTCTTCCAGGACGACGTTGCGGTTGTTGGTGACGTCGACGACGGCAAAGTGATCGTCTTCGGCGTCGCGGACGGAGACGAAGCGGGAGGGTTGCGGCCGGAAACGCGGGTGGCAGTGGTAGAAGCCCTGGGGATCGGGGACGAGGCGCTCGGCGCAGATTTGGGCGAGGTCGGGGCCGAAGTAGACGGCGTCGGAGGCGGGGAGGATGGGCATTTCGTGCGCGGCGCACTGCAGGTGGGCTTCTTTGACGAGCACGTTGTCGAGATCAACCTGCAGGGCGCAGTTAGGCTTGGTGAAGAGCTCGTCCGGATTCTGCATGTAATGCTGGTCGGTGGCAAAGCCGTCGCCGACGAGTATCGACAACGAGTCTTTGCTGCGGCGACCGGCACGGCCGCTTTGCTGACGGAGGTTGGCGATGGAGTACGGAAAGCCCCAGGTGAGCACGCAGTCCAGGGTGCCAATGTCGACGCCCAGCTCGAGGGCCGTCGTGGCCACGATGCCCAGCAGCTTGCCCTCGAACATCTCCGTCTCGATGCGTCGGCGGTCCTGCGCCGTGTAGCCGCCGCGATAGCCCATGACGCGGGCGGCCGCCTCGCCACGGCCGAGCGTTTCCAGCTGCTGCTTGATGGCGCCGGCCAGCTTCTCGCACTGCTCGCGTACCCGAGTGAAGGCGATGACGCGCACGCCACGGAGGATCAGCTCGCAGAAGAGACGCGCGCACTCCAGCATGGCGTTGCCGCGGCCGCTTGCGGGATCGCCGGGGTCTTTGTAGGGCGTGTTCCAGCAGAGAAACTCCTTGCGGCCTGCCCAATGTCAGCGGACGCTCTCCCTCCATGGTGGATGGCACATGGCGGCATCCTCTCTCACCAGAAGGCGACCCATCAAGGTCAACCAGCCGCACATGGTCGACGCCAAAGATGGTCTTGAAGTGTTCCTCCGGGTTGGCCACGGTGGCCGAGCACGAGATGAACTTGACATGCCGGTTGCCCAGCGCGGCGCAGATCCTCCGGAACCGGCGCATGATGAAGGCGACGTGCGAACCCAGGAGTCCGTTATAATAATGGAGCTCATCGACTTTCAAGGTCAGCCAGGCCTGTCATGCGCAGCCCGTGTCATCGAAGCGCTCACCGACGACGTATTTCAAATTGACGAGAAAGCTCCTCCACCTCTCCTCGTTGGGCAGAATGTTGACATGGAGCATGTCCGGGTTCGTAAAGATGATCCGCGCCTCATCGCGAATGGCGGCGCGGTCCGCCATCGGGGTATCCCCATCAAAAGTCTCAACGGCCAGATCCGCTATCGTCGGCATGTAAGCCATCATGTCCTTGAGGCTCCGTCTCTGATCCTGCGCGAGCGCCTTTGTCGGGAAGATGTACATGGCCCGCGTGTCCCTATCCCTCTCCAGCGCGTGCAGCACCGGCAGCTGGTAGATCAGGCTCTTGCCCGAGCTCGTCGAGGTGGCAACCACGACGTGGTGTCCGGCATGCAGGGCGTTGACGGCTTCGGCCTGGTGGGCGTAGAACCTTGTGATGCCGCGTGCGTTGTACAGCGCGTTGACAAGGTCCTGGCTCAGCAAGAAGTCCAGGTCGCCGTAGACGGCCTCCTGCGCCTCGACCACGCGATGCCCGTCGGGCACAATCTGGCCTGTGTACCACGGGCTCGCCTTCAGCTCTTGCACGATCTCGGCGATGCTCTTGCGCTCGCGCGGTATGGTGGCGGGCAGGCCACCAAGGAGCGGCCCTTTCTCCGCGGGTTCTGCCTTCGGCTGAGGCACGTACGCGGGGAGCATGTCCTTCAACGCCATCTCCGGATCCAGCCCCTCCGCGACGCACCTCTCCACAAACCCATTGACCGCCTGCACAAACTTTGCGTTCCGCCGGTCGATCAGCTTGGTCATCTGCGCCGGGCTGTAGACGGGCATCTTCATTCTCTCCTCTCTGTCGCGCACGCGGGTGCTGCTGCTGCTGCTGCTGCTGCTGCTTCTTGTCCTGCCGTCTCCACCAGGTTTGGCAACCTCCCGACGGAGCTCACCATCGAGGAACTCAAACACCAGCACCTGGCGCGCCTCCTCGGAGCTCGGCAGAACCGGGTCACGAAGAAAGGCGGGATCCCGCTCGGCTTTGCCCATGGAGATGGCCAGCTCCGTCTCGTCAACGTATTCGAACCGGACCGTCGTCACCGCCGAGGCTGAGGCCGGCTTGCCCGGGCCCCTTTCTCTCCCGCGTCCGTCATCCTCGGGCCCTCCCAGGGTCTCCCCGCCGGTTCCGTGATGTCTCGAGGCAAGGAGCGCCACCACGGCCGCCACGTCCTCCACGGTGAGCGGGCAGCGTGTGTGGCCTTCGACGGCCGGACGCAGGGTGTCGAGGGTCGGAGCGACCTGGCGGCGGGCCGAGAGGAAGGTTGCGACGAGGCTGAGGGCGCGGTGGATCTTTTCGAGATGGGTGAGGTAGGGCGGCCACGGGCATGCTTTTTCAGTGCTAAGGGCCGATGGTTTTCCTTTCGTCTTTGGCTTTGGAGTTTTGGCCGGGTCGTTGGTTTTGGGTTTGGGAGGGGCACGTTTCTTTTTGATGCCGGCGGTGGTCTCGGTGGCAGCTTCGAGGTCTACAGCTGGGCTTTCTTTTGCCTCTGCACTGGGTGAGTTCGCACTGCTGGGCTCCGAAGGAGGCTCGGAAATGGGGCTGGGTGCAGCATTGCCAAGCACATCGCCGTCGGCCGGGCTTGATGCTCCGCCCAAGGTTGCCCCCCTTTTCCGTTTCCCTAGGTGAGCCCTTGGGCCGGTATTGTTGTCGTTGACCAGAGACATGGCTTCATGTGGGGGATGGATGATGCGATGATGCGGAGTGCGTGAGAGTGGAGAGAAAAGGAGAGGAGCGTGCGGTTCCGTCCCAGTGGAATGGTGTCTTGGGAGAAAAAGAGGCGGTCGTTGGAGACGCGATTGGCGTGTTCAAGAGATCCGCGAACATGGCGGGAGAGCACGTGACACCCATTAAGAGAACCCCTCAACGGCTTCCCCTCGCCCGGCCCGAGTTCGCATCAGCGCAGGGTATGGATTTGTAATTATCACCATGATCACCAACAACATCGGGAAATCAGGGCCTGATTAGGAAATAGACAGACAGACATACAACAGAAAAAGAAAAGCTGGCCGGACTCGATGGCGTCGAGGGATAAGGAGTTAATGACCTCCCGAAGAACAATAAGACTTGTTTGGTATCGAACACGAGCCCAAGCCAGAACCACCAGGCTTCCCCCCACCGATGTTGAGGTTTCCAGTCACGTTCGACACATCACTCCACACGCCCCAATCCATGTCCAACCCTTTCCTAGGCCCCTGATGGCGGGATGACAAAGCCCATCCAAGCGGAGTATAATATACAGAACGTGACAAGTGCCGCCCCGAGAAATTTCCCATCTTGCAGGTCTCGATCCGTATCAGCCCTATGGGAGAACCTCTTGCGCGGCTGGGACCGCCATCTCTCCATCCTCCCATCCAGGACGCACGCATGCGAGACCCCTGCCCTCGACGAGGATAGCCGTTTTGCCGGAACGAAGGAAGCAAGCCAGAGAACTGCATGCAGCGGCCGCGTCGTGCTAAACATCGGCCAACCGCTTCTTCAGCATCTCGACGAGTTGGTAAAAGGCGTTGGCGTTGGCCTCGCTCAGCTAGATCCAAAGGAGTCAGTACGCCACCCGCAGAAAAAGAAAAGAAAAAAAAATTAGAGGTTACCCACCTTGACCTGCACTTGCTTCGCGCTCCCCTCCTCAAAAGCCGTAAATAGAACCGTGCTCGCCTTGAGCCGGTTCATGACCTGAAACTTCATCGCCGGCAGCAGCACCGTGTTCAGAATCACGCGCAAGGTATGGTCCTGGCGCATGATCAGACGAACGTGCTTCCGGCGCTCGTCCTTTTCGTCGGCGAGCACCGAGGCGTCGAACGAGGTCGGGTCGGGCGCCCCGCCCTGTTCCGGGTCCAGCTCGACCGTCGACCTGGGAACGTTGACCTTGAGCATGCCCGCGCCGCGCTCTTTCCACCCGATGCCCTTCTCCATGACGTACATCTTGGCGCGGACGGAGAAGAGGGTGACTTCTTCGCTTTCGCCATCATCGACAACGACTGCGGGGAAGAAGGGTCGAGATTAGTTTTGTTTTTCTGTTTCTTGGGGGTGTCATGGAGGCAGCGGTCATGGACCGAGAGCGGAAGGGTGTTGTTGGTGTTGGTGGGTCACTCACTCTTCTGCAGCTTGGGCTTCTTCTTATCCTCCGCAGCGCGGGCAGACTCGTCCTTATCCTCGTCCTTGGCCTCGGCCTCGTCGGACGAGCCCTCGCCCTTCGCATCGTCCCCGTCCTCGCTGCCCTCAGCCCCAGATCCCCCTTCAGCATCGCTGTCAGGCGCCCCAAACGGCTTGGCCGGCTTGTCGCTCTTAAGGACCTCGCCCGGCTTGCCAAAGTTGAGACGCGGTCCGGGCAGGGCGCTGGTAACTCCGAAGGGGCTCGCGGAAAACGGGCCCGTCTTGAAGAGCGATCCGCCGGCCTGGCCGTTGGCCGGAGCTGCCGCGGTGGCGAACGGAGACGCGCCCGAGGCCGAGCCGAAGCTTAGCTTCGGAGGGCCTGCGGTCACGGCCGGCTGGGAGGTGCTGGCGCTGCCAAAGATGGAAGAAGACCCGGGGTTGGAGCCGAACAGGCTGCCCGGTTTCGCCGGCCCGCCAAAGGTGCCGAAGGGAGATGTGGACGAGGCAGCGAGCTTTCCGAAGGCAGAGTTGGCGAATGCCGTGGCGGAAGCCGGCTTGGGTTGCTGGTCGCTGGGTTTGCTGTTGGCGACCGTGCTGCTGTCGAGAGACGCCTTGGGGCGAGCCGACTCCAAGCTTGAGCGCGGGGATGCGCTCGCGGAGAGCGGTTCCTGGGCCTTGTGTTACCCAAAGCGCCGGCTGGAAAAAGGCGGGGGGTTGAATTCTTACCACTTCTTCCTTTCCGCTCTGCACGACGGATGCGCTCGCCTGGCGATCTCGCGGCCGCTTCTTTTCGGGCTCGGACCGGTCTGTCCGGCTCTGGCTGCCCGCGGGAGCGGCGCCATCGCCGGCGGCCTTGTCGGCCGACCCCTCGGCCGGGGCGTCGGCTGCGTCTTTGGTCTCGTCGAGCTCGTCGTGGGCACGCTTCTTCTTGGGCGACGAGACCTGCTCCTTAAGGTCCTCGTCGCGACCGGCGTTCAGGGCGGTCGGCGGGGTAAGGCCACGGGCGACCTTCTTGCGCTTGGGCGCATCGTCATCCGAGCCGCTCTTATCGTCGTCCTGGGGGCGGCGCACGGCACCCGACGCCGTCTTTTCCGAGATGGAGGTCTGCTTCAGCTCCCGGCGGGCGGCTGTCGTCTCGGCATCTTCTTTGGCGGGGGCGGCGGGCTCGGCGACGTCAGAGATGTCGCTGGTGTTGTGGGGGTCGTCGGCCATGCTGTCGGTCGGCGGTTCAAGGTCGTTGGCGGGCCGGGTTGTCGGGGTTCGGCCAGGCGACAGACGACAGGAGAAAGGCGCTCAACGGGTCTCTGGTTCCGGGCGTCGGATGCCAGCTAGCGGGGGGGGTGGTTGGTCGCTTCTGTGACGAGCAAGGCGCAATGGAGGAGGGAGCGTGGGCGGCGATCAAGACGGAATCAGGCCAACAAACTGTCGCACAAAAAAAGGCTGGGCCAGCGAAGGGTCTGCGGCCATGCAAAAGCACGGCGGTCCCGAATAGGCAAGGGAGGTAATTAAGATATCTAGGCACGAGTATGAGGTGCTGGCAAGGATCAACGCCCTGTTTGCCGTGGTTTGAGTCAAGACCGAGCAAGGCGATGGATCGAAAACGGTCGGGTCCAACCAACCGATGCTTTTCCCAGGTTTGGCGAAACCAGAATTCGCAGCGGGCAACGAGCTCAGGTGGTTGCAGAGAGGCACAGTGGAGTCCAGCGTCGAATGCCCCCCCCCCCCCCCCCCCAGCGCGCCAGCGGGTCCACTGACAGCGCCCGCTGGACCTCCTCAGGTAAGGACAGTAGATCAGTAAATGGAAGCCCCACCACCACGCCAAGAGGGGCCCCTAGAAGCACAAGAAAGACCGGGACCGGGGGGAAAACGCTGGCGGGGGTTTGGGCCTCAATCTCGAGGTTTCACAGTTCGAGCAACCAATCACCCAGCAACGCATGTCAAGCCGCCCTTGATGGTCTGTCGCTCAGCATACGGAAAGTCAAAGTCGAGCAGGGCCCTGAAAAAAATACAACCATCACCAAAGTCATGTGCTGTGGTATCCGTTGTGAAGAGGGGAATCGGGCCGTCTGTTTCCCGTAGGTCGCCCAGGTTTCCGGATCCCGTCCTCTGCTGGGTTTCTATTTCCAGGCTCCTCGGAGCCTTGAACGCTGGAAGGCCGATTATTACACAGTATTATTCAGGGTAGGTAGGTACCTACCTTGGGTACAGTACCTGAGGTACCTAGGTAGGTATGTAAATAGAGAGTAGGCACCCGGAGCGTTGCCCGTACCAAACCCGTAGCGGTTTGTCTTTGGAAACATGCTAGCATGGGGGCCTCCCCCTTGACGCCATCCTCGCCTCCTCGCCGGCGATCAAGGCCTCAACCAAATCCACGGCCGACCTGAAGGCTGTAATCTCGTCCGCCATTGTCGGCTCCTCTGTCTCACCACCCCCAGGTCCCTCCCTTGGCACCGCCGAATCCTCCGTCTGCGGCTCCTCCGGATCGAGCTCATCGCTCAACGTCATCGCCTCCTCGGCCTGCTGCTCCTCGGCTCGCTTCTCGTCCCAGGAGGTCGTATCCTCCTGCTCCTCGCCAGGCTGCTCCTCGCCAGGCTGAGCCTCGTCTTGCACCTCGATCCGCCTCTTCTCATCGCCAACCGCGTAGCTCGGCCCATCGCTGTCGGTATACCTGGGCCATGGCTCCAGCCCCGGCGCGTCCAGCTCCAGCATGTCCCAGCCAGGGCGCTCTTCCTCAACTTGTAGCGGCGGCGGGCGCTGCTGGCAGCCGACACAGCCGCAGAGCGATATGCTTCCCGCGTCCGCGCAGCTGGAGTACCCGCCGGTCGCGAGAAGGGCCACCACCGACATGAGCACCGCGGCGCAGAGGCCAACCAGCAACGGATCGTACCCTTCACCGTTCTCGCCGGCCCCCTCCGGCACCCCCCCGGCAGCATCGCTCTCGTCGACGCCGACCCCGCTCCCACCCCGCCACGGCGGCCGCGGGATCCCCCTCCCCGGACCTGTCTCTTCCGCAGCAGCGCTCTCGCCATCGGCGCCCCCAAGATCATCAGGGCCATGGCCACCGCCGCCAGCGACGTGCAGAGCATGCCGCACCCTCCGCACAAACACGCGCCCGACGCACCCCAGCCCGTCGCAATCCGCCATGCTGCTGGACGAAAGTTGAGCCGCCGCTTTCACGACACCCGATTGGCGCGCCAGCCATGCCTCGCGCTCTCTGATCTCGCGCGCCAGGGCGGCGAGTTGGAGGCGTAGGGTTGCGAGCTCGGCAAGTTCTCGGGTGAGGTCGCCGTCGGGGTAGCCATCGTCATCATCATCATTCTCATCATCATCGTCGTCGACGTCGTCTTCGTTTTCGTTGTTGTTGTTGTTGCTGTTGTTGGCTTTGGGGTGGTTGGATGGGATTGAGGAGGAGGTGGATGCGGTCACGGTGGTAGTAACGCCGGATCCAATTGGAATTGCATGGTCGTCTAGCACGGGAGTCGGCGTGGCGATGGTGAGGGTGAGGGTGGTGTTGGTGGACGTGGATTGTGGAGAAGGGGGGATGGGGGTTTGTTTAGCTCCTGTGACCGGGTTGTTAGTATGGCTGGGCAAAAGCAGCAAAAACTGCTAAGAGAGACGCGACGACGCCTCTCATGGAGGGGAGGGCTGTACCTCGTAGCGGGTGAGGCACAGGCAAACCCTGTACCAGCCCAGGAGCCTGGAGCAGGAAGAGGCCTGCGCTAGCGGCGACGAGGTGACGCATGCTCATGATGTCGTTTGGGGGGTTTGGGGGGTTTCAAATGCGTTCTCGCCCAGGCAACGACAAGGTGAAAGCCGTGCTCGATTATAAAAAGGAGCAGCCCGGAGAACGAGACATCACCCACTCTAGCTCGCTAGTAGAGGGTAGGTGAGGGAGGAGCGCGATACCAAGCACCTTGGTGCTCTGGTGTTGAACCGTCAAGCCGTCCACTTGACGGCGAGCACGTAGACTTGAACGCCCTCGCACAACCGGGCATAGAGCGAGCCTGGTCAAGACACCCTTTATGGACCAAGCGAAAAGTCAAGAGCAAGAGCAAGAAACACTCAGGCCGATGACAAAAAGGACACGGGCCTGGCCTGGGGAAAAAAACGGCCAAATGGACAACATAAACGTCACCGAGCTGTCGGGCATCGACCATGCCCCTCCACCGTCTAAGCCTCCATCCACAGTCTGGAAACGCATGAAAAGCATACGCAACACCCTTCCTGATCGGGATGCGAACAGAAGAGGACAATGTTGCACCAGAGCGGATTCAAGTGGCCGGGGCCAATCACAGCGTGGCCTGGAGCCAGCGAGCTGACGGCGGCCTCCGAACCCCCCCCCCCCCCCCCTCCCAAGGCTGATACGGGATGCTTGGGGTTCGCCGCTCTGGAAACGGTTCGCATTACTATTAGTTACGGCAGAGATGTATGTTTCTGCCGCGATGGTATAATACTTGCAGCATGGCCCTGAACCACACTCCACCTTTTGAGGAGAGAAGCTATACAAACGGGACTGCTGGTTTTTCTACGATCATTTAAGCCGCAGCTGGTCAGCTTCATTGCTTTACGGAGGACTGCTCGACTTATCGACCTCCCTTGCTTCTGTTGATACCCCGCCCGACCTAACGGTGACAGGCCACCCCCAACGAGCAAATACACATACGCAGTACACACACACACACACACACACACACCACAGAGGACAGGAGGACCTGAGTCTGCCACAAGCATAGAATGCAAACTCCAGGATCATCCTCGCATTCCGCAAGGCAGAAGGCCGACACCATCAGACGGTTCCGTCTGATATCCTCGCCAACAATCCCTAAGACGGCAAGATATGAAGTCCACGTTAAGAACACGAGGCACTGACATCAAGGTAGGGGGTGTCCTCCACCTAATTAACTCAACGACGCATCGACGAGATAGCTAGGGACAATAGTATGTACCGGGGTAGGTAGGTAAAGTAGGTACCTCTGACAAGCAAGAACGCAACCGCAGCCAACCACCCCAAAACAAACAAAAAAAGAAAAAAACAAGAAAAAAAAAGACACAACGCTCGTCTCTTTTCATTAGCTCCCGCAACATCGCGTTGATCACTCCTCAGCCTTGGGGTTCCGTTTCCCGTCGCCTCAGCCTGCTCTTAGGGGTTCATGCTCGTAAGATTCATGTTTCAGAGGGGGGGGGGGGACTTCGTATTCCACTCCGCCTTTAGTACCGTAAAGCAAGGAAGATACCTGTTGTAGAGGAGTTATCAAAAAGAAAGAAAAAGCAGAAAAGGGTTCATTCAATTTCACATCATCCCCGATCTTCCTTCTTTCTCCTCCCGGCTCCCTTTCCCGCCTCTCCGGGTGATCAAACCGTCCATGTTGCCGTAAAGCCTGAAAGGTACCGTCAATCCCCGTCCAGCTCGGCTCCTCGGCGCCACCAAATGCCACATCCATCGACATGTAAAGAGAGGCGTGGGTCTTGCTTCTGCGAATGCTGTTGATTCTTTTGCTGGCAATGCTGTGCTGCTTCTTGCTGCTGCTGCTGCTGCTGCTGCTGCTGCTGCTGCTGCTGCTGCTGCTGCTGTTGCAGTAGTGGTAGTAGGAGGAGGAGTTGTTGTAGTTGTTGCCGTTCGAAAATGGCCGAGACAAAACGAGAGTAAACAGCCGAGTTCGGTGCAAGCGAGAAGTGTGAACAAACTAGGCTTCACATCCTCCAGGTTTCAGGGGCTCCCGCTGCCCCAGGTCAACGCCAAATCTTTCGGTGTGGCTCGCACAGCCTGCCCAAGGGAGGAGGGGGAGGAGGCTTGGGTCAATCCTGCCCGCCGACTCCTCTCCATCCCCCACGGCCACCGCGCCTAACGACCCCTCGCCCAATGATCCCTCAACCATCCCAGCGCACCCCCACCGCCCGCTTCATGCTGCGACCTCCGCCGTGTCTGCGACCCGGACGGGGGCTGATGAGCCTCGTGCTGTGCTTCATCCATACCCCAACCCCATCCTGCTCCGCTGCCCCATTCCCTCGGCGGCGCAGGAGCTTGAATGCTGCGACGCCGGGCCGCGTTCAAGCGCTCGGCGCGCGACGAAGAGCCCTGCTGGGAGCCCTGCCGGACTCCGCCCCATCCCCCGCCAAAGTTGCTGTTGTTATTGTTGTTATTGTTGTTGTTGCTGTTGCTGCTGCTGCTGCCGCTGGCGTTGCCGTGGCCAGGGCCGCCGCCGGCCTCTTCGATCGGCTTCCGACACATGGGGCACGTGTTATGCTCCCTGAGCCAGAGCACGACGCACTCTTCGTGGTACCAGTGCTTGCAAGGCAAGACCATGACCTCCTGGCCGCGCTTGAGCTCGTCGATGCAGATGGTGCACTCGGCCTTGCCCTCGGGCCCGAGAATCTCGTCGTCGACGAGCTTCCTTTCGAGGCGGTCCATGGCGTCCTGCGACGCGGGCGGCGGGGCGTTGGTCTGCACCGACTGCTCCATCAGCTGGCTGATGATGCGGTCAAAGTCCTCCTGCGTGTAGACGTGATCGCCTTGAACGCCATGCTGGGGGTTGTACAGCGACTGCAGCAGCCCGCTGAGTCCGCCGAGGAAGGGTCCTCCCGCGAAGGCCATGTCCGGCTCCGGCCCGGTCCGGACACGGCGGGCTGGGTCGCCCGCAGGGAAGGGGCTGCCGAAGAGCTGGTCGAGCAAGCTACGAAGTTCATTTGCGTTAGGCACATGGTCCAGCGGGACGGCGAACGCACGTATCCGTGGTGCCGAAGCCCGGTTTTGACCTCCGCCAGGGGGAACGTACGTGGTGATGTTGGGAGACCCCACGTCGGGAGTGGTCCCGAACGTGCCGCTGGTCACCGTGACGCGCGTTGTGGTGCCGAACGGGCCGTTCTGGAACGTCGTCTGCTGATGAATACGGGTTCCCGTGGGTGGTGAGGAGCGGCTCTCGTCGGCCGGGAAGAAGCCACCCGGCGAGGCTTCGCGCATGGGTCTCGCGGGACCAAATTCATCCAGGATCTCGGCAAGTCGGCGAAAGATGACGTCGCCCTCGTCGATCGGGGTCCTGCGGTGGCTGCTGGCATCGCGGAAGCGGGCGCCGGGGGTCGGCCGCGGTCTGCTGCCGAAGCCGTAGCCGAGCTCTTCGATATCGCCTTCTTCGGGATCCGAGTCGGAGCCGAAAGGCTGGTGAGGATGCGGGCTGGCGTGGCCGCCCATGCCACGAGGGGCAGGGCCGTCGTTCATAGATCGAGGGTCATTTTCAAAGTCGACCTGATGGTGCCATCGGTCAGCATCACCGTGGCCTCTCCTCCAAAGAAGCCAGACAGCCAAACAGGGCAGGCAGGGCTGTCGCCGTCATGCTCACAATCTCAACAAAGTCGCTTCCGCAGGCCGGGCAGCTCAGCGAAGGGGATTCGCGGTACCACTCGTGCTGGCATCCGTAACAGTAAACGATCTCTCGCCCGACGATGAAAGGAAGGTGATGCCCCGCGCGGGACGCCATGCCGGGCCTCGAGCGCGCAGCCTGGTTGCTCTGGTAGAGGGCGGCGAGGGCGCCGAGCAGGCCGGTCACGGCGGCAAATGCAAGTCCACCTCGAGACGCCAGGATGTCGGTCGGTCAAAGCACGGGCGGAAAATCCGTCTTGATATGATGCCTCTCGGGCGCGAAAGAAGAGGCCGGTGTGAAGCGCAAGTCACCAAGTGGCCGTGCGATGCGAGGGAGATGTGGCGAGCTCAGCTACCGCCTTCGTCATGCAGGTCTGCGGCACGCTTCAAGACGCGGTACCTGGCCTGTAGTCCGTGGTGCCGAACCGAAGGGGAGCGAGCCAGCTGACGGTGGTACTGGGTAGAAGTAACCTCCACTCGTGAGAGAACGGCTGAGCCTGAGAACCTGAGGCAGTCGGGCCCCGGGCTGTGAAATGGTCGGGCTCTGTTCCGTGCTGCCGAGCGCTTTAAAGATCGCCAACCCCAGGCAATCGTGGAGGGGTCAGGTGGAGAAACCGACAGTAGCTTGTCGAACGAGGCTTGCTGGGCTGACTGGGCAGAAGGGATGGGTGTTGGCAGTCATGGGAGTCCAACTGGGCATGAAATGGCATGCAGGTACCTGGGGGGGCTGGTTGGTGCTGAGGTGGTGTCCAGTGGGTGCGTGTCAACGCCTGAAGTGGGGGAGTTTGGAGGGTCGTGGGGACCGACCGAGTTCCTGGAACCCTGGAGACGCTGCGTCATGGACCCGCTCGGCCAATCTTCAGGGACCTGGCTGACTTGGACGAATTTCCGTCACCGTAACAAAACTTCACGTCATGGTCGGTATCAGTCAGGTCGTATTGTTTTTGTACATTTTGCAAACGTACCACATACCGCGGCTTCATCCACCTCCTGCTCCTCCTACAGACTCTTGAGACTTCAGGCTTCATATAGAGCAACGGCTCTTTCTATCCATTCGGGTTTTCATGCCACCTATTCTCCCCCCCTGTTTTTGTATCTCTTGTGTTCTTCATTGTCATTTTTGTCCCATCTTTCGCCTTTTCTGTAACCTCCTTTCTGCATCTTTCTTTTCAACCCCCCCCCCCCCCACGCCGCCACCACTTCCACCATCATCATCACCACCACCACCGCCACCACCTCCTCTTCCTCCCTCCGTCTCATCATCATCACCCTCGTCATCATGGTCTGTTTATGGATCATGAAACTTTTTGGTGCTGTTATCCTGTCTCCAGGGGAGGGGGGGGGGGGGGGGCTGTCTTGACTCCCACACCTTTGCGTGAATTGTTTTGTTGGAAATAGGGACTCTCTCGCGAGTGAAGAGTGGTATTGCTGTGCCCGTCCCTCTGTGATATCCAGAGCCCCGCGCCATACAACAAAAGCTAAGAAACATAATCATCTCGATGGCTGTCATGAAAACAAAAAGTACACGGCGGATGGCATGTCTCCAGAAATGCAATCAACATACCTGGGCCCACGCTCCCTCTCCTCCCCACCCTGTCGACCGGCCTCTTCCCTGCGTCACCGCTTTCTCCCCAGATTCCTCAACAGCACACCCCCAACGATGCCCGCCACAACGGCCACTCCGCTGACGATGGCGACGCCCACCATGCCCTCCTTGGCCACCTTGTCGTCGATCAGGGACCGCAGGTTGCTGGCCTGGAGGTTCCCGGGCTCCCTCTCGAGCAGCAGGTCGTTGTACCGGCGCGCCTCACCGTAGTTACCCAGCTTGTAGTTGCCCAGCGCGAGATAGTACAGGCACTCGCGGCGGCGCTCGGGGGACGTGCGGAAGATTTCGGAGAGGAGCATCACGCCGAGGTGCTGGTCTTGTCGTACGTTGGATTTTACGAGGCCCTGGGGACGGAGCGACCGGTGGTTAGATCCTTGTTGCTCGCCGAGACGTCCGATAGGGGTCCTGGGGGGTGTCGTACCCATGCGTAGTTGAACTTTGTCTGCACGCCCACCATATCCCCCTCCTTCTCGTACTGCGCCCTTAGCACCGCCAGCTCGGCGGGGTTGAGCGGCCTGTGGATTTCGGGGGGGTTTGGTTAGTCCATGGCTGGGAAACGCCGTAGAGAGGGATGCGGGTCGTTCTGCGGGAGGAAGAGCGCATACGTCTCGGCATCGATGGCATCTGGGAACATGATGGTCAGCGGACTTCGATCGAGGCTTTGTCTCCGCTTGCACGCGGTGCCCAAGGCGGGGAGTCTCACATGGAAGTTGTGTCATGGTCGCCGCAAGAAGCTATGGGCCGAACGAACGTCGTCAGAGCAGGATGAGCCGGTGTGGGTTCTCGAAGCTCCCGCTTGCGGAGACGTTATTGGCGGAGAACCGGGGTGGCTGAAAGAGCGTCTTCGGTTGTGTGCGGGAAAAGTGTCGTTTGTTTGGACAAAAGCTCGGGCCGTGACGCTGTGAGCCTGGGGAAGTGTGGCCCGCTCGGAATGACGAAAGGTTTCCAGAACCTTGGAAAGCAAGCCGAGAGCTGCCGGCGGTTGATAAGATAAGGCGGGGCTGCTGCTGCTGCTGCTGCTGCTCGGGTACCCCCCCCCCCCCCCCCCCCAAAAGCGAGCGGGCGTCCCCGCCAGTCCCAGGTCGCTGTGGAGACGTCGGAGCGCTGCGCCAAGCTTTCTTTCCAAACATTCAACCGATGTCCATCGGCCATCAACTTTCTACTGGACGTCGACCGACAACCAAACAAAGCCATTCATGGTCTCGTCGAGTCTCCTCTTCCACGCTTCCACAGAACAAGCATCGCAAGAAATCCCGACGACAAAACCAACGCGACGTCCGGTCCTCGCCCCTCTCTGCACGTTTGCACAGCATCCCGCAAATCCCATCTCCCAACCTTCGTCTCGTCAACCGCCACGATGCTCCTCGAAGAAGACCCCGCCACGCTCATCCGGCATACCGTGGCCAACTTCAACATCGCGCCCGACAAGGCCGCCGTCTCGCGGGTCTCCGAGTCCCTCTCGGCCCTCCAGCAGGCGCGCGAGTGGCGCTTGCGCGAGGGGGAAGAAGCGCTCGCCAAGCTCGCGCGCATGCAGACGACCCTCGCGTCCCAGTTCGACGAGCTGGCCACGTCCCACTCCTCGGCCCGCCACGCGTCCGACATGGCCCGGCTGGACACGCACAAGTTCCGCGTCGCCAAGTCCGCGTCGGACCTCGAGATGGAAACCGAAAGGCTGCAGGCGCAGCTGGACGAGCTGAAGGCGAGGTTGCAGGAGCTGGAGCTGCAGGGGGTGGATGGTGCGGTGGCCGGGGCAGGGGCCGGCGAGGGAGGGAACGGCGGGGTGGACGACGAGGTCTTGCTGAGGCTGAAGGTGTATCGGAGCTTGGGGATGGAAATCGAGCGGGACGGCAAAGATGGCGACTTCAACAGGGTGATTGTGCGCAACGATCGGAAGGGCGATGTGCATGTGGTCAACATTGACCGCAAGTTTTCGAGGTTCTTTTACGCCAACTACTTTTGGAACAGTCTTTAGGGGGGATGGGATGGGGGATGGAGCACGGGACTTGGCTGGGACGGGTAACGAACGGCGTTTCGGGCGTTGGTCTTGGGGTTGGGAGAGGGCAGACACTGTCAATTTTTTTTTTTTGGCGTTGGTGGCTGTAACAGGATGAACTTTGTTCGTTTATGGCCGCTTCCTAGGTTCTTTTCTGTGTCTATCTAGGCCGTATGTCGCATGTTGGGCCAGGGTGTCACTCGGATGGCAGGAGTTGTGAGTCAAAGACCTTCACTACGTCGGCTGAGTCCCAAGCCGGACAGTCACAAACAACGCTTCTGAAAAGCATCTACTACGTCTTACCACATCATAACTACCGAGGTACCTGAAACGCACACATCACATGGTTATGTCCACGGTCAGCGTTCGGTTGATGGCAGGAATCTATGGGGCTCGGAGGATTACGTGTAGACGAAACACAAGGGTCCGAACGGTTCGTCTATAGACCTGCACATTGCTCTTCGTTCCATGTCTATCAACTGTCTATGACTCGACCCCGTGCTCTTACTCAGGACTAAACGCTGATACGGAAGACTTTTTACCCATTTTTGGGAGGGGCTTTTTCTGTCTGCTATCTACTATTTTTTTGGCAGTCGATTTTTCTTTACTACCTTCCCCTGACGTCACCTCATGACGCCTATCCACGCCATGCCCCTCTCTGCCTTCTCGATGACCCCTTTCCCTACGACCCCGGCTCTCGGTTAGGCCGCCCAGAGCCTGGCTGTGACGATACCAGCCGCCTTTTCGAGGTCCGCCTGCCAGCCGCGTACGTGCCGCTGGGCCTCCTCGCTTGAGACCCAGCTGCACCAACTGCCGACGGGTCCGTCAGCGTCAGCAGCCTGCCGCAGCCGCTCCCGACCCTCACGCTCGCGGCGCTCCCGCTTGAGGTGCTGCGTGCGCCGCTCCATCAGCGTCGCGGCATGGCTGGCATAGAGCTCCGCGAACGAGTCTTCCCGGGGGACGAAGCCTTCCTCGTGCTGCTGCTGGTGCTGCTGCCGCTGCTGCATGTGCTGTTGGGCCTGGGCCCTCCGGCGCTGGACGTTGGGCGTCGAGTTGATCAGCCTGTCCAGGGAGGGTGCGGTGGCCGTCGTGGTGCTTCGCCGACGGCGGGGAGTAACAGAGCCGTGAACCATGTAGTTCGGCAGCGGCAACGGCGAACCCCGAGGGCTGGGAGTGGAGCAAGGGCTTACGTCGCGGGGCTCTTCACGCAGGTGGGTGACGGTCGAGGCGTCGTGGCTGCTGACGCCTGGCTCCGGCGTCCCGTCGTCTAGATGCGCTCCTCGAAAGACCACGGTCTCAGCGTCGGACCAAGGAACCGGAAAGCCATCACCGGCAACGCGAAGGATGGAAGCGCTGCCGTTAGGATCGGCACGGATGGCGCCTGGCGGCGTTCTCGGTTCGTCCCCGGACTCTCCGGAGACGAATGTTTCAGAGTCCGACCAAGGAAAACAGCAGGAACAGCCATAACCGCCGGTGCATACGACGCAGCCATCACCGTCATCATCATCATCATGGTCGCTGTCGTTATCGCCATGGTCCGCGTCTTCATTGGACCCGGAGCGGCGGCGCCGGGATCTGACCAACCAGCCGACCATGTCAAAGGGATACACCGCAAGTTGGAAGAACCGCTGGGCCGTGTTCCGGGCCCCGGAGCTGTACAGGATGACGTACATGGTAGCGACGGCACCAAACGTCACCCCGATGACCTGCGTGGCAAGAATCTCAACCCCTCCGGCCAGACCTGCAGCCACGCGCTCGACGGGTCCCCGAGCCCATGGAGCGAGAACCTTGATGGGCGTCTGACGCGGTCGGCGCCCTGCTCGGGGGCCTGCGCTTTCGTCCACGGCGGTCCGGGGGAAGCCGAGGGGAGTGAGCAGCAAGGAGCGGACGAAGAAGCGAAGGGCGCACACCCCGGTGGTCAAAAACCCCGTGGCGGCACCTCCGAGACCAAAGCAAAACAGGAATGCGTAGAGGGAGACGATCGCTTGGAGGATCATCCTGGACATCTGCTCGAGACAGGTCTGAGCCCGTCCTGCCGGAGCCTCGACCGACGTCTGACGTCCGGGTGATGCCATGGCTGCTATTGCTGTGATGAGCCAGGGGCTGAACGGGTAGAGGTCGCTGTGGGCTGTGCTTTTGGAGATCGTGTTTGGGAGGTGGTTGGTACTGCGTGGTCTGCCTTGTTGGCCTTGCGGTGCTGTATGGTTCTGCTTCCTGTGCGTGCAATGTGATCTCTGCTGCGGGGGCTGAGGCTGTTGGGAGGTTGTGTTGTTGGTATCTCCACGCGCTGTGCTCCGTGGTCTGTGCCAATGCTTCAAGGTCTATGCGCCTGTGGCTTCCTTGTCCTGATGTGACTTCTAGGAGATTGTCGGGTGATGGAAGGTTGGTGGGTAGGGAAAAGGGGGTGGGTGCGGACTCTTATATACTCCCCAATGGCACACGGACCTCGTAGGCAGGAGGCTCTGGCTAGGATGACGAGGTCGTGACTAAGAGGTAGCTCAGGCAGAGCAAAGCTGCTCTTAACAGCATTCCAGTCACCCGAGTTGACGAGAGTCATTCAGTTGAGACCTTGCGTTTACTCATCAACGTCCACTGACTTACGTCCGATCCGATCCGGCCCGGTCCGGTCTGGCCCCACGGAGAGGGTTTGACGTAGCAGAGCGAGACGGTTTCTTGCCCCGTCATGTGGTGCCTAGGTACTAAGGACTTTGCTTGTCCGCGCATGAACGATAGAGACTCACTCTCGCGCTGCAGCACTCGTCAATAGAACGGCGAGCTACTCCGGGAAGGCCAGGAGTCACCCGTTGAAGATCGTCAATGCCAAGCCGGCACGGATCGGGGCCGAGCCGATGCTCCGGGCTTGGCACCGCCAGCCCTGCCCCCGCTTCTCTCCGGAGCGGGGTGGAGGGGTCACTACCTACCCAAGACCCAAGTCACAACGTCCGGGCCAACCTCGCATCCATCAAGAGCAACAGGGCACTACAGCCTCGCTCCATCTCAAATCACATAAGAGGTACCAACCTACATCTGGTCCTACCTCTGGTGTTCCTCCATCTTGCGTGTTATTTCTCTACGGCAAAGCCCAGACCACGCAAGAAATACAACCAGGCAACCAACCATGTGCGGCGGCGGAGCTGGTATTCCCGAGGGCCAAACGCCCGCCGCCCCTTCATCATTACCATCATCAACCTCGTCAGACTTCCCCTGGCACCTAGGGGTTGCCGACGCCCACTGCCACCCGACCGACACCATGGCCTCCATCGCCAGCATCCCCTCCATGAAAGCCCGCGTCCTCACCGTCATGGCCACGCGGTCCCAGGACCAGGACCTCGTGGCGTCCGTCGCGTCCAAGCACGCCGTTGGCAGCCGCGCCGCTTTGCAGGCCGGCCCGGCGCCGAACGCGGCCGATCGCGTGGTGCCGGCGTTTGGGTGGCACCCGTGGTTCTCGTACCAGCTGTACGACGACGGCGACGACGACGACGCCGCCGAAAAGAGCGGGCTGACGACGGAAGAGCTCAAGGCGAAGCTCTACGGCGCGGTGCTCTCGCCGGCGCCCAGCGACGAGTTCGTCGCGGGCTTGCCGGACCCGGTCCCGCTGGGCCGGTTCCTCGCGGACACGCGGCGGCGCGTGCTGGACGCCGGGGTGGCCATGATCGGCGAGGTCGGGCTGGACAAGACGTTTCGCCTCCCGTGGCCGTGGGGCATGGCGCAGGGATCGCAAGGCAGCGCCGGCGAGGAAGAGCGGAGGCAAGGGGGGCAGCAGGCCTCGTCCGAGCTCACGCCTGGCGGGCGCGAGGGCCGCATGCTGAGCCCGCACCAGGTGCGCATGCCGCACCAGGTCCGCGTGCTCGAGGCGCAGCTGCGGCTTGCCGGCGAGCTGGGCGTGCCTGTCAGCGTGCACGGCGTGCAGGCGCACGGGGTGCTGTTTGACGTGCTGGCGGGGCTGTGGAAGGGGTACGAGAAGGAGGTGGTGTCGAGACGCAAGCAGAAGCTGGTCGCGCCGGGGGCCGAGGACTTTTCATCCAGCGACGACGACGACTACGACGACGACGACGACGAGGAAGGGCACGACGACGGGTTCCAGGTGTCGGATGGCGAGGGCGAGCTCGGTCGGCCAAAGGACCGGCCCAGGATAGCGGCCGTCGCGGGTCGGCGGCACAAGTCCAAGCCGTTCCCGCCGCGCATTTGCCTGCACTCGTTCAGCGGGTCGCCGCAGACCCTGAAGCAGTACGTGCACCCGGCGGTGCCGGCCAAGGTCTTTTTCTCTTTCTCCTCCACCATCAACCTGTCGACGGCCGGAGGAGCGGGCCGGTTCGGCGACGTGCTGCGTGCCTGCCCGGACGACCGGGTGCTGGTCGAGAGCGACCTGCATTGCGCCGGCGACGCCATGGACGGCGCCCTCGAGGATATCACGCGCAGGGTGTGCGAGGGGAAGGGCTGGCCGCTCGAGGAGGGAGTGGTTCGCTTGAGGAACAACTATGTCGAGTTTTTGTTTGGATGACGGGAGCGCCAACCAAGGATGCCGTTGAAAATTCTCGACCGAAAGCTGATCCGAGACGGCTTGTTGAAAGACGGCCGGGCCCTCGGAGCAGGAAAAGAGACGTGCTATCACAGGCGCAACGCTACCGACCACCGGGCCGATGATGCTGACAGATGCAAAGATGGTCTATTTTGGTTGCCCCATGGACCGCAGACAAAAAAAAAAAAAAAAAAAAGAAACAAAACAATCCCAAGCAGACAGACCGTTCAATCGAATGCATACATGTAAACAAAAAAAAAAAAAAAAAAAAAAAAAAAAGGCAACGTCCCGATGAGGTCAGGCGGTTAGGCCTTGGGCTCTTCCGCAGCCGCCGCAGCCGGGGCAGCGGCCGCGTCGGCGTCCGGCACCACGACATCAGCATCGCCCGCGGCCTCGGCAGGAGCAGCAGAGGCGTCCTGCATCTCGGCATCCTCCGCCGCCGCCGCCACCGCCGCCGCCTCCCCCTTTTCCTCCGCCTTTTGTTCCTGCTGCTTATCCTTGCCATCGCGCTGAATGCCCATGTTGATGAGCGGCGTGGTGTCGTTGTAAATCCTCAGCAGCATCGCGCTCCGGTCCTCCTTGGGCAGCATGAGGTTCAGGCTCTGGAAGCTCTTCCACAGCGGCAGGGCCATGTGCTCCGTGAAGTAGTTCTCCTCCACCTTGCCCTCCTCGTCGGCCGCCGGCTCGGGAACCTTTTCGGGCTCCACCCGCAGCACGCAGCACCCGAGGCCCAGATCCCTCACCCGCTCCCCGATCTCGTCCATCTTCTTCCAGTCGTCGCCCGCGATCTTGGGGAACATCTCCACCAGCAGCCTGCGCAGCGTCTCCTTCTTCCGGAGCACCACGACGCGGTCGGGGCCGACGTAGCCGTGCAAGATGGGCATGCCCTCGCTCTGGATGCGCCACCGGCAAACGTCGGCCGAGGGCGCGTCCTGCTTGACGAACATCTTGACGCCGCCGTGGACGAACTTGACGCCGCGCCCCTCGTTGAGGACCAGGATGTCGCGGACCAGGGCGGAGGTGTAGTAGATCGACTTGGCCGGCTCGCCGAGCGCGTTGCGCACCATGTAGCGGTCGGCAGGGAAGCGCGGCGAGATGTGGTAGAAGGAGCACACCGATTTGATGACCTCGTGGTCCGGCGGGAGGTACTTGAAGGGCTCTTCGTAGGGTTCCTTGGGCTTCTTTTGGGACGCGTCCTCGGCTTGGTCGGCCGGCGCGGCCGCGGCGGTGGTGGAGGGGGCCTGCGCGGTCGGCTCGGGCTGGGCGGAAGCCTCCTGGGCCGGGACCGCTTCGCCCTGGGCGGCAGGGGTCTCGACGTTGGCCGGCGTCGATGCGTCCGCGTTCGCATCCGCGTCCGCGGCTGCGGCTGCGGCTGCGGGCTCGTCGGCGGCCGGCTCCTCGGAAAGCCTCACCTTCTTTGCGCCGGCATCATCGCCCTCGCCTTCGCCCTCAACCTCGTCCAGGGGCCGTTTCGGGGCGGCCGCGGCCTGGCCGTTGGGCTTGGTCGGCTGCCGGCGCGCCTCCTCGGGCTTGGCCTTGAACTCGGCCTTCTTGCGCAGCGCCGTGATGAAGAAGCCGCCCGTGTCCTGCTGGTGGGCGTAGACGCGCATGCAGCGCTCGAGGGGCAGGTCGGCGCAGTCGCTGGTGGCGGGGCGCGGGAACATGCTCTCGACGAGGCGGCCGGGGGCGATGCCATCCTCGGTCGACTTGGTGTACTCCTCGACCTCCTCCCACGTGTTCCACATGCGGCCCGACTTGTCCATGATCTTCCACTTGCGCATGCCGGGCTTGCGCTTGAGCAGGGGCAGCTGGTCGCTGCAGTCGATGATCTCGATCTTGTCGGGCCCGCCGCAGCGCTCAATGGCGGCGGCGACGACGGCCTCGTTCTCGACAGGGTTCATGCTGCAGGTCGAGTAGACGACGCGGCCGCCGGGCTTGAGCATCTGCAGGGCGCGGACGAGGATGCGGACCTGGGTCAGGTGCAGGCCGAGGGCGTTGCCCGGGGCCCAGTCCTTCCAGAGGTTCACGTTCTTGCGGAGGGTGCCGTCGCCGGAACAGGGCACGTCGGCAAGGATGCGGTCGAACTTGAGGTACATGGGCTTGTTGGGGTTCTCCGGGTTCTGTATCCTCAGGGCGGGGTACATGGTGGCGTCGTGGTTGGTGACGATCATGTTGGGAGACGACAGGCGCTTGAGCTGGTGGATCAGCATGTGGCTGCGCTTGTAGTCGGCGTCGTTGGCGATGAGCAGGCCGGTGGCGCGGCCGTCGTCGCCGGGATCGGTCTCAAGACGAGCCGCTTCGTCCTCCTCCTCGTGGGCATCCTCCTCGCCGGCGACGCCGGCGGCGGCGGCGGCGGGGTCACCCTCGGCCGCGAACGAGCGAATGACGCGGCGGATGCGAGCCTCCTCGCCGCGGTGGATCATCTCGAGCAGCTGGGCGGCCTTGCTACCCGGGGCGGCGCACAGGTCGAGGACGGTCATGCCAGGGCGGACGTCCATGAGCAGCGGCGGGATCATGCTGACGACCTCCTGGCGGCTGATGTTGCCGACGCTGGTTTCGGAGACGAGGAACTTCTGGAAGGCGGCAAAGGGCGGGAACTTGCGGATGACGTTCTTGGGGGTCGTCATGGACCAGGCCAGCGAGTCGGGGTACCAGGGGACGGGCTTGGGGGGCTCGACGGCGACGCCCTCGTGGGTGATGCGCGTGATCTCGGGGATGTAGCGGGTCTGGAGCAGGCGCCTGACGGCGAGCGCATGGCCCTTGGAGCCGCAGAAACGAAAGCTGTTGGGAAGCTCGCGGCGCAGGGCGGTCCAAAAGTCGGCGCGCTCCTCCTCGGGCAGGTCCAGCAGGGTATTGTAGTACTGCTCGAGGCGCTTGTTCTCCTTGACCACCTCGGGGAACCGGGCGTAAGGGCGATGGTCGGCGCGGTTGTCACGGTTGTCGCGGCCGTCGCGGCCGTCGCGACCTCCCCGGCCGCCGCCGCCTCTGCGTCCCTGGATGCCAATGGCGATGTCAGCACCGAGCTGTCGTCGGACATGTTGTCGTCGCTTGCGCCCGTCGAGGTCGAGGGGAGACCGCCAGGCTTCTTCCATCCATTGTGGCTGGAGGGGTCACGAACCTTCTTTCCACGTCCCATGTTGTAGCCTCTTGATAGAGACGGAATTGCGGCAATCAGAGAAGGTCGGGTGTGATGATTGACGGCCGAGAGACACGTCAATCGCATGCGCAACACGGCAGAGGAGATTGACGCCGATGAAAAAAAAAAAGCGACCGAAGGTGAAGCTGCAAAATGTGGGGGCGGGGACCCGGAATGTGGGGCTCGGATGGAGTGGGTGGGTGGGTCCAGACCGTGTCAGCAGCAGGCTTTGGAGAGATCAACACTGTGCGCCGCTGGTCTACTGTGTAGTAATTACGGCGTACTCGTACGCTAGTGACATGGTAGTATTAGGTACATGCTACACGGTAGAGTGTGCTTTCCACCACCTGCGTAGCACACACTACGAGGCTGTCGTCTCTCAAACACGCATCGATCGAGGCTTCAGACAATGGTTTAGAGGTGCGAGGTGCGAGGTGCGAGGTGCGAGGTGCGAGGTGCGAGGTGGCGTGGCGTGCCTTGTTCTTACGCAAGGTCCCAGCGGCATCCAGGTAACGTTCTCCCTATGCTACATGCGCCTTGGCTTCCTCACCCGTCCAACAACCCCACGGCCCAGTGCACGACGCGATCAACCCCCTCCCCGCGAATGGCGCTGACGGGGATGGCGGCGCATTCCTTGGTCCAAGCACCCTCGACGCCGCTCGGGTGCGGGACCTCGCCGTGCGTGATGGCCGTGAGATAGTCGCGCAGCTCGACAAAGTTTTCGGCCGTGTCGGGCAGGTCCCCCTTGGTGGCCACGACAAACCACGGCTTGCCGGCGATGTGGAGGCCGCCGGTGCTGGCGACGGAGAGGTCCTCCGGGCTGTGCACCCCGCTCGGCCAGAAGGTGGGATCCTCCGGGTCGATGTCCCCGTGGCGGCCCAGGTTCGTGCCGGCCGAGGGGCTCCAGTCGACGGCGGCCTGCCGGCGACGGGCGCGCTCCTCCTCGTCGCGCATCTGCGCGTACAGGCCGACCTCGAGCCACAAGGCCTTGAGCGCCTGCACGGCGTTGCCCGCCGAAAGATCAACGACGAAGGCCAGCACGCCGGCCCGCTCGACGTGCCGGAGAAACGCCATGCCCAGCCCCTTGTCGAGGTGGGCGCCCTCGATCAGGCCGGGGATGTCGGCGACGGTGAAGCGCGTGCGGCGCTCCTGCTCGGGCACGGGCTCCATGGAGAAGGGGTCGTGCTGCCCCTTGACCTTGCGGTAGCTCGTGAGCAGCGGGCGGCCTTTGTTGTTGTCGAGCACGACGGTGCCGATGTTGGGCTGGAGCGTGGTGAAGGCCCAGTTGCCGACGCGGGTACGGCTGTTGGTGATGGAGCGAAGGAGGGTGCTCTTGCCTGCGTTGGGCAGCCCGACGAGGCCGACGTCGGCCAGGAGCCGGAGCTCCAGCTCGATCTCCAGCGAGATGGCGCGCTCGCCGCGGGTGGCGAACATGGGCTTGCGGTTGTCCTTGGTGACAAAGTGCGGGTTCCCTAGCCCGCCCAGGCCTCCCGCCGCCAGCAGGATGGGCCGCGGCGTCGGCTTGGACAGGTCCAGATGGATCGGCGCCTTGGGCTGCTGGAGGACGCGATCGCGGCGCGGGAGGGGGGGCAGCTGGATGCTCTTGAGCTCGGTCGTGGAGGCGCCCGGATAGAGAATCCAGCGGCTCCGCTCCGCATCTTCGTCTGGGGGCTCGGCGTCGGGAGGCTGATCGGTCAGCATGCTGCGCCGCTTCCGGGCGCTGAGGAAGAAGCGCGCCTCGGCCTCGGGATCGTCACGGCGAAGCTCGCGCACGATGGTCCCGACGGGCACGGGGATGACAACATCATCGCCGCGGGTGCCGCCGCGTGAGCTACCCCGACCGCTCTTCCCCTTGCCAGCGCGCACAACCTTTCTCCGGGCGAGCTTGTGCAGCGACGTCTCTCCGTGGACGGCCTGGATGTAAACGCTGCCGCCGTGGCCGCCGTCGCCGCCGTTGGGGGGTCCGTCGGGCAGGTAGGCCTCACGGTGGAACGAGATGCAGCCGTGGCCGCCGTCGCCGGCGTAGAGGGTCAAGCGGGCCTTGTCGGCGAAGCTGGATATGGCGTAGTCGTCGGGAGCCGGGTTCAGCCGGGACGGGGGGTACTCGGAGGGGGCGGCGTCGGTGCTGCGATGCCGCCGAGCGCCGGCCAGGGCTCCAGCGCTCGTCCGGGGAGCGCCATTTTGGAAGAAGAGCGACGGATAGAGGAAGGGGAGGAACACGCGGGGGCTGCGTGTACCGCACGGGCTGCGGCAGGCCATGGCGGGGGTTGTGGGCTTTTTTTCTTTTTTTTTTTATCATAATTCTCGAGGGCGCCCATCGACATGGACGCGCCAACGGGATTGGGGGAAATTTGGTGAGTGAGAATCCCGATAAGATAAGGACCGTGCAAGGCCGGGCCTTTCGCAGGTGACGTCCATTCCCTCAGTTGTTGGGCGAGCACCACCCAACCCTCCCGGTCGGAAGTTACCGATGCCGAGCCGGGAAAACCCCAGTTGAGGTGCCCACTCGACCCTTTTTTGTCCGTCTTGCCGATCTTCATCGCAACCATCCAACCCTCCAACCCGGCCTTTTTTTTGTTCTTTTGTTGTTCTCATATTGTCAATTTCAAGATGGATCAAGACCACCATCTCAACGTCCCCCTCCCCCCCCCCTCTCCCAATTTCCCCAGGTCTTGTCCCGCCAGTTTGAACACCATGCACGCGCTTGGGTCCGGGGAAGGGATCAACAGTCCCATCGGAACCCTCGGGCTGCAGTAGCCGCATTCGCTAACGGCCTTGGTGAGCTTGATGCCCAGTCACGAGTGGCGGCGTCCCGTGGACGGTTTTGTGTGCTGTCCATGCGGGGGTTCCACGCTGCATTTGGCCGCATGGACAACGAGCATTGGGCCTCTTGTTCCATGCTCGCCGCGTTGCAGTTTTCATCGTCGGTCAGTCGTCGGCTGCCGGGGCTGCGTAGGTTACCCGGCCTGGACTGGCCCTCCGGGGGACAGCAAGCCGAAGATGCGGTCAGCGCTGCTGGAACAGGTGATGCAGGTGGATGTGCTGCGTACTAGTATAGTAGGTGGGATGAGCCGTCTTTTCTCCCGCCGTGGGCCTTGCCAACCCGCAACAACAAGAAGCAGAAGCCAGGACGTCCTGGTTTGGAGTGCAGTCTTGATTTGGCCAGAGGATCTGGCTGGTTTGCTGTCCGCATGGGAGAGGTGAGGTGCGTACTGCGTATAGGACTCGTGCAAAAGAAGCATCCATTCATTCCTATTGATCTGCACTGCACGTGTTGCTTTCCTTCCCCTTCTCTCCCGTCCGTCTCGGCTTCCCGGGAGCCATTTTCTTTGCTTTCTCTGCCTGTCTCTCTTTCCCCTCTCCTCCCACCTGGATCCACCCCCCCGGCCTCGTCCCCTCCTCGCGGCCCCGGATCGTTCGCTCCAACCCCTCGTTCGGTCGTCTGCCAGCTGCCAACCCCTCCGTTGGCAAGCAACAAACGTCGTCTCGACCAGCGTCTCAACGTTTGGTTACCTACCTATCGGCTAGGGACAACGCAAGCTCAACCTCGAACCCGACACAACCTGAACGCCCCCCCGGTGAACAACACCCATCGTCTCGCCACCCGCATCCGCCAGAACAACAACGACAACAAAAGACGAATCAGGCCCGTCCACTTGCACCCAGCCTCTGCAACAGTCGCTGGAGCCCCAACCTGCATCTCCACCGCATCCAAACCGTACCCAGTGCGACACACGAAACAGCTCGTCGCGGGATTGGGCCCCCGCCCAGACCATCGCCTCGCCGGACTGGCTGACCCAGACATTGGGCCGCTGCACCCTGCAGACCAATTGCTGCCAGAGGCCCTGCATTCGAGCCACGACACAGAATTCCACTCTCAACGTGGTTAAGCCGCGCCTTGGTCTCCCACCCCACCCCCCCCCCCCCCCCTCCAACCTCCAACCTCCAACCAGCCTCTCAACTCTCCTTCTCGCTCGTCATCGGCTGTTCCGCCTCTCATCGACACCTCTCCTCAGGTTCCGTGAGACCCTCTCTCGTCGTCTCTCACCTCTCTACCTACCTCTCCCTCTCCCTCTCCCTTCGCAGCCCTCGCTGTTCTAGATTCCCGCTTCTGGTCTCATCCACGACATCCCCTCACCCCCGATCGCCCTCTCCCCTCCCCCTCATACCCCCCCCGGCTTTCAACCCCCCGCGGCATACGTGTGTCTGTATCGACGCCCTACTTCTGCGGTTTTGGTATTGCCTCTGCCGCTGGCTGCTGTTGTGTCGCGCTGCTGCTGCTGCTGCTGCTACTGCTGCCGCCGCCGCCGCTGCCGCTACTGCTCGACGACTCGCGTGCTATCACCACAACAGGTGAGTCCATAGTCCGCCCATCTCTCATCTGTCGTCCACGCCCTACTCCTCCTCCTCCTCCTCCTCTCTCCCTCTTCCACCTCTTTCTCCTATCCTCTTCTTGCACTTGTTTGCTGCCCAGGGCCCAGGGACACCGCTTGCGTGTTCCCTATCTTCCCGGCCACCCTCACCCTCTCACAAGCACTCTCCCCTCTTTCCACCTCCTCCTCCCATCATCTACCACATACGTCGATCTGTCGTCTTCTCGTCGTCGTCGTCGTCGTCGTCGTCGTTGTCGTCGTCGTCGTCATATCTCTCTCTCTTCTTCTCCTGGGCAGGGCCCTGCATCTGCCGGTCATGACCAAGGCCATGACCACACTACCGTCTATGTCAGCCTTTTCTGTATCACTAGGTTGAACCTCAGTGCTGCTGCTTTTTTTTCATATATATCCGACACCTCGTTGATGCTACGAGCACAAGCACTAAAATCATGCCTACCAGAGAATACAACCCGTCTAAGCCGCCGAAAGGCGTCGTCAGGATGGATCCGGACTGCGCCATCTGCCACGCCCCGGCCTCGTACGCCTGCGAGTGCGAGGCCAAGGGTCTGGAGCAGGCCGTCCGCCAGGCCGAGAGCCGTATGATGCAGTCCATCTACAATGACATCCGGTAAGCCCGCCGCGGCTTTCCCTCCCCCGGGTTCCTCTCACGACCTTGATGGCTGACCGGATTCTTGCAGATCTTGGGTCCGCGCTCACGCTCAGGACTACATCCTCGAGTACTTCCGTCTCTTGACCGAACGCCGCAAGACGGCCCACGCCCAGCACATGGAGCGCCTCACCGCCCATGCCTACCATTACTACAACGCCCCACCGCATCAGAGCGAAGTCGCCGCTGCCCAGGCCCAGCTCAAGCGCGGCATCGATGAGGACTGGCAGGCCTCGGTCCAGCGCTACCCGGAAGTTCTCGAGTACTTTTACAGCCTTGTCGAGCTGACCCTGCCCGACGACAACGAACCCGCCGTCAAGGACCCTCCGCTCAGCGCCCTCAGCGGGCCTCGCAAGCAGCCCCGCCGCGTCACCGCCGGCGGCGCCGCTGCGCCTACCGTCGCCTCCGGACCGAGCTTCTCCACTCACAACCAAGATTTGGCCATGCCCCGCGGCCGTACCCCGCCGCCGCCGCCGCTCGAGCCTCTGCGTGAGCGGAGGACCCCGGCTCCTCATCGGGAGCGCCGCCAGTCTTTCCACCGCGGAATGGAGCGTAGCATTCCGCCGCCGCCGCCGCCCCCTTCTTTCTACCCGCCGCCGTACGGGCACTAAGGCCCTCGGGGGATGGTCCCGGTCCAACGCACGCGCCTCAATCGAACCGGAATAGCATAATCAAGACACAACATCCTCCACGCCAGGAAAGTGTTTTGCATTATCACTTCGCTCGGCGAGAGCATGCTCGGCACCGAGGCCCAACTTTACCGACATCCGTCGAGCTTCTAATACAGCTCCTTACACGCCACGCTCACGACTTTATGGCTGCATGATGCAAAGTCTCGGACTCTCCCTTGTGGTTACAACTCTCACGACACGGCTTGGCTTGCATTGCCTCAGTTGCGGATTTTTGGTTTCGTTTCTTCTCGTCTTGGGTGGCATCTCGGAGTTTTCGTTTATCCATTGCTGATTCTTTCCTGGGTTTCGTCTCATATCTTCATTTCTCTTGCACGCAAAGTTGGCTCCAGACGGTGGCGTCCTGGGATGGGAGCATCCTCAGTCAGCACACGCTCCTTTTTTTTTTTTCTTTTGAACACTATTAGCGGGTCTTTGTCGTTCAGGCTTCTTTTTCTCCTCTCCCTCACAGGGACCGGGAAACGGGACGGGCATTTTTGGAACCCTTCGACGACACACCGCGAGCAGCTTCGTCCTTCTGCCTCCGCCTCACCAAGCCAACTGGCAGCGACGAGCGGCGGCGGCGGTGGCATTTGATGGTCCTCGCGTTGGAGCTGGGGAAAAACATGCGACGAACAGCCAGCCTCTTTCACCCTCATCGCTTCCTGACCTCGTTCGGCATCTATCAGGGGTCGGTTCCAGAGGCGGCGCTTCGCGATCATGGGATAGTCAACGGACTGTCCGGCTCTCGACATAACGCGGATGACATCGACATGACGAACGGACGAACGGCCTGCGTGGTGTCTTCAGCGCATTTTATCGGCATGGAACGAACACAAGATTGAGCATTCGATTGGATATCGTGTGAAAATGGGCTGCGTTCTGCTGTTTCTTTGTCTCGTTTTTTTGGTTTTGGCTTCTGGTAATTTGTTGGTTGCAAGAGAATCTTGCGAGGAGGATGGCTGGTGCGAACAGGCTGTCTCTGGAGACGGAGGTATCGGCTTCCGAGCGATGGGACGAGGGACGGGCGGCGCAGGTTGATGAGTCTGGAAAAAGATGCTGGGGGCTTTTTGGAAGCGGGTGATACGGCGGTCTCGATATGCATGGTATCTGGCCTTGAGAGCAGCGGGTATGGATGCGGGCGCCGGTGCGGATGCGACTACCTGCCATGACCACGACTACGACGACCTGGGGTTGCCCCGACGGCCGAGCAATGCTTACTGGCTTATGGCCGCTTGGGCTGGTGCTTCTGCATCAGCATCGAGCAGCTGGCTAGCTGGCTGTTCGGCCGTGGCGGCTCTAGGGACTTCGGTCTGGTTTGGTCTGGTTCAGGACTGCTGTCTGCCATGGAAGCCCGTGTCTACCACGCTTCTGCTCAGGGTGAAAGGTCGGCTTCGAGAGGCTTCCCCGCTCTGTTTTCTCGCCTCCTCCTCGTTTCGGCTTCTTCTCTGGTCGGTCTCCTCTTACTGCCGTGGCGTTGATTCCACTCTCTGGTTAGAGGCCTTTTTTTTTTTTTTTTTGTTGTTGTTGTTGTGTGTGTGTGTGTGTGTACATAGATACCTATTTGCCAAATACTATGGGGTGTAGCTAGATGTGGTGTGATTAGGCATACAGATACGGCACGCTTTACGGGTGACGGGGCGCTGAGCAGATATGTGCAAGATCGAACGCGTTTCAATCCCAGTGTCTATTTCATCGTATGCTTGCATCTTCGTTCTGCCACCCACGTCCCTTTCAGTTCCTTTTCATCTCTCTCATCTGCCCTGCCCTCGTCTGGTCCCCTCAAACAAACGATGATCACATATCATGGAGCTTGAGAAAATAACGACCGCTGTACCCATTCGCGCCCGCGACCCTTCCAGCTGGGACGCATAGCTACTGGAAGCGGAGCGACCGAACAACATGGAACCGAAAAGGGACCGCGTCCCGTAGCTTTCTGGTGGCACGATGGGTTGATCACACACATGAAGCATCCGAGAACCCTTGAGAAGCAACGCGAGCCAACGAGAAAAAATCGCAAAGATTGAAAGACGACGTGGAACGAGGACATGCGAGAAGAAGACGATATCACCTAGATGCCCGAACAAGGGCGAGCCGGAAACGAAGCCCAGGAGCGTTGGAGTGCGTGTTTTGTATGGAGACAACGCAACAAGAACACCACAATCACGCACAGCTGCCCGATGGATGGAGACCCTATCCCTATCAACCCCTCCCCGGTGAGGCGCGATAGGCCCTCCCTTCTTTTCCCCTTCTTCTAGAGGGAGCCATCAGACAGCCTTCACGGACAGACCAACGCACATGGCACATCCCCAGTTGTCATTCCGAGAGACTTTTTTTTTGCCAGACCGGTTCCGCCTGGCGCCGTTCTCGCGGAGCTCTGGGCGCGTTGGACGCCGGGGGGTCACGAGAGTGCGTGCGTGTTTCTACGGGCGGAATGCGGAGCAAGGACAGCGTTCGTTGGAGACCGTACATGGGCCCTGAGGGGGGGAGGGGGGGGGGAGGGGGTGGAACGACAACCCCTGGGCAAGGACACCAGGAAATCCGCGGTACGGGCCCGGCACGCAACCGTGGGAGAAGAAAATGGGGGATAGAAGTTGGGAAAAGACAACCGATGTGGTAGTGATGGCCAGGGACCGTCCATCATCATCGTCGTCGTCGTCATCGTCGTCGTCGCCGTTGTTGTCACCGATCGGGTCCGGACCCGGAACCTGGCTACGAAGACCAACCAACGCCCCCTCCCGGGAAGTCCACGAGGGGGGTCAGGTCTCCGGAGCCCCTGAAGTCCGGAACCGAGTTCTCGCTTGTCCGCCCTGGCACCGGATACATGGCGCCGGAAAGACAAGGCGGATGAGGCGGACGGTGTGGCATGAAGAATACAGGGAAGAGAACGGTGTGAAAGGGCGCCCTCGCTACCTACCTTTCTAGGTTCTGGGTACGAAAAAATGGTTAGACCGATACAAGCGAAGAGGAAGATGGGGGGTGAAGAAGGGGGGGGTGGGTATGGCATTTCATGACATGTCATGGCATGGCATGGCATGGCATGTCATGGCATGGCATGGCATGGCATGTCATGTCGTGGCATGAAACAGGTTCAGGTCGACCAGATGTGAGTATCCGAACAAGATCGATGGCGACGATGAGAAACAATGAGGTGAGCCGGAGGAGGGCAGGGCAGATGCCCAACCCTGCACAGCCCGGTTGCCGCATGCGGTGCGTGCGTGAACGGGGCGGTGGAGGGGAGGGGTGCGAGCTGGGAAAAAAAAAAAAAAAAAAGGAAAAATCAAAACGGTGTTGTTTTGTTGGTTCGCGCGCGTTGCCGACACGACACGTCAGGGAGGGAGATTGGGCTGCGATGGGGCAGAGTTGGAGGTCACATGTCGTGGTCTGTAGGGCCCGGACCAGCGGGAAGGCCCGAGATGGCTGGATGGGAGCAAGACGATGAGTGGACATGCCTAGATCGGTTGTGCCTAGGCAGGTAGGTAGGCCACGATAGATCGGATGGGACGAGAGGGGTGGTGCGGTGCATTAGGGGTGCGTGTAACAGTGTGTTCGTTCGGCACGTTGCTGTGGCGACACGTTGGGAGATCGGCCAGGGGTAGATCTAATGACAACACCAAAGATGCGTCTGATGTTTCGTGTAGATGGAAGAGGGTAGTAGTAGTAGTAGTAGTAGTAGCAGATATAGATATCGCATGTTTAGTGATCAAACTGTAACCACTTGCTACTACTACTACTGCTACGACTATGCAAGCGGACGTGCTGACGGAATCTAGCCAAAAGTATAAAATAAAAGTAAAAGCGATATTATCCATTCCCAAATGCACCGACAGCCTGTCTAACTAGAGAGATGATAAAGAATCATGCTTCATGTTGTTCCCATACCCAACCGAACCTTGGCATGTAAAGTAAAGAAAGAAAAAAAAACAGATATGGCTAGAAACCGCTTTCTTCCAAACACCCCCCAAACACCGAACGCTGTGTGCATCCCAGATCATCACCGCAACACCACCGGGCGTCAAACTTGGTTGGAACTCAGGGTATCCTGTGACTAAAGCAAAGAGAAACAAAACATCAGAGAGAAAAACAAAGGGAGCGCAAGCCTTGAGAAACGAAGTGGAGGAAACAGGACGAGGCATGGGAAGATGGATGATGAACAGGAAAGGAAACAAGTAGGGGAAAACAGTGAAAAGGAGAGGATGTTCATGAAGCATTCGACAATCGGCGGGAAAAGGGCGCTAGGGCAGAGAGAGAGAGAGAGGGGGGGGGGGAGGAGAGAGGAGGCTGGATCAAGCGCAGCACCCGCTCCGCCTCCCCGAAGCCGTCTCGACAAAGACCCTCGCGGCCACCAGCCCTTCAAGTCCGCCGCGCATGTGCTGCTCCAGCCGCCCCTCTCCCTGGCCCCATTGCTGCTGCTGTTGTTGTTGCTGCTGCTGCTGCTGCTGCTGCTGCCGCCTCTCCTCCTGCAGCCGGACCTGCCACTCGGGCGGGGCGTGCAGGACGCGGGGCCTGAGGTACGCGTCGGCAGCGGCCTCCTCGAAAGACGGGAGGTCCTGCGGCCCCGGCCCCAGCCCCGGCTCCGGCTCCGACTCCGCCGCCGCCTCCTGGCCGTGGCGGCGGTCGGCCGAGGAGGAAGAACGCGGCTCGGCCGACCCGACGGCCACCTGCATCGGCACCACGAGCGTGATCTTCTCGCCCGCCGAGCCGGCCAGGGCGACGGTCAGGTGCAGGGCGTAGACGCGCGAGAGGATGCACGAGTGGAAGGTGGGCACCAAGGTCTTCCTGTCGGTGGGGAGGACGACGGGGATGGAGAGGGTGGTGGCGTAGGCGGCGGTCTGCTGCTGCGCCGAGGGCGTTGGCTTCTTGGGGCCGTCGTGCGCCGGGCCGACGCGGCGGTACCGGCCGTTCTCGAAGACGAGCTTCTTGGGCGCCGGGGCGGGAAGCGACGGGGGGATCGAGGCGCCTCCGCTGTTGCTGCTGCTGCTGCTGCTGCCGCTGCTGCTGTCGCTTCCGGCGTAGCCGGAATCCCGGCGGGAGATGAATCCTCGGATGGACGGCTCCGGCGAGGCCGGGGCGACGGGGGTCCAGCCGGGCTGCTCGGACAGCGTCACGGGCGGGAGGGAGACGCTCGTGGAGTAGTGGCCGCGGCGGGCGAGCTGGTAGGAGCCGTGCCACTCGCCGAGGTTGGGGAAGGACGAGATGGTGCCGGACGCGAAGAAGGTGTGGGCGGCCAGCTTGGCCGAGACGCTCTTGACGCCCGGCGGCAGGACGGGGCGGGCGGCCGAGGACGGCCGGGGCTCGGCCGGCGCAAAGGTCAGGCGGATGTGCGCCATGGGGTGGGACATGACGCGGCGGCCGTCGGGAGACAGGACGGCGGGGCTCGGCTGGAAGGCCTCGGCGGTGATGCGGCCGTAGCGGGTGGCGAGCAGGGACCTGCGCAGGGCCTTGGTCTTGGACATGCGGTAGAGGCCGTCGGCGTCGGACACGCTCAGCGGGGGCTCCTCGACGCTCGCCGGCAGGACGTTGATGGCCTGGCAGGCCTCCATGACGCGGACCTTGCGGCCGTCGTCGTCGCGGATGACGCGGGCCTTGACGGCGTACTCGACGCGGGTCATGCGGGGGCCCATGTCGTCGCGCTCCCAGGCGCCGAGGGACGGCGGGAGAAGCAGGTGGTGCTGCTGGACCTGGTCGGCGAGGCGCTCGTGGTTGCAGGCGTTGATGGTGAGCTGGCGGGGGATGACAAAGTTGAAGGGGATCGTGCACGTCTCGCCGGGCTCGAGCACGCGGGGCGCGGGGTAGGCGGACTCGGGCACGGGCATGACCATCTTGAGAAAGGTGTGGGTGATCTCCTGGGGCGCGCTCATGCCGTCGAACATGGTCCTGGTCTGGCCGAGCAGGACGATCTGGATGGACTCGAAGGGCACGGGGCGCCTGGTGGTGATGGCGATGTGGCCCGCCACGGGGGACAGCGAGGTGAACACCTTGGAGGCATAGTGGTCGTTGAGGACGACCCGGATGTCCGACTTGTTGGAGGCGGTGATGCTGGAGACCATGCCGGGGGCAACGCTCGCCGCCTTGGGGGATATCTTGGTGGCCATGCTGGGCGGCTTGGTCAAAAGGACCGAGGGGGTGGTCGAGTCCCAGGAAAGGGGGGTCTTTGTCTCTCTGTCTCTCTCTCTTCCTCTTTCTCCTTCTCTCCCTCTCTCAACGCCGTTGGAAGGAAGAGCGGGACAAAGGAGGTGGACTTCTTTTACACCTCGATGGATGCCCGAGGCAACGTCTCGTGTTCTGCGTATATATACGTCATGGAGGAGGGTGGGGGGAAGGGGGGAGGGATTGGTCAGGAGAACAGACAAGAGCCCCTCCCCCCCTTTTGTGTGGGACGGCCCTGCGGTTGACATGCGCTTAACATGGTGGTTGACTCATTGCAAAGCATGTCGAAGCTCGATCCGCCAGCCCAGCCGCAGCCCGCCTCGGACATGCGCAGCCGGGACGCTGTGTGCCCCATAGGAACCATACTATACGGCCAGGCAGGGAGCTCGACCCTGGAAGGGTGGTGTCTAGAAGGCACCCATCCAGCCTTCTGGCCATTCAAGAATGCCGGGTTGGGGCATGCAGGGGGCTTGATTGGCGAATCCGACGAGACCGACCCATGGGGGAGGGTGTGTCACCCGACAGCGCGGGATGGGGCTCCCGAGGCTGGGTCCGGCGGGAGCAGCACCAAGCGCCTGTATAGTATAGTACAGCACCTACTGTGTACGCCAAGACACGAGGTGAAGAATCATGGATGCTGATGCTCCGCATGCTGAGCGCTAGCGTGGTAGAGTTCCACCCCGGGGCCCGCGCTCGTTCATGACGCCAGCGGATTCGTGAACCTGGGATCCTTGGCATTCGTCTCGGGCCGCATGTCGGGAGAAAGGCGTACGGCATGCCGAGCGGGTGTCGGACTCCGATGTGCGGCCTTCGGCTTTACCCTTCGGGGCGCCCCGTGTGCTCCCTTTCTCTTTGCCAGAGGCCCTTTCTCTGGTGCCAGGCGCCGGTGTCGGCAGCCACGTTGACATGAGCCAAGGTAGTTAGACCACCTTATGTATGTACAGACGTACTTGGTAACTAATACTGTCCAGTACTACTAGTAGAAGCTGGTTGTCTTTTCCACAGCCCAACCCCCTTCTGCAGAAGAGTTTCGTTCCTCTTGGGTTCGGCAGCCAGACAAGAAGAAGAAGAAACAAAACCAACATGGAGTGGATCACAAAGCACGAAGCGCCACCTTCTTTCCACCGTCTTCGTTCGGAGCCGGCCACTTGGTCATGGACTCGTCGTCGCTAACAAGCGCCTTTGGAGGTTTAGTTAGTGTGATGTTGCATTGGACAGGCCGGGGTTGCGCCTCCGTGGTTCGTGTGACATTGCAGATGCATGTTGGAGTCATCGGCGAACCGCTTCCAGCGTCTTCCAGACCGTAAAACCCAAGCAACAAAAGGGTAAGAGGAAAAAAAAAGAAAAAAAAACTTGATGCACTAGTACGATCCACGAGGATCCGCTGTTTCCTGCAAGAAGAGATTTCCAGACCCGCTTGTCGTCAAGTGCCTTTGGGATCCACGCCATCGGTGTGTCATGGCCGTCGGCAGCTCGCGCAGCGCAACCCCAGCGTCGTGTTGGTCACGTCAAGGTTGGGTATACGCAGTACTGTGTAAGTCGAGCCGGGTCCTAAAGGATCGGGAAGTCAAACGCGGCCCTGGCCTGGGTTTGTACCACACAGTATAAGCCAGCAACCATACTAGTATGGAACCATAGGCAACGAAAAGCGCAGCAGTTGGGCGGATATTGGGAGAAAAAAAAGTTTCCGTCGATCCATGACATGGCGTCAGGCAGAATCTTTTCACCGGAGGGCGCAGTCGCAGCGTGTTCTAGAGGAGGGGAGGGGGGGGGGGGGGGGGGAATATTGTGACAGCCCGGGACTCGAGCTCGTATGTGATGTGATGGGGTGCGGTGCGCCTTTTGCTTGACATGTTGACAATTTCTATGCCGTACACAGTGGTGTAACTTACTTGTAACGAACTGTTGCAATTTCCTGGACCATGACTGACCCTTACCCTGATCCCAACCCTTTCTCCAAAAAAACAAAAAACCCTGGGCCCTTGCGCCCTTCGGCTTTGCCTCCCTCCTCTCCCTCCCACCCCACCAAAAAGAAAAGATCGGGCCCACATCTTCCCGGGGCGGCGGGTCCACAGGCTTCAGCAAATGCACGGGATCCCCGGGCTTCAGGCGGATTGTGATGGGTCGTGATGCGCTGACGTGCCCAAGGACGCTGGCCGAAAAAGGAAAAAGAAGAGTCATCTGTTGTACAAATCTCATCTTTTTCCTGTCAGCACATCAGCACATACTATGGTACATACTGTGTAGTTGAAATTGTTCTGGCGCTTGTTTTTGTGTCACCTTGCTCTTACGAAAAGCAGGCTCCTCTACAACTATAGTATTGTACCAAAAGTGGGGGGGGGGGGGGGGAGGTTGTATCTGATATGGCTGTGCTATGCCTGGTGATGAGGCTTGAGGCTAGTTACCTGGTGAAAGGGGTCTACATAGTAGTTATCCGCACCCTGTGGATTGCAAAGCGCAAGTCCAAGCCCACCTGCTCGAACCACAACAGCCCTCCTCTGCTGCTCTGAAGGCAATCCGGACCTGGCGGCGATGCAACCTGACGGCGATGCCGACGATGACGGCTCGTCTACGGGTAGAGAGGTCTATGTCTTGTTTCTGTGGTAGGTCCCGAAAGACCTCCTGGGTGCGTGGCTATGCGAAGCACGCTTCTACGGATCGATGATGATGCACGTACACAGGACCACGCGTCCTTGACCGATCCATCCTCCCAACAAGAGGAGAGAGAGAGAGAGAGAGAGAGCAGTGCCACTAGTGCCACGAAATGTACAGCATGATGCCGGCCCCCAAGGCAATGGCGGCAAACTGCACCAACGTCTTGCGCAGCTCCGCGCCGCGGTTCGGGCCCGTCTCGAGCAGCTCCGGGATGACGGCCACGGTGCCGACGTAGAGGAACGTTCCCGCCGTGAAGGGCAGCAGCATGTCGCCCCAGGTGAGGCTGGTGCCCCAGAGGCCGTCGCGCATGCCCATGCTGCCGGCTCCGCCGCCGTCGCCGGCCGCCGAGCCGCCCGCTCCGCCGCCGAGCTCCTGCACGGCGATGCCGATCAGCGTGCCCAGCAGCGCGCCCACGGCCGTGACGAACTGGGCGCCCATGGCCTGCCGCTTCGAGAAGCCGGCCTGCACGAGCAGGGCAAAGTCGCCAACCTCGTGCGGGATCTCGTGGAAGAAGACGGCCATGGTGGTCGTGGCGCCGATGGCGGGGGACGCGTAGAACGAGGCCGACATGGCGAGGCCGTCGGTGATGTTGTGCGTGAAGTCGGCGCTGCGGAATCGCGTCAGCCACGGTCCGTTCCGCGTGCGAGACGCGCAGGAAGAGGTACCACCCCCGGCAGCGGGGGCCCAATGAGGCCGGGAACGTACATCATGTTCAGCAAGCCCCCAAGCTTCGCCGAGGGGTTCTTGTCATGCTCCTTCTTCTTCTTCTCCTCCTTCTCCTCGACCGCCGCCGCCGCCGCCGACGTCGCATCCGCAGCGGCCCCCTTCCTCTTCCTCAGCCCGTCCTCCTTCGCCTCCACCCCGGTGACCGTCGCCGTCCCGTTCTCCTCCTTCTTTTCCGCATGTCCGTGCGAGGGAGCGTGCGAGTGCGAGTGCGAGTGCTCATGCCCCGCCCCGCCCGTGGCGATCCTCAACCCCTTGTCCATGGCCACAAACACCAAAAACCCCACCAGGATCGCCACGCCCAAGAGCAGGTTCCTGTTGGGTTCGACCAGCACGAGCTTGACCTTTTCCGGATCGTCGTCCTCCCCGAGGAAGATCTCGGGCAGGAGATGGAACAGGGTGTCGCCGAGCAGCCCGCCGACGGCGAAGGCGACCATGACGGACAGCGACGCCGGGTCGATGTTGGGCGGGCAGAGCGCGAGCAAAAAGTTGGGCGGGCCCGAGATGTAGAGGGTGGCGAGGAGGGCGTTGATGCCCGGGTGGGACGAGGGGAAGAGGACCGAGAAGAGGCGCGACATGGCGGACGGGGGTTCCGAGGCGAGCTTGTGCGCCTTGGCGGCCGAGAGGGAGGCGACGATGGGGCATTGCTATAAGGGGAGGGGGGGGGGGGGGGGGACAGAGAGCAGCCGTTAGTACGAAATTGGGTGCGTTTTCCCTTGGGGCAAGGCTGCAAGAGTGAGAGAGAGAGAGAGAGAAAGAGAGAGAGAGAGAACGGACTTGGAGGTGCTCGTCAAGCTCGGTCAGGGAGATGTTGTCGACGGATGGCAACGACGAGACGCCGCCCGAGGCATCCTCGGTCTTGGTGGTGGTGCTCAGAGCCCGCGCGCCGAGGGCCAGCGTCGCGACGAGCAGGACGACGGCGGCGCGCGGGCGCGCGGGTCGGAGGAGGACAGCCATTTCAGAGGCGATGAGGGGAGGAGGTTGGAGGAACAAAGGTCTGCCAGAGACGCGGTGTCTCAATGTGCCTCAGGTAGTTCACTACCGTAGCTACCTTGAGGATCGGGCTTGACGTTGGTGGCGATGGCACAAGGAAACGGACGGGACGCGAAAAGGAGGCTGACGGAGACCCGTATCAACAAGCTCCCGGGGGGTGGTGGAGCGCGGGCTCTGGTCAGTTATCGCAATCTCCAATCGCAATGACAAAGACGATCGCCAAGCATCATCCTGCGGCCCCCTCATAGGGCTGGTCCCTCGGAGAGGCTGGGCCATCGGAGGGGGGAGAATGGGGGGCGAGGGGGAGGGAAACATGCCAAAACGCCATGTCTCGGAATATCCCGTCGTTTCCCCGATCTTGCAGCAGGTTGGACAGTTCACGATGGTGGCTTTCCGCTACGAGTTTGGACGAGACCTTGGTTGGCATGGACCGCCGGCTATGATTTCCTTAATACACCGTAGGGGTGCATGTACTATAGGTCAACCGGCGTCATCGGCCGCGGCGGCTAAGATGGACGGGCGATCCACGCCGTCGGGAACAAAGTCGCAGTGGGACCACCCTCTTGCCTCTTCTTGACGCTACTATAGTTACCAAAACTAGTAATCAACATGGGCGGCATGAACAGAGCCAGCATTCTGGAACCCAACTTAGCGCCTCCGAGACCGCCAGGGAACAGGCGTCTTGAGCGTCCAGGACCAAAACCTCCCGCGGTGCGGTTGGGCTGGCGAGTCCTGCTTGGCCCTCTTCCTTGGTAGATCAGGTTCACCAACTAATAGCTGAGGTACAAAGGGGGCAATCCCCCAAACACGGCACCGACCGTCTCTGAGGTATTTTGTTTGGGGCTGGCACCTCCACCCCCATCTTGAACACTCCAATACATGCCCTATATAGGTACGCAGCACACATGTCGATTCCCTGAACAGGCAAGGGAGGCCATCGGCCGGGTGCTTTGCGAGTTGCGGGTTCGTAACGGCAAGCGAAGGTACAATACCCAACCAAGGTCGGGTAGAGAGGTCATAGGGCCAATGCAACAAGACGTCTTGCTCGCCATGGCGCCACCCACGGGGGTCCGGCGTGGTGCAACATGCCCGCGGAGCCCCGCAAGCCCCTTCATCCCCGCATCGTGAGACGCGGCGGGGTACACCGCCCCGATGGCTGTATGAAGTATTGTACGGTAGGCATGCACAGTAGACAAGATGGAGAAATGAGGTCATAAAGGCCATCCAGGCCATCCGTCGTGTCGCTGCATCCCGTGGACCCAGCCGCGGCCGTTTCTCCGTCCCAACCAACGCCATTGGCAACTCCCACGTCTCGCTCGGCGCATCGCAACAGTCGCCGACGCTTGCATCTCGGCGCCTGCAGCCCAACAGCCATCTCGCAGGCCGAGAGAGCCAAAGGCCAGCCAAAGGCCAGCCAAAAACAGCCCCCGGTCGAGCACCGACCCAGCCACCGACCTACCGTGCGTTTGCCACACCTTCCGCCTAGCATCCCCATAGCACCATCTCTGCCATGGCCGCCGCCCAGGCCCCGGCGCCCTGGCGCGCCCTCTTCGGCGCCCACCTCCGCTCCCTCGGCTCCTCGCCCGTCTTCACCCTCGCCAACCTCCACCCCGCCACCCAAGCCGACGGCGCCCCGTCTCCCGCTCTCCCCTGCCTTCCGCGCGCCCGCACCTGCGTCTTCCGCGGCATGTGGGCCGACCCGCTGCCCGACCGCAGCGGCGGCCATGCAAACCCGGCCCCGCGCAACCCGACCGGGGTCTACGCGTCCGACCTGCTCGTCTTCACCACCGACGCTCGGTCCGAAAAGGCGGGCGACATGTTCGATTCCGCGCCCGCGGGGGACGTGGAGGCCAGCGGCGGGGCGACGGGGGGCGGAGGGCCGGTGGAGGCGGTGTTTTGGATCGATCGGGACCCTTGGACGGGGACGGCCATCAGGACGCAGTGGAGGGTGCGAGGCCACGCGTGGGTGCTGGGCCCGGGGCCGGCCGTCGATCGCGCCGGGGCGGAGGGAGAGGAAGAGGAGGAAAAGAGGGACGACGGCGCGAGAAGGGTGCGGGAGGCGCTGCTGAGGCGGATGAGGCGGCTCGGGGAGCCCGGCGGCGAAGGGGAGCGGGCGTGGAGCTTCGAGAGGGAGGTGACGGCGCACTTTGGCAACCTGAGCCCCCTGATGCGAGGGTCGTTTCGAGGTCCGCCGCCGGGCACGCCGCTCGCGTATCACACGGCCGGCGGGGAGGGGGTCGGGCAGGTCGTCGAGGATGTCAACGACCCGGCGGCGAGGGCCAACTTTCGCGTGGTGGTGATCGTGCCGGAGGAGGTGGACCAGGTGGACCTGAGCGACGAGAGGAAGCCGAGGCGGTGGCTGTATGTGTACCGCGGGGAAAAGGAGGGTTCGAAGCTGCCGGGGGGAGAGATGGCGGGGGGCTGGGAGAAGGTCGAAGTTTGGCCCTGAGAAGGGAGGACAACACTGCCTAGCTGGGCTGGAGCGTCTTGGGGGGTTGAGAAGGTCGGCTCTGGAATCGGATCCAGTTTCCAACAGAAGCCTCCTCGGTCTCAGCCCCCCTTCAGTCCCTAGAAGCTCTGAACTGCAGACGCTCCATCCAAGGCTTATTCTCTTGGGCGTCAAACATGGGGTTCTCTTCTCTGCTGCCCCCTCACGCAGAGACGTGATCGTGATGATTCCCTTCTGAAATGGCCATCTTGGGTCTCGGCGTGCTGCTTGTCATCAAATGAGGAGCGGGAGATGAAAATCACAGCTCGAGCACGCGCGCACATGCACATGCTCTCTCTCCTCTCTCTCTCTCTCTCTCTCTCTCTCTCTCTCTCTCTCTCTCTCTCTCTCTCTCTCTCTCTCTCTCTCTCTCTCTCTCTCTCTCTCTCTCTCTCTCACACACACACACACACACACACATGCTTGTGCACATGCATCGACGCCTCCCTTCCTGGGACTCACATCTTCTACAATACTCGCTTCCTGTAGCGTCGGCATCACGTCATCCGGAACGCCTCTAGGACCACCGACCCGGCTTGCCTCCAGAAGGCAGGTCGCCGTTGGAAGCCGACGCCACGGTCCAGGGCCAAGACGCCCCGTGCGCCGCACCAAGCCGTCGCCAATCGCGCTTCAGGTGGAGGCCCAGGTCCATGGATGGAAATCAGCCGGGTCGCATCGGCTGGCGAGCCCTAAACAGGAATCGAGCTCGGGGCAGCCAGCTAGCGGCCGTTTCATCATGCTTTCTTCTTATCTCTCGTCAAGCTCACGCCTCGGTGATGAGAGAGCTAACGTCACAGTATAGCAACCTTGTTCTGGCAAGAGGCTCGGCCCGACTGGAACACCGCGGCATATCGTACAGCACTGCACTGCACAGCACAGCACAGCACCGCCCGGAACGCCTGCAGGGTACCTAGCTCGATAAAACGAACTTTGTTGGTTGGGTACGAAGTAATAATAAAGTTACAAGGACGAGATCGTCAGCAAGGGGAGGGGGAGGGGGGAGGGGGGAGGGGGCGCGCGGAAACGCACGCCACTTCATACACATCTCTTTCTGCAGCGGGGCAAGCATCAGCGGTCAGTCACGGGGTTCAATCAGCCATTCCGTCGTGGCCCGACCATGACTCGTTTCGTTGACGAACTAGTGAACTAGTTGAGAGTTGAGCATGGCATGCTGTGTGTTGTTCATCACCACATTGGACATTGGCACCCCGCGAGCCGAGCCGAGCACCGCACCCCTGTCGCTGGGAAATCTCGGCTGTCAGGCCGTCCGGAGGGGGGGGGAAACGCGGCATGTCGGTTCAAGGTTGGGTAGGATAGGTAGGTAGCCAAGGACTTATGAAGATAGGCAGCGTTACACCCACTTGGGAGAGAGCAGGGCACACGCACGTCAAGCATCAAGCCCGCGCAGGGCCGCGCAGGGCATCCGACGCCGATCCGCCTCTTGGAGGGCGTCTTTGACGAATACGGCCCGTTCGAGTTCATGTATGTACTGCGTACTGCGTATGTATGTCCGGTCGCCGGGCGTGGGATGTCCCCCATGCGCCGCGCCGTGCCCAGCAAAGCATGTCAGCCCGGGCACACACGCACACACAGCCCAAAAAGCAGCCCGCCATAACGAATTTCACGCGCTTTTTTTGCTCGTGGGCCGTCCTGATAGGCACTTGTCCCCTTCCCTGCCCCCGGATCTGGTCCGTTGCAGCGGGGGGTGTCTCGGTGCGCAGAGCTTGGCTTCCAAGTCGTACGGTTACTTTTCGAGACCAAGCCCGCTCACCATTCACGCTCACTACACCATGGAGCTCTCGGCCGCTTCTTGGTCCGCCGTCCTTGCGTCACTGGAACCGGTCCTGTTGTGTCTCTGATATCACCTTGTCCTGCCCCTCTCGTAAGATAGGTCAGGCAGTCAGCCTTGTTTCCCTCGCTCCCGCGCCCTCTCTCTCTCTCTCTCTCTCTCTCTCTCTCTCTCTCTCTCCCCTTTTCTCGATCTTGTTCATGCTTCCCGCTTCGCTCGTGTACGAGCACCGCCTCCCCCACAGCCTCGCGGTCGTCCGCCTCTTCTGCAACAGCGTGATAGCCTAGCTGGCACCCTCGCGAGACCCACTGCCACAACTCCTAGTGCCGAGTGTGTCGCACCAGCGCAACGTCATTTCACCCCAGGGCCACTCCTCCGGCCCGCTCCCTCCCGACGACGGATTTCGAGGCTCTCGCCTCTTCAGACGGCCCAGTCCCGCCGTGCTGAACACACCTCCTCAAGCCTTTCCGGGATGACGGCCACGGTGCGCCGCCTCCCCGGAGCGCCGTCGACGCCATGGGTCTCTACTCCGACCCCCCGCCGTTACACCCCTTCAGCAGGGACAAACCGACGCTGCTGGTTTGCTGGTGGATCACCATCTTTTGCACCCTCCTCATCTCCCTCCGGGTGATCGGCCGGTTCATCCGGACAGAGACGCTGTTTCGCGAGGATAAGACGGCCGCGCTGGCGCTTGTGCCGCTGCTGCTGCGCATGGGATGCGTGCATGTGGTCTTGTTGTGGGGGACCAACAACGCGCAGCTGCAAGGGGTCGGCCTGACGGAGGACGAGCTTCGAAAGAAGGAGATTGCGAGCGGCCTGGTGCTGCTGAGCCGGGTCTTGTATCCCGCCACGTACGTGTGCCATCCCGCCGGTGGTCGCCGACGTGGTGTGTTCCGTCTGCGTCCGTTTCATGCTAACCTCCCGCCGCCGGATGCCCGGGTTCTTTGTTTCTTTTAGCCTCTGGATCCTCAAGTACGCCATCCTCGACTTCTTCCGCCGCCTCAGCAACGTCAACTGGCGCCGCTCCTACGACCTCGCCCTGCTGTACTTTCGCCGGTTCCTCATCGTCACCTTCATCGCCATCATCATCAGCGGCCTGGCCGAGTGCCAGCCCTTCCCCCGCTACTGGCAGGTCCTCCCCGACCCGGGAGGGCGATGCCGCCAGGGCTACGCGCAGCTCGTGACCATGGCCCTCTGCAACGTCCTGACCGACCTGTCGCTCGTCCTCTTCCCCGTCCCCGTCATCCTGCGCAGCTCCATGCCCGCCCGCCGCAAGCTCCGCCTCGTCCTGCTCTTTTCGCTCAGCCTCGGCCCGGTGACCGTGACCCTCTACCGCGTCCACCGCATCATGGCCGAGCACGGCCGCCAGGAGATCCGCTCCCTCTACGCGTCCGTGGAGCTCCTCCTCGCCACGGTCGCCGCCAACGCCCTCGTGCTCGGCTCTTTCGTCCGCGACAGGGGCGTCAAGAAGCGCCGGTACCGGTACGACTCCATCGCCACCGCCGCCGCTGCCGCCGCCGCCGCCGCCGCCGCCTCCTCCTCGGCCGACCCGTCCGTCAACGGCGACATGCGACGCCCGTCCGCCCTCCGGTACTGGGGCAGCGACGAGGATCTCGTCCGCGACCTGGGGCTGGGCCTCAAGCCCGAGCTGCGCGAGGACCGGCGCCTCTCGGCCTCCTCCTTCGTCCCGGCGCCGACCGTCGCCACGCACCCCCGAGAAGTCATGGCTGCGTGGCGCTTCCCGGGGTCCGACCGGCTGGCCGTGCCGCCGCCGACGGGGATGAGCAGCGACGACCTGGAGGCCGGCGGCGCCGGGAGATCGGTGCGCAGCGACTCGAGCGCGACGCCGCGGCGCGTCTCCTTCTTCGACTACGGCGGCCTGCTCGACGATTCCCATCCCGCCACCGCCAGCACCGCCGGCGCCGCCCCGGCCGCCGGCACCACGAACCGCAAAGGCTCGGCGGCGTCCACCGACAGCAGCGGCAGCCACGCCGCCCCTCCCGCCGCCCCGCCGCCGCCGTCGCGGCGGGCGTTTCCGGGTTCCGCAGGAGCTCGGTCGCGCTGCTGCAAGAGCTTGGGGGCTTGCTTTCGCCGTCGCTGTCGGTGAGGTCAACGCTCGGGAGGCCGAGGCTGGGGAGGATGGGCAGCGGCGGAAGCGGAGCCGGTCCGGGCGGCGGAGGAGCTTCGCCGGATGAGAAGACGCGGGACGAAGGATGCTTGGGCTCGCCGATCGCAGAATCCGCGCCGCGGCCGGAGAATCCGCAAGAACAGCAGCCGCAAGAGAACCCGCGGCAACAACAACATTAACAACAACAACAACAACAACAACAACACCATTTGTTTTCTATCTATATTATTATTATTATTGATCTTGGTTTCTGTACTTACACGGCTTCGCGCTCGCGCCATCCATCGTTTCTGGGAGATCAGGGGCGGGCGGGGGAGGAGAGGGAGGAGGAGGCAGATAGGATTGTGATACCCACGGCGTTTACAGGTTGAACGGGATGCTCCGGTTTCCACGGGATAGATGAGGCAGAGGATACCTGGGGTTTTTGTTTCGATGAAGAGACGAAACGGTGTTTTGGAGTTGGCTCGGATAGTTTGGCGGGCCTTGGGCGGGCCTTGGGCGCAAGGTGTGAAGGGAACCACAGATATCCTGCTCTTTTTCTTTTTTTCTTTTTTTTTTTTCAAAAAGAGAAAGGTTTTCTACCGATTTTCTTGTTCAAAAGTGGCTTCTCCATGGCACCATATAGGAGCTAATACGGGATCGATGCGAAGCGAGACATGGTCGTATGAAGCAACCGTCGCATGCATGCGCGAAACAAAACGCGTCAAGCGTGCCCTTGGCCAACGATAACGATCCACAAGCGACATAGTCATCCCTTTCAACATTGTCTACTACTACCACCACCACCACCACCTCTGCGGGCATTTCGGCCCGTCCCCAGGTTCTCCTTCTTCCACGCCATCGGCACAAGAGATTCGAGATATCAAGTCCCAGGACGACGACCAAGCCGTCCTCCCCCTCGTCTGGAAACCCTGTATCTCCCCAAACGCCCTGAACTAGATACAATAACAACCATGCAAAGCCGTGCCAACCTAGAAAACGAAAACAAAAGACGCCCTTTTGAGTTTGAACCCACCGGCAGAGAGGGGCGCTACCAGAGAGTGTGTCAAGATCTCCTCCGTCGAAGCGCACCCAACCATGTATGTGCATCCGGACCCGTCCTCCCCCGCGGCCAGCACAGCAAGTATGTCGCCGCTTCTTCTTCTCTTCCTCCTCCAACGCGCCCGAAACTCCCCCCCCTCACCGTTCATACGCAGAGCCGATAGCTCGCGTACCTCCCCGCCGTTTCGCTGTTTCTGATAATCTTGACCACCTGGCCCTTCTTCAGGCCCAAGTACCTCGCGATGGGGTCCTTGGACAAGATGCGGGGCAGCTGGGTCTCCTTGAGGCGGTAGCGCTTCAGCAGGGCCGCCTTCTCCTCGCGGCTCAGCAGCACGTGCTTGGGCACCAGCTCGTGGTGCGTAATGTTGACCAGCAGGTCCTCCTCCAGGAAGCACTCGATGAGCGTGAACTGCGACGTGACCGACATGACCTTGCGGGCCTGGGCGGACAGGGCGGCGTGCGTGACGAGGATGCCGGCCTTGAAGTTGTTGCTGGCGCAGTGCTCGACGAACTTCTTCATGACCGAGATGCCGATGGAGCCCTTCTCGGGGCAGAACTCGACCCAGATGGTGCCGCACTCGGGGGCCGGGTCGGGGTTGGAGGGGGTTGGTGGCGGGGTGAACTTTTTGATCATGGCCTCGGACGGGCGGGCCGAGAACTGCATCTTGGAACGGCTGGAGGTGGCAAGAGACGCCGGGTCAGGCGGGATGCCCTGGACGGAGGAGGTGTCAAAGCTGGAAGAGACGGAGGCTTACTTGGGACTGCCGTCGGCGTTGGTGTACTCTTCGCGGAAGCGGTCGAGAGAGATCTTGACTTCTTCCTCGGCAAGCTCGTAGCCCTGGACGAGGCATCAGAGTCAGCCCGCTTCACCGACAAGCATGCGCCGCAGCGGCCTGGGAGCCCGGGAGTTCGGCATACCCTGTCCTGGACCATCTCGTGGACGGTGCGCCAGGCGCGCCAGAGCCGCGTCACCTCCTTCGCAAAGGCGCCGGCGTTGGTTTCCTCCTCCATTGCGGGCGGTCGATGTCGGACAGGGTCGATGAGAGGGCGGTACGCTCGGCGCGGGTCGGAGGCGTTGCCGTCGAGGTCGAGGTGGTTGATGGGAGAGGGGAGGGGGGAGGGAGGTGGGATGGATAGCGGCTGATGTCGATGGCGTCGTGGATGGAGAGAGGCCGTGGATGAAATGCTGAAAGATCTGGCGGCGCATCGGCCTCCAAAAAAATGCGGGTCCCAGGTTCGGACGGGGCCCACGCGACGGGGGCGCGGGCCCGAACTCGATGTGGGGCGGGCCCGAACTCGATGTGGGGCGGGCGGAATCTTGGCTTTGGATTGGTGCATAGAAACAGACCGTTAGCTATCTTTGGGGATAGCATTAACGGGGGGAATTGGACTTGTCTTGCTGATAGTTATCGCCGTAGCGTGCGTAGACGAAAACACGTTGTCACAACAAATGTCCCCATTTCCAAGAAAGAGAAAAAAAGAAAACAACAAGCAAACAACCGACAGACATGCAAACACACAAAGAATTGATGGATCGATTGAATGGAAGAAGCATGGCCTTTTGTTTTCCTGTTGTCATCCCCAGGACCAATACGCCCGAGCTACCTACGCTTACTACTACCTACACAGTAGGTAACCTACCTTAGCTACCTACCTACCTACCTACCTACCTTAGGTAAATACCTAAGCGGGACCCCAGCCAGGCCCCACAGGTCAGGGAGCTACACTGTGCTTCTGTATGCGCAAGTCAGCCAACAGGACGGTGTGGAACACGACCCGCCCACGGCCCATCCCCAGCCCGCGGCTCCCCCCTTCTCCCCCGTTAAGAGCATGTGCCGTCTAGAGGAAAGGACACGACCGGTTGATTGGAAAAATTATTGACCTTGCGCTGTGGATGAAGCAGCGGTGCCCGCTACCTGACACACAATCCACTCTCCGCCCAACGCCTTCAGGAGGACGTTGCTTCTTTGCCGGGTCGTGTCCACTCCGCCCCTTGCCCGTCGGCCTTTGATCTACGTATATACTGAAAATACCTCGATCGGCCTTTTTCTTCCTCCCCCACCCCTCCCACTGACCGAGCCCCGTCTGCAAAGACGCCCTCGGTATTCCTCTTCGCCAGTCTCCCGGTCGCCTTCCTTTTGGAACCTCTCCCCCTCGCCCACCATGTCTGCCGACGCGGCTCCCGCCCCGGCCACCAAGCCCGTCAAGCCCGATGAGGCCGCCTTCAAGAAGGAGCTCGAGAGGCTCGAGAAGGAGCACAAGCAGGCCCTGGAACAGTTTGTGAGTCGTCCCTCTCCCCCGGCCGGGCGCGTCGGCCTCGTGCCGCTCGCGTCCGGCTTGCTTCCGCGCCGATGCATCCCCGTGCTAACCTTTCGGGTGTCCCGACAGCAAGCCGTCAAGGCCAAGCTCGAGAATGCCCTGCCCGGCAAGAACGGCGAGGCGAGCCCGGCCCAGAAGCGCCGCCAGGAGCTGATCGCCGAGCTGAACGAGATCCGCACCAAGCAGGGCGCCGGCAAGCAGGACCGCAACAGCAAGGCGAACCAGCTCAAGCAGCTGGACGAGCAGCTGCGGCGGCGCATCTCGGAGCAAAAGGCCGCCCGGGCCAAGGTTCCCTACAAGAGCGCCGAGGAGATCGACGCCAAGATCAAGAGCCTCGAGCAGGAGGTGGAGAGCGGCAAGCTCAAGCTGGTGGACGAGAAGAAGGCCCTGGCCGAGGTGACGAGCCTCCGCAAGCTGCGCAAGACCTTCACGGGCCTCGACGGCGAGCAGGCGGCCATCGACGAGCTCAAGGCCAAGATCAAGGAGGTCAAGGAGTCGATGGACAACCCGGAGGCCAAGGCCCTCAGCGCCCGGTACGACGAGCTGCAGGCCGAGCTCAACGCCCTCAAGGAGGAGCAGGACTCGGCCCGCAAGAACCTGACGGAGCTGCGCAAGGAGCGCGACGACCTGTACAAGAAGCAGCAGTCCACCTGGGCCGCCCTCAAGAAGCACAAGGACGACTACCACACCCAGCGCAAGGCGGCCCAGCAGTGGGAGCGCGAGCAGCGCGAGAAGCGCCGCGAGCGGGAGCGCCTCGAGCGCGAGCGCATCGCCAAGGAGCGCCGCCTCGCCCGCGCCAAGGAGCTCCTGGCCGAGGCCAGCGAGCCCGCCTACGCCGAGGAGCTGCGCCGCGCCCACAACCTGGCCCGCTTCCTCGACCCGTCCTACGTCTCCGAGGAGAAGGGCCCCCTGCTCGCCGACAAGGGCCTCGCCGCCGCCCCGCAGCGCAAGGTGGACGCTTCGGGCTTCGAGGGCATGCGCCTCGTGCGCAAGGAGGACCGCGACGACGACTACCTGCCCGCCAAGAAGACGGGCAAGAAGGGCAAGAAGGGCGCCGCCGCCCCGCCCGAGGCCAAGTTCAACGTCCCGCCGTCCGTCATCGGCGACTGCGCCTTCCTCGGCGTCAACCCGCCCATGAGCGCCGCCGACATTCCTCAGGTGCTGGAGAAGGTCAAGGCCAAGATTGCTCAGTGGAAGGCCGACCAGCCTGAGCAGACCCGCAAGGTAGGCCGACGTTTTTGCCTTGTTATCACAGCCTTTTTTTTTTTTTTTTTGTTGCTGACGTTGCTCTGCGCAGAACATCGAGAAGGCCAAGAAGGAGATCGAGCGCCTCGAGGCCGAGGAGGCTGCCGAGGCCTCGGGCAACGGCACCGCCAACAAGCCCGAGGCCCCCGAGACGGACAAGGCGGTCGCCGAGGTGACCGAGAAGGTTGCCGAGGCTGCCCTGGACGACAAGGCCGCCGAGGAGACCAAGGAGGTCGAGGCCTCTGCGTAGTCGCGAGACCGATCATGGCACAGACGAATACACACACACAACAAAACGCATAGATGGATGAGCTTGGCTCAGAGGGAGGGTTGGCTTCTCCTGGAAACACGGCTGCTTTCGCCTCTTTCGCATTTTCATGTCACATTGTCATGCGTGCGATGGTTTGCTGGCGAGGAGGTCGCGCATGGGAGCGGCAGATGTACGAAAGGCGATGGTTTTGGTAGACTTCTTGGGTTTCCTGGCTTGGGAGGTGTGTGGATGGGAGGTTGTTCTGTTGATGGGCGCTTGGCTCTGTGTCGGCATAAATGAAGTAATAGAAATGTCCGTCACGACCATGGTTACCGAGAGGTGTCTTGACGCCTGAAACTCTGCTGGGTTGGGTCGCTGTTCCGTACACTGTGAGCTGCCGAAAAGGTAACGGTCGCGTGTAAGTATATATTAGAGAAAAAAGTCATCCACGCTGGAAATGAGAGGATGGTGATTCCATGGGCGGACGGACTACGAAACCACCTACAATGCATCCTCATCCTGAGAACAACCACATGGGAAAACACAAACGAAAAAAAAAAAAAAAAAAAAAAAAAAAAAAAAGAAAAGAAACATGAACCCGGAAGATGCTCACCCTGGTATAATAGGTCAGGAACTGGAACCTCGTTGAGCCCCCAATCTTGCACGAGTCAGCGTGCCGTTGTGACCTGGCCTGATGCTGATCCTTCTGCTCATTCAGGGGTACGAGGTTCCAGTTACGTCAACCGACAACAAAACCTGGCGCTAAACTTTAATCACACTACGCAACAGCGGACAAGAAACAAATTCTCAGAACAGTAACATCCTCTTCAACTCTCATCAAGCTCACCGAAAAAAATAATATCTAATTACCATGTGTTCTTGACGCTCATCTCTCAATCTTTATTTTTTTAACTCCCATCTTCTCACACTTTTGTTTTCTTTTCTTTTTTTTTTTTCGGTCTCGCTGGTATCTTACCACAACGTATCACCTGTTTCTCGGATATCAGCCGCCTCCCGGCATCCTCTCTCAGGACCCAACACAGCCCAACTCATTCTCGGGCTGTCTCGTTAAAAAAAAATAATAAGAAACCAAACGATGCACCAAGCAGCGAGGAGGTAGAAAAGGGAAATACCAGACACAAGCAGCAGCTAGGACCATGCTTCTCGCCCGCCTACACTCCCTCCTCGCTTTCCTCCGCCTGCGCCGCTCCAGCCCCTGGGCCCCGCGCACCCCTCTCGACTGGATCCTCTACTCCCCCGTGCAGTGGCTCGCGGCGCTGCTGTACCGGAACGTCTTGCTCCCGCTGCGGGGGTGTCCTTTCCATCCGCCCTCGCCTCCCCCCGCGCCCCTGAAGGATGACGCGGGCCGCATGGCCGGCGTGGGGAGGGCGTATTACTACTGCGGGTGCGGGAAGGGGAGGCCGTGGTTTCATCACCATTATGCCTCCTCCTCCTCCTCCTTCTTCTCCCTGTCGTCTTCTTCGGGGTGCGGGCTGCGCGAGTACTACCGGTTCCCCGGGCTGCAGCCGCTGCTAAGGCTGCCTGCGTCGTTGGGGTTCGGGAGCACGGCCGAGACGGCCGAAAGGGTGGACGGGGCGCCGGTGCTTCGGGACGGAGAGAGCGAGGGAGAGGGGGCGGATCGGTCGGGCCCGCGGGGACCGCCGTCGGTGTCGGGCTCGGAATCGGGCTCGGCAACGAGCGAGACAAGAGGAGCCCGCGGCCCCCGCCGGCCGATCCGCGTCGTGTGCCTCTCAGACACGCACAACCTCGCCCTCCCTCCCGAGGCGGTGCCTGACGGGGACCTGCTTATCCACTGCGGGGATTTGACCGTCGGCGGGTCCGTCGACGAGGTCCAAAGGCAGGTGGACTGGCTGAAGAGTCTGCCGCATCCGTGGAAGGTCGTGGTGGGTGGTAATCACGGTACGTTTCTGTCTCCCGGCTGCCCCTTTTTCTTTTGTCGACCGCGTCGCGAGGTTGCCGACCTGGCTTGCGCGGCGGCTATGTTTGGGGGCCGCCTTGTGCTGTGCGGATTCTGTTCATGGAATCGTTGGCTCCCGGAGGAGGCTTGATGACGTCGCTGACAAGGCTGGCCTGATCATCCCCCCGCTTCAGATCTCTGCCTGGACAAGAGTCTCAAAAAGAAGGCATCCTCGGCGGATCGGCACGAAAACGGGGAGAAGGACTTCAGCGAGCAGGAGAAGCAGCAACAACAACAACAGCAGCAGCAGCAGGAAGTCAACTGGGATGGCATCGAGTATCTCTGCGACCGCGCCGTGGAATTGCGGTTCCAAGGCGGGAGACGTCTGAATGTATACGGATGGGGTGCCGTCCCGGACCTCGGCGAAGGCCACGCGTGAGCTTCGTCCTCTCCTCGCTCCCAAACCAGTGGGTTGCTTTCTGGGTTCTTTGCTGACGAGTCTCCAAAGGCTGTCGTATCCCCGTCGGCGGCATCCATGGCACAGAAGGATACCCGACGAGACGGATGTCCTGGTCACCCACACGCCGCCGGTACGTGTCACCCCCGAAACGAACGAGAGGCAAACCGTGTTTTTCTGACGCAGACCGCAGGCTCACCACCTCGACCTCGGCCTCGGCTGTGCCGGGCTCCTCGACGAGGTCTGGCGCGTCAAGCCGCGCCTTCACGTCTTCGGGCACGTCCACCACGCCCACGGCGCCGAGCCCGTCTACTACGACGAGTGCCAGAGGGCCTACGAGGCGATCATGTCACGGCGACCCCAGGGCGGCCCGCTGCGCGAGCTCCTCTTGCCGGGCCCCCACTGGCTTGATGTCTGGGACATGGTGCGCCACGGCATCGCCAACATCCTGTGGAAGTGGATCATGCTCGGGCCGGGGACGAACAATGGCGGGTTGATGGTGAACGCGGCCTTGATGTATGGGGACAGCGGCGTGCTGAAGAACCCGATTACGGTGGTCGACTTGTGACGCAGCGATGGCAGAGGAGGGGTCCCTGCTGCTGTTTTTGAGCTCTAGGATGCCCTTCTGGTGAAGGCGGGAGGCCAGGCGTCCGGATGCCAAGTGTGAGCGAGCATCTACGGTGCTTGTGTAAAATAGACGGGGGTGGCTGGTAGCATACAGAGAGCCTGTCAACGTGCATCAAGAGAGGGTTGGGAGCCATGGATTCTAGGGAGATGACGCCCTTGGGGCTGACAAGATAAGAGAAGGGGGTGCGTCTTTCGAGGCGGCCATGGTGTTGGGAAAGGAACGGGTATGTCTGTTTCCTCTTGTTTTCTCAGCTGGTTGATGCTGAAGAACCCAGCCCTGGAGCGCCTAGTCGGATCCTCCCAGAGATTGCTGCTGTATTACATGAAAACAAACACCACTGGACATGGAAAACACAGCAACAAACCGTTCAGTCGGTCCAGATCAACACTCCCAACCTTAACCCGCTCTTTGAAGCCGCCCTGACCGAACAAGCAAAACAAGGCCCTCCGGCCCGCCGGATGGCCGCGTTGCGGCCGCGTTCTGCACACCACGCCCGCGCCGCCACCTCGGCTCCCTTCCCGGTGGCGTTGATCACCATCACCCGTGCCTCGCCGTCGTTCTGCCCGAGGTCGGCCTCGACCGTGTGCTCTTGAAGCTTGTCGACGGGCCAAACGTTCTGATACTGCTCCAGGTCCTGCGCGGGAATCCGGTGGCCGGCGTGGCCGAAAAAGCACGGGGGCAGATGGGCGAAGACGGGGTTGGTGTACAGCGTGTAGGCGACGGGGTTGGCGGCGTTATCGTCGCGTCGGAAGACGATGCTGGCGCGAAACCCGGCCCTGCCCTCGGCGAGACGCTCGGCATCGACATCATGCGCTGCAGCAGAAGCGGCTCGGCGCCCAATCTCAGCCTGAGCCTGCCCAGGCAGCGTTGCGAGCCTGATGGACTCGATGGAATACACGCTGGTGTCGTGTTCGGGCGGTTTCAGACCAATCCGCCGGAATGGGTCTACGCCCTCGGCAAAGAAAGAGTCCATCTCCTCCTGCATGATTCTGACGGGCGCTGGACGGCTGACCGCTGGGCGGGGAGCAGCGTCCAAGTGGTCCCGGGGCGGCTCAACAGGAGAAACGCCCCGGGTTTTGATGCCGACGTGGCGTGGCTTCGCAGGCAGCGGAGGCTCAAACCGAACCGGCGGGCAGGGCCCGATCCAGCCACAGATGGATGTGACGTCTGGAAGACATCCTAACACGCGCCCCAGCACCGTCCTGGCCCGCCAGTATGAGCGGGTAGGCAACGACAGGCCGCACTCGAAGGTTGGGCCAAGGCCCAAGTCTTTGCAAATGCTTGGGGTGCAGACGATCAGAGCCGACATGATTTTCCAGGCGCACCATTTCCCTGGAAGCGTGAGGCCATGAAGCCAGTCATTCAAGTGCCAGTCTATTGCGGTGCCACCGAGGAAGCGACCGTATGCGCTCTCGGCGGTGTCGCGTGTCTCTTGGATGAAGGGCCACTTGATTCGCTCGGCAAAGAGAAGAAGTCCTTCCGCTTGCTGTTGGTGCACAAGTGAGCGCGCCGCAATCTCCTTGCCCGTAGGATGCCAGTCTTCGTTGAGACAGGCCGACCGCAAGAAGTGCGCCTTCACCGGGTCAGGCTCCGAGCGGATGGCGGTGACGGCCTCTTCGATGGTTGCTTCGGCATCAGCAAGCCCCTTGCGCATGGCCGAGGAGGCGTCGTTCCCGGCCATCTTCAGTGCTGTCTCATACGCCTGCTTGGCTCGCTTGCCATGGCCCTGCTTGAGGGCGGCCATACCGAGGCGTGACCATGCCTCGGCGTTCATGGGGCCCAACCGGGTCGCGATGGAGGCGTCTGCTTCGGCTTCATCAACATGGTTCATCATGATGAGCGCCGCTGATCGGTCGCATCGATAAGCGGCGTTGGCCGGATCGATGTTCACGGCCTCGGTGTACATATCCACAGCCTTTTGATATTCCCCCCGTTTCCGGGCTTCGTTGCCAATCTCCTTGAACGTTTTTGCTTTGGCTTTTCGTTCGGCCGTCTCGGGCGTTTTCGCGCCATGGGTGGAAATCTTCTCCTCTCTGAGAGAAATCCAAACATGCTTCAGCCACCGATCGGAAATAATGAGACTGGCAAGAATCCGTTCGCTATGTTCTCGGAGGAAGAGATGGGAGGATACGTGCGGAAGTCTCAACGCAAACTCCCAGCTTAGGATGGTTTGTTGGAGGAGGTTCCAGAGGGGAACGCGGTCCCCATTCTGGCCTCCCAGCAAGAGCTTGGTGATGCTGCGCATCTCCCGGAAGTCGACGAACATGTCGTTGAGGTTTACTTGCCTGCAGAGATCTTCGATGAGAATGTCCAGGTTTCTCTCCGGGTTTCTAGTTTTGCGACAGGTGGGTGGAATGCCGACAAGCTCATCCAGGTGCAGGCGTATCTCGATCGCGTTTCGTAGAGGGTCCTGTGGATAATATATCTGAAAGTCGTTCAACCGACGCAGAATTGTCGCCACCCTGCTCGAGGACAGCTCATTGTAGTTGACGCAGGTGGTCATCGGCTCTTGCTTGGTGTTCAGAAATGCCCAACACTCGATCCCAAGGCCCTCTACGGTGACGGTTCCCGGATGGATGCTCTCCAAGTCGGGATGGCACTCGGGATCAAGCGGGAAGAAGTTGTCTGTGTCGAACCACCGAGGCTTGCTGAAGAACCTGTTGTTATTGTACAGTTCTACAAGACTTGTCAGTCACCAACATCGCCATGCCGCCATGATATTGGGGCACAAAGAATGAAAAAAAAAAAAAAAAAAAAGGATTGCGAGTTGCCATGCGCTGCATGCGACCTAACCGCATCCCCATGGGCTGTGTCTGTACACTTGGAGTTCATCTCCATACAGAATGGCTCCCAAGTCTGCTCAACCCCTTCCCATTTGACAAAGGTCTCTATGCGGGAAGAGCCTGGGGATGGGCCGAGGATGCCGGTGATAAGGAGACCGGCGTTCTTCGCGACCAATATGTCAAGGTCTTTAAACCAGTAATCCAGCACGGTCATCTCATATCGTTGAGTTTCGACCGTTCCGCCACCTGCTTGATCCTGCGCTTGAATCTCCTTGCGTGCCTCCTTGCGTCTCCCGTTGGCGTTATATGTGGCGATTTCGGCGCTGGAATCGCTCACGGCCGTGCAACCTGACAATACGGACTCGAGCTCGATCCTGGAGGACGGCGACACTCCCAACTCCTCTAGCCGCATGCTCGCACGCTCTGACAATACCTCGTTCTCGCCTGCCGTTGCCTCTTCCAGCAGCGTTAGCTCCCGCACCGACTCCGAGGCGTCGATGTCCTGCCGCATCGCCTTGGCCGCCTGCTCGCGGGCGTCAGGAAAGAGGCTGTCGAGACTGTCGTTGAAGCCGCGCAATTCCGCGACGAGGTCCAAACACTTTTTGCGGTCACGCACCGCCCACACCGTTCTGCGCGCGAGCGGCGTGTTTTGTTGTCGTTCCCTCGCGATCCGACGCATGGTATCATAAGCGCGCTTGAAAACCCCCTGTAGGGTTCGCCATCTTTGCGGTGGGAGCGCCGCCGTGCCCTCCAGGGATCCCGAGCCCTCCTCAAGGACGAGCTTTGGCGGGCTGGAGTCCGTATCGCTCCTGTAGGCGGTTCGTGTCTTCGAATACATGCTGAATGCAGCCGAGGACGCGGATAACCGCGTCCCGTACTTCCTGGTGGGCGAGGCGTGGATGGGCTGGCTTCGGGTGCGGGATACGGCTCAATGTCGGGTTTTGTTCCCCGGCGGGTGGGCTCACCGAAGACGTAGATGGGCTGCCGGAGAGCAGGACGCTCTGGAGGCCAATGCTGTCTCCCCAGCTAAGCAAACGGACACGCTCGACCTCAAACTTGACGTTCAGGATCTCGGAGTCGATGCCGAACGACCGCGGGGAATCGACCAAATCATAAACGGCGACAGCTGTCTACCACAGAGCAGCGATGCCCACGACAAGCCCCGCAACATCGGTCATGGTGTCAATGGAGCAGAGTTCAGTAGGCCTGATGTCTCAACCGCTGCGTAGACTACGCATTGTTCATTGGTGCTCGAGACAGGGTTAACCTCAATGTAAAGCGGCACATCCTTCCTCTTCGCGCGGCGCCGGCAAGGCTCGAGGGGAGCAGCCTCGCGGTCCGCGTCCCCCGCAACGCCGGCTGATGGTTCAGACGCGCCTGGCTGCGCCACACAGCCCCCCTCCAAGGGAGACAAGATCATGTCCTGTTGGCCAGCAAGCAAAGTTCCAGCGAGCCGACACGCTTATGGACAAGGACGCGCCTTTGGCAAAGCTTTCGGTTATTCCTGGACGAACAAACTGCCTCAAAGCACGGAGGGAAGGGAGGGGTTATGAACGGAGAACAGGCGACCATCCCCTCCGGTGCCGATGCCTTGCCCATGAAGGCTATTTTTATCACCGGGCTTCATTCAGCCGCAAGACATCGCCAGATGCGAATCTCGAGTCGCAAGAAATGTCAATGCAGACCATGAGGCGGACATTGGAAACTTCCAGATGAGCAGCTTTGTACCCGAGTAATCCAGTGGTTCGTAGAAGCCTCCGAAGATGCAGCATGCGCGCCTTCAGGGGATCGTAGAGCGAATGCCCGAATCGCTCCCTCACTACGGGGTGAACATCCGTAGTCGCTCACCACCCCCTCTTCGACCAGTGTTCGATGAACCCGAGTGGGCGTCAGTCTCGGGACAAAGTCGTATCAGCCCACGATGGTCTGCGGAGTTCTCAGGAGTCTGGAAGCCGATCCTTGGTGGTTTTGGCGTGGGTAGTTCTTCACCTCGATTCGGGACAGGCGCTCTTCACAGACCATGTAGGTCCTGGGGGGTTGATCAGGCACTCTGGTCTCGACTTGTCACTTACTGTGACGACGCATTCGCGTCGATGTTCAACGGCCGAGGAATACACGGGAATCGGTCAACCAAACGGGTCGGGCCAGCTTCGTCATCTCGATTTGATTCCCCGAGGGGTTTTGCAGGGCAGCTAAATGCCCGGATTGGACCCCTCGGAGGCAAAGCCGACGATTCCATTTAGCACCGAGGGTCTGCCCCGCGTGATGCGTTTCAACGAAACCAGGATGATGATGATGTACCCCCACCCCACGCCCTTCAACGGCATGGGACAGGGTGTTGGCCGATCTCCCCACGCCGCACCCCACGCTAGCGCCGCCTCTGACCTGACTTGACGACTCCGGGGGTGAGGTTCGAGACGAGCCACCTTGTCGCCTCCCAAATCTGGCTGCACCGGCGGGATGGTTTCTGTAAGCAGGGCACGTGAGGCGTTCTATTGGCTTGCCTCTTGGCAGTTGGCAGGTCGGCGACTGTTTCTGGCTTCAACTCGTCTTCTGGTTACTCCGTAGTGTCCAAGGGTGGCGAGAAGTCTGGGGCTAACGAGTCAAGATGCGAACCAGGTTCAACTTGGTCCTCATCGGGCAGGGTTCGTACTTAAAGTTAACGCAACCTGAAGAATCACGGCTGATAAGAGGCTCCAGCCTGGGTACGTATATACTATACTATACAAGTAGGCGAGCGAGCCGGATGGACCTGGCAGGAAAGCTCTGCCTGTCCTGGGCAGCTGGCAGATTACGCTCCTCTGCAGGACACATGGACTGGTCCGAAAGCATGGTTTCAGCTTCAGCTCGGGGAGACGGCAGATACCACCCTGCTCATCGTTCGTCCGTATGTACTGCGTACGTATTTCCATCACAAGGGGACGGGGGCTCAGTTGTTGTCGCTTGCCACAGCTCGGCCGTCTCACGTTCTCCGCTGCGAGAAGAATCCCATTGTTCAGCACGCAGTATTGTGGACAAGGCTTCAAAGGCCAGCCAACCAGCGTTGAAGAGATGATGAGCAGACGAGAAGCCTGGGTATCCATGTCCAACAGCCATCCAATCATCTCGATGTTCTTTTAACCCCACACGTTCCTTGCTTCTTCAGGTTTAGCTCGACGTCCACGCCCGGCCCCGCTTTTGCTGCCTTCTGTCGCCGATCGACAATGGGGGGAGGGGGGGGGGGGGGGAAGCGCTGCGAAGGGTGACAAAAACCAACTCGAGACCCAGAGCCGGCGACGACGCCACTTTATAATAGTCTGCCGCAGGTTTCGGGTCAGCCTCAAAGAGAGGCTGGCACATCCAGAGGCCAGAAGCATCCAGGCCTCGGACCTCGTTTCTTGGAATGTCGGAGCAGAGGGCCGACCGCAAGGATCACCAACACATACAAAATGCCACAGCGACGGGGCAAACGGTATGGCGTGGCTCGAAGCTTCGGAAGAGAGGGGGAGGGCAGCGCCGCGCCATCGAAGAGGCAGGTCCCTGGATTTCAGGATCACAGCTCCCGAGGTTGCAGTCAGGCATGGCTGCGACCCTCCGCAACGGTACCGAGTCCCAATCTTTGCCGCGCATCGGCCCTGACTTGGAAAAAAAGGCTCGCTGCTGCAGGGCGCGTCTGCAGGGCGAGCCAAAATCCTCAACACCTCCATTCCACCATCGCCACCTCATCCCCCTCGTCCCAAGTGCAGAGGTACCGAGGTCCCAGCGGTTGGTCCGTCCCATACGTTTGGAAGGCCTGGGGCAGGGAGACGACTGTTGCCGCCGTGTCCACGGGGCCCCCGCTTCTCTGAGCTGGGATGGCCATCTCATGAGATCCCCAGAACGACCGACAAAAGAACAGGGGCCAGCCGATGTTGGGTCTGCTGTTACCATAGCATACCTAACCTGGAGCTGGCACGGTATCCGTAAAAGACACACCGCCGGGTACCGAGATGGCAGCAGGAAGCTGTGCGTACTCACGTCCCGACGCGGCACCCTCCATAAGTCAACCGACCCAACCGGCGAAGACCGGCCACGGCGTTGTCCGCAGTCCGGAACCTCCCACTTTGTTGTTGGGTGTCGAAGGGCGGCAAGCATCGGCCAGCCCGAGCGCGCACGCACACGGACACACCCACGCCCATACTACTACACACACACACACACACACACACACACACACGTACATACACATACACGCACAAATGCACGGTTGTGTGTGAGAGTATCCGCGTGTATGGTTACCGAAGCGGGAGCGTTAAGGAACACGCTACCGTGTATGTACATAGCGCCCCCCCCCTCCCCCCCTCCCCCCCTTCGGGCCTGTTGGAGGCGACGCTTGGCTGGATTCGGCCGCAGCAGGACAACCTCTCGAAAAAGTCACCTGCAGGAGGCCTATACATTAGGCTGTTGGGGACCCCCACCCTCCCGCCAGTCAAATTGTCACCCGCGCAGTCTTCCTAGAAAGCCGATCGGTTGGTCCATGAGAGGCAGAGGACGGAAGATTTGCGTATGTCGACCATGGCTGTCGAGCCCACCGCTCCTCAGCCCGGGGAGATTGCCCGCCATGGTATTACGGTGCCATGCCAGTCATGCAAAGCCAAAAGCTTACTGCGTATATACACCTACGGCGCATAAAGTTCTTTTCTTTTCTTTTTTTTTCATGAGCTGGACATAGGCACGGCACCCCTTGGACCGAGACTGTCGGTGGGGAAATCAGGCCATCCAGCGAGTGCATCTCTTCCCATCGGGGGCTTCGGTGTCGTCGTGGATTCATGCCAGATCCGCCTTCCCACGTGTGAGAGTGAAGCGGACGACATGTTTTCGAGCGTGCAGCTAGCAGCGCGAGGCCCTTGACAGCTCCAGGCCCATCCAGGTTGACACGGGGCGACGCGCATCCCCGGGAAAGCCCTGCAGCGGACAGGACCCCCATGCTTTCGTTACGTTACCATCGAAACCGAGAGGGGGAAGAGAAGGAAGCGAAGGAAAGCAACCCAAGCCGGAACGGGGGCTGCAGGGGGTTCGCTACGGCCCCAAAAGTTCGATCCTGGTTGTGTGATGCTGTTTGTGATTGTCCCGTCGCCGGTTCATGCGCCTGCTGGAATGGAGGGCAAGGCCGGCAAGAAACAGACAAGGCCATGGACGAGATGCAGGCCTGCCTGGCGACGTTTCCATTCCATGTTATTTTTTTTTCTTTTTATTTTTCTGCGGTTCCTTCTCTTCATTGCGTCTCATGCACCTGCTCCTGGCCCCGTCCCCGTGCTCCTGCCCCATGAACTGCATCTGGGCGCTCACACCACCCCCCCCCCCTTCCCATTCTGCCCCCCGGCCCGGCCACCACCACCAACCCCTCCTCCCCTGTCGCGGGCGGCCTACCTTGGTCAACAGAGAAGGACAAGCCCCACCCGAGCATCCGGTCCCCAGCTTCCTTGCGTGCAGCTCCGCACCTCTTCACGTTCTCTTCCCAGGGTTGCGTTGTCGGTTCACACCCTCCCGACGCTCGACTCTCACACCCTTTCACGCTCACACCTTTCGCTCGTTCTCACGCTTTTCCCTCTCGGTGGCTGTCTCTCCACATTTTGGCCTCTGCCTCTCCCCACCATCGATGGCATGGCTCTGCCCGCACCCCCGGCCTTTTTGCACACGCCAACCCCTCTCGGTTGTTCAGGCCATTTTCATCAGTCCAATGCGTGCCAGGCTATTAGCGTTACCGTTCCGTTCATTTTCCCGCGAAGGCTCGCCCGCTCGCCGCTGATGGACGCTCTTCCGTTCCCTTTTGCTTGACTTTTCCCGACTGCGAGGTCGCTCGTCACGGTTTGCGGTAGTTTTCATCAATCTAGATTTTTTTTTCCCTTCCTTCTGCACGTTGTGACTTACGCCTCTTGGCCTTGTTTTAGTTTGACTTCTTCACCTGTCTACTTTTTGTTTTTTTACTTCACTCCTGATACATCCAGCTCCCCCTCGCCGCTCTTGTTGCTACGCGGGACCGATCGAGGCTTTTTTTCGGGAGGCGCCGGACAGCTACCGCTGCTGCTCTGGCTGTGTTGTCCTGTGCTCGTCCGATCCCGCCTACGCTGCTCCAGCGTCACCGCAAGTCTGTACTGAGTTCATTCGACCATCGGCCATGAGCTCCGTACCTTGACTCCGTCCGAGATCCGGTCCGGCGAGGTAGAGAAGCGAGCCTGGTTCAGGATTTGTTGAGGAAACGGGGTGTTGCGCCTCCAGCCCCTCCCCCCACACACATACGCCTTCTTCCCCGTTTCCATCTGCTCGGGTTTGCTCGATCGTACACAGCATACGCGACATTGTCTCACCCACAATCTTCCTCTGGATCCTCACCCCGCATAGGTTGCCAGACCTGTGCTCGCATTCCTGAAGTCGGCCCACCAGAGCCTTAAACTCCGCACCCCCCCCCCCCCCTTGGAGCATCCTTTCGCCTGCTTGCGGCCGGCTTGTTCCCACCCACGGCTGGAGCCACCAGAAACTTGGTGCACAAGGCGCCGCCGCGTAACCCACGACCTCACGCCAGGGCTGCAGAACTCGGGGTTTCTTGGAGGCCCGCATCGGCTTCCCTACTTGCACATCTAACCGGCGCCGGCACTGGCTGATGGACTAGCCGGTCGGGAGCATGGCTTCGGTTCTCGCTTCCCACCCAAGTGATATTCAAGCGCACTCCGTCTCTACCTCTTCGCGATCGGCTCAAGCAATGCCGCCGCTGGCTGATTCGCTGTCCCCGGGCAGCATCGAACCCGAGCCCAAGCGGGAGCCCGGCCAACGCGAAGCATCCGACGACAAGGATATCGACGGTCTGGATCTGGACGATGCCGAGGACGGGGACGGCGGCGGAGATGGTGCTCACTCGTCCAACTCCGACGGCCCAGCTCGCAAGCGGCGGCGCAGTCGCAAGGGGCTGGACAAGAAGTTCGAATGCCCGGAGAAGGGCTGCGGGAAGAGCTACTCGAGAGCCGAGCACCTGTACGTGCCTCCGATCCCAACCACGCTGCCCGATGGAGCAACCGCAGAGCACCCAGCGCTAACATAGGCCGCGCGCCCTTGCGCGCATCATCATCACGCACCAGCTACCGCCATCAGCTGAACCATAACCCGAAGCAGGTCTACAAGTGCGGCATCGGCGACTGCCAGAGGACCTTCGTCCGGCTCGACTTGTGCAACCGCCATAAGGACCGCCACCAGGCCAAGGGCTCGGCTTTGAACCGCAAGGACTCCCTGCTGAGCCAGACGTCCCCCGTGACGGACACCCGACCGCCGTTCGCGTCCCCCGGCTCGGCATCGCCCGAGGTAAACCGCCCGGGCACCGCTTACACGAAGGGCCGCTCGCTCTCCATCCAGTACCATTCGCCCAAGGACGTTATGGGAAGCCCCTATACTCCCGTCAGCAACACCCCGCCGACCACGTATGCGAACGGGGCCGCTGCCAACGGCGTCGACTACGTGCACCATGACCAAGGGGGGTTCGTCCACCTGGCCCAGCGGGGGGCGCACCAGTCGCCGGATCCGCGCCGCGCATCGATCCAAAGCAATGTCGGCCCTTACGGCGTCCTGTCCCCCGTTTCCACGCAGCACGGCTTCCCCGGCCAGCCGCACAACACGCCCCACTCCGCCGGCGGCATGGCCTACGTACCGCCGCAGAACTTTCCTCCATTCAGCCTCCCGCCGTCCGACTTTGCCACGTCGTCCTCGGCCGCTGCCACGGCGCGGAACGACCAGGCGTCGTACTCCGCATCTACGGGGGGCGAGTTCGCGGACCAGCAGACCCAATCGACAGGCGAGATGATGCTTCTCGACCAGATGAGCATGCAGCAAACCATGCCCGTGTTTGGAAGTGACAGCATCCTCAACAAGTCACCCTATGTCGCCATCCCCGAGGACTTTGTGGCCTATCTGTTCAACACGCACGGCGAAAACTCCCCCCTGACGGGGGTCCCGATGCAGAGCTACAAGTGAGTTTTCGAAGCGGAAGCTTGAAGCCTGACAATGCCTTGGCGTTTACTGACCGTTTCCTGTTTCCAGCTACGGCGAGTTTTCGAACCAGTATGGCACGGCATACTATGGTAACGATCCGAGCCAGATGGGCTACTTCCCCGCAGCAACCGGGCCGCAGCAGGTCATGTCGGTTACGAGCCTGCTGGACCAGAACCTGCCCGAGTCGGTCATCTCGGAGGAGAAGAGCGCCGAGATTTTCGAGCTCATCAAGGAGCGATTCCACGAGAACGGCCACGCGCCGGTGGAGCGGCAGCGCGACACCATCCTCGAAGGCGACCGCAACGACGACTCTCATATGCTGAGCCGCAAGATGATGCAGGCCTACATCGGATCGTACTGGGTGCACTTCAGCGACCAGGTCCCCATTCTGCACAAGCCCACCTTCTCTCCCGATAAGACGCCCAACCTGCTGCTCATCGCCATCATGACCATCGGCGCGGCGTGTCTGGACAAGGCGCACGGAGCCAAGGTGACCAAGGCCGGGGCGCAGCTGTCGAACTTCCTCGCGTGGCATTTGCGGTGGGAGATGTTCCAGGACCCCAACTGCCGGCCGCCGGCCAAGCTGTGGGTGTTCCAGACTCTGCTGCTGCTCGAGCTGTACGAGAAGATGTACTCGACACGAGAGCTTCACGAGCGGGCGCACATTCACCACGCAACCACCATCACGCTCATGCGGCGCGGTCGCGCGCTCATCGGCAAGTCGGCCCTGGATTCGCCGCCGAACCCCCGGGACGACAAGACCAACGGATCACGCCAGTCGTCTACTTCGGGCGCCATGACTCCCGAGGAGTGGTGGAACAACTGGGTCACCAACGAATCGACACGGCGCGCCGCATTTGCCGCCTTCGTTATCGACTCGATCCACGCTACCATGTTTGGACACTCGACCGTCATGGTGGCCCACGAGATGCGGCTCCCTCTGCCGTGCGACGACAAGCTGTGGAAGGCGACGAGCGGACCCGAGGTGGCGCGCATCGAATCGCAGTTGATGGCGGGCGGCAACAAGGCCATCTCGTTCCTCGAGGGCCTCAAGCGCACCCTGAGCAACCAGGAGGTGCAGACCAACTCGTTCGGACGCACCATCCTCATGGCCGGCCTGCTCAGCGTGAGCTGGCATATGAACCAGCGCGACCTGCAGGTGAACTCGCTGGGCGGCGGCGTGTCGCAGGCTCTGGGCGGCCGGGACAAGTGGCGCGGCACGCTGACGCGCGCTTTCGACTCGTGGAAGAGCGATTTCGACAAGACGCTGCTGCTGCGTCGCGGCGATCTGTCGTCCGACCCCTACTACGATCCGCAGCAGAGCCGGCAGGAGGAGAACGTCGTCTTCGAGAGCCGCATCGTCCTGCACCACCTGGCCCACATGGCCATGCACGTCGACATTGTCGACTGCCAAATCTTTGCCCGCGCCAAGCGCCTGCTCGGCCGCGCCATCGGGCCCCAGGACCTCAACAGCGCCCAGCGACGCATGAAGGACATATGGGCTCCTTCGGCAAAGGCCCGCGACGCCACCTACTACGCGCTCAAGTTCCTGCAATCGGTGCTGATTCCGGACCTCTCCGGCAGCGCCGTCGGTGGAAGCTCGGCCGCCGCTGCCAATGCTGCGGGCTACGGCCGCGACGACCAACCGCCCTACTCGGCACGCGACGACGTGCTGCTCAACCGGCCATGGGTGCTCTACTTTGCGGCGCTGGTGGTGTGGTGCTACGGATTTGCGCTCGAAGGGCCGTGCCCGACGGCCCCGGTGCCGACCACGCAGCAGGAGAAGGTGCGCATGATGCGGGAGTACCTCTTGCGCTACGGCAACGTCTCGTCTCCCGAGGAGCTGAAGGCCATGAAGGGTATCAGCCAGAACACGGCCGTCCTCATGGTGCTCAAGGAAGCGTTCAGCGAGTCCCGCTGGGAGCTGCTGCATGAGGGCGCGACTCTGATGAACAACTGCATCCAGCTGAACGCGGGGCATAGCGTTCCTTAAGGGGGTGTTGTGGGGCATCAAGGTGGGTTGAAGAGTGCGAGCTTTTGGTTTATGATGGATAGGGTAATGCATGGCTTGGGGGATCAGCGTATGGCTTTTGGGGGATAATGCAGCAGGATGGGGGGAATCACGACGGAAAGCATCTTCTCTTGAAAATTAACAAAAAGGCGATGGGGGGGAAAAAGGAACATCCCCGCCAGACTGACAAAAAGGATGAAAAGGAGGTATATATATATATATATATTGCGAGACCTACCTACCTATCTACATATACCGGGGGATGGAGAGGATATATTGCCGGAGTACTTGGTTGGGTGGGTGGGCATGGCAAGCTCCCAGGGGTCGGCGGCGGCGGTGGTGGCGGCGGATTGATGGCATCTCCTCGTTTTGAGCAGGCAGATCTATTGTTTGCTGCAGATGTTTTTGCAATTTTCTTGATCATGTTGACTTTTTATGTCTCTCGCTCTCACTGCCTATACCCCTTGCTTTTCTTTTTTTTCTTTTTTTTTTTTTGTCACCTTGACAGTTTGGAGATACAAATGATACCTTGGCATTAGCGTATTACCACTTTCTTTTTTCTTGACGTTTCGTGTCTGAAACGCATGTCTCGGAGGCGACTGCGAGCCTCCGGGCTCGTGGTGACCTTTTGCGTGCAAGTCACAAGCCATCGCCATCGTTTTTGGATTCGCCCCGTCGTTCTTTACCACTCTTATAAGAATACCATGGCGGCAAGTCTCTTGTCATCTTTCGTCTTTGACTCCGGGCGGTACTCCAGCAGTAAGGGGGCACCATTATACAAATAACTGGGATGGATCGATGGCTGCCGGTGACATCCAAGCCACATACACCTAGCACCTCGGCATCCAAGCTCTGCGCCTCGTCCCCGGGCTGCCTTGACAACATGCGCCCGACATCACTCCCAACCCCAAGACCAGGATCTCCAACAGGACCTCATCATGCCTTGGCTCCGACATCCAAATCCGTATTCACCTTGCCGTGCTCGCACGTCGCCAGGATGGTCCCGTCGGACGCGCGGCGCATGATGCCGCGCAGGGTGCACAGCCGGCGGCCGATCTGCACGATATCGCACTCGACAATCACCTCGGTACCCTGGGGCGCCGGGCGCAGGTAGGTGGTGTTGAGAGTGCGGCTGACGCCGAGGCGCGACCAGTAGCCCGGGCGGGCGACGAGGGCGAGCGGGACCGAGGTGCAGAAGTCGAAGAGGGTCGCGGTGCAGCCGCCGTCTGAAGGGGGGATTCTTTCGTGTTAGGAGGTAGGATAGGGGAGGGAGGGGTTGCGGGGGGTTGGGGTTTGGGGGTTGGGAGTTGGCAGGGAGGTTGAGACATATGAGCAAGGAGGAAAGGGAAGAGGGGGAAAGGGGGAATGATGCTGAACTTACGCAGGTTGCGCAGACGGTTGCAGTGCTCGGGCTGGACGGTGAAGCGGAAGGTGACGGAGGGATGAGGAGCGTCGGGGGAGGAGACGGAATCGATTTTCATATAGGGGATGAGGAGCTGAGTCCACTGGAGGAACGAGACGAGGTCAGGTCAGCCACCGCATGATGCGCCCCGGGGATGGTGGTTGGTAGGAATGGAAATCAAAGAAACCCAGAACCCGAGGCATTGCGTACCTCCTTCTCATCCGGGTCGGCGACCTGCTTCCCAAAGTCCTCCAGCACGGCTCGGATGCGCTCCTCGCCTTCGCGAGCGAGGAACACGCGGGCTTGCCGCTCGGTCTTGTCCGGTGCGTTGGAACCCGTCATGGTGGAAGTATGGTGTTTCAGGGCTTGTTGTTCTTGTTATGGTTGACGACTCTATGGCGTTGATGGGTTGGTCCCGAGGCAGGACTCCGGTGGGAACGAGGGAATGGTGGCACCAGCGCCGTGTAAGTGAGGGAGCGGATGCAAGGAGTTTTGAGCGAGCCCTGTCGCGTTATGATTGCTTGAAAGATACCCGGGCAGATGAAGACAGGGTAAGCTGCGCCAGAGGATTCGTTTTGTATGAGGCCCTCCCAAAGCCCTGACCAGACTTTTGTTTGGCTAGAGAATGACCTGGCAAGTCCGGCACAAAGTGGCTTCGTCGGCCCGGAAGAGGTTACGCAGTTCAGGGGAGCGAGGGACCCGTAGTCACCTAGTTAATACGCTTTGGAGATGGTCTGTGAGGTGTGAGCCGAGCTTGACGTTGCACACAGTACACTACGTGTGTTACCGTACGTACACAGCATTCGGCCCCAGGGGCCCCGGTGTGGGGCCGACCCCGCGTCCGGGCGGACGACCCCTTGCCAACGCGACATGCCTCGGCATTGGCGGCCACTCTTTACCGGGGCACGAGCTGGAATTAGAGTCAAGTTACCTATCGATTGCTGAGCGCGCGCTTTCAGCCATGTGCGCCGCTGCGCTGCCATTGCATCCCAGGGGACCTGACCTCAGCTTACCACCAACATCATCAAAAACATCAAAACATCAAACACCATCCAACACGACGTCCTCTCCACGACCAAAAAAAAAAAAAAAAAAACCCCTCTTGCAAGGGGTTTCCTGATTCACTTTTACACCTCCGTCATCACCGCCGAACCGCTGATGCTTCGATAGACCCCCGACGATTTCCGAGATTGCAACATCCGAGGGGGGGACGGACCGTCGCGAAACGGGAAGGGAGCGTGACTGGAGATTGAAGACGAACGAGACGGAAGAGACGACGCCATGGAGTTCGTCGCCGCCGCGTCGGCGACGTCTCCGCTGTCGTTCGACGAATACAAGCCTTCTCTCTTCGAGCTCCTCGCCGAGCAGCAGCTCGCCTCCCTCCTCCCACCCACCCTCCGCTACATCCTCACCCTTCTCACCCACCGCTACCCGCGCCACCTCCTCCGCATCCTCAATCGCTTCGACGAAATCTACGCCCTCGGCGCCTTGCTCGTCGAGCGGCACTACCTTCGCACCCGCGCCGGCTCCTTCACAGAGAACTTCTACGGCCTGAAGCGCGAGCTCGCCACCGCCGCCGAGCTTCCGCGCGCCGCCTCGGCGGCCCCGGCCGCCGTCCGCGAAGCCCTCCGCCTGCGCGGCGCCGACCTGTGGCGGAACCTCATCATCATTGTCGGCATTCCGTACCTCAAGCGCAAGCTCGATGACGCCTACGAGGCCGACGCCCCGCGGGCGCTGCTCGGCGCCGCCTACAACCGCCCGCCGCCCCCCGGAGCGCCGTGGCGCGAGCGCGCGAGGTACTGGGCGCGCGTGGTCCTCCTGCGGCGCGTCTACCCGGCCGTGAACGCGGCCTACTACCTGTCCATGCTGGGCTTCAACCTGGCCTACCTGTTCGACTCGTCCAAGTACCACAACCCGCTGCTGTGGCTCGTCGGGACGCGGATCCGCCGCATGGGGCCGGCCGACTACCGCGCCATCGAGGCGCTCGAGGAGAAGAGGGCAGCGGCGAGGCGCGGGGCGCACGCCACGATCGCGGACCGCGTGCTCGGAGGCCTCTCGCTGGCCCTGCCGGCGGGCATCTTCGCGCTCAAGTTCCTCGAGTGGTGGCACGCGTCCGACTTTGCCAAGCAGCTCTCCAAGCGCGCCGCCGAGAGCCTGGACCTGCCGCCGCCCGTCGTGGCGGGGCTGCCCGAGCCGGAGAAGGGGGGAAAGAAGAAGAAGAAGAACAAGGACCAGGCGGCCGAGGGGGAGCCAACGGGAGAACTCGCCCCGGGCCAAGAGCCCGAGGACGAGCAAGATCTCCCCGACGAGGAGCAAGAGGCCCGCGCGTCGGCACGGGCTCCCATCGCCGCGTCGTCGCTGCTGCCCATCTACACGGTGCCGCCGCCCGCGCGGTCGGACCTGTGCCCCATCTGCGGCGAGGAAATCACCACGGCGGCGGCCTGCCAGACGGGCGTCGTGTACTGCTACGCGTGCATCCACAAGTGGCTCACGGGCACGCACCCGCGCCAGGAAAAGTTCATGGCCAGCCGGGCCGGCGGCTGGGAGAGCGGCGAGGGCCGGTGCGCGGTCACGGGCCGGAGGGTGCTGGGCGGGACCGAGGGGTTAAGGAGGCTGATTGTGTGAGCGGAGCGGGGTGGGCGTTGAGGAGGGGTCGGAGGACGTAATAGAACGAATGGGTTCTACCTACCTATGTATGAGTAACTAAGGCAGCCCGAGGCGATAGAAGCTTCATGTAATCTTGATGAGTATTATGTCCTGTCCTACCTACTAGGTACCTAGACATTACCTACAGCCTGCCTCCATACCTACCTTATGTACCGGTACTTTACGTACCTTGTCTACCGACCTGTCTTTGTATCTTCTTTGAGCCTCGAAACCTGAAGGGATCAAGAGAGAAATACTATACAGCATTTGGTATTTAGTGACAGCCACAGGGCCGAAGGGGCCTACGCAGTAGACCTCGCAACCTGGAAAGCTGGTACCTGAGGTGACCCGAGTTGCGACGACGGGAATGGCGGGCCGGCTTACACGGACTACCTAGCACACGCACTCGGGCACATGACGCTGTGGTTCTGTAAGGTGCGCGGTAGTGCTGTGGGTACCGTACCTTAGGCAAGGTACAGCGCTGTACTGTGTAACTCCAGGTACCTCAGGTAGGTATCGTAGGTAATGTTACGCTGCACGTTCGAGGGCGCTACCCAGGCGGACGCGCCGGGCCAGGCCCCGTCAGCCTTGAGGCGCATGGTTGCTCCGGCGGGCAAAACTTGGCCCCACAGCGCCCCAGCCAGGCCCCACGCTGAATCCGTCATTCCGGTCAGTTCGCTCCCACAGCGAGTTAGTCCGGCTCAAATCTCTCCTCTCTGCAACCCCAACGCGGAGAAACCGACCCTTTGCAAACCTGTGCGGTCGTCCTCGCAGATCCCCTCTCCCTTGGTCACCCACGCACACCCAGGCCCATCTCACCACCCGGAAGCACCAGACGCCAAGCATTCGTCCGCTCTCGACTCCCATCGTCACTCGATCTGCATCAAGCTGCACGCCATGGCGCCGCTCAAATCGGCCCGGAGCGGCCAAGACGACTCCAAGACGAGCACGCCTCCCCCCAAAGACAAACCTACCGGCGCCGGCGGGGTCAAGATGCGCAGAGGCGCAAGCAACGCCGGCTCCAACCTGCGGGAGGCAACACAGCCGCCTCCGACGAGCGTCCCGACCACGACGAACGATGCGCCGACCGCTTCGCAGGAGGCCAGCACGCCAGGAGTAGGCCGCCCGTCCATTTCCTCCTCCGCCGAACCCTCTCTTCTTCTTCCCCAAGCTGCGTGCAGCCTTCCGCTGACCTCGTCCTCCCTCCGCATGACAGCTTCAATGGCCCGCCTTTGACCGCGACGTCCTCCACGCCTACCGCCGGGCCTACCGCCTCAAGACCCCGACCGCCTTTGTCAGCGACCACCACGAATGGGTGCTCACCATGCCGGGGAGCATCGGGCTCTACTCGCCGACCATCGCACGCCGCAAGGAGCTGCGGCGCCAGACCAAGGACCAGCTGACCAACGTGGTGCGCAAGCACTTCAACGCGCTCGGCGTCCAGGAGAACGACGTCATCGTGGACTTTTTGCACAAGATCCGCAACCAGGGCGTGACCAAGCCGAAGAAGCCGAAGCCGAGAGAGTTCCACAACATACCCCTGCCCGAGGTTGGGAGGTGATGGCTTCTTTCGTTCTTGGATACCTAGGTACCGAGAGCGATGGGGGCTTGGGCTGGCCAAGGGTGGTCGAGTGCTGTGCGTACATGTACTGCATGCAGTGATACCCAGGGGTTATTTTTTCCTTTTTTTTTTGGCATCGAGCAGAGGGGACACGGCACTCTGCTCGGAACGGAAGACAACGACGGCTGGCTAGCTTGCACCGTGGCTGGACATACTTCGTCCAGGTCAGGTATACACATACCATGCACAACCAAGGAGTCTGGGAGGGAGGAAGGACGGAGTTTGGGGGGTTTGGCGCTGTATGTTTTTTCTTTTTTTTTTTTTTTTTTCAATTGAGAAAAAAAGTCACAATGCCTTTCTCTTTCTATCTCTCTCTCCCTTTCTCTCTCTCTGCTCTCGTGATTGTGGTGATGATTTGCCGGAGCACCCACCGGGACGGACGCCCTCGCGGCTGGGCATTCGGGGCGAGGCTGCGAACAAAACGTTTCCTGGTTTGTCAGCGTCGGCCAAGGGCCCCCAATCAACGCCGCTCCCAAGACACCGCCGGACCCACAGAAGCTTCTGCGGGGCCGAGACACAACCAAATGCCATCCACCTCATTCGCTGCGCTCTTCGTCGGCCCAGGACCCGCCAAGCCGGCCCGCCAGGCTCTTGCCGGACCCAAGGGCGAAAAAAAAAAGACGGAAGCAGTCAAGCACGACGCCGAACCGCAATTCCCAAGATTTCTGCATCCCGCCCGCATCGATAACGCTCGACCTGCGACCTACTTTACGCAATCCTTGGACCCTCAACCCTCAACTCACGACTCACGACCCATACAACACCCATACACAGCTGGTGCAGCTTAGGCGCTAGGTTGCACGAGGTGGCCGCGGGCATGCGAGCCGGGGATTTCCGCACACAACCGACCAGCACGATATAAAGCAACGACGACGACGACGACAACAACACCAACGATATGAGCTCAAGTAGTCTTCTTCCCAAAGCGGCCGCCCTGCCGGTGCGCTGCTTCTCGCCAGCCCAGGCATGCCGACGCCCGAGGATAAAGCCGCATTGTTCCAGCCGGCCGCTCTCCTCTGCCGCCCACCCCGCAGGACCCCGCGTCCGGGCCCGTCAGCCGCCGGCCCCTCGCTCGGAGCCCTCGACGACGACGTGGTCCGCCGATCGGCCCCGGATACGTTCCCACGCTCCCGGCCAGCAGCAGCACGCCTCCTTCCACACGACGAACCGGCTGCTAGCCACCCCCAAGGACCCCTACGGCATCCTGGGCGTCCCCAAGACGGCGACCGCCGCCGAGATCAAAAAGGCCTACTACGGCCTGGCCAAGAAGTGGCACCCGGACACCAACAAGGAACCCGGCGCCAAGGACAAGTTTGCCGAGATCCAGTCCGCCTACGAGATCCTCTCCGACCCCAAGAAGAGGGAGCAGTTTGACCAGTTTGGCGCCGCCGGCTTCGACCCCAGCGGCGCGGGGCCCGGGCCCGGGCCGGGCGCCGGCCACCCCTTCGGAGGCTTTGGAGGGTTCGGAGGCTTCGGCGGCCAGGGGGGCTTCGGCGCCAACATCAACTTCGACGACCTCTTTTCCGCCTTCACCGGCGGCCCGTTCCGCGGCGCCCGCGGCGGAACCCAGATCCTCCAGGGAGAGGACGTCGAGGTGCAGGTGACCGTCTCCTTCGCCGAGGCGGCCAAGGGCTCGAGCAAGACCATCACGACGATGCCGCTGGTCGAGTGCCGGACGTGCAGCGGCAGCGGCCTCAAGCAGGGCACCCAGCGCACCAGCTGCTCGGCCTGCCACGGCACCGGCACGCGCGTGCACTTTATGTCGGGCGGCTTCCAGATGGCCAGCACGTGCTCCAGCTGCGGCGGCTCCGGGTCGACCATCCCGCGCGGCTCCGAGTGCCGCTCGTGCCACGGCGAGGGCGTCGTGCGCGAGCGCAAGACCATCAACGTCGACATCCCCGGCGGCATCGAGGACGGCATGCGCCTGCGCGTCAGCGGCGAGGGCGACGCCCCGCCCATCGGCCGCGCCGCCGCCGAGGGCCACAACGTCCGCGGCACCCGGGGCGACCTCTACGTCCTGGTCAAGGTCGCCCGCGACCCGCGCTTCAGCCGCCAGGGATCCGACATCCTCTACACGGCCACCATCCCGCTCACGACCGCCCTGCTGGGCGGCGAGATCACCATCCCCACCCTCGAAGGCGACGCCCGGGTCCGCGTCAACACGGGCACCAGCACCGGCGACAAGATGACCCTGGCCGGCAAGGGCATGCCCAAGCTCGGCCGCCGCGGGGGCTTCGGCGACCTCAAGGTCGAGTTCCGTGTCGCCATGCCCAAGTACCTGACCTCGAACCAGCGTGCTCTGGTGGAGATGTTGGCGGACGAGATGGACGACAAGTCGGCCAAGCGGATCATGAACCTGCATAAAACGTAGGTGGTTTTTTGTTTCCTTGTTTCTTCTTCTTTTTTTTTTTTTCCTTCTTTGTCGAGACACCCCCCTCCCCCTTCTTACCCCATGCGAAATGCTCCCCCACCGCTCCCATCAACTGACTCTGATGGTGGTCTTGAATGAACAGGTATTCCGACGACGGCACCCCGGAAGATCATAGGAATGAGGGATTCCTCAAGTCCTTCTGGCATAAGTTTACGAACCACCCGGGCCACCAGCAAAACCCCAACGATGGCAACGGCGATGGCGACTCCAAGAAGCCCGGCTCTGGATCGTCATGATGGCCGTGACCTGCAAACCCCACCCCTACCCCACAAAGAACTCGACTTGTTCTGTTTTTCTCTTCGGACCCACAAAAAGCGACACCGGGTTCTTGTGAATGAAAGACGAACCAGGCGGACAGATAGACGGAGGATTGCATGATGGACGGATAGATGGACGAGATGCATAGAATAGCAGGACAGACGGACGGATGGGCGAGTAGGGAGGGCGTATCAGCGCCGTGTACATTTGTATATCTGTACCAACGATCTGTACCACCACCATCACCACCACCTCCTCCACCACCTCCACCACCACTACCGACACCCCACTACCCAGCCCCGTCACAGCGACAGCACAGGCATACGACAGGCGACGGCAGCGACATCAACAACACCAACACTAACACCAACAACATCACTACCAACAACTGCGACAACAACAACGACAAAAGCCTTTCAGAGGGTACAGCTCAGCACCGGAGAGCAAGATGCTCTCACGGAGCCTGCTGTTACCCACCACAGGTCTCCGCCCGGGGGGGGGGGGGGGGGGCGAGAGCAGAAGAACACCACATATGGAGACCCAGACCGTGGGACATAGCCAACTACATACGTCAAACCAACCCCGCTCCGAACAACCTGTTGCATCTACTACCTCCTTTAGGATTTACCTAGAATTTACCATGACTGTATACATGTCTATCTATCTATCTGTTTATCTTTCTATCTCTCACTCTATATATATGTTGCGTCACCGGAGGTGGAGGGTACACCTGGTTCTTTGCTGCGAATCTCCTTGACTATGTTTGACATGGTTGACGCGCCCCCCAAGCGAGCGAGCGCTTTCGTTGGCACCACAGGGGCGGTGTGCACACAAGAGTTGAAAACGATGACATCGTGCCACTACACAGTACACTAGTAAATTTGTCAGATGCAGGGCGCTTGCAACGTTTCCAGACCCCGGCCAGGCTTGGAGGCGTTGAGGTGGAAGGTGAGGTTCAACGCGGCGATGGAGTCGATGGAGTCGAGGACATGGCAACGACAGACGGCCCAGGCCAACCCGGGCCAGGATATCAGGGATGCTATCGTCAGGTGCCAAGAACAGGCGCCGCTAAGCATCCGTCACGCCAATCAAGCGAGACCACTACGGCACTGTGGGGCACCCCGCTTCCATGGTCCGAACCTTAGCAGGTCCCGCTAGCCTTGGAAGCTTGGCCGCCGTGGGTTGTGGGCTGTGCACGTTGCCGGCCGGCACTGGCATCCAGGCCGTTGCGGGCCGGAGATGGGGCGGGGAGGGGAGAGAGAGAGAGAGAGAGACGGCAAGCACCGCCCCGGCCGTGTCCACCGTGCGATGGGCGCAAAAGAGACGGGAGAGCCAGCGACGATGTCAAGCGTTTCTGTCCGATAGTGGAAATCGGCTGGGCGGGGCTTTTCTCTCTTTATTTTTTTTTTCCAACAAACCCAACAAACTACCTACCAACACGGGGCTTTTTGCTCGACTACATACCGCCCCCTTCGCCCTTCGCGGCCGTATCAGCGTCCGCTTTTGCGTCGCCGTCCCACTGCGGCCGACCAACCAACCAAGGTTTGCTTCTGCGCAGGACCTTGGGTAGCACCTCCATCCCTCTCTCTCCCTCTCTTGCCGATACGAGACATTCGACCAAGGGCCTTTGGAAGACGCAGTCTGTCCGGTTTTCTCCCCACACGCATCCCTCACGACAAGACGAGAGGTCGACACGAAAGCCACGCACTCTCTCCTCTCTGGACTAGCTTCCCTCTCACGTACCAGGGCCGAGTCGATTGCCAAGGTTTCGGGCTCGGAGCGTCGCTCACTCTCATACGCACACCACATATATACGTAGAGTGCGAGAAAAAAAGAAAGAAAGCGGGAGGAAGAGAGCTCACACGTTTAGCCGCCGCCGCCGCCGCCGCTTGTTTTTGTTCTTCGCCGCCAAAGCAAGCAATATCGGGAGAAGCAACCCCCAAATAACAACCAACCACTCGGCGCTGTTGCTGTGCTCAAGCTGCATCTCGTGGCCCTCCCAACAGGTTGGGTCGCCTGCTGCGCGTTGTGCGGCTGCTGCATTCAAGAGGCTTGGGGATTCGCACCATTACGATGCTTTAGCGACGCGACGCTGCAGAGCAACCTCTTCCGCTTGCCCGCTGCACAACATCTCGCTCTCCCCTTGTCTTGGCAATCCTGCGCCGGCTGCGTGCGAACCGGTCCAAGCGGCCTACCTTGGGAGTTGCACGGGAACAGGCCGAGACTCAGACCCGCGGCGGGGACAAGGACTCCTCATCCCTACCTACCACTACCCCAGAGGTAGGCAAAGAGCCCTCGGGACGGTGGGGGACCAGGAAACGACGGAAGAGCCGTGCTTAAGCAAAAGGTTGGGGCAAACCCCCCCCCCCCCCCCCTGCCGCGAGCGGGTGGGTTTCCGAAGGCGGCACCGTCCTTTTCCGTTCGGGCCCGAGAGACGTCCTGGCCAGTCCGGTCGGCCCTTTAGCGGACTCGACCGAGTGGCCAGGAACCGCAGCAATACCCACATCCGCAATCCTAGATATCAAAGTGTCCCCACGGGGAGAGGAAGAGCCCTCAGGGATGGCGTCGGAACAGCATCCTTCCGACCCTCCGCCTCCGCCGTTGCCGCCCAAGGCGCCGTCGTCGCCCCGGCTGGCCCCGGTCCCCGAGCCTGCCGCCTTGAAGCTGACCCGCGGCCACTCGTGCGTCCTCTGTCAGCAACGCAAGGTGAGATGTGACAAGCAGAAGCCGTGCGCCAACTGCGTCAAGGCACAGGTCGAATGCCGCGTCGTGCCCCCTCAACCGCCTCGCCGGAGGAAAAAGAAGCCCCAAGAACGCGACCTCATCGAGCGCCTCCGCAAGTACGAGTCGCTGCTGGCCCAGGCCGGCGTCGAATTCGAGCCCATCGGCCACCGGCTCAAGCTGCCCCCGGATCCCGGAGACGAGCTCGCCGACCTAGAGAACACCCTGATTCAACTCAAGACGTCCCCTTCCAGCTCCGCCGATCATGTCTTGCCCCCGAGCAGCCACGCCAGGTGAATTTCTACTCCTGTTGTTGCTGCTGTTGTTGCTGCTGTTGCTGCGGTTCCTTTGACCTAACGTTGGTTGTTTGCTCTTGTACCGTTTCAGGCAACAACAACATGCCCCCAATATCCATCAGGTAAGTCTCTCGGATTGCGTGAGACACACGAAAAAGAACAAGCTGTCTTTCATGGCTGGCGAGGTCGCTGTGATTCGGTTGTCGCAGCCCCTCTTCTTCTTCTTCTTCTTCTTCTCCCCCTTCGTATACGTTTGCCTCTCAATAGATAGCCCCTGACGTGGCTCGATACAGTACCGAGGGAGCGATGATGAGTCCTCGGACGACGAATATGAGAACCCTACCATTCACAACGCCTTCGACGCCATGTTTGGGAATGGCGACGGCTTCCCCTTTGTCGTCGGCGGTGCTCCGGCCAGCGTGACCAATGCTCATCCGTCGGCCATCCACATGTTCCAGCTCTGGCAGGTCTACATCAGCAACGTCGACCCGCTGCTCAAGATCACCCACACCCCGACCCTGCAGGCCGAGATCATCAGCGCCGGCGCCAATCCCTCCAAGATCTCTCCGCCTCTCGAGGCCTTGATGTTTTCCATCTACTTTATCGCCACCACCTCGTTGACCGAGCAAGAAGTCCACACCATGTTCGGCGAGGACCGCTCCATCTTGCTCTCCAAGTATCACAACGCCACGCAGCAAGCCCTCATCAACGCCAACCTCATGAGGACCAACGAGCTGGCCGTCCTGCAAGCCTACTTTCTCTACCTGGTAACCGCGCCCATCCCTCTTCCGCTGGCCCCTCTCCTCGTCTAACACGCTCAGCTCTCCGTCCGCCCCTACACCGACCCCCGGTCCATCTTCAGCCTCCTCGGCCTGGCCTTTCGGATAGCCACCCAGATGGGTCTTCACCGCGATGGCGCCGACACCAACATGCCGCCCTTTGTGGCCGAACAGCGACGCCGCCTGTGGTGGCAGATCGCCTGCTTTGACAAGCGCATCTCCGAGATGACGGGATCTAGCATCACCCTGCTTTCCTCGTGCGCCTCCACGGTGCGGCTTCCCCTGAACCTCAACGACGTCGACCTGAACGTGCAGGCAAAGACCCAGCCCTCTTCTTCCAACGGCCCGACCGAGATGATCTTCGCCCTCACCCGCATCGAGCTCACCATCGCCGCCTCCCCCGACAACGTCCGCCAGAGCGTCACCACGCCCGGAGGAGGCCCGCTGCCCAAGCCCATTGTTCGCTACAACAGCACTTCGCCCGAGGCGACGGACATCATGTCGCATGTGGCCAACCAGTATCTGCCGAACGACCTGGCAGCCTTCTGCGCCTACATAGAAAACGTCTACCTCAAGCAGTGTGATTCCAAAATCCCGCTGCAGTACTTCACCCTGCTCATGACACGCCAGGCCCTCTGCAAGCTGCGCATTACCGACTTCCTGTGCCGCACCGCCAACTCGACCACCGTCTCCCAGCCCGAGCGTGACAGCTACTTTCTCGAGGCTCTTCGCATGGTCGAGTACGACAACCTGCTGCAGAGCGCCGAGTCGCTCCAGGGCTTCCGCTGGTACACGCACTTCCACATCCCCTTGCCCGCCTACCTCTGCCTGGTCTCGGAGCTGCGTTACCGCACCACGGGCGAGCTCTGCGAGCGCGCCTGGGACGTCATGGTCGAGAACCAGGAGCGCCGTGGCATGACGCGCAGCCCCAACCGCAACCCCCTGCACATTGCCTTTGGCCGCTACTTTGTCAAAGCCTGGGACGCCCGCGAGGCTGCCGAGCTGCAGAATGGCCGCACCCTCCCTACGCCAAAGATTATCGAGGTGCTGAGGAACACGCTCGGCATGACCGCTAGACCTGCGGCGGCGCTGCCACCGCCGCCGCCGCCGCAGCAGCAGCAACAACAACAGCAACAGCAACAGCAGCACCCATCGCAGCACTACCACCATCCTCAGCAGCAGCATCCTCCTCCAACCAGCACCAACATGGGCATCCCCGCTACCCACGCGGTTTCTGGGGGGCCGCCCCATTCTGGAATCTCGCCGCACAGTTCGCTCGGTGGCACGCCGTCCAACCCGGGGGGCATGTCCGCCGGAGTGCGTGATATGGACATGGTCTCGGTCGGCATGGCGCCGGTCTCCATGTACTCTTCCCCCAGCAGCGGATCCCCCATGACAGTTCAGTCGACGAGCGCGTCACCGCCGCAGCTTCACCATCAACACTCTCAACCGCAACTGGGAGGAGGAGGGAGTGGTGGTGGTGGTGGTGGTGATGGAATGGGCGCGCCTCCAAGCCACATGATGATGGACGACCCTGCGACGGCCATGATGTACACGACAGGCTACGCCAATGTGGCGCCTGTCCAGGGAATGTATGGCCCGCCGGCGTCCGGGGGGTTGCAGGCCCCGGGAATGCCCGCCATGGATTGGAATTACCTGGTGCAGCTCACGTCGTTGGGAGGGTTTATGGCTCATGGGTTCTACACCCAGGGTACCGGGTCCGGCGGGAACTGAGACGGACGAGGAGGGAGGGGGGCAGACGACAGACGACAGACAAGCCCGGGCCAACGTGTGTCTCGCGAGCCCCCCCCCCCCCCCCCCCCCTCTCTTTTTTTTTTTTTCTCGCGGCCTGGAAGTGAGACTCTTCCGCCTCTGCACTCTCGAGGAAACGTGAAGGATGATGTTGACCTTGGAGCTCGAGGGCCCTGCAGGACAGCGGCACCGGAACGAAGGAACGAACGAACGTTGCATGAAGCGCACCTACCAACCAAATCCCTTTACCTTCACTCTTCCCCTTTTTCTCCTTGTCCACCTCCCTTTTTGATACGTTGATGCGTCGTTGCTGGAACGAGAGAGTCCGGCTTGCGGTTCGGTGCGGCTTGGTTCGTTTGTCGGTGCACGAGCAGGGAAGGGCGGGCACTGGCTGAGACGAAGGGGGACGATATGCGCGGGTCGGATGTTCTTGGGGAGGGGGGTTGTATATCGTGATGTGGCGTGGAGGCAGGGATCATTTGCCTGGCGGAGCATCACAGTGGTACAAAGGAGGAAGGGAAAAGGAAAAGGAGTTTGGGTGTCGAATGCAGATGTAAACGCAGGTGTAGAGGAATAAACGCTCTCGCGAGGTGTCTTTGCACCCCCTTTTGTCCCAATCCCAATGATATGATGGGTGGCCAGGATAGTTATGTATGATAGGTGGATGTGCAAAGGGTAGCCTTCCAAGAAAAAAACACCACGACTCGAGACTCAACTTCTCTTTTCTCTCTTTCTGTCTCTGCCTGTCTGATTTGTCTCTCTGTGTATCCGGACATCGAGCGACTCAAACATGATGATGGAAAAAAAGCCTGAATTCCTGGTACGGGGAAGTCACCCACACCATTTTGACCTTTTGAGTCGAATCCAGTTCTGGATCCATCCCCTTGCCAAGCTACCCCTTTGTAACCTATACACACACACACACACACACACACACACACACACACACACACACACATACACACTCATACGCGTGCACGCACACCCTTGAGTCAAGCCTTTCCCTTCCAACTCCATGAAACGCCGACCCAGCCCGCCAAACCACCCACCGAGACCGGCCCTGTTCATCCCAAATTATCATAGAACGCACAATATAACCGCCCGGACGTCGTTTTCCGAAGAAAAACATGAAGAGGAAGGAGGAATATGAAGTATGAAAGTGAAAAAAAAAAAAAAAGAAAAATATCAGAAGCGGAAGCGGAAGCGAAGAAGAGAAGCGCCTGGCTAGCACGGAAAAAAAAATGAACCATCCAAGCCAGACCAGATCCATCTCGTTCCGTCCGGTCGCACGCCTCGGGTATAGCAACAAAGGAGAAGCCGGAAAGGAAAAATAAACGCCGCGAATTCCGTCAGCCACTCCCTACTCGTACACAAGGTCCCTTCCCTTTTACCAACCCCCGGCCGATTCAAGGATGATCATGACAATGATGTCGTGGTTTGTGTTGATTAAGATGATAATGATGATGGTTGTTGGGGCGATGCCGCCGCCGTCGCCGTCGCGGCCTCGCTGGTCGTCGCGGCCTCACCCTTGTCCACAACGGGCGAGCTCACCACCCCGCCGTCGACGCTCGTGGCCGACTTGGGCTCCTCCGTCCCCGAAGAAGCGGAGACGGGCTTAAGCAGCCCGGCGGCGCCTCCCATCAACGGTTTCCCCGAAGCTGCCGCCGCCGCAGCCGCCGCCGCCGCCGCCTTGTTCATCCTGCTCTTGTAATCGCTCAAGCTGAGCTTCTTCTTTACAGGACTCGGAGTCGCAACGCCATTCACGGCGGACGGGGCCAGGGGGCTGGGCAGAGGCACGGCGGCGCCTGCCGAGAAGGGCGACTGCGAAGAGGCCGTCCCTGCCGACATGGGGGTGGATGCCGACGACGGAGCTGATGCGGATGAGCTCGAGAACAGCGGGACGGGCGGCGGCTCAACGCGTAGGTCGAGGGACTTGTTCTTGGCGGCGGGGGTGGGCGTCTGGGCGGCCTGGGCGGTCTCGGCGGGCTCGGCGGGCTCGATGGCCTCGGTGGCATCGGCGTCGGGCATCGGATGGTCCTGCGGCGAGGACAAGGGAGAAGCGGCGGCGGCGGCGGCGGCGGCGGCGGCGGTGGTGGTGGTGGTGGCGGCAATGGCGGGAGCAGCAACGGCGGCGGGTTTGTCGGTGTCTCGGGTCGAGGCGGGTGACGACAGGGGGGACGCGGCATCTCCATCGCCGTGGCTGCCAACGCTCGTGGCGGCGGATGGGGGTCGCTCCATGGCTCGGCGTTTGTTGCGTTCCTCTTCGAGGCGGTAAAGGTGCCAGGTCTCCAGCATGCGTTTCCTCAAGCAGGACCCTACCTTCCGCCTGGGGGTGACCGTCGCTCCCGGTTCTGGCAAGTCCGTCTGCACGGCGGCGTCGCGGTACTCGACGTGCGGCGGCGGAGCGGGTTGGGCAGGACCGGGCGGGCCCGAGCGGGCGCCGGGGCGAGGCGGCTTCTTGGAGACGTCGGCACCTCGCGCGGGGCTGGCGCGGCTCGGGGAACCCGACTTTCCCCTCGATGTCGCGGTCCCGGCGTCGACGTACCCTCGCTCGGGCAAGCCCGAGGGGGCGAGGTTCGGCGTGTTGCCGACCGAGCCCGGCTTGGAAGCCTTGGGCAACAGCTGTGCCGGCGCGGCGCCGTCCGAGGCGCGCTTCCGCTTGCGCTGGGGCTGCTGCTGCTGCTGCTCCATGCGGCGGAACGTGTCCTCGACCATGGCCACCTTCCTCTTGTCCCGGTCGGTAGGCTCCGTCAGGATGCCCAGCGTGTCGAACGAGCCCTGGCGGGCCGTCGGCGTCCGGTCCCGGCTCGGCGGCTTGCTGCGCGACGCGCTGGACACGGAGCGGCGGTCGTTGTCGGGCGCGTCGTCCAGCTGGCCCTCGCTGGCGGCGCGGCTGTTGGTGGCGTGGCCCGTGCTGGTGGGCGAGATGGCGTTCTGGGGCTGCGACTTGGGCTTCCGCTTCTTGGCGGCGGGCTTTGGCGGCGGGTGGGCGCGATACACGGCGTTCTTGGACAGGTAGTTGCGATGGAACCGGGCAAAGGCGCACTCGGGCCCGAGGTTGCAGGCGCAGCCTCCGTACTCGGAGAGGATGAGGTGCACCCACGGGGCCCATCGCTGGTAGTCCTCGTCCGTCACGGCCGACTGCTCGGCCTGGGCGCCCGACGCGTCGTCTCCGAGGCCGAACAGCTGGAGGGCGCGGGCCTTCTCGGCCACCGGGAAGCGAAAATCCCAGCCGATGGTGATGGGCTCCTTGGCGGCGACGGGGCGGTCGCTGACCAGCCAGAAGCGGTATTGGTTGTCCGACGAGATGTACGTTTCGAGGGTGGCGTTGGGGCGGCAGCTGCGGCGGACGAAGCGGGCCTCGGAGCCCTCCCGGCGGGTGTCGATGTAGAGGGGAAGCAGCGGGTGGAAGAGGACAAAGGGCAGGGGGGCCGTAAGCTCGCTCCAGCGGTTGTCGGGATCGGCGCAGTACGACGCCTGGAAGCCGATCTGGCCGTTGACCTCCATCAGGGGCACGTACTCCTTGATGCTGGAGGGCGCGCGGAGGGAGTAGCACTGGACGACCACGTTGGCGGGGGAGACGACCTTGCGGGCCTGCTCGACCTCGGGGACGACCTGCATCGCCTCCATGTTGGCGGGGAGGTCCTGGAAGACGTCGGAATACGACAGGCCCGTCTCCTTCTTGAGCTGCTCGCGGCTGTGCAGCCAGTTGGTCATGGTGTTGGAGACGCGAATGTCGGCGAAGCTGTTGGTGTTGACGATCTGGTACGAGTCGTCGCTGTAGAGCGACACGAACCCCGTCGAGTACTTGTACAGCTCAAAGTCGTCGGGGAGGTCGGGCGGCGTCGTCGCGGGGCTCAAGGGGTGGCCGTTGGTCGCCTTGGCGGCGCCGTGGTTGGAAGCGTTGCGCTTGGGCGCCTGCGAGCTGATGGACTGGCTCGACTTGTGCGAGCTCTTGGCCTTTTTTGGCGGGTGGGGATTGGCGTCGCCCGGGCTGAGGTGCTTCGCGGCGTCCGAGGCGCCGTGGCCGCCGCCATTGATGTGAAGGTCGGACGGCTTGGCCTTTTTCTTGTGGCTCTTGGACGGCGGCCGCTTGGCCTTCTTCTCGGCCGCGGCTTCTACGGGGGGCAGGGCGCCGCGGGCGCGCTGGCGGGCAATCGCCTGCTCGCGGTCGATGTAGCGCGGGTCGCAGTCGGTGCACGAGTGCTCAAAGTTGGGCTGCACGGCATCTTCGGCGTTGTCCGGGTAGTAGCACTCGATGTGCTGCCACGTATCGCACGTGTCGCAGTAGATGGTGTTGCCATCGTCGTCGGGGAAGTCGCAGATACACTTGATGGTGTAGGGCTCTTCCTCGGCGGGCTCTTGCTTGCGGGCGGGCGGCTGGCTCGGAGACGCGATCGACGTCGGCAGCGGGGGGCCGTTGTCTGTCATAATCTTGGAGGGCGCCTCGCGACGGCGGAATGCTGGTGGGGGGGAGGGGGGAGGATTGACGATTGGTGTTGGAGAATTATCTCGCCGGTCGGAAGGGCATTCTGGTCGCGCGTCGTGACGCGGGAAAAACGAGGGAGGCGCGAGCGTCGGCAGCGAGAGCAGAGGACCCTCCAACGCGAGGGGACATGCGCCCGTGTCGACGGCGAAGGGAGAAAAAAAAAGGGTTGTGTTGTGGCGAACGCGCGGTTGTGTGTCGTCGCGGTCGGTTGGGGCGGCCGGTCGACTCGGACGGAAGGACAAAGGGAGAGAGAAAGCGAGAAAGTGATCGAGTTGCAGGAACTTGAAGGTCGCGGAGGAGGATCGGCTTGTGTTGTTTAGGATGACGACGACGACGACGGCGGCGGCGGCGGGGTTAAGATCATGGAGAAGTCGTGCGGCCGCGGAGGGGAAAAAAAGGAACAGGTGACGCTATTGCCGACGGGTCTTGAGTCGGGCGTGGCGAAGGTCGAGAAGGAGGCGAGTGGTTGCAGGGCGCGAAAACAACAATGGGGGGGGGGGGGGGAGAGGCGGACGGGGGGAACGGACAAGGGAGAGAATGGTTGCTGCAAGCCGTCGGACGGGACCAGTCGAGCTGCGAAGTGAAACCCAGAGACGAGCGAGGTGCCGTCGGCGCAGAATTGAGAAAAGTTTTGGTGGTGCACCTTTGGTAATCGAAGGTCGAGGGGGTGGTGGACTGGGGAGAGGACCGGAAGGTGACGCGGAAAACCCGGGAGTGGGATAAAGAAAGGAAAGGCAGAGGCAGAGTTTGAAGGATGAGGAGGGCCAGAGTGGAAAGAGAGGACGGGAAGGGAGGGGGGGGGGGGGGTGCGTGTGTGAGTGAGCGAGCGAGCGAGCGAGAGCGTGTGTGTGCGCGGGTGTGGGTGTGGGTGGGTGGGCGGGCGAGGAGCCACTCTAGCGGTGCAGTGCCGGGTGCGGGTGCAGTGTGCAGGCGCTCTCTCTCTCTCTCTCTCTCTCTCTCTCTCTTTCTCTCTTTGTTGCTCTCAGGTTCTCAGGCCAAGGCCTGGCCTCTCACGCTCTCTGCGCTCTACCAGCTGCTGTCTGCCCGTTTCCAACAGCAAGGCCACGGCCCCCATGCTGCGACGGCGACTGGGCGACCAGGGGGAGGGCCGCCAAAGAAAACCAGAAACGGAACCAGTCCAGCCTGAACTCCCCTCGTGTCGGCCAATCAGACAACACGTTTGGTACCTTGGGAGGTGCTGGATTTTTCGGCTTTTCGAGGAGGGGATGGACCCTGAACGCGACGGGAAGCGGGAAAGTCTGGTGGCTTTGCTGTACTGTGTACTGTGTAGCTGTGTAGGAAGTAGGCTTAACTCCGGGGCTTGTCCATCGTGTGCTTCCCAAGCGTTTCTTGTTTTGCTGTCTTGTGTTTGTTTTTCTGCTCTGCGCTGTTCTGCGCTGCGCTGCGCTGCTGCGTCGCGTGGTACTGTAATGTTAACCCGTCCGTGGCGGGCAAAGCCTCCATTTTCCATGGATCTCGCCAAAGGAAGATGGAGCGAAACCTGCTGCACGGACCCTGGACACCCAATCTTTCCCTGAGCAAGAATGGGTTATGAACGACGCGAGAAAGCCGAGAGGGCGTCCCACTTGCCGCCGTCCAGGGGGGGCGTGGTTGGCGAACAAGCTGCTCCACCGTTCAGCGGGTCAGATGCGTGTCTGCCTGGGGCAATTTTGACGTTGAAAACGGAGCAGGGGGGGTTGGTTGGTTTCATCTCTCTCCGTTGCCTCTGCTTGTGGCGACGTTGGCAGGAACGGAGGAGGGAGCGAATGCTGGTCGAGATTGGTTGATCTCATCCCGCCATGGCGCAAAACGGTGCTGCGCGGTGGGCACCGGAAGGACCGGTTGCGCACATCGGCCTCCCGATCGGAACTGCACAGAGGAAAGCGGATCCTAAGAAAGCGAGAGGCCGAACTGGCGGAGCAGGCGAGAAGAGCCTCTCCATCGCGGGAACGACCTGAGAAAGGGGTTGCGATAGCGACTCCTTGCTTTGAGAATCAACAAGAATCGGTCAGAAAAAAAAACAACTGAGATGCGTGCCCCGGGGCCAGTTCGTCGATGAGTTCCGTCGCGGAAGACGACAGAAGCGATGAAGAAAATGAACAATCTCTTTGCGGTCCAAAAAAAAAAAAAAAAATCGAACTCTAAGAGAGGAAGAAAAATGTTGGCTTTGAGGAAGTCAACGGCTGGAGTGGTGTGGGTGGGAGAGTTCGGCCGGCGGTCCGGAGTTGGGTCCGGCCGGCTGCCGGCCGCTGGCCAGTGGGGGAGTCTCTGTTCAAGCATGGGCATACTACTGTGTACCACGTACTATGGTACACAGTACTATACACCGCAAGGTGTTGCAGGTGGGGCGAGAGCGTCAAACTGCAAAGCAGAAACCTGACCTCCACGTTCAAGGTTCCCAAGGCCTCCAAGAACGATGTCGTTGTCCAGGGGTCGATACCCCGAAAAGAAACCAGCTGGAGGTACATGCTGTAGCGCGGCGGATTCTTCCACAGTGCCATGCTGGCAAGCACCACCGCATCGGCCCCCGGCAGCCCAGATCCGTCGGATCTCGTTCGGTGAGCGGGCTGCAACAACCGCTAAAAAGCCAGAAGGGTCCTAGAGCCGGGTCCCTCTGGGGCCCAGACCGGAAGATGCCTCCATGCTACCTAGTAGTAGTAGGTACCTAGGTACACATAAAGTACTCCCGTTCGTGTGCTCTTGTGCTCTGCATACATAGCGATAAGATCTGGTCGCAGTGGAACCTTGCTCCAACAAATCATTCGTAAGCGCAAGGCGGGTCGAAAGAACTTGTACCTAGACAAGTACACACTACCTTATAGATGGTGCTTTTGGGGAGAGATCTTGACCGCATGCCCGACAACCATGCCTTCACCTCAAGAGAGCAAGCATCAAAGTAGACAAAGGGGCAAAAGAAAACTACGCGGTACCTGGTATGCTGTCTTCTCGTCTCTCCGACCCCCTACGTCCTACAAGGAGACATCCAAGTACGGGCATTTCCAGGTTACTTGCCTGAAGCAGTCGCCGTGGTTCTGTGAGGCTGGGAAGAGGAACCTAGACCCAGCGTCAGCCCGCTCACATGACGGACGGTCAAACCCAGAGAGCGGGTCAGCGGCCGGCCCCAGCCAATCAAGGCCACGCGCGCACCCCATCCATGACGTGCCCATGCCGTCGTTGGCTCGGCTGCCCTGTTCGGTTGAGCTGCCTCTTGCCGCTGTTGACTCGGCTGCTGAGTGGAGCGTCCCATCTCTTGTCATCCGCCGAACCTCCTCCCCCGATCTCGTCATCCATAACAGCAGCCACCACCACCACCGCCACCACCAGCACAACAACAACTATAGCTACTCTTTACCACCACGAATCCATCGCATCGAGGTGGGGTTCATTTCTTCTTTGTTGAAATAGCCATTCCTCCCTTTTGGTGTTGCCTCTCTTGATAAGAGACAGAGAGAGACATCATCGCTCCCAGCCCCCCCCCCCCCCACAGAGAACCTTCCAAGACACCCATCACCGCTTATCGCGACCCAGCAACATGAGGTTCTCTACCCTTCTCATCGCCCTCGCGGCAAGCATCGCCGACGCGCGCTACGTCTCTCCCCCGATCAACATCCAGAGCCTGGCCAAGCGGGCCGATCTGGATGTGCCCGGCCAGAATCCGCTGCGGTTCTGCGAGGCGGACCGCGAGAACGACATCATCACGATTGAGGAGGTCATCTTGACCCCGAACCCGCCTGAAGCGTAGGTCTACCCGACAAGAGGCTCCCAGAAGCCAAAGAAGGCGATGAGGGGAAACCATGGCGAGGAGGGGGGGAGGGAGCTTCGCAACGGAAATGCTAACGTTGGGCGGCGGGGTGCCTGCCTGCTCTCTTGTAGTGGCCAAGTCCTCCGCATCGAGGCCACCGGCACGGTCAAGGAGGACATTGTCGACGGCGCCTACGCCAACCTCGAGGTCAAGTACGGCCTCATTCGCCTCATCAGCACCCAGGCCGACCTGTGCAAGGAGATCCAGAACGTCGATCTCCAATGCCCCATCGAGAAGGGCAAGATCACCATCGTCAAGGAGGTGGAGCTGCCCAAGGAGATTCCTCCGGTACGTGCTGGCTTTCTTTTTTATCGTCTCTGTCCCGCCCATCCGGCCGACCATGGATGCTGACCAGGAGTCCGCAACAGGGCAAGTACACCGTCCAAGCCGACGTCTACAGCAAGGACGACGAGCACATCACCTGCCTCACCGCCGTCGTCTGGTTCAAGCACAAGCTTGGCGGCATGTTTGACATGGACCTCTAAATCGGCCTTGCTTGCGAGGTCCCGCGCGCGATGGCTGGACGCGTGCGGTCGGTGGAACCTTGATGCTTCACGGATCGGACACGGATGATGCTGGAAGGATGGTACTTGGGCTGGTCATGGGCATGGCACATAGGGGGTGGGTTTTACGTCATGAGGCGACAACGGTTTCTCGGTGGGCAGGCGATGGACGTCGGATTTCTTGGTGTTTGAGTTTTTGATCGCTTTCGCATGGCTTTTGATGCTCTTCTTTCGTCCCGAGCTGGTAGGATTCGGTGATTCCATGGACAATACATGACGCACTTGCATTGGAACATGGCAGTGGGCATGGCGCGCACCGGCTTGGCCTGGCCTGGCCTTCCCGTCCAGCGAGCGAGCGAGCGAGCGAGCGCGTGAGGAATGGTAACTCTGGTCCCTGGTTGGCGGAGAGGATTCCCAACGCCCGCATCTTGTCCCTCTCGCCCCTCCACCCTCCGCAGAGGGCTGTAGGAACGGAAGCGCACGCATACACACACACATCTTTCTCCTCGTCACCGGCCCGCCGGGCCTTTTGTGGCTTTATTCGCCAAACAGCCTCCGCACCCGGCGCAACACGCTGTCCTTCTCCGGGTCGTACGGGTGGTCTTTGCTGGGGATCTCGAGCACGGCGGGGAACGCCTGCGTGTATGTGTCGATGCGATTCCGTATCCTGTCGGCGACCTGTGGTTGCCCCTCTTTCGGTCAGTTCCAAGCGACAGAGCGGAGGGAAGAAGACGAGGACGAGGACGAGGATGACGACGACGACAACGACGACGACGACGACGACGAAAAGGTCACCGACATGCTGGTTGATCAGGACGATGCCGATATCTTTGCGCTCCGACGTGAAGCGGTCAAAGGCGGCCTCGATGGCGGCCGTGTCTGTTTTGGCGTCGACGACGAGAAAGTTCTTTTGGTTGTCGGGCGGCGGGGTGACGTGCTGCTCGGGGGGAGGGGGGGAGAGAGGGCGGGGCGGGGTGGCTCATGTTAGAGAGAGAGATGACAAAGACAACGGTTCAGGGTTTGGCGGGGGGGAGGGTGAGATGCTCGATCGCGGAAATGGCGCTGCGGGAAGCGCCATGTGCGCGGATTCGGAGAGAGGGAGAAACACATACGCCGATGCCAGCGAGGAGGAGGCCCGTGACGGAGTCCTGCGGTCAAAGTGCCGGGTTAGCAACGCGCGGCGCCGGCAGAGCTGGTGAGCGGGAAGGCCGGCCGGCTCGGGCTCACCTCGTCCCCGATGACGGCCAGAAACTGCCTGTCGCGGTAGTCGGCTTGCGAAGCCATGGCTGGCTTTTCGGATGGAGGGGCGGGAGGGGCGGAGGAGGGAGGCTGAAGAAGATGGAACCAAGAGCGAGGGTCGCGAAGGAAGGGCTCAATGGATCGCAGGGCTGTGGGCGATGGATGATCGGCGTGCTGTGTGCGTAGGGGCCTCGTCGACCGGATCCAGCAGACGGAGGAATCCTTGACGACTGCCCGGGTCGGTGGATGATGGAATGGAGTTCGCGGGCGTCGGTCCCACTCTTGCGCCGTCTCCCGCCGACGGCACCTTACAAGCGGTGGTTACTGTGTATAGTAGACGTACTGTATGTACCGTACCTAGCGTACTGCGGTACGTACAATACACAGTCCAATACACAGGCACAGGCAACGCCGCTGCAACCTAACGCCCAAGCTGGAACCAACAGACGGCGCTGAAGCCCCACCCGTCTGCCTTGGCGGGCGGGCCAGACGAGCTCCCTTGGACTGTGGATCCTCACGTCACACTGCGCAGAAAGCCAAGCATCCGAAAGTGGAGCCTGGTTTGACGTGGGATTTCCAGTTTGGGATTTGCTCCCCCGGATTTTGGAGGTCGAGCGACAACAAAAAAAAACACAAACAAAGCTCTTCCGCAACCTTGGCCTCTCCAGGCTCCTTTGGACAAGCTAGCGCTCCATATCATGCCGTTTCCAATGCGTCGTCGCTAAGATCAACACGCGCGACGCGACAGGTGCCCGGGACTTTCTCTCTCTCTTTCTCTGTTACCTCGCCCCGTGCTCTTCCTGTCGCCCCGTCACCCCCTTCACCAAGCCGCGAGGCGCAACCGGGCGACGACGACGACAACGACGGGACCGAACGACTCAAGACAAAAAACAAGAGAGAAAAAAAAAATCCACCGATACTCCTCAACTTCCACATCATCAACCTACTACCCTCGGCCCCGATTCTGCAACCATGGCCCCTGCAACGCGACCTACGCGCCTCATACGGCGCCAACCCCTCGGCCAACGGCTGCGCGCCATGCTCAACCCCATGGACTTTTACCTCTGGTTGTCCGAAGAGATCCAGACCTTCGACTGGGACTCCAAGACGTTCGGCACACGCTTTGGAATCGCCGCCAACTTCCTCTTCATGCTCGCCAGGGCAAACGCCGGAGACACGCGCGGCGCCGTCGATGACGTGTTTGGCGATGATTCAGGCAACGGCTGGTTCACGCTGGCGGTAGGTGGCCCTCCCCCCCTGGGGCGGTTTGGACCGGCAGACGGAGAGAGAAGAGAGAGAGAGAAAAAGACATGCCTGGCTGACACGGCGACCCTCGCGATGCAGGCCAATGCCCTCCAGTGGGTCTTGATCGCCATCTCGCTGCTCAACGCCTTCTACGCCATGACGCGTTCCCGCTCTTACCGCCTGTTCGAGATGAACGTCGAGGCCGCCGGGCCCGCAACGCCCTCTGCCCAGCGCGTCCGCGTCGACTCCTCCCCCGCATCGTCCACGCCGCTGCGCCTCATCCAGGAGGTCCTCCGCCCCGAGACGGCCGAACAACGCGCCCATCCCGACAAGACGCGCGACGTCTGGGAGGTCAAGGTCTGGGATCCCTACCCGGCCACCTTGCGCATGTTCTGCCTCTTCAGCCCCGGCCACGTCCTCATCCACATGCTCTTCCTGCCGCTTCCGACCCTCGACCCGCGCCCCAGCGCGACCGTCTTCAAGTGCCTGCTCCTGCAGGGCATCCTGTCGGCCCAGCTGCTGCTCGTGCACTCGCGCTTTTCCCAGCAGAGCAAGGACACGGCCATCATCCAGAAGGAGGTCATGCACGAGTACGACGTCAAATACGTCCACCCGCGCATGCACCCCATCGTCCGCGAGGTGGCCACCCAGGTCTCCATCACGGACCGCGGCACGATCGAGCAGGAGGAGGTTCGCGTCGGCGCCCCGTCCACCGTGATCCGCCGCAGCTTCCAGACCCATCCGAACCCCAACTACGCCCGCTACGTCGACCCCGAGGGCAGCACCCCCCACCGCGCGTCATCTCCGGCCGTCACGGCTGCTGTCCAGCACAACCCTTTCCTCTCGGCTACTCCGCTCCCAAGAGCCGCCTCGCTGCGCCCATCGTTCGCTGCTCAGGTCCAGCAGCAGCAGCAGCATCATCAGCGCTCTTCTTCCTCTCTACGCAACAGCATCCCCGCTCAACCCTCGACGCCCTCGGCCGTCAAAACCGTCTCGGTCGGCACCGGCCCGTCCGCCGCCCCTGCCACCATCGCTGCCGCTGCCGCTACCAGCAACCTCCCCTCCGCGACAACAGCAGGCTACGGCGGCAGCCTCGGCGTCTTTACCCACCCCAACTCTCCGCTGAAGAAGGCCATGGGCCTCGGCGACCTCAACGGCAGCCAGTCGCCGCGCAACGGGCGCGAGATGGCGGCGCGCGAGCAGAGGGAGCTTGCCGCGCGCATGGTGAGGGAAAGCAGCCCCGTCAAGGAGCCCCGGGACGTGCTCGCGCCGGGCAGCAGCGGTCTGGCCAACGGCAGCGGCGCCGCCACCCCCACCACCAACTGGAGCAGCAGCAGCAACAACCCGTTTGCGCACTCGCCGGAAAAGCTGGCGCGTGCCAGGGCGACGAGGTGGACCCAGGAGAGGTTTCCTACGCGGAGGCTCTAGGACCTTCCTTGTTTTGGTGGTGGTGGTGGTGGTTGTCCCTTTTTGTTCTTTTGCCCAATGGATCTTTGGAGAGAGACTGAGAGAGAGAGAGACAGAAAGAAAGAGACTGTCAACGACAGCCCCACGCGGGCACTCGAGGTGTCACGGCGTGTGGATGGCTTTTTAACACTGCATTCCTGGTTTGTGATGAGGGAGGCGCGGAGGTGATGGGAGCTGGACGAACCGGATTGGCCATTGTGGGAGGGAGGGAGGTGTTGTATAAAGATATGTTTTTTTTTTTTTTTTTTTTTTTCTCGCGTTGTCGTCTTCGCTGGACGCATTTCTGAGGCGTTTGGGGTATTGGTTTTTTATTTTAGGGACGGGTTGGGTGGTGAATACATTCCCTGTGTCTTTTTTTTTTTTTTTTTTTTTTTTCCTTCTGTGCTATGAGTTTTCGGGCTGCGTTTCGACCGCTGCCTTGTCGCTTGACTGTGGAATGATGACAACTCCAGGTCCGGATCCCATGGTTCGCGCGCATGTGGAGTGCTCCTCTGTGGTGGTTCGGGTGACTTGGACATGTCCTGGACGGCGAGATGACTAGCTGCGCTTTGTCTCTGCTTCTCCCCTTTCCCCCACACGAACGGTTTTTTCTTTTCTGGGCCAGGCGGACGGACGAGAGGTCCATCAAGGTCACCTTTGTTGCTGCATGTACTAGTACTAGATGCTTGCTTCTGACAGGGGAACGGTTTGGTTTGCCACTCTCCCTCCATCTGCTCCGCCCGAGGCTTGTTCCACCCTCCGAGGTCGAACCTAGGTACGGTGTAAGCGCTCCCTGTGACGCTGGAGGTATAGTAAGGCTTGAGGGTGGATGCAAGTATGTTACCCTCCCTACCGGTAGGTACTTGGGGGTAAGATTGTACCTGAAACCTCCCGCCTCCCGACCTCTTGCCCCTGGAACGTCCTGACTCGAAGTCGATCTGGAAACACGCGAGTCTCGTTGCGCCGGGCCAGATGCGGGTACCTCTGACTCAGGTCCTCGATACCCACCCCCCCCCCCCCCCCGCGTTCCCCTTTCCATCCGAATCCGAGCCAAACAAGCTCCCCACCACGGTAAGGTACCTCTACGGTACCTGAGGTCCGGCGTCGAGGTCTCGGGTTCCTTCCGGGTTGTTCGAATTCCCATGTGAGACGCTCATGGCTATCCCTTAGCAGGTAAGGTGCTCGGGCTCGCCATCACGGATGGAGTCGCGCCTGAGCATCCGGCCGCACCCATGCCGGGCTGCGTTTGACCTGCGTCACCTTCCCCAAGCACCACCGTCCACCCTCTGTTCCCTCCGGCGAGGGCCACCGGGCGGCAGCGCGGCCCCTCTCGCCTACCCCGACTGACACTTCTCTCGAACCCGGACCGCTGCCATGAAGCGGGGAGGAGGGAGAGGAGAGGAGAGGAGCCGGGAGGGCCGGCAAGGGCGGGGGGTTATGACGCAACAACATCGAGGCTTGACACCCTGGCCGATCTCGACTCTGGGGCCGCGTCGACAAGGTGGAGAGAGGAGAAAGCAAAACAAAAAAAAAGTCATGCTCCCGTCTTACACTCGCGTCCGTTCCTGCGTGGCCAGATCTCCACACCGCGATAGATTTAGACAGCCGACTTATCTGTCCTCCCCTTGACGGCCCTCCCCTCCCAACTCTCGCTTTCATCCACGCAACCCACTTACCTACCTCTATAGAGCCCATGCGATTGAGCTCCGCTCCAAGCCATGGGCGGAACCAGCAGGCCGGGGCGCCCGACGCAACGGCCAAGACAAAGCTCCGTAACCAGGTCCGTATATGAGTTCTTCTCGCGCCTGCGGCCCAGCAAGCGACCCGAAAAGGGCGGCACGTTGGTGTATCTGAACGCCGGCGCCGGCGCGACCACGGGCTCGCTTGCCGATGACGAGCGCCGGCGCGGGCGCAGGCACGACGAGTCTCGGCGCGGGCGGAGGCGCGATGAGTCTCGGCGCGGGCGACGGCGTGACGGACACCACCACCGCGGAGCCAACCGCTCCACCTCCCGCCACCGCCACCGCCACCATCGACACCGCCGCCGCGACGAGGACGGCAAGGCGGAGGAGGTAGAAGAAGTAGTTCTGCTAAGGCCCGGGTCGAGGCCGGCCCGCTCCGCGTCTCGCCACGCTCATGGCTACCGCACGCGGCCGACCGTCACGATCGCCGCGCCGCGAGGACGTCACGCCGGAGAGTGCGATGACGAGTGGGCCACGACGGCCACGTCAACCCCGACGAGGGCGCACTCCCTGGATCGATACGGCAGCCATGCGATCCGACGGTGCCTCAGCAACGACAGGAAGCCCATGGCGGCCGCCACGAACGCTGCGGCGGCGGCGGCGGCGGCGGAGCTTGGATGGCACAGACCGACGGCATCAGCAGCACACAACATCAACGCACACCGGTCCAGGTCGCAGAGCGTTGGGACCCGGGCCCCTTGCTTGACCGGAAGCCGAAGCAGCCGCGGGATGGCGCAGTGGCAAGCAGGCGGAGGCCCGGAAAGAGCCGATGGGTTCAGGCTGCATAACTACAGCTTGCCGGAGCTCCCGAGCGCCCTGCGTGGACACGCGGCCGCGGCGTCGCAACAATCGCTTCGCGGGGAAGAGGGCCATGGCCTGCCGTATCCCGACTCCGTCGCCGACAACGAAGCTCGGCCAACGACGGCTCGTCACGCCAGCTCACTACGCATCGTCCCGCCAGCACCTCCTCCGCCACCATCCATGTTTTATCACCCGCAAGCCGGCGAGCCAACGCCGCCCCCTTCTTCGCACGGCTACCGCCCACAACAGCAACAACAGCAACCGTCTTCCCTTCCACCTGAACTCCCAGCATCCAACCTGGCTCTCCCGCCCGACCTCTACCACGCCAAGCTGGCCCACCGCCGGCAGCGCCGCGTGCTCCTCTCCAACGGCGACTTCCTGGGCGTGACGGGCTTCAACCCCTTCACCGGCCAGCCGGACGTGATCACGCCCCCGACGAGCTCGGAGGACATGGCCGCGACGAGCGTGACGTCGTCGCGGGCCACGGCAGGGCAGGACGAAGCGGAGGAGATGCTGCTCGGGGCCGGCGACGACGGGGCTTGGAACCACCCTCGCGACGGCCAGGGGGTGCGCCGGCAGGCGTCGGCAGCTTCGGAGCAGAGAAAGCGGGACGAGAAGGAAGCGCGCCGGGCGCTGAGGGAGGCGGAGAGGGTGCTCCGCGCCGAGCAGCGCAAGGCCAGGGCGAGGGAGGAGGTGGTGAGGAGCGGGGTGACGTGGCGGAAGGATCAACGGGGGTGGTCGAGCGTCCCGGGACCGCCGCCTTCGTCGCCTTTGCCGCCGCTGCCGCCGCTGTCGCTTCGACCTGGGATGGGGATAGGGATCGGGATGGGGATGGGGATGGGGAAGGGGTCGGGCCTCGCCGCGGCGGACACTGGACCGAGCCCCGTGTCATCGGGGCCGTCGCAGGCGGTGCCAAAGAAGGCGAAAGAGATACCGTCGCCTTCACGGTCGAACCGGAGAGAAAGGGCGGCCGAGTTTGGAGAGAGATCAAGCTCGGAGTCTTTTTTAGGGATTGCGGCGGTAGCGGGGAGGAGAAACCGCTGCCGCCGCGACCTAGGAGGACGGAATCTGACGACGAGGATGGGGATGCGGAGGGCTGGATGGCTTCCGTTTGGCCCCGCGGCGGAGAAACGAGGTCGTTGTCGGCGGGTTACAACAACGTGCAAGGCCCATCGGTCGGTGGCTCGGCGGTTCCTCGGCCGCGAGGATTTTCAGGGCCTTCGTACTTTTCGCCTGGCGGCTCTGCCAAACAGGCCCCCGAGCCATCTCGTTGTGGTCACGGCTTGCAACCCAAGCAGCATATGCCTGGAGAGTGGCCCGAGACGGACGTCGGGGACATGGATGAGAGCGCTGGAGGGCCCGGCGCCACGAGACATGGGGACAAAGAGCTCCCTCCACTTCCGGACCACGTTCAGCAGCCGGCTCGAGGGCCCCCGGGAACCGATCCAAACGGCGGCGGCCGGACGGGGCCGGGACTAGGAGCTCCCGTCTGCATGCATACCCACCACCATCACTACTGGATGCGCACCGATCCGACCCGGGCCGTTCGTCGCCCTAGCCAGGGGGGTCACGACGCACGACGCGTCGGCCACAAAGCCTCGGATCTGGCGGGCAACGGCGGCAGACCTGGCGACTTTACGGACAAGATGGATGCGGCCACAGACGACGACGAGCAGCGGCGACTGGCCAGATATGCCGGGTTCCCTGCGTGGTTCGCAGCCGAGCGTCTGGCGGAGCTCGAACCGCAGCCTGGGCCTGCCGACGGCGGCGCCAGCCGGCATCATGCGGGGGCCGGGGACCACCGTCACGGCGCCCGGCCGCATTCCCGGTCGGCATCGCGGAGCCGGAACGCGAGCCAAAACCGGTACTACCTTTTTATGGACGGAGCCGGGGGGGACGGCCGACGCAGCTACCGACGGACCCAAAGCATTAGCCCGAGCGGGGATCTCCGACGCGAACCGCTTTTCGCTGCCGAGACCTCGGCGGCGACGGGGGGGATGCAGCACGCGCGAGACGATGAGGATGATGCGCACGCCTTCGAATCCCAACGGACACCGTCGCGGAGGAGGCACGGCAGCCCGTCGCCGCCGATGGAGCCGTACGTCCCGGGGCGGCCGTGGGGAGCAGGAGCCGAGTGTGTCGGCTCGGGATGGAGGAGCGGCGGACACGACGGCGCGCGCGGCAGCGCGGATAGCCTTGGCACGGCACGGATCGCTTACAGCCCCGGCGGCAGCGTCGGCTTCGGCATGGGCGTCGGCGTCGGCGTCGCAGCCGAGTTCCGGCGGGGGGCTGAGACGGGCGCCGACATCGGACTCGGACCGGGGGTCGGATGGCCGCGTGGGTCCGTCCGCGGGAAGGCGAGCCAAGGCCGCTGCCAAGCCCGCGGCGTCGTCGGAGGCGGAGTCGGCGTTAGGGCCGAAGCAGGCGAGGAGCGAGCAGGGGGCCGAGGTCTCCAACGAGGGTCAGCAGCAGCAGCAGCAGGCCATGGCGAACAACGAGAAGCCAGCAGGAGCCGCGCCGACAGATACTACGGCCGGAGCAGCCACGACAAGCTCTGGCCGCATTGAGGACCAGCCACCAGCACGGCGGCTCGGGAACGTCGTGGTGGCGATGCTGGCCCGGGTGGTGGCGGCGGTGTTTTTGTTGTTGGTGGTATCTGCCGGCGTTTGGACGGTGCGGGGCGTTGTTTGGTGGGTTTCCTTGGTTGGGAAGGCAAGCCAGGTGCTTGGTGTTGTGGCCGGGTTGGCGTGAGAGCAACGTTATGCTGTACGTTTGGCGTTCCATTCGGTCTTGTAGAAGCTACCTAGGTACCCTATCCATAGAGCAGTAACACACAGACACACGCATACACCCTATACGCTGTTGCATGAGAAGGGACCCGGAGGGTGATGATGGGGGTGTTTTGTCCATGCCCACCCGACGGGGACATACATCCAGCTGATGATGTCGAGGGCTCTGCGGTGGGCTCGCTGCGGGTGCCGCAATGTGACGCACTGCTGACGATATTTGGGGCTATCTGCAGCCAGCATGGGCATCTGTTGATCCGGAAGACTCTGGTTGGATGGATCGAGGCTGGAGGTGTATGCGGCTTCCCGGAGTTATTGCAGCATTACGGCATTGGCGGCGTTCTGGGCTCTGGGCTCTGGGGGTGCCTGACCGCTTCGCGCGCTTCTCCTTTCCAGGTCCGTTTCTGCCGGTGCTCTCTCTGTCCGCTCTGGAAGCAGGCCTCATCTGATAGGCCGATAGGGGAGGACAGCGATACCGAGGACGGCGGGGAGGGCGGAGATGGCCCGCATGGCGGGACACCAGAAGCCGCCGAGGCCAAGGCGCCGTTTCGTCCGAGGCAGAGAGATAGCCAAGGTACTGTGTAGATACTGCGTAGGTGCTTTGATACGGTACACCACGATGCTATCTGCACCACCTGTTGGTCGAAGACCTGGAGAAAGAAACCCAAACCATCCATGGATTACCACCAGGGCTCTGGTTGTTTTGCTGCATACCATGGGACGCCATGGGACGCCATCGGGTAGACAGTCGGCGGGTTATCCATGTCTCACTCGATCAATGCCTCATCCGGCGGGATTTGGGGGGGGGGGGGGGGGGAGGGAGGGGAGAACCGTCGCCAGGCGAGCACTTCATGGACTGGACTTGACTCGGGGCCAAGCCAGGCCGTCACCAACCAACACCGCCGCCGCCACATCACCCTGTATCCAGCGTAGTTGTTATGAGTGTTGTTGTGGTTGTTGTTGTTGTTGTCATCACCGACGGTGACGTGTTATAGATATCATGGAAGAAACAGGGGGGGATTGACCCTCATCAAGTGAAAACAGCAACGTCAAGCTCACATGACGATGGAAAAAAAAAAAAAAGGGAAAAAGCCGTCTCTACACGAACCGGATCGATCCACCCTGCCTCAACCTACCCCACAGCGGGGCAGCATCCTCACCGGCGGCCCCACCTTCAGCCCGAACCCTTGCCTCGTCGGCTCCACCTTGGCTGGGGCCGCCCAGTGGGAAAAGCCAATGGTCTGGCCAACGTTTGCAATCCTTCCCCCCGCATTCCGCTAACGGAGCTCCCTGGCACGCTCCGATGGTCGGCGCCGATGACATGGGAACCCGTAGCGGACGGCGATGCCATGCCATTGAACGAACGACTGGGGGGGGGGGAAAAGCAAGGAAAAACGACCGTCATCCGATGGCCGACCGGAGAGCCGGTTTGCCTTCGGTTTGTCTCTTGAATAAATACGTGACTCGGAAACCTATCCGGGTTTTTGTTGGGTAGAGTTTGTTGTCTTCTTGTGAGTTGGTGGGAAAGGTCCGTCTCTATCTTCAATCGTCCACCGCATCAACTTGGTCACCTAAGTTTGTTGCCACAAGGTTCCAGAAGAAGAAGAGGGCCTTGAACCTCACCCAGCCTTGACATCCGTCCTCCGAAAAAAGGAATTGGAAAATAAAAAAGGGGGGGACCTGAAATCCGAGACCTGGACCAAAAAACCTCCGAGGTTGATCAAACCACTCGCTGTCGTTTCTGTCGTTTCTCCCCCATTCTCGACTTACACGCCTACCACCCCCCCCCCTCTCCCCCAAACACCCATTCCTCGACCACTATACACCTCTTCCAAAAAAAAACACCATCACCATGCCGGCCGCCGAGAGGACACCGCAGACCCTTTACGACAAGGTCTTCCAGGCCCACATCGTCGACGAGAAGCTCGACGGCACCATCCTCCTCTACATTGACCGCCACCTGGTCCACGAGGTCACATCACCACAAGCCTTCGAGGGTCTCGAGGTCGCCGGCCGCAAGGTCAGGCGGCCCGACTGCACCCTCGCCACCACCGACCATGTACGTTGGCTCCGGTAGAAAAGAGACCTGGACAGAGTCAAAGAAACCCAAAGCTGACAGGCCCGCCCCTTTCTCTCTCTCAGAACGTTCCTACCACCTCGAGGAAATCCCTCAAGGACATCGCCAGCTTCATCCAGGAGGACGACTCGCGCACCCAGTGCGTCACCCTCGAGGAAAATGTCAAAAAGTTTGGCATCACCTACTTTGGCCTGAGCGACAAGCGCCAGGGCATCGTCCACGTCATCGGCCCCGAGCAGGGCTTCACGCTGCCCGGCACCACCGTCGTGTGCGGCGACAGCCATACGTCGACCCACGGCGCCTTCGGCGCGCTGGCCTTTGGCATCGGCACCAGCGAGGTCGAGCACGTCCTGGCCACCCAGTGCCTCATCACCAAGCGCAGCAAGAACATGAGGATACAGGTCGACGGCGAGCTGGCCCCCGGCGTCAGCTCCAAGGACGTCATCCTGCACGTCATTGGCAAGATCGGCACCGCCGGCGGCACCGGCGCCGTGATCGAGTTCTGCGGCTCCGTCATCCGCGGCCTCAGCATGGAGGCCCGCATGAGCATCTGCAACATGTCCATCGAGGCCGGCGCTCGCGCCGGCATGGTCGCCCCGGACGACGTCACCTTTGAGTACCTCAAGGGCAAGCCCCTGGCCCCCAAGCACGGCTCCGACGAGTGGAACAAGGCCGTCGCCTACTGGAGGTCGCTGCGCTCCGACCCGGATGCCAAGTACGACGTGGACGTCTTCGTCGACGCCAAGGACATCGTGCCCACCGTCACCTGGGGCACCAGCCCGGAGGACGTCGTCCCCATCACCGGCGTCGTCCCGGACCCGGAGGCCTTCCCCACCGAGTCCAAGCGCGCCGCCGGCCGCCGCATGCTCGAGTACATGGGCCTCAAGGCCGGCACCCCGATGGAGGAGATCCCCATCGACAAGGTCTTCATCGGCTCCTGCACCAACTCGCGCATCGAGGACCTGCGCGCCGCCGCCCAGGTCGTCAAGGGCAAGAAGGTGGCCGCCAACGTCAAGCGCGCCCTCATCGTCCCCGGCTCCGGCCTCGTCAAGGAGCAGGCCGAGCGCGAGGGGCTCGACAAGGTCTTCCTCGACGCCGGCTTCGAGTGGCGCGAGGCCGGCTGCTCCATGTGCCTGGGCATGAACCCGGACATCCTCTCCCCCAAGGAGCGCTGCGCCAGCACCAGCAACCGCAACTTTGAGGGCCGCCAGGGCGCCCAGGGCCGCACCCACCTCATGTCCCCCGTCATGGCCGCCGCCGCCGCCATCGCCGGCCGCCTCGCCGACGTCCGCAAGATCGCCGAGTACAAGGCCAGCCCGCACATCGAGGCCGCCGTGGCCCCCGAGGACGCCTCTCCCGCCGCCGCCGAGCCCGCCCACCCCGACGAGCGCATCGAGACCGACGACGCCGAGAAGGAGGCCCTGGCCGACCAGCCCGAGGACTCGTCCCCGCAGGTCAACACCACCGTCACCCACTCGGGCGCGGCCTCGGCCGCCAGCGGCGGCGCGTCGGGCTCGGGCGGCCTGCCCAAGTTCACGGTGCTCCGCGGCATCGCCGCGCCCATGGAGAAGCCCAACATCGACACGGACGCCATCATCCCCAAGCAGTTCCTCAAGACCATCAAGCGCACCGGCCTCGGGTCCGCCCTCTTTTACGAGATGCGCTACACCGCCCCGGGCGTCGAGAACCCCGACTTCGTCCTCAACCGCGAGCCGTACCGCCGCGCCAAGATCATCGTCTGCACGGGCCCCAACTTTGGCTGCGGCTCGAGCCGCGAGCACGCCCCCTGGGCGCTGCGCGACTTTGGCGTGCAGAGCGTCATCGCCCCGTCCTTTGCCGACATCTTCTTCAACAACTCGTTCAAGAACGGCATGCTGCCCATCGCCCTCAAGGACCCGGCCGCGCTCGAGCGCGTGCACGCCGAGGCCGCCGCCGGCAGGGAGATCGAGATCGACCTCCCCGCCCAGGTCATCCGCGACGCCGACGGCAACGAGCTGTGCGCGTTCGACGTGGAGGAGTTCCGCAAGCACTGCCTCGTCAACGGCCTCGACGACATCGGCCTGACCATGCAGCTCGAGGACAAGATCGCAGAGTACGAGCGCCGCATGTCCAAGGAGACGCCCTGGCTCGACGGGCGCGGCTACCTGCGCCGCCCCGGCCAGGGCGGCCGCCTGGCGGTCAAGCCGGCGCCGGTGCCGAGGACGAACCGGGGAGAGGTCAAGAACGAGCCTCTCGAGTGGTAAATAAGAGTGTTGTCTGGGGAGGAGGAGGCTTTAGGGGTGGAAGAAGATATGTGTGCGCGCGCCATGATACCTGTAGTTGTTGTGTGTGGGTTGGGGGTTGAGGTTGTGGGAATGCCTTTTTTTTTTCAAGTCGTTTTCTTTGCGAGTCGGTCATCACCACCTACCTATCCTATCTTATATGACACTGGAGAAAGAAAGAGAGAGAGAAAGAAAGAAAGAGAGAGAGAGAGAGAGAGAGAGAGAGAGAAATAGCAGGAGAGTTTTGGTTTGTTGACTGAGACATCATCTTCGTCTTGGGTTTGGCAAAAAGAGATATGGTGTTATGTTAATTCGGACTGGAACCATAAGAAGATGTTCTCTCAAAAACAAAGCCAAGAAGGATGGGTACCTACCGGTCTGAGATGCCGCTATGGTACTCGACATTGTCCGAATCGCTCCAATGATGGCATTTTATGCGTGGTGGCCCTGAGTGATCGCGGTATCAACGCTGAGCCCTTTCTACGGCTGGCCCTCAAGGAAAAGGGGAGGCCATGCGTTAGGAGGCTTGATCCCCCCCTTCGACGCCGTGCTGACCGACTCTACGCCGACTTCGGATTCTTATCTGCCGAGAAGGTCTCTCCATGTTTTTTTTTTCTCTAAATAGTTTCATCATGATCCTCTGTCCGGACGACCAGGCTTGCGTCGGTCAGGAGGCCGCTCGGCGAGCAGGAGCCCGGGCTGGGCCGAGTCTCCATCCATCACCAAGAAAAGAACCCTCGGTGTTGTGGGCTGTCCTCTTCTACCCCAGCCTGCTCGGGGTTGAAGCCATGTCAGTCAGGTCAGCTCGTCATCAGCAAAAATGGCCAGGATAAAATCTAATCGCCCTCATTGGAGTGGTTCGTATAGACCAGTCGCACATGCGTTGCACACGCCACGGTGAAGGATCCAAGCTAGCCCTCTCGCGTTGTTCCTTTTGTCAAAGCTGTCGCATGAGGGTAACGCTGTGACCGGTGCGGCACATGGCTTCCGGGCCGTGTATCTGGGATCTGGAGGACCCGCTGGATGGGGAGCCGGTCGTCCCCAAGGATACCTACCGCCAGCGGCGGAACGAGGGAAGAGGCGGAGACCCCTAGGGAAACGCCCGGCTTGGCGTGCATGCTCTGCAGGAGGTTATTGTGCTGCCTGATCTTCGTCTGATCTTATCTGTCGGAGGGGTTGGATCAGAGGTCCAATGGCCGCGCGTGGGTGGCGGGGGGAGAGGGTGAGGTGGTTGCCGTCAGAACCTAATCCAGGTTTCTGGTTCTGGTGGTGTGTGTGTGTGGGGGGGGGGGGGGGGGGGGGGAGGAGGGGGGAGGGGGAGACAAACGAGGAAAAGAGATTCACCGACGGCCATACGTGGAGAGAACCTTGAGGGGTCAAAAGCAAGCGAGAGACTGGAAGTTCGGCTGGTGGGCGTCTGTGAATAGGGTTCCAGGTTGGCGTATGCAAGTCGTCGGTGCAGAGTTTGGTCTCAAGTGTTGGCCAAGGTGTAAGTATTGTGTAGGTGAGTAAGTGTTTCCTTGGTGATCACCTAGAGCCCCCGGTTTTTGCTAGGTCACTATTATAGGAACTATTCATGTAAGCCCATTGGTCGCCTTGCGTGTAAGTCGACCTCGAAGACCCTGGCCGTCATAGGCCGAACAGGGATTTGTACCGCAGACCGGGCAACCCGCAACCAACGTCGACCTTTGCCGTCTTGATGCCCTGTGCTGTACGTCGCTGGAGAGCTGCTGAGGTGTTGCTTGGGAGAAGAGAACATCTCACTCAAGTCCCGTCGTGGCCATTTGGGACCGACCCGTGAGGTGAGGAGGACATCGCCATTGGGTCTCACCTTTCCCCCGAGCCGGGGGATGCCATGGGCACCAGCTGCACCTGCAAGAGGGCCAAAAAGAAAAAAAATCATTCCAGGCAGCAGCATTTTGAGCCGCTAAAATGAGTGGGGTTGGCCCTCCGGAACGGGGCTGGCTTAGTCAGTGCAGTGAAGAAAGTGCCCTCTCAGAGGACAGCGATTCGTCAGACCTGCAACGGGTTGCTGATTCTTTCCCTCATGGCACTCGACTTGCTTTCGTTTGGCCTTCCCAAAACATGAATGGAACAAAGTCGAAGCTCCGGAACTTCCATGGCAACCGAACGAGACGGAAAGCGGCCCTTTGCCTTACGCAACCCTGACGCGGTACCCGCCAGGATGCCCGGCTCAACTCAACCTCTCGTCAGAATTATTACGGCCATTGGATGGATGCAATGGATGTCCACCTCACCAGCCTCCAACATCCATCACAGGACCTGACGAACCCTGAACAATGGCTTGCCGCAGAAACCATTTGCATAGGCCCATTCCATTCTGTTCCTTTGTTCCGTCAAGCCGCTGCTCGCCTTTGCGTTTCCCCGTCCCGCCAGAGCGTCAGGTCGCCGTGCAGTGTCCTTCCCTTTTCAGTAATCCCTATGTTTCGTGTCGTTCTGTGTCGTCTCTGCTTCGTCTCAGCCCAGCTTGCCGCTGACGAGGTGATGACCACATCATCCATAATCCATTCTCCATTGGCGTCACTCGTATACCTCATCGCCGCCATGGATCCTGCCAACGGCCACAGCTCAACATGACATCTTGTCGCACCCCATGCCGCTGTTTATAGCCTTGTCTTTCTCGGGAGGGCCCGTCCGGCCGGCTCAGGCCGTAGCCAGACCACTCACAGCCCTCCTCTCCATGGCAGCATCGAACCAGAGAGCGGCTCAAGCGGTGTGCACTTACACCATGATCATCTAGAAGAGTGGCACGTCAAAGGGTCCATCGGAGGAGAGGGGTGTGCCATCTGAATCGGCTAAGCCGTGACATGCTTCTCCCATATCCACACCCACAGCGAAACCCCCCCCCCCCCCCCTCTAAATCCGTCCCCTCACCTTTTCCCATCACCCCAGTCCTGCACGCTGTGTATAGCTACGTGGAAGAAGAAATAATGATTAAAACCGGGCCGAGCCCTCTCTGTCACCAACCAGTTGCTTGGTTATACGAGTCTTGCCCACCATCGCCAGCCAGCATCGTCACTGTCACCGCCATCCTCTCCCATCCCGGCGGCTGCCCACCCCCTGTCCCAACCTCGACGGCAAGCACGCAACCATGGCCGAGCAGCCGATATCGAGCCGTTCAAGCCTAGAGCCGGGAAGTGCTGCGACTAGTCCGTCGTCGTCACCTCCGGCTCCCGGGAGCGAGCCGCCCCCAAAGAAGCGGACTCGAGCAAGCAAACCCAAGGTCCGCACCGGCTGCATCACATGGTATGTATCCTGATCCTTTTGCCTCGCTCACTTCGTCCTTTTGCTCCGTCCGTTGGTCCGCTTTTCTTGCCTCCTTGTATCCCTTCATGCCTCCGCTCTTGGCCCCTGTCTCACCCATCCTTTCCCGCCTCAACGCCTACCCCGTAGGGTTGAACACGTGGATGGCTAACGAGTCGGCTGCAGCAAGTGAGTAACATTGACTTCACGGGTCCGTGACGGATGAGAGCCCCGGGTTTGCTAACCAGGAAATCTCGGTAGAATCCGACGGGTCAAGTGTGACGAGGGCAAGCCGGCATGTAACCGATGTACGTCAACAGGACGAACCTGTGACGGCTACGACAAGGCCGCCCTCACGCGCTACCAGTCGCCCGGCCCGAGCCAGGCCGCCGAGGTGGCAAAGGCCGAGTTTGTCCGCGCCTGCGAGTGGAACGAGACGCTACGGTCCATGCGTCGCATCGAGGCCGACATTGACGGCACCGAGACCGAGAAACGCGTCTTCTCCCGCTTCAAGGCCGCCATGCTCGATGGCGCCGACGCCCAAGGCTGCGCCTTTGGGTCTTTCTGGAGGAGGTTGACTCCGACGACCGCTTGCCAGGACGAGGCCGTCAAGCACGCCGTTGTCGCCATGGCCGCCTCCTGCCTCTTGTTTCGAGATCCCCAAGCCTCCGTCGTCGAGGGTTTCAGCCGCCCCGACCTCGAGGTCTTCACCATCCAGCAGTACAACCGCTCCATCGAGCACCTCCAGGGCCACGCCACGTCGTCCTCCTTCGAAAGCATCCGCCTCACTCTCATCTGCTGCCTCGCCTTCATCTCGCTCGAGACCCTGCGCGGGAATCCCGCTGTTGCCGTGAGCCACCTCACCAACGGCCTGCGCATCCTCCAGTCCCTCCCCGACTCCACCTTCAACTGCGTCGCGGACGGCTCCGTCTTCGCCTGGCCCTCGGGCCGCGACTCGCTCGACATGCCCGACATCGTCCAGCTCTTTGCGCGTCTCGAGGCTTCGGCCTGCTTCTTTACCCACGGCATCCAGCCCGTCATATCGGAGCGCGCCTACCGCCCGCGAAGGTTGGATGACGGCTCCGCCGAAGGCCCCTTTTCGAGCCTGGCGCACGCCCGCATGGCCATAACATGCTTCAAGCACGACGTCGTGGCCCGCCTGCATCAAGTCGCCGTGGCTACCGCTGGCGGGCCAGACCAGGCCGCCCTGTTCTGGTCCAACCCGATCCAACAGCAACAACAAGCCTGCCTTCAGTCGCGCAGCACCCGCCTCGGGACGCTCACGGCCGACTTTTTCTCCCCAACCCGCTTCGGCACCCCTGATTCGACCCCACCCGACCTCCTTTGGGTTTACCTCGACCTTCTCTACTTCCGCTGCGCCCAGTTCCTGATCGGCCGCGTCTCCGTCCCTGGCATTCATGCCATCCCTACCGCGGTTCTCGCCAGTCCTAACCCCTCCTTCTCTTCCGCCAGCCCAGCCACGCTCAATCCCTACGCCCCGTCGCCGTCCCTTCCCTACCCATATACCGCCACAACCGCCTCCCACCCCGTCCCAGGCCCAGACCTAGGCCTGCTCCAAAGCATCCTCAACCTCGCCGCCCGCCTGACCGCCCGTCCCGTCCCCAACGCCGCCTACCTCTCCTACGCCCCCGCCTCGCCGTCGCGCGCACCACCAGACATGACCACCCGTGTCATCGGCCCGCTGTACCTAGTCGCGGTCCACGCGAGCGATCCAGGCACGCAGGCGGCTGCGACGAGATTGTTAGCGGATTGCATCCACCGCCACGAGCGTCAGACCAGCGTCGCCGGTGGCGGCGTGAGCGGCAAGGAGGGCCACGATCCGGGAGGGTGGATGAGGCAGACGTTTACATTGGTCGAGAGGGCGGTAAAAGGGGAGAGAGAGAGAATGAGGAAGTGCGGGCTGCTGTTATCCACCGAGATCCCGAGGGCGTTGGCGGGAGTGGGCTGTTTGCCGTCCCTGTGGGACGCTTTGACGGGGGTGGTTGCTGGGACCGCGTGTCCGTGATTCGAGAGAACATCGGGATGCCGGATGCGTAGAAGGGTTTGGGTGTGACGGGGGAGATATGTGTAGAGGATTGTAGATTCTCGAGACTGCGGTGCCTTGAGCCTTGAGGGGTATCAAACATGGACTTTTTAGAGAAGATCCGGCGAGAACGGATCCATTGCATCAGACGTCTTAGAGGAGATGGAATGAATGAATGAATGAATCAATGAATGGATGGATGGATAGATGAATAGATGTATCTACTTTAGAGACGTTTAATATAGACAACAGCCTGGAACTTGTTGTTTCACAACGTCTCAGAAAAAAAAAAAGGCGTGCCTACTGCGGCAACGCAGGCAACCATTTTTCCGGAGTCCGAGGATGTGCTGATGACGACTGTTTGGATCCTTACAAGAAGTTGGGGGCCTTGGAGGACGAACAGGGGTCGGGGTTGATGTCTACGATGCGTAGCAAACAAAGCCTGCCAACCAGCTGCCCGTCTCCGCTGTCCACGTCAACAGAGAACTGATATCGTGTCACCCACGATGAGGAAAGAATTGGGGGAGGGTAATTTAATACTCTGTGTGAGAGCAAGCCGAGGATTGACGAGGGAGAGAGCAAGGTCTTCAATTCCACCAAAAGCTGACGCTAAAGCTGACGCTCAGCCCCCTCACATAATGCCACCACCCTACGGGTATGTACAGCACATCCCCCTCCTCGAGAATGCAGTCCAGGTACGGCAACCTCCGAAACTCGTCCTCCCACCCTTCTTCTTGGTCCCCGTCCTCCGCCTCGGCCATCCGATCCCACCCTTCCACCACGCCCAAGTCCACCGAGCTCGTGTTCCCCATCTCCACGCCCCCCTCGCGGCCGCGCGCTCGCATGGCTCTTGCCCCGCCGTCGCCGATGCCGCCCTCGGACGCGGGGCGGCCCACCCAGGGCGCGTACAGCCGCACGTACTTGCGCCCGACCACCTGGGCGAGGAGGTTGTGGTAGGGGTCGGTGTGGAGAGGGGTGATGGTGCCGGGGGGGCCGAGCCAGGCGTTGAGATGCGGGTCGGGGTCGGGGTCCGGGTCGTCCTCGTCTTGTGGTGCTTCCGCGGAGGTGCGACCGCTGGTGGTAGTAGCGGTGGAGGGCCGTGGAAGGCGGGGAGGGGAGGTGTAGCAGAGGTCGGGGATGAGAATGTCGGCGCGGAGGGCGGGGAGGTGGGAGAGGAGGGGGTGCTGGGCGAGGTAGCCTGTTGTTCTTGGGCTTTTGGGCTCGAGCGATGGTGGATCTCCGGCGGCGGGGACCCTGCCCTCGGTCGCTCGGACGATATGCTCCTCCAGGAACTCCCCAAACGGCAAGATCTGCTGCCCCCAGCCGTCGTCAACGTAGCTCCTCCCCAGCTCCACGGGCACGAGGCGCCGGCCGCCAAAGGTCCGCGACAGCAGGTAGGCCGGCTTGCACCACGGCCGCGTGGTGCGGGCGGGCCAGTCGTCTATCAGGGCCGTCAAGACGAGCGGCAGCGGGCCCGGGTTGGAGCCTTCGCGATGCGAGAGGTACGCCTGGAAGGCCTCGAACGACGGAGCCTGCACGCGCGGGATGGGATGCCCAACGGGCGGCGTGAAGGGCTCGTAGGAGGAGAAAGAGGGGGTGGACGCCCAGGGGTTGTTGGCGGCCGCCGTCGCGCCTGGCCGCGACGCCCTGGGCCGCTTCGGCCGTCTCTCTTCGCCGTCCGTCTCGCCGGCGCTGCGACCGCCGTTGGACCGGCGCGAGGCCCAGTCTTCCTCGAGCAACCCAAACGCCGCATCGATCCACCTCCGTCCGCGCCGCTCGCCGGCCCCTCCTGCCAGTATGACGGCGAGGTCGAGGGTCTTGATCATCTCTCGCAGCTGCCGCTCGGCGTCGGCGTCGGCCTTCTCCTTTGCCTCTCCTTCTTCCGCATCTGCTGCCGTCGGCCCGACCCCTTGTTCCCGCACGGGCCATGAAGACGACAGATACAAGACGGCAAACCTGAGCACGGCCGCGTCCGTGTACAGCAGCCGCCAGCACGCGGGCAGCTTGGCGAAGAGGTAAGCATAGAAGCGAGCGTAGGAGAGGGAAAGAAGGTCGTCGAGGCGCTGTAGAAGCAGCTTTACAGCCTTGTCGCCGGCCTTTGGCGCTGGTCCTGGCCATGGCCCGCCTTCCTGGCCAGATACCTGGCCGGGCGTGGGCCGTCCTGATCCTCCCCCAAACAGGCGCAGGACCTGAGCGGCTTGTCGGCCGAGGAGCTGCACGAGCGGCTCGCCGCAACCAGCGAGCTGGCTATCAAGGTCCGGTTTGGTAGTAGCGGTCCTGTTGGCGCTGCTGCTGCTGCTGCTCCTACCGTCATGCCCGACGCCAGCCAGGACGGCGGCACACTCGGCCGAGATTTGGTCTGCTGCTTCCAGACATTGCGCCCGTAGCTTGTTTCGAGCCGTCGACATGGCTTCACGGCATTGCAAGAATGTGTTGGCACCCACCAATCATGTCGCATCAATCGTTGCGCTTGACCCAAGAACTCGTGACAAGAATGTGGATGGTGGCGTGGTGAAGACGGCCTGGAAGTGGAAGTTCGCGAGGGTGTTGTTCGTTGGGTCATGTCCTTGGGTACCCTAACCCTAACTTGACCGCGATACTAAGTACGGGTTCACTGGGTAATTAGATCCGCCAGCGTCTGAAGGCGTCTCATACCCATCAACGGCGTGTGTTTCTCGCATGACCTCTCGCAGATCGACAAGATGCTGTCTGTGCCCAAGATACCATGTCGAGTCCGGCGGCTATTCCATGGATTTTGGCCTAGACCTGCACAACCCCATTTACCGTGATTTGACCAAGCTATCAGGATGGGAAGAACATGGGACAGGATCCATGTGCAGACCATACCAAGGAACACAGCCGGGGCCGTACCTAGGGCGAATGTCAAGAGTAGAAGAAGGACAGATGCCACCTACAAACGTATCACCCTCGGTTTCCATTCCGTCCCACCCTGATGTCTCATCGCCGTCCTCCTGAAAATGGTTCACCAAGCCCAGTCCTCATCATGCCATGGACAGTAGTGATGTACGTGACGTTGACCATTTTTCTCGTCATCATCTGCGATCCGTATATGCAGGAAATGTCTCTCGTATGCCATACGCCTCTAACTCTCGGTAAATGCTGGGTATTGCCAGGTCCTCTCACCCTCAACTCCGGATAACCCCCGTGCCATGCATGCTGTTGTAGTATTATCGGTTGCTTTGCGTAGGAAAGAGCCGCATGCGGCTCGGCGAAAAGTAGGTCAGAAATGTTGCTTGCGGCGGGATGCCGGTTGTCGTCTCGGGCCTGTCGCCTCCCTCCTGCCGGGCCTCTTGGGGTAGAATCTTTGCCCTCCTGGCTCCAAACGCATCCAGCGCGTCATCCGCCTGTTCACGCATGCGTCCGCCGACCCGGCTCTCACACCGGCGGCTTCTGCGCCCAAACAAAGTGTATCGGCATATACGCGTGAATCCTCCGATTCTCCAGCGCGGCCGTAACATCTCTCACCATCTCGTCCGCTTCCTCCCTGTCGTAGCCGGCTTCGAGCAGCGGCTTGGCCGCCATGGCGCTAACAAACTCGAGCATGATCTCGCGAAAGAGACCGCCCAAGAGCCGAAGGTGCCGGTCGCGCGGCCACTCGCCGATCGGCATGTGGAAGACACGACGCTGCACGTTGACGAACCCGACGTCCTGCAAGAGCTGCGGCAAACGGTCCACCACGAACATGTTGACGTTGTAGCGCTCGCGGACCACGGACTCGCTGATATCGTAGAAACGCTGCAGGGCATAATCGGGCGGGATGGTATCGTCGTCACTTGCCGGGCGCGGGTAGATGTCTTGGATCTCGACCCAGCCGCCGGGTTTGATGTTCCTGCGAGCAAGGGAGGCCAGGAGAGGTTAGCGGGCTGGAACGGCTTCCGGCCTCCCGAGTGCAACACAAGAATCGAGCGGAACGGGCCGGGTCGACTCACTGGAACACGTTGCGGAGCATCCGGTCGTTGTCCCGCAGCACGGTGTTGACGAAGCGGAAGTGGGCATAGTCGAAGTCGTCGGCGTGAGCCCATTCGTCCTCGATGTCGTCGACAATGAACTCGACGTTGGGCGGGAGCCAGTGCGGTTGGATCGGGGAAAGATCGACGCCAATCACTTTGGCACTGGGAAATTCCTCCGCGACTGCTCCCACGTTAGCTGCCACTCATTACGTCTCTTTCTCATTCTCAAACTCTCCCTCTTCTCTCCTCCCCCCTGACACACACACGCCCTCTGTCTCTTTCTCCCCCTCTCTCCCTCTCTCTCTCTGCGGCCAACCGCTTCTCCTCTCCTCTTTTTGTTCCCGTTCACGTAGCAGATCTGCCTACTTTCAATAGCCCATTCCCCAAACCCGGTGCCCAGGTCGATGATCTTTTGCGGGTTGGGGCCAAGAGGCGCAGCATACAGCTTTCCGCCGAGCAGGTCTTTGAGCATGGTGTGCCGCAGGGCTTCGCGGCTATACTCCCCCTCGTCGTTGGGTAGGTAGTATCGCCCGTATCGAAATGCGTGGTATCGCCTGATGTATGAGTTAGGACATGTATGACAGACAGACAGACAGACAGACAGAGAGAGAGAGAGAGAGAGAGAGAGAGAGAGAGAGAGAGAGAACATGCCTCCCGTATTCCCAGACGTGGCCGCGAACGCTCGACGTCACGGAGCCGAACCTGCTCTCTTCATCACCCGGATCGTAATCCGAGGTGGCCTCATTCTGCATTTCCTCATCCGTGAGGGCTTCAATAAGGTGGTTCTCCTCCATGCCGGAAGAAGCTGGCAACCCGCCTGTCGGCTCTTGCATCCACAGCGAAGTCACGTCCTCCACAAACGAGGTAACGCTCAACGACTCTACTTGTAGGTTGGCCGCCTTCAGAGAGGGGCCGAAGTTGAGAATGAGCGGCTCGGGTTCCAGAAAGTTGATGGTGACAGGGTGGTGGCAAAGAAACGGCCCCGCTACCTAAAGCCTGGATCCGGTGCCGTGGTGGTGGGACGGATGTGTAAGAGATGGTGACAGAGAACGTCCAGCAGCAGCCAACCTAAGCCACTTGAAAATCCGGCCAGGGCAAATGGGGGGGAAAAAGCAGGATGAAATAGGCGACAAAAAAAGAAGAAGGGAAAATAAAAGCAACGATGGGCCTGGGGACGTGAGAAGGCCGAGACGCTATCTTGCTCGTCCAAGACTTGACTAACCCTGCCCAAGATCGGGAGAGCTAGTATAGACGAGAAAGTGGAGGGCGTCCTCTGGCGTCTTTGGGTCCCGAGATACGTAACATTGGGGACTTGATGCTTGGTAAGGCAACCTGAGGTTAATTTGACGTTAGCATCCGTGGGGCGCCCCCCCTCTTTGGCTCCCAGAACCGTTCCATACGTTGGCCAAGCCAAGAGAAAGCGATCGGCTGCCTTTTGCGGGCGAACTGCTACTTCCGGAGCGCTGACTCGTTGCTTGGAGGAGGGGATGAGGGCTGGATGAATGGAGGGGGGCAACGCGGTGCTCTTGTTTTGCTGTGTTCCAGTTGGGATGGTACTGTCAAACCTCCTGTCGGGTCCTGCCAACAGCAACCCCACCATCACCTGCTGACCTGCCTTATGGACCTACCTACTTGGCGGCTGGGCGAGCAAGGGCCCACTTTTGCAAGCGGCCGCCTCTCCGGTTGGAGAGGGGGGCGCAAAAACGAGGGACTTCAGAGGGACAGTGGGATGGTGTATGTGATCGCCTAACAAGATATGCTTGCACAAGCTTCAGCTGGAAACTGCGCCTCTTCTAGAAATGTACCTGCTATAAAACCTTTCTAGGAGATTATTGATAAGCATAAAGTTAATAAGTTTTCAGGAAACTGAACTTGGTAGGTGGCAAAATATCCTGGAATTGACAAATATCTAGTCTCACTTACAGTGATCATCTCACAAAAGCAAAAGACGCTGCAACAATAGAAACTCGATATAAAACTGCTTACAGATTATTATCTACTTATCGAAATAATATCAACAAAAGATAGAATATTCTTTTCGTATTCGATAATCCTCTATGAAAGCCAGGACTTTTGTATCTCTTTGTAACAGGTGCAGTAGTTAGCTGTTGGCAGTATGTGTCGAGCACGTTTTGGTCGCCCAGCCGCCAAGTACCCAGCCCGAAGGGTCCCCCAATGCCGGCGTCAGGTCCCAGAACGTTGACGCCCAGGCCTTTCGTGGAAGTGGAGCCGATTTGATGCCGTGAGCGGCGGGTTATTATTGCATCGTCAAGGAGGAGGATGGTGGACCTGCTCCAGAGCCTCACGAACCAATCACGCACGCACCGCGTCCTGCAGAGCGCGAGATGGTGGCATGTTTGGCGCGGGAAGAACGGTTGCTGTACCATTTCTTCTTCTTCCTACACGCTAACTAGTTGACTAGCGGGCTTCTTCAGTCCCTCTTCTCTGGGAAGAACCCCCGCTTTCCGCTCCGCTCTGCCGGGAAGAAGGGGGGGAAAGGGGGGGGTTAACTAGGTATGTACTGTAGTATGTACTACCAAACCACCCCACCACGGGATCCGGCTCGGCGGGCTGCATGACTGCATGACCGAATGCATGCAGCAAACACATTGGAGGCAGGCGATGCACCGCGCACGGGAGTCTTGTTTTCTGTTGCACAATCGTCAATCTTTTGGGAACCAGCCGGCCAGATGCCAGATTCATTCCAGCCCAACCGCCAACCACCCGGGTGAGAGGTGGGCAGAGATGGTGATGGGGGAGGAGGGAGACGACGGGAGGGAGGGAAGAGGGGAGGGGAACGACGCCACCACCCGATGGTTTGGATCATGGAGAAACCCGCCCCGCCCCCCCTCCTTTTTCTTTTCCTTCCCTGACCGCGGTGCCGGGACGGGAAAGTCCGGTAGCGCACAGCACGTTCCGTGCGGGAAAAGACAACTGGCCGGCAAAAGTTCCAAAAGGGGATCCATGCTCGGCAGTTTCTGCTGGCGTCGCCTCGCACTAGTTAGTCCTTAGGTACGGTGTACAGCAGGTCCTGAACCGGAATGTCGGGACGGCGGCCACCCCCGTGCGAGTCCCAACAAAGTCCATCGTGGCATGCATTCAGTACTCCGTACCCAAAGGGAGCCCACACAAGGCCAAGCCTTTGTTTCACCAAAACCCAGGACAAGAAAGGCTCCCAAGACTTCCCCACCACCGAACGGACGACTCATGGGCCAACGGACCGGAGCAAAGCTCCGCAGCGTCACCGTCAGTAGCTTGGAGTCCCAGCGGGGACCTGTCTTAGGGGCCCAATGGATGCAACATCGCGTGCGCCCGACGGCTTGAGGGGTCGGTTCAACTCGTCGACTCTCAGAATTGCCTGAATCCCTCCTCCCTTGTATTACCTGCCCACCCTTATCCCTTATCTCAGATGCGGTGGGAAGCTCGACGGGAAACTTCTATCTCCCAAGGCTCAGAGACTCCACGAACCCCCCCCCCCCCCCCTCTCTCCCCCACCACGGGTCTTGTTGTTCCTGTCGGAAGCCAGAAAGGCTGATGTAGATACCTACCGCCGGCTGCCGAGACATTTCCAGATCTCCATTGGTTTTTAGGATAAATCCATGCCGCCAGAACTTGTGTATGCAGCTCATTCGGCATAGTTCCTCGAGATGCGGCACAGCAGGCGTGGTTGGTGCAGCCACACAAGGGCCTAGGGAGGCCCGGCAGAAGGAGGTGGCATTGGCGTTGGGGGTGGGGCCGAACCCCGGGCTCGGAGATCCGGGTTTGAGCCCTGCGACGGCCGGGAGGCACGGAGGGCACAGCGTGAGCGGCGTGAACAGCGTGAAGCATGAGATGGCGATATGCTGCCCGGGGTTTGTCCATCGCCATGGCGTCCTTCCCCGAGTGCCGGGCCAGAACGGAGACGAACGACTTGCCGCCGCCTCCAACGCCGGCGGTGGTATAAGACGGGGTGGCAGTGACAGACGAGACTTGCATTCTGTTGTCCGCATTCATGCTCCAACGGCGAAGGAGGGATGCGTCGGATGAGGTCCAACGCTGCGTTGGGCAAGAGCCAACCGCCGAAAAGGAAAAAGCTCTTCTTCTTGACGGAGGTTTGACCGAGATAAACTTGCTCCTCGCCGCTGTTTTACAACCAACGCGGATGTTCCACTTGGCTACCGGAAACACCAAAACGCCCGGCACTTGGTGATCTCTCCAGCTTTACCATCAGAACAGTGACCAGCTCCGACTATCCATCAAACCGCCTACGTCATATCGTCTTTCAACATGCTGCTATTCAGGTGCATGAGCATCTTCGCCGCGGCCTGTCTCGCCGCTCCCGCTCTGTATGTGAACCTCTTGCTCTTGTTCCCACCCCCGGAGCGCTGGAAGCAGACAACGTAGCTCACCGCCAGCCTCCCGCATCCTGCTAGGCCTCGCCTCACCGCCGACGCCCCAGGCATCGTGCTGCCCCGCGACGAAGGGTTCTCCGACGACGGCTGGGCCATCCGAGGCTTCGCAAACCCCAACTGCCAGGGCGAAGGGCTGTGGTACCTGCACGGCCAGGGGCCGACCGACCACGTCGTGGTCCCGCACATTGCAGCATCCCACGCGTCGATGCGCGGGCCGGGGGTGTTTTTCGAGTACTCGGGGACTCAAAAGACGTGGAAGAAGAGGGATCTGGACGTCGATGACAACAGCGCCAACAACAACAACAATAACAACAACAACAACAACAAGACGGTGGAAGCCCGTGATCCTCCTCCTACCTTGGTCGGGGGGCTGAGCATTTCGCTGTGCGTGAGCGATCCGGTGCTTGCTTTTCGGGTCCGGAGGGTGGAGTGAGGAGAGAGCATCTGCTGTGACGATTGGTTGAAGAGACGGGTGGTTGGTGATAGAGGATCTCTCCCATGCATTCTTTACCCTGGCCCATCTTTGTAAGGCTGGCGCAAGTCTCGGTAGGAGGGCCGCGGTTGGCTGGCCGGACTTGAAGATGATGAGGAGGGGAGCAGCAGTATCAAAAGAAAAAGGGCTTTGGTAGAATGCAGGAGAAGCTTTCTTTCCCAAGGGATCCCAAGCGACTCGCTAGATGTCCATGTTCCACAATACAAAGAAAAGAAATCATTCGTTGCCGAGCCAGAGAACCGGAACAGGCACCCATCTCATGTTGATAACCGCTTCATAGGTAGGCATTACCTCCAGATAACGGATGCTTGCTTGCATGACTGCATGCAGCGATCAGAAGCCACCAAATGATAGAAGGGACCGGGTCCAAAAAAAGGCTGCCTAGAACTCTGCGCTCGTGTTGGAGGGGGGGCTGTGTGGGCTGGGGGCTGCGAAAGGTGGATGTTTGCCATGTCACGCAGCTGAGTCTCTCACCTCTGCGACTTGGATCCAATGGAGTTAGGTGCCCAACTGCTTGGCCGCTTTTCGAGCAGCCCGAGGATCAAGACGCATAGCGGCCCGCGACAAAAGCTAAGCGGCGCAGGACCCGTACGAGTCACCCGAGAGCCGTGCCTCGAAGCACTACGCCGCAGACTCGCAGCCCCCCAGCATCCTGGCGCTAGGCATAAGGATTGTTCACAACGCTCTGCCACCAAAGACAAGCGGTTTAAAAGCCTTGCCCGGGAATCTCTAGGGACGTCTCAGGTTCGATGGAGCATTGGCAAACCATCACTCAGAGGCGTACGAACCTACCTTTTCACCCAACTCTTTTGTGACTTCTCCGGACTCAATCGCACCCCACCGTCCGGTCCAAGCGCCGAACCACACCCACCATCGGGTCTCATCATCTGCACCCACCTACCGGCCTCATTCTTCGAGATGCGATTCTCTGGCAAATCCATCGGTCTGCTCGCCGTCGGCGGGCCACTGTGGACTGCGTTGCCGGTCCGGCTCCGTACGTCATGCCTGTTGTAGGGCCCACGGGGCCGTCCTCCGCTGGGCACAAGCCAAGCCAGCTAGCTCTCCGAGGTACTGATGCCTGTTTCATTAGCACCGCGAAGGGTCCCTCCGGTGACGCGACCCCAAAGCCCGAGGGCACCTGCGACACCGCCTGGGCCATCGCAGGCTCCCCCAGCCCAGGCTGCCAAGCCGAGCTCCGTTGGCGCCTCCACGGGGACGGAGCAGCGCCAGGGGTCATCATCATCGCAGCACCCTCCACCTTGATCCAAGGGCTCCGCGTAACACGATTGCATTCGGACACCAAAAGACCAAGGTACAAGATATGCAGGCAGAGCTGGCAGAGAAGAGGCAACCGAGCCAAGGGGAGGTCAAGAGTGTCCGGCGGCGAACACGCGCGCGCGCGGGAGGGGGGGCTTATTGTTTCCAACATCCCGTCGGCCGTGGTAGCCCGCTTCGTTCGGGACATGGGGCGAACATGCATGCCCGCTTGCCTCCTGTCTATAGTACACAGTACGGAGAACTACCGAGCAGGAGAGGTCACTGGAGGTCCTTCAAGGGACCGGTCAGCTTTCAGGCAACAAAAAAAAAAAAAGGGGGGGAAAAGGCCCATAGCGATGGATGAGCTGGATGAATCGGGCATGTACAGTATCACCAAGGGTACTTGACCTTATGCAGGGCTGGACATGACGGGAGATGGAGCCGTGTCAGATTACCTTAGACTACCTAGGTACCTACTGCGTGCACCTCCAAGTACTGCTAGGAGACGCGACAAGAAAGGGAATGGATAAAAAGCCCTGCGAGTTGAAGAGGGGCAGCTCCCAGACCTGAGCTTGTGGCGGGGTACGCAGTATAGGTAGCCGCCAACCCACCAATCCAATGCGCCTGTTTGGCTCCACAACTGCTAGGTACCCGTTCCTTTTGTCGCGCTGGGCGAGTAAAGTGGGGCCGGAGCGTCCCGCTCAAGTCGCGTCTCGCTGATCGCGTCGTGTCTTTTGGAGCAATCAACCATCCATCCAAGGCTTGGCCCAACCCTAAATCTAAATCTCGCTCTCTCTCGCTCTCCCTCTGTCAACAAACCACCCAAACACCCACCCACCAGCGACCGCCGCTCCACCTGTTTACCACCCCTCCGATCGATTGAGTTTCATGTTCACAACACAACGACACCCGCCATGGACTTGTGAATTGCCTCTTGGCCAACCAGCTCCATCCGCTCCACCCCTCGACCGCGTTCCGACACGCCCGTGTCCCGTCACGCCCTGACGTCAACGACGTTGGCCTCCCGCCGAGACATTTCCAAACGACAAGACCACGGCACCCGACAGCGCCCCTCCCCCCATGACCATTCCGCCCTCTCCCACCTCATAAACGCGACGCGGACCCTTCTCGAAAGCCCCAGCCGCCATGTACCTCCCTCGCGCCCTCATCTCCAAGCTCTACCTCCACCTCCAAAAGACGCGCCACCCTCTCTCACCACCCGTCCTCGTGCTCGTCGCCCTCGAGCCCGACGCCCTCTGCGCCTGCCGCATCCTCACACGCCTCTTCAAACATGACTACATCCCGCACAAGATCCAGCCCGTCGCCGGGTACGCCGACCTCGAGCGCGCCGGCCGCGAGCTCGTCGCCCCGATGATGACCACCCGCGGCGGGTCCGGCGGCCTCGTCGTGTGCCTCGGCGTCGGCGGCATGGCGGACCTGGGCTCCATGCTGGGGCTGGAGCCCGAGGGGGACGGAGACGGCGACGACAACGCCCTCGCCGAGCAGGCCTTTGGGGGCGTCGAGGTCTGGGTCATTGACTCCCATCGCCCGTGGAACTTGAGCAACGTGTTTGGCGGGTTCCCGCTCGAGCCCGCGGCGGACGGCCGCGGCACCCTCGCGGACCGGTCGCCGCCGGGTGTCAACGGCGGATGCATCGACCGCGCCTACCGCCCGGGCAAAGGCGGCATCGTCGTGTTCGACGATGGCGACATCGAGGACGACCTGGCCAAGGAGCGCGACGCGTACCTGGCGCTGGTGGACATGCCGGATGTCGAGGACGACGGGGAGGATTTGGGCGAGAGCGATGACGAGGACGAGGACGAGGACAATGAGAGCGAGGTGGCGGCCCTCGAAGGGAACAGCAGCCATGCCGAACCGCCACGCGCGGGCCAGAAGCGCAAATCCGGGGACTTTTTGGACGAGGACAGCGATGACGAGGAGGACCGGCCGCGGCAGAGGCGACGGAGCAACTCGGTGAGTGTTGCAACGGCGATGCGGCTCGAACGCGCCCGGCTAACGCAACAAAAACAGTCAACGCCCATTGCAGACTCCCCCCCGCGCCCGGCACAACGAGGGCTGATCTCGCTCCGTGACCGGGCCATCTTCAGCGATGCTATCGAGCCTCCCTTTGACGCACAGCCGCTCAGGGCGCCGTCGGCCCGCACCCTTCGTCGGCGGCTGCTCCGGCTGCGGCGAAAGCACGAGGTGGTGCTGCGCGACTACTACCAGCTGGGAACTTCCTACTCGGAGCCCGTGTCGTCCATGCTCTACTCGCTCGCTTCCGAGCTCGGCCGCGAAGACAACGACCTTCTCTGGCTGGCCATCGTGGGCGTCACGTCCATGGAGCTTTACGGCCGATCGTCGGCCGGCGTGGCCGTGCCCGTGCGCGGCGGGGCCGACGGAGGACGCCCCGCCTCCGGGTGGATGGGGGTGCGCGGCGCCCGGATACGACAGCTGCTCCGCGACGAGGTCCGGCGGTTGAACCCGCCCGAGGTCGGCCGCGGCGGGAGCGTGCTGCCCGAAAACACGGGCATCATCCCGACCACGGCGCGCAGCCCCGAGGACACGAGCATCCGGCTGTCGCCCGAGCCCAAGTTCCTGCTCATCCGGCACTGGAGCCTCTACGACAGCATGCTGCACTCCCCGTACCTCTTCTCGCGGCTCAAGACGTGGAGCGAGACGGGGCTGAAGCGGCTGCACAAGCTGCTCGCCAAGATGGGCGTCAGCCTGGTGCAGTGCAAGCAGAGCTACGCCCACATGGACATGATGCTCAAGCGCGAGCTGCGCGCCAAGCTGCTCAAGTACGCGTCGCTCTACAACCTCGACGACCTCGTCCCCACCATCGACACGGACGGCAAGGACCGCGCGGGGGCCAAGGACGGCTGGGGCTTCGTCCGCAGCTGGGGCTGGCGCGCCACCCTCAGCGCCCAGGACGTTGGCGTCGTCATCGGCGCGCTGCTCGAGGTCGGCAAAACCGCCGCCGACGAAATCCTGAACGGGTCTTCCGTCCAGCCCGCCAGCGCCACCGGCTCGTCCTCCCAAGACCTGGCCGTCACCAACGCCGACCCTCCCTCGGAAGAATGGCTCCCCCGCTTCTGGGAAGCCTACGACGCCCTCGAAGACATCGAGGCCCTCAAGGCCGGCCTCCCCACCGCCAAGCTCCTCCACCGCGCCATCTTCACCACGGGCACCGCCCTGCTCAAGAAGAAGCAAATCTCGCACCTCCGCGCCTTTCGCATGTGCGTCGTCAAGGGCACCGCCGACGCCCCCGACGCGGCGCTGTTCCGCCACCCGGGCGCGCTGACCAAGCTCGCGCTCTGGATCGGAGAGGCCCTGGCCGAGCAGGAGAGGGACGCGGGCGGAGGAAAGCTGGCGCTGGCGGGGAGGGGCACGCCGCTCGTGGTGGCGTGCCTGGACGAGGCCCGCGGGGTGTACGTGGTGGTGGGCACGGGCGGCGGAGGGGGGCCGGACACGGCGTTTGTGGACCGCGAGGCGGCCAAGAGGAGGAAGCAGGAGCGGGAGGCGAGGGCGAAGAAGAAGGAAGAGGAGAGGAAGGCGAGGGAAAAAATCCGGGAGGAGAAGAGGGAGGCGAAGCGGAGGGCGAGGGAGGAGAGAGGCGAGGGGCAGGATGAGGAGGAGGAGGACGACGACGACAACGACGACGACGAGAGCGAGGAAGGAGAGGATTTGAGCGAGGAGGAGGATGAGGAGTCGGATGACGACGACGAGGAAGACGGTTCTCGGGAAAGGGGGTTTGGGCTGAACAGGTTCGGCGCGGCGTTCCAGGAGGTGGTGGCCGAGACGAGCGCCAGGGTGAGGATCGATAGCTTTGAGCACTGCGTGGTGGAGGTGAAGAAGGAGGATCTGGGCGGGTTTTTGGAGAGCTTGAGCATGAAGGCTGTGGTGGGGTGAAGGATGATGGAGGCAGGCAGGGAGGGAGAAGCAAGGCGCCCTTTGGGGTTCTTTTCTCGGTTCCCTTTTTCTTTTTCTTTTTTTTTTTTTTTTTTTTTTTTTTTTTTTTGGTTCACTTCGCTCTCTACTTGCTGTTGGGGTTCTGTGGTCACCTGTTGTTGTTGTTGTTTTCACTCGTTCATTTCCCGGGGTTTTCTTTTTCTCTCGGTCGACTGGTTCATCCCCGACGCTGGCACACTAGCACTGACGAACATTTTCCTTAATGGTTTGGATGGGGCGGGGATGGGATATCGGCTCTGGGGTGTTATGTCTCTCGGTGGCGTGCATGGCAGTTTTGGTCGGAGCATGTAGTGATGCGTGGTGTTCCTGGGCAAAAGATGGGTAAGGTAGGTCGGGTCGGGTCAGGTCAAGGTAGTTTGTCTCTTGTCAGAATAGATTCCATGCATTCATTCATGCTGGGTGTTGAAGTGGGGAGAGTGGTTGTTGTTGTTTGTTCCGCCTCAGGGGCTCTTGAGATGGTCTTCTCCCTCGACTTCTTGTCGAGCACTTGCTCTCTCTCTCTCTCTCTCTCTTCCCTTTCTCTCTATGTGTCTCCTGCTAGCCTCCTCCTTTTTTTTTTTTTTTTTTTTTACTAGCTTATGGATGGGTGGATGAATGTTCCTTTTCTGATGCCGCCGTTTGCCGTTGGGTGGGGGTGGAGGGGGGTGAGGTCGGGCGTCCAGTGTTGTTCAGGTAGGTACTATAGTATGTACGTTAATTGGTAGTTAGGTGGTATGTCGTCTTCGCCAAACCCCACTCCTCCTCCAACCGGGCCTCCGCTTCCAGGTTCGCACATTTGCACAGCCACGATGGAGAAGCGGGGCTTCGGAGCGCATCTCCCGTCTCAGGCGCGCGCGACTCTTCAACTTGCCCTCCTCGGATCATGGCCCATCAGCTCGGCCTTGGGAAAACCGTGCGATTCCTTCTTCCATGGTAAATCGAACCCACCTGGCCATTAAATGAAAGAGTCTTGACGACGACGTCAGGCGGTGCTGTGTACTGTGTAGTTATAGTAGAGGATCTCGACGGAGGAAGGGGGATTCTAGGTGCGCTGGAGAGACCCTTGCTACGACCGGGTGTGTCAGCCATGATTAACTACCTATGTAGTTACCTACCTGACGGGAGGTAGGCCCTGCTGCCATGGGCGAGAGACGCCCAGATCCTCTTCCTCCTTCTCCCCCCCCCCTCCTCCTCCTCCATGTACATAGCTTTCATTCGGTCCCTATGCCTTGCATGCAACCGTGTACATGTACACTACCTAGTTACACCGTAAGTCCATAGGGAGGAGCATGGCTCTTCAAGTCCTCCGCGGTGGGAACGTCACCGGACATCTCCCAACCCCCGAATCCCCGACGCCCCTGCGCACCGCCACATTGGCCGAAACATGGCAGGTCCGGGCCCTGGAGCATCCGCGCTGAGACGTGCTGGAACGGTGCGTTTGACCAGGTCGAGGGAGAGACGTGGCTGGGGAAGATGTTTGTTGGAAGCTAAGCTACAGCAACGTCTGGTGTTTTCTCCTGGACAAGCTCTGTTCGCTGTTCCGTTGGTGAGGCGCGGCGACCAGGGGATGATGAGACCGAGACCTGAGACCCCGAGACCTTCGGCCGCAGGAGCCGCCAGGGGTGTTTAGCTGGGACTTGCCGCGCCCCGCTTCCGCCTCCTGGTGTGCGTCGCAGCCTTTTGGGAAACCGCACTGTGTTGGATGCCTTACGCTCCCGCGCCCGGCTCCGTACAGGAGCTCGAGCGGCACGGTGCGGTCGGACGTCACCTGTGGGGTTCCAGGTGGTGTTGGGGGAGGAGGGGGGGGGGGGGGGGGAGCCGCAAGTCCCCGCGCCTGGTTGCCCTGCCTTGCTCAGTGTCACCCGCCCGCCGCACCTCGCATTGGACCGTCGTCTGTTGGTCTCGTGGGTTCGTTCTTCACCTCGCCCTTCCCTTCACTTTTCGCTCTTGTCTTGTGGCGCCCCTCCCTCCAACCCCCAAGCCACCTCCGAAAAAAACCAAGACCCAATTTCCAGCTACCTACCTTAGTCACTTTGTCCTCTCCCTCTTCCTTCCCGTCCTCCTGGAAATAATTCCCGCCCAAACCCTACCGAGCCCTTCTCTTGTCTCGCAAAGCTCTAGCTTTTTGGGACCTTGAAACGTCGCTCTCCCTCTTCTCTCAACCTTCCCCCCGACCGCGGTGCCCAAGGCTCACGAGAAACCGCTCCGCTGTCCCCGCCATCACCATCCAGCAGTCCACCACTGACGAGAGAGCCAAAAGCCTCACTACCGCCTCCAACCCCTTGCTGCCGACCTCGCCCTCTCTCCTCCCCGTCCCGAATCTCCAAGTCGCTACCCAGCGGCCTGACCCCGGCTTGTCTTCGCTGCGCCGTCAAGATATCTTGGTCCAACGCTCAAGATGGGCATTCCGTATGTTCCACGCCCAGCATCCGGGCACAGGTTGGCGCAACAAACATATGCGCCAGGGCTCGGTCTCTCTTCCTTCCGTCTCGGCGCAACGAGCCACGCTGACGTACGCTCGCACCTTGTACAGACAATCCAAGAAGCTGGCCGACGACCAGCTCAAGGAGCTGCAAAAGATGACCAACTTTGACAAGAAGGAACTGCAGCAGTGGTATAGGGGTATGTGGTCGCGAGGCTCCCAAACGAAGAAACCAACTGCTCACCTTCCCTTCACCCCTTTGCACCAGGCTTCCTCAAGGACTGCCCCTCGGGCATGCTCACCAAGACCGAGTTCCAAAAGATCTACGCCCAGTTCTTCCCCTTTGGCGACCCGTCCACCTTTGCCGACTACGTCTTCAACGTCTTCGACACGGACAAGTCGGGCACCATCGACTTCAAGGAGTTCATCTGCGCCCTGAGCGTCACGAGCCGCGGCAAGATGGAAGACAAGCTCGACTGGGCCTTCCAGCTGTACGACATTGACGGCGACGGCCAGATCAGCTACGACGAGATGCTCAAGATTGTCGAGGCTATCTACAAGATGGTGAGCATCTCTCCTCTTTCCACACGTCGCTCTCTCCATACGTGTGTGTACCGAGCTGACGCCCTCCTGTTTTCTTTTCCGCAGGTCGGCTCCATGGTCAAGCTGCCCGAGGACGAGGACACGCCCGAGAAGCGCGTCAGAAAGATCTTCCGCATGATGGACAAGGACGAGAACGGCAGCCTCTCAATAGATGAGTTCAAGGAGGGTAGCAAGCGCGACGCCACCATCGTCTCGGCCCTGTCCCTGTACGACGGCCTCGTGTGATGGCGTAGCGCCCTGCCGTCTCGGGTCGTCTTGTTTCTTTCTCTCTCTTTTTTTTCTCTTTTTCTTTCCTCGGGACGCATTTCGGTACTCTTTTGGGATCGGGCGCAATTTATGATATCTGTTTCTTTTTTCTTGTTGCTGTGGTTTCCCTCTCCTTCCTGCTGTGTTCCAAGTGATACATAATGGCGTCAGGCAAAAGAGAACGAACTGGGTGGGGGAGGGCGCTGGAGGCGGATTGTCAGCTTCGCCGTCGACCCACCGGGCATGTCGGTAGTCGCTGGCTGGCGAGACGGAGGCGGCGGCTTTGCGCTGGTGGTGTTGAGGGAGGCGGGTAGCAGCCAGCCGAGAGCGGGCGGTGGATGTGCCATCCCATCTGCAACGCTTGCGGCTCGTTGATTCATCTTGGAGAAGTAGGCGTTTTTCGGGAACCATATAGTATAGAAAAGGTAGGAGGGGTGTGGGCAGGATATATCTCACCCAAGTGAATCATGGCGCGCGCGTGCGTTGGTTGGAACGCGACGGCTCTGGGAGAGGTAGATATCATCTGAAGTGACCCTTGACAGGCCTGAGAAATTACAGCAGCTAGAGCGAAGGGAGCTAGATCCTGATCATCTTCGGCGGCCAAGGCAATCACGGAGTCACCCGCGCACCTCCATCGTTTTGATGACGCATGTGTCAGTCAATGGCTCGAGACATGGGGTTGACACAAGACACAAGAAGCCAACCCGGTTCGCATTCCATTACATAGACATGGGGTACTCCAATCCCGCCCTCCGTCCATCCTCCCAACCAACCAACCCCCCCCCCCCCCAGCCTTCCGCTATCAAAAAAAAAAAAAAAAACAAAAAAAAGAACCAACAAGCCAACCAAAACTACCAAGCGATAAGGATATATCACAGAGTTACACACAAACACACACACATAGGATAGAGTAAAGAGAGAGGGCGGGACGCCAGAAAACCCAGCCACACCCGGCCCGATGGGGGGACCCAAGAGCAACAACGCCTCCGCCCCCCTTTCCCCGCCCTTCATCATCTTCCTTCCCCAGCTATGCCGCCAGCCGGCAAGAAGGCAGCGAGAAGGCGCCCATCAGAGGCAACAACCAACGTCCCAGCGGCTTGCAAACCATCTAGCTCGACTTGCCGTAGGCCTCGTTGACCTCCTGGCGGTACTTCTCAAGAATGCCGCGGCGGTTGAGCTTCTGAGCGGCGGTGACGAGGCCCTGTTTCATGCAGCGGTTAGCATCCCCTTGTGGAAGAGACCGGAAGGGCAAAGACTTACGTTCTGAGGGGTCCACTCATCCTCCACCACGACCACACCCTCGACGATCTCGATGCCCGTGAGGCCGCCGGCGCGGCCGGCGGCCTGCAGCTCCTTGAGCACCGCGGCCTGGATCTTCTTGTCGTGCACCAGCGTCTCCAGATCCTGGTCGGCCGAGACGCCAACCGAGGCGGCCAGCTTCTTGAGGGCGGGCTCGGCGGGGACGATGATGGCGATGGGCTTGGCCTGGGTGACGTCGGCGTAGACGCAGATGTTGAGGACGAAGGGCGCCGAGCGGTAGATGGACTCGAGCTTCTCGAGCGCAATGTACTCGCCGTTGAGCGTCTTGACGAGGTTCTTCTTGCGGTCGATGAGGCGCAGGTGGCCGTTCTTGTCCCACTCGCCAATGTCGCCGGTGCGGAACCAGCCGTCCTCGGTCAGGGCGGCGGCCGTCTCGTCCGGGTTGTCGTAGTAGCCCTTGAGGACGGTGGGGCCGCGCAGCCAGATCTCGCCCTGCGGGTTGGGCTTGTTGGTGGCGAAGTAGCCGGCGTCGGGGAAGTCGACGAGCTTGGCCTCGATGGCGGCCGTGAGCGAGCCGATCGACTCGGCGGTCCACTCGAGCGGGTTCTGCAGGGTGCCCATGGCGGCCGTCTCGGTCAGGCCGTAGCCGATGATCATGGGGCAGATGACCATGCTGATGAAGGTCTGGGTTTCCTTGGACACGGGGCCGCCGGCGCTCAGGCAGAGCTTCATGCGGCCGCCCGTCGCCTCCTTGACCTTCTTAAAGATGACGGCGTCGAGGACGCCGCTGCCGGGAATGCCCGAGGCCAGGAGCTTCTCCTTGAGGGCCAGGCCGCCCCAGAAGAGGCTGCGCGCAACCGGGCTGTTGGCGTTCACCTTGGCGATGATGCCCTTCTTGACAGTCTCCCAGACGGCAGGCACGCCGATGAGGATCGAGGGCTTGAACTCGCGAATGTCGCCGTTGCAGTTGCGCACCGAGGCGTCCGACAGGGTCTTGGGGTTACCGTAGCCGAGGGTGGCGCCCCAGAAGATGGCGGCGTGCTCAAAGACGAACTCGAGAATGTGGGCGAGCGGCAGGTACGTGAGGAGGCCGTCGCCGGGGGAGATGAAGGGAGCGACGATGGCGTTGGCGCCGGCCACTGCGAGAGAGAGAGAACGCCAGAGTTAGCGGAAGAGCGGGGAACGAGGAAGGAAAAAAACAAAGGAAACGTACCGGCCGCAACAACGGAAGCGTGCGTCACGGGGACGCCCTTGGGAGTGCCCGTGGAGCCCGACGTGTACATGATGCAGCAGAGGTCATCGGGCGAAGGGGGGACGACGTCGACGGGGTTCTCCTCGCCGAGCTTGCGCAGGTCGTCGAAGCTGAGGATGTTGACGTTGGGGTACGAGGCCTTGAGCTTGTCGACGTGCTCCTGGTTGACCTGGTGCTGGGGGTTCCAGACGATGTGGCGGATCTCTGTGGCGGCGGCCAGGACGTTGGTGAGGGTGGGCAGCAGGTGGGGGTCGAGGAAGATGGCCTTGGCCTTGGTGGCGACCATGGAGTAGCGGAGGCCCTCCTCGCCGAGCGTGTCGTAGGCCGTGACGATGGGCATGCTCTGGGAGGCGGCGGCGTGGGCCATGGCGAGCCAGTTTTGGCTGGTGGCGGCGTAGATGTGGACGCGGTCGCCCTTGACGAGGCCGAGCTTGCGCAGGCCGGCACCGAGCTGGTGGGTGACGCGCTCGTAGTCGGTGTACGAAATGTACTCGTAGGGGCTCATCTCGAAGTAGGTCCACGTCTTTTCGACCTCGATCTCCTCGCCGTTGACCACCTTCTTGACCATCTTCTTGTCCTGGTGGGTGCGCACCAGCTTGCGGGAGCCCATGCACTTGGCGTTGCCGTACTTGGCGACGCTGACCTTGACGAGCTCGTAGACGGTCGAGATGTCGTCGCTGGGCTTGGTGTAGAGGCCGTTGACGGCCAGAGGATGGCGGCGGACCGGAGTCTCGCCCTCGACGGGCTGCTGGCCGGGCACCTCGACCGAGAAGGGGCCCTTGGCCGACATGCGCGGCACAAGATGCACTTGCTTCGCCATTGTGCTGTTGTGTATACACAGTATGCGTGTCTATGTGTGTGTGTGTGTGTGTGTGTGCGTGTGCGTGCGTGCGTGTGTGGTTTCCGCGGAATGGGAAGCAGGTGCTGGGTGGGCGGAGCAAAGAGGGAGGGAGGAGGAGAGAAAAAAAGAGGTGGAGGACGCGGGCGCGTCGAGCTAAACTATGCCGGCGCTACGACAAAGAGAGGGTTTGCGTGTGGTGTCAAGGCTGCAAAGTCGTGGCAGTTTCCTGTCGGCGAGCTCCACAGTCCAACCTCGGTCGCTCGGTAAAATAGATGGACGGCGATGCCAATGGACGGTGGGACAATATCGTCAAAGGGTTCAGAAGCCGACCTCCCAAATGAAGGCAACAAAGAAATCCCTCGGCTTGCAACACAGAACCTGGGATTGCCGTGGGCCCGGTCGAGCAGTCCAGCGACGGGAGGGAGCAGGAGATGGGAAGAGGCAGGGAGCGGAGAGCAGAGCAGATTGGGGAAGCTGGATGGAGGCGCGGGTGCGGGACGGGGGGGATTGGAGAGATAGAAATATCGACGACGCAAAGGGAAGCAAGCCCGCCCGCCGAACCTGGAATGCCAATGCAAGCCAAGGGGTGGGCGGCATGCACGCTGGAGACGGGTTCAGACGAGGAGAGCCCAGGCAAGGTACGTACCTTGGGCTTTGGGTGGTACGCAGTAGGTACGCAGTATGTACTGTACGCAGTAGTTCCAGGTTGGTACCTACCGTACCTAGTATACGCAGCAGTACTATACGGTATTGACTAGGTTTTTTGGCCCTTTCCCAGGTTTTCTGTAGGAACACACCCCCGGCCTTTCCCTTCCTCCCCAAACCAAATGCCACAACAAAAGGGAACGACTCTCTCCCCAACAGGCAGCCCCAGGCCCTGGTTGCCTTGGGAGAGAGCTTGACCTGAACGCCCCGCAGGCGTGGAGCTGGCCAGGAAGGGAGAGCTGGAACCGCTGTAGTTAATTGGACTGTGCTGCGCGTCAAGGGGGGACGGCAGACGCGGCTCATGCAAGGTGTCATGGCAGCCTGGAAGCCCGAGGACGGGAGGGACCACCACCTCAGATGGAATGGATGGGACGTAGGTCATTGGACGTCATTGGGAGGTGCTTTGGGGTGAGTTTGCTTTTGCAGCGCTGGGCATGAACCGACGGAACCACGCAGAGACCTACCGCTGTGGTGATTTTTTTTCTCTCTTGGAGGTCCGGAAACCTGAGCGTTGGGAGAGCAGAGCGTTGGAGAGATGTGCTGCAGGTCCCCCCTCCCCCCCAATCTGGCTTCCCATGCCACGAACAGGGCAGTGTGTTTATCGCCCCGTTTCGGCCGGGGCCCCTTGTCCTTCGCCTCCATCTCAGCCTAATCCTCAGAAGGATTAGCGCAGGTCATTGCAGGCTTGGCGCTCCACTGCTCGCCGGCTTCCAAGAGAAGTGGCACTGGTCATGGTCGGCATCCCGATGGCGAAGAGCGCCTGGGCTGGATGCACGCCACCCGTTTTGACCTCTAGTGTCGCCGTGCTGGTTTATCCGCGGGTGCAGGGTCGCGACAGAGTCATGGCGGTGGAGAGAGCCGTGAGGAGATGGGCGTCTGTGTTCTTTCCGGGGTGCTTGTCTTTGTTGTCACCCTGTCGTGCCGGCCTGGACCCGAGATGCTTGGTCGTTGTGTTGTCGTTCCAACCCGGGTGGTGACGAGAGCATCGCCCGGGTGGTTGGTTGGAGAGCCAAGCCACGAACCAGCCAGGCGCACCGCACCGCGCGGTCGAGCACACGACCCTCTGCAACAACAGCCTGCAGATCGGAATCCTACCTTCAGGCAACTGCTCTAGTACTATACATGCTAAGCGATCAACCGCGTCGTCTAGGCGAAACCGTACTAACTAGTTCTACGCTACAAGTGGGCGGCGGCTGGCATCCGCATGTACGTACCCAGGTAGGTCAAGATAGGCTCTCGTGAAAAGGGCGTTGTTTGTTTTTTGTTTTTTTTTTTCTCTTCTTCTCTTCTCCACCTGTTCCGGCACTTTCGGATACCCAAAGGCTAACAGCGCAGCAGCCGGGGAAAACGACCCGGCAGGCAGGCGTTGGAGGTGAGCATCGGGTCATCTGGACGGGGCGGGTTGAGTTCGTGTGTCGTGATGTTGGCGCTGCCCGCAGCCTTCGACGGGTTAGCCCCGACGGCTGGACTGGTCTGTCTCTCGGGGGGCCGTCTTGTCATCGGGTCTTGGCTTTGGTTGTCCAATCGCCGACGGCGCCGCTTGACACAGAGGGTGCTGCAAGGTCCCACGAAGAAACTTGGCAAAAGCGGCTCGCGTTGGGAAGGGGACCTGACTGGGATCCATGCGTTCCCCAAGAGGAAATACAATGGGGATTCCCCTCAGGCCGGGTTCCCCGCATAAAGTTACTAGTAGTGTACTGTGTACGGACGCTAGTTACTGTACTGGACTCGTACATACGCAGTACACGTAGTGTACGCTGTTTGTTACCATCACCTGACGTTACGGCTTTCGCCGTCCCGGACGTACTGTGTACACAGTACAGTGATCCTGTTGGCTCTTTTGCTCCACCACCCAACTTCCTCCCCCCCGTCCATCTATGTATGTACTATACTCTAGGCATCGTCGCATCATGAGCCAAATCTCGCTGCGTTTGTTTCTGGGTGACAACAGCCTCGGAACATCGGCCGACATGAAACAACCGCCAAATTCTCCGTCTCGGCCTCACCCAGCAATTTCGCGTCACGGCCGTTTATCTGCACGCATGGTCGGTAACGTGCGGCTGTCACCCTCCCGACCCGGCTTGGTTCCATCTCGTAGCGTCGTCTCCACCAGGACCAAAATTGCAGCGTCTCCACGATGGCTGCCGAGACTCTTTTTGCGGCTGGAACCCCGGCCGACGGGGGGGGGGATTCCAACACGTCCAACCATCGTCCAACCAACTCGCATCCATCTCCTCCCCGTCCATCTCCTCGCTGGATATCCACCGCGTCCTTGTTGTCTTTTTGCTCGAGCTCAGAGGCCGCTCCTGGATCCGGCAACGCTAGCCGCCCCCCCGAGAGCATGACGCTGCGTGGCTTTCTCCAAGCGCTCGGCGCGCCCGTACACGACGTTGAAGAAGGTGGGAAAAAAAAAAAAAAAACAACAGCAACAAAATACGATGATGATGTTGATTGACTTGATACCCCAACGGCCATCGTGGGGTTGAGCCTCAGGCATCAACGACCTACAATATGTACCTGCATGCATGCATGGCCGTGCGCTTCTGTGTGTGTCAAGCCACCATTCACTAACACGCCTCTCCTCCTCCCGGGCACCCAACCCCTCGGAGGCTTGGCAGAAACCTTTGACCTCTTTGCACAAGACCTCCCCTCGCAGAACCTCGGCTTCGTCGACTCACGAGCTTCCACCGTCGACATCACAGTCGCCGGTCGCGATTTCACCATCCACCAGTCGCCGGCCGTCCTCTCGTCCAACCGTGCCGGCGGCACCACGGGAGCCGGTGCGTCCTTCTTGTCCTTACCCCGTCTCCGCATCTTTCCACTTTGACACAAAACTCCATGTTACATCTTGCTCACGTGTGCTCCCGGCGTCTCCACCCCCAAGACGCTACGGCTCTTACACCGCACCACACGACGCACCCCGCCCCCTCTCCCTCGACCTCGCCGCCCAGCAGAGCGAGCCAGCCCTTTCTGCATCGAGAGCTAACGAAATCGCCTCTCCCCCTCCCCTGCATCTCCAGTTCTTTGGAAGGTCACGCCGCTCTTCGCCGAGTGGCTCGCCGCGCCCGCCAACCCGCTTTTTGCCCACGGCGTGCTGTCGTCCTCGTCCGTCGTCCTCGAGCTTGGCTGCGGCGTCTCGGCTCTTGTCGGCCTGCTTCTTGCCCCGCGCGTCGCGCGCTGCATCCTGACCGACCAGCCTTACGTCGCTCGCCTTGTCGAGCTCAACATCGCCGAGAATGCAAAGGCTGCTGCTGCCGCCGCCTCCGCCGCCGCCGCGGGTGCCCTGTCTCCGAGGGGAGGCACCCCGAGCGCCGAGGTGAAGAAGAGCCATCGCGAGCGCGGCGCCCGCGCTCGAAAGACGGAAAAGGCGTCCAGCCCAGGCCTCACCGGCCCCGGGCTGTGCGACAGGGTAGGCTTCGCGCCGCTGGACTGGGAGACGGATGTCGTGACGCCCGCGCTGGCCTCGTGGAGCGGCGCCGGAACGCCGCCGCCGCAGACGGCCCGCAAGGGCCACAGTCACGGCCGCGGCAACGGCACCGGCAAGCGAAGCCAGAGCTTCGACGTCGTCCTGTGCTGCGACTGCGTCTACAACGAGGCGCTCATCGAGCCGCTCGTCTCGACCTGCGCCGACGCGTGCCGGCTGCGGGCTGCCGCTCCCGTCGCCGCCAAGGCTGGAGGCAACGGCGGCGGCGGAGGAGACGGCGCCGCGGCAGGGACCAGGGCCGACGGCGGCTGTGACGACGACGAGGGGGCCGACGACGCACCGCCCACGGTGTGCGTCGTCGTCCAGCAGCTGCGCGATCCCTCCGTTTTCGAGGCCTGGCTGGGGTCCTTCTCGCGGCGCTTTGCCGTGTGGCGCGTGCCCGACGAGATGCTGGCGCTGCCCGGGCTGAAGTCCAGCTCGGGGTTCGTGGTGCACGTGGGCGTCCTGAAGGGAGAGGTGCCCGAGGGCCTCGAGGTGGCCGGCTCGGAGGGGGAGTGATGTGGGTAAGAAAGCATGGAGCATTCGAGCATGGAGCATTGGAGCATGGAGCATTAGAGCACGGAGCACCATGTATACCCAGAGATCTTGCCGTACCCGAAAACAGCGTATCAAAATCATCCCCGAGACTCCTCAGGTTGCTCAAGGCGGCAGAAAGCATTACTACCACGCAGTGGTCTATATATACCATAATACCCTACGTGCGCCAGCAGCAAGGCCATCCAGCCTTAGACCAACTCCCACTGGATAAGAAAGGCATAGTGATAGCCGCACCTCCCCCTCTTGGCCAGCCACTGCTCCCTCGTCATGCCCCTCGCGCTCCGGCCGTCCACCGTTTCGATCGCCACCAGCACCACGTCCTCGCCGGCCCGTCCGAGCCGGCCCGCCTCGACGTCGATCCCCACGGCGCCGCTCCCGTCCCGCGCCTCGTCGAGCGGCAGCAGTTCCTTGCTGCTCCCGCCCACGCGCAGGGCCATGAGCAGCGGCGCGCCCTCGCCGTTCCGCCGCGGGTCCCAGTGCGGACACGCCCGGGGGAACCGGAACCGGACGACGGCGCCCGGCCGGGCGTTGCTGACGGGGATGCGGCGCGGCATGGGCTCGAACGCCGTGGGGTCGAGCCCCTCGCGCGAGGCGGTGCCCATCCACCGAGCGGGCTCGTCGCGGGCCGGGCCGAGGACGTAGTCCTCCCACGTCAGCTGCCGCGGGGCTTGCCCGTTGTCATTGTCGTCGTCGTTGTCGTCAAGAAACCAGTGGCGCGGGTCGGCCGGAAAGTGGCGCCAGCCGAACTTGCGGTTGGGCATGGTGAAGCATTCGGGCGCGAACCGGCGGCTGTACCGCGGCGTCCCGTCGTCCGTGTTGAGGGCGCCCGAGCCCCAGCAGGGGTCGACGAGCTTCCACGCCCCGTGGTCGATGCGCACCGCGTTCCACGCGTGGCCCGTGGGGTCGGGCGCAGGGAGGGGCTCGCCGGCGCGGACGGCGCGGAAGCCGTAGCCCTTGCCGTGGCCCGTCACCACCAGGCACTCGAGCCCGGCCCGCCGGGCGATGGCTTCGAAGACGCGAGCGTAGCCCTCGCAGACGGCCAGGCCCGACAAGATGGTGTCCCGGGGAGCCTGGCCGCGGGGGATGGGCCGATTGCCAAAGAAGCCGTCCACGTCGTAGTCGATGTTGTGGTGGCACCAGGTGAAGATGGCGCGGGCCTTGTCGGTCGCGGACGGGAACGGGGAGCAGAGGACGTGCGCGAGGTAGCCGACCGGGTCGGAGCGCGCGTGCGGGGGGAGGGACGAGGTGGGATGCTGCGCGGCGAGGGCGTCAGGGGCGGAGAAGTCGCGGCAGACGAGGCAGGACCGCCCTGGCTGGGAGGGCTGGGTGGTCGGCGATGGACGGAGAGGGACGCGAGGAGCCGCGAGGGCGGTGTCGATCTCGGCGGCGGTTGGCCGGGAGCCTAAGGGGATAGGAGGCGGGGCGGGAGGGGGGAGGGTCGGCGGGCGCCGGGGTTGAAGCCGCATTCGAGAGCGGACCGGGGCTTGGGCTTGGGTTGGAATCCGGCCGCCGGCGGAGGAGGGAGGCGTCGGGCTGGGAGAGCCGGCGGCGGCTCCTCTGCGGGGGCGTTCGCTTTGGTCGCGGCCGGGGAGCGGGCAGGTCTTGCGGGCAGCCGAGGGGGCAGAGACGGCGGCGGGACGGGGCTGGCTCGGCCACTGGGCTCCTGAGCCGGCTCGCCGTTCGCGGCCGCCCTCGCCGTTTCCTCCAGCGCCCGCCTGCTTGGCGGGAGGGGCGGAAGCTCGGCCTGGTCTAGGGTCGGCGGCAGCCTCCGGCGCTGCGTCTCGGGTGCCGTGGTCTGGATGCCCGACTTGGTGCGGGACAGCGACAGGTTGGACATGGAGGACAGCGAAGACGCATCGGAATGATTCGAGCCCCTCCGGGCGAGCCGGACATCGGCCGAGGACCGTCGCGGGGGCAGCTGGGGTGGCGGAGCAGCGGGCGGCGTGTTTCGTGCCGGCAGCGGCGGGGGGCTGTTTTCTTCTTGGGTGGCCCGCCGAGGGAGGGGCGGCGGATGGGACTCGGAAGCTACGCGGACCGGCCGCGGAGGAACCGAAGGGGTTGGGGCCGGCACGGCATCGCGGGTGTCGGACGTCGTCGTGGCGTCCGAGCGCGGCGATGGCCGTGCTGGTGGCGGGGGCGGGGGACGCTTCCGGGCTGCCGGCGCCAGGGCCCCGGAGGCTTGGAAGTTCTTTTGCTGATTGAGGGCGGCGATGCGCTCCTTGAGCGTGGTGAAGTGCGGCTCGTCCTCGTCGGCCATTTCCGAGCGGGGATGGTTCCTTGGTTTCCGGTTGACAAGAGAAGAGAACGGAACGTCGCTGCAGCTGCAGGACAAATTTCTTATGTTCTGAACGAGTCCGGGTCGGGGTCGCAGAACTGCGCCGCAGGCTGGCAGCAGGGATCCCACCCGGAAGGCTCCTCGGCAACCTCTGGACGTTCAGGCAGCATGCAGGCTGGGCGGAACAGGAGGGACGAGGCCCAGGCAAGGCTCGGATGGGGGGTCGTTCAGCAGGACATGAGCAGCAGGCTGATGCTGATGCTACCTTAGCTTTCCGCACAAGGCCCACGGAGGGTTGGTCGCGGGCTGACGGTCGATGGGAGGCCAGGTGTTTGAGTTTGCGGGGCAACCTTTGAAAGGAACCCGGGACAGCATGGTGTTTCCAGTTTCCAGCAGCCAAGATCAGGTAGACAGCTAGGTGAAGTTTTCAGGCTCCCGTCTCAGGTTGTGGTTGTCATGGTTGCCACGGTTGTCATGGTTGTCATGGTTGTCATGGTCATGATGGATGTTTGGAGGTGGGTATTTGTTGTTTGTGAGGTTGAGTTGAGATGCTGTTGGGACGGAGCTGGGGGTTGTTGCCCAGGGGGTCGTTGTGGTTGTAGTGGTGGGGGTTGGGGGGGGTGGAGGGGCGAGCGGAGGAAAGCAGCCTCGGGTTCCCTTCCGGGCCGCCCAGCCCCACGCATCAAAAAGTGAACCTGGGGGGCGGACTTGCCCCACGCGGGATCGATGTCAGGGGCATGGCATGGCATGGCATGGTAGGAACAGCCCACTGGCTGGAGAGCGGGAGCCACCTCGTGTGCACATGTTTCGATTCAACGTGGGCACTCATGAGACCCAACCGATGCTCCTGACCACGACGCTGGCTCGTTTCCCGTCTTCTGCCGTAGCCACCATTTCAGACTCCCCGGCACAACGAAGCACTTACTGCATGGCAAGTGACGGGTTACTGTAGGGTTGTGGTCTAGAGATGCGAACCGCGAGTGCAGCTTCTTTGCATGAACGTTAGGTACCTAGGTACTATACGTACGACCATGTTGCCAAGGTACCTTACCTATGTACATGCATCCCTAAGGCACCACCCTAGGTAAATACTCTGGTGCTGTACCAGGAGCGTTCCCAATCGCGAGTAGGTAGGTATAGTACCTTGTAGGTAGGTGCCTAGTGTAGGTCTCTCTCTGGAACCTGGGCATGTTCACCACGGAAGGTTGGGTTCCTGGTCAACATGGAAACCTGAGGCCGAGGGTGTTTCTTCTCTTCCGGCCCCGTCAGGTCGGAGAGGGCGGACCTGGCAACAAGAAGGGCCGGGCAGTGGGTATTGAGCCTACGTGGTACCTAGGTAACAAATAAAAAGGGACCAGAGTCTCGAATGCTGTCAATATTAATTACCTGAAGGTACCTTAGGTACCTAGGTACCTACCTACCTAGGTATCTGACGTAGGTAACGCGCTGCAGGGCCCATTGTATGGACCTACCAAGGCAGGTAGGTACCTAGGTACCTAGGCACCTAGCAGGTAATTCAGGTATGTACTTGAGGTCGCATACCGAGTACACTGGAAATTTTGATCGGCGCCTCACAGCGCATCCTCTCGTCCAGAACGGGGGGGCGGCTACCTGGCGTTACCCCAAGTTGACCCCGGCACTTGCCCAGACTTTGACCGGTCAAGCAGGCATCCCCCGGCTTCCTTTGGCGTTGCTGGCGGCTGGCGGGGCCAGGCCGGTTCTCGTCTCCGCGCTGGACCTTCCCCGGACCTGTTGCGCTTGCTGCGTTCCGGGATAGAGCAGCTGCAGCGAGACCAACCTCAACCTTCCTCCTGGTTTTTTTTTTTTTTGGGTTTCCGTCCCTTCGACTTCGTTGAGCTTTCCGGGTTGTTTTCTTATTTATTTTTTTCCCTCTCCCTCTCTCGCTTTTTTTTTGTAACGTCGTTAGGGCTGAAATTGGGTTTCGGTGGAGAGAAGAAGAAACCCATGCCTGACCTGACCTGGCCGAACAAGAGTTGCCGGGCCTCTCTCACTCAATCAACCGCCAGGCCAGGCTCTCCACCGGGCAGCTGAACCCATCCCCAAGCCCGTCAGGCCGGGTCCTGTCAACCTCCAACGTTGAACCCTGACCACCGAACGTGCGGCTCTGCAGCTTCCGGGAGCTTTCCCGTGTTTATTTTGCCCTTGGCCGCCTTCGCTTGTTGGGAGCCTTTCGTCGCCATCCCCGCCGCCATCCTCTCGGCCTCTCCCACCTCCCGCTCACCCGTACCGCCCCCCCGGGCCCCTCCAGACCCCGGACCTGGGTCTCGGCGAGTGTCACACCCGCATCCCACCCAGCCTTGCTCTCCCCCCTTTCGTTCCTCTCGGTTTCTTCCAGCTACGTGTCTCAACTGCAACCCGGCCCTTCGCACCGCCGCCAACCCCGCTCTCCCTCACCCTCTCCCCCCCGCCGATCCGCCGCCATGGCAGCCGGGGCTTCTTCGCCGGCTCTTGGGAACCCGCCGGCACCCGGCCGGCCCCTGCGCCTGACGGACCTGCCCCGCGAGGTCCAGGCCGAAATCATGCGGAACTGCTCCCGCCGCGACCTCGTCTGCGTCGCCCTCGTCTCGCGCCACTTTCGCGCCCTCGCCGCCGAGCAGCTGTACCGCCTCTTCAAGATCGTCTTTCCCGACGAGGACAACCTCCAGTTTGACACCCCCGTCGACTCCCTCGCCAGCCGCTTCGACACGTTTGTCACCAGCGACTTCGACTATGCCCAGTACCTCCGCTGCCTTCACTTCGACACCCTCCACATGGGCGAAAAGGCCGCCATGGCCTACCGCCCTTACCTAGCCAACCTGAGCTGCGGCAAGTTCATGAACACGCTGCTCCTCATGACCCTGCGGAAGGCGAGAGCCCTCGAGTCCTTTAGGTAACGTCTCGGTCCCTGAGATCGCCCCGTTGCTTGGGTCGCGGGACCCGGCAGGCTGACTTCGGCATCCCAAGGTGGAACATCCGCGTCGAGCTCAGCCGTCCCGTCTACCGGGAGCTCCACAGCATCCCGTCCTTGACCCACCTCCACCTCCGGCTCCATGCCGGCCCGTCCCAGTACGAGACGCCGCCGCCGCTGCCCTACACGCCTCCGAGCTCCACCCCGACGCCCGCGCCCGCCCATGCCGCGCCCATGTCCTCGCTTCCCCCTCCGCCCCCTCCGCCGCAGCCCATGTTCGGCCTCATGCCGCCCCCGCCCGCGCCTCCGGGCTTCTACGTGCCCGCCTCGACCGCCCCGCCGCCCCCGCCCCCGCCTCCCCCCAAGCTGTCCCGGTCCAGGGCCGCCAGGAAGACGCCGGCCGGGACCCAGCCTCCCACCCTGTCGGGGTTCACCAAGCTTCGATCTCTGGCCATTCTCGACATCGACACCCTCGACCTCGTGGACGAGATCGCGGGCTGCGTGCGCAACTCGGCGCCTACCCTCTCCAAGCTCAAGCTCTCCTTCTCGGGGAAGCTCGCCTCCTCGGCGCGGAGACCGCAGGTGGACCCCGAACCCGAGGACTCGGACCAGGACGACGACGACTTGATTGCCCTGCCGCCCCCCAACCACGTCCAGGGCGACGACAACGGACCAACCCGCGCCTTTCGGGCCCAGGAGGAGAGGAGGACCCAAGAGTCGGTTCTGGCCCGCATCTTGGGCGTCGAGTCGGCCCCTGCCGACAAGGTCCCGCCCGCCGCCGTTTCCGCCGACAAGAAGAAGCCCAAGGCCAAGTCGGAACAGGAGGTCATCGACTTCATGAAGACCATCGCGCCCAAGTGCATGGCCGAGCTGAACGGCACCGCCGAGTTTACGACCCCGTCGCAAGACGTGCTCGACATGATCGGCGCGGCCGTCAAGAAGTACGTCGAAGAGGCCAGAGCCCTCAGGGAGAAGGCGCAAGAGAACGGCGCGGATTCTAACGGCTCCTCGACCCCCTCGTCATCTCACGCCGCCTTCTCGTCGTCGACCGCCCCCGCCGCGAGCCTCTTTGGCAACGACAACGGCAACGGGAACGGCGCGTCATCGAGCAAGGGCAAGAGAAAGGAGCCCCACGGGACCGCTAGCCCCGACGACATTGACATCGAGGAGCCTGACGAGCAGCTCTCCATCGACCCCGGCGACCCAGCCTGCGGCGACGCCACGCAGAGCGAATCGGAGGCCCCCTCGGAAACAGCCGCCCCAGAAGCGGCAGCCTCTGGCAGCACCCGGGCGGGGATCGCGGCCTCGTCGTCTCTCTCTCCGAGCGAGCTGAAAGAGAGGAATCGCAAAGAGCTGGAAGCGCTGGAGGCCCTGGTCAGGACGATAGCCCAGGAGCTGGAACAGAGACGCGCCAGCACGTCGCCCGAAGATATCGAGCACCTCGCCCATGCCGAAAGCCAGCTGGTGCAGGCGACAAGACGCATGCGGGAGCTGCAAAGGGGCTGGAGGGCGATGCAGGCCAAGCTCGCCCAGGACCCAACGCCGCCGACGGATCCGACCCACGTCCACCACATGCGCGACTACGTGCGAGAGACGCGCGGGATCCCGCTGCAGTCGCTATGCATCTACCTGATCCCGACCAAGGCGTCGGTGCTGTCGCGGGCCGTCGACCTGCGCATGCTCCGCCGGCTCACCCTGCTGAACGTGGGCATCCAGGCCCCCATCTGGGCCCTGCTGCAAAAGGAGAACCGCGAGGCGCCGTTGCCGCTGCGCAAGATCTCGACGGACAACGTGTCGGTCGTGTTTCTCAACTTTGTGTCGCAGCTCCACGAGGTCGAGGAGCTGTTTTTGCTCGAGCGCGAGAACAAGGCCAAGCCCGAGAGCTTCGCCCCGCGCACCAGGACAACCATCGACCAGATCCGCCGGCTCGCGCTCAAGAAGCACATGCCCCGCCTGCGCAAGCTGATCATCAAGAACCTGGCCGATACGACGTGGGACATGAACGACAAGACGATCCTGTTGCTGTGCCGCCAGGGCAGGACGCTCGAGCAGCTGACATGCAGCATGAGCATACGAGCCATGGTACGTCACCCACGCGCCACGCTGCATCCTCGGCATACTGACCAAGACCCAACAGCACTGCCTCATGCAGCACATTTCGGGCCTTGTGAAGCTCTGCGCCCTGCACGTGGTCCACCTGCGCAACGACGACACCTGCGTCTGGGTCATGCGCGAGACGAAGCGCTTCCTCATCGACAACGTCTCGCACTTCCCGCACCTGAGGCTCAAGTGGATCGCCATCGACGAGGACGACCGCGCCGACAAGCTGATCCGCGTCCGCCCGGACTGGAGGTCCAAGGGGTCCGGCGGCGGCGAGCCGGCCAAAAACGGTAGCCAGAGCAGCAAGGGCAAGGAGAAGGAGGACGGCGCCGGGGGCGCCGATGCCAAAGGCAAGGGGAAGCTCGGCTCGTTGCTGGGGTCTGCATCCTCGGCAGAAGACGTCAACGTTTCGGCGCTCCTGGCCGCCGAGCTTGGAAGCAGCACGGCGGCGAGCGGGAGCGGTGGTAGCGGCAACGGCAGCCCGGGGGGCAGCGGGGCGGCGACGGACGAGACGGATTCGGACGACGAGGAAGACGATGAGGGAGGGTTCTTGGGCCAAAAGATCGAGACGCTCGAGGGCGTCTCGTTCTGCGATATCAGGGGCATCAGGATTTTCAAGAAGGAGGTTGTTGCTGGGCGGCTATGATGTCGAGGATATCTGCCTCGGGAGGTGATGGCTTGGCAGCATTCCAAGGCGAAGAAGTCAGGCAGTCATGGTTTGGGTCTCGGGTTCGGCTGGTTGGTTTGCTGGCTGGATGGACGGATGGATGGATGGCTGGGCATCGGATGGACGGACGGACGGACGGGTTGGAAAGGAGCCAAGGAGGCTAGGAATACCAACACGGGTTGGGTTGTTTGGCTTTGGGCTTTTTTTTTTCCGGGAATCCTAGCGTTGAGTACCTAGGTAGGTAGCCGGGGACGTGAAATGAGGCGTTGATTTGTGTGTGTGTGTGTGTGTGTGAGAGAGAGAGAGAGAGAGAGAGAGAGAGAGAGAAAGAGAGATGTGACTTTTGCGCCATAGCCTCGTCGTCTCTTGTCGATCTACTTGGCCTAGCCAGGTGGTGATTTCCGTGATATGGCTCTCTCTCTCTCTCTTTCTCTCTCTCTCCTTTCTGCCCTATGGGACGTGATGTTCCTTGTCCTGAGGTGCGCAGCTCAATCCAACATGGATGGCGTAGCTCGCGTCCCAAGGGAATCCTTGGCCGGGTCTGTGCTTCGATATGGGCGTGTGTGTGAGGTCACGAAGGGAGGGTGTGGAATCGGGAGCGTGATGGACGGTGGGGATGCTTATGATTCCCCGCACAGCCCTCCTTCCCAACAAATCGGAACCACACACGATCTCATCGGGTATGGTGTAGCGGTAACATCGTTGACTCTCACTCCTCAGGAGTGACTGCTCTCTCAACAGCCCCGGGTTCGACTCCCGGTATCCGAGTCACTTTTTTCTCCTTTATTTTGTGCTTTTTTCTGTCACCCACACATACTGTGTATACACACAACACAGGCCGGCCTTCTCTTTTTGGAGCAACCACTAACAATTATTACAGCAGGATCACTTCCTGCCCGCCTACTGACTAAGCAGAAAGTGTTTTGCTTGGCTCCGAGGCATCGACGCAACGTTGGTAATCTACTATATATCACTGCCGCAGCATCTCTTGAAGAACGTTGGGTGGATTCCCACTTGCGAAGCAAGCCTTGTCGCCCTGTAGGGCCCTGGAACAGAAGCCCCTACCCCCCCCCCCCCCCGGGCTGTGTGCCCGCGCATTGGATGAGGTGCCATGTGAGAGTGGGTCCCATGAGTTCAGTTACACGGACGGCTTAGCCTGGCGGGCGCGAACGTCGCGTCTCACTCGTCGCCGTCATGAAACTTGTCATTTTCGGAAGGAGACGTTGAAGGAGACGGGAGCTGGGTCCAAGGAAAGGAACAACAAGCCTCAACACTCAACACTTGCCTGTCCTGTCTTGCCTTGCCCTTGTCTTGGTTGCCTGCCTCCCTCAATTGATCCAAACTTTTTTTTTCCCCTTTTGTTCAGATCGAATAAGGTGGAACAGGAGCGAGTTTGTTTTATTACTTTTTGTCTTTCCTTCATGTCAACCTACAGACTTGACAACCTCTGAGCAAACCGCAAGTCGTCCGTCCTCCTCCCTTTTCAAGTCATGAGATCGGAGATGGTTCACCATTGATTTATACCATCACCACCGCCACCACCGCCGCCACCACCACCATCATCATAACCGCCACCATGTCTCCCTCCCCGTCCACCCAGTCCTCCCTCACCCGCAACGAGGCCCTCACCCTCTCCACCATCGCCTCGGCCTGCCTCACCATCCTCGCCAACGCCCTCCGGGAGGACGCCGACATCCCGCTCATCGTGTCGCTCGCGCTCAGCGGCCTGGCCTTTTCGGCCTCGTACGCCCTCATCCGCTGGCTGGGGCCGGCCTTTATGCGCGCCGGGTTCCGCGGCGTCGACCTGGCCAAGCCCGTCCGGCGCGAGATACCCGAGGGCATGGGCGCCGTGTGCGCCGCCGTCTACCTGTTCGTCATGATCGTGTTTGTGCCCTTTGTCTTTTACCGCGACGTGGTGGCGGCGACGAGCGGCGGCGGCAACCGGGACGTGGTGGTGTCGCTGCGCGACGAGGCGGCGGAGCGCGGCGTGTTCCTGCACCGCTTCCCGCACAGCAAGCTGGCCTCGTACCTGTCGGCCATGGTGTCGCTGCACACGGTGGCGAGCCTGGGCCTGGCCGACGACCTGTTTGACATCCGCTGGCGCCACAAGTTCTTCATCCCCGCCTTCGCCGCCATCCCCCTGCTCGTCGTCTACGCCGTCGACTTTGGCGTCACCTCGGTCGTGGTGCCGCGCCTGCTGCAGCCCTGCCTCGGCCCCCTCCTCGACCTCGGCGGGCTCTACTACGTCTACATGGCCGCCGTCGCCATCTTCGGCCCCAACAGCATCAACATACTCGCCGGCATCAACGGCATCGAGGTGGCCCAGTCCGTCGTCATCGCCTCCCTGCTCGCCCTCAACGACGCCCTCTACCTCCTGCCCCCGAGCGCCCTCCTGCCGCGCCTCGCCGGCCTCGCGGGCAAGCCCTACCCCCACCCGGCCACCGACTCGCACCTCTTCAGCCTGAGCTTCCTGCTCCCCTTCCTCGGCGTCTCCCTCGCCCTGCTCTGTCACAACGCCTACCCCGCCCGCGTCTTCGTCGGCGACACGTACTGCTACTTTGCCGGCACCGTCTTCGTCGTCGTCGGCATCCTGGGCCACTTCTCCAAGACGCTCCTGCTCCTGCTCGTGCCCCAAATCTTCAACTTTGTCTACTCGGCGCCCCAGCTCTTCGGGCTCGTTCCCTGCCCGCGCCACCGCATGCCCCGGTTCAACGCCAGGACCGGCCTGCTCGAGCCGAGCGTCACGACGTGGCCCGACGGGAAGCCGCCGCGCAAGGCGGTGGAGTGGGGGCTGCGGACGCTGGGGCGGCTGGGCCTGCTGCGGGTGGTGGTAGACAAGGGGGAGGACGGCAAGGAGCGCATCGTCGAGACGAGCAACTTGACCCTCCTGAACCTCTGGCTGGTGTGGAGGGGCCCGATGAAGGAGAGCCGGCTGACGCTGGAGGTAACCATGCTGCAGGCGGCCATGGGGCTGGCAGGCTTGGTGGTGAGGTACCGGTTGGCCTTGTTGGTGTTTAGTCAGGATAATATTTAGGTCGAGGAGGATCAACATAGGGGCTGTGCGTGCGTGTATGTATGCATGTGTGTGTGCTGTATATGAGCTTTCCATCAAAATAATAGACTGTACAACAATGGAATGGCATGTGCTACCGCCATGGTTTCCCACCAGCCTCGTACGTGGAAACTTTTGCACCAAGGTACCCAGAGATAGCAAACCTATGTACATTGTAGGCAACGCCGTCCCCCCGCCGTCCCCCCGCCGTTCTTTCACCGGCCCATTTCTCCTCCTCTCTCTTCTTACAAAGAAAAAAAAAAAAAAAAAAAACAGAAATGCCTACCCTCGGTTTTTCTCTCTCTCTTACTTCCTCCTCTTCCCCCCACCGCCTCCGGCATCCCCCGGCTTCCTTTTGCTCCCCACCCTCTCAAAGTAGGCCTTCTTCTCCTTCTTTTCCTTGTTTTCCAGCCGCTCCTCGACCTCGGCCACCTTCTTCCTGTACTCCTCCCTCTTTTCCTCCTTCTTGGCCCTCCGCTTGGCCGCCTGCTCCTTGCGCAGGGTGGAGAGCTTCTGCATCAGGTCCCGCGCCTTGCGCTCCTCGCCGCCCAGCACCACGGCGCGCTTCTGCATGTACGTCTCCTTCTTCTGCTTCTTGGTCTGCACAATCTGCGACTTGAACGGCAGGCTCGCCGCGAGCTGCCGGGGGACGCGCAGCGGGTTGAAGTGGCGCTCCTGGCGCTCGACCTTGCGGTACTGGCTGTTGGGGTCGAGGGGGGTGGGGATGTTTTGGTCGCGGCGGATCTCGCCCGTGAGGCGCATGCTCTGCCAGCCGATGAGGTTGGTGGCCGGGTTGTAGAAGCGGTGCGGCTTGACGGGGTACCACGCCCGCAAAAACACAATGTCGCTGAGGAGGATCTTGTCCTCAAACGTGGCGCGGAAGTGGCCGTCGGGCTTGGACAGGGCGCGCTTGATCTGGCCGCGGATGCCCGAGACCGTCTTGATGGCGGCGCCTTCGAACTTGGCGATCTCGAGGGCCGAGTTGAACATGTCCTTGATGAAGGCCGTGTTCTTGAAGATTTTGTAGGGCGTGCCCGTCTGTGCGGCAGGTTAGCCTCGTGTCCTCTTTTTTTTTTTTTTTTTTTTTTTTTTTTTTTTTTGCCGCGGTTGGCTGGCTGCCAAAGACGAAACGCGACAAAGCAACAAGACTCACCAGCTTCAGCTTCTTGACAATCTCGGTCGACTCGTCGACGCTCAAGACGGTGCCCGTGGCGGCGATGCGGAACCCGGGGTTCGATGCCGAAAAGGACTGGAAGCACACGAAGCCCGTGTTGGGGGCGATGAGCGGGCCCCAGAAGGTTCCAAAGCAGTGCATGTGCTCGGGGGTGTACTTGAGCATCCGGTTTCGCGTGCGCGAGTCCGAGATGGAGTAGATGGGCAGGGTTTGGAACCGGCGCCAGCCGAGCGAGAAGATCAGGGGGTCGCCCGTCTTGACTGCGAAGGGGGGGTCGTCGGGTCAGCAGGCTCTCCTTGTCAAGCGTAGCGAAGCGCGATGGCGGTAAACTTACGAATCTTCTTGTGCCACCGATGCCTCTTGATGCGGACCTGGACAAACCCAAGACGCTCCTCGGTGGGCGTCAAGCCGCCGACGATGATGGGCATCCGGGCCTGGAACCGCTGCACGAACTCGGCGGGAACGCCTTCGATGACCATCTTGGCGTATTTGCCCGCCCGGTACCCCTCGACGGCGATCCGCTGCGTCTCGTCCAGCTCCTCGAACTCGGCCTTGTTGATCTCGAGCTGCTTCTGGAGCATGGCCTTCTGCGCCTCGTACCACTCGTCTTCCCCAAACTCCTGGTCGGCCCCTTCCCGTCGCGCGATCGCCTTGTCGTTCCGGAAGCCTTCGCGGTCCTCCTCCTCGAAGCGGAGCTTGAGCTCTTCTTTCCGGCGGGCGTTCTTTTCCCGCTCCGCCTCCAAGCTCTCTTCGGGCTTCTCGCCGTCCTCTTCTCCGCCCTTGTCGGGCCCGTGGGTCTCGCCGGTTTCGAGATCTTCAAACGCGCCGTCGCCTTCGTCGTCGTCGTCGTCGCCGCCATCCTCCTCCCCAAACGGATCCTCGTCATCGCTGCCTTCCCCGTCGCCCTCCTCCTCGTCGAGCAGGTTGGCCGTGGCGAACCTCTTTCGGAGCGCCTCGATGGCGCCCTCGCCGGACCACCGCGCCGCCAGCTCGTCGTAGTCGAAGCGGGGTATTGACCGATCCTCGGCGAGGTCCTCTACGTCGTTGCCCGTCTTCCGGAAGAAGGTCTCATCATCCTGCTCGATGTCTTCTTCTTCCTCGTCCGATTCCTCGTCCTCCTCGCCCTTCCACTTCTTGATGGCCGCCTGCGGCGTCAGCGATTCGTCGTACAGGTATCTCGCCAGGTCGACGGCCCGGTACGGCGGCCTCTTGCCATGGAGCATCCTGGCGCGCTCCACCATGTTGTCCTTCCACCTCAGCGCGCCCTCTTCGTCCGAATCGAACTCTTGGTCGTCGTCGTCGTCGTCGTTGTCGTCATCGTCCAAACCCTCCTCCCCTGACAGGGAGCCCAAGTCGGAGTCGCTGTCGGCAAAAGCGATATCCTCGTCTTGGCCGTCGTCGGCGTCCTTCCGGAAGAGCTTGCCCAGCTTGCGCTCGTCGAACTCGGCCTCGGCGTCGGAACCTTGTTCCCCGTCGTCGTCGTCCTCCTCCTCCTCCTCCCCGCTGACGAAACCCTCGTCCTCCGGCACGTCATTCTCGTCGTCGGAGCCATGCCTCTCGAGGAAGCGCGGCTTCCTCCGCTCCTTCCTCCCGGTGTCGGCTTCGTCGGGGACCTCGGTGATGCGGTCGCCGCTGGCGAAGAGCTTGACGCCCTTGTCGGTCTGGCCCAGGATGCGGCGCTCGCTCTGGAGATCGACGATGAGCTGCTCGCCCTCGCCGCGCTCGACGCCCTCGGCATCCTTGTCGAAGGCGAAGCCCTTCTCGCGGGTGATGACGATGTGGTCGCCCGTGATCTTCATGCCGCTGCGGTCGGCCATGGGGGCCCACAGCTTCTTGTCCTTCTCGTCAAGGCGGCGGCGGCCCGTCTTGCCGGTGATCTTGGCCATGGCCTGCTCCATGGCCGGGGTGGGACACGGGTCGGGCAGCACCTCCATGCTCGAGATGGTGAAGTCGCCGACGCCGGCGATGTGGACGCGCTGGCCCTGGAAGGCAAAGTTGGTGCCGCGCAGGTAGCCCGAGAGCTCGACGGAGCGGTCGCAAGCGGCGTCCTCCTCGATCTTGGTCGGGTGGGTGATGTCGCGGTAGTTGTCGATGACGGCGTAGGGGTGCGAGTTGCGCCAGACGAGGGGGCGCGGGTTCTTCATGACGGAGAGGAAGCGCGACAGGTTGTGGATCTCGCGGTCGGGGTAGCGGCCGTTGAGGACGCCCGACAGGTAAAACAGGTGGGCGCCCTGGTACAGCTCGGTCCATAGGCGGTGCTTCAGCCTCTTTTTGGCGTCCTTGAGGGCCTGGGGCTTGCGGAACAGGTCCAGGTGGGTGAGGATGCCAAAGACGTTGCCCGGCATGCCGGTGGCGGCGAGGATGTTGAGGAACTCCATCGTCTCCATCTCGAAGCCGTAGTTCCCGTCAATCATGAGCAGCACGATATCGGCGACCTTGGCGATGTCGACCATGGCCTCGAGCTCGTTGGGGCATTCGATAAAGGTCAATCGCTGCTTCTTGGAGGTGACGACGGTGATGGGGCCGACGGGTTCCGAGATGGTCTCCTTGGTGTAGCGGCGGATCAGGGATTTCCTGGGGCGACAGCGTGTCAGAAACGGCGTACCGCTGGACAACGGGGCGGAGGAGGCCTACAAAAGGGTTGTCTTGCCCACGCCGGGAGGGCCGACGATGGCGACGAGGCGCGGGGGCGGTTCATCGGGAAGGCGGTCGACGAGGGGCACATGGAGGCGCTTCTCTTTGATCTGGCGAGGGGCAGGTCGTCAGCAAGGGGTTGAGGGGAGGGGGGGGGAGGCTTTGATCTTTCCAGTATGTGGGAGGGGTTCGCTTTACATCGTGGGAGCGGGCGGCCTGCCGGGCGAGTTTTCCGGGATTCGAGACGGCGAAGGCTTTGGGATTCTGGCCTGTTTTTTTTGGTTTGTGTCAGCCGAGAAGGTCGGGGATGGGATGGGGAGCAACAAGGTCGGATTCGGGGGGACGGACCCGGGGTGCTCTGCTTCTTCTTGTCCTTGGACTTTTTGGACGGCCGATGGGCCTTGTGCTGTTGTTCTTCGGCCATCTTGAGGCTCTGGCTGAGGCGGCCTGCGTGGAAGGGTGTGCAGTGCCAAAGCCCCGGCGACTTGATGGATGGAGGAGGCGACGGACTTTCCAATGCGTGTCCGTGCAGCGCGTCCGGCATTCCAAGGCAGCTCCAGAATTTTTTTTGGATCGCCGACGGATGCGATAAGCGATAAGCGCCGTTATCGTGCCTCCGATAAGCCTGGTGGGGTACGGGAGGATGCCAAGCCTGGACTGCCCTGGACTACGCAGGAGATCTACGGTCCAAGTAACTAATACTGTGTACTACATAACCAGTAGTTCATTGTTGCGGGGCCGAGCCCAGTCCCTCTGGGCGGGACGGGACGGCGTGGCCTACCGTACCGTAGCTACCACTCACTCAACATGGGAACCCGAACATGCACTCTTCCATCCATCTGGAGTCTCAGAGAGCGGCCCCGCATTCCGCCGACACGGAGGCTCTGACCATCAGGGACAAACAGCACAGCGCCGGCCTGCTGTGTGCTGTGCCTCTTGACCTTTGCAAGCCCAACCTGTCGTTTGTGCCACCTACCTTAGGTACCCATGGAGGTCCTCGGTCCTCCGGCCTCAAGCCGTCCTGCCCTGGCTTCGACCGAGAGAACCGAGAATTGTCCACGCTTCCAGGGGACCTGAGGTAGGTGATGCAACTCCCAGGGCAACACACCCACCTACGCGGTATGTACATAATGACACAAGTCCTCATGCACGCAGTTGGCGGCCTCGTTCGCCATTCCTCCACGCCCTGACGCTTGCCGAGGCCGGGTAATCGCGGCACGTCTCCATCCTTGGAGGCCCTGCTTAGCTCCCGTCCAGGCCAGGCCTGGAGCTGAAAGGGATGTCCGCATGACGTAGCCCCTCCTTTGGGGTCCCGCCGATCCTCCCACGCCGCGTCACGCAAGCGGCCCCCTCCCCTCCTGGGCCTCCAACCCAATCACCCCCCCTTCCACCTCTCCCCCCCCCCCCCCCAAACAACAACAACAAGCAACCGGCAGAGCGGCTTGGGGGCATGACGCGCTAGTGCTCGCCGCTTGCTATAAGTACCACCTTGGCTACCCGACGTTCCTGGTTTCTCCTAGGCGCCCTGTCTTGTCTTATGATTCCCATCTCTTCAGCAAGCCAACGTGTTTCCCCGTCCTGCTTCCTTCCCCTTCGCGTTCGACGACCCATTTGCCGACCGTTTCACCCAACCCCACCCGCAACCATGCCTTCGTACATTGTGCGTGATCCCTCGGCTCGTCCGGCCGATGCCGTGCCGGCACATGCTAACGCCGTCTTCTAGGTGACGCTCAAGCCCGACGCCACGCCCGAGCAGGTCGAGCAGTAAGGCTGCTTCCCTCTCCGCATCATCTCCAGGGCCCCGGCGGCTGACCAGCACCTAGGGTCAAGAAGCAGGCCGTTGAGCAGGGCGGCACAATTGGCCATGAGTACAGCCTCATCAAGGGCTTCCAGTAAAGACCCCCATCCAGTGTTGCCCCCCCCCCCTCCCCCCTGATGCTACACCGCAGACTGACCGAGGCGGCGAAACAGGGTCATCTTCCCCGAGGGCGCCGTCCACGTGCTGGAGAGCCACGAGCAGGTCGAGTTCGTCGAGCAGGACCAAGAGGTGAGGACTCAGTGAGGACCCCTTGGGTCGCAGAAGAAGGGGGGAGACGGGAACTGCGGGGCAACCCGAGGATGGTGGAGGTGGGCAGGGAGGGACGGGAGGGGTTTGGAGGGGTAAACCGGGCATTCTGGTTGCATCCTCCGCTGCATGGCTTGGCGGCCAACCCGGAAGTTCATCATGGAAGCGCCACCACTTGATTGACATGGAATCGTTGTGGGAATGCAGAAATGTTTCACCCAACCGACCGAACGCTCTTGATTTCGGAGATGATTTTCGGATTCTTCCCATGCTGGACGGGCGGGCGGTTCGCCATGGGTTCCTGAGCCCAGTGCAAGGATGCCAAGCTCCCCTGGCTCTCGAGTCCGTCCAAGGGCGATTACACACTGTGTACTGCGTATGAATGGATGAATCCCCCCAATCCGGCCAAGCCGCTGTCGTCATACGGTGTTGGGTGCACAGTGTACTAGTTATAGTATTAGTGTCCCCTCGGACCCAAGGCATCCCCCGCAGGGGCTGGCTTTCCCGTCCCGTTCCCCAACGTTGACATGTGCTTCCTCGTCGTCGTCGTGCACCGGGCCAACTCGCGGCTCTCAGCTCGCTGACTCACGTCCTTTGCGCCAAACCAAACCACCCCAACACCAAGCCACGCATCGAACATCGCGGATGTTCGTCTCATCTTGCTTCCACCCTCGGGCGAATCCAATCCATCGCGCCTCGCCCTCGCTTCCCTCCCGCAATCCCGCGCGCAACATGCCAACATGACGTCCTCCATCCTCCGGACCCTCCGGACCCTCCGGCTGCGTCCTACGACCGTCTCCCAGCTTCCCAGGCCGCATGCGCTCCATTTCTTGCCCCCCGTTTCGAGGTCGGCGTCGACGCTGCACCCGCCAACGGGCCCAGCGGCTTCCTCTTCCAAGCCGAGCCCAGACCACCCACCCCAACACCACCACCACCACCACCATCATCATCGTCATGTCGACATCGACATTGTGCCCCATCTGGCCAAGCAGGCTCAACACCGTCTAAGCCTGGCCGACCTCGTCAAGTGCGTCCTCCCCTCTTCTTCTGCTCGAGATGCGAGGAACCTAACGAACCCTTGCTGCCATCCAGACACGGCCGTCCCCCTCTCTCGGCGGACGCCCTCCTCGCCTCCGCCCGCTTCACCCTCTCCCTCCTCCCCATCCGCCTCGCCCGCCGCATCCAGGCCCTGCGCAACCTTCCCTACATCGTCGTCTCCAACCCCAACATCAGCCGCATCTACAACAACTACCAGCACTCGCTCTCGACCCTCCTCCCCTGGCAGGGCCGCACGATAAGCAACCTCGACGACGAGATACGCTTCACCCAAGTCCTTGCCGAGCTGGTCCAAACGCACACCGACACCATCCCCGTCCTGGCCCGCGGTTTTCTCGAGTGCCGCAAGTACATCTCCCCCCACGAGGTCACCCGCTTCCTGGACGAGCACCTGCGCGCCCGCATCGGCACCCGCCTCATCGCCGAGCACCACATCGCGCTCCACCTCAGCAGCACGCCGTACCTGGACCGGGCCAGAGCCCAAGCCGCCCCCGAAACCCCAGCGCCGCCCCCGCCGCCCCCGCCGCCCTCCTACATAGGCGTCATCGACACCGCCTTGCGTCCCGCATCCCTCGTCGACTCGTGCGGCAACTTTGTCGCCGACATTTGCGAGCTCAGCTACGGCGTGCGTCCGCGCTGGGTCGTGGACGGCGAGCCCGACACGACGTTTGCCTTTGTCCCGTCCCATCTCGAGTACATCCTGACGGAGCTGCTCAAGAACGCGTTTAGAGCGACGGTGGAGCACGGCATGAGCAAGGAGCCGATCGTGATTACCATCGCGCCGGAACCGCCCGAGGTGAAGCCTGTCCCCTCGGCTTCTTCTTCTTCTTCTTCACCACCATCACCGCCATCATCATCGTCTTCATCGCCGTCGTCATCGTCGTCATCAAAGCATACCAAGGGCCAGGGCCAGGGCCAGGGCCAGGGTCAGAAGGATGAAGGCAGGGCAAGGGACGCCCCCATAGCCCCGCTCGACGACAACGCCCCCGGCGTCACCATCCGCATCCGCGACCGCGGCGGCGGCATCAGCTCGGACGTCCTCCCCAACATCTGGAGCTACTCCTTCACCACCTTCAACAGCGACCCGGACGACGCGCTGCCCGGCAGCAACAGCTTTGGCGGCAGCGGAGGCGCCGACGACGCGCTGGGCGTCATCTCGGCCGCCAGCAACGGCGCCAGCTCCATCGCCGGCCTGGGCTACGGGCTGCCCCTCAGCAGGGCGTACGCCGAGTACTTTGGCGGCGGCATCGCCGTGCAAGCCCTGCACGGGTGGGGCACCGACGTGTACTTGAGGCTGAAGGGGGTGGGGAGGATTGCCTGAGGCGAGGCTGGCTTTGGCCGGTTCTCTCTTTTTTTTTTTTTTTTTTTGTTTGTGCTTTCACGGGGCATACATGGGTTTTGCGAGGATGTGGATGTGGCTCTTGGCTAGGATCGCAAGAAAGAGAGAGGGGGGACGCTGATAATACCCGTGGTCGCCGTATTGGTTGTGTGCTGGCCCTCTGAGGGGAGCGGGCGGGCGGATGGAAAGACGTCCGCCATGAGAGTGATTTCAACATCAGAGGTTCAGAGGCGGACCTCCAGATCTAGTTTAGAACCCTTTGGCTAGGTACACACACACACACACACACATATATACATGACACGTTCCAGGAATCTCGATCGCCACTTGGTAGCGTATCCAGTCGATGAGCATTCGGTTGTAAGCCGTCAGCGGTGATCCTCGTGCGGGAAATGCGTCGAGGTGTCTGTACGCTGCTTGGGTTTCCCCCCTTTGCTCTCTCTCTCTCTCTCAGGGTCTTCTTGGAGCATCCAACGCTTGATGAATACGACATGGGAAATACAAAGCATCAAGGGAACCGAAGGGAATGGAAAACGGAGAGGGGCCGGAACCGACCTGCCTACAAGCGCACCGTAGCGTCTACCCAACAATGCAAACCCTCATTATTACCTACGATGTATAGCTTGTGATTCTCAAACCACCAAGGGGAAAAAAAGAACGAGAGACACAAAAAACAAAGAGTAGCAGCAAACCCCAAAACCCCATGGAAACGACCCAAGGACTAACACATTGAGGAAACTAACCCCCCTCCCTCCCTCCCCGCCCTCCTTTCATCATCATCACACCACCCCGCTTCTCTCTCTCTCTCTCTCTCTCTCTATCCCCCCCTTTTCAATCCAATGGTTTCCGCCTGCCTCAGCTTCACATGTTGGCAAGCTCAAAATCAATCTGCCGATCCATAAAGGTCCTCCTCTCGCCGACCAGCTCCGTCTGCAGCCTCTGCTCCACCAGCACCCGGACCTGCTTCTTGGTCACGCTGTCCAGGTCCACCTCCCGGAGCACCGACTGGATCGCCTCGATGATGGCCGCGTCATCGACCGCGTTGCCGCCCAGGGGCGACGGGGACCCGGCGCCAAACGAGCCCGTGCTCGTGTCCGGGTGGATGCTCAACCGGCTCTGGCTCTGCGGCAGCCCGGCCACCGACAGCCGCGCGTTGGACCCGCTGGCGGGGATGCCGAGGGTGGGCGGCGTGCCCGACATGCCGCGCAGGCCGGGCGCGGCGCTGGCCCGGCTGCCGTCGCCGAACGGCGTGTGCGAGCGGCGGTCGCCCGCCAGGCCGCCCTGCTGCATCGACAGCATGCTCTGCCGGTTGGCCGCCGGGTTGTCCATGTACGGGCTCGCGGCGCCGCCCACAAACGTGCTGGACCTCGTCATGGGGACCGGGCTGAACGGCGTGCCCGGCGTGCCCGGGGTCGGAGGCATGAAGACGCCCGCACCGGCGGCGCCGCGGGCGGGGAAGCCGGCGAGCACCGAGGACTGGCGGACCGACGAGTAGACCGACTTCATGTCGTCCATCTCGTAGTTCTCGTCGTACACGCCGCCGCCCAGGCCGGTGCCGTCGAGGGGCTTCTCGGGGTATCCGCCGCGGCGGCCCGGGAGGTTGTTGATGAGGGCGTAATCGTCCCAGCGCTGGAGGGGGATCGAGCGGGGGTCGAACCCTTCGTCGTCGTCGACCGCCACCACCTGCTTCTTGCCCGACTCGCCGATAACGATGCGCGTGTTGCCCCAGCTGAAGTTGTCCTGGTTCCAGAACGAGTAGATGGGCAGGACGAACGAGTAGATGGGGAAGGCAATGATGTAGATGATCATCCAGCCAATGTGCTGCCACTGGCGCTTCATGATGAAGATGAGGGCCTGCAGGCCGTACACGGCTGCCAGCATGACGATGGAGATGAGCGGGAACGGGCCGGTGCGCGTGATGACCGTGTACAGCAGCCAGCCCAGGTAGACGCACGTGGCGGGCAGGATGATGGTGCCGAACAGGTCGATGAAGACGATGAAGCGCATCGAGAAGCAGCAGAAGCCGCACATCTCGGGGATGAACATCAGCTCGACGAGGTTGTGGATGGTCGAGTTGATCCAGCGGCGACGCTGCGACAAGAGAACGCTCCACGTCTCGGGCGCCGCCGTCTGGCAGTAGGCATCCGGGATGAACTTGTACGACATGTTGGGGAAATAGCGCGTCATCAGCGTGGTCAGGTAGCGATCCTCGCCGAGCGAGAGCAGGTTCTTCTTATGGAGCGTGTCCACGTGGCACTCGCTGTAGTCGCGGATGACCTCGTCCGAGATGATGAGCGGCTTGCCCTTGTCGGCGGTGCGCAGGCGGTACATGGAGAAGCTGTTGCGAGAGGTTCGGGGGTCAGCGGCTCGGTTCGGGCGAAATGGCAAAAAAAAAAAAAAAAAAAAGGGGGGGGGGGGGGGAGCTCTATAAAAGAACGGGACTTACCATCCAGGCAAGCAAGTGACGCTGCCAAACAAGGATTCGAACGCCTTGGCCAGATGATGCGAGATGTAGTACTCGTAGACCTGAATCATAGTCCACCACGAGCGCTCCTCGTTCTGCAGGCTCGTCTCGCCGCAAATGCCGGCAATCTTAGCGTCCTTGGCGCAGGCGGCCACGAGCCGGTTCAGGGAGTCTTCCCGCACGCACGTGTCGGCGTCGACCATCAGGAGATACTCGTACAGCTCCGGATCCACGCCGATAATGTTGTTGATCTGGTGGAACATTTCGAGCTCGAGCGGGTTCATGGGCGCGCGGTGGTGGACGCGGTTGAGGAAGCTCATGAGGAGGATCTGAGAGTCACGCTTGCCACGGTTGCCCGGCTTGGTCTTGGTGCGCTCCGACTCCTTGCCCACCTTGACGACCACCAGGTACGGGACCACGTTGCCCTCGTACTCGTAGAGGCCCGAATACACCTTGCCGTAGTTGAGCTGCTCGCTGCCGGTGCCGACCGACTTGAAGGGCAGCGCGGGAGGATCCACCTTGGGGTCCACGCCGAGGATGTCCAGGACGATCTTGGGGGTGGGGCGGTCGTTGCCGGCGCCCACGACGATGCCGTCGCAAATGACCACGATCAGCTTGCGCTTGTTGTCGTACTGGAGCGCCGTGAGGGAGTCGAGGGCCTTGCGCAGCGAGTCCTCGCCCTCGGTGTACGCCGGCACCTGGCAGATGACAAACTTGTCCTGCGGCGACGGGCGGCGCTTGCCGCCGAACTGCAGGGCCGAGACGAACTTTATGCCGATGACGGCGCAGAGGACGGCGGTGAAGACGATGAGGATGTACTTGTTGACCTGGCAGCGGGCCGACTCGCGGAAGTCGAGCTTGCCCTTGTAGAAGCGGTTGCGGATGCAGTTGAGCGAGTTGTGCATGGCCACCTTCTCGGTCGAGTTGGCCTTGTCGAACGCCATCTGGATCTGCTCCGTGAGGTCTTGGCCGGGGCTGTTCCTGATGACGCTGACGACCTTGGGGTGGAGGAAGGCGGTCCGCGGGTGGTCGCGCATCACCTTTTGCGTGTGGAAGTAGTCGGTCATGTCGTAGACGTTGCCCTCGTACATGAACCACATGTGGTTCCAGTCCTCGCCCTCCTGGCGGATCTGGTCCGCGTTCCAGACGAGGTCGCCCGTGAAGTACTCCTCCATGCGCGGCAGGAACTTCTTGGTGTACCAGTCGGTGGCGCCCATGGACCCGGTGCGCTCGCGGGCGTGGTAGCCCGACTTGTGCTCGGCCTGGGTCCACTCGTTGGTGTTGTTGAGCGTGAGCTCGATGGTCTCGTCCGTGACGACGCCGGGGCAGGCCAGCGTCAGCGGGATCAGGAAATACCCATCCATGTCGAGGCCGGCCAGGGGCTCCATGGCCTCGCGGGTCGACTGCCAGGCGGGCGTGCCGTGCTCGAGCTTCCAGAACTTTGTGATGTCGTAGACCCTGCCGTTGACGCTGACCCAGAAGTCGTCGGCGCCCATGTGGTTTTTCACCTCGTTGCGGGACCAGGCCTTGTCGTAGTTGGGGCAGAGAAGCTTGCCAAAGAAGATGATCCAGAAGATGATGATGGCGTTGAGAAGGAAGATGAAGAAGCAGAGCACCAGCTTTTCGCGCCACGCCATGCGCACGTCGGGACGCTTCATGCGGCCGACCCACTTGAGCAGCGGCGACGGGATCCAAAAGGTGAGCATCCAGACGACGGTGACCCAGGCGCGGCGGGCCGACGAGATGGGGCGCTCCTCGATCTTCTTGCCGGCGGCGAGGTCCGCGTCGAGCTCGCTCACGAGCTGGCCCTCGTGGTTGTAGTACATGTTGCCGCCCTTGTAGCTGTCTCCCTTGGTGCCGAGGCCGTAGTCGCCGTTGCTGACGTTGCGCATGCCCGTCATGGCGGTCGGCGCGATCGAGGGCGGGCCCGAGGGGCGCGGGCCGGCCCCGAGCCCGCCGGCCCCGAGCGACACCTGGCTCATGTTCCTCTGATGCTGCTGGACGAGCTGCTCCCGGCTTCCGTTGGACGAGACGTCCTGGAAGGGCTGCTGGGGCGCGAAGAAGCCGCTCCCCGAGCCGGCGTAGCTGGTGCCGAAGCCGCCGGGGTGCGGGATTCCCGGCAGGCTCCCCAGCCTCTCGGCGTCGGGGGCGGGAACGGCGCCGCCGCCGGCGCTGATGTCGAGGATGCCCTCGGCCTCCCACCAGGCGCCCTCCCGCATCCAGACGCGCTCGTGGCCGAGGAGGACCTCGCCGTTGGTCCATCCGCGCTCGAGGACCCAGCTTTCGATGCCGTCGCGGCCGTCCATGCAGCCCAGCAGGCGGTAGCGACGCACAAACTCATCAAAGTCAAAGTCGGCCGTGTAGTCGAGGTTCTTGTTGCGACGGTTGGCCCACTCGGGGAGGCGCCAGGCGCGAAGCTGGCGGGACACGGTGCCGGCGGACCAGGCCGAGTTGACCGACGGCAGCGCGGCCACGCTGGAGGGCGACTCGTCGGTCGGGTGGATGCACAGGTGGTACCACGCACGACTAGTGCTCAGCAGCTGGGCGATGTCGATGCGGTTGCTCTTGCCGAGGGTGATGCCCTCGGCGGCGACGGGCAGCAGCAGCTGCTTCAGGAACCCATCGTCCTCGGCCGCCAGGGCCACCTTTTCGAGCACCTCCTCGCGCTTTTCCCACTGGTGCTGCCGCTCGCGGCCTTGGGAGCCGACCGTTATGCCGAGCTCGGGCCCGACCTCGGCGACGGCGTTTTGCATCTCGCGGAGCACGGAGCTGTTGGCGGGGGGCACGTCGACGCCGTCCTGCTTCATCTCGGCGTTGATGCCCTGCGTGTCGTCGAAGACGCCCCGCATGGCCACGGCCTTGCCGAGGTTGGGGTCGGGGATCTCGAGGAAGTGGAGGCACACCGTGTCGTCGACCGGGCTCGGGGTCCCGCCGTCGGCGTCGGCCCGGGCCAGCTCGGCGGCGACGGCGTCGTTGGCCTTCTTGATGACCCAGTCCACGAGGGCCTCGTACAGACCGGCGAGCAGGACGGTGCGGTCGTCGGTGGTGCACTGCTTGGCGAGCACCTCGGGCTCCAGGCCCAGCAGGCCGCCGACGTCCTCGGCGATCTCCTCGAGGGCCTCCCCGTCGACGGCGTAGTCGAGCGTGTCGCCCAGCTTCAGGAGGCCGGCCAGGGTGGAGATGAAGTTGCGGTGGGTGGAGCCCTTGATGCCGATCTCCTTGAGGGCGTTGCGGAAGTCGTCGGCGGCGGCGCCATCATCGGCGGTGGGCAGGTACGAGGGCGGATCGTAGGTGCCGGAGCGGGCCAGCAGGCGGTAGTTGGACGCCCCCTTGAGGCCGAGGAACTCGCGCTCGGCCGGCGTGGAGGCCGAGGTGAGGAGGTAGTAGAAAACGTCAAAGGCGCGGTGGCCCGGCTGGTCGGGGATGCGCAGCAGGCCCTTCTCCGCGTCGACGCCGCCCTGGGAGAGCGCGAGGCTGGCGCCCACCACCTTACCGGCGAGGTTCAGGGTCAAGGTCGCACCCAGGGCGACCTGCCGCGGGGTCGAAGGGTTGTAGGGCGTCACGCAGCGGAGGAAGGGCTCGATGGCGTGGAGGGCCTGCAGCAGCGAGCTCGGGACGGGGACGGGCAGGGCCGTGAGGACGGGACGCAGCACCGACGGGGTGGACGTGTGCAGGGACCTGCAAGAAGCGGCGGGTTAGAAGACGGGGCTTTGACGCAAGACGGTGCAGGGCCGCACGGGCGCTGGCTTACCCCAAGATGATGCAGCCGTCCTCGGCACGACGGCGGGCGTGCTCCCAGGCACGCGTCACCAGGTCGACGTCAATGGTGCCGCCGACCTGGCCGGTTGGCCCCGGCTGGGACGCGGTGAGCCACGTGTTGACGACGAGGCTGGTGGCGGCATCGAGGCGGTATGGCTGCGAGGACAGGTACGAGTTGTGGATGGCGTTGAGGAGGGTCGTTGTCGAGACCTGGACGGGCTGGCCGCCGCGTGAGCCTCCCAGGCCTGACTCGGAGCCCATCGAGTACATGGACGTGCGGTTCGCCATGTTGTCGACGACGTTGGCGTGCGGTGCCCCGGGAAGGGGGCTCACGGCCGGGAGCGAGGGCGTTTCACAGGGCCTCGGCACGCCGTTGTCGCGGGCGGAGCGTTGGCAGACGGAGACGGCTCCCACAAACGGACTCGACAATGTCCCGCCGTGAACGTCCTTGTCGGCAGCAGATCCAACGACGCCGAGGGCTAGTCGATGCTATCGCTAACGAGTGTAAGGGGGAGAAGGGAAGCTCTGGCGCGCCGGGTCGGAGCAAGAGGCGTCCAATCGTCGCCGGTGCGTGTACCGTGGTATGTGTGCGTGCCTGTGTACGCAGTACTGAGATGCGTGGTGCGATGCAGGTTGGTCGCGAGGGCAACGGCGAGTCAACTGAGGTCCAGCGCCCCTTTCTCGAAATTACCAAATGCCGGCCGGGCGTCGCAGAAGCCAACAGAAGATTCAAAACAAAGGTTCCGAGGGAAGAGATGCCAAACGATTGTAGAGAAACCGCCGAGCGAGTGAGACGGCGTTCACGTGGGTAAAACTTGGGACGGGTCGGCGACAACAACGACGACGACCACGGCAGCAGCAGCAGCAGCAGCAGCAGCAGCAGCAGCAGCGGTAACGGCAGCGAGGGAAACAGCAAGCAAGCAACAGAGAAAGTGGTCAGAAAATCCAATTGCTGCTAGGCCCAGTTCAGGTTCAGGCGTGCCCGGGGATGGATCCCTGAGGTGTGGGTGGGTGGTGTGTGGTGTGTGTGGACAGGACGGGAACGGGTCAAGACGAGACGATCAGGGCCCGCGCCAGGTCACCTCACGCGGGTTGGCGGCAGCGATGGCGCCCGGGGGCGAAAGATTAGTGGCTGCTCGGGGGGAGGGATGAAGGCCCTGGGAGACCTGAACGAGCCGGGAAGAAGCTGGCTGGCCGCTGGAGACGAGAAACGGGTGGAGAAGGCGGGGAGGGGGGGAATCATCTGTTGCGTTCACCCCCTGAGCCCCTTGTAACTTGCAGCTGACGGTGGGGCCAATACGTGGAAATTACGATACATACGATTACGCCATGGGGGACGGGACCACAACCGACAAGGAATCTTATGCCAAGGCCCCGCATCCGCCTGTGCATGAAGGGATAGGGGAAAAAAAAAAAAAAAAACAAGACACAAAAGTATGTAGAAAACAAAACACAAAAGACGGCGAGAATGTACTATAGACACCTGCATGCCATGCCGTGCAATCCTGTATGTACATGCGGCATGGAATGATGCCTCCTGAGCACGGTGGGTTTCCTGTTCTTTTTCTGCAATTTCCGCCGACAGAGTCTTGCCATCCCCTCCCCCCCCCTTCTGTCCTCACGCATCCCAGGCCGTCAGGATGCGTTGCTCTCTCGCTCCCGGCTGTCAAAGTGGGAAGCGCATGTCTATTCGGGGGTTTGCTGTGGAGAGAGCCCGCTCGGCACCACGGATGGCGCGCTGAGGTTCCAGAAGGTTGTACTGTGTATGGCCCGGGACGGGCGTGGTGGTTGCGAGGCCAGCGCATCGGCGTCTGACGATCCAAGGTTGCATCCATACCACCCAGATCCAAGCATCGCGGCGGTGCAAATCTTTAAAAAAGGGTCCTCGGCAACTCCCGGGCGGCCCAATACGAGGCCCAGCAGAGAGGTACTATATACGAGAGGGGCTAGCGCGAGGTTGTGCCCACATCGCCGCAAGAGCATGACCGCAGCCAAACAAGAGAGGCCGGACGTCGGGCGTGGGCTGTGTACCTCAGATACTATACACAGTAGAAAGTGCTTGTACCACAGCACACCAGACGTGGGCAGACGGCGCAACGGCATTGCCCACACGAACCTATGATCCCGTCTGGTGAACTACCGGACACGAGCTCCGAAGCCCCACATGACACAGGGCAACCCGCCGTCGAGGATGAGGCCGTGTTTTGTTCAGCCGGCTCTCACTGTCCGAGGGGACGGCAGTGCACTTGTTGGAATGAGTGGACACGGATGCACTGCACCGTATCCTCTTGCGCGACGCGGCCATTCACAAACACAAAAAATTAACAATGCAGACGCCGTTGTGTCTTGCGGCGCATCTGGAGAAGCACCCAACACCAGCGTTAGCGTCTGTGTTGGTCAAGAAGCCCCAGGAAAGCTCAATTTCGATTTGTCGCTAATGTTTACTCTTGCGGTTCGTAGGGCCCCTTCGGGTTCACCTTAGTCGGACCAGGCCCCGGCGAGATTGCCATTGTGGGGTAATTTCCACCACCCCATCTCCTGTTCCAAGTCAATTTTACCATCTCGCCAGTCGTTGGACGGCGTGTTGGTAGGTATAGTATTCATGTCTCAGAACGTGCGGCCGGGCGCGCCGGTCAAGCGGCGTGTTTCAATCCTGCTGGGCTCGGACCAGCGGGCTGCTCTCCCCCTATGTACTCGATGCGCTGCCTGATGGGGAGCCGCACGGCGACGATAGGCTCCCGACTGGAGGCGTCTACCGAGCCTAGCGCACGGCGTAGCAACGCCGAACCACGGGCAACGATTGGCCGACTCCACGACCCAGCCACGGCACAGGATCCCGAGCAGGCTGAAGAAATGCAAATCCTGCCAAGGGAGAGAGGTGAGCACCAACCATGGTAACCAACGTTCATCGCTGCGGAGAAACGGGAGCCACTGCCAAGCTCGTGATGCCGCCACAATGCTCAGATGGCCAAACATCAGCAAGCTGTGCCGCTGGGGCAGAGCCTTTCACAATTTCGCAAGAGCCGATCCTGGGCCCGTTGTGTTCGCAACGCCATCCGCAGGGCTGGGGGGGGGGGGGGGGGGGGGGATCCGGTGAAGGTTCACTTGTGCGCTTGTTCATTGCCGCTGGCATCCTGATTCTAACTACATACTGCGTACGCAGTAATTCTCGAGCTCCCTCCCGGCTCGCCGCAGCACGTGAAACCACGCCTCTCGAGTTCCAACGAGGGTCATGCCTCGCCTAGAATGCCAAACACAGCCTCAATGTCCGTCCTCCAGGAGCCAGCGGCTCATCCGTCGGGCGACCCCGGCGTCCCCGTCGGAGCCGCATATCCCTGGAATGCGGCCCACCTCACCACTTGTGGGGTTTGACGCCGGCTGATGCGGCGGCAACCATGATGCGCGTTCGATGGAGTCGCGCGTGTGTTGAGTGTGTCTGCAGGTGGGTTTTGCGTGTCGCACTTCTTGCATTTCCATGGCCCATGCAAGGTTCTTGACCCGGGGGGAGGGGGGTGATCGGAGCCAGTTATTACCTAATGTCGTCTGTGAGCAAAGGCCATTTCCAACGCTGATGGTGCACTGTTTTTCTTTTCCTCTTCGATACGTTTCCAAGCCGCAAGCCGGGCTGCCAACACGAAGCGGATGGCAACTTGGAAACGAAAACCAGGAGATGGGCGTCCGAATCCGTGGAAGCGATCCATAGAAACCAAAAGGCGAAGCCAAAAATGCAACTCCCGGTACGACGCGTAGGTGTGCATGACCCAAGCCTCCAAAGCGGTGTTCCAGATCTTTCGTTGTTTTGATCCAGTGTCAGGATCCCGATGGATGCGCCGGCCCCTGCCCGTCCACTGCATGTTAATCAGGGGGGGGAGGGGGGAAGATTTTAAGGGAGTGAGGCTTGGACTGGTGTAATGACTGTAATGACGGTATTTCAGGCATGAACGTTGCGAATTTGGCCGTAATGGCCCACTGTAGCGGCCGTCCAGGGACTGAAAAAAAAAAAAAAGAAACCACGAAATGTGGAGGAGACCTCAGGCTAGGAACGGTTTGCAGCCCGTTTCCCTCCCCCCCCTTTTTTTCTTTCTGTACTTGGCAAAGGCGTCCAATGAAACCAGCCCAGGCTTCCCCGTCAGCGCCTGCTGGAAACCGTACTTGCCTGTACCACAGTACTGTATAGTACATAACTACTTAGTACGTACGCGGGTGGAAACTGCCGTCTGGGGGGAGGGTGGGCGCGGAAAGCGAAAATTGACGAGACACCTCCACTGTTGGGTGGGAAGGAGCTTGTGCTGTTCGCTGCATCCCAATTCATTCCATGCTCCCGTCGTCCAATCCGGGCCCCCGCCGTGTCTCCCTGTCACGTTCCCGTCCTCACACCTTCACCTCTCTCCCTCTCCATCCCCTCTCTCTTTCTCTTTCTCTCTCGCGTCCCCCCTCCCCCTCAGAGACACTCGCTCGCTCTCCTGTGCCCTCGAGGAGGTGTCGTGTGTTACCCTTCTCTGCAGACGCTCGTTTTCCGCTGCTCTTCCATCCCGGCCACGGCCAGAGGGACGGTCCGGCAGCTCGTCTGATTTTTTTGGCTCCCCTGATTCTGCCAGGCCGTTGCTTGTTCCCGGACGCTGGCCTGGGTTCGTGGTCTTTGCCTTGTATTGCTGCTTTGTTTATTATTGTATGTCTCATAATTTTTGATTCGCGGTCCGTCTGCCTCGACGTCACCAGCCCCCAGGCCCCCAACCACGACGCGGCCACGACCACGACCACGACCACCATCACGATCAGGAACGCAACTGCACGACCCAAAGATACCGACTCAACATCCCCCAGCTCCCGTCTCCGCCTCTGTCTTCTTGGACGACGAGGAAACACGGTTGCCGTTCCCGCGACCACCGCACTCCCATCTCCGTCGCGACCTGTGTCCTGCCTTCAACTAGGTAGCTGCTCCCAGCTGTAGCCGGCCAGCTAGCCCGCCAGCTCACGGCGGCGCCGTTCCAACCAGCATGGCGCTCAACCTCCCGCAGGTCGGCGGGACCGGCGCCGGAGGAGGCGCCCACAACCAGGCCTCGCTCCCCTCCCTGCCGGCGCACTCCCAGTCCGACACCCAGCTCACGGCCCACCTCGCCAGCCGCTTCCATGTCCAGATCCCCATCTCGCGCCTCTCGTCCCACGGCCTGATCTGCATCAACACCTACACGGCTTCCAACAAGGGAGATGGCTCCCGTGACTCGTGCGCTCAGGCGGCCGCCGAGGACCTGGCCGACCGCGCCTTTCTCCGTCTCGGCCACCGTTCCGAGAACCAGGCCATCCTCTTCTTGTACGCCGGTCCCGTCTGGGCTTGACACAGAGAGATTGTGAGCCGCTCGCTGACGCGTTTCCCAGGGGTGAATCCGGCTCCGGCAAGACGACGATACGCTCCCACGTGCTGACCTCGCTGCTGAACCGTTCCTCGACGCCCTTGTCCAACAAGATCTCGTACGCCGCCTACGTCTTCGACTCCCTCACCACCACCAAGACGGCCACCACGCCCACCGCCTCCAAGGCCGGCCTCTTCTTCGAGCTCCAGTATGACACGGGCGCCACGACCAACCCCGTCCTCATCGGCGCCAAGCTGCTGGATCACCGCCTCGAGCGTAGCCGGATCACGGCCGTGCCCCCCGGCGAGCGCAACTTCCACGTGCTCTACTACCTCCTGGCCGGCACCAGCAGCGCCGAGAAGACGCACCTCGGCTTCGATGCCCCGGGCACCACGTCCAAGCGGTGGAGGTACCTGGGCCACCCGACCCAGCTCAAGGTCGGCATCGACGACGCCGGGGGCTTCCAGCTCTTCAAGACGGCCCTGCGCAAGCTCGAGTTCCCTCGCAGCGAGATCGCCGAGATTTGCCAGCTCCTGGCCAGCATCCTGCACATCGGCCAGCTCGAGTTCGAGACCACCTCCGACACCACCGCCACGGGCGACGATAGCGGCGGCTTCTCGCACGAGGGCGGCCAGACCACCACCAGCGTCAAGAACAAGGACGTTCTCGGCATCATCGCCGCCTTCCTCGGCGTCGGCGCCAGCGAGCTGCAGACCACGCTCGGCTACAAGACCAAGATGATCCACAAGGAGCGCGTCACCGTCCTGCTCGACCCGGCCGGCGCCCGCGCCAACGCCAACGAGCTCGCCCGCACCCTCTACTCGCTGCTGGTCGCCTACGTCATCGAGAGCATCAACCAAAAGGTGTGCGCCGCCGAGGAGTCCATCACCAACACCATCTCGGTCATCGACTTCCCGGGCTTCCAGCAGCAGAGCTCCACCGGCTCGACCCTGGATCAGCTGCTCGCCAACGCCGCCACCGAATCCCTCTACAACCTGACGCTTCAAAACTTCTTTGACCGCCGCGCCGACATGCTCGAGTCGGAAGAGGTGGCCGTCCCCCCGACGAGCTACTTTGACAACTCGGACGCCGTCAAGGGCCTGCTCAAGCCTGGCAACGGCCTGCTGAGCATCCTCGACGACCAGACCCGCCGTCACCGGACCGACATGCAGCTGCTCGAGAGCCTTCGCAAGCGCTTCGAGGGCAAGAACCCGGCCATCACGGTGAGCGCGTCCCAAACCAAGATGCCCGGCTCCAACTTTTACACGGAGAACACGGCCGCCACCTTCGCCGTGCGTCACTACGCCGGCGAGGTCGAATACCCCGTCAAGGGCCTGATCGACGAGAACGGCGAGGTCATCTCGGGCGACCTCATGAACCTCATGAAGTCGACCAAGAGCGCCTTCGTCGCCCGTCTCTTCGGCCAAGAGGTCCTCCAGACCGTCGTCCACCCGCAGGAGCGCACGACGGTCATGCAGGCTTCGGTCAGCTCCCGGCCCATGCGCGCCCCCAGCGTCATGTCGAGGCGCGGCCGCCCCGGCGCCCTCGCGCATCGCCAGGCCGCCAAGGCCGCCGCCGCCGAGAGGGATGCTTCCATCGACCTCGGCAGCGACGCCGGAGACTCGAAGCGCGGCGGCGGTGCCGGCGCGCGCTCGTCGGAGCAGGGCGCCGCCGGCCAGTTCCTGGCCGCCCTCGAGAACGTGAAGGAGTCGGTGTCGGCCCCGGGAACCAACACCTACTTTGTCTTCTGCCTCAAGCCCAACGATCGCCGGATCGCCAACCAGTTCGACTCCAAGTGCGTCCGCGCCCAGGTGCAGTCGCTCGGCATCGCCGAGATCAGCCAGAGGCTGCGGTCGGCCGACTTCAGCCTGTTCCTCCCCTTCGGCGAGTTCCTGGGCCTGGCCGAGGCCGAGACGTCGCTCGTCGGCAGCGAGCGCGAAAAGGTGGAGGCCGTGGTGGAGGAGAAGCGCTGGCCCGCCAACGAGGCGTTCATCGGCGCCACGGGCGTCTTCCTCAGCGAGCGCTGCTGGATGGAAATCGCCCAGGTCGGCGAGAACATCTCGCAGTCGGGGCGCTACGGCCTGCCCTCGGACGCCGGCGACGGCTCCACCCCCGGCGACCCCTTTGGCATGTCCAAGGAGCGCCTGCTGGTGTCGGCCGGCAACGCGACCCCCGGGAGCCTCGGCGAGAAGAAGGCCGGCTACTTTGGGAGCAACGACGTGGACGCCCGCTCCGACGCGGGCGCCTCGGCGTTTGGCGGCGGCGACATGTTTAAGAACCTCGACACGCGCGAGCAGATGGCGGAGCGCGGCAACGAGAAGGAGATGCAAGAGGTGGAGGAGTACCGCGACAGCCCCTCGCGTAAGCGCTGGGTCTTCGTCGTCTACCTGCTCACCTGGTTCATCCCGGACTTCCTCATCCGCTGGATCGGCCGCATGCCGCGCAAGGACGTGCGCATGGCCTGGCGCGAGAAGCTGGCCATCAACATGATCATCTGGTTCAGCTGCCTCGTGGCCGCCTTCTTCATTGTCGGCTTCCCCATGCTCATCTGCCCGCGCCAGCACGTCTACAGCCCCGAGGAGCTCTCCAAGTACGACGGCAAGGAAGGGCGCAGCGCCTACGCCGCCATCCGCGGCCAGATCTTCGACATTGGCAAATTCATCCCGCGCCACTACCCCAAGTACCTCCCGGAGCGCATGCTGACCCAGTACGGCGGCATGGACATCACGGGCCTGTTCCCCGTCCAGGTCTCGGCCCTGTGCCAGGGCAGGGAAGGCTCCATTTCGCCCACCGTCCTCCTCAGCTACCGGGATTCCAACTTCACCGGTTCCGCCGCGGTCATCATGAGGTCGGACCCCAATGCCCGCTTCCACGACTTCCGCTACCACACCAACGACAGCCGCCCGGATTGGTTCTCGCAGCGCATGAAGATGCTGCGCGCCAACTACAAGGTCGGCAACGTCGGGTACTCGGCCGAGTACGTGCGCACCCTCAGCTCCCGGGAAAAGCAGACCATCGCCATCCTGAACAAGCGCGTCTACGACCTGACGACGTACGTCTCGGGGCCCCGGCCTCAGCGCGCCCCGCCGGGCGAGCCCGAAAATTTCGATCCCAAGGCCGTCGATTTCATGGAGCCGCTTGTCGTGGACCTCTTCCGCGAGCGGTCCGGCGACGACATTACGGAGCTGTGGGAGACCCTGCCCATCAGGGCGGACCTGAAGAAGCGGATGCAGCTGTGCCTCGACAACCTCTTCTACGTGGCCGACCTCGACACGCGCGCCTCGCCCCAGTGCAAGTTCGCCGAGTACCTGGTGCTGGCCGTGTCCATCCTGCTGGCCAGCGTCATCGCCTTCAAGTTCTTCGCCGCCCTTCAGTTCGGCACAAAGACGATGCCCGAGAACCTGGACAAGTTCGTCATCTGCCAGGTCCCCGCCTACACGGAAGATGAGGACTCGCTGCGCCGCGCCATCGACTCGGCGGCTCGCATGCGCTACGACGACAAGCGCAAGCTGCTGGTGGTCATCTGCGACGGCATGATTATCGGCCAGGGCAACGACCGCCCGACGCCGCGCATCGTGCTCGACATCCTGGGCGTGTCGGAGGCGGTCGACCCGGAGCCCCTCAGCTTCGAGTCGCTCGGCGAGGGCCAGAAGCAGCACAACATGGGCAAGGTGTACTCGGGTCTGTACGAGGTGCAAGGCCACATCGTGCCCTTCCTCGTTGTCGTCAAGGTTGGCAAGCCGTCCGAGGTGTCGCGCCCGGGCAACCGTGGCAAGCGCGACTCGCAGATGATCCTGATGCGCTTCCTCAACCGCGTGCACTACAACCTGCCCATGAGCCCGCTCGAGCTCGAAATGTACCACCAGATCCGCAACGTCATCGGCGTCAACCCGACCTTCTACGAGTTCCTGTTCCAGATCGATGCCGACACGGTCGTCGCGGCCGATTCGGCCACCCGCATGGTCTCGGCCTTCATCGACGACACGCGCCTCATTGCCTGCTGCGGCGAAACGGCCCTGACCAACGCCAAGTCGTCCTTTGTCACCATGATCCAGGTCTACGAGTACTACATCTCACACAACCTGTCCAAGGCCTTCGAGTCGCTCTTCGGCTCCGTGACGTGCTTGCCGGGCTGCTTCTCCATGTACCGCATCCGCGCCGCCGACACGGGCAAGCCGCTCTTCGTCAGCAAGGAGGTGGTCGAGTCGTACGCCACCATCCGCGTCGATACGCTGCACATGAAGAACCTGCTCCACCTGGGCGAGGACCGTTACCTCACGACGCTGCTGCTCAAGTACCACAACAAGTACAAGACCAAGTACATTTTCCGCGCCCACGCCTGGACCATCGCCCCGGATTCGTGGAAGGTGTTCCTCTCGCAGCGCCGCCGCTGGATCAACTCGACCGTCCACAACCTGATGGAGCTCATCCCCATGAACCAGCTGTGCGGGTTCTGCTGCTTCAGCATGCGCTTCATAGTGTTCATCGACCTGCTGTCGACCATCGTCCAGCCCGTCACCATCGCCTACATTGTCTACCTCGTCGTCATGATCGTCCGGAACGCCACCGTCATCCCTATTACGGCCTTCGTTCTTCTGGGCGCCATCTACGGCCTGCAGGCCATCATCTTCATCCTGCGCCGCAAGTGGGAGATGATTGGCTGGATGATCCTGTACGTGCTCGCCATCCCCGTCTTTAGCTTTGCCCTGCCGCTCTACGCCTTCTGGCACATGGACGACTTCAACTGGGGCAACACGCGTGTCGTGGCGGGCGAGAAGGGCAAGAAGATTGTCATTTCGGACGAGGGCAAGTTCGACCCGGCAAGCATCCCGCGCAAGAAGTGGGAGGACTACCAGGCCGAGCTCTGGGAGGCCCAGACGCAGGGCGTGGGGCTGCACGACGATGCCCGCTCCGAGGTGTCTGGCTACTCGTACGCGACCCGGCCGAACGTGCCCATGTCCGAGTACGGCGGCGGCCTGGGTGGCTACACCCCCAGCCGTCCCGGCTCCATCGCGGGCTACCCTGCCATGCCCACCGCCCCGAGCCGTCTCTCCCTGTCCGCGTCGGAGATGCTCGGCGGCGGGCTGGGCGGCAGCACCGGCAACCTGCACCGGCAGAGCCAGTTTGGCGGGTCGCAGGCCGAGCTCGAAATGACCAACCTCGCGGGCATGCCTAGCGATGACGCGCTGCTGGCCGAGATTCGGGACATCTTGAGGACCGCCGACCTGATGACGGTCACCAAGAAGGGGGTGAAGCAGGAGCTGGAGAGGAGGTTTGGCGTGCCGTTGGATGTGAAGAGGGCGTATATCAATAGCGGTAAGTTTCCCCGGTTCTCCCGTGCTCTCTCATTCTGGCCTTGGCTCGGGGGTTGCTGACCTTGTCGTGTGTGCTCTAGCGACCGAGGCGGTTCTTTCTGGACAGCTTTGATGCTGCAAAGGATAGGAGAATAGGCTGCATGGTTGTTTTGCTGGCATCGTTCACTTGTGTTTGGTCTCTTTGGTTGCTCTCGGGTGTCAAGAGGAGTCTCGTTGGAATTATTGTGTCTTGCTTGTTTTTGCTTCTTGTTGCGTTTCCTCTTTCTCTTTGGTTCAGATCCTCCGAGCCGGCCTGCCTCTTTGCATCCCGTGGATCCAACGGCGTCGCCTGGGGGCATGGTGGTCGATCGGGGTTGGCTGAGATTTGGGCTCTGTGGTACTCTGAACCAGCTGGAAATTTTGGTATAATCGATGTAATGCTTGCATTGAAGGCGCGGGGTGGTTGATACGTACCCCCCCCCCCCCCCCCTTGCTCTGCGGATGGACAGGTGGGACAGACAGCACGGAGGGTTTTGGAGAGCGATCAAAACCAGAGCACCTTGGGGATGACGGTCTTGTAGGGAAAAATGGGAGTTATCTGTCAGAGGAAATGCCTGCCTGCGTCGCCTGTTGTCTCTTCTCTATCTCTCTCTCTCTCTCTGCGTAGGGTCTGGAGATCCCGTCATGGATGTGATGATGTGTGGTTGGATACCCAACGTGGCCTCCCCGACAGATGGACTTGTGAGAAGAAATGAAGAAGGAAGCTTGGAATAACCAGAAGGTGATGAGGTTGGGTGGGATTGCTTGGCTAATATGGGAGGTGTGCCTCTCAGCCTTCATCCTTCGGAAGGGGGTTTGAGGTGTTGTGTGTGCGCCGTCGGTACCGAAGGTCAGGGAGGGAAGCCGGGTGGTGTCATGAGATCAAGCGTCCGATCAAGCGGCCAAGGAATAAACAGGCCGGAATGCTTCACGTCCATGGCCCCTCTCTCGATGGCCCTTCGGCTTTTGATCCGAAACCATTCCGCATGGCCTGCCAGCTGCAAGGAAGCGAGGGCGAGGGCGGTAAGCCGAGGGAGAGACAACAGCGCAGGGATTCTGCGGGTTTTGTGTCACACACGTCAACGCCCAGAGCCGTGGCTGGAAAGCTGCAGGCTTGACTGGAGCGGCCCAAGGACGATCGTTGGCGCTGGACTCAAAGCGACGGGATGCGCGGACGAGGTCATGATTCAGTCACGTAACTATATAGTACAACCCAAGGCTCACCATAGCACGGCACGAGCTCTCGCTCGCCATCTTCTTTCTGTCGTTGTACTGGATTTCAAACCTGGGCACCGACTGAGGGGTTACCCGGCTTCCTTCCACGGCGCCCATGCATCCGCGGCAAGCTGAACGATGGCCGAGACTCGACGTGCGACAGCATCAGCATCAACCCCCAGCGCCGGGCTTGGTGGTGATGGTCCCGCCCAGGGGCCGCAACGCCTACCCCCCGAGGAGCCCAGGGGACCGGGTTCGGACTCGGGAATCCAAGATGGCCACGGCCACGGCCAAGGCTGCGAGCTCCACGGCCAACCACCCGGAGGACGCCTCCTCCGCCGCCGCCGCCTCGACGGGTCTCGGCGAGAGACGCCGCTCTACACCCCCGACGAGGAGCGCGCCGTCGTCCGCCTGCTGGACCGCCGTCTCGTCTTGTTCCTGGCCCTGCTGTACATGCTGAGCTTCCTGGACCGATCCAGCGAGTCTCCCCTCTGAAGAAGGGCCTTGTTTTTCTTTCCCTTGGCCTATCTAACAACGCTCCGGACAGACATCGGCAACGCCCGCATCGCCGGCATGGACGAGGACCTCCAATCCGACCCGCCGTACGACGGCTGGTACGAGTGGTCCCTGGGCGCCTTCTACGTGACCTACATCGCCTTTGAGTGGATGTCGCTCCTGTGGCGCGTCATCCCCGCCCACATCTACGTCTCGGCCTTGGTGCTCTCGTGGGGCGTCGTGGCCTCGCTGCAGGCCGTCGCCGTCAACTACCCCATGCTGATCGTCCTGCGCGCGCTGCTGGGCATCGGCGAGGCGGGCTTCACGGCCGTGCCGTTTTACCTGTCCTTCTTCTTCCGGCGCGACGAGCTGGCCTTTCGCACCGCCATCTTCATCTCTGGTGCGATCCGGTTTCCCTGGTCCCCTCCCGTCCCCTCCCGTCCCCCCGACCTCCTCTCTCTCTCTTTTTCTCCATCTCCTCCGTTGTTCCTCTGGACAGGCACCACCGCTAACACGCAGCGACGACAACCCCGGCCCCCCCGTCGCCCTATGCTATGCAGCCGCCCCCCTCGCGACAGCCTTCGCCTCCTCTCTGGCCTGGCTCATCCTCAAGCTCGGCTCGCCTATCCCCATCGCCCCCTGGCGCTTGCTCTTCCTCATCGAGGGCTTCCCCTCCGTCTTCGCCGCCATCGCTGCCTGGTACCGCATCCCCGACTCCCCCGACACGGCCCCCTTCCTGTCCCGGCGCCAGAAGCTCGTCGCCCGCCTGCGCCTGCGCGCGCCGTCTTCCTCGAGGCAAGACGAGCTACGGCCGCCGCCGCCGCCGCCGCCGACGCCGTTGCTCCCGAGGAGCCGGGCCGGGAGGGTCGCCGCCGCCGTGCGCGGCTCGCTCGCCGTCTTGAAGGACCCGGCGGCGTGGCTGACCGCGGCCATCTTGTTCCTGACCAACATGGCGTATGCGTCGCTACCCGTGTTCCTGCCGTCCATCATCCGCGATATGGGGTATCGCGCGGTCGAGGCGCAGGCTCTCTCCGCGCCGCCCTACCTGGTGGCGTTTGGGGTTGCCTTGATCACGGCTTGTACGGATGACCCCTTTTTTGGATTCTTTTTTCTTTTTCCCCACTCGTCCATTTCTTAGCTTTTCCTTGATTGCCCTTCTCGACCACCGGCTAACAAACCTGTCCCTTCCCCCCCCGCCTCCTATCCAGACGCCTCGGACAAAATGGGCGCCCGCTCACCCCTTCTTATCGCTCGTAAGCTTCACCTCTCCCAACCTCCTCGCAACCCATCCATCCATCCGTCGGGCCCTTCCCCTGCTGTAGCTAACACAAACACACCCTGCTCTCCTCCTCCCCCACGACAAAACAGACGCCCTCCTTTCCTCCCTAGGCTACGCCCTCCTCGCCCTCTCCCCGCACCCCCCGCTCTCCTTGCCTCCCTCCCACCCCTTGCGCTACCTCGCCCTCTACCCGGCCGCCGTGGGCTTCTTCTCGGTCGTCGTCCTCACCCTCGCCTGGGCCGTCAACAACCAGCCCTCGGCGGCCCGCCGCGGCGCCGCGTTCGCCCTGCTCCAGGTCCTGGGCCAGTGCGGCCCGCTCGTCGGCACGCGCCTGTTCCCCGAGCGGCAGGCGCCGTACTACGCGACGGGCATGGCGGTCTGCGCCGGCGGCATGGCGGGCGTGGCGGTCTTGGCCGTGGCGTTGAGGGGGTGGCTGGCCAGGGTGAATGCGAGATGGGACAAGGAGGAGGAGGAGGACCTGGAAGAAGGGGAGGAAGAGCAAGGGGAAGAGCAAGAGGAAGAGCAAGAGGAAGAGGAAGAGGAGGTGGAAGACTGGAGTGGTGAAGACCGGGATGGGCTTCAAGAGGATGGGGAGGAGGAACAGGCGTTGGTCGGGGGAAGCGAGAGGGGAAAGAGGAGGGTGGGCAAAAACGGAACGAGGAGAGGGCAAGGAGAAAGGGGGTTTCGGTATATGTTATGATGATGGTCGGCATGGCTCTTCGGAACGTTGCAACGTAGCTCTAGAGGCCGATGTTCCAGAAGCAGACGGGCGGGCATCCCACAGGTGGACATACTCTGGTATCCGGGGTGTTCTCAAGGCTTCCAAATCCATCAATGGAGCTTGTAGATGGCATTCCCGGTTGTCTCAACGTCACCTCAATCTTTTCTATCCCAAGAACGGCGAAGCGGATTGGAACCAAGAACGGGAGCGCCATTGGGAGGCTTTTCATTCGTATCAGGCTTGACCGATCACCAATTGTTCGTCACATACAACTCTCTCTCAGCGCGTACATCATCACAACTCAGCCAGGGGGTCCCCCCTCCCCCATTCCAGAAAGAACAGGCACCGTGGAAATAGAATAAAAAAGTAAATTGAATAAATATAAACAGGCCAAGGCGATCGTGTGCTAGAACAAAGCCTAGACCAAGAAGATGGAAAGGTGATATAAAAGAAAAAGGCAGAGACAGTAGTGTGTCGGTACAGTACGGTACTCAAGAAAACACATGGCTGGAAAAGCTCTCTCCCGATCCGAGGTTGTTGTTTGAGTCCCTTCGCTCATCCTGCCTCATCTATATCGGATTGATGATGACGACAACGAACAATGTTGACATGGTGACGTTGCGCAAAGAGCGGCGTATCGAAAAAACCAAAACCCATTAACCGAACAAGATCTCGGAGAGCGGTCGCCTAGGGGTGTGCTGCTTCTCGCTTGAGTAGCCGAGAATCCAACCCACAAACGCGCCTCTCACCGAGTTGGGGGTATCGAAACGAAAATTGAAGCGGTGGTGTGGTCGCGCCGCCGTTCCGCGAGTCATCTCGTAGGGGGAGGGGGCGGATGGAGATGGTCGTGCACACGGCGTAGCCGCTGTGGGAGGAGGAGGAGGAGGGCGATGATGGCAATGCGATGATACAAGCGGCGAGGCGGAGGAGCACGACAGGACGCCCAGGAACGGCGCGTAGCGGCAGCTATGGCAGGCGGGTAGGCTAGCTAGAGACAAGCACATCCCTAAGCGAACCGAACCGGCTTCATTCAGTTCCAGCCAAGTGAATTCTCGGCCGCGACGGGCGCCGAGATGAACTGGGTGCGGCCCGAGTTGCCCATGCCACTCCTGCCGCTGCCATGGCTCTCGCGCTGCACGGCTCCGTAGGGGCTGCTTGTGAAGTCGCGGCTCAGCAAGGCGCCACCCATGAGCGCGGGGCTGCCGCGGCCCGTCTCGCTCATGTCGGACGGGTTGCTGATGGAGCTGGCGCGGCGGTGGGACTGCTTCTTGCGCTTGTACCGGCGTGCGACGACGAACATGACCACGCCGTAGGCGGCGGCGACGGCGACAGCACCGCTGACGATGCCTGCCGTCGTGCCCGAGCCGCTGGAGCCGTTGGAGCCGTCGGCATTGTTGTTGCCGAAGGGGTCGCTGTTGGAGCCGCCACCTGCCGAGTTGCTGCCGCCTGGGGAATCCGAGAAGAGGCCGTCGGGCATGCCTCCCAGCTCGATGGGGATGCCCTGGTTGATCTGCTGGGTGAGGTTGAAGACGAGCTCATCCGGGTGGTTGTACAGCTTGGAGTTGGTGCTCTTGATGTCGATCGCCAGCGCATCAATCATGTGGACGGGGTACGTGACGTGGGCGCACGTCGTGATGTAGCCGAGCGAATTCTGGGTATCGAGCGGAACCAGGCGGACCACCTCGGCCTTGCTAATGTCAAAGCCGGCGGCATCGGCAAGAGCCCGAGGCAGGTGCTTGAAGATCTGCGCCGCCGCCATGTCGTTTTGAACCACGAAGGGAAACTCGTAGCCCTGGCGGAAGCCGATCTGGATGAGCTTCGTGTCCTCGGGAGACGGGCGCACGCCGGTGTTCGGCAAGATGGCAGACGGGAGCGTCGAGGGAAGGCCTGTGGCCGAGGTAGTTTTGCTGACCGACGTGACCTTGGTGGTCGGGGCAAGGACGATGGTCGAGGGCATCCACTCGTCCCCGGTGACGGTGAAGGTAGCGGTGGCCGAGATGCTGGTGACGGAATCTTCGGGCGGGCGGCTCGTCGTGGTGGGAACCTCAGGCGGCTTGGTGGTGGTGGTGAGGGTCGCCTTGGAACCGGAGGCTGACGATGACGTGTTAGTCAAACCTGTCGAACTCGAACTTGGGCTGGCCGGGCCGTTGGTCGAACCAGAGCTAGTAGGCGCGCTAGTGACGCTCGTTTCATCCGTCGACGTAGTCGAGGTGCCCGCGTCTCCGGTGCTGCTTGGCGTTCCGGGCTCGGTAACGTCGGACGTGGGCTCCGTTGTCGTAGGCGGCACATCCGTAGGCACCGGCTCGTCGGTGGTCGGCGGCTCGCTAGTCACCGGCTCATCCGTAGGACCCGTAGGACCTGGCTCCTCAGTGGTTGACACATCGGTGGGAACAGGCTCCTCGGTGGTCGTCGGCTCATCGGTAGGAACCGGCTCCTCGGTGGTTTCCGGCGGGACGTCGGTAGTCCCTGGCTCAGTCACTCCGTCGGTCGCGGTCGGCTCCGGATCGGGAATGGTCGTCTCAACGTCGCTTGTGGCGGGCTCCTCCGTCGTGACGATGTCCGTCGGCGCGACCTCGACGTCGGTGCTTGTTGTGACGGGATCTTCAGAAGTCACCGGCTCCTCGGCAGGCTGCGACGTCGTCGTGGGAACATCATCCTGGCTGGTGGTGGTTGTGGGATCCGGGATCACAACGGGCGAGGTTGGCTCCTCCTCCTCGTCGGCACTGGACTCGGTGGCGGTGGGCGTAGGCTCCTCCTCCTCGGATGTAGTAGTCTGCTCCTGCGTGGTTGTTGGCTTAGGCTCCTCCTCCTGGGATGTGGGCTCCTCCTGCGTGGGTGTAAGCGTAGGTACCTCGTCATCGGACGGCGTAGACTGCTCCGTGGTCGTTGGCGTGGACAGCGGCTCGGAGGTTGTCGACTCCTCCGAGGTCGATGACGTCTCCTCGTCCTTGCTGCTGGTCCCGATCAGGGTCTCGGTGGCCGGGTCGCTGGTAGGGGGTGCCGTAGCCGTGGTAGAAGGGTCCTCCGCATCGCCCGTCGAGACGACATCCTCGGTGGCGTCGCTGCTCGTCGTCTCAATCACCTCGGTCTGGCTTGTTGTGTCGGTATTCAGCGTCTCCTGGGCCGATGTTATGGTAGATGGGGGATCCTGGGTCGACGATGTGTCGGTCGTGCTGTCACTCACGTTGTCGCTAGAAAGGACCTGATCCGAGGTCGACGTGGGGATGACAACAATGGTGCTGGTCGTGATGATGGTCACGGTGTTCTCATCGTCCGAGGAGATGTCCTGGGGCGGGGCCGTATCCAACGGTGGCTGGCTCGGCTCAGGAGACAGGGATGGCGGGACGGTGACGTTGGTGATCTGCCGCTTGACATATTCTGGGAAGTAAAACTGAGGCCGAGCCCCCTCTTGGCTCGCAACGGCCGACGAGACGGCCACCAGGGCGGCCGCTAACACGGAAACTGTCTTCATCCTCCTAGGCTATGTGGCGTAATGCTCGTCCACTCCGGCAAGTGTTGTGTCGGTGTTTGAAGTGATGCGTCGGGGGTGTGTTTTGTGTATGTGTGTGCGTGTGCAAGTCTGGCTCTATCAACGCCAACGACGACGCGTCAGCACCAAGTCCAAGCAACACCATCAAGCCGCGGGAGACTCACTTGTCAGGGTGATGCTAAGGAGCGTACTTGACAAAGGTGTTTAACGAATGTGTTTCTGGTGGTGGGTGAGCAGGTCAGCAAGCCGTCCACAACCGACTCCCTCTCACTGAAGCCCAACCAACCCCCCCCCCCCTTCCTTCGCTTCCTCTCTCGTCGCGCATCGCCGACAAAATGCCAGATCGTCGCTCTGCCGCCAACACCCTTGCGCAACCCGGTGTTGACATATGCCGGAGCGCATCTGGCAACGCGACGGTCGTGCTGGGCCTACATCTCGCAAATGCGTTGCGCATCCAGTGCTTTCACCAGGTCGCTCCAACTTACATGTGGCAAGCCTAAGGAAAGACTCGAGACGAGTTCCTTGGCAAGCTATGCAAAGCGATGGACTGAGTTGAAAAGAGCGACTCGACGAGAAATCGTCGAAACTGTGTGTAGACTTGTTGGGTCGTAAATTCGTGCTTCACCCTCGTGGCGTCGTCGGAAGCTCGCGTTCAAATGTCATGACAGGGCGGGCATCGGGACGGTCACGGCTGGGCCTGCTTTCCGGGTTGCGCGAAAAAAAGAGGTCGGGCGAACGACGGCGACGACGACGATGTTCGCTTGGGGGGGTCGCGTCGGAGGGCCGCGAATCGCTGGACCAAGGCGGAAGAGCGACTGTCGTCGTGGTGGACAGAGGCGCCGGGGTCGATCTTGTCGATGGCGAAGCAGGGACAGAAAAAAAAGAAAAGGAAAGAGAAAGGAAACGAAAGGAAAGGATTGGCGTGAGAGGCTGGACGCACACAGCAGCAGACAGGACCGAGAAGCAGGAACGGAACGAATGAACCCCCTCCCCAAACGAGCGCGACGGACCAGGGGCACGAGAAAGAGAGGGGGATGAGAGGACGGACCCGACATTGGGGCGGAGCAAGCAAGCAAGGGTGCTGAGACCCCGGACTGGTGGAGGAATGGGCAGAGCGAACAAAATGAAGGTTGCATCGAAAATGATGCCCCCCCCTGTCCCAGATGATGACGGTGGGCCAGCTAACGGACAGGTACCCGTAACTGCAGCCACCAACGAGCGGGTACCTTGGCGCTAAACACGCCTCGTCGAAACGGGCTCTTGCCTGACGATTACGCCAGCTCAGCTGCATTCAGCCCCCTCCATTTCACGTCACCTCAGGCTGAAGTCGGGCGTCCAACAAGCTCCCTGGGGGGCCGCCATCGTTGAACCATGAGTTCCCGGCGGGGGGGAGGGAAACGAGCGAGAAACCGGACCTCTCAAAAGTACGTACCTGTATGTATAGTATAGTATATAGTAGTATACTGCGTAGCACATAAACGGGCCCCGGCCCCGACCCCGGCTTGCTTTCATGGCAACGTTCACACAGGGTCTGGTCGTGGGTCCGCATGGCGCGCGATAAATCCCCCCGGAAGCGTGGCTCAAAGCGACCATAAAGACAGACGAAGCGACGATGGATTGGAGCATTGGAGCGCAAGGGAGCGACAGTGCAGGGCTTGGCCAGCCTGGGCAGGCACCAAATGGCAAGTCGACCAGGGTGGGTGGTCCTGAACGCAAAACGCCGTTGGCAAGTGGGCCAACCGTGGGGGAGAGCGGCGGTGACAACGGAAACTGGTGGGATCCCCCCTGGACTCCAAAGTATCTTTTTGGACTTTGCTCTTTCTGCAGCTCCAGAAGTCAGAGTATTAAGGGAGTCCCACCTGGACGCTGCCGAGTCCCGATGAGGAGAACGCGGTTGGCTAGCGCAGCCTGGTGTGTTCCACTTTTATCATGGGACGGCTTGGTTCGGCCACGCGCTGCAGGTTTGGACGGCAGCTGAGAAGAGACATGGACGGTGAGCTTCCGTCTCCAATGAACAGGCACACGACCCCGAACCCAAAACAACCCGTGTGGAAAAGAGCGAAAAAAAAAAAAAAAAAAGTCCCGAGAAACTCGATGCAGGCTGCAAGGAGTTTGAATCCATTCCATGCCCAGGCTGCCGGACTCCCCCATGCCACGTGTTGGCACAGGGGGTCGCTCTGAAAAAAAAAGGACGCCAGCATGGCATGAGAGCTCTCCTGCTTACTTTGCTCTCCTGGCAAGGTGCACAGACAACCGGGAGCAGCCATCCCTCCGCCAAGCAGCACCGGGCCAGAGCGGGTCGTATTTTTACCGGACGCTGCTCGCCTGGCTCCGGCATATCGCACGGTAACAAGGCGGTGGTAATGTTATTGGGAGAATGGCTAGCAAACCGACCGGTGGTTTCGTACTTTGGACCCTCGTGAGCTCATGTCGCCGCGCGTAAGGGCCCGCGGGCTGCTGTAGTTTCCGCGATGAATGGCTTGGAAGCGGCCGATGCACACCGACCAAGGTCAGCAGTCCGCTGTGTTCAGGAGGTCGTGGTGTGCGTTACAGTACAGCGCACCACCGATGCGGGGGGGGGAAGGCCTCTCAACGGGTGTCGACGCGTGCCCTGGATCAAAGCGGGGAGAGCCCATTGCAGGGTTCCATCCGAGAATACATCCGAGAGCGCAATCTACCGGTAATGTTAGTTATCGACCTCTCCTGTCGGCAAAGACAGGGGGGAGAAAAGCTGCATGTGCACGCCATGTCCGAGCAATCATGCATCGTTTCGAAACGGCGCCGTTCTCGTGGGAAACGGAACGACACCTGGGTGGCGTCCAATGTCACATTCGGTCGCTTACATCCAGACCGGCGACGGGCCGGCGTCTCGCCGCACGTGCCTGTTGTGGAGGATCGAGGAACAACACCTGCCTGGGCTCTCGTGCGCCGCCAACGACGATCCTGTCAGCCCCCCAGCCACGGCATGCGGCACGGTTTCCAATGGTGCTGTGTACTGTGTAAGCAAAAGCCAATCCGGAAATCCAGTGTCTTGTGTCTCCATGCGGGCAGCGGCTGGCTGGCCATTCCGGCCCAATCGTGCGCGGTAGCCATCTCATCGCAACGGTACCTGCAGTGGATCGCCGCAACTACACACCAACACCCAAGAACCGCTGACGCGACGCGAGGCAGCAGAACACCAACATCCCTCCAGAACAGCGCGAGCCGTTCGAGATGAACTCTGTGGTATGATCAACCAACAATCGCCATCGACGACAGGCTCTCATCTCCATGCCCGCTCCAAGCAATTTGCGCTTTTTCATGAGCCATGCACCCCATTCCGATGACCGGACCGGACCTCCACCGCTATTCACGGCAACACACCTGCTCTCTCTCAGTGCACGTATGTAGCACCGCAGTCCCGCAAGGCATGGACAGCACCAGGGTGAGCCACGGTGTGCCTCCGCCGCCGCCTTCGCTGTGCCGCCTCGAGCGACGCTCAAACTGATCGGTTCGCGGCCGCAGTTGGTTATTATCCCCATCCGCCTCGTGAGGCATGAGGGGTTGACCACAAAAGCCTTCTCCCCCAGCCCTGGAGTCCAGCAGTCGCTTGTCTCAGGGGCACGACTCTGGTGTACTATAGTTGCGTGGTAGGAAGAAGGCCATCGGGGTTGTCAAACCATCTCTCGTGCGCAGCAACAGCATGTCCCGTTCAGGAATTGGCGGCTGGCGAACATTGTCAGACTTCCAATTTGGGAGGAGCTTCAGGAGTAACAGACAATACTGCCTGAACTTGCCACAGCGCGTCGGTGATGAACGAGCCCTGGCCCCCTTTCTCACCTCTGCGATGCATTGGGTCCACGGTAACTACCTGATGAGCAGGAGAACTACCGAGCCTTGTTCCGACAGACACCGCTTGGCCCGTGTTCGCCGGGTTTCTTCCATCAAGGTTCGGTGAGAGCCCCGAGCGGCCTATGGTGGAGAAAAAGCGGATATCCCATAAGCCTCCATCCTGAACGCTCTCGCGGGTTTGCCCCTGACTAAACAACGGTCGTCAAAACTAGTTCAACAAATCCCGCGCTTCTTGCAGATATCCTGCAATGCCTTTAGCGTCCCCAGTTCCAACTCTAGATCTGGCCACCAGTTGCGCTGTCTTGACGCTATGATGAGAAAGGATCCACATTCCCCTTTTACATCATATTACACATCACGTTAGTTACCCCTTTCCAACTTGGTAAAGCTTCCATTCTAGAAGAAAAATAAGGAGCCCTTACACTATTCGCCAACCCGAGATGGCGAACTAGTGTACAATGCCGAAGCTCGTGTCCCACCCCGAACCCACACCATCAACAACGCCGTCACGGCACGGACACCAACGACACACGTCCACGGTCGTCCATGGATAACCACTCACCCATTACTATACGTATGTATGTACAAGCAGTTACCGCACGCAGCGCTCCATGAGCTCCACCGGTTCATGACATGAAACGAACGGGGATCTACAGGGCCGGATGCATCGGAATGAAACCGCGGATCCTCCGATCCCCCCGAGATCTTTCCGGCACAGCCATGCGGCGGCGGCCCCGTACCACACCTCTCGGGCCGCCGCGAGGGGCAACCCAACTTCCTTCGCTAGGTGTACCCAACACGGCATGGGAGCTTAGGCATGCCCCGCGCCGTCGAGCGGCGATGATGCGGTGGCCGTGCGCAGCTTGAACTTCCCTCCACCAACATCACCTCGTCCAATGCGAGGCGGAAGCAAGCCTCGCGGAGGACGTCGGCAGGTAGGCAAGGCCATCATCGGGTCGTGTGCTATACGCGGCGCGGCGGTAGGCCTCTGAAGATGACGAGCTTCTCTCGACGCGTGCAGGCAGGGGGGGAGCCTCGGGCATGCGGTCCAGGCCGACCGGGTGACGTGTTGGCTCGTTGGTTGAACGGGGTCCCTTACCTCGCCGCGACTCGGTGTCGAGGCCGCCGTCTTCAGATTCGTACATGCGTGCTCCGTAGTGTGTTTCATGTCCGTGGAAACCTGCGAGAGCTGAGTCAGACCTGGAGCTCGTGTTCTCGGAATGTTCTGGGTCCATGGGGCTCCCCTTTTCCCCCTCCAAAAGCGGCACGCCCAGGCTTTCGTTCTCCTTCAGCCAAATGTTTCAACAGCGGCCGACTCCGCCTCGGGGCAGCGTGATACCAGGCTTCGCATAGTTAGCTCCCGCCAACGCATGAACCTGTTGAAGGTCGCGAGGGAGGAGAAAACGTGTGCTATATGTGGAGAGTGGCTTCTATGTATAACTGCGTTGTTTCACACCCAGTGGACCAGGGGGCCTCTTATCTATAGCACACACAAGGCGGCATGATTAGGATCATGAAGTTTTGTTTGTTTCTTGTACATCGACTTTTGTCTTGTTTCTTCTCCACTTCGCCGGTTGCCCTACGACGTCCGGCGATGCCTGCTGTGTGCTGGGCGGCACATCCACCTGCTTGTTTAGGTCGACAGCACATACGCAGTAGGTATTGCTGTTGGAAATGGAAATACAGGTCACAATCGCATCCGGCCGGGCCACGGCCTGCATTCCCGCGACCGGGCCACGCGACAGCCTCGGAGGGGATCGGCTCCCTGTGGCCAGAAGAGAGAGGCCCGGAACGGGCGGAGGGGTCGCGTGGAAGCCCCTGGAGCTCTCTGGTTCTGAGCAGCCGTTTCAGATGCCATGCAGTTTTTGTGCACCTCGGCCCTCACTTGATGAGGAATGGATCGACATGGTTTCTTTGCCAGCCTGGCTTCGCGTTGGACTCGATAACTAGCCACCCCGGCGAGGCTGGGAGGGAGCATGTGAGTGTGATGTATACTATAGTAAGCACACGACGTCACCATCACGCTTCCGCCGGCGTGTGACTTCACCGTGCCCGTGTCTTAAACCTTCGCGTGGACGGGAAGCATACTGCGTAGGTGTTTATAGAGAAGTGGGGTCCGGAGCATCAGTTTCCTCTTCCGGTACAGCCCAACCCCCTCGGTCGGCACCGCGCACCGTGATCTCCGGGATTGGTCGGCTCTGGAATACCGTGTTAGACCCGGCCCCTCGGCGGAAACGGCGGCGAACCTTTTTTCTCTCGACGCCCGTCATTTCTTTTTGGCTCTTTTTTTCTGGTAGCGGGCCCCCCACCCGATGACAGGAGATTGATGAACTTTCTTTTCTTGGGCATCACGGCTGCCGATCTCCTCAGCCTGCTGTGGGCGACTGACTCTCAATCGCCTCTTTTTACCTAGATTGATCTTCAATCCGACCGAACCCCGCCGCAGGCGCGCGGCGGCGGCGGCGGGGGGGGGTCCTCAAGCAACATGTCAGCTCTCCCTACCGTGACTTCCCTTGGTTGAGACCCGTGGATACAATTGGGACCTTGGGACCACACGGTCAGGTTGCAAAAGGGTATTTTCAGCTGGACAAGTCCCCGAGTTCATTGGCGCCTTGGTTCGGCCGAAAAGTATCGGGCATTCCTTTAGCTCCATGGTGGCAACAACGATGCATTGGATGACACAAACTAACCATCAGCACAAGTCCGGTGTATAGTAGCAGTAGAGAACCAGCCCCCGTTCTCTTATGCCTTGCCCCGCCCTGAGGTCAAATCGGGGGTCGGGTCCCTTCGGGCTCGATCGGCTCGGAGCCAACGCAAAGGCAGCCGGCCGCGCGCGCCACTCCCGCGCCGGTCATCGGCATCAAGAGAGGCCGGGACGATTGACAGGCCAGGCCAAGGTTACCATAGATGGCCCAGTTGGACCCCCCCACGTGTTGTCTGGTCGGGTCTTAGGGTTGTCTTGATTCCACCAGCTCCCGAGACATTATCTCTCTGCGCAGTATAGTACGTGTAGTCACAGACAGCTGCTTACCGCCACTTGCGGGATGGTTAGTTGCAGCATGGATCAAGTCTCGCATCTTTCAACCCCGCGTTGAACACTGCCATTGCTCACCCCAAGGATGGCGCTCTTCGAAGCCGTCAGCGTATCTGTCGGCAGTCTTTCGACTCGGCTCTCGGGATGACGTCTAGTTGGTTACCACCAAAGGTGCGCGCTGTCTCCAGAGGGATCATGTTCTGTCGAGCGCGATGGGAAAGTCAGGGGCGTGGATGCAAGACGCGATACATATTCTAGACATGCGGGTCTCGCCAGCGGAATCTCCGCGCCATGCGGGGGTTGTGAAGGCGCCGGGAGTCGCGGGGGAGGGGGTTCCCAGCCGCCAGCGCCGTCCTGCGAACAACCGAAGTCGGCCATGATCCAGGCGCCTGCTGTAAGGCTGGCTCCATCGTTGAATGTCTTACAGGCGCTGTATAATTAGTGCAAGCGTTCGCAGATTGGGACATCGCATGCCATCGGCCGTGACGGACCCTTATGCTGCGGCCGGCTGTGAGTCTCCAAGCAAGGTCCAGGGGCGCAAGATGTCTCGTTTGTCATGCTCCAACGACGCCCCGTGTCTCGGGGTTGCCAACGTACGCATGCCCAGCCGGTCATCCCACTGCCGGGCCCAAATTCGGATGACTGGCGTCGACGTCCACGAAAACCGACTGGACCGACCTAGATGTGACGAGGTGATGGCGGCGTAGAGGACATGGGTTGGCAGACGGCGGAGGCCGTGGTTGGACAGCGCCGAGGACAGAGCGAGGGCTAGCTCACCGATGGCGATCATTCGTCTCTGGATAAGACAGGTGTTTGTCTAACAACCTCGGGCGCTCCTGGTGCTGGTTTCCTCGACCAACCGCAGGTGCGGACGGGGTATGCATGCAGGCCCTCCGACCCTAGTCTCGGGATTTTGGCTTTTGACGCTCGAGTTTGGGTTGCAATATCGACGGGATCCTGCGCCCAACTATGCTTTGAGCTTGTCTTGGGCGGAGGTTCCAAGGAGAGGCCCTTTGCGTGCCTTGCCTTGCCAAACAGGACGTTCACTGCCACGCAAATCAAGGGATGAGTACCGTACGTTGAAGCTCGACCAGGGGGATCCGGTCTCGAGGTCGGGCCACAATGGATCGAAAGGGTTTCCGAGTCGCGTAGGATGAGACTTCTTTCCATGGCTTACCCGTGTCCCGGGAGCTGCCCGAGACAAGGCGGCGTTGCTGGTGCAAAAGGGGAGGAGTTTGTCTATCGGGTTCAGCTCGGCACCCCCAACTAGCGCCGTGATGTAATAAGGCCGCAAGGGAGATCTTGAAGAAGAAGGGGGGGGGGGGGGGGGGGGGGGGAGACAGCCCGCGACAGCATCCTCATCTCTCATCTCCGTAACGAGTGGCATGGCGATGCGTTGCCATGGCCAGGATGATGTAATGCTGGAGGGAAGGGTGGTTGGCCATCAAGGGATTGCTGCGGCCAGGGTGCTCCCGCATGCACCTTGACAGATTCTGTAAGATCTTCAAAAGATCATCCGCCAAGATTAAGGTAGGTGACCGTGTCTGCACCTACGCTGCAAGATACGATGGATGCCTTGGGTGATAGGAAATTGGTCGCAAGAGGCGAAGGCTACGACGAGGAGGATTGGGAGACGGGGAGATGACTACATAAAGATGGAAGACGGGCGGTTTTGCTCTCGGGTCGTGCACCGGACACCTCGGTCCGGGATACTTACCTCCTGTGTATAAGGGAGGGAATATGAGAAAGACACCCAAAGAGAGAGGAGAAAAGAAGCCGACGAAGAAAGACTTCAGGCACCTGAAGACCAGAATCTGCATAACTCCCTGCCCTAAGCGACCCCACGGGACGGGAGCAACCCACCACAGTAAGGCGCAGGAACAGGGTGCAAAATCTCAAAGACTGCAACATGGAAATGCCCGCGCGCGCGCCTTCAGCTCCATCTTGCCCCTCCTGCCACCTCCATCGGCACAGCCAACCAAAACCGCGGGCTCTTTGGGTACAGGGGTAAAGAGTGACGGCCCCTCCCCCCTATCGGCACCTCGCCGTCATAACGACCGGGGTGGTTGACCAGTGGCCCGCGACTCTCCTCTCGGCTACAACCACCAGCCTTGACTTCATTGAATCGCTGAATAGAGCAGGGCCTGCGGGGGACGCTTAGCTCTGAGACTGTGGCGCTTCTTGTCCATCGGTCGTTGACGATAGTAGAAGCCAGGTCGCCTCCATGTGACCTCCGCAGCGACCCTACCTCAGGTGCCCTTGAGCAAGCGCAAGCCGTGCAGCGTGGGGAGGAGGAGGAGGAGGAGAAGGAGGAGGAGAAGGAGGAGGAGTAGGAGTAGGAAGAGTACAGGCACAGGCCTTTGATCGTCCACGGCCCGAAAGATTGGGTACTGTCTGTGTCTGCCATGTCCAAGGGGTTATTCCGGGACGACGGACCGTAACACAAAGCAATGTGGAAAAGGCATGGGACTTGGCCTACCCATCTCATCGCACGTCCTCCCCTGGCAATGGATATAAAAAGCTCTTCCTTGGCCGGCCATGGCCGCTTGAAATCTCTATAAAAGGCTTGCTCCTCTCGCCAACCTCAGGCCCCTCCTATCACGGATACATCCCCTCGTCCTCGCTTGCCCCGAGATATCAACAGCTACCTAACCCCGACGGTCCCAACGCGCCCTAGCCCCCCTAGAGTTCAGGCATATCGTCAGCCGAGCTCTCAGCTCATCCTGCCCAGGGTTGAATCTCGCAACGCTCCAACCATCCCAACATTACTTCAGCTTGGAGTTATTATGGGTGTCACAAGGATTACCCACGTTGAAGGCACCGGGCCGCAGCCCGTCCGAGGCCAGAAGGTCACTATCGCCTACACCGGCTGGCTCAAGGACACCAGCAGGCCGGATAACAAGGGGCAAGAGTGAGTAGCTCCGCCCGGTCTACCAGTTCTTCCTCCTCTAGGGCACACCAGTATCGTAGCGGTTTGTCTATTTCCTAACACCATGATACAGGTTCGACTCGTCGATCGGTCGGGGCGACTTTGTGACGGAGATTGGGATCGGCAGACTCATCAGGGGTAAGGCTCAACAGCGATATGCCGTGTTGCGGAAGGGAGCAGGGGCTTATGCGTTTTTCTTTGCTCATTTAGGCTGGGACGAAGCAGTGTTGGAGATGAGAGTCGGGGAGCAGGCCACTCTCGATATCACGAGGTGAGCATGCCGCTATAGAAATCTACACAAAGAACATGGGGGAACTCATGCTAATCTGATCCTATCTCTTTTCATAGCGACTATGCCTACGGGGAGAGGTATGACTCCTGACGTCAAGAGGGTCCCCGGGCCATTCTGCTTTATCCAAGCCTCGTCTGCTGATGATACTCCAGGGGCTTTTCTGGCCATATCCCACCCAACGCAGACCTGATTTTGTGAGTTCCTCTTGACCATGGCCTCTTTCAGGCGTAACCTGACCGTCGTTTGCTAGTGATGTTCACCTCAAGGCCGTGCAATGACGCACGCGATGCGCTGTATCCTTGCCCCGGGACCGGGAATCCATCTTCTACAACATCCACTTCCGGGCAGGGAATTCTGGTGGGGGGTCTTAGCGGATCTGGGAGGTCGAGCTTGTGCTATGTTCTCCGATGCGGGTTGCTTGCGGTGGCTTTCAAATCTTGGATATCAGGAATGGCCTTTACGAGGGGCCCACTCACTCTAAGTCGCGTTTCGCTTTTCAGACACCAATATCCCTTTCTCTGCCTGATCTTGAATGCTGGTTTGTCGGGGGTTGAAGGCTGCCCGTCTCAGGGGACCCTCGTGGATAAGACCGTAAAGTAGTACAGGGCAGTCTCAGCATTCAGCTTGATCCTCTTGCGGCTCTCAAGAATAAACGGCGCCATATTCCGATCCAGCCGAATTTTGGACCCCAACGCTCTCAGGCCTCAGGCTGGACTACAAGAGCGCAGTATCGTTTCAGAACTGAAACATCCAAGTACCTACCCGACCTGGGTCAGGTCCCTATGTACTGTGTAACGTTATGCTGACTTTACAGATGATGCGTGGGCATGTCAAGGCGCCTAGGAAGCAGCAAGACCTGAGCACCTGGTACGTCAGGCTCCATCGGAGAGGGGAATGGAAGGGAGAGAAATGGATCGATGTGAACAGAACGACCAGGACGAGAGCTGGTGCGGGTAATGCAGCAAAGGTCAGAGGTACTCCGTAACGTTGGCGTAATCCTACGCCACGCTCGCCGGATCACGTCACGTAACACCAGCCACACCCATGGGGTTTCCTGGAGCCTAGCATTAATAAACAGCAGGCACTGGCGCCATGCTAGGTTAGTCACCTACAGTTGCTGGAGCAGCCTGGCCCCACTCCCCACCCCCCTCCTTCGTCACCGACCCGACTGCTCCAGGCTGTGGCGGGGCGAACTGCAGCTAACTGCCTTGCACCCAACATCCGACTGATCCATCTTCGATCCTCCCCCTCCGCCATCTCTGGAGCCTTCGACACCAAACCCACCCCAAGCCTCGCAAGGCTGCCTGATACTTCCCATCCGTATCCCACCGAGACGCGAGCATACACCGACCTAGAATTGAAACCAGCTTACTTTCTCTCATCCGTTGCCCCTCGCCAACAACACCGACAAGCTGGGGAAGCGCAAAGTGTCCGACGGCGATCTGCCCATCTCCCTCAAGCGAGCCATGACCGTGAGTTCCGCCCGCCAGGAGCATACCGCAGGCTGGCCTCTCCCGCCCCTCCGTCCGTCACTCTTCCGACAGGTATCCGAGTACTAACCCCGCGGGATGGGCCCGACAGGACAACAAGCAGCCGGCCGAGGTCGACCTCGTTACCAGGATGCAGACGGACGAGCCGGGCGCGGGGTCCGCCGAGATCGACGAGTCCCTCTACAGCCGCCAGCTCTATGTGCTCGGCCACGATGCCATGAAGCGCATGATCTCTTCCAACGTGCTCATCGTTGGCCTCAAGGGTCTCGGTGTCGAGATCGCCAAAAACGTCGCTCTCGCTGGCGTCAAGAGCTTGACCCTCTACGATCCGGCGCCGGTCGCCATTTCAGATCTTTCGGCCCAGTTCTTCCTCCGCCCCGACGACGTCGGCAAGCCCCGCGACCAGGTCACAGCGCCCCGCGTCGCCGAGCTCAACGCCTACACGCCAGTCCGCATCCACAAATCTGCGAGGTACGGGCAGATGCTCTCCCCCCCCCAGATGAGATGAGCCAGCAGCTGACGCCATCGTTTGATGAACAGCCTCGCCGAGAACCTCTCGCAGTTCGACAAGTACCAGGTCGTCGTGCTCACCAACACCCCCCTTCGCGTCCAAAAGATTGTCGGCGATTACTGCCACGACAAGGGCATTTACTTCATTGCCGCCGATACCTTTGGTCTCTTTGGGCACGTCTTCTGCGACTTTGGCAAGAGCTTCACCGTCATCGATGCTACGGGAGAGAACCCCGTCAACGGCATCGTCGCTGGCATCGACGAGGAAGGCGTGGTTTCGGCCCTCGACGAGACGCGGCACGGGCTGGAGGACGGCGATTATGTTACCTTCTCCGAGGTGGAGGGTATGGAGGCGCTCAACGGCTGCGAGCCGCGCAAGGTGACGGTCAAGGGGCCCTACACCTTTTCGATCGGCGACGTGTCGGGTCTCGGCCAGTACAAGCGGGGTGGTCTCTACCAGCAGGTCAAGATGCCCAAGTTTGTCGAGTTCAAGTCCATCTCGGAAGCCATCAAGGACCCCGAGTTCGTCGTGTCCGACTTTGCCAAGTTTGACCGGCCGCAGCAGCTCCACCTCGGCTTCCAGGCGCTCCACGCCTTTGTGGAGGCGCAAGGCCGGCTTCCCAGGCCTCTGAACGACGAGGATGCCGCGGCGGTCCTCGAGCTGGCCAAGAAGCTGGCGCAAGATCAGGGCGTCGAGGTCGAGTTCGATGAGAAGCTGCTCAAGGAGCTCAGCTACCAGGCGACGGGTGACCTGAGCCCCATGGCGGCATTCTTCGGCGGCCTCACTGCCCAGGAGGTGCTCAAGGCCGTGTCGGGCAAGTTCTTCCCGGTGAAGCAGTACATGTACTTTGACGCCCTCGAGGCCCTGCCGACGGGGTCGAAGCGTTCCGAGGAGCTGTGCAAGCCCACCGGCTCGCGCTACGATGGCCAGATTGCCGTCTTCGGCCGCGAGTTCCAGGAAAAGATTGCCAACGTGCGCCAGTTCCTGGTCGGCGCAGGCGCCATCGGATGCGAGATGCTCAAGAACTGGGCCATGATCGGCCTCGGCACGGGCCCCAACGGCCGCATCACGGTGACGGACATGGACCAGATCGAGAAGAGCAACCTGAACCGTCAGTTCCTCTTCCGCCCCAAGGACGTGGGCCAAATGAAGAGCGAGTGCGCGGCCAAGGCGGTTCAGGCCATGAACCCCGAGCTTGAGGGTCGCATCGTGTCCCTCAAGGACCGCGTGAGCCCCGAAACGGAGCACATCTTCAACGAGGACTTTTGGAACAACCTCGACGGCGTCACCAACGCCCTCGACAATGTGGAGGCCAGGACGTACGTGGACCGCCGCTGCGTCTTCTTCCACAAGCCCCTTCTCGAGAGCGGCACGCTGGGCACCAAGGGCAACACGCAGGTGGTGCTCCCGCGGCTTACCGAGTCGTACTCGTCGTCCCAGGACCCGCCTGAGCAGTCGTTCCCCATGTGCACGCTCCGCAGCTTCCCCAACCGCATCGAGCACACGATTGCGTGGGCGCGCGAGCTGTTTGAGAGCTCCTTCGTGAAGCCTGCCGAGACGGCGAACCTGTACCTCACGCAGCCCAACTATCTGGAGACGACCCTCAAGCAGGGCGGCAACGAGAAGGCGACCCTCGAGATGCTAGTCGACTTCCTCAAGAACGAACGGGCCCTGACGTTTGAGGACTGCGTCCAGTGGGCTCGCATCCTCTTCGAGAAGCAATACAACAATGCGATCCAGCAGCTTCTCTACAACTTCCCCAAGGACTCGGTCACGTCATCTGGCACGCCCTTCTGGTCGGGTCCCAAGCGCGCGCCGGACCCGCTCAAGTTCGACCCCAACAACAAGACGCACTTTGCCTTTATCGAGGCGGCCACCAACCTGCACGCCTTCAACTACAACATCAACGTCAAGGGCAAGACCAAGCAGGACTACCTCCAGGCGCTCGATAACACGATCGTGCCGGACTTCTCGCCCGACGCCAACGTCAAGATACAGGCCGATGACAAGGAGCCTGTGAGTGGACCTGAAGGAGGAGCAGGAGGAGCGCACGGTGAAGGAACGCTAACGCAGGCACAGGACCCGAACGCCGGCGCGTTTGGCGACGAGGGCGAGCTCCAGAGGCTGATCAACGAGCTTCCAGACCCCAAGTCGCTGGCGGGGTTCAGGCTGACGCCGGTGGAGTTCGAGAAGGACGACGACACGAACTTCCACATTGACTTCATCACGGCGGCGAGCAACCTTCGGGCCGAGAACTACAAGATCGAGCCCGCGGACCGGCACAAGACAAAGTTCATCGCGGGCAAGATCATCCCGGCCATCGCGACAACCACGGCGCTGGTGACGGGCTTGGTGATCCTGGAGCTTTACAAGCTGGTGGACGGCAAGACGGACATTGAGCAGTACAAGAACGGCTTCGTCAACCTGGCGCTGCCCTTCTTTGGCTTCAGCGAGCCCATCGCCAGCCCCAAGGTGGAGTACCAGGGTCCCAACGGCAAGGTGTCGCTCGACAAGATCTGGGACCGGTTCGAGGTGGGCGACATCACGCTGCAGGAGCTGCTCGACGACTTTGAGAAGCGTGGCCTTACCATCGCCATGCTGAGCTCGGGCGTCAGTCTGCTCTACGCATCGTTCTTCCCGCCCGCCAAGCAGAAGGACAGGTTTGGCATGAAGCTGAGCGAGCTGGTCGAGTCGGTCACCAAGAAGCCCATCCCGGAGCATCAGACGGAGCTTGTCTTTGAGGTGGTGACGGAGGATGCCAACGGCGAGGATGTGGAGGTGCCGTACATCAAGGCCAAGATCCGGTAAAGGGGGGGATCTGGCGGGCTTGTAGACAAAGGTCAGCAGCTCCCCTGGCGCGATGGAGGGAGAGCCAGGAAGACAACAGAAGGGATAGAGGGCGTCCGATTGCCGCTCTGTTTTGTGATAGGAGGCTACCTCATTCACGTGCTTGATGGCCAAGATGCGAATCATTACGCTGCTGCAGTGCGTGGGTCTAATGGAGGCTTGTGAGCTTTCGATGCTGCAGAAACAAGGGGTGATTGTGTGAGAGTGGTTGGGCTAGCCCACCGGCCTGCCGACAGAGCCCGTTTTGTAAACTCGTGCTCTCTACCTCAGGTAGGCAAGGTACATACACGGTATGTGAAAGCCGTGCCATGGCCGGAGGGGTCCTTGCATGAGATGCCTTACTCAGCACCTTACGGGATGGAGGCTGTTGGGGAGAGCGGAGTCCAGGAATTACGTCACCATTTGTCAGTCTTGCAAGCTCTCGCTCCCCCCCAGGCCCGCCATTTCACAGGTTCATCCCAAGGGCAGCGACATGCCGACATGGATGACAAAGACACCGTTCTTCCACAGTCATGGATAGTTTCTGACAAATGCCTGAGCACCTCACGGTTTAGCCTGGACGTCAATGTCGGAAAAGTGTGAGCGGGCAGAACGGATACACAGAGCAACACCATCGACCGGGGGCTGTATAAAAAGCCTTGGACCGAACAACTCCAGCATTTGCATCTCGCGCTTACTGAGGGGTATCACGCGAACCGATTCCCCACCTCCACACCCACCGATCGCAACCACTCACCATCACGCCTGAGCCTCCGCCGTAAGAAGGCTTTGTATTCACGGACCACGTATCCTGCCGAGTTTTACCACACGCGGGACGGGACGCTGCGCCGCTGTTGTTTCAGTGGGCTTTGACGGCGAGAAAGAGTGCAAGCGTCTATCATTCAGCCACTGCTGGAACCCCTTGTGGACCACCCTGGCTTCCTTGTTGCGTCTGCTGCCGGTGCAGCTTCGAGGGTCCATTCCAACCGTACGAACACTTGCTCGGGCGAGGTTATTGACGTCGGCGAGACGTTGTTTGAGCATCATGGTACGCTTTCCCTGGGCATACCCATCTCCACGTCGCGAAGGGACTTGCTCGCTCACCCATCCTCTGAAGGCAACCGACAACGCGAAGACCGGGGACGGTAATATCAAGATCACGGATTGGGTCAAGCCGGGAGACACGAGCGGCGAGTTCAAGCGCCAGCAGAGCTCGTTCCGCAACTGGATCTCGCGCGAACCAGGCGCACAGTTTCCCCCGGAGAAGGGGAGGTACCATCTTTACGTTAGCTATGCTTGCCCTTGGGTATGCTTGACCTCCTCCTCTGGATCCAACGCAGCGGGTGCGGCGTACGGATGGATATGGGAGGGGAGGGGATGCTGACATGTCAACCACAGGCCAATCGCACCCTGATCGCGCGCAAGCTCAAGGGACTGGAGGATATCATTTCGTACTCGGTGGTTCATTGGCATCTTGGAGAGAAGGGTGGGTGTGCGACTGCTTCTCCTGCCCGTTTGCTTTCGATGCCGGAGGGGGGCGGGCTGACAGGATCTTAACAGGCTGGCGCTTTGCCACGGCCGAGGACGGCGATCTCGAAGGCGAGAACGTCATCCCCGACCCCGTGCCGGGCCACGAGTCCTTCACCCACCTGCGCGACGTCTACTTCCAGGCCAACCCCTCATATGCGGGCCGCTTTACGGTGCCTGTGCTTTATGACAAGAAGTTGCAAACCATCGTCAACAACGAGAGCAGCGAGATCCTGAGGATGCTGGGGACGGAGGTTCGCTTCTCCCATCCACCCCTGGTCCCTCCGACCCTGCGTTCTGACAACAAACGAAACAGTTCAACGGCTTCCTCGACGAGGAACACGCAAAGATCGACTTTTACCCAGAGCACCTCCGCACGCAAATTGAAGAGACCCACGAGTGGCAGTACGACAAGATCAACAACGGCGTGTACAAGTCCGGGTTCGCCACGACGCAGGCGGCCTACGAGCGTAACGTTGTGGCGCTGTTTGAGGCGCTTGATCGCGCCGAGGCGCACCTTGCGAAGGCGGCAGCCGAGGGACCGTACTGGTTTGGCAAGACGTTGACCGAGGTGGACATTCGGCTGTGAGTTTCCTGGTCTTTTCTTTCGATGCAACCGGAACGCTCCAAGCTTGTTAGGAGATGTAGCGTGGACGACGGAAATGCTAACGCCGGGCCTGCGACAGCTTCGTCACCATCATCCGCTTCGACGTAAGCCTGCCTCCCTTCACCCCTTTTTTTCTTTCCTCAGCAAAGACTCGAGAGAGACAGGGTAGCGCTGACCAGCCCTAACCATCAACAGCCCGTCTACGTCCAGCACTTCAAGTGCAACCTCCGCGACATACGCTCCGGCTACCCGGCCATCCACAACTGGATGCGCCGCCTCTACTGGACCGTGCCCGCCTTCCGCGAAACGACCAACTTCGCCCACATCAAGAAGCACTACACCAAGTCGCACACCCAGATCAACCCGCTCAGCATCACGCCTCTGGGGCCTGTGCCGGACGTCTTGCCATTGGACGAGGAGGTGCCTGCCGCGGCTGCGAAGCGTGGAGCGGCGTAGGTCGGGGAGAGACGGGGAGAAGGAGACCGTGTCAAAGAGAGGGGGGAGGGGGAGTGGCTGGGCAATGGGAATGCGGGACGGATGGGCTGGTATGACTGGGCATCTGGGAACAAAGTACCAAAACAGAGCCTGGGAGCGGGGGAGCAAGAGGGCATGTGTTGCGGGTGGTCGACGGCGGCGGCTTGGGAGGGCGGTGGCTTGAACGGTGACTTTTGTCTTTGGTGATCAGCTCTGCAGCCTCAGAAAAAGCAACAGGAGGGCCAGGAAGCAATGTAGCAAAGAAACAGAACAAAACGAGAATGCCAGTTGTTATGCCGAACACAGACACAGGAAAAGAGGCATCATTGTAAACCCAGATCTCAAAACGTTCCCTTCTTCCCTTGTTGTAAGCGGGGGCGAAAGCTGATCCCGCCGTGGCAGGGAGGGAAGAAGAAAAAAGAGGGAGAGAGGGAAAGGTGGGGGTGGGGGGAGGGGGAACGGTCACCGAGTGCACCTCCAACGAGCATTGCGCTCTTGACTGCAACCTCAACCGTAGCAAAATATCCAATCAAGAGGCAAGATGGCCGAGCGGTCTAAGGCGCCACGTTAAGGTTTACCCTTAATCCCAACCTTCCCAGGTTCCGTGGTCCGAAAGGGCGTGGGTTCGAATCCCACTCTTGTCATAACCTTTTGCTCTTTTTTCAAGTTTTTGTTTCAAGTTTTTTTTTTTTTTTTTTTTTTTTTGTGTCTTTGTCTCGTTCTTAACGGCAAGATCCACATGAACGTTTCGAATGGAGGACGGTGGGGAGAGGGATTCGAGTTTGCACACCTTGTTCCAAACAGCAGCTAGCCAGATTGAATGTTGTATGGATATTCGCCATGTTTCTATTCAATCGTCGACCATCGTTGTTGATGATGGCTAGCGACATGAAACCTAACATACACACACACACACACACACACACACACACACATACACACACACAGGTATCCCGCCCTTCCTCCCTGAAACCCTTTTTGTTTTTCGCGAACCAAACGCCAATAGATGAAACCGCCCCCTGGTCAGGGACTGGGACCAAGAAAACAAGACCAAAGCAGACTCTGCAAAGCAAACAAACGTAGGCAATACCGTAGAGACGGCCGCCGGAAGGCGCGCTATATGTAATCATCCACCATCTCCCAGATCTGTGATGTCATCTTGACGCCCTGCTCCGTGATGATGCCGTCGATCAGCTCCGGGTCGGTGTAGTCCACCTCCTCGTCCTCGGGCACCACGACGGCGTCCGGGTCCGGGTCGACGCCGATCATGTCGAACTTGCTGATGTCCTTTTGGCGGACGCCGACGCGGTTGACCATGGGGTAGGCGATGGGGGTGCGGCGGCAGATCTTGTGGGTTTCGGCGGCGACGTAGAAGCGGCGCATGCCGCCCTTGACCGTCTTGGCGAGGTGGGCGAGCTGGGCGGTGCCCATGCCCGAGACGATGCCGCCGTTCTGCATGACGACCTCGGTGCCGACGAGCACCAGGTTGATGCGCTTCTGGTTGCCCAGGACGTAGGCGATCTTGTGGGGCGAGATGGTCTCGACCTCGAGGCCGGCCTCGCGCAGCTCGGCGACGGCCACGTCGCTGCGGCGGTTGTGGCCGTCGACGACGTAGATGACGCGGAAGTGCTTGGACGGGTCGGCGGCGGCGCGCAGCAGGATCTTGGTGACGGTGCGGCTGCCGCCCATGGCCAGGACGACGCAGCCGTCCGACACGTAGCGGCTGCCCCAGAGGGCGATGTGGTCGCGGGCGGCCTTGGCGCGCTCGGCGAAGAGGTCCTTGTTGTCGACCAGGTGCTGGCGCGTCTCGTCGAAGCTCAGGACGCGATCCTGGCCGGAGGAGCCCGCGCCGGGGGCGGCAGTCGGTCCTCTAAGCGACCGCAGCAGGTACTGCTCGAAGAGGTCCGCGCCGGCGAGCAGCGGGAGGGGGTTCGGGGTGGAAGCGAGGAGCTTGGCCTTCTCCTTCTTGACAATCTCGACGAGCTCCATGGCGGTCGACGACGGGGTGACGCGGAGCAGCTCGATCAGGGACTCGATGGCGGCAACGCCCATGGTGAGCTCGCGGTCCGAGTTGAGGAGCTCGCGGTAGGTGCGGACGATGCTAAAGACGATCAAAGGGTCAGACGGAGGGGGAGGGGCCCCGTGGGGAAAAGCTGACGGGTGGTGGTGGTGGTGGTGGGATAGGCTTACTCAAAGGACGATCCATGATCGGGTTGTGCCGAGGCATTGTTGGCGGCGGCCGAGCTGGAGGGAGCGCTGCGGACGGGCAGCTGCTGCTGGGTTGAGGGTTCGGCGCGGGGCGCCGAGCTCGATGGCCCGTCGGCGGCCATGACGATGGATGTGAAGAAGCTTGCGCTGGAAAAGGAGGGGAGGGCGACACGCCTGAGCATGCAATTTCGTTTGACAGCCGTAAGAGGCTGTTCTCAAGGATGTGGTTGGAATGACGACGGCAGCGGAGGATGGCTGGCGGTTGGCTGTTTCTGGAGTGTTGGCGAAGGTGGGAAGGGTTCTCGATTTCGTGCCGTTGTAAAAGTTCTTTGAAGGCGCGACGCGAGGGTCGATGTCGTAGAGCGACCTGGCGTTCTTTGCTCAGCCCGGGGTGGTACCTAGCGGCGTTGCTTTGACATGGGGGTGTGCTGTGAGTGTGCGAGTGTGCCCGTACACCAAGTGTGCCGTATTAGGTGTGCCATGCGCCGTGTGTGAGTCAAGACGAGCGAGTGAACCGTCAGCGGATTCGAAGCTCTCACATTCTGCCGAGGGACACCGCCCTGATTTGCCCCTCCATGGCGGGGCAAGGTGGGGCCCGTCCTGATGCGGGGGCGGAATCAGGGACCCGACAAAGAGGCCCCGGGCCCGGACCTGGGCATGGGCAGCCTGTAGCTCCCTACCTAGGTACCTTCCAGGTTAGTTAGGTACTGTCCAGTGCTGCAAACACCGTGCAGGCCCAGGGACGGGAGCCAAGAGGCAGAGAGCCAGAAGACGGGAGCCAGGAGCCAGGAGCCAGGAGGGTGCCTACCTACCAGGTACCTACCTACCCAAAATCCAAAATCCACTTTCACTTGGTGGTATGGATGCCTAGAACCTAGAACCTAGCAACCACCTCTCACCCAAGACATCGCATCTCTCTCTCTCTCTCTCTCTCTCTCTCTCTCTCTCTCTTCCTCTCTCTTTTCCTCTCTCTCTCTTCCCCCCTCACAACCTCCTCCCACAGCCTCCCACGGCCAGCCATGGAAAACGCCATCCTGGATCCCGAAACGGGGCAACCCCTCCCCGAAGACGCCATCGTTCGCGTTCTCCGTAAGTCCCCATCTTTCTGTTTCTTCTCTAAGACGTCCTCACCTAACATCCGAACCCCCCCCCCCCCCCTCTCCCCTCCCCTTTGCATAGACATCACCAGCCGCATCCACGTCTACACCCTCCCTCCCAACGCCATCGCCACTACCCGAGGCTACCAAGCCGCCTCCTGGACCGCCGACCCCCGCAACCCCATCTTCACCGGCCGCCTACGCGTCCTCGAGACCTCCTTCTCCCTTCCCGCCTCCCAACCCACGCCGGAATCCCAACAAGAACAACAACAACAACAACAACAACCACCGCCACAACAACAATCCGGCGACGACACCTCCCAGCAGCACCTCAAAATCACCATCCTCCTCGAAGACCCCGCCACCGGTGCCCTCTTCGCGGCTTGCCCCTACGACCACCCGCGCGCCGTCCAGCCTACCGCCGACAGCTCCCGCTTCTTCGCCCTGCGCGTGCGCGACCCCTCAGGCAAGCAGCGCGCGACGCTCGGCGTCGGCTTCGAGGACCGCGCCGAGGCGTTTGACTTTGGCGTCGCGCTGCAGGAGGCCGGGCGGGGCCTGGCGGCCGTCGGGGTCGCCGGGTTCTCTTCCTCTTCTGCCACCGCCGCCGCCGCCGCTGCTACGACGACGGCGGCGGCGGCAGCTGCTGCTGCTGTTGCCGGGGGGGAGGGCCCGGCTGGGTTCGAACCTGGGTCTGCCGGAGCGGGCAAGGACTGGAGTTTGAAGGAGGGCGAGACGATCACGGTCAAGCTGTCTGGGACGAGGTTTGGGAGACGAGCCGCGTCGGGGTCGTCCGATGGGGCTTCTAGCGGAGCCGGGGACAAGGAAACAGCGGGTCAGAGCCTGTCGGCGTTTGCGCTGCCGCCTCCGCCCCCGCCGCCGTCGAGCGCAAGGAGCGCGAGAGAGGAGCGGGCGCAAAAGAGGTTGAGCGCCCAGGCCCAGCAGCTCGGGTTCGACGATGGGCAGTTTGGTGAGTTTGCTTGAATGCTTGCATACGGTACTTTGCTCTTTTTTGAATACATTTGAGATCGGCGCGCCATCTGCAAAAAAGCCTCTTCCGGGGGATGGCCCTGGACCTTCCCAGGCAGCCAATTGTCACTTGATGCGCATGTGAAAAAACAAAACCAGCAAACAGGCTAGCCGTCAAGTACCTGGTCATCCCCTCCCATCAGTCTTTCTTCTCTTTGTTGTGGCCATTACAGATCTTGCCAGTCTCATCCACCATCGGGTCTGGTCAGCTCCTTGGCGACCCTTACCCCCCCCCTTTGCCCTAGCGGGAAGCTCCCTTTTCGACCAGCAAGCCAAAGGCATCCATCGACCCTCATACCAAGCCTGATGCCAAACCGAAACGAGACGAAATGGACCATGGCCTATCTGGATGCGCAATCCCTGCGTTTGATGCGTTGTCTTTCTCCCCTTAAAGACGGGATCCCAACCACCACGCCGGCCCCGGTCCTGTCCTTTTGTCGGATTTGCTATGCACGAGGCTGCCGTCGCGTACAGCGCCTCAGGCACCACAACCTGACCTCGAACGGATGGTTCCTTTGCGAAATACTGGTCCAGATGCTGCTCGTGCTCATGCCTGGCAACGAGGTGGAGGTGGACCGATCAGTGGCCCCCAACTCAACTTCTCTGCTTCGCCGAGATGGGAACCCCATCCTGGTCAGCTGGCTGCGTCTTCGAGGAGCCATCCGTGCTTCGGACCGGGGTGGGTTGTGCTCAAGCGCGGGACTCGAGATAATATCCGTAAACGGCTCCTCCACCCACGAGTGAGGTAAACTCCCACCGCTCGCCCGCGCAGCGTTCTTGGGTTCGTGTAGTATACCAACGGTGCCGATCTGCCCTTAAAAAAAGAAGACCAGCAGACATGCCCGCCCGCCGTGTGCCCTCCCCTCTTCACGGCACCGCCATCTTCATCCTCACCATGGCCATCTCGGTGCTCTTGGCCCACGTCCCGTCCGGCTTCTGGCGGTAGCACATGAGCCGGCCCTCGTCGCCGACGCTCGCGAGGATCTGGCCGTCGTCGTCGAACCCGACGCGCCAGACGGGGGTGCGGTGGTGGTCGAGCCGCGAGATCTCGGTCGCCACGTGCTGGACCGGGGACGGGGCGTGCAGCGAGGCCGCGGCTTGGTGGCTCGGCGTCGCGGCTGCCGGCTCCCCGCGGGTCTGGCTCAGCCCGGCACGGATGCCCGACGAGGAGGGCCGCCCGCCGGCGGCGTCCTGGTCGGTGGCGAGCCGGCGCGTGCGGCCGAGCTTCTTGACCCGCGACGCGGCCCACGGGTTGGCGCCGTGGCCGCCGCCGCCGCCATGCTCCGCCGCCGGGCTGTCCGCGCCCCAATCGTCGCCGTTCTCATGATGGGCGCTCTCGTCCTCGGCGGGAGGCAGCGCATCCAGCCGGAACACCCTCACCAGCCCGTCCTGGCACGCGGTCGCGATGATGTCGTAGCCGCGGATGTTGCCCGGCGCCCAGGCCACGTCGCGGACCAGCCCGCGGTGGGCCAGGGGGGAGCCCGGCGAGGCGCCGATCTCGGCGGCCAGGTAGAAGGTCTTGACGACGGCGGAGACGCCGAGGACGGAGCGCACGGCGTCGCGGGTGCGGTAGACGCGCACGCGGTCCATGACGGCCACGACGAGGCCCAAGGCGTCGCTCGGCACGCCGGCGCGCAGGGCCGTGTAGCAGACCTCGGGGTTGGGGTCGAAGCGGACCCTGAACGAGGTCTCCTCGCCGCGCGTGGCGAGGCGGGGGCGGCGGCCGTCGGGGAGCTGGTGCGGCTGGGTGGGCTGGGGCTGGGGTGAGAGGTGGTGGTGCGGAAGGTCGGTGGAGGCCATGGACGCGGATGCTGCGGAGGCTGCCCCCGCGGCGGCCGCGCCGAGCCCTGCCGAGCCGGCGACGGCGGCGGCGGCGGCGGCAGAAGCGGCGGCGGATGCCGACGGAGGGCCCGAAACGGGAGCCACGGTCGACAGCTCGTCGAGCAGGGTGAAGGCGGCCAGGTTCTCAATGTGCTCGTTCTCGTAGACGGCCAGGCCGCCGTCGGCGGACAGCAGGGCCAGGTAGGTGGTGCGGGTATCCTCCATGTGCTTGAGGGAAAAGGAGCGGTAGGGCGAGCGGGCGTTCCTGGTTTCGTAGGCCGGGGTGAGGGACAGGGTGTTGCCCGAAGCGGCCGGGGCGGATCCGGCGGCCGAGGTGCCGGTGGGGTGGATCACGCCGTCGGTCGAGGAGGCGGACGAGGGGCCCGGGCCGCCGCCGAGGGCGCCGAGGTAGGGCGAGCGGGACGGGAGGCTGACCAGAGGGGCGTTGCGGGTGGACTCGGAGAAGCGGCGGCCTGGGGCGGCCGAGGGGTCCTCGGTCCAGAGCTTGAAGCGGCCCTCGATGCCGAGCGAGGCGAGCAGGTTGGGGTAGACGGTGGTGGGGAGCCACTGGAGCTCGAGGATCTCGCTGGCGTGGGCGGACCACGTGTCGCAGAGGCGCCAGGTGCCATCCTTGTGGCGGTTGAAGACGCGGATCTTGCCGTCGACGGAGCCCGTGGCGCAGCGGTCGCCGTGGCCGTTGAAGGCGACGGCCTGGACGAGGTCCTGGTGGCCGTGCTTGAGAATGGTCTCGAAGCTGGGGCGGTCATGGACCAGCGGCGGGTCCGCCAGGAACGCGGCCGCTTTGGACATGGCAATGCTAAGTGGTGGTGAAGGGGTTGCTGGGATGGGGGGCAATGGATGTGTGAACCGAGCTGCCCGCGTGTGAGCTGTGTGAGCTGTGTGAGCTGTGTGAGCTGTACGAGCTGTATGGGCTGTATGGGCTGTATGAGCTGTATAAGCTGTGTGAGGTGTTTGAATTGTGTGAATGGTGTGGTTGAATGTAGGTCAGATAGGTACAATACCCGAGTTATCGAGCTTCAAAGTGAGCTTAACTTTTGGATGAATTGGATTGGATAGGATGGGATCCATCATGACGGCACGGGACTGGGGAAACGTCTCCACAGTGCCAACAACCAGATGCCCCTCGTCTGGCTCATCCAAATCATTGGCCGCCGTTGTCGGTCGGTTCCGCTGTGGCTCCTCCCTTGACATACCGTACACACACCGTGCCGCACTGTTCCCGCAACAGGTCTGCATCACTCCCCGCGAACGAACTAATAGTTATTACTCCGTACAATACTAGTTATACAATAACTATCACCTGAAGGTACACTCTTCTCATCCTTCCATACCTGAGGTACGTATTGTACCATCCCCCCCAACACATGACATTTCCATACATGGGGTTGATGAGACAAAACAGAGGCAAACTTCCATCCAACCATTGACAATATAAATGTCGTTGCCCTTGGGGTAGAGAGCCTCCCTATCTACGTTCACCTCTTCCCAACCCGGCCATCGGCAACATGCAGCGCACCCTCGTCGGCCGTATCTTGGGATCTTCCCCTCGGCCCTGGATACGGCTCTCCCCACGGCCAGCAGGGCCGGCCACCCGCGCGCTGCACCTGGCGCCGCCCTTCCTCCTCGACGACTACACCCCGCGCTACATGCTGCTGAGCTCGGTCGACGCGGCCAAGAAGAGGTCCAAGGCCTATGCCCACCTCCGAAACTGCAATCTGTGCCCCCGTCTCTGCGGCGTCAACCGCTACGAGACCACCGGCATGTGCCTCATCGGCGACAAGGTCAAGGTCAACGTCATTGCGCCGCACTTTGGCGAGGAGCCCTGCATCCAGGGCCATCACGGCAGCGGTTCCGTCTTCTTCAGCATGTGCAACTTGCGATGTGTCTTTTGCCAGAACCACGACATTTCTCACCAGCGCAACGGCCAGGACCTGACCCCCGAGGAGCTTGGCGACTGGTACGTGCCGAGCGACCCTTGTGGGAGACATGACAAGGGCATGGAGCTGCCGGCGATGCTCTCGGCTAGCTAGCTACATAGCTGGCTGGCTACCTGAGCTGGCTTCACCGGGCTCATGCTCGATGGGGTGATGCTGGCCAAACGCTGCGGCTGACCCCCCCTCGTCCCTCCAGGTTCATCAAGCTCCAAGACGTCGGGAACGTGCACAACATCAACCTCATCACCCCGGAGCAGTGAGTGCTTGCCCTGCGACGTTGCGTATCTCGACGGGGGGCCCCCCGTTGACCGTCTCCGCCGACAGCGTCGTGCCCCAGGTCGTCCTCAGCATCCTCCACGCGCGGGACAACGGCCTGAAGGTGCCCATCATCTACAATACGTCGGCCTACGACTCGCTGGCGTCCCTGGAGCTTCTCGACGGCCTCGTCGACATCTACCTTCCCGACTTCAAGCTCTGGTCGCCCGCGAGCACCCGTCGCCTGCTCAAGGCCGACGACTACGCCGCCACCGCCCGCGAGAGCATCAAGGCCATGCACGCCCAAGTGGGCGACCTCTGCTTCACCCCCGACGGCATCGCAAAGAAGGGCCTTCTCGTGCGTCACCTCGTCATGCCGGGCTTCGAGGCCGAGGGCGCCGAGATCATGCGCTTCCTCGCGACCGAGGTGTCGCGGGACTGCTTCGTCAACATCATGGAGCAGTACCACCCGGACGCCTACGTCGGCCGGCCGAACACCCGATCCAGGCGATCGGCCGACAAAGACGGCGAGCCGCCCGAGAAGCGCTACGCTGACATCAACCGCGCCGTCACCAAAGAAGAGGTCTCATCCGTCCGAGCCGCCGCGGAGGCGGCGGGCCTTTGGAGGTTCTGCGACCCCCCGGGCCACGACGGCTTTCACCTCTAATGATTGTTCGTGCAACACCCCCCCCCAAAAAAAGAAGACCATCGGTCTAGACCGCCTCTTCCTTTCAACCGTTTTGCTTTCACCACAGTGCCGACAGAGCCTCGTCCACGGCGAACGCCGCCGGTTACGTGTGCAACAGATCTCCCTGCCGAGGCATGCTTGCTTTGGCCTAATCTATGAGCGCCCTTGCAGGCCCGAGCCAGGTGGCTCCCTCAATCCCTTCGAGTGACAAAGGGGCGCGATCCGGAGCCGTGGCTTTTGCTGGGGGGTTGTCTTTGTCCTTTGAGCAGCTGAAATGTCACCCGAGGCATTCGCCTTAAATGCTTCGAGAGCGGACCACTCCGGTCCTCCATCCTGTCTTGATGATCAACCTGGAGACCCCAACTTGGCGTCTCCTGACCGGATGCTCTCAACACCCGCATCAAACCCGCCCGGCGTCCAGGTCTCCCGGCCTGTGTCTCCCAAGACAGTTCCGCTTCGCAGCCACGGCACCGGGAGCTCCAGCAAGCAAGAGCGTTTTGGCACGCTTCCTCGCGTCGACGCCGCTATGGCGCGGGCCAGTTCCGTCATCCCCCCCGACTTTCAAGCTCCCTACTCCGCAGGGGCGCATCTGAGTGCCATCCAAAGCCTTGACCCTCGCTCGCTCTGCGAGTTGCACAACGAGCGCTCCTACCTGGCGTACAACCTGCAGAAGCAAAACGACCGCGCCACGCGCCTGTTTGAGCGGTTCGCCGGCGTCGAGGCCCGCCTGGCCGAAGCGGCCACCCCGTCCGAGGCGAAAAGGTGTCGCAGGGAAGCCGCCTTGATCCGCTCCCGGATCGCAGAGAGCACCCGGCAGGAACAGCTCATGCTGCTGCGCCTGAGCGAGATCCAGATCGAGCTGCAGAATCGGGACCGCTGGGCGCGCGTCCGCTCCCTGCCTTCCTCGTACTTCCAAGGCCAACATCATCCTCCCCGCTGCGTTGATCCTCCGCCGGTCCCACCCGCGCCGCCTCCGTCCGCGAATCGGAGCTTCAGCAGCGACGTCCTCCCCCAGCCGCGTTCCAACGCGTGCGAAGCCCCATCCCAATGCCAACCCCGTAACGACGAAAACACGCCCGCAGCGACCGCGACGAACCCCCCATCCTCATCCGTCCTGAGCCCTCTCTCGCCGTGCTTCACCCCTGGCGTGTCCTTCATCGAGGACATCTGGTCGCGCGCGTCCAAGACGTCGTCGGCAGAACAAGGAGAGGCAAAGTCGTGGTCCGAACTGGTTGAAGAGGAGGAAGAGGGAGGGGACGATGAGGGGGAGGGGAGGCCTAGGAGCGAGCCTGCTGATATGAAGGAAGGCGTCGAAGCGAATGAGAATCGTCATGGCGGCGGCGATGGCGGCGGCGAGGGGAGCGGCGGAGAGCTACCCTACCAGCACCGATATCATTGTCACGATCCTCTTCCTCCTTCTTCTCCTCCTCCTTCTCCTCCTCCTCCTTCTCCTCCTCATCATCAACGACAACAACGCCAGCAGAAGGAAACTAACCCCGAAGAGAGGCGGCACGCCGTCCCACCCAACGACCCCAGCACCCACCCCGCCCCTGATCCTGATGGACGAGGACGTGGCCGCGATACAAGCCCCGAGGAGGAAGAAGAGCGAGAAGACATGCACGCATGGCGAGCCAGCCCGGGAAGGAGGTCTCTCTTCCTCCCCATCCCCAGCCGATCGGCCGGCGGACGCGAAGGGAGGGTAGAGAAGCGCATGAGCCTGCCGTGCTTGAAGGGGGAGTTGTGGCAGAAGGGGTCGAGGAGGGGCAGCGCGCAGTCGATGGAGTTTTGACCGTTGCTTTGCGTCCCGAGGGGTTTGATGAGGTGTGTTTTGGCCGGCGGTTCGGTATGTTCTGTGTCCGAGTCGGATGGGACTTCTACATCTCAAGCACTGGTTGGTCTTACAAGTGCAAAGGGGGTTGGGGTTGGGGGTTTGGTGAGGAGGAGGAGAAAGGCAACAAAAACTTTTGGCATCGCGTCCTCGACGAGGTAGCAGAGGTAGGAAGACGTTCCATGTCCATCTCCGTCGCCGCAACCACCATCATCCCTCCCATTTCATAGCGCCCGGCATGAACCGGACCAAAATCAAGCAAGGATAGCAATCCACTTCTCCTAAAATCTCGGCCATGTCATGGCCTCGTGCCGGGCCCAACCGCCTCCTGCCCCCCTCCCATTCACTTACTTGTACAATATCGACAAAGAAACAAGAAGCCATAAACCATTTACCGCGTTCGACGGGGTCATCTTGGGAGGGGGTCCAATCTAGATGAACTGAGAAACGAAACAAGAAAGGGGAGATTAGCGACAACTACGAAAGCGCCGCTGTGGAGAGCATACGTAACCCCTCGGCACGGCTCACTTTGCCTGCTGCTGCGCAGGCACATCCCTCACCAGCCTCGCGCCAATCCACGCGTAGGGGTAGTTGCGCTGGTACCAGTTGACGCTGTCGGCAAGTCCTATTAGCACCCGGTTACGACGCACCTGCTTCCACGTCTTGCTCGTTCGTTCCAACGAGCGTCAAGCACAAGAAGCGAACAAAAGAAAAAAAAGATGCCACTCACAAGCTCTTCCTTCCTGCGATCCTCGGGTGCGTCGCCCACGACCCGCCCAGCACAATGTTATGCTTCTCGTCGAAAAAGTCGGCCGTGTATCCGGGATAGAGCGGCATCGCCTCGAACTCGTCCCAGCGCCGCAGAACGCTGCTCGTCCACTCCCACACGCCGCCCATCTCGGCCTGGCCGGCCGGCCTCTGCTGCTGACGCTGCCCGACAACCGTCGTGGCGAAGGACCCTGCCAGGAAGCCGCGGCCGCTGCCGGTCACGGGCATGGGGTGCCAGTGCTGGAAGGCCGTATTGGTGCCGTCGAGGTCGATGAAGAGGTTCGAGGTTTGGATCTGGCCTTCGGTTGGGGCATTGGGCGAGACGACATCCGGGATGGCACCGTCGGCATCGGCAGCGCCGTTGAGGCCGAAGGGAGGCGTGGTCGGAGGCGAGATCTCGACCCCGTTGTTGCTGAGGTGGCTTTGCGCAGTCAGTCGATCAGCCCGCCGAATCTCCCGATGCCCCTCCGTGGGAGAGACCAGACAAGGGCGCGGGAGAGAGACAAAAAAAGGGGGCGCTCACCCATTCACGGCCGGAACGATCTGGCTCAAAGTCTTCTCGGCCGCTGCCTCCTTCTTCTTTAACGCCTCGACGTGCTGGTACAGGCTGCGCGCTTCCTCGAAAGTGGGGATACGCCCACCCATGTAGGCGGCGCAGCCCGCAAGCTCATCGTACGACGCAAACACAGGCCAGTCGAGGGCGTAGGCCAGAGGCACCGGGCCGTAGACGGTGCGGACGGCCTTGTCACGGAGGAAAGCATCCGGGAGGGGGGCGTTGTCCGAGGCACCGTTTTCAGCGGTGTGGTCATGGCGGCCGTTCGTCTCCTCGGAGGCGGCTTCGGCACCGTTCGTGTTCTCAGGGACGCGGTCCCACGACACCGGGATCTTGGAAATGCCCTTGTTGTGCAGGTAGAGCGCATACTGGGTAGATGGTCATGTCAGTGACCTGCATACGACGCCACCCGCTCGCTCGCAACGCGGTCTCACCTCCTCGTTGGTGATGGGCCGGCCTTGTGCCTGGAAGGCATGAACCCGGACGCTCCTGGCCGGTTTCTCGTTGTCCCTATGCCTCCATCAGTCTCAAGTCTCGAGCAGAAAAAACCCCCAACACGCGCGGCAGAGCTCCCGGGGACTCACCATCCATACGGCACGTGCGGATCGGTGCCCGTCTCGGGATCATCGATCCCAATCACAACCTCCTGCTCGGGAATGTCAAACCAGCGGTTCGGGACCCTCTCAGCCTTGGCGGCTTCGGCAAGGCGGGCCCAGTCAGGCGCCGGAGCCAGCGGCGGCGGACGAGCACGATTGCTCTGCAGCATCATGTACAAGAACGTCTCGAGGTGCATGGCCTCGTGCTCAAACCCGACCCAGATGGCGCGGCCGACATGACGGGGGATGGCGTCAATGCCCTTGTCGTAAAGGCCCCTTAGGCGCTGGCGCACGCAGGCCTTATACTCGAGGATCTGACTGACGGGGGGCCACTCGTCAGGGATCTCGGAGTGAGCATGGCACAGCTCCGGGTTGTCGACGTCAGGGTCGATGCCGCGCTCAAAGATGCGGGCAAAGTCACAAGGCTCGGTGAGGGGGACCTTGGTGGTTTTGGTGAGCTGGATGTCCAGGAAGGTAGGGATGTGGCCGAGGTAGAAGATGCAGGCGTTGCGGAGCTTGATGGGCTTCTCGAGTATCTCCTCGGGCGGCAGCATGTCCCCGGTGATGACGTCCCAGGCGGCCCAGAGGCCTTCCCAATCGTCTAGCGAAGGAAGAGCGGTGCGAGCGTAGACAGAAGGCATCGTGCTGAACGACGTTTGGGGCTTGGTGAGCATATGGAGGCCTGTGGGAGGTGGTGTTAGTGGGATGGGTGGGTGTCGCATTCAATCACTTAGTGTGAACTGGTTGATAAAGAGATCGGTTTTCTTCCCAGGGATCTTGCTGGGAAGAAGCCCCGCTTCACACACGTCACCGCGGACACTACCGCAAGCGTGTGTAGGAGTCCAGTAACAAATGCCGGCAATCATCATCTGATTTCCCCACGCCTCAGGGGGGGGGAAACGTGGGGTTCATTGTGTAATGAGGATGAGAGCCTCTCAGAAACTCACACATGCGCGCGCGCGCGCGCAGACACGTGTGGAGAGAGAGAGAGAGAGAGAGAGAGAGAGAGAGAGAGAGAGAGAATGAGAATGGGAATGAGACAGAGCGAGAGGAAGAGAATGCGTGTGTGAGAGAACATGGCAGCGAACGCTTCCTTGAAAGTATGAAAAAAAATGAAAAAAAACTCACCATATTCATCGTTCACCTTCCACTGGCACATCTCGTTCATGCCGGCTCTCTTCCAGAGCTTCTCGGCCGCGGCAGACGAATACTTAAAGCTCTGCTCGACCTGGACTCGCTCGTGGGCGCGGACGAGATCGCCCCTGACGACAGTGTCGCGCTTCGGGGAATAAAAGGCCTGGTGACGGCCTCCGTCGGCATCGTACACGTACTCGCCGATCACCTCCCAATCGCTTTCGATGAAGGCGGTCTCTCCCAGGACCCGGTTGGCATGGCGAAGGCCGTTCAGGATGAACCTGGCATCATGTTAGGGGACCTGATACAAGTTGAACCTCGCAGCACGCCATCAAGAGCGACCTACTGATGAGTGAGCTCGAACTTGTCTAAGGGGACATGCAATTGTTAGCAAAAAAAAAAAGGCGTCACCGAGCATCCTCGTCGTACATACCGTTATACGCGTGGCTGTTGCGATGTTAGCCTGGGAACTCTGCCTACGCGGGCGGTGTGATGATAGGCAATGCGCTTACTAGATCCTCGCCGGGTCCGAGCACGCATCGAGGCCGATTACCATGGTGTCTCCGGGGTTGAGAGCGTCGGCAAACGTCTTGAGGAAAAGGGCGGCATCGGTCCGGTCAAAGTTTCCTGTGGCGGTTGCTGTCAGCCGGGGAATTCATGGAAAGGTACAGAACGGGCACAGAGCCTGCGAAAAGCTCACCGATGCTCGATCCGAGGCTCAGGATGCACTTCTTGCGGGAGGCAACGGTCGGGTTCTTCAGCCAGCGACGGCCGTCGTCATAGGTGCCGAACAGGCCGTGGGCGCGGACATGCTTGTACGGGGGGAGCTGAGCGAGCGTGCGCTCCAGCTCGTCGTGGGAAAGGTCCAGGGCGTAGTAGTCGATATCCTTGGCCGCTGCCTCGAAGGCCCTGAGGAGCAAGTTCACCTTGCGGAGGTTGCTACACGGACGGAAAGCATCTCGTCAGCCATGGGCGCTGGGGGGGTTCAGCGGAGGTGGTGGTGGGTTCCTGACCCGCTCCCGAGCTCGATGACCATGGCCCCCGAGGGGACGCGCTCGGCGATGGCCGCCGCATGGGCCTGGAGAAGCTGGATCTCGTCATTGGTCAAGTAATACTCGTCCAGGTAGGTAATCTTGGAATGGGGTTAGCGCGGGGTCCAGCCGCGGGGGGGGAGGGAAGCGGCCGAGATGGCCTTCTCTCACCTTCTCGAACAGCTGAAGCCCTCGCTCGTCATAGAGCAGCAGGGTGGGGAGCTTTCGGGGCCCGTTCCGGTTGTGGAAGAGGGAGAGCACCTCGGCCTTGAGGTTGAGCTCGACGGCGGCGCCGCGGATGTCGAGAATGTCATGCTTGGATCCGGCTTCGGTGCAGACGTCTGGGAGGCCCATCGTCTCCTTGATGGCCCCGAGACGAGGCAGGGCGACCCCGCTGGGCGTGCCCGTGGCGATGGTGTCTTGCAAGTCAGGCATGGTATTTTGTGGTATGGGAACCCGTGGGAACGGAAGCAGTCCAGAACGAGGACTAGGTTCAGGCCCGGGATGACGCCGGTTATTTAAGTGCCGTATCTCTTTGGTGCCGCAGCCGTTCCTTGCCAGGACCTCGTTCGAGCAGCAACCTTGCCCAGGCTGTATGTACCGTACGTGAGGTGGTACATCCAAGAGGGAAGGCGGTTGTAAGTCCCGAGACGGGGGCCGGGTCCGGAAGCGAGCTGAAGAAGCCGCCGGCTGGCCATGCTGTGACGTACCGCCAATGAGCAGCCCGATCTTGCCCTTGGGGGGCCATCCGAAGTTTGAAGAGCTCGATCCTCCCCGGGCCCCTCGTTGTTGACGGGTCTCGGGTGGATCGGCGAGGTGGTCACCTGGTCTGTTGATTTCCACACTGTCTTACCGGATCTTGACCTTGCCGTACGTGGTCCCTGGCAAAGGAGTACCTGCAGTTCATTGTGCCTGTGCCTGTGCCTGTGCCTGTGCCTGTGCCTGTGCCGGTGCCTGGGCCTGGGCTCCGGGTTCCCGTCCCCCTGGTTTCGCGACCGTCTCCGGGGCTCCTCCAGGCCCGGGCTCCTCCATTCCAGAATGGATCCAGAAGGGGCCGTAACGGCCAGCTCCGCCCTTCTGCCAGGGCTCTGCGGCAAGAATCGCTTTGTCATGGAATACCACAAACCTCGCCGCGTGCAGGTCAAAGTGTGGGGAGTGTCTCATACAAGGGAGCAAATCACAGGAGCCCATCGGTTGCGGAGAGCATGAGCCCCACGCCCCGGAGAACCCTCCCACGGCGGGGAACTGACGCATGCGGCAGCCGTGAGACTGCAAGTCATCGAGTCTGGCGATCCCAACCATGGAAGCCCCGAACGGATATGAGACTGTGTGTTTTTGTTTTGTGTTGGCCCTGGGCATGGTGCCGGTGGATGCATTGTGCGTCTGATTGATTACCCCTCCCTTTCCTAGGTATCCGAACACCCCGCGTTGGCCGCGAGGCGACGTCTCCCTGAAGTGCTCGGGTCGATCTTTTGCAAAGGCGTCTTGCCTCGGTAGGCGGACGCCCATTGCCCCTCGACGGCTGCTCGTGCGACACGTGTGAGGAGCCGCGTCAGGGGCAAGGGAAAAGCAAGCTCGTCGATGAAGGAGGAGGAACACGTGGACCGTACCCGTACGCAGCGCCCTCTCGGTGGTTCCCTCTCGACGAGAAGGGTGACGTGCGACGGGTGCCCGTGGAGAGTTGCGCGTTTCCGAAACCGATCACCTGCAGGGCCGGTAGACCACGGCCGACGTCATGTGTGCCAATCAGCTACGACACCCCACGCTCGGGACCAGCCCAGACCGCGGGTTGCGCGGAGTGCCGGCCATGCCCGCCAGGGCAACCGACCAGCAGTGCTTTTCTTTTTCCCCCTGTGATCTGTTCCTGGGAGTCGGTGAGGGCGCGCGCAAGCGAAACAGGCAACGTCTGTCCATGGAGTATTGGTCACGGGATCGGCAATCGCGGCAACGCAAAAAGATGGGAAGCCGGCGAGGCAAGTCTAAGACATGGCGTATAACTACTGTGCTGCGTAGTGGTATGTACTATAGGGAACGCTGCGACGGGGGAGCCAACTTGGAAGAAGAGCCTGCAGATCCCCAACGGACTTGGCAGGCATCCTGGATCCTTGGAAGAGCGGGATGGCTGACCGGTAGGTTCAACGGGCCGCGCAACAATGCGGCAGATGCAGATGAAGGAAGAAGAGGAATCTCACGAGGCGGGAGGCAGAGGCGGAGGAAAAGAAGAAGAAGAAGGAGGAGGAAAAGAAGGAGGAAAAGAAGGAGGAAAAGAAGGAGGAAAAGAAGGAGGAAAAGAAGGAGGAAAAGAAGGAGGAAAAGAAGGAGGAAAAGAAGGAGGAAAAGGAGAAAAAAGAAGGAGGAAAAGAAGGAGGAGGAGGAGAACAAGAAGAGAATCAGGCCATCACCACGGACTCTTAGAGGAAGGAACTCATTATCGTCCTTGCCGATTGAAGCGCGGAGAAACCGAGAAACCACCGGGCCCGTACTGTGTAACTGTGTAACTGTGTACTAATTATACTACAGTACTGTGTCCTAGTATGTACGACGGGACTGCACGGAGGGTGCGTTGGTTCTTGCAAGGGGAATCGGACCCGTCCGTCCCTCCCCCACACCCGACCGACGGGGAAACGCTGCTGGGTCCTGGATCCTGCTCCATTACTGTGTATAGTAGTTACACAGTAGAGTCTAACGACGACATGGACCCCACCCCCGCGCGCTTGGCCTTCGGCTCCCGCTTCCCCCCGGGGAAGTGCTCACGTGATAGCGCGCGGCAGACCACCCCCGCCCTCCGCCCCTCCCGAAATCCACCGAGACGCGTACCGAAGTTGGGACGTGGCACAACGCTGGAGCTGGCAACCCGTGCGATGATGGGAAGCAGGACGCCGCCTGGTCCGGTTCGGCATGAGCTCCATGTCCGACGGCCTCCTGACGCCTTTTTTTTTTTTTTTTTTTTTTTTTTGGCGTTGGGAACAAAGACGCCGCGGCTCTTGTTTACGCAATGGCAGAGGGCCCGGGCCGTAGGTGACCGACCTCCTCAGGCATGGAGTGATTAGAAGTGATTAGAGACATGAATCCGTTCAAGCCGTCCTTTTGCTCCGTTCTCCAGAGCTGGCCCAGAGCCCATCCAGCCGTGAGAGAGGATGCCGGGCCTGTCTTGCAAGGCACATGTAGCATTCATGTGATTGTATTGTATTGTTTTTTTCCCTGTTCATACCCTGCCAAAGGGCTTTCAAAGAACTTCTCCGTCGGCGCCCGCATCTTCTTTCTCTCCCCTCCCCCCCTGCCGAACACCGCTTTGCCGATGCCGGATCGAGGGGCAGCTCGCTCACTCGAGCTCGCTCACTCCAGCTCGTCCCTCCACGGGATCGAGTCCTGCGCGCCGGGCCTCTCGACCGTCTTGGCCGCGGCCCGGTTCGCCTCCCTCACGGCCTTTTCAATGTCAAAGGGCACCCCCTTCTTCCTCGCCGCCGCCGCCTCGAGCGCGTACCTCCCCACAAACGTGTCCCCCGCGGCCGTCGTGTCCACCACCTTGGCCTTCTCCGCCGGCACGAGGCCCTTCTTGTCGGCCGCCGCGGCCATGTAGTAGACGCCCTTGCCGCCGAGGGTGATGACCACGTGCCGGACGCCGCGGGCCAGGAACCCGCGCGAGACGCTCTCGAGCGCGGCCTCGTCGCCGGCCAGCGTGCTCGCCTGCTCCACCCCGAGCCCGCCGAGGATGGCCGCCTCGGTCTCGTTGACCACGAGGTGCGCCAGCCCCGCGTACGCCGCCTCGGGCAGCGGGCTCGCCGGCGCCGGGTTCAGCAGCACCTCGACCCCGCTCCTCCGCGCCGCCGCCAGCGCCGCCAGCACCGTCCGCCGCGGTATCTCGAGCTGCATGATCAGCATGTCCGGCAGGGCCCCCGCCCCCGCCGTCGGGCCCGTCCGCAGCCTCTCGAGAACCCATTCCTCCTCCTCCTCCTTGTCGTTGTCGTCGTCGTCGCTGGCCCCTTGCGGAGGCGGTTGAACGGCGTGGTTGGCCCCCGGGCTGAGCACGATGCGGTTCTCGCCGGTGGGCTTGTCCACGATGATCATGGCGACGCCCGTGCCCGTGCCGGCGGGCGCGTCAAAGACGCCCGACACGTCGACGCCGTACGAGGTCAGGTTGGCGCGGAGCTGGGCGCCGTGGGCGTCGGCCCCGACCGAGCCTACCATGGAGACATGGGCTGTAGGGGTGGTGGTGGTGGTGGTGGTGTCTGTGGAAGAGGAAGGCCGGTCGCGGGAGAGCTTGGCGCCTTTGGGGGGGGAGGGAGGGGGAAGGAGGGTGTGGTCAGCGTTTGATGATGATGATGAAAGTGACAATGATGATGCATTGCACGTAAAGGGGGTTTGCCAACTCAAGGCGATTGAAAACAAAAAAGAAAGGATCTTTTTGACTTACAAGCCACAGCCTGGTTCGCCCCCTTTCCACCGGGCGAGGTAGCAAACCGGTCCGCCGTCAGGGTCTCACCGGGGAGGGGATCTACCGTTGGATTTCCCAGCAGCGTTTGTCAGTCGGTCCTCGTCTGCCCATGTTCTCTCGTACCCGCCGCGACGCATGAGAGAGAGATGCGTGGGAGAAGCAAGGGAGGGGGGGATACATACGGTGCGGCACGTAGGCGACCAGGTCCATGTTGAGGGACCCGAGGACGGTGATGCGCGGGATGGAAGCCATATTGTCTGCTCTCTTCTGAACCAGGTCGGGTGGCTTCGTGATTGAGGCGCAAGAAAAGAAAGGAAACTTGTCAGTGCTGATTCGGCATCTGAGAAGCCCAAACTGCGTCGTGGTGGTTTTGTGTAGCTTTTATACCGAGTGATTCCAAGTTGGGTAAGTGATGAATAACTAGTGGGGTGAGCTTCAGGTCAGCCAAGCGGGGTTCGCCGAAGCGTCGACTCCCGTCTGACCACATGACCATGACCAAGCTTGACCTGGACGAAAACCACACCATAGCATACCTACGGGGGCCACAGAGCACACGAAAACAAGCAAGGGACCCGGAGTCAAAATGTCCATCCATTTAGCCCTCGGTTTTCTCTTTTTTTTATCCTGAGCAGCTCTTGCTCTGTAAAAGCAATCGGCGTAGCCAAGTGATCATCAAGTCGGTGGCGGTGATAACTCATGAACTAAGAGCTTGAAACCAACCTGGACACCTGGACAACCAATCCGAACCGAACCCCCTTCCTACGCCAAACAGGCCAACGAACCCATGATTCATGTCTCTTGACGAATCCACCCTCAAGCGATCTTTTTCCAATACGTACCACTCCCCCAAACGCCTCCAACGCCTTGCCATGCAATGGTATCATGATAGAACGTACATACAATCCAAGAAGAGAACAATAAACTACCGCCCCGCCCCTCCTTCCCTCCTCCACCCACCTAGTCCTCCTCGGAAACCTTCTTTCTCTTGCTCGGCCTCCTCGACGACGGGCCCTCCTCCCCAGGAGCCCAATGGTTCTTTTCAATCTGATGCTGCCTCAGGTTGTCGGGCCGGTTCCTGTACTGGCTCGTGCACCCCGGGTACGGACACTTGTAGATCTTGGGCGGGTCGGTGCTGTGCTGCAGCTTCTTGTGCTTGGCCATGCTGCCCTTGAACCACTGCGGGTCGCCCTTGGGGCGGTAGCCGCAGATGTCGCAGCACGAGCGCGCCTCCACCTTTTGGCCGGCTTGCGCCGTCGGTCCTGACGGCCCGGCAGCCGCCGGCCTCTCTTGACCGTCCTTCTTGTCGAGCGCCTTTGGCTGCCTCGGCTCCGCCGGATGCGCCTGCTCGGCCGGCGGGCTGACCACGCCGGCGCTGCTGGATGGCGTTCCGCTCGGCGTCGTCGCTGCCGGCGTGTGAAGCTGCGGCCCGCGAACGGCCGCCGCGCTCGCCTGGTGCGATGGGGGCGACGTGCCGCCGCACGGATCCCCGGCCTCCGAGCTCAGATCGTGGAAGAAGGCATCCAGGTCGTCGAGAGGCACCGCCGCCGTCTTGCCGCCCGAGCTGTCCAGCTCGTGGATCAGGTTCTGGATCAGCGTGAGGCCGAGGCCGTGGTAGTCGTTCCGTCGCGAGACGCCCACGTCGTGCTGCTCGTAAAGGCGGTCGCACAGCCTTCGCGCCCTGGGGACGAACTCGCCAAAGAACATTCCCGACGGCAAGCAGCCCCGGCCGGCTTGGAGAAGCTCCATCTCGATCCTCCGGGCGCTGCAGATGGAGCCGTCCTCGAGCCGCCGGTAGATGTCGCGCAGCCTGTCGTGGAGGCTCGCATCGCCAAACCCTTGCGCCAGCAGGGTAAGCGCATCCTTGGCCGTGGCGAGGAGCGCCGCGTTGGCTGTCGAGCCCGCCAGCGCAATGGCCTCCTTGAGATGCGTCATGTGAAGATCCGACACCTGCACCTCGAGCGGCAGGGTGCCCGGGTTCAAGAGGCTGATTTCGAGCGCTGCTCCTGTGGTTAGCCGTGCTGCATGCATCTTGCTGCGGAGATCCGCGGGGGGGGGGGGGGGGGGTTTCGATCTACGTACCGTCAAGGAAATCCCGCGCCACCGTCAACAAGGCGTCATCCTGCACCTCGGAATCAGGAGCCACCATTTCTCTCGACTTCCCCTTCGGGCCGTCGTCTTGGCGGGGCTGGTTCGACAAGAGGGCGAGGTGGCGGTCGACATCGGCCAGGCTCAGGTCTGGCGGCTGCCAGATGCTCACGACCAGACGGCGATACGGTTCCTTTTCGCCCGGAGGCAGCCCGCGGATGTACCTCAGCGCGTGCAGGAACATGCTTCTCGCGCGATGGGGGGCGCCCTGCTCGTGGAGAACGAGGGACAAGGCGTAGATGAGGTGGATCATGCACAGGGCATCCCCGGCGGACCCAGGGGCTTGGCCGTGAACGAGGCTCCGGAGGGTCTGCAGGCCGGTGGTGGCAACCGTCTTTATCGACTTGGTGCTGAGCTGACGGCCGAGGTGGTTGGCCTTTTGGTCCTGCATCTTGACCATGGACGTGACGATGTGCTCCTGCAGGGCATCCCAGGCCGCGCCTACCAAAGCCTTGGTCTCGGAGCAGCATGTGTTATTCGTCGGCTCGACCGCGGGCTCCTCCGGCTCGACGGGCTGCGCTACGTGGCTCTCGTCGGCGGCAGCGGCGTGTTTCATGTTGTTGTTGTTGTTGTTGCTGTTGCTGGTGCTGCTGGCGCTGGTAGCCACCTCTGGCACGAAGGCCATGTTGACCGGGACGGAAGGCGCGCCGAATCCCATGATGGCGTCCGAAGTCGCCATGTCGCAGGCGTTGTCAAGCATCGGGATATCGGCAGGGAGCTCCGAGTAGAAGTTGTGAAGGTAATCCGGGCAGAGGTCGTTGTAGGAGGTGCTCATGGCGTCGGCAAACATGTCGTCGGCCACGACGCCGTCGACCGGGGATGTCGTGCCCGTGTTCAGCCCGGAGCCCATGGACCAGGCGCCGCTCCAGTTGGAGGCGGGCGAAATCAAGGAGCTGCCATTGCTCGCCATGCTCGCGTTCGTGTCGGTGCTGGCCGTCGACCTCACCGACGAGCTGGGCGAAAGCCCTTTGCTGGGGCGCTGAGGGTTCGGAGCGACCGGCTTGGGGACGGGCCTGGACGCCTGGCGGCGCCCCGGGAGGCCCGCCGTGGCGAGCTGCAGGGTCGGCCGGACGGGCGAGGCCCTGGAGGACGAGACAGCAGCGGCAGCGGCGGCGGCGGCGGCGGCAGCGTCTTCTTGGGGGGCAAACATCCACGTGGACGAGGGCCGCCCCTCAGGCAGCGACGGCCACGGGGCGGCGAATGCGTCGTTGGAAAGCATGGTGGAGTCGAGCTCGGGCAGCGGGGGAACCGGAGCCACGGTAAGCATCTGCGGGTTGACGACGTCGGCGGGGCCGGGAACAGGCGGGGGCTGCTGAAAGGCAGGGACGGGGATCTCGATCCCGTCGATCTCGAGGATCTCGTTGGAGGACAGCTCGCTGGCCAGGACGTCGGCGGGAGGGATGTCGAGGGACTCGTAGCTCGGGGGCGGCGGGAGGATGGAGCTTCTGTCGTCCTCCAAGGATCCGGCGAGGCCTTTCCTGGGCTTGTGCCCGAGGGAATGGAACAAGCTCTTGGCCAGGTGCAGGATCTTCCTCCTCTTGGAGGGGTGGCCGAGGCAACGGCGGCACTTGACGTCGTCGAAGCGCTCGACGCGGGAGTGGTCGTAGCACCAGTACTCCCCCGAGGCGAGGTGGCGGCATCCGGCCAGGTGCTTGAGCATGGATTCGTGGTCGGGGAACCGCTGGGTGCAGCGCAACAGCGGGCACTCGAGACGTTCTTGGGGCGTCATGCGCACCGACGAGTTGCGCTTGACGGCGGCCCAGACGATGAAGCGGTGCCGGGCACAGTCCTCATGCGATGTTTCTTTGGTCCTGCAAGCACCATCAGCCAAAGGCGGGGGGGGGAGGGATCTTCCTGCCGCTCCGCAGAGCAGCCGGGGAGCAACGTACACGCAGGACAGGGTCGACGGCTCGGAGGAGGCCTTGACGTCGTGATCGGGGCATGCCGAGCGGGACGACGTTCCCCATGTGCTTTCACCGTCGGGAGACCAGGCCCAGGCCTGCGGCTGGTGGTTCGGGGCGTACTCGGAGCTCGTCCCGAGAGAGTCGTCCTCCAAGAGGGAGGCGAGATGATGTTTGTTGTCCATCGGATGGAGTCGTTGGAAGAAGCCGGGTGGCGCCGAGAGGGTAGGATGGAACGGTTGAGCAGCCGGGCAGTCGGGCCTATCCACCGCCGCCGGGGAGGAGGAGGAGGAGGAGGAGGGGCAGCTCGGGTGGCCAGAGAAAAACAAGCGAAGCGACGGTGCCGTGGGAGCGGCGGGCGGGCGGGAAGCGAAGCTTGGTGTTGAGATGGAGCGAGGACGGGGCAAAACGTCCCCAGGACAAGAGGAAGGAATCAGATGGCAAACCGACGAAACTGACAGGCCAGATCAGGACAGTCCGCCATCCATTTTTGTTATATTATTATGTTCGCCGTGCGGTGACGTTGAGCTGACCAGCCCGTCAGCGCGGGGAAGGGAAGAGGAGGCCTGGCTAACGGTGGTGACGACGCTGGAGGCTTCACGGAACCGTCACGGCAGAGCTCAGCATAGTCCTACGGGTATGGCCCAGAGACACGAAGCCACCTCGAGCGGAGGGGGTTGACGCAGCGACGTGCATGGGGTGGTGCTTCTTAGGACTCGGGGGTAGGACTTGGAAAGCGGGTTGCCGAAGCGGCAGGGTGCGGCGGCAGGGTGCGGCGGCAGGGTGCGGCGGCGGGCGAGGTGCGGGAACTGGAGCGGGTGTGGTGGCCTGGGGACCTAGGTAAGGTACCTGGGCACGGCTCAGCCTGCCCGTCTGGGTCGGGCTTTGGGAGGGCTGGGGCTGATGATGGGATGCAGGCAAAGCACGCCAGGCCCGGGCCAAGCAGCAGGGACTGGCTGCCTGTGTAGGTAGTGTAACCCCCTTAGCTACCGTCGGCACGGGATGGGCCTCCAATCCAAGGCCAGGAACGTCTCTGGATGATGGACGTTTGGATGTCCGTAAGCCGGAGGTCCGGTGCCCTGGCGCAATCAGGCCAGCCAGCGGTACCACCTGTACGGTGTAGGTTAGGTACCTACTGAGTAGTGTATGTACTGTGTAGGTGAGATGCCGTCAGGGGGGGAGGGAGGGGGGGGACCTCGATTCGACAAGGGGGATAGGTACTATCTGTAGGTTGGTTGGTGGACGGGCTCTCCCCGCAGAACACGGTGCCGAAACGGCGAGCAAGCAAAGATGACCCAAGGTACGAGCTAGGTGCACAAGGTCCAACAGACATGGACACAAACATCCCCAAAGGCCAACGAGGATGGGCGAGGCGCACGAAAAGAAAAAGGGAACGGTTCACGGGGTGTGGCTTTGGTGGTTTCCCGCTCTTTTCTTCCAGGCGGTGCTGACACCTTTGTGGGGCATCCGCCTCTTTCCGTTTCCGGTCGCTGGGAATCTGCCTCGAGAGGCCTCCGCGGCCAATGGGCATTCTTCTGCTGGACCCACAAGGCAGACTTTCCGGTCTTGGCCATCCATCTTGGCCGCCATCTTGGCTCGCCATGGCGAACGGCCGCTTCGCAGAGTCCTTCTCGAGGTCCACGACCGAGACGGGGTTTCAAGATTCCAAATGTCTTGAGTCAGGCGAGTTTCGGCGTCTTCTTTCCAAAGACGTACGTTCTGAAAAAAGAAGATGCTCGATGCTTTTGAGGTAGAAACATCACATCCCCCCCTGGGGCGCCCGTGGCTGGGTCGGGATACTGTCGGGAGGTGGAAGATGAAAGAAGCATGATCAAGACTGTCCCACACACTTGTGTGCTGCTACTACATACGTACTGTCTACTAGAAGTAAGGTACCTAACCTGACCGATGAGACAAAACGAAACCCAAAAGACATGGAGGGAATCCCCAAAGGGGGAAATCCAGGTCGTTGTTCAACCAATAGGCCACTTACACAGTACTACGTACACTGCTTCGCAGCAAGAAGGCAATGACAATGAATGGTGGTTGTGTGGTTGTGGGTGCCTGTGGATCCTGAAAGGCGCGAACAAAAGACGGGACGATAGGTAGAGTGAATGGAATTGGCCCGGGAGGGAATGGGGCCTCCCCGTCAAGGCCGCACTGCCCGGATGGACGCAACCTCGATCCCGTCCATCCACTGCCCGGCAGTGAAAGAGGTAGGTACTGTGTAGTTACCTACCTAGTTATGTGGGTCCGTCGAGACTTTTGGCGGGGCTCCTTGTTTTTGGGCACCCCGCAGTCCCAAAAGGAAACTCTCACACAAAGTCGTTGATGAAACTTTCACGAGCGCGGCGGGACCCGTCACACAAACACACCCACACACACCCACACCCACACCCACACAAACCCAAACCCCGTCGAGCCAAACTTTTTGCCGGCTCTGCCCAACCATCGATCCCACCCCAGCTGGGCCGCCGTTCCCACCCGCCCCTTGCGAAGCATCGCCAGCATTCGACTCAACTCTCCCCGGTCGCGATACCATTTCCAATCCTCAAAATGCCAGGCCCCAAGAAGCAGTGGGGTAGGTTGCACGCCCCCTTCTACCCCGCCAACCCTCCGTCGAGGCCACGTTGGGACCAGCCACGCGCCGCCGTCGTGCCCGGTGGTGGTCGTGGTGGGTTGCCGTCGCCCACGGACGCCGGAGGAAGGGGGGGTGGAAACACGCACGGACGAGACGTATCCTCATGACCGACTGACACGGGTCTCCTTCCTGCAGACGATGAGGACGAGTCTTCGAGCTCGGCTCCCAACTCCCCCGTGATCACCGCCGCCGGCATCGCCCGCCGCAAGTTTGACGACGAAGAGGCCGGCGACGACGACGTGCGTTCTCAACCCACCCACCCAAAGCAAAGCCCCTCGGCCCGAAGCTAACGCGCACCTCTGCCAGGTCCTCGACTCGTGGGACGCCGCCGAAGACTCCGAGGTCGAGCGGGAGAAGGCCCGCAAGGCCGCCGAGGCCAAGGCCAAGGCCGAGGCCGAGGCGGCCGCCAACAAGAAGAGCAAGACGCAGCGCATCGCCGAGCGGCAGGCCGAGCGGGCCAAGGCGCGCGCCGCGGCCGAGGCCGAGGAGAGCGAGGAGGAAACCGAGGCGCAGCGCCGCGAGCGGCTGCGGCGCACCGAGAAGGAGTCGGACCTGAAGCACGCCGAGGACCTCTTCGCCAACGTCGGCATCAGCAGCGGCCGCAAGGGCACCACCGCCGGCAGCGCCGTGCCCATCGACCCCAACGACCCGACCAAGACGGTCGACCTGTCGGACCTGCCGCTCTTCAAGCCCACGACCAAGACGCAGTTCGAGGAGCTGCGCAAGGTGCTGGGCCCCATCCTGGCCGCCCACAACAAGAAGCCCCACTACGTGCTCTTCCTGCAGGAGTTTGTCAAGCAGCTCGCCAAGGACATCCCCAGCGAGCAGATCAAGAAGATCGCCAGCTCCCTGACGGCGCTGAGCAACGAGAAGATGAAGGAGGAGAAGGCCGCCCTCGGCGGCGGCAAGAAGACCAAGGCCGCCAAGACAAAGACCTCCCTCGCCGGCGTCACCCGCGGCGGCGGCGTGGCCGACATGACGGCCGCCTACGACGACGACGACGAGTTTGGCGAGTGAGTGCCTCCCGCTTTTTTCCCTGCTCGCACCCGTGCCAACGGCACCGGGGAAGGGGGGCCCCCAGGCTGGGCTGACACGACTGACCTTGGCAGCGACGACTTCATGTGAGGACCCTGTCCTTTGAGACGATGCCCACGAGCTCGCCCCGCACCATCCCATCGTCGCGGCCGTCAACACCGACCCGCCCCTCGCCGCGCCCGTCGCGAGAGGGACAGCAGGGAAGGTGACGGATGGCCCGCGGCGATGGCGATGGTGATGACGATGAGCATTGGCACCGGCCGCTTGTCCCGCACGACAGGACGGCCGGCCGGCGCGGACAAGAAGAGACGCGGCTCGGTAGGCTGGCCGGAACAGCGAAGCTCGCACTCAGACTACCCGGGTCGTGACGGTGGACCGAAGGGGTGTGGGAAGACGATGCGTGAGACGGTCGTTGTCGAGAAAGGCGAGGCGGGGGAGTACGAGAGGAAGAGAGCGACGGCCTCGGCTTCGGCGCAAGGCCAGGGAAGGCCTCGGAGTTTTGGAGGGATAGCGCGAACGAACCCAACCATCCATTGCATCCATCCATTCATCTATCCTTCCATGGGCATCATCTCATGTATCTAGAATGACGATGGGCGGGTAGGCCGGGCACATGGGGACGCAGGGAGCTGGATCGCAGTACGGCGTTTTTGAGAATTGGCTTCGCCAGCACGGCAGAGAGGAGAGAGGGAGGGAGAGGTCTTCCTCCGTCTCGCGTGCGGGATCCCACCACCAGGCCCGTGTGCTGATTTTGACGTGATATTCTCGAGTTGCGTGTGTATATATGTGTGTGTGTGCGCGCGCGCGTGCTTCTCTTGGGTCTACAGCCCAGGGGTATCAGATCTGTCGGCCGTCCTTCTTCCTCTTCCGACCCGATGGCCTCTCCCCTCATCTCGTCTCCTGTTTCTCTCTTCTCCTGTCCCCATATTCCCTCAGCGACTCCGGCGACGAGGAAGACAAAGAAGCAGCAGAAGAAGAAGAGTGCCAAACAATAACCAACGCCACACATACCCCCCCGGCCCAACCCGGTGTATCTCTCTTCAAGATGACCGCTTCCCATTTTTTTTTTTGACCTCGTGGTGTGCCCACCCCACCCTTTGTGGTGGGCTTTTTTTATTGTCAAAACTCCCAAAGAACCCTTCCGTTGGTCGTACAAACGTCATAAAATACATACATGCATCCAAGACATGTCAAGGTAGGAGAGAAGATGAAACCAAAGAAAAACAAAAGAAGCATCTCACATTAGATCCCCCGCAACGCCCGCCAGCAGGGCGTGCACCACCAGGCTCACCGTCCACAGCCCGACCCTCTTGAACCTCCGGACCCGGCTCTGCTGGTCCTCGACGCTCCTCGCAAACGCGGCGTACACCTCGGCGCTCGTGTCGTCCATCAGGCCGCAGTCCCAGACGGACCAGCTGCCGTCAAAGTCGCCCAGGCGCTTCACGATGCGGCACGTGACGGGGATGTAGGTGCGCTTGGCGTTGATGTAGGCCACGATGGGGCGGACCAGCGCCTGGTTGACGTAGCTGATGTGCGGGTTGTTGAAGAGCGGGACGGCGGCGCGCACGTCGTTGAGGTGGATGCGCATGTCCATGACGAGGTACGAGGTGGGGGTTTCTTTGGCGGCAGGTTGTAGCTGTTGCTGCGTTCCAGGTTCGGGACCGGCAGCGGAGGCGGAGGGGGAGGCGGAGATGGCTTCTTCGAGCGGAGAGGAGGCGGCAGAGACGGGCTCGCTGGCGCTGCTGTAAAAGACGCCCGAGGTGGAGTTGTCGAGAACGTCGATGACGGGCTTGCGGTTGCGGCCGCTGCTGGTCTCGAGGATGCGGAGGTAGCGGTTGCTGGTGACGGCTTCTTCCATCTTGTCGTAAAAGTCGGCCACCACCTTGCCGATGCCTTCGGCGGGGTCGGCGGGGAACATGATGTCGGCCACGATGTCGACGTTGCCCTCGTAGATCCAGCCAAACGGGCCCTCGACGCCGCGGTTCAGGTGGTCGATCTTGAGCCCGTCGATGCGTATCCGCGAAAACTTTTTCCAGACGCCCGGGTCGCCGGGCTCCGTCTTGCCCGCCGGGACGCCGTGGATCTGGCGGGGGTGGATGGTGAACAAGGAGCCGTCGTAGGCGCCCGACATGTGCGACGCGGACAAGAAGTCGTAAAAGAGCCACTGCTTGCGCAGCTGCGGGAGCTCGCACGAGAAGATGGAGACGGAAAAGGGCCGGAACCCGCCGGGCTGGTGGACGGTGACCAGCAGGTCTTCGAGCTTGAAGTGGTCAATCTCAAAGTCGCCCGGGTTGTGCTCGTGCCGGTACGAGAGAGGGTCGCCAACGTCGTCGCTCCAGCGGACCGACGTCCTGTCCACGACGCCTCGGACGCCCTTGACCTCGACGTCCTTGAGCAGGCCCTTGCCGTTCCACCACTTGAGGAACGACAGCGTGACGTTGACCGTGTCGATGGTCAGGTCGAACTGCGTGTAGTTGCCGTCGTCGTCATCCTCGTCGGCGCCGGCCGTCGTGTCCTTTCTGGCGGCGGCGGCCTCGGCGGCGGCGTTGGAAGAGCCCTTCTTGACCGACGACCGCGTCTGGCCCGGCCGCCGCGACACAAACACGTTGCGGAAGGTGATGACGCCATCCTTCCACTTCGGGACGATGGCCGACTCGAAGACGACCGTCAGGCCGGCCGATTGAGTCAGGTAGTCGCCTACCCACTTGGCGAGCGTTTCTGCGGCGTGTCAGCGGCGAGGTTTCCTCCCTCCTGGGGCCGCTCGGAGAAAGCAAACTCCCTTACCCTGCGCAAAGACGGTGTTGATAAAGAGGATGACGAGGGAGAAGAACGTGGTCGTGCCGACGAGGATCCACACGAGGTGCCCAAACAAGAACCAAGAGACAAAGGCACCCCACTCGTCGGCGTTCCATGGTCGCATGCTTCGGATCGAGAACCATTTCCAACGTATCCTGAGGCGCTGCCAAAACCCGCTCGCTGCCGCCAGCAGCTCCTCCTTGGTCGGCGGGTGAGGCATCTTGGGGAGGTGGAGGTACTTGGACATGGAGTCGGCCAGGGTTTCGTGGTTGGCGTTCTCGGGAGGGCGGGGCGGAGGCGACGTAGGTGTGGCTTGCTGGTGCTGGTGCTGGTGTTGTTGTTGGTGTTGTTGTTGGTGTTGTTGTTGTTGTTGTTGTTTTTGCTGCTGGGTGCCAGGCTCGTTGGCCCTCGGCGCGGACATCTCGGCACCATCGCTCTGTGCCTTGTCGTTGTCGTTGTTATTGTTGCTGTTGCTGTTGCTGTTGTTGTTGCTGTTCTTGGAGCTGGTGCTGCTGGGCCGCTTCCCCGCGACGGCCGACCTGGGACCCCGCGGTGCGTGGCGGGAGCCCTGAGACCATGCCTGACGGGCCAGGTGGGTGAGCGTCGCCCGCGGGGCCGAGCCCCCCACCCAAGCCGAGTCCGCCGCGGCGGTGCATGTCGTCACCACGGCCCCGGTCGACGACGGGCTGGAGGTCAGACCCAGCAGCAGCAGGCCGCCCGAGGTGCAGCTCTTCCGGACGTTCCGAGGCGAGATGTGCGGGGGCAGGGGCTGGAAGAGCCGGCGGGCAGTGTGGAAGAGACGGGAGGAGCCAGAGCCGTACGGCGGCGGCGGCGGCGGCGGCAGCGACGACGACGGGTATGGGCCGGCCCAGGGCGTGCCGGCCGAAAGGGGACGTCGGGCGGGGAACCTCGCGGCGAGGAGGGCGACGGAATCGCGGAGCGAGCCCCAGACATGGCGGCCCAGCTGGGTCGTGGTCGCGCTAGAAGTCATTGTTGAAAGACATGCTGACGCGCAGGGACGTCGAGGAGCGCCCTCAGGGCATTGTAGGTGAGGGGACTGCCCGGGCTACGGAGGACGCGGGCAGAAGGGATGCCGCACGAGACCCGAGTTGGTTGTGGTGGGTGTGGTTATGGTGGAGGGGAAGAGGAGCTCGGAACCCAACCCTTTCACAAGACAAAAGCTGGAAGCAAAGCAGCAGCAGCAGCAGCAGCAGCGGCGGCGGCAGCAACGGCAGCAACGGCAGCAACGGCAGCGTACAAATGACGCCCGCCCACTTTTGTCAGGTTTGGCCCATGACGCCGACCATGGCCCCATCCGGCAGGGATCCTTGCGGTGGAGACGGGCGGGAAGCTCGCCCAATCGATAGGCCCGATAAGCCTACATCTTTGGGTGGGTCCACGACTTTTTTGAGGAATTTCGAACCCCACCACCAGAAAAGGCAGCAGCACCAGCACCAGCAAGTCTACGTCCCCGACCCGACCGGTTCATTCTGTTGCACTCGCACACTCGCACACTTGCCGACCTTGCCTCGTACACCACCGTCTACCGACAGCTTCACGACGGGCGACGACACCCTGCTGATAAAACGCCTACGCTGACCCCGACGCCGACGCCGACGACACGCTCCGAAGCACCCCCTCGAGGACCGCCGCCTCCGCCATGCCTGCGCCAACCGCCCTTCTCCAGCCGGCTCCGGCTCCCGACAACGTCGCGCCGCCCGCTCCCCAGGCCGACGACGACGAGCTCCTGGTCGACATGCACGAGGCCAGCACGCAAGCGAACGCCGCGGCGCCGCCGCCGCCGCCGGCCGAGGACACGACCGACATGGCCATCGACGAGGAGGGGAGGCCCAAGTTTGCGCCCGGGAAAGACATTGTACGTCTCGCGTCCAAGGAAAGAGAGGAGATGGGCCTTTGGGGAGGGCGACAAGCAGGCGACCGCCGTCCGAGGGGGGCCTCTCGCTGACCAGGCCGTCCGCTTCCCAGGATCCCATCCGCCGCTCCGAGACGCGAAAGATCCCCATCCCCCCCAACCGCATGTCGGCGCTCAAGGCCAACTGGACCAAGGCAAGTTGTCGTCTCCCTCCCCGCCCTGCCCGGCTGACCGGCCGACGCCAAGGCGCGGTTCGACTAACACGCCCGACAGATGTACGCTCGCCTCCCAACCCTCCCCGTCTCCGTCTCCGTCTCCGTCGCCTAGCCTGGCCTCTGGCGCACCCGTCTAACCCACCTCCCCACAGCTACCCCCCGCTGGTCGACCACTGCAAGCTGCAGGTCCGCATGAACGTCAAGGAGAGGCGCGTCGAGCTGCGCTCGTCCAAGCACACGGCGTCCAACGAAGCCCTGCAGATGGGCGCCGACTTCGTCTCGGCCTTCGCCATGGGCTTCGACATTGACGACGCGATTGCTCTGCTGCGCCTCGACTCGCTCTACATCCAGTCCTTCGACATCAAGGACGTGCGCCAGACCCTGGGGCCGGATGCGCTGAGCCGCGCCATCGGCCGGATTGCCGGCAAGGACGGGAAGACAAAGTTTGCCATCGAGAATGGTAGGTCCCCTTTTGCGCCGGGAACAGCTCCCTCCGTCTCCGTCTCCGTCTCCGTGCCTAACATGTCGTCCTCTCCCATAGCCACAAAAACTCGCATCGTTCTGGCCGGGTCAAGGGTCCATATCCTTGGCGCCTTTGAGAACATCGGCATGGCCCGCGAGAGGTACGTGTGCTTCGCCTCGGCAAGCTCTCGCCCCGCCATCTCGGCGTTGGGTCTTGTGCTGACACCCTCGCAGCATCGTGTCCCTGGTTCTCGGCTCCCAGCCCGGCAAGGTCTACAACAACCTGAGGATAATCGCGTCTCGCCTGAAGGAGAGGTTCTAGACGGGGCCACGGGGCAGCAACGACGGGTTTCTTGCAAGGGAGTGGGGGGGAAACAAAGGTTGGGTCAGGCGTTTAGGCGTCATGTATGGGGTGTCTGCGGGTGGGTGCATCATGTTTCATGTCGTCATGAGCGAGCGTTCATCTGGGGGCCAACGTTTGGGGGACGAACAAGCCCCGAACATAACATTGCCATGGTTGAGTACCAAAGGGAATTCAAGTATCCTGAATAAATCTCGCTTTGCTTGTCATTGGGTATCATGAGTTGGTCGCTGAATCAAAGCATCCCAACGTCCAAAATTGGGAGATGAGACATGGCGGCCGCCGAATCCTCCGCCCACCTCTCGTTACTTGCGTTCCGTTTTTGATACATATATGTATCTATGCACCTATGTATAGGTAGGTGCTTTAGGTAGGACCAGATCATTCCCCCTCTCGCTACGGCGAACTCCCCTGTCTGTACACCTCGCCAGGCTCTCCTTCTCCCCCCTCGTTCCATGTTCCATCCGGCCTTTGATTCATCCCCCCCATGCCATCACGCCGTCATGCCATCATTAGCATTTATATATAGTATTAATGACCAAAAAAAAAAAAAAAAATCAAGCACCAAGCTTCTTCACAACCACCTCGAGCTGGTTCACATCGTCCAGGTCCACATCCAGATCCGCCACCAAGACGTCCTCGTCCAGCCTCTCCCCGTCGAACCAAATCGACACCTCCCACTCTTCCTCGCCGCCGATCCCGCGCTGCGCGCGAAACGCGTCGATGAGCATCTCGACGTCCGTGTCGGGCTTGGCGGACATGCGGAGGGGTTCGTGATCGCGGGATTTGAGAACGAGGCGGATGCCTTTAGGCTTTTTGCCCGGCGGGCCGGCTGTCGTGGCTGTGGTTGTCGCTGTTGTTCTTGATGGTAGGGGTGGTGCTGATGGCGATGCTCCTGTTCCTCCTCCTCCTGCTGCTGCTGCTGCTATCCCGCCGATGCCGTTTAAACGGTCTTGTTCGCCGACGATCCGAACGTCGTCGTCGTCGTTGTTGTCGTCGTCCTCATCGCTCATCAGGAGCGCCCTCCTCGTCCTCGCCTCCTGCTTCCGGTGATACTCGGCGTACGACTCCTCGGTCCAGACCTCCAGCTCGATGGCGCCCTCGATGGCGCTCGGGCTCTCCCCGGGCGGGAGATACCCCTCGCGCTCGCCCGGCCCGGACCCCGTCACCAACCTCCCGCGCGCGTCCACCTGCACGCCCAGCGCCGCGGGCGTGCACTGGCCAAACACGCGGCGCTTCTTGAACGTGAAGAAGAGGGACGGCGCGAACCCCGGGTCGTCGAGCAGCCGCTCCAGGCCGGGGCAGTCGATCTGGCCCTTGAGCCTCTGGCTGCGCACCACCGCCGGCCACGTCTCGAGGACGGGCTGCAGGCTCTGGTTGATGCGCCGCGCCACGAGCACGTGGCGCGCGGGAACGGCGGGGATGGCCGAGCTGATGAGGATCTTGATGACGGGCGCCTCCTTGTGCTGGTTCTGCTGCGCCCGCAGCGCGCGCGCCTTGGCCACCCACTCGGAGAAGTCGTCGTCGTCGTCGGCAGCGGCGGGAAGGGCCGGGTCGCCGGGTGCCCCTTGGGTGCTGGTGGTCCTCTTGGCCGGCTCGGACTCGACGATTTCGACGGGCGAGGAGGAATCCCCGGCCGAGCGGGGGGCGGCGGCCTTGGCGGTTTGCGGCCTGGAGCCGGCAGCGTCGTCGTCGTCGTCGTCGTCGTCGTCGTCGTCGTCGTCCGAGTCGAGGATGGCGACCGGGTCGGCTTGAGACCCGGAGGGGGTTCGGGAGAGCCTCTGAGAAATGCCCCGCGCCGCTCGGGCAGCATCGGTGGCGATAGGTTTCTCGGGCGTGGAGGGCGGCCTGCGGTTGGGGATAACCTCTTTGCCCTTGCCCTTGACGTCCATGATCACATCATCCTCTTCATCCTCATCATCCTCATCGTCGTCAGGATCACCGTCGGCTTGGGAAACGTCCAAGGCCGTCGAGGACCGACGCCGCGTGGATGGGGGCTCGTTCTCGGGGGTCGCCGAGGCGTTTTTGCGCTTCCTTGCATGTTCTTGGGAGGAGGTCCGAGCCGCCTCGGCTTCGTTGGCCTCCCGTTCCAGCTCATCGTAAACCTGTGGCAGGATGTCCTTGGAGCGTCGGAAGAGATCGAGAGGGTCGTCCTCGGCGGCGTCGGCCTGGGTGCTTTGGGCGAGCCGCGGAGCCGTCCGCTTGAACGGAAGAGCCTTCTTCTTTGCGGCGGCGGCCACGGGCTGCGTCCCGGGCTCGTTGTCCATGGTGGGCGGCGCAAGGCAGGGCCGTCTTGGAAGAGACGCGTCGAGCTTGCTGTGTCCGCGCCGCGAAGCACCACGAGACCAAGAAAGCCGATCGAGACGGGGAGAAAAAAAAGATCTCTAAGCGAGCTTCGATCCTAGCGGTCAAGCGAGACCGGAGTCTCTCTGAAACATGAAAAGCTCGAGTCCCTGAGGTAGGTAGGTAGGTAGGTAGTAGGTAGGTAGATGTGTATGAATTGCGTGAGGAAGTGGTGGATGTTTTGAACCCCCACCGAGTTTTGTTGATTCAAGAGCCTCGACCTGACGGCTCGTCCAGGCAGTCAATCATCCTACGTCGCCACCTTCTTCTCTGGCGTGGCCTTATTGACTCGAACAGTGTCCGTGTGCCATGAAATTCCTACACGGTAGACAATGGGGTGCAGGAGGTGGGCAGTGTTTCTTGGAGGAGGAGGAGGAGCAAGCTACTGCGTACGCAGTAGTTATGCGGGAAGCTCACAAGCTGAGGCTCAGATCTGTTGGAAAAGGAAACCAGGGCTGCCAAGAGCTGGAATCCCTAACCCTGGACATACCGTGCCATAGCAGCCCGGCGTACGCAGTACACAGTACGCTACACAGTAATTACACTCAGGGACCTGCTTCGTGCGACGCCATGAATCCGGGGTTCCGGGGTTCTGGGGACGGCGTCTCCACCCAACCTCCGACATGCGGCTTCCGGCAGAGTGGGTCCAGCCGAGGTATCTGGGGGAGGGTGGAGCTTGGGCCACGCGACTTCTGAGCAAACATCGCTTTCGTAGTTAGTGATTGGTATTTGAGCTTCTCACAGGCCCGTGGTCTGCAGGTTGGACAGTTGAACGCAAGGAACCCTAAGGTTGACCCATTTTCCGTTGGACCTGACAGACCATCCTCCTCGGCAGGACGGCCATCTGTTGTACCGTACTATACATAAATCCCTGGCCTTCTCTCCAGCCGTCCCGTCTCGCCTGCCAGAGCGACAGCTTCGCCTCTCTCATCATCGCCATGACCGTCCCCAAGTCGGAATATCTCAGCAACGCCTGGGCCGATGGCATCTTTGGTGAGTGGGCTCGCTCGCTCTTCACAAGCGCTCGCGCCGATTGGCACCCTCCCATGCAGGGCTGACGCTGACACGGCGCGCAGCCAACCGCGTCCTCTTCATCACCGGCGGCGCCGGTACCATCGGCAGCGCCCAGACCCGCGCCCTGGTCCACCTCGGCGCCGACGCCTGCATCATCGGCCGCAGCGTCGAGAAAACCGAAAAGGCCGCCGCCGAGATCGCCAAGGTGCGCCCGGGCGCCCGCGTCCTCGGCATCGGCGGCGTTGATGTGAGGAGCGTATGTAGAGAGACGTTGATTATAGATGCTCATGCCTGCAAACCACCGAGAGAAGGAACCCGCCGGCTAACGCGCACAACCTTGCCAGTTCGACGCCCTCAAAGCCGCCGCCGACCGCTGCGTCCAGGAGCTCGGCAGCATCGACTATGTCGTGTAAGCCTTCTTCTTCTTCTTCTTCTTCTCCTCCCTTTCACCCTCCATGCTGACTCGGCTCCAACCACCCGCAGCGCCGGCGCGGCAGGCAACTTCATCGCCCCGCTCTCGGGCCTCTCCACCAACGCCTTCAAGACGGTCATGGACATTGACGCCATCGGCACCTTCAACACCCTCAAGGCCACCGTCCCCCACCTCGTCGCCTCGTCGCGCCGCACCCGGTCCTCGGCCGCCCCGGGGGGCCGCTTCGTCGCCGTCTCGGCCACGTTCCACTACACGGGCATGCCCCTGCAGTCCCACGTCTCGGCCGCCAAGGCCGCCGTCGACTCCATCATCGCCAGCGCCGCGCTCGAATACGGCCCGCTCGGCCTGACGGCCAACTGCGTCGCCCCCGGCGCCATCGAGGGCACCGAGGGCATGGAGCGCCTCGCCAGCAGCCTCGTGACCCGCGAGGAGCGCGGCAAGGGCATCCCCAGCGGCCGCTGGGGCACCGTGCGCGACATCGCCGACGCCACCGTCTTCCTCATGAGCGACGCCGGGAGCTACGTCAACGGCACGACGCTCGTCGTCGACGGCGCCGGCTGGAGGAGGCAGGGCGGCCTCGAGGTGGGCTTGGACCCGGGCATGACCTATCCCGACTTCCTCGTCAAGGGGGAGATCAGCAAGCACCTGAAGGGGGGCAAGAAGGAAGGAGGCAAGGCCAAGTTGTGAGCGAAGCTGGTTGTTGGGTTGGCGTCGGGCGTGCAGCGGGGTACACCTCCTGTGGGTGAGCATCCGGAAGGCGGTGGGTTTTAGGGGACAGAAATAGCATCATTTTTTTTTTTTTGTTCTGCATTTAGGATCAGGTAGAAACAAGGCAATGGCATTTTTTTTCCCCTTGGTACCTAAGGCAACTTGGCTTTGGACTCCAACAACACACACATACACACACACACATCTTCCATATCTTGCATTCCACCCTTCGCCGATCGTCCATGTCCAAAACCCGGCCCCCCTCCCCCAAACCCACACTCACCCCCACGCCACAGGGGCCCATCCCACAGCCGAGCTGCTTGGAACGGCAGAAAGCCAAAGCCAGCCCTCTATTCAACGACGTGGAACCATCCACATCCGACTAGCGACTCCCGCGAGAGGTGGTCACCCGCGGGGAATTAAAACAAGGTAGGTGAAATGGGGTATGTGTGAAACAAAAAAAGGCACCGACAACCGTGGCCCAACACAACGACATGGTGGAAAGCATTCCCTGGCCCCGGCCAACCCCCCCCAAAAAATTAGACGTCAATAGGTTACTCGCAGATGGCCCAACCCAAGACACAAAGAACCAACCAACCCAACCCAACCCAACCCAACCAACCAACCCGACTCTCCACCTCGTCCGTCTTACCTGACCTTGAAGAAGGCCAGGATGTCGTTGCGGTGGAAGAAGCTGCGGAGGCGCTTGCCAAAGATATCTGGACGACCACGTTAGCGCTACCGTTCCCAAGGGCTGGCCGGACAGGCAACAAGAGGCGCCAAACGTACACATGGGGATGCTGAGCAGGCAGACGCCGAGCTGGATCGAGGCCAGGATGTTGAAGAGCGGCGTGGCCATGGTGCCCGTGGTGATGAGCCAGTCAAACGCCTTGAGGGTCAGGGCGAAGCTGAAGATGTTCTTGAAGATGATCATGCACGTGAAGCCCTCGATGGCAAGGTCGCCTAGGGGGGTGGGAGAAAAGTAAGCACCGTACGTCCATGCTTCATCTTCATCAAGGGGGGGGGGGGGGGGGGGGTTCCTTACGGTAAGCATCCACAATGTACAGCGAGCTCGCGACGGCGCCGATGACCATGCCGGCCACCTCGAGCGCGAAAAAGGTCAGCGGGACGGCGTAGTGGTACCTCCTCTCGAGCAGGCCGTCGACGGTCATGCCCCAGCCGTAGAGGCCGGCGCAGCCGATGATCATCTGGGGGATGACGAGGAGGATGCGGAACTCGGGCTCGTAGACGCCGTTGTTCCACTTGGTCATGAGGCGGGCGGTCCAGTCGGCCATGACGCCGGCGATGACGAAGCCCAGGATGGCGCCGATAAAGGCCGACGTGTAGGCGTAGCCCGTGTTGACCTCGCCCCACCACAAGGGCGAGCCGAGGAAGAACTGGGCCAGGATGACGCCGATGAAGACGGTCCAGCCGATCATCATGCCCTGGATCAGGCAGGCCCAGAGGAAGGCGGGCTGCAGGAAGAGCGGGAGCGGCCGCAGGAGCAGCTTCCAGAAGCTCTCGTCCGTCTTGCGCCCGTTGAAGAGCGCCAGCGACTCCTTGAAGGTCGCCTTGGCCTTGGGGGCCGCCTCGGCGGCGGGGGTCTCGGTCTGGGCGGTGCTGGCGTCGCCGCTGCTGTCGTGGGAGCGCGCGTTGGACGACGGATGCTCGGCGCGGCCGTCGAAAGGAGCGCCCTCGGCGTTCGAGGGCGGCTTCTCGAGCGCGTCCTGGGCGCGCGAGGGGCCGGCCGTCGCGGGGTTCTCGCGGTCCAAAAAGTCGAGATTCAGGGTCGTGTCGCGGCGGTAGGCCATCTCGGGGCAAAAAAAGTAGACGAAGGGCAGGCAGACGCCGCAGAAGATGGCGACAAGGTGAAAGGTCCACCACCAGCCGATCGAGTTGGTGATCTTGCCGACGAGGATGGGCGTGAAAAAGGCGCCGCCAAACACGGCCAGGTTCGTGAAGGCCATGCGGACGCCGCGTTCCTAGGTCGTCGTCGTGTGAGCGCGCTTGCGTTTGTCTCGCGCAGGCATGATGCGAATGGCACCATGTTCCTGGTCCTCCATTGTCCTCCTCGAGGCACTTACGTGGACATAGTACAAGTCGCCGACGGCCGCGTTGACGAGCGACTCGAACGGGGCGGTGGCGATGCCCTGCATGACGCGCGAGGCGACGAAGCTGCGGTAGCTGTAGAGCGAGGCGCCGCCCCAGGCCGAGGTGACGACGAGCAGCACGGTGCCGAGGACGAAGAGATGGCGCTTGCCCCAGATGCGGCCCGTGGGGACGAACAAGAAGGCGCCGAGGCCGACGCCCAGGAGGTACCATCCGGTCAGCTCGGCGATGGCCGTGAAGTCGGTCGTGTACCACAGGGCCAGGGTCAGCGTGTTGGCGGCGAGGATGGGGCCGAGGCACGTGGCGAAGATGGCGACCATGGAGAGGATAAAGGTGATGAGGTCGCGCTTCCAAAGGGGCCAGTTGAGCGGGTCGTTGGGGTCGTCGGACGGCTGAGGCACGAGGATGATGGGGACAGGGCCGCTCGTGTCGCACTTGAGGCCCTCGGCGCCGTCGGCGGCGTATTGCGGCCGCTCGGGATCGTCAAAGTAGCGGGTCGTCCCTTGCGAGCGAAAAAGACGTCAGCGAACCGGTCCTGCTGGCTCTCTGCATGCCGGCGCAGAGGCGCCCAAGCCCATGCATAATTTCTTCATACCTGGGACATGGGACATGACCCGGTCCTCGAGAACTCCCAACCCCATCGTGACGGCGGTTGGTGATGTCGTCTGCAGGCGATGCGCAGATGGGGGGAGCGAAGGAGGAAAAGCTGTCGGTCGGTGTCCGTCTCGTGAGCTGAGCGCGACGTTGGGGTCAAGAGCGCTGCATGACACGCATGACCTTTGGCGGTGACGGCGGGTGATGTCGACCGATGGTGTTGTTGGATTTAATTGCCTGTTGACGGGTGGAAGGGGTGTCACCCATGTAATGCAGAATGCAGGATTCTTCCTGGGGGGGGGGGTGGGGGGCGCGTCCGCTGAGAATGCAACCGCGCAGCGGACCCCAAGTCACCTTGGGGACACCGCCAACCCTGAGGGACGCAGCCTTTAACCCTAGAGTCCATCGGGACCTCTCCGTGCCTCGCTGCCGGCCTACCCCCCCTCCGCCCCACCCCCGGGTCCCCGGGCTGCAACTCACCCCCGAAGGAACCCGCAGCACAGCACGAGAGCACGAGACAGGCCAGCAGCTGCCAGGTGGGTCAGCCTAACACTTGGCCGGCTGCCCCGGCCGCCAATCCCATGGCCTGCACCGCTGTGGGCTTTGCAAGCCACCGAGACGGTCTGAGAGCGAATCATGGCCGAGTGACGGCGCAGAGCGGCATTTGTGGTGTCTCGAGCAGAGACTCCGAGACGCAGCGCGGCCTCCTGACGAATTTGGGCAGCTTGGGAACCCGTGGAGGCTTCCATCGGTTTGTTTCGAAGCCCGCGGGAGGCGTTCGTGAGGCCTGGTCGGGGGGTGGTTCTCTTGATTGTGTCACCATTGTACTGTGTACACAGTATGTGTGTTGTCTCTGCGGTGGGTTGGCTTCCAAAGGAATGAAGGAATGTCGGAGTCATTGCTTCTGGCTCTTTTGATTGTGGCGCCGATCCCAGCCCGTCCAACAACCCACAACCCGACACACCCTTTTGCCAACGGGAACAGGATCCACGCCATGTTACTACCGTGTCTTGTCCTGGTACATTCGTGTGTGCGCAGTAAGGATGTTGAACCTTACTACTAGAGTATACTGCGTAGTAGTTATCTGCGAGGCGCTCCCACGCTCGGACCGGGCGGTGACGGGAGAGATCAGCAAAGGTGTATGTGTGTACTACAGTATGTACTGCGTACGTACACTACATACCGCGTCACTCGGTACGCGCTCGTGTGTGTACTCGCGGTATGTACACAGGCGGTCGGTCCGTCCGAAAACACCATGAGACACCCATGCCGCCGTCGCAAGGATTTTTCGTCTAGTTCACTACTGTGCATGGACGGCGCTGGCTGACATGCTGTCGCTAGCCTGGTTCCTTCTTCTCGCGCCTCCCAGGCCTCTGCGAAGGATTCAACGATGGCATGCCCTATTGGATCGCGTTTCACCCTGGTGGTTGGGCTGTTGCTGGCAGCAGCAGCCTCCGCCTCGTGGGAGCCCAGAGCCAGAGCCAGAGCCTCTGCGTCTGCATGAACCCCCCACCAAGATGCAGGCTTCATCCGTGTCTCGGTTTCTTCAAAGCGAGCTGCTGGAAATGGCCCTGTGTCCGAGGGCGGATTGGCCCGGCGGAGAGAGAGCTCGGCGGCTTGCCTCTCTCGGCGGGCATGGACCAACCCAACCAACAGCAACAACAAACACACCACCACACCCACACCGTGGCCCAAACAAGCGACAACTGCTCTCACGGGTTCGCCTTTGGGTTTCTTCAGCCTATGTTTTTTTTTTTTTTTTTTTTTTCATTGTGTCCAAACACATGCATATATATATACATGCTGAACGGCAAGAAGCCTCGGGAACACTTTGCACGAGGGCGCCATCGGGGTTCCCTTTTCAGAACCAGCCTGGACTTGCTGTTATAGTACACGCGTGGAAAGTCATGGTTGGAGGGTGGGATTGCGGCTGCTCTGCACGTCCTCTGCTCGCGTGCGTGACCATTGGTCCCGTCTGGGGGAGAGACCTTGTGAGCCGACGGCCGCCGCCCTTGACCGGGGGGGGGGGGAGAGGCGAACAGGGGCGGGACGCGGAACGGACGGGGAACGGGGGTCGTCACTCCAACCGGGGTCATCCAATGATGGAAAGCGATTGGGTTGGAACGCACGATCGCCTTCTGGGAAAAGTGGAATCGTGGCTTTCGGTTCCTGGCGTGGTGCGGTGTCGGGGTATTCAGGTATTTAAACGCCGGGGCGTCGTGTCACGGTTCATGCCCACCGCGCGAGCTCGTCCTGTTTTGACTTGGTTTCTTGCTTTTCACAGGTTCGTGTTGCCTCCTTCACAGAACTTACACAGCAGTTGTCCCTGGTCCCCCCTTGGCTTGAGAGAGAGAGAGAGAGAGAGAGAGCGTGTGTGTGTGTGTGTGTGTGAAAGAGAGAGAAAAACAACTCGTCCTGACCTCCAGACCCAGGAATTGCCCTACGTATAGTACAGACCTGCGTCGTCCAGTCCAACCTCCCGGGTTCCCATTCACCACGCCACGCCACCGCAACCATGAAGGTCTTCGCTGCTCTGTCCGCCCTCGCCCTCGCCGGCACTGCCCTGGCCCAGGGCGCTGGCGAGCTGCCCACCTGCGCTGTACGTGCTCCCCCAATGCCCCTCCAACGGGGGTTCACGTTCACACGGCATCTTTCCCCGAGGCGAGAGACAAGAGAACGCTGACGCCACTCCCCTGCTACACAGCAAGATTGCGCCACCGGCTTCCTCGAGTCCGGCATTGGTGACTGCGGCCGCAACGATGTTGCTTGCATTTGCCGCAATAGCCAGTTCCTCGACGACATTGCCTGCTGCCTTACCTCCGTGTGCGACGCCGCGGACCAGGCCAAGGCCGTCGAGTTTGCTCTTCAGGTGAGTCGGTTTTCTTTCTTTTCTTTCTCCTTTTCTCAACAACAACAAAAAAAAAAAGGATTCGAAGGAAAGAAGAGAGAAGCATCGCTAACCCCCGACTTCTTTCACCACCCGCAGCTCTGCCGTGGCTTCAAGGTGACCGACCTCCCCTCCACCGTTACCTGCGCCAGCACCGCCTCCTCCACCGGCGCCGCTGCCACCACGTCCACGGGCGACGCCGCCGCCACCACGACGGCCGCCCCGACCACGGCCGCCGCGACGACCGACGCCGCCCCTGCGAGCACCGACGCCAGCAGCAACCTTGGCCCCCGCCCCACCGCCGCCGCCGCCGGTCTGGGCGCCATCGGCGGTATCATGGCCGCCGTTGCTCTTCTCTAAGCGGGGCGGAGCGAGCGAGGCCCGCCGGGTTGCAACGCAGAACAAGAGCAGCTCGTTGGGACCACGCGAGGTGGGGTGGCGGTGTGTCGCGGGGCGTGGCGGGTTGGTGGATAGCTGCATCCCATGTTGGACAGGCCGGATGGCTGCATGATCTGACGTAGCGGGTTGCCTTGTGTGGCGACGTCTTGCGCAAGCTTCCTCCTGTCCCACCGGGGAAGTGATATGCGCGCGACTGCGTCCACACGCGGCCATCTTGATCTCTGCCCAATCTTGCTTCCCTACCTACTTGCAATGGCCTTTGGGGCAAACCACAACCTTGGTGTGGTGGGGGGGGGGGGGGGGGGTGTATGTACATAGCCATCTCCAGAGAACTCGGCTTATCGATAATATTTAATGCCGTCAACCCTCCATTATCGCTGGTGCATGGATCCAATGCTTGCTCGCTCTCGTCAAAAAGACAACGGTTTTCTTCGTCCGCAACCTTGGTAGAGGGAACCGCCCCCCCGTCATCATCAGCCCCCCAAGCAAGAACGACGACAACAACAGCAATGACACGCACAGATGATCCCTCTCCTCCGCCGGTCCTCGGGTATCAATAACCGCCACTTTCGCTCAGAAAATACCCCAGCTCTGCTTCCCTCCTCCTTCTCCTCCCCTTCCGTCCAGAAGAAAAAAAACAAGGCTCTCTCAGTCAGGCCGTCTTCCCGCCAATCTTGCGAATCGTCACCTTCCCGTCCCCTCCCAGCTCCCACCCGACGCCAAACTCCCCGACCAGCTCCCCCCACCCCCTCCCGGTCCACTCCTCCACCACCCCGCTCGGCAGGCTCAGGTACGCCCTCCCCACCGCCTTGAGCACGTGCGCCGTGACGCGCTGGTCCGCGAGCGCCATCAGCCGCGCCTGGTACCCGTCCGCGTGGCGCGCGAGCAGCCGGCGGAAGGCGACCCAGTTGTCGGTCGCCAGGGCGCGGAGGGTCGCGGAGGCGAGGTGGAGGTCGGGGGCCCGGAGGCGGCCGCGGTGCCGGTGCAGGAGGGAGTAGGCCTGGAGCAGGTTGGACTGGCGGCATGAGGTGTCGAGGATGAGGTACGTCAGGATCTCGGTGAGCTCGAGCGGGGTGAGGTCCGAGTCGGAGGGTGTGCTGCTGCTGCTGCTGCTGCTGCTGTTGTTGTTGTTGTTCGGGGCGGTGTCAGTGGTGGCGGCGGTGGTGGTGGGTGAGGGTTCGGTAATAGGGTTGGCCGCGGTGAATCGGGTGTTGCTAGATCCGGACCAAGAGCGGGAGCGTCGGAGATGGTTGGGTTCGGCCTCTTGTTGTTCTGCTTCTTCTTGTTGCCGTTCTTGTTCCTGCCGTTGCTGTTGTTGCTGGCGCTTATCCTCTTTCTTCTTCTTCTGCTGCTGCTGCTGCTGCTGCTGCTGCTTCTCCTGCTCCTCCTTCCCCTGAGATAGCTGGCGCTGCTGTTGGATCTGCTCTTCGACGTGCCGCCTGACCAGGTAAGCCAGTGACGGGTGGTACGTCTCGTAAGCCCCCGCGAGGATCCCCGCACGCGCGGAAAAGAGAAACACCTGCGTGGAGAAGTGGTCTCGGCGACGAGAGGCGATGATCCCCTCGCGAAGCTTTCTAAGGGCGGAGAGGATGGCGTCGAGTTCGGCGGCGGCTTTCGCGTTGGCGTCTGCGTTTCTATGGAGGCCAAGAGGGGCCCTGGCGGCGCCTGCATCCGCGGCAGACCCAGCCGGGTTGTTGGGGGCCGATCCGGGTTCGGAACGGGCGTGCGCCTTGAGCGGCGGCGGTGACGAACGTGTTTTTGTTGCTGTTGCTGATGTTGCTTCGGCCATGGCATGGCGGGCAAACTGTTTCTGCAAGGTATCGCTGTCGCCAGCGTCGGCGCAGAAGGCAAGGTAGCGCGAGACAATCAGAGTATAGTATGACTCTTGGACTCGGTGCGAGAGGAGTCTGATCCGAGGGCCAGTCAGCATCTGCGGGAGACGATATCACGAGCGCTTTAGGTCGGGCATCTAGGCAAAAGACAGGCAAACCTCTTCTCGCCCTTGGATGGCAACCCATATTCGGCGAGAGGGTCCTGCTCGATAGGCTTCAGGCGGCCCTCTCGCCCTGGTGGCGGTCTGCGCCCTTGGGGCGGTCTGTAGGGTCGTCGCGACATTGATGGGGGGCTCTCTATGTCGATAGGGAGTTTTGGATGTAGTGTGTGTAGAGGACGGAACGGTCGGTTTGGTTGCTGAGATGCCCGGCCTCATGCATGAATGCCCCGCTATGCACAGAGCATGAGGGGCCGTCAGTTAATTAGTTACTGTGTACACGGCGGCTGCTCCATCCAGACTATACGTACAATGGTTACCCACCTAGCCAACCCCAAAATGTCAGCTTGATAGAAAGGTAGGTAGGTGGTCAAAACGAGAGAACGGTAAAAAAGAGCCAAAGAAGGAAGAATAGAAGATAGATAAATAAATACATCCAGCAACGCGAAAAAAAAAAAAAAAAACACAGACAATTTCTGTTTGTTTGCACTTGAACAATGTTGGTCGATCTGGTCCTGTCGGGTGCGTGTGTGTGCGTGTGTGTGTGTGTGTGACCCTCTGCTTGAAGAGGTGGGTGCTGCAAGCCTATGTAGGTAGGGAGCTGCTAACGAGCTTGCTGACACTCAGGTAGCATCAGTAGAGCTCCAGGGTTGAGCAGGTGGCTGCCACTGAAACCCTGGGTGTGTACATCAGGCACTTACACAGACACCGGAGCAGGGAAAGACACGACACCAGCAACCCGGCACTTGGAGAAAGTCAATTCCAACGCCAATATTACAGCGATGGGAGCATCCACAGAGGAGCCGTGACAAGTAGGGACCCAGGTAAGGTATATAGTTCGTCTACACATAGACAAAACGTCCTCAGAACCTTAACAAGACACGGATCCTGTCCATCGGTCGGAATCGCCCCCCAAAGACGCGCCGGAGCGGGGCCGACGGCCGGGATCCGTTCGGGGTCGGGTGGATGCCGTTCGACCTCGGCTTGTCCTAGTTCGGCTATGCAGATGCAGGTACTATACCTCCGTCCGTCTCATTCATTGACACGCACTCCCGCTCTCAACAACCACCCATTCGTACACGACGCCTGCTGTTTTGGAAGACCGATCCCATAACCATCCAAAGAGCCACCGCCACCGCCATTGCGATTGCCATTGCGATTGCCATTGCCATCACCATGTCCGACCGCCTCGCCCAAATTGCCCGCCAGCTCAACTACCCCCGCGGCCTGCTCGCGGGACAGGTCGCCATCATCACGGGCGCCGGGCAGGGCATCGGGGCCGAATGCGCGCGGCTCTTCGCCAACGAGGGGGCGCGCGTCGTGGTGTCGGACATTGACGGCCCCAAGGCGGAGGAGGTGGCGGCGCGGATCCGGGCGAGCGGCGGCGAGGCCCTGGCCGTGGCCGGCGACCTGCTCCGCGACGAGGCCATCGCGGACCTGGTGAAGAAGGCCGCCGAGTTTGGAGGGGGAAAGATTCACATCCTGGTGAACAACGCCGGGTTTACTTGGGATGCGGTGATTCACAAGGTCAGGCGGAAGCAACCTCTCCCTTGCTTTGGTGCCTTTGGCCCCCGGACATCCCGCGCGGGCCGCGGCATCGGGATCCAGGAACCCTGCTCACCTCAAGACCCAGATGACCGACAAGCAATGGCAAACCATGCTCCACCTCCACGTCACCGCCCCTTTCAAGCTCGTGCAGGCCCTGGCGCCCTACTTCCGCGTCAAGGACGGCGAGCCCCGCAACGTTGTCAACATCTCGTCCACCTCGGGCCTGCACGGCAACGCGGGGCAGGCCAACTACGCCGCGGCCAAGGCGGCCGTGGTCGGCCTGACCAAGACCATCGCCAAGGAATGGGGCCCGGCCTTTGGCGTGCGCGCCAACACGGTCGCGTTCGGGCGCATCGAGACGCGCCTGACGGCGGACAAGGAGGCTGGCGGGTTCATCGAGGTGGACGGGCAAAAGGTGGCGTTGGGGATCCCGGCCAAGCAGAAGAAGGCGGGCGCCGCCGCCGGGGCGGAACAGTTTGCGGACATCCCGCTGCGAAGGGCGGGGACGGCGACCGAGGCGGCGAGCGCCGTGCTGGCGATCGCGTCGCCGTTGAGCTCGTATATTTCGGGGCAGACGATTAGCGTGACAGGCGGGAGGAACATTTGAGCTGTAGCGGCGATCAGAGGGACGAGAAATGTTTTGGAAACAGGACCGGTCCGATTCCATCTAGCTTGTTTGTATACCACCATTGCTGAAGCAAACCCACCCACACGCGCACAACTCCATACCAACCCCGCGTCGTCATGTCACTACAAAAATTGTACACGCAACAACAACAAAAAAACCCAAGAAATAGCACAAATCAGAGAGTACAGAATCAACGACAACCACGGCTTTCCTTCCGCCTCCCTCATTGCTCATCCATCCCCTTAGACCGTCCACCACAGCTTCAGCACGCCCTTTGCATACTCGACAATCTCCTCTCCTCCCAGCTTGCTGTCGCCATACACCCGATCGACAAACGAGATGGGCACCTCGCCGATAGAGTACCCCTTGGCCTTGGCCGTCACGGCGAGCGCCATCTGCATCGTGAACCCCCGCGCGTCCGTCTGCGCAAACAGCTTCTCGAGCACCGCGCGCTTGTACAGCCGGAAGCTGCCCGTCAGGTCGCTCACGCCGGGGCGGAGCACCGTGTCGGCAAAGATGTTGGCGCCCTTGCTGGTCAGCTTGCGGCGCAGGTCCCAGCCGTAGACGCCGCCGTCGCCGGCGTAGCGCGTGCCTGTCACGATGTCGTAGTCGTGCTTGCGCTGCAGGTCGATCATGCGCGGGATGAACTTGGGGTGGTGCGAAAAGTCGGCGTCCATGATGATGATGAAGTTGCCGCGGGCGAACTGGAGGCCGTGGACGTAGGCGGTGCCGAGGCCGAGCTTGCCGGTGCGCGTCTGGAGCTGGACGTGCGGGGCGTAGGCCTTGACGAGCTGGCGAGCGACGTCCTGGGTGCCGTCGGGCGAGCCGTCGTCGACGATGACGAGCTCCCAGTCGAGGTTGCTGCAGGGTTGGAGAGATTAGTTGGGAGAAGCAGGCATGGGAAAAACCAAGCCGGGGGGGGGGGGGGGGCAGAAAGGAAGAGAAGGAGGGAGAGACGCACTGCGCGCTAAACGTCTTGTTTAGAAGCCATGTGATGATGGGCAGGTTCTGGCGTTCGTTATAGGTGGGCAAGATGACCGAGTAAACGTCCTTGCTGTCCTTTCCGGCCGACGGTTTGGAGGGCGCCATGGTGGATGGCTGTGTGTGTGTGTATGAGAGAGAGAGATGGCAGTGGCAGTGGCAGCAGGCAATTGCCGATGGGCAATGGGCAATGGACAACGGATAATGGGATTGTCGTCACCCTAGGTGGTTTTGGTCTGTATAGCAACAGCAATCAAAGATGGGAGATGATGGACGAGGAGGATAATAGATTGGAAAGACGTCAAAGTTACCGTCAGGTGGCCACTTTTGGGCCGACGCGACACGAATGGCGATGTTGCATGTGCAGGGGGGGGGGGGGGGGTGAGCACCCCTGCCCCCTGCCAAGACGCCCAATACAATGCCTTCGAGTCAAGAGAACCCACCACTGTACTTCGTACATGCGAGTTAGCTACCACCTACCGTACCTAACTATCGGTAATACACAGTAAGGCACTGCTTGTGACGACACCATCATGACCTCCCTCGGGTCCATCCAGAGAACTTGTAACCATGAAGCCGGGCATGGAGAAAACACGCGAAATCAGAGTAAAAGAAATGGAAGAAGATAGAAAAAAGTAGTTTGATCACATCCCCTTTTCGCATACTGCTTTTCTCCCACCCAATTGACCTTGCGTCAGGTCCTCAATCTAGGTAACTACACATCACCTTCGGCATCTCGTAGACGAGCACCGCACCTGGCCCCGACAACGGGCCATCTTTTCAACCCTGCCATTGTCATACACGATACACATCGCTTGAAATCATAAGCAAACCAAAGCCCCGAGGCTGTTACATTACGCTCGCCTCCAAACAGCCAACCACCAGCAGAGCCGAGCTGGCTTTTATAAGAGAAAAGCGCTCGTCATGATCATGCATCATGATGGGTATCATGTCCAACCCCCATCATCCTTTTCATTACCACCAACAGCCACACCGCTTTCCCACCCCCGTTCTTTCCAAACTCATCCACCAACCACCCCCCTTCACGACGACCTCTCCTTCTCCTGCGTCGTAGGCGTCGTCGTCCCGGTGGTTCCCGCCGCAGCCTGCGAAGAAGCCGGCAGCACCGGCCCGGGCGTGCTCGTCCCGTTTCCATTCTTCGGCATCGTTGTTGCCGGGGTGAGCGGGCCGGCCGACTGGGCTTTAGACCTGGACTCGGTCCTGCTGCCCACGCTGAACGTCCTGCCGAAGCTCAACCAGTTCTTCACAGCGCCCATGCCTTGGCTCTTGTAGAACTTCTTCGCACCCTCCTCGCCCTGACTCCACGGGCCCTGGACAACCTTGTGGTCTTCGAGGATGCCAAACCTCCGCTTCACCCACTTCCACGCCTCAATGCCAAAGACGTACAAGATGGTCATGCCAATCACCACGCCCCATTCCCAGCTGATGGACGTGTGCTTGAACACGTCGCGGTTGAGGTAGGGGATATACACCGTGGGGAAGACGCTGACCAGGCCAATCAGGACCGCCCAGAACAAGAACCGGTTGTTGTACAGGTCCTTGAACAGCGGGAAGCGCGACGGATCGTCCGGGTTCAACCTGAACATGGACCGGCGGATATCCTTAAACTCCCACGCGCTGAGCAGGATCAGCCATGTCAGCTCTGCAAACACGGCCGCCCGGGCGCGGAACACGGGGATGCACGACTCCGAGTACGCGCGGTTGCAGTCGTGACCGAGATTGCCGCCGTACTTTCCGTAGACGACAATGACGAAGGTCATGAGCGTGCAGATGCCCATGAGCAGACCGTAGACCAGCATGTCAACGAGGATCTGGTTCGTGAAGACGCCGCGCCGCTTGTCATGGGGCGGCTTGCGCATCACCTCGGCGCTGGCCTTCTCGCGGCCAAGACCAAAGGCGGGGAAGGACGAGGTGACCATGTTGATCCAGAGAATCTCGAGCGGGGAGATGGGGAAGACGGAGAAACCCGACTCGTCTTGGAAGCCGAGACCCGCGATGAGCAGGATGACTTCGCCGACGTTGCTGCTCAGGAGGTGGAGGACGAACTTCTGGATGTTGGCAAACATGCGACGTCCCTCGCGGATGGCGGCAACGATCGAGTTGAACTTGTCGTCAGTCAGGACAATCTTGGCGGCCGACTTGGCCACGTCGCTGCCCGAGCCCATGGCGATACCAACGTCTGCCCGGCTCAGCGACGGCGCGTCGTTGACGCCATCACCCGTCATGGCCATGAACGCATCGCGCCTGCGCAGAGCCTCAACCATTCTCGTCTTGGTCTCGGGCGCGCAGCGAGCGATGACGAGCGGCAGCTCCTCGAGCGCGTCGATCTCTTCGTCGGTCATCTTGTCGAAATCCGTGGCCTTCATCACGACCGTGCTCGCCACGTTGGCGGAGAGCACGCCCTCGTTGCTCGGCAGGATGCCGACCTCCTTGGCGATGGCCTTGGCCGTCTCCGGGTGGTCGCCGGTAAGCATGTGCACGCGGATGCCAGCACGCGAGCAATCAAAGATGGAAGGCGAAGTCTCACGCCGGGGAGGGTCGTAGATACCCGCAAGGCCGAGCAAAACGAGATCCTTCTCGACGCCGGCGCGAGCCGCATCCTGGGCAGGGCTGGTCTCCTCGTCCTCGCCAGCGGGGGCGGGAGCAGACGACTCGGGAACGTACTTGCCCGCCGGCCAAGGGCGGTAGGCCACGGCGAGGACGCGCTGGCCCAGAGACGCGAACTTGGTCATCTGATCGAGGATCTTGTCCTTGAGCTCCTGGGTCATGGGCTCCTGGTTGTCACCCGCGCCCACGTGGGTGCAGAGGTCGAGGATGCGCTCGACGGCGCCCTTGGTGAAGACGACGCTCTTCCCAGCCTCGAACCCGACGTCGTTGCCCTCGGGCACGTCGTAAATGACCGACATGCGCTTGATGCTGCTATCAAAGGGGAACTCGGCCACCTGCTTCCAGCCCATGGCCTCCATGGCCTTCTTGTTGCGGTCGTAGCGGTGCGTGAACACTTGAAGCGCAATCTCGGTCGGCTCGCCCGTCGTCTTCCAGGCGTTCTCGGCCTCGTCGTAGCGCACCGTCGCCAGGTTGCATAGCGCCGCCGAAAGCAAAAACATGCGCAGGGCCGGGGTGAGCTCGGCCATCTTGGCCGGACGCTCCGGCTTGGGGTTGAGCTTTTCGTCGGGCACGCCGTCAAACTTGATGGCCTGGGTCGTACGCTCCTGGTCGAAGTCGCGCTTCTTCTCCTCAACCTCTTCCGTCTTGTCATGGACGGTGCCCTTGTACGGGTCGCTGGGGTCGGACGAGCCGCGCACCGAGAGCACGGCGGACGGCGGCAGCCACACGTTCTTGACAATCATGGCGCCCTGCGTCAGGGTGCCTGTCTTATCGGAGCAGATGTTGGTGACTCCGCCGAGGGCTTCGAGAGCGGAGAGATCGCTGTGGAAGGTCAGCAACATTCTGGGCAACACCAAAATCCTCTAAGGCACCTACCGAACGACCACGTTGGCCTTGCGCATCACCGTCGTGGCGACGACCATGGAGATGGTCAGGACCGCAACGAGCGACTCCGGGATAATGGCAATACCCGTCGAGATGGCGTAGATGACGACTTCGTTGGGCACGACGAACTTGTTGACGCCAAACACGATGACGGCCAGCAGCAGAGCGCAAAAGAAGAGCAGGTAAGCCAGCTTGGCCAGCTTGATCTGCAGCGGAGTGCCCTCGGTCAAGCCCAGGAACTTGCCTAAGAAGTCGTAGGTCCGCCGGAAAGCGCCCTTGACAGGCTGCGCCTTGCCGTACTTCTTCCAGTTCATGGAGCGGCCAGGCTTCCTGTTCTTCTTGGAAGTGGACGCGGCGATCTTGCCGACCTCGGTCTTCATTCCCGTGGCGATGACGATGCCGCGGCCGCGGCCCTTCCGCACGATGGTGGTGGCGTAGGCAATGTTGATGCGGTCACCAATGCCAACCTCCTCGTCGGTGGTGGCCAGCGTGTCGGTGCCAGGGACCAGGATGTCGTTCTCGACGCGCTTCTCGACCGGGATGGCCTCGCCCGTGAGCGACGACTCGTCGCACTGCAGGTTCATGGCCTCGAACATACGCAGATCGGCAGGAACGGTGTCGCCCATTTTCAGGTAGACAATGTCGCCGGGGACAACCTCGAAGCTAACAAGGGGTTAGGGCCGGGGCGAGAACACCGCGAGAGCGCAGAAATAACCCACTTTGGAATGACAATGGTCTTGCCATCGCGCAGGACGGTGGCGCTGGGCGAAGACAGGGCGCGAAGCGCATCCATCTTCTTCTCGGCGCCGTACTCTTGCCAGAAGCCAATCGTGACATTGAGCACAATGACCGCGGCGAGGACGCCGCCTTCGATGTAGTCATTTACGCCGAAACTGAGGGCCATGGCGAAGAAGAGGACCTGGGGGAGGTTTTCGGTCAGCGTCCCTCACATCTTCTCGGCCAGATCTCCCTCGGGCCCCCACCCAGAGGTGGCCAATGGCACAGTGACAAGGACAAACGTACCAAGATCATGGCATTGCAGAGCTGCCGGATAAAGATGGTGTACCAGGCGACACTACCGCCCACGTCGAGCTCATTGGGCGGGTACTTTGATTGCAGCTCGGCCACCTGGCCCGACGTCAGGCCTTTGTCGACATTGGTGCCGGTGGCCTTCTCGACCTCGGGGATCGAGAGAAGAAAGGGATGTTTTGGAAACTCGGCTGCCATCGGATGCGGGGGGTGGATACAGGGTACCCTATGCAACGGAGGCGGACGAGTTCAAGGAGGAGGGAAACGCGACGAAGAGGACCCAAAGCGGCAACCACCGTGCGGCATTGGCAAACGGAATGTGGACAGAGGGGTCAGAGCAAGGGCGGGAGAAGGGTTCCCGTCGTGTAGGGAACAATTGCCCGAGGAGAGAGAGGTCCGCGTGGGACTCTGCTTAAAAAGAGCCGGTATTCTGTATTAAGGCGGGTCGATCAGTCAAGCTCATTGAAGGGGGAGGCCGGTGTTTTGGTGGAAGTGAGAGGGATCAGGTTCATGTATGTACCTACCCAGCTATCACCTGAGTGAGGTTCGGCAGGTGATTGGATGATGGGAACCCAGATTATGGGTTGAAGACTATGACGACAGCCCAGAGAAAAAAAAACAAAAAACAAAAAACGGGGGGGACGTCAAGGAATGGGGAAGGGGCGTGTCTTTGTTTAAGTACCTGCACGTGCGAAGAGATTCCGCCGAGATCTACTGTGTAAGTACCATGGCTCCTTCCGCCAAGGTGAATGGACCAGAGTTCGGTCGAGAACCTTGCTGGGGAGGCCCGTCCTTGACGTTCTTTCATGTTCGCCAACGGCCACAACCACCCCCAACCTGGATGTGGCCAAGATCTTGGGACTTTCCATGACGCCGCCCCCGGCGCAAGCGGCTCACGGAATTGAGTGATCCCTCTCCCGCCCCCGGCAAAGCCAACAGCTTTTCGCACACCGACACCCGGACGCAGAAGCTGCACTTGCTGTGAAGTCCTAGTACGTGTATGCGCCGGGACGGGACCAGCTCCGAAGCCGACAAATCCTCATCCTGGTCGCTGGCTCGTCGGCACGGATGCCAGCGACGACGTACGTACACAGTACGGCGTACAAGGACACCACCACGCTACGCGCGCTTCGCTTCGACACGGCTGCGTGGTCGTTGTGTGCCAGATGCCCCTGCTGTGGGGCATCAGCGCCACCAGGGCCGCTGATAACGTTCACTTGATGTGCAAATCGGGTGGCAAGAAGGCTACGCAGGGCGTCATCAGTGCTTAGCCTTCACAGGCCGGAGCCCGTGCCTTGGGGCCGTTTGGGCGTGTTGGGAAGGCGCGCGGGGCGGATCCGACTTTCCACTCCACCGGACCCGTATCTTGGCCCCCCACCGTCGCACACAGCGCGGCTTTGTGATAGGGCAGCCTGTGGCTTACGAAACTCTAGACCAGGGTATTTAGCGCCTTGGCGCAGGCTTGGCGCCCGGTGGGCGGACCGCCAGGCTGTTTCCGGGCTTAACCATGCTTGCGGTGGCTACTCACGTGCCAGCCGAGCATTGGCGGGCTGGTGATCTACTGGTGATGTGGACATGAGATTGCATGTATTCCCCTGGTTGTGTTTTCCTTTTCTCACTTTTGTGGCTGGTCTAGTTTTTCAGCGGGCACTCCGAAACCTATACGGTGAGGCGTGCGGTGTAGCATCGCAGCGGTCGGCCATACCAACATGTTCGTCGTGCATGTCTGCTGCTGCATCGGTGTCCCGACAGGATGCTGACCGAGGTTTCGCTGGGGTCCGGGCATTGATTGGCTGGCGAAGTGGCTCGTCGTGAACAAGAAAAAAAAAAAAAAAAAAGAAGGTTCATGATTCTGACGCCTTCACTTCACCCAGCCGCCAACAGCCGGGGATGCCAAGGGCCCCCCCCCCCATCCGCCGCCCGGTGGGACCATGATGCCATGATGCAGTGGGCCATGGATTATGGATTGGGGCGTTTCCATCGTGGTCACGTAACCTCGGAGCGGTAATGCCGAGCCGTCTGTGCCACATTCCTCATCGTCGTCTTCGGCCGGACTGGCTGGAAATGCTGGTGATAACGTTAGATGCCAAGGGTGTTGGGTATTTGCCGGCACCGTCGGTGTGTGGTTCACGCGGGTAGCCGGACGGTCTTGCGTTGATCAAAATCTTGGGAGCTGCTGGAAAAGTCAGGTCCCGAATCCTTGGCTTGATCTTGGCCGAGTTGGGTTTGGCGGGGTTTGCGGGGTGAAGGACGGTTACAGCATCCAATTGACGAATCAGATCTCGAGATCAACACCATGCAGCAGCAAAATGCCCCTCCCACCCCCACCCCCCCCCCCCTTTCCATTGGAAAAAAAAAATCTGCCTATCGATCCCATGCCAACAACGATATCCCACGAAACCTAAGGTACCTATGTACCTACCTACCTACCCCGGGGGGTAACGGAAAGGATTGTTAAGACAATTCTGCCTTCTGGGGGCATTATCGCGAGATGAAGTGCAGATGGTTTGTGTCATGGAATCGTTGGTCAAGTTCCAGGTTGGAACCCCAGAGTGCACCCAGTCCCCCGACCCATCTTCCCGTCCCCTTCACATCACCGTGGAACCCCGGATCCTGGGGCTCCAGCTAGAGCATCTTCCGCGGCGTCTAACGTGTGCGATAGGTGACTCGGGAACAGCCGGTTGGTTGCTAATCGAGATGCCCGGATGTGCTGTTGCAGATGGAGTCTCTTCCTGGTCCCACCTGTCATCTCACACTTCTCTGCATGGTTCACTGCCACTCACACATCGCGATGGGTATCGCATATAATTAGTACGCAGTATGTATGTGCCCTATGTCTCCCCGTTACCTAACACAGTAGAGATGTGATAGGACAGGCGCCGCATTTGTGAGACAGCGATGACGGCGACCTTGCCATTGTGGCATTCGCAGCTCCATCCTTCCCTGGGCCCCCCCTGATTCGTCCGTGTCACCTAGCACAGTAGACCCGTTCCAGTCTGCCCGTCGTGACTCGCCATTTACATAGTCTCTCCGCGCGATTTCGCTGACGATCGAGGTGATCAACGCACCGTGCGTGTGTCATGGGGAGCTATGAGAGGGGCCGAGCCTCCGAGGAGGTATGCATGGCACTGTATATTCCCCTTGCTTTCTCTGTGCCTCGGTGACATCCCATCCCATCTTGGTGATATTCCATGATCCTCGTATTTCTGCCACTTTTCTGTCCATTTTCCCACCGACGTCTCAGTCATCCATCATCTCTCTTCCATACAACCCATCTCGATCCTGCCATCGGCCGCCTGTCTCTCCCGGAGGGTAGATACCGCAGTTCTCGGATCCCACGCAAGAGTGCCGTTTTATCCCACCGAGCCATCGCACGCCAGTCCACTCTTACGTCATCGCCGCCATGGCCGCCGAACTGGAGAAAGGTAAGATGCTGCGCCCGACTCCAACGCGACATCATGCCGGGGTCTACACAGTGGAGACGGCGTATAATGTGGAATGCGAGATGCACGCTGCGGCACTTGACAAAGAAAACCCCATGCTGACGCGTGACCTCCTTGTTCCGATGCACACATAGTCGCACAAAACGATCGGTCTGCTGGATCGACTGCGGCTGCAGCTACTAGCGTCGCGGAGATTCCGGCGCCGGCGCCACCCGACAAACCCTTCGAGAAGAACGTGTCTGTCGAGACGGAGGCTGGGACAGGCGGAGTTGAAGGCCCAGTTCCCGCCCCAGAGGACGCTACGTCGGATGTGAAAACCAAGGAAGCCGGCGATGATGTTTCAGCCCCGGTTCTTGCCGAGCCCGCGAAGTCCGGGGACGGCGAAACTGAGCCCGGCGCCGCTGCGGCGGAGAAGACGGTCAACGTTGGGGAAAGTGGAGACACGGAGCCGGAGAAAGGAGCCCCTACGCCGGCGGAACTCGCCGATGTGACCGAGGCAAAGACATCGGCAGCTGAAGCTGCTGCTACCGGCGGCGAGGCCTCTGAGGCGACCAAATCAGCCGTGGAGGTCCCATCCGGTCCGGAGCCAATCGCAGACCAACTCGCCGTCGACGCCAAGCGCGCCGAGAATCAAGATACGGAAATGAAAGAAGAGACCTCTCTCCCTCCCTCGACCACTGTCGCCCCCGATTTCGTGGCTGCGGAGGAAGGAAAGGCGGGTGTCAAGCGCAATGCGGAGGAGGTCGAGGAGGCTGAGAAGAGCGCAGAGGGCAGCAGCAGCAAGAAAGTAAAGACGGTAGCGTCGGAAGAAGCAGATGAGAATCCCCAAGAGGTCACTCCAGCATCTCCGACGGCGCTAGCAGAGGAGGACAAGGACAAAAACGGTTCCACCGCCGCCATCGCTACCGACACCGTCATCACCCCTCCCGCGACTCAACCCAACGGGAACGCCAATGGCAACGTCGAGGCCCCTGACGCTGGCAAGGAACAGCAATCACCTCCGTCTTCTGCCGGTAAGAAGGGGGGTCGTGGTAGGAAACAGGCTCCTGTTGCGGTTCCTGTGGGGAGGACCTTGAGGAAGACGAGGAGTCAGGGTCCTGCTGATGCTTGAAGTCCTCATGGGCTTCTGGGGGGATGGGCATGGCGGTCTTTTTTTGGGAATGTTTCAGTTGAATGGGTCTCTGTCACTCCATTCTTTCTTTCGTTCCCCCCCGCCTCTTCATTTTCCCCTCCTCTCTTTTGCTTTCTCCATTTAAAATCCCGCTTCTGAATGGGTTGCTATTTTCGCTTTTCATAGGCCAAGCTTCGATGGGGGGGTCCCTACAAAACATCCGGTAAGTGTCACAAGGTGGGACGGATTATGGCTAGCGTGATAGCAGGCGTTGGGTCATTGGGTCAGAATCTCTATCGGATCGTGTTTTTCACAACACGAGAAACGATCTTCTGCCACTTTAGACAACTTGGCTGAATCGGGAAAGGCTTGAGCTCTCCGTTGTGGCTGGGGAAGACAGGTTCTGAGCGGAGAATAGGGAATCTCACATGCGCTGATCAAGAAAAGGCGGCTGAGTTATTGACAACCACATAGCCCCAAAAAGAAGGTGGTTAAGGTGGATGGGCGTCCAAAAGCTATTCGCAAGATATAGGATATAACAGACGAACATTGTAACCTAGCAACTTGTCCAGTCATGAAACCGGCCGAGCACGCCCTGGGAGACACGAACAAGGAGCGAGGCGGATCACCGAGTCTAAGACACTTCGGGTTCGGTGGGTAGATAGGTACCTAGGTAAGCTAGGGCCGAGTCTTTGGGTTTACAAACATCGGAGGGATAACCCCTCACTTTCTGGAGCGATAGATGTGTGGCGTTGGGCAAGATAGGGCGGCCTGAACCAGCCTGGGCTGCCAACTTTGTCTTGTTTCGCAAAGCTCTGAATGTTTTGGGCCGAGGGATTGTTGTCTCCGGCGGACTCGAGTACCGTTTGACAGGGACTTCAGGATTATAATGCCGTGGATCATAAAAATTCCACCAGAAGCGTGGGATTGATCAAGTGCTCTCGTTGCCAATGCACCGATAAGCAATTCCAGCGCCTCGAGCCAAGTTGGCCTCGACACACCATATGCGGATCAACACGATCAACTCATCTGACTCGGAGCGATGGGTGATGTTGCCAGGTCACTTCTTCCGGAGCACCTACGGTGTAGTGTTTTGGGCCTGGACATACCTATCCTTCGGTTCTCTTCCCCGCGGGAGACTCGAGACATGGCCGCGTGCCGCCCGAAAGCCACGGTTGCTCATTGGCGATGGCTGTGCACTCACGTTACGTCTCAGCAAAAAGACTGGCGTACACTGTGTATGCTAGGGGATGGGACTTGTTGGTGGGCAATGTATGCTTCTGCTGCTGCCGAGCCTCAGCAGGATAAAAAGAAGCCAAAAAGACCAGAACGACACAACCTTACTGTGTAAGTTGTGAAGGCTTGTGAAAGCTGCACCCAAGTGCCCGTGGTGCATGAGAGCAGCCGCAGACCCGACGCCGCGGGAACCAATCCGGAAGTGGGGAGCCCCTGGCCCAGGCCCGGCCCTCAGCACCTACCATGGTTTCCTGATCCTGCTCATCCCAACATGGCCTGACGACTCGTCTTCAGCTCAATGGGTGTCCAGCACACGTTGCAAGCCCCAAAATGGCGCTCTGGCGTTGGGTTTCCGTCTCCTTAGGGCTGGAATTGGAGATCTTGGGGCTCGCACCAGGGAGAGCGCAAAGTCCCAGGTGCAGCAGCGGAGGCCGGTTCGATGTACACAGTACGTACCTACCCTGAAGCTCGTATTCTTGCTCCAGCTGACCCACCCGGTCGTCTGCCGGCTGGAGCCGGAGGGGCCCGGGTGGCAGTGTCGGACCGACCAAGGGAGGCAGGTAGTTAGTTACACGGTACACGGCGGCCTCCATTGGGTCGCAGGAGATGTCCCCTGGCCGCTGTTCATGCCGTTAATCAAGGTTTCTTGCACATTGCAAATCCATGGCATCTTTGCCCCAACCTCCAGGGACGTTCATTGTCCTCGGTGCGTTTCTTGGCGCCGGACGGCTGGCTGTTCTAAACAGGGACTTCGCGTCGTTCCAGAACCAGTCCTCATGCATCCCTGTTTGGCTCATCAAGACGCTTTTTTTCTTCTTTGCCCTTGGCGGGAGGATGCCCTGACGGGGGATCTGACACAACCATCTCCATACCGAGAATAGAACGACAGCCTTTCGACGGCCCGCTGAGCACTCAGCAAGATCGTCCTTGCATCTGTCTCACCCTCTCTCCTCTCTCTCCTCCAGGACCGATCATCGACCATCTCTCGCTTTGGTCGACTGTCGCTTGTCGCTCGTTTCTGACATCCACCGGCGCTTCCCCGGGGACCCAGTGATCAACGGTTTCCGTACCACGTACCCGACGTTTGACGCACCCAACTCATCCGACTCGCTCCCGCGGGTTCGATGTTTGGCACCGACCGACGAGTCCGCCTTCGCACTTGGCATTGATCTCGGCGACCCGGAGCCCACAGCAAACTTCACTCCCGTCCCTTCGAGACCGCATCCTTCGCTGCCCGCGGGGTGCAGATCTTCGATTGCTTGGTGTGTCACCTCGGGGAGCTTGGCAGCCGAGCTCCAAAAGAGGGGGAACCACACCACGAGGCAAACGACGTTTGTGCCTAGAGCCGACCGACCGGATACCAAGATCGATCCGCCCTTGGCTCGCTCTCGAACCGCTGCCCTCGAGCCTGATACCACGGCCTTCTTGGTGCCCTTCCGGGGGCATCAAGCGCTGACTTCCGTGCCGCCATGGAATCGCTCCGGGGGCTCTTTGCCAGGCAGGCAAAGTCCTCGGCTGACATCTTCCTCGAGCTCCTGTCCGACCCCTTCTCCTCGCAGTCCAGGGTGCGTATGACCCGTTTCTGCTGCCGCCGTGGCCTGCCCTCACTAACACCACCGTCCTTTTCCAGCTCCAAGAAAGCGCCCTGTTCGCCGCCATCGGCTCCTCGCTCGGCACCACCGCTGCCATCGCCATCTGCTTCTCCCTGCTCCGACCCTACAACAACGCAGTCTACGCGCCCAAGCTCAAGCATGCCGACGAGAAACACGCGCCCCCGCCCCTCGGCAAGGGCATCTTCGCATGGATCGCCCCGCTGTGGTCCACCACAGAGCAGGACTTGGTCAACCTCGTCGGCCTGGATGCCGCCATCTTCATGCGCTTCACCCGCATGTGCCGCAACATCTTTCTCATCCTCACCGTGCTCGGATGCTGCATCCTGATCCCCGTCAACTGGACGTTCTTCACGCCCGACGACCTGTGGTTCCTCAAGGTCACGCCGCGGAACGTCTGGGGCGACCCCCACTGGGCCACCGTCGTCTTTGCCTGGCTCTTGACCGTCGTCGTGTGCGGCCACCTCTGGTGGAACTACAAAAAGGTGCTGGATCTGAGGCGCCAGTACATGAAGAGCGAGGAGTACCAGCAGAGCCTTCACGCTCGTACCCTGATGGTAGGTGAACGCACGGGTTCGTCTCGCCTCGGCCGCCGGCTGACAGTCTCCAGCTCTATGACATCCCCAAAAACATGGCGTCGGACGAGGGCATCGCCAGGATCATCGACAGCGTGGCCCCCAACTCGTCCTTTTCGCGCACCGCCGTCGCTCGCGATGTCAAGATCCTGCCCAATCTGATCGAGGAGCACGACAAGACGGTCCGCAAGCTCGAAAAGGTCCTCGCCATCTACCTGAAGGACCCCAACAACCTGCCCTCGGAGCGGCCCAAGTGTTCGCCATCCAAGAAGGACCCGTCGTATTCCACCTACCCCAAGGGCCAAAAGGTCGATGCCATCGAGTACCTGACCCAGCGCATCAAGGTCTTGGAGCTCGAGATCAAGGACGTCCGCCAGCGCATTGACAAGCGGGGTTCCATGCCCTACGGCTTCGCGTCGTACGCCGATATCGCCGAGGCCCATGCCATCGCGTATGCCTGCCGCAACAAGAAGCCTTACGGCGCCACCATCAAGCTCGCGCCCCGGCCCACCGACATCATCTGGGACAACATGCCGCTGAACTCGTCGACGCGCAGGACCAGGAGGCTGTGGAACAACTTTTGGGTCTTCGTGCTCACCATCCTCTGGATCGCCCCCAACGCCATGATCGCCATCTTCCTGGTGAACCTGTCGAACCTGGGGCGCGTTTGGCCCGCTTTCCAGCAATCCCTGGCCGCCAACAAGAACGGCTGGTCGCTGATCCAGGGTATTGCGTCGCCCGCCGTCATGTCGCTCGTCTTCTTGACCCTTCCCATCATCTTCCGCCGCATGTCGATCAAGGCAGGAGACCAGACCAAGACGGGCCGCGAGCGTCACGTCGTCGCCAAGCTCTACGCCTTCTTCGTCTTCAACAACCTCGTCATCTTCTCCATCTTCAGCGCCGTCTGGACCTTCACCGCCACCGTCGTGCAGCAGACGCAGAACGGCAAGGACGCCTGGCAGGCCTTCCTCGAGGCCGACATCGGATTCGCCCTCTTCCTATCGCTCTGCTCCGTGTCGGCCTTCTGGATCGTCTGGCTCCTGCAGAGGCAGCTCGGCGCCGCCGTCGACCTGGCCCAGCTGTGGACTCTCTTCTACAGCTTCGTCATGCGCAAGTTCTCCAGCCCCACGCCCCGCGAGCTGATCGAGCTCACCGCCCCGCCCCCGTTCGATTATGCCAGCTACTACAACTACTTCCTCTATTACGCGACCATCGCCCTCTGCTACGCCGCCATTCAGCCCCTGGTCCTGCCCGCCGCCGCGCTCTATTTTTGCATCGACGTTGGCCTCAAAAAGTATCTGCTGCTCTACGTCTTCGTCACCAAGACCGAGAGCGGCGGCATGTTCTGGCGCATCCTCTTCAACCGCTTCCTGTTTGGCTCCATGCTGTCGCATCTGGTCGTCTTCTTGATCGTCTGGGTCCGCGGCGACCCGTCTCACATGCACGCCTACGCCGTCGCGCCGCTCCCCTTCATGATGATCGCCTTCAAGATATTTTGCCGCCGCATGTTTGATGACCAGATGCAGTATTACGCCACCAGCTACAATCCCCAGCGTCGCGTCGAGGCCGCCATGGACGTCAAGGAGCAGAGCCTCCGCAACGACCGCCTCGCCGCCCGTTTCGGCCATCCGTCTCTGTACAAGCCGCTCATCACCCCCATGGTGCACGCCAAGGCGCAGAACATGCTCGCCAGCATCTACCAAGGCCGCCTGTCAGAAGGCCGGGATGCGGGCTACGACGACACCATGACCGTCAGCGGCTACAGCGACATGTACGCGCTCGATAGCATGTCGTCCGGCAAAGCCGGCAAGCTCTCAGCCTCGCTGCCCGGCTTCGAGGTCGTCCCGGAACATCGCCTCGACTTTGAATTCTACAAAAACCGCGACGAGTTTGCTGCCGAGCACGGCGGCGCCGGCGAGCTCTTTGGCCGCCAGCCCGACCTTATTCGCCCCGATACGCCTGGCAGCACGCACGGTTCCGAGGCTGGGTCCCGCCCCGGCACGCCCCAGGGCGGCATGGGCTTCGGTAGCAGCGGCACCGGCCGCCGTCCCTTTTCGACTTACCATCAAGACCCTTCTTACCCCGGGGCATACATGTCCCCTCCCGCATCCTCTTCTTCGTCTGCCTACCCCGGCCAGCCTGTCTACCAACATTCGACTTCTGGCCGCCGGCCCGAATCCCTCGCCCGCGCCCGATCCCCGCTGTATACCATGGGCAGCAACGGCAACGACAGCCGTACAAGCCTCGTCAGCGGTGCGGCTCTCATGCCGGTGTCTACCCTCAATTATCCGCCTTCCACCGCTAGCTCCGCTGGCGGTTACGGGAATGATCCCAACAAGGATTGGGATCGCTCCGGCACCCAGCGCGCACCCGGGTTTCTGGGTGGCGGGCCGCAGGGGTATGGGGGGTTGCCGCAGACCGACGACAGCGAACTGGTGACGATACCCATGACGACGACACCGAGGCCGATGACGCCAGCGCAGGGACAGCAGCAGCAGCCGCCGCAGCGGGATCCGACGCAGTATGATTACTTTAGAGGTGCTTCGAGGACGGCATCCCCTGCGCCGCCGGGCGCGGCGACGAGGAGGGCTCCGAGGGGTACGGGAGGCGGCAGCGGGAGCGTGAGTTTGGCAGGGAGGGGGAGCCAAATTTGGGGCGGGAACCAGTGAAGGACGCGTAGGACCGTCCTGCGGATGGAAGGGATCTGGAAGGGAGATTGTTGAAAAGATAGAAGGAAGGAACTTTTCTAGCGGCATATATCGGCGTTTGGATACAAGGAGGCTGGGTTGCATTTCTTCTTTTGGGCCGACCTCAAAATGGCTCATGTACAAAGGAACAGTTTGTCTTGTTTAGATAGACATCAGACTAGGCTTCTTCCGCGGCGTGGAAGAGCTGAGTGCTCATCATCCGTGCTACGACTGTCACGATATCGAAATAGCAAAAGAAAGAGGCAGAGATTGACCAAGTATGGAGGCATGTGCCGTGTCTCATTTACATGGTGATGCCGATCTATTGAATTGAGCGACTTGGAACCTGGTTAAGGATCGTGGATTTTCTTGACGAGTCTGGATTCGCTCTGGCATTGGGTTTCTTTTTGGTGAGAGAGAGAGAGTACCTGCCTGATGAAAAAGTCCAGCATGATGCGGTCCCTGCCCACTGGAAGCAGTCCCGTCTTGATGGTGAGGTCGAGACAAGCCCTTCAACGGCTCATGCTGATGGTACAAAAGCCAAGGGTAGACTTGAGCACCAACATCACCCGACGGCTCGGGCGTCATCTGCCGTTGGCCAACACCAGACGTCCTACCCAAGGGCAAATCCAGAGTACATGAACACCACGGCATGTCTTGGGCGCAGATTCACTGCCCACACCACAAAATAGGAATGCGGCCGGAGGGAAGAAGCAGAAGTGCAAAGACGCCAACTCAATTTCTCGATGCTCCTGGCTGACCAAAGCGTAGGCGTAGCAAAGGAACCTCGAACAGCACCTTCCCGCATCCCGCTCCTCATCTCCTGGATGCCTGCCCGTCTTCCTTGGTCCGAGATTACTTCTTGCCGGACTTCTTGATGCCCTGCTGGCCGGTGTTCTGCGCAGGGGGGGGGGTAAGGTCGAGCGTGGTTAGCTACGGTTCGTTTGTTCGTCCGTCTGTCCGTCGGTCCGTCGCCCCTCCTCCTTCTTCGTCGTGCGATGATGGAAAGAAGACTCACCAGAGGGCCACGACCGGCGGCCTTGGCGGCGAGTTCGGCCTTGGCCTTCTCGTCTGCGTGGAGGGGTCGTGTTAACGTACACTTGGGATACGAACCGCGAGGGGGGAGGAGGGGCTTACAGGCGCGCTTCTTCTCCAGGAAGGCCTTGTCATCCTCGTCGAGCTCCTTGTTGGTTTTCTTGGGGGCCTGTTGCGACACGGCGATGCAGAGAGCGGGGGGTTAGTCAGGGTTTCGCTGGTAGGTCGCCTGGCTTGGCGATTTGGCGTTCTTCAACGAGGTAGCAGCAGTTGTGGTGGTGGTGGTGGTGGTGGTAGCAGTAGTAGCAGTAGTAGTAGCAACAGCAGCAGTGTAGTGGTGGTGAAGATCATCATGGTGGTGGTGGTGGGTTCGAGTTGCGCACCTTGAGGGGCTTAGCCTTGCCGCCTGGTATCGAGTGTTAGTCAAGTCAGTCGCCAGGTTGAGAAGGCAAAACGAGGGACGGAGAAAATGGCGAAAAAAAAGGACGAACCTTCTCTGCTCTGGCCACCCATTTTGCTGGTTTCTCGAGAAATAAAAACAGCGACTGCAAACTGAACAAAGAAAACAAGCGGCGATGCTGCAAACTCCTTCACAGAGGATGTCAGAGAGAGAGTTGGCAGGAAATGTCCCGCTCGGGGTGGCGGCTCGCTCAAATTGCCAGTAAGATTCGGCCAGACCGCCCTGGGGGTGGGCGGTGGGTCGGCTAAACTGCGGCAATGGGATTCCAAACAAAATGCCTGCCGCTCTTGGACTTGACGTTCGCCCTTCACGGACCCACGCTAGGTAGTAAACGAGTTAACCGTGATCCCTGCTCGTCCGATGCATCGGATCCCGTCCTCAACCCATCCACCCGTCAACCATCGTCAGCTCGAGTCCTCCCACCAACCTTCAAACGCTGGGGCATCGAGCTTCACCCACCTGCATCTAGCAATCTTCGTCATCATCATTCCCATCATCGCCATCATCGCCAACCCGAGCCGCTGCCCCTCCCTTTCCTTTTATCATCGCAGTCACAGACCTGCGAGCCTCCACACATCGGGTTCGGCCCTAGCATTGTGACTTGGGTTTCGCCCCGCAGTCCTGCTGACCAAGAGCTGCGCCCATAGAGGAAGAAAAAAAAAAAAGAGAGACGAGACCAGGAAGCGCACATCCCGCGGCCTTGTTCGGCAGCCGGCATAGATAGCCACGGACCAAGCAGGCCGTTGCGCGGGTGACACTTGGCGGTCGGTACAATGGCGTCCTCAGCTTTCAGCTCGGATGAGGGGGAAATCGTAGAGGCAACTCCCCTGCCTCGCTCTGAACAAAACGGTGATGTTGACCGAACCGGCAGACATCGAGGCAGAGACCCAGAATGGCCCCCCAGGTCCTCAGCCGACCCGTCGTCCTCGCGCCGGAGCCGGACCCGGAGCCGCAGCCGCTCCCCTCGTGGCTTCAAGCGGGCTCGCGACGACACCCGTGACCGCCGCGGTTCCCGCCAGCTCCGAGTCCACTACGAGGAGGCTCCTCGTCGCCGTCCCTACCGCGACCTAGACCGCCCTCCTTCTCGCGGCTCCGACCGCTACGACGACCGTTCTTATGGCCGCTACGCCAGCCGCGAGCCCGCCTCGCCCCGCCACCCACGCGACCGCGACCGCGATCGCGACCATGACCGCAGAGATGACGGCTACCCGTATAAGCGCCACCGGACCCGCAGTCGGTCGCCCGGTCACGGCGGCGCGGGTCGTGGCCGGGGGAGGAGGCCTGGCGACCGCCCCGGGGAGGATCACAGGTCAGGCGAAAGGGACCGGAATGCTGCTCAGGCTGACAGACGCCCAAGGGATCCGTCCCCGGCCAGGCGGGCGAACTTGCCCGAGCATCGCCGCGAGGTCAAGCAGGACGGCAAGCCTGATCAAGGTGCCACGGTGGAACGGGGCATCCACGATCTTGCCATCTCTCAGACCAGGTAAGATGTGACGCTTGGCTCCCAAACCCGCTGTTCTTTGTTTTGCGCAGGCTGCTAACCTGTATCGCAGCGCACCTGCCCAAGAACCCGAGCCTGATATGGACTGGGATCCTGAGTCAACCATGGACGAAGAAGCTCGCGAACAGGCCGAAATCGAGCGTCGTCGGAAGGCGAGAGAAGCCGCCTTGAAGCGCAGCGCTGGTGCCGCGGCTCCTACGATTCAGGCGTTGCAGTCTGGTGATAGGCCTGCGTCCACCCCGGGCTCAACTCGCCTCAGCACGCCTGCGCTTCAGCCAATGGAGGGTGTCACGCCGACTTCCAGTAAGACCGCAGCCCTTGCTCCCTCCCCCTCAACGCGCAAACCTGCTTGCTAACTCCATCAGACGGTCCCTCGTCGCCTCCCCTATCCCCCAGCAAGGTCCAAGCCGATCTATCCCCCGGGGCGTTCAACTTCGCTGACGACCAATCTCTCATCAATGCTCATAGCAGGGCCGATGAGGATGGCCCGTCGGCCGCGGACTACGATCCCACGGCCGACATGAAGGAAGATGAGCGCCGGGATGAGATGCGCCATGGCAACGTTGGCCTCCACGGCGAGCCGCGCCGCCCTTCCAAGGATGATGAGGCGCCAGCCCCCGTAGAGGAGGACGAGGCCGTGAAGAAGAAGAAGGAGGAGGAGGAAGATGACGACGAGTTTGACATGTTCGCCGAGGATTTCGTTGACAAGTTTGCCCCGAAGGCCGCACCCAAGCCCGCCGAGCAGCAGGCATCTCAAGCCGGCGGCGCCATTCTCGACGGGACGGACAAGGAGGGCTACTACAAGATCCGGCCCGGTGAGCTGCTCGACGGTCGGTATCAGGTGTCGACGGGCCTGGGCCGCGGCATGTTCGCAGGAGTTGCCCGTGCGGTCGACATCACCACCAACAGGGTGGTGGCGATCAAGATCATGCGCAACAACGACGCGCTCAAGAAGGGCGGCTTCACCGAGATCGCCATTCTCGAGAAGCTCAACGCCGCCGATCCCGAGGACAAGAAGCACATTGTGCGGTTCGAGCGGTCCTTCGAGTATAAGGCCCACCTCTGCATGGTGTTTGAGAATCTGAGCATGAACCTCCGCGAGGTGCTCAAGAAGTTTGGCAACAACATTGGCATCAACCTCAACGCGACCCGCGCGTATGCGTACCAGATCTTCCTGGCTTTGGGCCATATGCGCAAGTGCAGCATCATCCACGCCGACCTAAAGCCTGACAATATCCTGGTACGTTCAGAGAAGATGTTCCTGCCGCTCCTCATGAATCGACCGAGAGCTAACGCTTGCCTCCAGGTCAACGAAGCACGCAACGTGCTCAAGATTTGCGACCTGGGCACGGCCATCGACAGGTCCGACGCGGCCACGACAACCAACGAGCCCATGCCGTACCTTGTCAGCCGTTTCTACCGCGCCCCCGAGATCATCCTTGGCGTGCCCTTTGACTATGCCGTCGACATGTGGTCCATCGGTTGCACCCTGTACGAGCTGTACACGGGCAAGATTCTCTTTACCGGCGAAAACAACAACCAGATGCTCAAGAACATCATGGAGATTCGCGGCAAGCTGAGCGCCAAGTTGTACCGCCGCGGCGACCTTGCGCAGAATCACTTTGACGAGCTGGGTAACTTCATCAGCGTGGAGCGGGATAAGCTTGGAAAGGTACGTACGTTTTGGACTGTCGTTTTTGAGTATCACGATCCCATTTCGCCCTGGCCACGCTACAGCGCGAGGCGTCTTGATTTCTTTGTGCGCGTTTTGTCGAGTATCGCTTCCTTGAGCTATCGAGCCCCCAAACCGGCGCCGTGCTTTGCTCTTGCGACCCCGCCCTCTTCCCGAGGTTGCGCGCGCTTCCTAGCCGCCGCGGATTGCCTGCATGTCAAGGGCCTGCCTCCGTGATGCATCATGGTGGCTCGGGTGGGTCGGTCGATCTTCATCCGAAGCCGAAGCAGAAGCAAGCAGGCGGCTGCCGCGGGCGGCACAACGCCGGCGTTTCTGCAGTGCTGCCCCCCTCCCAGTTCATGCCGTCCCGGCAAACATTGCTTCCCGCCCTCTGCTTCCTACATACAATGCATCCACCGCCGCCGCCGCCGCCGCTGCCGCCTCCCCAGTGCGAAACGCATGTAACTGACTAAGTTTGGGATGCTAGACCACGGTCCGAACCCTCGCAAGCATCAAGCCGACGCGTGACCTGCGCGCACGCCTCCTGGCCGCGTCGGCGGGCATGACAGACGCCGAGAGCCGCGAGCTCAATCACTTTATCGACCTGCTGGAGCGATGCCTGACGCTGAATCCGGATAAGCGGATCACGCCGGCCGAGGCGCTGAAACACCCGTTCTTTACGCACCGGGTGCAGGCAGGGCATGGACATGGAGCGGGTCGGTAGAAGTGGATGGATAGGGCAGGGCGGTGTCGGAGATTGGAGAGACTGTCTGTCAGCTGGTTGGGGGGAGGTTGTTGCATTAAGAGTGTCTGGTGTCTGATTCTGCTGCTGAGGCAGCATAGGAACCTTGTGGGAGTTTCTTGTCGGGGGGAGAGGAAAGAGAGTCTGAGCGGATCATGGAAACGCATGAGAAGGCCAGAACCTGCCTATGCATCAAAGAGTTGCACGGCTATGCGATGTGTGCTCTAGAGGTTCTATTACCGTCAAGTCGAGAAGAAACCCAAAGAGAGAGGTAGGGAAGATGTCGGTGAGAAGAAGGCGTCGATGACTGGAGACCCTTGGTTGCATGTGAAACCGTCCGAATGCTTTGCCTGGAGCTCGGCCAGGATACCGTACTTGAGGTACATAATACAGACACAGCACTGAAACCATCACCATCGAAGAGCAGAACGACTGGACGGGACTATGGCTTGACGCAGCGTAGAAGGTGGATAGGCTCGGTGTCACAAAGGCATCTATCCCACCTGGGCACCTTGGCTTGACATTTGAGGTGTTCCGGCGCTTTGCCCGGGCCGCCCGCCGGAGCTGGCGCGGAGCAGGCTGCCCCGGGTTTCCGGATGTCGGGGCGCTTAGCAGCTGGGTTGACGGTCTCTTGGTGCTGGCGTCTATGTGTGCTCGTGTGGAGGAAGAATATCGGGCGACCAGTTTGTGGGATTGCTTGCCCGGCTATTGAGCGGCTTCGATGGGAGGTTGGGGAGTCATCTCAGAGTGCCTTGTGGGCATTCATTGTCCCGCCGAGCTGCCCAAGTCATAGCAGGATGCGGATGGCATCCTGCTTTGGATCCATTTCTGAGCAGCCAATGAAGCACAACGGTGCATATATAGAAATACTGGAGTGGTTCAAGCACCCTACTGCACGGCAGCGGCGTCGTGTGCCCGCTGCATCGGAATTGAACGTGGACGCTCAGCACGTGTGACACGACAACGTATCAGATCGGACCGCCTCCTCCCTACAGGATGGCCGACGGCGCTGCGTCCGCATCATGTAGGGCCCTTGTGGCCGACGAGGAACAGAGAGGGATGAGGGATCTTCACGATGGCTGAGCCACCCACCCTCTCACCGCGCAGCAGGCCGTCGCCTCGCTGCCCTACGCCGCACAGAGCGGGGAGCGAACATACCCTCGTACACCCCTCCCTTCTTCTAGGTAGGCTTCCCAGCCACTGCACTCTCCCGCGCGTTCCTTCTTTATGTCGGAGGTCGGAGGTGCGGCTGACCCTTTTCTTAGCTGATCCTTCCGTTCCCCAGGCCTGCTGAATGGGTGGCCTGCCGGCTGGCCGTCCGACAGCGAGCGAGGCTTCGAGGGGAGTCGGGCCAGGGATCAAGCGCCATGGCCGGTCGGCCGGGGTGTTTTGGCTCGGTCATTTTTTTGGAAATTCTTCCGTTCCCTGGCCGGCGTTGCGAGGATCGGAGGGCTTGAGCGTGTTCATGGGCTCGGTCTGATGTACCTGAGGATGGATCCAGCATCGTTGAATGCCCCTCTCTATTTTAAGAACACTCGGCGCATGTACTACCTTGTGATCCTCACATCTTCCTGACGCCTTACAGAACAGGTTTACGTGGACTTGCGCCTTGCTTTGGTAGGTACGGCAGTAGGGTGAGCCAACCAGCCTTTGCGTTATTGCCTAGATGGAGAAGAAAGAGGGAAGGGGATGGGTGCACAGGGGACAAATTGGGCTCGCGCTGTCATTGAGGAACCGGAGGAACCGGGAAAGCTGGGGCATGGCACGACGCGGCGCAGAGCGGCACGGCATGAAACCTGGTATCCTTCCATCCCCGTTCAGTTTACACGGTAGAGATGGAAGGAGTTTGACATGTCATTGATGATGTACACTCAATAACCCTTGGAGGTTGAGAAATCCTGCCCGTTGTTGCATCGAATGGAGTTGATCAAGGTGGGTGTTTCTCATGACAAACGTGTAGACCGGCAGAAGGGTAGAACCAAGTCAACCGGGATGAATGAAAAGCCCAAAGTGTTTTGTGGAGGCGGACATGGGGAGCTTGACTCTACGGTGAAGTAACCTGCTGTACACGAGTCAGAGAAACGCCGCGGGATCAGACGGCTTTGGACCGAGGGTGGGCGTGACAAGACGTTGCTCACCCGGGCCGAAAGTGGGTCTTTGTCCCCCCCGAGTCCCGGCCCCGGGATTTCGGAGGTCAGCCCCCCCCTCCCTCCCTCCCCGAAAAGATGCCGCTTCCCCGCAAGACTCGGGCGGTCGAGATCGGAAGATACGGGAGCTCATAGGATTCAAGGCCGGCGTGATTCCGCGAAAAGATAACGCCAACTTCCTACACACCTGTTACAAGACCGACCGGGTCAATGTGTCAAGCAAAGTCGATCCCCCCCCGATCCCCACTCAGGGTGATCCGACATGTCCCTTGATGAAACACAGCCGGCGCCAGACGATATGCCATGGCCCTGGCTGCCCCCCCCCCCCCCCCCCAGATTCTTCAAGTGAACGCATGTTGGCTTGGCATGCACTTTGTTTTGCCATGGGGTTTCGAAGCAGTCTGGTTTTGGGTTTCGTCATGCCGATATGCCCTGGGATGGCCACCACGCCAACTATGTATTGTATGTACGCAGTGGCGCGATGGGCCAAGGAAGAAAAGAAAACTGGTTATTATGATCGACATTCCCTCCCGAGAAATGCGTGCCGAATGCGTGCACAGCCCCGTGGGGTGGTGACACATCGGCCCAAGATTACGCAGCCCGTAATGAGCGGAACTAGAAGAAGCCCATCTACTGAGTAGGCCGCGTAACTTCCTGACGGGTGCATGTTGCGATGTTTATTCATGGGGCAAGCCCTGCGTCACAGTTCTCGCCATCTCAAACTCTTTATGCACGCCTTCCAACAATCTGCTGGCAACCCTTGCCGAGGCGCCGGACAGGATGGTTCGTGATGGCAGCAGAGTGTTTGCTCCAAGCCTGCTTGACGAGGGTGATCTGCATCTCGTTCGATGATCATGTCGAAACTGTGCCGCCCTGATTTCCGCGCGGCAACCGGCGTGCTTGTATGGACATGGCATGCGGATAGGCACGGAGGTTGGTGTATGTACTGTGTATGTAGCATCAAGGCTCGGGACCTGCAGATACCCCGGAAACATCACGACCCAGACGGCGCGTGCTAAGGGTACCGGAAACCCATGACGACGATTCAGGTCCAGCGCTGGACTTGTTGCATGCGTCGAAGACGGAACAAGCGTACCGTGCACTGCGCAGCTACCGTGTACCGTGTATCGTTGTGCTTCTCCTGTACCGCACATAGCCGCGGCGGCACAGCGGCGTCACCAGCGTGGTATTATTGCCCGCATCCTTCCACAGGCACGGATCAGGACCAGGCCGAACGCATCACCAACGCCGCTCTGATCATTGCTTGCCTTGTGACCAGAGATCCACCCGACCTACACGGTATGCAGGCAAGAATAGGGAGCCAATTCCCGCCGACATGGCCGCGGTGGCAGGCAACCCGCCCTAACGGTTCGAGGCGCAAAACAAGGTTTCTTTTTTTCTCTTCCGTCTTCTTTTTCAGATACTACTGTGACGGAGAAAGCAGTGATTCGTGTGATATCGAATGTGATCGGCATTCGGAAAGGTGCATCGCCGCACATCGCTAGCTAGTTCCGTTGGGTCACCTGCCCTTCCTTCTTCTCGAAGGCTTCCCTCTGCCACAGCCCAGGAGGCGAAGCCGTGAACCGTGACTGTGACTGGCTTGTTTTGACCCGGTGCCGGAGCGGTGATGCCGACATCCGAGGAATGGAAGGACAGCTGATTGCGTTGATTTTTTTTTTCTTCCGGCCGCGTGCCATAACATGGTCTGGAACGCGTGTGCTGTGGCTTTGTCTCCCCACGTTCACATTACCGCCCGCTGATGATGCAACGTCCCCAGGTCGCGCCCGGTCTTTCCGATCATGAGATAACTAACAAACGGGCGCAAGAATGCCTGGCCCAGGCTGCAGGAATCCGAAGAGAGGGGGGGGGGGGGGGGGGGGGTGGAGGGCCAGAAGGACGGGGCACCCGATTGCTTGCGTCTCGGGGTCTCCTTATTCGCGAGCGTTGACAGGAACGTTGGGTTAGCCGCAGGGCAGGCCGCAAGAATGGGTTGCATCGACTGCCGCTCTGTCTGGAGACCCCGGACCGTTGGCATCACGAAGGAATCGTCAAATGAATCATCATCCATGGGGGGTGATGGAGGCAACTTTGGCCACAACGTTAACTAGTTCACATACACAGAAAGAAACAACCTCAGGAAGGTGGCACAGTCCTGATGGGATTTTAGCGACATTACGTGGTGTTATCAGAAGAGAATATTCCGACTTCGTACACAAGAGAAGGCCGGGACGATGAGACGGTCCGACACGGCTGGAACCTGGGAATGGGTTGAATGAAAGCGCTCGCCACAGCACCATCCATCCAGTTCACCATCACCATCCGCACTTCGCAGGAGAAGCGAAGGGGGGGGCCTTCTTGATTTCGAGATGCAGGAGATGCGGGTGGAGAGGGACCGTGTTCCATGGGTTTCCTCTCCCCTTGCCCCCCTGGTGGCTCGCTCCTGTTTTCCATCGCATCTCATGTTTTCTGTCGTATCTTCCACAGTGCAACCTCCCATCGGCAAACGTGAGCTAACACAGTACGTAACAGCAACAGTTTCGCGTGGAGATTGCGCAGCGAAATGGCATCCCAATGGATCGATTTCTTGGATTTGACGAGCGACCCTCTCAACGGACGGCAAGGATCCTGGGTGACACTTGGCGCGCAGCCCAGCCCCCAGACGAGGAGAAAAAGCCCGGGCCCCACCTTATGGGTGCCCCGTGCTCCACAAACGCCATCCACGCCATCCACGCCATCCACACCATCCACACACATGCACACACCAGGCACACCAGGCACGGAGCAGCCCCACCCCATCTCGGCCAGACACGGGCGCTATCGTCGAATCGGGCGTGGTGAGGCGTCGGCCCATGCATGACAACATGGGGCCATGCTGCACAATCGTTTCCCTTCTGGGCGGCCTGCAATCTGCACCATTGGGGTTTGGGAGCTTGTTGATTGGAATCCTGGGGCTCCCGACTGCATTTCCATTTCGCATCTTCTGCTTTGTCAGGTTCCATTTTCCGTTTCCACGAGACCCAAACACGGCAGCTCCAACAAGCCAATCACCACCAAGCCGGGGCCTTGTCGTCAAGCCACCCTGGGCCTCTTTCCAGGCTTCGCTTGGACCGGGCTTGTGCAAGCCGCAAGGAACGCAATCACACCGTCATTTCGTGCGGATGGGATTCATCTCGGGCATGGGAACACGATGAATGAACCATGATGGCCGTCCATGACGTGGAAGCTTGATGCTAACTCCCGCGAACTGGTCCGGGCTCCTGGATCCTCTGGAGCCGCTCCACCGCTTGGGCCTCGCTCCGGCTCGAGCGCACGCACAGCCCAGCCCAGCCCAGCCCAGCCGGTCCATGCAGGCGCCAGCGCCCTGCGGTCCCACGCCGGTGGTCTGCCGAGCCGTTCTCTCCCGCTGTTCCCGTCCGCCGGCTTGGGGACAGGTTAGCACGGACAATCCTCAGGGGACCCCCTAGGTTGAATGCTGTCTGGCGTAGGGATCTTCACTGGTGGATGGTTCGAGACACCTGCGCCTGGTGTCTGCCACAGCACATACGTGTACACGGTAACTAGTTATTCACGCCGTCGCACACCCCAAGCTGGCGAGGACCCTCTGTGCCTCGTTTCCACAAGGAGAACCATCTCGATCTCGCCGCCGCCGCCCGTAGCGTACACCCGCCGAACTGCTGATTTGAGCAGCTCTAGCCAGATCTGCCTTGAGACGCGACATGTTCCTGCGGTTCCGGACGCTTGCCATCAAACCAAGACGGTGGCCATGTCGCCATCGGCATCGGTTCTGGGCCCAGGCCAGCAACAAGACAGGGCCCGGCTTGTCGTGGTGGTTCGCAAGCGATGCGATCCACACCCTTCTTTCCCAGCGTACTATGTACGCAGTATGTACAAGTACTGTGTAACGTGAGTTGCACACGCACATTGACAAGTCATGCGTTGCTTGGAAAGAAACAAAACATCTCTCAAACTTGTCCCCGTCGTCGACGGCCAATCAATGCATCGGCGCCTGACATTCTCGGGGAGTTCTTCGTAAACGGAAAAAAAAGTCTAGGATCAAAAAACAAAGACGAAACAGCAAAGCTCGGAAGATCCACATGCCAGGGATGCTTCCGAGTCTCAAGAGGTGGACGATCCATGGCGACACTGGCGCCACGGGCTAATACGATCTCGCGACAGATCTCAAGCCACCGACCGGCGTTTGGCACGACTCTATGTACTACTGCGTATAGTACTAGTACACAGTACAGTAGTCCCGGATCTTGGGCGTCCGCACAAGGAAAAGTCCCGACAAGCGTCATTCGTTGACTTGTCGATGTCGGGTCTATGGACATGCTAACGAGCCAGGCGTCAGAGCGATATTGCCCGTGCGCCAACGCTTGTTTGTCAGGAAATGAGGCCGTTCAGCAGCCGTTTGGTGCAGAGGAAGCGAAAATGAAGAGCGACCGAGGGAAGTGAAAGGACAAAAAGAAGCAAAAGAAGGCCGCCCATGTATCAAAGCCTCTTCCGGATGAATGCATCACACGGGATTCCCCCCCAGACAGACCGACCGACCGGCCGGCCGGCCGAGGGCCTGCGCCCGTCGGCCTGCGCCCGTCAGCCTGCCCCGTTCGCCTTGGTCCGGCACAAGGTCACCTCGTCGGCCGGCTGGCTCGGCCTCCTTGGTGAGGTGAGCTCAAAGAGAACCAGGCTCCACGAAATGCTGGAGCTGGAGCTGCTGGAGCTGCTGCGGCTGCTCCGTCCAGCCGATGCCCCCGAAGAGGGCGGGTGCGGATGGCGCTGCAGCTGCTTGGACGCTCTCAGCCCAACTCCTCATCGTGAGACCAATACAAAACTCGCTCGCCCCCTCCTCCCTCCCGCGTCGGGCACTCGGTTCAGGCCTTGGAATCCAATGGATCCAGGTGGCTTGTGGGGCGAAGGGCGCCGGGCGTGAGTTCGTGCGCATGGTCGGATGAGCATGCCGAGGCGGCAGTAACACGGAGGATGGACAAGCCAGAAACACGCCGAGCAAACCTGCTTCGTTCGCTCTGCCTGGCTCTCTGGCTCCTGATCCGTCTAGACTTTACGAGCGGACGCATGTGTCAGCGCAGCGTTGCGCCGTGCTTCCTTGCTGTGATCCTCCTTTCCGGTCCCTGGGCTCATTTCCGTGCCGTGGTCTTGAAAGGCAAGAATAAATATAAGATAAAAATAAAAATAAAAAAAAAATAAAAAAGGAAGAAAACAACAAAAAAAGCCAAATGATCCACAGGATCCATCACGGGTCCAGGCAAGCCACCGCGGAAAACCAACAGGCCAAAAAAATCACCACCTCGAGTGAACGCGTGAACATTCGCACACCTACCCAGCAGACAAACATACTCCTTCCTACGCAGTCACTCACTATTACTGTGTAGTTTGCCTACACACACACCAGCACACACCACCCACCATGGGCACGACAACCTGACCATTTGTTTCTTCTGACGCTTTGCCTCATGCGAATTAGCGCCGCGTAACCCAACATTACTCGGTAAGGAAGACCCATGGGCGCATGAGTTGGCTCGTGTGTTCCAGCCACAAAGCCCCGTTACGTATCCTCGCCCCCCCGGCAAGGGTTCACAGCCTGCCGCCCGTCGCCCCCCCTTTGCCCAACACCAGCCCACGAATTGCGTGTCTGCCGCAGTTTGATTGGCCCCTGCCGCCCCCCCGGTCCGATGTCAGATGCACGCAGCAGGCCGGGCTTCCATCGCCCAGAAGGCGACAGGGGGGTGTGGTTGGAGGGGGGGAGGGGGGGGGGGCGACCCAGGATGAGTTGGAAGATTGAGGAAGGGAAACCTGGGCCTGCTGCAGCAGCGCTGGCGCATCCAGCAGCAGCAGTAGCAGCAGCAGCGGCAGTAGCACACTCACACACCCACCCACACCCACCGCTTGAGAAACGGGGCTGCCACTCAGATGCTGTCCCAGGCCATATCAACGTGATGCCGCCCTGTTCGCATTGTGTTTCTACATACTGCTCCTGCCGCACTCCTCCCACCTGCCACCGCCTCTTTCTCCCCCCCTCGACCCTCTTTTTTCCTTTACTTACCTAACTCACGGTCTGAATAAAACCTTCGGGGGTTCCCGTCGTTTTTTCCTCTCTTCTTCTCCGTTTCCTCTCCACCGTCCGGTCCTGGAGTTCGTTTTTTGTGCCGAGGGAGCCTGTTCCTCTCAAAACTCGCCACCGCACCCAACCCTCGCCCCTCTTCCTCTCTTCCCGCTCCCCTTACCCTTACCTACCCCCCCCCTCCCTCCTCCCCCCCACTACCGTCCGGGTTCCTCTGTGGAGGCCTGCTTGGTGGTACCAAACCAACCCTTGGCACCCAACAAATAACCGTCTCACCCTGCGCCGCCCCGGTCCTTTTACTTGCTCGCACCCACTCACCCAACCCCCCGGAGGACAGACACAGCCCGGGCCTCCAAGCCTGCTCTTGATCAACGCTCGACGACATATCACTCGCCCAATCCCCCCTCCCCCTTCCAACTGAAGACTTTCTTGCCAGGCCTTGAGGACATAGGAAAGCTTCTTCTTTGCCGTTCCCTGGACCGAGGCCTCACCTGGGGATCTTTTTTTTTTTTTTTCTCGAGGGACATCTGGCATTTCCCTTTTCCCGCTCTTGCCAAAGGAATTGGTCTCCGCTTCCGGGGTTTCCTTCCTGTCTCTCTCCCTCGGTTGGTTTTTGCTGGACTAGGAGCTTCTGCAGCATTTCCCCGGGGCCTGGACCGCTTAGCGACCCAAGACACTGGATCTGGATCCGGAGCGCCTCACCGCCCAACTCAGCAAATATCATCAACGTTCCCTCTTCAACTTCCCACCGGTGACCCAGTTCCCCCCCACCGGCCGACAGGAAGTCTAGATCATGCAGCATGTCGCAATGTTCGGTTTACCCACTCCGCCCGGGTCGCCGGCCTTGGGCCAGCCGTGCGCCGCCGTCCCGCAGCACCAGTTTGTCCCCTTCCACCCGCCTCCTCCGCGGTCCGTCACGCCCGTGCCGGCTCCCGAGGAGAGGATAGACCGGTTTGTCACCGGCACGCTCCGGCTCACGGGCATCGTGGGCACGGGCGCATACGGGGTGGTGTACTCGGCGGTGGATGTAAGGACCGGTGCGCGCTACGCCGTCAAGTGCCTGAGCAAGTACAATCCGGACGGCACGCCGCTGGACCGGCGGCAGGCGGCGTTCCAGACGCGCGAGATTCGGCTGCACCACCTGGCGTCGAGCCACCCCAACGTCGTGTCCATCATCAAGATTGTCGACTGCCCAGACTGCATCTACGTGGTCCTCGAGTACTGCCCGGAGGGTGACCTCTTTTACAACATCACGGAGCGCGGACAGTACGTCGGCAAGGACGACCTGGCCAAGAAGGCCTTCCTCCAGATCCTGGACGCCGTGGAGCATTGCCACCGCCTGGGGATCTTCCACAGGGACCTCAAGCCCGAGAACGTTCTCGTCTCAGACAACGGCGAGACGGTGAAGCTGGCCGATTTTGGCCTGGCCACGTCCTCGGATCGCTCCGAAGACTACGGCTGCGGTTCGACGTTTTACATGTCGCCTGGTAGGTCACCTCGTCTCGTCCGGGTCTTGGGCCCGGGCCGTTCACGTCTCGTTGCCGCACACGCGCTGACAAGAGCTCTTCCAGAATGCCTGGACCCTTCATCCAGCAGGCCGTTTTATTACTGCGCCCCCAATGACATTTGGAGCCTTGGAGTGATCCTGGTGAACCTCACGTGCGGGCGCAACCCCTGGAAGCAGGCCTCCCAAGAGGACTCGACCTACAGGGCCTTCACAAAGAACCGGAACTTCCTCAAGACCATCCTTCCGGTGTCGGACGAGCTCAACGACATCCTGGCCAGGATCTTCACAAGGAACCCGGATGAGAGGATCACGCTCCCGGAGCTGCGCGCCAAGATCCTCGCCTGCTCTAGGTTCACCGAGTCCTCCACCCCTGCACCACCCACTTCCGTGCCATCCACTGGCACCACCACCACCACCACCACCACTCCCACTTACGTTTCCGAGGAATCTCCCATGGTTGACGCCGATGAGGAAGAGTATGATTGCGAAGATGGCGCGCCCATCTCTCCCGTCTCATCGGACAACGCCTCTGTCGACGACGACGAGGTGGAGACTCCCATCTCCAGCGTCGAGGAAGACATGGAGTATGACGACGTTGACGCCGTCGACGAGGACTCGGAGGACTCGGAAGATGACGACAATGACAGCTGCCTGGACGGCATGCCCGGGGCTAAGACGCCCCCGCCCGAGACTCAGCTGCCTCCCTTCGGCGAGCCCGCCATCTACGAGACCGAAGATGCGCGCCTTGCTGCCTTTCAACAGCAGCAGCAGCAGCAGCAGCAGCAGCTGTTGCTTCAGCAGCACCAAGAGTTCCTGCAGCAGTGCCACGCGGCGGCCGCCATCGCGTCTCTCGCCCCGATGCAGCCCATGTCCGTCCCCGTTCCTGTCCAAGTCCCCGTCGCCATGCCCATCTCGGCTCCTACGCCGCAAAAATACCCGCTTCAGCAATACGTTTGGGATTTCTTCCGCGCTGGCCAGCCGATCCCGCAACCACAACAGCAGCAACAGCAGGTGCCGCTGCACCACCCGGCCCCGTACCACCCTCATCCCCACCAATTCCTCCACCAGCAGCAGTTCCAGCCCCAGCACCACCATCACTACCCTTACCACACCGCCTCGCCCCTCTTTGGTCACATGCAAGGCTGCTATTAAGCAATGGCGCTGCCTTTGCTTGGAGAGCGGGCCATTGTCCTGGCGGGTGTGGGTACGCGGGTAAGATGCGGCTGGCTGGACCGTCGATGCTGTGGATCAGCTGAACGGGGGTTGAGAAGGTCTCAGCGGCGCTGGCCTGGCTCAGCCAAGAGAGAAAGGGGTCGGATCCCTTCTCTCAATACACCTCACCGAGTCGCTCTCTTTCATTCGTTCTTTTCATTTTCTCACTCGAGTCATTCCCTTCCATCATCATCATCTCTCTTTTAACACACGAACAACGTTGATCATCACCATCGGCATCCCACCCACGGGTTGTCACTCCGTCTTCACCCTGTCGAGGGAGGGCCTACCGATCTGAAAAGGATCCTGTTCCTCGCCTCCGTCTGGGGAGAGATACACGAGTGGCTAAACCAAGCAGGGACATGGGCTTTCCAACCTCGCCGTTTCTCCTCACACTCTATCCAATACTGTATCTTTAATCACCGCTCACCTCTTTTCTCTCTACCTCTCTCACACATACACAAACAAACAATTACGTTATGACGGCGCTTGGGCATAGGGGCGGATGGAATTCTTCAACAGTGCATATCGGGCAGCGGCGTACAAGGGGCGCAAAAGATTTGGGAAGCAGAGGCCGTTTTTTTTTTCCCTATTCTCTTTTTTACGGGTTGCTATATTGGCTTGATGTAATACCCTTTATTTCTACAGCAGCTTGTTGGATCTTTGGGATTTTGGGTCAAGCACAGGGAAAGGGTCAAAGGGGCTCAAGGAAAGTCATGACATGAAACGTTTTTTGCGATCTTGGTCTTCGCTCTGGGGGAATACTCTTCGAAAACAGCACCACCGCTGTTTTTGGGGTGCGGGTGTCATCAGGACACCTAAAATACGTTCACATATCAATTAAGATATGAATCCAACCCGATGTTTTGGGTTGAAGCACTTTGGAGATTTCCTCTTGATGCTCTGAATGTGTGAAAAAAAGCCTTGTTTCGTGGTGTGCTCTCTTGCGAGCCCTCGAGCGGACAGCATGGCATCAGGTCCCCGATGACGACGCCCCCAACCGATGGCTGTCTCCAGACCTGTTTCCCCCTGTGTAACCCAGGCAAGGGCTGGACCTCCTTTCCCTGCTCACCTAACCTACCTCGGTAACCACACACAACGCCTGGGATCTTGGTGGTGGCGCATGATAGATAGTTAGTCCGAAGCACAAGGTTCCTATCTAACCCCGAGGGCTACACCATCATGAAGCTAGCCACCCCGCACCAACTTCCACCCCGCTCCAACTCCAAGGGCGCCGATCGCCGCTGCGCGTGGGCTGCGAGTCATTCTCGGCAAAACGAAAATACTAGTTAATACAAAAACCTGGAAGTCACGGGTCCTCTGCTCTCTGTCCGGGGTGGTCCGAGGGGAATGAAGCCATCATGGTGGGATGGAGGCGGTGGTGGGCCTGCCGACCCTCCCTCCCGTCCATCCCATGGAGGCCTTGGTTTGGAGGAGATTGCTGGATGGCTTGCTTTGCTTGCCTGCTTGCCTGCTTGCCTGTTTGGTTGGTTGGTTAGGTGGGTTGGGTGGGTGGTATGCATATCTTCGGCTGGTCGTTTGTGAGATTGCACCGGGACGGGCCAAGACTCCCGATTCCAGGAACTTGTTTGGTGAGCGTGTGGGCTCGATGGGTCGTTACTATAGGTGCTACACAGTACGCGGTAGATATCAGACCCGGGGCTGGGCCTTATCCTGTTGACTTACCCGCTGCCGCAGTAACCGCGGTAATTAAAGAGAAGGTAGCATGGACAGAGAGACAAGGTCTCGAAAGGTCCTTTTGAGCGGGTGGTGGTGGTGGTGGTGGTGGTGGTGGTGGTGGTGGCGGTGGTGTTGTGACTCCATGGAGCGACGGAGGGATCCAACATCAAAAAAACGTGCCCTCCGGCTCACCACCGACCTTACTGTAGTATGGTTTACGGTGTAAGCTGGCTGGGTTCCTGTAGACCTCGATCCTGCCTTGCCACGGTCATCGTCATCATCATCACCGTCCACCGTCACCGTCACCCTGCCATCGTGATCCGCAAGGCAGCCACTGGAAGGAAGCCGAAAGTCACGGGCTCATCCCCCTCGCATCTCAATTTCTGCAAAGCATGTCGTGCAGGACGAGGAGGGTAGCATCCGTCCGTACAATCGACTCGCCCTCGGGGGGGCAGGTCGGCCGCAAGGAGCGGCCTGAGCGAGCCAAGAATGGCTTGTCAGGTTCTCCTTCGCTTCGACAGCCCCGTTTCCTCTCACGGAAGCCGGGCGTTGGTCCGACACCACCGCCCTTCACCACTCACCATCCTCATCACCGTCATCATCATCATCACCACCACCACCACCACTCTTCACGCCTCCGTTCCCCTACTGGCTGGCTGGGCAAACACAAACAAGCATCCCCCATCCCCCATCATCCAAGACAACAAAACCACCTACCTAGCCAACCATAGGCCCATGCTCCAATGCGCCACGTCGCCCTACTTTTTTTTTTTACCCTGCATGCAAAGCTAGCCATGTAGCGGCGCCGAGGTTTGGTTCCGGCCGCGCCACCGATGGGAGGGATGCGGGCCTGGATGGCTGGGGATTGGGCAGAGGCTGCCCGCCTTGAGCCTTTTTTGCAGGCCTGCCTGCAGATTGGCTGCGACGCACCAGCACGGATTGAGCCAGACTACTTGCTGCTACTGTGTATGTACATACTTACACATCGAGCCAGGGGCCCTCGGGGAGATGGAGGGGAGGGCGTATGGAGATGGATGAAGGTAAGAGTGAGGGTGAGGGTGAGGGTGAGAGAAGTGAGGCTTGCACCATGCACAGAGAGGTGTGTGTGTGGGGAGGTCCTCTTCTCTCCATGGGGCATTTGTTCGCTTGCCGGCCGTTGACGGTTTGTGGTTTGTGTGGGTTGCAGCAGCAAGCAGCAGCAAGCATCAGCGAATGTGGCGTGTGTCACGTTGAGCGTGTTTGCCTTTTGTTTCCATCGCCTTCCCCTCTCCCCTTTGGGCTTTCTGCCTACCTGGGGAGACTGTATACTGTAGGTAATTAGGCACTGAAGCTATACTATACTATAGGTAACGTTTCGGAGCACGGAGTACCTGTTACGGAGCATAGATACCGTACCAGAGGAAAGGGGATTCCAGGCTTGTCCGTAACGGTCTTGCACCGTGCCTTAGCCTTCCCCAGCACAGTACGCAGCTTTCTAGTAGTACACAGCTTTCAGCTCCCTCCATCGCTTTCTCTCTCCTTCTCTCTCCCTGGCGTCCCTGCAGGTTTTGTCTTCCATTGCTGCGATGCCTGGACTTGAGCGTCGTCCCGATTAGGAAGGATATTCCATGACCCTCTCGATGAAGGTAAGGTATCAAGGTGGTGAATACAGAAACGAAGAAACGAATGAATGGATGGATCCCTTCTCTGTTTCCTGTTACTCGGCGGCCCGATTTCACCATCGAGCTCGACTCGCTACGCTTTGTCATCTGCATCTCAATCACCTTTTCGTCGCTTGCTTCGACTCAAATCTCTCTCACCAGAACATCGGACTAAGAAAGCCGCGCCGGGCCATCCCATACTCAGCACGCGCTCTTTCGGCCATCAGACCAGACCCCGAAGTTGACACAAAAAACCCCCCCCCCCCCCCCCCCCGAGGGGTTAGAACAAAGAGACGGCTGCTTTGTCATCTGCCCGTTGGCTCAGCCTCTTTGCCATCCGTCATCATCACGGGATCGGCAGATGACAGACAATGGAGACGGACAAAGGCGAGCGTTTCGTCATTCACTCATTCGTTCCCTCCCGGGCCCGGACTTCCCGTTCGCTTCTACCTGGTGGCTCCTGGGATGGTGACTTTGCAGGCCCAGGGTGAGTTGAAACAAACAGAGGATCGTAGATCAGATGGAGCACCGGAGCAAGATGGTTGTGTGACCAAGCAGCGACAAGGAAGCCGGCTGTTGGACTCGCCACCGATCGCCCCGTTTGCTTGTCTAGGAGGAGGCCTGACGAGGGAAAAACCACAAAGAACTGGAGCAGGCCTCCATCGTCCGGCAGTTCGCATACGCCACTTCGATGACGCAGCCCGATCGGGATTCAACTGCGGGGCCTTCTGGTCCATCTCAGCTATTACTGCGTACTAGGCGGGCTTGCCAACCGAAGGATCCATGGAGCCCGTCCGCTGCAAGTGCTCCAACGCTCCACCACCCTTCGGTTCCGTGAGGGTTCACAAAGCGGCTGCTACGTCAGCTCAGCCGATGAAATCAGCAAACGCCAGCCAGGGAACGTGTTTCAACGCCGCGGGCCCCCGATCTTCCCAACCATCTCCGTGGCCCGCCTTGTCCGCCGCTGCGCATCGGCCGTCCGGGAGGGGCCGGGGGGGGGGGGGGGGTCCGCTGGGTCCTCCGAACAAGTCGGCCCATCAACGGATCCGCCGCAATTCATTCCGTCCAGTCGCACGTCTCAAACGGCCTGGTGCAGCGCCGAGATTCATGCACCTGCTCCAGCGCGACCCGGGGCGTGTGTGTGTCCCCACGTCCGCCGTCGTCCCTAGGTTAAGCAAGAGGTTGCATTAGGTAAGTTAGCGTTGCTGTTGGGCTGCCACACGGCAGAACGACAGCAACGTAAACCGTTCGACCGCATCTGGCGGTGAAGGTTGCTTGAGGTTGTAGAAACCACTCGGATGAAAACACACACACACACACCCGAAGGGTTGAAGTTCAGCTCGGACGCCTCGAAGGGTCCGAGTACGGCTTCCGGTGCATCGAACGGCCAGGGAAAAGAAGGGCCATTCCATGTTTTCAACGGGAGCTGCAAGCCGGGTTGGCTATGATGGCGTGTTAGCGCCTCCTTCATGGTTCATCCTTCCTCTTGGCGGTTGAACCTCGGACGGTACATACACCTTATCACTCTCACCCACGACGCCCATGCACGCAAGCGCGCGCAGCCCGCTGAGCTCGACTGCCTGAGATGCAACGGTGGGGCATGCTACTCTCAAAGAGCTACCCCCTACCTTTACCTATCTTACTTAGCACATGGCAATCGATCCAAGCGGGGGCGCCTACGGTAGATCGAGCTGCGCACCACCATGTGGCCGCTGACTAGCAGCTCAACGTCTTGCGACTTGCTGCGCAGGCAGGTACACGAAGCACTTGCCCGCAAAGCGGTGTGCCCAGCCCCGCCGAAGTGTCCCGTCGGCAAGCATCCATGTATGTAGGGTGTAGTAGGTAAGGCACCTAGGTAGGGACACGTACGTGCCCGATCGCCAGCGCTCGATGGGGATGGAGGATCACCTCCCGGGTTCAAGCCCGGGAAGCCCGGGGCCGGCCGGCCCCACCGTACTCTCCTCCTCCTCCTCCTCCTGGGGAGTTTCCTCTCGGGCCCTGACCCTGACCCTGACCCTGATCGTGATCCTGATCCTGATCCTGGCCCTGGCCCTGGCGCATGGCCGGGACCCGGACCCGGACCCGGACATGGACCCGGACCCGAAACCCCGATCGCAACCCCGGGTTCACCGGAATTATTCCGGCGGCTAGTTCCAAGCAGCGACCGTTGCATATCGGTTTCGTTGGAGCGTCCGCCGGGGGGAGGACACAAGGCTTGCGAGTACCTACCCTACCCGCATGCCATCAAGCACTGTACAAGACCTTGAACCCAGGGCCCTTGATATCAGAGTGTCCACATTTGCACACATGGCTTGAGTGGTCGAACAGGGTTCCCACGCAAGATCGATGACCATACCGTAATATCCAAACCGAACCAGGCATACCAGGCATTTGCCGACCATGAAGGCAGACAGACACGTGGAGCGAACCACCAACCTGGCTATCTTGTTGCTGTGGGGTTTGCCGAACGTGTGGCCTCGTCCGTCTGTCGGTTTGCTGCCGGCCCCCGTCCTCTTGCGGCCTTGTCGTCGTCGTTGTCGTCGTCGTTGTTGTCGCCGAGCCATCTTAGCAACCAGGACAGGCAGGGGGAGCTCTTCCCTCTCCCAAACCTGGGTAGCCGGGATCCTACCAACCTGCCGAACAGGCCTTGTTGGGCCAGAGCTTTCTCTCTCTCTCTCTCCCTCCCTTTCCCATTTCCCTCCTCCTCTTGGTACCAAAGGCAACCGGCGGGAAAAAAAAAAGGGGGAGCGGAGAAACCAAGCGAGGAGGAACATGCCAACACAACGGGCGCTGTCGCTGGAGCATCTCGCCACGGTATCTCCTTCCTTGCCGTCGCGGAGAGGCCAGATCCAAGAGGCTTGGTGATGAACCTGTTGGTCGTCGAGGTAGTAGTGGTAGCAGTAGTAGTAGGTTTAAGGTCCATGCAAGACCTTGGGACGCCAGCGTCGCCACAATCATAGCGCGCACCGCATCCAGTGCTGTCGGATCATGTGCGTCAAGCACTCCCTGCAATTAGCCTAGGCTTGCCGAACCCGTTGCACACACACACACGCACATGGGCTACAGGTCGAAACCAGCTCTCGAGGATACAAAGTCACTGCTATGACACAACAACCCTACAGCCGTCGGCGAGGCGTCAAGAGAACAGGAGGAGCAGTAGGTGGCTGGCCAGCAATACACATTGATCTCGCTGCATCACCATCTGTATAACCGGCCCTCAGTATCAGGGACGCTTCGCCAAATCAATCAAGCCTTGTGTTGATAAACTCTTGACGACATGAACAAGAAAAGAAAAATAAGATACAAAGCATTTCCCGACAAAAACACGGAAGTAATAAAAGACGTAGGTAAGGTAGGCAAGAAAAATAAAAAAAAGGGGGGGGGGGTTGGTCCTCGCCACCACCGCAAACCAGATCAAGCTGGCGCCGTGAACCCTTCTCACTGCCTATCCATCGTCGTCATCATGATCAACCAACGCTCCACATCTATCTCTCTGCCCACCCACAGCGGGATGGATATATCTCACGGTCCTCTATTCCCTGTTTCCTACTTATCGCTCATCACCATCCCTCCGGGCGCTGAGCCCCCTTCCTTTCTACCTAACCACCGTCCTTACACTCAAGTGGACGGACCAATCGTCACGGTCCCGTCGCCAAGAATAGGCGGCCACCCCGGCACCACGACGCCGTGGGTCTGCAGGATGGTGACAATGTTCACCATCACAAGGAAAACGGGCGTGGGGATGGTCCCGCTGCCGTAGCTGCCGTACGCCTCCTCAAGGGTCTTGAGGGCGTCGAGCAGGGCCTCCGGGTCGGCGACAATGGACTGCCGCTTCATCTTGGTGCTGGGCACAATGGGACCGCCGGGAATGGGGGTTTCCGGGACGAGGGGCCCGCCAGAGACGGTAGGGTCCGGGATGAGGGGACCGCCAGGCACGGTAGGGTCCGGAACAATGGGACCGCCGGTCACGGTTGGGTCAGGGCTGAGCGTGGAGCTGCCGGTCTCGACAGCTTCCGAGGTGGAAGTGCTGGTTTCGACGGCCTCGGAGGTGGCAGTGCTGGTCTCCACAGGCTCAGGGGTGACAGTGATGGTCTCAACCGGCTCGGAGGTCTTCACAGGCTCGGAGGTCTCAACCGGCTCAGGGGTGACGGTGGTCTCAACCGGCTCGGAAGCGGTGGGAATGGCGGTCTCGATGGGGTCAGGGACGATAGGGCCGCCCGAGACGGTAGGCTGGGGAACAAGAGGGCCGCCCGAGACGGTAGGCTGGGGAACAAGAGGGCCGCCCGAGACGGTAGGCTGGGGAACAAGAGGGCCGCCCGAGACGGTAGGCTGGGGAACAAGAGGGCCGCCCGAGACGGTAGGCTGGGGAACAAGAGGGCCGCCCGAGACGGTAGGCTGGGGAACAAGAGGGCCGCCCGAGACGGTGGGCTGCGGAACGATGGGGCCGGCCGAAATGGTGGGGGCCGGAATGATGTCGGTCCAGCCGGGGATCGTCACGCCGCACATCTGGAGGGCCGCGACCATGACCTGCTGAATGAGGTAGATGTTGAGCGGGGTCTCGGCCGGGTTGGGGTAGGCGGTCAGGAGGACCGCCAGGGACGAGCGCAGGGCCAAGAGGTCGAGGGGATCGCAGTTGTCATCGCTGGTGAGCAGCTGGCGCTTGGGGTGGCGGGCCGCGTCGACCGTCAGGGAGGTGGACGGGGCATACTGGACGATGACATCCTTGAGTTGCTTCAGGACGAGCCAGTTGGTGAAGGAAGGCTGCGTCTTGGCGGCGGCCTCAGCCAGGACGAAGTAGGCCTCCTTCAGGGCCTCGACATCCACGTCGGCCTCGACATCGCGCTTCTCAAAGGTGGGCTCGAGGAAGGGAGGGCTGATGGGGCCGGTGATGGGCGGAAGGAAGCAGGGCGGCTGTTCCTTCAGGGGGACGTCGACCAGGCAGGGAGGCAACTCGGGTTGGCCGGGGATGATGATGCCGCCGCCGTTCGAGGGGTCACCGATGACAAATTGCCGCTTCTTGTTCTTGTTGGACGGCTTGATCTCGCCGGGGATGGGGAGAAGGATGCAGGGAGGCTGCTCCTTCAGCGGCACATCCACGAGGCAGACGGGGAACTCGCCCTGGCCGGGGATGAAGATGGTGGTCGGGTCACCGATAAGGATCTGCCTCTTGCTCTTGGTAGACGGTACGATCGGGCCCGTGATGGGAGGCAGCAGGCAGGGGAGTTGCGGCCTGAGGGGAACGTCCAGCAGGCAGACAGGCACCTCGCCGATGCCCGGGACCAAGACCGTAGTCGGCTCGCCGATAACCGCCTGGCGCTTGGTCTTGGTCGCGGGCTTGATCTCTCCGGGGATAGGGAGAAGGATGCAGGGAGGCTGCTCCTTCAACGGCACATCCACAAGGCAGACGGGGAACTCGCCCTGGCCGGGGATGAAGATAGTAGTCGGATCACCGATAAGGATCTGCCTCTTGCTCTTGGTGGAGGGCTTGATCTCCCCCGTGATAGGGGGCAGGAGGCAGGGGAGCTGCGGCCGAAGGGGGACGTCTAGCAGGCACACGGGCACCTCGCCGATGCCCGGGACCAAGACGGTGGTTGGCTCGCCGATGACGGCTTGCCTCTTGTTGGAAGGCTTAATCTCGCCAGGGATAGGAAGCAGGATGCATGGCGGTTGTTCCCGCAGCGGGACATCGACAAGGCAGACGGGGAACTCTCCTTGGCCGGGGATAATGATGGTGGTCGGGTCGCCGATGAGGATCTGCCTCTTGCTTTTGGTGGAAGGCTTGATCTCCCCCGTAATAGGGGGCAGAAGGCAGGGTGGTTGCTGCTTGATGGGCTTGCCGTTGAGGTCCACCAGGCATTTGGGAAGAGTCTCCTCGCCGCCGGGGACGAGAGTGGTCGAGCCATCCCCAAGCCAGATTTGCCGGCGGGTGACGGTCTTGGATGATGTGGGCAGCGCCTGGACGGCACTGATGCCGATCAGGGACAAAGCAAGAGCCGAGGCGACCATGGCTGGAGCGGAGGTGCGTCGGCTCCGGGGGGAGGGGGGAGGGGTGGGGAGGTTTCGCTTCGTCGTCGGCAGAGTCTGCGGCCACAAAGAGAAAGCAGGCACCGCGGCTCGACGACGGACCTTGCGAGCGTTGATATAGACGACACGTCTATAAGCGAGCCATCGATGTCGTGCTCACGATCGGTCTCCAGCGTGTCCATCGCCTACGACGGAGTATTTATAGAAGCTACCTATGATATATTGGAGCCGCCCCGCTTCCACGACAAGTCGAAGTGTGGTGCAGGTCGTCGCATGTCTGCGCGGCGATGTGCATTGTTTGGTGGCGACAATCTCGCTCAATATGAAATAGATGAAAGAGCCAGGGCACGACCCGGAGTTGGGATGGTCGCTGTATTTATCCGGGGCTCTTGGCCGAGCTTGTCTCAATGTCTAGCCAGTCTCGGGCCTGCCCAGAGGACGACGGTTGAGAGGCGACCCGGAGCTAAAACGTCGCACCGTTACAACGGTTTCCATATCCGCATCGCGAACCAGCCAGTTTTGGGAGTGTCGGCGGTCGACGACCGCAACGTACCGGCCATTCTCCTGTCGAGGTACCGGAGGTTGCGGGTCGTGCTATTTTTGGCCCGGCGTGGTGTTTTGCGGTCCCGGTCCGGGGGTTCACGTCCCCACGGGGAAGGGCGACAAACGACAAGCCCGGTGAAATATCGCCTTGGGGTCCCCAGGGGGGGGGGGGGGGGGACCGGAGACCACGGGTGGCCAATGTCGCTGGCGCTGGCGTGTCCTCAAAGCCCCACGATGCAAATTGTTGCAAATTGTTGGGCTCATCCATGGCCGCACGAAGGGCAGCGAAGGGTTTCGGGTGCCGAGGGTTGCCCAACAGGGTCACATCGGCGACGACCTGACCGGAATGCATGATGGGCGAGGGGGGCTCCGAACGTCAAAGTCGCTCGCTCGCTCGCTAGCAGCGCGGGGCCATGGTCGCCGGGCCGTTTCTCGTTCCGGCAAGGGACTCGTTCTCCGGGAGGTCCCGCGAAAGTTTCGCTTGGACGTTGCGTTTCAAGGTCGTGATGTGATTTGTGATGCTGAGGGAGATTCCCCCCCGTCCTTTGACGAGTCGACACTTGTCTTCCGGAAGGTGGTGTTGCGCGCGGGAGCGCAGCGGATGCAACTTGTCTTATAACGAGGTCCAAGAATAGAAATAAAGTTGGACGAGGAGAGCAGTGATCCGGGTATTTGGAGACGGAACCGAGCAGCAGCGGCGAAGCGTGCAAGCTCGCTGCCGTTCCTGGAACGAGGACGCAGTCCCGCCGTGGATGGTTGGCCCCGTCCGCTGGTCCGGTACAACCGTACCGCTTGTCTGCAGGCAATATGCCAGGCACTTGGCGCAGCTCTCGGCGGCCTGAAGGAACGAGAAGGTGATGCATGTGTTTTGAACGTATCGAGCAGGTGATTGTGGTCCGGTTCCCTTGCCCCGCGCGACAATCTCTCTCTCTCGTCACCAGGGCGAGTTCTTGTTAGTGCTCACCATGTCGCGCTCTCATAGCGGGGTCGTTTTGGTTTGTGGTTTTTCTTTTTTTTTGGTTTTTCTGAGCCTTGACGATGACATGACATCGCTTGATGCCGGTTTGCAGGGCACCCCGAAACGTGGCAAGGCGGCCCATGATGTCGACGGAAGCGAACCGCGGGGATGCAAGAATGGTGACATTTGCAGCCGAGGACCTGGGAACCGAAGATGCTGGTGGGTCGATGATGGCAAACAACAAAACGGCAACAAGAAGCGATGGGAAACTGGGAGATGGGAAGTGGGCGATTGAACGCAAGAGAGGGACCGAAGGACTTGGGTTCAGAAAGGAGAAAAGGACCGGGGGAGAGAGAGGGGGGGGATCCAGTCGGTGTGAGATGATGAAAGATGTCAGGTTGACGAGCGGCGATGACTTTGGCGTGTAAGGGGACGAGGATGGGCTCATATGAGGCTGGCTCCTCCCGTCCTGGGCAGATACTTGAAGGCTTGTCAGGTGTCACCCAAATACCACCAGCTGGCAGCCAGCTGATGACAGCCTCTCGGCTTCTGCTGCTGAGAAGCACATGCTCTCTCTCTTTTTTTTCTTTTTTTTTTACTAGGCAAGGGCAAGTCGGGTGGTGGTGAGTGCCTGGAGAATCCACCCCAACAAAAAAAAAAAAAAGTGGATGCAGTCCACACGGCGGGCGTCAAGAGTTCAAGGCCGATCCACAGCTGTCGGGCCCAGTGAACGGAGTGTTGAGCATAGAACGGGCCTTCTAGAAGCAGGAGAGAAGACCATTCTCAACGGCTGAAAGGGAAAACTACCGTACCTTACACTCCCTAAGGCACCCATCTCCGTTCCAGAATTATAGTTACCGTTTTCCCCCTTTCCCCCCATTTTCCGCTTCTCCTGCATATTATTAACTATTGGAACTCCCATCTCGTGCTTTGGGTGTGGGAGGGGAACGGCTCGGCATTGGATATTAGCCCACCACCTCGAGCAAACGACAAGACGCATTCCGTCCCGCCATCCACTGAGCCGCAGGAACGTGTCGTACCTAGGTGGTAGCTTGGCTCGAACATCAGCTCTGCCATCCGCCACATTCCGCACCATGCCGAGAAACGGCACCGCCAGATCCCGCGCCAAAGCCAAGGGCACCGGCGTCGGCACCGGCTCCAGCTCCGCCGCCGGGCCGGACATATCGGAGCCTCGGGCTCGGCACCGGCAATCGCACGGGGAGTCAGCATCAGCCTCGGCCTCAGCCTCAGCGTCAGCGTCAGCATCAGCATCAGCATCGGACGAAGAAGACCACGCCGACCCGCCCCCCAACCGCGACCGCCGCGCCCGCCGCCCCTCCACCACCGAGCTCCTCCTCCACAAGGCTGCCGAGCTCGAAACCACCATCGCCACCGCCCTCACCCACCTCCTGCACTGGGACGACCTCCCCGCCTGGCGCCGCGACAACCCGTCCATCCTGAGCGGCTACCGGCCCACCTCCAACTCCTTCCGCGCGTCCCTGCGCAGCCTGCTGCACGTGCACAACGAGACGGTCAACATCTGGACGCACCTGCTCGGCTGCCTGGCGTTCTTCGCCGTCGGCGCGAGGTGGCTGGTGAGCGAGGTGGTGGCGCCCCGGTACGCGACGGCCACCCCCGGGGATGCCGTGGCGTTTGCCTGCTTCTTTGCGGGCGCGACGGCGTGCCTGGGCGCGAGCGCGGCGTTTCATACCCTGAGCAACCACAGCGAGAGCGTTGCAAAGTGGGGGAACAAGCTGGATTATTCGGGCATCGTGTTTTTGATCGTCGGGAGCTATGTGGCGCCCCTGTGGTATGCGTTTTACTGCGAAGCCGGCCTCCTGACGCTCTATCTGGGCTTGGTAAGCTTTCTCGGATACGATGCCTTTTCTTTTTGGAGTACGCGACGAACGAGGACTGACCTGCCGCTAGATCATCCTGCTGGGGCTGGGATGCCTGGTGGTCTCGTGGTTTGACCACTTCCGCATGCCCGACTGGCGGCCGTACCGGGCGCTCATGTTCGTCGGGCTGGGTGCGTCGGGCGTCATCCCGATCCTGCATTCCCTCACGCGCTCGAGCTTCGCCGACCTTCACCAAAGGATGGGCCTGGGCTGGGTCGTTCTCCAGGGCATCCTGTACATATTTGGCGCCTTCATCTATGCGGTGAGTAACCCCTGCGGGCTTTGTTCGTCGTAGCCCCCTTCGGGATCGCGCTGACGCAGACGTAGGTCCGGTTCCCCGAACGCAAGTGGCCTGGCGTTTTTGACATCTGGGGCAGCTCGCATCAGATCTTCCACGTCTTTGTCGTGGCGGCGGCGGCAACGCACTTGTACGGCATGATTGCGGCGTTCGATCACCACCACGGAATCCGTCTGGCGCAGTGCGATACGCTGGCATAGAGCGGGGGGGTCTTCTCTAGCATAATAGATAGATTTTGATAGACAGCAGCGCCTTGCGGCGGCGCCATCCTACGTCCCAGCCCCTCGTGCCGTCTAATCCACCACTCCCAGATCCATCACCTTGATGATGCCCGACGCCATGGCGCACGCCGCCCAGCAGCTGAACTGCAAGTTTGGATTCCACCGAGCCGTCGTCACCCGCGTCAGCGGCTCGTGAATGACAACCCGCGACGCGAGCTTCTCGTCAAGCTCGGCCTCCCTGTCGAAATCGGACAAGTCGTCCTCCCCGCCCCCCTTCTTGCGCGCGGCCGCCGCCTTCTTCTTCCTCTTGGCTGCCTTTTTCTTGAGGTTCATCTCCTTGCGCTTCTCCGTCCGAGGATCGTCATTCTCTTCCGGGAGAAAGCCCTGCAAGATCCTGACGGCGCCGCGCGACCCGGACCCTTCCCGCGCCGCCTCGGGCTCGATCGGCCGGTGCTCGTGCTCAAAGACGCGCAGCTTGCACATGGGCTCGCCCTTTTGCTTGAAGAGCTTCTGCAGGGCGTTGCACGAAAAGACGGTGCCGTCGGCGCAGCCGACGAGCGTGTAGGGGTGGGTGGCTCCCGCCGAGACGCACGTCAGCGCGTTGGGCCCCGTGGCGATGCTGCGCGCCTGGCAAAAGTAGCGGTGGTGCAGGAAGGCGACGGTGGTGTTGGGCGTGGACGAGGGGTACAGCGCCATGAAGCCCTGCATGGGCTCGGACCAGGACAAGAGGTTGGGCTGGAAGCTGATGGAGGGCACGGGGAAGTAGGTCATCTCGCTGCTCGGCTGGGACAGGTCCGTGAGGGTCACGCAGCCGCCCACGGGCACCGACGCCACGAGGTACGGGTGGGACGGGTAGCCCGAGCAGATGTCGATGACGTAGGTCGTGTGCACGCCCACGCGCTGCAGCAGCTGCCGCGGGTGGATCGACCACAGCGTCACGGAGCCGTCCGAGTGGCCCAGCGCGACGCGGTTGATGTTGACCCAGGCGAGACAGGTCACGCCGACGTTGTAATCCTCGGTTAGCCCCAACGTTGCGACGGGCGACTCGATCCATTCTGCGTCGGAGACGGACGGTTAGGGAATTTGAATAGGGCACATGCAGAGAACAAGACCTTTTTGGCGGAGAGCCCTCCGAGAGAGCACATACCGTAACGTGGGGCTTCGGCGCCCTGGATCGCCTTGGCCTCGATGATCCGTGCCTTGCCGTCTCCGCAGAGGATGGCCATCATGCCGTAGAGGCCGCACGGGTCCATGGGCGCGGGGCAAAACTCGACTCGCTTTGGTCGCCCCCAGTCGAAGAACTGGGCGACAAGCAACCGGGGCGGCCGTGTCGACGGCGACGGCAGCTGTCCTTGGCGTTCTTGCGGCACAAACTCCCAGAGCTGAATGCACCCGATCTTTTGGCTGGCATCTTTGCCCTCTGCATAAGCAGCAGCGGCAGCAGCAGCAGCAGCAGCGTCATGCTTCCGTCCTGCTGCCCCTGGCGGCGGTTTTGGAGCCTGGTCGGCGAACGGCACCGTCGCCACGGCCAACACCTGAACATCCTGCCTCACGAGCGGCGCCCACGCAACCGCCAGCGGTATCCCGCCCACGTCCATCACCCACTCGCTCGGCGTCCTCTCCTCCCCCGCTCCGTCCGGATCCTCCACCGGCAGCCCGTCCTGCGCCGTCACCAAACAGCCTCCCTGCCGTAGCCGGTACTCCTTTTGCCGATCCCACCTCCCCAGCAGCACCGCGACCTCCTTGTCCTCTCTCGGCATCCATCCCTCCCCTTCCTCCCTGCCCAGCACCCTGCCCCTCTGGCTTCCTCCGCGGCCACCCGGCCCGCAAAAGTCGTCGTACCACAGCCCCGCCCGCCTCGCCTGCACCCTCTCGAACCCCTCCCCAACCCACGGGCTTCTCACCACTCCGTTCTCGTCCTCGGGCCCCCACCGCGGCGGCAGCACGGGGAACCCCGAGAACCGGACCTCCACCTGCCATATCACGCGGATGCGCTCGTGCTCCGGCCCGAACATGGTGTCGCGCAGCGCGCTGTACCGCGCGTACCGGCGCAGGGGGCCGGCGTAGACGCGCGTCACGATGCGAGTCTCCAAGGGATAGGGGGGGATGGAGTGGAACGAGTGGCCGCGGGATTGGAGGATGGAGGTGCCGGCCGGGAGGGAGCGCTGGCGGCGGGTGGGGAAGGGACTCGCGGCGGCGGCGGCGGCAGCAGCACCGGCGGTGTTTGGTGCTGTTGTTGAGACGGTGGTAGTGGTGGTGCGTTTCGTGGCCGGTGAGGAGGGGTTGGCATCTGAGGTATCGTCTTGGTCGTCGTCGTCGTCGTCGTCGTCGTCGTCGTCGCTGAACGGCACGGCACCACCGCCGCCGTAATCACCGTCGTTGTCGTCATAGTCGTCATCATCTCCGTGGTTGTTCTTGCGGCGGCGCCCCTTGTCCCTTGAAGGACGTGCTTCGAAGCCGTCGTCTTCGCCGCTGGGCTCCTCGCCCCCTCTCACGGCGACCGGATCATTGCTGTTTTCATCGTCCGAGATGATGGGTTCCTCGACGTAGCGCTTGCGGACGCCGCGGGTTTTGCGGAGTCGCATCGTTTTATTGTCGTGTCATCCGAGGGTAGAAGCGGTGGAAGGTTTGAGGAGTTTGATGAGACGTTGGTTGTCGGGCGATGAGTGAGTGCAGCGTCACTGTCAAATGTTCAGTCGCTAATAATATGAACTCGAATGAAGATTCCACAGGGCGCGGTATCACTCTCGAGAACAAGGGACTTCTGGAAGCTCTGGAGACGCGGGAATGAAACGTAGTGATTATCTCAATGAATCAAAACCTCAAAAATGGTTGGCTGGTCGAACAAAAGACCTGCTTGCATGAGTGAGTAACGTTACCGCATGAACGAGGGCAGTTGGATGAGAAGTCGATGAGCTTGAAGTGTGGATTTGTTCAACGGCTGGTGGGGTCCAACGTCGACCATTCGGAAGGGTTAGGGTTTGTGTAAGAGGACCTCAAAACGTTCTGTTTGGCCTCCCCCATGCCACCACTCCCACTCCGAAGCAAGGCACGCCACTGACGTCTCGGGAGCAGGAGCCAAATCAGTACAAGAGAATGAACGTCGAATTCAAAGACATGGAAGACACCATTGTTGATGAATTATTCTCCGCCTGACGCTCAGCCAGGGCCCTGCGCAGCCTTCATCGGCCAGACACCCGAAATAGGCGGTTCTGCTACAGCTTCCTCACTTTGCCGTGATACACGAACCGTCGTGGCCAATGGGTTGTTGAACTGTTCCTCCTGACGCGGACAGCCAACTTCCTCCACGTTCTAGGGAACCATAACCGCCCCGTGACGCGGCCGTTGGTGCAGGATCGACAGCATCAGCACCCAATACAAGGGGCTAGACTCTCCTTCCTATAGTTCTGGCCATTGTCCGCCTCCAAGTCTGAACCGTCTATCTAGACACCCAAACCCGCAACACCCGGCCATCATACTACCTCCTCCTACACAACCTCCCATTCTGCGTCGGAATCCACTTCTTCTGATTCGTAACGTACCAGTCCTCTGACCCAACGCCCGTCGGCGCATAAAACACCCCCTTCGGATCATATTTCTTCTTCAACGCGTACAGCCTCGGATAGTACTCGCCGTAGAACGACCTCTGAAAGTCCGGCTCGTTGATGTCCGCCTCAGACAGATACGTCCCCGACCCCGGCGTCACCGCCCGCCACTTCTCCATCCAATCCGTCGTCAGCGTCTTGCTAGCCTGCTGGATCTGTGCGTCGCTGGCGCCCGCCGGCCACGCCGCGCCCAGGATAAAGAAGGCCGCCGCTTTGCGCCAAGCCGGGTTGACGCTGTTGTATTGGTTGGCGTTCGGGTTCGGGGCCGCGCGGATGTTGTACCCGATCAGGATTCCGCCGCCTTCGATGGCGTGACGCACGGCAGCGAGGGTTGCGTTGAGCCTGGCGCCTCGGAAGTTCTCCCTCGGAAAGAGGCGGGACGCAGCGTGGCTGTCGGTGGCACCGACGGTTTCGGGACCGAAGCTGCCCTGGTATGCCTGGAACAGGCTGGAATACTCGGTGATGTTGGGGGTCACCTGGATGCCCAGGTTCGCAAGATCGTCGAGGTAAGGGGTGACGAGCGCGGTGACCTCGGCCTTGGTCATGTTGTTCGCCCAGAATGGCATCATGCTGAACAGGTACTGGCCCGGGCCGATGCCGACGACCAGAAAGTAGCCATAGGCCCCGGCGGCGGTGAACTTGTCAAAGTACTTCATGTAGGCGCCGAGGCCGGCAAAGAACGTGTCGGCCGTGACGTTGGGGTTGGTGGCGTACACAAAGCTCATGGTGGTGACGGGAATCCTGGGGTATGCTCGGATGGTGATTGAGGTCACAACGCCGTAGGTGCCTGTCAGCCGTTTGTCAATATCAAACCAGCCAATGCGCGAGAACCATGGGGATTCTTTACCGCCGCCTGCGCCACGAAGGGCCCAGAACAGATCCGGATACGACGTTTCGTTCACCGTCACGAAGCGCCCATCAGGGAGCACCACCTCCATGGACAGCACCTGATCGGCTCCCATACCCACGAGGCTCGACACGGGCGAATGGCCGCCTCCTGCGATGAAGCCCCCGGCAATGCCCACGGTCTACACAACACATCAGCCACATCTTCACGTCGAATGTCTTTTCGCAAACAGCCAGGGAAGCTCACACGGCACTCCCCGCCCACCACGGTCACCCCGTTCTCCTCGGCCGCCTTATACACGTCCTCCGTCAGCACGCCGCTGCCCAGCTTGAACGCGGGCCCGCGGTAGCCTCCACAGCTGTAGTCCCTCCAAAACCGAACGTCGTTCAACCCCCGCGTCCAAACCGACAAGGCCCCGGCCCCCACCGATTTGTCCGCGAAGTCATGCCCCGTGTTCTTCACCACCAGCCGCAGGTTCGCGTTCCTCGCAAAGTTCACCGCCAGCTGCACCTGCCTCGCGTTCTCCGCCCGGACCGAGTACGTCGCGTACCCGCCCAGCGTGCAGTTGCCGGCGTCGGGATCCTCCGTCGGCATGCACGTCCGGCCCTGGTACAGCGGGAACATGGCCGAGGACGGGTCGTCGACGTGCAGGCGCGGCGTGGACCAGGCCTCGCGGACGCGCTGGCACGCCGCGGGGTCGTACTCCGGGCGGTGGCGGTAGCAGGGAGCCGCGAGGGGGACGGTTTTGATGAGGGCGCCGCCGAGGGTGGCGTTGAAGCGTGACCAGGTGGCGTCGGACGGCCAAGAGGGGTCGCCGGGGAAGGACTTGCATCGGGGTTGCGGGGGGTCGAGGTGCGCGTTGCCGAAGCCGAAGAGGGCGGCGTCTTGTTTGGCGAGGGACTGGGAGGTGAGCTGGATGTTTTCCCAGGCGAAGCGGGATGGGCATCGGGGGCCCGTGAGGGTTGCGGAGGTAGGGCTCGTGAAGGTGGCCACCGCGGCGGCGGCGGCGGCGATGGTTAGGGACCGGAGGGTGGTGGCGGCCATCTTTGAGGTCCGGGAAAAATGGGATGCGCTTCACCGTTCCTATGCCGTAGAGCCCCGGGAAGAGAGAAGATCAAAATCCCTCTTGCTCTGGACGAAGGGTGGTCAGGATGATTGACTACGGGTGATACCCCGGGCGGTGCTCGGTCTCGTCCAACAACCAACAGGCTGATCGACCGGGGAGGGAGCCTGCGCGGGTAACATTGTTCCCCCAAAGTTCCATGACATGCAGCAAATAACACCCCCCCCCCTCCCCCAAGTGGGTTGTTGTGACAGGATCTATGGGGACTCATACCCCGGTCCTGAACCCCAGCAGTCATTCTGCCTGCTCAGACCGCCATTCTGGGCATCCATCGTGTATATAAGGAGCCTCCAGGAGAGGCACATCAGATAGTTGTTTTCTTCCTTTGAATAACAGCTTCCAACCACTCCTTTCCGTCGTATGCACTCTCACAGGTCCGGGCCATCACAGTTGTTGATTAAGAATGGCATGGTGTTGAAAAGAAAACGACCCAAGGCGAGCCCGTGCCGTTAAATGCAACCTCTCACATGTATGTCCCTGACCCGGTGGACAGCATCGCATCAATTGATCTGTAGGCCAGCTTGCTGGTGCCATGTCCGATTCCTCTCCCGCGGCCCCCTTTTGCTATGAGTGGTCAGCCGGTCCCAAGGTAACTTATTATTCCTTGGCCGGAATGCCCCCTCAACCAATCGGCAGCCCTTCATCTCATGCAGGTAGAGTTCCTCCCCGAGACCGTCAGCTGCAAGGCGAAAACGTCCATTTTCTTTTCACGTGTTGACCGTTTTGAGAAAATTAACGATAAATTTCCATGTCTGAGAAGCCGGCACCAGGCGAGTGAGTGTTGAGAGGGGAGTGGCCCACCGAGAGAAACAGGCTATGCATCTAGAACGATGACAAGGGACCGTTTCCATGGAATGGGCTCATCCAAGCCATATGCATTCATCAAAAAGGCATGGGGTATAAGTTGAGCGGGATATACTATAATGACCTGTGCCGTTTGCATTATTCTAGTAAGCCTGAGCCCGGTTACGGGATGCCCACCGTTGGCTGCGTCCGCATGAAGCACGCTTCTTGTTCGGGGAAATGTTCTTATTCATGGAAGGGTGCCGGGCTGTGACAACGCCGAAGATTGGAGGCAGAGAAACATCAAGTTCTCCAGTCATCCATTGTGATAGAGGGCGGACAGTTTCCAGCGCAGAGGTCACACCGCGTGAACCAGGTGCAAAATCATAGGACGTCTGGTGTTGTTACGTTTCAGTTGAGCGGCGTGAAGCCTCAAGGGTGTGATCGTCTTGCTTAGGACGATGTTTTCGGATAGTAATATTACACAGAGACACTCGCAGAGATATGTATGACAACGATGGGCTTCATAATCCTCCATGCATTGGAGACATGGCCAAACATGGACCGAGGTTTCACTTTGAGCATGATGGCTGCGTGATTTCCTGATGCTCAGGCAACGAGTACCAGCCATCATACTATGGAAGTGCCGTGCGCCATCATGGATGGATGTTCCCTCAACTGCTTCTAGACTAGGTAAGGAGCAGAGACTTTTGTCCATGGGCCAGAGCAGCAAACATCTGGCCTGCTTTGGCGTCGTTGCAGGGCGCCCAGACCCCATAGTCTGCATGTTAACTTTAGTATTCCTCTCGTCCGTTTGTCTCATGAAGAAGATGGGAGCCGAGGCGCCGTCCAACATCCGACTGCCGGTGAAGCGAGTCTTGGAGTCGGCAAGGATGCTGAACCATTGCGGATGCAGCAGACATGGAAGCATACCCGCTGGATATGAGCGGTGCTCGCCCGGGCCTTCCTGCACCAGGTTGCTTGCTCTTGGTACCAGGAGAGCACCATGGCCCAAAGAGCCACGCAAGCCGTGGATGCTCAAAACTAGCCGGTTTCTCCGTTCCTTGGTTTGAATGCCCACCCGTTGCAAACGTGCTGGGAAATCAAGACACTGCCTAGGCTCCGCTGGAAATGCCGAAGAAACAAGAGCACCTAGACGTGACCTCGATGGTCAAACAAAGGGGCTGGCATCAAAGAGGCCGAGGTGCTTGTTCAACTCGAAGCTTGTCCGCTCCCACCAGAGACGAGAGCGCTGAAGTGGCGGCAAGGAAGGCCTGCGAGAAATGTAAATCAGGGTAACCTGTCGTTTTCACCCACCTGGTGTATGAAGGTATTTACGAAAAAAAAGATGAAAAAAGGAAAAAAAACAGGATGCCACAAACGTAGCTTCTGATCTGAGCACTGCCATGTCTCGCTAGGTCGACCAGAGCCGGAGCTGGCACCATGTCAAAGGATATGTGGTTGAATTGAGCTTCACCCTCGGCGCAAAAAGCCCATGGGTGTCCATAGTTGCACGGGCGGCCTTTTGTACGTGGCAAGCCTCTTGGGATTCCGATACCTTGTAATCTTTTTACTCCTATTCCATGCCGTGCGCGATGATCGTACCATGATAGCCTTTCTCAAGGCGCGCCAAGGGACACATCATCACGCCTTCACGACTTACACCACCACGACAGCCGACGTCGTAATGCCTCGCCATGCCGGGGATGCTGGCTTAACTCCGTCTCTCATCACCATCGCGGCCGGACTTAAAGCATGGCGTGCTTTATGAAACACACTCGGGAAAAACCCACTACAACGGCAATGTAGTTTGACTTGCGCCTGGATCGCGGCTAGCAGTTGGCGACACGCGATGACGCGATCCCCTCCGCGTCTAACATCACCTTTATCCACCCCCTTGGCCTTATCGCAACCCCAGATTCATTGCAGCCAGACAAAACACAATCCGAAACCCGATGCATCCATGATTCGTTTCTCCCACGCGACCTGCGGCCTACTGCGTCCGGTATGTTGCCCTGGCCGTCGTAAATCCGAGAGTCTGGTGTCGCAAACCGTTACCGGGCCGAGAGCAGGGACCGCGTGGGGCTAGCGACATGATGCAAACTCCCACCATCCAAACCTCGCCGCCGGCATGGTGGATATGCAGATGACGAAAGGGTGTAATCGGTATGAGGGGATCCACCGGATCCCATGATGTCAGTTCCAGAGAGACAGGAGGACGACACCACCACCACTGCACGGCTGTACGAGGACGCTGCGATGGGCATTGCGCTTGTGGTATCCCGTCATGATTGGAGGCATAGCGTGCTCACGCAATTCCGTCCATGCGGCTTGCCATCGTGTCAAGTTCGTTGACCCCGCAGTCCAGCACGAGAGCCGAGCCGTTGTGATGCGTAACGTTTGAGGGTAGCCGTGATGGCCACGATGGACGAGCGTACGTGTATAAAGACGTCGTAGACACCCGGCCATGCCTCAGGCTGTTCCCGTCCAACATCACCAAGCTCGCCCTCAACACCTCTCCGGCCTACCAAGCCCTGAGATCCAACCTCATCCACCACCGCCACTACTACTAGCAACCGCAACATCGCGAAATGGCCCCCGCCGCCGTTGAAGTCGACCCCCCCGCCCCGACGAAGGACCTGGCGGCCCTCAAGCTCCAGGCCTCGTACCAGATCGGCGGCGTGTACAAGGAGATCCCGTACCACAAGTTCGACGCCGATGCTGAGCTCGGGAAGAAGGGCCACGAGGCGGCCAAGGTGAGCCACCTCTGTCCCACCCCCATGGCCGGACGCTCCAGCTAACCGCACCCGCCCGTTTCCAGTATCCTCACTACCTCCCGACTTGGGACCCCAACCAAAAGTACCCCCCTCTCGAGCCGTTCGAGCACTATGAGCACGGCAAGGATGCGGATCCGACCTACCCCAACCTGCTTCCCAGGGACCAGGTGACCGTCACGCACCTGACGCCCAGCATCGGCACCGAGGTCCGGGGCATCCAGCTCAGCCAGCTCAGCAATGCCGGCAAGGACGAGCTCGCGCGCTTCGTGGCGGAGCGCAAGGTCGTGGCGTTCCGCGACCAGGACCTCAAGGATCTGCCGATCGAGAAGGCGCTCGAGTTTGGCGGGTACTTTGGCCGGTATGTCCTCCTCCTCCTCTCACATCTCCCGCTCTTTCTTGCCCGGCAGGTTGGCTGACGGAGCCCCCCTCCCACAGCCACCACATCCACCCCACCTCTGGCTCCCCCGCCGGCTTCCCCGAGGTCCACATCGTGCACCGCGGCGCCGGCGACGACACCATCGACAAGTTCTTTGAGAACCGCACGTCCTCCGTGGCCTGGCACTCGGACGTCTCGTACGAGGCCCAGCCGCCCGGCACCACCTTCCTGTACGTCTTCGACAAGCCCGCCGCCGGCGGCGACACCATCTTCGTCAACGCGGCCGAGGCCTACCGCCGCCTGAGCCCGGCTTTCCGCCAGCGTCTGCACGGCCTCAAGGCCCGCCACTCGGCCGTCGAGCAGGCCAACTACAGCGTCCTCCGCGGCGGCGTCAAGCGCCGCGAGCCGGTCATCAACGAGCACCCCATCGTGCGCACCCACCCGGCCACGGGCGAGAAGGCGCTCTATGTGAACCCGCAGTGTACGTAGCATCGTGACGCGTCTTTTCCTTGGTCCCCTCGCCCGGGGTGACAACGTCGTCCCCTGTTCCCCTGCTAACGCTGCCTCCGCCCCAGTCACGCGCGACATCGTCGGCCTCAAGAAGGAGGAGTCGGACGCGCTCCTCAAGTTCCTGTACGACCACCTCGCCTTCGGCGCCGACTTCCAGGTGCGCGTCAAGTGGGAGGAGGGCACCGTCGTGGTCTGGGACAACCGCGTCACGCAGCACTCGGCGCTCGTCGACTGGCAGGACGGCCAGAGGCGTCACCTGGCGCGCATCACGCCGCAGGCCGAGAGGCCGTACGAGACGCCTTTCGAGGGCTGAGCTTGGAAAGAGGACGGGCGGGATGGTGATATCCGACGGTGTTGGGAGCTTTGGGTTTCCTTTTTGCTTTTTTTTTATCTGTGACGAATGCATTGCATGTTTTGTACGCTTGGTCGAGATTGATCATTCCAAATCATAGGAATGGGATGGAGTCAAGTTCCACTGCTTCGGCTTCGGTTTTCACTTTGGCAACCTGTGCTCTGGCGGACTCGCGGCGTCGCTTCTGTTCGGCTCTTCGGGCTTTGATCTCGGCAAACAAGTCGTCGTCATCGTCGCTCACCCGGATATCCTCTTTCTGGTCATGGGGTGATGTCCCATCAACCAGCCGTTTTGGACTCCCCACCTTGACGCTCGGACGGTTCGTCGCCACAGGATCCGTCTGCGATCGCCTTGGAGGTTGCGGTGTCGCAGGTTGTCGTTTGGCCAAGGTCGAGCTCTTCCTTGGATCCAGCCTTGGCCAGGTTGGCTGTCCGCCGAGGTCGTCGTCATCGTCATCGTCATCATCGTCATCATCGGAGTCGGTTTCCTGTTCCACACCTCTAGACTGCCCTCCCTTCTCTTTTTTCTTCGCCATCCTGCCACGATCATCCGCGGGCCGTTCCGACCGTCCCCTGGACGGGCTCCTGGAATCCACTCCATCCCGCCTCCCTGTTCCCGGTCTTCCCACAGTCTTCATCAACGGCACCGCTTTCCTGGTTGGACTATCCATCAACCCTTGCAACAGCGTCGGCTGCCTTTTGAGTCCAACTCGGTTTCCATCCTCTTCCTCCGTTCCCTCGTCATGACCACCATGATCGCTCTCCGGCGCGCCGGCCCCGTTTCGCAGTTTCGCGATCGCCCTCCTCTGCCTCGCCGCGTTCTCCAACGCAGCATGCCTCCGGCGCACCGAATCCGTCATGGCGCCCGTGACGGGCCTGGAAACAGAGCGGATGGCGTCCGCGTTGGTGTCGTTCACCTGCCGCTTGAGGCGCTGGTACTCCGCCGCGTGCAGGTGGCGCGTGAAGTCTCCCGCGACGGCGAGGAACTCGTCCTCGACCATGCGGTAGCGGTCGTCGTGGTCGGGGCCGGGGATCATGAACCTGTTCGCGGGGTTAGATGCGTGCGTGAGAGGGCGTGAGAGGTGCGAGTAGGTCAGGATGGATGAATAGGAGGATGGCATTACTCTTCAGGCAGCGGCTCAGGAGGAGGCGAGCTAGAAGGTGAGCGGATTGCTGTGTCGAGCAAGCTTCGTCTTGGCTTCTTGGGCTCTCGCGCGGGCGTGGATTCGGACTTGGGAGTTGGCGTGGGACGGCTCGACGGTGACGGGGTGATGGCTTCGGCTTTGGGGGGCCGTGATGGTGTTTGTTTGGCTGTCACGCCAACCTTCCAAGGTAGTTGACGAGGCATGATCGAGGCATGATGGGAGGGCCTGATGAAGGTGGTGTAATCTTGTTTGGGTGCGCCGAGGGGGTGAGCGAAGAGCGGAATGAAGCCCGCAAGCCGTGGTGCGATTTGCCAAATGCAGAATGACAATCCTGGCGGCTGCTTTCACCACAATGTCAAAAGGAAATCCATGCTCTTGGGTGAGGATAATCCAGGGCGAGGGATTATGTCGATGGTGGTCAGCTGCTTTTGATGAGTCCCGGTAGCAGGCAGTGAGGTCAAGGCGGCGGTTGGTTGAATGAACGGGGAGAGTTGAAACCAGAGTTAACTATTACTGTGTCGTTCAAAGTGGAACTCCCGCGGCCTAACGTCAGTTCACTATGTACTCAGTAACTAGTTGGCACATGTCAGGAGTCGCAGGGGTGTCAGAGGCGGATTAGTCAGCTTACAGACATCAACACCTTCATCCGCCTGCGCATCCCATTTCCAGGATCCCCACGGGGGAGAATCGAGATGGGAAGCATGGATATTCTACATGGGCCGATAGAAACCACGGCTGGAATAAGAGCAGAAGAGCGTTTTGTACCAAAGACATCGCGTTCGTCGCTAATGCTCGCCTATGTCGAGTCAAGGGGATCCAAAGACGCTCCCAGGACGCTCCCTCGTGGCCAGACTTGTAGTGCTCACAACGCCCGGCTACCTCAACGACCCACAGATGACCAACGCCAGAGAGGGTTTCAAGGATGAATAGAGCATATCATTATACAAAAAACCATCATCGCTAATCGCACATTAATCTCGATGTTTGTACTCTTCCCATACCTTGAAGCTCCACGCGCTCATCCGATTCTTCAACCTCCCCTGCCTCTGCCGCTGCAACGTTTCTTCCGGCAAGAACCCGTAGTACACCATCCTCCTGTTGCCTCTCGCATCCACGCTCCCCTCCCAGCCCGTCGTTTTCCCCTTCCCCTCCACGCCGGCATCCTCCGCCGTCGCGGCCCCATACCCCAGCCTCGCGTACAGCACCTCATCCGGCACCTCGCCCCATTTCCTCCTCCCCTTGCCCCTCTCCGCAATCCGCATCCTCCCGTCCCCCCACGGCAGCCGATCCAGGGCCGGCGCCCTCGTCGCCGCAACAATGTTGGACACCATCGCTTCCCTCGCCAGCAAGCCGTTTTGGCTGAGGGCAGCCGACCCGAGCACCACCGCCAGGAGCGCCACGGACAGCGCGGCGGCGTACGCGATCCACATGTCGCGGCGGTTGAAGACGTACGCGTTGGCCAGGCGGGTGCGCGTGCATGGGTACTTGTAGGGGTAGCCTTCGTCGACCTGGGTCCCGGAGGCGGCCTCGTACGGGCCCACGGCCTGGTTGTTGCCGTCAGGCGGGGAGGACACGCCGCTCCTGAGGTCGGGGCGGGCGGCCCAGGCGACGACCGCGAACTGGGGGTTGGAGAGGAGCGAGAGGGTGATGTTTTCGTAGAGCCCCTGGATGGCTTCGGCCAGGTTCGTGGCGGGGAGGTAGGTGTCAACGTCGATGATGCGGGTCTTGGTGGCCTCGGTTTGCGGGTCGGCGAAGGGGAGGAACTGGATCACGCCTTGGAGATAGGCGCGCAGGCGCGAGCCGAGGGAGTGGTAGGCCGCAACGACGCGGTAGGTTTCGAAGTCGGGGACGGGCAGGACGTAGTTGGATTTGGGGATGGCGGTGGTGTTGTCAAGGGTGCCGTCGTCGACGGCAAGGGTCAAGGGGTCGTAGGTGGTGTTGATGACGGGGCGGAGGAAGTCTCGCCGCAGGACCTTTGTGGTCTGGCCCGAGGACGTGTGGTTGAAGCGGACGATATAGTTGGCGAGATAGTGCTCGCATCGGAGAACGACTGCCTCGAACGCTGTGTTCCAGTCCGGATCCGTTCTGTTCAGCGGCGGCTTCCCGGGTCGCGTGAGCCTGGAATACCCGATCCAGAGCGCGGGTTCCGTCCGAAACGCCCCGAGGTGCTTGGGGAAGGGAGGCTTCATCAGGGGCGCACCGCCCGGCGCCACGTCGAGCTGCTTCCGCGCGTAGTTACCCGCGTTGGTCTCTGCCAGGTAGCTATAGTCCCCATTGGGCATCAGGTTGTTAGGGTGGAAGTGTTGCGGGGCGCCCGCCAGCATCAATTGGTCCATGTCAAATGCCGGTCCTTTGGCGAACACGGAGCACTTGTAAGCCGGGGCGACGAACGTGATCTGATAGCTGCAGTTCCAACCACCGCCGCATGTCTCCAGGGTGGCATGCCGGCGGGGGATGACGGCGCCGGTCAGGACGCTCTGGGCGGCCACCAGGTCCACAGGCAGGCTGCTGCCCGTATAGTAGTCGAAAAAGGTCGAATTGAAGGGCTCGGTCAGGTGATGGGAGTCTTTGACGGTGCTGTTGTAGAGCGAGAGAGAGACGACGCGGTAGCCATTGATCCTCTCCAGGTTTCGCCAGTTCTTGGCCCCCTCGCTTTCAAAGTTGAGAGTTCGGACGCCAGGGCACAAGCCCTGTTGGACCTCGACGCGCGGCGCAACCGTCAGGGTGGCAGGTGTCAGGATGACGGTCATGGGAAACAGCCTGAATCTCTGGTGAGCCTGCGTTTGGGCATCCAGGTACGTTGCACATGTAAACTCACCACACCAGCATCGCGAGGCCAGCAGCAACACGCGCGTTGCTGATAAAGTCCCAATTCATCAGGGCCTTGGGCTCGTAAGCAGCCGCAAAGAGGCTGTCGATGGTGCGCAGCGTCAGGACCTTGTTGATGACGGTGACCCAGATCTGCTGCCGGTAGGCGTAAACGACGGCGCCAACGAAGCACGCTTTGGCGGCGTATGCCAGGAAACCGCCAAAGCGCACCATGCGGACCTGATCGTTGGCCGGTTTGCCGTCGAGGTAGCTATAGAACGCGTGATGTCCTAAGGCGCAGCCCAGGCCGAGCAGGAACATGCCGTACATGGGCCAGCCGGCTATGAACATCCTCCACCATGTAGCCGACGCCTCCGGCTCCCCGTGACCGTCTAGCGGTCCCGGGGTTGACGGTCCGTGGGGACCGAGGTAATAATAGTAAGGAACTCCATACGGGCTAGAAAACGGTTGCTGCTCAGGCGTGAGCGTCGAGGTGGTGGACGCTCCTGGCAGCGGCGGGCTCCCAAGAAAACCGTCTTCGTCCGGCTGCGACGGGTCACGCGACATGACGGGTTGGTAACGTGGGTATCTCGCGGCGGCATCAGCGGGCAGCTTGATGCCCAAGCCGGAGGGCAATGGGCTCACGGGGACGAAGGTCGTTCCGGTATGAGGCGGCGCCGGCGAGTCCGTGCCTGGTGTTGCCGCCAGCGCGGGATCCCACCGGGTCTGGGATGGTTCCGAGAAGCCGAGATTCTCCAGGGAGGGAGGTCGGTTTGGACGGGTGAATGCCGTCCGGCCGGCATGCTGCTCGTCCATCCTTGGGGTCTGGGAAAAAGACCCGAAAGGCCCAGCAGCGGTGGAGCCAAGCGGAGACAAAACAACAACCTCTGGAGACGTCGCTGGCGGGACGACGCCGTTCTCAGGGATGTATTCACTGACACGCTGATACGGAGAGCTCATGGTAACCCTGGTGATATTGAACGTTGAGGAAGATACCCGCAGCAGCCACGGCAGGACCAAAGTAGGTACCGGAAACGGTTCCTAAGAGGGACGTAATCGACTCGGGCCACGCGGTACAAAAAAAAGACAAGGGGCAGTCTTACACAGCGCACAGTAGGTTGCTGGGCGGGGAACAGTGCAACACCGCGTGATATGCATACGGCCAGGCATTTATGTTTCGTCGACTCGTCTGCCAGACGCCCGAGCCGCTAAGGTTATAAGATGGGTCTGTGGATTTGCGCTCCGTCCTTTTTTTTTTTTTTTTGGGGGGGGGGGGGGGGGGGGGCATGTCCAACAGCTCTGACCTGCAGCCGTCGGAACGGCCCCCAAGCTGGGCCAGCCATGACCTGTTGGTGATGGGCACCTCGAGCTGCAGCTGTTGTGCAGCCCGGGTCATGACCGACTTTCGCCAGACAAACAAGACAGGAGGAGGGTGTGCTGGCTGCAAACCTCTGGGCCGGACGGTGATGAGAATAGAAACGCGGATTCTGAGTATGGAGGCACAGAGATTTGAGAAGAGAGGATGGCGTAAGGAGAACCAAGATGCCCAATGGCAATGTGCTGGCCGGCCGGGTAGGATGGAAGCTGTTGTGGCTGTGAAGGTTGGCGCGGCCTTGATCGCACTCGCGAAGCTGCAACAAGCTGCGGGGTTGGGAACCAAGAAAGGCGAAGGGGGGCCCGGTGCCGAGCTCGCAAGGCTGTCGAATCTGCATCCCAGGTGCCAACGACGGCTGAGATTCCGTCAAGTTTCCATGTGTGGCATGCGCTGGGCTAATCACTCGGGAAAGAGTGAGACATGAGGACCCAAATGGAGGGCCGATAGAAAAAGAAACAGGCAGGAAAAAAGAGGACGAAACGCGATTTGAACGCGTGACCTACCGGACTGCAGCCGGTTGCTCTACCCCTGAGCTATCCGTCCATGGAAGGTTCTTACCACACAATAGGCTTATCAATAGGGTCGGGCCAACAGGTGGTTGCCCTCCTCACAGCGTTGTCATCCACTTGATGGACGCCGACACATTCATGGCCGCAGCTGCAAGCACACTACGAGGTTAGGCCTGCACAACAGGACGCACACCAAACTATCGACGCCATTTGGCCCCCCCCAACATAACTACCCAAACATAGCCACCTCAGCCCGGGATTGCCACTAGGTCTGTATATTCGACAAGGATGGTACAAGCCAAAAAAAAAAAAAAAAAAAAAAAGGAGATGCATCAGGCTGACGTTCACACTTGGCAATTGATGGCTCTTGTGTATGTAGCAAGACTCAAGGACCAACCTACCTTCGGCCCTTCGAGTCCAAAATTGACATGTGTTCTACTTCGTAAGCAATCATGTCAAACATTAAGCAGGCCGAGTGGGGAAGTGCCTGTGACTCGGATTTGTTAACTACCGGAAGCTTACAGCACTAGGTATGTTGACCATCTCTGGAGACATGCTGAGATTTTCTTATGATTTGCTATGAATGGCTTTTCTCACTACGACTTCCAATCTATTTTAAGGATCCCTCTGCAGACAATGAGCGACTTTGTCGTTTCTTGGGATTCGTGCACCAACTCCAGCATAACTACAAGGGACGTCGAGTTGTTACCTACCTGTGTTGTCAGAAGCGTTCTTCTCGTTGAGTTAATTTATTCCTCTTGGATACAAATATGAGGATTAGAAAGCTGTTCAAGGCAGGTTGCATTTTCTCGTGAATGAAACCGACAGGGATGGAGACACATAATTACAGCCAGCTTCGGGAAGCTCTGACACAGGCGCTGGAGTCGAAGCAAATGTGCTCCTCAGCTGCGTCTATGTTTTTCCTCTCAAAATTTTGCCAGGGCTTGGGGTACCCGTTTGATCGCAGCCAAGCCATCCAATTTCGGATGTCAGGTGCGGAGAGGGGGGGATGACGAGTGGGAAGTTTGGAAAATGGCGCTCCTTCGCCTACATGGCCTACGCGGATATGGCATCAGGCTTCTGCGCTCATGCGGCCCGTCAGGCGGCAGGTCAGGTAGCACAGAGTTCTACGCAGTAGGCCGTTTCCGAAACCAACATAGAAGCCTTCACTCCATCTTGTTTCACGTTTCCCGATGACAAGTGATGCCAAGGTGGCACAACATCATCTAGAGCAAGCCTTGTCGGTGGACACGCACTCTTCCAATGACACATTCGGGATATTATTAGTCTGTGCTTGATGTATCTCGTAGAAAGGCCCGCTCTGCGGGAACTAGCCAACGAGCCACGATGAAGTTGACAGCTGTTCTCTGTTCCAAAGATGCCGCCATCCCGCATGGGACTCTACATTCTCAGCCGGTTCCACATGCCTCCTATTACGCCACATGATGCCTCGCCATGGCTGGCTCAAGAGAGGGTAGTCAAGTGCCCTATTGAGTTCCAACGGGGGAATCTCGGGAGGATTGGCGTGGTGGCAGATCGGCGCAAAGCGCCCGTGACATGAGGCCATCATCCACTCCATTGTATCTTGCGGTCTATTTCCTACACCGCATTTCTGTTTCTGGATATTATAGCCTATGGAGATTCTTCCTCTCAAACACCGCATTATTAGCATAGCCTCCGCCTGTCTCACAAAGCCCCCAGGTTTCAAAGTACGCCCCCCCCCATTGCCAAACATAGCGTAAAAGTCTAGCGACGTTCGTAGCTGCTTCACGCACAACTGCACGGGCGAGGACTGTTCGCAGCTCATCCACGCTGCAGATTCCTAGTTTACATGAAGAGCGAAGGGGTGCGCTGAGGTGGCTGAGAGAAACAGGACGTGTACCATGCCCAAACGCAGGGTTGAGCGAGGTCGTCCTAGACGTGTGGTTGGGCCTCACCTTGAGCACTTCTGTGTATACCATGAGTTTGGTAAGCTTGACGAATAGACCCTCGGTGAGGAACCGACTCTCAGGAATGAAGCGTAAGGAAGAGGGATACCGAAGGGCCAAGTTATTCCCTTTAATTGTGGTTGTTTTGTCCTCGTGCAGGTATGTTGTTCATTTGTTTGCTCCAAAAGGCTGAGAAACTGAGGGATGTCCCAGAAAAGTTAACATTAATACCGTTTCGACTGCGTTCCTGGCCCATCAAGAAAGCGTTACAGGGGACAATTGACCCTGGGACGACCCATATACTGAAAAAAAAAAAACAAAAGAAACATGGCGAAGGAGGTTATGGCAGCACTGGACACTGAACTGCGCTGCGCTAGAACTAGGACATCTAGTTATGCCAAAGCCACTAGCCACGAAATGCGTCTGGCTTCACTCTAATCATAGACAATCCCAAACCCTTCAAGTCTTCAGCGTACCCATACTCAAAAGCTGTGAATCTGATCCGGACGATATCCCAGCTGCGCCAACACCCCCGTCTTCCTGTTCTTTAACGCCTTCTCCATAACCGGCGGTCCACACACCAGCACCTTGACATCTTTGTTTTCCGGTCTATTCGGAGCCAGCCCCGCCGCCTCTAGCACCTCCTTGGTCACACGTCCCGTGAAGTGAGGTGACCCCTCCCGGGGCGAACTGACCGCATACACAGCCTTGAACCGGCCCGGGTAGCGCCTTTCAAGCTCGGAAAACTCGTCCTGCAGGAAGATGTCGTCGTCCGTATTGACGCCCCACACGAGCGTGATCCGCGTCTTGTCCTCCTCGTTGCGGAGGATCCCCTGCACGAGCTGGTACATGGGAGTGATGCCCGCGCCGCCGGCAATCAGAGCCACATGAGAGTGCTGGTTGGGCGTCCAGTGGTAGCCGGGGATGGGTGCAAACGTGACAGTGTCACCCGGCTTGAGCGAGTGCAGGTGAGTGCTCTGCTTGCCATGGGGGTAGAGCTTGACCATCAGCTCGATGTAACCCGGTTCGTCTGGGTGAGGTTAGCTGTGTCAGTTGCGGGGAGGGGCTGTGGAGATGCTGTCGTACTCAGATCGTTCACCGGCGTATACGGGCGGAGAACGGGAATCCAGCGTCCCTTCGGGAGGGAGACGGACAACAGGGAAGAGGTCAGAGACAAGCCGCTCGTTTGGGTGCGATCAGGAAGCTCGAAGCGGAGCCTCTTGGTGTTGTGGTTGATGAGCTCGGTGCTCTCGAGCCGCAGAGAGCGGAAGCCAAAGCTGCTGAAGACAGGCATGTCGGACTGCGTGTTGCTGCTGTGAGCGTACCAGGCGTAGACACCGAGGCCGGCAATTGCGGCACCAGCTGTGAGAGTGAGTGGGGTGCTCATAGTAGCCGCACCAAATCCTGGGTGTCTGAAGGACATTGTGAGGAATTTCAAAGCAAGAAGCCGGTGTTCGTGTTAACTTGATATACGTTATTTGGGTCCAACGTGGCTGCTACGGTTCTGTACACGGATGGCAGGCTGGGAACGCAACGACGTTACACAATAGGATAGGCAGCCGAGATGCAAGGACGTTGAGCACGTTGGTCTTGAGAAGTGTTTGTGACCGTCCGGAAGGAGTCGATGGTTGATATCCATATACCACGTTCAGGTGATAACTCGGTTGAACCTTTGCGGCGGGGTGGTGAGTGGCACCTGATGCCGCTGTCGGTCCTGACATGCGCCCGGCGCAACCCCACGGGAAAGGCAAGGCCACGCACCATCCCTCAAAGTATCATGTAGTATCACCCATCAGTGGTCGTAATGTCCGACCCCGACCTTCCAGCATGGAAGGTGACAAAGCATTCCATGGTTCAGTTCAAGGGCGAGGACGGAACAGGAGAGGACAGCTCGCTGTATTATCCAACGGAAGTCACTCCACACGCTGATGCACCCTCACCACTCATGCTGGACGGCATTCACTCGAAGGAGGAAGATCCGAAGTAGCATGGTGAGGAGATGCTGAAATGCTGACACGGGGGGGAAGTGCTCGGGCACTATTATATACAAGCACTCCGTACCCGCCACGGCAATCAGCGACGGAGGTGGGGACGGACGATGACATGGCCCCACAGTTGATCGTAGGATCCGCTCATCGACGGCATTTCCCAAAGACTCTACACACTAGTAGTACTATATTGTAGAGGACCTCACGGCCCAGGTCATCATCAGGTCATTGATGTCTACGCCACCGAGTATGAACACAGTACTGCATACATGCCTCATATAAATAGGTAGTCAACAGACATGCTGATATGGATCTGAGGCACCTGTCACCAAACAGGCTCCATGCAATTGACCGTAAAGATACAGACATGTCTTGATCCGGAAGGCGGTCACGCAAGATGGGCGGGGTGGGTCCTGAACAAACCCCTGTTCTGCCGGACCTGGCGCCCGCCGAGACTTCTGGAAGGCGGCCAACTTTTTTCTGCCGGCATCTCAACCTCGCCTTGAACTCCCTCTCAACCTGTTGCGCTGGGGCTTCAACCGCGCGCCCGGCCATACATCAAGATGGCTGACGATGGCATGCTCCTCAATTTTGAAATCCCCGACGCCCCGCTGAAAACACAGGTCAAGTTCAAAGGTGGGCGTTGGCGCGACCGGCTCAAGGCGCAGAGGAGCGCAAAGCAATCAGCAACCCCAACAAAGCAACCACGAGGCCCCTCGTCGGCCCCGCACACTCACCAACACCATGACTACGACGCGTCTAGGCCAACGAAGCGACCGAGGACCGACGATGGCGACTCGCAGAGGCACGCAAAACTGCAAAAGACTGCCGGCTCTGCCGTCGGCGCACCCAGCCATGCTCTGAGGACGGGCCAGATCTCGTCGAGCCTCTTCTCCAAGAATCCCACCGCCGTTACCGATTTCGAGAATGCTCCTGTCGTCGACGATTTCGAGCCCGCCAAGCCTTCCAATGCGCCTTTGTCGGAAGAGGCTGAGAGCTTCTTTTCCCTCGGCTTGTCCCGTCGCATCGCCCAGCACCTGACCACGAAGCTCGAGATGAAAGCCCCCACAGCCATCCAGAAGAACACCGTGCCCCAGCTCATCAAGGATGACAGCGATGCCTTCCTGCAGGCCGAAACGGGTTCAGGAAAGACGTTGGCCTACCTATTGCCCATTGTCCACCGGATCATGGCTCTCAGCGTGAACCCCGACGGCACGCTGAAGGATACCAAGGTCCACCGGAACTCGGGCCTCTTCGCCATTGTTTTGGGTCCGACCCGCGAACTATGCAAGCAGATTGCCGTCGTGCTTGAAAAGCTCCTCCGCTGCGCCCCATGGCTCGTCTGCACGACCGTCATTGGTGGCGAGAGCAAAAAGTCGGAAAAGGCCCGGCTGAGGAAGGGCGTCAACATCCTGGTCGCCACCCCCGGCCGTCTTGCCGACCACCTCGACAACACCAAGGTCCTCGATGTTGGTACGGTGAGGTGGCTGGTGCTCGACGAAGGCGACCGGATGATGGAGATGGGCTTCGAGGACGACATCAAGGCCATTGTCGGCAAGATCCGGGCGGGCAAGCTGCTCAAGGAAAACGCCGAGGGCGTCGTGCTGGAAGGCATTCTTCCATCGCGGAGGGTAACAGTTCTTTGCTCGGCCACCATGAAGATGAACGTGCAGAGGCTGGGAGAGATCAGTCTCGTGGACGCCGTCCACATCACGGTATCCAAGACCGACGTTGACGGCGAAGCTGAGGCGGCGACCGAGGCCGCCTTTGCGGCGCCGTCACAGCTGAAGCAGTCGTGCATCGTCACGCCCGCGAAGCTGCGCCTCGTTACGTTGATTGCGCTGCTCAAGTCGACGTTTGCCAGGAGAGGCTCCGTCATGAAAGCCATCATCTTCATCTCATGTGCGGATTCGGTCGACTTCCACTACGAACTGCTCAAAGACACCAAGCCGCCAGAGCCACCTGCTCCAGACGCCTCGCCGGACAAGCAGGGAAGCCATGCAAACACGGAACAGACGGTGGCCCCGGCCGCTTACGTCACATCGCCAGCGAACCCCAAGGTGGTTCTTCACAAGCTCCACGGATCGCTGCCGCAGCCAGTACGCTCCGCGACCCTCAACGCCTTCGCCAAGTGTAAGGACCCTGCGGTCCTCATCACCACCGATATCTCGTCCCGCGGTCTCGACGTGCCGTCCGTCGACCTCGTCATCGAGTACGACCCGGCCTTTGCCGTTGCCGACCACGTCCACCGGATCGGCCGTACAGCCCGCGCCGGTCGCCCGGGCAAGGCCGTCTTGTTCCTGATGCCGGGCTGCGAGGAGGGGTACACATCTATCCTCCCAGCCTCAACGCCAATCGTGCCTCAGCTCTACGAATCCATCCTACAAAAGGGCCTCGCCACCGCCGTCAACCTCCCATCCACCTACACATCCGCCGAAACAGAAAAGCAAACATGGACAACCCGTGCCGAGTCGCTCCAGCTGCATCTCGAACAACGTCTCCTCGCCGCTCCCTCGGCGAACGCGGATGACGACGCCGAGGCTGAAGGCCAGGATCAAGGAAAAGGGAGTGGCAAGCCAAAGTCAAAAGCGAAGCCCAAGAAGAAGCTCGCTCCGGAGAACCCTCTCCTCGTTTCCGGCCGGCAAGCCTTCCGCTCCCACATCCGCGCTTATGCCACACACGTCCGCGAGGAGCGTGTCTACTTTGACATCACCCAGCTTCATTTAGGGCATATGGCCAAGGCATTTGCGCTGCGCGAGACCCCCGGAGGAATCGGCGGTGGCGTGTCGCGCAGGGCGCACAAGGCAACGACATCGAAGGGTGGCAGCGGGGGCACTGCGGCGGCGAATGCGACGGCGGCGGATGGCAGTGGCGACGGCGGGGAGAAGAAGAAGAAAGCGAGGAGCGGTGGGAAGGCGAGGGACGATGATGATGAAGATGGTGTGGGCAATGTGGATGAGGATGCGGCGAAGAGGATGAAGGAGAAGCTGAAGATGATGATGAATGCCGCGGGAGAGTTTAACATTGGGTAATGGTCCCAGGGTGTGGAGGAGGGTCGGGGATGTAGCTAGAGACGGCGTATAAGTATACCCAGAAGTTGATGCTATGACTCGGAGATTTTGCCTCTCTTCTCCTTTTTGGTCGGTTCACGCCTGAGATGATGAGGTAGGTGATACACATGATCGGTGACGCTTCGCAATAAACAATGCGGGCGACAGACCTTGCGTCTGACCTAGGTGGATCGTATACCGGCTATGGTCACCGTAAAGACGATGGGGAATCTCGTACCATATGAATTGAGCTGCGTCAATAGTGACAAATCCAAGGAAAATCAAACGAAAACAAGAGAAGAGACAAGGTCAACGACTAACATGACTACCTAATTATCCAAGCAATTCAAACGAATGGCGAGATGCTATAGTACTGCATCGCCTAGAGGTAAGCGGCTACCTCCGCAGAAACCCCGGATACTATAAAAAGAGTGACAAAGCATTTCCTTGCTGAGTTGTTTTATCCTCGACATTGGCCCCCCCGTCCTCCATAACGAGTGGCTCCTCTTCAACATCCAGGCCTTCCTCATGAACAATCCTAGGCCTGGGTCCTCTCCGGGACAACATCAAGAACGGACTTTATGTGTTTATAACACCAGTCAGTGCTGTGACGTATAGAAGAATCTTTCTGAAAAAACAATGAAAAGAAAAGAAAAAATTTCCAATATTGCCCACGTTGAATTCCTTATGTGTCTGTGCTTTCAGCTCTCGGGTTTCAGCACAGAAAAGCGGCTGCCGAGGAGCTGCTGGTGTGGAGAGGAGAGCAGCACATCCGTCGCCGTTGGCGGCGGCGGCGGCGGCGGTGACAGAAACCGGGTCTGGGTGGGGGTTGGTTGGGTGCACTGCAGATGTGCTCCAGATCTTGATGATGTTTCACTGGGTAGGTTTGACCATGGAGGTCACGGTGAATAGCAGCGGAAGGGGTGCCGTCACTTGCCGCTCCGTTCGCAGTTCGTATATTGTTCAGCTAGCTAAGAAGCAATGGCCTTCCTCAAGTGTTTGTCACATGCCAAGAGAACAAATCCGTACCCCAAGCCTATTCTCCTACCGTCAACGCCCGGTGTTGGAAGCCAAGAAACCCCATGTGCAATGCCATCCGTGAAACGCCACCAGCAAACCTCACGCTGATGACGCCGGCAACAGGGAAAACCATCGTGTCGACCCCCTAGGTGTACACGCTCTGCGTGAACACGTTCACCTGCAGTCCTGTCTCTGCCATGGGCGCATCCTGCAGAAACCGTAGCGGCATCCAAACCAGGTGGCCCCGGATCGTCTCCAGTTTTTTCCGCGCCTCGTGCGCAGGGATCATGCGGTCGAAGATGTGGCCGGGCGGGACGCCGCGGGCGGGCATGAAGCCGTTGTAGTCGTCAAAGGTTTTGACTGGGAGGAGAAGAGAGATGACTTAGTACCCACTGTTACCTGTTCCCTTCACGAAATGTGTGCCAAGGGGGGTTTCGTGATATCACAGCGCATAGCTCAAACAACAACACAAAAAAGAAAACAAAACAAAAAAGAAAACACTATAAAAAGAGAAAATGAAACAAAAAAATCAAAACAAAAAACCAAAACAAAAAATCAAAACAAGAAATCAAAACAGAAAATCAAAACAGAAAATGAAAACAGAAAATCAAAACAGAAAATCAAAACAGAAAATCAAAACAGAAATCAAAACAGAAAATCAAAACAGAAAATCAAAACAGAAATCAAAACAGAAAATCAAAACAAAACAAGACAAAAAAAAAAGAAGACGAAAAAAAAACAAGACAAAAAAGCAAAAAAAGGGGTCACTTACCATGGTCATCCGGGTCCGCGTGGAACAGCTGGCGGAACACCAGGGTGTTATGCGTCGCGCGCTTTGTCCACAGATCCCAGAGCTCATCGCTCAGCGGGTCCTCGACCAGCTTCTCCGTTTCTTCTTCGTGATCCTCGGCGCCCTCGTCCTTTGGATTCGCTCCATGTCCGGCCCTCTTCTCGCCGTTGTCCTCCCAACCTGGAGGCATGGCGGCCGGATCCCCCTCGGCATTCAACGCCTGCGGCTCCGCCATCCCCAGGTGTTCCCTCCACAGCTTCATCCTCAACGCCCTCACCAGGCGGCCTGCCTCGTACGGCGTCCCGTCCATCACGCCGCGCACCGTATCCTCGTCCTCGAGCACGACGCTCAGCTCCGAATCCCTGTCGCCCATTTGCGAGCGGTCGTTCAGGTTGCTGGAGCCGCAGATCATGACCCGGTCGTCGGCGATGAGCAGCTTGCTGTGAATGTAGAGCTCTTCTTGGATCCACTGGTGAATTTCGGCCTGGGCGGGGTCGTCCGGGTCGACGGAGGGCCCGTCGGGGGAGGAGTTGACGTCGGGTATGCTGTTCCAGGGGATGGAGGAGAGGGGCGGTTGGTTGCCCATGGCGTGGTGGGCGACGGTTGCGTAGGTTGGGTCGTGGGGGGCGGGTGATGGATCCGTCTTTTCGTCGCCGTTGCTGCCGCCGTTTGTGCTGTTGTTGCCATGGTTGGTGGTGGTGGGCCCGGATCCTGAAGAAGCGGCTTCGAACGGCAGTATGGCATTTCCGTGAGCTCCCTCGCCGTTGACGCCATCCGGCTTCTTCGCAGCGCCATTCGGTTGAGCCTTGGAGGGAGGGCCTAGCTTCCCGTCCGACCCAGCAACGTGCGCCTTTCGGTTCACCTGGCCATCGGCATCCGTCGCTCCCGGAATGGCCTCGGCCATGACCTCCTCGGCCTCGGCGCGCTGGACGTCACGATAGCTGACGCCCGTTTGCTGCTCTTGCTGCTTGACATCCTCTGTGCGGTTCAGCCGATCGTAGCTCCGCAGGTTGAAGAAGAACAGATACTTCCGCGGGTCGACGCCCTCCTTCTCGATCTGCTGGAAGATGCTGTGCTCCCCGCGGCAGATGGATTTGTACTGATAGTCCATGATGGCTCGCGTCCCGATCGCCGCGTCCTCTCTCAGGTCGCCCGCGAATCCCGGCACGGCCGGCAGCAGCACGATGACGCGGAACTTGCGCCCTTCTCTCGCGGAACGCAGCACGGCATCCACGATGGCCCGGCCGACGGTGTTCTTGACGGGATCCTGGTGCTCGCCGGTGGCGGTGATGAAGAACTGGTTCTCGATGTAGATGTAGTGCTGCGCCTGGCTGATGATGGCCTTGTACGCGTTCTGGATCGAGTGCTCCGTCAGGATGCCGCTGGACCAGTCGGCGCTGGAACGCACGATCTGGGCGCGGACGGTGCCGCGGGGCTGGCGGCGGTCGTCGTCGAGGGGGAGGAGCGGGCGCTTGGAGCTGAGCGGCGACAGGGGATGCACGACGTAACCGCCGACGGGGTGGGAGGGCCGCTGGACGCCGACGAGGTCTTCGTCCTCGCCCTGGCGGCCCTGAAGCTCCAGCCACTCGAAGCGCTTGTCGCGCTTGTACTTGTCACGCTTGACAAAGTTCCAGCGCAGGACAAAGTGCTCGGCGATGTCGTAGACGGCGGGGCCGACGATGCCGACGGAGACGTCGTGCCAGGGCATGCGGCCGGCCTCTTCCTTGCTGAGCTCGTTCTGCTCCCAGTCATCGACGTTCTTGAAGTCCATGATGCGGTTGTTGTTGAAGTCCTGGCCCGGCCACACCTCGTTGTGGACGTTCTCTGGGTGCATGTCCGACAACGGGTGATGATGCATGTCCCAACGGCCGAAGCAGAGGTCCAGCCCGCCGATGAAGGCCATTTCGTAGTCGACGACGATGAACTTTTCGTGGTGCGCCCAGTAGAAGGTCATGTCGGCGGCGTTCTCGAAGATGTTGTGGTCCGGGTGGCGCATGATCTTGATGTTGCCGTGTCCAGGGGTGCCTTCGGGACACAGAGCCTGGAGGGCCTGCTTGGTGTGGACCGAGTTGCACGGAAGTGCAGCCTCCACCTCGCGGTAGACCATGACGTAGATCTTGACGCCAGCCTCTGCGCGGCGCTTGAGGATCCGGTCGAGGCGCCATTCCTGGTTGTAGTGGGGAGGGCGGCGGAGGAACATCTCGGGAGACAGCCACCAATCGCAAATGTAGATGATCTCTTTTGCCTGCTCCAGCGCCATGGATACAGCCTGCCGGGAACGTCAGCGACCCTCCTCGCCCAGAGAGCGAGCGTGGTGGTGGTTGGGTACCCAAAAGTAGTCTCTGCCGTCCACATAGCACTTGGCTATGTGGCCTTGGCGCTCGGGAAAGAAGGACCTGAAGCGGTGGGATTCGCAAATCCGGGAGCGCTTCTCGTCGCACGCCTTCTCGTGTTCTTCATCGTGGCGGTGGTGGGGGTTGAACTGGAGGCCGGTACAGGTCAGGGGCCATGGCCATTGAAGTTCGCCAAGGGGGAAACAGGACTGTCCGTACCAGATTCGCCAGCTTGCCGATTTTTTGCCTGCCAACAGGTAGTCACTCGTCAGCCCCTCTGCTTCCCGTTCCAGCAGCAGGTTGCGGCATGGCCTACTTTTGGTGTATTAAGCGGACCTTGAGGTCGTGGAAGGGCCGCTTGAGCTTGCCGCCTCCCCGGCGATGATGGCGCGATTCATTGCCCCGTGGGGGAACTTCGACCCCGGCCATGCTGCCTCGCTCAGGCGGTCTTTGTGCGTGACGGTGATGGGATGGTGAGGCTTCGGAGATGTCGAGGGCATCAAGGGTCAGCCTTTGGGGGGCAACGGCTGGCTGTGGCGTTCACAAGAACGGAACAAGATGCCGGTAGGTCCGTGTAAGATGCACACTACCATCAGAGCCACAGGAACACACAACCTGTCGCCGCTGGGGCACTCCGAACTGTACAAAATGGGGAGGTGACCGAAACCCATGGCGAACAGACAGCGTAGGGGCATCGATGTGCTCTTAAGAATGGGGCCACATGAGAGCTCGTTGACTTTGTCCGAGGCTTGGTTGTTTGGGCCTAGGCGGCTGAAGCAAGGCGAAGGAGGTCTAGGCGCTGACGTCATGTGTGTGTCTTGTGTCCCCTGGGAGCATGCTCAGGGACGCCTTCGTTGCTGGGCGTGCCATGAGTCGGGCCTGCATGACCAAGATATCTACCTATCCATTTCGTGGCCGGCCTTGGGGGTCCAGGACACCCAGGGTTGTTGTCAATACCAGGTGGAAAACGGACTCGATACTGTGTATTTCGCATCCTGGGTTGCTCCGGATGCCCGCTGAGGGTTTCGCTTGAGCCGCTGGTTTTGGCTGTTTTGGGGTGTAATGCAGCATTCCAATCTCACGATGGATGTCTCGGATGACATTTGACAGCATCCACTCGCGCCAAACTGTTTTCGGAATGGGCGTCTTGGCAACCTTCCTGGTCCCCATAGCAAGGCCCCCGCCCAGGTCCAGGGTTTGGGGCCGTTGTTTCCAGGGTTCCCGACCTCTCTCCGTTCCTTTCTTGGCACAGCGGGGGCGGGGTCGGGGTCGGGTTGGGCCTGGAGCAGTTCTCGGACGATTGCGACCCTGAACGGGACGTTGGACCCTGACCTGACCGCCTCCTATTCTACCGTCACGACCATCCGCCGGGCATCGTACATCTTGCCATCTTGTTGTCCTTTGTTTTTCTTCCTCTTGACATTTCCCTCTTCCCCCTTTCCCTTCCTCCAACCCCTCCCCCCCGCCCCCGATCCCTTTCCGACACCATGGCGACCGTGGCGCAGATCCCCGAGGGCGGCACCATCCTCGACACCTTCCGGAGGAGCTTTACCACTGTCCCCGTCGACGAGGCCAAGGGCAATGCCATCTCGACGACCGAGTTCCTCGAGGCCGCCGAGGCCTTGACGACCATGTTTGGTACCTCCGAACCTCCCCAACCGCGCTCGTTCCGTTCCTTGCTGGGACCGGAAGCCAAGGCGTTCTATGCTACCAAGGTGTCATGGGAGCTAACGTGGCCAAGATCTCCTCGGCTCCGTCGCCTTCTCGCCGGTCAAGAAGGACATGATGGGCAACATCGAGGTGCGACGCCCAGCTTGACCCCATCTCTCGAGTGCTGGGAGCCGTACAGCCGCGCTGACACGCAACCTCTTTTTCCTTTCGGTGCACAGAAAATCCGCAACCGGCAGCTGGCTGCCCCTCTGGAGTCCGAGACGCTCCAGGACCTCGTGCGCAACGAGCTCAAGACCAAGTCCCATACCGCCACCGAGGGCCTGCTCTGGCTCGTAAGGTGCGTTTTTTTCCCCCTTGTTTGCTTCCTGAACCCAGCGCTTCGGACACGGCCGTCTCTCGTCGCTGACACACGCAATCCTCCTCCCTCGCAGAGGCCTCGAGTTCACCTGCCTGGCCCTCTCCCAGAACCTGGCCAACCCGGCACAGGAGCTGTCGGACTCGTTCCGCGGCGCCTATGGCGACACGCTCAAGCCGCACCACAGCTTCCTCGTCAAGCCCATCTTCAGCGCCGCCATGAGCGCCTGCCCCTACCGCAAGGATTTCTATTCCAAGGTTGGCACCGACGACGCCAAGGTCCGCGAGGAGCTGGCGGCGTACCTGGCCGCGCTCGAGAAGATCGTCAAGATCCTCAAGGAGTTTTTGAGCAGCAAGGAAGCAAAGTGGTAGACGGAGGAACTCGACAGATCCGTTATAATCCCTGGCCTGATGCATCCGGCCGCCCTCGGCTGCGACATGGTTTCGCAGCGTCTCTTGGCCATGCCATTTCGGTTGAATACAATGTCCACAATCATCTGTTGCACGCTGCTGTGTAATTGCATCTGGCATGTGCCGTTCGGAAGACCATGTGACGTCGGGACACAACAGACGCCTCGCTGGCTGTCACCAGAGAACCGTTTTTTAAGCATCGTCCACTATCCCATGTCATCCCTACCCACCTACCTACCTACCTACCTACTTACAACGAGCACGCTTCGACCCTGTCGCTGCACGCCTTTCTTTGTATGCCCAGAAGCGATGCAGGCATCCGACGAGGGGCCCTGATGGGTGCGTGTCCCGCATAGCGTGCATTCTGGGTCTGGTGTGGTGTCGATGTCAGCGAGGGAGGTTGGTTGGCTGCATCCAGAAGGAAAAAAAAAAGATGAAAAAAAAAAAAGAAAACTTCAGCATGCTCCCGCAGGAACTGGCCTTCGACCCGTTGGGTTTGTCATATCTCACTTTGCCAAGCCATGCCAACGACATGCCGGCGACCTGTAAAGGTGGTAGGTGGTGGTCGTTGGTCGTACGATTGGATCCTAGGTTGCCAACTCCCATGGCCCGCCTTTGCACTGTATGTAATGTAGAAGCGCCTTAACCCAACCTAGGGGTTTGACGATTCAGCGGCGGCATCGTGCTGATGCTCGTGCTCGCTCGTGCTTGTAGAAAGTCACAACGCTTGAGCTCGGGTGGGGGGGCTTGGACAAGCGAGCAGCCCTGGTCGGCGGCGGCAAATGCAAACAACAACCTGAAAACAACATGCAAGGCCAGCCAGGCCACACACCAAGAAGAGAGGCCGACAAATAACTACCTAGTCACAGTGGATCCGCAAACATACAGTGTACAGAGAGGCGAACCACCAGACAGGACGGTCGCAATCAGCGAAAAGAGGCAAGAGGCTGAGAGGGACGAAATCCTACTCCCCATCCACGACCGAGCACCCCCCCCCCCCCCCCCCCTGCAAGGCCTGGCGCTTCCCGAGCACCGTGCCGTGGGCAGGTGAGCGGCGTTGGCCCCATCGCCCACGGTTTGCCGATGTTTGGGGGCGCTTCAGGCACGGCCATGCAAAGCGGAGGCGGCTAGGTGATCGGGAAGCAACCTGTGGTTTTTTTTTTTTTTTTTTTGGGGGGGGGGGGGCAGGACGAGGCTGGATGTGGCAGTGGATGGGAATGTGAAGAATTGGCCTCCATGGTTGGTGTACGATGAACCGTTGAACGGAATCTTGGGATCTATATGGACGCCCTGGGAAAAAGACGAAACGAATAAAAAATGAGAGTTGTGAGTGTTGGGTTGCTGTCGGGTCCAGTGCCCGGCCGCCGTTCCATCCATTGGATGGACAGCTCACCATGGCATCGCATCGTTCAGGGCATGCATCCCGTCCTCTTCCCTTTGGCGGCCAACCCGAGGGGGACGAGCGAGCCTGGCTGGTAGGTAGGTGCCCTGGTATGGAACCCGGAATGAGAGGGCTGTCCACCTCAGTACCTACCAAGCTAGGTACCCGGTGACAGGAAGGTGGGGAGGCCTGAGAGGATGAACCATTTGGCAGGGCCGGGCGGCGGGCAAACAGCCAGGGCAGCGTCATTCAGAATGCCGCCGTGGCTCGCCTCCACCGCCCCACAATTCTTCCCCACGACATCAGCCCGGGGCCCGCCAGCCGGACGGTTATCCACTTCAAATCACCCGCTCGGCGCCTGAGACTCATCGGTCATCAATCCCCATGGATCCATGGGTGTTCTGATGAGTCGTAATTCGTCGTCGTTAGCGTCATAGCCCGAGTCTTGGTGGTGGTTTAGAGATTCTCCGTTCCACCGTATCGGTCTCCCGTCCTCCCGCCGTTGATCCTGAACCTTGGCGTACGCTACCTAGGTACCGACCTACCTGACCTCATACCATCCTCCTACCTACCGGCCCACCTGCGCACACATACACACAACGCACACACACTCATCCACGCCTTTCCATCATCGTCATCTTGTACTTCTTCTTCATTGTTCTCCTTGTCATCGCCGCCGGGCCGCCCATCGCCGTCGACGTCACCCCACCGGAACCCCCCCCCCCCCAGCCCCGTCCGAACCCGGCATGGCGTCGCCAGCGTCAGCATTAGCAGCCGACGTCAAGCCAGCAAAGTCAAGAAAAAAGGCCGCCAGCCGACCCGGATCCAAACCCTTTGACGCCAGGAAAACATGCCGGTCCAAGAGGAAGAAGAAAACCGGGACGTCGGTGCCCATATTGCGCCTGCCGCCCGAGGTCGTCCTCCTTATCGACGAGCTGCTCGATCTTCCTAGCCGCCTCGCCCTGGCCCGCACCAACCGCCGCCTGTACTCCATCATCAACCCCGTCATCTACCGCGACAATGTGCGCCACGCCGGAGCCTCGTCCCTCTTCTGGGGCGCCGACAACGGCCAGCTCGGCACCGTCAAGCACGCCCTCGCCGCCGGCGCCGATCTCAACGCGATAGGCCCGCTCCCGACCAAGCCGACGGCCGAACCCCCCGACGTCAACACCACCATCGTCGTGAACCCCAACGACATGCACCACCACCACCACCTCCTCCAGCACCAGCACCACATTCAGCACCAGCACCACATTCAGCACCAGCACCACATCCTTGCTCCAGCCGATGTCGACCCGGCCGACGTCGACCCGGCCGCCGACATGTTGGAGGGCCCCCGGACCCTCGCCCCCAGCCCTCGTGCGCCGCGCTGCACCTCGCCGCGCGCAACGGTCACCTCGACATCGTCGAGTGGCTTCTGGACAACGGCGCCGACGTGGATGCTCCGTCGTACCGCGTGTGCGAGTGTCAGTCGATGAAGTCGAGCCGCCACCCGTCGCGCCGCCTCGCCGAGTGGCCGCGGTGGCGCGCCTTGCACACGGCCATGTGCCACCAGGAGCGCGCCGTCGCCGAGCTGCTCATCCACCGCGGCGCCTCGCTCGATCTGGATGCCAACCCCGGGCACCACCACACGGCCCTGCACTCGGCCGCCGCCAACGGCTTGGTCCCCGTGATCAAGCTGCTCGCCCTCAACGATCTCAACCTCGACGTGAACCAGTGCGACGCCTGGGACAACACGGCCCTCCACTACGTCGCCGAGCTCTGGAGCCCGCGCGAGGCCCCCGAGATACGCGACACCATCACCAAGCTGCTCGCCCTCGGCGCCGACCTCGAGGCCCACAACGACAGCGGCCACACCCCGCTGCTCAACGCCTGCGCCCGCGGAAACTACGCCGTGGCGTACCGCCTCGTGAGCATCGGCGCGAACCCGGACCCCCACCGCCACATCCCCGGATTTCGCGACTGCCGCCCCTTGTACTACTGCATGCTGCAGCGAGCCGAGTTTTTCGACGTGGACGACGCCCCCGTGAAACACGACGAGTTTGAGGGCAACCGCGTCACCCTCATCAAGGCCCTCGTCGACGCCGGCGCCGACGTCAACGCTCGCTTCGACAAGCGAGGCCACCGCGGCTGCACCCCCCTGATGCTGGCCTGCGAGCTGGCCGAGCCGCGCGCCGTCGCCGCTCTGGTCCAGTGCGGCGCCGAGATCAACGCCCAGGACCGCAACGGCCGCACCCCGCTGTTTTACGCGGTCAGCGTCCGCGTCGACCACCGCGGCGAGGTCCCCGAGATCGCCACCATTCTGCTGCGCCGCGGCGCCCGCATGGACCTCGAGGACGACCCCAGCGGCAGCCCCCTCGAAACCGCCATCAAGCACATCCGCTGGGCCGAAGACGACGTGCTCGAGGCCATGCTGACCGTCGCCGACGGCACCAACCTCACCCACGCCAAGCTCAAGGAGGCCATGCGCGCCTGCGCCTCGTCGGGCAACCACAAGGCCCTCCGCCTGCTCCTCCGCTTCGCCGACCGCGTGTACCGCGTCACCAACGCCGAGCTCAAGGACTACCTGACGCGCATCATCGAGCAGAACGACCCCTGGCACCAGATCGACAGCTTCAACGCCATCCTGGAGTTCGGCCGGCCCATCTTCACCAACGAGGTGCTGCTGCTCAAGACCATCCTGCAGCAGAACCGCGAGCTCACCCTCGCCGTCCTTGACCGCGGCGTCTGCGTCAGCGAACCCCGCTTCCACGGCGGCCAGACCTACCTGCACCTGGCCTGCAAGTGGGGCGACGCCGAGGTGGTTAAGGCCCTGCTCGAGCGCGGCGCCGACGTCGACGTCTTTGACCGCGAGCTGCGCACCCCGCTCTCCATCGCCGTCAGCGAAAACTGCATCACCGTCGCCGAGGAGCTCATGAAGGAGGTGGCCGACCCGTTCCTGGTCCCGCCCGACGACCTGCTCCGCGACGTGGCCCGCGAGAGCGGCGCCGGCCCCGACGACGACCTCGAGTGGCGCCTCCTCAAGCGCGGCTTCCTGACCGCCTTCGACATCGCCATCCGCGACGACCGCGTCCCCATCCTGCACGACATGCTCTCCCGCTTCGCCCTGCCCGACATACCGCCGGGCACCCGCTTCAGCTACGTCCACCGCGCCGCGCAGAACCCCAACCCGGCCGTGCTCAAGCTCCTCCTCGACCGCGGCGCCGACCCGGCCGGCGGGCCCGGCTGCCCCAACCCCCCCGTCGTCGCCCTCGTCCGGCGCGTCTGGGACCAGCCCCGCCTGACCGACACCGCCGTGAGCCTGCTCCAGACGGCCAAGCTCCTGCTGGACCGCATGGACTGTGTCCCGTGGGACCTGGCCAAGGAGATCGCGACGGCGGAGCGCGGAGAGGCCGCCGACCCGGACAGGGCGAGGCTGCGGAGGGCCGTGATGCGCGAGCTGGGCATCTGCCGCCGCTTCGACGACGAGACGGGCGAGCCGAGGCTCAACATACGGTGCAAGGTCCCCGCCGAGATGCTGGAGAGCTTTGGCTTCAGGGTGCCCACCGAGGATGACGATTCGGATTTTGATGGGTAGAGGGGCGCTTTCGGAGTTTGGTTTTTTTTTCTTTTTTGGGGGGCTGGGGCTGGGATTTGAGGGGGCGTTGTATGAAGACAATGAGAACAACAACAACCACGACGACGACGACGACGACAACAACAACTACAAACAACTACAACAACAACTACTATGAAAACAACAACAACTACAACTACTACCCCTGCTACTATGACTACTACGAAAACAACAACAGCAACGACGACGACGACGACGATGATGATGCTGCTGCTGCTGCTGCGGTAGGGATTAGGCAGTCCCGGTTCGGGGTTGAGTCTGGACATCAGGATGGGTGGGCGGGGACGGTTGCTTCTTCTTGTTCTTCTCCATGGTCGTCGGATTCTTTTGCTTTCTTTTTGTCTTGACGGATGATGTGGTCTCTCTCTCTCTCTCTCGTGTTTTCAACGATTTCGCGTCTCCTCCTAATACCCGGTTTATATACCCTACACATGCATATACATGCCAGCGGACGGCGGCCCGGTGGCTTGCCGGCTGGTTCTCCCAGGGAACCCCTTTTCGCGCGGGCGACTTTGCGGGGTTCTTTTCATGGTTCTGGTTGGCGGAGACGGGACGGGTCGGGACGGGTTGGGAACGGTTTCGTGGGGTGGCATGTTGTTTACAGGTTGGATCCATGCTGCGGCCGAAAGCGTGCATCTCGATCATCCATCTATGGGTCTCTTTGGAAAAGGGTGTTTTTGGGACTCGGTCGGGCGTCCCGTGGGCGGCGGCGGCGGGCTTGATGTTAGAAGAAGGAATGTTTTTGGACGAACCTGGCGGCACCGGGACGATGTATGTTTGGAGCTTGGTGAGACGTACGCATGGAAAGGCAATAGGACAAAGATATGCTGCCGTCTAATTACAGGCAGAAGCACCCGGGTCCGGTTCTGTGGTTCGAGCTGTGGGCCGAAAGTCCATCCATCCTCGCGCATACATTCCCGCGCATCCATCCCCGCGCATGGCGTACCCGCTCCAAGAGGTGGCGCGGACGGGACGGGACGGGACGCATGTTGTTGCTGATATGCTGCTGCTTCACCACCGGATGGCGACGAGGTCAATCGATCGGAAAAGGGTTGATGGTCAAAGTCTAAAGGCGCCGCTGAGCGGTCTCTCGAATTACTTGCTCTAGAGTGCGAATTAAAAACTCTAACAAACGGTCATTGAACAACAGGCCGGCCCCTCCTTCGCGAAGGGCAAAAGAAGCCAGAAGGGTCCAGCCTCCCCCTCCCTTTCCCCCCCCTCCACCCCTTTCATGAAGCCTTTGAAGCTCGCAGGGCTTCCAGCAGCTCGGGAGGCGGGTCTTGCCGGTACCCCCGGGGGTTCTTTTCGACCCACCGCCAGAGGTCGGCGCAGGCGTCCTCGAGCGAGCGCTCCGTCTTCCACTGCAGCTCCTTGTTGGCGAGGCTCGGGTTGGCCGTCAGGTCCAGCACGTCGCCGAGCCGCCTCCCGACCACCTCGTACGGGAGATCGCGCCCCACCACCTTGTTGAACGCCTGGATCATCTCCAAGACGGTGCTGCCCCGTCCGGACCCGAGGTTCCACGCCTTGACGCCCGGCTTGTGTTCCCGGAGGTACCTGAGCGCCGCCAGGTGCCCGCTGGCCAGGTCCAAGACGTGGATGTAGTCGCGGATGGCGGTGCCGTCCCTCGAGCCGTAGTCTGCGTGCCCGGCGCGTTAGCCAACCGTCTCCTGGATCGAAGCCCATGCGTGCGTGTGCCTGCGTCTTGCTGCCGGGTAACGTACCGTCGCCAAAGACGAGCAGCTTCTCGCGCTCGCCCGTCGCCACCTTGCCCAGCAACGGCAGCAGGTTATAGGGAATTCCCTGGGGGTCCTCGCCCATGATGCCGCTCGGGTGGGCGCCGCACGGGTTGAAGTAGCGGAGCAGGGCGGCGTTCCAGGCATCGGGCGGCTGGCCCGTCTTCTCTGCCTGGCGCCGTTGCATCTCGATCTCGTCCGTGATGACGGCCTCGATCATCGACTTTGTCCGGCCGTACGTGTTGGTGGGCCCGATGGGGCAGTGCTCGGGGATGGGGATCATGTCGGGGAAGCGGGTGGCGTCGCCGTAGACGGTGGCCGAGGAGGAGAAGACAATGTTGGTGACATTGTGCTTCTCCATGCAGCGCAGCAGCGAGATGCTGCCGCCGACGTTGACGCGGTAGTACTCGAGCGGGATCTCGCCCGACTCGGCGACGGCTTTGAGGGCGGCGAAGTGGATGACGCTGTCGATGTCCGGGTGCTTGGCGAACACGTCGCTGAGGGCCGGCTCGTTGGTCACGTCCACCTCGTAGAAGGCAGGACGCCGCCCGCAGATGAGCTCGATGCGGTCGAGGGCCACCTTGGACGAGTTGTAGAGGTTGTCAACGACCACGACATCGTACCCATTCTCGAGCAGCGCCAGCACCGTGAAGGAGCCGATGTAGCCTGTGCCGCTGGGCCAGAGTCAGTCGTTTTGCATGCCCGGCCTCTGGCATCGCCCGATATGCCATGCCATGTGCCATGCCATGCCATGCCATGCCATGCCATGCCATGCACGTGGCGGTGATTAACGATGTCTCTCTGCCGGTGGGGTAGGTAAGGGTTCGGCAGCGAGCCAAGCAGCCGAGCGAAGTTTGGCGCTGCCCAGCAGGCTTTCTTGTGGGGGGGACGGGGGGTTGGAGGGAAAGGGACGAGGATACTTCAGGAGCGCAGGTCGGAAGAAGTTTCTTACCCTGTAACGAGGACGGTGCCAACCGCCATCTTGATGCTAGCTTTCCAGCGGCTTTCTCTCGGGCGCGCGCGCGCTCTCTTGTCTTTGCGCTCTGGCAGATGGGTCGATCGAGGGTTGCAACGGACGAAGGACGGGAACGAGGAGGGCTGGGGGGTTGGGAGAAAGTGTGAGTTCCAGGCTAGCACGGCGAAAGACCAGCCAGCGCGCGTCGCCGTGCGGCCGGGCCGTATGTATTCCTTAAATCGGCGTCCCCTGGAGATTGGAGCAGCGCCGAATTTCGCTAGGAGAAAACATGGAAACGCGGTTTGCCATTCCCCGTCGAACGTGGGCCCACATTCGATCCTTGCGTGGCGCGGCTCGGCAGGCACCGGCCAGGGTCTGGACTTTGCCTTCCCAGAGGAGCCCCTTGCAGGATCCAACGTCGAGGGCAACCAGGGCAACCAAGGCAACCAGGGCAACCAAGGCAACCAGGGCAACCAAGGCAACCAGGGCAACCAGGACAACCAGGGCAACCACGATGAAACAACGCAACGGCAATCGCCAGACAGGCACGCGTCTCCTCCGCGGGCCTCACACGGTGCTCGTTCTCCAAGGTCCAGCAGGTACGGTACGTACCTTATCTGGACATTCTGTAGCCGGGAAGCAAGGCTCTTGGGGGCACAAACAACCATCAACAACAAGTCGGCTCAGACACGCTCCGGCCTTGCAGCGAGACTTACGTGTACGTTAGCTACCGCACGCCCAGATTTGTTCATGGCGTTTGTACTATAGGTATGCTCAAGTACTACCTAGTTATATACGATGGGAGGAGGGCCTGTCGGGTGGCATACGAAAAAAAAAAAAAAAAAAAAAAAAAAAAAAAAAAAAAAACACCCAGCCCTCAGTGAGGCACACAACCCGTCTTACACGCGCTCACTAGCGACTGTACCCTGGCCTCGGGTTGCCGGTGCTATCGGGCCAATTTGGGCTGTCTCTCTGACAGCATTGCCGCTTTGGGACGCTGGGGGCGTCCTGCGCCGATAACGTGGAAACTAACTCGGTGCCCCTACCCTTCGCTACCTACCTAGGTGCTGCGCATCACCGAGCTGAAAGACAAGGCTGCCCTGCCGCTTCGTGTTGATGACGGATGCGGAAGGGGGCGGCTGCGGCTGCTACACTACGCAGTACACGACTGGCAGTGGCATGATGCAAGCTCCGACGGCCCACTTGGCAGCACTTGGGTTCGGCGCTGCAATCTGCAATAGCTACGTAGTACTAGCAAGCGGAAGCCGGATGGAACATGGAACACAGGGGGGGGGGGAAGAAAGGCTGAAACGGGGCGGATGGCGCTCGACAGCTGCCTGTTCCGGGTTCCGGGCAGACAGGCCGGGCCATGCCGCTGGTGGCTGGTGGCTGGTGGCCCGGGTAGGATGTGGCTGAACCGCCCTTGGGGCCATGGGCCACAAACGTGGAAGGCGGTGAGCCCCGATGGCCCCACATTCATCACGGAGCCCATGAAGCTCGTGGAACCCAGCCAGGCCAGGTCCAGTGGACCCGACGGGACCCAGCCTACGATGGGACTGACTGTCCATGTACCGCGAACCAACCTGAGCTCTCGTCGCAGCGAGCGCGTGTTCCCCTTCCAGCTCATTGACCCGCCTTGACAGAAGCTTCAGCAAGGCAAAAGACAAAGAAAAAGCGTGTCGGCGAGCTCTCGTCATGAAAGCCACGCCAGGCCGAAACAAACGAAACAACGCCGTTTTCAGTGGCCATCAACAAGAGCTTTCTTTCCGTTTGCGATGCACCATCGGAGCTCGACGGCTGCACGACCATTTTCATTTCAATTGCGTCGTCTCCGATTCCATCTCGCCCGCGCTCAACCTTCCACCACTTCAGGTCGCCCATCTTCCCGCATTTCCATCTGTAAAGCGTCCGCGACTGTCTCTCTCTCTCTCTCTCTCTCTCTCTCTCCCGCCTAGGATCGACATAGCGACGCGGTGAACGACTTCCGACGATCCCGTTACCCACCCTGCTTCTCAGCGCTCTTGCTCCAGCGCTTGCGGCAAGGCGATTGCTGCACGTCATCCCGCCGCGCTAACAGCTGTCTGGGTCTTGTGACGTGTCGCGGCCTGTACGAGCCCGGAGGGGCTGGCTGAGTTGGACCTTGGGGCAACCAACCGCCGCCGCACGCCGGCCACGCTGTCAAGCTGCATCCAAAGGTACTTTTCATTGGGTTACCACCTCGCTCATTCATACCCAATCCCCGATCGCTTTGGATGGTGCACGCCATTTGTCGGCTGCGTCTCATCCCCAAATCCTTTTCCTTCTTCCCCCCCTTTTAGTTTCTCGACCCGTCTTTGCTCTCCGCCATCACCGAAACATATCAGCGCGCCCCCGTCTATCTCTCCTCTTTGTCGCGTCGCGTTCGGCCCCGCCCGCTCATCTTGGCGATTCCGATCGATTTTTTTTTTCCCCTCTACCGAGCGCCCGCCGTTCGGGAGCCCGTCGCTGACGCCATGGACAGCTCGCAGTCGACGCTCGTCTCCAGCGGGAGTTTTGAAGGCGGGTCGCAAGACTCGTCCCAAGGCACCATCGTCATGCCGCCGCGTCGCCGGGTTAGGACCCCGGCCAGCCCGGCGTCTCCCCGGGGCTCCACCCCCGCTCGGGATCGCGCTGCCATTTCCAAGACGCCCATTCCGGCCAAGTATAGCACCTCGTACGGGTCGCCCATGACGCAGCTCCCCGATCGTTCCAACATCACGGGCGGAGGCAACGTCACCAAGGCGGCCGCCGAGATCTTCACCCGCGTCAAGAGAGACAACATCGCCGCCGAAACCCGCCGCCGCCAGCGCGAGGAGGAGCGCGCCGCCAGAGCAGGCTCGCCGCTGGCGCAGGTCACGCAGCCGCCCGCCGAGGTCCCGAAACCTTCGTCGACCCTGGGAGCCGGAGGGCGAGGGGCGACCGTCGAGAGCGAGAACCCGGAGGAGGAGGAGCCGTCGCAAAAGAGGAGATCCCCGCGGAAGAGGTCGCGCGACAAGGAGGCCGAGGCCCTGGCTCAGAAGGAGCAACAGGAGCGAGACAAGAAGCTGAAGGAGGAGAGAGCCGCGGAAAAGCGGAGGCAGGAACGGGCGGCCGCCGCCGAGCTGCGTAAGGAGCAGAAGCGTCTCGAGGCAGAGCGGCGCGAGCACGAGAAGCGCGAGCGGCAAAGGATCGAACAGCAAAGGATCGAGCAGGACAGGATCGAGCAGGAAAGGATCGAGCAGGAGATTCGAGAGAAAAAAGAAGCGCAGCAACGGTTTGAACAAGAACGGCTCGCCAAAGCGCTCGCCGACCAGGAGGAGGCCTTGCGACAGGCGGCCGACGCCGCGGCCATGCCGCCTCCGTCGCATCTTGGCTCTGCCGACTTCGTCCATCTCACGCCCATCCCCGTCGCCTTCACCGACGATGCCGTGCGGCCAGGCTCCGTCCGCAGCTTCATCGAGGAGCAGACCCTCTTCAACAACGCCGAGGTCCAAACTCCGGTCCCTTCCAGGCCGAGCCAGAGCTCTGCGCCGCTGGTTCCGCCGCCTCCCCCTCCTCCTCGACGGCCCGAGCCGGTAGCTTCGGAACAGCCTCGCCAGCCCGCGCCGGCGCCGCCGGCGCCGCCTGCATCCCCGCCCAGCGTCCTGAAGAAGCCGCCCAAGCGCCTGGGCGGCACCCCGGCCTCCCGGCCTCCGGCGGCGTCGTCCAGCCCTGATCTTGACCGGCCCGCGGCCAAGAGCTCATCGCGGCTGGCGCCCCCCGAGACGACGAGCCCGTCCGAGAAGCGCACCTTTTCGAGCTACGTCGCCGGCCTCCGGAACGGCGTTCACCCTCCCCCGCCCAAGATGGACGCCATCTTTGACGACTCGGCGAGCAGCCTCGTCAGCGAGTCGGAGGAGCCGCGACCGCACTGGACCGAGTCGAAGCCTTCGCGGACCGCCTGGTCCGTCGCCAAGTTTGTGCTGGCCGCGTTTATCCTCGTGAACGCCCTTCGCTTCGTCCAGCACCACGCCACGCTTCCCAGCACCGCGGAAAGCCTCAGCGGCTTGACCCGATGGCCATCCAAGATCGGGCAGCTTCTTCCCTCGCCGTCGCTTCCCTCGTTTTCGTTGTTCAAGCCCAAAGCCCGGCACCCGTCAGGCATCCTGTCCGAAGACCAATACGAGAGCCTGCGGCGCTGGTTCGAGCAAAGAAACGCGCGCGTGGACGACGCCATCGATGAGCTCCGGTCCGTCCTCCCACAGGTGGTCTCGGTCAAGAAGGACTGGAAGGGAAGGATCTCCGTGGGCGAGCCGTTCTGGGCCGCCCTCCGAAGCCGCATCCTCGCCGACAAGCAAATCGTTTCGCTTGACTACAAGGGCCGCCTGTCGGAGGAGCACTGGAAGGCCATCCAGCAGCGGTTGCAAGAGGCCGGCCTGCACGTCACGGGCAAGGACGTGGAGAGCATCATCAAGGACAAGGGGCCCGCGGCCTGGGAGAAGTGGCTCCGGGACAACAAGCAGAAGGTGACGGCGATTTTGGGCCAGGGCCAGGCCGGCAAGGCGAAAGCGGGCAGCGGCGAGACGCTCGTGTCCAAGGAGCAATTCGTCGCCGAGCTCAGGGACCAGCTCGCGAGCCACAAGAGCGACATCGACGCCGAGATCGATCGCCTGCGCACGGAGCTCAAGAAGATCGTGCCCGAGGTCCAAAAGATCGCGGCCCAGGGCGGCCTGACCAAGGCCGAGGCCAGCACCATGATCCAGAAGATGGTCGACTACGAGGTGACGCGGCGCATCGTCCACTTCGGCCACAAGTCCGGCAGCAAAAACGCCATCGACGCCATGTTCAGCCAGCGCGTCAACTTCTTCTCCCCCGGCAACAACGCGCTGATCGACAGCTCGCTCACCTCGCCCACCTACGTGCTCAGCCTGCCCCCCGTCGGCTCCAGGGACTGGCTCAAGTCGTCGGGCCAGCAGCCCGGCTTCGTCAGCGACGCACGCATCGCGCTCATGCCGTGGACCGACGCCGGCCAGTGCTGGTGCGCGGGCATCCTGTCGAGGAGCAACGACACGAACCCGGCCGCGCTGGGCGTCACCCTGGCCGCCCTCGTCGTTCCTCAGCACGTCGTCATGGAGCACATCGAGCCCGGCGCCACCAACGACCCGCAGTCGATGCCCCGCGACGTCGAGCTCTGGGGCTACTATCCGGACAAGGCGAGGCTGCAGCGCGTGCGCGACTGGGCGGACCGCAGCCTGCCCGACCCGGCCGCCGCGGCGCGCGGGCCCGCGGCGAGCAAGCACACCAACGACCTGCTGCGCCAGGGCTTTGCCCGCATCGGCCAGTTCACGTACGAGTACAAGGGCCGAGACAACGGGGTGTTTGTGTACAACCTCTCGAACGAGCTGGCGCAGCGCGGCATCGGAGCCACGGACAGGATGGTGATCCGCGCCTTGACCAACCACGGCGCCAAGGACCACACGTGCTTCTACCGCGTGCGCATGTACGGCAACGTGGTGGATGTGTAGAGGCGGGGGGACGGTGTTGCCGGTTTGCTAGCTGGAGTGGAATGCTGGCAGGAGGGTCAGGGTCCGTCCGGGTACACCATGTACAGGTGTGGTTGTGGTGGTTGTGATGGTTGTGGTGAAGGTGGTGTGCGCGTGCGTGTGAGAGAGAGAGAGAGGGGGGGTTGGTTGGACAGGCGTTATGGACCCTGAGGGTGATGGCACAGAACGAACTTTTCCTTTCTACGGGATGGGGGTTTTTTTTTTTGCTTGTCTTTTGAGTTGTCCAGGACGGGGTTCACGATGGGCAGGTTTCCTAGGGATGATGGGCGTTTGTGGTTGATTCGATATATACCTCTGGGATGGATTTGACGCAGCGGTGGCCGCTTGCCACGTTGCCATGACGAAGAAGGGAGTTCTCGGAGTTTTCTGGTCTTGATTCGGCAGAGTACCTAGAGAAGAGCAAATGGCATTGAGAGGTTCTCTTCTCGGGCGATATCGCCGCCGACGAATCATGGGATGTGTATCCTACTCCCTGTCAGCCAGCCCGACAGTGGGGAGGTTTTCGTGAGCCCAAGTCTCGGCATGATGTGCAATGGACCTAGTATCTCAAACGGCCAAACCTCATGGGAAAAGAACCACCAGGCGGTTGACTCGATCAGATCGAGTAACAAGGCTCGTGGCGATAAACTTCCAGCTTCAACCCAGGGTTATCTTTGATCACAAAAGCGGAGTATCAAGACCTCCCCAGCCTGAAGCAGATAAGCATGTGGTACTAAGGTGGGGGGTGGTTGGATCCCAGAACCAACCACGACGGAGCCAGACATCATGATGCATATGTAAGTACCGTGTAGGCCAGGACGTGCATCCCAACGTCAACCGGGTACCGAAATCGTCAAATCCTGGGGGTGGGGGGTGGGTTCACGCGTTTCGTTCGTGGGGTTCACCTGCGGCCCGGGGTCGGGGAAACGCAGACCGAATGCGAGGCCGGCCTTGTCCGGGACCGCAGGCAGATGGTTGCATCGCAGCGGCGTGGGGGGCCGCCCGTCAGCGGATGATGGGATGGATGCGGCATAGGACAAAGACGGTAATAGAGATTCAGAGGATAATCAACGGCCCTGCGGGCTGAAGATAAAAAAAAATAGGTATGCTTCGGAGCGCGGCATGACCACGGCCGCCGGCACGGGACGAGGGAACGCATCCCTGTTGACATCGCTCCTTTATCCCCCCCCCCCCCCCCTCCCCCTTTCAGCCGCGTGGTCAAGCGTCTCCTGGGGATCTGGATACGCATATAAGCCATCTAAGACACACCATCGGACCGAGGGGGCGTTCGAACGCCTGTCTCGCCTCTCTTGCCGTCGTGTGGCCACGGCTTGAGACATAATATCCTCCTATCGCCGGCGCCAGCAACACCACGCGCCAGAGGCATTGCCGGCCGCGAGATCTTCATCCTCGCTCCCTCTTTTCAGACAGCGTTCCTGACTCGATCCACCGCCTTGCCGATCCCCTCCACCCTTCAATATTACCTAGAACAGCCCGGGACATCTTGCGCACCTACCGTGTACACAGCACACTACGGTTTAACCCGCAGAACCATGGCTGGGAAGGCGAAGAGCGCCGTGCGGTCTCTGGCCGACAAGCTCGCTGTTCGGTCGGAGCCGGGAGTGGCCGACGATCAGTTGATGGTAATGCGCCTCTAAGTAACCCCTCCCCCCGTACATCGTTTCCCCTTGCTCTTTGATTGTATCTTCTCCCTCGCTCCCTTCCTCCCTCCCCTTGCATTCTTCATCTCTTCAGCCCGGTGGCGACAGAGGACGCACAGTGATTGTATTTTTCTTTCTTGTTGCGACAGGAAAATGGGAATAACTTACAATCCCAAGCTCATTAACCATGACCTCAAACCGGTCGAGCCGGCCCGGCGGCAATGGGGGCCGTGGAACTTTGTCGGCTTCTGGATCGCCGACTCGTTCAACATCAGCACGTGGATGATTTCGGGGTCCATGATCGTGGCGGGCCTCTCGTGGTGGCAGTCGTGGATCTGCGTCTGGGTCGGCTACTTCATCGCGGGCTTCTTCATCTGCCTTACGGGACGCATCGGCGCCGTCTACCACATCGGGTTCCCGGTGGTCGGGCGGTCCTCGTTTGGCATTTGGGGGAGCCTTTGGCCGGTGCTCAACCGGACGGCCATGGGTGAGTGCGAAAGCAAGCCGTTTTGTTCGTTGCCGTTCGGCGGCGGCCAAGGAAGCCCGGCTGGCTGACGAAGAAATGCTAATTCCCTCGGGACCGCCAACCCTTCAGCATGCGTCTGGTACGGCGTTCAAACCTATATCGGGGGCCACTGCGTCTACCTCATGATCCGCTCCATCTGGAAGAGCTGGGTACGTCCCTAGAAGAAAAAAAAAAAAAAAAACAAAGAAAAACCGCCTGTGCGTCATAGCGAAGCCTGCTGGCCTGTTAACATTCCAACGAATTCTTGACAGGATCGCGAAACGATCCCTAACACGTTCCCCCCGGACTCCGGGACGACGACGGCCGACTTTGTTTCCTTCTTCATCTTTTGGTTCTGCTCCCTGCCGGCCATCTGGTTCCCCGTGCACCAGATCCGCCACCTCTTCACCGTCAAGTCGTACGTGGTCCCCTGCGCCGGCGTCGCGTTCCTGATCTGGGCCGTGGCGCGGGCGGGCGGCGTCGGCCCCATCCTGCGGCAGCCGGCCACCGTGTCGGGCAGCACGCTCGCCTGGGAGATGGTCCGGGGCATCATGAGCTCCATCGCCAACTTTGCGACGCTCATCGTCAACGACCCGGACTTTTCGCGCTTCGCCGCCAAGCCGCGCGACGCGTTCTGGTCGCAGTTCTTCACCATCCCGCTCGGCTTCGCGCTCACGTCCATGATCGGCATCATCGTGTCGTCGTCGTCGTCCGTCATCTACGGCGGCGAGCCCATCTGGGACCCGCTCGAGCTGCTGGAGCGCTTCCTCGACGACGGCGGCTCGGCGCAGCGGTTCGGCATCTTTGTCATCGCCGCCGCGTTCGCGCTCGCCCAGCTGGGCACCAACATCGCCGCCAACTCGGTCTCGGCGGGCACCGACATGACGGCGCTCCTGCCGCGCTGGATCAACATCCGCCGCGGCGGCTACGTCTGCGCGGCCATCGGCCTCGCCATGTGCCCCTACAACCTGCTCACCTCGAGCAACTCCTTCACCACGTACCTGTCGGCGTACAGCGTGTTCCTGTCGTCCATCGCCGGCGTCATGATCGCCGACTACTACCTCGTGCGCAAGGGGTACCTCGAGGTCCGCGAGCTGTACACGGCGCGCCGCGACGGGCCCTACTACTACACCTGGGGCGTCCACTGGCGCGCCTACGCGTCGTACCTGGCGGGCATCCTGATCAACGTGGTCGGCTTCGCCGGCGCCGTCGGCGCCGACGTGCCCCTCGGCGCGACCTACGTGTACAACGTCAACTTTTTCGCCGGCTTCATCGTGTCGTCGGGCATGTACTGGCTGCTGTGCAGGGCGTATCCGATCCCGGCGACGAGCGACCGCTGGATGGAGGTGGGCGACGAGGTGGACGCCATGCGGCTGGGCGACGAGGACCGGTGGAGCGCGAGCCCGGTCGAGTGCGAGCCGGGCGCGACGGCAAAGGACGGAGGCAAGCTTGCGTGATGAACGAGGAGCCGTCTTGTCCTGCGAAGAAGCCGTGCCGCACAGCGGCAGAGGAATCCTCCTCTCTTCAAAACCACCATAGATTATTCGTACCACCAGAGCCGCTTGGCTGTCTTGGATGTCGTGTCTGCCGGTCCTTTCCTGTGAACTTAGAAATGAACATGTCAACATATTGTAGCACCCGAGACCGAAATGTGTAGGCAGTAGATGTTCGTCTACTACAGTACGCAGGAATTGTTGCTACGCAGTAGTTCGTTACTATATGTGATAAGGTGTGTAACCCAAGATCATCAGTCCAGGCCAGGTCAGGGTTCCGGGTTCAGGGTTCAGGCTTGTTGTGTTACGTCTTCACGTGGTTAGTTACTGCGCGGTTACGATACACCATCTGAACCCTAACCCTTGTAACTCGAGGCTGGGGATCGGGACCCCTCCACCTCCACTCTTTGGGCTTGGCGCAGGTGGAGCCAGGCGGCAGAATTCCTCTCCGCCAAAAATTTCCCGGGGACCATGAACAACGGCGACAGAAGAGAGCTCTCCCAAAAGACACACCCATCACCACCAAAGCCGGCGGCCAAGTCACCTCGCGGAGCACCACCACCACCGCCGCCACCAGCCCGCTCCACAAGATGGCCAAGCCCAACGAAAAGGATGGGGGTCGGAAACAAAAACACAGGCCTGTCTTCAAGTCCGAGGCGAGATCGCTGAAGCGGAAACGGGAAGCCGAGGACCACGGCAAGCTCAAGCAGGCCATTGAGCAGCTGGTACGTCGACGACGACCGATGGAGGACGCGAGAGCACCGTTTGCTGGGGCGTATCGTTTTCACGGCTAACGCTGGAGCTTCTGCAGGACCCCAAGTCCCCCGACATCAAGCAGTTCAGCGACCTCCCGCTCTGCGAAGCCACCGCCTCCGGCCTGCGCGCCTCCCACTTCGAAGTCCTCACCGACATCCAGCGCGCCGCCATCCCTCTCGCCCTCAAGGGCCACGACATCCTCGGCGCCGCCAAGACGGGCAGCGGCAAGACCCTCGCCTTCCTCGTCCCCGTTCTCGAGAAGCTTTACCATGCCCGCTGGACCGAGTACGACGGCCTCGGCGCCCTCATCATCAGCCCGACCCGCGAGCTGGCCGTCCAGATCTTCGAGGTGCTGCGCAAGGTCGGCCGCCACCACTACTTCTCGGCCGGCCTCGTCATCGGCGGCAAGAGCCTCAAGGAGGAGGCCGAGCGCCTGGGCCGCATGAACATCCTCGTCTGCACGCCCGGCCGCATGCTGCAGCACCTCGACCAAACCGCCGGCTTCGACGTCAACAACCTCCAGGTCCTCGTGCTCGACGAGGCCGATCGCATCATGGACATGGGCTTCCAGTCCGCCGTCGACGCCCTCGTCGAACACCTGCCCAAGTCCCGCCAGACGCTGCTCTTCTCCGCCACCCAGAGCAAGCGCGTGTCCGACCTGGCCCGCCTCAGCCTCAAGGACCCGCAATACGTGTCGGTGCACGAAGCGGCCACCACCGCGACCCCGGCGTCCCTGCAGCAGTCGTACATCGTGACCCCCTTGCCCGAAAAGCTCAACACCCTCTGGGGCTTCCTGCGCACCAACCTCAAGTGCAAGATCCTCGTGTTCCTGTCGTCGTGCAAGCAGGTTCGCTTCGTCTACGAGAGCTTCAAGCGCATGCAGCCCGGCATCCCGCTGCTGCACCTCCACGGCCGGCAGAAGCAGCCCGCGCGGCTCGCCATCACGCAGCAGTTCGCCTCGGCCAAGTACTCGTGCCTGTTCGCCACCGACGTCGTCGCCCGCGGCATCGACTTCCCGGCCGTCGACTGGGTCGTCCAGGCGGACTGCCCCGAGGACGCCGACACGTACATCCACCGCGTCGGCCGCACCGCCCGCTACGAGAGCAAGGGCCGTGCCGTGCTCTTCCTCGAGCCCAGCGAGGAAGCCGGCTTCCTCAAGCGCCTCGAGCAGAAGAAGGTGCCGATCCGCAAGGTCAACGTGCGCGAGAGCAAAAAGAAGGACATCACCAACGAGCTCCAGAGCTACAACTTCCAGTCCCCGAGCCTCAAGTACCTCGGCCAGAAGGCCTTCATCTCTTACACGCGGTCCGTGTACCTTCAGAAGGACAAGGAGGTGTTCAAGTTTGACGAGCTCGACCTGGAAGGGTTCGCCGCGTCCCTCGGCCTGCCGGGCGCGCCGCAGATCAAGTTCCGCAAGGGCGAAGACGCCAAGCGCATCAAGAACGCGCCGCGCGCCGCCATGCTGAGCGGCTCCGACTCGGAATCCGAGTTCGACGCCGACGGCAAGAAGAAGCAAAAGGTCCGCACAAAGTACGACAAGATGGCCGAGCGGCAGAACCAGGACGTGCTTTCGTCGCACTACCGCAAGCTTCTCGGCGACGACGACAACGACGACGCCAACGGCCGCGACGGCGCCGGCGACGGCTCCGACGAGGACGGCGACGCGGACTTCCTGGCCGTCAAGCGCGTCCTCAACGACGACCAGCTCGACGACGCCGCCGGCGGGCGGAGCGGCGGCGCGGAGGCCAACGGCGCCGACGCGCAACAACCCAAGGTCGTCAAGCTGGGCAAGTCGGAGCTCATCATCGACTCGCGCCGTCGCGAGAAGCTGCTCAAGTCCAAGAAGAAGCTGGCCAAGTACATGGAGCGCGGCAGCAAGCTTGTCTTTGACGACGAGGGCAACGCCCACCACATCTACGAGCTGCAGGACGAGGAGGACTTTGCGCAGGAAGGCCCCGCCGAAGCCCTGCGGAAGCGGTTCGTCGAGGCCGAGGCGGAGAAGGTCAAGGAGGCGGATGTGGACGACAAGGCGCTCGCAAAGCAGCGGAGGAAGGAGAAGAGGGAGAAGAGGAAGGCGAGGGAACGGGAGGAGGAGCTGGCGAGGAAGGGGATCGCCGTGGACAGCGGCGGCGCGCGGCTGGGGCACGAGGATGGCGACGAGGAGGGAGAGGATCCGCTTGCCTTGCTGCGCTCGTTGCCTATTGCCGGGGGTGGTGGCGATGACAGCGATAGCGGCGGGGAGGGCGAAGGGGAGGGCGAGAGGGAACCGCCGCGGAAGAAGGCCCGGAAGTGGTTCCAGAACGAGTCGGATGTTGAGGACGACGAGGAAAGCGACAAGAAGCGGCGGAAGAAGGACAAGAAGAAGAAGGGCGCCAAGGTCATTGAGATGGCCCAGGAGCCCGAGACGCTGGAGGATCTCGAGGCGCTGGCGGCCGGGTTGCTGGATGAGTAGACGGGGACGTTCGTACTCTGTAGATCGGAGGTATACTGGTCTCATGCTCCATGACGATAACAATCTTTGGCGAGCTCCTCGAGGGGCTCGCCATGCCATGCTCCCCTAATTACTGCCTTTGTGCTGCGACTGGCAATCCGCGATTGAAACCTACGGTAACATCCATCCTTCTGACATGTGTTTTTTTCTTTTCTTTGCTTCTTTCTTCTGATTTGAGCACAATTTCTTCCCGGTCTCGGTTGGGATAGTTAGTGACTGTTCGGCTTAGCCCACATGCTGTACCTCGGTTGAATGATTATGATTGTGTTTGATTCACCTATGTTGGTCGATGTCGTCAGCGTTGTCTAGACCTTATTAATATACGGCATATGGCTTCTACTACACAATAGATGAAGCCGCCCCTGTAATACAACCAAGGGTGACGCCGAAAATTCAAGAAACGGGCGTTCCTTGCATGCCAATGCGTGTCGATTTTGCGCCGACCATGCCAGGCCGTTGCGGTTCCGCGTTTCAGAGCGTAAGACGGATGAACTTTGACGACGATGGGTTGGATGAAACCATGCCGCCGCTATTGCCAGGGGCTTGCTAGTAAACCCCCCCCCCCCCCCCCCCTTGTCAGCCCTACCGCCAGAACACGTCGTGGTGCGCGCGTCACACAAGTCAACACCGCGGCCATTTCCACGGAGACCGCAGAGAGAGAGCCCCCGGTCACGATGCTCGACCTCACCATCGGACAGGTGTCCGGTCTCATCGCGACCGGCGTGTTTCTGGGAGCGTCACCCACCACTTCCGTCTTCCTGTCCCCCCCCTCTCTCGATCAACCCTGTCATCAACGCCTCATCAACCCCCCCCAAGAGAAACCACCCCTCCCCGACCAGCCTGCTAACTTCCACCCGCAGTGCAAACCCTCCTCTCCATCGCCTTCCCCGCCGCCCTCGTCAGCGTCATCACGTCCAACCAGTCCGCCGCAACATGGTCCGTCCTCGGCCGCGCCCTGCACGCCTCCCCCTGGCCGACCCTCCTCCAAACCGACTCGGCCGCGCGCCGCGGGGTTCGCGGCCTGGTTAGCAACGTCCTGCTGCTGCAGACGGCGACCGTCTTCCTCGTCTCCATCGCCTCCATCGTCACCCCGCTGGGGCTGTACGAGGCCGTCGAGCCGGCCCCCCGGGCGGACCCGGTGGCCTTTGCGTACGTGCGCGACGCGACGCCGTTCGGGCTCGCGAGCTCGGCGAGGCTGGGGGGCGCGGCCCCCTTCACGAGGGCCTGCGGCGACGAGGCGTGCCCCGGCAGCTGGGCCAACAGGACGTGCGTGACGCAGGGCTCGCTGGAGAAGTGCACGGCCGTGGTGTACGGGCGGCGGATCCCGCGGGTGTGGTACCAAGAGTTCGCCGCGGGGGCGAGGACGGTCGGGGAGACGGTGGCGAGCATCTTTGACGTGCAGTGGAGGGCGCAGTCCAACGCGAGCGACGCGCTGGGCGAGGACGGGTGGTACGTGAGGTCCGAGTGCCGGCAGACCGGGGTGCTGGTGCTGGAGCGGGGGCTTCAGCTGGTCGACGGGCTGGTGGTGGACGCGGGCGAGGGCGGCGGGGGCATCGGGTTCCGCAACCACACCGCGCCGGCGCAGCCGGGGCTGCAGTACGGCGCCACCTGGGACGAGGACACACTGTTCGTCGAGCCCGAGGTGCGGTGCGCCAACCTCAACGTGACCCTGGACTTTGTCCTCTGGCAGAACAGCACGTCGCGGCTCGCCCCGCGCGACCTCGTTTTGACGGACCGCGGCGGCTTCTCGCGGCTGGCGCGCGACAAGCCCGACCTGAGCTTCGACGCCGCGCAGGGGAACGGCCAGGGCCCCATCGACCTGCGCGCGCGGGCCTGGAGGGCGGCGTGGGAGGCCAACTACCTGACCTTGGCCTATTTCAACGCCACGGACCTCAACGATGACGAGGCGGTCGTCAAGCGGCTGGACGTTACGCCCGGGATGCACTTCAAGAGCAGCTCGTCGGCCGCCAGGGTTGAGAACTTTGGGCGCACCGATTCGGCCGCCTTCTCCGTCGAATACCAGGCCATCCGGACGGCCTTGGACTTTGGGGAGTATCTGGACCTCCCCTCGCAGCCGGCGCCCGACGCATCTTCGTCGGGCAACCCGTTCGGCATCACCAAGGCGCACTTTCATCGCATCTGTACGTTGCCGGCTCGACCTAGCCCCCCCTCCCCCCCCCTGGGCATCGTGGAAACAAAGGCTAATGAATTCCTCTCCGCCATGCTCCCAGCCGAGCGCTGCGGCGGCGCCGACCTCTCCACCCGCGCCAACCTCAACGCGACCCTGATCGGGTGCGGCATCATCTACGGCATCGCCCGTCGCATCGACACCGACGCCCCCGAGGCCGAGCTCAGCCTGGAGCCCGGATCGCGCTGGTCCATCCCGATGTACAGCTGCGCGGCCTCGTTCCGCGCCGGCATCCGCACCGTCACCTTGCGGCAGAACATCACCGCCGCCGAGTCGGGCGCCCGCGACCTGTCCTCCCTCCGCATCGTCTCCTCCAGGCCCAAGTCCTACCCCTCCGTTCCCGACGGCCACCCCCTCTGGGCCGTCGAAGACATGGGCTCCATCAAGCTCGCCTCCGCCCAGCCTCTGTGGGGCATCGTCGCGCCGTCGTCCCCGCTCCTCTCCCGGCCCCCGGGCGCCAGCCTCTCCGTCGCCACCCACCGCGGCCCCTCCCTCCGCCTCCCCGGCATGCTCACCTCCTCCTACGCCCCCATCCTGCAAGGCACGGGCTACGTGCCCTCCCGCCCGGGGCAGAACCTGCCGGCCGTCGACTTTTGCGCCAAGGCGCTGCAGGCCGTCTTCACCATCCGCCGCCCCGGCAGCCCCGGGTACGAAGGGTACGCCGACTACTCGGGCGCGACGAGGGCGCGGCGCGGCTGGTGAGGATGGTGTGGACCGACGTGGCGGCCAACTCGGTCGTCGGGACCAAAGGGTGGGGGCTGGGAGGCGGCGGCGAGGACGTGGTCATGGTGCCCGTGACGGTGTACCGGCGCAGGATTCGGTACCGGATGCTGTGCATCATCCCCGCCGTGGTGGTGCTCGCGCTCGTGGTGGCGGTGGTGAGCACGTGGCTGGTGCAGATGGTTCGCGGGCAGCAGCCGGTGGCAAGCATGCGGGTGATGCTCGAGGCCACGTCGGCGGGACGTCTCATGGGGGCCATCCTGTGGCGGCAGAAGGAGGCACAGGAGGTGGGGTTGAAGCGGGCGCGGACGGATGAGTGGGTGGATGACATTGGGAAGAAGACCGTCATTGTCGCTCATGAGACGGGGACCATGATTATTACAACCAATAATGGCTCGGAAAGCGACTCAAAAAAGGACATGGTCAACTTGTAGGAAACGATACCCAGGAAGCTCGGCACATATTGCACATAGTTACGCATACTTAGAGAGAAATCTGCTAATTATATACACCCCATATGTCGAGATCGCTCTCTGTATTACTACCATCCGTAGAGGGAGAATGCGGGAGGAAACACATGGCTTATCCGCCTTGACCAGGGGCAACAAGGCATGGTAAATTAACTATAATAATAGTGGGCAATGGTAGCATAAACCTTAAATCAACGTTCATGGTGCCGGCATATGTTGGGGGCTGCTGACCGCTTGGATGGGCCCATGGGTGCTGGAATTACCCGCCAGTATTTCATGAGCAAGACAACGGACCGTGAACCATGAATTTTGGCAAGGAAGCGGCTATGTTGACTCTATTCGTACCAAGAATTTCCGTCTCATCTCGACCCTCCTAACCCTCCTACTCTGGCACGGGGCAGAGATCATAGTACCCATCGACGTTGTTACCCCACCACTTCGGGAACGGAACGGATGGGCCACCAGCGCCGAACACGGCAAACGACAGGATGAACAAGGCCAACAGGCTGGCGCCATCAAACGCGCCCGTGATGAGGTACGAATAGTCCTTGAAGAAGCGGGGGCGGTAGTTGCGCAGATAGAACTGCACAAAGAAGCCGCTGAGGATCTGGCTGAGGAACACGCAGGTCTGAGACTGGAGGTAGGGGATGTAGCCAGAGTACTGAATGAGCTGCGGCATGTTGATGTCGTACAGAGAGAAGTTGCGAATCTTGGGGAGGAACTGCTTGGGGTCAGCATCTCTTTGTGGTCGGTCATGGCATCCTGGGCAACGGCTTACGTGAACGACAACGCGGTGAAGAACAACAAGAGCCGAACCGATGGCCAGGCCAATGGGAACCATCATGTACTTGGCGCCGGCCTTGTACAGGTAACCGGCCAACGCCCACGAGACGGCGTTGGTGTTGTAGGCTTGAATGGTGGCACCGCTCCACGAGCTGTTGCCGTCCGAGTTGATCAAATGGTCGCGGTTGCTCGACACGATGGACGTCATGACAGCATAGTTGACGAAGCCACCCAGGATGGTGCCGTACACCTGGGTGAGAAACATGACACGCGGCGGGATTTTGACTGCACAAAGTTAGCAAAGCATCGGCAGAGCATGACATGAGGATGCCTACGGTATTCGCCCATCTTCAGATCGTTGGACAGTGTGACAGCGTTGGAGATGACGTTATGCGACCAAGCCGCAAAGTACATGTTACCAACGGGGCGTTCGGGAAGGATCAAGCCGGCAAGCATCTTGGACAGGTTGTTTGTGGCAATTCCGTTGCCGAAACGAGAGTACAGCAGCGTGCTCTGCGGCCGTGTTAGTGCACGGAATCCCCGCAATCGAAACGGACGGGGAGCCTTACCAGAGGGGCGATGAAGCAGCCCAAGCACAGCGAGATGATGTAGGCCCACCAGGGCAATGTGATGTTCTGGGTGGTGACGACGACCAGGCCGAGGATGAAGCTGACCACCAGCGTGGCAATATACCACCACCATGGCGCCTCCTTGTAGTGCTTCATCATGTGCTCATGGTGCCTGTCCTCGGCCTTACCCTTCCTCGCGCTCTTGTACGCCTTCACGACGTCCTTGCCCCAGAAGAGGAAGCAGTGGGTGATCAGGGCGCCAATCTGCGAGGTGTCAGCGATGCAGAGAGGTTGAGAGCTCAGTGGGGTGCATAACGTACAGCAGCGTTGGCAATAAACATGGAGTACGCAAAGCTACCCGTCAGCTGAGGGATACCATATTTCGCAAGGGCCTCCTTGTCGAGAATGCCATTCACAAAGATCTTGTGGATGGGATATTGCGAGCCGTCCTCGGACCGAAGGCGGGTTGACATAAAAGGCTGCGACTTGGCGTCCCAGGCATTCGAGTAGTAAATGCCGAGCATGACGGCGCAGCAGATGATGTATCCCGCGGCCATGTGGGCCTGAAGGGTGAGGGGAAGCGATGTGTTGAAGGAAGTGATCTAGACACGGTTTAGCACTATCCATTCCGCTACCCAGCGATGGGACTCGAACGTACGTATTGCCAGTCGAGCGACAGCGAAAAGAGACCCAGCCCCTCGTTGTTGACCGAACCGCCAAACAGGTTCGTCAGGACGGCGGCCTTCTCACCGACGGCATGCATGGCGGCGAGACACGGGATGGAGACCGAGTTGAGCCAGGGCCAGACGTAGGCCGGGAGGAATTCGTAAAAGAACATGCCAACGAAGCTGTACCAGAACCAACGCAGGGGCTTGGAGTCCTTGACTTCCTGCCAGTGCAGGCCCTGGAGGGTCTTGACGGTAGGCAGGGTGCTCCAGTAGACGGCGTCGACGTGCCAGACAGCAAAGGGACGCATGAGACCGCAGACGCCGTAGCCGAACAGGCCGATCGAGATGACGCAAAGGATGACGGTGACGGCGCTGATGGGGACGCCGTAAAAGAGGTCCTGGGCGGCAAACACCATGACGCTGGCGGCCGAGTTTGAGGCCGAGGTGGCCGTGATGGCGCAAATGGCGTGTTCCTTGAGGTTCCACGGGCCGGGGTTCAAGAACTTGGCGATCCTGATGGAGAGAGGCAGCTTGCCGACGCCGCCGTTCTCCAGCCACCGGGCCTGCAGCCGGTCGCCACGGGGAAGCACGGCAGCCCAAGCCTTGCCCATGAAATAGGCGATAAGGACGATGAAGGTGCCGCCGATGGTAATCATGGTTGGCTTGAACTGGGTGGGGGTGAGCTTTGATGAGCGATCTCCTCGGGGGAGGCGGGGCGTGACATACGGTGTAGATCTGGTACATGACGGCCTGGAAGCAAGACAGCGCCGTGGCCAGGACGATGCTGCGGAAGCTCAGGGCGGGCTCGTGGTCGTCCCGCATGGGCAGGAGGTGCGCCGCGGCATCGGCGCCGGTGATGATGATGACCTCTTCGCTTGATTCGACCTTTCCCGGGTCGCTGGCCGAGTCGTAGGCGGGAAGGGCCTGGACATCGGGGGAGCCGCCGAGCTCCTTGGCCTTCTTCTCGCCGACGTCGACCGGAGAGATGTCCTCGGACGGGCCGAGGTCCTTGACCTCGGCCGACTTGGATTGCTCGAGCGGCGCCATGGTGTCGTGCCCGAGGGAGGAGTTCTTGGAAGCGGCAGCGATGGAGAACTGGTCCTGTTTACGCCTCACTGCTCCATCGGCCGGTTGACGCTGAGCTGAGAGGACGGAGGGGAGGGCAAAACCGACACGTTGAAGAGCCGACGGCGGGGAGCCGAATACTATATAATTCATCATCAACCAGCTCCCCAACCCTGGCGAGTCTCCGCGGCTCCCGTATCGTTATCGAGCCAATCCTCCCTCATGTTCGCGACCCCCGTGCCCGTCCCCTGTCGTCGCATGTCAGGCGAAGCTCTTGGGAGCTTTGGAAGGTGGTGCAATTCGACCCAAAAGTTGTGTTAGGTACGTGCTGGGGGGCGTGTCTGGATGGTCCCCATCATGGTTCGTGCCAATTGTCTTACTTCGCAGGGAAAAAGGAGGAGAGGATGCTGCCGGGAGGAAATGGCGAGCGTGCATGTCGGCTCCTGGTTGGCCGTCCCCAGAACCACCTTCCCGATGGGGCATGTCGACTTCAACGGCTGGCGCACCCCAAGCGGCAGATGCCCGCCATGCCGCTTCGGTGTCTCAGCGGAGGAAGGGGGGCATCCCTGGGGTGTGGCTCGGTACATCCGCACCGGTGCGACTTCCCGGCAGGTGTATACTTAGCACGATGGTATCGTAGCAATTCCAATTCCTTTGGTGGTGGCTCCCGATCTTATCGCTGCGGCAAGACAGGAAAACACCGAAGGATCATGGCAGCGTTGGACGGCAATTCTCCAGCATTTCCTTGCACAAGTCTTGGCTTTGGCCGTTTCAGGGCCACAAACGCCAGATTAGGTCGTCCTTACCAACGGCCAACAGCCCTGGTTTGGACCGCAGATATTTCTCCTTCCTTCAACATCCATGACAGGGATCCGCGCGCTTCTTTCTCTTGTCCTCATCACCTTCTACCCCTTCCACACCTTCCACCTTGTCAAGCGAGGATGACATACCCCGCCCCGAGGGAAAGTTTCATCCGGCTGACCGAGGCCATTGCGGAAAGTCTGGTTCCCAACCTGATGCGATAGGCTGACGGACGGTGTGCCAGATGGAGCATCGCCAAATCCTCAACCCAAGAAGCTCCTACGACGATCCACCTGGAATGATCTTCCGGAAGGTGTGTCGTGTCCTAACGCTAGATCCAACCCAGATTTTGGTGTCATATATTACATCATCCCCTCCCCATGCGCCCATGCGTCCAACCGTGCCCGTTGGTTGAGGGTACGAGTTACGATGAAGACGACCAACCTAAGGCAAGCCCGGTGGGCTGCAGAAAAATGTGGCGTGAAATATGATATCGGATGCTTTGGCTTGAGCCATTTTTTGTCTTGTTTTTTTTATTACCTTAGTTTCCAAGAGACTCATCTACCTCCCAACCTGGGCGCCTCACCTGCCTGGAGACCTGCTGTTCCATCCGAGGAACGAACCGGCTGGTCACTGGCACCGGAAGATCGTCCTTCAGATGAACCAGTTGGTCAATGAAGTCATCAAAAGGGGGAACCGTACACAAAAGACATACTAGGCATCTCGAAGCGTTCGCTAGCGGCTCGAGGCAGATCATGAATGACAGTCATGCACATCCTCGTCTGTCCTCCGCAACTGAACACACCGTACCACCAGCTCAGGTCCTTGAACATCGAGGCTTTGCCACAAATTCTTGCCGTGATATAGCCGGCTCATGACCCGTTGGTGTGCATCATTGCCCTGGAGTCCGAAGTTATTCCCCGGATTAGTACCCTATGAGTCATGGGTGCTTAGCAACACCCTCTCGAGGTGAGAGTGGGAGGATGAATGGAGACGGAGAATGAGACTCATTCATAGTCGCCATGATCAAACTAGCCCTATAAATTCTAAAAGGTAAGTTTGTCTCCACGGGGAAAGAGGCTAACAACACGTCTTGATCACCCATGGTCCACACAAAACGGTTGCTATGTCTCATCTTCGGGCCACAGCCCCAAGTACATCTATTGACTGGCGGCGCCTGTTGCACCAGCCATCGTGGTCCTGAACCACCTCAGCTTCACCCTTTGTTCCCACATCACCCGCATCCGGACATTTAAACACAACACCATGGAAGATTCTCATCGCAGCCTCCTACACGACCTATCAAGCTCATACCGGATAACCCTCAAGGCACGCCACGTCCGCGAAAGCAATCAAACCGATCCACCGCCAAACCTCATACAGGGTAAAAGAATTTGGCTGTTACACGCAGATCTTGGGGTCTACCAGGCCAGGCCAGCGGCTGGCGATCAGTAAAGTGTCGAGGTTGGTATCGACAACGAGCAGATGAAGCTGCAGTGGAAGACGGTGGGTCCTGATGCTTCCGTGAGAGCAAATATAGGAGGCCCCTTTGATGGGGGGTATACTGTAGTAGTAGCTATGGGGTCGATCAATGAGACTTGAGCCTTGTTTCGGAGCATCGGCGGAAGGGACTTGCCGCGCATCCGCACTAATACTTGCACCCCCGGAGTTCACACAGACTTCCGATCTTCCGATTGGGATCTGACAGCTTCGCTTGCATGTACCATTGCCCGCGGGGTACATACAATCCATTCATTATGGTTGAATCCATGCATGTGTTGACAGCAGATTTGTGCCACCAAGATTGATGTCAGATCCGAGGTCGAGGTTGGATTCAGAACCGATAGGTTGGAGGGCTAAGAAACGATTAAATTACACCGCCGATTCACAGGTACAGGTGAAACGGCAGTATCTGGCCTGGTTTCATAAGCCAATCAAAACATATGGTGAAGACTACAATCCCATCCTAAGTGGAATCTTTTGCGTCCTTGAATCGAACGTGCCGAATCTCATCGTCATTGTCTCTGTTCGGTCTACGGATCAAAGGCCCGGACTTTTTCAAGGCCACAAACAAGCCAGGTACAACTGTGTGCAGAATACAACATGCCATGCTGATTTCCTGGTTTCTTACTTTTTTGGCGTTTTTTCATCCTTTTTTTGGCGTGGATGGATGGATGGACGAGATTTTGCCCGGAGGCACTGAGGCTGGAGGGTCCTGACCACGAGCTGCACCCCATGTACTCGGTCTTCTCCTGGTCTTCTAGAAGGCCTTGAAGATATTTTCTTGAGCAAAGGCTTCAAGGCGCTTGCATGGCTGTGCCACCCATGGTGATAAGCCAGCTGGATCTGTCCACGCCTATTCGGTCGGAGTAGAAGATAATTCATCCCTAGGTAGGTGATAAGGATCACCCCTACCCTTATTGTGTATGACATAAAGAAGCCGTGCATCAACAAGCACGTCACCGCCAAGCAAGGGGAGAGTGTCAACAATATGGGATGGCACCTTCCCTATGTCCAATTCTTGTTCTATGATTCATTTCTTTTTTTAACTACTCCGTCCACCATGAGTCTCGTCGATCCTTGACCGGCCTTGGAGGATATGTCCTTTTCTTGTCTGGAACAGCAGAGCTCATTTTCTGTCCTAATTAGGTAATGAGCTGCGGCTCATGGTTGTTCGGTTTCTTATAGTATAGTGCAAAGACGTACCTTACGTAAGAAACGCGAAAGAGTTGTTGCGGATTGACTAATAAGGGAGTCAACAAGAACGGGCATATGATTTATTCAACGAGACAGCATTGAAGATGTTTTGTGAAGTATCACAACGGAAGCTTTCGCCCTTGCCTTGGTGTCTGTCCCTATGTGTTAGGCAGCAAGGACCCGGCGCTGCTGGAGGCAATGTCGAAGCAAAGAGGACATACAGTAGGTGCCTAGGTACCTATCCATGGTCTGATGACGCCCGAGTCTCGGACGAATGGCTCTCGGACGACAAAAGAGTAAGCCGGAAAGGATACGCGTGCGCTGCTTTGACCTTTACCTAATGCCCAGAGGCACTCGGCTGCTCCGGCCAGTCCTGCACCGTAGAGTGGGCCTGAGGTCAGGGTTGAGGCGACTTGGGCAGCAGCAACCTCGTGTGTAAGTTGCCCAATTTGAACGTGCCCCGACGAGCTCGCCCCGCATCCATTGGCCACAGGACCCCCCTTCGCTTGGGCTGGCAGTTGGCGTCGCTCCGTTGCCCCGCGTTGCCGGCGGTTGCCGTTGCCCCGCCCACCACCCCCGGGGGGCAGACCGTCGGAATCCCAACGACGCTGATTGGACGGTGTGGACCCGGGATCGGCCGAGGCCCTTGTTGCAGCAGCGGCAATCTGATCGCGACCACATGGATGGTCACGCTTGCAGTGCGTCAATGCTCGTCAAGGTTGTTCCGACCGAAACCTTGATTTTCCACCTCGAATCCTCCAACGGCGGCCAACCCAAAGATGCGTTGGTCCTTTTTTCCGACAGCCGTCCGTCCATCGCGCCATCACGACCCGAGCCATTTATCTGCCTTTCTGTCCTTTGCCTTTTGACCCAACGCCAACCACGCGGCAGGCGTTCCTATCTCTCTCGGCAAGCCGAGAAAACGCCACAACGCAGGCAAACCGCCAAGCGCATTACATCAGTTTGCAACCGCGCGACTGGGACAGCCCGGAGCCGACCCTCCAACGGCCAGACGCACGCCGTCTTTGAGACATTTTTTCCCTCGAGCAGCCGTCCGCGATTGCTTGCGACCGAGGGCATTTGCTCTTTCGGGGTGGGACGTTGTAGCCATCAGCGACGCTGCCATCCGACTCGGTCGACCGACTCCCTGGATCGCTGCCCCTTCCGACAACCCCTTATCGCCGCAGACAAGCCACCGTCGCAAGCCCGCAGAGAACGCCCTCGCTGTGCCCTCTGTCCTACCGCACCCTTGCCGTCGCCGCCGCCATGTCTTCCCAGCGACCCTTCTTCCTCTCCACCTTCTTCGCCGCCTTCCGCCAAACCCCAGCCTCCCTCTCCACCGCGAGCGCGTCGGCCCAGCAGCCCAACAAGCCCTCCACGCAGCCCTCTGCCGCCGCGGCGCAACAGGTTGCCGCGTCCAACCCGCGCTCCATCTCCACCGCCCCGACCGCGACGGCCTCCTCGTCGCAAGCCACGTCGCCGTCCTCCCGCTCCGGCGCGGTCATGAGCCACCTGCCGCTGCACACCTCCCGGCATCACCACCAGCACCAGAACCAGCACCAGCATCAGCACCAGCACCACGGCCACCACCACAGCTCCGGCATTCCCATACCGCAGGGCGGCCGGGACAATCACCACGGCCGAAGAAGGGGGAGCGATAGCAGCAGCGAGGGGTTCCGGGAGGCACTCGGGGCCGACAGGCTGTACATCGGCGGCAGGACGGCCACGGGGGAGGAGAGGTTTTTCAAGCTGGGCGTCGTGCGCAGGATCAGGAGCGGGGATAGGTTAAGTTTGGATCGGTTGAGCTTGTGAGGCGTGAAAAGGGTAGGGCTTGGCTGAGAAAGCATGGGAAACCAACAAAAACATGGGATCACAGGACAGGGTTATCACAGAATGGGCGATGCGATGGCTGACGGGCGGCGTTTACGGCATGAGCATGGAACGCAGGGATTTACTTTTTTTTGTTTTGTTTTGCAGGAAACATGGGCAAGGTCGGTTGGGTATCACATCGGGCGAGGGAGGGTACAGGGCGTTATGGGGGATGGAAAAAGAACCGATCCGTGCTTGTAACAAACGTGGCGAAATCCGCATACAGCATCGTCGACAGAGGAATTTGCGATTGGGGTGTCCAATATAAACCTATTGACTGACCGTCTTATTCCTGTGCATAAACGTTGGAGGCAACGCTGTGGCGAACCTCAGAGAGGTTGTGCATGGTAGACGGCGAACTCGAGGAAGAAGGCATGAAACAGCTCCCCTTTTGCCATTTCCTTCGACGCGATTCGTCATGCCCAAGCGCAAAGGATTCGGCAGAGACAGGGATGATGCTACCACATAAACCTCTGCACCCTCCCGCCGTCCAGCACCTCTCCATCCTCGCCCCTCCACACGAACCCCTTGCGCAAAAACACGTACATGGTCGCCGCGTTGACCACGAAAAACCACGCCCTCTCCCATCCCAAGCGCACGTCCGTCCCTCCTCTTTCTCCTCCTTCTCCTTCTCCTCCTTCTTCTCTTCCTCCCCCGGGCGTCCAAGCCGGCACCAGCAGGCGGTAAAACACCCACGGCAGGATAAAGTAGCGAGGCTCGACCAGCGGGGCGGTGACGAGCGAGAGGGAGGTGGCCAGGAGCCAGAGGAGGGCGGTGGAGGTTCTTGGCGGGAGGGCGGATGCGGGGGGCGCGGCTTGGCGGGGGAGCGGGAGGTGCTCGTTATCCGGCTTGGTATCGGCACGTTCATTCTCCTTGGAACCCGCGGGGCCAGCAGCACCGCCGCCGCTGCCGCCGCTGCCGCCGCTGCTGCCGCCGGTGGTAGTGGTGGTGGTGTTGGCGGTGGGGATCAAGGTGGAGCTGGCAGAGGGATGGGGCGCCGTTGACGGCCCTGTTAGCTGGTCCCATACCAGCCACCGACACAGGGTGTACGGCGCGACGAGCAGCAGGCGCACGCCGGGCCCGCGGAGGATGGTCCGGCGGAAGACGTAGAACATGTAGTGGCGGTTGTCGGCGAGGGTGAAGGGGTGGACGATGGTGTTGTAGCGCACGGCGAGGAGGGAGAAGAAGGCGGCGAGGAGGACGTGCGGCGCGGCGACGAGCGCGCGCCGGCGCGAGGCGAGCCCCGCGAGGCGCAGGAGGTAGGGCAGCGGTTGGCGCAAGAGCAGGGCCGCGGAGCGGAGGAGCAGCGGCGCGGAGAAGAAGGCGAAGAAGGGCCAGATGTAGAGCAGCTGCGGGAGGTGGAGGGTGGCGACGTGGTTGGATTTGTCTCCTGGGGGCGCATCACGTTAGCGCGGGACGTTGACGTGATGGGGAGGGGGGCGAGGAGGGGAGGAACGAACCGAGCACGACGCCGCCGTTCCAAGCGACAAACCCCGCAAACAGAGCGAGGATCGTGATGTGCGGCCATACCTGGCGCAGGACCCTCCCGGGGCTGCGGAGGGCAGCCGTCGCCACGCTCAAGGCGCACAACACCCAGTCTGGAGCGGCCTGTCAGCGATGTTTGACGACGACGAGGCGAACAAAAAAACAGCGCCAACCACGTACCCGCAAGGTCGGATTGATCCAGCAGAGGGTCATGCAGGTCCTTCTTCCCGTTCCGGCCAAGGACGTAGACGGCCTCGGATCCGCCCATGTACACCACCACCCAGAAGACGTTGGTCTGCCGCATCAAGAGCGCCGCGATGCCCAGAAGGACGGTCCGGACGTCGCTCGCAAGGCTCGGGGCGCCGGCCCCCAGCCGCAACAGGTGGTTGCGGTAGGCGACGAGCACGACCAGGGCGGAAAACACATCGGTGTAGTAGAGGCCGGAGAAGAAGAAGATGACGGGCATCGCGGCCACGTTGACGCCGGTGCGGGAGGCGTAGGCGGAGACGCTTCGCGGGACGCGGCTCCCCTCGCGCTCGGCGGAGCGCATCTCCAGGAGATGGCGGCATTGCGCCGCCAGCAGGCCGGTCAGGACGGTGGCGAGGACGTTGTTGGAGCGCAGGCTTGCCGCGGTGCACGCGGGCAGCATGCGCAGCTTGTGATACGCGACGCTCAGGAGGTACCTGGTGCTGGGTGAGCGGACGAATGGAGACAAACGCAAGGTTTCATGAGCCGGGGGCGTTCGTACAGGCCCGGAGGGGTCGTGATCTTGTCATCCCAATACCAGAAGCGACCCTCGCAGTATTTCTGCGCCTGGGGGATGTGGAAGACTTCGTCCTGGCGAGGCATCAGCGGAAGGGCCCCTTTTCGGCTTGGGGTTCCTCCGGGATGAGACTCACCAGATACGGCTCCGGGACGTACGTGTTGACGAGGTTCAGCCAGCACCGGGCGGCCAAGTAAAGAGCCCAGAAGCCGAGGCTGTTCAGCCCATCGCGGCGCGGCTGGAACCTCGGGGCGAAGACGGCCTGCGCCCACTCCCGTTCGGAGCTCACCGTGAGCAACCGGCTGCAAACGACACCCAACGCTAGGCCTTGGGCCACTTCGGCCCAGGTCAGGCAACCGACAATTGTCCGTATCACCTCCATGTCGAACGGGAGGATGATTCACAGATCAAGGAGAGTGCATGTTGTTGGCTCTCACCACGGACTTGATGTTGTCGCAGCGCAACCGAAGGTGTGGTTTGTTTTGGTGCATGCGTTGAGGACAACTTCCCACCGAATGAGCCAACGCGAAGTTGGTCCGTGCGTTCATGTAAGTGAGATGAAGGTGGGAATGGGTGGCACAACCACCCAGGGATTTTTGTACCCCGTGCTCCTAAAGCTGAGCGTTTGAGATGGCAAACGCTTGGAGTTCACGCAAGGACCCGCCAACGGGAAAACGAGGGTGTATGCAGGACTGTCTATGAATTTTTCTTCTACGTGCCGTATAACACCCCGGACGCCATCGCTCTCCAGACGGACCCCACCCGACACCACGTCCCGACAAGGCAAAGAGGATTTAGAAGGGCTGTCAAGCGTCAGTCTGCCGTAGCTATTACGAGGCGCGCCTGTCGAACTCACGTTGTCCTGGGGGTGGATCTCCTTCTCGAAACGGCTGCCGATGACCGGAATCTTCTATAGGGGGGTCAGCAAGCCACGGCCGGAGGATGCGCTCATGTCATGTTGTGCGCGTTTGCGGGGGATGCCGTACCTGGAGAATGTCACGCTGGATCCTGGGGATGCCCGAACCGAAGAAGAGGACGGCAAAGAGGGCGACGCCGCCGAAGAAGCCGGCCTTGACACCGCTGGGTCACCGTCAGCCCTGGTCCACCACACCGCGTGCGCATTGGGGGAAGAAGGGGGGCTATCAAGCGTGCAAGTCCCCCCCCCCCCCCCCCCCCCCCCCGGGCCGTGTCGCCAAGCAGGAGCTCCGAAGAATGCCCAACAGGCCTCTCCGTGTTCCTCAGGTTGACCGTCCGGCACTCGCCATGAACCCCTCCTTCCATATCTCTTTTGCATCGAGGTGCATCCTATCGTCGGGGGATGCGGGAGGTTGCGGGCTTACGTCTTGAGGAAGGTCTGGGTCGTGATGCCGGCGACCTGGCTCTGGTAGTAGTACCTGGGGACCGTCAGCACCCGCTGAGCAGAAGAACGCCGCATCGGGCCCAGCCCCGCAGCAAGGCGGTACGGCCGAGGTGCGCGATGCGGGATGCCGGCCGCGTCGGCCGTAGGACTGGGGACTTGTCCATGGATAGGGGGTGGGAACCTACTTGGGAGCGTACGGGCTCTGGTACCGCGGCAGGTCAGCGGCCCGGCGAGCGAGGGTCTGGCATGACAGTGGTTAGCTCCGGCGTTGGCGGCATCGTGTGCAAATACATCAGCGTCGGTGCAGCGGCTCGGGAAGCTCGAGAAATCGGCGCGGGTGGTGGGAGCGTGTGTTGGATACGTACGGGGTAGACCATGGTGACTAGGGCGGTGAGAATGAGCGAAGGGCTGCTTCAATGGCGGCAGGACAGTTGTGCTTTGGGGACTGGGATTTCCAAGTTGCGATTTCGAGACGGAGTTGCGCGCGAGTTTCTTTGACCCGGACAAAGCCGGAGAAGTTGTGGCCTGAGGCAGCCTTGTCGAGCGGGATTGGATGGGATCCATCAGGTGCCAAGTCCATCCTGCAACGGGCTCCATCGCATGCCAAGGCTGAGAGATCCTGAGGGCCCCACCAGGCAGAGGGAGCCCCACAGTTCTGGCCCGGCGCCGTTCCCTGAACGGTTTGACAAGCGCGCATCGGGTCGCGGCAGTCAACCAAGCGCATTCGTGCATTCGTGCATTCGTGCACTCGTGCATTCGTTCAGTTGCCTCACCCAAGGTCCCGTCAGGTGCCAAAAAGCTTCCAGCGTTCACATTCCCGAGGGGACTTGAACCTCCTTCTACATGTTGCAACCATAGCTGCTGCCGTCCAACCCCCTTTCGCTAGAGGTCGACCGATGCGCCCGCCATGGACAAGGACCTCGACGCCCGCTTCGAGAAGCTCGAAAGAGCTCTCGGCAGCATGATCGACTCGCTTGCTAAGAACAATCCGTCCAGGACGGTTGCCGAAGAGCTCGTCGCCGCCGAGGCCGAGCTCGCCGAGGGCCTCAAGCTGCTCGAGCGGCACCAGAACAACGCCGCCCGCATCCAGCAGCTCCGCCAAGAGACGTCGCTGCTCGACACGCAAATAAAAGACATCGCCAGCTCCCTCTGGACCATGCGCAAGGAGCTCAAGGCCGTGCCCGTCACCACCCACCCGCCCGCCCACCCCGAATACCGCTTCACCACCGCCGAGCTCCTCGCCTACGCCCGCCGCATCAGCCGCAACACCCTCCCCCTCCCCGGCGTCACCAACGGCGTCGAGATCCCCACGCCCCAGCCCCCCTCGCAGCAGCAGGCCTCCTTTTCCCAGCCCGCCGACGCCGACGACTCGTTCCGCCAGACCCAAACCCCCAACACCAGCTTCAACCTCAGCTTCGCCGCCCCGGCCGCCGACGCCTCGGCCGTCTTCCCCGGCAGCGGCGCCCTGGCCCCGGCCCCGACGGCCCTGACCCAGGACACCGCCGCCACCCTCCCGCCCTCGCAAGCGCCCCTCCAAGAAAAGCTCTCGGCCGCCGCCGCCACCGCCCCGGCCACCAAGGCCGCCGCCGAGTCCAAGCTCCCCACCCACCTCCGCCCGGCCGTCAACCCGCTCCGCGACGCCACCTTCCTCCCCTGGCCGTCCGAGGCGCGCATCCGCTCCGGCGCGCTGGCCGCCGTCCAGGCCCTCGTCGACGCCGGCATCAACCCCAAGGGCTACGACCCCGCCGAGGAGGAGCGGAAGCGCAAGCGCGCCGAGGAGGAGGAGCGCGAGCGGCTGCGCCGCGAGGCCGAGGAGCGCGAGGAGCGCGAGAGGAGGATGCGCGAGGAGCGGGAGCGCATGGCCCGGGAGCGCGAGCGGGCCCGGATGCAGAGCCAGCAGGAGGCCGGGCTGGTGCCGGGGCTGGAGCGGCGGGAGAGCCTGCTCGCGGCGGGCGGCGGCGGGCAGAAGCCCAAGCAGTTTACCTTTTTGGGGGCGGATGACGACGACGACGACGACGACGCGGATTGATGGCGCAATGTCCAAGCGTGCGTTGGGGCCCTGTGCGGCGGAGAGAAAGGCAGGTTGGTGAGCCACCTGGCCCGCAAGACCGAAACAGCCGGCGCTCAACCCGATCTGCCAGGACATGCCATGGGGAGGTTTGCTCTCTCCTTTATAACCAGAGGAGACCGGCATCTCTGCCGGGGTGGATGGGTATGGGTACTCAGCGACATGAGCGGCAACGCATTCAAGCCTTTGCCGTCATCGTAGTCAGAGACACGAAGACGGAATGATGCTCCCGGGCTGGCATGTACGACTGGAGAGAATATTATGTCTCCGAGGGCTTACGTTGAAGATTCCGTGCTGCGAGCTCAGCAACTGAGCTCTGCTGTTTGATTAGCATTGTCGGGAGTTACGAACAGGGAAACGGCGCTTCAGGAAGCCAGAGTTACTTAACAGGCCTCAGCACTAGGCTGGCGTGGTTATGACCACTTGATGCGATGCTTAGTAAAACAAGAAGAATAAAAGAAAAGAAAACAAAACAAAACAAAACAAAAAAAAAAAAAAAGAACCTGCCTCCTGGGCCGGAGGCGGTGGTATCCGAACCGCATCGCGTATGCATAGGTACCGAGATGGAAGATGGATGAAATACCCGCGTTCATGAGCTGCTCCAACGTAGGTAGCACAGCCCGCTCGTCTTGGTCGTGTCCAGCTGCCTGTAGTTCATCTGGTGCCGATCCGTCTACTTTTGCGCAAAGCTCCACCCTCTCTACAGCACAGCCAATATCCCGCCATACATGCCACGGCAGCGGGCAGCTAGGAAAAAAAAGGCGAACCCTGGCTGATAATACATACAACCCCTCGCTATTTTTGCACTGTGTTGGTACATGAAAGGCACGGCACCGAGTAGGTAATAAAAGGTCCCTCCCATCGTCCATTGCCGCAAAAAGTCCTTGAACGTCGCGCAACAAACCTCCTCTCCTGCCCAGGCTTTTTTCGTGAGCTCTCAGCTCTCCTACGCGTGCTTCGCCTCGCCTAGTCGATCTTGATGGACGAGTAAATCTTGCGCACAAACATCCAGCTGGCGAAGAAGCCGATCGAGCCTGACGCAAAGTTAGCCAAGAGACCGAGTCTTGGGCAATGACAAGGAAAAAAAAAGAAACTCACCCGTAAGAATAAAGAACAAGAACGAGATCATCAAGCTGTACCCAATGTACAGCACGCTGCCGACAAACCCGCCCAGGGACAGCTTGCTGATCCAGTAGATGATGGCGTTGAGGAAGATGTAGACGGCGGTGGTGGCCGGGGCGAGGAAGGCGCGCCACTGCCAGTTGTAGTTTTCGGCGCACAGCAAAAAGTAGACGAGCAGGACCGTCACCGAGGCGCACGTCATGATCATAAGGCCGTAGCACAGGAACAGGAAGCCGAACATGTAGTAGATCCTGCTGAACCAGATGGAGCTCATGATGAAGTAGAGCTCGACAAAGATGGCGCCGAAGGGGAGCAGGCCGACCAGCAGCGCGCTGGGGATCGGGCGCAGGTAGGTGGTGACGGGGGGGATCTGGCGCGGGATCTGGTTGGTGCGGACGGGGGGCTCGATGGTCGGGGCGCGGAAGCCGAGCCAAGAGCCGGCGAAGGAGAGGGGGACGCTGATGAGGAACCAGATGAGGATGATGGCGAGCATGGTGGTGAAGGGCACGGCGCCCGACGACTGCTCGGCCCAGAGGAACAGGTCGAGCAGGAAGAAGACGCCAAAGACGATGCCCGGGACGAGCAGGGGCGTCAGGATGATGCACAGCTTCCAGCGGTCGCCCTGCATCGACTTGTACAGGCGGGACGAGGTGTAGCCGCCGATGAAGCCGAGCACCGTGTAGAGCAGGATGATGATGGTGCCGAGGGACCCGCGGTTGGAGGGCGAGAGGAAGCCGAGCAGGGCAAAGGCGATGGTGAGGCCCGTCATGACGAAGAGCTGGGCGCCGTTGCCGAGGAGGACCGACAGCAGCAGCGGGTGGCTCGGGGTGCGGAACACGTCGCCGTGCACGAGCTTCCAGCCCGAGTCCTCCTGCACGCCGTCCTCCATGACCGCCGAGGTGCCCGACAGGTCGTCGAGGCTGAGCTGGTCGAGCCGGTTGTAGCGGGCAATGTCCTTGCGCAGGGCGCGCACGAGGATGGACATGACGGTCAGGACCAGGAACACGACGATGAAGGCCGAGTTGACGAGCGAGAACCAGTGAATCTTGGGATCGAACACGTGCAGGTACTTGTCCCAGCGCGTGGCCCACGCCGTCTTGGACGGCACCCAGTAGACGCTGTAGGTGAACGTGACCTTGGTGTCGGCCCCCTCGTCCAGCACAACCGGGTCGAGGGCCTGGTTGCACGTGTCGGCCTCGACGGGCCCGGTGTACTTGCGCGATTCGGGCTGAACGATGACGCCGACGACGCGGTACTCATCCTTGGCCCCCGGGACGGCGTGGTACTCGACGATGATGTCGTAGTGGTTGTTGAACTGCACCTTCTCCGTGTCGCCGATGTGCTGGCCCATGAGGAAGCCCGGGTTGTAGAACTCGGTGTCGCTGATCTCGTCGATGATGCGCTGGCCCGCCGGAAGGCCGTCGACGAGCCAGTTGAGGCTCACGCCGGCGTTCATCAGCGAGTTGATGAACTGGGCGGCCGAGGGCGGGTACGTGGTCTCGCAGAGCGTCTTGCACGTCTCGTTCTTGGCCATGTGCAGCTGAAAGGAAGACGTCTTTATCCTGTCGCCGAACAAGATGCTGCCGAGGCTGGCGCCGACGTCCTTGGGCCCGTCGGGAGGGCGGCAGAACTGGAAGATGGGGTGGTAGTAGTCGTACGAGACGACCGAGTGCAGCATGGCGTCGGCGCCGGCGACGGGCCGGATGGCGTTGACGTAGAGCGGCACCTGCTCATCCTGCTTGTACGAGGTGGGCGCGACGCCGGGGAGGTAGAAGGCCGAGGCCAGCTGGGGCGCGGCGACCAGCGCGAGGAGCGCGCCTGAGGGCGTGGGCTTTCGTAACTGCATCGTCGGCGGGATCTGAACCGGAGGAGGGAGGAATCAGAGCATCTGAAAGGGCTCGCTCGGGGGTGGTCGAGGCTCGGACGCGCGATGGCGATGCAGCGGCGTTGGCGGCGGTCGGCTGCGTCTTCGTCTTGGTCTGTTTGTCCTGGAAGCTTCCCGTTACCGAAATTGGGAGTCAATAAGCAGCAGCGTAAACAGCAACGTCCCAAGTGTCGCTGGCAACAAGGAACGATGGCTTGGGCAAGAAAAAAAAGGACGAGAAACGGAAAACAAACGACCGTGAACGAAGGCTAGAAGTGGGATGGAGGGAGGGGGGTTGGAGGAATGTCGCGGCCTCCAAGTCAGGCAGTGCGTCTAGACAGGTCTCTGATAGGGGCCTTGCTTCTTGTCCGCGTCGTTGGCGAAAAGGCATCCATGCAACCTGTCGTCTTTTGGGAATTGGCAAGACGAGGCACGGTGGACCCTTACGTGGGACGAGGCCTGGTGGGTCCGTGCTTCAAGCCGCAAGGTGGCGCGGCCTCGGAAACATGATTGGAGCGACAAGGCTTGAGCGGGGCTTGGCATCAGCCTTGCCTGGACCCACAAAAAAAGTTGGATGCAGCCGGCAGCAAAACTTCAGACTTTCCCATTGCGTCCAGTCCCATCTTGTTGATCCTTCACCCACCCCCCCAACAACACCCACCGGCAGCGCTTGCAACCCAAGGTCGTCCACCCAGACCGACTCACACGGCCGCAATCATGGCGGCACCCGCAACGCTGCCAGCCTTGCTGGACTCCCTGACCCGATCGCTTACCACCACCCTCGAGGCAGCCCCGAAACTCGCCGGCATTGAGCTTCCGAAGGAAGGCCTGTCGCTCCTCGACGTCAAGAACGAGCTGCTGCTGTCGTACCTGCAAAACCTCGTCTTTCTTATTCTCCTCAAGCTGCGCCAATCCAAGTCGGGATCCGACGCCCAGCAGGACGGCCAGAGCCTCAGCGACCTCGTGGTTTCCAAGCTCGTCGAGCTGCGGCTGTACCTCGAAAAGGGCACCCGGCCGCTCGAAGACAAGCTGCGTTTCCAGATCGACAAGGTCCTCCGGGCCGCCGACGATGCAGAGCGCGCCGCCAGGGCTGCAGAACAAGCCGCCGCCCAGGACGGCAAGTCCGACTCCGAGTCCGGCAGCGAAGACGGCGAGTCGGACGAGGACGACGACCAGGCCGACGGCCTGGACAAGGTCAACGTCACCGATCTGCAACACCGTCCCAACCTCGCTTCCTGGCAGCGCCCCGCGGCGGCTGCTCAAGCCAAGGACAAGGAGAAGGACGCCTCCGGAGTGTATCGGCCGCCCAAGATCGCGCCCGTGGCCATGCCCACCACGGAGCGCCGCGAGAAGGCCGACCGCCGTCCTCTAAAGTCCGCCACGCTTGACGAATTCATTGCCGACGAGATGTCCACGGCGCCCATCGCCGAGCCCAGCATCGGCACGACCATTGTGAACCGCGGCCGCAAGGTCAAGACGGCCGCCGAACGCCGCAGGGAGGAGGAGCGTCGCGAGTTCGAAGAGACCAACTTTGTGCGCCTGCCAAAGGAGAGCAAGAAGGACCGCGCCAAGCGTGCTAGGTTGGAGGGCAGCAGCCGCCGCATGAACTTTGGCGGCGAGGAGTGGCGCGACCTCAGCGAGGGCGTCGACCGCATCAGCCGCTTGACCAAGTCCAAGAGCGCCGGCCTCGGCACCAAGGCGCTGCTGGAGAAGAGCCGCAAGAGGACCCTCGACAGCGCCGATGGGCCGCGCGGCAGCGGTGTCGCCGTGGGCGAACGGTTCCAGAAGCGCCTCAAGGTGCTTGAGGCTGGCCGTGGCACGCGAGGCAAGGGGCGGCGGTAAGGCAGCCACCGTAGCTGCCGATCGCCCGCAACCACCGGTAGCGGTCCGCGATCGTTTCCGGCATCCATGGACTGAGCCCCGCAAGCTGCGCTGGGGTGTCAGGCTCCAGCGTGCGCATCCGGGCGGCGGGCGCGCCGCTGGCCTGCGAAGCGCCATGCGCCTTTGGCTCTGTTCTTTCCTGTCAGAGCATGGCCTGCATCGAGGAGCATCTGCCGAGAACGGCATAGTGTTTCTCGTACTGGATGCAAGCCGCCTCCCAGAAATCCCACCGGCCGACGGCTGGTCCAAGAGACGACCCAGCTGGCCCGTTGGACAGGTTCCATGTCCTGCCATGCTTTGGGATCTGGCATGCGCATTTCCTGGGCACGCGCTGCGCCTTAGATTGGTATTGGAAATATAGTATACTCCTTGGGGTCTTCCGTCATCATCGTCCTCCATGTTCACCTCGTTGTGTTGATGATGCTGCAGTGTCTGCGCCTCAATCTGGGCCTCCCAGGGGTCAAGGCAACCCCCTGTTTAGCGAATCTTGTGTCTTCTTTAATCGTCAAGTACAACCCTTGCTGCGAAACATGCTGGAATGAAGTGGGAATGGCATCGCGAAACGCTGGCGCGCTAGGGTCCACCATCGGCCCATGCTGCGGCTCACGCAGGGGCGTTGAGGCGCCCTGAAACACCAGGCGTCTGGGACCACGACAGCACACCAGACCGCGCGTATTTAATCGCCGGACAGCCCAAGTCTTTGTTTGAGCTTGGCGGCTCAACTCACCCCATCCTTTAGCACACCATCGACGCGCCGTTCAATTCGTTTGGATCGCAGGCGGTCCTGTTTCCTTGAATGACCAACTTTTAATCACCAACAGCCGCCACGATGATGCAACCACTCCCCTCCCCTGCCCCGGGGACGCGGTATCACGAGATCCGGTTCGACGATGTCGCAGGCGACGAAAAGCACAGCACGGCGTTCCTAGACCCATCCGATCCGTTCTACAAGGCCGTCGACGAAGAGAGGGCATGGAGCGACATCACGGCCGGGGATCCGGACATTCCGCACAGGAGACTCTCGAGGAGGCGGAGGATGTGGAAGGCGTTCATGTCGGTGCGGTCGCTGGTCGATACGGCGTTGTTGGTGGTCATCCTCGTGCTCGTGCTGGATCGCGGGCGGGCCAAATCGGCTGGCCCGGTGGATGTGGATGTTGGGGGGGACATCACGGGGTTTGCGCCGACGTTCCCGAAGCAGATCCAGCAATTCTCGCCGGACCCGACCTTCTTCCCGGAGAACGGCGAGGACTTTTTCACCGATGAGGTGCAGGAGCGGTGGCTGAGCATCGTTCCCCGTAAGCCAACCCCCCCACCCCCGAGCAAACCCCCCTCCCCCCTCACGCAACGCGCTGCTAACACGGGCCACGACAGGCGGTCTCGGCTACGTCCGCGTCGACACCAACACCACCGCGCGCCGCTACGACAACCTCCCTACCCCGCTCTCTCACTACCCGCCCTCCACCTTCACCACGTCCCTCACCCACCAGCTTCACTGCCTGCACACCCTCGCCGGGGTCGCCGCCGCCTTTACCGCGGGCCGGCCCGAGCTCCTGCATCGGGGAGACGAGGAGGAAGGGCGCGAGGCGGATGACGCGGCCTGGCACTTGGGCCACTGCGTCGACTACTTGCGACAAAGCATCATGTGCTCGGGAGACGTGGCGCTGGAGGGGCAGCACACGACCTTCCCGGAGCGGGTGACGGGGAGCGATGGGTGGGATGGGAAGCATGTGTGTCGGGATTACCGGGCGGTGATGAAGCACTTGGAGGAGCGGAGGGTGGACGATGAGAGGTGGATTTGACGACGGCAACGCCGCGGGGGGCGGGGGGGAAAATACCTTCCTTGCCTTGCTCTAGGGCGGGCCCCTAGGGCGAATACGTAATGAATGCCTGATGATTGCCTAGCATCGGTGAAGAGGTCGTTCCGATCTTGCCAGTGGAGGGAGGTTGCAGCCTGAAGTTCAAAGTTCACCGGCGATGGATCCAAGACATACGAGCATGCGTCGGGGTGTATCGGGCGTGCAGGTTGTGTTGTGATACTCCTAGTACCTAAGCCACGGACGAAAATCGGGAAGGTGGTGAGATCTAGACCAGCAGCGATCTCCGGGTCCTCGGGCACCGGTGAAAGGCTGCATGGAGCATGGAGGCATGCTAGGTAGGTACCGTGCCGTCCGGAATGGTGGAGGCATTGCGGCTTTGATGGCTTGTCGGAGAATGCTGAGAAAGGAAGAGGCTTGTTCCTGGGTTTCCGAATCGGCCTTCAAGGGGGTGGTGTTCTCGGGCGATTAGAGGGCGGATAGATACGACGGTCTTGTGATTACGCTCTCAGCACGGCGAAGGTATGCTAGGCCCCGGACCAACCCCTAGAACGGTTGTCATAGCAATAGCAGCTTGAAACGAGGGCGTACGGAGTTGCTAGCATAACGGTATGAGGTCATGGAGCGTCTGCTAGGATGGACCCTTTTCCGTTGCCCGCATAACAACAACAGCGGCCTGGTTCAACGTGGATCGACGCTGGCTGCAACATGTGTTCCCGCCTCGTGTTTGGCTTGCTAAAGTCTTGGCTGCCGTCAAAGCAGGGCCCCCGGGCGCCGAAGCTGCGGGATGCCAGAGCGTCGGAACAGACCAATCACGCCGGGAATCACGGCGATGGCACCCGTCATCAAGAAGCCCCGGTCGTGCAGCCTTTCTCGTATAACCCGTCCGGCTTCACTCGCCGCTTCGAGCCCGATGCACAATCTCGGCTCCAGTGCTACCTTACCTGCCTAAGGCTGAACGAAGATCCGCGGCGCAGTGACATAACAAACCCCGGATTGGGGTCACACCACCCACGTCACGGTTCGGCCCAGGGAGGTATCATGACGGTCACGCCGCCGGCGGGATGGCTGAAAGGAGGATTCCGGTGGTCAAGGCAGAGCTTGCAAAGGGGCTTCCTAGTGGCGGGAGAGTATTCTTATGCTTTTTCCAGGTCGGGCGTTCCGATGTTGTAGTTAAAGGCAGGGCATCCCCCGCGGAAGAGGCTTGCCACAGAAGCCCGCCATCCTCATCTCATCCATCCACCTATTTGCACGCTTCAGAATCACCACCCACCTCCCAACATGGCACTCCGCTCCCTTGTCTTCCTCGCCGTCGGCGCCATCGCCCCCCTCGGGGCCCTCGCCGAAGACATCCACTTCTGCGGCCCTGCGCCCTACTACCCATCCCAATACACATGCTACGACGGCAACTTCCTGTGCCCGATCCTGTACGGCCAGCCAACGCTCCGCTGCGGCGAAGCTTGCTACAGCCCGGACATGTACTTTTGCGGCGCCGGGGACCAGCTGCACCTGATCGCGACCCTCGGCCCGGGCAATCCCTTCACGCTGCAGGTCCAGAGCTCCAACCCCGCCATCAACGGTCGCCCGGTGGAAATCAGCGGGCTGCGGTTCCGCGTCGGCGCCGACGTCCAGACGAGCACCTGGTGCTACCACGCCCCGCCCATGTATGATTGCGGCTCGTACTCGAACAAGACCATCTTGCGGCCAGAGGGCAATTTGGTACGGACCACCCCGCCCCTTCCCTTGCGTACGTTCGGCGGCGAGAGGTGCACCATGTCGCTGACCCTACCTGCAATAACTACCTAGCACGTCGACGTCCCCGGCGGGCAGTATTGGTTTTTCGACGGAACCACCGGCGCGCTCAGGGCCACCGCGGCTGGCAAGGCCGCGGGAGAGGGAAGAGACCGGGCGGGCATGGGCGTTATCAGTAAGTCGCGCCCCGCCACGCATGAACGCTGGCGCTCCCAGCTGACCGCTTTACGTCGCAGTCTATACCGAGGGATACTTCTGGTTCGTCGGCAGCACGTACTGGCTCGCTTGCAAGGAGCCTGGTGCCGCCGCGGTTTACAACATTGTTGCGCCCATCATCGAGTCTGAGGCGGGCTGCGAGAGGATCAAGCTGGTGACGGTGTTGGGCACGGGCCAGAAGGGCGCCTATTCGTATACTTGAGCCATTAAGCCTTTTGTTGGAAGCGAGGGTATGGTGATGGTACAACGTAGCGTCCGAAAATCAAAGAAGAAATCGGCTGATGAAGGGCCGATTGCTCCGTGAATATCCGTCGATGATTACCAGTCGGGTCTGCAAAATCAATGTGATGATTGCCGTTCTCAAGGGCCGTCCACTGTTCCAAGAAGGAGACCCCAAAGGAGGAGGTGCCTTGATACATACACCTGACGAGATCCCATACACATAGCGGCATGTTGCACAAGCATCAAGGCCATCAGATGATCACCTATGTTAACCCCTGATGTTAGCTTTCTCGATATGGCAGGGGACCCTGCCTCATCCATCAGGTTCATCTCATCTCATGTATAGTAGAAAGCCTCGTCCAAGGTCTTGGATCCATGACACGACGCAGGGCCATTCACAAAACGTATTTGCCGCCATTTGAGTTTACTCATGAATAAGCTATCGCAAGGACGCGAGCAAGGAACGTCATGATCATCATTACTCAAGTATACATACTGTCTATCCCGATCTAACCATTATTGTTACAAAACGGTCCCGATACGTATCCCTCTCTGATTACGGGGTGTAGATGAAGTCCGGCCTCATATCACCTCTCTGCACCAACTCCTTCTCCGACTTGCCCTCGGCCCAGTAGTCCCTCTTTCCGGCCTTTCTCCTCTTGTTCTCAACCCGCAGCAGGACCGTCATCAGCAGACTGCCGCCAAACAAAAACACAGCCAAGAAGGCCAGCACGATGGCATGGCCTTCAATGTACCTCGGCGGCGAAAAGTAGATGTTGGAGCTGACGATGCCGTTGAGGTTACCCCACCCAATGACGAACCCGAGGATGATGCCTCTGCGGTACACGCCCTCCACGTTGTTGGCCATCCACGTGATGGTGTTGCTGATGCAGGGGTAGATGCCCATGGCGCCGAGGAACGTGCCGGCGTACTGGACGCCCGGGTTCGTGCTGCCGAGCAGCATGGCAAAGCCCACGGCGCCCAGCGAGCTCGAGACCAGGTTGTAGATGCCCCGCGTGCGGGTGCGATCCGCCAGCCAGCCCACCACCACCGTCAGCAGCGCCGCGGCGACGTACGGCGGCACGCTGTAGAGCTGCGTCTGCACGACGTTTGTGGCCCACCCCATCTCCGAGATGATGGTCGGCAGGAAGATGCTGAAGGCGTAGAGCGGCACCGTCGTGCCCATGTAGATGGCCATGCCCAGCCACATCTTCCAGTCGAGCAGCGACGACCACAGGGCGCCGTGCGAGTACGACTCCTGCTCGGCGCTGCTCTGGTTGTCCTCGCGCAGCCGCCGCAGCACGCGCGCCAGGTCCTCGCGGGACAGGAACTTGGCCTCGGACGGGAAGTCGTGCACCATCCAGAAGGAGGCGACGGCGAAGACGACGGTGAGCAGGCCTTCCAGGATGAAGATCCACGCCCAGCCCGGCTTGCCGCCCACGCCGTGCATCTGCTCGATGGCGGCGGCGAGGAGACCGCCGAAGGAACCTGCGATGGCGGCGGAGGAGAAAAAGATTGCCTGTCGCAAAAGAAAAAAAAAAAAAAAAGGTTGTTAGCCTGCGAGCCTGTTTCAGGGGCGGCGGAAACAACAGACGCCGGGAGAACGTACCACGCGGATGCCCAGCTCGGAGCGCTTATACCAGCAGCTGAGGTAGTAATTGAGACCGGGGAACAGGCCCGCCTCGGTGAGACCGAGGAACCACCGCGCCGCCATCAGGCCGGCGTAGTTGTGGACGAAGCCCATGAAGGTCATGGTGAGGCCCCAGGCGAGCATGATGAGGGGGATGAAGATGGAGGGGCGCATGCGTTTGAGGAGCACATTGGTGAGCGGCTCAAACACCGAGTAAGAGACAAAGAAGATGGTGAGGGTGGCGTTGAATTGCGAGGTGGTGAGGTCCAGGTCTTTTGTGAGACCGGCGATTTTGGCGTTGCCGATGTTGGCGCGGTCGAGAAAGGCGAGGAGGTAGAGGATGCAGAGCCATGGGATGATTTGGAGGTCGAGCTTCCACAGCAGTTGTCTCTCCTGAATCTAGGGTTAGCGTCGAGTGTGTGCTGGTCGGGCTGGCTGCCCGTGTAAGGCAATGGTCGCCTTTCTAGGATGCATCGAGGGAAACGTACAATCTTTGCCTTCTCCTCCTCGCTGAGCCCTTCATCAGGGTCCGACAGTTCGTCGACCGTCGGCACTTGTGACTTCTTGAACGCGTCGAATAGTCGCATCTTGTGCAATGGACAACGTTGATAGGTAGTTGAAATAAGCTATTGCGCTTGTCGATGGATATTCCCAGCATCTTGGTGGTTCTTTAGGGATGCCTTTTTATACACACGTTTGTCGCAACCGGCGCCGTCCGTGTCCGATTCGGTTCCGGCGTGCTATGGTATGGTACGGCTGTCGGTGGTGATCCGTGGTGGCCTGATCTTTCGCCAAGCCGCCGTCGTCACCCCACGCTCCCGAGCGGTCTCGCCGGTCGCCGACCACCGCTGGGGTGCCAACACGGGACGCGTTGTGCTGCGGCCATTGGACAGGGCATGTAGCTTGGCACAGGCGATATCGCCCGGAGGCGGCCTCGGGTTCCGTCTTAAGGTGGCTCCTCGAGGTTGATGATGTCTAATTATCAGCTCAGGGAGCAAAGTGCCCATGATGTTTTGTCCTTCGAAAGACGCTGGCGAGGGCCGCCGGGTTGCCGTCCACCCACGCCATGTCTGCCGAAGCCCACGCGGTGGCTAGTATGCCCCAGGTCTGGGCTTGGGCTCAGAAAGCCCAAGGGTTGCATCGCCGAGAAATCTCTGCAGGCTGAATGCGGTCGGTGATGCGGTACGAGCTAAGGCGGAAGCGAGATCGTACATCCCGCAAGCGATGGCCTGAACACGGCGGGAACAGTGGACAGTTGGGCGCTATCGTGCGTCGTGCGGCTGTGATCGCGCGTTGTTTGGGGGGCGGCGGTGGAGGCTTCTAGAGGGAGTTTGCCTGGGTTACGGTGGAGGCTCACGACGCTAGCCAGCAGCATATTATCTGGGATATCTGAGGCTTGATCCTGCGAAAAGACAGCGAGCACAACGCAGAGTTTCATTGTTCCATTGCTTGGGTAAACTACCTTACCTACCTACCTATCCACCTACTTACTTACCATTTCTCACCATCTGAACAAGATGACCAAGAAAACCATCAAGCTCGCTGTCTTCAGCGCAAAACCCTACGACAAAAAGTACCTCAGCGAGGTGGCGGACAGATTCCCCGGAGCTGTCGAGGTCTTCTTCTACGACTTCGCCCTCAAGCCCAAGACCACCTCCGTTGCCAAGGGCGTTGACGCTGTCTGCGTCTTTGTCAATGACGACCTCTCAGCCCCCGTGCTGCAGGCCCTCCACGAAGCCGGCGTTCGCGCCGTGCTGCTCCGCTGCGCTGGCTACAACAACGTCGACCTGGCCGTCGCCAAGCAGCTTGGCATCTTCGTGGCCAACGTCCCCTCCTACTCGCCCGAGTCCGTGGCTGAGTTCGCTGTGGCCCTGCTCCAGGTCCTGAACCGCCACATCCACCGCGCCTACAACCGCGTTCGCGACGGCAACTTCAACCTCCAGGGCCTTGTTGGCACCACGCTGCACGGCAAGACGGTCGGCCTCGTCGGCCTCGGCAAGATCGGCTTTGCCTTTGCCCGCATCCTGCACGGCTACGGCTGCCGCCTGCTGGCGTACGACCCCTTCCCCAACAACGCCTTCCTCGAGCTGGGCGAGTTCAGGTCCCTGGAGGAGCTGCTTTCGGAGTGCGACATCATCTCGCTGCACTGCCCCCTGACGGAGCAGACGCGGCACATCATCAATGACTCCTCGCTGGCTCAGATGAAAAAGGGCGCGCTGCTGATCAACACCTCGCGGGGCGGGCTGATTCACACAAAGAGCGTCATCACGGCGCTCAAGAAGGGCCAGCTCGGCGGTCTCGGCATTGACGTGTACGAGGAGGAGGGCGACCTCTTCTACAAGGACCACAGCGGCGACATCATCCAGGATGACCAGCTCATGCGCCTGTTGACGTTCCCCAACGTCGTGGTCACGGGCCACCAGGCGTTCCTGACGGAGGAGGCCTTGGTGGAGATCGCGACGACAACGTTTCAGAACCTGCATGACTTGATAACAGGGCAGGAGTGCCGCAACTCGCTGGTGAAGAACTGAGGAGAATGTTGGATCGGGAGGAGGGCAAGGATGCTCATAAATGACGAGTTGGACTCCGGTTAAGGATAGATGATATGATTTGGGCAGTATTACACACTGGGTGAGCTATGCGGGAAACAGGCGTTGGAGGCAGATAGTCTGGTGAGTTTCATGCCGATACGAAGACCTGGAGTCAGAATACAAATGGTTTGCTACTACCGGAGAGGATTGGCCAACTCATAGAACCTTTGATAACGAGTAATCAACACTGAAAGCTTGGACGTCGGTTCGTTATGAACGAAACGGCAGAACGTCAATGTGCAGTCATGTCTCATCAGCAGAAACGAGAAATAATACATAATGAAACAAACAGTTGGCGTAAAAGGACGAAAGAAAAGGAAAAAAAAGAGAAAAGAAAGACAAAACAAATAAAAGACGTTGCCGCTCTGATGTGAATCGCCGTTCACCCAAACTTCCGCATCATTTCCTCTTGGTATCCTCCGACCTCCCCCCATAAGTTCGGACCATTACCATCTCTACCGCCCTCAAACTCGTTGCCATCCAGCCCCTGCATATCTGGAGCCCCAATCTCGGCCCCTTCACCGTAATAGTACGGGGCACTGTCATCTCCCGCCCCGTAATGACCGTACTCCCTGTTGTAGTTTGCCACTGTGTTCTCTTCCCTGTTCAATTCCGTGCCCTCGAAGAGGACTTCCTCTTGCGGCAGCTGCCTGGCCCGTCCCGGTGGGTTCGCAGCCGAGATGCTGCTGTCGTGCTGGACTGTAGTGCTCGGATATACTCGGCGTGTCATGGCTGCGGGACCAGCCCTGCTGTAAGCCACCGCGGGTTGGTTGCTTGAATCGGCGGCAGCACCCCGAGCCGATGTTGACGGCGGCCGCCTGACTTGGTTCGGGGATGGTGATGAAGGCTGAAGTTTGGGCGTGACTTGAACGGCGGCATCATTGGCAGGGGAAGGGGAAAACGAGCGGGACGTGCTGTGATCGCGGGTTCGTGGTGGTGGCTGCAGACCTCCTCGGCCTGCCCCCGACGACGCGGGGTGCAAAGTGGGCGGCGGTCTCAAGCCCCAGGGTTGAGGTGGTTGGCCAGTGCTTGGGTGACCAGGACTTGGCCACCCTGGGCTGGCATCCCTACTGCCCTGGACGGGCGTATGACGCGGGGGGGCTCTTGATGGTCGGTGGCCGTAAAAGTGTGCCTCCTCGCGGCCAAAACCAGAGCCAGATGGGCCCCTACGATGGGGATAATTCTCCTGGTATCCGTAACCCCCCCGGGAACCTGCATGAGGATATACTGTGCTTGCTGACCATGATGCTTGATGTGCACTTTCGGTGGCTCCGTAGTCGTCTCGTCGAATCCTCGTCTTTCGAGCTCTGTCGGCGTCCGTTGCCTCCGTCGCCGCGTGAAAGCAGTCTTCAAAATTCCGGTTGGCATCGGCAACCATGCCGAAATGTTCGCCGTTCAGCTGCGTACTTTCGTCACTCTCGGCAATGGAAGACGCAATCTGAAATGCATTCCGAATTTGCCTTCCATTCCATCGCATGTGAGGAGTGGCTTCATTCTGGTCATAGTGAGACTCCGCGAATCGGAGGATGCTATTGCTGTTGATGGACATGACATGACCGCGCTCTTCTGGTTTTAGCTCATGCTCATGCTTTTGCTTTTCGTCGATTATCCTCTTGAGGTTCCGGATATTGACTTTGAAGACCGTGAGGGTTTGCCGCTTGTCGAGAGGCGGGTAGTAGAGACTCATATGAATTCGCGATTTGAAAGCCTCATCAAGGGTGCCGACTCGGTTTGTTGTTAGGAACAGAATGCCGTTGTAATACTCGAGCACGCGCAGGAACACTGTGTATGCAATGTTAGCGTTGGGTCGAAGGGCTGGTTCACGGACATGCATGATGTTCGACACATGTCAAGTGGTTTGACGTGTTCTAGCCAGACCGTCTCCCGACACCCGGACCTTACCTGAAACAAGTGCGTTTCGCTTGAGGTCTTTTAATTCTCTGCGGGAGAGGAAGATGTCGGCCTCATCGAGGAGTAGAATACAATCCCAAAGATAGGCCAAGCGAAATATTTCGCTGAGCGCATCCTCGACCATGTTGGGAGTGAACCCTAAGTCTCCACAAGTGATAGCAAAGAGCGGCTTTTTGTAGGCCTGGGCCACAGCTTCAGCCGTTGCCGTTTTCCAACTGATAGGCAGAGCATGCTGTTAGTTTGCAACCATCATTCCTTTTGCGCTGGGAGAGACGTATTTACCACCGGGAACTCCGTGGAGCAAGAAAACCAGTGAAGAGCCTTTGCCGCGGATGAAGTCCTGCCGGAGGCTAACATTGGGGAGACGCCTCCGGGCGTCTTGTTTCACAAGGTGTGATTTTACCAGGGACTTGACAATATGCATGTGCACCTCGTTGATACAGAGGTTGTCGAAGATGCTCTCAGATGTCGGGAAGTCTTTTAGCGAGTGAATGTCAAGCATAACGAACTGACGGATTCGAAAGGCATATCCTACTACCCTCCGAGGCAGCAGCACCCCGTCACCCTCGTCAGGTTCCTTGAGGGGCGTTTTGTCTTCATCAAATGCCTTTAGTCCTGGTCGAGTACTCAAGAGATTCTGCTTTTGTGCGACGGAATACCTGTTACGTTGTCAAGAATTAGCCACGGTAAGATATGCAGACTCATCTGGGACAGAAGCGTCTCTTGCCATTCGTAAACGTGTATCCGGTCCTCCAGCTCGACGAAGGACAGAGAGGGCTTTTTTTCCCATCTGAACTCGAGCATTTGGTCTCCAAGGTTGATACCTTCGTCCGGCAAGTGGAATATCCCATTGTTTATCTCGTTTGTAGTCAAACAGCCCGATGCTCCACGATGAGGGCCCAAACTTGATGAGTGATTTTGACTTGTAACCTTCCACCAAGTCAACCATAACATCACTATCAATGTTCTGGATAGAAGTGCCTACACCCCCGGAGCTGACACTGTCTTCAAGGGCAGAAGAATCAGGAGAGGCTCTGACAGTCCAGCCTTCGTAATGAAGAAACCTCTCCCCCACTGCCTTGCGGAACAGATCACCCTGTTTGAGAAGGTTGCTCTTGATGGTTTCGTGATCCCTGACATAGCGAAGCGGATATATTTCAAGCGTCCGTATGTTTTTCTCCCCCGTGTAGAAGGGAATCGTGAACCTCCGGCAAATCGGGACATAGGAGGTTCCATCATGGTCCAAGCGATAGACGTCGATATCCAGCCCATCTTCGGAATTCGCATTTCCATCACCAAGCATGACGCTCTCGACTTTTTCGTTTCTTATAGAGAAGAGCCTCCATACAATTTGGCGGCTGACGATGCCAAACTGTGATTTGTGTGCTGTGCCAGGCTTTTCCATAGATTCTGAGCTGGAGAGGGGGGAGTAGAGCAACTCTCCAGGCTGAAACGCCATACAGAGGTCGCGAAAGCGAAACCTTTCCTGGCTGGTGCCCCGGGCGCGGTCCCATAGGGGTATGATGGACTGGTCGATGAAGTCGACCAGCGTTTTTATATGCGCCAGGGCAGTTCGCGAATCGAGCTTCGCTTCCAGAATGGCTGTTCTTGAATCCAAAGGTTGCGAGAGCGCTGCATCAATGTTGCTGTCGTCGTCATCGTCATCATCGCCGTCATCGTCATCATTGCTGTCGTCATCGTGATCGATCTCTGAAACTTTCATGGCTTCGTCACCGGGAGAAAATATCCGGTCAATATCGTTGTGTGTTGCACTTGTCACAATCTCAAGACATTCCCTAAGCCGAGGCAAGAAGTAGTAGAATACCCGAAAGGGGGCGAAGATGATGTGACGGGCGTGAGAATCCCACTGAGCGCCTTGTCCAGTCAGCCGGGCAAGTAGACGAAGGAGTTGTGGCGACTGAAGGCGGAGGCAGTGCATCCAGTGTGTCTCCCCGTCTACAAGTGACTCCAGATTAGGCCGAGGCCGTAGTGTTCGGGTATCCTGTTCGCCATAGATGCCTCGTCGAGTTCGTTTCCGTCGCATCTCGTCGTATAATTGCGCATTGACAACAAGGACTTCAATAATGGCCAGCCCTTGCCCTGACCAGTGATTCTTGAAATGCTCATCGTCTAGCCATGCCACTTCCGCTCTAAGTTTGGAGTTGCAATCGTGCACCGATCTCTTTATCGGTAACAGGGACTACGCGATGCTCATGCGAAAGGGAGCGCCGCAGTCAGCTAGGCGCGATCATGAGATGATATTGATTGCTTGGGTTGGGCTGCTGCGTCCCTACCTCTTCCTCCTCTTCATCTTTGGTTTCTAAAGTGGCCTCTTGATGCTCTGAAGTGCCGTCTTCACGCTCTAAAGCGACATCTTGGCGGATGTAAGTGGTGGCTTCACTTGCTGAAGTGTCATCGTTGTCCATGATGACAGCTGGGAATCTGGGTGGACCAGGATGATATGAGTGTAGAGGGATGCAACGAGGCAGAAAAGGTTACAAGTTCCAAGCTTGCAAGGTAGTGTGGCCGTAGTCTGGAGCGTAGTCACTTGACTCTCAACCAAACGAATGCGAGGGACAGGATGGGAATTCATAGATATTTATTTCCCTCGGTTGCCATAGACTTGCCCCAGGCTTCCGCTGTGTTTCGAACTGATTAGCAATCTCCCTGCCAAAGCCGCTCGCTCCCAAAACGCGGGGCAGTGCTGGACGAGGCTGCAACACTTGCAGTGACATTGGACATTTATGATGTGAGGCGTGGTGCCAGAAATGGCACTTTGATGCATGCACGAACTCCCGGCGGCGCCGGGGAGGGAGGGGGCGAGGTAGGCGGGAGGAAGAGGCAATTTATGCTGCTGGATTCATTGTGCCTGGTTGAGTTGTACTGTGTATGTGACCCCAGCCATTGCATCAGAGAGTGTACATGTGTTGGGCTCGTCAGAGATAGGCCATAGACTTGAAATTGACGCTTGATTGACAGCATTGTGCTTCAGGGTCTCAAAGAAGGAAGACGTCGCGCAACCTCTGACTGCAGGGTGTCACACCCCGAGAGCACTGAGGTGGAGGGAGACTTCTTGATTGGTTTAGGAGAAGCCTAGGTATGCAAACCAGCTCCAGACTTGGGTGGCTTCACTTCGTAGGCCGCTGGCTCTGTGGTGGTGCGTGTCCCGGCCTTGCCTGGTTTGATATTGTTTGATCCATTCTGCATGGTCTGTGCCGGCCCATCAGAAGTGAACAGACCTGGCTCCAGTAAAATGGCAGCAACAGTCTCATGACACGCGAGGCATGTCACCATCTGTTAATAACTACTGTGATCGCCAACTGCAATGCAACGCTGGAGCCCGAAGTAATGCAGATGGGAAGCAGGCAATCATCCCGACAGACTCAGACCTGCCGAGATGAAATGAGGATTTGGCTGGATGCAAAGACCGCATGGAAAGCTACGCATGCGGAATTACCTGGACGATGTGATTGAGCAGGAAAAGGGAGGCGCGGCGCCATGGAGAGGGAAGACTGGTCAGGATATCGATACGGCATTTTATTGATCATATCACTGTTGATGGCTGTTGTTTGGGTCGGTCTGTCGTGTGCCCGTGTTTCTGGCGATGTTGGCCCTGGTGGTTGGTGAAGTGATCCTGGTGAAGAGGAACTCACCTAGAGCAGTGTTCGCAGTTGGAAGCCGTGGATCAAGTATCTGATTACTGCAGCGTGCAGGGAATAGAAGTGGCTTTGCAAGTAAGTCGGCTAGGTACCTAGGTACATACATCAGGAACTTTGATATCTCACTCTCTGGTCATATGGATAGGATTTGAGCTATGAGACAGGGAGTTTCGCAAGCCGAGGCCATAGGCCGACGGGTGCGTAATTATTATCATGTTGGAGTGGAGCAACATCCAGGCAATTAGTGCTCCTCAACGGGCTGCCCCCAGACTCCCCACAGCCACCCCGCTACCTCTGATAACCCCAATATGAAGAGTGGCGTCAATCGTGCAATGTCAATAGTCTGAATAGTCTAACAAGAAGGAAACGGACACGCCGTTCCTCAACTATCCTACAAGATATACTACTGCTGTTTGGCGTCGCCAAGGCGACTCCCAAATGGCAGGTACATTTGGCTAACAACCTCCCTCTGATGTGCAATCGTCTTTATCTCCGCATCCATGAGCGCTACTTCATCGCCCCCTCCCAAAGGTAGCGTCCCACCCACCCGGCCGAGTCAAATCCATGCAACATGTCAGGCGCAAGCAGCCACCACAACCACCGCGTACTCCCATGACCGCCGTCATGAAGCTCACACCACACAAACCGTTCGCTATGCGCGCCTATACATAAACTGGCCCTCGATACCAAACGGCTGCGGTCTTTGTGATCCAACGAGCTCGACGCCAACGAACCCGTCATGTCACATAGGCATTCGTATTAAGCGTTTGCACAGTTCTGCCATTATTACTGCCCGGTCGCTCCGATACGGACGGAGACTTCCTCGCGGAAAACACTACCGAAGCCTCGATAGCCTGACCTCATAAACCTGCTTAGAGGTGATCATTGTACGCAATAACCGCCTCTCCACAACTCAGCACGGTAGACATTGACATTCCAGAATCATTCAGCATCCTCCTCCATCCGGCTACTGCCTGTGTGAGAGCCGCCCTTGCGACCAGCCTCCTTGGCACGCTCACTTCCGGGCGCGAAACTGCCCGACGAGGCGTGGCCGCCCTTGGAGGCGATCTCGCGCTGCTTGTCCGGATCCATGCTGGCGAAGCCGCCGCTGTGGCTTGCCTGGCCCCCCTTCGAGGCAATCTCCCGGACCTCTTCCTTGGGGCTGGGTGGAGGGGAAAGGAATGTTAGCTTGGTGATCCCTACATGCGGTGAGTCTCAGCAAGCAAGGGGAAACCGCACCGGTTGGCAAAGTTGCCAGGGTTTGTGTTTTGAGTGCCGGACATGGTGCTTTTGGGTGTTTAGCAATCGAAGAGTGCTGCTGAATAAAGCTAATAGGAGTTTAGACTGTAATAAGCCGGCATTCGTTGGGGTGATGAGGAACTTCGCGCGTGAAGCACAACGGTGAGAGGGACACTGCCCTAACAGTCCTATGCCTCCTAATATACCGGCCGTCTACCGCTTCGTCACTGGGGCGACGCATGATGTCAAGCCTTTCCGGACAGATGCCGGCGGGTGGAAAAGGATTCGCTCCCAAGCGCCGGAGCCGGTGACGTCTTCCTCCGGATATCCGCCCCACTATGAGAGCCGGGCCCACCCGGGGCCAAGGGAGCATCTGCCGGGCAGCCGGTCTCCACCATTCCCGAATCAGGCAATAGCGACGTCGACCCATCGGATCGGCGCCAGAATGACGATTGCGGGGCGGTTTCAAGTCGACTTGACGACAGGAAACGGATGGAACTGAAATCAACCCAGAAAAGCATGTGATCAGGTTCGGGACAATGATGCGTTTCTTTGATACGACTGGCCATGGCATCCGCCAGGAACTGTGGTCCTGTAGCGTCACAAGATGTACTAGTAGGTGTAGCTTGCTGCTGGGCCCTCCTCTACTAGAGCAACGAATTTCAAAATGAGACACACTTTTCGGACCGTATAGTTACACAGTACAAATCCCTTCCCAGACCGAATCACAAAACATTTTGCATATATCCCTAACCCTTGCAATCGCACTTGCGATGGAGGACATCGGTCGATGAACAACAACAAAATCGCTAGAAATCAACGATTTTGCAACCAATCTTCCACCCGCACAACCTAGCGAAATCTATTAAATTGCGCATATACATAGATAAACAGCTGCTGGGCAGGGTAACCAAGGCTAGGGCTACCAGGGTAAGGACGCATACCAGGGGTGTACACAGTAAGCTAGGCGCAGGCGGGGTGGTGATTGTTGACATAGGAGGCGATGCCTGAGGCGCTTTGCGGGTTAGGGTTTTGTATGAACTACATCGCCAGGTTCGCTGCAAATCGCAGTGTCTCAATCTTATTTCGTTTGCACGCGATCCAGCGCCTGCAAGCTTGATTGGTTTGATTGATTTCGACTGTGATGCTTGTGAAGTTGATCGACCGATATCTTCGAGCGCAAGTGCGATTGCAAGGGTTAGGGATATGTATGCAAAGTGTCCGAAAAGAGTCCCTCTTATAATATGGTCCGAAAAGTGTGTCTCTTTGTCGGCTGACAGTTCCACCCCTGGGCACAACGACGTAGCATTAGAGCGGTTCAGCTATTCTCCGTTTGACAGTCATCGGTTTCACTACTAATGGGGCAACAATGCATACGACAGGATGTCCAACAAGCGGCAAAAGCTCCTCTGTAGGGTGTGCAGTCATCATCGCGTGCTCCAAGGACCCGGGTTTTCTTCCGGCTGTTGCCTGTCCGATCCTCTTTATCGTCACCGTGTTTCCAGTTCCCAGAGGCACCCTATGGGCGTGGATTGCTGCCATTCCTTTGGTTGAAAAACCGTAGGGCTCCTGTTGTTGTTTGTGCCGGAATTCCTTGCCATAGCATCGGACTTCTCGGTGCTTACTATCTATGAAGGTCGCACCGAGACGGCCCCGGAATCCTGGGCCAAATGGCCGAGTCGCTTTCGCGATCCGACATGAAAAAAAGTGGCTAAGGGGACCGAAAAATGTGGCACAGCCCTGTGGGAACCGCTGAAGTCAAACCACTGGACAGTAAGCAGGGGAGCTCTCGGCGAACACGGGCGAGTCCACACCCCCGCAAGGATGCTTACTGTGATGCATGTAGGACGAACGCATGTAAAACCTGTTACTATGGTTTGGGACGATATCGACTCTTTCGGTGTCGGTCATGCCATTGTCAACACTTCCGGTCTAGATGCATGTCACAATGGGTGCGCTGGGGTTCCCTACGCAATGGTGCCATTTAACAAGCAGACACCCCAGCCAGCCTGGAATGGAGCGCAAACGACGGTGGTGCCGACAGAGTCTCGCTGGTGTCGTATGTGGCCAAGTGCACCGCTGGCTTGGGCACAATGTCCTCCTTCATTCCTCTGTCCCCCCTTGATTTGGGGCTCACGCGATACACCCTGAGCCCAACCACAACCACCGTCCTGGTCGGCATCCTATCCTTCGTCCTCTGGCGCCTGTACCTTGCTCTGCTCCCCAAACCCCTCCCTGGCATCCCCTACAACCATGCGTCTGCGCGCTCCATCCTCGGCGACATCCCCGGCTACCTCAAGGCATCGCGGAAAACCCGCGAGCCCATCACATGGATTTTGCAGCAGGCCAGCGCCACCAACTCGCCCATCTCGCAGCTCTTCCTCGAGCCGTTTGGCGGCAAGCCCTTCGTGGCCATCACCGACTTCCGCGAAGCGCAGGACATCCTTATGCGCCGCGGCAAGGAGTTTGACCGTTCAGACATCCTGAGCGGTACCCTCGGTGTGCCGCTCCCGCACCATCACATCGTGCGCAAGACCGACGCTGGCTGGCGGGCGCAACGACGTCTTCTCCAGGACCTCATGCTGCCCACCTTCTTGCACAACGTCGCCGCGCCCAACATTTACGCCAGCGTCAACAACCTGGTGAAGCTGTGGCAGGCGAAGGCGAAGATCGCAAGCGGCCGGCCGTTTGATGCGGATAGGGACATCTACTATGCTGCGCTCGACTCGGTTCTCGAGTTTGGCTTCGGCCCCAGCTTTGCCCCGCGCGCCACCAAGCCGCAGCTGGATGCCACCTTGAATCTGAGCCAAGAGCAAGCGCAGGCGCTCCGAGGGACGTCTGGCGACGCGGACACGCCAGTCGACTTCGCGAGCGCCCCGGTCGACGAGACGGTCCACGCCATCCTCAGCGCCGGCGAGGTGATCGAGCCCCTGACTGCTTCGCCGTTCCCTCGCCTGACGTTGCTGTTCAAGAAGCTGTTCGACAAGGACTTTGTCAAGATCTGGGCCGCCAAGGATCGCTTCCTCAAGGAGCAAGTCGAGATTGCCGTCGAGCGCCTGCAAAAGCACGGCGAAGGCAACGACGAAAGCTGGGTCAAGTCGGCCGTCGACCACGTCATGCACCGCGAGCGAGTCTTTGCCGCCAAGGAAGGCCGCCAGCCCGTGTACTGGACGCCCGTCATTCGCGACGAGGTAAGCATCCCTCTCCAACCACCCACCGTGCACGCATCTAACCCCTCCAAAAAAGATCTTTGGCTTCATCGTCGCCGGCCACGAAACCTCCAGCACCACCATGCTCTGGGGCCTGAAGCTCCTCGCCGACAACCCGCGCGTGCAGTCCACCCTCCGTCAGGCCCTCCAAGCCGGCTACGCCGCCGCGCTGGCCGAGGGCCGCGACCCCTCGGTCCACGAGATCATCCACGCGCCCGTCCCCTACCTCGACGCCGCCGTCGAGGAGATCCTCCGCTGCTCCCCCACCGCGCTCGGCGTCATGCGCGACGCCATGGTCGACACCACCATCCTGGGCTGCCCGATCCCCAAGGGCACGCACGTGTTTGTGTTCAGCACGGGCCCGTCGTTCAACCAGCCCGCGCGGCCGGTCGACGAGACGCTGCGCACCCCGTCGGCGCAGGCGGCGGCGCGGGAGCGGGGCGTCCGCGAGTGGGATCCCCAGGACATGCACGAGTTCAAGCCCGAGCGGTGGCTGGCCAAGGCCGAGAGCGGGCAGGTGGCGTTCGACTCGACGTCCGGGCCGAGCATGCCGTTCAGCCTGGGGACGCGGGCGTGCTACGGCCGGAGGTTGGGCGTGTTGGAGGTGAGGATGATGGTGGCGTTGCTGGTGTGGAACTTTGAGTTTTTGAAGTGCCCGGAGGAGCTGTCGGATTACGCGGCGATTGACGGCATGACGCACAAGCCGCAGAGGGCGTTTGTGAGATTGAAGCCTGTGAGGGAGTAGTTGGTTGAGCGTTTGCTTTGGAGGCATGGTTTTCTTTTTTTTTTTATCATTTTCGTCTTTTTTTTTTTTTTTGGGGGGGGGGGGGGGGGGGGGGCGGGGGTCATACTACTGCGTACATATAGTAGTCACTTTTTGCGACGCGTTCATGTATCGGTACTTGCATGTCCATGAGACATCCTACATCCGTGATCCTGGCCAGAAGTTGTCTTAGCCCTGAGCATATGTATATTGCAACATGGTGGGGTGCGGTGCATCACAAGGCCACAGAAAAGACGTTATCACGAAAAGCAAAAAAGACTGATGCAGAGCTACACATTATCCATTATGAACTAATGCTTTTACCGAGCATGTTGCGCTTCTTCCAAACATGGCCCGTGACACGTCAGAGCAGCCCAAAAGCCGCCACCATGACCATCCCCAAAGCCCATCCCATCGAGGATGCCCCAAAACGAGCGGCCGCTCCCGGGACCGGCGCTGCGGTAGTGTTCTGCGCGTCAGCCGGACGGGTCGTTTCTTCGCTGTCGGTGCCAGAAGCGGGGGTGCCGGTGGAGGAAGAGGGAGTGCTGCTAAGGATGGTTGAGAGCGTGGTGGTCGTACCTTGGCCATCGGTCCCGGTAGGAGTCGGGGTGGTGCTCGCGTCGGTCGAGTCGGTCGAGTCTGCCTCAGAAGCTGAAGTGGTCGTGGAGGCCTTGTCCGCATCGCTAGACTTGGCCGTGGTGGCCGGAGCGGAAGTGGTAGAAGAGGCAGCGGTTGTCGACGGCGTCAAGGCAGCCCTCACGACCGCAAGATTCAACGAGAGCGAAACATCCATGTTGTTCTGAGGATATCGATGGGACTTGTGGCTGACCCGGCTCGCACCCTGCGAGCTATCCCTCAACGATAGACAATTCTCCGCCCTGTCGTCCGATACGCAGAGGGTCTGTCCGTCGGCAATGATCGACGTGCTCGAGGCGCGGCAGTGGTGCAGGAGCGAGAAGGATACCGAGGTGAAGTATCTCCAAAAGTCGTGGCTGCTCGAGTAGCGCAGGCACCCTTGGCAGGCATCGATGTATGCGTACCACTCGGTGTTGACGGAATCCGGACAGACGCATTGCCTCGCATCGCCAACGACCTGCTGGCATTTGTGGAATACGCTGTAAAGATACGGGCACGCGCCGCATTCGTCCAGCATGTCGGGGCCTTCCGGGACGGTTTGGTAGGCCGTCGCGGCGAGGGGGGACACGCAGAGCGCGGCCAGTGCGGCAGAACGAACGGAGTAATACTTCATGCTGAAGAGATGCTGAACAGCCGTGGGTAACTTGAGACGAAAAGATTGAGCAACAACGAGGGGACAATCCCGGCGTAAACGGGATCTTAAAGACAAAGATGGAAGAGCGTGAGGACCGAAAGGTGGTGAATCAATATGAGTTTGATCTTGGGCGAAGGTGGTGTCATGATGCCTCTTGATTATAGAAAGTCGACGTCCTCCCCTTTACACGACTAGTTACACTAAAATCTGACCATGCAATTTCCCCTGCAGAACCGTTGGGGGCCGTTCTGCAACATTACATACGTGCTGCGGCAATCCGTGCCGCAGGGTGACCTGCGGCGCTATGCCCCTTGCGGACAAGCCTTGGGTAGCGCGCCGTGGGACTCTCCATCGACGATCTTATCGAGCCAACCACGAGGCCGAATATCCTTTTGCCTGGGCTAAGCGGGGAGGCTTGGGAGATGATCGGTCCTTGTGTATGCGGCGGTGCAGATGGAAGCTCCGCAACGCTCCCACCTATAGTAGATGCACTTGTTTCCTGTTGCAGTAGCAGGTATATATGGTGCACTAGCTGATGGCAGCATCAGCGGATCCGTTTTTGCTGTCACATTTCCACTATGACTCCCTCGCCGGATGGGAGGATAGAAACGGTAATCAAAACTCCCCGTTGGTTCAGCGAGAGGCTGATGCATTAATGAACCTGCGGAACACGCCGCAAAACGGCCCTTTGTCGTCGTCAGACCAACCAATTGTTGACATGGACCCGCACGGCGACCTGATTCTACGCGTCGGATCATCAGCCCCGACCTCAAACCCGTCTCAGCGCGTTGAAGTAGTGCGATTCAGAGCTTGCTCCGCCTCCCTAAGACGGACCTCTCCTGCCTGGAAGTCCATGCCCTTTGGAACGTAGATGGAAGCGAAGCCGGCGACTGGCGAGTGGACAGCGGACCTGCCAGAAGACCGCCTTCAAGACTTCCAAGTTTTGCTCGCCATAGCTCATGGCCCGTTCACCTCGTTCCCGTCGACATGTAGATCGAGGACTAGGCCAACGCCCTGCAGCTCGCTGACAAATACGGCATGGTGTCTCTTCTTACACCACGGAACTCCATGGTCGAGATGACTTTGCCATCGTTGCCGAAGCAGGACAGCCCTACGGGACATGATAATTGCCAGGTTGACCACGTTTCGGCCATCCGTGCGGGTTGGATTCTCGGCCTCGGGAGCCTTGTTTCCGAGCGAATCTGGACCCTAGCGCTCGCTTCAGAATCCTATGATCGTGTGTTGGATCATGACCTCAAGACGAAGTGCAGCCATGGAACACCCATTTCCATGGGAGACTGTGCTGGTGCCAGAACCGATGTTGAAGCTAGGGAAGCGGAGGGAACAGTGGAAGTAAATGAAGGCACCGAGTGATGAATGCCAAGCTCGATTAGGTCGGGCAACTTTGCATTGATTACTCGTTGGGCAACCAAGGGCGGAAGCGAGAAAGAAAAGAAAAGCATCATCTGAGGAGCAGAGGAATTAAACGGTCTTGCATTTGTCACTGGAAAAACCTCTTGGGTCTATGGACGGAGACGAGCAGAGAGAGTGAAGTAGAAAGATGGCAATGTTATCTCAGCCAAGTCTAGAAACAAATCATATACCTAATGATTCCCCATTGTTCTCCGAAACTCCGAGGAAAACCCAACAGAACCAATTTTTAGATAAAAACAAGGAACCCAGCAGACACAAGAGCATTGAAAGAGAAAGACACCAACCAACACAAAGAGAAACGCGGTACAGAAAGCAGAAACAAAAGCCTCCACGCTGGAATCCTGTATCCACATCGTTGCCCACCCCTTCACTCGACCCCTCCGGGCCCTTAATCCCACCTATCCGGCTCCCTGGCCTTGATTCTCTTCCTCACGTGGTGCGCCACGTCCCGAAGGGCGTTGCCGTACTCATAAAACCACTCCCGGACCGAAACCTGCCGCTTCATCTTCTTGCTCCACGTGCACTGGATGCACAGCTTGCCGTCCCTCACCTCCGCCGAGATCGAGAACAGCGAGAAACCCTTCACCTCCTGGCCGTCCGCCCCGAGGCCGCCCTGGATCGCGTTGCTCATGTCAAACAGCGAGCTCGCGTCCCCGCTCCGCTGCTGGTTGTCCGAAATGCCCAGGTAATTGACCGTCACCTCCATCTTGTCCAGCGGCCCAAACGCGCTCGGGCCGGCCGGGTGGTAGTACCTCGACGCGAAGAAGCCGAGGCCGTTGTGCGGGAGGGACTTGCGCGCGTCGATGACCCGCTGCAGCACCGACAGGCTGTCGTCCTTCTTGTTGACCTGCACCTGGATCGGGGACAGCGTGGTGAACCACCCCACCGTTCCCGACGGGTCGCCCCGCCCGAGCACCTCGCGCCCGTGGTTGTACCGGAACACGGTCGGGACGGGCCTGTCGCGGAAGACGTAGCGGAAGGCGTGGCTGAGCGACGAGCAGAGGATGTCCATGGGCTCGGCGCCGAATTCCTTGTTGCAGGCCGTGAGGAGGGTGGCGGTGTCGCGCTTGGAGAGGGTGATGGTGTGGTGGGCGGCGTCGCGGACGACGTTGGGCCGGTCTTCCATGCCCCAGTACTTGTAGTCGGCGGGCATGACGCGCAGCGGCAAAGCCTTGGACGGCGGGAAGTTCTGGATGGCGTACTGCTGCTGCTCCCTGGCCCAAGCCGAGAAGGGATAGGGTGTTTCGGCGGAGAATGACTGGGTCTTGATGTGCTCTTCAAGGTCGCGGAGGATGGTGTTCCAGGAGACGAGGTCGACGACGAGGTGGTGTGCCACAACCATCAAATACTGCTCATCCTTCTTGGTCGTCACAAGGTCGACGGCCATGATCGGGCCCGCTTCGAGGTCTAGCCCCTGCCGAGCCTCCTCTAGCTCGGGCTTGATTTCCTTGATGGTGACGTTGTCCCAGCTGCGGAAGCGGAACGAGCCGGCAATGTCCTTTGAGATGTACTGGCGCCAACCGCAGGCCACGGTGCCGTCGCGCAGGAAGCGGGCGCGGAGCATACCGTGGCGCTTCACCAGCGCTTCGAAGGCGCCGCGCACGGCCTCGGCCGAAAGGGTCTGTTTCACAGAGAGGCAGAAGGTGTGGTTGAAGTGCTTGTTGGTCTGCTTGGAGAGATGGTCATCGCCGAGGGCAAAGTTGGCGTAGAACTGCTGGATGGGCGTCAGGTCAAACGGCTCGCTGGACTCCTCGACAGCAGCGGGCGTCTCGGGAAGGGCGGCGAGGGCGCCCGCGGGGATGTCGACACCGATGCGGAGAATCCGAGAAGCGAGCCCGGCGATGGTCCTGGCGCTGATCACATCGGCCATGGTGACGCGAAGGCCGGCGGCCTTGAGCTTGGCGATGACCAACATGGCCAGAATGCTGTCGCCGCCCAGGGTGGTGAATTCCTGGGTGACGCCGATCTCCTCGGGTGGCATCTTCAGAACCTCGACCCAGATCTTGTGGATGAGTTGCTCGGCCGGTGTCGAGGGCTGCTGGATCCGGAAGCTAGCGCCGATGCCAACAATGCGTTGATGAGTGGCCTTGTCGAGAGTTCCCAGCCATTGTTCGATACGCTTCCGGTTGAGCTTGCCGGAGAGGAGCAGCGGAAAGCTTTGAACAACAACCCAGACCTCGGGGATCATGTACGAGGGCACACGCGTCGTAAGGTCCTTGGAGAGCTCCGCCACCTCGGCTGAGATGTGCTCCGCCAGCTTCGTGTCAACCAAGACGACATCGCCGTTGGAGTTGGTGGTAGCGCCGAGCTGCACAAACGACACGAGGCCGACCAGCTGTCGCTTGCAGGGCCCTGTCTTCGGATAAGCGACGACAGCGTGCTGGACCTTCTTGTTGCGCGTAAGGTGGGTTTCAATCTCGCCGAGCTCCATGCGCTGGCCGCGGACCTTGACCTGGGCGTCCTTGCGGCCGACAAACATGATGTCGCCATCGGTGCTGAAGTAGGCCAGGTCTCCCGTCTTGTACATCCTCCTATGGCTGCTGCCGTTGGGGACCATCTCGGTCCAGGTTGGGTTCTCGATGAAGACCTCGGCCGTCTTGTCGGGCTTGTTGAGATAACCGCGGGCCACGATGCTGCCCTCCACCACCAGCTCGCCGATGGTGCCAAGGGGCGCCAGCTTATTGTGATCCTCCGGGTCGACGATCCAGCAGATCCCGCCGAGCGCCTTGCCAATGTTGGCGGGGTCCTCCTCGGGATGCGTAATCCCATGCGCAGAGGCAGCGATCGTGCACTCGCTGGGTCCGTAGCCGTTGACGAGCCGCACATGGCCGGCCCAAGTCTTGATGTTCTGCTTCGTCAGCGCCTCGCCACCAAGAACCAGCGTCTTGAGGTGCGGGATGTCGGCGGGCTTGATAAACTTGACAATCGACGGAGTCAGGAAGGCCCAGGTAATGCGGAAGTCGTTGATAACGTCGACAACGCTGCGCTTGCGGACGTTATCGTTGGGCACGCAGACGCAAGCGCCAACGGTCAGGGCTGTGAGCATCTCCATGACGCTGACGTCGAAGGAGTACGAGGCTCCCTGGAGCACACGACTGCTGTGGGTCATGCCAGACCGAGCAGCCTGCGCCCTGGCGCAGGTAAGGAAGCTGTGATGTTCAATCACGCAACCCTTGGGCTCGCCGGTGGAACCGCTGGTGAAGATGAGGTAAAGAGAATTGGAGGGCTTGACGCCAGAGTCCACCTCGTCGGTGATGGACGGAAGCGACTCGATGGAGATGTTGTCGATGATCATGACGGGCACGTTCGAGCCGTGCCAGAGGGGGGCCTGGTTCAGGGAGGCGAGGATGATGCTGGCGTTGACCTGCCTCACGATGCCGCTGAGACGGGCCATGGGATAGCCGGGGTCGAGGAATACGAAGGCTCCGCCGGCCTTGAGCACGCCCAAGACAGCGACCACGGCCCATCCTGACTTCTCAAAGCACAGCGGGACCACCGTCTCAGGGCCCACTCCGAGGGAGCGAAGGTGATGCGCCAGCTTTGTTGACAAATGGTCGAGCTCGAGGTACTGGAAGTCGACGTCCCAGGCATTGACCGCCATGGCACACCCGCGCTCCAGAGCGACGCGGTGGATCACGTCGTGGGTGCAGTCCAAAATGTCATCAGGTGTAGCCTCGTTCATCTTGGCCATTTCGGTCAGGTCCTCGGCGCTCACGAGGTTGATGTCCTTAACCAGAACGCCGGATTCGTGTTTCTTGTCGATGTCGGCGAGGGCGGTCTCAAACTGCCTCAGGATCCGGCGCATCTGAGCTTCCGACACGAGGCGCTTGTCGTAGCCACCCGTGACCGAGATGGCATCGTCCTCGAGGGAGCACTCCAGGCCCATGCCAAAGCGGAGGAAGCCCTTGTCCTGGTCCTCGATGAGCGTGGCGCCCATGGGATCCAAGTTGGCGTCGCCCTGTCCGGCGGGCTGGATAACCATGATGTTGGTGAAGGCGCAGGCCTCGCGACACTCGGCACTGATCCTCGAGATGTTCTGCAGGCCCATGTGCTCGTGGCGCATCATGTCGGTGCTCTGATCCTGCAGCGTCTTCAGGAAGCTCGCCAAGGACATCTCGCCGTCCACCCGGATGCGCAGAGGCACGGTGGTAATGGTCGGGCCGATCATGTCGGAGATGCCGGGGATAGGGACGTTTCGGCCGGTCTGGACAGCGCCGAAGAGGGCATCAGGGGACCCGGTGTAGCGACTGATGGTCAGCGCCCAGGCGGCCTTGAGCACGGTGGCCGTAGTCCACTGGCTCGCGGCGCGATCCCTCGTAATCCTGATGGTCAGAGTGCTGTCGAGGATGGGCTTGTACGAGAGCGACGGGAGGCGGGGGAACGGCTGAGCCTCGAGACCGTCGAACTGCGCCCGCCAGAATTTCTTGGACTCGTTCGGATCGGTTTGCTGCAGGTACTGAATGAACCGATTGTAAGGGGCGATCTTGGTAGGAGAGGCCTGAGGCGAAATGCCCCGGTACGCTTCCTGGACGTGCTTCATGATCAATGTCTTGGACCAGCCGTCGTACACGGCGTGATGCATGCTCAGAATGAAGTAGCAACCGGTATGCTCGGTCTCGATGAGGGCGAAGCGCGCAAGCGGCGATCCGTAGTCGAAGGGCTGCGACTTATCCTGGTCGATGTACTCTTGAACCTTACCCGCGGTGCGCCACGGGATGCCGTCTTGGTTCATGACAAGCTGGAAGGAGCCGTGCTCGCCGAGGTGGACGATGCGCGTGCGAAGCGTTGCGGCGTCTTTGACCACCGCCTCCCAGGCGGCCTTGAAGCGGACCATGTCGATCTTGGGGGGAAGGCGGTAGATCTCCCGAAGCACGTATGCCTCAGGGTCCTTGATCGTCAGCGAGATCAGGCCTTCCTGCAGAGGGGTGCATGGCAGCAAGTCGGCGACGGCTGCTTTCTCAATGCCATACGTGCGCTCAACAGCATCGAGGAGCTCGCCACGCTTGCCAACGGGCAGAAGGGAGAACGGAGCAATCGGGCGGCTGGAAACTCCCGAACCGCCGTCGCGGGCCAGCTCGGCTGCCTCCGCCAGGTCGCTGATCCTCGGGTGGCGGAAGATGAGCTCAGAGGACAGGGTGATGCCAGCGGTCCTGGCAGCACCCACGAGTTGAATGGCGGTGATGGAGTCACCACCGAGCCGGAAGAAGCTATCATTGCGTCCGATATCCTCAGGCTTCAGGCCGAGGATAGGAGCGATGAGTCCTACCAGCGTTCTTTCCACGTCCGTCGCAGCGATTTGCTTGTCGGCCGTGTCTTCGTCCTGCTCCGCCGAGCCGAGAGAGTACATCATGAACTGGGTCGCCGTCAAGCCGGAGAGGAGAGCGGCAAGCGTCTTGCGGTCGGTCTTCCCGCTGGCGTCGAGGGTCGGCATGGTCGTGACCGGAATCCACAGCGATGGCACCATGTAGCCGGGCAGAGTGGCGCGAGCAGAGGCCTCCAGGTGCTGCAAACGGGCAGACATGGCATCGTCCACTTCCATCATTATGTTGCGCTTGTCAACCAGAGTCGGGCTGTCAATGTCGGAGAACTGAACGAATGCCGCCAGCTTTTGTTGGTTCCTGCCGAGGGTCTTCACGGGGTTGTTCTTGGTCGCCAGGACCACGGCGGATTCGACGTTGTCGCCCTTGGCCTTGAGCTGAGTCTCGATTTCGCCTATTCCAGTGTCAGCGAGACGCCATCACCATGTGCACAAAGTTCTGCTTACCGAGCTCCAATCGCTGTCCGTTAACCTTGGTCTGGTTGTCCTTGCGCCCAAGGTAGGTCAGAGAACCATCTTCTACATCCTGCCTCACCAAATCGCCCGTCTTGTACAGCAGCTGTTCCGTGTTCGTGTGGCCAAACGCCCGGAGCCACTTCGGTGCCGGGACGAACGCCTCAGCCGTTTTCTCGGGGTTGGCCAAGTACCCACGAGCGACACTGGGGCCCTGGATCAACAGCTCACCGACACAGCCGACAGGTGTCAAGCGGTGGTGGTCGTTGGGGTCAACAACCCATCCGATGGAGCTGACCGGGTGGCCGATCGTCTCGGGCTTGTGCAAGCGCCGCGGCTTTCCATCGGATGGCTGCTGTTGCTGCGCCTGCCGGGTCTCAGCGCCAGGGATGCTGCGGGTGACAGCAAAGACACAAGTTTCCGTCGGACCGTAGCCATTCATGAGGTGCAACCTCTCGGCCCAAACATCGATGCAGTCCTGGTTGAGCGCCTCTCCGCCGAGGACCACAGTCTTCATGGAAGGGACCTCGTCCGGGTGCAGCAGGCGGACGAACGAGGGCGTGAAGAAGGCCCAGTCGCACTGCATATCGCGGATGAAGCGGGCTAGGTCGTTGCGGCGTTCGTGCTCGGTGGGGACGCAGATGACGCCACCGAAGTGAAGGGCCGTGAATATTTCGGCAATGCAGGCGTCGAAGGTGTAGCTGGCGAACTGAACGGTGCGGCGCGGGAAGTCGGCGAACCCCATGGCGACACCGTGGCCGTACGTGCTGGAGCTGACAGCAATGTGCTCGATCAAGACCGCCTTGGGCCGGCCGGTGCTGCCGCTGGTGAACAGAGCGTAGGCCAGGTTGGATGGCGTGACTCCAGAGATGACGGGGTCGGTCTTCAGAGGAGCCCACTCGGCAATGGCCTTGGGCAGAACGACGGGCGAGATTTTGTTCTTTTGATTGTCGGTAACCAAGGGCGCGCAGAGGTTCTTGGTCTGTTCCGAGAAGATCACCACAGTTGCCGAGACCTGGTCCAGGAGGTCAAGCAGGCGCTCCGTCGGATCAGTGGGATTCAGGGGGACGAAACCACCGCCAGCCTTCTGAATAGCGATCATGGCAATGATGGCTTCAGGCGACTTCTCGAGGCAGATAGGGACAAGAACATCCGGGCCGACGCCCAGCTCGCGCAGCTGGTGAGCGAGGTGATTGCTCAAATCCTCCAGTTCCTTGCGGGTGATGTTTCCAGCGGTTGAAGCAATCGCAATGCTGGACGGCGATTCGGCGGCTTTGCGTGTGATGATGTCATGAATGCACTCGTTGACGACCTTGGGGAAATTGCTGTTCCAAGCCACCAGGTCGGCGCGGTCCGCCGGCGAGAACATGTCCACATCTTGGATGCGTCCAGTGCCGTTGTGCGCCTGAAGCTGATGAAGGAGGTGCTCCAGCTGGTGCAGCAACCGCTCGACATGGGCAGAAGAAATGACCTTGGAATCGTGGTGCGCCGAAAAGACGACCTCGCCATTGCCCAGAGCGCACTCAACAACAAGGCCGTAGCCGCTGAGGTAATTTGCCGAGGTAGCCGACATGTGCTTCTTGAAGAGCATCGATTGCTGCTCTTGCTCGCCAGGCTGGATGACCAGGAGGTTTTGGAAGTCGCACGCAGTCTGCGTCGCACTGCCGCCCATGTTCCTAATGTTCTGAAGGCCGACATGGGAGAAGGGAATCATGTCCACTGCTTGGCTCTGCAGCTGGTTCAGGAACTCCCTCACGAAGCGCTGACCGTCGATCTTGACTCTCAGGGGGACCTGTTGCGTACACAGTCAGCACGTCACCTTTCCGCTCAGTAAAAGACAGCCAGCAGGAGCACTAACCGTGGTGATCGTGGGCCCGTTAATCTGCTCGATGCCCGCCAGCTCAACATCCCTGCCAGACTGAGTGATACCAAAGACCACATCTTGCGATTCGGACAACCGAGACACCAGGAGACCCCAAGCCCCCTTGAGCAGTGTCGCCATTGTGATGCCAGCCGTACGGTCGAGCGAGAACGGGACCGTGTACTGAACAGTGTTATCAGCCTGACCACGATGACCAGTGGGGGCAACGGGGAAGGGAGACGTCTCGAGATCCGCGAGCTGCTGAATCCAGAACTGCTTGAGGCGATCCTTGTCAATCTTGCTGAGATACCCGATGAACTCTGCGAACGGCCGAGTGGGAAAAACATCCATCTCTGTCCGGAACGCATGGTCAACAGCAGCGAGGGTCATGTCCATCGAGTAACCGTCATACAATGCGTGATGAACGGTCCAGACGAAGACCTTGCGCTTGCCGTCATCGACGATGGCATAACGCGCGAGAGGGGTGCCGTAGTTCATGGGTTTGTTCCGGTCGTTCTTGAGATACTTGTCGAGGTTATCGGCATGCTCCCAAGGGATCGGTTCGTCGACCACGACTTGGCAGGTCCCAAGTCCGGGAATGAAAACGAGACGAGTTCTCAGGATGGGATTGTGCCGAGCGACCACATCCCATGCGGCAGAGAACTTCTCGACGGGCAGAGAGTCGGGAATCTCGTACATGTCGCGAAGGACGTAAGCGTCGGACTTGTCCGCGGTCAGGGCCATCATGCCCTCTGTTTATTCGCACTCAGTTAGCGCTGTACCAGATAGGGGTATCCGATGGCTGAGAACTCAACTCACCTTGCAAAGGCGTTGCTGGGTAGACATCTTGCACAAGGTCGCTGTCAAGCCCGCACTTCTCCGCGACCGCTGACTTCACCTCCTGCACAGAAATCTTCTCAGAGACCATCTGGAACGGGAAGTACGCGCGCCCGTCGACCGGGCTCTCAGGCGGCGTGACCCATGATGGGCTCGCAGGCTCGGTGACAGGCTCCAACATGTCATGCTGCTTTGTCACAACCTTCAGGCCTGGCCGCGGCTTGGCCACAAAGGCCTCCTCAGTAGGTAGGGGTGGTGTGACAGGAGGCGAGATTTCCTGCGGGACAAACTGCCGTAACGCCTGCTCATCGGCCACCACAGCTGCCGAAGCCATGTCCCTCAGCTTGGGTGCCTTCAGGATCCGAGGTACCGACAGACCTAGTCCAGCGGCTGCGGCTTTGCCGACAAGTTGCATGGCAGTAATGCTATCCCCCCCGAGGCCAAGAAAGCTGTCGTCCGGGCCAATGGCTGTTGAGCTAAGGTCGATACCAATGATGTCCGCCCATAGGAGGGCGAGGGCGTGTTCAACCGGCGATGTGAAGGAGACCTTCGGCTTGACCTCGCTCGATTCTGATTGAGGAGACGGAACAGCAGGCTGAGTGAGCGAGTACAGGGTCACAGTCCGCGGGTCGAATTTGCCAGCCTCCTCTCGGAGCTTCTTGCGGTCGATCTTGCCGGAGGTGTTTGTCGGCATCACGAGAAGGGGAATGAACAGACTCGGGACCATGTATTTTGGGAGCTTCTCGGCGATCTCGGACTTGATGCGGCGGAGTTCGGTAGTCAGGGCGTCGGTCATTTCCATGAGGGTAAGGCTTGAAGAACTGCTCCCAAGCTTGGTACCCGCGCGGGCGCTATCAGCCTCGGAGAACTGTAAGAACGCCGCCAAAAGCTTGCGGCTGGAACCACCAGGGCTGAAGGCCTCGACCGCAACCTGCGAGCCATCAAGGACCGAGAGGCGCTTCGTGATGTTGTACTCGATCTCACCAAGCTCGATGCGCTGACCATGGAGCTTGATCTGGCTATCCTGCCTGCCCAGGCAGTCCAGCGTCCCGTCAAGGTTGAACTTTGCCAGGTCGCCCGTGCGGTAGAACCGACGGGGCTTGCCATCAACGCCAGGCATGGCCCAGCGCAGGTCTTGTACAAACGCCGCCTTGGTTTTCTCGGGCTGGTTCAGGTATCCGCGACCGACAATAGGACCTTCGATCAGCAGCTCACCTGCTGCTCCGATGGGAAGAAGGCGGTGAGGGTCCTCAGCGTCGACAACCCACAGCTTGCAGTTCACTGGCCAACCGATGTTGGCGCCTGTGGCGACGCGGGCCAGGGCTTTGCTCGATGTGCATTGGATTGAGCACTCGGAGGGTCCATAGGTGTTGAAGAGTCGGATACCGTCCAGGCCAGCCCAGGTGTCGATGATGTCCTTGGTCAGGGACTCGCCACCAAGGACAATGGTCCGCAGGTATGGAGAGTTTTCGGGGGTAAGGAGGCGAGCAACAGTAGGGGTGAGATCAGCCCAGTTGATCTGCATGCTCTTCATGACGCCGGGAAGGTTGCTGAGACGCTGCTCATCCGAGGGAATGCACACGCAACCACCGTACATGGGGATGATGACGTTCTCCTCGATGGCCACGTCGAAGGCGTAGCTGGCAAAGTGAATGGCGCGGGTGGATGGGCCAACGCCGAGGATTTCGGAGTTGGTGCGAGATGTGGCAGCCAGAGATCGGTGCTCTAGAATGCTGCCCTTGGGAACGCCGGTAGAGCCCGATGAGTAAACGACCCAGGCAGGATTATGTGGGGAGACGGTGACGGCACCCTCCTTGAGGGGGGATCGACAGGGCAGCTTGTTCAGCATGTCAGGATCAACAGCCACGATGTGTGGGACCCCGAGGCCTTCAAGATGGCTTGCGTATCCCTTGGACGCAACGACGACCTTGGCAGCCGTATCGATCATGATCGTTTGGTGACGCTCGCGGGGATGCGACATGTCCACACCAACGCAAGCACCACCGGCCTTGAGAATAGCATGGATAGCAACCGTCGCCCATGCGCTTTTCTCGAAGGCAAACGGGACCATGACCTCAGGCCCAACACCGAGCTGCTCGAGGAGGCCAGCAAGCCGATCAGAATACTCATTCGCCTCGTGGTAGGTGAGCTTAGCATCCCAAGCATCAACCATCAGAGCGTCCGGCTGGCGCCGGGCTTGTTCCTCGATCAGCCAGTGGAGGCAGCTGTCCAGCGGTGGAACTTCGGGATTGAAGGTATCGAGCATGCTCACGTCGAGAGGGCTCACGGTGTCCAGCATGGACAATGGGAGTGACCCGTTCTCAGTCGCACCCAGCTGGCGGTGGACATGCTCAAGACGGCTCAGCAACAACTTGACCTCGGTTTCTGAGAGGAGGGAGCTGTCAAAGCCAGCACGGACGTCGATCTCATTGGAACCGAGAGTGCACTCAAGGAGCAGGCCAAAGTTAAGCTGGTCGCCGGCGTTGCGGACATCGAGAACAGGCGAGAAGAGCTCGGAGCCGTTCGGGAACGAAGGCTGAACGACGAGCAGATTGCGGAAGCCCACCGCATTGGCACACTCGTCGCTGGCCTTGCGGATATTCTGCAGACCGACTTGCTGATGAGGGATCGCATCGACGTATTGCTGCTGAATCTTGGCAAGGTACTGCGCGAAGGACAGGGATCCAGCGGCCTCGATCCCGCCGCGGATCGGCATGGTAGCCAGACACGGGCCCATGCAAGCGTGGACTCCGGGGAGGTCGATATCACGGCCTGACTGCGTCACGCCCATGACGAGCTCACTCGAGTTATTGGCCTGTGAGAGGACCAACATCCACGCAGCGCGGAGCAGGATCGCCGGCGTGATGGCGGAGCGTGCTGAGTTGTGGGATGGCATGATGCGGTGGGAGATGTACTTATCAATCGTAGGTTCGTGTGTGTCGGGACAGCTGGGGTAGTGGGTGCCGTCAAACCCAGCAAATTCGCGGCGCCAATATTCCAAAGAAGCATCCTTTCTGTCCCCGGCTGTGGTATGCTTGACAAACTGGCTGAAGGCGATGGCGTCTGGCGAGTCCGGAGCACCGCCGTGGTAGGCGAGCTCCAGGCAGCGCAGCATCAGCTGATGCATGTGCCCATCGGTGATAGCGTGGTGGCACGTCCAGACCAAGTATCGCTCGCCGGCCGGGGCGGTAATAATGGCAAAGCGGCTCAGGGCATCTCCATAGCCCATGTGGATGTGCTTGTCGCGGGCGAGGAAAGCGTGCAGATCCTCCGAGAGCAGGTCAACCTCAACGGGCTCGCTATCGGAGAGAACCACCTGGAAGGTCCCACGGTCCTTGAGACGCACGATGCGCGTCCGCAAGATCGGGTACTGCTCGACGACAACCTCCACCGCATCATGCAGCCTCTCCACGTCGACATCTGCGGAGAGTTTGAGGACCTCCTGCAGAATGTAAGCCTCGGGATGTGCCACAGTCTCTGCCATGAGACCCTCCTGCATCGGGGTCGCAGGAAGGACATCTTCGACCCGGTTTGCGGCGAGCTTGAATATCGTGCGGAGCTCCCCGCGAAGGCCAAGAAACCCAGCAAGACCACCGATCAGCTCGAAGGGCTCCGTCGGCTCTGGCACCAACGACACGGTCGCGCCGATGTTGCCAGTGTCAGGCGTCCGAGTCACGGCCTGCGCAAGTTCGGCCAGGGTGGGATGCTGGAACACATCCGCAACCGAGAGGCGCAAGCCAGCCGCCGCCGCTTCTGAAACCAGCTTCATGCACGAGACAGAGTCACCACCGAGACCGAGGAAGCTGTCCTGTCTGCCGATGCAGGTGCCGTCAAGACTGAGGACTTTAGCCCAAAGTTTGCTCAAAGCGGCTTCCATGTCCGTGTATGGTTTCTCGACCGTGCCGCTGGACACTGGAGCAGAGCCCGTGAATTGGCTGGCTTGCTCAGGAGTCAATGAGCGGGCAAAGCTCTGCAGCCTCCGCCGGTTGACCTTGCCTGTGGCGCCAAGGGGGATGTTGTTGACCACGAAGATGTGGCTCGGCACCATGTATGATGGCAGAGAGGCCAGGAGCGTGCGGCGGAGGTTGAAGATGAAGTCGCGGATCGTATCGTCCACCGGTCGCAGGGCCATCTCCGGGTTCACGACGTCGCTTTCCGTGGCGCGTTCCGGCATCACGGAGACCGGCATCTGAATGAAGGCGGCGAGGGTCTGGATGGTCTGGTCATCTCCCGCAGCAATGCTCACCTTGTCGACGACAAGACGTGCTTCCTCGGGCAGCTCCTTCTGGATCTTGGCCTCGATGTGCCCGGTCTCCAGGCGCACGCCGTGAACCTTGATCTGGGCATCACGTCTGCCGATGAACTCGAAAGAGCCGTCATGCCTCTGCCGCACCAGGTCACCTGTACGGTACACCCGGGAACCGCGGGTCTGTTCCGGGTACATGGCCTTAAGCCACTCAGGGGCATCAATGAACGAAGCCTTTGTCTTCTCCTCGTCCTTGAGGTACCCCTGGGCCAGGATGTTGCCCTCAACCACCAGTTCGCCGATGCCGCCGACAGGGACCAGGCGAGTAGGGTCGTTGCTGAGAGTTACCCACAGTGCCGCGCCCATCCTCGTACCAATGTTACTCGGCGTATCGCCGGGCGATTTGATCGAGCAGGCCACGCGGCTTGTGCACTCGGCGGGACCATACGAGTTGACCAGGCGGCAAGCCCCAGCCCAGAGCGACATGATCTCTTCGGGCATGGTCTCGCCACCAGTCACCAGGACCTTGAGCGTGGGCACCGCCTTGGGCCGGAGGAACCGCGCGACGGTGGGGGTCAGGGCCGCGTGATTCACACGCATCCGGTTGATGGCGCCAGCCAGGTCGTTAAGGCGTTCGTGCTCCGTCGGCACGCATACCGTTCCGCCAAAGGCAAGGGTAGTGAAGATATCTGTGATGCTAATGTCGAAGGTGTACGCGGAGAACTGAAGCAGACGGGTCTCGGTGGCGTGAAGCTCGCGAGGGCCGTGACAAACCGTGTTGGTGCACCACGCGCTGTGGCTGCAAACGACGCCCTTCGGCATGCCTGTCGAGCCGCTGGTAAAAATGATGTAGCCAGGGTCTGAAGGGTGAACCTGAGGAAGTGATGCGCCATCGAACGGCGGGAGGCTGTCGAACACAGCCGCGTCGACAACCACGGCATCAACACCGTGCTCCGCAAATCGAGCCTGATGCGTGGGCGAGCAAACCACGAAGCCGGCGTTGCAAGCCTCGAGAAGCCCTTGGGTATCCTGCCACTGATGGGCTGGATCCAAAGGGGCGAATGCCGCGCCAGCCTTGTTGATGGCTAGCAGGGTTGGGATGACCCAAGGGCTCTTCTCGAACATGAACGGTACGATGCGCCCTGGGCCGGCCCCCTTGGCCACCAGGTGGTGGGCAAGCCTGTCGGCCATGCTGTTGAGCTCCCCGTAGGAAAGAGACAAGTCCAGTGCCTGTGAGCACACGGCTTCGGCGAACGGCCTTTGTTGGGCCATCCGCTCTACCATGTGATGCATGCAGTCATCAACCACGGGCGGGACCTGTCGGTTCCAGTCAGCGACCCGGGTGATATCGCCGGCACTTGCAGGGTTCAGATCTCTTAGTGTCCGATTGTTGGCGGGATCAAGAGTGGCGGGATCAGCGAGCTGCTGCAGCAAGTGTTCGAAAGTGTCGAGCACGCCCTCCATCTCTGTACGGGTGATGATGGCCTCGTCATAGAAGACCTGAGCAATAACTCGGGACCGGACCAAGGTGCACTCCAAGTTGATAACCCGGTCCAGGGGGACCTCCACGTCAAGATCGGCGGCGTTGGCGTCGCCGTGGATAATGAGCTGGGTACCGAACTTGGTAGCATCCTCAAGCTCGGGCCCGAGTCTGGCAAGATCTTCCAACCCCAACGGGCCCCGTGCCAGCTGGCGGCCTTGCTGCAGCTCATCGAGGGATGCGGCAATGGTTTGATCCGGCTGCATGTGGAAGCGGAACGGCATCGCTGCCGGTATCCGTTGTTGAGATGTCTCGCCATAAACCTCGCCGCCTTGTGGTGTCAGAAGGCCAATAACGACGTCGACGGAGTCCGTGTAATACACGTTGACAAGACACCAGGCGAGTTGGAGGAGATCTCGTGATTGCTCGGCAGAGATGCCCTCTGTGAGCCTGATCTTGCGGCGTAGGATAGCCCCAGGAGTTGATGCTGCTCCAGGGGTTTGGCGAGGAGGGAACGCAGACAGAGGGGCGTCCCTGAGGTATTCCCGCCACCTCATTTCCAGGGTGGCGCGGTCAATGGAAGCGCTGGACGACATTATGCGAAGGTCGTTTCAAGAATTACCGGGGGATGGATGTCGTTAGGACGTCTGGGTTGACACGGTAAAGGGTCTCGCAGATGTATCTCGATGGTGTTTATGTTGGGGTCGTGGGGAGACTCGTGGAGAACACCACAAGGAGTGGTAACAATGCCTGATTATGGCCTTGGAAGGCGTGAATCTTCCTCGGTCGACCTGTAAATGGAGTAAAATAAATGAGCTCAATGGCTCAAGCTTGAGACCGACAATGGACTCGGGAAGTGATGTGATGGGGAATGTTAGAGAGGAGAGGAGATGGTAACGTTTATGAGATACCTCCTGTGGTCCCGTGTCTCAAAGAGCTTGCAGTATGATGGCCAATGCGTCTTCTTGAGAGAGCATCTTGGAAATTGTCTTATCTATCACAAACGCACTCTGATCTAATTACCGCCTATGGTTACGCTGTCTCAAGCGGACCATGTAAGTTCAGTGTCAAGCCACCCGTCAGGCGTTTGAGGCTTAATCCGCAGGCATGTTTCCCGTGGCACTCTGCTCACTGTGCAGTTGTTGTTTCTGTCATGATGTCAAGACAACCTCGTCTTGGGTCAAGCCCTGTTAGTGTTTAGGGTTACATCGATTGCCATATTTGGCAAGGTCCGGGCGTTGCCCACCAACTTGGCGTAGTAAGACTTGCTCGCGTGTAAGTGGAACGCAGTAAGCAGCCCCACGGGCTCAAAGCGTTGCAGTCAGCTTGCGGCCTCGGCATCGAATGTGTGTCGTGAGGATATGCGCACCAGGGTGGTCCAGCCCTCCGAAATGACTGAAGCTCGTAAACGAAGGGAAATGACCAGTCGCTGGACTGGGATCCTAGCCGCTAGGTAACGGGAAGCTGCGGGATACCCGCTGGGGCAAGGGGTAAGGGACATTGGGCGAACCAAATAAACATAGAGCTAATATCTCCCCCTGCAACTCAAAGGTTTTACTTAGTGCTATCCTACTTCGACATCCTCGTTCTCTTCCGTGACCTTGGAGTCTTCTTTCCCTGATTCAAACTCAGATTGCCCACCATGTGGCCTATGACACATGCCCTTTACACGGGTCTCAACGAGACTGCCGTTGAGCCAATTCCGAGGCCCTCAACCTCAGAGTCTGTCAGGACCTGGTACGGCAACAAGCGCCAGTCCTATGCGTCCAGCATCTCGTACTCCCAGTTCGATAGCCGAAGCATCCAGGAGCCAGCACAAGAGCCAGCAGCTCGGGGCGAGGAGCTCGGAGACCTCATCAACCGGTCGCAACAAGTGCTCAGTGTCCTAAGCTTCGATGTCGAGAAGGAGGCCCAACGTTCTCAGAGCCGCCAGTCCATCGCCTATTCGAATGGAGGTGCCGAGTCGAGCAGAGCCGTGACGACACGGGATGACGAGCCGTTTTCCCACCATGAAAGCGGCCGGCACAGTCAAGACCATGAGGCAGTCCAGGGCTCAGAGGGCGATGTCACCTCCAACGGGTTCACCACCGTGGCATCTTCCATCAGGGACATCTCCGAGACCCCCAAGCGCATGTCGGGAACATCCACCTCTGGAGACGGCACGCCAACAGTCATCCCTTCTTCTGGATCGAGCAACATCGCCACTCCGCAAGGCAGAACCGCCACCCCGAGCGTCTCAGCTGGTTGTGATGGCATGAATGAAAAGAAACCCGACCCAGTTCACGTTAGACCCTTGATATCGGACGACGATATCAGCCGTGAAGAATCTCAAGCGGGTACGAGGGATCCTGAGAAGAATCAGCCCGAACAGCCGACTGCGGACGACGCGACCGAAACCGATGACGACCGCCTGACTGGCCTGGCCCTCGCATCCGTTACTATTGCCCTGAGCGCTGCGGTTTTCCTCGTTGCCATGGATGTCAACGTCATCGCCACAGCTGTCCCACGCATTACAGGCGAGTTCCGCAGCCTGGACGACGTCGGTTGGTACGGTTCATCGTTCTTGATGGCAACTTGTGCCACCCAGATCCCCTACGGCCGTATCTACAGCCTGTTCCCGGCCAAATGGGTTTTCACATCAGCTATCGTCGTTTTCATGATCGGCTCTCTCATTGCAGGCCTCTCGCCGAGTTCCCCCATCCTGATTCTTGGACGCTCTGTTCAGGGTCTCGGCACCTCGGGCATCCTATCGGGCGGTCTCATCATCATGAGCCAGGTTGTTCCGCTGCGGATTCGGCCTGTGCTTACCAGCGCTATTGGGGCTATGGAGGGCGTTGCCATGATCTCGGCCCCTATCATCGGCGGCGTGCTAACGGACCGTCTGCATTGGCGGTGGTGCTTTTACATTAACCTGCCAATCGGTGGTTTTGCTCTGGCGGTCGTGCTTTTGTGCCTGCGCAACATCAAGGACAAGGTTCCTCGGATGCAGACTGACAAGCTTACGGTGTGGGAGATTATGTACAAGCTCGATATCTTGGGAGCGATTACTCTTCTCCCCCCCATTGTTTGCGTGCTTCTGGGCCTTCATTTCGCTGGTAAGCCAGGCGCCATCGATAGTATGGTTATGATCGCGAGCGTATGCTGATGATATCACAGGGGCAAGTGGGCATTCATGGGCTGACAGCGATGTCATCCTGCTTTTCGTGTTGGCGTTGGTTTTGTTCGGCATTTTTGTAAGTACCAAAGTACCTAGGTACCAACACACGACCAGGAAAGGCATTGCTGACAACCATACCCGACAACAGGGCTACATACAACACCGCAACCAGGAGGTTGCTATGCTCCCATTCCACGTCATCAAGCATCGCTCCGTCCTTGCAGGGTTTTGGTTCATTACCTGCACAAGCTCAGCTTTGGTCGTCATCACATATTTCGTACGCAAAATCCATATCATTCTCATTTCTGCCCATCTTGATAACATTGGTCCTAACTTTACTCTTTCCCAGTTGCCCCTCTGGTTTCAGACAGTCCAGGGGACCACTGCCTCCGATTCTGGTGTCGGCATTCTGCCCATGCTGGTGGCCGTCATCGTCGGAATTCTTGGCAGTGGAGCGCTTGTCAGCATGATCGGGTACTACACTCCGTTCATGCTCGCAAGCTCCGTCCTCATGCCTGTCGGCCTCGGCCTGCTCACGACGATTAACCCCTACACCTCACGGGCGAAGATGTTGACCTTCCCTGCAATCTTCGGCCTTGGCGTTGGCATGGGCTTTCAGCAGCCCCTGATGGGTGTTCAGGCCGCGCTTCCCCAGGCCGATATCCCCGCCGGCACCTCAGTCATCGTCTTCGGCCAGGCCTTCGGCGCCGCTATTATTATTGCTGCCGGCGAGACCCTGTTCCAGAACCGTCTGCTGGCAAGCCTGGCTAAGTTTATGGGCATCACTGGCGTCAGCAGTGATGCCCTGCTTGGACAGGGCCCGGAGTCCCTGTCCGCTTTGGTGCCGACGGAGAAGATTCCGCAGCTTATCGAGACGGTGAACGTTGCGTTCACCCAGACCTTTTTCCTCGCGGTGGCCCTGGGCGCCTTGTCCGTGTTCGGGAGCATGTTTATGGGCTGGACATCGGTGAAGCAGCCAAAGAGCGACGAGAGTGTTCTTTCGCCTGTGATCACCGCTCGTGCTAGTCTGAGGGCAGCTCCTTAATTAGCGTCAATTGGTATGGGGTTGTGAGGGATGATGTGTAAGAAGGATTCCGATGCTTGGATCTTTTTCAACGAAAAGTTGTTTCTTTCTGTTTTACGATTCTACGGACTCCTGACGTCTTTCTATCATTTTGAACGCATCATTTAGGGTAAAATGAACTAAGTTGTATCCGACATGCATTAACAAATCATTGCTTGGTTCGGTCCGTCGTTGGACAGGAAATTCCAAGTTGAAGCATGAGTAAACAGATCAAGAAAAGGAAAAGAAAAGAAAGAGACAGAACATTAACAAGATACAAGAGCGCATGATAACTTTCACCACCTCGTGGAATCATCACCTACACAGACGGCACCAAAGCAGGGTCAGACAACAGAATTGAACTTTCTTCAGAAAAAGTGGTTATATTACCTTAGGAATTAATATACCACCATACTGCTGTAACTCTTAAATCATGTTTCTGGTTATCAATTAGCAATTAGTTCATCTCTCATCTTCATATTACACGCACACGTAGAGATACCTGCATCACGACACTAAGAGAGTGGAGCTGTAGCTTCGGACAGAAAAAAAAGCCCTGTACAGCTCAGCTGATAGTTCTTTTTGCTAACACCAAGAGCGGCCTGTAGGAAACCGGGTAGTTGGTGCGGAAGTAGATTATTGTTGGTGGTTCTACACCGCTGTGCCCTTTGGCTGGGCTCGCTGGTCCATCTACCGCTAGTGTGCAGGAAAACCGTGCCCTCGGGCCGGGTGAAAAACATATACCTCTCCTTCGGAACCACCCTCAAAGTCCACATTCTACTAAGAGCGGAAGCAGATATCACCCAAGGGATTCCATGTTGTTGCATAGCCGCAAGACTGTTCTCTCAGATAATTATGAGGCTCAAATCTGAGCAAGAGAGAGGAATCGTTTCCAAAGAGTCAGGGATGGCACCAGCGACGTGGTGGGAGGGAGTCTATTGTGCTTAAAATGATTAATTACACCATGCAGTCTCTGACATATTCCATCCCAGCCTTCACAGCGGTTTCCACAGCACTGGGTGCGAGCAACTGAGCATCTAGAGGATCCGCCTTATCGACTCCAGGTGTGCCAACCGCTTTGACCAGGAGGCCAGCATGTTTCAACACGGAAGCTGGTGCAACCGTCTTGCGCCCCTTTGACTTGCACACATATCGCGTAACCATGACGGCATAGATGGTTCTCCTCAGGCTCGCATCCTGCAACGCCGCAGCCGGCCCACCGGCGAGTTCCACATCAGGGGGTAACGCAGTCCTCGGCTTCAAGAAGTAAGTGACAATAAACAAAGACTTCTCGTCCCAGCAGAGAACACGCGATGACAGGTCGTACGCCTGAAAAGGCCCGATTTCCCTCTTGAAGGTGCACTGAACAGCTGCCAGGAGAGGCACAGCCCCGACCAGGCCGCCAATTAGCCTCCGGGTAAGCAGTTCGGCGCGATTGATGTCGGCGTCGGCGAAAAACGTGCTGTTGGACTTGTGGATGTTGACGTCCAGATCAGACAGCACGGCGCGCGATCGCGTGATGTGGTGTTGGAAGAGACCAGGCCGTGCAGCAAGAGGAGCCTCGGCTGTGGCTGCAGGGGTTGAGGCCGCGCTAGCCCTCTCGGGGACTCCTTTCCGCGACGAGAAAAGTCGAGGGCGAAGGAGACGGTAGAGCGAAGGGAGCAGACGGATGCTGTGGACGAACGGAAGACCCTTGGCGTTGACGACGAGCAAGCAGACTATAACGGCGGAGCCGACGAGCGTAGCCGCACCAGGGGTTGCAGCAGGGAGTCGTTCCATGACGGAGTGGATGGAGGGGGGTGGGACAGTGCAAATCGATGAAGAAAACGGTGCCAGCTGGTGTTGTCGGTTTGTAGGATGCCCCTTGTCGAATTGATGTCAACGCAAGAGCGACAACGAGATCCTTCAAGACATTTTTGCCAGTGCTGGTCGCCAGAATTAAGGGGCAGCGAGGCCGCCAAGCCCTAGTACACGCCCTGGATTTTGGTGGGGCACCATCTTACCCCTGGACGGGCGAATAAGACTAAAGCGCTGCAACCGCAGTAAGCTGCTTACTATGGATGGATCATACCTACCGCAGCGACACCAGCGGCTCGTAACCGCATCCAATGTCAACGTGTTAACTGTTCAATACCTGATGTTCAGGTGTCGTATTGTAATCACAACCCTCGGGGAACTTGTCCGGGGCCGGGGGCTAGGGGGGGGGGGGGGGTGGATCATCTTCTAATAGGTAGATGTGAAGACTTACTAGGAGTCAAGGAAACGGCTCTCCTAGAGCCTCTAGGCCAGGACTGCATTGATCTGTAGACGCTGGGGTGTGATTAATGCACAAGGCTTGCGATCTTCACATACCCTCCTTCCCGACGTTGAGCTCGGTGAGAACGGATATGAGATCAGGGGCCTGATCCTCGACGCGGAAGCAACGGCCCAGTATCGGATCGTTGATTTAGGATCTGAGTAGTTGCAAGGGATCGAGCATTGTGTGCACTTGTATCTCGGTATCACCCCCCTTGGCCTACCCGACTTGGACTCGGTCAGGAATTCACGCGGAACTGGACGTTCAGCAAGGAGCAGCTATTCAACGCCAATACCGTTAGCCCTGTTTTGTCTCAAGACAGGGCTTGAGATCGAGCTGGGGTCGACCGCTACGGCACCCGCCATGTCTGACTTGGTCTCGGTGTGGGCCAACTGATTGCGACCTGGGTGTTGACTAGGACGTGACTTTCCCCACCTCTATGACATGGCACGATGATGCCGATATTGTAATATGTTCGTACCTTGCAACTGATCCATTGAGACAGGGGACTAGAGCTTGGGGGTTGGGGATTCGGGTAGCGGTCCGGTAGATGAAAGGGTGGAGATGGGATTTGGTCAGTCGAGGATGGGCGATTTGGTCTATTGTCGGAGTTCCGTGCTCATAACGCAACGAACGGCTTTCCTTAACAACTAAGGCGAATGAAACGAGGAAAATGGGCGAAGACATGAGAGAAGATACCAGGTCATGGAACCTATGGAACCTGAGAAAGCCCACGGTCTATCAGAGCTGCTAACTAAAGCACGGTGATGTTCTGTTGGGGGTTGGACATAGCACTGTAGCGATGGCCAGGTCTTTGCCTGGAACAGTCTCCCAAGAGCAATGTAAAACAATGGAGAGATAGCGTAACAATCGTGACCAGTTTCGAGTATCCTGCTTGAAGCTACACCAAGGAAAAACCAATAACATGATAAAGATAGTAAAGGACAACGAAGATAGAGCAGCATCTTAAACCTAGCAGCCTCCTCCTGAGCCATCCGCCAGTCAACCCCGAAACAAACTCACATGTACAGCATCGCCCTCTCCAAGTTGCTCTTCTCGTACACATTGTGGTCCTTCACCCTCACAAACTTGCCTCCGTAAATCCCCTGCTGCAGAGCCCTATCGGCTGCCGCTTCCCTCTCCTGGACCTTTGCCTTGTAAGCCTCATACTCTGCGTGCGACAGCGTCGCAAATAAGTACTTGGGGTTAACTCCGATGACCTGCGCTCCCTTCTGGCCAAACCCAAACGATGTCACCGAAAAGGCCTTGACCCCCATGGGGGAACGATACGTCTTTGAGGGAAAGAACAGCAGCTCCCGGCTCTTCAGCTCCTCGTCAATATCATCGGCATTCCGATTCCCTGGAATCAACCCGGTCGCGACCATTTGGAGGCAGCTGTTCATGGCGAATGCGCCCGCGGCACCCTTGCCGTGACCCACCAGGGCCTTTTGGAGGCAGCAAGGTAGCGTGTTGCCGGGCGTCCGGCCCAGGAAGCTCAGCTGCGCCTGCACCACGGCCGTTTCGTTGATGTCGTTCAGCTTGGTGCTCGTGCCATGCAAGCTTGCCACGCTCAGATCGTCCACCGTCAAGCCCCATACCGCAAGGGCACCGCGTAGCGGCGAGATGGACGGGTCGTGCTTCCAGAACTCGTTGCCGTACATGTTCTGCGCGTCGCGGCGGGCGCGGGCGGCGTCGTTGTCGATTTCGAAGCGGCAGCGCTCCGCGTACTCGGCCGGGCTGGGGCGGGAGGCGACGCGATCATCGTCGGTCTGGGGCTTGGAGCTTTGCAGGTTCAGCCACTCGTTGAGCCGGGTTATCTCGGCTTCGCGCTTTTCTTCAATCTGGCGCAGGCGGAGGGCGAGGCGGACGCGGCGGTGGTTGATGTCGAGGAGGGGGCTGTGCAGGCCGCCGTCACGTTTCTCGGAAGCGATGGTAAGAATGCCTTTGCCGGGGGAGGGGACGGAGCGGCCGATGCCGTCTGAAGCCATGTGCGTTAGAGCGACGACACCCCGGATGGGAAGGCCCATATCGATCGCAAGGCGTGCCGTCGTTAGCAGCTGGACACCGCATCCCTCACTCTCGACAAACCCAGCACGGGTTGAGGTGGCGGGCCGGGAAGCTTCCTTTGGCGTACGCCCGGCGGCGGCGTCTTTCGTAGCGTCAATCGTAGCACCCATGTTGGCGAACTCCTGCGCGATTTCCCGTTCCAGGGAGTCTGTTCCTCCCACAAGGACCGCCTTGACCCTGCCACTGACGATCATGTCGTAGCCGGTATCCAGACTCTCGAGGGACGTGGCACACGCACCAACTGGGGTGCGGAGAGGGCCGGACGAGCCGAGCAGCAGCATGTTGATCCAGGCTGCGGTGGTGTTCACAAAAGTCTCGGCGAGAATGTCGCTTTGGACCTGGCGATCCAGGAAACGGCGCTTGTACAGGCTGTCAAGCGACTGGAGACCACCGAGACTAGCTCCCACGGCGTTGCCTATCTCGGACACGTGGATGTAGTTGTACAGTTCGTATGGGTCCGTGATCCCCGCCGAGAGGAGCGCCTCGACGGTAGCTACCAAGGCGTAGAGAGTCACACGATCCACCTGATTGATGATGTCGTCGCTGATGCCGTACCGTTTGGGGTCCCATCCGCTAGGCACCTGAGCCCCGACGATGCTGCGTGACTTAATTGCCTTGGGAATCCAAAGGGTCGTGCCAGCCTTGAGAACCACGGAGCACTGACCGCCCTCGGTCTCGGTGACAACCGCATTGTCGCCGTGCTCCCGCTTCAGGTCCTCGGCGACCTCCGCGGGTACCTCGAACGGACCAAGGTCTTCCACAACCGCAACCTCATGCAGTCTCTGCTCCTGATCCGGCGTGGTGAGGTCGCGGGTTTGTTGCTCGACGATGCGGATGCCGGTGTGCTGAGTGATGTATTCGCCGTACTTGGCCTTGACCTCGACATCCGCGATGGGAGACTTGGTTTCGGCATCGATCCAGCCGCAATAGTGACCCTTGCCGTTGAGCGGACCGGAGTGGTGGTACTTAATGAGGCCCATTAACCACGCTAGTTCCACAAACCCGGAAATGGAAAATGTGTCGGAGCACTCGGCTTCCCAGCGGGTTCTGGCGCTGCCATACGGACCTGAAGGGGAAGATGTTAATCAGGGAAAGGTTCAGCGAATACGCCATCGATGACGGTGCACGTACCAACTTCGCCAAAGCCAACGACGACAACGACACGATCGAGATCCACCATGTCCTGGAGCCGGGCAGCAAGGGGTTGCAACTCGTGATACTCGGGGAGGCTGGCCCTCTCTACCTGGATCCGAGCCTTGGGAGCCAGCGCCCGAGACGACGCAGGCGAGGAGGTAGAAGGATCCTGACCGGACTCGAAAAGCTGCTCTTTGAACAGCGACTGGTTCATATCGCTCCGAAGACTGATCTTATCCTGGATCTGCCGCAGCATGGGCCGCAGGTTAATGGTCGAGGACAGACCGCCGCTCAAATCGGCCATCAGGGGCTCCAGGTCACAGTACGAGGCAGTGCTGGTGTCCATCAAGCCGACGATGTGCCATGCCTGTTTGCGTTTCTGTTAGTGCCTTTCCATGAGTCTTTCGTATGACGGTGAACTCACCATTTCAGCCGCTGAAAAGGTGCGGATGCCCAAGTCGGCCTCGATGCCCGTGGCGAGCAGGTCATTATTGTTCATCAATCCCGTTCCTCTGGTCCAACCGATGACGGTGCCGCACAACGTGAGATACTCGTTCCAGTCCTCAGAATACCACTTGTTCAGCAGCGCCTCCAGGGCCAGCTTGGACTCGGCATACAGCCCGTCCTTCCCGAAGACGCCGTGGTTGGGAGAAAGGGGAAGGATCACGTGGGTTGGATGCGTGGTGATGTGCCTCTCGTCCTTGACTGTCTTGACCCACCCGAGAAGCTTCACCAGGTTGGTCAGCATGACACGATGCGCAAGCTCCGACTTGTCGTCAATCCCATCGATGGCCCTTCCCGCCTCACCAACGGCGGCAAATGGAACGATGTGGTCAAGGTCCCAACCAAGACCGCCCTTGGACTCGTCATCGTAGATGAACCGAACCAGCTTCTGCACGTCTTGGCTGCTGCCGCCGTTGAACGGGACAACTACCAACTGCGACCCTCGAGCTCCGCGCTGGTGGTACAGATCGCGGTAGTAGTTGCACGTTTCTGGAGAGTAGGAGCTCGTTGTTATGATCACCTTAGCCCCAGCAGCGAGACAAAACGAAACGATCTCGGACCCGATGGACCCCTTGCCCGCGCCAGTCACGAGGATGGCCTTGTCGGTGAACGAGATGCCATCGTTGGAGCACTTCTGGAACCACCGGAGGTACCCGTTGGTAATGTCGTGATTTGTGCGCCATCCGCTGTGACCCTTTGTCTTGAGCTGGGGAGTCCACATGCTGCTGGGCACACCGGTCTCGAGGTGCGGCGCGGCGGTAGCGTGGGGCCCATGAATAAAAACGACGTCTTCGGCGATGGAGCTCAAGGGCGATTCGGTCCCGCCCTGAGGGTCGTAGGCAGATGCGAACAGGGAAACGGAGATGGTGGGTGGATGGGTTAAGGAGCCGTAGTAGGATTGCGCATCGGCGAGAGAGCAGGTTTCATCAGCGTCGAGGACGTCGCAAGCACTCGAGAAGCTGATATCCATCGGCCGTGCCATGCGAGGCACTTCCTTGACTGTGGTACGGCCGCGCTGGTCCACCTCAAGGATGGGCACCTTGGAGACCACAGAACATCGGAAGAGAGGTTGCTTGCGTCCTATGGAGGCTTTGCAGTTCTTCTCCAGATCGCGCAACCATTCCAAAGCGGTGTCCCGTCTCGTCGCCTGAACATCTTGCGCCTCGCGAAGCTGCCGCTGAAGGAACTCGACAACCTGAAGAAGCCTGGGGGAAGCCCGGGTGGTGATGAGGTCCATGGACTGCCGGGTCTGGACCAGGAAGTCGTCAAGCTGGCCAATGAGGGCCATGGAAAATAGAGACACGACTTGCTCGACTGCCCAGTTCCACCAGGAGCCGTACCGGCGAGCCTTCTTTGCATCAAACGTAGAACTGATGCCCTGCTCATAGAGGTCGCCGTGCTCGGCGGACCAGGCGTCCAGTCTAGCCTGGAGCTGATCGATGGCGCTCTTGGCTCCTGCCTTCTCGATTGTCGCCTCGTTAACATCACGACCAAGCTGTCTGGCATAGACGCCAAACAAGGCTTCGGCTTGTTGTCTCTGCTCATCCCGGAAAGCCTTGAGTGCCTCCGACGAGACGGCAACAGCGGCGGCCCCCGACGAGCCGGAACCTCCAGGACCGGCCGAAGCCAGGCTAGTCGGGTCAATGCCCACGCTCTTGAGTACGGTGCCGGCGATACCGTCCAGGAATTGATGCAGGTCCTTCTCGCCAGCCAATCTGGCGTCCGGGGGGCAACGGATCATGGCAAGTAGGGCCTTGTCCTGGAGGCCCTGTTTGAAGCCCCAACGACGCTCGAGATACTGCCGCAGAACCGTGACATTGGAGTTCGCGGGCATCTTTCCGGTGATGACCTTGTTGATCAGGGCGTTGGTGAAGGGCCCAAGCTTGGCCCCAGCGCCATTGTCCGCCACCGTGCTGGCAAGCTCCTCCAGGGACATTCCCTCGGGTTGGTCCGGAAGAGACCCCAGCTCCTTTGTGAGGTTTCCGACGATCTCATTTTGAACCGTCGACCGGCCTGTGACCTTATCAGTCTCTCGTAACGGCCTGTGACACTAGACGATTGCACCTACCGCCGCACAGCGACCTCAATGTTTGGTCCTGAGGGATGTCACTCGACCCCTTTGCCAGCCCAAGCCCCACAAGCGTCGTGATTATTTCCTGTGGCGTTACTGGTTTATCTGGGACAGATGCTGCTACTGCCGGTGGCGCGGCATCTGCTGGTGAGATCGGTGCCGGAGGTGGTGGAGCTGAAACGGTCGCTGGAGCAGGGAGGGGCTCCGGCGCGGCGGCGGGAGCCGGGCTGGTCGTGGCGGGAGCAGCCTGCTCCTCGGGAGCATCGTGGTAGATGGCGGGGGCATCTCTGTTGTAGCTGAGGAGCTCTCGCTGCACACCGAGCGCAACGTCCTGGACCTTGTAGTCTGCTTCCACCGTCCTCTTCGCCATGTTGGTTAGTGTTTCTGCCGGCCCAATCTCCACCAGCCTCTCTGTTCCCAACTCCCCGAAGATGGCATCTTGAGTTTTGATCCTGGATTCGGCCCAATCGAATCAGTGAACTGCTCAAGGGAAAGTGGAGAGGGCGCATCTTACCACTGAACAGGAGAGCAGAATTGGTGTCTGGTGTATCAACGGTCCCGTTAGACAGCCATCCGACGCCCCTATACTTCCACCACTCGGCCAAGGATGACGTACGCAAGAAGCTCTGTGAGAAGGATCTGGGTGAGCTGATGCTCAGCGGCAGTGTAGGTATCGGATCTGCCCATCTTGGATGCTCTTCGTCGCTGTCTGGATGCCAGCGCTTGGGAAGCGGGAGCAAGGGACAAACAGGGACAAAGCGAAACAGGTGATCTTTTCAACCAAGGTAATCACGGAAGAAGAAATCGAAATACTTATTTCTCGTCTATCTTTGATCCGATGTCACGCCCAGCCTTCCTTCTGCCATACAGAGGACACAGTAGAGTGGTATCAAACCCTGCGCCCTCCCCGCAACTGCACTTCCGATCCAGTGCACCCAAAGAACGATGCATGCATGTGTCTGCCAGACTCAGACTGATGCGGTCAAGGCGAAGCTTAGCTTGCGTTTCAATCGCGTTGGCAGCCATGACACGTCCGAAATAGTGTATGCTTACGATGTGATCCCTACGCTTACTACATCGCCAGCCATCCCCACAATCGCCTCTTGGTGGAGTAAGCCTGAGCAAGGACATTCACGAAAACCATGCCACACATGAAAAATCATGGCCTGGCGGTCGTACGACACAGAGTGTGGTTTGCTCCCGTTGTTTTGTTCCTGCCATTGTACTCCGTACGTCGAGTGTTGAGCGCAGGAGGTATATGGTCTCCTCTTAAGACCCACGAGACACCAGTCTTGGGCAGTAGATGCCTTCGAACAGGATTGTGTCTTGAATCTTGCCCAATCCATCCGCTGAAAATCCATTGGCACTCGGGTATAGCAATCTCAAGAAAATGGACTGGGTGTCCTTCTGTCGACCAGCCACACTGGCTGTTGTTGGCCTTGCTGCACTGGTCGTGGTGGTATGTTGCATCTGGTATCTTCAACCCCCTTGCCGCATGTTAACATTGTTTCTTCGTCATCAGGCCCTTGCCAAAGCAGTATACCTAGCATTTTTCCATCCGCTCGCAAAATATCCGGGGCCCTGGCTTGCCAAGTTCACCAACGCTTATGCTGCCTATCATGGCTGGAAAGGGGACATTCACCTTGACATGTGGCGATGCCATCAGAAATATGGTAGGGACAAAGCCCTAAGACCACACTTTGGTGGAGGGTCGTGAAGCAATCATGGCTAACGAAATTCCCCTAGGCGATCACGTCCGGTACGGGCCAAACCGGCTCATCTTCAACACTGCCGCAGCTCTTCGGGACATTTACAGTGTTGGCTCCGTGTCCAAGGTCATCAAGGCCACCGCTTATGAGCCTCTTGTCCATCGGGCACCCAACACCCTGACCATCAGAGGGGGCAAGGATCATGCCCGCCGGCGTCGCATCATGGCCCAGGGGGTTTCAGAGAAGGCACAACGCGGTTATGAGCAGCGCATCACTGGGCACATTGCCAAGTTCTGCGATGCCATGTTTGGCACTGCCGAAAAGCTGGGGCCTGAGAGGTGGAGCGAGCCAAAGGACATGTCCAAGTGGTGTAAGTGAACTCTACACATCGTGTCGCTCAGTTGTCGGCGAGGGGATTGACTTACACGAGGTTATCTCGGCAGGCTACTATCTCTCGTTTGATATCATGGCAGACGTTGTCTTCGGAGCGCACTACAACCTTCTTGAGGAAGAGCGCTTCCGCTACGTCATCGAGTGCATCGACAAATCCAACACCCGCATGTCCTGCCTGATCCAATGGCCCGAATTTGCCCGGTTAAAGATTGACAAGTACATCTTCCGGGAGGCCATTGTAGCGCGGAATCGCTTCATCAAGTTTGTTTCCCGGGTTGTCGGCGACCGGCTGGGCAAGTTCAAAAGCGCGTTCCCGGACAAGGTGACGGCCGGGCCGCCGGATGTCTTTGCCAACCTGGCCGCCGCCAAAGACCCAGAGACGGGGGAGGGCTTCTCGTTGAACGAAATTGCCGCCGAGAGCACCACCCTGATCGTGGCCGGTGCCGACACGTCATCGGTTGCCTTCGGCGCCATTCTCTTCTACCTGGCCGACAACAAGGAGGCTTACGACAAGGCCGCGGCCGAGGTGCGCAGCAAGTTCCGATCGCGCGACGAGATCGTCATGGGCCCCGCGCTTGCTTCTTGCAGTTATCTTTACGCGTGCATTAACGAGGCGCTGCGCATGTCGCCTCCCGTTGGCCTGGCCCTGTGGCGCGAGGTGGCGGCTGACACGCTCCTCATCGACGGTGAGCCCATCAGCCGAGGTACCGATGTGGGCGTGCCGCTCTACTCGATTCACCACGACCCCAAGTACTACAAGAACCCGTTCGAGTATCGTCCTGAACGTTGGCTGGAGGATGATGGGACTGGAAGTGTGGAGCGTGCGCGGTCTGTCTTCAACCCCTTTTCCGTGGGCATGCGCAGCTGTCTCGGCAAGAGCATCGCCACGACCGAGATGGCCCTGACGGCGGCCACGGTGTTGTTTACTGGTGACTTCAAGTTTGCCGATGGCGAACAGGCTTTGGTCGGCCGCGGCCGGCCTGATGGAGAATTCGGACGTCATCGGCCCAATGAGTACCAGCTCCGGGATCACATCACCGGCCAAAAGGACGGGCCTATCTTGCAGTTCATGCCCAGGAAGATTGGCCAGCTTGACAGCAACTAGCAGAGGAGCAGGAGGCATACAAATGAGGCATTTTTGCTCACGTTACTTCTAAAGAATCGGAATTTACCAGGGAGTGTATATGAAATCATACTACGCAGTACACTAGTTCGCCTCATTTTTGTGTATGCGTGAATCTCAGTGCCCGATGAATCAGAGCGTCATCCACGTGCTGCCATGCTGGAGCTGCGAGGCTTTGGCAACGAAACAATTAAATGGGCATGAGTAAGCAACCTCACAAGCCGTGTCCCCTGTCAAAAACATGACTTTTCTCGTGAGTGGGGAGTAATTAAGGACTGCTTACTATGGACCCAGGGCTAGTTTGCAGTAAAGATAAGCTGCACTTCATCCAGCCATGGACCAGGACGGAGGGCCTCGTCAAGTGTTCTGATTCTGATGACTCCATCATGTTGTGTCAAGCGCCTTAGTAATCATTGCTCGTACGGGTGAGGTTGGCAGAACAAGACTTTGGTTCTGTAGACAATAGAAGATCTTAGCCTAGGCGCCATTACGTCGAGCATCTGCATTCTTCATATGAATCTGAGCACATTGGATGCCCTGCACAATTACACTCCCTCCCCATATCCCACCATCCCACCGGTACTCTGTTTCCCCACAACACTCACACAATGGCTGCTCCAGCACCCCGGAAAGACATCGGCAAGTTGCTCTGCTTCCTCTTGCATTCCCTAGTACTAACCTGTCCGCACCAGACTGGTCCCAGCTCGGTCTAGGCTTCGACCTCACCGTGAACGGCCACATCGAAGTTCGCCACTATCAGAGCACAAAACAATGGACCTCCCCGGCCCTCATCGCCAACCCTAACATCTCCATCAGCGGCCTCTCCCCGGCTCTCAACTACGGCCAGCAGTGCTACGAAGGCCTAAAGGCCCTCCGAAGCCCCAACAACACCATCTCCATCTTCCGCCCGGACTTCCACTGGTCCCGCCTCTGCCGCTCCGCCGAAGCCCTGTGCCTCCCACCTCCGCCGAAGGGGCTGTTCCTGGAGTGCCTCCGCCGCGCCGTCGCTGCCAACGCAGAGTTCGTGCCCCCCGCCGATAGCGACGCGTATCTGTACATCCGGCCCGTCCTGTTCGGCGCGTCGACGCGGCTGGCGCTGGCCCCGCCGGAGGAGGTCATCCTGGCGGTGTACGTCCAGCCGGCGCGCCCGTATCACGGGTCGGAGGCGGTGGATGGGCTCGTGCTCGAGGACTTTGATCGTGCTGCGCCAAGGGGGATGGGCGGGTACAAGGTCGGTGGGAACTATGCGCCTGTGTGGCGGCACGCCGCAAAGGCGAAGGAGATGGGATATGGCATCACACTGCACCTTGACAGCGCGACGAGGACGTTGGTGGAGGAGTTCTCCACCAGCGGGTTCCTGGGTCACAAGACGGTGGACGGGAGGGATATTCTCGTCGTGCCCAAGGCTGGGGGCGCGATTGCGAGCACGACGAGCGACAGCATGGTGAGGCTTGCCGAGAGGGAAGGGTGGGTGGTGGAGAGAGCCGAGGTGCCGTTTTCCTCGCTCAGCGGGTTGGATGAGGTTGTGGCTGTTGGCACCGCCGCCGCGGCTGTGCCGGTTCGCAGCATTACGCGGCTATCGACCAACGAGAAATACGAGTTCTTGGGCTCTGATGGGGGGAGCGGCAAGCTCATGGGGCTTGCACGGCTGATGATGCAGATTCAGCGGGGAAAGAGTTCAGATACCGAGGGATGGTGCTGGGAAGTCACTGGTTTCGTGCCACCAACCCCTGCGCTGGGGCCCTTCTCAATGTTGGGCGGTCTTGCGCAAATGGTGTTTGGACGCGGCACGAAGGTCTCCGCTGCGGCGTAGGAGGGCAGCAAGGCCAGGATACGATTCAGGGGCGTTGGTGGACGGGATGGTTCGCAGTCAGCAAGTTTCAAGGGCTTTGAGCAAGTGTCCGTAACGCCTTTTACTTCTATGATTGGTGCAATCCTAGCCAAGATGGTCTCATCAAAACGCTTACTATTGTTGACTCGTTTACTGTGTAAGTGTCGCGCCAACAGCATCGGGTATTTCCGTCGAGCGAAAATTGGGTCGTCAATTAACGGTCTGTGTTCCTTGCTCCGAGTTCAGCTGGCAAATCATCTTGGTCCCTGCGTCTGTACAACTGAAAAGGCGCTGCGTTGAAGTGGCTGCGAGACTAGGTAGCATTAGGATCACTACCCTGCGCATCATCAAAAAGTCAGTTCAGCATTCCCACCTACTGTTGTCATGGGGAATACAGGGTGTAGATGTCTCCAGTTAGGTAGGTCGTCGGAAAGACATCCCGAATTCACGACATGCGTGGATCCTCCTGGCTGCACACACCCTTCCACCTGACAAGCCGGTCGTTAATTAGACCGAAGACGGCCTCTAGAAACCACGGATTAATCCGCCCTGCATTCCTTGCAGCGGCTGCTTGACCGCCTATTCCGTGACAGAGTCGCATCAGGAATAGTTGGGGAACCGGCCGTCGAACTCCTGAGTGTTCCAAAGATGTTACAAGCCAGGTCAAGGACAGGCGGAGCGTGATGCGTGGCGTTCCTCTGAAACCATGATTGGGTGTTGACCAGCGCCTCAACCATTCCGTCCAGGATTTGCAGTTTCGCTGCGGGGCGCGGAAGGCCGCGGCTGGGAGGGGTTCAGAACAAATTGTGGCTAAAGAGGGAGAGAACTGGGGATTTTCCTTGGGCTCAGTTGTTTTGTGCCCTTCTTCGCCTGAGGGGTAAAAAGACAGGTACCGACATCGCCGACCTCGCCAAACCAGCCGTGCAGTCTACCAGTTAAAGTTTACCTGTACCCATCAATGAACCATGTACCCAAAATGTCTGGAAATAGAAGTGTGCACCTGAAGCGTCCCTGCACACCATAGCTGCAGACTCTCAAGGGAGTCCATCATTGTCTTCATGATGCCTCCTCTTGTGTCGCTTGGCCTCCCGCTTGGCCTCCTTCTTGGCCTCTTTCTCCGCGCGCTTCGCTTCCTTCTTCTGTCGCTTGATGGCCTTTTTCTCCTTTCTCGACGGGAACTCGCTCTCGTGGCCAACCAGGAACCGACCCGGGTGCCAGATGGCGATGATGAGGAGTGCAACCATCATGGGAAAGCAATCGAGGGCGTAGGTGTACTCTTCGTGGAACGGGATGGGGTTCTCGGCGGGGTCAACGCCACCTGTGAATTCAACAAGTCGGAAGATGATCCGAACCTTTTTGTCGAACGTTAGACATGATCGAAAAAGAAACCGGGGCAGAAAATCGCTTACCGTGATGCACGCAAGGACGCCGTACTGCGAGTACAGCAGCGGCCGCCAGCTTGTCCGTCGGTTGCGGTCCTGGCCGCTGGCTTCCGCATGGCTGCAGCGTCTTTGGAACGCATACATGAGACCGGAGAAGACAACAATGAAGAACTGCTGAAGCCCCATGCCGCTGAGGTAGATGTTCAATCCCACCCTGATGATCTCGGCGCTGGACGTCGGGTTGGCCATGATACCGCCGACGCCTTGGACGATGAAGCAGATGATGTCGGCCAGGACAAACCATTTGGCGATGGCCGTCGCCGGGAGACCAACGACCTTGCCCTCGGGATGCCAGTACAGAACCATGCGGGCAAACGTCATGTACGCAAAGGCGTTGATCCACAGCGGGGCGAGCAGAAAGAGCACGTTCCAAACAGTTGCATAGGCGATCTGCTGTTGGTCCTTCGCACCGGCCGCGTGGATTGCGAACGCGATGGTCTCCCAAAGGGCGCCCATGAGCAAAACCCAGCAGTATTTCTAATGTTAGGGTGATGGGACAGCGCGGCATGCGTTAGAGCGGGACTGTTGCCAGCAATATGTGGGAGCAGGATTGGACACCCGAACGAACCTTTCTGAAAGCAAAGGCCTGGACGACGTGGATCCCGGTGAAGAGGCCAAAGATGACGGCTGTCGCGACGGCGGGGGCAAACTGAGGATCGTAGTTGTAGTACGAGTTGCACGCATCCAGCGGCACGTTTCCATTCGGACCAGGCTCCGCCCAGCAGTCTTTGTTGTCCTCCTCCCAGTCATTCCAGTCGCCCCAGTCGCCCCAGTCGCCCCAGTCACCTCCCCAGTCGTCATCGCGGCGGGCTAGCCGACTGGCGGTCCTCGTGAGGAGTGTGTGTGGCAGCATGTTGGGGGAAGGAAGGCGAAGAAAGTCAGCGCTGGATGAGGTGAGATGCGTGCAGAAGAGGAAAAGCGTCCGAGCTGGCTGAGAAGGCAAAACGGTCGTGGGCGTCAAAAGCTCTTTAGAATAGGCGAGGAGAGCGTGGTCGGCCGGGCTTGCTAACAGTCGACGATGGCGGAGAGGTGATGACCTGCGAGGAGCCGAGAAATAAAGATACAGGTTTCGGAGAAGAGGACTTGGGAATAGTGTGGTTCAATAATAAGTGTATGAACTGCGCCAGGCATTCATATGAGGCTTGGATTGGTTACGCAACGCAGGCGCTCTTCATGTTGGCAGAAGATAGAGAGACACATGTGCCATGCGTGGCGCGGTAGTGTGGCCCAAAAGCCAACAGCCCTCCTTCACAGGCTTCGAGGGATAAGCCCCAGCCATAGACACGCAAGTAGCAACAGTGGCAGAGAGAAGTCTAAATGCCCAATCGTATGCGGGCGGTTAGAAACATGCTCATCAGTCAACCAACGGCTGGCTCACAAGGGCTCTGATTGGAGGCCGAGACGACTGCCGCTCAGATCCCAGGCCGTCGGAATTATGCGGTCCACGCAACAAGCCACCACAAGCTACCAGCGTAGCAACAGCCAGACCGACCGCTGCCATACAATGGTAGCATGCGTTTCATTTGTTCTTGCATCATTGCTTCTTCCGGGATAGGCACCATCTCGCTTCGAACCGACGCCCACATCTCTGCTGCGTTTTGACAGCGGCTTGTCGCACTGCCACAATACTACCGGGCGAGAGGAGGGAAAGATGACAGACCACCAAACCCAACCCCTTACTGTGCAGGAGATGGACCCCATGGCGAGGCCGCGGTACCAAAAAAATAGTAAGCCGGACTTCTCCACAGCTACCTGATCCAACGCTCCCGCGTGGTCGGCGATGTCACGGTAACATGACACACCGACGTAGCAGGATCACCGCTGCTTGTTCCCTAATTGATGTACTTTCCATTGTCCTTCACTGACTCGGGGACCTCAAACATCTACAGCTGTTGTTGATTTCCATCCGACTCATTGGGTTCGAAGAAAGAAAAACAAAGTGAGAAAAGAACGGAAAAAAAGAGAACAAAAGAGAAAGAAGAGAAATAAAAGGAGAAAAAGAAAGAACGAAAGAGAAACACAGAGAAAATAAGATAGAAAAAGGAAAAAAAGAAGAAAAAAGAAAGGAAAAGAAAAGAAAATGAAATGAAATAAAAGCAACTGATGGTTGTATCGTTGATTCTGAGTATGAACCACATGAGCCTTCGCTGGCGGCGACAGGCGGTCACCAGGGTGTTTCGTCGACGGTCGCTTTCACCTTGTTTACACCCGACTCAAGAGGGGCTGATGCATCTGGCCATGGCATCATGGCCAGCGTTTCGCTCGCGATGATACGTTGCGGCCCCATTGCGCGACGTCGTTATTCGCGGGGGAGTTCTGGAAACCATCACCCAATACCGAGCACTTTCAATGTCACACTACGACCTCGCGGCCCCATTCACAGTCGGGAGAATTGGGCCGTCTTACATGTAACCGTTTACGGTACTGTGACAACTTTGTATCGAACAGTTACGGATCTAAGATGGCGTGGCTCTAGAGATGCACCAGCGTTGTAGCATACGCAAAGACCCCTGAATGCAGCGCTTCTTAGCTTGGATTCGGGACTGCAGCCCCGGCTGAACGAACAAAGATCTAGGTACGGAGTGATGCTATCGGAGTGAGAAACCGAAGCGGTGCATCGGTTAGGTAGCAGATAGCTTGGGACAGCCGAGCTTGGCCGGTTGATTGTGTTCTATGGTACAGGAGGATCTGGTGATGGCAGGCCATGGAGGGGCATCCATCCATTCTCATCGTCTTTAAGGTTTGCCCCTCCGCCAGCGTTGGACGTCTGCTTTCCTATTAAATTGGCCGCCCGCTCTGTGTACCACATGGTTGGTGCTGCGCAATTGTCCATGTGTCAGTACATGATCACTACGTGACGTCTTTACAAAACTCGCACGACCTAGCCCCAGCAATGGCAACCACCCGCACGGCTTCTCCCGGCAAGTCGCCGTCCCCCCAGCCCCGGGCTCGTCAACACTCCAACCGTGAGCAGACGGTTGCGTATGCGGACCTCATGGTGAGCCCAGACGAGGACTGGAGAAATCTCCCGAACGCAGCCGAGCGGAGAAAGATCCAGAACCGGTTGGCACAGAGGGCCTATCGTGAGTTGCTGCTCCAGCACCCCCCCCCCCCCCCCCCCCACAGCTTTGGGCAATACCTAGCCAGGCGGTCCGAACGTTCATTCGTTGCTAACCAGCTACAGGGAGGAGCCTTAGAGAGCGGAACGAAGAAATCAAGCGGCTAAGGAAGAAGGTGGAAGAGCTTGAGGAAAAGGGAGCGCAGAATGAGCTGTGCAGCCCTCCCGGCGAGCCCGATTCCAACGCCGCCCCGAGCCTGACGATCTCGACAGGCTCGTCGACGTATGCGGATACGGTTCACTCTGCCACCTCTGTCACATCGACGTCGGACTGGATGGGCGACTACCTCGGCGTCTGGCCACACACTCCGCTATCAGACTCCTCCCACAACCAAGTGGATGCCTTTGGCGCGGAGTTCGGCATGGATGCGGCCACCGCAGACCGCATGCTCCACTCCATCCCCGAGCCCGCTGGCATGGACCACCCAGGGTCCGCCGCCGAAGCAGCTCTTCCTGCTGCGGTCATGTCGCCGTTCAGTCCATACGGGAAGTCGGACAGCAACAACAACAACAACCCGAGCCACAGCAGCGGCAGCGGCACCATCGGCGCTACCAACAGCACGCTCGGCGGCCACGACATGTTCGCCTTCCATCAACCCCTCAACCTGGGCGCGGGGGACTTCACCATGTGCGCCAGCCGGCAACATCGACTGTCCCCGGCGGCCACCCCCCGCCTAAGCCCGTGCGGCAGCACCGTTCACGGAGCCAAGCGTCACGACACGTTCCACTCCTACCCCACCCCACCGCCCTCGCACTGCTGCGGGTGCTCCTCCTCGCCCACCTCCGCATCCAAAGAACAACATGGACGGTGCGTGATACGGCCTCTCGATGCGGAGTCGCTGTACATGCAAGGGCTGGTGGTGGAACCGTCTGACGGCGGTGATGCGGTCACCATCCGGCTTCCCGCTCCAATCGTCGGAGATGGGAAGGCCACCGTGGTGGCGTTTATGATTCAACGAGGGGGGACTTTGGGGAACAACACTAGCGGTAACAACACGAGTCACTAATGTCCATCGTGGGCGCTCCTCTTCCTTTCCTTGGTGCTTTTCTTTTTTTTTTTTTATCTGTTTCTTTACTGGTGGCTTTGCGATGATACCTCAAGACATCGGTAGAAGTCCTTGCATGGAATGGATGGGAAAACGGTTTGGTTGGCGGCGGCAGAATCGCCATTTTGAAGGTTCAAACCTGTGCATACGGAGTTACGGCTAGGGGGCAGAGGAATGGTTGTTTCGCTTTTTTTTTTTTTTTTTTTTTTTCCTTTTTTTGTCGTGTAAATAGTTGGCTTCCGTTGAATGACATAGATGTAACAATGAATTTCTCAACGGCTCAATTGCACTGGACAGAATCCCGCAGCTGGAATGTCGGGCCCCATTCAGAGACAGCTAAACTGTCGAGGGACGTCGGCGTCGTGACAAGCCTGGCATCTGCACCGACGCGGTTGCAAAAAGGTAACCCCAGATTTTCCCCGTTTGCGCCCTTGTAGATGCCGCTCAGCCCCGCCAGCGATCTCAGCCACGTCAAGGTACCCACCCATCCAGGGGGGGATGAAGGGCGCGCCAGATCGTCGCCGCCCCCTTCCCCCCACACTATGTACAACCACCACCCACCAACACCAAACGCCTTCTCAATCACACCACACACTACCACCCTGACACCGATAAATTGATCGTATGTTTCGGCAATATGAGCCTACTTCATGCGCTATATCATCAAAAAAAAAAAAAAAAACTTTGAGAGTTGCCCTGTGACGTTGTGAAGAAAAGCCACAACCCAAGAAGAGAGTGAACGAGCGCGCGCGAGAGACGGAGAGAAAGAGACGGAGGGAGAGAAAGTGAACGTGAAAGAGGAAAAGGCGGAAGATTGAAAATCGATAACAGTGGGGTCGGATCAGGACTACCGTACCACCTACTAGTAGTGTCGGATGCTGTGCAAGTAAACCAAGTGGAAGCCAGTTCCGCGCCGTGCGGCAACAAAAGTCCCGACGACGGTAACTGACGGTTTTTTGCGCGGAACTTTGCCAATGAACAAGCTTCTTCCCGCTAGACTAGTGCTTACAACAGCGATCCCAACGCCGCGGCCCGCACCTTTAGGCGCGTTCGCATCGGGAGGGTCGGGCAGTGTGGGATGCTTCACCCCCTCGCAGGAGCTTCGACACCCTCTGCTGCGAGCCTCGCTGTTCGGTGAACGAAGATGGGTTGCGACTCGCGAGGACCCCAAATAAAAATCGGTTGATGTCTTGTGTCTTAGCGCGAGCTCCCATTGTTTGTTGGCCTTTCGTTGGCTGCTCTTGGCTCGAGTAGGACGCAGTGCAACGCTGACCGTAGCCAAGTCTGCGGGCTCCAGGCCCCGGGCGGTGGGGTTCCGATAGCCGAACACAGGTGTGTGTGTGTACGGCGTAGTAAACATGTGGCTGAGCATCGTTGCAAATGGGGACGGGGAATCAAACCGTCCGTCCTGCTTACTACGCCGGTCTACAAGACGTCTACCCCCCTTGCCGATGGCCGGCTGTCACGTTCCGCGAAAGCTAGGGCCGCCTTCATGCTTAGCTCAGCTCCACGACAACTCCACTTGGGGGTTTGGAGATGATGAGGAAAAGGAGACCAAGTTTCAATTCCTCGGCTTACTGTTCATCAACAAGCACCTGAAAGAGTCGAGTTGCTTACAGTGTCAAACTGCTGCACATCAAGACGCATGGAGGTAAGGCAATGACGCTCTGCTAGCTGGGTTATGTCGCTGCTGTGTAAGGCGTAGTCAGTGAACCATGGACGATGATATGGAGAAGAGTGAAGTTGTAGGTGAAAAATGCATCCTACCGGTGTTCAGCTTAATACTAGGTAGACGGTGGCTTGGGGGCGTTGTACTACTTCTCTATAATTCAAGATTCTTGGTTACCTTCTCGAATGCTGTCTCTGGTTTCATGGGCTATTGCAGCAACACAGTTGATCGTCTTCATCGTGACCCCCTCACCTCGACGGACACGAGACCCAGCAAGACAGCAAAGTATACCTGACCACAACGTCCCGGCCACCTCCGTTCAGCATCAACCTCTCGGCCTGCCGGCTCACTCCACTGTCGGCGATATGGAACCCTCTACTCAGTCGGCCCTGCTGCAGGCCTGCGCCGCGGGCAAGGCTCAGCTTCACGGCCTCTTCGGCGGCCAGGGAAACAACAGGCATTACTTGGACGAGATCCGGACCGTGTGGGAGACCTATGAGCCTCTGATCCACGACCTAATCGCATCGTTGAGCACTGTTTTAGACACACTCAGTCGGGACGAACGGGTCTCAGACCAGTATCCTGATGGCCTCGACGTGGTCCGCTGGCTCCAGGACCAGGAATCGGTCCCAGATGACGACTATCTTATCAGCGCGCCTGTCAGCTTCCCTTTGATCGGGCTGCTTCAGCTGGCCCAGATTCAGGGCATTTGCAAAACTTTGGGCGTGGGCCCTGAGGAGTTTCCCCAGCTGTTTGGGAGCCTGGCCGGGCATTCTCAAGGGGTTGTGACCGCTGCGGCCGTTGCTACCGCCTCCAGCTGGTCCAGCTTTGCAGAAGCCGCGGTCAAGGCCGTTACGATATTGTTCTGGGTTGGCGCTCGGTGCCAGCAGGCTTGGAGGCAAGACACGGTGTCTGAAGAGATGGCGAAGGAGCTGGAGTTGAACGGCCACGGCAAGGCTTCTCCAATGCTATCTGTCTCGAACATCCAGCAAAGACAACTCCAAACTGCTCTTGACACCTTGAATCGCCGCATTCCGCAGCAAAATCAGGTGTCCATATCGCTGGAGAACTCAACCACCAGTTTTGTCGTCAGTGGTCCTGAACGTACCCTCGCGGCTCTGGTTCAGACGCTTAACGCGCCGTCAGCCGTGGCCTCGGGGCCCCAGGGGCGTGTGCCGTTCTCCCAACGGAAGCCTTCGCCATCAGCAAGGTTTCTTCCAATCACGATTCCCTGCCATGGCAGTTTTCTCGACGCAGCCCTGCCGCTCATCGACAGCGACCTGGGTCCTGCATGCGCCATCCGAGCCAACGAGCTCAGGTTGCCCGTGAACCGGACACGCGACGGTGCGCATCTGGGGACGCTGGGGCAGGTAGGAGACGAGAGCAGCAGTGACGACACCAACCTCACCCCGGCCCTGGTCCGTTTGATCACTTCAAAGCCGGTGCAATGGACCGAGGTGGACTTCGCCAACGCAACCCACATCATCGACTTTGGTCCCGGCGGGACAAGCGGCGTAGGAGCAATCACTCATCGCAACCTTGTCGGTTCTGGAGCCCGCGTGCTTATCGCCGGGAAGACGGGGCGCAACGACATGCCCGACAAAGCCGGCCTCGGCTCCCTCTCCGAGCTCCTCTCTCCCGACCCCTCGCACCTCGCTTGGGGCCCCAACTTCTCCTCCGACCACCGGCCCTCCCTCACCCATACCGCATCTGGAGTCACAATCGACTCCAAGCTCGCCCGCATCCTGGGTCTGCCCCCCATCATGGTCGCCGGAATGACCCCCACCACCACCCGTCCCTCCTTCGTCGCCGCCATCATGAACGCAGGGTACCACGTCGAGTTTGCGGCAGGCGGCTACCATTCCCCCTCCGCTCTCCGCTCGGCCCTTGAGCAGCTCCGCTCCCTCATCCCCCCCGGTCGGGGTATCACCATCAACGTCATCTACGCGGCGCCCAAATCCATCGCATGGCAAATCCCCTTTATCCGCTCCCTCCGCGACGAGGGGTTCCCCATCACAGGCCTGACCGTCGGCGGCGGAGTGCCAACGCCAGACGTTGCGGAGGAGTATATCACCACGCTGGGGCTGGAGCACATATCCTTCAAGCCAGGCACGGCGGCAGCGATGCGGCAGGTGGCCGAGATTGCGCGCAGGAATCCGGACTTTCCCGTCATTCTGCAGTGGACCGGCGGCCGCGGCGGCGGCCACCACTCCGCCGAGGACATGTACGCGCCCTTGCTCGAAACCTACGCCGAGCTGCGCGCCTGTCCCAACCTCATCCTCGTCGCCGGCTCCGGGCTCGGGTCGGCGGAAGATGTCGTCCCCTTCCTCACCGGAACCTGGAGCACCGAGCGTGGGCACAGGTGCCGCATGCCGCTGGACGGTGCGCTGCTAGGGAGCAGGGTGATGGCCTGCGCCGAAGCGTTCACCTCCCCCGAGGCGAAGAGGCTGATTGCGGCCGCGCCAGGGGTGGGCGATGAGGCGTGGGAGGGCACGTACCGAGGCCCGACGGGTGGTGTCATGTCCATTGTCAGCGAGATGGGCGAGCCGATTCACGTCATTGCCACGAGGGGGGCAAAGCTATGGAAGGAGATGGATGAGCTGGTGTTTAAGCTGGATAGGAAGAAGAGGCCTGAGGTTTTGGAGCGACACAAAGCCTACATCATTGAGAGGCTGAACAAGGATTTCCAGCGTCCGTGGTTCGGGAGGAGGGCGGATGGAACGCCGTGCGACGTCTCAGACATGACATACGAGCAAGTTGCCAGGAGGCTGGTGGAGCTCGTGGTTGTGGGCGGGAAGAGGTGGATCGACGACAGCTACGTCGGCCTGGTGGCGGCGTTCCTGACGCGCATTGAACAGCGGTTCCGGGCCGAAGCTGGCAACGAAGCCAACGCGCAGGCCGTCACATCGGAGGCGGCTTGCCGGAAGAATCCCCTCGCTCTGCTGACGGAGGTGTTCCAGCGGTCACCCCTCGCCGCGACGACGCGGGTTATGTACGAGGACGTCGACTACTTCTATCAGCTCTGCCGGAAGGCGGGCCAGAAGCCAGTCCCCTTCGTCCCGGCTCTTGACGAGAACTTTGAGACGTGGTTCAAGAAGGACTCGTTGTGGCAGTCGGAGGATATCGACGCTGTTGTGGACCGCGATGCGGAGCGGACCTTGATCCTGCACGGTCCTGTCGCCGCTCGCCACACCTGCAAGGTCGACGAGCCTGTCGCCGAGGTCCTGGATGGGATTCATAGCGGGATCATCAATCACCTCAAGGCCGGCCTGGGCAGTGGAGATGACATCGAAACCTCTCTGCCCTACGAAGAGCTGCTCTGGCCACATCAACATCGGGACACCCTCTTCTCCGGTCAGGAGGGCGGCCTTGTGCAGCTTGCGGGCCTCTCGACTGACGAAATCCACCGGGTGCTCACCCAGGCAGGGCCAGCTCCTTCGCCATGGAGAATGGCTCTGCTTGGATCCAACCTCGTCGTTCGCGGCAATGACCTCGTCGAGAACCCCGTCCGGAACCTGATCACGGTCGCCTCAGCTCACGCTGCAGACATCCAGATGGACTCGGTCACCTTAGTCGACGAGACCAACCACAAGCTCTTGCAGATCACAAAGCAGGAAAACGAAATCCACGTCCTGGTCTTCACCCACGTCACCAACGGCGAGCAGCCCATCTCGCTGGCGCTCGAATTTGAGTACCGGCCCAGCACTCCGTACGCACCAATCTGGGAGTTGACCAAAGACCGGAACGAGCGCATCGCCAACATGTACCGGCAGCTCTGGCAAAGCCAGGCAGCCCCGTCGCTCTCCTACGAAGGCAGCTTCACCGTCGACGCAGCTCGCGTCCGCGCCTTCAACCGCGCCATCGGCTACACCAAACCCCACCAACAGGACAAGGTCCCAATAGACTTTGCGATCGTCATTTGCTGGTCGCCGATTTGCAAGGCGCTCTTGCAAGACCCCATCCAGGGGGACGTGCTCAACCTGGTCCACCTCTCCAACACGTTCGAGGCCGGGGATGAGCAAGCAAGCGGGGAGCCTATTCTCAAGATGGGTGACGAGTTGACCACTCTAGCCTACGTCAAGTCTGTCATCATCGAGAGTTCCGGGAAGGTGGTCCAGATCGCTTGCGAGGTTCGGCGCGCCGGTGCTTTGGTCGTGACCGTGTGCTCATCGTTCCTCTTCCGAGGAGAGTATAACGACTTCTCCTCTACCTTCTCGCACGTGGTCGAACCTCGTATCGAGCTCGACATCCGGAACGAAACCGACATTGCCATCCTCGACAGCAAGCCGTGGTTCCGTCTTGACAATCGCAACCAGCTCGACCACCTTGACCTCACCAACCTCACGCTGGAATTCCACCTCGAAACCGTGACCCGTTGGCGCGACAGGACAAGCTACGCCAGCCTGGACACCACCGGCAAAGCCTACATTCGCTCCGAGACGGGAGATCTCACCCCCATCGGCACTGTCGACTACCACGACTCCAACCGCCGCGAGAATCCCGTTCTCTCCTATCTCCAGCGCCGCGGACGCGTGATCAGCACCCAACAGAATCATCCCCTGCGCACTCCCGGCTCCCCTGAGCACAAATATTCCATCCAGATCCCCCCCTCCAACGAAGCGTACTCGCGCGCCTCGGGCGACTTCAACCCGATCCACACCTCCCCGCTGTTTGCGCGCCTGATCTCCCTGCCAGGCACCATCACGCACGGCATGTACTGCTCTGCCGTCGTGCGGCAGGTCCTCGAGAAGCACGCCGCGGGCCGCGACCCGGACCGCATCCGGAAGTATTCCGTCTCCTTCGTCGGCATGGTCCTGCCCAACGACGTGCTGGAGGTATCGCTCTGCCACTCCGGAATGCAGGCCGGCCTCAGGGTGTTTGACATCACCGTGACCAACACGCAAACCAGCGCGAAGGTGCTCACCGGCTCAGCGCTGGTCGCGCCACCCCCCACGGCGGTGATCTTCACCGGCCAGGGGAGCCAGGAAAAGGGCATGGGCATGAAGCTGTACGAGTCGTCCCCCGTGGCGAGGGCCATTTGGGACCGCGCCGAGGCGCACTTCCAGTCTCAACTGGGCGTGAGCATCCTGGACATCGTCCGGAACAACCCCAAGGAGATCAAGGTCCACTTCGGTGGCGTCAAGGGCCGCATGCTGAGGCAGAACTATCTGTCCATGTGCCAGTACGAGGAGTCGCAGGGTGGCACGATGCACCGCCGGCCGCTGTTCCCAACCGTGACGCCGTCGACGCCGTCGTATACGCACTCGTCGCCAAACGGGTTGTTGTTCTCGACGCAGTTTGCCCAGCCGGCCTTGACGATTATGGAGCTGGCGGCGTTCAAGGACATGGAGAGCAGGGGGCTGGTTGATCCCTCCGGGTGCACGTTTGCGGGGCATTCGCTGGGGGAGTACGCGGCGCTGCTGTCAACTTCGGGCGTGATGACGTTGGAGAACTTGTTGAATACGGTGTTCTGCCGCGGCATGACTATGCAAGACGCCGTTGAGAGGGACGAGAATGGGCGCAGTGGGTACGCGATGGTGGCCGTTGATCCGAGCAGGGTCGGCAAAGGTGAGCTGCGCTTCATGCCTCCCCCCGTTCAGACCTGAGCAGGTTGGCTAACTCACTCCTATAGGCTTCTCCGAGACCACTCTCGGTGAGCTCGTCGCCCAGATCAATTCCAAGACCGGCTTCTTTGTCGAAATTGTCAACCTCAACATCCGCAACCGCCAATACGTCTGCGCCGGCGACCTGCGCGCGCTCGACCTGCTCCAGCGCATCTGCGACGACATCAAGAAGGGCACAGGTCCGTCCCCGCACGACAGCTCGGCTTTCGAGGAACACCTTCAGCAAACCGCCAGCTCGTACGCAGGCAAGCTCCCGCAGCATGTCACTCTCAAGCGCGGCACCGCAACGGTGCCCCTCGTGGGCGTCGACGTGCCGTTCCACAGCTCGCTGTTGCGCCCGCGCATGGGGGCTTTCCGACGCGTGCTCCAGGAGAGTCTGAACCTGGATCGGGTGAAGCCACAGAGACTGGTGGGCAAGTACATTCCCAACATCACGGGCGAGCCGTTTGAGGTTTCGAAGGAGTACATCGAAAAGGTGTATCAGATGACCAACTCGGAGGCGTTGAAGGAGGTGTTGGACAACTGGGAGAGTTGGGAGGAGAGAATCAGGTCGGAAAGGGAGGCCGTTGCCGTTGTGGCGGCAGCCTAATGAGGAAGCACTGGGTTGTTTTGTTATGCGATTCTTGACTTGTTTCTTGCGTTCTTGCAACTCTCTTGTAGCTTATGAAAGTCTTGAGTTTATTCATGACTTCGAAAATACTAGAGAATCTCAGCAACGTCCCACAACATGAGAGTTCCCATGTGACGGCAACCTGACCCACGAAGCCTGCAAAGAGTAAACGAAGCACTACATGAACTTCCTAGCACCTAACCCAGCCCAGGGTAACGCTAGGGTATGATGAAGGCGGCCCATCTTTATCACCGCGTACCACTCACAGATGGAGTGTTGTGGTTCTATCTCGCATGTTGATCATGAAAGATCCGGCTTACAAGATTTCTCACGGTTGGTGGAACGCTATAATACGTCTTCCAACGGATACATCACCATGTCTTGGAGTAAATGCCACTACCGAGATCATGTTGAACCTTCATATCCCTCTGCCAGTGACATCTCAACGAACTTCCTGATCAGATGCGACACTGAGCTCTATGTAAGATTGCAAAGCCTGAAACCGAGCCACCAGCTCGTGCTCTGGAACCCGTTCGGAACCTCCACTGCCCGTTTCGGATCAACATCGATGTCCTTCCTGTAACCCCGAAGGGTTGCGGTGAGGACGCTACAGCGCAGCCCTTGTCATCCACCTGGTACCAACGGTTTTGATGGAAACTGGGAGTTATTGTTGCAGTAGCAGGTATATATGGTGCACTAGCTGATGGCAGCATCAGCGGATCCGTTTTTGCTGCCACAGTTATAGCAACCGTTACAAGCCTTGCCTGCTGAGGCGTCAATGTGAGATGTTCAAGACCCATTTTTGGAATGCCCAGCCAGAATAACTATCGCTCCGAGCGACGGCTCGCATGCCAATCTGATAGTTATCTTTTACCTGATGCCTCAGGTGGGCCTTGGGACAGGGCTACGCAGTAAGATGGCATGACTGACCTCCCCCCCCAACCGTAGCCCCCAGCCGAACCCCTCCCCGCTTTAACGATCCCGATGACTCCGCCCCCTCCCCCCCCCCCCCCCAACCAAATCCACTTAGATCACTTATATGCAAAGATTTTGTATCTCCATTGAAGTGATGCAATCTAAACCATTCCAAATCCATTCCAAAACTACAAATCAATTCAGGATCGATGCACCCTAGATAAATTCAAGCCTGAAAAACATGAGCGATTAGGAATAGGTGTAAATCTTTACCGGTCCACACACATTTTCCCGGGATCAGGGTTCGATTCAACTCACCATGGATTTACGGTTCTTTGGTTTTTGGCTTGGCATGCGCTTAAGCGGGAGAGAAAGGGTCATCTCAGGTGTGATGTGATGGATGGCTGCCTAGTCCAGGTCCACCGGACGTGCCAGGTGGGCCCGTGCGTCGGCCGTTGCCAAGACTACCGCCAAGAGGCCACGCCAACGCTTCGGCGGACTCCCGGTCAGCGGGCCAGGGAACTGAACGTCAACTCATCTCTCCCCTCACCTGCGCACCCAGCCTTGTCTGTCGTCCTGGCTTCGTCCTGACCCCGCACACATCGCACAACATCTGGATGACCGTACAACCTCCGGCCGCAACCTGAAATCATTTCGACACCAGACCGAGCCCTTCGAGTTCCCGTCCCAACTTCGACCATGCGCCTCGCGACCAACCCCCCCTGTCGCATCATTCTGCGTACCCGCGGATTTCTCATCGACATCGCACACATCACTTAACGCCCAACTCGTGTGCTTTGTCTTGTGTCGTTGTTGAGCAGCGGCCACTGCAGCCGGTTTTCGACATGATGGGGCGGTTGCCTCAGGGCTCCAACCCAGCGTGGCCGGGTTGCCCCTCCTGGGCCCCCACCTCCCTGGACGAGACACCGGCAGAGTCGGGAGCGTCTCATCAAGCTCATCGCAGCCAACATCACCGCTCTGACTGGGCGGCGTGAAAAACTGCACCTGATCCCCCGTCCTCCTGGCCGTCATCGACGACTTCTTCGCCTTGGTGCCCCGCGACGACCCCGACGAAGCCTTGCCCGGCCTGGCAACCTCCAGCACTGTCGCCTGCGGCAAGGCCCGTGCCAGCAACGGCCCTTCGCCCCATAATGACCCGCAGGCACCATTGGGCGTCATCGTTGGCGGTAACGGGCCCTCGGTCCACGTCCATCTGGACAAGCCATTCACCCTCGGGCACAACCTCTGCAGTGTCTGCCGCGTCGCATCCAACGCCGGGTCGCGGTACAGACTGCTGATGGGGTGGCTGGCGAGGTAGGCGGCGATGTTGCGGTAAAGTTCGAGGTGCTCGCGCGCTTCGCACCGGGCTGGGGGAAGCCAGGTCACGCGGCTTGATGACGCATCATAGCTGTCATCATCGACATCTTCTGCGGGGTGCGGCCGGGTGTAGCGGTGAGCATAGGCAGCCTCGTCGTCTGCTGCCTCCACCGCACAGGTGTGCACCGCCAGCTGCAGCAGCCTGACGATGGTCCTATCGGCGGGCTCATTGGCGCCATAGGCGGATTCCTCAACAACGGACAGGAGGAGCGAGTTTACGTGGGCGCGGCCTCCGACGGCGGCGAGGTCGTGCGGATGGTAATGCAGCTTGTCGCGGATGTCCAGCAAGGCCTCCCGCAACCCGATTGCGCCATATGGGTGGTGTTGGGCCGTTGCGGGAGGTGCTTTTCTGGAGAAGTCTGGCGGTTCCAGCGGGAATGAGGGTGGTGGTGTGGGAAAGGCCATGAGCACGGAGACGGCGGTAAAAACCAGCCGGCGGGACTTTGGCGGTATCGAGGGCGATGCTGTGGTGGATGGAAGTTGGCTGGGTGGATGGGATGAGATGGAGAGGACGAAGATGATGAAAAAAATGGAGCGGACGGATAGACGGACGGAAGGGGGGAGGATGTTGGGGTCAAGGAGGGAAGCGGGAGAGATATTTGGGGGATGCACAGATTTATACGTGCAAGGTCGCATGAAACGCAACCAAAGACCCTTCCGCCAATCTGGGCATCTTTCCGGGCTTCCTGCAGTCAGTTGGAGCCTTACAACGACATGTGGTTGGATTTGTGGGCAACAGGTGGTTCATAGATGGGGGTGGGACATCTGCGGTCCATACCCCTGTCAGCCACCCACCATCCTGCAGCACCCGCGGCGAGACACCTCCCTCCATCACCACCATTTACCAGATGTACCTACCTATCGATAGCTATTGGCGTTTTATAATGTCCTCAGGCTTTCCATGAGCGAAGGCATTTTCGGGGCCAGATGTCATCGATGCAACATAGCAGCAATCGTGTAGCTTGTCGCTTGGCATTGTAAATGTCCCTGATGCCTAGGCCATCCCAACCTAGACGCCGCTCAGGAATAAGGAAGTTAGCCTGTTATCAAAATCATCCGACTGCATTTGCATCACCTCCATGGCACCACAAGGCTTTCTCTTTCTACCAGTTTGGGTGGTTGTTACATCCCAAGCGGGTGCAGGCGGAAGGCGTCACTGTCCCAGGGAGGCAGATGGTACATCCCCCAAGACAAGCGCAGATGGCCAGCCAAATGATACCATACCGATCTCGACAAAACCGCTCGAAAGTGATACAAGTGCACTGGATCTATTGACATAAAGTCCTTGTAAAGCAGCATCAGTTTTTTTGTCTTGGTTGTGACATTTTTGCTGCGTCGTCCTGGGCATTCTTGTGAAGTGCTTGTTATCCTCGAGGTTGACAAGATTATGTAATCTTCCCAAGATCTGCCGAAAGACCAGAGAGAGGGCGGGTATGTGTCGATGGGAGGCGATGCCAGACCTGCATGGGTCCAAAAGGAATGAAACACGCCGGTCAGCGCAGGAATACCGTCTGATTGGACACACCAGCTGCGCTTACTTGGAGCCTGGAAGCGAATGAGAGTGAACAACTGTAGTAAGTTGGGCGTTGATACCAGCGTGCGCCTTGACCGCGGTTAGCAGCGGTGGCGAACGGAGTGACCCATAAATTTCCATTAAGGGAAACGACAGGAAAGGAGAGCCGGAGATGTGGGGATTCACGGCCCGGAGCGGAGACATCTGGTCGGCCGGTCGCAGCACAAGTTCGGCTACCCTTCGCTGATTGGTCGCAAAGGCAGCTATATACTACCTCCCGCAATCGGAGTCATGTTGACCTCGCAGCTATCTGCATTGACCTCGCGAATAACTAGCCGTATCGGTGCCATAGATAAACGCATCCTGTCATTCCTGGCTGAAGCAAACATAGGTCATGAGCGCCCCTTCGTCGGCTGCAAATCAGCGGGAAAATCTATTTGCATTCAATCAAGAGTGACTTGGTTCGCCGAGGATCCTCGATGTTGAATGATGGTTGAAGACGACAGACGCTGCCAGATAGTAACTGCGGTGATGCTGTCGAGCAACCTCACGACGGAAAGCTCAAACCCACCGTCCGTTCATCGCTATGTACCCAGTCCGCCCTAATGAGCAGCCGTCCAAGGAAGGATAAAAAATCACATGATGTCCCGGGTTCCAGTCAAGGTGCACAACAGATGCCAAGACGCCAGGCAGAGGTCTCACGATACCCCTGGGTAGAAACGCTTGTGGTGATGCCTTGTCTACTTTCCCAGCCAGGGACAGATGGGACTCGAAGGAGGAGTTGCCAAGTACCTATGTGAGACTCGAAGAGTGACTCGGCAACGAGGTCGAAGAGGGTAATAGCATAGTCATTGCTAAATAAAACAGGACAGGAGAAAAAGAAAATTACCTGAACACTCTGCTTCACACGTACTCCCGCCCTGGTCAGGTAGGAGTAGTGGGCAGGTACCAAAATCCCCGCGAAGGAATTTTGCTTTTACTTTGGTGATGAATCGTGGAGAACTTGTACCTGTTTTCACGACAACGGAACGGTGCCAAGGAACATCCGAATGTAGCTTTGATATACCACCGATTCTGGGGCCATTGATGGAAGGCGATCGACTTGGCTCAGCGAGGAACTTCTCGATATCCCGCTGTGAGCAAGGCGGTTACCAAACTTCCGAGCTCCCGGCCAAGTTGAGACATCAAGAGCCATTCTGCGATCAGATACTAACAGCAGTCGTCTTACATTTCTTCATGTGCTCCATGTTGACGTTTTCTTACTGCACAGCCGATCAGGAGGGGAGGCTGGAGCAGACAATATGCGCGACTAATCTACCTCACTTGTCACCGACCATGTGCGACAAAGTCGTTATCCTTTCTTATGCTTCATATTACGGATAGCACGGGTCGAAAACCAACACAGGCACGCCCCAGATGTCTGCTGTCTAGTATACGGTGAGAGAGCGGGGGGCGGGGGGGGGGGGGGGGGCACTGCCCGTTTTGGGCTCCAGCAAGCGGAGTAAGTTATTGATATCGGTATGCTTACCATGGTTGGGTTCACCTGAGCTAACAAAATATTTCCTGAGTACCTCGGCCGGCTTGGAAGATTGCAGCTCTCAGAGTAGCCTTTGCGATGGTGCAAAGTCGAGGGAGGTTGTCTACTGACTTATGGTTCTGGCAGACATCGCTCGGAGGTCAAGTCCATGGTATAATAAGAGTCTGACAAAATATGATCTAGATCTGCAAGTAAATGTGCTTGTTGCTTTTTTTCCCGTCTTCGCTTACTCCCACCCATTGATATGATGGTTTTTGATTGTGTTGCTTTTTTTTTTTTTTTTTTTTTTTTTTTGCTCCCACCTGGACAAGAGCATCCGGGTGTCTCCTGGGCGTTCGAGTCCAGACCGTGTTCCAGTGAATCTAGACGATCCTCATAGGCTTTTGCTAAGGACCCTTTAACCTTCACAAGATGAGTGGCGCACCCCTGACAACCTAGGTAGCTACCTTAGGCAATGTTTGCATCAGTAGTCTCGTCTGAAAAGAAATGCGATTTGGGGAGGTCGGAACTGGCCTCGCCAGAAAAGGTAAGGAGGGCGGAATATAGGTAGGGCCATTCGATGGGATAAACATGAAAAACACCGGTGCTCGGTGATTTCCCTATGAGCCATTAGAATACTGTCACTGATGACTTATTCGCCCTTGGGGTCTCAGCTGCAAAGCATTGATCAACATTTCTCGCAAACCGACGACAGACCGCTGAAGAAGGGCACAATGTGTTTGTGATGCCTCTGCGAAAAGAAGCGCGCCAAGCGCCCTCTAGCGCCTTACAGCGCCGAGCTTGGCGCCGGATCATGCTGCGGGTTCCCTGTCCCGGGTTGGGATCCAAGTTTCCGGGACCAGGGTCCGAAACCCTGTTTCCTGGTTTCGGTTGGTTTTCCGGCCTCCCAGGTGCCTTTTCTTCCGTAGGATACGCTAAACTAGCATAGACTTGGTTAGAGCGTAAAGCATATTGTCCGAGCAAGCCATGATGATTCGCGCGGTTTGTGTTTCTTATGGGTCGACTGCGACTCCATGTTACGCCTGCGCGCTCACACTTTCTTTTTTTCCTCATCTCCTGCTGTTCATCAGGGCGGATCATCAGCGTGCAAGGCTGCTAGCCCGGCTTCTTTTGTATTCGCTCGGATGCTTCTGCCGAATGGAGATGTGACGCAAAAGAAAAAACAACCAAAGAACCGTGGTTGTGGGCCGAATCCTTGTGACCAGCAAATGCGAGTTTGTTGCTGAAGAAAGGCTGACGTTTGGCATGCATCCGACGCAATCCCCGCTTGGCGGCCTGCATGCTTGAACGGTCGCTGACGCCACCCTCAGCGTTTCGCACAACTTGAACGCTCTTCACTTCGAACTGATGGTTAGTACTGTGTAAACGTGAACATCACTGACGAGACAGAACATTATGTCCTTTAGGTGCTTCTTGTGGTCTGATTAGCGTTCGCGGGATCTATGCTCCGTGGCAACGGGCGGAACGGGGTGGCTGCCGGCGGCGGCGAGGGACAAGGAAAGCAATAGTAATGCAACCTCCCTTAGCCCCTTTCGTTGATGGAGCCTCCACATGCCGGAAACCAAGGCATCCGTGGGGGTCGAAACAACAAGGCGCCTCAGCGGCTCTACGGCGCATTTCGCTTGCGCCTGAACCGGGGAAGCCGTGCTCCCAGGGGCCCCATGCCTCCCGACAAACGACTCGGCATTGCTGGGCGCCATGGGGGATATCAACACTTTTGCCCCAGCCAAAATTTACTGATCTGGCTCCCGTTTGCTCCCATTGCGCCGTTGCCGTTTGGCCCAGGATTCCTTGGCTCGCCAGCTGTGAGCCGAGGACGAAGCAACACCATCGAACACCTTGCTATCGACGAGATCTGAGAGAAGCAAGGCTCTACGATGGGTCTCTGGGACGTCGAAGACTATGGCACCGTGGCCGACCGGGCCTGCTGGGCCATGTTTGCCGTTACGGCGGGTGAGTCTTGTCACGAGGTGTGGACGGCTGTCTCCAGCACGGTTGCTAACGGAGCTTTGCCAGTCGCCGTCGGATTGCGCCTCTTCAGTCGAGGCTACTATCGACGGATCACCGGGGCGGGCCTCGGCTGGGACGACTACATTACGCTGTTTTGCCTTATCGTCTTCCTGGCGACATGCATCCTCATCACCATCGGCTCCAGCTACGGTTTGGGTCGGCACATGAACACCCTCGAGCCCGCGCAAATCTCCCTCGCCCTGAAATACAACGCCATAATCAGCTCCGTGCTGATCTGGACCTTCTCGCTGCCCAAGTTCGCCATCATCTCGACCCTCCATCGCATCCTGAGCCCGGGCATCAAGACAACCATCCTCTTTTGGGCCCTCGGTCTCTCGTCGCAGGCGTGCATTTTGGCCACGTCGATCTGGTGGTTTAAGCAGTGCGACCCCGTCGAGTACGGCTGGGACCGGTCTATCGAGGGCGGATGGTGCGCCCCCGTCAGCGTCTTGGCCAACCTGGGCTACTTCACATCGGCCTACTCGGCCTTCCTCGACCTCTTTTTCTCTCTCTACCCGATTCCCTTCATTATGCGCCTCAACATGCCGCTCAAAGAGCGCATCGCCGTCGCCGTGGCCATGGGCCTGTCTTCATCAGCCTGCTTCCTTTCCATCTACAAACTGGCCATCTTCGGCGAGATCTTTGAGATTTTGGCCGTGGATCCAACGTGTAAGTTACTTCTAGGGTTATCCCTGACAGGCAACGATGCTAACCCGGCAGACCCCGTGCCGTACCTCGACATCCTGGGCCTCGCAGAGGGTACCATCCTGTTGGTGTGCATCTCGCTGCCGACACTTGGCCCCCTCTTCCGGGCCGTCACAGGCAAGCTGCATCCATCCTCCAACAACAGCTACCAGCTGTCAGGCGCCACGCCTCACGGGAGCGGCAGCCAAAGGCGCCGGTCGCTGTTTGGCGGCGCAGCCGGTGGAAGCAAGGCCCTCGCCGGCGGAGGCTGGGATAAGGTGAAGGGCCACAAGCTCGACTCGGACGCTGAGGGCGCCAGCCTGCACCTGCGCCCGAGCTTTGACAATACCCCGCTGGTCACGTCTGCCAAGGTCAACAACCCGACGGTTTCAAACGGGAATGCGGATCTGGAGCGTAGTGGGTTAACCATTCACAAGACCACGGAGGTGTCGGTGTCTTCACAACCGTTTAGCGTTGAGGTTAAGAGGTAGATTATTATGTATGTAGGCATCTTTCGCCAGAAGATGTGATATGCTCGCTAGTTCCAGTGGATCTCGATGCTTCCTGTGATCACAATGGCGCTAATGACGCCGCTTGCATGGGATGGGTGGAGAAGCGGGATGACCCCAGCACTCCTAGCACTTGGAGCCCACACTCAGTCTTCAACGGCGCGGTGCTGATGAATTGTGTCTCGAACATGAGGACTCTGGCCACGCCAACGACGCCGATACATACCCGCAACTCAAGTCTAACTCGGCCAAGGCGCATCGCTGATGGCCCGTTCGGATGCTTTTTCCTCACGCCGAGGGTCGCAGCGAGCGACGCCTATGGAAACCCCTAAGCCCCTGTTTTCCCGTCACGCCAAGCATCCTGGGGGGGGGGGGGGCAAAAGCAACGCTCTGCACTAGTCCTAACAGAGATGCGGATTGCCAACTCGATGCGCGGGGCGGGGGCATCGTCAAGACAAGAAAACGGTCGACATCCCTCCGGAAGAGACGTTCCAGCTCAGATTCCTCAAGTCACCAGAAGCCCCCGATCAGCCCATCCGTTCCCACAGACAGTACCTGATATCATGGCATCCGCCGACCAGCTCATCGCCAACCTGGAGGGCATCAGCGCTTCCTCGTTCGCCAACGAGGCCGAGCGCATCCGCGCGCGGGACGCCGTCTTCGAGGCTCTCCGCAGAATACAGTCACCCTGGGACATCGCCTGGGACCACGTTTGGGTGAGCGGCGCCATCAATGCCTGCGTCGCAACGCTCATCAACATTGGCGTCTTTGCCAAATGGGCCGAGATCGGCGGCGAGCCTGTCACCTGCACCCGTCTGGCCGAGCTCACGGGGGCCGATGAGCTGCTCATCCGTATGTGTCTACCTTCTCATCTCTGCTTTGGCCATGCTCATCGGCTAACAACCCCCTGCCAGGCCGTATGATGCGCGTCATCTCCGGCCAGCACCTGATCACCGAGGTCGCGCTCGACACGTACGCCAGGACGCCCTGGGCCAAGAGGTTCGCCGAGGACCCGGCGTTCGGGAGCATGTACGGAGGGTTCTACCACGAGCTCAACAACCCCATGTTCCGCTCTCTCCCGGCCTACCTCAAGAGCACCAACTTTCGCAACCCGACCAACGTCAACGACTGCAACCTCCAATTTTGGCTGGGCCAAAAGGGCAATCTGTTCCAATACATCGGCACCAACGCCGCCCTTACGGCTCCGTTCAACGACGCCATGGAGTGCCACTCCAAGTACAACTTGACGTCTTGGGTCGATATTTACCCGACCGAGACGGTGCTCGAGGCAGCGGCGGCCAAGGCCGCGCAGCAGGCCAACGGAACCAACGGTGACGCCTTGCCCCCGCCCCTCGTCGTGGACGTCGGCGGCGGCAAGGGCCACGATCTCGTCAAGTTCCTTGGTCGCCACCCATCCATCCCCGCCGGCAGCCTCGTCCTGGAAGACCTGCCCGACATCCTCAACGGGGTGAAAGACTCCCTCGCCAAGGAAAACGCCACGGCCATCTCGGTGCTCCCGCACGACTTCTTCACCCCGCAACCCGCCCGGGCCTGCGGCGCGCGCATCTACTTTATGCACAACGTCCTCCACGACTGGCCGGATGAGACCGCTCTCCAGATCCTGCGGGCGCTGGCGCCGGCGATGGAGAAGGGGTATTCGCGCCTGTTGATCCACGAGAGCTTTGTGAGCGCGGAGAAGCCGCTGGCGAGGGTCACCGTTTCGGATATCACCATGATGGCGTGCCTCGCAGCGGCGGAACGGTCGGAGGACGGGTGGAGCCGGTTGATTGAGCAGGCGGGCATGAGAATTGTCAAGATTTGGAGGGCCGTGGAGGCGGTAGAGAGCATTATCGAGGTGGAAGTTGTGTAAGTCAGTGGGGCTTAGCGGTGGTGGAGATGGGGTGTTGGGAACGGTTTGGTGTTTGGCTATGAAACCTGAGACAGTGACAAAGTCATGTCAAACAAGTCCCGTTGCCATCGTTCCAGCTCCGTCTTCGGTATCACTTCATACCTCCACCATAGCCGTCGTCCCTCGCAGGCAAGTTTGTCGGGAACATCCCACTCTGTTGGGTCCTGACAGTCGTCGCCGGCATGCAGGTCCCCTTGGCTATGCCGCGCACGAGGTCAGTGGCTTGTGCGTGACGATGGTGTCTCCCGCGGAGAAGGACCAGATGTCGGGGACGAAGCTCCACCGAAGCCCGAGGTTTTCACGTTTGTTACACGCAAAGACAGCCTCTTGCAGGTAGAAACGTGATCACCCAGGGTGATGGCGAGAGCTCAGTATAAGGATTTCCAGGGGTAAAACCAAGGGGCTATAAGCCGCTGCGCGGTGGCTCTCGATTTTGTTTCTTTTTTGCTTCGCTGCATCATGCAGGGCGTTTCCGGCGTCTCGGATCACGTTCACGTAATTCAATGTGCGACCCCCACACCCACGAGCCGGTCCCAGGTTCGAGGATCCCAAACCCGGTTGTTGAAGAACGTGCAGCTGCGGTGCCCCCCACAGATCTGTCTCGAGGGCAATGGCCGTTGTAACAGCACGCAATCCCATGCCGCCAATTACTCAATGCCCTCAACCAGCGCATTATATCGCCATCATAACCCCGCTATTGTCGATCATCTGCCTGCTCGGGGCATCATGGTGGTTCTCGCAACCGGCTCTGTCAGGTGCTGCTACACGACTCGGACAGGAAGCTCCATCAACGGGATGACAGCTTCAAAGCTTCCGAGTCCACCATCATGGCAGCAGCGACCATAGCAGCAGCCTCGCCTGCGCTCCAGGCCCGCGCGAGCCATGAGCTCGATGCTCATCAGCTATGGCTGTTGACATTTGTTACGCGCTTCGCGTCTACGCTGTCGGCGCTGGGAGTCATCACCATCATCACCACCTTCGCCCTGTCGCGGCACTTTCGCAACCCGATGCACAGGCTCATTGTCATCAACGCCTTTTATAACGCCCTCGACGTCGTATGCACCATGATCTCAACGAGCGGCTGGAAGGATGGAGATGCGTCGCCTCTATGTCAGTTTCAGGGATTTCTCAACCAGATGTAAGTGTTGCCACCCTGTAGTATACTAATTCTTAGTTTGCTGACCATTCATGGGGTGATATCCCAGGTTCCCCGTTGCTGATGTGATGTGGACACTGGCCATGGCCATCAATGTCTATCTCATCGTTTTCAACAGCTATGACGCCAGCATGCTTCGCAAGCTGGAGTGGAAGTACGCTGTCGCCATCACAACCTTTTGCTTCATCCCTGCATTTGTCGGCCTGTTCATCAGCACCCCTGAGAAGGGACCCTTCTATGGCGGCGTGACGGTGAGTTGGCACCTTATGTGTGGCGACATTTTCCCCAGTCACACGGCTGACTCCAACTCGAGCTCTGGTGCGCCATCGGCCGCAAATGGGTTCTCTTCCGCATCGTCATCTACTACGTCCCCATCTGGATCGGCATCATCGTCACCATCGTCCTCTACCTTATCGTTGGCATCGAGATCGTCCGTCGGCGCCGCATCCTCCGCTCCATCAGTCGCACCAACAGCACCAGCCTATCCAGCATCGGGGTTCTAGACATGGACGACACCATCGGCGCCCGCGCCCCTGGCGCCCGTGCTAGCCAACCACCTCCGCCACCTCCCGACTCACGCGAAACCTACATCACGATCGAGTACTCGCCTCGCTCAGCCGACGGGGCCGACGGCTTTAGCGTCGACCTCGACTCCGACATGGATGACCGCTCCCCACGCACCACAACGTGGGTTGAGTCCCCCGGTGGCAGCTCCGCCGGCTCAGCCAACGACAAGCGTCGGACGAAAAAGAAGCATTACACCCCGTCCACGACGCACATCAACCCCCCTGCCCGCGATCGCAGTCGTCGTCGTAATACCATCCCTGGCCTGCCCTCCACCACCACCTCCATCCAAGCCGCCGACCCAGGCTCTGCCGCCTCGTCCCTCTCGTTCAGACAGTACATCCTCATGCCGCTATTCTTCTTCATTGCGCTGCTCCTGGTCTGGATGTGCCCCTCGACGAACCGCGTCGCTGTGTTCGCAAATCCGGACTTCTTTAGCTACGAGCTGCATCTGATGGTGGGTATCACGGGATCGCTGAGGGGGTTTTGGAACGGAATTGTGTTTATTGTAGTAGGCATGAGGTCGTGGAGGAGGAGGAAAGAGGGGTTGACGTTGGAGTCTATGAGGTCGAGGGAGGCGAGGTGATACCAATTGCGGCGCCGTTTGGATCTTCATGAGGTTAAAGGGATGGCAAAGACGTTGCCCACTCGTGTTTTTCCATCTGTCCTGGTTTCTTAGAGTTTGGGCTATACCTTAATTCAAAATTATAACTTGGGTTGGTGTACTTTACCTTGGTTGGGTATGTCTTGCACGAATGCCCAAGGGGCCAGGCATCCTATTCGATCTTCTTTTGCGCCTTCTGGCGTGGTCGCTCGCAATTCCGGGGGATAGTCATCCAACACGTAATTATTCTGATGGATCCTTCCATGGCTAGTCGGACCCAAGCCGTCAATGAGAATTAAGATCCATTGTTGGTCAGTTACATATCGGCGGATCATCAAAGATCCTGCCTATCGTGCCACGGACGGAGTCGGTCGGGTGTTTCGACCCAAACCAAGTATAAGGGCTTCGTGGAATACCATGGTGCCTGTTACTCCCAGGATGGAGGGGTAGTACCGTCGTCTGATGATCTGATGATGAACACCTCGAGTATCGTGTCAGTCTTGCGCACCGTACAGTACTGAACTTCCTGCTGATTGCAGAGATGAAATCCCTCATGATGGACCAGTTAGAGGACTTCATGCCCAATGCCAGTATGCTGATGGCACGCACCGTCCTGATCAAGGAGCTCCCCCAGAGTGACGCATAAACCCGATGGTGAGCGTTTTTTCTAAACGTCTGGAGTTTGGAGCCGTCGACGAGCACCTGGGCTCTGCCCTAAGATATGCTGAACAGGCTCGGGCCGAGTCAGCGACATCGACATCGCGTGCCTGGGCGAGATTCATTACACGATGGTGATGGTATAACATTGGCTGGACGCAGAGAAAGCAAACGTAATGGCTATTTGTGCAGTGGAATACGGTCTCTGTGAGTACGTCCTGCGCAAGATCCTTGATCAGCCAGCTGGGTTTGAGGCCACGACATTACTCAACATTGCTGTTGACTGGGAGATTGACCCTCAACCTTTCCAACATTGGCGTTCAGAGCTGCTCGGAAACGCAAGCTCTTCAAACAAAATCATGGAGACTCTGCCTGATGCTTTCCATAATCACAATGCTACTCAACGTTAACGCCCAGGTCATCGAGGATGGGTGGAACTATTGCATATCAACGCTCGCTGACTTCCCTACAAGTTCATCAAATATTCGTCCGAACTGCCCCCTGCAGTGTTCAATTGGCGGTGATCTTGCTTCTGCCGTGCACCAGGACTCTAGCAACCTCTCAGCCCAGAGGATGTTGTCTGAGTTGTTCTAGAAGGACGCTCTTGAGGTCTGCCGCGTTTCCATGACGAACTCCGGCATATTGGCATGGCTAATGATCACACCAGATACGAGGTCAGCAGCGGCAATACGACGATGGGCTTGCGCTGCGGGATCAAGCCTCATGTTCAGGGGACATTATCGTTCTGAAAGAAAATTCTGATGTGGAGTGGCATAGGCACAAGTAGTACGATGGTATGGCATCAAAAGGCTTTGGTTAAGGCTGGATTGGATCTCAGCTGAACCCCTCCTAAACCCTCTTCCAATCTACGGACAGGACTCCATCCGTTAGCTCATGACCCCCTGATCATCCTGGGATTTCCAAGGCACACTCCCCTTACTCCCCAACCCCCCTGCAAGGTGTAGCTCGGCATCCTACATACCGCGAGGTACTGGCATTTCAAGGCTCAGCCTGTCTCAATTGGGCACAGCACCTCCACTGTATAATTCGGTTTCCCAAAGCATAATCATACCCTCCTCCCAAAACTAGCAACCAAGACTGCCCATCTCAGTCGGTGTGTTTCGGGCTTGCGGCTAGTGGAGTGCTATGCCCGCGCCGCGCGGTGAGATCCACTTACCGCACGCCGGCGCCGTGGTACCATTTCTCCGGATAATTACTCTGTCGTGTCCACCCAGCGCCAACTGCACTGATACCCGCCCACTCTATGACGTATGCCTAGCTGTACATATCTGGAAACTCTGCACCCGAGCGCGCTCACCAGGTGCCTGTCGTCAACGCCATCCTGTAGTTACGGGTGTATGCCCCCTGCTTTGGGTGCTGGGTGCGCCAAAGCGGCATAACGGGGGACTTGATGCTGGGCGGGACTGGGACCGGGGTGGGGACGGATTGATGGGCCTTGCGCCTGCTGATTGTCCCGGCAGCCGGCCGGAGAAGAAGGGCGGGGACTCGGTAGGCAAGCGAACGGAGTATGGATGTGGGGGGGGGGGGGGGTGGAGGCGGGCTTCGGGGCACTGTGCTCCAGAGCACATATTGACTTTCAATTGTTATCGTTTTTTTTTTCCCGGATCAGTTGTGTTGTGTTTGTGTGACCTAGCAACCCAGGGGTGTTTTTAAGAGGAGAACGGTATTAAAGCCGAGCCGTGGGCTCACTGGAAAAGTCACAGTTCGGAGTAGGCAGGAGTAACGGTAAGGGATGATTGAGACAGGGAGCGTTGAAAGGGGATCAGAGGTGAGTCTGCTAACAGGTTAATTAGTTCCTTAGCATAGGATTGTGCCATGTCCGACGCATTCTCATGAGGGAGGTGATTGGAGTAAGTTGGCGACGTGGCAACGCAGGGGGAGATTCTCAATCCATGTAAAATAGATTTTTCTGCAAATAATGCCCTACATTTCATACTGTGGTTTTCGACGCCATGACAATGACGGTTGCTTGACCAATTTGGTCTCGTCAAAAGGGTGAGAGACGCCGCTTGAGTGTGACGTCATGGCGGGCTGGCAAATCCACGGTGGGGTGCAGTTAACAGCGAGGCATTTAAGAGGCCGTCTTGAAATGTTGTGGAATTGGGTAGTATTGTTGGTTGCCTGGCGGATTCCCAACGAGAGAGAAAGAGAAGTGCAAAGAGAAGAAGGAAATGGGCAAGAAGAAAACAGCCCCTTATACCTAGAATGGCAAGACAGCTGTTGTGTCATGTAATTATACGGTTGATTGAATGGTAATCATGTGATGAGGTCAACCACATTTCATGTTGTTGAATCTGAGAGGTGAGGAATGGGGGACAAATAAGGTAGGGATATGAGGTCAACCTCTCATCAGGCTCACACTCTACAAACGCAAGCAAGAAAAGGAACTCACGGCTTGATGTGTCCACTCCATCTTGTTGCCGCCTGGCTATCCGTGTCACGGTCCAACATTGCATCGGCGGTACCGCTCTGCCACCGGGGAGGCCAGGGATGGTGTTCCATTGCAGACTAGGAACCGTGCACCGGATTCCAGTAATCACCGGATGCAGACAATTGCAAAGAACGGGCCCAAAATTGATTGGTGCAGGAGAATCGGGCCACGGCGAACATGAGCGCCAGCTACTACCATGCGAGGTCGACAGGGACATGGCTGGCCGAGTCGAACGGGACGCCACAGGAGGGAGGCTCGGGTCTCATTCGGCATCCTACTTGTCGAGAGGGTTATCTGCTACAAATTACGGCGTCAATGCTTGGGTCGGGTGGGACATGGTGTGGTGAATTGTTAGACGAAAGCAACGCGACGAGAGCTAATACCGATGATCAAAACAATCGTTAGAGGCCGGGCGGATTCGTAGGGTGGTGCAGGATCTCAGCAGTGCAGGACGAGGTTGTGTTTCGCTTGTCGGCCACCAACACAGAAACGGATCCTTCGGACCTGGACTCCTCAGACCACCACAGGCACTGGCCGGTCCGGATCCAAGCTCCGGGAGTAGAAGCGAAGACAACAAGGGCTCACCAGCTTGCCAAATTAAACAAGGTTGGGATGTTTCAAACATTCTAATTCTGCTGTGAAAGGTAAAACCTTTTATGGCTTGACATGGCTTGCCCTCCTACGCGGGTGTTTTAGGCCTTTCTGAGAAGGCATTCTTTTGTAACCCTGGTTTCTAGACAACCTGGAAGTACGGACGGATGGTGTGAAGGAGCATCGACCGCTTGCCATTTTAAGGGAGCCCATTAGGGGCCCAGTCCAGGGTTAGGCTTGGAGTCTGACATCATTCAAACAATTGCTGCGCTGCACCCCGGCTTATTCTGAGACGAAGTGGGAGTGAGAGCCAGACCCGACTGGCTGATGCTCCGTCTGTCCCTGACAGCAAACTGTTCAAGGGAGAATCTTTGGACGTCCCAAGGAAGCCCTCGCAGTCTCAGCCAACCTAGAATGCTGCTCTGAGCCACAGTGGGCTCGCTGTTCTCGCGGGTTCCATGACATGCAGCCGGCCACAGATCTCACCGGGTGGGGACCCGGAGAACACGTCGATGTGGGCTGCCGAAAGCATGGTTCGCAATTCCGGTGAATACAGAATGGCCACATCAAAGAAATTCTGAGCGGTCCCCCCCCCAGGGCCAATTAAATGCGGCATCTTCATATCTTTGTTTCAACAACCCTCTTGGGTCGACAGCCCGGTGCGAGCTCGCTTGATTCCGAGGCCACTTGCAAGACCAAGCAGAGGAACAGTGTTTTATTTTGTAAGCCTGGAAACTTGCCGAGGCATAGTAGGTCAGATAAGCGTGATACTTGCCGGGACAAAACTCAACTGCACATTTCCAAGTCTGCCAACGGGCAGTGCGCACCCGCGACTTCGCCCTGTGGTGGTTGATGCGGCGTTCCTGAACCGGTGCCAGCTAAACCACGCCGGGAAATGCGCCATCCCGCCAAGCGGCCGGTGGGGCCGTTCTTGCTCCCGATGAGCCCCACTTGTCTTCCGCTTCCGTCTCGGCACACCCCTCTGGTCCGTACCCATCTCTACTACGGGCACACCACAACGAACCCGTCATCCAAGACCCGCCCATCGTCGTCACTGAAGAGGGTGGCCACGAGCCCCTCGCCTCTGGGGGAGAGATGAGGGGAAGGCGACCGTCTCCCCGCCCTTATGAGCTACAAAAACAAATATGCCCTTGTCGTGTATAAGAAATGGCCGACCCTGCTGGTATCGGGTGCCGCATCGGCGTCTCAGTAACTGCTCCCCTATTGAGATCGGATGGCTCCTGGCCAAGTATTTGAACGATCTCGACGTCATCACCACAACCGTCAGTTCTTGTTTGATCTGCTGCTTCTATTTCCCCCCTGCCCCTCCGACGCCCGTTCTTCCATCTAGCGTACCGGACATAACCGGCGCTCTTCAGAATGGAAAGAAACGCACCCAAAAAGGCTGTTCACTTCGGGGCGGGCAACATTGGTACGCAGGCCCCGGCCTCCCGTCCAAATCCTCAGCACAGTACGGAGTAACCAATGGCCGCTGACTCTCTTTTCCCTACTAGGCCGCGGGTTCGTTGCCTGCTTCCTCCACAACTCGGGCTACGAGGTGATTTTTGTTGAGGTAAACAACGTCACGGTCAACCGGCTCAACGCACAAAAGAGCTACCGGGTCATTGAAGTGGGCGCCGATGGCACATCCGAGACTGTTGTGACCAACTACCGCGCAATCAACTCCCGGACGCACGAGGCCAACCTTGTACACGAGATCGCGACAGCGGACCTGGTGACCTGCGCCGTCGGCCCGCCCACTCTTGAGCGCATCGCGCCGGTCATTGCCAAGGGCATCGACGCGCGGTCCGAGGATCTAACCCCTGTGGCGGTCATCGCCTGTGAGAACGCCATCGGCGCCACAGACACCCTCGCCGGCTTGATCCAATCCCCCATGAACACCGACCCGGCGCGGCTGAACGGTTACGAGAGGCGAGCGCGCTTCGCCAACTCGGCCATCGACCGTATCGTTCCCGCGCAGGACCGCAGCCTCACCTTGGACGTGCGCCTCGAGAAGTTCTACGAGTGGGTCATCGAGCGCACCCCCTTCTCCGACCACGCCCCGCCGCCCATTCAAGGGGTCCGCTGGGTCGACGACCTCCAGCCCTTTATCGAGCGCAAGCTGTTTACGGTCAACACGGGTCACGCGACGGCCGCGTACCACGGCTACGTCCGCCGCAAGGCGACCGTCTACGATGCGCTGCGCGACCGCGACATCCACGCCGAGGTGCGCCGCGCGCTGGCGGAGACGACCGCGCTGATCACTAGCAAGCATGGCATCCCGCACGACGAGCAGCAGGCGTACGTAGACACGATCGTGCGCCGAATCGGGAACCCCCACCTCGAGGACGCGGTGGAGCGGGTCGGTCGCGCCCCGCTGCGCAAGCTCGGCAGAAAGGAGAGGTTTATCGGGCCCGCGGCAGAGCTGGCGGAGATGGGCGCCGAGTTTGGCGCGCTGCTGGAGGCTGCAGAGATGGCGTTCCGGTTCCAGCGCGTCGAGGGAGACGAGGAGTCCTTCCAGCTGGCTGAGATCATGGCCACCCATGATGCTGAGGAGGTGGTCCGCCGCGTTTGCGGGTTGCAGCCCTCGGAGAAACTGTTCCCGGCCGTTGTTGAGGTGGTGAAGCGTGTTCAGGCCGACACGATATCTGACTCCGACTAGTAGCGAGCCGTTGTCCTACATCCCCCGCTGTGCCATTTCTCAGGCTCACGGAACCGGTGTGCCTTATAAGGATTGGGATAGGTTGGATTCGGGGCTTGGAACCTGGTGTTGGCGTGGGAAGGGTAAACAGCCTGGAACTATGGCATTGGATTGGGACGAAATGGCTGTAACATAATAGAGCATGGCTTGTACTGTGTACATGTTGGGGTTTCGTCTATGTAGGCCTTCGCCAAGCGATCAGGGGTGCATGTCTTACCTATACTATATAAGTACAAGTCTGGTTCCGGTGAGTGATACCTGAATGATGTGGATGGGACAATGGTTAGACGTAGCGAGTTGTTGCTTTAACTAGGGACTCGATATGTCGCTGAGAGATCAAGCGCATGGTATTTCGGCCTTTGATCCTCCCTGTTGTTCCTGATCCATCGAGCCATCTGAGTGCTGTGATGCAGCTCAGGCGGCCGGCAAGAGGCATGGAGCCCCACCAACGATCCACCAGAGCTACCAAATGTAAGCAAGTACCACCCAGCTAGTTACCTGGAGCTACCTATTAGCTATGTTGCTTCCTGAGGCAGCAACGCCAAGGCTTATGTAATCCGCCGCTCCCACTCCTGGCTGCAGCCGATTGACCACATTGGCGAAATTGGCCAGCATTGGACCTCGAAACGTGGCCGGCAACTCGACACAGCCCGACTGCCTCGCTCGTTGGAGTTTTCGGATTTCGACGTCGAGAGTCGATAGCGCCTCAGTCCCCCCCATTCTGGCGCTCAAGACAACGACGCAACCTCGCAACGTCTTCCTGCCAAGCGACTGACCAACCACTCCGCCGCATCCCCCCCCCTTTCCGATAACTAGACGTGCCGCCTTAAACCCCCCACCTGCATCACGACGCTCGACGCCGACAACAACACCCAGTACCTGAAACAACGCCACCGTGATCAAGATGAGGCTGGATGTCAAGGCATGTCGCACAGTTTTGCTTCACCTCTCTGGCTTCGTCGTGGACAAGGAGAGTCAGGCATCGGGAAATGGGGTGACCGTTCGGTGCAGGGGCTGTTCCGTGGTCGCACGCTGGACTCCGTTCTCCTGATGCTTGCGCTCCGTGTCCAGCCTAGAGGCCCCGGTCCGACTCTGTACCATCTTGTTATGGATTCTTGCTAACAGGTGGTTGCCTGATGTAGCGCCAGCTCTTTGCCCGCTCTGAGGTATGCCGCTCCCCGCCCCCCGTCCCCGCCTCTCCCTACCTCCCGGCCCGCTCTGCTAACAGCACTTCGCTAGCGGGTCAAAGGCATCGACTTCCACCCGACCGAGCCATGGATCCTCAGTTCGTCCGCCTGCTCCTTCGACGGCTTCCCTGTGCCCCCATTGCGCTCCTCGCCGCTGACCCGGCCCAACAGCAACGCTCTACAGTGGCCACGTTTACATCTGGTCGTACGAGACGCAGCAGGTCGTCAAGACCTTCGAGCTCACCGATGTCCCCGTGCGCGCCGGTCGCTTCATTGCCAGAAAGAACTGGATTATCTGCGGGTCGGATGATTTGTATGAACTCCGAGCCCGGGCTACGGTGGAGGATGACGAGATTGACCGCACGACACAGCCAAATCCGCGTCTACAATTACAACACGAACGAAAAGATAACGTCTTTCGAGGCCCACCCGGATTACATCCGCGCCATCGCCGTCCACCCTACACAACCCTTCGTCCTCACCGCCAGCGATGACATGACCATCAAGCTTTGGGACTGGGAGAAGGGGTGGAAGAACGTCCGCGTCTTCGAGGGCAATTCGCGTAGGTTGCAGAGAACGTTCCCCCGGTAGGCCGACATGGGTGCTGACATGCCTGCGATCAGACTATGTGATGTCGCTGGCCATCAACCCCAAGGACACCAACACGTTCGCTTCGGCCTGCCTGGACAGGACCGTCAAGATCTGGAGCTTGGGCTCGTCCACACCTAACTTCCAGCTCGAGGCTCACGAGACCAAGGGCGTCAACCACGTCGACTACTACCCGCACAGCGACAAGCCGTACCTGCTCACGACATCAGACGACGTAAGACCCCGTTCCCGCCGGAGGGAGTATGGATTATCAGCCCGCTGACTGTCTTGCAGCGCACGGTAAAAGTGTGGGACTACACGACGAAGAGCCTGATCGCCACTCTAGAAGGGCATACCAACAACGTGTCGTTTGCGTGCTACCACCCGGAGCTGCCCATCATCATCTCGGGTTCGGAGGATGTAGGTTATCTCTTGCCCGACCAGCGCCAAGACTTGGAAGCTGACGTGCGCAGGGTACCGTGAGGATATGGAACGCCAACACGTACCGCTTCGAGCAGTCGCTCAACTACGGCCTCGAGCGTGCGTGGTGCGTTGCCTACCAAAAGGGCAAGCAGGGCATCGCCGTCGGGTTCGACGACGGCTCGGTCGTGATCAAGCTTGGTCGCGAGGAGCCGGCCGTGTCGATGGATGGCTCCGGCAAGATCATCTGGGCCAGGCACAACGAGGTGGTGTCTGCCGTTATCAAGGGCGGCGAGGCCACCAAGGACAACGAGCCCATCACCCTTACAACCAAGGACCTGGGCAACGCCGAGATCTATCCGCAGAGCCTGATCCACTCGCCCAATGGTCGCTTCGCCGCCATCTGCGGCGACGGCGAGTATATCATCTACACGGCGCTGGCCTGGCGCAACAAGGCATTCGGCCAGGCCCTCGACTTTGTCTGGGCCTCCAAGGAGAACTCGAACGACTTTGCCATCCGCGAATCGGCCACCAGCGTCAAGGTGTTCAAGAACTTCCAGGAGAAGAAGGGGGGTCTCGATGTGCCGTTCGCGGCCGACGGCTTGACGGGTGGCGTGCTGCTGGGTGTCAAGGGCCAGGGCGGTATTAGCTTCTACGACTGGCAGACGGGTGGCCTGGTGCGCCGTATTGAGGTCGAGCCCAAGCAGGTGTACTGGAGCGACAGCGGCGAGCTGGTGGCTCTGGCCTGCGAGGACACGACGTACGTGCTTCGCTTTTCGCGCGAGGCCTACAACGAGGCGGTGCAGAACGGCCAGGTCGAGGAGGACGGCGTCGAGGCTGCGTTTGACGTGGTCACCGATATCAACGAAAGGTAAGCAGCTGTGTGTCCATGCCTGCGTTGCGCTGCCCTGCTGACACCCGGGATAGCATCCGGTCCGCCGAGTGGCTGGGCGATGTTCTCATCTACACCAACACGACCAACCGGCTCAACTACCTCGTCGGCGACCAAACCTACACGGTGTCCCACTTCGACAAGCCCATGTACATTCTGGGCTACCTCCAGCGCGACAGCCGCGTCTACCTCACCGACAAGGATTTGTCGGTCACGTCTTTCGCCCTCTCCCTGCCCGTACTGGAATACCAGACCCTCGTTCTGCGTGAAGACATGGAGACGGCCGCCGAGCTCCTCCCCAGCATCCCGCAAGACCAGCTCAACAAGATTGCGCGCTTCCTCGAGGGCCAGGGCCACAAGGAGCTCGCCCTTGAAGTGGCTACCGACCCAGAGCACAAGTTTGAGCTGGCGCTGGCCCTCAACCGCCTCGACATCGCCCTCGAGCTCGCCCGCGAGGCTGACGCCGATCACAAGTGGAAGACCCTCGGCGACGCCGGGCTTGCCGCCTGGGATGTGCCCCTCGCGACCGAATGTTTCGTCCGCGCCAAGGACCTGGGGTCCCTGCTGCTGGTCTACACCTCGACGAACGACCGCGAAGGCCTCGCCAAGCTGGCCGAGCAGGCGTCCGAGGCGGGCGCGCACAATGTCGCCTTCACCTGCAAGTGGTCGGTGGGCGACGTCGACGGGTGCGTCGATGTGCTGGTGAAGACGGGCCGTCTTGCCGAGGCGGTGCTCTTCGCGCAGACCTACAAGCCGAGCCTTGCTCCGGCGTTGGTCAAGCAGTGGAAGGAGAGCCTGGAGAAGCAGAAGAAGGGACGGGTTGCCAAGGCGATTGGTGTGCCGGGCGAGGATGAGGAGCTGTTCCCGGAGTGGGAGGAGTGGCTGAGGTTGGAGAAGGAGGGGCCGAAGGTTGCGGAGAAGGCAGAGGAAGAGGAAGAGGAGGAGAGCGAGGAGGCGGATGAGGACGACGAGGAAGAGGAGGAAGAGGAGTAAGCGGCCCTTTGGTAGGCTTAAAGAAAGGGGCGGGGTGGGCGCGATAGTGATGTGATGATTGGTGTCTTGGAATGTGTAAAGAGCGAAACAGAAAAGCTCTGCTTCTTGAGGCTGGTGTGGTTCGTGATAGATGATCATGAATACATCAAGTCCACATGCATGGGCTCATGGTAATGAAATTCTCGTGGTCTTGTTCACCCGCCGCCACTACCAGCAATGACCTTGGGTTGTCGCAACCCAACTAAACTAACCCCAACCCTCTCGCCGCGAACTCACCCCTGGTTCCTTGATTCAGCCAGCCAATAGCGCACCGTTCCATTGCGCCTTGGCGCACGTTGGCAGGGCAGGCCCGTCCAAGTGGGCCCTGTGTTGTGCGTCATTGATTTCTCGGCTTCTTCGGATCGGCCACCGGGGTGGATGCAAAGTCCGATGACTGACGGGATTCAAGCAAGACAGGAATCGAGTCGGCGAGTCCCCGTCAGAGGGCGGGCTGCATTTTGCATCTTTTCCCTCCTCACTCCTCGCCTCCGCAACCGTAGCGCCCTTCTGGTGGTATACACCATTGGATTCTTTTGTTTACTCTCTTCTTCCAGTTGCTAAGCTTCCGTACGACGTGACTCTGAGACTCGATCCGCAGGCCGATCCCGCCTAGTAAGCACGCATCACTTACAGATTGGGCCTGCAGATCACCAGCTGCCTGCATCCCGCCACCTCCGCGCCCCGCATCCTTCCTCTGACTCCGACGCTCAACGCAAACTTGCGCTCCCTGCGCCGCGCTGGCTGTAGAAGACGGGCGCATCCGCGTTACGCCGGTTTCTCTGTCATATCGAGCAGAGAAGACAACGCCGAGGAGTTAGTGACGGGAAGGACCAAGAAAAGTCCAAGAACCTTGACGAACGCCAAGCGCCGGCGGCAACAACACCAGCTCTATAACCACTCCCAACAAGAAAAAAATGACCCTCGACCTCGAGCGCGTCACCTCCGTGGGCGGCCACGATATAGGCTACCCTCATGGGCACCTGGGGCATCTGACAGCGGACGAGGAGAAAAGCTTTCAAGAGTTTAAGGCCTTTTTGACGGAGAAGGGGCTTTACACGCCGCCAGGCGAGAATAAGAGGGCATCTTGTGATGACGGAACGCTGTTGTAGGTCTTCTTTTCTTTCTCTCTTTGCTTCGTATTACTTTTGATTGTAGTCATAACCCCTCAAGTAGTCGGTGGGCTTCGAGCTGGTCGCTGACGGATATCCTCCTACCCACAGACGGTTCCTCCGCGCGAGGAGATGGTCCGTCCAGGACGCCTACGTCCAGTTCCGCGACACGGAGGAGTGGCGGCGTCGGAACCAGCTCGAGGTGCTCTACGACACGATTGACCTAGACGCGTACGAAGAGACACGGCGTTTGTATCCCCAATGGACAGGTCGACGAGACAGGAGGTTCGTTCACCCACCCCCCGCCGCCTCTTTCTCCCGTCCCGTCCACCTCTCTCGCACCAACTAACCAGAGCCTCAGAGGCATTCCTCTCTACCTCTTTCAAATCCGCCATCTCGAGTCCAAAACGGTCTCCGCCTACGAAAAGTCCACCGAGGCCACCAACGCCAGCAAGGCCCAAACCGACGGCTCTACCCCGCAGCGCCTCCTCCGCCTCTTCGCCCTCTACGAAAACCTCACGCGCTTCACCCAGCCCCTCTGCAGCGCCATGAACGACCGCCCGCACGCCGAGCGGGGCACCCCCGTCACGCTGAGCACCAACATCGTCGACGTCTCGCACGTGTCGCTGCGCATGTTTTGGAACCTGAAGGGCCACATGCAGACGGCCTCGACGCTGGCGACGGCGCACTACCCGGAGACGCTGGATCGGATCTTCGTCATCGGCGCGCCCTACTTCTTCGGGACCGTCTGGGGGTGGATCAAGCGGTGGTTCGACCCCGTGACGGTGTCCAAGATCTTCATCCTGCAGCCCCATGAGGTCAAGAGCACGCTCGAGGCGTTCATCGAGCCGCGCAACATCCCCAAGGCGTACGGCGGGGAGCTCGACTTTGACTTTTTCGACCGGCCCAACCTGGACCCCAAGATCAAAGAGGCGGTGAGCTGGGAGAACGGGTACGCAGATTTCCCCGCCGGACCGGCGTATTGGGTGCCGGACGAAGACGGAAAGCGCATGGTGTGCTTTGCGGTGGGGAGCAAGGGCGGCAAGGAGAGGAGGGAGCGGGTGTGCACGGTTCCCGCAGCCGCGTTTGCGGGGGAGGAGGCGACGGCGCAGGTCAACGGAACGGCCGCGACAAAGATCGACGGCCAGGCAGTGCAGACGGTGGTGGAAGGGATCGAGGGGCTGGTCGTCTCGGAGGAAAAGGTGGTGGCGAAAGACATGGACGAAAAGGTGGCCGGAGACGGTGCGCAGGCAGCGGAAGAGCCCAAGACGGCAACGGTTGCTGTGTGAGCGTCGGGGAGGCGGGAGATACGGTTGGGTAAGGCGTTGATGTTGGGCAGGATTTGGCATAGACATCCCGAAGGGACGGTGTTTGGCTGGTCGGTGTCTCGTTGGATTTTTGCAGCGTTGAAGGTACATTTTTCTTGGTGGGCAAGGTTGGGGGATCTGCATCAAGACTGGGTCTTTTTGTATACGCATACATCAATGGTGTTCCAAGACGCATCCTGTCTCTCATTCTTCATCCTCCGGTGCGGCAAGTCGGTCATTTGATGAAACAAGTCTGGTATCTCGAGTTAACCAATAAATCCCCTTGGCAATGGGTATGTGCCCCGATCCATTCTTTCCTTCACGCCAGCCCTCCCTCTATCGCGAAGTCCTCAGCTTCGATATTACTATCCAGAGGTCCGAGCCATTCCTGGGTGTTCTTGCATTCATGATCCTCCACAACGCCTATCAACGCCTACTTTTATGTGTATCCTGACTTCGACCTCAGACAAGGCCCTGATTGCCCCTCCACTGCTCAATCCCCCTGGCCAGCTCCTCCCACGTCAACCCATCCCGAATGAGCCTCATCGTCACCCCGACCGTCTCCACCTCCAAATTCGGCCTCTCGTCGTCAAAAAACAGCATCTCGCTGTACGGAACCCCCGTCCTCCGCGCAATCACCTCGAAGTGCCTGAGCTTGCTGCTCTCGTATATCTCCAACCCGCCGCTCGAAAACGCGTCAATGACCTTCTTGGGCACTGTCGTCTTGTTGCTGCCGCCGCCAGCGGCATTCGCGGCCTCCGAGGCCGCGTACTCCTCAATCGCCTCCGCCCAGCCGGGCGGGAGGGAGGGCGGCAGCCGGAGCTGCTTGAGGACCTCGCGGCAGAGGTCGCCGACGGGGGACTTGCTCGCCACGGCGATCTTGACGCCGGGCAGGGCGGCGAGGAGGCGGAGGATGAGCGGGGCGTCGGGGTAGAGGGAGAAGAGCTCGCCGTTGCGGTCCGCGAGGGTCGTGATGATGGAGGAGGAGGAGGAGGACGACGACGACGCGTCAGGCTGGACGGGCTTGACGGGAGGAGAGATGTGGATGTCGGAGTAGAAGGGCCAGAGGGTGTAGTCGAGGTCGAAGACAAAGAGGCGCGGGATGGGCAGGTTGTCGAGGAGCCACGAGGGCGGTGGTGGGCTGGAAGGAGACAACGGGGAGGCGGGGTAGTCGGAGGGTTTTAGTTTTTTGCCTTTGGCCATGGTAGTTGTGGTATAGGAGCCGAAAGGTCGTTGAGGTGGTCGTGGCCTCTTGGAATCTTGCCTTGGACGGGTCGTTGTGATATTGGGGAGTATAGTTGGGCTATGATTGCTGGACCCTGTCACTGCTGGGGACCTTTGCGGCTCGGAGGAGCGGCCTGCGTTGGGAACGTGGGTGGGATGCGCGCTGAAGGGTTAGGGTTGCGCTGGCGATCTTACCCCACTCGATCCAACGGACTGGTGCCGGGTGGAGACTGGAGGAACTGGGACCTTGACCATCTTCCTGTCACCCTCACCACCCTGAAGAAGATGGCTTTGGTAGGTCCTGTCTTGTACAAAATGGTCGCCGATAACCCTAATGCAATGCATGGTGGACTGACTACCTGAAATATCGAAGACGTCTCAATCTGAAAACCGTGACCAACTCCAACAGAAACTCCCGCTCCGGGTTCTGATTGCATGACCTCACAGACTGGACTACGATAAACTTTCCCGATCTGCAGCTCGCTGGCATGATGGGTTTCTATCACCCTTCCCTCAATGTGCCCCTCCTTCCGTGATGATGGTCTCTACGCACGGCAGCAAATAGGGAGGATGTCACCGGGTAGGTGGTTCTGGTGCGGATGGCGGTTTTTGGTCGAATTACCCGGCTCCGACGGCCGTTGGCTCTCTCGCTGCTGCTGGCTCATAGCATCCGGTGAATATGCGCAGGTGTGGTGATTTCAACCGGCAACGAATTGCCGTTGTTTCCGTCAAGAAACACCCGGCCTTGTCCCTCGCAGATGTTCCCTCATCCATGTCCGGCCTGCGTCACCCGCCCCTTACCCCACAGCTGCCCCGCGGAACCAGTCGCTCCCGGCGGACCTCGCCGCGACGGGGACGGGTTCCAAATGTAATCTCCGTCCTTGCTAAGAGAAAGCGCCTTCGGGACTGGGGCATGTTTAAGATGGCGGCTGTGAGCAACGGTCGTCTCTCGCGCACCTTGGATGGCGCTGATCATCACCAACCAGCCGGCGTCAACGTCGAGTTGAACACGTCCAATCGCTGACTTACAACCCCTCCAACTGCCTGGTTCCAGAACGGTACCAACAGCATCACCAAATCTACGCAACCCCTCCCTGGACCTCGGCCATGACCTCGGACAACCCCATTCAAAAGATTCGCCTTGTGCGCATCGCCCACGTCTGGTACGAGCACAAGGACATCGACTCGGCCAAGCGGTTTGCGCTCGATTTTGGCTTCGTCGAGACGGCCCAAGTCGGCAAGACGACCTACTACCGCGGCTACGGCACCGAGCCGTTCGTGCTCGCGCTCACGGCATCCGACCAAGACAGGTTCGGCGGCGCTGCGTTTGTGGTTGAGTCGGAGGATGACCTGGCTCGAGCCGCCAAGATCCTGCCGCCCGAGTGCAAAGCGACCGAGGTGCACGACTTGACGGGCGTGCCCGGCGGTGGGAAGAGGGTGACGTTCTATGATCCGGTGGACGGGTTCCCGTTTCATTTGGTGCATGGGCAGGCTGCCGTGGCCCTGGAGGATCCGGGGTTTCCGCAGCTCAAGTTCAACTACGTGGGTTCTTTCACCGTTTCCCTCCCCCGACCAGCGCTTGACCAACACGGGGTTGCTGACTACGCCCAGCCCGTCGAAAAGACCCGTGGAGTCAACCAGTTCCAGCGGTTCCAGAAACGGCCCGCGCCGGTGCACAAGCTGGGCCACTTCGGCATGTGCGTGACCAACTTTGCCAAATGCTACGAGTTCTACACGACATACTTCAACTTCCACGCGAGCGAGGTAAGAGCTTGCGAACTCGCCGAGCTGCGGAACGATTCGCACATGCACACGCTAACCCTGCTGGCCCCCACAGCTGGTGCACAATGACCAGAATGTCGACATTACCGTCTTCTTCCGGCTTGACCGAGGCGACGAGCTCGTCGACCACCACTGCTTCTTCTTCTTCGAGGGTCCCAAGATGCACGTGCACCACTCGTCGTTTGAAACGCATGATTTCGACGCGCAGGTGCTCGGGCACGACTGGCTGAGGCAGCGCGGATGGAAGAATTGCTGGGGTGTGGGGAGGCATATCATGGGCAGCCAAATCTTTGACTACTGGTGGGACACCCCGGATCCCCGTAGGTTGGCCGTGTTTTTGAGGGACGGCGTTGACCATTGCATAGGTTCGACCCCGCCGGCTTCATCATGGAACATTACGTCGATGGCGACCTGCTCGACATGAGGGAGCCGACGCACCACACCAAGGCGGCGCCGGATAACTTGCATGTCTGGGGTGAGTCAAATCGCGGTCGCGTATCGTCGGATCGGAGCGTTGTGCTAACAGCGATTGCAGGCCCTGATGTGCCCCCAACGTTCCTCACATGAGTGGCCAATGTGCGGGCGATCTGTTGGTCGTAATCCAGTGGCACGGCCGGTCTCACAATTGGGGCATCATTATTATTGCTCGGGGCGGAGCATCGGAAACATTGGGTGAGATTTGTCTTGCTGGGGGGAGGGGCGGCTTTGTGTGAAGTGCCTTGTATTATTGTAGGGGGCTCCGAGGTTCTACGAGGTGGATCGACAAAGCTCGAGACATCATGCTCGAGCCACCGTCGACGTGAACGTGATTTGCATCGCTGGTTTCATGAACAAGGAAGGTCAAAGCAAACGTGCAAGACTAGACCCGACGGACCGGGTGAAAGAGGAAGGTGCCGAGCCGAATGCCACGCGGATGTGGTTGTGACAGCGGAAGGAAGAGAGCGGATTGGCACTCGACAAAGCTTGGCCTTTTTGCTGCATGACGTGTGTGTTAGTTCGGGCGACGGGGCAGTGCAGCGCAACTTTTGATTCTTCTTCAACGCTTGGATCCCCCCGATGCAAGACACGGCTGCCATGAGTTGGACCTCTCGTCGATGAACGTGGTCCGATCGGACAGCCTTCCGCTAGAGAGCCCTTCGTTTCGCCACAACCTCAGTCAACTGTCGAGTTTCGGCTTGCGTGGCGAGAGACGTGCTCTATCAAAAACCCGAGCCCGCCCGAGAGACCGCGTGATCGGCGTCTGCGAAATCCCACGGCATGAGCTAGATGCCTATCGATCTTGGTTCAGAAGAGGCGGAAGTTCCCAGCTGTTGCTTCATCCTCCCTCCTATTCAGCACACACACGCAAGAGCCCGCAAGCTTTTCGCCCGTTAAACCGAGACCTGTCAAAGCAGCCATGCATCTCCCACGATTGAACGTATACGCCATAATATTGGCCATGTGAGTTCCACAGATAGCCACTCAGCTATACACCCACACATACATAACACATACACCCACGCAGCGACCATTTTAACCCGTCATACCAACAAACAAAACTCTCTACCACGTTGCACACAGACCACCGTACACCACACACACACCCACAATTCGAAAGCCAACTCAAGCTGACAAAGCGATCCCGTAGGGTCACCTGCCCCCTGGCCGCCTTCGCCCAAGATATAGCCAAGGCCACCACGGACTACGTTTCGGGCTGTCCCGCCGTCGTGTCGACGGCAGATGTCTGCGCGACATGCATCACCCTCCAGTGCGTCGTATCCTTGACCGTCACCGCGGGATGCGGCTCCTGCGCGGCCGACGCCGTCCCGACCCTCTACAGCTCGTGGCCTTGCGATGGGCCCGCGGGCTGCCCTTCGGGCTGCAAGACCCTCTACGCTGTGTCCACGGCGAGCGCAGATGAGTGCGGTGAGTGTTTTGTCCGATCCTGAATGGAGGATGACTGGGTGCTTCGGGGAGGACGGTGTTGAGCTGTGGCTGATGGCTGCGGCACAGGCCAACCGACGGCACAACCGACGCCGACGGGCGATGAGCCTACGCCAACGGGTGGTGACCCCGGGCCAACGAGCAATGAATCCACGCTGACGGGTGGTGAAGTCGCACCGACGAGCGACGCGTTCCCGCCAACGGCGCCGCCGGTGCAAACAGCAGGCGCGGCAAGGATGAGACCTTTGCGGTGGTGGTAGGGCGCTGAGGGCACGTAACGCTTGGCGACGTGTTGAACTGAAAGCCGGCCGAGGAAGGGCAGCCGTGGTATTATTCATGGTTTGTGGGTCTCACATCGCTCCATGTTCGATTCCTTGCTTTGATTACACCTCGCGCCCCGTATTCACCATCATCTTCTCGCTTTGAGGTTTTCCAAGACAATATTCGGCCGCCTTTGAGGCATCAGCGGTGCTGGTCATGTCACGTTAGAACCCCTGCTGGTCCGTCTGTGGGTGGATACGTGACCGCGCGTCCAGTCCTTTGCTGCTTTGCTGAATGCTAGACCTGCCAAATCCCTACCTAAGGCCCAGCTAGCTACCTTGAGCAGATATTCAAGTAGACCTCAAATGTTGACTCCACAAAACTCTTGAACCTCATCTTCACTCCTCAGTACCTAGTGTACCGTGAAATGTTGTACTGTCACCCTCTCATGTGGCATCTGGGACGGCCTTGCGTTGTTGACCTTGTCGGGTAACTATCGCGTTCCGGCGCTACGATGACATCATGCAAGGGCCCATCCCTGCCCATGGCGCAGGCAGTTTTGAGTCAGCGCGCTGCAAGCTGAAACATGGAACCCGGAACCCGGAATGTTGGGTTGGCATCCTTTTCCTGGTCGGATTTCCTCCTTCAAGGCTTGTTTTCTTTTCTTCTGCGCAAAACAAATCTTCCTCGCCACTGCCCGTATCATGCCGGCCTCGAACCTCAACGTTCCGGGCCTCTTTGTCCTAGAGCGATAGCTTCCACGCTGTAGCCCTCTTTGGCTTGGGGCTAGGCGATTCAACAGCGCCTTGATCCTGACTCCCGAAATGCTTCGTTTTGAAGAAAACCGGGTGATCTCTCATCGTCCCTGAAGCACCAACCACCACGCCGACCGGCGCCATGCGGCTCATCCCTCCTATTCCGGCCCTCCTCGCCTGGGTGACGACGACGGCCGCCTTTGCCACCATCAACGCCCCAGCCCTTCTCCAGCAGAACAACGAACACGAAATGATCACACGCCTCGCCTTCCAGTGTCCGCCAGGCGAGAAATCTGACGGCATCTGCTTCGAACCGCGCTCCCTCGACCAGCTGGCCGGCTATCACGTCAACATTCTCGGCGTGGCCATCACCGGCGCCGGCATCAACGGCGCCGTCGGCGCCCCGGACACCCTAGACCCCATCCCCGAAGGCCCCGCCGCCCACTGCGACGACGCCGATTACCTCGACATCCCCGATTACCCGCAGACCCGTGAACAGGCGACGGCAAAGCTGCAGCAGTGCGTCGACCACCTCCGCCGCCGCTTTCGCGAAGCCGTGGCCGCCGCCGAACGTATCCTTGACGATCGCCACCGCGTGCGCGAAGACATGGTCCGCTTGTCGAGCGCCTTCGGCGGGGATTGCACGTTTGCGTTCCCCGGCCTGCAGAGCGACGCGTACGCCCGCGCCAAATGCTCCGCCATCGAAGGCCTGGGCCGCGCCCTCCACGGAATCCAGGACTTTTACGCGCACAGCAACTGGGTCGACGCCCACGACTCGACCCAGCCCATCAGCATCGCCAACCCGCCAGGCCTCGGCCTCAACCACACCGCCCCGTTCTTCAACATGCGCAGCGACCCGGACACGCCCATCGATCCCGCCACCGTCCCCCACAACCTCACCACCGGCTGCTTCGCCCTCCCGGATGTCTCCTACGGCGGCATGGGCCCTTGCCAGGGCCGCATCACCCACCACGACCTCAGCAAGGACAAGGGCGTCATACATCTTGACGGATCGTTCGGGCCTGTCGGTCCGGACCCGCGCTCGCGCGCGGCCAGGGGCAACTTTGCCGCCGCGGTGGCAGCGGCAGTGCTCCACTCGCGCGAAGCGTGGGCGAGCTTTCGCGAGGAGCTCAGGGAGAAGTATGGCAAGCACCGCGGAGACATGATGGTCTGCGCCTTGGTCAGAGATGATCCGGTTCGGGACTGCCGCGGGCATGCTTGGGATAGAGGCGGTTCGGTGGGCGGCACGGCCGAGCCAAGCGTGCAGGTTGCAGAACATGCGGTCGGGATTGCAACGGAGGATGAGTTGGTTGGAAGCGTGGTGCTGGGGCAGAAGGTGGTGATTGTGGGCGGCGATTGAGCGGCCGAGATTTCTTGCTCTTTGGCCTCTGACGACAGGCCCTGGGGGGGGGGGGTCTGCGTGCCTCAACGACGCGGCTCAGCTCGGATCTGCCAACAGCATCCTTTTTGTGGTCCTAACGGCCGTGGAACAGGCATCCCGGCACCACCCCTAACCGCTCGCCGCCGGCATTCTTTCTCTGTTGAGCCTCTCAGGCCCCGGAGCCGTCGACGACAACCTACCCGACATATAACCTTGAACCCACCGCTCAGCGCCGAGACCACCCATCGACGGTTCGAGACGATGCGTACGGCTGTCCCTCCTGCAGAGAGACACGGCCAGCCTCGAAGCGGCCATGGCTTGATCAGGCTTGTGCCTTGGTGGTTCGTGTACTGTACAGGCGCGGACTCATTCAGCAATTCTTTGCGCTGCCTGATTATTGTCGACAACCCCATGCTGCCCATCGGGCGCCGCGCTTGGGTACCATCACCATCGCTCTAGGCATTCTTTCGCCCGGCCCTGGATGAGACGTGCATTTTCCCACATTTCGGGCGAGGTGACGAGACATTCGTCACCAATACCTCATGTCAGCATGTGGTCCGGTGAAACCCACCACATGAAGCATCGCTAATACCGGGTTTTTCTACATCTATCGTATGCTAAGAAATCGGAGCGGTTGGCGAGGATGAGGAATCGTTTGCGAGGACAACAATCGGCCACAGGATGCATCGTTGTTAGACGTACTATAGACTTGCATAGAGAGTACGAATAGACGTTCTGCTGCGTTTCTGGTGAAAACAACTTTTGCTTCTTCGTCCATTCCTTGCGCCCTAGGCCGTGGTTTTGCCTCAGGTGACCTCGGTTGGGATATTTTTGGCATCCCAAGAAGCTAGGGTGATCGGCGGGGAACCAGCGTTGCAAGGGATGCCTCCTGGCTGAAACCGCAGGCGGTTTTGGTTGCCGACGGGGATTTCCGTTGCATAAACCAACCAGGCGTGTTTCGTTTCGTGATTCCTCATCCCAACTGCCGAACGTCTGCGCAGTTCATCCAAGGTGATGACTATAGGCTTCTTCGTACCACGCATCCCAAGTTTGCAGAGGTCGACCGGCGGGAGTGCATCTTGCGATTGGAAATGTCTCAACATGGACGCTCAAGGTCACATCCGCAAGGTTCTCCCCAAGAGGAGCCTTTGATCCGATCTCCCAAACGTTTGTACACGTACGCGGTGAGGGTTGGTTTTTGACGCCCGTGATCGACAGCTTGGGGGCCCAGGGGTTGTGGAGGAAAATGTCACCCCCGATCTGGGAACGCAGAGCTGCCAGGAGCTTGAAACCGGGGATCCCGACGAGAAGCGTGAATCGTACACGAGGAAGAGTTCGGGAAAACACACCAAAGGCGACGCTGGCGGCAAAGTTCCGATGATCATAGCTTCCCGCCTACCTAGCAAGACACCTAGCGAAGCGCAAGAGCGGGTTTCACCGGCCAGCGTTTGGCCGACTATTTCGGCTGGAGATACTAGGTACCTTAGCTATGCTGTAACAATTACCTGAGATGTACCAAGCGACCAGCTCTAGGAAGCACAAATTCATCGTTGAATTTCCGCTGATCTTCCGGAGGGTTTCCCGCGGCATAATTTACGTTTTGTAAATCGTTTGCACGCTTGCATACCCGACGGCCAAAGGCATCGATCGTAGACTTGCCGTTGCCGCGGCATAAGGTTTCGAGCAAGCAGGCGACGTTTTTGGCGTCGGGTGGACGCCAGGGGATCGGCGCTAACCTTTGGGAGCAGACCGCACGCACGGGCCTTGGCGCCTTTGCAGCACCATCGTGAGGCTTGTTTGGTGTTGCATCTGTCTCCTGTTTCGGGAGAATGCTTCTTTCGGCTGTCCTTGGCTGCTGAGCCTCGCTGCTCTATGGGATTCAGACTTCAGATGAAACATCCAAAAACCGCATCTAGGCGTGAGAATGGCTGAACGCACAGGTGGATTAGGGGTGAGCATCACATCTAGGATACGGACGAACCTCACACAGGGGGCGCGTTGAGGAGGTGTTCTGGCGGTGAGATTTGGAATCTACGTGGTGGAAGTTGGGACGAAGGCGATGAAGCGCTTGCAAGAAAGATATATAAGGACTCCAAGCTGGCGTTGAGAAGCGGACTTGAGATCAGCAGGGTCGGCTCCTCCTCCTCAAGCACCTTCTTCCATTCAGATCAACTCTTCATTCTTCACTTCTCCAAGCCCTGGTGGCATTGTTGTATATAGTTCATCTTCATCCGTCGTCGATTCCCACCCCCCAAGGCACTTAGACCCCCTGAACCGCCACAATGCACGCCCACGACATCCTCGCCCTCGCCCTCCTCGCCACGCCGACCGCCGCCCACGGCGTGGTCACCATGATCCGCGGTGCCAATGGCGTCAACATGCCCGGCCTGACCGGTAAGTCTCTTGCCACCCATTCTCCATCCCCGCTCTCATGCCCACGCCGGCCACTAACGTACCCTCCCAGTCGCCGATGGCACCCCCCGCGACTGCTCCTCCAACCGGTGCGGCTCCCAAGCCGACACCGCCATCATCCGCGATCGTGAAATCTCTTCCGGCCGCACCGGCCCTCTCGGTCGCACCCAGGGCCGCGGCAACGTCGACCCGGCCGAAATGATCGCCACGTTCATGGGCACCGCCGGTGCTCCGGCCCGCATCAACGCCGCGAACGCGTCCGTCGGCGTTGAGGACGACCTGAGCGGGCTCAGCCGGGTGTTTGGCGGTAGGAACAGGAACCAGCAGCGCGACGAGACCGGCGGCGTGAGGGTCGTGGCCAGGCAGTTCCTGGATCGCCTGCGCAACGCGTTTGGAGGCGGCCGGAACGGGAACAGCAACAGCGGTACGCCGACCACGCAAGCCACCGAGACGAACGTTGCGGCCATGGCCGGGCTGGGCGCCACGCAGGGCCTCCCGACGTGTGCGGATGATGGCACCATCGAGATGGTCTTCCGCCAGGTAAGCTCCTTTCGTGCCCCCGTCCCGCTCTCGCGAGCTCCCATCTTCCATGCCCAGCAACCGCTAACAACCACCCGCCCAAAAAGATCAACCAAGACGGCGCCGGCCCTCTGACTGCGGCCATCGACGGTACCTCGGGCGGCAGGGACCCCGCCGCCTTCCAGAACGCGCCCGTCATTGAGGACGTGCCTGGCGTCGCCGGTTTCAGCCTGTCCACGGTCCGCGACTTCACCGTCAGGGTGCAGATGCCGGCAGGCATGACCTGTGATGGAACCGTGGCGGGCGTGAACAACGTGTGCATCGTGCGCGTGCGCAACAATGCGATTGCCGGTCCTTTCGGTGGCAGCGCTGCCTTCACCCAGAGCTCGGCGGCGAGGAAGAGGGCCGTCGAGTACCAGAGGAAGATGAAGCGTGCTGTGGCCTTTAAGGCTTGAAGGGTTGACGCCAGACAAGCACGGATGTATAAGATGGGTGGATATGCGAGTACGGTAAAAGCCTGCTGGGCGAGGCATTGGGTTATGTGTGACAGCAAAAACGGATCCGCTGATGCTGCCATCAGCTAGTGCACCATATATACCTGCTACTGCAACATTATGACTTCAAGACGGTTTATGAGATTTCCTACCATGTACGGCTGCGGAGTGCTTGGGTTATCAAGGACGGGTTCCATGGCGTTGGATGATGGATACAACAACAGGAAGGTTTGATAGAAATTCGTTCAAGTTCAGATACAAGGCAAGATGATGAGCTATCATGTACATATATGCAGCCGAGCAATAAATGCTCTGACACAACAGGCAAAAGTCTACAACGTGTGTCGGGTATAAATATCCTTGAAGAAACAGCAGAGATCCGCCAGCCACCAAAATTCCAACCTCGAACGCTCCGCCCCGCTCAACGTCACCTAGACTCCTTCAGCAGGTTTTGGTCTGTGGTTCTGTTGCGTTATGCTCCGCTGTGGCATACTGAGCAACGTATGCCACTTCCATCATGGCACCGTATCCATCTTTGGTTTTGTCATTGGGATACCCAGGCTGTCCCGACACCGCGTCAGCATGGGAAACTCAAGCACGCCATCGACACGCAGGAAACTCACCCAGGTGCCTCCCACCGCGACGTTCAGAATGAAGTACAACGGCTTCGCCGTCAAGGTGGACCAGACCTCATGGTTGTTGATCTGGTCGCCGCGAACTTGAAAGAACTGCTCGTCGTTCATGAACCAAGTGATGGTCTCGCTCAGCCAGTCCTCCGTCGTGCGGTCCCAAACGATCCGCCAACGGTTCCATTCCTGGCTGGGCATGGCCACGGAGCCGCCGCGGCCGGTGGGCTCGTTGCAGACGCCTCCGGGATAGACTGCAGCGCCGCGTCAGCTAATGAGACCGTCTCTTCGCCCATCCTCTGTCGGAACCCCGCCGGGCGCAACTCACCATTGCAATGAATCGTCCCGTACCCGGTCAACAGCCCGTTGACCATCTCCATGATATCCAGCTCGCCGCACGCCGGCCACCCCGTCCCATGCCGGATCGCATCCCCCAACAACCAAAACGCAGGCCACATGCCTTGCTTGTTATCCGCCGGGTAGGAACCGAACCGGATCATCGCCTCCGCCATCGTCTTCTTCCCCGGCTGCGGCACAAACACATACTTGCTCTCAACCCTCCCCGAAGTCCACCCCAGCGTTTCGTCCCGCCACGGGACTAGCTGCATCGTTCTGCCGCCGCTGATTTGCACGTTGCGTCGGTCTCGCCGGTAGGTTTGCAGTTCGTTGTTGACGCCGAGGTTGGTGTTGAGAATGTTCCAGTTGGTTTCGTTGGGGAGCTGTCCTGGGCCGCCGTAGAAGGCGTCGGACCAGACGAGTTGGTAGTCCGGGTAAGCGGGTGGTGCCCAGGCATAGACGGCTCGGGCGAGAAAGGGGAGGAGGGAAGAGGTGGTAAGGCGCATCGTAGCGGCGTAGCAATGAAGGATTCTATGAGCCACAAATCGATAAGGGAGGTGAAGATGAGTACGGTGATGATTCGTAGGTAACGATAGGCTCCTGTGGTATCTCGAATGTGGGATTATTGAGGAACGATTTTGGCGTGTAGCAAAGAGCGACTATGAGAGAAAGATGGGAATGGTACAGAAGAGGTCGTTGAAGCTGGTCATGGCAGGTTGGAAATCAAACATTTGAAACGTCCGCCGACGGGGTAGTTTTATATCGAGAGGCCAGCACGTCGGTGCTATATCGAGCAGCCTAGCCACCAATCCACCAGCCAACCTCTTGGTGGTGTGAAGGCTGAGCACCCAGATTCCGGGGCATGTTTGGCCAATGAAACTTGACCTCCTTGTGCGCATGGTGTGGGAACAGTGGTGCGACTGGCGATGAAGAGGTTGGGGGGGTGGGATTCCATTTTGCTCAAACTTTGCATCAGGTAATTAAGGTGGTCGAGGTTTTACCAGCCGCCGTTGATTGTATCCAGTTGTTGTGAACGTATATCATCTACCAGCCACAAAATCCACCATTCAGCCTGTCCAAAGCGGAGACAAGGCCATCTGCAGAAGATGAAGGATACAAGCACCTCCCGGGCTCGGAGTGCGAACCAGCCGACACTCCCAGCGATAGGGCGAGGAGAAGTGGCTGGAAATTGAACGGGGCCCAACCGCGATATGCGAATAAACCTGAAGGAAAACACACCCAGGACCGAGGTCTAAAATGCGCTCTCCTGCCAAGACGAAAGGGTCGGCCTAGACAGAGTGCCTTGTCGAACTGCGCTGAAAAGTAGACGGATCCGCTCGGGAGGAGCCGACGATTCAGTCCACCATGCCGGGTTGGCGTCACGCTCCCCAGCCTCAGGGTAAAGAGCTCACCATGGCATCCAAAAAAGTACAGTGTCAGCCACACGCTAGGGATTTTAGTGGCGGTGTCTCCGTTACGATTCTCCCAGAGAGAGTGTGTGCGACGATGCACTGACTCGGCACCCTGCCTGATCATCGTTGTTGTGGGTTGTGACGTCCAAGTGTAACTCAAGGCCCAAAGCATTTCAACTCGTAGAGTTGAGCAACGTAGCTACAACACACAGAGCACGAAAGATAATAACTGGGATGTAATTTCCGTTCTTCACTCGATATATATGCTCCTGCACAGACATCTCTCGAGACCGCTCTCTTGAATCTCATGCAGAACTTTCGAGACAGGAGCTTCCAAGGGTGGTAGGGTGTGGGGAAGATTGCAGGGGTTCAACATTATAGTCCTCGGCGTGTCAACGGGAACTTGAATCGCCGATCCCGCCATCTACCCGGCTTTCTTGGGCATGCTCGTACCTTGACAAAACAAGGATGGTCCATGCATATCCTCACTTCCATGTGAGAACTCCACAGCACACTTGCAACACCAGCGTTGCCAAACTGCCCAGACGAAGTGAAGAATGCAGCTTGTTCGCCGGAAGCCATGCCAGTCCTCCCTTTTCACTGCCCAGCCAACCCGTCAAACCGATAAAATATTGTTGACCATAACCGCTCGCAAAAGCTGTGGAAGATGGACTGTTGAGGGCCTCAAAAGTCACTCATCGGGCCCGATGTCATGGTTCTCGTGGCGATCCAATGGAAAGGAAAATCTAACTGGTGGCCGGGTTCACCTGCCGGGATGACGAAAACGGTCTGGCCAGATCGGGAGATTTCTCTGCTCCCAATACTTGGGGATCAATGGGAAGTCCTGTGAAGGTTTTGAACTACTTGGATGCTCTGGTCAAAAGAACGTCTTCCACAAACGAAGAGGAAAAAACAATAGAAAAAAAATAAAAAAACAAAATAAAAAACTTGTCGTCTAAGCAAAAGTTTAGGTGTGCGCCAGCCGCGAATCGAACGCGGGGCTCATCGATGGCAACGATGAATTTTACCACTAAACCACTGGCGCGGACTTGGGTGGTTATTGTTGAGATGCCAGTTTGGTGGAGCAGCTTTTGGGTGAGGCTAGGCCCCAGCGGGCCTGTCTCGGCATGGCGCTCAGGACGGAATGGCAAGGTTGAAACATGGAGCATACGTCTGAAAAAACAAAGAACATCTTCACAATGACACCGCTAGGAATGCATACTCATCAACGGCAAATGACGAAGATGGTGTCAAACTAGATTTCGCTGTCGTATGACAGTTTGTCCTAGCAGGAGGAAAGCCATGAACTCCGCCACGGAAAGCCAAGACGGCACGTGAAAATGTATAGGGCAACCGTTTTATTCTTTGTTCGCATACTACTAGTTTGGCATATACCACTCCCATTGTCTTTGTCACTAATTCAAGGCGAAACAACGCCTTGGGAAAGGTACGATGTGGCTGGTGCCCCATCATGATCTGAACTGTCAGCAATCCGGGGGTACACGACTTTCCCTTTCCCCGCAGCTAGCCTAGGTAGGTGGTAGAGGTATATTTAGCCTGACACCTAAACAAGGTACCGTTAGTGTCTCCGGTCTCTTGAAGAGAAAGACAAGAGGCTCCAAGCACCGGGTCTACAGAGGGTTTCGCGTGCGGAGGATAAATTGCCGCACCAGTCGGAAGAACTGAAGATTCCCGAACCACGATTCCGGGACGAGAGCTCGCTCGCTTCGATATTGAACGCAAGGAGAGGTGCAGTTTTGGCTGTAATATATAGGATGGTAGCGTGATCTATATATATCTTTCGCCTCACTCCTTACCGTAAGGGTCCGCTTATAGAGTGTGCACCTCCCTCTCCTCGCTTTGGGAGCCTCGCCCCTCGTGGTAATTAGAACCCCTTGGTTGCCTTCGCCCTCCATGCTCTCCCCCCTTGTGTTGATCCTCTCCGTCACCGCTGCGGCGGTGGCCGCCCCCCTCTCGCCACGAGCAGCCCGCACCTCTCCTCCGGCAGGCTGCCTCGTCGTTGGCGGTTCCTCCTTCTACAGAACCGTGCAATCTGCCGTCGACGCGCTCAGCAAAACCTCCACCAACCCCCAATGCATCTTTATCTACCGCGGCACCTACTACGAACAGGTGTACATCCCGCAGTTGAAATCCCCCCTCACCATCTACGGCGAAACCACCGACACCTCCTCCTACCACGCCAACACCGTCACCATCACTCAGTCCCGCAGCCAGGACAACTCGCCCAACAACGATCAAACCGCCACCCTGCGCGCGCACACGTCCAACCTACGCGTGTACAACATCAACCTGGTCAACACGCGCGGCCGTGGCAGCCAGGCGCTCGCGCTGAGCGCTCAGCGTGATCGTCAGGGGTACTATGCCTGCCAGTTCAAGGGCTACCAGGACACGGTGCTGGCCAACCAAGGGACGCAGGTGTATGCGAGGAGCTACATCGAGGGCGCGACGGATTTCATCTTCGGCCAGCGCGCGCGCGCGTGGTTTGACGGGTCGGACATTGCCGTGATTGCGTCGAGCGTGGGCTACATCACGGCGAACGGCCGCGACTCCACGTCGAACCCATCGTACTTTGTCATTCACCGGTCGCGTGTGGCAGCCCGCGCAGGGGACAACGTCAGTAGGGGGGCGTATTACCTCGGCCGGCCGTGGAGGGATCACGCGAGGGTCGTGGTCCAGCAGTCGAGCCTGTCCAACGTGGTGAACCCGGCTGGGTGGGCGGTTTGGAACAATGGGGACCCGAGGACGAACGGTGTCGAGTTCGGCGAGTCCGAGAACTGGGGCGAGGGGGCGAACGGTGCGAGGGCATGGTTTTCGAGGAGGCTTCCGGCGCCGGTGACAAAGGAGGAGGTGCTCGGGGGTGATTATAGGTCCTGGGTTGACACGTCGTACTTGGCGTGAGGGGGGTGTGATTACCAGTTCTGTACATAGCAACCTGGCCGAGGGTCGTCATTGGTGCATGCATACACATGAATTCTTCTCGAGAGTTGATTTTTGGATGCTTTGTCACAGCCCAGGAGGTTGTATAGCGCGAACTCGTTCTGCCAGGAAGATGGCGTCGTTGGTTTATCGATGGCCGGGCACCGCCGATGATTGCAAGTGCGTAAGGTAAGGACTATTGACGCTAGCATCAATGTGATTGACACACCTTGTCGACTCGCAACTCATGCCTTATGATCGACACCTGCCTCGACCCTAGTCGGCGAACACGTGAACCATGGCAGGTCGACCATGAGCTTGTTTACGGTGCCTAACATGGCCCCCAACCCCGAGCCTCTGACCCCCACGCCGCTGATGTTCCGCCTAGTCCCCCTTCAGCCGTGCTTTGAAGCTATGGCCTCTGGCAACAGGCCACAACTAACGTTGAGCAGAGCCAACCTTAATCTCTAGAGTGTCTCGGCACCCAACCGTGTCACACACCTGGTGACGCCCAAGATGCTCCATTGACGCAGGAAGGCGATTCCACATTTGCAGGGTATGTGGCGTCATCGCAACTTTGCCGTTCCGGGGCCCCATCAAGAACCAAAGCGTCGGGATGGTGGTCACGGGTTTTTCGTTGCGGCTGATAGGTCGACAAGGCATCCGTGGCACTAGGTCTGCGTGATCCCTAACAAGACCAACTCTCAACCTTCGTCTCCTGTACGTTCGAGCTTCAGGAACCCGATAGCCGCTGGAGTTGCGGTCCCAAGCCCCGGGCTGCTCTGCTTGTTGTCGACAAGTTCCTTGCTGAAAACAGCATTCTTTGCCAGGCGGTGGTGGGGACTTCATGATGTAATTGGCTGTCCCGACCAATCGCTGCGACAACGCACGCGGCATCCCATCGCGGGAGCCCCAGCGAGCGTGTGGTTCCGTTCCATGTGGGGTGGTCGGCGCGGAGCCCATGCGGATTGCGCGATACATGGCGGGGTTGATGAAATTCCCATTGTGGATTTTGTCAACTAACAACAGGCTCGCGATTTCCATTCCGGCGCCTTTGTGTTAAGCCGGCCAGAGGTTGCTCCTCTGGTGTTGGCCGAATCCGAACCAATATCCCTGCCCACCATCCAACCTCCCCAGACCAGGACCCCCGGGTGGGTGTCTCAGTGCAGGCTTTTTCGAGATGCGGATTCGTTGACGACGATGTGAGTTGGTCCTTGGTTGACGGATGCCGTTAGCTTCCTTGACTCAGGATCACGACAGTGGTATCCCTGGTGGCTTCCGTCGTTGGCAAGCATGAAAGAAGCTTTTAAACATCATGCATCTCCCCCGACCTCCCGTCCGCCAGTGTTACACTGGTCCCGCCTCTCCTCCTCTCCTTATCCAGACGGCCGGTTCCCTGCCCGGGTTTACATACACGCCATTCCATCCTCTCCGCTCCTCTGGCTGAAGGCTCTTCTTCTGCTGGGCGAACCTCCATCCTCGCAACAGGACGACCGCCTGCTGACGCTCCTGAGACGTGGTTATCCACGGAGAGGACGCCTCTCATAGCCCATTCACCAGCCATGGGCTTCCCCAACCCTTTCAAGAGCAAGTCGTCCTCGGACGGCGAGACCGCGCTCGCCCCCAATGGCTCCAACGACCCTGTCGTCAAGACGGTCGACAACACCGAGACAGCGACCAGCTCCGACTCGGACGACTTCCGGGCCATTGACCCTCACAGCGGCGTCAAGCGGGGCCTCAAGACGCGCCACATTTCCATGATGGCCTTGGCCGGCATCATTGGTCCTGGTCTGCTCATCGGCTCGGGCGGCGCTCTCAGCAACGGCGGTCCGGCCTCCCTGATCATCGGCTTTGGAGTGATCGGCATCGTTGCCTTCTCCATCATGCAGAGTCTCGGCGAGCTGACCACCCTGTACCCCACCGGTGGTGCCTTCACCGACTTGAGCGATCGGTTCGTTGACAAGGCGTTTGGTGTCGCCGTTGGCTGGAACTATTTCATCATTTGGTTTTGCGTCTTGGCCAATGAGTACAATGTCATCTCGAGCATCATGGTGTTTTGGAGCGACAAGGTGCCCATCTGGGGCTACTTTTTGATCTTTTGGGTGAGTGAGCCTGGGAAACATGGAATCCCCTCCCTCACCCCTGACTCTCGCTGACCGTCCCGCCACAGTTTGCCTTCCTCGCCTTCCAGCTTCTCGGTGTCGAGACTTTTGGCGAGGCCGAGTTCTGGCTGGCCTTGATCAAGATCGTTGGCCTCATCGCCTACTTCATCTTCAGCATCATGTAAGCATTCTTCCACCTGGTGGTCATCTGTTCCTGCGCTGACCGGCTCTCAGTTATGCCTCGGGCGGTATCAAGGGAGTCGACGCTCTCGGGTTCAAGTATTGGAACGACCCCGGCGCTTTCGCTGACGGGTTCCGCGGCGTCGCGTCCGTCTTTGTCTTTTGCAGTACCTTTTACGCCGGTGTCGAGTCTGTCGCCGTGGCCGCCACCGAGACCCGCAACCCGCGCCACGCCGTGCCGCTTGCCATCCGCCAGGTCTTCATCCGCATCATCGTCGTCTACATGGGCAGCGCTTTCTTCTTTGGCCTGACCTGCCCGTCTAACGCCCCCGGCCTCATTGGCGGCAGCAGCCGTGCCCTGCGCAGCCCCATGACCATCGCCATTCAAAACGCCGGCTGGGAGGGCGGTGTCCACCTCATCAATGCCTTCATCTTCGTCACCTGCCTCAGCGCCATTAACAGCTCCATCTACATTGGCAGCCGCACCATCCTGTTCATGGCCCAGAACGGCAAGGCTCCCAAGTTCCTTGGCTGGACCGACCGGCGTGGTGTGCCCATCCCTGCCATTCTCTTGACAAACCTGTTTGGTGCTCTCAGCATGATGAACGTCAGCACGGGCGCCAGCAAGGCCTACAGCTACATCGTCAACCTCTCGGGCGTGTCCACCTTCCTGGTGTGGGGAGCCATCAGCTTGACGCATATTCGCTTCCGCTCTGCCTGGAAGGCGCAGGGCCATACCGAGGAGGAGCTCCCCTTCAAATCGCTGTGGTATCCCTACAACGCTTGGTTCGGTCTGTCGGCCAATGTGTTCCTGGCCCTTATCCAGGGTTGGTCCACCTTTGCGCCCTTCGACGCCGGTCTGTTTGTTGATGCCTACATCCTGCTGCCGCTCTTTGGTCTCATCTATGTTGTCTACAAGGTCATCTTCAAGACCAAGCTGTGGAAGGCTCATGAGATCGATCTGCAGTCGGGTCGTCGGAGAGACTTGGATGAGGCGAAGAAGATTGCCAGCAACCAGGGCCTGACGTGGTGGCAAAAGTTGCTGAAGAGCGTTTGAGTGGTTGAACGCATGGAGGAGGACTGCTTTGCTGGAGATACCCCCTGATATTAATGGAAAGCAATAGGGCTTGGAAGTCGGTCGTTGGAAATACCCCCTGGAGTCATTGACAAAGGTGTCACTTAGTTTGCGCTTCAATATTCCGTAGTTTCGTGCCAGGAATCTGGAATCATACCAAGGAGCAATTTGTCCTACATTGTCCCAGAGAGAAACTGGGTTCTCGATCCATGTACATGCTCGGCCCGAATGGTAATGCTGAGACAATGTCGCGTCTCACACAGGTCTCTCGGGAACTTACCCCGTACTATACACGGGTTGTTCAGCAGTCGTGCTCTTTAACATGGCTGGTAAAATCCGCCTCGGCTGTTCTGTTGAAGCCTAGCAGGCCAGGAGCCTAGTGCGGGGTGCCTAGAGGCTCAGCATCGATTCCTACAATGTTCGACCTGGGCTTTGGAGGACACTCCAGCATGAACCTGATGAGGCCAGAAGTTAGTATATCAACTACTTGGCCAACTCTTTCATATGACAGAGGGCATCAGCATACGAGAGCCCAACTATCCCCTACATGCCGCCCAAGATGCAGTATGTTCCTGATTACCTTGCCTGCATGATGACGCATCGGCTCAGACCTAACCATAAGATGCTTCATGTATAGGCAACGCGCGCAGTTCACGGAGAGCAGGCAGAAATTGATCCAGCAATCATCGCCTCAAACTTAGAGGAAAGAATAGAGCATTATTCCCTGCCATAATGTTGAAGCTTAGCGATGAGCAGGGGGTGGCAATGATGGCTGATCATGGGTTCGTGAATTACTGGGGATGTGTGCTACTGATTGACGTCCGGATGATGGCTGTTGCATGAAATGTGACTGCGTTTCTTTCGAGATGAGCAAGGCGAGCGGTGGCGCAGATAATACAGAGGGAGGAGCGTACCGTTAATAGGGGTTCGTTTATTGGGGAATTCGGAGAGAATTAGTAGGGTGCGGAAGAGCGTACCAGGAGTCGCCGTGTCGGGGTCGTGGTGGCTATCTGACGGGCTACCATCTCAACATTACGCTTTGGTGACAGCATATATTGTGGCGAGCACATGGTAGGGTCGGTTTCATTATTAATCATTACCGGAATACTCATTCAGTCATTCAGTGTGACATGAAACTCGGACCACTCCGAGCTCGCGGTGTGACTTGAAACACAATAAATAGCATGAAGTCGTGGTATCAAAAATAAGTACAAAGAAATAATATACTAAAACATGCATCAAGCTTTAAACTCCTCTCAATGCATTATTGAGTCGGCAAACTCTGGGTTTACCCACGTCGGGGGCCCAGCCCACTTCCTCATCGACGCACCGAAGCGGTGGACCATGGCCAGGATAGGAATGCAGAAGACAACGGTGATAATCGCATGACCAGCAAGCGTCCACGTGAAGCCGACGTTGTCGACCCACGGGATGATGAAGAAGGGATCCACAAACGCCGACATGTTGAGCATCACGGCGTAGAAGGTCATGGTCGCCATGCTCTGCATCGGGTATGCGTCCACAACGTAGGAGCACACGGCCGTGTTGCCCATCTGGATGCCCGCGCCAAACAGCGCAAAGGCAACCTGGCCAACGATCCAGTGGTAGCCGCGGTCGACGCTGATGCCCCAAAGCACCAGGCCGACCCCGGTGAGCAGCGCGGCGGGGTATGCCAGCCAGAGGCGCATCTCGGGGGTCTTTTTGTTGCCGTTGGCCTTGGAGAGTTTGACGACGATCCAATCGCTCAGACTGCCGGAGAACAAGACTTCCGAGATAAGAGTGCCAATGATGAGGCCGAGGAAGAGGAGCCTTTTGTGCGTCGTTAGCTTCAACGGTGGCAGGACCTATCGGGAAAGGAACAAATGTAGAAGCTTGCCCTTGAATGTGCGGCTTATAATCCGGATACGCCACCGGCACCAGCGTCACCACCGAAAGCACCCACCAGTACCAGCCGAAGCAGTAGCTGATGATCGAAATAGACACAACTGCGTACTTGAAGGTTTTGATGAAGCGCACCATCGTGTCCCAAAGCTTCGGGTGCGTCATCCCGGGCAGCGGCGTGGCGTTGATGAAAGACAAATCCTTGGTCCTGCGCGGCGTCACCTCGACATGATCCGGCGCCAACGACTCCTCGCCAGCTTCCACGGCGCCAACGCTCTTCTCGTCGTCGGCATGGCTGATGGTCGTGCTGGGCGAGGCGTGGCGGCGCTGCTGCTGCGCGAGCATCAGGTGGCGCGGGTAGAGCGTCTCGGGCAGGAAGAAGATTTCGGCGACCAGGATGACGCCGAACAGGATGGCCGACAGCCACTGGATCCATTGGTGGCTGACCAGGTTGATGAAGCCGCCGATGAGCGGACCGACAAGCAGGCCCTGGTCGATGGCCAGCACCCAGAGGCCGAGCTTCTGGCCGCGTTCGTGCTCAAAGAAGATGTCGTTGATGATGGCCAGGCCGACGTTGGCGGCAGGACTGACGCCAAACCCCTGGAAGAAGCGGGCTGCCATGTAGCCGTCGAGTGTTGGGGCGAGAGCGGCGCCGATGGTGGCGACCAGGGCGATGGTGGTGCCCAGGATGACGATGGCCCGACGGCCGATGATGTCGGCGGGGGAGGCCCAGATCAGGGGACCCAAAGACAGGCCCAGGGCTGGGATGGCGACGGTCCAGTTGATCTGCTCGAGGGTGGCGTCGTAGGTTTCCTGAAGCTCCGGAAAGGATGGGACGGTCGTCGTGGTGATGTAAGTGAACATGAAGTACCTGGATCATCAGGGGTCAGATCCAATCCCATGGCCCAAGCCGTCTCTTCGCGGGCCCTAACGTACAGCGCCATGACGATGGCCAAGATGACGCGTTTTTGAAACTTGGACCAGTTCAAGGGGTCAAGCTGGTCAACCCTGACGGGCTGCGGCCAGAGCGGGAGGCCATCGGGGCTCAGGGCAAGTTCGTCTGTGGTATAGCCCAGATTACTCTGCGCCCCGTCTGGTGTTGGAGGGGCCTTCTTTTCGCTGGTATCAAGGCCGGCCATTGTGTTAACGACTCTCTGGTGACTTTTGGAGCCGGTTTTGGGATTCCAATCCAATGGGATATTCGAATGGAAGCCTCATCATGCTTTGACGGGATCAACGCGCGTACTCACTTATATGTATATCAAGATCAAAGGTGGCCCCGAATAACTGCCGTATCTCTGTTACATGCTGCAACGACAACTAGCATGGTTTGATCTTCATCCTCAACCTTATCAGACAGGTCCCTTCCATTCCATCTGGCGCTCGCGTCTTATCGTGGAGGTGGTCATGCTGGCCGGGACCGGAATGTCACGGGTGCCCCCTCCTTATCAGCCCGGCGAGGGTGCCGGCCGCGAACGGGTGCCTTATCTGCACCAACAAACATGACGGCTAGGTAAGCCTCTTACCATGCGTGTTTTTTCTTTTGTTTAAGGCTGTAACTGCTCCCCACGCGGATTGATTGCCACACATGGGGTTGCTTGCATCTGTTGCATCCATCGCAAACCCGAGTGGCTGGAACCGAGGCAACCCCTTGAAAAACGGGGGCACAGATGGGGTGTTGTGGACCAACAGGGCGATGACAACATCCCGAAGCTTCCGGTTTCTACCTTGAAGCCTGGAGAGCTTTCACACGGGTTGTTCAACATCATGGGGTCTGAAATTCTAGAAGTTTTGAAGAAGCAAGAAAAAAAAACCGCACCATTCCATGTTTCACATAATACATGCAAGTAATTGCTTTGAAGAGAACGTGGGCTGCCCCAGAGCGGGAATTTATGGAGCTGGAATGTGGGAAACACCCTGACTCGAGCACGTTTTATCATGAAGGTATCCATCCGCCAGTTGGAAAACAAAACCAATAGTTAGTTCAAGATTCTCATCGATATCAAAACAATACCCCACCCCGAGTTATCTACCTAATGTACAGTACAGTTACTAGTACTCCTCGTCCAATAACCCATTTGCTTCAGAGCCATGCCCTCGGTGCTGATGCTGGTGCTCGTCATCCAACCTCTCCGCTGCCTTCTGCACCTCCATGTCCCAATTGCTCAATCCCACGATGATCCATTCCAGGATGCCCACCAGGAAGAGCGCCACGCATTGGCCTATCCACAGACCGGCCAAGCCCCAGCCGTGGAAGGCAAGATAGATACCTGCGGGCAAGGCGCCGCCGTAGTAGGAAACAATGTTGACAAGCGCACCGACCCACTGGCGACCCATCCCCCTCAGCGCGCCGCCGCACGATCCGTTCAGGCCGTCGGCGATCTGGAACAGCGCGACGTAGGGCATGATCTCGGAGACCAACCGGATGACGTGCTTGTCATCGTTGAAGAGGCCGCCGATCACATCGCGCGTGGCCATCAGGATCGTCAGGATGAGGGTGCCGAGGATCACGGACAGGATGGCCGCGGTGTGGGCGGAGCGGCGCGCGGATTTGGGCTTGTTGGCGCCGAGCAGGTTGCCGAGGCGCGCCGATTCGGCCACGCCGAGACCGAAGGGGACGGTGTTGATGATCTGGTCGAGCGTCATGACGACGGACTGCGCGGCGAGGGGGAGGGTGCCGAGCTTGCCGGCGGCAAGGGCGACGATCTCGAAGGCCCACCACTCGGTGCCGACGTGGACGACGCCGAGGAGAGCGAGGCGCGCGAACCGCCAGGGGTTGGCGATGGCGCGCTTCAGCTGGAAGCCGCTCCAGCACTCGTGGCCGCGGATGAAGGTGGCGTAGGCGACGAGGAGGAAGAAGGAGAGCCAGTACGAAATGCCCGTGGCGATGGGCGCGCCGTACAGACCGAAGCCGAGTTTGTAGACGAAGAGGTAGTTGAGGACGGCGTTGAGCGGGGACGTGATCATGAGCGCGTAGCTGCCGGGGCGGTAGATGCCCTGCGCCTGGAGGAACTTCTTCATGCACTCGAACCAGATGTAGCCGAGGCCGCCGGGGATGAGAAGCTGGAGAAAGCGGGCGCTGTGGACGGAGATGTTCTCGGGCTCGCCGATGAGGCGGAAGAGCGGCTCGGAGAAGCACCAGAGGACGACGACGACGGCGTAGAAGCCCGAGAGGACAATGATGCCGCGCTGAAGGAGAATGCCGAGGTTGCCCTTATCCTTGGAAGCCGTGAAGCTGCTCGAGGCCAGGGTGTCGAGGGCGCTTGTGCCGCCCAAGGCGATCAGCCAGGCCGTCGCCATGGCGAACATGTACGAGAAGGCGGCGACGGCGAGCGCCTCCGATGAGAGCCGGCCGACGACCAGCACCGAAACGGTCTGAAGGCTGTTCTGCAGCATGTAGCCCAGGATAACGGGGACCGCGGCTTTGGTCAGGAACCACGCCTCGGCGAGCCACGCTCCGTACTCGCGGCGGCGGTCATTGTGAGGTTGCTCGGCGGCGGAGGTTTCGGAGTTGACGAGCAGCGGCGTCGTTTCGTCGACATGCTGCTCAGAGTCCTGCGGGAAGCTGGTTATGGTTTCTTGCGGGCTCATTGTCGCGGCGGGCTCGATGGGTTCGAGCGGTCCTCTCGTCTTCCTTTGGTGAGCGGAGAGGGCTGCAGTGGTGAAACCAAATTCAAGGAGACCTTCAAACCTCGGACAGAGATCAAGGAGACCCGAACAGCATTCCCTCCCCCGACGTCACGGCACAGCATGATATCATATGTCTTTGTGATATGTGTCGCCGATTCTTGCCCGATGACGGGTTTCTCGGCTCCGGCGAAGAACCTGCATGTTGCATCGAATCCACCGCCTGTCACCAATTATTCACAACTTTGGGCAACGGGAAGCAGCATGTTTCGCGAACGCCGCCATGATAAGACCCAGCGCCGGCCTTCCGCAGCCATCATCCCCTCACTTTCACCTAGGGATGTTGAACCATGGGCAAGGCATCCCTGAGCAAGCCGCCCCCGTATCTTTGACACCTACCCCCGCTGCCGGCGGGTATCATGCCTATTTTGGAAATCGTCTGAGGATAGGATCCGACAAATCGCGGCAGAGGCGCAGACCAGAGGGGACAAAAGCATCCCACCAGATCGGAAGACTGCCCGTCAGCGATCTACTATGCCGAATTGGGCAAGGTAGGCGCTGCGCGATTGCTCGACGATAACGGGAATGTGGGGGACGGACGAAGCCATTCCTGGCATGCATGGCACAAACATGTGGGGTAACGTTGTGTCTGTCCAACCTCACACCGACGCCGCTTGACTGACTGTGGCGATGTAGGCGCTGGAGAGACGCATCAGCTGTGACGACACGAAGCATTCGAGCATTCGACACCTCGGATGTGGATGTAGGCGGTCTGGGGTAGATCGGTGAGGGGGGGAGGGGGAGGCATCTCCGTGCGTCGAGATACCGGCTACGATGACGTCCCGCCAAGTCCCGACTGCGAGGATATAAGACAGACTGGCATGCGTCTGGGGAAGCAGGTTGGAAGTCTCACCATCACAGTCACACTTGACGAGATCGCTAGGCAATCTAGTCAATATCATCACCATGCGTTCCCTTCTCCTTGCCGGGCTGGCTGCCACTGCCACCGCCCACTCGGGCCACAAGAACCAGAAGGTCGTCTCGGGCCCTCACCAGTCTCTCTGGTACAACAGGCTCCCCGGTGACGGCGGCACCCAGGTATGATGAACCCCAGGCTCCAGTGCTTGCCCGAACCTCCTCCCACTTACACGCCGATCCAGGCCGACTCCGTCTTCTCGGGCATTACCACCTTCGGCCGTCTTCCCTACCAGAACTGCCTCGAGAACCCCGATGCCCTCTACGACATTGCCTTCATCGGTAAGCAGATGCAGATGCTCAGCGATGCCGCTTCCAGAGACTCTTGCTGACGTCGAGACGCAGGCGCCCCCTTCGACACTGGCACGTCGTACCGCCCCGGTGCTCGCTTCGGCCCCTCGGGCATTCGTCAAGGCTCCCGCCGGTTGAACCTCTAGTATGAGCAATCCCCGCCCCCACAAGCTGCCCTCAACGGACGGGGCGAAGGCACCATGCTGACCAGATCCAGCGGCGGTTACAACGTCCCCCTCAAGACCAACCCCTTCAACAGCTGGGCCACCGTGCTCGACTGCGGTGACATCCCCGTCACCTCGTACGACAACTCGTGGGCGCTCAAGCAGATCGAAGAGGGCCACTTTGCCATCCTCTCCCGGACCCCGGCTACCGACTCCGACAAGCGCGGCCCCGCCCTCAAGGGCAAGACCCTCCCCCGCGTCATCACCCTCGGCGGCGACCACACCATCACCCTCCCCCTGCTGCGGTCCATCAACCGTGCCTACGGCCCCGTGTCTGTGATCCACTTTGACAGCCATCTGGATACCTGTAAGCCCGCATTACCCCAGACCCCTCCTCGGCTTGGCCCGCAGAAGCGTGCATGCAGGCGTCGTCCGTGATGCTGATTCCCGCATGCAGGGAAGCCCAAGGTGTTCGGCGGCGCCCCCTCCGACGTTGCCTCCATCAACCATGGCACCTACTTCTACCACGCCGCCATGGAGGGCCTCCTGGCCAACGACACCAACATCCACGCCGGCATCCGCACGACGCTGAGCGGTCCCAGCGACTACGACAACGACGGGTATGTCGGCTTCGAGATCGTCGAGGCCCGCGAGATCGACACCATCGGCACCGAGGGCATCATCAAGCGCATCCTCAAGCGCGTCGGCACCGACAGGCCCGTCTACCTCTCCATCGACATTGACACCCTGGATCCTGCCTTTGCTCCGGCCACGGGCACCCCCGAGACCGGTGGCTGGTCGACCCGCGAGCTGCGCACCATCCTGCGCGGTCTGGAGGATCTCAACCTGATTGCCGCGGATATCGTTGAGGTTGCTGTAAGTTGACCCGTGGCTTGCCGTCCCTGGAAGCCTGCAGCACGACGACTGACAACGCATTGCAGCCTGCCTACGACACCAACGCTGAGCACACCACCATGGCCGCTGCCGACGTCCTCTACGAGGTCATGAGCATCATGGTCAAGAAGGGCCCGCTGAGCAAGATGATTGAGCGCGCCGAGTCTGACGGCGAGGACCTTTAAAGGGGTGGTGGACGCTGCGAGGATGTAGGGACAAGGAAGAGTAACTACCTGGTCGAATGTGGGGTAGTGTGGGGTAGGACGGTGGGGTAACGGAGGAGGGGGAACGATTCCTCGAGCAGCCTTGAGGCTTTCATGAACAAAACCCCAACCGGGGGACAGGCACCTTCGGTAGGGGGATGTAATAATGACTATCTGAACGCATTTTAGATCTCTGAACACGGCGGTTTGACGTTGATCAACAACCCATCCGTGCGGCTGACTCGATTGGCTGAACTACAGGAAGTGAGCACATAGACGAGAAAGAAAACCCCAGCAACCAGAACAACCTGTGTTTGTCATGATCATTGCCATCATTTCATTATACCCCGGCCACCACTCTCGCAGAATCCAACTTACCCTCAAAGCCCCTTAGAACAAAACAACGTGGTAATTCAGTCTCTCTGTCATGACGTTAGCAACCCCAACCCCCAAGGAAACAAGAAGCACGGCGTCAACGCTAACGTACCTAACAGTTCATTCGCGCACAACAAGCCCTCCCGATCCCCGAGGCGGTCCCTCAGGTCCCACACGTCCCGCAACGCCTGGCGGATGCTCCCGACATGACTGCTCCCGATGCACCCGGCCAGCTTGCCCACCATCTCGAGCGCAAACTCCCTTTCCGCCTCCTCCACCGCCTCGCACCCCAGGTTGAAGAGCGGCATCGCCATCGCAACCCACGTCCGGCACGGCGCCGGCGCCGCCTCCCGCTCCAGCCGCGTCAGCAGCTCCCGGAGCGCGCTCGCCGCCGCCCGGACGGGCGCCGAGCCCGAGGGCAGGCGGTAGAGCTTGCGGTAGCAGTGGAGCAGCGTCGCCTGCTGGAAGATGGCGTGGCTGAGGGCGAACTCGCGGCCCGTCTCGTCGGTGAGCGGCGTCGTGATGCCGGCGACGCGGGGCGGGTCGCGCGAGTCGCGGAGGATCATGGCCTGGAGCCTGCCGAGGAGGAGGTCGGCGTCAAAGGGGACGGGCGTGACGGGCGTTGCCGCCGGCGCGGAGGATAGCAGGTCAAGCGGGGAGACGGCGGTGACGGCGGGCGCGGGGTGGTGGACGGAAGAGAGGTGGTTGATCTCGTGGATGATGTCGAGCAGCTCGTCAGAGTAGCCGAGGAAGCCGTCGATGGCCGGGCTCGCGGGGGTGGGGTCGAGAGGGGGGATCTTCGGGGAGTCCTCGCTCTCGGGCGACGCTGGTTCCGGGGTGGATGTTGGGGATTCCGACGCGGGGATGTAAGGGAGGGTGCGGAGGGAGAGGTAGAGCTGATGGAGATGCTTCATGGCTGGGCGCGTTGCGCCTGTTGGCGCGGCGAGGCTGCGTTGAGCACCGTCGCCGTCGAGGAGAGCGCGGATCCCCTGCAGGTGGATGCGCCAGGAGGATGTGCCCTGCCGGTGGGTGAAGATCTCGGTCAGGCACCACAGGAGGCAGGTCGCTACCAAGGTGCCGTTCATCTGGTTCGTCGCGAGAGCGCTGCGGAGGAGCGAGAGGCCCGACGACTGCAGATGGCCGAGGATCTTGGAGATGTCGACGCCGTCCAGGGCGGGGACGCCGCGGGACAGGAAACCGGCGGCGGACAGGGCGAGGCAGGCCGACATGAGGTGGGGCGATTCGAGACTGACGGGGACAAGGCCGTCGAGGAGGTCTTGGTGGATGGAGGGGTGACAGGACAGAGAGGCGAGGATGTGTTTGGCGAAGTAGCTCAGGAGCATCTGGTACGTTGGCGACAGCGGGATGCCGTTGGGGAGGCGCCGCGGGGATAGCGACGGCGGCAGCGTGTCGTCCAACTCATACCGCTCCTCTTCTTGCAGCTCCAAGGGGTCTCGAAGCCCATCTTGGCCAGCCGAGGAATGTTAGGTTTTGGGGAATGCGAGGACAGCGGGTGAGTTGTGACGGCATACCTGGTGGCTGGCGACGGTCCGGTGGGCTTGTGCAGCTTGGACGCCGGCCAACGCCCGGGTTGCGCTCTTTGCAGCCATTGCGGCGGCCGGTCTGCCCTGCGCTAGACCACCCTACAATCCGGACCTGAAGGGAGTAGTTGCAGGTCCTGTGGAAGGTGGAACACTGGCCGCAGATGGGCTTGGACTCATCACACTTCCTCCTCCGCCGGCGGCACTCGTCGCAGCCTTGGCGAGATCGTGAATTCATTGCGGCGCCCGCCGATGTGTCCGGGGGAGGTTGCTGGTTGGCTCAACCGCTCACGCGTCACTCCAGATTTGTTGTTCGAGGCAGCTTTACTGTGCATGGCAGTAAAGACGCACCGCTACAGAGTCTAGTACACGATCCGGGATGCCTCTGGAACGGCATCGGAGGCCCCCATCGGCACATCGAGCTTTCGATTTCACGATTGCATTGGCCACCAGCCAAGAACCACGAGCGATAAGCGTCACTGCTGCTGGCACATGCGTATTACCGATGCTGTGGAGATAAGCGAAACCCCCCTCCATACCTCCACCCCCCTCCTACCCACATCCATGGGCCCGTGGAGCGCCGTCGAGGGGTTCTTGGTTCGTCGGTCCGATGACCCCCCGAAGAGTGAGGCATGTCCTGTCTTCAACGAAGACCAGTCAACTCCGTTACACCCTGTCGTCTGGGGCCCGTTGCGAGCACGTCGTCGGAGCAAGCCGGAACCACTCGGCATTCAATCCTCAAAGGATCCAGAGATGGAGGAGACGGGCGCTAGGCGGTTGCTAAAAAGTCTATGTAACATGTAACGTGAATGCAGTAGCGAAAATGGGGGATGGGGCAGCTTGGCCAGGTCGCTGTCGGGGCGGAGTGGGGGTCCGAATGGCAGCCCGGGACGGGCCAGGGACGAGCTACATGCTTATCCATGTTCACGGCCCAAACAGATCACCGACCAGTCCCCACTTTTGAACAAGCCCCTAGCCGAACAGAACATATACGAACGTCAAGTCAAGGTAGTCTGAAAGTGGCGACAGACTTGGTCTGGTTTCTGCCATGGACTCTGCCCGTAGGTCAAAGAGCCTACCGAGGAGGTGGTTTTGTGGAATGCGATATCAATTCAGTGGGAAACCCCAGGAGCAGGCGCCAGCCCCCAGCACCTCGGACTCTTTGAAGAGAGAAAGGACTTGGTGGCGAGGTGTCAAGAAAGAATGCCTGATGCGACGGAGATATGGCTTTGTCATGGTCATGAACAGTTGTAATCATTCTTAGAGCACGGTTGGGAAACGCGCCTAGTACGAATCAACAATCCGAACAACATCTCGGGACGTAGAATGTCCTGCAAAGTGGTGGCAACAAGTCAATCGGATACCTCTCTTCCGCAGAAACATGGTCATGAGAGCATGTTTGATATTAGTATTGGGCTCAATAGAATCTCCATGGAGGTGTGCTGAAGAGATGCCCTAGCGTATCACACCGCAACGCCCAAATTAACTCTCATCAGCCTGCTACCCTAGAAACCCATAATACAACCCCCATCCCCTTTCAGAAGATTGAAAAGTGCATCAACTTGCCCTTGTGACACAGGAGTCGTTTTCCTATTCAGGGCAACGGATACAACGAATGCTAACACCAAAAAGCATATTAACTACATCCTGGATCTTCCCCCATCAGCCTCCCAGCCCGACCTCCTTGTTATCACCACGCTCTAGCTGCCTCCTTGACCAACGAGTCGATAACCATGAAGCTTTCTCTGTCTCTTATCTTTTTGGCCAGCCTCATTGCCGTGTCCAGCGCGAGCTGTCGCGGTGATTGCAAGATTCAATGCGGAGGGTGCAACCGCGAGTGTGTCAGCCGGTGCATGGGAGCCAACTGTCCCGGGTACGTTTCCCATCGACGATTCCTACAAATATAAAGCACCTAGGTAGGTATCTGAAAAGGGAATATCGTTCTGATATGGTTCTGCCACAGCGAGCCTCGCGAGCCCCTATGCTGAACCGGCAGTTTGGTCTTGGTTGGAACGTCTGGCACGGATTATGAAGTGATGCCAGAGCAGGAGGGCTGGCCGCCATCTTCTCTTGACGAGTATTCCTTTTTGGTTAGTGCATAGGGTATGAACTTCAATTCAACCTGAAAGCGGTGGAGAAACGGAAGGCATCTTCCCAAGATGCCTCATTTGCTCCTTGCGTGAGAATCCACTAGGGAATAGTTCAACCGCTACTCAAAGCATTAACTCGGCTGTCTACTTCGTATTGAGCTTCCAAGGTCTCACAGGCCCTATGCTCATAGGGTCACTGTGAATCAATTGATATTTTCTAAATTTGCCTCACTGCTCCGACATTCCTGTAAACTGATCTGAGTCGCAGTCTCGTTTTAACTCGAGCATCTCGACCCTGCTAAAACCCTGGTTTGCTAGCAATGTACAGTGATGCAAGAATACTCTTCGAGATCACCTGTACATAACTACGTAGAAAGCTTCAAGACAACCAGACAACTAGCAGGGGAAGCGAAGCCAAACAATAACCAAATCTATCGACTCACTCGGGGGCATGCTAGCCGGTCAGCCGGTTAATGAACCGTGTATGAAACTCGGTCCAACCATCAGACTTCTATTCATGCTGGGTTTAGCTCGAGTAATGACTTGGAGACTCAACGGTAGGTTTCTCGGGAGACTTCGACGTATCACAAACTGTGGTGGCCCGGACCTGTGAGAGTGTATACGGCGGAAAGGAGTGGTTGGAAGCTGTTGTTCAAAAGAAGAAAACAACTATCTAATATGCCTCTCCTGGAGGCTCCTTATATATACGATGGATGCCCAGAATAGCGGTCTGAGCAGGCAGAATGCCTGCTGGGGTTCAGGACCAGGGTATAAGTCCCTATAGATCCTGTTATACACCCCCCAGTTGTTCGTGATCAGCGAGCAACTATTATAATAGGATCTTGAAAATCAAAGAAAAGAGAGAAATACCGTCGTAGCTCTTACGCCCTTTTTAGCAGGGTAGTTAGGAGTTGAATCCCTTTGTAGTATACTATAGGCTATTTTAAACTTTGGGACGGGCTGTATCCGGCAATCCAAAGTCTTTGTAATTAGTTGACTTTTTAGGCCTTCGAAAGGTCGATTTAAAGGTTAACAAAGGAAATTATTCTTTTTCCGGAAATATTAATAATAATCCGGTCGACTATAATATTCTAAAACTATAATAATAAAAGCGATTTTTCCGATTATTATAACCGTAGAAATAGCTTCCCTAGGTACTATATTGATTTCCAGCTCTATTAGTTTTTTTAGTACTAAGAGTATATTGCTAAGTAGCTTAACGAATTAGGTTACTAGTTCTTATCGTTCAGAGTATATTTTCGATCGTTTAAAACTACTCTTTTTACCCTTTAATTATAAAGGAGTAACCGACTAGTTTTTATTATAATTATCTATAGTTTTCTAACGTATTATAATAGTTATCTAGCTTCCTGTACCGCTAGGGGTAATAGAAAACCTGCTAACGTAGGTAGTAATACCAGTTCGCCCGCGAAGTTGCTTTCTAACGGTACTATAGTATCCTTTAACGATAATTAGAACGCTATAGTTACGTTACGTAAAAATAAGGTTAACTCTGTTAAACTACCGTTCTTTAAGCTTCCGCGGAGGCTTAAGGACAGCTATAGGGTTCTCGGTCGGCGGATCGAGCCCTATATAAGTTGTTTTAAGTCGGCTTTAAAGTATAATAACGGTTTATATTTATCGGTCGTAGGTTAAACCTACTACTATTGTTATAAGATAATAACGTCTTATAGACTCGGGTAAAACTTCTTTCTTATTATTTTAAAGTCTTAGATAGTTATTGTAGTAACTAGTATTGTATTCTTAACTGATCCTTTTAATTATATATTAGTTCCTCGTTATTAGCGTTTGCTACTGCTTAGTATATACGATATAAGTAAGCTAGCGCCCTTAAGAATGTAAGTTTGTTATTTCGGAGACCCGATCTATAGGTTCTAATAAGTATATAGATTATCGATCGTACCCGTTACGTATATAAGGACCTAGAGGCCGGTATCGTTAAAGATTAATAGCCGGAGTCTCTCCTAGCTTTAAAGGAAAGTCTGAGGACTCTACTCTTTTATATTATTAACAGCGTTCTAGCGCTGCCTACCCTAGCTTAGTCCGGTCCCTTTATATTATCCGGTACTTGTAAGCGTTCTCTAATAGTAATTTCCGCTCCTTCTAGCCTAGCTAGTAAGAAGAAGAAGGAGGATAAGTCTCCCTTTGCTAAAAAGACTAAGAGTAAGGGTAAAAGTAAGGCGGTAGAGGAGGATAATAATAAAGATAAGGAGGAGGAGCTTTTAAAGCGTCTTCTAGCTGACGTAAAGGCTAAGAAGGATGTTAAAGCAAAGGAGAAGGAGGCGGAGGCTTAGAAGACGCGTCTATACGCCAAGCTAAAGAAGCATAGGTTAGATATTTAGATTATCGGTTTATTATATTAGTTTCTAACGCTTTTATTATAGAGTCTCTAGGAGTAAGTCCTATTAAATAACCCTTTGTTTTAAGTTACCCTCTAGATCCTGTACTAGCTTAATAGTATTTTAAAGGTTAAGGAGCTTCTGAAAATACTTAAAACGCTGTTGTAATAGATTCTTCGTTAATCTGTTAGCTAGTATCTGTACCGTTTAAAGGTACTTAATACTAAAAGTATTTTTTTTAACCTGCTCTTTTACCTATATATTATAGATATCGACGTACTTTAAAGAGATACTTATCCGTATTCTATCTTTAACTACTAGTCTAATTATATTAGTATTATTATAATAGATTATCTACGGCTCTCCGAGGTTTAAAGCAATATCCTTAAAGAAGCGTTACAGTACTATAGTTTCTTTAGCAGTATTTATAAGCGCTGTTAGTTCAGCTTCTATAAATAAAGTAATAACTATCGACTGCTTTACAGCCTTCTATACAATTATACTCCTAAAGAGTATTATTATATAGCCCTAGGTAAACCTTTAAGTATTAAGGTAATCGGTAAATAATACGTCCCCTACGATAAGGAGTACTCGCGACTCGGTTTCCTTATTAGTATATATAATCCCTAAATACTTTGTTCCGTACAGGTAATAGACTACCTAATACGTTGTAAAGATATATTAACGTAACGGATTTGTTAAGAAATAAAATAGCTTTAACGTAGTAAAAGCTACGTTTAAACGAATTATAATAGCTATATAAAGTATTAAACTAATAAACTTTTAGAAAAGCTTGATTTCGTTGTTTAAAGCAGTCCCCTTATATTTAATAAAATCGTTAGGGGGAAGTAGAATATAGGGCGTACGAACCGTAAGGTTAATGTCGAACCTTTTAGCTACCTTCTCGATATATTGGTTGTAGACTAAGAATACCTAGCGCTTCGGACGGTCCTTAATAATTCTTATACTTAGAAACTACTTCGCTTCTCTTTTCTTATAAAGTTTGTATTTAGCTTTAAAAGTATTTATAATACGGTTTGCTTTATCCGTATAGTTTCGATAGAAGAAGATAAGATAATTATTAACGTAGAATACAATAGTAACTTTATATTAGTCGTCGTAGAAAAGGTAAGGCTCTTCTTTAGAGGCTTTAAAGCCTAGTTTACGTAAAGTAGAGGAGAATTTTCGGTATTAGAGGAGAGGTAACTCTTAGAGTCTATAAAGGGCCTATAGAAGTTAAATATACTTCTCTGGCTGCTTATATCTTTCCGGGAGCTTATAATATACCGGCGCTTTTAGGAAGGTATTTAAAAATACCTGTTTAATATCGAACTAGTAGACTTTAAAGTTAAAGTATATAGCGATTGCTATTATAAAGCGAAATATATAAGCGGCAAGGGTAGTAGCGTAGGTCGTTTTAAAGATACTTTAGCGTTGTAGATCGCCTTTAATATAAATGTATACCTTTGCTTTCTCGATATAACTATACTCGTCGAACTTATATATAAATATCTATTTAAAAGGCAAAGGACGTCCTTTAACCTTTACGCGATAGATAATACGCTAAGTCTTCCGGTTAACGAGATTTCTAATCTCTTTATTGTAAGCTTTTAGGAATAGGTATTAAAATTTATAGTTCTCGATATCTCGAAAGCGCTAAGGTACCTTAGTATTAGTTAGTTCTAAGAAATATATTCTCGGTATTTTAAGAGCAGTACCTAAGCGTTTTATAGACCTTTGATTTACGGCTGCTGCTACTACGTAGTAGATAGTATAAGTTTAAAGGCTGTTACCCTTATAAATAGGATTGTCTAGGAAAAAGGTTGTATAAAAGCTTTTCTAGTATCTTTAATTTAACAGATATATACTATCGTTTCGATATATCCTGAATACGAATCCGATAAGTCTATACTTATCGTTATTGTCTTTACCCTTAGGCCTTTAACCTTTCTACTGTCTGCTCTAATATACGGCAGGCCTATATACCTTCTTAACGTACTTACGTTTAATACAGGCTAAATTAAAGTCTTATTTTTTTATAGTTTATTGTTTTATTATAGTATTTATAGTATAATAAACGCTTTATAACAGTTTATAAATACCGTTTGCCGGCTATAAAGGCTCCTCTTTAACTATAAGGAGTCCTATAGTATTATTATTGTAGGGGCCTAATAGGGGCGTACTAAGCTTTATAGTCCTGTTAATAGAATACTAGTCTTTAACTATTATACCTTTACGATAAGTATTATTAGTATAAGGTTTAATATTTATAACCCCGTTAAGTCCTATATAAAGCGATAGAGGACTAATAAATAGCTTTAGGGTCGGGAGTTTAGTTATAGGCGATCCTGCTTTTAATAGCTTAGTAAAGGTATCCGCGGGAAGTATACTCTTTACCTATACTCCTACCCCTAAATCCTAACCCTTTAGCCGGTTAAAACTCGTCTCTAGCCTTTTAGAAGATATTAAGTATTCTAGACTTTTAGGGTTAATATCGTTAGGCTCTTTTACTATACTAGCGTCCCGGTACCCTGTATTGGATTTAAATAACTCTATAATATCCCTTATAATTTAGAACGGTTGTAGGGATATATATTCCTTACTAGGTTTGTAAAAGAGTTTTTTATTGAAGATTATATTCCGTATAATAATAACCCTTTTAAGCTAAGGAACCTAAATCCGGTAGATATTAGTTGCCTAGTATTTAACTAGGTATCTAATATAGGTTTTCTTAGTTGTTTTAAACAGCTTCCGGTAAGTATTCGCTTTTTGTCGTTTATTGAATAGGTATACCCGGCATCCGTATATATATAGGTTATTAAGGTAAGGCTTTAGATCTCGTATATAATTATCTATAAACTCGGGTTAGTATTAACGGAAGTATTACTAAAACTACGAGTATAGTTTCTCGTTTAGTAATTTCTAGTCGTTATACTATAAAGGCGTAATATTAATTAGCTAGGCAGCCGCTTTTATAGCTTTTGGTTATAGGTTACGAGGTAAGCGGGCTCCGAGAAGTATAGTAAGCTCTCTTTCGATAATTTTACGTCCTATACGCTTAGATCCTCTGTTAGCCTCCGAGGTATAAGTTAGGGTAAGTTTAAGATCGATCCCTAGGTTTTAAATCCAGACCTTATAATCCGTATATCCTTTAATACTAATAATACTAGTATCGTTATCCTACCGGATTTTACAGACTTTAAGGCTAAACTATATATTAACCTATAATATAGTATCTTTGATTTGTTTAGCTACGGTATATAGCGATTTAGTTGTTAGAGTTTTTACGATTACTCTTCTACTCTACTCGTCTTTAATTATAAGTAGCTATTTTAAACCGTTAAACCTAGGATTAAACTTGAAAAGGTCTTAAATAATCCTTTAGAAAGGTCTTATAGTATAGTTCTCAAAGGGTTAGCGTAAGATAACTCGAGTAGCGTATACCTGTATATAACTTTTATATTCCTTTTTTAGAATACTATTTACTTTGTACCGAACTCTTTTAGCTGTAGAGATAAGTCTTTATATTACTTCGGGTCCTGTATATTCTATACGTAAGTATTATAAGCGCTCCGTATCTTTTTTTTTAGGAAGTAGCTTTTTCGATCGGGCGGCTAAACGGGTTTTAATAGCAGCGAAAGATATAGTTATAGTATACTTAAGCGGAGGAATCTTTAAGTAAATAGAATAAACGTTATATTTAAAGAATACTAAATTATACTTATAGACTAATTGTCTTATTACTAGATTATACTTTATAGGGCTGTAACGAAGGGTTCCGTCCTACCCGTAATACTAGAGGCCTACTTGTTTAAAAGCTACCTCTAATATAATATTAATATAGAACCCGTTAATAAAAACCGTATCTTTTAGAATCAGATCCTTAGTATTAGGACCTTTGTTACCGTTTAGTATATTCCTAAGCCTTTATCGCTTATAAGCTTATATTTGGAAAAAGGTTATACCCGCCTTTATACAGTCGTCTAGGTTATCGACTTCGTACTAGGATTTAGGCTTAAATTATAATTTATTGTTAATAATATAGACTGCTCCGTAGTTATCTAAAAGGATAGAATTATAAAGCGGGTAATAGTTAGTAATAAATATAGTATAGATACCGGGGGGAAGTTAAATTTTTGCCTATAGGTTGTAAGGGATTACCGTTTTAACGAAAGGCCCCGAAAAGTCTTTAATATTATTAAGTTTTAATTTAACTCTAACCGAATTAGGAAAGGGTTCTTCGCTGCCCGGTCCTAGTAGTAGGCGTAGTATTCTAAGACTAGGAAGTCTTATCCTTTAAGCTTATAACTTATCTTTAAAGTCCGTTTATTAAAGCTTTATAAGGTTATTAAGGATACGTTAGCGTAGGCCCTAGGATATTATACTGCTTCTCTTACTTTTGCTAATTATAGTAGTTTTAAGATTAAAGCATTTGATCGGTATCTAATAGTATTATTCGAGGATTTTGTATAAACAGTTATAATAAACCTTTAACGTTCGGTTTACTTTCCTATTTTAATTATTAAACTAGTTATAGCTTTGGTTACCGCTTTTTCTACTACTATTCCTACCTTTTCTTCGTTTATAGCTACCCTTTAACCTAGAAGGCTTACTTTTACCGTTATTATTATTTTTCTTATTAAACCTTTGTTTTAATAGGTCTTACTAGTTAGATAACTGCTTATATCCTCCAAAAATAACGTAAATATATAGTAAGATATATACCCCGGCTCCGTTTTAAAGGAGAAATCGGTATAGCTAGTCTATATATACCTTTATAGTTTCCTTAGGGTCGCTTCGGATAACTCTGTTAGCTAAGAATATATATTTAGTATAGGCTTATCCTAAAGTAATACGCTTCTAAATAGTATTTAGGAAAGCTATAATAACTAGGAGACCGATTATATTAGTAACTGTGACAGCAAAAACGGATCCGCTGATGCTGCTATTAGTTAGTACACTATATATACCTGCTACTGCAATACACCCCCCAGACCGAGGCGATTAGTCGAGGTCTGAGTTCCCTGGTACATTTATTTATCCTGACTTGGAGTCAGAGGAAATTTCATCTCTATCCTCCATCGTACCCCCGAGGGGTGCCCGGGTGTTTATTTATCAGACGCCACCCTAAAAACGTCCTTTGTATCAGGTGTGCAAATACAGGTTTCGAACTCAGAGCCTTCTTATTGTATGTGACTTTTACAGTGCAGGTAGCACTATTAATATACCGCTACGTAAACAGAAGAGGACCGGGCTTATAACTGTAACAGTAAAAACGGATCCGCTGATGCTGCCATCAGCTAGTGCACTATATATACCTGCTACTGCAACAGTAACTCCGTTTATAAATATATTATAATACTTACAGCGGAAGTCTATAATTTATTTAAAAGGGTTTATAGCTGTTTCGGCTCTATTAAGGATGTTAAGGAAAGCTTTATAAGACGTCTTTATCTTTACCGTTTAAATAGAAATAATTTAGGCTTCTAAAATACATAGGACGTTATAGCAGATCTGTAGCTATCTTATTAACGTAAAAAGGTTGAAAGCGTTTTTAAGTAGATCCTTCCGAACCGTGTTAAGGATAAGATAATATATTACGTTATAAGCCTTCTTCTAGTCGTTCGAATCGTCTTACAGGGTCTTTAGGAAGTATTAAAGGAGGTTCTGCTCGTATACGTAGTCTATATCGGATTTAAAGGGTTCTTTTAGTTTTTCCGGTTTAAAACCCCTTTCCTCCGGATTAGCATTCTGCTAGTCCCGAAGCTTTCGCTGGTATTGAATCTTAAGCTGCTGCTAGACCTCTAAATAGGCGTCTATATAAGACGGCTCTTAGTTATTATTAAGGATCTTTAAAACTATTTTAGCGTTTACTTCTAGTCTACAGATCTGCTATATACTATAGGTACAAGCTTCGTTTCGGACGTAATCGAACTATCGTCCTTAGTCGCGGAAGGTCTCTAGCCGTACAACGCTAAGAGTATAATCCTTAAGGACTAAGTCTATTTTACCGAAGAAGGTGTTTTAATAGTTAGCGACGGGTTTTAAGAGAGAGAGGAGAAAATAAACGAGTTAAACGCTTTAAAGATTAATTTAAGGGCTTATAACAAGAAGGGGAGGTTTTTTTCTACGTAGCAGGAAGGTACCGGGCTTATAACTGTAGTGGTCCGGACCTGTGAGAGTATATACGGCGGAAAGGAGTGGTTGGAAGCTATTGTTTAAAAGAAGAAAACAACTATCTAATGTGCCTCTCCTGGAGGCTCCTTATATATACGATAGATGCCCAGAATAGCGGTCTGAGCAGGCAGAATGCCTGCTGGGGTTCAGGACCAGGGTATAAGTCCCCATAGATCCTGTCACACAAACTCAGGTTGAGATTCATACGACAACTTTCAAATCACATTTGGAATGGATCGAGGAAGAGCAATTCATTCAAGTCATGTTCTCAAGGAACGTTACCATTACCAGGTATAAAGCTAGACTCTTGCCCCCCGAAGAGAGACCCGGTCTTCACATGCAAAACCAGGTCCAAACTGACATATCACCTCTTGCTCTAACATTCTCACATTCAGTACTTGGAATTATTGTATTATCACAACATCTACGGAGATCAAGCTGTCTCTGTCCCTCGTCTTTCTCGCGGGTCTGATCACGGGGCCACTACAGGCTGGAAGGGACAATGCCAGGACTCTTGTAGTCATCTTATATATACCAACGAATGTGTCCACCGTTACATGGCGAAAAGCTACTTGGAGTAAGTTGTTTGCTACATAACTCCACCTAAGGCATCTATCTATCAGACAGAGCAAACTAAAAAGTGTAATTACCAAAGCGAACCTCACAACTGACTTAGATTTGGGAGGGTTTCTCGAAGCGGTCAGGAACTGGTGATGGACCTAGACGCAGAGGCACAGAAAGAGGCCAAGATGAGGCCGAAGATAGCTAGGCGGCTATCGTTGTGTACGTTGTGTGATGGGTGGTGTCTATTCTTGTTGGGTGATCATTCAGCCATACCATAAATGGCCAATCGCATCCAGATTCCCTTCCTGTCTTGGTCAGAAAGCTAAGGGGAGTTGGGCGGTTTGGTGGTCCCTTAAGTGCCCAGCCTCCCACATTTGAACCTGCCACTGTTTCATAACACGAGGCTCGTCTGGTGGCGGCGTCGAATTGCGGCCAGCTGGCCTTGGAATGTGGCATCCTGTTATGTGCCGCATTGCAACCACTCTGCTGCACGGCGTAGAGTGCCCAGCTGAACTAACAACGTTGTACAGCATCGGGTTGCCCGGAGCCTGCATATCGCCAGTCCCATTGTCAGGTAAAACGTCCAGTAGCATGCCCAGGTAATATAAAAGAGACATTTCTCATGGAGGTCAGCACCTCGAATTTGCAAGGCTTGGTTTCGCATGTTACCCACTATGGCTAGCGGATGGCCTCCCACCAAGGCTGTGCAGGTGAATCTCAGCCTTGGGACAACCAAAACTCAGATAGCCGCTGCCTGCGAGATCTCGTTCCATATTGTGCGTATTGTGATGGCCCGGACCTGTGAGAGTGCATACGACGGAAAGGAGTGGTTGGAAGCTGTTATTCAAAGGAAGAAAACAACTATCTGATGTGCCTCTCCTGGAGGCTCCTTATATACACGATGGATGCCCAGAATGGCGGTCTGAGCAGGCAGAATGACTGCTGGGGTTCAGGACCGGGGTATGAGTCCCCATAGATCCTGTCACACGTATATAAAGGCAGAAGACAGAGCGGCGTCAAGCCGACGTGCTCATCAACTCTCTCTTCCATTGATTGTACGCCTTTGTATCCATTCTTAGCTTCAAGAAGAAAAGGCACGACCGAATCAACTCTTCAAACCGACGGCGACCATGGGCTCCCGGACGTGTGATGTGTACTTTGCCTTCGGTCCTGAGCCGGGAAGTTACCTGCTGAGCACCCGGACCGAGTTTAGAACGTCTGTTCAGCCCGATGTCAGTCCCCACTCTACGTACCATGCTGACCAACCTGCGATGTCATAGTTCGAGAATGCCCCCCTTCTTGACGGAGCGTATGACGAATGTGGACAGAGTACACTGGGCCGTTGTCGGTGTCAATGGATATGCGGCTTTCGCATACCGAGGTAAAGACGCGGAGGAGGGTGAATGGAGCTGTAAGTCACGTCTTTCACCTTTTTGGTCTTCGTCAACACCTACTAAGATTGGATTTACAGGGCGTTCTAGCGCGTTCAGCTCCGGGCTCCCCAAACCCAATGCCCGCCTCGCAAAGATAGTATCGGAGAATCGGTCACTGAGCATCTCGGTCACAATGGGCCCAGGAAATACCGTCGTCATCTGTGATCCAGTCAAGGGCAAGGTGTACGCCGCCAATCTCGACAAGGACGTCGAGACCCTTATCAAGATGAGACGGAACGTGTGGCACGTTGCGCTAGGCGTTGACGGTGCGTATGTGATCCTCCACGACCAAGGCGTCTCATGGGACCTGCGAGGCAAGTATGGCAACCTCGACAAGCTCTTGTCGAGGATGAATGAGGAGGGCGGACCTGACGTCTCGTACGTGACGCTCAACCCATGGAGAGCGGACCAGTACTTCCTGGTCCACCGCGACGGTACAGCCCATGTCCAGATGGATGTGCCCACAGAGGTTGAGCTTCGGCCCTTGCTGAAAAGACACGACGGCACGTACTACCCGAAGTATCCCGCCTGCCATGCTGCGAATCCTCCCGTTCTGACCAGGTATAGCAGGCCCTTGCCCCACGGCCGAACGAGCTGCCAAAGTTTTGGAGGCATCAAACCCGCGAAAAATCCAAGAACACCCCCCCGCGCCCAGTGCAAACGGCCAAGGGTTCACTTGGCTCCGCAACCCGTTTGGCCACGGAGCCAACGCTCTTGGCATGTAGACAGAAGAAACTTTAGTCTTGGTCTTGAGCATCTCGAGACAAACTGAATCAAGTCAAAGCTCGGGGTGCCATCCAAGGTACCGACAAACGCACCATGCCATAGGATTCGTTCTCCTCTTTTTTCCTTTTTTCGGGTCTCCAAGTTGAGGACTGGATTGAGATTAAAGAAGCAAGTGAAGTGGAAGGTATAAATTGTTTAATTGGTAGTTTACGATCCTCTCGAACGTTCACAAGCTGGGCAGCATTCGGTACCCGGGTAACTACCTCCCTGCAGTACCTATAATATACCTCGGTATATCTCCTTTGTTAAATCCAATAAAGTGTTCAACAACATGACTCGAGCAATCTGTCAATAAATTGCTGTGCTGAGCACCGAGTTGGCCTCCTCCCCTGATTCTGTTCCGACGGGAGCTCCAGTGAGGTGTCTATTAAGACGCATGTCAGACGCACATGCGTCTGCACGTTGGAATGTCTACGCGTTGGTTTGCCTGCAGCTAAGCTTCATGCACGTCCTGGAGAGGAGGGGCTCTTGAATGAGTCAGCATACTCCCTCAAGGCCATCCGTGATCAAAACGTAAGTATTACTCGAAAGGTTGATTCTTCGAACGCCGGTGATGCATCCTGGCTGTAGAGCGAGCATTTACAATCTAGAGCTCTTTCTATCGCTGAAGACTCTGCCAAAGTGACCCCGCCCACCTCCCACCAAGCGTCATCTTGACCACACAAGCCTATGGCGTCCCGAGCATGTGCCATCTGCTTCGCATTCGGCCCTGAGCCGGGGAGCTACCTCCTGTGGACGCAATAATTACATGTCCAAGACGTAATCCTATCGCGCGTACCATCACAAAGGCTTGGCTCTGATCTTCAGGCTGTCTCACATATATAATTTTCTAGATCCAAAATGCCCTTGGCCTTGGAACAGCTGTTGGCCAATGTCGACAGGCTTCCTTGGGCATCAGTTCGGGACGGCGGGTGTGTTGCCTTGGCCTACAGAAGCAAGGTGCTAGAAGGCAGCGAATTACACTGTAAGCTGTCTCTGCGTTCTCATCTTCGGCCATGCGAGTTCAACTGTCTGATACTTTATTCTCATGGGGACATCTAACGAGCTGATCTATACGATGTACGATTCCTACTGGTGCCTGCAGAGGATATTAGCAGTCGAAACTCAGCTCCCCAACATCTCCGTAGCCATGGGTCAAGGCGACGCCATGGTCATCTGCGATGTGGAGAAAAGTCAATTTCACTTCAACGCGCTTGACGACGGCATAATACATCGTATCACGAATAGAACCAGGCCTGTCTGCCAAGTTGCTCTAGGGGTCGACGACAAATATATCATTCTTTGTGAAGGGGGAGACAACGCGTGACAATTACGCCGCAACTATTCCCAGCTCAGCGAGATCTTCTCTGACATGCGGCGTGCCCAGAGACTGAAGGACATCGATTTTGTGGCGCTCAACCCATGGCGAAGCCAGGAGTTCTTCCTGGTGGAGAAGGACGGAGCCATCCACTTCCAAGTTCACGAAAGCGTGAGGCAGGATCTCGATGATATCCTGAGAGCGCACAACGGTATGCTTTCCTAGGCAGCCCTGCCCATCATCTTTCCAAGCACCATTCTTTTTGTTTGTGTGTGTGTGTGTGGGGGGGGGGGGGGGGGGGGGAGAGGACCAGTTGAGGCAGAGGTACGTCACCATTGACTACTCACTCAACTGATGTGGCAGTCCCATCCTTACCCAAGTCTATATAGGCCTATATTCAAGTAATATTACAAAATACAACGTGAAACTGAGGGAACCTCCTAACGTACAACATCTGACTCCTTTCCTCTACCGCTACTTCTCCACCGTGTTCCATCAAAAGTAGCCCCCATGTAGCCGAGCCACCGACTCCAGCGTCAGCGCATCCTTATGCCTCCTCGTCGCCAGAATCTGCTCCCTGACCAACCAGCCAACACCCAGAGTCGCACCCGGCCCGACAAGCGGCACGAGGATCGCGCCAAGGATGACCGTCTTCAGCAAGCCCTCACGCAGCATCCCCGCCTTGCGCATGTCCCAGAACAAGTACGCGAGCCAGAGCAGATGCGAACCCAACGCAAACACCTGATCCCACCTCAGGAACTCGGACGCAAACTTCTCAAGCGACCCAGCGGACCCGCTCGGCAAACCACGGGGGACGAACGTGTTCCACACAGACGCCACGACCGCACCCAGCCCGCCAGCTTGGGACATCCCTCCCAGGATCACCCACCACCACAGGCCCGCCGCGAGCAGACTTGCACCTCCCACATACACCTTCATCGCGTTCAAATCCTTCAACGGCCGCTGGATCTTGTCCGTGTCCATGGTCTCCTGCAGGAACACCTTCGAGATGCCCCATCTCGCAAGCGCAAGCCACACGGGGTAGAGCTGCCACAAGAACAGCCAGCACTGGCGCCCCACGAGGTTCGGCCAGAAGCAGACCGCGTAGAACGGCAAGAGGTACGCGAGCAGCACGGCGGGCAGCGAGGCGTAGCTGACCCGCGTGTTGGTCAGGCGTCGGTCGATGGCCGCGAACTTCTCGACGGGGGTGAAGAGGTAGTACAGGAAGCAGTACACGGGAGAGACGACACCAATGCCGACAACTTGGCCTAGGAGGGAGAAGAAGTTGGGCCTGTCAGGCATGGTGGGTTAGCAAGCAGCCGGGAGATGGGTAGACGCGGAGGGAGGGGGCTTACAGCTGTATCGGGGTGAGCAAGCTCGCACGCCGGGCCGACTCGAAGTGCCAAATCAGCTGGAGGACGGTGCCGTCGGTGATGAAGGAGATCATCTGCCGGCGAGCGTCGGGATCGGTGCCGAAAATGGAGGGGTAGAAGAAGGTGTTCACGAGGGCGAGGAAGTCGTCGAAGCTCGGGATGTGGTAGAAGTGGCGCAGGATGGGGACGCGGTCGCGGATGGCGGGAATCACCCCGCCATCGCGGACGGCTGCGGCCAGGCGTCCGACCGGAGTAGCATCCATGACGGAGCTCGCAACAAACGCAAGCACCAGCAGGGGAAGGGCAATCAGCATGCGGTGCAGCTTGCTGCCACCGACGCCGTCGTTCATGGTCGGGTTGAACGGCATGGTGCCTGTGAGCGAGGCCTCGGGGAGAGGGAGGAAATCGAGCTTGGCCGCGCCGACCATCGTGTTGGACAGCGTCTCGGGCAGGAACTCGGTCAGGCGTGGGCGCACAAATTTGACGAACAACTTGGCGCTGAGGCCGCGCATGTTTTGCAAGCGTGTCAGGCGAGCGGACGCGTCGACCACGCCCATGGCCCGGACGACGCGCTCCCGCTGGTACTGAGCCATCTCGGCGTCGATCTCGGCGAGCGTCGGCCGGCGGCCCGTGGCGTTCTGGGCATCGGCAAGCCGCTTGATGGCGTTGGCAAGGGTCGCGGCGGTCTCTATGGCCGAGTTGCCGCCCAGGCCGAGGTTGGGCGTGGCTTTGTGGACGCTGTCACCCGCACACACGATGCGGCCCCAGTGCCACAGCCTGAACTTGGCCTCTTCAATAGGGACGAGACGGAAGGTGACGGTCTTGGCCCAGAGCTCGGCCAGTGTCAAGCCGCCCGTCCCCGGAACAATGACGATATCGCCATTTCGCTCCACGAAGGCGCGTGCGTCGTCGTCGGTGTACCGCGGCATGTCTCCCACGCGGTGCTTCCGGCCCAGGCGCTCCTGGCTGAACCAATAGACCGTGCCCTTGTCGGCTACGATAGTCAAGGCGCAGCGTCCAACGTCGTACGTGGTGTTGACGTCTCCAGCCTTGATCTTTGGGGAATCGACCCCCTTGGCGATGCCGAAGATGCAGTTGTGCTCGGCGGTCATGCCTGGAACGTTGTCAGGAAGGAGGGTGAGTAGGTTCTTGGAGCTGTTTCGAGACTTACGATCCCTATCGGCGCGGACGATCTCTGGCTTTTCCGGCTCGGCCAGCTCCCACATCTTCTGGCGAGTCCTGCTGTAGGCGCCATCTGCACCGACAAGCAGGTCGGCCTGGTACGAGGAGCCGTCATCGCAGATGACGGTAACGCCGTCGAAATCATGCTTCACATCAACGACCTTTTTGTTGACATGGATCCGGCTGCGGTCCTTGATGCTTCCCAATATCCCCTTCAGGAGGTTCTGCCGCTCGCCCCAAGCCGAGCCGTACCCGGTTCTGGATTCCTGGGAGTTAGACCGGCACTGACTGGCACAGGCACGAATTTGGTGTATGTACCCACCTTGCCTGCATCAAACGCGGGCTGCGATCGGGAGTGGCGACAAGCTGGCCTTTTCCATCGCGGCTGTAGAACACCTGAAGAGGTTCGCAAAGCTTCTTGAGCTCCTTCCAGGCTCCGAGCTGGTCCAGAATTCGCGCCGAGCAAGGAAAGATGCCAATGGAGGCGCCGATTTGCGGTGCGACCTCATCGCGGCGCTCCAGTAAGACATAGTCGACGCCAGCTTTCTGATGCCCATCGGGGATCTTGTCAGCATTGCGAATTTGAGCGAAGCCCGGCGGTGGAATCCAAACACACCTCGAGCGCGCTGGCCAGCGTCAGGCCGGCCACGCCGGCTCCTGAAATGACGACCCGGAAACCGTCCCCTTTCGTACCGGCCATGGTGGTGTACAAGGGGTGATACGTTGCGCCGGCGTGCCCTGGTCCGAGGAGGGGAGCTCACAAATCCAAGGCTGGCCTCAGTTTATTACCACGTCAAGTTCTAGCGGGACACTCAGCCGCTCTGCTGCACGTGGCGTCTACCTGAGGTACCTAGGCAGATTAGAGTAGGTCGGGGAGGAAGACAACTCGAGCGTTGGACGTTGCCTGGTGGAACACCAGGGCGGGCAAACGGGGAACATAAAATAAACCATCGTGACACATGATACCGAGGGACAAGCAAAAAGTCTTTTAAGAAATCTTCAGGCGATCTGCCCTCCTGGCGTAAAAGACGCGTTCTATGGAGCCATGCGCGCGCCATGCCGACCGGCCACCCCCTGCATTTGGGTCCCGCCATCGCCCCAGCGCCGCAGTGAACCGATCTCTGAACACTCCGAAGTCCGTCTGCCCTGGCATCTGGGCCCCTGTCATACCCACTGCCGCAGCCTTGTTCCGAGATACCGGAGCTGAGTCCGGCAGGGTTGGGAGCAGGCAGCCAGTAAGATCAAGCCCTGATGGGAACACAGGCAGTCCAGGTCGCCGAGCCGATCGGCGACACGAAGGACGTACGCCCAAACCCCGTACGAGGCGTCGTTGACACCTATTGGCTGATGTTGCCGGCATGGAAAGGTTTGGGGGGAACCCTTCTGGGCTCAGATTCGCCATAGTGTAGGTCCAGAGTTGATGTAGAATCATCACAATCTTGAACATCTGCCAGTTCTACAAGAGGGCCGGGAATAGGTACAGGGCTGCGCACTTGACACTAGCGCCGCGTTACGCTGCTAGGACATCCCCTGCAGCCCCTGTGGAGTTTGTGGAGTTGCGGCTCTCAGATAGGCATGCTACTCGCTTGGAGGACTGTGGACGTGGACCACCTCATAAAAAATTCAGTGATAGTTGGCAGATCTGAGAGAAAAACACCACAGGTTGTCGGTGATGCGTCTTGTGATGCTGAGATGCCCGCCTGCGTTACTTCAGTCGTGTCATGAACGGAGAATGGAGCAACTGGGCATCTGTCAAGAAAGACCGAAATATCAACATGCAATCTCCGAGGCATGTTGACGACTCCACAGGGCTTTTGATTGCAACGTCACTTGGTTTGGATGGTAAAACGCTCCTGCGACGGTCGCCTCCGCCAATTGGTGTCATAGCGCGAAACCGTCAATGTCGGGCATGTGCAGACCAACTTTGGGTTTAGGCCAACAAGATCTCAGTAAAATTGCAGCCAAATGCCTCGCAGGATCGAGCTGCAAGATGGACCAATACGTGGAAAGCTCTATGAGGACATGGAGAGTAAGAAAACTGAAGCCAATGTCGAGAAGAACGACCCGTAAACAAGCACGGAACAAAGCAATCAAGAAAAGAAAGATAAAACCCCCTATGAAGGTTATGCGGAAAACTGGGAAAACAAGCCAGCCAATATCCCAGAACATAACGGGAAGCTGTGATTCGTTGTATGACTAAGCCGGCGTTACAAGCGCATTGTGAACTCATCAACCAAACGAAAACACCTCAGCCAACCATCCATCATTCCTCATAACTCATATGGTCCCCTTCACAATGCACTTAATATTGCTTTCATCCACCTGATTCAGCTACAGTAGTCTCAAGTCTCATCACGGGATGGATGTGCCCATTGCGGCCAACATCCTTGGCACGCTTGGTGCAGTGAGTACATAATAAACAAGCCTAACCTCCCGCCATCTGGTGATGAAATGTGACAAGTCTCACCCTTTTAACAACCTACCGCAGGTGTGCTGGTCAGTGCAGGTGGGTGTATACCAAGAACCAAACTCGTATACCCCGATTGCATCCTCTTACACTCACGATCTCAGCTCATACCCCAAATCGTTATCAACTATCGCCGCCACCATGCGACCGGCTTGCAGCCGTCAATGATGATGCTCTGGGCGTGGGCCGGCGTGCCGCTTGGTGTCTACAATATCGTTGAAAACTTCAACATTGCTCTGCGTATTCAGCCCCAGATCCTCACGGCCCTCAGCATGGCGACTTGGATCCAATGTTACTACTATCAGAGGGTAGCCAACCATGACACCTGCAACGCCCATTTACAAAATTACAATAATTATTATCCAAAAGTCTAATCGCTCACAGAACTGGCCCATTTCACGGTGTATCCTTATCACCCTACCTATCCTCTTTTCCATGGCCACCATCCAAGCCGCCCTGATCCTCATTCTCCGCCTACTCGTTTCGAGCGACCTCGCCTGGCCGCGCACCCTCATGGCCGTGCTTGCTGCTGCCCTTCTTGCAGCCGGTGTCCTTTGTCACTACTGGGACATCTGGGTTCACCGAACGGTCCGTGGCATCTCGTTCCTGTTTGTTGCCATCGACGCGGCGGGCGACCTGTTTTCCTTGGTCTCGATCTTCTTTCAGCCCAAGTTGGACGTGATGGGCATGGCAATTTACGGGGTGGAGTTGGCGCTGTGGTTGGGAGTGTTTGCGTGTGGGGGGTATTACAACTTTTGGCCATGGGTTAGGGAGACGTGGACGACGACCAGAGAACAAAAGGATGGAAGCCGGAGGAAGCCAGAGGTACCTACAGGGGATGGTGCCGTTCAGAGGGAGGTTCAGGATCGGACGGTGGGATCGACCGGTATAGAATCGATCGCGTTGCATGACATGCCCTCATCAACGTCAGTGTTTCAGACGGCATCCAGGGAGACGGTCCCGGACGGTGTGAGGCTAAGGACCGGTGGATCATGTCGTCGGAGCGGTCAAGTTGATGGCCGGTCTCCGGTTCTAATATTGTGATGGGGAAGATACCTTTGCCATTTTCGTTTAACACATCGCTGAAAGTTAAAAGTCCGGGTTTCCCAAGCCAAACTGCTCTCCACTTCGCTCTCTGAACCCCCTTAAGACGTCACTCGCTTGGGCCCCGAGATCCAACCCTTGTCCGGGCTGCCCAACCTCTACGGCCACGAAGTGAGCTGGAGCTACGTCTAGTAACGTACAAACTGACACGGGCTTAGATACCGTCGTCCGGACGGTTACTGTTTCCCTCACGTTATAGAGATAACACCAAGACAAGCTATACCGACATTTGGACTTTCAGGGGCAGTACTATAAGTATGAAGCTCCACTCGATAACTAGACTACACGTACTACAGTATGTAGGTAGGTACTCAGACCCAATGATGACACAGTCCCCAGCCACTAACAGAGCGCCAAATGTCAGATCTGTCAAAGTACACTACGCAGCTCCTCTGTTAACAGCTACTACATATAGTCACGGATCAATTCATGTTCCTAACGGAAACGTGGTTCCGCGACATTTTCGGCTCTGCCCGCGACCAAAGTCTACCCTAAATAATGAATGAGGCCGACCAACCAAGCCGAACCCAGACGGTGATTGCAGCCCTTAGCTTCTTAGACTGGCACATCATGCAATTGTAACCGGTACCCAGCCGATTCTCAATACGTAACTGTGCTGCTAGGGGGTTGGCCGCCTCTGAAATGGTCGAAGGAGGAGGAAGAAGAATGGTCGGATAACGCCCAGAACTTTCCCGTCAAAACAGCGTGGGGTTAAGAGCCCGGGACCGACAATTGGGAAGCATTGCTCCTTGGAGCGAACATAATGCATTGTAAGCTCATTGTAATGCCGTCGCGCTCTGGAGTCCTGGGAGAAACGTTAAAGATTGCCATTAGCTGCCATCGAAGACTGCCCGAGCCAGTTTCGAAACACTCGAGAAATGGCGAATCAAGCGCTGCTGCGGAGATGAGGCGATCGTATGGAGGCACTGATCTCGCATTTCAATCCATCACCCAGACGCTCCGAGCCACTCCTTGATGAGTCTAACAACCTCATGCTGTAGCAGTTGACCGGTTGTCGGGGAGCAGCTACGACCGTATCAAGCCCTTTACTTTGTCCAATCCATGTCGACAAACTACAAAAGGTAATAGCCGCGTGGCAACGAGATGCAGGATTGTAGAGACGTTTTCATCAGCATTGGGAACGGCTCCTGCAGCGCTCCCGTCCCGTGCAACCTGCGGAGCAGGCCAACGAGTGCAAACTTGCCGACCGCAACGACCGAAGAACTCGATGGCCCGAGTGATCGGGACGGTTCCGTCGCCAAGTAGCGCGCAGCTGCGTTGGACTGGACTGCTTGCCTGTTGGTGTAATCTTGGTCGCGGGATGGGAGCGTCAAGCACTGGTACCTGGTACAGGAGGATATGCCATCCAATCAAGGAGAGGTTTTATATGCGCCGCAGGTGCATGTTTTCCCCCCGATAGTACGGCCCCGCCGGCGTGGGCCAGAATCGGTGAGCTTTTTCGAACCCCTGGCTGATCAGGCTGTCTGTCAGTCTTGTGTAGCACATGCTTTGTAATGGTGTGCGTACTTGCGCACGCAGCCTGCTTGCAGGAGACGGTTTTGAGAGCATCCCCCTCATCTCTTTCTGCTCTACAACTTCTTCCACACATCTGTTGTTGGTGGTTCCACGCGTTTTCTGGGGTTATTTGTGTCAATGTAGGTAGTTCGGACGCCGCTCGTTAACCAGGCCTTCCCTGGACCCTGCCGCTCTCTTGTTTCTCCTTCACCATGCCACCATTGAACGTTATCGCCGACGCCGACGCCCCCGCCATCCAGAACATAGCCGCCTACATTTGGCCTCGCACAGAAGATACAACAGATACGAGTGCGAGTATCAGCAGCGACATCCAAGCCACCATCGGCGTCACGGTCTTCGCCGGGTGCATATTGATTGCCGTGGGCGGATGGTTTCTGAGGAAGCATCTACTTGCGCGGAAAAAGAGGAAACAGGAGGCTGAAGAGGCCGAGGCGGAAGCAGCAGGAGCCGCAAGCGACGACACCACCGGTCCCTACGACGAGTTCGAGGATGGCCTTGGCAAGCGACCGGAGCTGGAAGGAAGCAGAGTCGCCCACGAGTTGAGCGGGATGGTGGTGCCAAAGGAGCTAGAAGCCATCGAGAAGCCGGTCGAATTAGGCGGGACGCCGCGGGCGGAGTTGGAGACGTGCTGGAACGATGCGTTGACCTGGTCGGCGGTGCAGCAACGGTTGCCTATCACCTCAACGGTCCTGGAAGGCCCCATGAAACAGTCGCCATCCGTCATCACATTACCTTCGTCATCGTCACTATCGGCGGCAGTAACAGGAACGTCAACGGGCGCGCTCGAGTCCGAATATAAAAGCTCGTTGAGGTTCTCACCGTTCGCCGACCCTGAAGGAATCCTGAGATCATCAAACTCTTCTACGCTCAAGTAAGGCGACTCGAGGTTCAGACAGTTCTTATCGGAGTGTGTAACAGCTGAAACGCACGGTCTTCATGTTGCCAGCCATCAATCCGGGATATGTCAAATCGGAATCTTTCTCAGCACCCAGTTTCCCACTCGGTAATTATGTACAAACGAGAGATAACGACCCCGATCCCCGCATTCTACGGCTTCCTAGCACCAAATCGACGATGTTGGGCTTACGGTAGCCACGCTCATACCTCGAACGAATGGTGGCCTCGCGGTATTTCTCAGCTCATAACTTACACCGTCCCTGCTATCCTTGCGCCGTGTCAAAGACGGTATTATTAAGAGGAAGGATGCGCAGGCTGCAGTGCGATTGAGCCATGGTCACCGGATGTAGATAGGACTGTGCTGGTTTTGTGATGGGATACGAGCCCCTTTCTCCAAGGAGATCAATGAATTAATGTTGGAGTAATTACATCATAGACAACGCTGATGACAGTATCTTCTGGGCCCGACACAACAACGGATGGCAGGTGGTGGTACGACGGAAACGACGGGCGAGACAGGGATGGTTACATGAGATCAGTTACGGACCTTGAGAGATTGCAACTTCGCTCTGTTTTCCGCAACAACTCGCATCCCTCGCCTGATTGTCCCTGCCGGCCCTTTCGTGATCTTTTCGAAGTCATCACGTCAGACGAAGACACGACCACGATGCATCTGGTTCCACTGCTTGCTCTGCGGCTGCGTCTCCCTCGGCTGCTACCTGGGAGTCTCGTGGAGAGTGGGTCAGGATGGATTCAACGCCGGATTTCAACCACCCTGCTACGTACCTTTGTGTTGAGAACCCCTGACAAGGGAGCTCCCTTGGTTCAATTAATCCGGTTAATTGAGCTGAATTCTTTCAAGCAGAGGCACCTGGGCTGTGGAGGGCAAGGACCGATATGACGAGCAAGAACCCATCTACGTTGTGATGTGTCTCCTGCTCTCATCTTCTCACCACACCACGCTGCTCTCGGCGACCCATGGCATCTTTAGCATGGAGGACAAAATCCTGAGCGGGATCCCAGTAGCATCCTGCAAACACGTCTCAAACAGATTCATCCATCAAGACATAGTGGAGGTAAAGTGATGGGAGTATCTACGGAGTTGGGCCGTTGAGTAAGGGGGGAGCTGATAGGGTTCTGAACATGCCTCCTTCCCGAGTTGCTGTATGCTAATCACCGTACAGGGGAGTCATGAGGTTAGTTAGCGTATACGTTCAAATAAGGGTCTTGGAATCATATGAGGCGAACTGATGATGATGATGATGATGATGACGATGATGATGGCGATGATGGGAGTTTGTGGGGAGCTGAAATGGCTCCAGGGTCGCTGCGGGGGATCCGCACCATTGAGCGACAACATCGGCATAGCAACCTCTTAGCAACGGTGAGTAGACCTTCAGGGACTGGCGGAAGGCTCTGGTGGAAAACAGGAGAGTCAAGGGCCAAGGGGAATATCAACAACCCAAAGAGTTTACAAAGACGGAGCCGCGTCCAGTGAAACCTCCCATCGTACTCCTCCCATTAATATCACAATAACCCAACCAACATCGCGTGGCTTTATACAAACTGCTCAACACCACACCTTCCGATAAATTCCAAGTCATAGCACTACAGCGTCTACCTTGGTTGCCCCAGCTGAAGCTAGCATGACCACAGCTACCCCGGCCGAGCTGGCACGGGCCCCAGCTTGCCCGGTTGAACTCGGCCACGAACTCGCCATCGATCTCTTCGATGGTGCTGTTCATGCTGTCATCGTCAGCAGGTGGGCCTAAGACAATCTTCCCCGCCAGAGCAGCTACTACCCTCTCGATGCCCACAACTTGACCAACAACAACGAGGGTTATTTTCTTTGTTGCCGCCGAGTATTACCACCCGAGGACCGCAGGCAACCCAGATCACATCAGCAAGATCGCCGCTTTGGTGCTGAGCGGTGAGTTCAGTTCCCTTTCTCTTCATTTACGCCGCCCCAGCTGACGTGAATCAGAGGCCTAGCTACCGGTTCACGGTCGACCGTAGGTTCCAATTTGGCCAAGAGGACAGAAGCGGTGCCTCACAGCTTTGTTGTCTACCACGACAAAGAGCGCAAGCCGTTCCATCATCGCTTCGTGGAGACCAGCGTGCTCTCTGTCCTCGCCACATTAGGCCAGAAGATTGCCGACGGTGTGCTTACCTGTCAACTTTGGCCTGTCCGGTGCTGCCGAGAAGGTTGTCGAAGCCATCAAGTCATGGGTTGGTGACTTCCTCCGTACATTGGGAAGCAACACCTTCAGGGCCTTCTAGCCGTGGGCAATGAATCGCCGATGGTCGGGGAATCGTGACCGCGAAGGAGGCATAGTTTCCATTAAGACGGTGATCGCCCAGATTTAAGAGGACGGTTGTGCTGGACAATGGGCCACGCATGCAGCGCAGATCGGAATTCAATTTCCTCAGTATCATCCCGCCTTTTGTCCCTTCCGGTGGATTGGAGCAGAGCACTGGACAAAAGAATATAGACGGTAACAAAGCCAGGACATGATGGTCAAGCCGACGGTCGGATGGGACCTATTGCTAGGGCCCTAAAGTGCAGGCTCATAGAGAATGGACCTATTTACCGGTCGCTAGATCCCGAGGATAACGATATACTATTGATGACACTGGCTTCCAGAGCTGTAGAGTTGTGCCCTAATGCAGACGGTAGGTTGGGACAGTTGTTGTCCCATCTATATTATACCCCACCATGGGTGTCCAAAGGTGGTTCTGTACCTAACTGGTAGTTAACTAGTCGGGAGTGGAAAACGTTCCCGCTGGCTCGGCCTAATTAATGAAAAGACCGCGCCATGCCAGGAAAGAGTCGATCCAGGGGTGCTCCCGCGTCCCGTGAAGCTTAGCGTCTCACGTCAGCATGGCTGCAACCGTAAAAGTCCCTGTCCTCAAGCATGGGCTCGAGCTCGGGAATTGACCTCTCGCAAGCCAGCGGTTCAGAATCTTGGTGGACGAAGTACTATACCTCCAAGGGAAAACAATTCCCCTGCCATCCGTCGCCGGTGCCGTTTCATCGCAGCGGCGCAGTCCACAGGTCGGAGGAATGTCCCAGAAGACGCAATGTTACCACTGAACAATAACCTTATTGTTCCTGCCAAGCCAGCAGACCTCATTTGATCCACATCGCCCACAATGCTACAGCGGACCAGAGACAGGGGAAAGAGACAAATGGCTCAGTTGTGATACGCCACGGGCCCGTCGTGCCACGGCCTTGCAGTCCTCCCTGATTGCCCGGAGTGTAGGCAGATTTTGGGCACATGTCCGTGCCGTAGATGAAGAGCGTTTCCAGCCCCCGCGAGCGGCGCTTGCTCGGATGTACCAGGCAGAGAGAATAAGACTACTATATGCTCAGGCACCTATCTCCTGCGTCGCTAGGCTGGCGATGAAAAGCCCTAACTGGTGCAAATAGTTTAGAGAATGATGGAGAGCAGCTATGGGAGGATAGTTACCTAATTATAGTTTCTTCTTGGGACCGGGACAGATGCTCACAGCCACGGGGCTCCACTGCAGAAACCAGACCCTGCCGGATGGGGACTTGATGGTCCAGTGGTTCACGACCACAGCGATCGGGGAATAAGCTTTGAGACGTGTGGTGGGAGATCCCGATCCCAGGCAGCCACTCTAATGCTCGGCCCCTCCCTCACAAGCGTGTGGTCTATTGGACGCTTGGCCATGGTCAAACGCCATCCCCCCCTGGTCCTCCAGGGGACTGTGGCTGTCAAATCTGCAAACCTTGACGACCGGAAGGGCAGCCGGCCACGCAGCTGGTCCCTAGCGCGACGGGCGGCGGCTCAGACACACCGCAGCTCCTTAAGCTTAACCCCGGCCCGTACTGCCCGTTTGGGACCGGTCGGCCGCTCTGCTCCACAGGGTCATCTGCGGCACGAGGATTCGGGATGTCAGGCCTTCCGCGCTGTGACCCTGCCTCGCGGGCTGATGCAGACCCAAAACCCGGCCGCTCCCACCTCCACGGACCGCTTGTGCTCGTTCTCTCCTGTTTGCCTGTCGTTTTTTCTACGAGCGCATCGACGACGTGCCGCGGCAAAGGCTGCTGTCGACACATTCTTCCCCGGAGCGAACTTGAAAGGCACTTGACACGACAAGCAGCACGGCGGACACCCTCCAAAGGCAAGCGGGCAGGCAACCAGTCCATACAAGTCCGACAGGCGCAACCGACGACATGGCGACCCTCACAGACAGGGAACGGTTCATCATCGGTGACCTCACCACCGTCTTCACGCCGCCAGAGTATTGCACGACAGCGATCGGTTTGGGGCGGAAGAATAACGTCGCCTGGTGGGGGCAAACATGCTCGTCGAAGGGACCGAGGGACCATACAGGATGCTGGCCGCCGGGGACGGAAGGGGCGAATTTTGCGCCGTCATTTAGCGGAGGCGGCTTCTACTCGCCCGGCCTGAACTGCCCGGCAGGGTACAGGACGGCCTGCACGGCAGTAGAAGGTGGTAAATCGCAGTGGCGGGTGCAGTTCAAGATGGAACCCGGGGAAACGTTTGTCGGGTGTTGCCCGACGGGCTTCAACTGCTGGAACCTCAACGGGCAGACGTGCATCTCGCACGTCACGGAAGATGTAGTCTCGACCGCATCGTGCCAGAGCGGGTCGTTCGCCGGCTTGGGCCTCACCACCATCCCAAACGAGTTCGTCACGTCGTTGAACCTGTTTGCGCCCATGATCCAGCTGGCGTTCAAGGAGTCCGACCTGCCGGATAGGACAACGACCACCACCTCCCCCACAACAACCACATCCTCCTCGTCGTCGTCAAGATCGTCTTCTGGACAGTCCAGTTCCCGCACCACCACGCCCGGCGAGGCCTCTGATGCCGCCGCTTCCGATGCCCCGAGCAACGGCCAGATCCAGCAGCCTGACAACAGCAACCCTGCCGCAAACACCGGGGCGGGGCTCTCAACGGGCGCAGTCGCGGGAATAGCCATAGGCACGGCAGCCTTCCTTCTTCTCATCTTGGGCGCGGCGTTCTTCGTATGGCGCAAGCGGCGGCAGGATCACGTTGCCTACCAGCCAGGGCCAGCAAATCCTCCCGACGCCATGTCCAGCCCTTCGACGTACTACACGGGCCCTTACCAGCCGATGAGCGATCCCAGCGTGAGCAGCCAGGCGGGGGAGATGAAGCCCTTCCCTCACTACTTCGTCCCTGGCGTGGGCGGTGTCGCGGAGATGGGCCAGGGCCACGAGCGGTTCGAAGCACCGGGGCCGGAAAGCCAGCGGGCGGAGATGTTCGCGGGCCCGAGGGAGTTTGGGAACCAGGGCCAGCAGCAACCGCTGCCGCCGCCCTCGTATTATCCGCAGGGTTGGCAACCACCGCAACAGCAAGGAGCGGGCTATCCGGGGATGTATGCGGGCGGCGGTGCAGGGCAAGGTCCCGTCGAAATGCCTACGGAGCGGTACGCGTAGACAGGTCGGCTTCAACGTTTCGGCTTTGGAGAAAATCGGGTTGGGAACGGGGTATTGGTTGCGTTTGGCGGAGCGTGCGGGCGAGAAAGGCATTTTCTGGTGTCAAATTGGGACTTTGGTATATCCGGTGTATCCATGATTTCGGTGCAAGGGTTTTCCTTTTCTTTGTTTTTTAGAGAAAGATGGGTGAATAGACCGATAAGGTGGCTCTGTCAACGTATGGCATCGGTGCAATCCGACGCCGTTGTCTCTTCCCGTGGTAGCCAAATGTCGCTCATTGTCGTTGTCACACTGGTGTATCGAAAAGTAGGGAGGCAGGAAGCCGTCCACGACATAAGCGTATCCGTTCCTTTGAACAGGGCTGAACCCGAGTCTTTGCGGCACGCAGTTCCAGGGGCCATTGGCAACAGCAGATGGTGGGTTAACTGGGCATCTTCGGCCTTGAAAACTACACTTTCCGGCTTGTTGTTCTGTTCCCGAGTATCGTTCGTTGTCTGTTGGCAGGGCTCCGCTTGGCCCAGATGTGCTAACGTCGGATGATGGCATGGAACATCGGACAACTGCGTGACAGAAATAGGGGAAACGAGCCAAATTCCGACTGACCATAGGATCCCCCGTAGGTCAAAGTGAAATGTCGACAGAGATTTGTAGTGGCCGTTGTGTAGAAAAAGGAGGGGGGTAGGAAGGAAGTCGCGGAGAGAGGCGAACGCTTCCGGTGTTTCGATGCCAAGACCCACTCGGATCGAAAACGGCCCGTAGGTCGGGCCGGCAGCGAACAGACGCAGCTTTTCGCCGGAGGCAGTCCATGCCATTGGCCGACTGACATGGGGCAGCTTGGCTCAAAGCAATCGCCCAAGACTGTTCCTCATCTTCCCGTCACTTCATCCTTTGCACATATGTACCATCATACCAATTACATCTTGAACCCTGCTGCACCCTATCCCATCGCTTCTCATCGACCCTCATTCCTCCAGAGCAGCACACAGCGGGCCAGGCCAACCCACGAGGCGAAACGGCAGCCTTGTGGACCCAACGAATTGCCGCTAGCGCATGATTGTTCCAATCACGATCGCCGGGCCGAGGACACCCCTGCGCGACGTGTCGTCATAGAACAGCGACCAAGGAAGCAAGAGGCCGGGGGGGGGGGCCTTTCTCTGGATTTCTTTGCCCGCGGGTTGACCCATATCAGGGTCCTCAACCATCTTTATAGTGCGAGGACGTTGCCCTGGGCTCTCGTCCATCATGACCTTGGAGCTGTATCGTCGCCGTTTCGTCCAATTTCTCAACAGCACATCCATCAATGACAAGAGCGTGAGTTCCGGCCTCTTATCTCCCCACTTTCCGTGTGGCCTCAACCGACCTCGATAACGACCACAATCATCACCACAATCCCCATGCGTCTGTTCTGGTCGCCAGTTTGGCTCGGTGTATCCTGTATACAGGCTTATTACTCTCCAGGATACCCAAGCTGACCATGATGCGTCGTCGCCAGCCGCTAGTGCATGCCATCATCCTCTTGATCGAGATGGCACTCTTCGCGCGGCTCACGAGCCGCTTCAACGCCTACTACGATGAACGCCCTAGTACGTGCACACTCCTGGGCCGAGCCCGCCCGGACGATTCATGGCCACGTTTTCCCGCGTTCTAACCGGAACCTTGCTTCACAGTCCTCACCATGATGGTGTCGAACGCCGTCCTTGGCGGTATCGCCGACACAGTAGCGCAAACCATCACGGCCGTCCGCGAGCGCGCCCTGCGCAAGCGCCCCGGAGGCCGGCTCGACCCCAGAGAAGACGCCCTTGCCATCGAGATCCACGAGCTCGATCGCAAGAACCCCTTCACCGACCGCGAGCTGATCCCGGAGTCCACGTCGCTGCCGCCGCCCTTTGACTTTGAGCGTCTGGCCCGGTTTATGGCCTATGGCTTTTGCATGGCACCCCTGCAGTTCCGGTGGTTCAAGTTCCTTGAAAAGGCTTTCCCGCTGGGCAAGCCCGCCGCGTTCCTGCCCGTGGTGAAGAGAGTGGCCTTTGACCAGCTCATGTTTGCCCCATTTGGCCTGGCTTGCTTCTTCACGGCCATGACCCTGGCTGAGGGCGGTGGAAAGACGGCGATCCTCCATAAGATGCGCGACATGTACGTGCCGACGCTACAGGCGAACTACGTGCTGTGGCCAGCCGTGCAGCTCGTCAACTTCCGGCTGATGCCGGTGCAGTTCCAGCTGGTGAGTTCTGTCCAACGTTTCTCCGCTGGTGATGCGAGGATCTGACCTGCGACTGTGCTTGGTAGCCTTTTGTCTCGACGGTCGGCATCGCATGGACCGCGTTCCTCTCGCTGACCAACGCGGCTGAAAATGCCCAAGAGACGCGGCGCATTGCCCGGCGGGCAGATATGCGGCTGCCCTGAGGGGCGGCGCTAGACTCCAGGCAACGGGATGGAGGCTGTACACAGGCTGCTCATGGGAAATGCTCGTGGGTCTAGCTGGGCGGTGCATTTCATCGTTGGGGTAGTAGTGTCCGGGGGGTCTTGACACATCCTATACCGGCATGGTGAAGGATCATGGAGCACGGAGTTAGGCGTATTGTTTTTGGAGGGGGGGGGGCCGGTCGTCGTTTTCTTTTCCGTCAGTTCTTTGGTTCTAACCCCCCCCCCCCCCCCCTGCCGTGAGACTTCGGCTCCTTTGGAAACAGAGTACAGTTCCTAGCGTGCACTTGTAGACCAAGATGCACCTGGAAACCATGGGAAAATATGCAATGATTACTTGTCAGAGAATCGTCGGTGTGGCCAGCTCCGGTTGCCTCCGCCAGCCTCCGAGCAGCAGAATGGAAGTAAGCCGAAGTTCGGAGAACTGGCTGCCGATCCTCTAGGTCGGTTCCCTGCCAAGCCACCGAAGTCTGGAGACGCGGCTGTCCGTATCTCAGAGGGCCGTCGAAGTCGCGAAACGGCATCAATTGCATTTTCGGTGAGCTGATCGAGCCCCGCAAGCGGCAGGAAATCGGCATTTCATGTCCCTCGAGCAAGTCCAATTGTCTCTTGGTGGTCAATGGCAACTGGCCTGACCGTCGTGAAATCAGCTAACCCTGGGCCGACGTCAGAGGCCAAGCGGGACGGCTCCACACCCTGTCAACCCCCAACCCGCAAAGGTTACCTTACCCCTCTACCCCTCCATCCCGCGGGATCACCTCAGCTCCCTCGCGACCCCTGGACCTCTGCGTTGTTTTAAAAGGCTTCCCGCTTTTCGGCCGTCTCCCTTGGAAAATCCTGTGACCCCTCGTCCACCCAAGCTGTCTCTCCCACATTCGTCCCCATTGACCGTCATCAAGATGTCTCTTGCCAACAAGCTCTCCATCGAGGACGTGGACCTCAAGGGCAAGCGGGTCCTGATCCGCGTAGGTTCCCCCGTCATCTCGTCGTCTCGTCCCAAGTGCCGTTGCTTGCTGCTGTTTTTTTTCGTTGCGCATCTCGGTGGAATCCGTCATGGAAGTGGCTGACCGGGTCTCGTCATTCTTCTGCAGGTCGACTTCAACGTCCCCCTCGATGCCGACAAGAATGTGACCAACCCGCAGCGCATCGTCGGCGCCGTCCCCACCATCAAGTACGCCATCGACCATGGGGCCAAGGCCGTGGTGCTCATGTCGCACCTGGGCCGCCCGGATGGCAAGGTCAACCCCAAGTACTCGCTCAAGCCCGTCGTGCCCGAGCTCGAGAAGCTGCTGGGCAAGAGCGTGACCTTCGCGCCGGACTGCGTGGGCCCCGAGGTGGAGGAGATCGTCGCCAAGGCGGACAATGGCGACGTTGTCCTGCTCGAGAACCTGCGCTTCCACATTGAGGAGGAGGGCAAGGGCACCGATGCCGAGGGCAACAAGATCAAGGCCGACAAGGCCAAGGTGGAGGAGTTCCGCAAGGGCTTGACCAAGCTTGGCGATGTTTACATCAGTTCGTACCACCTTCTTTTCGCGTCTTTGCTCTCTCTCGGCCCAAAGCTCTCACCGGCTAACATGACACCAACCCAGACGACGCCTTCGGCACGGCCCACCGCGCCCACTCGTCCATGGTGGGCGTTGACCTCCCCCAGAAGGCGGCCGGCTTCCTCATGAAGAAGGAGCTTGACTACTTCGCGCAGGCGCTCGAGGCGCCCAAGCGCCCCTTCCTGGCTATCCTCGGCGGCGCCAAGGTGTCGGACAAGATCCAGCTCATCGACAACCTCCTCGACAAGGTCAACACGCTCATCATCTGCGGCGGCATGGCCTTCACCTTCAAGAAGACGCTCGACAACATGGCCATCGGCACGTCCCTCTTCGACGAGGCCGGCTCCAAGACGGTGCCCGACCTGGTGGCCAAGGCGCAGCGCAACAACGTCAAGCTCGTCCTGCCCACCGACTTCATCACGGCCGACAAGTTCGACAAGGACGCCAACACGGGCAAGGCCACCGACAAGGAGGGCATCCCCGACGGCTGGATGGGCCTCGACTGCGGCGAGGAGAGCATCAAGCTCTACAAGGAGGCCATCGACGAGGCCCAGACCATCCTGTGGAACGGCCCGGCCGGCGTGTTTGAGTTTGACAAGTTCGCGCACGGCACCAAGGCGACGCTGGACGCGGCCGTCGCGGCGGCGCAGAGCGGCAAGATTGTGATCATCGGCGGCGGCGACACGGCCACGGTGGCGGCCAAGTACGGCGTCGAAGACAAGCTGAGCCATGTCTCGACGGGCGGCGGCGCGAGCTTGGAGCTGCTCGAGGGCAAGGCCCTGCCGGGTGTGGTTGCGCTGAGCGAGCGCCAGTAGGTGGCGTTTGACTCTTTTTGTCTGGTTGTGAGCGGTGGTTGGTAACATGAGATAGCAAGACAATGTTGTGAATGATGACGACATTCTGATACCGCACCAGGCACGTACTCTGTCTGTTGGGGTTTGTTGGGGTCGTGTTTGTACTCGCTGCTGGTGGGACATGGCACGTTGCCTGTTGCCTGTTGCCCGTTGCCCGTTGCCCGTTGCCCGTTGCCCGTTGCCCGTTGCCTGTTGCCCGTTGCCTGTTGCCCGTCGCGTTGTCTAGTAGTGTGCATTGTCTCTAGCAGTGTAGACAATAATAATGCATCGCGTATCCATGCCCCATTGGGAAGCGTAGCATCCATGGTACATCAGGGACTCGGGCAAGACGCCTGGCATCACATCGAAGGCCGTTTGGTTGAGTATTGACCTGTTATGTCTGTCCTGATGATATGTGTCGTTACACCGAACCTCGTGCTAACCCGTATGCTGCTGCTGCTGTTGCTGCTGCTTCGGCTGCTGCCGCCAGCAACCCCTTCTTCTCCTCGCTGCGCATCTTACATGTCCTCGCCGTAATTACCGCTTCCTCGCCGCCTCGACTTTCTTCAGCTCCTCCCTGGAAACGCAGGCGTCATGTCAGCAAGGTGTCCTTGAGTCTTTAGGAATGGCGGTCTCGGTGGTTGGGCTTCAAGCCAGAGGGGGGAAGCGAGATGGGAAGGAAGGCCATGCGCGGGTTGTGATAACGGGGGAAAATCAAACAAGAAAAAAGAGAAAGGAACCGGAACGCACCTAAGTTGCGTCGAAAAATCGTCGCTCGTGTCATCGTCGTCCCACGACTCCTCCCACAGGTGCTGCGTCGCGCCGCCGGCGCCGGCGCCGGCCTCGGTCTCTTCCTGGTCCCAGTCTGCATCTCACCATGGGTCTGGTCAGCCAGCCGTCCGTGCTCGAGCGTATAATATGCACTTTAGAGAATCCATCGATTCCGCGGGGCTTGACCAGCGCCGTCCCGGGACATGTTCACAAGGGGAACAGGAGGAGCAGAACCGACCTTCCACGGGGAAGTCCTCAAACTCGTCGTCCTCTTCCAGGATGGCGGGTTTTTGCTGCTGCTCGGCGGCCTGGGCCTCGGGCTTGGTCTCGGCGGTGGGCTTGTCGTCCTTCTTTTGTGAGGCCATGATGGGCGGATGTGGATATGGATGTGGATGTGGATGTCGGTGGGAGAGAGGGAGAGAAGGGGGGGGAGGGCGAATGGTGGAAGGGGAGGGCGGTGGGAGATGGGTCGGGCTGGGCCACGGGTCACGGTCGACGGTTCAATGGCGGCGGGAGATCAAGAGATGTCGGTGGCTCGTAACAACTTGGTGCTGCTGAGCGTCGAAGCGAAAAGTGGTTGATGGGGATGTTGTTTGGTCTTGGTTGGTTGGCCTGCGGGTTTCGCAGCTGATGGGTTGCTTGAGGCAGCTCCCCCCCAGGCTGCGACGGCGGTCGGCTGGATCGTTATGGAAACGCACGGGCCAGAAATGGTGGGGCAGCCGTTTGCTGTCCCTGTCAGGTAGTTAACGTTAGTTAGGTCAGCCCCACCCCCCACCCAGCGAGCCTGCCTTTTTCCCTGGGCCGTGTTGTCTCCCTTTTCGCCCGTTCCACTGGCCGCCTCGCTCCTCAGCTGTGCCTCTCTGGTCCCATTCAACCTAGTCTACCGTTCGAGGGGTTCCTGTGTATTCGTGGAGGGTATCACCGCGTCATGTCTTGTCATCCTTGCTTGGGGGGGTGGGAAGTTCGTTTCCTCCCCGCGTTTGCACTTCTTTTCCTGTGCCATTATGTACATGCTTCGTCCTCCGTACTCCGTACTACGCTTCGCTTTCAGATGCAGCTCTGACGGGACATGCCAACTACTGTGTAGGCGTGGTACAGTGCCCGGCGGCTCTTGGAAACCCTTGCGGGGCATCAAGACCGGAGGATAGCAACGTCTACTCTTTTTTCGTCGGGGTTTTCTTTGTTTCTTCTGGGCACCTTAACCCTCGCCTGTCCCGGCGGCCGGGCCGGCCCCTCTCGCCCTCCTCCACCCCCCCGAACCAGACTGTCCAAGTCCCGCACTCCCGTGGCAGAGGTGCTGACACTGACAGCAGCCCCAGCGGCGACCGGCAGGGATCCGTGCTGGCTACCTAGTCGGGAGCTCCGCCCTGGAACCTGGAAAACCCCCCCGGCCCTCCGCGGCCCCAGCAATTCGGTCTCGCGGAGTCGTCCACAGGATTTGATGCCGGGGTTGCCGACTCGCCGTACCTCGCTCCGATTCTTGCATCGTTCATGTTGATCCTTTTTCTCTCTCTTTTTCTTTTCCCGGGCCTCATGATCGCTGCACGGGTTTGCATTGCGACGTCATCGTTTCTCCGGCTTCACCTCGCCTCCGCTCCCTCCCATTTCTTCGCACCCGCCCGGCCTCCTCCCGGCGCCGTCATCGTCTAAGCCATGTCGGGCCTCCGCTCGTGGCTCCGCGGCTCCTCCACCACCGCTAGCTCCAAGGTCTCCTCCAAAGACGTTACCCCGAAACAAAGCCCCAACGCCAGCACCTCGAACCTCCAGCATGCCAAAGACAAATCACGACCGGCCACGCCCCCCGCGGAACGCGAGGCCCGCGATATCGAAGATGCCATGGCCGCCGCTGCCCGCATCATGAACGACGACATCGACGGCGCCGAATCCGTCCTCCGTCTGCGCCAAGACGCCTCGGCTTTTCACAGCCTCGGCCTCGGCGTCACCACCTTCATGCGCAGCGTCTTGGGGTTCGAGAAGGACGCCATGGCCGAGGCGGCAAACCGTCTCAACGAAACGGAAACCAGGGCCTGGAATGACATGAAAAAGGCGCAGAAGGAGGCAGAGAAGACGGCCAACGGCGCGGCGTCCGGCGGCGGCTACTGGTACTCCAGCAAACCGGCGACTCCTGGCCCCCAGGCGGCCGGGGCCAAAGGCAGCGGCTCCGCGATATACCCGCCCGGGTCGGAGTTTGCCCTCGTCAACGCCGAGGCCCAACTCATGGGTGCCGTGGTGGGCGTCATGCACGAGACGCTCACCGAGGCCCTTCAGGGGTTCTACAAGCTGCGCAAGGCTTACGTGACGCTCGATACCATCATGCAAGCAGAAGAGAGGCATCTAGAATCGATTGGCAAAGGGCATGCAAAAAGGGCGCCATCCCCGAGAAGGCCGAGCTTCTCGGAGGACCTCATGCCGGGGAGCTTTGACGAGTCCGAGTTTGCCGACCTCGAGGAGGAGATGGCCCGGGAGTTCCAACGCGAAACAGACAGCACCACTAGGCCGGTGAATGGTGACGGCGTATCAAAGACGGCGTCCCTCGCCGACGGCAAGGCCTCTGTGGAGACACAGGACACGGCGGCCATCGACCAACGGCTTCCCAACCTCACCATCTCACCTGCCAACGAACCACCAATCCCCAACGCCCATCCGTCCTTCGACGCCCTCAACCCAAGCGGCGCCGACGAGTCCCTCTTCACCACCACCATCGACGTCTTCGTACACAGCGGTGCCAACATGTGCTTCGGCATCTTGCTCTTGCTCCTCTCCATGGTCCCTCCGGCGCTCTCCCGCCTGCTCTCCATCATCGGCTTCAAGGGCGACCGCGACCGCGGCCTGCGCATGCTCTGGCAGGCGACCAAGTTCGATAACATCAACGGCGCCTTGGCGGGGCTGGTGCTGCTGAACTACTACAACACCTTTCTGGCCATGGCGGATATCCTCCCTCCCGACCACGACCCTGACGACGACGACGACGACGACGGCAGTGGTGTCGCCCGCGAGGACAGCCACGAAGGCATCGGCTACCCGCTCGCCAAATGCGTCGCCCTCCTCGCCACCATGCGCCAGCGCTACCCAGCCTCCCCGCTCTGGCGCCTCGAGGAGGCCCGTATGGACGCCAACGATCGCCGGCTCAACGACGCCATGGCGCTGCTCGCCGAGAACCAGAGCGGATGCCGCATGGTACAGGTCGCCGCGCTGAACAGCTTCGAGATGAGCATGTGCGCGCTCTTCGCCATGGACTGGCCCGCCATGCGCGACGGGTTTCTGAGGTGCATTGAGCTGAACAACTGGAGCCATGCGCTGTACTACTACATGGCGGGGGCGGCCGAGGTGGAGATGTACAGGGATGCTGTCGAAAGCGTACGGAAGGCCGAGAGGGCAGCAGAGGCTTCCGAGAAGGGCGACCTGGACGTCCTGCACAAGAAGGCCCTCCAGCACAAGCGCGCCGCGGACGAGTTCCTCCGCCAGGTCACCCGCGTGGCAGGCAAGAAGCGCTTCATGGCTCGGCAGCTGCCGTTCGAAGTGTTCGTCTGTCGCAAGCTCCAGAAGTGGGAAGACCGCGCTGCCGCGGCCGCCTCGGCGGCGCCGCAGTCGGAAAAGGCCGGGCCGCTGGATCTCGTCGACGCGGTCATGGCCAGCCCGGCCATGGAGATGGTCTACCTCTGGAACGGGAGCAAGCGCATGTCCACCGAGCAGCTAGCCAGGGCGAGGCGCCTGCTTGCTTGGGACCGGTGCACGGCGCCCAAGAGCGCCGTGGAGCATGTCCGTGAGAAGGAGAAGGACGAAGCGGCGCTGCAAGCGCTGGCGGATGCTGCGTTGGCGAGGCAGATGGGCGAGCGCGAGGAGGCGCAGGCGTTGGCGGAGGGGGTGTTGGCGCTGGATAGGTGAGCTTCCCGCCATTTTCTGCGCGCACAAAGACGTGGCGACGGCGCCTTTGCGGACTAATAGCTGACGGCTTTGCTCAGATCCCACTTCAAGGGCCCGACGCGCGACGACTACTGCGTCTCCGCCGCGCACTACGAGCTCGCCGCTCTCGCCTGGCAGGCCGTCTGCGACCCTGCTCTGTGGCCGCAACGCGAAGCCTCTTCGCCATCGGCGTCTGTCATTACCAAAAGCACCGACAGCGCGGAGACCTCGTCGACGGCCACGGGGCAAACGAAGGAGAGCAAAACCAAGAAGCACAAGGCCGAAAAGCCAAAGGCCGATGCAGAAACCGCCGCCGCCGACGCCGGCGCAGCGGAGAGTCCAATCACCTCCTTCCGCCGCGCAAAAGCGCAGGAATGCCAACAGCACCTCGACCGCGCGGCAAAGACGGATGGGTTCGTGCTGGACGCGCGGCTGGGGATGCGCGTCAAGACCGGCATGCAAGCAGTCGAGTGGTTCCAGGCGAAGAAGGGATGGTGAACTTCCAGCAGCTTGAGCGCTTAGGGGGATGAGAAAGGGAAAAGGAACCAACCCTTGGACCTGGGGCGGGTTCGCTGTGACGGGAATCCACGTACGAACGTACCATGACTTTACGCAACGAGAGGAAGCAGGACTCGGGGGCAGCGTCCATGTAGACCGGACAGCACACGTCAATATCCGGCATATGTTTATCCTGGGGTTTCTTGAGCAATCGGAGTTTGTTGGTGTACACATTCTGGAAATCTAGGAGGCGTAGAGTCCAGGACCGGGGCTGAGCCATCTCTCAGGCACAGATACAGCAAATTATAGAATAAAAGCATCACCTTTTTTCTCTGTTCGCGTGGACCGACCTATCTGACTGCTTAGACAAACGCCCGGTGAGATTAGCAGACAACAGGAAGAAAGGCGCGAGAAACAAGCGGCCGAGGAGCTGCATCGGAACGTCATTCGCGCGGGACTACCCATGAAAAGATAGAGTCATATGAAAAGCGCCATGAAATCTAAGAATGGGTTACCTCGCCCGTAGTAGATGGAGGTGGGGTGGCGACAAGAACTGAGAAGACGTCCCGAACAAGGATTCCCGACTCCGTCTAGATATACCTGGTCTCCCGTAAAGAATGTAAAAAGGAAACCCCCCCCCCAAAAAAAAAAAAATACAGAGATATTAATAGTCAGTATTAAAACATGATATCGTGAAACCCTCTCCAAAAATCTCCCGCCGGTATTCCCTGAATAGATGATCCGTTAAATCACCTTACCGCTGCCCAATCGTCCCCCGCCTCCCCCTCTCTTGCTCCCTCTTCGTCGCACCCGTCACCCTCGACCACTCCTCCCACTCCTTGCTGATCTCCATCAGGACGTTGCCCATCACCTGGGCGCTGGCCATCAGCCCATGCCCTTCCCCTTCCAAGACGCGCACCTCGCAGCGCCGCATCGTCTTGCCCAACCATCGCACGTTGTCCACCGGCACTCGCGTATCCCTGCTACCATGGTGGATCACGACCGGGCGGGTGATGTCGACGTATCGGAACCCGATCGTGTGTCTTCTCTCGAGGCAGACGAGCAGGTCAACGGCGGGGTTCGCGCCCGTAGTGGCGAGGTTCCAAATGGCGTGCGTCAGGCGGTTGTCATACAGCTCCTGCCTCTCGCGGTCGGCTTCGGCGCGGGAATGGGCAAGAATGCCGGTGGTGGAGAGCACGTCTGATTGACGGCGGTAGCCGCTCTGGTGGTTTGTCGTGGTGGAGTTGGAGCGACGGTGGCGATGGCCGATTCCGTTGTGGCTGCTGAGCGCGGGGCCTGTGCTGGAGGCGCCGTTGGCCTCGGGGCGGATGCGGTCCATATCCTCGTCGGCGTCAGGGAAGGTGGGGTAGTTGGCGGCGTTGCCTCCTTGGGCCTGGTTTTCCTGGTCTTCGAGGGCGGCGTGGAACATGCTCTTCGGTTGGTCCTTGTTTTCCTTGTGGCTAGCCGCCTTCTTGTCGCGCTTGACACGTTTCTGCTTGGGAAGAGAGCTCGTGATGCTGGAGCTCGTGGCTGTCATGAAGCTGCTGTTCGCCGCCTTCAAAATGGGCGTTGGGAGCGCGCGCAGGATCTTTTGGCTGGTGGGAATCGCGTTGGTCGGCGGAAGCGGCGTCTTGTCGCTGGCGCCAAACACATTCATTTGAGAGGGGGGGATCCAGGGAGCCAGCAGGTGTATCCTGCCGCGGATGTGCTGGGGCATGCGCAGGGCCGTGGCCAGAGCGTAGATGGCGCCGGCCGAGTGGGCCAGGATGGAGAACTTTGTGATTTTCAGGGCCTGGCAGATGGCGTACACATCGTCTGCCTTCAAGTTAGCAACCGAGATGAAACCAGGGGAGGAGGCGCACTACATACCAGGCCAGCTGAGGGGCGTTGTTGTACCATCGGCATATGGCTCGCTGTCGCCCACGCCGGGGCGATCAGGGGTGATGAGGCGAAGCTTCAGCGTCAGGGCCAGCTCGTCGTAGAAAGCCGTAATGTACCTCGTCAGGCCCATGCCCACGCAACAGAAAACGGCGCTCCCGTTCGGGTCGCCCACCTCGCTGAAGCTGATGACGCGGCCGGTCTGTGGATGTCGGATCTTCTGGCTGAGTCGGGGGCTGCACAGGTAGCTCTCAACAGCATCGTCGATGCTATCGGCGCTCTGAGGCCGCTCATACGCGACGTGCGGGTGGTCGCTGCTCTTGCGAGCCCCAGGGGAGCGCGGATGGTCGGCTCCGCTGTCGGACAAGGCACCGCCCGCGCCTGACAGGCGCTTCAGCTTGGAGCTGCTGCGCTTTACCTTGAGCGACGTGCCGCCACCTTCGCTGACGTATCCACCGAAGGGATCCGGTGTGAGGCGACCGGGGCGCCGGCGATACTCGGCGCTCACTTCACGATCTCGCCGCCTGCTCTGCGCCACGGCGGGGGACGGAGCTCCCTCGTCGATGTCGTCCGGGAACATGGCGATTGCAGGGGTGGAGGGGCTTGTGGCCGACTTGCTCAGCGAGGCCGGCCCGTCAGGCGGCAGATTCGACGTCAGCTGCAGAGGATCCAGGCCCTGGGATCTCTTCTGGCCGGAATGACGGCGCTTGTGCAGGTCGCTGTGCCGGGACGTGCGGGTGCCGGGGGCCTGTTCCTCGATCTCCGGGATGGCACCGTAATCGCTGTCACGCTTCGAAGTCCTCGATGTGCGGCGCGACGACCGCCTCGCGTTGCTCGGCGTCTTCCTCAGAGACGACTCCCTCGCGGGAATCAAGCGCGGGTCGGCCATCGTGTCACCGGGGCTGGCTGGCCCAATGCCCAGGTCAAAGCCGGAGCCCGGCTCCTCGTCAATGACGGAGTCGGCGGATAGCGGATCAAGGCGCGGGGTGGTGGGCCCGCTCGCGGCGCTCAGCCGGTTGGAGGACCCAGCGCCGTTGCTGGCGCGTTTCTTTTCAGTCTCCTTGTCGCGCAGCTTTTCTCTGCTGCTCATGTACTTCAAGCCACGCGGGCGGCTGGAGCTCTTCGCCGCCCAGGTATCCAGGGAAGGCTGCTTCCTCAAGGTGTGGGCAGCTTCGGGCCTAGGAGACACAGGCTCCGAGCCGCGTTCGATGCTGGGCTTGCCGATGCTCTCCGCTGCAGACGTGAAAGACCCCCTGCTGGAGGGCCGCGAGATGCCGCCGCTGCTCCTCCGCGAGATGATGCCCTTGAGCCCCGAGTCTCGACCGCTCGGGCTCCTCGGAGACCTGGGGGCGGTTAGGGGAGACAGGCCGCTCGGCGCCTTGGAGGTCCGGACGACCGGGGGGCTGGCAGGGAGCTCGTCTAGAGGGTCATTCTCCTCGGGTAGCTGGGTCAGCAGCACGGGCTGATTGTAGGCTCCGTAGTCTACGCCGAAAGAGCCACCGGTGGGGGAACCGGGAACCGAAAGGCTGAGCGGGCTTTGGAGGCCGCTCGGGGCCAGGGAGGCGGGGCTGAGATAGGAGGGACCGTCAAAGTGGTTGCTGACGGGCCTCGAGATGGATGACAGTGATGTGATGAGCGACGAGATAACCTCGGGGGAGGCCGGAGGGAGCGGAGCAAGCTGGTCGTCGTCTCGGGTCTGCGGCCGGCGGTTGTTATCGGTGAAGGCGGCCCAGTTCGCAAAGACGTCCTCGTCGGCCGAGGAATCCTTGGGCTTGGAAGGGTGACGCGGGGTGCGGCGGTTGGGGGACAGCTCCGGGTCTCGGACACGGTCCCGGGTTCGCTCGGAGGACCTTCGAGGAATCGGAGGCGGGGCAACGGCGGCTGGGGGGAACAGGGAAGACTGGTCCATGGTGACGGTCGGGACGGGCGCCGGTGGCGCGGCACGGATAATATGGATGCAGGCGATTCCCTAACCTAACCTTGACTTCTGCGGTGCGCGCCCAGGAACGGCCGAGCACGCGCGGAAGCGAAGGGTGGGCGGAGAGCTCAGGGGGGGGCGAAGCCTCCTCTCGGCCAACACGCGACTTGTCCGAGCCTCCAGGCAGGATCGACTCCTCACGATCGGCGCGTGCCTTGGAGCATGCGGTGTATGGGGTGTGCTGGAGATGATCGGGACTAGTCCGACTCCTGCAGAAGCTCAAGCCTGCATCGCGGAGGTCCTGGCGTCGAGCGAGGGGGTTGTGGCCCAGAACCGAAACGGCGAGGTTGATCGATCAGGTCTGAGCGCCGTCGGTTGGAGGCGGCGCGGGGCCAAGGAGAAGGTAGCAACACGACAAAGAGATTTGGTCTGTTTGGGAGTTTGGCCAAAGGAGCAAAAAAAAAAAAAATATCAAGGGAAAGAAGAAGAAGAAAACAAGGTCAACAAGCCATTGAAGCCGCAAAGCAAGGACGAGAAGATCGACCTCGGAGCGCGGTGGGGAAATGCAGATGCAGATGCAAGCAGATGCAGCGCACGGCGAGGCGAGAGTGCAACCGGGACAGGGAAAAGACTGGGGTTGGCTGATGAGCCAGAGTGGAGCAGGCGCGAGGAAACGAAAAGCAAAATGAGTGGGGAGAAGGCAAATGGAAAGAAAGCAAAGCGTAGGACGGGACGGGAAGAGAGGGTTTGCTGACAAGCTGGAAGTCCCGCGTCCGAGGGAGGGAGTCGTCGCGCGCCGAAAGCACAAGCACAAGCCGACCTGAGGGTAACTACTGTGTACCTACCTACGGTAGGTTCTCCCCCACCCCTCCGACGCCTGCATGGGCTGTCTGTCTGCCCTGGGCTCTCTTGCGTCTCTCTCTGCCCGTGTCCCTGGCTGGGTGGGTGGGTGTCCGTGAACTGAAGCGATAACTAACAAGCTGGGATCAATTGGCAACCGACGAATCTCAACGTGAGGTGTGACTGCGGGAAATGGTGAAGGGCGCATGGGCCCTCTCGTCTGTCATAGGACGGGAATGGGTTGGTCCGTGTTCCTTTTGATCGATACCCCTGAGAGCCACCCCTTACATGTGGGGCCATGCTACTCCCCATGACCCAATCAGATGGTCGTTGCCGACCCAGCGGCCCGTGGTGTGGGTCTCACCCCCCACCCCGTCTCAGTTCCATCAGTTCCATCATCCTTGGCTTCTCCTCCGCTCCATGACATCCCAAGCTCCTTTGGGGGAGTCAGCGCGTGGAACTCCACTGAGAACATTCCCCCGACCCGAACTCCTGGGCCCAGGCCTGTTTCGTCCTCCAGTCATTTCCTGTCCGAACCCTGTCAGCATATCAGGACTTCAGCACCAGCCAAGAGCCGCCATCCGGCATGCTGTATGTACTGTGTAGTAGTACATAGCATCCCGACCAGGACTCCCCCGATCCGCGGAAGCTAGCTGATGTTGACGGTAGCATCCCCGGATCGTTTAGCTTGCCAGCCACAATCGTCACAACGCAAGGCGTGGATGGCCACTCCCACAGGTGACTGACGTCATGGCCATCAATCTTCTAACTACCGTGTACGTGCTCTACCACCTCGAGCTTGACGCTCCGTCTTGACGTGAGGCCTGGCTAGGCCCCCGACACTGCTTGGGAGGTGTCTCGCTCGATCTGCCTCTCAGGACCGTACTTGCCCGTGTTAGCATAACTAGGTATAAGGCCTTGCCTGTGCATTGGGCACTTGGTCAAAGAGAGCCGGAATCTTGCTCCGATTTCCCCGGCTCGGAAAAAAGGAGACAGCCAGCCTGGGGGGTGACAACCGTCTTTGTCAATGTGCGCAATGTGATCTGTATGGTCGTGGAACGCCAGAGGGAGTACACCAGCCCTGCCCGAGGCATGGGGGCCGCTCGCAGCGTCAGAACAACCCCCTTGTTTTCCTTTGTCTCTCGACGCCTCTCGGCACCTCCAGGGCCCCCAAAGCCTATCGGGACAGCGCATCTCTCTCCCCCGGGAATCACAGGTGCTCCCTCCTGTCGCGAAATGAGTCGATGCTAGACCGGAATCTGTTCCGAGGGACGCGAGAACATACTCGTGATGATCGTAGAGAGAGCTCCAAGAAGTCTGTAAACAAGATAAATGCATTGTCGTGATTGTTTTTCTCTGTGTCTACCATGTCTTCCAGTCCAAAAGGCCTCAAGGCACAGCTTTTCCAAGCACACTCGTCCGTCGTTCTACGTGTCGACTTGGCCTTGATCTGGCAATCTTCCGTTTCACCTCTTGACAATTCCTACGCCTTCATAGCCTCTCGCTTATACCCCTCGCCCGCTGGCGGGTAGACAACTATCAAGGCGCCCATCTGGGCTTCGCGGCCCGCCAGCTGGCTCAGGAGGGACATCGCTACCAGCATCTCTCCAACCCAGACCTGAACAACCACTTCACATCCGCCCTTCAATAGCCCCCGGACTACACCGTCCATGGGCAAGACACACCACTGCCCCGGTGCGAGGGGCCCAGGCAAACACTGCACCTCCCGGAAGATCTACGGTGTCTGGTGTTGTACTAGACACCAGGTCATCTGCTCCGATCATTCCAAGGTCTATATGAAGGATGATGAGTGTCCATCCTGTACGAAGGGTGCCATCCACAAACTGCAGCGCGAGAAGAAGATGCAGCTGAAGCAGGAGAAGAGGGCCCAAAAGAAGGCCAAGAAGACCAAGGTTACGGTCAAGGAAGGCAAGCGCAAGAACAAGAAAAGGAGAGGTGGGAACAAGTAGATGCCTAGCCTCCCACCTCGCACAACGCCCAGCACACTTATCACACACCGCACATGCCCGCGTACAGACATACGCACATTCGAAGAAACGAAGGCACCGAAAGGAAAACCAAAAGGAAGACGAGTGGGAAGGAGGAAGGCAAGAGACGGACAAGGGAGGCAAGAGAGAGATAGATGATATTTTGGATTGAAACGGCGGGCGTTTTGGCTTTGGCTTTGGATAGAGAACCTGGGATATACAGAATCTGCTTCTTGAAGACTGCATGTCTGTTGGCGTCGTAGAGGGCGCACGGTGTGTTGTTGCTCCATCTGTACTGTCAAGCCCCACTTTGCTGACCTGATGGCCGAGGCCCGGCCAACCATGGCGCCGGGATTGGGAAAACTGACGCTCGTTTGGGAATGTCATCAATGTGGGATCCGTGTGCAAACGGCTAGCGGCCCGATCTGGCTCTGCCTGTCCGCGGGGTGGCCAACCGGTCGCGCCGAGACCCGACCCCGAGACCCGGCCCGTTCCGGCGCGAATAACGCTCCCGCCTGACCCCTCACCGAATTACAACCACCATCATCTATGTCCCGGTCTCTCACCAACCCCTTCCCTTTCAGCAACCACAGCACCTCCATCCACCTCAAACCGGGTGGCCCTCCCATCTCATCTTCTCCATTCTACGCTCATCCACAATGACAGACGCCTCCAACGCCCGCTTCAACACCGAAGCCCTCTCCTGGGACACCAACCCGGACGTGCAGCGCGCAACCGCGCTCGCCCACGCAGCCTACCTCGCCCGCCTCCCGTCGGACCCCGCCGTCCTCTCCACCTACGACGTGCTCGACCTGGGCTGCGGCACGGGCCTGCTCTCGCTCGCGCTGGCGCCCGCGGTGCGCTCCGTCACGGCCGTGGACCCGGCCGAGGGCATGATCGACGCGCTCCGGGCGAAGCTCGCATCGCCGCCGCCGCCTCCTCCCGAGGGGGGCAAGGGCCTGCCTGTCGCCAACGTCTCGCCCGTGTGCGCGCTGCTCCAGGACCCGGACGACCCCCGCCTGGCCGTCGACCCCGTCACCCGGTCCCCGCGCCCCGGCCGGCGGTTCGACCTGGCGGTCTCCCACCTCGTCCTCCACCACGTGCCTGACCTGCGCAGCTTCTTCCGCACCGTGCACGGCTGCCTGGCGCCGGGAGGGAGGCTGATGGTGACGGACTTTGAAAACTTTGGGCCCGAGGCGCGCAAGTTCCACCCCGAGAGCAAGATGGACGGGGTCGAGCGGCACGGCCTTCGGAGGGACGAGATGCAGGCGCTGCTGGAGGAGGCGGGGTTTGCAGACGTGAGCGTGGAGACGGCGTTTGCGCTGGAAAAGAAGGTTGAGACGGAGCCGGGGAGCGGGGTTATGGGACCGTCGATGGTATTTCCTTTCTTGATATGTCAGGGGAAGAAGACCGGGTAAGGTGGATGGGGGCTTGGATCAGAGGGGGAGAAGCAGGAGGAGGACGAGCTGGGCTGGGTGGGTTCACACAACGCCGAGAACCCGGCATCAAGAAAAATGAAAACAAACTGTCTCTTGTCACAAAGTGAATTTCCGTACCCTGCTGAAGCCAGGAGCAACACAAACGAAAAACATATCGTGCAAAGTCACGGCTACATTCGGGAATACACACCCTAACGTTGAGATAGGCAACCCCAATAGAGTTCCTTCGAGACGCGACGAACAGATCGCGTCTCCAGGGTGGGTTGGATGCAATATAGATGGAGTCGGCCTGCTGACGCGTGGAGAGGCTCGAAAGGGAGTTGGAGAGAAATAGACTAAGTACAGCGAGGACTTAATTCCATGATGAATCATTTTGCAATCTTTTGTAATATGCCTCATTCCAGACCATCGTATCAACACCACTGAAGAATGGGCCTCCGAAGGTTGATGTGCATCAAGGCGTGCACCAAACGTTTAGCTGGAGGGTGAGGCTGGCTGTATGTACTATAGCCGTCTCTGGGTACTGTAATCCCGACTCAAGACAATGGCAAACGCTAACGATTTGCCAACGGTATGCAAAGTACTAAAGGAAGGGAAAAAAAGCGAATCATGCATCTTGACTTAGTCATCGGCGCAGAGTTCGCGACTTGCACGGGAGGATGTGGGTCGTGTCTCACCTCAATTTCAGTGTTTGTCCGAAGTCATCTCCAAAGGGACCTTGCTTGGTGGCTATGAGTTCTTCTCGTAGAAGTGCAACCATCTTCTAAGGGCAGCTCAATTGGCTGTGCATACTTATGTGTTTGGAAAACACTCAACCAGCGAAGGTTGACCAAGGCTTGCCTGTGCCGCAGGGTGTCCGTCGTCTTCCCTCAAGGCGCACGCACTGGACAGACCCTCGGACCTCGCCAACCCAAAGAATATACACACGAAAACGTCGCAAATGAGCGGTATCAAAAGAAACGAGCGGGTGTAGATTAAGAATTCCAAAAAAAGTAGCATAAAGGGGACGGCAGAAAAATTACACCCGACGTGGGACTCGAACCCACAACCCTTAGATAGCTACCAACGTGAATGTTAGAAGTCTAAAACGCTAGACCAATTGCGCCAGCCGGGCGTAGGACGATCATTGGCCAGATTTCCGGGCTCATAATTTTATCAGAACTGGATCCTGGCTTGCACAGCGGTGTGTGCCTCGTCCAGTCCCCGAGGCCAACAATCGTCTCGATCTCGCTCTCATGACTCCAACCCTGAAAGCAGCCCTACGATGTACTGTAGTACGTCTAGAGAGTCCTAGCAGAAGCCTGGTCATTTGGAAAAGATGCCTGAACAGGATCGTAATACCGCGCGCCCCAGGTGAATCGTTCAAACAGTGTAATTGATGCCCTGTCGTGACTCTATTCTCCTGTATGTCTCTAAGCCTCTTTTATCGCCAGCTTCTCCCCCATCTCCCCCTTGATCCTCGTGATGGTCCCCGGCCCGCCATAGACCAACCCCGTATACACCATCGCCACGCTCGCGCCCGCGTTCAGCACCGCCAGCGCCTGTTCCCCGTTGGTGATTCCGCCCGTGGCGAAGATCACCTTTTGCGGCGGGAACGCACCCTCCACGCCCGCCGTCTTGAGGTTGTAGCTATCCAGCATCGAGCGGTACCGCTTCACCAGGTTCCTCGTCCTCTCAAACATGGCGGGGCCCGAAAACCCGCCCTCCTCGCCCAGGTTTTGCTGCTCGGCCTTGCTGAGCTTCAGGCCCTTGGGCACCAGGCCCGTCCTCCGCTTCGTCGTGTTGCCCACAATCACGCCGTCCACCCCGCTCGCCCACACCGCCTGCACCACGCCCTCGATTTGCGCGTCGTCCTCCTCGTCGGGTGACACCTTGACCATGACGCGGGGCTTGGTGCTCCGGCTCGGGGTGCGGCGCGCCTCGTCCACGACCGACTTGAGCAGCTTGGCCAGCGGCTCGGCGGCCTGCAGGTCCCGCAGGCCAGGGGTGTTGGGGCTGCTCACATTGACGACGAGCACGTCGGCGTAGGGGGCCAGGCGCTGGGCGCAGTAGACGTGGTCGGCGATGACGGCGTCGATGTCCTTCTCGTCCGTCTTTTTGTTCTTGGCGATCTGCACGCACAGCAGGCGGCCGGGCTGGAGGCTGCCCACGGGGACGGACGGGCCGGCCTCTCCGGCCAGGACTTCCTGCTCCGTCAGCCCCACCGAGCGAGCGAAGCGGCGCAGACGGTCGCGGAGCCGCGCCGCCATGGCGTCGGCGCCGCGCGAGTTGAGGCCGTAACGGTTGATGAGGCCATCCACGGAGGGGATGCGGAACACGCGGGGTCGCGGGTTGCCGGGCTGCGGGAGGGGCGTGCAGCCGCCGACCTCGACCACGCCGGCGCCCAGGGCGAAGAGCGGATCGGGAATCTCGGCGTCCTTGTCGAGGCCAGCGGAGATGCCGATCGGGTTGGCAAGGTTGACGCCAAAGACGTTGGTGGCCAGGGGGTTTTCGGCGGGCGTCCCCGGAGCGACACGTTCGCGGGGGTGGAGGCCGAAGGAGTAGAGGGTGCTAAGGGCGGCGGTGCCGGCGTGGTGGGCGTCCTCGGCGTCGGGGAAAATGACGCGCAGAAGGCGGGGGACGAGCCATTGGTGGACGGAGGCGCGGGTGTCGGTGACGTAGTAGTACGTGATGCCGCCGGCGACGGTCAGGAAGCTGCCGAGCACGATATTGCGGGTCGTGGAGGTGCCTCGGGAGGAAGACGACGCAGTCGAAGCGGGGCGACGGGCAGGGAGCTGGTTCAGGCGTACCGGGGGGCGTGCGACGGGCCGGAGGCTTGCCGCTAGCGAGCGTCGGACGCAAAAGCAGGCACCCGTCATGTTGGGCATGAGAGCCGCTCGGGGCCGGGGCTGAATGGGTTCGAGCGAGGGTCGAGAGAGCGTCGAGGTGGGAAATTTTGGAGCGGGCTCGGAGCTGTGCATTCCATGAAGTCCAGAGTGGGTTTTTGGGTCGCAGCGCTTCACATGCACGCCAAGACGGAACAGTGGGCCCCGGCACCCGGGGTGGTTCGATGCCGGCGGGTAGGTACGCCGTACATCTGGTTGTGGACTTTTGTGTGCAGGCCTCTTCTTCTCAACTTCCAACATTCCCAGCTTTGCTTTTTCCAAAAAGGCAGTCAACAAGTCTATTCTCTATTCCGGGTTCCAAGCCCAAAAATGCAACGTTAAAAGGTTTCAACGAGAACCGCCAGCCCTGCTCCAACGCCCGTCTAATATTCAGCCGTCCCTTGTCAACACCGACTCCGACGCGTCAAGCAGCCACCTCGATCCCAGCCTCCTGCATCCCCTTCGTCTGCACCTGCGCCGCCACCCTCTGCTCCGCCAACCGGTTGAGATAACTCAGATACGTCTGCCACCCCACCGCGATAACGCCGCCAAACACCGGCCTATACTCAAGCGGCAAGAAGGCGAAGCTGAAGGCGGTCACGGCGGGCCACAGCTTGCACGAGTTGACGCAGCTCACGGGCACGGTGTGGACGATGCGCTCCCAGGTCTCCGCCAGCGTGGCGCCCGACAGCAGGGCCTGCATGCCGAAGAAGTAGGTGTTGAAGACGGGCGTGAAGCAGATCTGGTTCACCACCACCTTGGTCGCGATCGACAACAGCCGCGAGCGGTAGTTGAAGTTCTCCGAGAGCCAGACGAACCTTTTTTTTTTTGCGATGCGGGAGAGGTCAGCCGCGAAACAGCATGGTGACAGGGGATGCGACGGCCAGGTGGTGGATACTGACCAGTGGTAACTCGGGATGGACGACAGCGAGCCGATGAGCAGCGACCGTGCCGTCCGGGTTGGGTCGTAGTCGCGTCCGCCCATGCTCTGCGCCGAGACTGCAACCCATCATCCGTCAGTCACACATCAACGACCAAGAGTCGGGGCTCCAGGGGTCGGCGCACTGTCGGAGCAGAAGTAGATGAACAACGACGTGCACACTTGGGTCACGTATGGCCTCTTGCGCTGGGCGCGTGCATAGGCTTGGGCAGCCCGCGTGAACGGCCCCAGGCGCTGCCAGAAGTTGAGCGTCGGCACGTTGTTTGGCGTGGGCACCTGGTCCTGGGTGGGCGGCGGAGTGCTGAGGCGTCGCTTCGCCGGCGTGCTGGGGTCAGCGCCGTGGCCGCTGTTGGATGAGTGCATGCGGCGCTGGCGCTGCTTCCGGAGGAGGTCGATGTGCCGCCGAAGGGCGCTCCTGCAGACCGAACACACCGTCATATCGCCGATCCGCGCGCCGAGAGGAGGGTGATTTGCTGGGTTCGCTAGGCGACGGACGCCCTGGGCACGAAACGTGACAACGGCGCACGGCGGAAACGTGGATGTGAGCGAGGGCTGCGTTCGTGGAGGCGTCGCCGCTCGCGATGTGTTGGTAGGGCTGAGATGAAACCGTCAGCCCGCCAGGCCGGGTCCCTTTCAGGGTGCAGCCAGCCGCGGCTGGACGCGGTAATTTCACGTCCTGTCCCCTAACTAATCCATAAACATTCGGCCGAGAGCGGGTTCCCTCCTTGTGCGACAGGGGCACGTGGCGAAATGCGGAAAGGCACGTCAACGCCCCCTGCGATGGCGATCCGGTGGCACCCGGACAAGGCGAACTCCACGTGCGCAACGGGCAGAACGACGGGTCGCGGGGAAATGCTCAGGATCCTACCCCGAGGGGTTGCTGCTGCGCAGCGATGAATTGTCCTCTTTTTCTGGCTTTTCCGGCCGTCGAGCTCCCATCGTTTTGGCCGCATTACGGTTTCAAAGTGTGTAGTAGGGTTAGGGTTCGGCTGCCGGTCGGGTGCTGTGCCGGCCCTTCGGGAATCATTTTTGCGTAGCATCCAACCGTCTCGGGCGTCATTTCCGCTCACATGCATGCGTCACATCTGGCTGGCAAAAGAGTAGCGGACCTGCCGGGAAGGCATCAACAAACTCGCCAAAAAAATTTGCAACCCAAAAGACAACCCGTCTATTAGACTAACGCCGGTCGATGCGTCATGATGTAGATACCGCTAGACTCCAAAAACGACAACCCAAGGCACCTCGCTAAATCCCTGACCAACGAACTTGACTGACGTGATTTGAACTGATGCAACATCGCCCCCACCCCTTCCTTCGTTCCTTGGATGTCTTACTGACGCATCTTGAGCCAGGAAAGGTCCCAGCCGCCGCGGTGCTCGTGGTGCTGAACCGTAGAGTCGGCGGGGCGCTCGCCGATGGCCTTTAGCACCCGGAGGTGCTCGGTGCGAAGCTTCTCGAAGTCCTCGTCAAGCTGCTTGTGCCAGGGGTAGAGCACGCCGACCTGGAAGGCCAGGGCCGACGTGGCCACCACGAAGTTGGTGCACGAGACGATGCGCGTGAGGACGGCCATTTCGACGGTGTTTTGACGATAGATGGGGGTAGTCTGGCTTGTTTGCCTGGAATCCGAGGTTTGCGAGTGTGGCGGATGTGTGTTCTTGTAGGAGCTGAGACGAGACGAGAGAGGTCCGGAGGGTATCGCAGACGAACTCTAGCCCGAAGGTCCGACTTGGATGATGGATCGCAGCGACAAGTCTCTAGCGACGTGAAAGGTAGTCTCCGGCGGTATGGAGGTCACAGCCAAAGCACCACAAAATGAGGGATCGTGGTCCAAGCTGTGGGTGTCCGCGAAGAGGGAGAACAAAGCCTGTGTGGGTTGAGAGAGAAAAGGGGAAGGAGTTGGCGCTGGGTGACTCAGGGTTTTACATATATGTGAGCAGGCGCCGTAAAATTGGTCCGTGCTCCAGTCGGGCGGCCAAAACTCGGACATAACCGAGGTCCCTTTCTTCTACACAGTAAATTGTCCGCCTTATTTCCTCGTGGCAAGCCGCCAGGGAGAAAAGGAAACCTGAAGATTCGCCCGGATCTCGCTCTTCGGCCTTTTGCGTGACATTTTCGGGGGGCGGCGCCGCCTAATCCGCTGACGGCAGGAGCCCCACAGTTCTCTGCAAGCGTGGATGTTCCCCGTTGGGAAGGTTCGACCTCGATCTGCGGCCTGTGGTTTGTGTGCAAAAAAGCGGGGCGTTCCGGGAGCATCCCGGGAGGCCCACGGAACTCCCTAAACTCACTCGCAACGACATCTCGCTGGAATCCTGGTTGTCCGTCCTATGTACGAGCACTCCGCTTGTGCAAGGCGGGATACTCCGTGCTCGCATATGTGCACTGTACGCACACATGACCCTCTTGTGACCGGTGCAATGCCCTCAAGCTGACCGAGATCCTTGCCAAGTCGATCCCGTCCAAGCCCAGCACGGTGTGTCAAGGATGGGTCCCACTCCGAATGGCTTGCACGGCTTCGGTCGAGCGCTGCAACCTGCGAGCGCTGTGCCATCCTGCTTGGCGATGCCCACACGGACCGCCTGGTTCGTGACAGTGACTGCGTTCGCCTTTGGACCTGCTGCCATGACTAACCCCGCGAGAACGCGCCGTGGTATCGTCCCATTCCCATCCCGGGCAACGAGGTCGTTATTGCTCCCCATGGTGCCACGGGTTATGCGCACTGCGTGCGCCGTGTTGACACGTGTGTGGGCGGTGGTAAGCCGCCTGTTTCTCAGCGACCCGGCTGTCGGCTCCTGGATGGCCGACCTTCCCAGACGGCCCTGACATCTTGAAGTACCTCATCGCGTTGCGTCCCGTGTCACCGACATGGGACGCGCCCCTGTTGCGGCGCTGGCTTGGCACCTGTGTGTACAATCACATGTCTTGCAAAATTCCAGCTCCAGAAAACGGCCTAGATCACGATGCAGAACCGCCAGAACGTCCCACCCGCGTCATAGATGTTGGGCCTGAGAATCCAGCGTGCCATCCTGTTCTCGTAGGGGAGCCTAAGCAACAAGAGTCGATACGTTGCCCTGAGCCATTGCTGGGGGCCGCTGGCTGCGCACGTCACACAAACGGAGCGCTCCAACAAGCATCGCCGGATGCAAGAGATCCCCATCAGCGAGATGAGCACAAACTTCGGACACGCCATCGAGGTCACGCAAGTCTTGGGCTTCCAGTATCTCTGGGTTGATTCTCTTTGTATCGTCCAAGACGATTCCCACGACTGGACGGCCGAATCGGTCAAGATGGCTGAGATATACAGCCGCGCGAGCTTGGCCATTGCGGCTGCCAGCAGCGCATCTTCCGACTAAGGCTTCATGAAGCCCCGGCACAGCTCTCGGACCGTTAAGTTGCCGCTTAGAGGCAGCCACGAAACCCTCGGCGGGTTTTGGACCATCATATGGCTGTTCAGAAACATGCTCCGTGCTACGAGTAGCGTATGGAACATCAAATGGCCGTTTCGAAGCAGCCCCGGTGGCGTTGTAGGCCAGTTCATGATCGCGAAGCGAGCGCCCGAGGATAATGAAGACCAACCTGATCACTACCTGGTCGAGACTGAGAAGAACCCGCCCTCGAATCGCGGCTGGACCGTGCAGGAGCGCGTGCTCTCTCGTAGCACCGTCCTCTTTGGCCAACGCCAGATGCATTGGGAGTGCGCTTCGGGCCGCTGGAGTGAGAGCACCCGCATGCGCCCCGTTCGATTTGAGAACCATGTGCTACAAGTCGGGTTGCCCTTCGCGCCCTTACCCAAGTTTGGTTCCGGCCCTGTGCAAGACCAAGACGAGCTGCTCGAAGGCTGGTACCGGATCCTCAGAGTGTTCACTCTGCGCGAGTTGACAAAGAAAACCGACAAGCTCCCCACGCTGTCCGGCATCGCCAAGCTCGTCCGTCAAGGCTTTGGCGACAACTTTGACACCACATGCCAAGATGGTCTGTGGTCCCACGATTTTCCGCGGGCGATCCTGTGGACATCAAGGGATGCCGCCACCGACATCCTCAGCGTTGCTTGGGAGAACATCGTTCTAGACGTGAACGATTCGTACGGCCCGGTCAAGGAGGGCACATGAATTTTTACAGGCTATCTGAAGCAAGGAGACTCGATTCACCCCTTCCAACGAGCGCCACAATTCGTCCGCTCGCATTCTTATCCACTTACAGACGCGGTCCTGTGCGGCAGCGAGGCCCTGGAGATAGGCTCTGCTGTCCTGGATGAGCCATCCGATAAAATTATAATTTTCCAGCAGTTGCTTTTGCTCGCTCTCCAGCATACCGCGCCCGAGCCGTCATCGTACTGGATCCCTGCGGTTCACGCCCTGCTGTTGCTGCAGCGAGTCGACGGCACGTTCCGGAGGGTTGGCGTTGCGGAGATCAGAACCGACATTTCCGGAAAAGAACGTTATAATGGCTGTTCGTTTTCTATGCATTTTTAAGCCTTGTTTGGCGATGCGCCGGAAAGGGAGGCCAGGATTTCCTAATGGGTCTGTCATACGTTGGCCTTGACGGTGGTTACAGTTTGATTGGGCGCCAAACCCCTGGGCGCCGGCGCTTAAGCAGCCTGTGAGGCGCAGCGCCCAGATAATGATGGCTATTGATGGATGTCCCGTGTTGCTATTTAACGTGACGCTCTGCGCCTCCTTTACCTGGGTGCAACATCTCTCCGGGTTTGCTCACTTCGGTCGTCTAGAAGAAACGCTATTTGATTCGCACCTTAAATCCATTGAGGTATTGTGAATATGGCCACCCCACCGGCGCGAGGTGCCCAGATACGTGTGCTGTGCTTGGGTAAGTCCGTCAAGTCTCGAAACTTCAACGGGTGACGAATTGCAAAGAAGATTACCTATTGGTTCATTTGTTTCTCTTCTCTCTCTTTTCTTGCCTCTTTTTTCTCTTTTCCTTTTCAAAATGAAACAAGACAGCTCCGATGGCAGTGCTCGATCTTGGTACCAACATAATTGACCTTCCTGCAGAACCTGCTACTAACTTGGGTGTAGACAGTGGCGGTGTGAAGGTCCTTTCATCTTTGTATATCCTCGAAAGGTTATTATATCGCATCAAGCCCGAGGATGACCCCCGACAACGAATAAAGCCATGTGATGCATTCGACATCATCGTCGGTTCAGGAATGGGGGGCTTGCTGGCCATAATGTTGGGCGTGCTGGTCAGACTGTTCATTGTCAAATAAAATTGAACGTTCGACTAACGATAGAGCAGGAAATGGACATCCAGACATGCATCGAATGCTTCACCTCACTGGCACAAGATGTCTACACGCCACGACGGCGTACCAGAGTTGGGGGTGCCCTTATTCACAAACTCCTAGGTTCAACAAGATATTCAACAAAAAGGTTTCAACAATTGATCAGAACCATGGTCCGAGAAAACCACCCAGATATCCAACATCTTCAGCGGGTTAAGGAATCGAGCGATGCCAGCGAAAGCCAAACAAAGGAGGACGCCACGCAAACGAACATCCAAGTCACTGAGCCAGAAGATCTGCCAATGCTGGAGAGTAAACGTCGGTGTAAAGTGTGAGTATCGTACTTAGGTTCAAACCTCGTATGCCGCTGGCAATGCTCGGCTTCCTTTGGATTCTAATGTGTGCTCGCCATAGCTTCGTTTGTACTATGCTTGAAAACCGCACTCCTTACCGCATCCGAAGCTATCGATCCAAGTACGAGCCAGGTCTACCCATGACTGTCTGGGAAGCTGCTCGGGCGACAACAGCAACCCCGGGTCATTTCGAACCCCTGAACTTCAAGAATATGACGACAATGCACGACGGCAGCTTCCGCAATGCCAACCCTGTCTTGGAAGTGATGTCTGAGATTGAGCACGAGTTCGGCCTCCGCGATATCGACATCTCATGCATCGTCAGCATCGGGGCCGGTGTGCCGAAGACGACGCTTCTCCAGGACGGCCTCGTTGACATGGCCATGGCCTGTGTCGACATCGCCAGTGACGCCCAAGCCACCGAGGCTCTCTTCCGCAGCACGTACGCCACCCCTGGGAAGCCCCTTCACGAGCGTTATTTCCGCTTCGAGGTTGAGCAGGGCTTGCAAGATGTCAGGGCCGACCAATGGAAAAAGATGCGCAACATGTGGTCTGTCACGACAGCCTATTTGAACCATCCTCTTCGTCAGGAGAGCCTGGGAAAATGTGCTGCTCTTCTCGCGTCAGACCTGCCTGTTGGTGAAGCCTTGAAAGGCTCATGGAGCACCCTTTGCAATGGGTACTGCGGGTCGGTACCTGAAGGTGTTGAGAGTCTCGGCCCCTAGGATGTTGGATAAACGCCTGAAATACAACTTCTTAGCCAGCGGATGTCTGGCGGCAGCCAATCGCTGGAACTGTCTTGCCCAAAGTTTTGGCGTTGACTTGAGATTCGCTCCGCAGGTCCACACCCCAGAGTTTGAGTGCCCTGCTGTAGTATGGGTCGTCCCTTGGTCGTCTCCGTCCGTCGTCGACGTTAAGGAAGATAATGTCGTTCGACGAGGCCCTGGCGGTCCGTCGCCGCAACGTTCGACATTTTATTTGTCTGCCTTTTCCTGCTAGGCTTCTAGGAATCCGGCCTATGCTCTCAGGGTGTTGACCGGGGGGTGATCTTTTTCCTGGCGTGCTTTCCATTGATTTTTAGCGCTCTAAGTACTCTGGGTCGACATATTTGATGAATTCTAGGCTTACCGTCCGTAGGAGTGCGGCTTAGGGGTATCCGCCTTTTGCTAAACGTTGGACTTAACAGGCACTGAGCTAGACATTCGTCTTGTCCCATGTAGGCGCTATTAATACGGTTATAGATAGGATTGACGGGAGAGCCCAGAAGAGAGCTGTGAAGGTGGCCTCAGAGCAATCATGATTGAACGGAGCTCGCAGCGGATCCCGGGGATGACATCAAGATTTGGACCAGGGGGCCAGAATGAATGAGCTCAACCCTTGATTGATCACATTGGCAATCGATAAATTCGGGTTTGGGTTCAGTGGTCCTTCCGATGCTCTCTAATACAGGTGAGAAGGTCTCCGTCCACAGCCGTTCAAGTACCGATGTAAAGAACAGCAGGAGACCCTGCTGTCTCAGTAAGAAGTAATACCCCAGACCTGGCGAGGTATCTCATCGGGGAGGGACCTGGTCCAGTAGGGGGTCGGGGGAGCCGGAGAGTTTAGGACTTCTAGAAGGCCTGGGGCAGAGCTCAGTTCAGACTTGTCTTAGAGTTGCCAGAACGTGGTGTACGTGTCGAGGATGACTTTGTAGACCGGTTGGTCCGATCCGAGTTACAAGGTTCCATCATGTCTTGTTGCAAAGGTATATGCGTAGGTCCTTGACTGCCGGTGACATCTTAACAGTGTTGGAGACGAGGCGAAGACCGCAGGGACAACAACGCACAAGGAATCGCCGATAATGTGTGGATATTGCGGAATATTCTATGCCTTCCAGTCGAGGAGAATCTACAGAAGCCCTGAGTTGTTCCTTTCACAAAATCCCGTTCGTCACTTATCATGGAGAGCCTTTTTCCTTTCTGAGGAGTCATGGTATTGGCTGTCGAGGTGGTGAAGAAGATATGGGTCGAGCATGATGCTATACCGGTTGCCAACGGTTCTTATAGAATGGTCCAGAGATCTGGATTTACCCATGTTACCCTCAAAAGTTATTAGAACATTGTGATCTACTTTAAAGATCATCGTCGCTTGTACACACTATCAGGAGTGGGATGAGCCTGCGAGCATGTAACTTTGAGTTTTTTGTCCTCCGCTGCGAAAGCTGGAAGCTCAAGTGCTTCATGACACCACAGCTGCGTGATCGAACAGTCCCACCCAGAAGTTTGAGGTACTACTACCTTACGCGCCTTGCAAGATAACCCCCTGCTGGGACAGCTGGTGAAACACACCTCACTTCCAAACCAACTAGGGAGAACTGTTCAGTTTTACCCATTCCATTTTCGTCGCTCAAGCTCAGGATCTTAGATGACCCTTTATTTCAAGGTGCAGACAAACCACCCAACCAAGAGAGCGTCGCAGTTAATCTGAAAAGATACCATGTTAGTAAGAGATTAAATCTACGTCTCCTTGCTCGAGTAGTTGCAGGAGGAGAGCAAGTAACAAGGAAAAAATACTTACCGAGGGGTTAAGGGCGTAGCTGTTGTGGAAAGGAAAAAGACAGGTTAGTTCTGACGTAATACGAACGGGCTATAGCATCGGTTGCTTACAAGTCCAACAGAGTGAGGTTGTTCCTCTGCGCCAGGCTGCGGCACGAGTCGTCCCAGCGGATCTGATCATAGCTCCGGCCTGTTGAGAGTGAAAATGGAGGGTCAGTCTTTTCTTTTTCGTCTATGGTTGCTTCTTTTTGCGACAACATTGTCTCTCAGCAGGGACTTTGGACACTCACAATTTGTCGGCGTGCCTGGAATAATTGGCCGACCGCCGGGCACCTGGGTGGTCGTCGTGACCGGGCGGGTAGTGGTCGTGCCAGCGCAGGTAGTCGCAGTAACAAGGCGTGTGGAACTGACGATACTCGTCAAGGTATAGCTCACGACAGACGTCCGAGAAACGACGCTGGTAGAAGTCGACACGCTCGTCACGATCGAGGTCAGGCGAACGGTGGTGGTCGTCGAGGCCGGGACAGTGACGGTGCTGGCAGCCTGAGTCCGCGTCACCGTTGCGGTTCTGGTGACGGTTCCAGCGGCCTGGGTCCTTGTCACGGTGGTGGTACTTGGTGGCTGCACCAATGTATACGTAACCGTTGGGCATGTTGAAGGTCCAGCGGGCGAGGTCGGCCCGCCCGAGCCCTGACAGATACCAAAGTCGGACTGGCAGCCGGCGCCGCAGTGCTGGTTAGTGCTGCCGCAGTAGCCGTATGGGGAGCAGCAGTTGCCGAAGTTGGAGCCGGCGCAGGTGATGCCGTTGCCGCAGGTGCCGTCGGTGCTGACGCGGAGGGGGCTGCCACCATCGGCAACGCCCTCAATGCAGTACGCAACGCCGGCTCGGAGGGCGTTGCAGTTGGTCACGGAGGGGTTGGAGCGGAGGAAGTCCGTCACCGAGATGCCCACCAGGGCCGACAGCGAGGCGCAGGTATCGCCTGCCTGGGCCGTGATGGTGCGCGAGCACGCCGCCGCGGCGCGCTGCGAGAGGCCGGCAAGGGCCAGGAGCAGAGTGCCCTTGGTCAGCATGGTTGAGGCGAGGTCGGACGAGGGGAGGGCTCTCGAAGGTGAGGAGCCGGATGGTCTGGACGGGATAGGATCGTCTTGGGAGCAGTCTCGACCGATGGCGTGCTGGGCCTAGGTAAAGCCGGAAGCTCCCGCGTTGTGGGAGCAGCGCGCAGCTGCAAGCTTAAGTACCAGTTCCAAGGGCGGAAGAACAATGGCGGGCCGCTCATGTTGCCGTCAATCACCGTAGTCAGGTCGATGTCACGTTAATCAGTACAACGTTGTAGGTTCCAGGAAGCAGGGCGATATCTCACCAGCTTCTCCTCCGGACCACGAGCCGCGATCATCGCCGAGGCCAGGTCGGGAGGACCCGAAGTGGTACCCGGAAAGCCAAGAGGTGGGGATAAGACAAATATAGCGACAAAATAAACAAGGCTCACCTGTCCCAAGGACCGCGACCCTGGGTCGGAGGAACGATAATATGTGGGTAAACAGGCAGCCCCGCGAAAGTTAATATCGAGACATGCGAGGCCATCCGGGCTTGCTGGGCCGCGTGGCGGAAGCGCACCAACAGGCTAATTTGCTGGCTTATCCTGCCAGGCTTAGCAGCAGCACAACACGGTAATAACGGCGCAACAGACTCTGCCGTGTCCCTTTCAAGCTTTCCAACATGACCCGCGGTTCCTGCACGACAGTTGGACAGTTGCAGGCGAAGGTCAAGCCCCACAAGATGTCACACGGATGTTATAGCCCAGGCCGGGGGAAACACATGGCAAATTTAATCTACGAAGGGACCTCGAAGTCAAGTATCCGGATTCTCGGAGCCTCGAGAAGCCAGCCAGTCAGTCGGTCCAGACGATCTCGGGAGCTAGTGACTTGGCAGCTGAGGAATCAGTGGCACATCGCCATTGAAAGTAGTGATGCTTGCCATGTCCCAGGCAGAACAAGAAAGGTGACTTATTTACCTACCCAAAGTACATAGAGTTGTGTGTCAATCCATGCTCACTCTGAGTTGTTACAAGTGGCGAAAGTTCTCAAAGTGCTGATTCATAGGTACGTACCTATGCCCATGTGCATGAATACTAAGAAAGGATAGAAACTACCAAGGAAGAACCAAACCCATATATATTCCAGCGCCCATGCTCCTCTCGCCATGCTCCCATGGTATCAAATCAGTTTCTTCCATACCGGCCAGTGCTCCAGGATCCAACCGTTGCATAATAAACACCCTTCCGCTTTGTTCCTGATGCTGTCATGAGCCATGATCAAACGCGAGAATGAAAAACCGCCTCCTCGAGCGTGGCAACCTCATGCCCGCGATACCCGACCCACCGCCTCCTTGCTCCCCGCCGGCGTTGAGTTATCAGCATGGGTCCGCTGACACTTCGCGCATCTCCCGCCAGTGTCACGAGGGTGCTGGATCTGGGCTGACGTGACTGGGCAGATGAAGACGCGCTTGATATAGGGCTGGTGGACTTGGAAGCATGACAAGCATTCCCTGTCCGGGCGCACCGAGGGGCTGTCGACGCGGTAGCCCGTATTGGGACAGACAAAGACCGACTGCCAGATGATGTCGTGATTCGCCCGGCATTGTTGGCAGATGCCGAGCGGGGTGTCGATTTCGGTCCCCGTTGTGGGGCAGAAGTATGAGGGCTGGAGGCGTAAGCTGGGCGTTTGCGGAGAGAGAGAGAGGGGGGGGGGGGGTTGAAGGGGATGAGTTCATACTGCATACCTGAATGACGGAGTGTTTGTGTCCCATGGTGGTGTGGTGCTTTCGATTCCAGGAAGCTGTCGTTGCAGTTGTTGTCCTTCTTGAGAGTCAATTGGTCAGATAAAGATAAGTCTTGTGTTCTCGTTGCACAGAGGCTCAAAGGCAGGCGATGGCAATCCGAAGTCCCCTTTCTAAGATGTCCAGAAGGACTAACATGCCCCTTATTTGAAGTGCGGTAGAGTCAAAGAGTTTAGAAAGAGGCGAGTTTTGAAATCCCTCGGACTACCGTTCGGTCCTATCCCTTCGTGGTTGTGAGCCGTAGTGACGTGGAAGCCTCTTCAAGGCATGGCGCGTTGGGGGCGATATTCAACACCTGGGAGCACGACTCAGCACAGCCACACGGCAGCAGGCAACAAAAGAGGACAAAATGATCGGACGATTGCCATTCAACATGGGCGGCCAATGGAAAATATACCCTACCACGTGTGGTCGGGGATCAGGGGATCGAGCTGGCGCGAGACGTTGCATCTCTCCAGGTCCCCGAGGCTGGGATGGGAATGGCGAAAATCAGGAAACGTGAGATTAACGCAACGATGGACGCCCAGAACGAACCCAAGAGCGCCCACAGGGTCCGAGCTTCAAGTCGACTGCAACATTGGAAGCATGTCAAGGAACACAAGAACATGGGGTACGCTCAGCGTTGGTGTGCTTCATTGGGCAACGTCTTCCGGCCATCTTGCCGGCGCACGTCCCTCGATCGTGCACTCTTGGGACCTTCACCACAAGAGCGTACAAGAGGCCGGTAGTCCGCATAGCATCTGCAGAAAGGGAAGGGGGAGGGGTTTGGGGAGCCCCGACGCACGCCACGGGCCAATGTGGTGTTCAGTGTTGCGGTTTCGCAGCAATGTATGACTTAATAGAATCCTTGGCGAGGTGCCTGTTCTGTTCTGGCCGAGTGCTGGGCATTGATGAACGTTCAACGTTTTGCTTTAACGTACTATAGTTAGTGTATAATTACGGGACGCGGAACGCTGCCGAAACAGGGACAGGTTCAACCGTTCGTCAACCCCGCCGCCGGTCCAGAACGCGGAAGCCAGGCCTATCCACCGGCGACCGCAGCGGAGGACTGACGGCGAAGTCTTGCACTGCAAAAGCCTTATCATCTTAACAACCCCCCTCGATTACCTCTTCGAGCAACCCAACAATACTCGTCAATATATCTCCATCGCAAGCCGTGTTTGCACCCAGCGGATGGCTCCCGCATCTCAACACAACGCATCACGGCCACGATAACATGGCTAACATCGCCCCTGTCGCGTTCTCCGTACGCTTTAGTAGTACGTTAGCTCCCGCTCTCGGGACGATGGCCCTGGCGTCTCCAAAACGCAGCGCCAACAAAACACCAAAACGCAGACTCGGCTTCCAAGCCACTGCCGGGACCCCTGTTTAGGACCGTGCACCCGGATCAACGAGGGCATGGCTCGGGGCTCGGCAGCGTCATCCGCATGCTAGCGCCTGACCAGTGGTTTGCCCGCTCGGCTTCGCTCTCTCTGGCCGGGGGGGGGGGGGGGGGGGCTGAAAGGCATCTGTGAACCTTCATTCTTGTCCCCGATAGTTAAAGCCCTTTCCCTGCGGCCGAACCGGACGTGAGCCGGCACTTGTTTTCGGTGTTGATATTCGTGAATCTCTCCATGCTCATCTAGCTACGTACGGGTAGGCGTGTAGGACATCGTCGGGTAATTTTATGAACAACGTGATTGTTAAGGAACTCTTTGCACTAGACCCTGAGGCAACTTTACTTTATCTGTTGTCCATCATCGTCTTCCATGATCTCCAACCATCCACGATAGACAAAAGCACGATGCAAGACGCAAGACGCTGAGATGGTATGGGACCCTAGCCCAAGTCATCATCTTTCCGGCTGTCTCATGTGAAGCAACGTCCAAATCAACAAATCAAACATTTCAACCAAACGCCCTCATCCCATGCCTGTCATATCGATGACCTCCAGCCATCTGCGAAAAGACTCCCGAGCAGCCTTGAGCAATCCAAGGCTACGCCTTCTTGACGTGCACCTCAAGCCCAGACTGCACCACAAAGAACGACGCATTCGCCTTGAGGGGGCGGTCCGGGTGGGCCAGCTGGAAGCGGTAATCCCTCAGAAGCCGAGGCACGACCTTGTTGATCTCAAGCAAGGCCAGGTTGCGGCCGATGCAGAGATGGCTTCCGCCGCCGAACTGTTGAGAGGAGGGCAATCGTCAGACTCGCGAACAACAATGGCACTCCCGGGGTTGAGAGAAGGGCTTACCTGGAACATGTATCTCTCCATCCTCTTTGCCTTCTCCTCGTCCTCCAGCCACCTCTCGGGCCTGAACACGTCCGCATCCTGACCAAAAATCTCTTGATCTCTGTGCAGCACCCACCCGTTGCACGCGACGGTCGTGCCGCCGGGGAAGAAGTGCCCATCCAGCTCCGCGCCCTCCGGCGGAACGAGGCGGGTGATGTTGAGCCCGACCGCGGGCCTGACGCGCATCGCCTCTTTGAGGCACGCCTGCAGGTACGCGAGGCCCTGGGACTGGTTCCAGGTGAGGTTGCCGGAGGCGGGGATGGCGCCGGTCCGGACGGCATCGGCGAGCTCGGCGAGAATGAGCGAGTAGACGCGTCGGTCGGCGAGGATGTGCCAGAAGAAGGATTGCATGGTCGAGGCGGTTGAGTCAGAGCCGGCGAAGCTGGAAGGGCGTTGTTAGCTGGTGTGTTGGAGGTGACGCCCCGAGAGCGGGAAGAGGGAGTCCTTACATGGCGCCATGTGCTACGGCAAACACATCTCCCTCCCCAAACCTCTCTGGATCCTTCAGGTGCCCCTGGATCAAGCTCGCCATGAGATCCCGCCTCCCGTCGCCGTTGCGAAGCAGTCCCGCATTGTCCTTGTCAAACGGCTGGCGACGGGCCATCTCCTCGAGCGCCATGCGCGTGATGAGCGCGTTCTTGGTGCTCAACCACGGCACGAATTTCCACAGCGGGTTTCGCCTCAACAGGTGGTCCAGCTCTGGCACCTGCCCGACGATGCCGTTGTACATTTGCGAGCGGTCGATGGTCTTGATAGCATTGTCCACGTCGCGGCCCTCAGCGAGGAAGCCGAAGCTCCGGCTGAAGGCAACCTCTCCGAGCACGTCAAAGGCGAAGTAATGCAGGTAATCCCCGAGATCAAACACCCCCTTGCGACCCGCAATGTGCTCCTCGATCTTCTTCATAAAGAGCTCAATGGTGTCGTCAATAAACGGGCTCAGCTGCTGCATGGCCGCCATGCTATACGGCACGTTCGCCACCCGTTTCTTCATGGCATGCACGTCCTCCCTCGTCTCGGTGAAGATATCCGGATTCTCGGGCGGCGGGAACACGCCGTAAAAGGGCGTCTTGAAGAAGCGCTTTCCCGCGCTGAGCAGCGTGCGCGCGGCCTCGGGTGACGAGACGGACACCTCGTTGGGCGCAATGCGCACCACGGGGCCGTATTTGCGGTGGAGCGCGATGTGGTCGAGGTGTGTGCGCCCCGAAGCGGTGGAAAAGACCTTCCAGAGGCGGGAGACGGAGGCAAGGAAGGGTCCGGGGTATTTGCGGAGGGGGGAGGCGTAGCGACGGTAGAGGGCGCGGATGAAGAGGGTAGCAAGGAGGATGAGTGCCCAGTGGGTGGTGATGGCGGTCACGGCGGTGGCGAGGAGAGCCCGGACGGGGGAGCCATCCTCGACGGCGTGGAGGACGCCCATGGCGATGGCGTGGCGATGGTCAATAGGAACGGCGGTGGGATAAATGGGGAGGATGATAGGGGGTTGGACCTGCAACGAACGCCTTGTCCCCGTCTCGCGAGGGTGCGCGAAGCCCGCGACTCCTCCTCAATCAACAAACCACAACGGCAGTGTCCAGGGCAACTATTGCAGTTGCTCGTCCTGCCACCGACCTTTGGTTATTATACGTGATAAGCAATGCAACTCCTCAGGCCTAGAAGTGAGGGACGGGACACATGCCCGGCGGGCTGGGAGTTATTAACCAGGAAGCTCCAGACCAACGGACGGAGTTCGACTCTATCAAGCCGCCCCCTCCCCTCCGGGCATGGGTTGCCGTTACAGCCCGGTTGTGTGAAGCTAAGTGGCAGTACGCCACTCTTCGTGTTGATCAACATCATGGAAGGATTCCGGGCATCATCTGCCGGGCAACTTCTCCAGCGCCTGGGAACCGTGTCGGCTGATGGTTGCTGACAGCCAAGCAAGCGCCGGCTGAAGATTGACCGCGCTGCGGCTGGCCAGCCATCCATGCCACTGACGTTCGGGACTCTCCCGCCCATTCGGGCCCATTGGCCCTGTCTCAGCGGTGTGATGGTGCTTGTCTGGCTAGCTGAGCAACGTGCTTGGTTGTTGTGGTTATGCGCGGCAATGATGACATCCAATCAGGGGCATCGGATTTCGGAGTCAGAAATAGAGAGCGAGTTACGCGGGGCTGCCAGGAGGGTGGGAGTCGAGGGGATGCGGAGAAGATGGGGAACTGAGGAGGGAGGGGACGGGGGCGCTAACAGACGACGGATCTGGGGAACTGGAGACAAGTCCCGACGAAGTGGCCCTCGCGCAGCGAAAGCCCAGGAACGGTGGACCATTTTCTCCTTGGTCTTGCTTCTGACCCAAAGCCATGTTCCCGGGAGCGGGAAGCACCTAGAAATGGACTGCTGTCAATGCAAGGCGAATGACTACAGGTATTTAGGACCCGTCAAGCTCCATCACGCCAGCGTTACATAAGAGGCGAGTCAGCATTCTCGACAAGTGGTGTCCTGAGAGCTCCCTATTCTACTGCACCTATGCTCTGCTCTTAATGATTCTCCCTCGTGTTTCGGTAGCACTCACTTCTGCATCATGCAACACGGAAGGAAGCCAAGGACCCCAAAATGGACGGCTCGTGCGGGGTGTGAGTCAAGGAGTGCTGGGTGTGTAAATACGTTCAAGTGCCCCTCCGTCGGCACTTGTTCTGGGCCTTGGCTGGCCATCCGGGTGCCTTTTCCGTGACCCGCCGGGACGTGCCATGATGGATGCATGCTTTCACGCCATCAAGTTGGAGAGAGCTAGCGAGGTAGAATTCGCTTCTTTCCTCAAGCTACACGCGCTGATGTTGGGAACTGGAACGGAGGGAGGGAGGACGAGGTGGTGGGTGAAAGGGTTGGGATGGATTTCGCACGCGCGCCGGTTTGCTATGTCGAGGTGAAACCAAGAGATGGGCTTCGGGGACATGGACCTGCTGTGGCTCATAACTTCGATCCCGGCATCGCCGCCGGACGTGAGTGTGCGACGCCGGCCAACTCAAATGCCGTTACTCCGTAGATCGCACCGAAGCCTCTGACCTGCATCGCCAACACGGTCATGCCACACTTTGCACGCGCGTCACGCGGTGTAACAGCCCAAATACCAGGTCTCCGATGCATAGCGACTCTACCTCAGGTAACAACACATGAAGACATGCGAAGAAAGCCTTTTGTTTTCCTCCCGCCGATGACTCCAAACTCCAAGATATACCCATGCAAAATCTGGAGGGCCAGGGGGAGATACTGTCCTCCGGCGTCCCATCCATCGCGCACCGGTGATTAGAGGACCTCCGCCTTGCCAGCCGCCTTCTTCTTCTGGTTCTTCAACTTCGCCTTCCGCTCCGCGATCTCCTTATCCAGCTTATCGTCGTTGCTCTCCGGCAGCGGCGCGGCCTTCTTAGCCTTCTTCTTAGGCCTGTCTCCCTCCTCCTTCGCCGGCTCCTTCGCCTCCTCTGCACCGGGCCCATCCTCCAGCGGCTTCCTCTTCTTGCTAATGTTCGCCTGCTCCGCAGCCGGCCGGGCCTTGCCTGGCAAGGCACTCGGCGCTTGCTGGCCGTCGGGCACAACCTTGGACTCATCCAGCCACAGCTCATCGGTCTGGTAGATGGGCAGGGCGGCGGTCTCGGGGCCCTTGATGTAGATGTTGCGGACGTTGCGCCAGCCCTGTGGGACAAACCGGCTGACGAGCTCGCGCACCACCGTTTCGACGTTCTCCATCAGCTTCTCGGGCTCCCACCCCGCGTAGCCGACGCGCACGGCCGTGTTGGTCGACGGGCTAAGGTGCACCAGGGCGGCCCCCATGGCCCGACGAATTTCGGCCGCCATCTCCTCCGCAGGCCGCGCGTTGGCGTTCTCGGCCGGGTCGCGCTTCGCCTTCTTGCCTCCCGTCTTGGCCACGGGCGCACGCTTGCCATCAACCTTGGGCCGCTGGGCCATCAGCACGACCGGAATGGGCCGCTTGACGGTCGTCTTGTAAAAGGTCTTGCCAAGCGCCTTGGGCAGACGGTTGATGATGCGGTCGTCGCCAAGGAAGACGTGGTGCTCGCTGAAAAGCTTGCGCTGGGCCTCGAAGGCCTTGAACTTGGAGCGCAGGTGGCTGATGTCGACGACGCGGCCGATCTTGGCGCGCAGGTCCTCGGGGAACTCATCGGCGACAAGGTTCTTGTAGTAGCGCTGCGGATCGGCCGTGATCAGGCAGATGCTAGTGTCTTCGGCCGTGTTGAGCGGATGAGGGAGGATGATCTTGCCGGGTTGGAGACCTAGAAAGAGCCGGGCGCGTCAGCAGAAGGGGGGGGGGGGGACCGTCAAGCCAATGGATGGGTTACGTACGGTTGGAATCGTGGATATGCTTCTTGGTGGTCAGAGTCAGCCAGATGGGCGTCTCGGCGACGGTCGACTCCTCGTCGGCGAGCAGATCCTTTTTGCCATCCTCCCGAGGTTTCGCGGCGGCCTTCTTGATGTGAGCGACGAGGGCCTTGCAGGCCTTGAGGGCCTGGGCCGAGTCAACGGGAACCACCTCGGCCTCGGAGGCCTTGGTGACAGCTGTGGACTTGGACATTGTCGCGAGATCGGGTATATCGGCGACAACGGATCCGGTGTTTGTGATGCTGCCGTTGTTGTTCCTGGTTGTTGAAATGCAGAAGCACGTCCAAGAAATTTTGGCTTATCGGGGAGCCAGTTTTTCCGCTTATCGTTTGGCTGACAGAGCGCGACGGCCTGTGGGGCGCCATTCCGCTACTTGCTCAGTCGGGCAAGTGGGGCGCAAGGGTGGAGTCAGCCACACCATCATCACCAAACGGCTGCCAGGTGAACCCTTGAGATACCTCGACTCAACTGCTTCACAGCACAGAGCATCTACCAAGCTACCTTACTTCACAGTAATTTTGCTAACTTGAGCAAAGTACCTAACTATACAATACATCCCACAGCGCTGCTGTCCATCCGTCGTCTCATACCAACAACAAAAACAGCCAGACCGCCACCATTTTATCGTCCTCCATCCCCGAAAGACCTAAGTCATCCGAAAAAAGAGGCTAGGATACACAGGATTCGTGACAAACAAAGACAACGAAAGCAAGAGAGAACAAGCAAACGGTATACCGACAAGACGCCATGCGCTATGCAACCCTCGCAGCGGAAAGAGACAGAGGGCAGATGAAAAGGACCACCCTGTGAACAGCAGGGAGAAAGAGGCAACACCACCTGGCAGAAACCCACTCAAAAGACCAACCCTAAAGGACGGGCCATCCTTGACATGGTACCCAAGACACGCCTGATATCAGGGTGCAAGCGAAGCCATGGCTTAGGGCGCCGTGATAACACCATCTCGCCCCTCTAAGGAGTCTTAGGACGCTTCCAGTAGTATTGCTATTCACCGCATCGTCAGCAACTTGGGCTACACGTCTTCCCGATCGACGAAAAGAAACCCACCTTATGCTGCTTCCGGCAAGCCCTCAAACTCGGCTTCCTCAGCCCATCTGTCACCGCAATGCGCCGCTGCTCATCATCATCCAGCTCTGGCGTGTAGTAGTACTCGCTCTCGAGCGGCTTGCCCGCCGCGTCCTTGCCCTGCCGCCGAATAATTCCCACGCAGGGGGTCGACTCGATAATGACACGAAGCTGCTCCTTGCTGACGGTGCGCCTCTCGTCTGCAGGCAGGTTGTTCATGATGGTTGACAGCGGCGTCGACGACAGCCGCGAGAATGCCAGCTGGTTGATCATGTGGTTGCGGAGCGTGGCGGCGGCTTCCTGGGTCATGCCGGCGATGGTTGCGGGATCCGAGGGCGGGGCTGGGGTCGTCGGAGTGGTGGTTGCCGACTGGTTGTTGCCGTCGTTGGTGCTGGCGCTGGAGGAGTTGGGGTTGGTGATGCCCAGCGGGGAGGACTCGAGGGCCTCGGCCAGCGAGCTCCGCGGGCGCACCTTCTTGGTGGTCACTGCCGCCGATGAGAAGCTGCCGCCAAAGGCAAAAGAATGGAGCATCGGGTCGTTCTCGTTCTCGTTGTCGTCGTCATCGTCCGACAGCGGGTCGCTGAGGTCGCTGGAGAAGCTATCGCCCGCCTGGGTCGCGAAACTGGTGTCCGCGGCGCGGGACTTGGCAACGTGCGGCAGCTTCTCATCGCCGCTGGCATCCTCGTAGATCTCGACCGGGGCGTCATCCTCATCCTCCTCGTGAGCACCACGGGCAATCAAGCTGTCAATGCTCGCGTTCGAGGTCGTCATGTTGGCAGGCGTGGGAGACTCGGGGCTGGCAAAGCGGGTCGTCCTCCTCAGCGGGCTGCCGGGCAGCTCAGAGCCGGCCCTCGTGCCCCTCCGCGGCGATTCATCCCAGGTGGAGTCGCTCAGGTGACCCAGCGCATCGTGGTCCTTATCCTTCCGCGGCCAGAGCACCAAAACACGTGCGTCCTGGACATCGAGCATGAGCTCGGCGCCCTCCGTCTCAGACGTGAACGAGTCGCCCTTGGCCAGCTCCCAGGTCTGGCCTTGGCAGTGAAGCTTGAGGCCGTTCCAGCCAGTGCAGACGATCTCGATCTTGTTGGGCTCCAGCGGGTTGCTGGCGGCGATGTAGCGGGCCTTGACGTGAACGCGGCTGATGAGGCGGTTCGCCGAGAGCTGGTAGTGAGAGGAGCTGCTGGATCGACCCATGAGGAGCACCTCGCCGTTCTCATTTAGCTGGACCGACGGGACGCTCGAGAGCGGGGTTCGCTCCGAGGCCGTCGAGAGGGTCCGCTGGATTGTGGGACGCGACCCGACACGCGGCGGGCTGGACGAGAGGATGCCGGTGCTCGAGGTCGGCACGGGCGTCGGATACTTGAGGAAGGCATTGGAGCTTGCATGCCGCTTCGTTGGCCGCGGCAGGCCTGGAGATGAAGATAGGGGCTCAAAGGCAGGGAGGAGGGAGGGGGCAGGACGCTTAACGCCGGCCACGGTGGGCAGCGTGGGCTCGGCGGTCTTGGTGCCGGTCGACGGAGAAGAATCCATTTCTCTCGACCTGTCACGCCGTGGTCATGACAATTCCAGATCCAACAGATCTCCCAGATGCCGGCAATGCCTTAGACGGCGTGGGATGGAAATCGCAGAGTTCGAGTCGCGATAAAACGCGTCGTCTGTGGCTCCTTGGCGGCCAGCTCGGACACGCTGCTGCGGCGTTTTTACGTGTAAGTCGCGGCCGTGCAAATCCAAGGTCCCGAGAGGCCGAAGTATCGAAATCGAAAGCTGCAGTCGGAATCACAAAAAATTGTCGAGTCGGCCGGTGGAATGGTTGAATGGGTGGTCGGGTGAGGTGGCCGGTAGAAGCGAGACGAAAAGCCAGGTTGGTGGGGATTTTGATAGCTTTTAAGAGTCGTGGTCGTGTCTGCGGGACTCGCACGGAACCCGTTGCAGACGCGGTTTCTGGGCGCGTTTGGCGTGTCTGGCCCACCCAAGGGCGCGTCCCAAAGGGGGCTGGGCGCCGCTGTAAAATACCGGCCCGTGGCGGTCAACCGCCGCCAACTGGCGTATCCGTCACCCCTAACCCAGGGCAGCTAACCCCCATGACCTTGCTCACATGCCAACATTGACGACGACCCGAACCCTGGTTTCATGAATGGGTCCAAGGAAACATGCCCAGATGCAATGCGCTGTCTTCAAAATCCGAATCAAGCCCCATTGGGTCGTTGTCGTTGACGCATCTCGATGTGTTACAACAGCAGGCCTCTCCCCAACTGTCCAGTCCAACAATGTTCAGGGAGACGAACCACCCGCTTCATCGCCTCGGTCGCGACAAGATCTACGGGACCAAAAAACTCTAGTGACACGAAATTCCCATGCCACTACCTAACCAAACTTTGGACAGGCACCTCGGTGTCTCAACTGATCAAGCCTTGGCGAGGCGTCTTCATTCTTCCAGACAACGTCATCTTTAACAACCAATAATAGATCCACAGCGGCTGATCCCAGCAGCAATTACAACATCCCTGGCAACACATACGATACATATCCTCCAGGGAGTCGTCGTCTATGGGACCAGGACCGAGAAAAGTTCCCTACTTATGTACGTGAGCAAATTGGCCTTCTCACCTCCATTGTGACTTTACATGCCTTCTCCTTATCCTCTCTTTGTTTTCTCTTCATGACGTCACAGGGCAGCTTACAATGAACCCAAAACTGCGAACCGGTCCAACATGCTTTTCTCTAAGCGCGGCCTGCGTGCTATGGTATCGCTATGCTAGCAAACCATCTAGTCAGATATTGTTGATGTTCCTGGCTCTCAACGCCTGTGCTCATGGTTGGAGGAACTTCCCCCAGCACCCCCCGAGTCCCTCAAGCTCATGAAACAAAACTTCTCCTTGATCTTACGGTTGCGCTCCTCCCGTTCCCTCTGTTTCTGCTTGTATGTTTCGCACTGCCAAGTAGGATCGTATTCCTTCTTAGTGTCGAGGTAGCCGCAGTTGCGTCGCTCTTTGAACTTGTTACACTCGACAAACTTTCCGTTCCCAGTCCTGTGTTTCAGGCTGCATGGGCAAACGTATACGATCGAGGTGCACATTTTGATGCTGAGTAAATTCTGCGTTTTTGGCACAAGTTGTAGTGTGTTCTGAACAGGGCTGGTAATTGCCGCGTCCGTTTAAGAAGCGATGACTATGGCGCTTGAGAGTTGAAAAGATACCAACAAAGGGTAGATATCTGGTAGGAACGTTGGAACGTGAATAGAGCAAGCTTTGACAAAGAGTATGAAGTGACTTTAAGAAGGTATTCAGAATGGGAGCAACGCCGTCTGTGGCTTCTCTGCTCTTATAGAGCCGTCTGACACCGAGACTCGTTGATGTTCAAAGGATCATTTACGTGAACCTAGCAGCCTGCCGGACTTACCCTCTCGGAAGGCAGGAACGAGGCCATGGATTTGGCCCTATGACCGACACATTTGTCGCCTCCACATGGCTACTGGTTGGATATCAAGCGAATACCCAAGTAACGGGCGTCGCAAATCGTGAGGCCGCGGGGAAGTCATGTCCCGGTAACCAGCCTCAACCAGTGCCCTGACCCGTAATCGTTGCTTCAGGCCAGAAGGCAAGCCATGGTCACTCCGCCTCGACCCGTATCATGGATCAATTGGCCCTAGGCCCCACTGCAGATCTGTAAGGAGTGCTGTGCCGCCGGTTTAGCCCTGCGTTGACTGTTCTGTCTCATCCTTGTTTTCGATGTTACTGGGGCGGAGGGAGCGCCCTGCCACACAAACAAGGTGTCGGTTTGCTGGTGGGAACTAAGCACAGGTGGCAAGCAGAATCCTTCCGATTCTGACCGGAGAGCAGAGGTCATATCATGGGAGCAGGACATGAAAACACAACTTGGTCTGCTGGGATGGATCATACCTAGTCCCGCTTGACAACTACCTAAACTGTATACTCTTTGAACTCCTGCCTCCACACATTGGGCATCGCCGAAGAGCAACGGGACATTGAAGACCCCCGATCTGAGGTAGATGAATGGAGAGGAAGGCAAGGACAAGGGAGATCAAGCTCGGCAATGCAAACATTGCAAAACCAGAGGAGCATCTTCCGAAGGATGGGGATCAGCGAATGCGAAACATGCTCAAAACTTGAGAGTAAGCCATATTGCTTGATCGGATACGCCGGGGGAGATGGAAGATGGTCAAGACCTGGCCGGGGGCTAACGGTTGCTCGAAAATATGGTTGGAAGGATCAGGTCTTAGGAAGAGGCGGCACACAATGGTTCTGGTCGGACCCCATGATTATTAAGCAGGAGGTCTTTCTTGTGGAGAAAGTTAAGTGTTTATAGCTATTCTGAGACCGATGACTCTTTGGACATTGCTCCGGCTGGCCCAAGCCAACCCCCAGATTGACCTGAATGCGTTGCCGACACGACAACGGAGTGTCGCATTATGGAGGGCTAGTTCAATGGTGCCTAGATACCTTAGATCGATCTCTGAGTAACATCGTGTAAGAGTAAGTTGCCCGACTTGATCCATGGGTGAAGGTCTTATACCTGTTGAACTGAGAAATAACCGGGTTGTCCACAATTGCCCTCCCTATCGCTCTTCCTGCTATCACCAAGAAGTGGAACAAATAATCCATCTAGCCCACAAATGCTGCCTCTTCCGGGGCCCTCTGACATGTTCCACGGCTAGTAGTCACCTGGGCATTACATGCCTCCAGGAACGCCAAACGCCAGCCCGATCCAGCCCATACTTCAAAGAAAAAGAAAGAAACCCCTCCTCATCAAAGATCGCCAGCATCCTCCGGGTATAACGCCGGCCTCGGCTCCGACCTTCCTCTGTACAGGTTCAATGGCCCGTAGAACTGGGCAAAGGTGTCCCGCAGCAGGTCGTCCGAGAGCTGCATGTGTTCTCCTGGCGCAACCAGAAACTTGAGCCCACCCTTGCGGTCGAGGGCACGGAGACCCAGCCAGTCCTCGGTGTACAGCTTCCGAGCGCGCAGGGGGGTGCTCTCTGTCCCATTCATCTCCTCGAACCAGGCCGACTCCTTGGGGATGGCGGTGGTATCGTCTTCAAACATGTACATGACGAAGTACTCGAGGTTGGCGATGTTCTTTTTGTATTGCTCGTTCTTGACATCGCGCTCGTTGTTGATGTCGGCAAGAAAGTTGGAGTGCTCCAGGTACTGCTCGTACTCGGCTGGGTTGCGGTAATACTGGGCCGGCACGACCTTGCCCTGCACCGTGTTGCTCCAGGCGTCATTCTTAAGCCAGGCCATGGCCGCGCGGCAGAGCCAGTCCGTGGGCTCGCAGTCGCGGAAGGTCGTGATACCGTTGTGCTGCGAGCCGAAGGTGACGAGGCTGCGCACGGGCGGGTTGTTGCAACGCTCGACGTAGGCGCGCAGGAACTGGCCGCCTTGAGAGAAGCCGAGGGCATCGATGGCTGGCGCGGTGGAGAGGATCGGGTGAGCCGCGATATCGGCGCAGACTTTGGCGACCTGTTCCGTTACATTGCCGACAAAAGACGAGTAGCGGTCCCGCGACTCGCTGTCGTCGATTCGGATCGAGTAGACGAGCGTTCCGGGATTCACTTCTTCGGCGAGTTCGGCTACACGGCGCATTCCCTCGCTCTGGTAACTATCGCCTAGGCCTGGGCTGCGAGTTAGTGGTGGTCCAAACCAGAGGGAAAAAGTCGCACGCACCATGCCAGATCACCAGCGGCAGTGGGGTGTCGTCGTCGTCATCGCTAAGGGCCGTCTGGACAGGCTTCGCGATAGCGGTTCCAAGAAGCGAGCCGACCAGAAGCAACCGTAACGGATTAACAACCGCCATGCCGAAAAAGAAAGTGGTTGATGATGCAGACAAAACTGTCGGATTAGAATTAAGAACGCTGGTTACGGAAGATGACAGATTCAAAGCCCTCTAACCGCTGATGAGGCAGCAGAAGACACAGAAGAGTTGGTTGATGGTTCACCAGGTGAGCTTGTCGCGCGGCTGCGTAGCCTTATCGCCCACCTTATCAGGTGGATGACATAAGCCATCTCCGGTGCAACGTTAGTGGGTCCGAAAGAGACTACAAAACCTTCCACCATGTTCTGTTTGGGTTTTTGCTTTTCCTCAACTCCATTTCTTTCCACGTGGGATGAGCTGGATGTTGACATTGTAGCGCGACACTTTCCTGAGTTTGCCACCAGCTGCCTACCCTGCTCCGTGTTGCACTGTAAGTCCATGGATGTCCCTTCTTTGCAGCCATTTCTCTTGAGCACCATGATGATATTAGGTTTCCAAAAAAACATGTTTCAAGACGGGGCTGAAGTCTTTGATGATAACTGCACCTGCTGAAGCTCATTTTCGTTTTCTTTGGCTAATGCAGTTCTGCCTGGGGAGTGCAGCAACTAACTCGGTTGTAGAACAATGCTATTGTAGCATCTGACGATTCAGAACGGTTGAGTGAGGCGTGACCCATGAAGTGTCTGCGCACCAGGCGAATATGCTCGGACCCCGACTCGAAGACGTCATCCTAGTGGCCGTCCAGTGATGCTGAGGAATGTATCTGGGTGACCTCCAGCTCCTTGGTTGGGCTCGAACGAGTCCGTCTGGCACCCTTGGTGTTGGCATGATGCTGCTGGTGGCCAAGCTTGGTCAATCTGTCACCACAACTAGTCCCTTTCCTTCACCTTCATTGTAGCAACAGCTGTAGCGAGTTGAAGCAATTTATGACCCAAGGGAGATTTTTCCAGCTACCCTCCATCGGCAAGAGCAATGCCTCCTCGTCATTTGAGCTTCTTTTGCCTCTCCTCCTCCCTCAACACCTTCTCCAGCTTCTTCATCCCAATCATGCGATACAGCGCGAAATCCAAAATCCACTCTCCAAACCACGTCGCAATCCAGACGCGCGTAGCATTTCCGCCGCCCCAGAACCAATCTGGTCTCCCAAACCAGCTCCTCAACAGCAGCGGCCACTCTGGCGCCAGCGCCTTTGCCACCAGCTTCCTCGCGAACTTATCCGTATTCACGGTGGCATTGTTCTGACTGAACGTCAGCCGTCTCTCAAACACGTCCCTCACCCGCTCGTAGATACTGCCCGGCGGCAGGGTGCGGTGGGTCTTGCTCGCAATGTTCGATCGAATGGTTCCCGCCATCACCACCATGACCCTCACGCCAAAGGGCTTGAGCTCGAGGCGCAGCGTGCGCGAGTAGGACGTGACAGCGCCCTTGGTCGCGCAATAGGCGGAGCCAAAGACGTAGGGCGTGATGGCGGCGAGGGAGGCGATGTTGATGATGAGGCCCTTGGCGGAGATCAAAAGATCCGAAAAGGCCGCACACATGGCCATGACGCCAAATACGTTGGTCTCAAAGGTCTCGCGGACATCGGGGATGGAGAGGTCCGTGGCGGGGTGGGTGTGGGTGCGGCCTCTGGGGGAAGGGTAAGCTGTTGTTCCGACAGTCTGTGACAGAAGGGACATACGCATTGTTGACCAGAATGTCGAGCTTGCCGCCGGTGATCTTGGCCACCTCATCATGGCATGTCTTGATGCTGGTTTCGTCGGTGACATCAAGCTGCAGGGTGCTCATTCCCATCTCGGCCATCTCGGCGAGCACGGCCGGATTCCGGGCTGTCGCAATCACATGAACCCCTGGGGAGTCTGTAAGCAGGGGAAAACGGCCTGGGTGATGGCCAGGACGGTGACAACAATACCTTTGTTGTGGAACTCGAGGCACAAGGCGTGCCCGATCCCACCCGGTGTACAACTGCAGAGCCTTAGTTAGTGTCGACTGCAAACGTCATCTCTCACAGATGCGTCGCGGAGCCCAACCAAGCCCAGTCATGTGAAATTTCCTCCACGGGGAACGTACCCGGTGATAAGCACCGTCTTCTGGCCAGGCTTGGGTCCCATGACTACCTAGCTTCAGGATGCAAATATCCTCACTGCAGCAGGGCGTATCAAGAATGTCAGGATGCAACACGTGGTGTGGTGAAATCGTCGATTATCTTGACGACATGGAAGATGGGAGATGTTCAGGTCCGCCGAGGTTTTCGGAGATTCCCCCTGGGCTGTGGCGTTCCACATGCGCATGCGTCATGATTGATCCTGGTCCCCGCTCCAGAAGACGCCGAGAGATCTTATCAGGCGGGGTTAGGGTTGCGCCTGGAAGATGGGCGGCCCGTTCAATGCTTACATAGAGGGAGAGCTCAGGTATCAACGATGATACTTTGGTGTTGATCTCAAGAAACCGCTCTGAGCTAGGCATGGCTTATTGAGGCAATGAATTAACTAAGCGTCTGACTGGGATATGCTGAGCCTTACAGAGCAGGATACGGGTGTAGGCAGGGGTTGATTAGCTACGGAATCCTTCCCAGGCCCCTTCGGCTTTAAGTCTGAAAGGCAACTACGCAGTAATGTCAGGTGGTGAAGAAACTGAACATGCAGCCCAGTACAAGGCCATTGGATATTACATGCTTTCCGGCTTTGCTGTGTTGGCTCTCTAGATCCTCTCTTTTATTCCCCTCTTCACCATCACCTAGGTAGATATTACAGGTTTCATTGTTCAAGGTCCACGCCGAGGCTCCATCGCCCCGCGGGTCAGTCTTGGCATCAAGCATCTCACCTGGGCTCGTGACGATAACAAAAAGACCACTCCAAAAATATATAAGAGCTCAGAAAAAACCAGGGAGTGCTCCTAATTCAAAGCTCAAGGATATTTTGGGCTTCGCATTGCGATGTCGCATCAGGTATAAGGTGCCGAAACAGTAGACACAACACCCCATGCGCTTGAACAACACGTTCCAGGCTGGTAGACGAGAACGATCTTGACGTCAGCTCACCGAAAGCGTACGCAAAAGGATCCCAGATGGCTGAGTAAGTTGCCTTGCCCTTCATGTTGCCTACATAGGTACCTACCTAAGCTGGCAACTCTGGTTCCTCCGTGCCTCTCTCGGCGGGTACCCAGGGCCAACACAGCACAGCCCCGCGTCCCCAAGCAGCTCCCGCTCCAAGGAGGAAGCCTTGCGGCCCGGCGAGGTTCTTGGCCTATCCTTGCCGCAGTCCTTGCAAGTCATGGACGGATGGATAGATTGGAGTGGTGGTTCCCAGGTACCGGGGGGCTGTAGTTGGTTCGTCGTTTGCCGGAGTTGGTCGCTGCTGTTGAAAGTTACCTGGGTCTGAAGCCGATGGCTTTTTATCTCGGACGTAACCCGTATGTTTTCAGCATTTTGTGTGCCCAACATTAGCATTATCCTGCACATTCGAAGCGGCGCATATGGATCAAAATTCTGTTAGTTTCAGATCGCCTGGTTCTTGTGACCACTCTCCTAGTCATGGTAAATGGGTCAAATTGGTGTGTCGACAACATTGTAGTTGTTTTGGAGCCTCATCAACAAAGTTGGGGAGTCTGAAAGAAGTGCTGACGTGTTGGAAGGTGATCGGTTGATCACATTCCCAACTTTAGAAGCCTGAATGTCAAAATGGTGCAAGTTAGCCACGTGAAAACATAAAAGGCAAAAAAGCGGACGTCCAGTCCGTTGTCCCCCAATCCCTGCAGATGAAGCGTTGAGGCGGTGCGTTCTCGAGGTTAGCAATTGTATGTGCGACCCTTAGCTCAGCTCAGATTCTGTACGTTTCACACCCATGTTTGGTGGCGTTCTGCTGTGCGACTGGACCAACCGCTCCATGCTGATCTTCAGCCTTAACGTCTTCTTACATCGATCTTGGCAACATGAGTGAGTTTTGCGGCACACAACTCCGTCCTCTTACTCTTTTCGTTCTGAAATAAAGTGGGGGGGGGGGCGGGGGGGTTCCCGGTGTGATGACCGAGAACAGCTACGCGGGCTGAGTGAGTCCTGGTTCGGGGGATAACGCCGCTGTGCCGCAGCCAGCTTCCTTCATCCGAGTTTCTCGCTTGTGCAGGCACCAACAAACCAGAACAGTGGTTCAGGATACCGGCTTCGGGAGTTCCAGCGGCCCGTGGCGGGTTTTGTGCTCCAATTCCCGGTTGAATTGTGGCCTGTGTACGTCATGTAATACTTGTGTAGGTGTACCGTCCATCATTTGTAGGAGGAGTCAAGGGTGGGATGTTTTGCCTTTCCTGAGGAGTAACAATGCTGTAGCCTGAGGTGGAAGCCGGAAAGCTGAGTCTTTTCAGGATTCCCATGGAACTTTGTATTGTGTGCCATGGTAAACTTCAACGTTGGCCTTACGGTGGTATCCTGGTGGAAGGGTCTCGGATCGGCTTGCTCCCATCCGATGGCGACCCCCGCGGGCTGAGCATCATCGTTGCGTTCTACGCCGCGAGCCCGGATCACAGGTCCACCCCAACGGAATTATTACGGCGGCACAGGGCCACTAGATATGCTCGCATCGGGTTTACACCTCCCTGTCCCACGCTCTGGCTCCTCACCACCCCCAGGCTCCCCTCCGAGCATCATCCGTTTCTAACGACAGGCCCGGTATCCTACGATCTGCCTGCCTGGAGAACCAACGTCGCTAGATCGGGGTTCACCACTCCTCGTCAACTGTTTTCCCAAGTCATCTCCATACCAGACCAGCCAGCCATATTCGATGAGTTAAAGCAGACCTGACTGCACTCGTGACGCATCCGATACGTCCAAGCCTTGGTCTTGCCGGTACGGTTGCTGGTGCAGCGGCCGAAGCCGACATGGTGACCACGAGAACAGAGGGACCTGTCCCCACAGACACAATACCGGGACGGACGACGGTGACAGTAACATCCACAGCCATCAGGGTGACAGACAACACCTTCAATCTTATCCATGAAACGAGACGGCCCGCGACTGAATTGTCACCGACGAACGCTGCAGGATCGAGCGGAACCGGCGGAATTGGGTCGCTGAGACGGACGACAGGCATTATCGTTATTGTGTTGGTGACAATCGCCGCGGGTATCATAATCTGGACGGCAGCGTTCCTCATCGTTCGGCGACACAAGAAGAGGCTTGCAAGCCTGAAGAAATCTGGATCACAGTCAGACAGTGACGGGAACGCGCTTGAGCGGGGGGCGCGACAGACGGCATACACTTCACGGGGCCCATCACAGCGCACGCCAAAGCATGCGGCAGTTCGCCCATCGCGGCACGTCTCGAAGCATACGCACCCTCGCTCCAACTCCCATTCCCACAACACATGCAAGCCAACCATAGGGACGCCCATGTCGGCGATCACCAGCCCGGCGGCGTCAGAGCTCGAGGCGGGCACTTCCACAATCGGGAGCACGCCAAACCCGGCTGAACTTCCAGGCGATCTGCTCATGGAGCCCAGCAAACCGTGGCTTGGCCAGCGCTCCTGGCTGCGCAGCCCATCTCTACAACCGCTTTGGTGTTCGCCTCGGTCGGTGTTGTCGAACCACAGGCGGACGATCCGCGAGTCGTTCGGCGAGAAGATCAACGACCCAGCAGCGGCGCTAAACCAGTTAAAAATCCCCAAACCAACATCGCTATCCTCCTCGGGGCGACCGTCGCCGAAGCCTGCGAGCCCGAGTACGAGGAGTTTCAGGCCATGACTGCCGCTGAGTCCGAGGAGCCCCTCAGCACCCAGGTCATCGGAGAGGTTGGGAACGGGGTTGAATTCTGATGCGTCAGGTCCGGGTGGGGACGGAACAGGACACAGAGGGGAACAGAATGGTGGCACGAGGGAAACGGCGTGACGGAAGCAGTCCAGATCGGCCCAAAACGGATGCGAAGCGTGGATTCGCCCGGAACCTTCCCCCAGGTACCACGCACCGGGAACGACGGGACGACCGATCAGTGAGTCCAAGGCCCGCTTGAACTTGAACCCCGAACCCTGACCGGGAACGGGTTCCCTTGGGTTCCCCACTCTGCTGACAGCATGATCCCCGCCGTGGGATTGACATCACCCAACAAGGACGTAGGCTGTGCCGACATCACGAACGTCATGGAGCGTCCATAAGGAGACAATCCATTCCCTGTCATACCATCTGACGACGTCTCGCCAATCTCTGGTTCTTGCGAAAAGAGATATATCTTGCAGACTCGCCACAAAGCAGAGCCTCCAGCCAGCCTCAAGGCTACAATCAGTTGCATCACTTACACGCTTTCAACAACCAACCTCAGCAATATCACAATACAATGTCCGCCCCACAAACATCAACCAACCGACCGGCCGGGTCTGAACATCAGCACGGCCGGCCGGAAAGGGCCAGTGTCAACCTTACCGCCGTCATTCCCGAGATCGACCCCGAACTGACGGCATCGCTCCTGTCTCCCAAGTTCTCCCACCCGCATCGCCACCACCACCATCACCATCATCACCACCACCACCGCCAACCACACGAGCAAGAAAACAAACCAGAACAACACCAATCCCAACAGCAACAACCGCAACCTGACATGCATCTCCAACCCCCCCACCCAACCTCGACCTCGGGATACATCTCCGACACCCCTTCCTGCGCCTCCGCAAGCGGCATCTCGGACACGTCAACCCCCACCCCCGCCGCCCGCGCTGCCATGGACCACACGGGCGCCTGGCAGCCGCGCACCGACCGGCGTCAGAGCTGGGACAGGCAAGAGTACAAGCACGAGCTGCTTGCGCAGCAGAGGCTGTTTGCCGCCGTGTCGTCGATGGGTCGGAAGGAAGGGGAGGCGAACGGCGAGGTCAAGGGTGACGTTGGGATCGCCGGGTTCTCGGAGGCTTAGCCTGCTAGAGTCGGCGATGAGAAGAATGGTGGCGTGTCCGATCCTGCGGGAGACAGCCAGTATGGGGTGAGTGGTGGCTCTGCACAAGGGAACGAGCCAGGGGCGGTGACAGCCTGGTGGGAAAACGCCAACATGGTGTATTCCGCGGGCAGCGAAGCTTTTTTTTTTTCTTCTTTTTTGACTGATGTATTGTTTTTGCTTTTCTGTTCTTTCTTCTTTCGCAGATTGTTTTCCTTTTCGCTTTTCTCTGCGTAGGCATCGGACGATGAACCCCTTACCGACGCGCGCTGGGTATGGTCTCGGGACTGGTCAGGAGAGTACGGAAACGGACATGGGAACAAGAAAGGGGGAAAAACAACGTGGGTCTGGAATGGCGAAGGATAAAATGGTCATGGAGGATGTGGGAAGCCTGCCCATGGGCAGACCATGAAACGACTGCCTTTCCTTGTTTTTACCTCTACTGTTCGTGTACTTCAGGGGTCATGGGGAATCTGACAACGACCGCCAGACAGTCCGGGATGTTTTGTCACACGATAGGATGGACGATCCCGGAGGTCGAGTAAAGCATGCACGCTTTTATCACCTGGAATAGTATCAAGATCGAGTGACAAACTATCATTATGTGAACTTTGCGAGCCGAAAACCAGCACAACCCTAGTTGCCCTGAACCAATCCTATATACAGTGCTCAATGAGTCGTGGTGGTAAGAGGCTCCTTTCTCTTGTATACGATATACGGTCCAACCGTTTTCTCATCACCGTCGTCATCGATACATCGAAAGCAGAAACCAAAAGCAACACAAATTGGTCAGAACCTCTTTGGTCCCCGGCCATCAACCCCTCCGTTTCTAAAATATTCGGTCACCACCCCGATAGAATAAGCCGCACCTGCCAACGACGCCGTGCCCAAAGCAAGCTTACGGGGCAGACCGGATTTCTTCCTGCTGCTCTGGTTCCCACCCATTTCCTCGCCATGCTTATACGCTCCCGACTCACTGCTGTTGCGAAGGGCTTCTCCGCCGCCACGACGCTCCCCTGCCCCATCTTGCTCGGCCTCTGACCGTAGCCGCGATTCCCCTGGTAGCGGCAGGTCGCAGTAGTTGACAAACCCCGTGGGGCTTGAAAACCGCAGTGCCTTGACCGAAAGGTCGTCGGCGCGTGGCTCGCCAGTCATGTCGATCGGATTGATGGCCGAGAGCCTTCCGCCCTCGTTGGTCCCTGCTTCCTCTGCCGAGGCAGCGACGGTGCTTTCGCGGACCTTGCGGAAAATAAGCACGTCCCCGCTGCCTGAGACAATCTCAAAGCCCTCGGCCTGGAGACGTGCAAAGTGGGGGAGGAACTTGGCTGGGTGGGAAATGCCGGGGAGGACTTCAGCAGGCGTCAGAGGTGTGGTGTGACGGTCTTCTGTGGGGACAGAGGAGGTGGCCTCGGCGATATGAATAGACTGGGTGGTGGGGTCGTAGGCGAGAACTTTGTAGATGGTTGGATTATTTGTGCCAATGTTGTTGGGGTTGGCTTTGGCTGCCTGGTGGGTGGGTGTGTATGTGCCGGTGGTGAGGCGGTCGAGGGCGGGCTGGAGAGGTTCTCCCGAGATGACATTATCCTCCTCTAATGGACAGCCTGTGGTGATCTCCTGGGTCCAGGACTTCGAGAAGTCTTCAGGGAAGTCTTGGACATAGTTCCCTGTCAACGTGAGCTGGGTGGTGGGCATATTCCCGTGTTCAGTCGAGGGCTGGGCATCTGTCACGGTCGAAGATGCTGCAGCGATCTGCGCCATCAGCTCGTCCACCTGCTCATAATGAGAGGAGGATAGATTGTGGGTGGCTGTCTTCTGAGTTTCGATGTTGGAAACTCTTCTTCCAGACCCATTGCTTTCACCGGGACTCATACCCGGCTCAACGTCCGTCTCCGTCGCTGTTTGTGGGAAACCGACCGAGTCATACTCCCGGGAGAGTGTACGTTTCGATTCCATTTGGATGTCCTCCTCTTGATATCCGTTTGACATCGCTTTCGTCTCCGTTTCAGTGTCGTGAGGGGCCTCATAGCTGGTAGCCTTCTTAGCCTCTTGCATAGAGGCAGTAGCGGTTTCCGCGTCGTGCTTCCCGTTGGGCTCGTGGCTGCGGACGGCCTCGTACCGAGATAGCTCCGGCTCTCCAGGCTGTGGTTGGCTGTTCGAAGCGGCGTGCCGGTCATCTGGTTCGTAACAAAAGAAGGGGTCGCGGTACTTGGCCAACTCGTCCACCGGGTATCCAGGCCGACCTTGGTGGATGGCATACGTGCCATCAGGCTCGTTGGAAAAGAAAGGCTTGCGATACGCCTCAAGCTCTGCCGCGTCAGGAGGCTTGGTCTGAAGTTTTTCGTGGTGCTTTCTGTCTGGTTCACGGTAGTGGAATGTCTTGGGGCCACCGAGCTCCTGTGAGCTCGCCAAGGATCCAGTCGTAGTGACTTTCGAACGCTTGTCTGACGTTTGTCCCTGGTTGGATGCAGGAAGAGGAGACGACTTATCCAGCCACTCTAACTCATCGGGTGCGTCGGCCTTATTCCCCAATCGGTTCCATTGGATCTCCTTACCCCTGGATCCCAACATGTTACCATGGACCCGGCTCTCCTCCGTTTCCGGAGCCCAGAAAGCCTCGAACTGCGGCTTGTACGGTTCGAATCGTTTGGCGGTGACTTTTACGTCTTGGTCTGAAAGGTGGCAACTGCCTTCGAATTGCTTCCGGGGCATCTTGCGGTTCGAGATGGGGTCGATTACGTAGTCGGCATCATTTTCCTGTTGGGCCGACGACTTGATCGGCTCACTTGAGGCCCTCTGCTTTTGCTCGCTGTAGCCCTTCTTGTCGCCAAACAAGAAATGTTCCCAAGGAGCTCTCTCCACATCCTCAATGTTCTGGCCTGGTCGGATGCCCTCTGGGTTGTCCGGGGTCCTTCGCGGTGGAGAGCTTGTGTTTCGGCTGCGGCTAGCATGCTGGCTAGCCCCGGGATCCAAATACAGATAGTTGTTAACCACGTTATTGACCACGCGTTTCACATCGTTGGCAACATGTTTGGCGAGAGCGTGTGGATCGCAGGACCGATAGAGATTCTGGCAGTACTTGTTATAGCCTGGGGACTTGCCACGGGTGTAAACGTCGGGGGAAATGTAGTGGATGAAATATGATGACAGGCGGCCGAAGCGATAGCCCCTTATCTGGAGCGACGGGTAGGAGCATGGAGAAGATGTCAGGAGCGACGCGAGAACGGCAGGATGAGCGGCTCTGGCGGTCCGGCAGCGACCAGCAGATGTGGAGGCGAGTGATGATGGCATGGCTGTTTCTGCTCCTTACGAGACCGGTGCTACCTCTGGCATAGCATGCGGGTCAGCTATCTAGATGACGGTGGACGCTCGACACGGCTCGGGTGTGTGACCATGATGACATTCAACGCGGGCTGGAAAGCGGGGTTGTTGTCGGCGTGGTGGCAACTTACAGGACCAAGACGAGAGGCCGTCGACTATCGTCGTTGATGGACTTGAAGGTCGATGAGGATGGAGAGGATACATGTAGCCTTCAGGGGCCGAGGTCCTGAGCTAGGGCGATAATATCAGGGTAGTTGTCGATAGGTGGTCAGACTGGACCGAGAGCAGAGCATGACGTGGTTGGGGGCAAACGCAAGCTCCCTGAAAGCCACGACTTGACACCTCGGAGGGAAGACATGCCTCTATCCGTGGTTGCGGACAAGCCCCGTTACATGCCGAGCCATCCACTATCGCCCCTCGGTGCGCGAATGCAGCAGCCCAGCTGGGTGTGAGAGCCAACGACAGGGGTGCTGCAGCTACTTACAAACTGTGATTCGCCGGTTTCGGTTAACCATGCTTTGGGACGAGAATAGAATGGCCTGAAGCCGCAAGCCATGCAGTGGGACCTTGCGGGGTAGAAGGCCGGAGCAATCTTCTGGGTACTGTACCTGTACCTGATACCGGCTTATAAATCCGTCTGGCTGAAGAAGGTAGATATGACACAGGGTGCAAACTGCCCCTAGAAAGACCCAGATAGTAGAAAACGCAGCCCAATCAGCCCCAACGACGCATTGAGTAAGGATTGTGAGGCCGGAAATGGATGCGATATGCGTCAAGCGGTTCTGGCCGTGGCCAGCATGGTGGGCGGACGGCCAGCTCCAGACTTGGATCACAATCCGATGAAACAACCACTTAGTGCCGCGTATGTGTCTTTGCTAAAGTGAATCAAACTCAAACGCTGGCTTCAAGTCCATGACACTCCATGAAGAAGCGAACAATTGTCTTGGTCACTTACTGTGGCTGGTACTGTGCAACTTACAGGAGTCTCTCGAGTGATGATGTCATGCCGCTCCCACGTGGATCCAGAGTGGGCAGGGATCTGCACAGTACCGTTACGAGTTTCCACTATCACCGCAGCGGGGCATCCATTCCACAAACATCAAGTCCCGAAGACCCTCCGAACAGGGCAGTTGATAGAGAACGGTTGACACGAATTGGAATATCCTGAGTTGCAACAGTATAATTATTTGGATAATTTTTAGTCTGAATCTCAGTACATATATGCTCCAGACACGCGCGTGCCTTGGCCTCACTCGACGGACAGGCGGCTAGTGATTAGCACTGCCCCGCGCCTGGGGATTTCGACGAACCGACCATCTGCCCAGGCGAAAGACACGGCTTTGGGATCTCACAGCTGCGAGAGCGAAGGAAAGAGAAAAAAGGTTAAAAATAAAAGACAAGATTGAAGGAAAAGGGATGTCAGGTACAGGCCGTTCGGTGGTTGATACACTGTTTAGATGCAGTGAAATGGACGCCAAGACACTCGTTGTGTCAACGCATACGCAGTACAGTCGATTTACCAACACTGGCGCCTGGCAGCGTAATTTTCGACCCCTGCCCCTCTGCCCCGCGGCTACCCCACGACGAACGCCGCATCAGTCACACACCGAACATGGCTGAAATCTGCGACAGCATACGATAGACGAATACCCCAATAAACTCGACGGCCACGAAGAGTCCGTGACGGCATTTCATGGGCTCAATTACACTTCATCGCCATATGCTGCCTTCCCCATAGTCCCTCCCGTTGTTCTCCCTAGCTCGGATCCCTGGCGCCGACCAGAAAGTTGAGCTCTGGCGCATATTTCAGAGCACCGAGCACCAAAAGACCAGCCAAACTCGCATTTCCCTCTGCGTCACGTCTCGCCTCTGCCACCGCGTCGAGTCCCAGGGTGATTGAGACCCTCCAACTGAGCCTCTACGACGCCCCGTCCGCCGGCACTTTCACCGTCCGTCGCTCCTTTCAACCGCACAATGTCATTCGGCAGAAAAAAGCCCGGCGCCAGCTTCGGCGGCTTCGGTGCCTCTGCTACCACGCTCTCGTACCTCACCCCACCGCCTGACTTCTCCGCCATACCGCATGAAGTTGTCGTCCAGTATAAGAACCTCCTAAAGAAGGACAGCACCACAAAAGAGAAGGCCCTTCAAGATATCCTCGCCTACGTCCGGCGCCTTGGGCCCAACCCCGAGACCCTTGAGGAAGCCGTAATCGATACCTATGTTCGTTGAACCGCCCGGTTAACGCGATAACTAGTCAGCGCTCCCTAACCGCCTCCTAGATCGACCTCTACCCGAGACTATCTATCGACGATTCCCCTAGAGTACGAGAACTCTCCCACCAGCTACTCTTCCACCTGCTCAATGCGGCCAAGAAACGCATGGCGAAGAAGCTGCCCAGCTTCGTCGGCCCATGGCTTGCTGGAATCTTTGACCGCAACAAGGGTGCCTCCCGAGCGGCAACAGACGCCTTGGCTGCATTCTTGAAAACCAAAGAGAAGGAGGAGGCATTCTGGAAAGCCGTGCAGACGCAGGTCCTCGAGTTCGCGATCGAGGCCATCAGGGAAACACCCGGCACTCTCAGCGACGAACGGGTCACCACGGCGGAGGACCTGGCCGCCAAGTACCACCGCGTTGTCGGCGCCAGCCTGTCGCTGGCCCTCCACGCCTTCAAGAAGGGGGACGCAGGAGCCTTGGAGGACGGGCTGACCCGGTACCTGGAGACAGATGCTCTCTGGGACATGCCCAAGACGGATGATTCCTTTGTGCGGAAAGCCTACTACCAATTCCTCCTCGCCCTGCTCGCCGCAAAGCCAGAGCTGCTTGAGCCTCATCTCCAAAAGGTCGCGAGAGCCCTCGTTCATGACAGCATGAAGAAGAGTCAGAGCGGCTCGGCAACAGACTTGCTCAAGGCCTTGGCCGCCCTGACAAAACGTTTCCCCCAAGTATGGGGCACCAAGAAGCACCCGTTGCAAGCCCTTCAACAATTCGTGGCCCAGGGTTCTCAGGGCGGCGATGAGGAGTATTGGCTATCCTTGGAGCAACTCCTTCGCACGATTCCTGACAGAGAACCGCCGGTCAATATCGTGTCAGCCTTCCTGGCTTCGGTGCGGAAAGGGGCCGCAGACCGGCGTGAAACCACTGGTGCTCGGAACCAAGCTTTCAAGACCTATGGACAGGTTTTCGACATTTTCCTCCAGCACACGCCGCTTTCGACAAGCTTCCTCGAGGAGAACCTGGTGACATTGACGCGGCAGTATCTCCATCCCAGCTCGGGGTCGTCCACACCGGTGCCTCAGAGGCCCGAACCCCTTGCAGCTACCTGGGTTATCGTGGCTCGTCATCAAGACGACGAAACCCAAGCGGGGATCAGGGAAGAGTGGCAGAAGATGGCCGATGCGTTCACCACTCGCATGGCCAACTCGTTGCCAGAAGTCTCGGAGGGCTACCAAAAATCGCAAGCTTCTATTGCGTTCGAGGGCCAACTTTGGTTTGCCTTCACAGCAAACATTCTCGCTCAGCCGGCCGAAAGCACCGCACTTCTGTCTAATGTGGTTACCACCGCCTCGGCTCACGTCCTGCGCGGGGCCGTTGACCTTCTTGTCCGGAGGAATTTCAAGCCTTTCGGCGCAGCTTCGGTCATTCAGTCAGCCTTTCGCCACTCTCCTGGTCTTTGTGCAGATCAGAAGCTCCTGGAGTCTCTCTTCCCAGCCGATGAGGGTGAGGTTTTCGACCGGGTTGTCACCTCCCAGTCACTTCCCTACCTCGTATCTGACCTCAATACCATCACGGGTGGTGATGATGGGCGCTTCGGCGAGATCTGGTCCCCGCTCGTTGAAGCTGCACTGAAACTTCCGGATCGAGGACAAGCGATATCTGCTGTCAGGGTACTCATCGGGATACCCTCTGCTGCCCCGCACGCACACCAGAACTCTTCGTTGCAGGCTTTCCTTGTTTCCCTCTGGAAGGCGTTTGTCACCGGCGAGGCTGCCAACTCGGGCCGGGATCTCTGCGAAGCCACATTGTCATATCATATTCTCGTCAAGGAATCGTTGGCCGAGATCGCAAACGAGATTGTTGCGGGCCTGGAGGTTCCCACAACACGTGATTCCGCCTCCGCCGCTCTCGAGCTTCTGCTCGCCAAACGCCGCGAGACATTGACGGAAAACGGGGGCCTTCACGTTCGCTTGGTGACCAACCTGCTCGCGCTAACCGAGATCTCGGATGGCACGCTTTCTGCAAAGGCGAAGAAGCTCAAAACGCTCCTCGACGAGCAGCCGACCGCACAGAACCACGTGGCGGCGATCCTAGAGAACCACCTCGAGGAGGCTGGTCCTTCATCGCTGGACGTGGACACGCTGCTCCAACAAGCTCTCGATGCTCTTAAAACGGACATAGTATCGGCCGAGGACATCTTCCCCAGCTCAACGGTCTGGATGGAAGAGCTCTCGGCCTACCTCCAGCGCGTTCCCAATCCGTCTTTGTCTTTGACCAGCAGCATGGGAGGCGCATACTTCCTGGTGCAGGGAGCAGGAAACCTCAGCTCTGCGCCGCTGCGCCGCGACAGCAGCGGCCGCTCTATTCCGGCTAGGATGGCCCTCTTCACGGCGAAGCTCTTCTCCTCTGGCGTGGACACGTCGTCTCTGCCTCCCGAGTTCCTCTTGGAGCTCGTCTATCTCTTGTGCCTCACCGAGGCCGTCGTCTTGGACCAGCTCTCTGTGCCCCAAGCTGGCGGTTTGTGGAACGATGGTCCGGAAACCGAAAGTCGACTCCAAGAGTTTTGTGACCTCAGCAACTCTGTGATCCGTACCATCGTGACGGCCTGCGGAGACTGGACGAATTGGACCATGGCCGGTGACTCCCTCATTGAACGGCTCGTCAACTTCATGCTGCACGAGGCCGTTGGGCTGAAGCCGAAAGCCTTGTACGCAGCCAAGGCCCTGAGTTCGCTGCTCCAGCTGCTGGTACAAACGCACGGCGGTGCGCCGGCGAACCTGGAGGAGTGGGTCACCAAGCTGGGAATCATGAGGGTTGCGCCAAACACGACGTTCGCAACAGCTGCCTTTCTGACCGGGTTCGGCGAGGCATTGGCGTCATCCAAAACCGTCGCGACGCTATGTACCCGCCTCGTCAGCGAGCTGCCAGGCATTCGTGAGGTTTCTGACGGCAAGGCTCTCGTCACTCTGGTCATGCTCAATCTCTGTATGGATGTCTACGAGGCGAGCACAGTGCCGGTCGAGACCCGCAAGCAGGTCCTCGCCCTCCAACAGTTGACCCGATGGACGGAGAACCCAGAAAAGCTAGGCTACCAGGCCGCTTCTGAAATCTGCAAATCCATCATCCGCCTCCTCCCGGGCACCAAGGATACCTATGGACCATACTGGGAGCAGGCCATCAAGTACTGCCTCGAGCTGTGGGTCACAAGCGCTGCGGGCAGCGTTCAGGACCAGAAACTGCCGTATCTTCACGCGTCTCTGAAGCTGATGCAAGCGCTGCGTGCCGCCGAGGACCCCAACGACGATCTGGTGGAGGCCCTGGCGGAGCACAAAGGAGAGGAAACGGCGGCGCTGATCACCTTGCTCGGCGCTCCGCACGACGATACGGCAAGCATGCCCTCCCAGCAGGTCGACGCGCTTCTTGCGAGAACCGTTCGCAGGTTGCAAAATGTGCGACTAGAGGATCTCGAAGATATCTACGAGGCCGTCGCGTCGGAATCTCGGGAGATTCAAAGGGCAGCGTTTGGCCTGCTCCACAACGCCCTGCCGGCCGCGCAGGAAGATATCAATCTTGCTGTGGTCCTGGATAAGAAAGGTACGTCCCATTCACCAACACAGTGTACTTCGGTGCGCTGACCCTAGCAGCTGCCAACCTCCCGTCCGAGCTCCTTTCCCTTCTCCTCAACGCTCCCTACCCTCAAGACTACACCGATGAAGACCTGGCTTCCTTCCCGACCCCTATCCGCTCGTACCTCTTGGCCTGGCACCTCGTCTTCGACGCCTACAGCAAGGCTTCCTTTCGCGTCCGCAACGACTACACGGACAACGTCAAGAGCGGCAAGCACCTGGACCCGCTCATGGCGTTCCTCGTCGACGTTCTGGGCCACGCAGCGGCGAAACCGCTCAACCTTGATCGCGCCGGGTTTACAACCGAGCATATTCGGTCGTACAGCATTGACTTGGCCGACGCTGAGCTGCCAGAGAGGGATATGAACTGGTTGCTGATTCACCTGTTCTATCTGGTACTGAAGTACATACCCGGGTTGTTCAAGCTGTGGTACCTGGACTGCTCGTCCAACCAAACCCGCATGGCTATTCAGGCGTGGATGGAGAAGTTCTTCTCGCCGCTGATTATTGCGGATGCGCTGGATGAGGTGGTGGAGTGGTCTGCCAAGCAAGGGGAGACGGCGTCGGGTAGTGGTGGCGGCGGGGGGGCGGACGCCCAGGAGATCACCGTCAAGGTCAGCAAGAGCGCAAGAGAGGTCACGGCGGGATATCCCGTGGATGACGATGCCGCGACCATCGCGCTGCGCGTGCCAAAGTCGTACCCGCTTGACCCTGTCGATGTGGTCGGCGTGAAGAGAGTCGCCGTGAAAGAAGACATGTGGCAGGCGTGGTTGATGGGAACGAAGGCGGTTATCATGTTCGGGGTAGGCCTTTCCACCTTCTTCGCTCTCTCGCGCGCACCATGCACATTGTGCTGAACCTTGCTGACGCAACACGTTGTTCCAGAACTGCAACTTAGTGGACGGCCTGACCGCTTTCCGCCGCAACATCTCGCTCGCCCTCAAGGGCCAGGAGGAGTGCGCCATTTGTTACTCCATCATCGCCCAGGACAAGACCCTGCCCGACAAGCGCTGCGGCACCTGCAACCACTCCTTCCACCGCGTGTGCCTGTACAAGTGGTTCCAGAACAGCGGGCGGAATACCTGCCCTCTGTGCCGGAACGCCATCGACTATTTGGGGTCGGATACGAAAAGGCGGAGACCGGAGCACGAGTAGAGGGATGCGTGGTGGAGGGGATGAAGGCGGGTTCTTTTGAAACGGGTTGGCAGTTGCCGTGCTGTGAGCTTGAGGGTTGGCGGACGAGTAGTTGTGTCCTAGCTACATGCTTGGCGTCATGGAGCGTTGTTGCATCCGAGGATGTATGGATATGTCGTGATACCAGTCGCTGCGCGGCACATGAGATGGAGAAGAGAGATTCTGATAGATTCGATATCCATACAAAATACAGCATTAAAACATGCGTTCGATGATGAAGCACCTGGCCTGCTTCCGCTCGTGGTGGAAGCCGTCCCGGTAGTAATTAACCCTCGGGATGCGACGACCTGAGACGGAAGCACACGCCGGGCGAGTCAGCGAGGGGGGTGGCGGGTTTGGTGTCCCAGGGCACCCCACATGCATGAACCTGTCAAACGTTAAACCGTCCAGTGTTGCGGTTGAGCACGTGTGAGAGTTGCAAGTGTGAGGGGCTTGGGAACCTTCGAACTCGGACGTTCCCGCTCCTTGTGCTGGGCTGTCAGCAAGAAATGTGTCGTTGTGCTGAAGCACTGCCCCGCAGATCCATTGCGACGCAAGACTTCCTGTCTCCGCTACGATCATATCGGAGAGAGGTATGCGAGGGGATCAACTATGTCGACTTGCCGCCGTACGTAATCAGTTATACCTACGCTGTATGTAGGGGTCGTCGGCTTCCTCCGATGGGAAAGGTAATCTTGAGCGTTGACGAAAGCAGAAAACCTTCCCATAATCGGGCATGAGGAGATCGGCTTGTCCTCATTGCATCACTTTTCTCCCTGAGCTGACAGATTCTTCGAGGACATTGCACCTCCGGTGCTTTTCCATATCCCCCAGAGGACATGATGTCATGCCGATTGCATAACCACATTGGGACATGCTCCTCTCGGGCTTTGGTAACTACCTGAGGAACCTGAATCACCCCAAAGGCTTCGGGAGTCACATCGAGATCCCCCGGTCAAGAGATGGGCATTCACGCCCGGGATGTCCGAGTTTCTTCTTGGTCCAGATTCTTACCAATGTAGCCTGTTGTGGATCTCCCAGGGGCCTTGCTTCTCAACATTTCTGTGTCAATGTCAGAGGAGGTCAGTTCAGACGCATGGAACAGGGTCAAGATGTCTTGGCAACACCCCCTTTACCGTTTTGGGACAATCCCAAACATCGCGAGCCCCTGGCTGCTGAGAGCGATGAAACACGATGTGGTTCCGCAAACCCGGTGCTCTTCACGGCCGCAGGGTTATTGTCCAGGTGCGGACGAGGATGAGCACGGGGCGGGATCAACGGGATGCATGTCGATCAAACGACGGAGCAAGCGAGGAGGAAGATTAGGTCAGTCTGCGTGGACGGACCCTCAGCAGCGGTGATGGGGAAATCTCCCATGATGATGATCTGCCTTTTCTCCAGTCGGGATCTTCTCTTTCCTTCTCTTCCCTTTCGGCAGAGAACCTTCATTTTCTTCTCTCAGGATGTGCTGTTGAGCAGAGAGGCAGGCTGTTCGTGTGCCCCCTGGCGACGGCCATTTTTTTTCATTCTTTTCCTCTCATTCACCTTTAGCCTGTACTTTCATCCATTCTTTCTTCCTTTCTTCCTTTCCTTCTCTTCTTTTTTTCTGTTCTTAGATCGCGACAATGCTGGTCATTCGCGCTCTCTGGCTGCAGGCTGTCCTGGCGACAGCCCAGCTGGTTGATGTGGATGGGGTTTTGGGCGGAGGGAACGGCGCGATCGGCTCGGACATCATCAACAGCGAGGCTCCCGTGGAGGTCCCAGCAACGGCGACCCTGCCGGCTGGTGTGCCGGACGCTCTGCAAGTCGACAATTCACCGGCAGCGGCAGACGACGATGTTAAGAACATAGTCGTTGAGACCCCTGAACCAGAACCCATCAAGGAGGAGGCCGATTCCGTACCCTCCCCACCGGACGCGGAGAATAACAGGGAGGCGATCAACGGTGGTGTGTCCGTCCCGGCTGACAATATTAACGACAACGATGCTGCCACACCCTCCCCGACAGATTTGTTGGAGGTTGTGGAACGGGATGATAACGCGGGGGCCACCCCGGCAGACTCGCCGGCGGACGTGAAGGAGGAACCCGAAGCCACGCCTGGCTCAACGGACCCGACGAATAGCAATGACGCTGTTGAGGGCGGCGTGGCCGTCCCGGCTGCTCCCATCCCGGTCGACTTGTCGGAGGCTGTGGACAAAGACGATGCTGCCCCGCCCGCGCCTCTCGAAAATGCGGAGACGGAGGTCCCAGCCCCGATCGTTGTCCCAACGTCGTCCAGCGAGGAGCCGAAGCCAGAGACGACCCAAGTGGACGTTGTGACTGAAGCGCCCGAGCCAGCACCGACTCCTGAACCAGAGCCTACCCCTGAGCCTGAGCCGACTCCTGAGCCCGAGACGACTCCCGAGCCTGAGCCGACTCCTGAGCCTGAGCCGACTCCTGAGCCCGAGCCGACTCCTGAGCCTGAGCCGACTCCTGAGCCTGAGCCGACTTCTGAGCCCGAGTCAACCCCAGAGCCCGAGACGACTCCCGAGCCTGAGCCAACCCCAGAGCCCGAGCCGACGCCTGAACCCGAGACGACGCCTGAGCCTGAGCCGACTCCTGAGCCCGAGCCAACCCCTGAGCCCGAGCCGACGCCTGAACCCGAGCCGACTCCTGAGCCCGAGCCAACCCCTGAGCCCGAGCCGACTCCTGAGCCCGAGCCAACCCCTGAGCCCGAGCCGACTTCTGAGCCTGAGCCAACCCCAGAGCCCGAGACGACTCCCGAGCCGGAGCCGACGCCTGAACCCGCCCCTGAGCCAACTCCAGAGGAACCTCTCACGACAGAGACTCCGGCCGAGCCAACTCCTGACCCGGTTCCGGCTCCTGCGCCTACGAATGACGAGCCTGAGGCTCCTGCTCCCACCGCTGATCAGCCGACAGCAGGCGGCGAAGAGCAACAGCCTCCAGCAAATGACCAGCAGCAGCAGCGGCCGGATCCTGAGCCGGCGCCCGCCCCCGCTCCCTCTCCGGATGGCTCGAACATCGAAGAACCGGCTCCTAGGCCAACGTCCGACTCCCCCAACCCGGCTACTTCCCCTGAGGCCCCCGTCCTCGCTCCTCTCCCCATTCCTGGTCAGTCTTCGGCCGGTGGCTCTTCCAGCACCAGGCAGGCTTCCACCCCAACCTCTGCGCGCGAGCCATCCCCGACAGCGACCGGCTCCAGCGGTGGCCAGGACCAGGGCCAGAGCCACACCGTTCCCTCCTCTTCCTCCTCCCAGACTAGCCGCCCAACGACCACCTCCCTCCGCCTCCTCCAACCCACCGGCGCCCTCCGTGCGATCGACGGCACTGGGTCCACCAATCCCGACAACTCCAACCTTTCCTCCTCCTCCCCCTCCAACAACGTCGGCACCGACCCCTTCTCCCGCTTTGGCGACGACCAACCCAACGGCTCCAGCTCGACCGGCGACGTCAGCGTCAACCCAGACCTTCTCAGCAACGGCAAGATCACCGACGCCGACTCGGACGACAGTGGCTTGCCGCTCAACGTCAAGATTGGCCTCGGCATTGGACTGGGCATCGGCAGCATCGCTGCGGCTGTCATCACGGCATGGGCGCTCTGGAGGAGGCGGATGGCCAAGGGGCTGGCAGCTGCCAGGACAAACGATTTGGAGAGGGGAAACAGCGTCTCGGGCAGGTCGACGCCTGACGAGAAGGCCAAGATGGATTTTGAGAGTGAGCACGATCAGGATTTCTCGCCCTTCTTCCGTGGCAGGGGGGTGACGCGGAGCCCGAGCAACGGCAGCTCAACTGGACCGGTTGAGCCGCCGCCGGCGTACTATAGGGGGGTTGCACAGTGAAGTGATGGGATGAGGACAGCCTAGGTGGATCAAGAGCGCGGGAGGGAGGCATTCCGGGCTGGATTGTCAGGTGGAGGAATCGCATCCACGTGTTGGTGACAAGAGACGGGTTTCACGGTCAGCATATATATCAACCATGCATACAGCCAACTTTTATTTTCACCAGGGGTTAGGTCAGGAATGGACACTACGCATGGCCAGCCTTCTGCGATGTCTAGAATGTTAAACATAATTTCCAAATGACAATGATAACAAATAGTGCTACGTCTTGCACATGGTCACCTCAATTTCTTATCCTTTGTTTAATTACAGAGGGCCAAGTGAGAAGAAAATAACCAGTAGGCACAGTAATGGTCGACAAGATGGAAGACACTCGAAATGAAACCGGGCGGGAAGGCAGACGGGGACAACTCATGAAAAGGATATCCAGACCGTCGGTATTGGGACTGTGCGAGATGGAGCTCTCAAAACGTGAAGCGAGACGCAACGGGAGCACCAGCTGCTGCCATATGGTGACACCTGCCAGTCCCTGATCACAACGTGCCGATAGCTGAAGCCCCACGTGCATGTCACAAAGTCGGCTGGTGCCAAATATCCGTTTCAGCTCTCTCGGCCCACCATCCTGCATTCTCATCTTCAACCTACACAAGAGAGGATGCACACCGTTGACGGCGTGAGAGAGCGAACGAGTAGATAGTCAAGATGTCTCAACAAAGCTATCAACTTCATCTGCCACAACAACCACAGACGCAGTACGCGTCAATGCACCAGCTGCACACTCCGCAACCTCCACAACAGATGCACCTCCAACAACAGCAACAGCAACCACAACAGCAACAGCAGCAGCAACATCATCAACCTTTACAGCAACCACAACCACAACCACAACAACCACAACAACCACAACAGCAGCAGCAGCAGCAGCAGCAGCAGCAACCGCAACAGCCGCAACAGCCGCAACCGCAACAACAGCAGCGGACACCCGCAACACAGAACGCGCGGCGCCAGCAAACTCAACAACAGAGGCAGCGGCAGCAGCAGCAACAGCAGCAACAGCAGCAAGCTCCTCAATACACCCAGTTGTCGATGGCGCCTATTGCTCCGTCGCAGGCATCTCAGCAGCAGCCGTCATACCAGCCACACCAACAACAGCCTCACCAACCCCAAGGGCCCCAAGGGCCCCAAGGGCAGCAGAGCCAACAACTGCCGCCCCAGCCTGCCCCGGCACCTCCGACCCCCCAGCAGGGTCACCAAGGGCAGCCAGGCCTGGGCTACCAGCCGGCCCAACCCGCTCCCCAGCAGACTCCGCAGCCCCAAACCCACCAGGGCCAGATGGCTCTCCTTCCCCCTCCTCAAGACCGGCTCTACAACACGTGGGACGACCTCCGCGAGGACGTCAAAGCCTTCGCCAAGTCCCAGGGTTACGCCATTGTCATCATCTCCTCCCTGAACCGTGACGCCGACGGGCAGTACCGGCGTTACAACCTTGGCTGTGCCAAGGGCGGCAAGCACTACACGTCGACCAGCAAGGGCATCCGCAACACCAAGTCCACCAAGACGGGCTGCCCGATGCGCATGAAGGCCATCCGGGAAAAGGCCTGGCCGTACAATGACAAGTGGCACGTCATTGTCCAATGCGCCGAGCACAACCACGAGCCCTTCATGGGCGGGCCCAACGCCGACGCGCCCGCGCAGTTCCGCAAGATCGAGGCCGACGGCATGCGGTGGCTCATGATCATGCACCGCGAGGCCCAGCTTAACCTGCGCCAGCTGACCATCGGGATCCGCATCTCGTTTGGGGACAAGTACCAGTACGTCAAGAAGACGGACGTGCGCAACATGCTCGCCAAGATCAAGCGCGAGGAGGAGAGGAAGGCGGCCGCCGCCGCCGCCGCGCAGGGGCTGCCGAGCAACGTGCCGTACACCATCATCCCGGCGTCGCACCTGCCTCCGCCGCCGCCGCCGCCTGCTCAGCCGATCGAGAGGCTGCCGCCGCTGCCGCCGGATATGCAGGTGCCCGATCCGGATATGGAGTCGGATGATGATGGGGACGAGCTGTGAAGAAGGGGAATGGCTTGGCCGGGCGGATGGTTATGCTGCGCGGATGTCGGTCTGGGGGGTGTTGAGTTTCATGTCGTCTATCCGTAAATTGCGAGAGCGACGACCGAACTTTGAGAAGAGGGAGGTCGGCTCGGCATATTCCTGTGTGTTCTCTCTGTGTTCTGTAAGAACGTAATAGTCTAATCCCAAGCCCAGGCCCCCCATGGCCTGGCTGCGAGATGACTAGTCGGACTGTGTGAGTGCAAAGTTCTTCCGTAGATACACCGTGTCGAGGTCAAGCGCAGGCGTAATTAGACAGACTGTGTCCACCCAAGGCTCATAAATGGACTATGCCCAAACAAGAGTTCTACAACGTCGAGCAAAGTCTCCAAGCGAGTGGCAATATCACGTATCATCAACAACCACCCTTGGTGACGTTCCACCGAGGCTTCACTTTTCGAGAAAGCCGCATCAGGTCAACAGGCGCGTTGCGATAACAGATCCTACTGAAAGTTAGAAATGAATGTAATCAAACAAGAATGCCATGCTGAGAGCGCCAAGCAGGATCCGGGGAACAACCAAATGAAAGCGGCAGAGAACAGAAAACATAGCCAGACCACCCGAGTTGTCCAAGATAGCGAACCCCGTATGAGAAAACGCTCCAACGCACACGAAACAACGGTTGCATCGCCGAGACAGCGCACAGCACAGGGCTGAGCTTACCCCAGAGCGACGGACACCATGCGTCTTTTGCGAGGTAATAACGAAAGACCCCTTCCACCCACACCACACACCATGGTCCAAGCCATTATTGGGTAGCGTTTGTCCGACCCGCCCTCATTCATTCCTCCATGCCCCAGCCACAAGCCCATCCACACACCGGTACGGTCGAGGCCGTGACGCCGAGGCCGAGAAAGACACCCATCCCCACCTCGCCCGCCTTGATGCCCCGATGCTTGATCCAAGGCATACACTATATGCAGGCCCTCTTGAAGCGATCTATTCATTGGTTCAGAGCAAAAGTCCTGGCTCCCCAATCATGCCCCATGGAAAGGGCATGCGGTTCTCTGGAAGCACCGCCCTCCGCTATCCGCGGGACCGGCGGCGCCTACCAGAGCCCGGGGGCGAGGCGGGTATCCCGTCCCCCCCCGCAGCATGGCTTTCCGGCATCTTGGGGCAGGTCCACTTGTGGCGGCTGTTGAAGTTGTCTTTGCGCATCCTCTCGGAACAGCCCGGGCAGCGGACCTCTTCGTCCCAGACGGACCGGTTATTGCGCACCTCTGGGAGGTCGCCGTGACATTTGCGCAGGTGGCGGTTCACTTCCTTTTTCGTGGCGCCCTTGTACTCGGGGCAGTGAGGGCAGGGCAAGGAGGGTATGTGGTATTTCTTGTGTTTCCTGAAAGTTGCAAAACCGGTCAGTGGAGTTGGTGATCAGCCAGCGAGCGTGGGGGTGGAGGATATGCACAACAAGTCCGGCTCGTTGAGTCGACGGGGGTAGGTTTGCAGGGAGGGTTCGGGGGATGGCGTGGAAGAGGGCATGAAAAACGAGGAGGAGACGGGAGCCGGGGGGGGGGGGGGGTGGGAAGGGGTGTGACATACCGAAGCTTGGACGGAATTCTAAACGTCTTGTTCTCACAGCCAGGGAAATTGCATTTCAACCCTCCAGGCTGGCCGGTGTGTGATGTTGAGCGGTCGCTATCCTGGCCGGAACGGGGGGTGTCTGGAACGCCGTGCTCTTCTGGTGACATCGAAAGAGCATTGTGCGAAGTGACCAGCTCGGGAGCCGGTGATTGATTAACAAAGCTTGTAAGGAAGGATGTGGCCGTACTGTCGGTGCCACTATCGAGTGGTACGGTGGTGCCAACGCCACCATGGTCTCCCGGTCCCCGCGCGGGCTCGGGAGGAAAGAAAGCGGATCCCGTAACATCAAAAGAACCTTCCGAGACATCCTCCACAACCTCTCCCACCGCATTGCTTCCCATGTCAGATGAAGCCTAATGTTCATACCGTGGCACGCTCGAAGAGAGTGCCACTGCGGACATGGGGGCATCAGGGAAGAAGGAGGTGGGAGAGAGGATGTCTACCGCGGGCTCTCCAAATGAAACGGTAGCTCCCCCGTTCCAGGGATTGGCATCTCCCAGGTTGGGGGTGTCCAATGCTGCTGAAAACATTCCGTAGGGGTCAGGGTTTCCCAGCGAAACGCCCAGCCCGAGGGCGTTCCGCTCCGCAGAGCTCGGCCCAAAGGCGGCCAGATCTCTGGGATTTACGGTGCCGTCGTGAACGGCCAGGTTAGGGGGCATCTGGACGGGCGGCGAACCCGGCGTAAACGAAGCCGGTGCGACGGCCGCGTGGTTAAGCCCCATCATGCCAAACAAACCCTGGTGGCTGGTATCATCCCCGAAGAAGATGGGGTCATCCTCTCCGGAGACCTCAGATGTGGCATCTGGCCCCGAGGACCAGTCGCCATCTCGCACATCAACGCTTTGGGCGAGCTGCGCGTCAGCTCCCCCGTCGGGAAGAACTCATTGGCGGCAACTTACTCGTAAAACATCATTGTGCCCGAAGCCCAGCATGCGCCAGAGATCATCCGTCAGCTCGGCAAAGCCGCGAGGTTTCTGGCAAGTCAGGGATGATGGGGGCTGGGCTGGCAGCGAGCCCCGTCGAGAGGTAAGAGACTGTGGAATCCCCACCCCCGGCGTCAAGTGTGGAGATACGGAATCACCAGCCGTGCCCGTGTGACAGTAGGAGGCGATCGTTTGGGGGGGGGTGGGAGCCTAGATTGATGCCTTCAAAGGATGTCTCTGGCGGGTCATCAAGACCGTCTCGGGCGGAGAAGAGAGGACAGGGAACCAGAGAATGTGGGCGCCGCGCCGGGGCAGGGAGCCGTAAAAGTGGCTCAAATACCCCTCCCACCGTTTCCGCAACGCCAAATCTCGGCGTTTCTGGGAGATCAACGGAGGCAGGCATGTACAGAGCCGGTTGGGCCGGTGGTCAGGCTGTCTGGCTGCGCGTCGCCGACCCGGACGCAGTAGTTAGTTACATGGCCGCTCTCTGGCAGACAGCGGATGGAGGATGCCAAGCGAAGCGTTGAGGTCGGGGGCTGAGGCCCCTGCAAGAGGGGACGCAGTGAGGCCTGCCACCTAGTTATTAAACGAACAACGTTACGCAGTACACCTACTGTGTACAGGACGCGTTCTCCACTTTTGTTGTGAGGCCCGCCACGGGGCCATGCAGGCACTCTAGCGTGTACACTTATAAGTCCACCTGTCCGAAAAGGCTGTGATTGGCGACAACAGGAGCAAGGCTGCGAACCGTCCCCAGCAAGTAAAAGAGAAAGACAGAACCTCACGTCCAGGGCCTCGTCATTCTTCTTCTCTCGTCCGTACTTTTCTCATCTCGGCTATTCGTCGACTTGGAAGCCGCCATCCACAGAGACAGAGGCTTACAAGTGTGCCTCGCCGTCGGTTGGCTCGTTGGTTCATGTATCTACCTTCCATCTGGTTCTCTCTGCCTTTTACCTCTCCAACAGCCAACAGCGTTTCTGCTGCTGCACGGTGTCCTGGCGGTCGAGTCGCGGCCAAGGCCGTATCGTCAAACGGAGGATCGGTTCAATGCGTCACCTGCGCTCGGAAATGCGAGATCGAAGCGGAGGGACATGGTGGCCACGCCGGGACGCAGGGTCCTGTGGATAGGATGCGATGCCCTCGGCGGCATGATGTTGAGGTGATGAAGATGAGATGGATTCCAAAGCAACGAGAGCAACATAACTTGCCAATCTGGAAGGGGAGAAGAGGGGGGGGGGGGGGGGGAGGAGGGGGCAGATTCGGCGACAAGTACCAGGATGTGCCAAGGAGGGTGAGGCCCTCGACCTTGGCGGCGCCATTGGCTCCGTTGGGTCTGCGCTCCGCCATCCCATCTCGCCTTGCATGCGGCCGCTTGCCCGGCGGCCGGCCGGGGGCGGGGCGACTTGGCTGTGCCCACCAACCGCATGGGAACCTAAAAGGCCCGCAAGCCCAACGACGGCGGCGGCATCGACGGCGGCATCGACATCGGCATCGACCACGGCGACCGGCAATGGCAGACCAGACCAGGGAGAAAGAAGACGCCACGGGTCTGAAATACAGCGTCCGAAAGCGCTTCTATGACCTTGCCCTTCTCTTGGACGGCCTCCGCTATGTCTACCGCAAAGACAATCGCCTCTCAGAACCCGACCTGGAGAGCGCGGTATTCAGGTCCAACCGGGAGACCTATTTCTGCTTTCTCAACAAGCTCAGCCAGGTCTGCGATTGCCGGCCAAAGCAGCCCCTGGGCCCTACCGTGAGCGCCGTCACGGTCCTCGACTCGGGCACCATCAGGTACTGCGTGGCTTCGAATCAGCGCACCGCGGCCGAGCTCCAAACCGTCAAGAGGTACCTGACCGACATCCTCTCCATTCTCGGTCGCGCGAGGGACAAGGCAGTCACCGACCGCATTGCCCGCGCGCCCATCGCATCGGACATCCTGCGCCGGGTTTTGGCCTTTAACCGGCCCCGGATCGAGGATTACCTCGAGTCGCTGCTGAAAAACAACCGGCTTCACTTCTGCATCGGCTATGCTGCATCGACGGATGGGAGCAGCCAAGGTGACATTTCCCAAGGCTGGACCGCAGCTTCTACCCCCTTGCACGCTGACGGGGTCCGCCGTGCTTTGTAGGTACTGCTGCCGCCGCAGCGCTCAGGGAACTGTATCCGCTCGTCGACGCCGCCCGGCGCGCTTCGCCACTGGACCACGAGCAGTGTAAGGGGAGCCTTTTGAGGCGAAACAAGGGTCTCCAGGTGGCTAACAGGCCCAGTTGCCCGCCATGCCGAGTCGTTGCTTCAGGCCATCGACACGCATTATGCATCCGCGCTCGATGAGTACATGAAACAGTTCACCGACCCGGAAAGCCCGTGGCGGGAAGTGCGCCACGCGATCGGCCGCCTGCTCTCGTATTTCATCGCGGTCCGCGTTCTGTTCACGGCGCGCAAGCTCTGGCCGGCCCTGTTTGTCGACTTTGACGTGGAGACGGTAGCCTCGAGCGTGCCCCTCGAGTCGCCGCCTCCCTCGCACAAGAAGGCCAAGGATATGCTCACGCTGCCCGTCGGCATGGCGGATAAAAGGGCGCTCCTGAACCACATCGAAGGCCTGCAGGAACTCGGCCTCGACAATCATATCCGGCAGCAGGCGCACCGCACCCGCTTCCGCCCCATCGTGCACGCCGAGGTGCTGCTGCTGGATTGGGTGCTTCGGTCGCGCGCCGCTGCCGACCGCAACGGCGATGGGCCGCTGCGCTTCTGGGGGGAGGCCGAATTCGGCCCCTACATTGGCTCCAGCAAGCCCACGTGCCTCCTGTGCCACGCCTATTTCAACGCCCATCCGGCGAGGGTCAAGTGTCGTGATACACACGGCAACCTGTACTACAACTGGCGGGTCCCCGACCCCCAGACGGGAGAAGGCGAAGGCGCTGTCCGGATCCGCAAGAACATCTTCAACAGCATGACGACGGAATTGCGCATGGAGGTGGTCAAAGCCATCGTGGATCGCTCTTCCACGCGCAGCCGCCACGACTCGCGCGACACGCCGTCCAACCCTCTGGGTAGCACCGCCTTGACCGAAAGCGTGATCGGGGACAGAGCATCGGCGCTGGCTGCGCAGGCGGCAGGAGGGCCCCGGGCCGGAAACTGGGCAGCGAACCAGGACGTAATCGGTCCCGGGAGACAGCCGGCACGAGCCGACCTGGATTCGGCGTCAACGAGAGCCCTCAGTGGTGGCACCGGTAGTGATATGGGCGACGATGGTGATAATCATGATGATGACGATGATGACGACGATGATGATGACGACGATGACGACGGCGGCGCAAGACTTTGATTGTGTCATCTCCGTATGATCTATCCCCTACATCATTGCATCGGCTTCTTGTTCTTGTTTTTGTTCTTCTCCTTCTCCTTCTCCTTCTTCTTCTTTTTCTTTTTCTTTTTCTTTTTCTTGGTGTTGCTCGCGTCTTCTTCTTGGACCGTGCAATGACAGAGTGGAACGGAGAGTTGATTGAATATCTGCGGCGCCAAAGCCACCATGCCGTGACGAAACAGACCACCATGGTCATGGACGAGAGAGATCTATTTTCTGGAACACCGCATACCCAAGGATAAGGGCCTCCCTGCTGCTTCCTTCCATTCCCGAAACCGCTCATCCGCCCACTCAAGCCCCCTGAACAATCGACTTCCCATGCCTCGCCGAATCCACAACCTGCCTCAGCCACCACACATGTATCCTCACGTCGCCCGTCAATTCCGGATGGAAGCTGGTTCCAAACACATTGCCCTGCCTCACCGCCACGATATCCCCTTTGCCCTCCGCCTCGGCGTCCCCCTTCCGATACACCCCCAGCACCTCGACCGGCGGCTTCCCGCCGCCGGCGCCCTCCTCCTCCGCCATGATCTCCTCGACGACAGGCGCGCGGATAAAGACGGCCCGGAACGGCGCCGCCGGCTTGCCCTTCTCCTCCTTTTCCTCCTCGGAAAGGAATCCCAGCTCGAGGGGCGCCACGAAGCTCTGCAGCTGCGTGCCGAAGCGGTTGCGCAGCACGCGCACGTCCAGCCCGCCGACGAGCTCCTGACCGCCCTGCTTGACGGCCGAGGCCTGCTCGGCGAGCATGACCAGGCCGGCGCAGGTGCCCCAGACGGGTTTCCTTTGGACTCTGTTGTAGGAAAGAAGGGGAAAGGGACTCGTGTTAGCCTTGTTTTTTTTTTTCTCTCTTATTCGTCTGGATTCTAGCATGCACAGCATGCATGTCCTCGAAACCTCGGAGATGACGAGGGCAGAGGGAGGGCCGTTGAGGAGAAAAAGAACGAGGGGAGCTCCCGCGGGCGGGGGGGGGCGCAGGCAAGGAACATACTTGACAAACTCCCTCAGGGGGTCAAGCAACCCCAGCCGGCGGGCGACGATGGCCATGGTGGTGGACTCGCCGCCGGGGATGATGAGGGCGTCGCAGCGGGCGAGCTGATCCGGCGTGCGGACCTCGGTGAGGGCGAACTCGATGGCGGGGCTCACCTGCGCGGTCGCCCGGCGAAGCAGGTTGAGGTGCTCGACGACGCCGCCCTGGAGGGCGAGGACGCCGATGGTGATGGTTTGGCTTACCGTCATTTTTTGAAGGGGCAAGGGGGGGAGGGGGGGGTTGCTTGTCCCTATGGGTTCCTCCTCCTGGAATTCTTTTGGGCGAGGGGTGTGTGTGAGACGAATTTGGAGTGCAGGTATGCTTGATGCACCCACGGTTGGATGGATATCTCTATCCGGGTCCCGGCGTAATGCTGTGTGATCGTATGGAAGATATCTGATCCTCTCCTTTGTTGATAAAAAGAGGCTCAAAACGGCAGTTGGACAGCCCACTCCCGAGTTGACAGACGTCCCAGCTTGATGATTGATGATTGCGAGCCGGAGGTTCCCTACGGATCGCCACTGTCTGGGGCCAAAATGGAGCAGCGACCTGCTAAGCACAGCAGGCAATGCTATATTATACTTCGTATCCACTTCCCGCCGGACCTGAACCTCCTGGGACCTGGGATACGCTGGGAAACCCGGATTGAGTCGGCAGCGCCGGGAATTCCGAGGATTCCAAATGCTGGGTAGGTAGGGAAGAGGGAGCGAGCATCCAGCGACAGCCAACGACGGGATGAGCCGGTGTGTGCGCCGGTTAGCTACGGCAAAATGCCTCGCCTCGTGCCCTTTGCCTTTTCAACCACATCGGCCCTCCCTCGCACGGGTGGCCATCTCAGTAGCGTAAGAAAAAAAATATCATCCTGCCCCTCCCTCCGGAATTGGCACTGTGCGTGCGAGACGGGGAGGTTACAACGGCATGGAATTAAAGTTAGAACGGCCTACACGTGCTCCACTCGTTACGATATCTTCAGCAAGGATGACCGTGGGGTCACCGAGGGTGAAGCCAACAACGGCCGAGAATCGTGCGACGAGGCGTTGCTGGCCGGTCACCGGCAGGGCGTAGCCATGATGCTACATGCCGCATTGGGGGCGCGTCCCGTGGGAGCTGAGGATGGGTTTTCGTGTCCAACCAAGCCGGCCGCGTGTGTTGTTTCGCTCACAATGGAATGCTCTTCCCCTGATAAATATTCTTCCAACTCGACTCTGGAGCAGGCCCGCGGGTTTCCTGGCCCCATGGCGCAATCCACCTGCCCCGCCATCCAGTTGCCGGGGGTCCGGTTCGGAGGCGGGGCACATGGCGGGTAGCTTCTGACGCCCCGACCTTACCGTGTGCGCCGCACTGTGGTGTTTTTTTGGAGGGGCAGCCCGAGGGGTTCTCTTGCTCTTCTTTTCCTCCTTGGGTTGCACATCCGTCAGGGAAAACCTCCAAGGGCGTGGTGACATTCCATCTTCCCATCTTCCGTCTGGTCCCTGGCCTGTCCCGTCCAGAACATATATTATTGCCGTTGGATACCTCGGGTGAGTCTCACCAGCGAGGGAGGAAGCAACCCCGAACCACCCCGCAGCCCACCGTCTAGGTCCTCTCCTGCATCTCGCCACAAATCCCTCGGCCTCGTTCACGCCAAACGCCAACAAGAAACCCTTCCAGCTTTCGCAATGGCCACCAACCTCCACCCCGACGTCAACGGCAACGCCAGCGATGACTTCACCGTCAAGGCCGGCCTGGCCCAGATGCTCAAGGGCGGCGTCATCATGGACGTGACGACCCCGCAGGAGGCCCGCATCGCCGAGGAGGCCGGCGCCGTGGCCGTCATGGCCCTGGAGCGCATCCCCTCCGACATCCGCAAGATGGGCGGCGTGGCGCGCATGTCCAACCCCGAAATGATCCGCGAGATCCAGGCCGCCGTCACCATCCCCGTCATGGCCAAGGCCCGCATCGGCCACATCACCGAGTGCCAGATCCTCGAGGCCCTCAACGTCGACTACATTGACGAGTCCGAGGTCCTGACCCCCGCCGACGACCAGTTCCACGTCCAAAAGACCGACTTCAAGATCCCCTTCGTCTGCGGCTGCCGCAACCTCGGCGAGGCCCTGCGCCGCATCAAGGAGGGTGCCGCCATGATCCGCACCAAGGGCGAGGCCGGCACCGGCGACATCGTCGAGGCCGTCAAGCACATCCGCACCGTCAACGCCGACATCGCCCGTGCCAAGGCCGCCCTCGCCGCGGGCGGCGACCTGGCCATCGCCCAGCTCGCCCGCCAGCTCGAGGTGGACGTCGCCCTGCTGAAGCAGACGGCCGAGCTCGGCCGCCTGCCCGTCGTCAACTTCGCCGCCGGCGGCGTCGCGACCCCGGCCGATGCCGCCCTCATGATGCACCTCGGCTGCGACGGCGTCTTCGTCGGCAGCGGCATCTTCAAGGACGCCGAGTCGCCCGAGCATGCCCTCAAGCGTGCCCGCGCCATCGTCAAGGCCGTCGCCAACTGGACCGACAAGAACGCCCTCATCGAGGCCAGCATCGAGCACGGCGTGGCGATGAAGGGCATCAGCAATGCGGGGCTCAAGCCGGAGGAGAAGATGGCCGGCCGGGGCTGGTAAGGAGAACGTGGAGGCCGTGGGATTGGTGCTCTCGATCCGCGGATAAATGCCCCTGCTCTGGGTTGGCTTGGGTTGCATAGGGTCTCTGCTCTGTATCTTTGCCGCTCCCTTGCGAGACAGTTGCCGGAGGAGTGCCGACCTGAATCATATATGGGTGGATGTTTGAACATTACGCTGATTTCTCAACGCATGTCGGCAGGGGATGGGGGCGGCGATCTTGTCTTTTGGTTTCTTCTTGTTCATCAGCGGAGGTATTAAAAAATACAAAAGGGATAAGGGTTTTCTCATGTTTTTCTGGTACCCTGGGGTTTGGTTGTTTAGTGCCTGGGAACTGAGGCTCTGTCTCGTGTGACAATATAGGGTAGTTGATGGGAGATAGTGTAACGGTAGACTACCTGAACCTGTCTTGGTCTTCGCACTCCTCGGCGTCCGGCTCGGCAAAACGTTGAAGTTCGACGTCACGGTTCACAACGAGAGTCAGCATATTGCCCTTCTTCCTGTGGCTTCGGTGCTCACTCGTTCCACCGCAATGACCACATCCAAGAAGACAACAAGGCTTGTGGAATACGGGCTGCACATACCAACTGCCCCGTGAGAGCACCAACTGTCCGAAGCCTCTCTCGTATGGGCCTCCTGCTGACCATGAGATGAAGAGGTAACAAGTGGTATTCCCGTTGACGGACAGCCAAAACAAGATGCCGAAACCCTGGGATAATAGTGCACATCCGTCCGCCGTGTCCTCTATGGTGTCGTCCACTCAGGATCCCTCACACCTTGTGACCTGAACAGTCTGTCCCACCCTCCCGCCGGCAAGGCGCTCGGAGCGTCCTCATCTCGCCCTTGCCAGGTTATTTCGGCGAGATGACGGGACAAGACTCGCACGGTTGACCAAGGTTCGGGCAGCGAGAGCATCAAGGGGTATTGTTGCATATTAGCGATCCGCGTGGCGATCCCGGTTGCCGTTGACATGAGCCAGGGGTCAGCGTCATGCTTCTCAACAGGCCCTGCTGGATCGCACCGCTGCAGGGACATGAGAGATCTCGTGGATCTTGGGTCGAGCGAGCCGATCCTTATGACAGTACCGGTCCTCTGTCATCATGTTGCAGGGGATCCATCCATGCAAGAGTGCACACCATCCATCAGGATGGTCGGCCTGATTGATCCAACGTCATGAGATTTGCGATCTGTCGATACCAATCCATCCCGAGGATATCGCAAAAGACACTACATACCAGAGGTTCAAGAAAGCAAGAAACCATGATGCCCAACGCCTGAGTCCCATCCGTGCCCTTCCCACCCGTTCCCTAGCAGAATCCATGCCACCCGGGAACTAATGGCCCATGAATGTTGCCCACCCAAACACCCATTTATCAAACATATCAACCCAACAACTCCAGAAGCCCCGAAGGTATTGGACCTTTTGACCAAATCCGCCCACACAGCCCTTTTTGTATCACCGCCAGGAACCGCGGCCTTCGTCCAAAGGCGATTGCCTCATCCAATGGACCGCGCCGTGGCTACCCTCCCAAGATCTGGGTCCGTCCGCTCAGACGCACCATCTCCCAGAGCAGGCGATGGAGGTGCCATGTCGCCGCTGGCATTGTTGCCTTCGGTCGATGGCATCCGGACCGGGCCAATCCTCCTCTTGTCATTCGTTCCGTCGTCATAACCACCGACTCCCAGGCTCCTCCTATTCCTGCCATCGTTCCCCGCGAGAGAAGGGTGCGAGCGTTGGTCCCTAGCACCGAGGCCGAAAACCAACTTGTTGTACCCCTTCGCGCGGCCGTTCCCGTCCGCGTCCTTTTCGGACAACCCGCTCTCCGCGGTCCCGTACATAACCGCCTCCACCCCCGGGTGATGCTCATGCTGCCCATCCGCGACCTGCAACGGCCTCGTCGGCCTCGACCCAATCGTAAGCGGCGGGTCGCTGCCGCCAAGACCGCTCCCATCGTCTTTGAAAGAGTCTCCTCCGGCTCCTGCCGGTCCGTTCCCATTCGACCCGCGGCGGACGCCAAGCAAGCCGGGGAAGAACTTCGCAGCGAGAGGTTTCAACGTCATGGCGCATGCGACAACGATGGCGGTGTGGGATTCGATAATGGTCCAGTAGGTCAGCTTTGCTGGCGAGTAGGTGAAATCCGGGTCGACGGATTCCGTGACGCTGATGAGGATCGAGAGGCGGATGAGGGAGACGAGGCACACGCTGAGAAGGAGGGGGTGCAAGGTAAGTCAGTTATCCGGACGCTGCTCGCTGGATCGTGCGGACGGGGCAAAGGAGGGCGAGGCTGCCTACAAAAAACCGATGGCAAACACGCCAACCAGGATGACCTTTTGCCGCAATGGCAGTTTTAACGGGGCGAGGAACGGGATCGGCAGCAAGAAGATGAGGAAGTCGGTCACGATGGCGAGCCTGGTGAGCAAGGAGAAACACAACGTCAGCCTTTCCCACCGCTCCAGCAGGTTCGGGAAGAAGGGGCTTCCGGTCACTTACGCCGTGTTGACCCACCAAATCTCCGGGCTCTGGCGGAACCGTGGCACGACGGCAGGGTCCCAGGTCGCCTTTAGAGGGATCGTGAACGTCGCGGTGCTGACGAGAGCAGTGAGGTTCGAGCCGACGACGAGGACGAGGACGACCCAGGCGGCGCGTTGAGCCCACTCAAAGGTAAAGATGGTGAGGTACAGCAGACATATGGAAACCTTTGTGAGCGAGAGGGTGAGAACGTAGAATAAGAGGGTGAACCACCAGGCCTGGCAGAGAGCTGATTAGCCGGGCTGCTGCTTGCCGCGCCTCTGGGAGGAGGCATGAGCTGCAGACGAGCAAGGTAGTCCTCTCACCATGTTAATGGCCACAAAGCTGCTTGGGTCAACATCCCAAACGTGCCGGCCCAGGCCATGGCTGATCTGTACCGCAAGAGCGACGCAGTAGCCCCCGGCCGCCAACAGAGACAAGAGGATAGTCCAATCTGACAGCCCCAATTTGTGGACGATCCGCATGCGGGTGTAAAAGCGCAGCACCACAAACACGAGGGCGATGGTCCAGGTGATGGCGGCGGCGGCAAGCATGTTTGGGCCGAGAGTGTCGTGATCAAGATCGGCCGTTGAAGGAGGAGGGCCGTCGGGCGCGCCAAGCGCGCCGGGCAGACTGGGCGCCGGCCCGGCCTGGGGCCCGGGTCCTCCCTCGGGGGTCTCGGAGGCCATGAAGAGAACGGCTAACGGCGCATTGGCTTCTTTGTTCTGTCAGGTAGTGAGGCGGTTCGGGCGAGGCGAATGTGCCATGGTGATCGTGGGTCTTGGTGGTGGGGGCGGGCTTGGGCAATGATCTCAAGTAGACCTCAAGTAGACACGGTCAGACCTCGACGAAAAGGACGCCGCGCCGATGAGATGGAGTCAAACAGCAATAACTAGTTAGTTATCGTTCAAGAATCTATCAAAGGTCAGGGACCACGAAACGGGGTGGGCAGCCATCTTTGAAGGAAGCCATGAAACTCGGCTCCCGGCTGCGCCGCATGCTTGATATGCGCTGAATCGGGAGCCCACGCGGGAGAGGACCCTGCTATCATCAACCTCCTACTATACTCCCCCGGCCAAGTAAAGTGAGGCCTGGACTCGCATCCGGCAGAGAGGCACAATGTCCCGCCGCGACCCGGTCCCCTGGAAAGCACCATCTTGGTTTGGTGGGAGAGCTAGTCGCCAAACAGACGGGGCGGCCCCACAGTGGGATGTCCAGTGAGAATCACCATTGACGTCTGGCGGTGCAGGCCTGGGCCCTTTCAGACTCACACCGCAACGCTAGCGTCGCTATGCCTGTGTACGCAGTACTGGGGCGGCCGAGCCCCTATTCGCCCGAGTCGCTGCATCTGTCTTGCTGCTCCTTCTGCTCTTGTTGAGCCTCTCATCGGCCAAAGGAGAGAGAGGTGTCAACATTCCCGTGGCTCTTTTCCGGATGATGGCAGGCATGAGAGATGACACGGGCCGGCCTTCATGTGTGCGCGCATCAAATTGTAGCCAAGAGGTAGCATTGAAATTACTAGTGCGTCTCGTCCCTCTCCTGGGGGGTCCCCTCGGCCGACCTCGCCCACCCCTCTGGTGGCTGCTCCTCCAGCCTTAGCGCAGCGCACGTCCACCCAGGTCGACCGATGCGGCCGCGGGGAACCTAGCCCAACATGGTATCAGAGCCGACCGTGAGCCAGGCTCTTTGTTGTGATACTTTTTTTTTCTTTCGTTGCTGTGCACTTGATCACCCACATTCAACGGTAAGAGCATGGTGTTGCAGCCGAAGAACACAACACGCAAGACCGGAGAGCAAAGCAACGGAGGTATCAACGGCTTCACAGATCGCCGTATCAGAATGGCTGGTTGGACGGGGGCAGCCGTGACCGCTTTACCGTACAACCAGTGCTATTGGTTACATCGGATCGTCCCTTGGGTTGTTTGTCGATCGCAGGGCTCAGCCCTGCAGGCAAAAGGACCATCTGGCCATGGTCATGGGCGACGATGACGATGGTGGAACGAGGTGCACGAGGGTTAAAGGCTCATGCGGGGGACATGCGAGTTCGGTAGTTGGTGTGCATACTGCGTATGCACTGCGTACGCAGTACACAGTACATACAGGCCGAAGAGAAACCGTCGTCCGTTACTTTCCTCTGCTTGCTGCATGCTTCACAACTTCGCTTCTCTCCCTCGTCTTCGTCTTCGACGCCACATCCCGCACACCAACCACACAATCCCGGCGGCGCATCCCGCTTAACCCCGGTCCCTGCATTTCCGGTTAGCAAGGCCCACGGCCATGGACAGCTCGCGCGGCGGCAACTCGGGAACCCGAGGCCCTCCCTGCACTCCACATCGAAGAAGCTCCAGCCGCTCCAATGATGGCCAATGTGTCTCTCTACATACGCAGTATAGTACATAGCTCCGAAGCTGAGGCATCCACGCATCGCCGCACGGCCGGTGAGGCTGCGGTAGCAATGTATCACTTGATGAATCTGGCAAGCATTGCAAAATGCTGCGCGATGCATCAACGAACTACCGGGAAACTCGTATCGAGGCCAGAGAATTGCATACTGACCATCTACTTCAGCTCTGTCAGTAGGGGACAACCTGCCTAAGAGGGCCGGGATGGATAGTTGCTCATTCCCCATTCCATGATCTAGCGTTACGCTGTTTGGTGTGGAATTGCCTAGTGTCGAGTCCGGGGTTGCATCATATGAGCATCAAATCAAAGGGCTGCCGAATGTCAAGGTCCGATGGTGTAGTTGGTTATCACGTCAGTCTAACACACTGAAGGTCTCCAGTTCGAACCTGGATCGGATCAAGACGCTTTCACTTTTGCCTCGAGATTATTTTTTCTTTTGGGGGGGGGGGGGGGGTCTCTAAAAACAGGCATTCAAACTGAGACATTTCAACCTCAGTGTGACAAACGTACCTCCGGTGCCACCTGCAATGCGAAATTCTGGATCAAATCAACGAAGACAATTCTGCTGCATCTCTGCTTGCGCTCGCGTACTGTGTACTGCGTACTAGTTACGTACTACTCGTAGGGCGACCACGCTTCTCCAAGTGCCCCACTAAAATTTGGAACGTCGCGGGGCATCTGAAAGCTTTCAGATCCACGCTCTGGCTTTGAACCTCGACACTTGGACTGACCTAGCTCAACTCCTTTTGACATCGGCTCCCTTGACCACCACGATTTTCTTCTTCTCTGGTGATTGTTTGATTGGGCTGTAACCATCAAGCCTTGACAACAGGATATCCTGCGATCGGCGCAGCCAAAAACATGTCCCACACCAACCCGCCCTCCGGGGCACCCGCCTCTGCCAACGACGACGATGATCCCATCGTCGCCTCCTACTCCGTTTTCCTGAAGCCACCCCTCCCGGAGCACCGAAAGCTCGTCGTCTTTCAATTCGTCACCAAGACCGCCCAGGACCCAACCCAGCTCCGCGTCCCCCGCATCACCGAGTTGCGCGTCAAGCCCAGCTCAGGCATGTACGAAGTCGACGTGCCGATCGACACGTCCGAAGCCTACGATCGCGCCAAGGGCCTCGCCTGGGGCACGGCCTTGCACAAGTCCATGGAGACCAAGAAAGACGGCAGCCTGGGTCTGGCAGGCGGGTTCAACATTGTCGCGACCCCAGGAGGGGCCGGAGGCGGAGGCGGGAGAGGGCGACGTGCTGCCGCCGCGGCCGATGACGACGACACCCCGCAGACCTGGGCCGAGGCGGCCAGGCAGGATAAGGTCTTGAGGACGCAGACGTTTGGCGGCGTGAGGAGCGCCCAGGAGAAACATACGAAGCACATGATTGGGGTGTTCCAGGGCAGTACGTGCTTCCCTTCAACCCAACCTCCCCAATCCCGCGAAACGCAGTCTTTTCGGTTGCTAACCGCCGCCATTCTTCCTTCTCCTCTCCAGAAAACCTCCATCTCACCCCCGTCTCCTCCGTCGTCCACCTCCGCCCCGTGCCGCACCACATCGACGCGGCCACGGAACAAGACCGTCTCTCCCGCGGCGCCTCCGCCACGGGAGCCTCCGGCGGAGCAGCCGGCGCCGACAAGGCGGGAGGCGCCGCCGCGCGCGCGATCCACATGACCATCAAATCGGCCATGGACGGCGACAACGACGGCGTCGCGACGGAAACCATCGTCGACCGGCTTCGGCGCGTGCAGACAGAGTCCTGGCGGCGCATGGAGTGGGTCCACGACGAGGCCGAGATGGCCTGGGAGGCGTACAACGAGTGTTTGCTCCTCCGGCCGAACCAGCACGGAAATGCCGCCGGGGCCGACAGGGACGCGGCCGAGGAAGATGGCGGCGACGGCGAAGACAAGGGCAAGGGCAAGGAAAAGGAATCCGCGGCCGAGGAGAGCAGCGCCGCGGACCTGATAGAGAAGGTGGTGCATCTCAAGACGGATTGGGGGGAACAGGAGCTTTTGCAGGCCATTAGCGGGGTGAAGCTGGCAAGCGACGCCCGGCCACGGGGCGAGGCGAAGGTCAAGGTGGAGGAACCATCAGGAGCCCAGCAGCGAGCACCAGGGCAATCCACAGCAAAGAGGGCGCCTAGGAAAGGGGCATCAAGGAGTACGGCGATGGAGATAGATTGAGGCCGTTGAAGGAGGGCTTGGAGCCGTCGTGTGTTGAAATAACACGGGCTTTTGAAAGCCGCACAAGGTGCAACGGCGTTGTATGCCGTGCCAGCGTTTGGGTGACATTGCCCGAGCCGCTCACCGAGGTGACATCAGAAGAACCATGGGTATTCGTGTTTTTGTTTTCTCCGATCGCATGTACGACGTCCCAAGCCACGGACTCATGGCCCATAACACTACACTTTGAAAACTCGATATGCTTCTTCGCCTTGCTGTCCTAGATCGTGCAAAGAGTTTCGATTCCACCTGTGAGCTTGTGGCATGGCAGCCTTCAACATCATCATCTTCGAGGCAGCCGGGTCTCTTTCCCCCACGTTCCCGAGCTTAGATGGTTTGCGCCCGCATCGTAACACCCAGCACACCATTCGATTCCATCCCAACATCCTAGCCCCTCAAATCGTTCCGCGCGAGAGAATAAAATCGTATATACTCAGCAAACCTATATCAAGCCGATGAGGGAGGCGAAGGCCCCCGACTACGCGTCCCTACGTCGTCCTTGCTTCATTTGCTGTGCTCTACTGAAGGAGCTCAACATCCAAACCAATCGACCTCATAAACAGGTTCACGTTCTGCAGCCGCTGCGAGGCGAGGTCCTGCGGCAGAGTCTTGGAGAGCGCCACCGTGTCCATGACGCGGTCCTTGACAGCCAGGACCAGTCTCTGCTGCTGGTCTGGCGAAGCGCCGATGCCGAGCGCGGCCAAAAGCTGCCAAACGTAGACATCATCGCTGGCCGTGACAGGGCCTGGGAACATGTGCGGCAGGGTGGGCTCGATGAAATCGAAAAACCGGGTATGGGCGAGATCCCTAAACGTCAGGTTAGCGCGAGGCAAAGATGATGCGAGTGAAACACCGGGCAGGGTACGAACCAGGCGCGCCAGGCCTGCTCAGTGCCTCCTCCGCCGTGCTTGATAATCTCTGCGCGGCTCAGGAGCATGGTGAGCATGGAGGCGCCGACTCTGCTCTTGGCGATGGCGTCAACGTTGCGCTGGCAGATGAGGCTGAGCATGCCGGCAACAAGATCCAGGTCCAGCTCGTTGAGGATGTTGAACAAGGTCGACATGACAGCCAGCGAAAACAGCTCGACGTTCTCCCGCATGGCCATGCTCAGCTGCGCCGCCTCGGACACCTGGGCGTTGCGCACGACCTCCAGGCTGTCCAGGTTTACAACGATGAGCGTGAGGATGGTCGTGCGCTGCTCCGGGGTGAGATGACGGGCGATGCGCTGCATGGCCTTCATGCCCTTGCTATACGACAGGAGAGCGATGAAGGGGTGGACGTGATTGGGTTCGGGATGGTCGTGGACGCGAAGGGCGGTCCAAAGCTCGTTGTTGAGAAGCTGGGCCTCGCTGTTCCAAGCGACAAACTTCTGAACGGCATCGGTATCGGCATCACTGCCCGGAGGCGGAGGCATAGCCCGGTCGTGGTCCTCCATGTGCATGAGGGTCGTGTAAATGCGTTCGAGGCAGCGGAGCTCGCTCTTCCTATCACCGGTCTTGGGAACCTGCTTGTGTGCGCTGGAAGGGCGATTCGAATCACCGGCGTTTTCGGGACGCTTGATGTTGAGCAGCGGCTTAGGTGTCTTGGCGTTGCTGAAGGAGATCTTGCCGAGACTACCCTCAATGACCAGCTGCTTGTTTTTAGGCTTGTTCTTGGCCGCCTCGACAGCACGCTGAACCTGCTGCTCCATGCGCTGCAGGTGGTTCTCCGGGCCGCCGCGATGGTGACGGCGCATGCCCTGGCGGCCACCGGTCTGGAAGAGATAGGTTTGGGCGAAGTTGTTGAGCGGCTGGTTGGAGTTCTGGCGCTGGCCACCCTGGATCTGAGTGTACACCTGATAATAGAAGTCCTCGGCGAGCGCCTCATCGGTTCCGTGCTCGTTGGGGTTGCCCGTGGCGGCAACCAGTTGCTGCAGTTGGATGCGGGTGACAAAGTTCTTGTCCTGCGGGGTCATGAGGCCATTATCGCGGGACATGAGGAAGATCTTGTGGTTGCGCTTCGCCCGCTTGGCCTCCTGCTCCAGATAAGCCGCCTTCTCCTCATCGTTGAGCTGGGCGACCTGCGAGGGATGAGTGATGATCGGGGGTTGCCGAGAGAAGGAGCCCTGCGGTCTGTGGGCGGGTTGCGTCGGGATGGGACCAGCAGGGTGCTGAGGCGCATTGAATCTTGCTCCGTCCCCGGAGAGGCGATTGGCATTCTGCAAGATCTGCGTGGGCTGCACGTGTGCGGGCGGGTGCTGCAGCGGGTGCGGCGCGGATGGGATTTGGGCTTGCGGCGGGGGTCCTTGTTGGTTGAGAGGCCGCTGCAGGATGGTGACGGCATGGCCAGGTCCGGCTTGCGGGATCGGACCAACCTGGGGCGGGACGTGTTGCTGGAACTGGTAGGCCTGATCGTAATGAACCGCCGCCGGAGCGTGAGCTTGCGCCTGGAGAGGCACCGGAGATGGAGCAGCCGACTGCTGGTGTTGCTTCTGCTTGGCCTGCGCCCGCAGCTGAGCCTCGACTTCCTCCAGACTCAGGACCTTCTTCGCCGGCTGGGCGGAGGCCGTGGCGGACGGGGCCGGCTGAGGCGACTTTTTGGGGGCGACACCCCACAGGGAGGCATCGATTTGCAGGTCGGCGACCGGCTCCTCTTTGTACTTCTCGTAACCGGTGCGGACGGGTTTGTGCGAGGCGGAAGAACCATAGCCGTACGAAGGCGCGGGCTGCGGAGCAGACACCTGAGGGACGACACGCGGGGCAGCTGGCACCGTCGACTGTTGATTGGAGGCGGGCTCATGTGGGCGGCCGAAGCGAGGGTGCTCCTTTTCGATGACATTGGCCACCTTGGCGGTCGAAGAAAAGAAATCAAAGTCGGTGCCTATTGCGCCAGAGGGGCCGGCTGCGTCGCCAAAGGTGTCGTCGTTGAAGGCGTCGCCGGTCTCCTCCAGCTGGTCGCCCAGGCCGTCATAGGTGTCCTCGAACTCGAGAGCGTCGGCGTCGTCGTCGTTGCGATTGGAAAGGCTCGCGAACGGGTCGTGGGCATGAGAAAAGCCGGGGGCGGACGGATTATGGCGACTCGCGCCGGCACCGAAGAACGACATGGTGAACGGTTGCAGCGTTGCAGGACGGTTTGTGGCCCAACGGATGGATTACTGCGCAAGACGTTAGTTGTTGGGTGGAAACTTCTAGGGTTGTGGCGAGCTGAGGGATAGCGCTGCGATGGGCGCTTTGGACCGCGCCCAGGGCCACGGGCGGCTGTGGCCAGGACCGTTTCATCGCACTCCATGCATAGACAGCAGCAACACGCGCACGGGAATAAAGAAACGTACGGTGCGGGCAGTAAGGATATCTGAGTGACCGAGTCGATCCAGGGACATGGTGGTTCGAACAACGGCGACGTGAGGGGGTTTCGAGAGCCGTCGATTCCGCCGATGAGCCCGGCTGTCGATCGGGAAGCTCGAGAAGCCGACCAAGACCCTGAGATCCGACTGAGGGCGAGGAGCTAGCCGACGGCTCGGAAAGAGGGGCTACAGGGGACGGCAACTGATGCGGAGGACCAAGCTGTCGTGGAGGCAATGTGGGTGAGCCGCCGATGACGAGACGAGGGTTGGTGGGATGCAAACAGCGGAGGTGGGGCAGTTAACGTTAATCCGATGAGCCAATCGGCGTGTTGGGCATTGTTGTGCAGCCCAACCTGGCCTGGAGAGAGCACCCACAGAGCATCAGCCTCGTCAACCCAGAGGTCCAGTGTGGCTCAAGCCCCGCGCCCCGCCACACCTGCATCCCTGCCCAGCGGCCTGCCCAGCGGCCTGCCCAGCGGCCTGCCCGGAGCCCGAGCCTTGCAGCCCTGGCGGGCGAGAGCCAAAAAATAAAAAAGGACCTGCCTTGGACCACTTGGGCGTCCATCCGAGCTTGGCACATTTGAGTGGCGCTTCACAAGGGCATGGATTGTGTACGCAGTATGTACTGCGTAGTTACCGCGCACCTGGGGATCTTTGCATAACTCTTGTGTACCGCGTGCCGAGTGCTTCAACCAGCTCCCATCGGGGGGTCCCGCTGTCCAGCTTGATGCTTTGTTTCCAGGAATCCTGTCAGCTCGGTTTTAATCCGATCGACGGAATAGATGCGCTTGGACTGTTCCCGGATTTCCGGGTCGGCGCCAAGGGCCTACCAGGGACGGGAGCAGGTGGCGCAAATCAATGAACCTCGAACTCGGGATCTGCGTCTTCTCCATCGAGTGTCTTGGGTCATTGAACGTGGTGAGAAGCTACTGGCAGGGCCACGGACTCTGGATTCTGGAAACCGCCCAGCGTGCACCTGAGACCTAGAGTTGCTCTCATCCCAACTTGCGAAACTCTCTTGGGGCTTTTGATGTTCCTAGCAATGCTGCATGGGCTGATTGAGAGGGATCAACAAAAGGGCCCGGCCATCCCTTCGATACGAGGGGCAGAGTCCAAAAATGGGTACGTATTGCACTATCAGGTGCCAAGCAGGCAAGCCCACAATTTCAGTTAACAGGGTACCATGAGTCGTGCGGATCCGAAACGGATCCTGCCGTTTGGGGTTGGCTTGCGTTGGGGGGGAGGAAGGAGGCCACAGGATGCCTGCGCAAACGCAATGCATTGCGGCTGTCATCCACCTTTTCCCGAGCCCAGAACTCGCCCATAACTCGCCCAGAACTGGCCTCTGTCAACCTCCATACCATTTCTCCCAGCCACTCTCCCCCCCTCTCCATCCTCTCCAAAGATTGTTTTCCGAGCTGGTCAGCCTGACTCGGGGCTTTTGCTTGCCCACTGCGCGACATGACCGAGCAGTGAGGATCTATGCTTCGCTTGGACGTCAGGTCCCTTCATCCGTCCCATAGGTTTTATCGCCACACCCGCGAATCCGCCTTTCCCACCAGACCGTTGCCATTCAAGACATAACCCTATACTCCCCTCGGAGACCGCAGCATCTTTTTCCAAGCCAACGCTCCAGTTTGGCCGCTATCATCCACCATGGCCGCCGGCGGTGCGCGCTATGTGCGCTACATCATTATATCCCTGTTTGTAAGTCGGCCATGGCTCGGCGTGTGTCGCTGTCGAGGGGAAAGCCTCCTCCCATGCTAACGTCCGCGCCAGGTCCTGATCGTGTTCTACTTTGTGTCCAGCTCGACAGATGTCGTCCCTCCCATCAAGCCGCACATTCCTGTCTATAACGGCAACGGCCCGTCCACACCAAAGCAACCTACCCCGGATCATGGCTCGACGCACCTGACAGACTCGACGGGCTCGACGCACTCATCGCCCAACTCCCACAAGGTCTCGAACAACTACGATCCGTCAAAGTACCCTCTGGCCTTGACGCCCAACGACCCAGGCTGGAACGACCTGAGCGGCATCGCTCCCGGCCCGCGGATAAACGCCACCTTCGTCACGCTCGCCCGCAACACGGACGTCTGGGAGATCGCCAAGTCGATCCGCCACGTCGAGGACCGCTTCAACCGCCGGTACAACTACGACTGGGTGTTTCTCAACGACAAGCCGTTCGACGACCTGTTCAAGAAGATCACCTCGTCGCTTGTGTCGGGCAAGACGCACTACGGCTTGATCCCTAAGGAGCACTGGTCGTTCCCGGAATGGATCGACCAGGACAAGGCGGCCAAGGTACGGCAGGACATGAAGGATCGCAAGATCATCTACGGAGACAGCATCAGCTACCGCCACATGTGCCGTTTCGAGTCGGGATTCTTCTTCCGCCACCCGCTCATGATGAACTACGAGTATTACTGGCGCGTCGAGCCCAGCGTCGAGCTCTTCTGCGACATTCACTACGACCCCTTCCGATACATGCATGAGCACAAGAAGAAGTACAGCTTCGTCATCAGTCTTTACGAGTACCCGGAGACCATCCCGACCCTCTGGGATAGCGCCCGGAAGTTTATGAAGAACCATCCGGAGCATATCGCCGAGGACAACTTGTTGCGTTTCCTGAGCGATGACGGCGGCGAGACCTACAATAGGTGCCATTTCGTATGTCCACCCCTTCGAGATGGCACTTTTCAAGCCCCTTTACTGACCAGCTCCGCAGTGGTCCAACTTCGAGATCGGCAGCCTGGAATGGCTGCGCTCGAAGGCCTACATCGACTACTTCGAGACCCTCGACAAGGATGGTGGCTTCTTCTACGAGCGCTGGGGCGACGCCCCCGTGCACTCCATCGCAGCGGGACTGATGCTGAAAAGGGAGGAGATCCACTTCTTCAATGACATCGCCTACTATCACGTCCCTTTCACGCACTGCCCGACGGGCGAGAAGTTGCGGACGGCGCTCAAGTGCCACTGCAACCCAGATGACAACTTTGACTGGAAGGGCTACTCTTGTATGTCCCCCCCCCCCCCCCTTTTGGGTTGTGTGTGCATGCGTGCATGGCGGAGCGCTGCTAACTTTAACCCCTTACAGGCACGTCCAAGTTCTTCGACGTCCAGGGCCTGAAGAAGCCCGAAGGCTGGGAGGAAGAGTCGAAGAAGGATTAGTGGGTCTAGAACGACAAATGAACAAAGGTGAGGATGGTTGGGACAAGCTTTGGGGGTTTCCCAGGCTCCTGTTGGCACCTGTGATCTCAATCATCCTAGCGCAGCGGCGGCGAGTGGGTGATCTGAGGCCTAACGCGTCGTGGGACGCTCAAGCGGAGAAAACGGGGCATTTGGAAGCGGAATAGAGGGCGGGGATTACAAACACAAACTCAAGGGTCAGGGACGGGGCGTCACGGCAACGGGAACCGGAACCCATTGGGAGCATACCTTGCTTCTATATGAAATTAAACAGGATGAGGCGGGTGTTGCTTTGTTAGTTTGTTCATATTAGTTACAACACACCTCTCTGTGTATGTCGTGTTCCGAACAAGAAGCATACGCCATGGTATGTTGACACTGAGAAGGTGTGCGCTGTCCAAATTTCGTGCTGGATTGATACACGAAGATATGATACAGAGTTTGCCAGGACTCCTTGGCCCAGCAGTCTGGCTTGTTGGCCAGATAGCACCAGTTTTGATATATTGTCTATCCGAACGCCGGTTACCTCCCGAGAGACTTGTCTTCCACCTTCACCGGCCCAGGCCTTAGCCAACAGACGCCTTCTTGGGCTTCTTGGTCCCGTACTTGCTCCTGCTGGTCGCGCGGTGCGTGACACCACCCTAACGGCAAGCCCAGTCAGCCAGAGCTTTCGTCTCACCCGCTTGTCTCCCTCAACTCCAACCTCCCCTCAAAACGGCCGCTAGCCAGGAAGGAAAAGGGGGAAAAAGGCGAAGGAAAAGGCACGTACCAAATCCAAAGCACCCCGCACCAAATGATACCTCACACCGGGACAATCTTGCGAGCGCCCACCCCGCACAAGCACGACGCTGTGTTGCTGGATGTTGTGCCCCTCGCCAGGGATGTACGCCGTAATCACCTTGCCGGTCGACAGCCGCACGCGGGCGGTTTTGCGCTCGCCCGAGTTGGGCTTCTTGGGCTTGGTGATGCCCACCTTGACGCACACGCCTTTCAGGGCGGGGGCGCGGATGGCCGAGAGGGCCGGGGAGACGGCGTGGCGTGCTCGTTGGGGTTTGCGGCAGCCCTGTTTGTTTCGGTCGCGTTAGCCAGGTCACACCGGGGTGCGTGGTGGGATCGCGGCAGATGGGTTGGGGGATTCGCCGGGGCGTGGGAGGCGGGGAGGGGGAGGGTTGCTCGGGAGGATGGGGATCGCGCGGTTCGGGGACGGCGGAGCCAAGGGAGACGGGGGACGGCGTACCCGCAGGACCTGGTTGAGCGTCGCGCTGTGCGAAGGCGTGGTCGAAAATGCGCGGGCTGCGAGGATGGTGCTGGGTATGGAGAGCGAAGAGGGTTGCGGTGCTGATGGTGATGGCCTGGCCAGCGGCTGCCGGAGCGCCGGCCGCAGCACCAGGTTGCGCAGGAACGTCGCCATGGTGCCGGCCTGCGTCGAAGTCTCGGTGTTGCTGGCTGGCTGGCGCTGGTCGGCCTCGTCGTGGTCGTCCCCGACAGATCTTGGATCTTTCGGAGCAGCAATTCGCAAAGAGTGGGGCCTCTCGGACGGACCCGCTCGGACGGGAACATTTTGGCATCACGTGAACTGGCACGTGACTACACGGTAATTATCGGCTCATGTGGGGAACCCCAGCGGCCCCTCGAACATCCTGAGGCGGGATCCGGTCACATGAAAGTGTTTCCGCCCTTGCTTGAGTCGATCGGCCCCCGGCTTTGTGGGGAAGCCCAGTGTCTCTCTGCTACCGGTAACCTCGGCTTCCGTCGCGCCTTGAAAAGAGGCAGCGAACGGGCGACCAGGAATGGCCTGTGGGCTCCCTTCGGCCGTTGTGTACACAGTAAATCCAACCCCCGTCCGTCCTCCACGTTGTGCTCGTGGTCTCGAATCTCCGGTTTCCGGTGTGGGGCTTGCGGATCATCTTATACATGCATCAACCTCCCGCCTCTCCGTTCCCTGTGCCGTTCTCCCTCTCCGCTTGCCCAGCCGTCCCCGTTGCATACACCGTGTAACCCCCGATTCGTCACGCCAGCCAAGATGAGGTCTTTTGTGAGAGCGTTGCGCCCCGCGGTGCGGAGGAGCCAGGCCGTGTGTGCTCCCAGGATAAGGGGCCCGGCGTTTGCTGCCCAGTGGTAAGTCGAAGCTCTTGAGGTGAAATGGAATCGGCCCGTCTCGAGTCAATGGTTGTCAAGAATATCTCCCCGACAGTGCTGGCAGGTGGCTAACTTTGTCCTTGCTGACAGCGCCCGTCCTCTCTCCACGACGGCCGCCCGTCGCGATGCGAGCCTCGCCGACGTTGCGCCGACGCCCATTACGCACTTCTCGGAGGTCGAAACCGCCATGGCCGAGACGGTGCAGAAGTTCGCCAACGACGTGATCCTGCCCAAGGTGCGCGAGATGGACGAGGCGGAACAAATGGACCCGGCCATTGTGGAGCAGCTGTTCGAGCAAGGCCTCATGGGCGTTGAGATCCCCGAGGAGTACGGCGGCGCGGGCATGAACTTCACGGCGGCCATCGTGGGCATCGAGGAGCTCGCGCGCGTCGACCCGTCCGTGTCGGTCATGGTGGATGTGCACAACACGCTTGTAAACACGGCGGTGCTCAAGTGGGGCAGCGAGGCGCTCAAGAAGAAGTACCTCCCCCGGCTGGCGACAGCCACGGTGGGCTCGTTCTGCCTGTCGGAGCCCGTCAGCGGGTCGGACGCGTTCGCCCTGGCGACCAAGGCGACCGAGACGGAGAGCGGGTTCAAGATCAACGGCAGCAAGATGTGGATCACCAACAGCATGGAGGCCGAGTTCTTCATCGTCTTTGCCAACCTGGACCCGAGCAAGGGCTACAAGGGCATCACGGCCTTCATCGTGGACAAGGACATGAAGGGCTTCAGCATCGCCAAGAAGGAGAAGAAGCTGGGCATCCGGGCGAGCAGCACGTGCGTGCTCAACTTTGACGACGTTGAGGTGCCCAAGGAGAACCTTCTCGGCGAGCGGGGCCATGGGTACAAGTACGCCATCTCGCTGCTCAACGAAGGGCGGATCGGCATCGGTGCCCAGATGACGGGCCTTGCGCTCGGCGCCTGGGAGAACGCCGTCAAGTACGTGTGGAACGACCGCAAGCAGTTCGGCAAGCTGGTTGGTGAGTTCCAGGGCATGCAGCACCAGATTGCGCAGTCGTACACCGAGATCGCGGCGGCGCGGGCGCTGGTGTACAACGCGGCCCGCAAGAAGGAGGCGGGCGAAGACTTTGTCATGGACGCCGCCATGGCCAAGCTGTACGCGTCCCAGGTGGCCGGCCGGGTCAGCAGCTTGGCGGTCGAGTGGATGGGAGGCATGGGTTTCGTGCGCGAGGGTCTCGCCGAGAAGTTCTTCCGCGACAGCAAGATCGGCGCCATTTATGAGGGCACGAGCAACATTCAGTGGGTGCCCTTTTTTTTTACTTTCTTTTTTTATTTTCCCTCTTGGGTGGTTGACGATGGGTCGTGAGAGCAACCTTGCTGACTGATACATCCCAGGCTCAACACCATTGCCAAGATTCTGCAGAAGCAGTACACCAACTAATAAGAGTTTGACGAGCCAAAAGTTGCTGTCTTGGATCGCTGGAGCTGGGAGACTTGACAATGATTGGCTTAAGGGGGGGGGAAGGGGGGGTTATGGTTTGCCTCGGTACCCCTTTGCATCAAGCATTTAGCGACGCAATTGCATTGTCCCACTTCGCTGTGAATTCCCTGTCTCTCGAAAACGAAGCATGGAGACGGAGCGGTATTATTAATTGGGGTTTCAGGCCTTCTCCGATACTTCGTAGATCATGTCATTTCGGACATGCTTCGAAAGGGGTTGATAGGTAACGTTACCCTCCTGGCGTGGGGAAGAGACATGCGGGCGGGCGAACGGCCGCAGATCCAAAGTCCTACGGCGAGTCCTAGCCCCGGAGTCCCAGGTCTCGCAAACGGCGATGGGAAAACGATGACAACGACGAGACAACCCTGAGACTAAACTGCATCATGTGTAATATCCTTCCAGCCGCACAACAGCCCCGTTTGACCTAGAATATAGCAGTGAAGCAGAAAAAGCAGGAAATGTAGTTGGAGGTCCTAACGGCAACAGCACTTGCATGCTGGTTCTGGAGCTTGAGCTAATCCAGGGTCGGTAGGTTCAGGTCACTACCTAGGCTGCCTGTGGATGGTGGGGTTCCTCTAGCTGCCCCACTTTTCTGGCCCAACCCGGGCCTGCACGAGAACAAGAGGGGAGGAGGGTCGGCCGAACTCGACAGCTTGGAAAGAAGCGATTTCTGGAATGGAACAAAAAGCAGTCACATCCAAAATTTCCAGATTCTTGCCAAGTTCCATGCAACTCAGGTACTTGAGACAGAGATTGGTGGGCTTCCGGGGCTTGACGAGCCCCAAACCATGACTTGAGTACATAGACTTTGCACCCCAGAACCGTTGCGTCTACGTACCAGCATCCTCGTCCCATCATCTCCTTCCTCCACGCCACCCACTCGGAGTCAGACCCCGCAGTCTGTTGATTGCGGCAGCCGCAGGGGTCATCTCACCGATCACAAAGCATCAAGGTCCTGGCTACCTACCTACGTACCTAGGTGCATGCACTGGACCTACGCCGTCCGGATAGGACCATCGGTTTGTTGAGAGCTGCTTCACACAGTGCACGCCGAACCGGACAAAGTCAACAAACCCACCTCCCATCCACAGGAGCCTGGAGCTGCCCGTGTCGACCTCCTTCAACCCCTCCAAGTCCCCCGTCGGCTTGGAGCAACCCTTGCAGGGTGATCAACATCCGCCTGCAAGTTCCCAACTGCCCAGGCCCGGCGTGCTGCCACAAGCTAAAGAAGTGCCCGCGCGGCACCTCCATAACGTTATTGATTTGTCCCGATCACCCAACTCTTCCCGTGTCGGGCTCCAAGTGCGGCTTCGGTTGGCTCCCGTCCGCTTGTTTGTTGTAGCGCGCTGCCACAGGCCCGCTCCCGCTCTTCGGCCGCGTTGTTTCTTGAGGTTCCATCCTCCAGCCTAGGACTCTCCACCCGATCTCCTCCCACCCTCCGTGCCGTGGATTCCTCGGGCTGCAACATCCCCTCGAAGCTTGAACCTTCGACGTCGAGAACCAGTTCGCTTCCAACTCCCAAGAGGCAGCGTCTCGCGGTCTTCGCTCTCGTCAACAGGGGCCTGAAGCGTTTCCGCGACACCGGCACCTCGATCCCTGGTCGCTGACAACCCCTCCCCGCAACCCACCCGAAAGCCCTGAAGGCCGTCGTCCGCTGCTCCCACCGCCGCCAGCTTCCCGGATCGGGGGTGACAACAACACGGGTCTCCGTCTAGGACGCTCCGGGGACAGATAGAGCGACAGAATCGCCAACACGTGAAGGTCGTACCAGCCCATCCGGTGCACCAAGCTTTACAACCCCGCGCGAACCTCGGTGCGCCCTGCTGCGCACCACCACCGACGCCAAGATGAACGACGACGACAAGATCCTCGACATCACCAAAAAGATCGAGCGTGAAAAGGCCCTGATAAATGCCGCCAATCTTATGCGCCAGCAGACCAGCAATGAGGCCGTCCGCTCCAAGCTCGACACGCAGATGCGCGAGGGGCGCCGCAACCTCGAGTTCTTCGAAGAGAAGCTTCGCGAGCTGCAGATGCGCCGCATCAGCCAGGGCGTCGACAGCCTGTCGCTGGGAGGCACCACGGTCGGCTCGTCCCAGGGCGACAGCTCAGGCGCCCCGGCCCCGCCGCCCAAGGACGTCTCGGGCTACGGGCAGCATGGCCAGGGAGACGTCGTGGCCCGCCCGAAGGGCCGCCCCAACTTCACCAAGCTCGGTATGTGCCACGTCGGGGACGCGAAGGGAGGATGCATCTCGTGCGTGTCGTGTCGTCAGCTAACCCTGTTCTCCCTCCTTAGATCTCATCAAGTACGATTCACCCTACCTCGGCCCTCGCATCCAGTTGATGCTCTCGCAAATCCAGTTCAAGCTGAACGTGGAGGAGCAATACCAGAAAGGCATCGACAAGATGGTGCAGCTCTACCAGCTCGAGGGAGACAAAAAGAGCAAGGCGGATGCTGCAGCTCGCAGGATCGAAAGCACCCAAAAGATTGTGCTGCTGAAGCAGGCCTTGAAGCGATACGAGGAGCTGCACATCGACATGGACGAGGAAGGCCCGGATGGTACGTCATTTCAGGAGCAGCCTGCATATCTGCCACGGCTTTGCTGACCCCCAGGTGCAGATAGCAGCATCAACATGCCGAACCTACGCAAGCCTCTGACTGGCCAGCTCTCGATCCGCGTCATGGCCGTCAAGGACGTGGACCACTCGCCGACCTCTCGCTTCTCGCGGTCCCCCGAGACCTTCGTAACCATCAAGGTGGAGGACAATGTCGTGGCGAGAACAAGGGCGACGCGCAACGACCGCTGGGAGAGCGAGTTCCACAACATCTTCGTCGACAAGGCAAACGAGGTCGAGCTGACCGTCTACGACAAGCCGGGCGAGCACGCTCTCCCCATCGGCCTGCTGTGGATCAGGATATCGGACATCGTTGAGGAGCTTCGCCGGAAGCGCATCGAGGCCGAGACGAGCGCCGCGGGTTGGGTCTCAGCCGATCGTCTGGGCACTGCTCAGAGGATGCCCCCTCCTCAGTTCCCAATGGGAGCCCATGGCCCGCAGTTCGCCGCCCCGCCGACGGCTCCGGGTCAGGTTGGCCCTTCCTACGTTCCTCCGCCTCCGCCCCAGAACCTGGTCATGACCCAGCCGATCGATGCGTGGTTCAACCTGGAGCCGGCCGGCCAGATCCAGCTGAGCCTCAACTTCGTCAAGGAAAACAAGGCGCCGCGGCCTTTGGATGCCGGTCTGAACCGCAAGGGCGCCGTCCGCCAGCGCAAGGAGGAGGTGCACGAGATGTACGGCCACAAGTTTGTTCAGCGCCAGTTCTACAACATTATGCGCTGCGCCCTTTGCGGGGACTTCCTCAAGTACTCGGCCGGCATGCAGTGCGAGGACTGCAAGTACACGTGCCACACAAAGTGCTACACCAGCGTCGTCACCAAGTGCATCAGCAAGAGCAACGCCGAGACGGACCCGGACGAGGAGAAGATCAACCACCGCATTCCGCACCGCTTCCAGCCCTTCTCCAACCTCACGGCCAACTGGTGCTGCCACTGCGGCTACATGCTGCCTATCGGAAGCAAGAAGAACTCGCGGAGATGCGCCGGTACGTTTAGATCGCCCGCCTGCCTCCCCCGCCCCCACATAGCTGACCAGCGTTTTCCATCTAGAGTGCAATCTCACTGCTCACGCGCAGTGCGTGCACCTCGTACCCGACTTCTGCGGCATGTCGATGGCTGTGGCCAACCAGATCCTCGAGGGCATCCGGTCGACCAAGAAGACCCGCCAGGAAAAGGCTTCGTCGATGAGCGAGCGGACGCTGAGGCAGGGAAGCAAGGCAACGACGAGCAGCTCTCAGTCGGGCCTCTCGTTTGCGCCTTCAACGCCTGGGGCATCCCCCGAAGCCACCGAAGCAGCAAAGCTCATGTACGGACAGACCTCCCCCCAGCGGCAATCCGGCCCAACGCCGCAGACCTCGCCCACCGCGTCAGCCGCCGCCGCCGCCGCCATGTCGCCAAAGTCCCCCGCTACGCAACAAGCGAACCAGATCCCCGACTTTGGCCCGGGGCATTATGGCTCGGCCGGCACGTTCTCGCGGCCTGGGTCGCAGGATGAGAACCTGTATGGCTCCCCGCAGCCCCAGTCACCTTACGGGCAGCCCCAACAGCGCAAGTACAATCCAGCCGACTACGCCAACATCGGGGTGCATCCGGGCCAGCCTCCCGTCCAGGTCCGGCCGTCCCAACAACACATGGTCCAGCAGCCGTACATGCAGCAGCCGATGTACCAGCCCCAACCGCACCAGCAGATACAACAGGTGGCCGCGCCGTCTCCCAAGCCGCAACCCTCTCCGGCTTACGCGGAGCCTCAGATGGCTCAGATGGGCTCCGTCGCGGGAGTCCCGGTGCCGGCCAGGAAGCCGCTGCCCTCGGCCACGGACCCGGGCACGGGCCAGCGCATCGGCCTCGACCACTTCAACTTCCTGGCGGTGCTCGGCAAGGGCAACTTCGGCAAGGTCATGCTGGCCGAGACCAAGCGGACCCGCAAGCTGTACGCCATCAAGGTGCTCAAGAAGGAGTTCATCATTGAGAACGACGAGGTTGAGAGCATCAAGTCGGAGAAGCGCGTGTTCCTGATTGCCAACCGGGAGCGTCACCCCTTCCTCACCAACCTGCACGCCTGCTTCCAGACCGAGACTCGCGTCTACTTCGTCATGGAGTATATTAGCGGTGGCGACCTGATGCTGCACATTCAGCGCGGCCAGTTCGGCTTGAAGCGGGCTCAGTTTTACGCTGCCGAGGTGTGCCTGGCGCTCAAGTACTTCCACGAAAACGGTGTCATTTATCGCGATCTCAAGCTCGACAACATCCTCCTGACCCTGGACGGGCACATCAAGATCGCCGATTACGGTCTTTGCAAGGAGGACATGTGGTACGGCTCGACGACGAGCACGTTCTGCGGCACTCCTGAGTTCATGGCGCCGGAGGTCCGTTTCCCTGCCCAACAACCACACAGCACGCTGCTTGGTTTTATCGTGTACTGATATCTCATCCGTCTAGATTCTGCTCGACAAGAAATACGGACGCGCCGTCGACTGGTGGGCGTTCGGCGTGCTGATCTACCAGATGCTCCTGCAGCAGTCGCCATTCCGTGGCGAGGACGAGGACGAAATCTACGACTCGATCCTGGCAGATGAGCCGCTCTACCCGATCCACATGCCACGCGACAGCGTGTCCATCCTGCAGAAGCTGCTGACGCGCGAGCCTGAGCAGCGCCTGGGCAGCGGCCCCACGGATGCTCAGGAGGTCATGTCGCAGCCCTTCTTCAGGAACATCAACTGGGATGATATCTATCACAAGAGGGTGGAGCCGCCGTTCCTGCCGAGCATCAAGAGCCCGACGGATACGAGCAACTTTGACAGCGAGTTTACGAGCGTCACGCCGGTGCTGACGCCGGTACAGTCTGGTACGCTTTCTTTTCCTTCGCCATTGCTGTGCTTCCTTCTCCCGTTCTTGTCGTTCTCATCGCTAACCCGGTCTTTTTTTTTTTTTCTCCCCTTGTCCAGTCCTCTCGCAAGCCATGCAGGAAGAATTCCGGGGCTTCTCGTACACGGCCGACTTCGAGTAGAGCGTCGGACCGCCGTCGTCATCGAGCAACGCCGGATCCAGGAGAGCCACCCCGACCGGCGGTGCCTTGCCGCCCATTGACAAAGCCATGCAACCACCAGCGTCCTCGGCGGCCTCGGATTGGACGGATTCCGAGACGAATCATTGCGGTGAACGGGAGCGGGAGCGGGAGCGGGAGCCGAACCAAGAGTCTCGTCACTGCGACCGTGGCGCTGGTGCGGCAGGGCGCACCAGGAGGGGGATCTTTTCGCGGTGGTTATCGTGATGCTTCAGGATGGACGGATACCCCGCTCGAGGCTCTTGAGGTGGCCATTGTTACTGTTTGGTGGCTGATGTGTTGTGTGTTAGGGGGTGGGCGTGTGCGAGCGTTTTGTTGGTGTTCCTCATGGAGATGGAGGAGGAGGAGGAGGAGCTGGTGCCCGTGCTGCGGACGCCGTTGAGTCATGTGTGATGTTTTGTATGCCCGAGACGTGGGAAGGAGCATGATCGCATGAGGAGACCCGGAGAGAAATCTCGTCCAGATTCAAGGGGCCGCCGTCATATTGTTGCAAGAGCGGTTTAATAGTCGTCTTTTGTTATACACGTCTAGATTTCTACATTGCTATACATGTACATCGTCGTAAAGATAAGCCCGGGCTTTTTTGATACGCTGATTTTCCCCCGCGATGTCCGATGAATTTATGGCATCAGGTGAAAGGAGAGAAAAAAAAAAAAAAGGGGGGGGGGGTGCGAGAAGGGTGGACAGCTTCAAGCGTATGATGAACCCTTCAACAGCGCCAGCGCCAACACCGTAACCACGGTTGCGCCAGCCGCCGCGCCTTGGAGGGCGATGAGCGACGCATCGCGCATCGACATGTCTATCCTCCGGTCGCTGTAGAGATCCAGCAGCGCCTCGCGCAACAGTTCCGGGTCTTCCCAAAAGTCCAGCAGCACCTCCTTCCAGGGACGCGGGGGACGGTCGACGTGGATGGGAAGAGGAGGAGGCACCGCATCGGCCTCGCCCAGGCTGGACGGGGCGTCCACGTATCCTGCCGGCTCCGCATCCTCGGGCAGCACCGGCAGAAGCCCGGCATCCGCCCCAGCATCGGCCGGCCCGGGCTCGTGGTCCCTCTCCCGGCGCCCGCTTGCCTCCAGCGCGGCCTTCACCTCGGCCAGCTCGCGCCTCACCTCGTCCATGACCCCCTTTTCGCTCTCGGCAATGCCCCGCATCAGCCTCTTGCGCTTCCAGGGCTCCGCCACGAACTGCAGCACCAGAAACAAGACGACGTTCATCCCCATCAGCCCCCAGGTGCCCCAGGTCGACTGCCTCCGGATGCGGTCGCTCCAGATCTGCTCTTCGTGGTACCTCCTCAGGATGCCCGTGTTCAGCTCGGCCGCGAGGCGCGCCTCGTCCGCCTCGGCCTCGGTCAGCTCCTCGGCGGCGGCCTGCACCCGCGACTCGAGCTCGTGGTCGAGGCGGTACAGCGCCGTGAAGCGCTCGAGGTCGCTCGGGTTCCACATGTCCTTGCGCGTCAGCAGGGTGGTGACCTCGCGCTGGGTCGAGGCCCGGTGCGCCGTCAGGGACTTGTACTCGTGCCGGGCGGTGCGCAGGCGGGTCTGCGCGGCGGCGTGCTCGCGCTCGAGCTCGAGGTTGCGCGCCTTGATGGCCTCGATGGCCGAGTAGCCCGTCAGGTCGTTGAGCTTTTGCGTGGCGACCAGGACCCGGGCTTGCCAGTTGTCCATGAGGTCGCTGAAGCGGGCGGAGAAGGGGTGGCGGTGGGTTTCGGTGAAGGAGGGCAGGGCCGGGTCGGTGGTGGTGGCGGCGGCGTCGGCGGGTGTGCCCGAAGGGGACGACGAGGACGAGGGCGAGGACGAGGACGACGAGGAAGCGGGAGAGGTGGAGGTTGAGCCGTGGAGCGAGGATGCGGAGGATGAAGAGGTGTCGGAGGACGGGGTCGACGAGGCGGAAGTCAAAGCGGGTTTTGTTGCTGAAGAGGTTCCCAAGTCGGGCTTCGAATCGGGCTGCGGGGGACTCAACGCGTTGGAGAGGTCCTTGCTAGCAGCCAAAGACCCAGGCTCTAGCCTGCTCTTCTCGGCCTCGAGAATTCTGTGCAGCGGCGGCGGGGGACGTCTTGGTGGGGGAGGGGCCGTCGAAAAGAGTCGTAACCTGGGACCGGATCCGAGGTTGGCATCGATGAGACATCGCCGGCAGAGGGAGAGCGGCCGGCCGTGGGACCATGGTTTCGGGACGGCGTTGAGCTCTTCGAGCATTGGCGGTGTCCGTAGGGGACGAAGAGCCCGACGGAGAGCCGCATGGGCCGCCATTTTGAACTGGCACCTCGCCAGCAGGTTGGAGGGGGGGGAAGGGATGTGAGGAAGTAGGTGAGGCGCTTCCAGTTCGGCGGGACTTGGACGAAGCTTGGCGGAGAGCGAGGAGGGACGAACCGGACGGGTTCGCTGGATTCTGCCGAGTTTCAACGCTTACCGCCCAACGCCCGCGGGGCAGCCACCGGGGACCCTAACCCTCAGGGATCGAGGGGCCTGTTGCTCCACCGAGCCATGGACAACAAAGGCACCTGTCCCACTTTTCCTCCTTTCTCTCTCTCTCTCTCTCTCTCTGTCGGTTTGTCTGTCTGTCCATCAACACGGTGCCCAAAGAAACCTACAACGTCCAGCACACGTGCGGTGTTGTGGAGCGACGAGGGGATATCTTCGCTTGTATGGAAGAGCTGAGCAGATCGGTGTCATGGTGGAGGACGATCGGGCAGCTCTTGGCATGGAGCCAGCAAAGATGATGGAATAGGGGCCCTGGTGTCGGAAACTCGGCGCTGACTTCCGGGGAGAGGGATGGATCATGCCTGTTGACCAGCCCTGCTAGACAAAGGGTCCGGTCATCCTGGCAGAGCCTCAGCATGGCTTTGGTAACGCTAGACGGCAGAGGTAGATCCTATAGGACAATATATTCAAGGAAGTGGTTTCACCGTTTTCTCCTTTTCACAGGCGAATCTGACTATTGACTTGTATCTTTGACGCCACTCTCCTATGGTTGGCTAACTACTACGCCCGGTGGGTGAGCCGCCCTGGACTTCTCGTTCATGGTGGATTCGGTCAAAGCGGCACCAGGCCCACGCCGGCGTTCAAGTTGACCCTGCAACGAGGAGCTGGGAAGGCCTTCCCGGGGGGGGAGGGTTCTGTCATAACTAGTTATCAACAGCCGTTGCTTGGAGCCCCGTCTTGTTAGCGCTCACTGACCCTGGCGGAGTTTCCTATCAGGGACAACCCTTCGTTGCGCAGTGCCCGACTTGGGAAAAGGGCGCAAGACATGACAAACCCGGTGCGAAGCAGCTCAGCAGTTGTGCAGTTGAGTACCGTTCGGGTGTGCCGGTGAGCCTTGGTCGACGTCTTCAACGGATGTCGCCCCGTACATCCCTGTGCCGTGACAATACAATCCTGAAGAATACATTTTCCACCCCCATGCGCTATTCTTCCCGTCGACCCCTGAGTCCTCAGAAAAACGAGCTTGCTCGGGTTGACGGCGAATGGCTCGAGACTACATGCGCCCCAGCGGATCAGCTTTCGGGGGTTTCGACATGGCCTTTCTATACCCACCCCATGAGGCCGTATTCAACATATCCGGCCCGTCTTCGACAAGGCGTTCGGGAACGAACATGGCCCATCTCAGCGTCCTCTGTCTGACGAGCCTCATATGGGGACTCGGCGCCGCCCCGATCCTTGCTTCTCAAGAAACAGCCTCCAGCCAGTACGTGGACATGTCCTTCTGCCGGGCCGCGACTTGAACCCGCTGAGAGCCGCTCACCAACTCAGACCCAGAAGCGTTCAGCTCGCGTGCTCAGCCCTCCCATTCGCCCTGGGTTCTATCCTCGCCGCTGCCTTCTTCGACCCCGTCCTCCGAGCACTCCAATCTGCCTCCCCATCCGCTCGCGCTCTCCTCCTCGCCAACCTCTTGCTCTTGGCGTCCAACGGCCTGTCCCACCTGCATCCTCTGACGAACCTCGTCGTCGCCGCCCTGTCGAACCTTGCCATGTCCGCGGCCTCAACCCTCGCCATGACTGTCCTCCTCTGCCACCCCGGCCCTATCAAGCACACCTCGGAGTTGGCGTTCGGGGCGGCAGCATTGGGCGTCGCTCTCCGCGCAGCTGCACAAGCAGAGGCGGCCGACGCTGCCAAGGCGCTCCACAGCCGCGGCCACCTCGCCGTCTCGGCCCTGACGCTCGTCAACGCGGCGCTTATCACCATGCGTCCCTTGAGCGGTAGCTGCGCCGTCGCCGGCGCCCCAGGCACCCCCAAAGGCCTCGCCGCCAAGCACCCGGCCGCGATCGTCTCCGCCCCGCCCGCGTTCGACGGCAGGCCTCCGACAAGCTGCACCATCCGCGCGGCCTTCTTGGCGCTCGTCTCCCTCGCCGCGGCGGCAAGTCTCCCCGCAGCCCTGGCCTCCCTGCGCACGCGCGACCATCCCTCCCAGCAACCCCAGGGAGAAGCGCCAGGACGGCACGCGTCCGCGCCGTCCTCTCCGAGCTCGGCCCTCCTAACAGCCTGCCTCTGGATCGGTCTCGCCATCCGCGCCCTGGCACCGTCTGCAGGGCCCCTCCTGTCGCCCCTGCGCGACGGAGCGGCGTCGAAGACGGGGGCGCGGGCAGCGTCCGGCCACGCCAGGCTGAGAGGGGCCTGCATCGCCGGGCTGGCCGTGCTGGTGGTCGGCTTGGGCACCGCCTGGCTGGCCGGCTACGGTGGCTTTTGTCCCGAGGCGAGCGGGCAGCATGACGGCAAGGCCGATGAGGGCAGCCGGCGTGGCGGCGGCGTGGCGGCCGTCTTGGCGGCGACGGGCTTCCTCGCCGGGTTGGCTCTCGGGTCTGCGTACCCGCGGGCGCTTCGCACTGCCCAAGGACAGAGCGGTGGGGAGGGGCCCAGGATGAATGCGGTGGGGATTGTCGTGGCGTACGGGACGGTTGGGGCCGTGGCGGGCGTGGTGATGATGAGCGTGATTCGGGACGCGGTGGCCTTTGTCCAGGTTCGTGCCATGGTGAGTTGGCTGGTTGTGGCCGTCTTTTCCGTTGGAGTGTGGTGCCTATGGAGGCCCGTAGCCGAGGCAGATGCAGAGGCGGAAGGGAGCATGACAAGCCACGGCTTGGAAGTCTGACGCTGTGGTAGTTTCATGAACCGTGGAACTCGGGTATATCATTGAAACGGTACTCCTCGACGTGTCTATGGTCTAATATCCATCCACTTCTTGTGCATGATTCACACCACGGCCGCCAGAAACAATGTCCTAACAGTGCATTCCTGGCCCACCAGCCTGCGCGGGGACGATTTACTTTCGCCCGACGGCAGCTTCCTTGACGTTGAGCTTTCCTTCCACAATGTCCTTGACGGTGGCGTGAATGTCGGAGAAGTCGTTGAACGTGGTGAAGGGGACGCTCTCGTTCTCGCAGTACCTGATAAGATCTGCCCGCTGTCAGCGCACGGAACTCCTTCCCCATGTCCTCTCATGGATTCGACGCAGCCGCAACGTACCGCGCCCAGCCTTGGCGAACAACAGGTCGGTCTCCTTCGCGGCCGACAGATCCGACACGCCGTCGCCGGCGTAGAACAGGACCGGCCTCTCGTCCGCCGGAAGGTTGGCGTACGGGCGGATCTCGCGAGACTTGTCATGGCCAAACCCGCTGCCAGCAGCTCGTCAGCCACAGACACCAAGATCAACGTCATGGCAAACGCCCGGATCGGGTCAAGCCTCACCTCTCATCGCGATACACAATCTGCCAACCGCCAACCTCATTGACGTCCTTCTTCCCCTCCCGCGTCGCCACGTGATTGCTAACAATCTGCAGCGTATCCGCCTCCTCAGGCCCCAGCATGTGCGCCAGCAAGGCGCGGATGACGGGCTCCATCCCTCCGCTCAAGATCACGATGGGCATGTTGTTTTCCTTTGCCCACGCGAAAAAGGCCTTGAACCCCGGGTCGAGCGTGATGTTCTTCTTGAGAACCTCGATGCACTGGTCCAAGGGGGCGGTTATGCTGTCGAGCATCTCGCGGAAGGCATCCCGGAAGTCGGCTCGGCCGTAGAGAACGTCCTCGTTGAGCTTCCTGCGCGGCGCCTGGCCGAAGCCAAGATTGTCGGTGATGTAGTCATTGCTGTCTTGCTCGGTGATGGTGCCGTCAAAGTCGGTGAAGAAGATGAACTTGGGGTTGGTCTTGAGAGCCGGGAGCTCGGTGGGCGATGCTGACCCCATGTTGACAGATTATGAAGGTGATGTGCCGAGGAAATGAAAGACCGATGCAGTGGGAGGTCGCCGTGATGAGAGGCGACTTGACCAGCGAGTGACGGAGGGCTGCAAGGCCGCTGCAGGTGAGGTGAGGTCTAGGTGAGGTCTAGGTGGTGAATGATGGTTTCGTTATTACTTACCTAGGTAAGGCACCCTCAACCAGCTTCAAGCTCAACCTTTCCACCACCAACTCCCAGGGGTGGTTTGCTCGTTTCGTGTTGAAAAGTACAAGGGAAAAGGAGAAGAATGTGTGTGTCTCGAGGTTGGAATCTGCATCTTGTCTTGGTCCCGGGATTTCATTACTATTACTGATCAGCGGGGGCCATCCCGGATCCGCGAGGGGGGAATGTGGGGGGGGGGGGGGGGGGGTATTAGAGGGGGGGGGGATGGCTTGGTGTGCAGCCTCTCCTGTGTCACCGGGCTGGGCTGGGCTTCAGACGAACTAGGCCCGCCGCTGAGAAATGTTTTGAAGCAAGATCTGAGGGATTGGAATTTCCATGTTTCTTCCATTGTGGAATTCCTGCTGAAACGTGCAGAATCATGAAGCGGACAGCCCAAGCGCGCTGGAACGACAAGCGGGAACGTTGGATCTACTGTGTAACTAGTTAGTTATTAGTGTTATCGATAAGGTCAGCGGGCTCCAGATCTGCCCCACCGACGTAGGAAATTCCCATGGCGGGGTGATTGATTTTCCAGAACCTCGACAAAGAAACTCGGATTGCATCTGATCGACCCGTCCATCTCCATTGTCCGAGCCCGTCAAGGAAATTGCCCAACGCAACCATGGGCAAGCCAAAACGCGCCGTCCTTGCTGCCGCCCAAGAGTCGTCGACTCCCCCCGACGAGCTGACGGCGACCCAGTCCATCGCCCGCGTCATCAAGGCCGAGGGCAACAGCATCTACAGCTGCGAGCTGCCCAGCGGCAAGCCCGTCTTCGTCGAGCTCGACCCCAAGTTCCGCAACACCATCTTCATCCGCCGTGGAGGATATGTCCTGATCGACCAGGCCGACGCCAAAGAGCGCCTCAAGACGAGCCGTGTCTCGGGCGACATCATCAACATCGTGCGAGATGAGAAGGCGTGGCGCAAGCAGCCCTACTGGTACTCCCCTCCTGCCGGCCGTCATGCAAGCGAAATCCCCTTCCCTTGTCTGACCCACAACGCAGGCCGAACGAGTTCGTCAAAAAGACGTTCGGCGAGGACGAAGACGAAGACTCGAACGTCGGAAAGCTGCCGCCCAGCGACTCAGAGGACGAGTGATGTTGACCAGCGGCAGATGGGAGCCGCAGAAACCCAACCAACCTCACCGCTTCGCCGCCGCATCCTTCGCAGCAGCGACGCGCACCCGCTCCGAGCCGTCCCCCGTGCCCAGCCACACGAGGCCCACGGTCGCAGCGAGCACGCCGACAACGACGCCCGAGCTGGCAGGCGTGCTGGGGTACACGTTCCACGCCCATTCCTGCGCGGCCCACAGGGCATATTGGAGGACGGGGTGGGCGCCGCTGCGCCAGAGGAGGAAGGGCGTCGACCAGGCCAGATAGGCGTAGAACTGGTAGTGGAGGGACCGGGCAAAGAGGAGGCCGACAGCATTAGCGGACAGGATAGCCGTCATAATAAAGCGAGGTGTGACAACGTCTCTCGAGATGGCGCGCTGCTCCTGTTCCGTGAAAGGCGACCTGCCAAGCAGGATGGGGACGACCAAGCGCGGCAGCGGCTTGCGCGCGAGCTTCAGCCACCGGGCTGTGAGGAACGCTACCAGCACGACCGCATGCAGGCCCAGCAGAGCCAGCGAAAACCGGCGGCTGAGGAAGACTTCCTCCCCCACGAACCGCCAATTCACGGTCCACCGAAAGAGGAACTGCCTCGACAGCTCAAACGCGCGCCCGAGGTATCCCCAGGGGTTCGCCGCCAGAAACGGCACGGCCAGGAGGATCTGCACCAGCGCCATCAGCGCGGCCAACCGCAGGCCGGCGGCATATCCGGCCCCCAGGAGAAGCACGACGCCCACGGCCGGAAGCACCAGCAAAAGCGACATCTTCACCCCGAGGCCCAGGGTGTAGGCCACGGCGCCAGCCCGCCACATCCGCCTCTGGAGGCAGTACACGGCCAGCCAGAGAAACAACGCCGCAAACCCGTCGTTGAAGCACCGCAGCATGAAGATGCTGTGAAGTCGCTTGGAGAGGATCAGGAGGGGAAAGACGTAGGGTGGGACCTATCGCAACCATGAGAATCAGCCATCGCGGATACCGTTTTCCCCCTCCCCTTTCCGCCAACCAACCCCCAAGAGCCTGATGGAAAGCGACGTACCCCTGCCTTGCGATAGCAAGCCATCACCAACGCCAGAGCGGCCATGTACAACGCGCCAAACAGCTGCTGCGCGAGCAGCACATCCTTGCCGCCGTCGGTGACGCGATGCAGCGCAGAATAGATGTAGACGTGCGCCGCCGGGTAGACGAGCGGGCCTGTGTCGCCGCGGATGCGCGTGTAGTCCCGTTCGCCGGAGGCGATCTGTGAGACCTGCTGCATGTAGGCGACCCAGTCGATTTCGGTATCTGGGTTGTAACGTTAGTAGCTGTTGTCTATCATGATGATGATGATGATAACGATGCATAAGAGGCGAAATGGTTCTCAAACTTCAGTCCCAGGAGCGCAATTGCTGCTGGTAGAAGATGGAGGGGTTCCCATACAAGGGACTTTCCAGATGACCAGCGCGCAGAGGGCTGCGTCGGCCAGGAACAACAGCGGCGCGACCAGCTTGGACAGCGCATGCCGGCCGTTGGCCACATCGAGGGCGAAGCGCACAGCGTGCACCGGGAGGTGCGCCAGGCTCGCCATGGCGAAGCAGTGGGCGGTCGATTCGGGTGTAGGCCGAGGCGTTGCGAGTTGAGGACGCGTTGCCGGATGATGAAGCTGCCAAGCTCTGGAGAGCTTGTGAGCGTGATTGGGCCCCGAAGAAGCTTGGCAGCTGCCGTCAGCTGGTGGGTAGCCTCGGGAGCGCACTTACACACTCTCCTCCCCAGGGCATGCAAGGTGTCGACGACAGCATCGTTCTCAAGCAGCGGCTTGCAGCAAGAAGCGGTGGCTGGAGGAACCTTGAAAACCTTGGAATGAACTGAGATGGGGTATATATGGCGCCTTGAACGGCTGTCGACCGTTCACCTCACAGCTTTGCCTTCGCCTGCTCGCTCACCACCTCTTCCACCAGCTCAACCGCCCTCTCGGCGCAACCCCAACTTCCCTGATACCCCCAGCCTGCATGCCCATAGTTATGCACCACCGAAACGCCGTCAATCACCTCCTTCTCGATCCTCACACCTCCCTCCCTCCCGGGCCTCAGCCCCACCCCATGCCTCGCCACGTTGAGGCCCTCGATCCCTTTGCCCCCCGTCAGCTCCGGCAGCGTCTCCACCGCCCTCTTCATGATGCGCACCGCAATGTTGGGATCCGGGTTGGGCTCCCAGCTGCCCTTGGTGTAGGTGCCCCCGAGGATCGTGCCGCCCCCCAGCGCGCGCTGCATGATGTAGATCAGCTCATCCTCCCCGTCGTCGCACCCGCTCACGGTCGGCATGAGGCCGGCCGCCTCGTTGCGCACCAGCACGATCTGGCCCCGGATCGGATACACCTTGGAGTCCATGACCCCTCCCAGCCGGCACGCCAGCAGGCCCGTGGCGTTGACCACCGCATCCGCCTTCCCTCCGAGGTGGTGCATCGCCGCCGCCTCGGCAACGTGCTTCAGCGTTGCCCGCTGGAACCTCACGCCCTGCGCCGCGCACTGGCCCACGAGCCAGGGGAGGTAGACGGCCGTGTTGATGCAGACCGAGGTGAACTCGCAGCCCGAGTGGACCCCGGCGGGGAGCTCGGAGGCGGGGAGCTCGCGGTAGTTGGGCATGAGGGTGCGGTACCAGGGGTTGCGCTCAAAGAGGCCGTCGCCCAGGCGGCTGATCGCATCGAGGTCGACGGCGCGGCGGAGGACGCGGGCGGCTGGGGCCAAGGTGAGCTGCTAACCAGGCTGGATTTTTTTATTTTTTTTTTTTAAAAAAAAAAGGAAAGAAGAAATGAAAAGAACATGGGCGTCGGGCAGGCTACCACGTACTCTGGAAATGCAACCCCGCCTCGGGAACCTCGGCGGCGAGCCGCTGGAGGACGGGCCAGGTACGGCGCTCCCAGCGGCTGTCCTTTTCGGACGCCATTCTTTGGGGCGAGGGAAAGCAACATGGGTTAGCGGCGCGCTGTGCAGGCTGCTTGGATTCGGCGTTCAAGGAGGGGCCGGCCGGCAACCTACGGCAGCATGTTTGCGCCGGCCCAAGGCGACGTGTACTCGATGTCATAGTCGCCAGGCATATGCTTTGCAACGACGGTCACCGCGTGGCCCTGCTTCGCCAGGAGCAGGGCGCATGTGAGGCCGCTCACCCCGGCGCTGTCGCGTCTTTGTTAACCCCGAGGCATGCCCCGTCTGGAAAAAGCGAAGTCCTTCTCCCATCGAGCGGAACGGCTTCTGGCACCGCGGTGGCCGCGGCGGCCGGGCGGACGTACCCCACAACGACAATCTTTGGCATTCTTGAGGCGTGTGTTATACGCAGTATGTCGGGGGGTGGGTAGCAGGATGTCTCAGTGTGGCACGACGGTGCGAAAATGAAAGCTATTTTGAGAGTTCCTCCGGTCCTGGCCTAGGAAACACCAGAGGAACTTGCGCGTGATGATGAAGGTCGTTGATTCTCGCCATCCACCGCTTGCGTCCTAGCCATCTCTCCGAAGCAGGGGTATCGACCCACCTTCCGGCCGGGGGGGTGGCCCGGGACCTTTGGGTGTGCGGAGCTCGGCCGGGTCAGCCCTGAACCTCCTCCCCCGCCAAACCTCGTAACATTCTCCCGGTAGGTGTCCTATAGTAGATGTTTGTCTTGAAACCCGAGACATGAGCCCGAAGATTGGGAGCAAACCAGCCCGGGCCCAATGCCCATGAAGCATGGCATCCTTCCGTGATGAGACCACAGCTGGATGGCCATCTTATAAATGTCGTGCCGATGCCCGATGCTCCCGATGGTCCTGACCAATGCAACAGCCCAACTTGTGTACATCGGGTCAGCGCTTATGTACACCGTAGATCAGCAATGATCTTCCGCCCAGCGATATGCCACTTCCATTGTAGGACAACGCTGCGGTGCTGGCTCTTGGTTGTGGTCATGACTCTTCTCCCGTCCAGCCCCGACCCCCGAGTTCGTTGACAACCATACAACGTTCATTGAGCTTCCTTTCATTCTATACAATGTGACAGTGACGAGGAGGCAAAACGATGTCCTCGAGGATGCTGCCCTCCGAGGTCCACTTACAATCGTGCCCATCCACTTTCCGAACAAGTGATCTCACAAGGGCCGCTGGTCTAGTGGTATGATTCTCGCTTAGGGTTCACCCTACAGCTTCTGTTGCGAGAGGTCCCGGGTTCGATCCCCGGGTGGCCCCGATTTTTTTATGACAGTTGTAAACACATCAAGCCAGAGATGTTGTTTACATGGCCTTTTTGCTCCCGGCTCGTTGTTGTGTCTCGACCCGACGGGGCGAGATCTCGTGCTTCTTCTTTTGCGATTTCTCTTCACCGAGAGCAGGGTTTGTGCAGAGGTGCCCCGTACAATTCAGATTCAAGACGCCATCCTCAATTCAAGAATGATACGAGGGACCCCAAGTCGAAGAGAACGCGATCAGTTTTGCTCAAACGACGATGCATTGGCGTCTTCCCCAGGAGAGAATATGGCACGGGGCTAGCAGCTGTTCCCCCGTGATATTCGGCTACCAAACCCGCAACCGTAAAAAGCACGCACAGTCTGGATCGCGGAAATGTGCAACACGAAGCCCACGGGGTATCATGGAATTGCAGCCTCCCTACCAACCCATCGGTTGGCTGTGCTGTCATGCTTCAAAAATGCAGAAATCCCCACGTCACAACGGATCATGTTTTTCCCCTTCTCTTTGCGAAAAGGATATGATTGCTTCGGGAATATCTCAAGCCTCGGTGTTCTCCTCGCTCTTGGCCACCGCACCCGCCGGATTGTGCCTCTTGAGCAGGCTCAGGAGGGCCTGCGGGTTGGCGCCAACGAGCTCTTCAACCTTTTTGCCGTTCTTGAAGAGTAAAAAGGTGGGCATGGCGTGGATGCCCAGCTCCTGGGCCAGGTCGAGAACCTTGTCCACATCGAACTTGGCAAAATAGATCTTGTCCTTGAACTCAGGGTCCTCGGCCCAGCTGTTATGACGAGACGGCGTCAGTGGGTGAAAAGAAAAGACGAGGCGCGCGCGGGGGCGGCCGAAGGATGAAGGGAAGCGTACCGGGCAATCTGAGGCGCAATCGCCTTGCAGGGACCGCACCATGTCGCGAAGGCGTCGACAATGACGGCGGGCTGCTTCTGGATCGTCTCCTTGAACTCCTGGAACCTGCGAGGAAGGGGAGAAAAATGTTAGCCACCGTCAACCGTGGGCGGCCGTGGTGGTGCGCCGACAACTCGGGCCGTGGCAGCGGCAACAGCAACGCGGGGTACCCCGCGTCACCATGGCTGGAGCGCGGGGCAATTGTCAGGTTCAGGCGGCGGCCGGACGGGCTACTCACGAGGTGATGTCGTGCACGGTCATCTTGGGCAGAGTAGTGGTGAAGGATCTTACGGCCGGCGATCTCGTGGCGGTTTGGAGTCCTCGAAGAGTGGTGAGAGCGGGGCGCAGGAGGCTGGATGTTGACATTGGTAACGAGGTGGGGGAGGGGGAGGGGGGGTTGTGCCGAAAGCCGGAGAGAGAGCTGAGGGTTTATTAAGGGCGTTTTTTCTTCTAGGGAAGCACGGCCAGAGTGGGTGGTTGCCTTTCAGGGCGAATGATGTAATCCACGAGCGGGACGCGGGATTTGTCAGATTCCAGAAGGGGGCACCTCAGCCGGGTCGAAGCCTGCCTTGGCCCCGCGCTAGGCGCGTCGGCGGGTCCCAGGTTGCTTGCGTCAGAGCCTGTGATGGGAGAGGTAATATTGGGGGGGGGGGGGGGATCTAGAATCCTCATGACCGTTCTCCGAGGGGGGAATCCACACGAAGCTCATGGACGTCGGACTGACGAAGCTACATGCACCCCGCGGTTTCTCATCACGAAAACCAACATGATTGGGATTTACAGTTCCATGTTTGGGTGCCCCAAGGTGGTGGAGACGGGCCTGGTGGCACAACGAACTGCACGTCCAAGTCATGGCATTGGCATTGGATGTCAGTGTCAGAGGATGTTACAAATGCATGCACGAACGACCGCATTTGGAAGACCAGCCGGCAGATCGCCGCGGGGACCGCCAGCGACGGTGCAATTTCACATCGGTTTCTTGAACATGATCAAAACCGTTCGGTGGTATATTATACTGACATTCCATTGGTTATTATCATCATCCTTCATTCGTCACCAGCCGACCTAACCCATCACCGTCATGACCTCATGTGAACACCTGGTTCTCGCAAGGCTCGTTCGCCTCGCACTTCTCGTACAAGCTCAACCACGCGTCGCCGCCGCAGAACTGGCTGTTATCGCCCGTGCAGCGGTAGTTGCAGTTGGCCAGGCTGGCGATGGTCGTGAGCGGGGCGCGGGTCGGCGCGAACTCGTGGCCGCACCAGCACTCGCGGCTCCATTCGGTGCCGGCGTACTCGTAGCCCTGGGCGTCGCACCAGGCCATGCACCACTGGTTGGTCATGGTGTCGGAGCTGTGCACAACGTTGGGCAGCGTGCGGAACGCGCCGTCGTTGGCCCACCGCTCCTCGGGCGAGCAGCCCAGGAAGCGGAAGCCGAAGGCCGTCATGTCAGTGAAGAGGTCGGCGGGGTCGGTGGAGGGGGTGGCAGTAGGGGCGGTGGCGGTTGAGGAGGAAGAGCTGGTGGTGGTGGCCGCTGAGGTGCTTGTGGCAGGAACCGTGCTGGTCGTGAAGGTGGTAGCGGTCGTGTCGGGGATCTCCGTCGTGGGGATCACCACGAGGGTGACCGTGATGCACTCGCGATTGGGGTCGATGACTGCATGGGGCCGGTTAGTGACGCTGCTTCACGGTCTGCCTCTCGAGCTCGAGCAGGGGGAGAACGTACGGGTGTTGCCCGGCGGCGAGTAGCGGAACTCGTGGCTGTTCTCAAAGGCCGAGCGCACGCAGATGACACCGCCCGGGGGGTCATATTGCCGGCCCACGAGCGTCAGCTCGATCTGGAGCTCGTCCGTGTCGGGGTTGCAGCCGTAGGTGGGCTGGAAGACGGCCCGAGGGTCGCCGCGCCCTGTCATGAACAGCTTGGTGGTGTCGTCGATCTCGGACCACTGGGCAGGAGGATGGTTAGCACCCGCGGGCTTCCCCCACCATTCGGCCAGCGACAAGGGCATACATACCTCGCCGTTGACGACGGCCTGGATGCCCTGGGGGGCATGGGTGATGACGCCGTCGACGAGCGTCAGGTCGTAGGTGGGCAGGCCGACGGGCCCGATGAACAGATGGCAGTCACCGCCGCCCCATGGGTACAGATTGAAGTACTGGTTGTGCACTTCCGGACGGGTGGCATTCTGCACCTGGATGCGGAACGGGTAGGCGAGGTTGTTGCTCAGGGTCTCCTCGGGGAGGGTGCACGCCGAGGTAACGGCGGCGCCGGCGATGAGCGCCGAGAGCGTCCTGAACCGGTTCATCATCTTGTCGGTTCGCCGCGAGGTCGACTGCAGATCAACAACGACAGGTGAGGGCGCAGAGGGGGCCACAACATGCCTCCGTGCCGTTCCTTCACGCCAGCTTTATACGCCAGGCACCCGAAGCCCCGGGCGCAAGGGAGAAGGGCGCCCGGCACCGCGCGCTGGGTGCCTGCTTTGATTCCCCCAGCCTCGGCCATCCACGTGCGTGCATGTTCTCGACGCTAGGCGAGAAGCTGAGCTGTCAGCGACATGTCGACTGGGATCCAGGCAGCTTGGCGACCGCCACTGCTAACGACTTCGGGCACCCCGCTGGAGCTGCCCATTGACGTGGTGTGTGCGGCGCGGCTGGCGATCAGCTCAGGTTGCCGTGCGAGCCTGGGCTAGCAACGCAGGGTCCTCGGGCTGAAGATCTTGAACGGTCAAGCGCGGCCACCTGGCGTCTGCAGATCGTTTGATCTGACTAACTAACGAACTCCAGATACTACATCACCCAGATGTTTGGACCGCCTGCTGCCCCGCATGCCCAGCCTCCCATGTTGGAGCCGCGGTGCTGCGAGCCGAGCAGCCATGTTTCTCAGCCGCAATGCCTTTTCGCCTCGACCAACGACGTTTGCGGGAGGGGCCTCGTATTCCTGCGGGCGTGGTGAGCAATTTCCGTTCCATTGCATCGAGGCACGGCTGACAGAGCCGAAGTGGCCTGTCCTGGCGGCAGGGAGAGCAAGAGCATGGCCAATGGCATGACGCATCACAGGAATGCAGACGCCGTTGGCCGGGACGCCAGATCGAATTGGTTTCCGGAGAGGGTCAGGTTCGCGGCGGTGAAACCCCGAGAATGTGGCTTGTCGCTTCCCCCGCGCTCCGCCGCTTCGGAATCTCTTGTACGCTAACCGTAGACGGGTTCCGTGCCGCTATTGCAGGCGAGCAGGGAATGCTGTTCCTGGCTGGGCCTAGTTCGGGACCGGGCGATCATCATCAACATCCATCGGGAGGAACTTCGTCACCAGCCAAAAACAAAAAGTGTCTTGAAGAACTTCAAGCCACCATCGATCCCAGCGAACCCGGAACACCGCCGTGTTTTGAATCATCCATCATCACCGGTGAGCCAAGATTCGTCAAGGTTATGCGACGATCCGGCCGTCCATTTCGCTCCTCGTCCGTGAAGATCGCCCAAGTACAGGTCGGATGGACCCCGAGATGAACCAAGAGCCCCAGCCGAGTTCCTGGAACTGCTTTGCGGCCGCCGCGGAGGGAGCACAGCCAAAGAGAACACCGACCGTGGACAGCAAAGGGAACCTCCGCAGCTCGGCGTCAACCCGCGACATTGGCTCCTTCAAGAATGCCATCATGCTTGGCAAGGAGTACATGGTGATGCACACCCTCGGGGGAATCGAGTATATCAACATCTGAAGGCCAGGACAGCGCTCTTGAAGAATTCTCAGGCAGGCCATGTCGGCTTGGGACGCGAGATCCATGCCTGAAAAAACCGTCTTTCCCGCGGCGCTCATCGTGCGGGCGTACTCGAGCTCCGGGAGGTTGAGCTCGAGCCGGGTCACGCAGCGAGCGTTGGCGGGCCCGATGGTTTCGAGGAAGCGTTGGACCTTTTCGAGCTGCTTCTCGGGAGTCTTGTCGCTGAGAATGATGCAGCGAGCACTGTACACAAGCCCGATCGATTCGGCATACACTTGTCGGCAGGTGTAGATGAGAGCGGTCCATTGGGATGGCTGTCGGGCGCCATGCCCGTCGCGTCGGTGTGGTTGGCCGGGGTCCGGCGGGTTATACAGCTTGAAGTAGCGGTTCGGCGCAGCAAAGACGTGGCGATAGATGGCCAATCTGATCTCTGCAGGCAGGCTGAGAAACCGGCTCTCCTGGGGCGTGCTCATGGCGTTTTTGTCGATCGGGAGCCCAAGAATGGAGGCCAGGAGAAAGAAGGGAGAGCAACGGGCGGGCGAGGACAAGGCGGTTGTTAAGCTGAGCAACCGGAAAGCTCTGGTGAGACATTCAAAGGGAGACGGTTTCAGACAGCCGATCGAGAGTTACGGTGTAAGGTATCTACACGTACGTCCGGTGTACGTGCTGCATTCCTGCCAAATCAACCCGACCGGAGCCTGAACCTCACCTATTGGCGGATCGTAGATGAAGCAGCACGCCTATCGCTCAAGGCAGGATATACGCGGTGCTTCTCGGGCTTCCATGATCCTCCGCTTCCCTTGACCACTGCAGCAAGACGTTGGTCGCCTTGAGCCCTCACATCATTGGATTCCCTCAAGTAATTATTCATACCATTGCTTTGGTTTTCAACTACGTAGCGTTGTCTGATGACCAGTTCGGTCAACGTTGTTGAGGATCACAGAAACATCATTCAACTGGTTGATCGGAACAACGAATCCAGCGGAGATCCTACACATGATTCGTCCTCTTCTTGCTCGGAAGGACGGCCCTTCCCATACGCATTGATCTTGGACGTTGAAACAACGATCCTCTGCCCGGTGACGGTCTCTGGAGATGTCTCCACCATGGTCAACCAAAAGCCCACATGCATGGTGAATGAGAAAGGGCTCCGCCGGAGGGAAGTTATAAATACATCAGCTGGCGACGCACTCTCTGCGTTTGGGCTTACGCTTCTTCCCGCTTCGCCGCTCTGAGACAACCAGATCTCAAGAAGAAAACAAAAGGCTGGTGCCGTCCTCGGTTCGACACCTAGTTGGCAGGCCTGATGTACAAAATGTCACGGTGTGGCCCCGGGATGAGCGCGGCCGTCATTGTCGCAGGCGAGCCGGAATCCGCGAGAAGGGCAATATGGCATGCAGCACCATCACGATGTCGCTGTCAAATCATCCACGGAGGGGCTGGACACATCGTCGGCCCGATCCCGGCTGGTCACCAACACACAGTCCCCTCTCTTCCGTGGTTCCAAAGCACTAATTATCGTACTGCGCAGGCTGGCTTGGCCGGTTCAATGATGCTCAGTCACCCCGTCCCTCGTGCAGGCAGATCCTCCATGACGCCCTTCTCCACTAGGAAAGGTCAGCACCAGAGGTGCCTAATAGCCTCCACGAAAAGCTGTCCATCAGCTTGTAAAGCCCATATCCGATAGAATTTGTGTTGTTCTTCAGGTCAGAATGCCTGACCATAACCACGTCCGACCGAAGCAACAAAGGAAACTTCTGCAGCTCGGCGTCAAGCTGCGTCATGGCTCTCTTCACGTCGTCCCAGACGTCCTCATTCATGGTCACCCAGGCCTTCAAGAGATGCACCTGTGCTTTGGGGTATACTACAAAACCCAGGTATCTCAGCTTGGGGCAATACTCTTGCAACGCCCTCAGCAGATCCAAGTCGGCCCGCGCAAGCTCGACGCCTCGGATCTCGCCCTCGGCGTTGCCCCGGGGGCTGTTTTCGGCGTCGCCGCCTCCGCGAATGAGCCGGAGCTCGGGAAATCCGACGCTGGCCATGGTGAGGAAGGCGGCGTTGCGGCGCCCGACGGTTTGGAAGAAGCATTGCGCCTTGTCGAGCTGTTCCTCGGGGCTAAGAAGGAAGCTGCCAAACTGCACCGGGCCGAACATGACGAACGGAACCGTCTCGGTATAGGTTTGCCGGCAGGTGTAGAACAAGGCCAACCAGTGGGGCGGCCTCTCGAAGGTTGGCCTGAGCCGGGGCCTGTCGTCGTCGTCGCCGCCGCCGCCGCCGCCGCCGGCGGGACGTCGCTCCAACTTGAAGCTGACCATGGGGGCGTCAAGCGGCGCAAAGATGTGTTCATAAATCAAATTTCTGAGCTCGGCAGGGAGGCTCAGGAGCCTGCTCTCCTGCTGGGGTGCGCTCATGGCCGATCGGTCTTCCGGGATGCCGAGCAAGAAACGGACGCCAAGCCACGGGGGGTTGGGGTTGGCGATCGTGCCTCAATGAACGATGACGGACGAAGGCTCTCTCGGTACGTATCGGCAGCATGCATTCGGTCGTGCCAGGGCGCGTTGGCGTTGAGCTTTGTGAGATTCCTTGGACGCAGAGGCCGTGCGAGACGAGGGATGCGTGAAAATTAATCCGTCGCAAGCGGAAGCGTTGCGGTGGAACCTAAACATTCATCCAATTGTGCTGTGTGAGGTGCCTCTCCAAGTCCTGTTAATCTCGGCCAAGTGGGGTTCTTTGGATCATCATGATCCTGCGCTGGCAGCCCGAAGGTTGGGAACCCGAACATGGTCTTGACAACGTTTGGATGAGCAAATGGCTCCCAGCCATAAGATACCATCCGGGCTTGTCTCATTGAATTGAACGCCTCCTCAACACGCTCCGTCACCAACAAAATCTCTTGCCGAGGATGTCCTCACCAATAGCTCCACGACGCCTTCATAACGCCGTGCAACACCCCGTTCCGAACTGCTCCTTGATAACGAATATTCATTGCCGCTCCATGCCCATCCCGCCTCCTCACTCCGCCTTCCACTCTTCAAACTCCTCTTCCAGATGCCTCTTTAGCTCCGCAAACTTGTTCCCAAACCCTTTCCCGCACCTCCAACACCTCAGCTCGGCGCTCAGATTCCCGTTCTGGTACCCCGTGTCCCTCCTCACGTCGTCCTCCGCCAGCGGATGGTCCGCCAGCGGCACCAAAAACGGCGTCGTGAAGCTGTTGTAATGCTTCCTGTGCTTCATCCGCTCCGAATGCATGTCCCGCGAGATGATGTGCACGTGCAGGTGCGCCATGCTCGGGTGCGCGTGCGTGCCGACGCGGAGCTCCCGGGCCCAGTCCCGTCCCGGCGGCCACGACGCGGGCGGGTCGCCGCGCGCCATGGCCTCGCGCCGCGCCCGGCTCGCGGCCGAGAACCCCCCGAGCTTCCGCTCGAGCTCGGCCGCGGCGAGCCGCGCGGCCTCCTCGGCCTCCTGGCGCAGGATCGCCAGGAGCTCCGGGTCCTCGGACAGCGCGGCCGTGGGGTGCCGCAGGCTGTGCCCCGCCGACCGCGGGAGCAGCAGCAGGTGCACGGTCGCCTTGGGGAACGCGTCGCGGATGAGCACGGCGTGCTCCGTGTACCGGACCACCACGCTCGGGGGGAAGCGTTCCGGGTGGGCAATGTATTCGCCCAGCGCGCCGCGCCACATGCCGTTGCTTTTGGCCTGGGAGGCCCTGGCGGCCATGGAAGGGGACGGCTGGTGGATCGGTTTTGGTTTGGGGGCCATGAGCTCGGTGAAGGCGTTACCGACCACCTTCTCCTTCTTCGGCTTGGATGTAGTAGAGGTTGACGGGAGCGCCGGAGAGTTCGGCATCGAGTCGGAAGACTCGGTGGGTACGAGGGGTGTCTCATGAGGTGGGTGAGTGAGGTCTTGCTCGTCCTCGGCGAGTTCGGGTTCGGGGTGTTTGCTCGCCATGGCGTCGCCGTTCGGACCGGCACGGTGTGTTAAGATCCGTGTGGGTGCGAACCTTGTTTGATTATTTTTCAAGAATGTCTTGAGATGAGGTCTGTCAAACCGATGCATAATTGCCTTGGGAGGGCATGAGAGGAGAGGTCGAGGTGGATGATGCCAGTCCAAGTCGTCAAGTGGTTACCGTGACAAGTGGCAACAGCTGGAGCAGCAGGCAGCAAGGCGAACCATGAATCATCCATCATTTGCGCTGGGGATCGAGGTTGGCATAGCTCGGTGTATTAGAATGAAGACGTGATGCTGTCGATTACATGGATTGGCATTTCCCGTTCACGATCAAGACAAACCTGAGGTCCGGTGTTCGGGGACCGGGTGTCCTCCTGTCATATTCTCATTCAATGTCATCAAGAACACCACCACTCAAACGCGGTTTGGCATACGCCTCCAAGTCATCCATCAACCAACACAAAACGCAACCCCATATGCATTACCGCTCTCTATACACTAATAACACACTTATTAACACACATGATACATCTAATAACACACAAACAAACGCGACTTTTCCGCCATTCCACCCGGGGTATGTGCTAATAAATCTGCGACCAATGCATGCCTCCGAACCTGACAATCTCCCAGCAAATCCCTGTGCCATCTTTCTTTCGAGCATCTCTCTCTGCCCTAGGGATGGCAAACCATAGCGAGGAATGAAATGGGAATGAATAAATAGTTATGTATAATCAAACAGGTAGAAGCGAAAAAAGAAAAAAAAAAAAAAAAGGTAAGGATTGGAAGAGAGCTCATCAAGCTCGCAGAAAGAACCAAGTTGGGCGAAACGGCCTGTGGCAGGCTGGAGGCGGGGGAGGGTAAAAAAAGGGGGATGAGAAGGGGAAGTGGCTGATCCGGGACTGATTGTCTTTTTTTTTCTTTTCTCTTTTCTTTCGCTTTTCACCTCTCGTGTTTTCCGGGGCTCGTTGTGTGATGACAAGGAAAAGAAATCGTAACGAGCGAATGGCGGTCGGTAAGGTGTGAAAGAGAAATAAGGAAACGGTCAAACGAGTGTCGTGAGCCTCTGGATCAGCCACTGACCACGTCACCCCTTCCACCTTACTTCCGTTCCATCTCCGGCCCGGCCATCTAGGCCGATTCGGACAAGACCACGGTCCGCCCATCACCCCTTTCGGTGGTGGTGTCGTCATCAGCCTGCTGGCTGCCCGTCTCCGGGTATTCCAAGTGGCCTTCGTCGAGGAAGGACTTCAGCACCTCGTGGCTCTTCACCCTCGTGGCCGCGGCGTTATCCGACGGCAACACCACTGTCGGCTGCTGGCTCTTGACAAAGTTCCACTGCGCCTGCTCCCCCTCGCCACCCCAGTCGCTCGAAGGGCGCGCGGCACATGGATCCGGGTTCCAAGGGGCGAGGTGGTCGTTCGGCGTCCAGGCGACGCGGGAGAGGTACTCGTCGTCGGTGATGTCCATCTCATCGAGGTGGTGATGGTCATGCCCGTGGTCGAATTCGGGCGTTCGCAGCACGGGGAACCGGAGCCCGGACGTCTGCTTTAGGATGCTCGAGGGCGTGCGTTTCGCGGATAGCCTTCCGGAAAACCACGATCCCTCCGAGTCGATCGAGGCCAGAGACATTGCGTGCGGTTCTGGAGACATGCCGGGCTCGTCAGGGTGACTGAAGGTGGATGGGGTCTGCCGCATCGCCTCCACAGATCGCTGCCATGAGCTCGGACGGAACGTTGACGGCGATGGGGGAGCGTCGTCTTCTGCGTCCGTCTCCTTGTTCGACGTTGCGATCAGCGACGGTGGTTCCTCGACGTCAGGGGATTGCCTCCGGGATGCCGGGGGCGTAAGTTTGCGTTCGGGGAGGTCTTCGCGGAAGCGGGACAGGGTGCGTCTCGGCATCCCCGCCGTCACGCGAGGCGGCGGGGACGTGATGACGGGAGGAGGCGGCTCCGGTACGGGGGGGGCCTGCATCGAGTCGTGCAATGTGTTGGAAAATGACGATGGGTCGGTCGAGCGACGACGCCGCTTGCTTCCCCACCGGAAGATGGCGGCCCAGGAGCGCGACAGCCGCTTGTTGTCGCTGTCAGGTCCCGAGGTTGGCGACGCGGATGGTTCTGCAACCATGGCGGAGTGCCGGTGGGATTTCGAACGCGACAGCCTCCTGAAGATGGATGGCTTGGGTGTCAGGGGGTCGAGGGGCATGGCGGGCTCCTTTGCCGGCGCTGGCGGGTTCTCTCGCGGCTCGACGTGATGGCCGTCGGCTCGATGGAACGCGGCTTGCGGATCTGGCCGGCTGCGATCGCCGGTCGAATCGTGGTTGCCGGTGGCAGCATTGTCGGCCGCGTGGCCGAAGCGGTCCTCCGAGTTCCTAACCGTTGATGAAGTCACGACTGCAGACGCAGGGTCCATGCGAAAGCGAACATCTTCCCGTCCAAGCACGCCCCCCCTCTCTAGATTCGTCGGCGAGTCCCTGCCGTTTCTCCACGCCTCGGCTTCAGCAGCCTTTTGTTTCTCGGCGCGACGAGCGAGCCTGCGCTCAAGCCTCTCCTGCTCCAGCTGCCGCTTCCTCTCACGGCGACGCTGGTCCCTTTCCATGAGCTCCCGGATATCGCTGGCGCTGAGGTCGTCGGCGAGGCTGTCAACCCGCGAGTGGGCTCGGAGGGCATCCTCGGAGATGGGCTCGGCCAGGCGTCTCCGTTGGCATGGCCTCCTGAACGCGTCGTTGGTATCGCACGGCCAAGTCCCCGCCCTCGCTCTCGCTCTTGGGTTCACGCTGCAGCGCAGGGTTGGTCGCGGCGCCAAGGCCTCGAGAGCCGACACTTTGAACGAGATGTAGTCGGAGTCGGAGGAGAGGGCCTCGTTGATGGGATCGGCAAGCGGCAGCGACATGTCGGAGAAGCGATTGTTCCCGTCAAGGGACGCCCGGAAGCCCACGCCGAAACCCGTCTTTGCTCGCTTGCTTTCCTTTCGCGACGGGCGACCGGCCATCCAATCCTCGGCGGCAGGGCGAGCGGGAGCGACGGTGCTCATGGCCTTGATCTCGGCTTCGCGTTGGCGATCCTGCTCCTTCCAGCGCCTGCGCGAGAGCTTGCGAGGCAAATGGTCGCCGTCCCGCTTGCTGCGCAGCGTGGGCACGCGCCACATGGTCTCGTCCCTGGTGGCATCCGTGCCGGCAGGCGCGGAACCCTTGGTGCTCTTCTTGCGACGGACCTCGACGACGTCATCCCGTCCCGGGGAGAAACTGTATGCGCGAGGTCGTCGTTGGAGCTTCTTGGGTTCGGTCTTGCGCCTCTTGCTTGGTTGGCGCTCCGGAGCAGATGGGTCAAACACGGAGGAGGACTCGGGGACCGTGTGGCTTCGTGGAAGGCCGGCGCCCATTGACATCATGGCCTCTAACTCTGCCGGGCCCATGGTGACCGGCCGGCCGCGCCGCCGGCGGCTCTTCTGCCGGAAGAGTGGCCACAACGGCATGGCGTGTATGTGTGTGCGTGCGTGCGTGTATGTATGTATGTGTGTGTGTGTTGGCTTAGCGAGAGCTCAACGACCAAACGGCGTGGTATGCTGCGTGACTGGAACAGTAGGTTGTGTAGGTGCTAGTTGGCGATCGGGAGAGGTTCATCCTGAAGGTGGCAAGAAGGAGGGGTGAGTTGAACGCGTCGGCAGCAACGAAGGGGCGAGCAGATAGAAGAAGGGGTGCCGGGAAGATGAAAATGATTAGGGCCTCTCAGGCATGCTCGGGTGCGTCGGGAGTTTAGGGCTCGTTCGCTAGGACGAGAGGCGATCGGAGGGTCGGCGGAATGCCGGATGGCCCAAGGTGAGTCGGGACTGGAGACGTTGCGGAGAATTTGATCTGCGCTGCTGGAATGGAGGGACGACCCTTTGGGATTCGAGTCCGGTCGCCTTTCTCAATAGGTAACAAAACAAGTATTATACAGGTGGGGGAAGGGGAGGGGCCCAGATGCCTTGGAGCAAGGATGACTAGACGAGCCAAAGGGACTAGTAACAGGTCCAAGCTTGGAAAAGCAGGGCTGAAGGGCTTGGGCTTCCCGGGGATTGGGTTGGAGGAGATGGGGAATGGGGAAACAAGAAAAAAAAAAACTCGATGTCCAGGTCGAGGGGGCTTCGCGGTGTCTCAGAAGGCGACAGGAAATATTTGAGGCTCGGGGCTGCGAAAAGGGCGGTTCTCCGGGAGAAAAGCAAGGTACGGGCACCGGTCCTTGGTACCGTATCATCTGGTTCGCCTGTCACCTGAAATGACAGGCCCGGGGAAGTGCATGAGAAACGGAGCCGCAAACCAAACGGTGACATATCGGGCGCGGAGCCTGATGGAACGTCGAGCAGCCAACCACAGGCCGGGATGGGATGGCGAACTGCGTGTGCGTGTGCGTTCTCACAGAACCCATCCGTACACAGTACGTACGGAGCGCGCAGTATTATGTTGGACGGGTAACGTAACGGTCCACTCTTCTTGTTCTTTTCTTCTGGGACCCGTGGTTTGCATTCTGCACGCCGAAATCTGTGGTTCTTGATGAAGGCAGGCCATGACTTCGTTTCTTTGGCCTTTTTTCCATCCATCAGCGATGCCGACTCGGCACCTTGATGCGGTGGTGCTCATGGATGCATGCCCAAACAGCCCCTCTGGCCAGGGTTGAACGTAACGTATGGTGGTAGCCAGGACGTTGTGTTGAGAGGCACGGGATCCACCTCACTTGAACCGAGAGGGTGAAGTACGGGCGTATGGCCCCGCTCCCGCCCTCGCCCCGCCCATACACTCCATCGGCTTTTCGATGCAGGTCCACCTTGGCGCCGGCTCCATCGGCACTGGACTCTCCCGTTCTCGCATGTTCATGGCCCCAGTTGGAGCGTACACTACCGTACGATCTCGAACAGCATGGTCGCCCGGCGGCGGCTAGACACAATACTTGTAGTACATACTGCGTACTGCGTAGTCCGTAGTGTACATGTCCAATTTTGCTCCCAGCCAGGCTGCGCATCCTGGGGGTACACCACAGGCCAAGAAACAACGTTTCAGCCGTCGCGTTGCTTGGCCTGCCCGGGCTTCCATGCCTTGCTTGGGCTGCCTAGGTCTCTCAATCCAATATGACACACAGCCCATCATGCTCGTATCCGCTGCTGCGGGCTTTGTTCCTCCCCCGTTACCCGGCCAGCAAAGGCAGGCAAGAGTCCAGACGAAAAGGGGGGGGGGGGGGGAGGTTGTTTGCGGACAGGCTTGGCCGGTCACGTCAGGTCCTTGGTTTGCCACGCACCTTTCGACGGAAAACGTTCATGTTGATTTTTTGGAGAGCTTCTGGCACAATCGACAGCAATTAAGAAATCGCTCAGCTCGCTGGACCGAATCGTCGTCACTCTTTACACTCGGGACTTACACCGTGCTGCACGCTCTCTGCCGGTGCCCCACCCGTCCGCGGGTTTTTCAACCGTCGGCTGGTGTGTCGAGTTCTGCTCACACGACACGCAGGGACTTAGGGGTTGGTTGGTAGCATTGGAGTCGATCCGGGTTGCATTCGCTGCAGAGTCTGCAGGTGTCAACCAAACACATTGGCTGCGCACGTCTCGATAGTGCACGGCCAGCGGAGCGTCGATGTTACGTCCGCGGCGTTCTCCGGCCTGACACGTGTTTGTGCAGCGAAGGAACCGTATGTAGAACCGATTCATCAAGTTGATACGCCATGGCATCTTGCAAAACAGCCCTGGGTATCCCCCCGTCGCGATGGCGTCGTGGTGCCGTCTTGATGCCGCAGGCTCCGCGAGAGTACATGCCTCCCTTACATCTGCAGAGCACGTGCGGTAAAGAACGACGCCCCCGGCAGCCCGCTTGGGTTCCGTTACGCTCCATGGGAGGAGGGGCGTCTTTGGAAAGCAACAAGGCGCCGGGCGCTGGCTGCTATTCCTGTCGTGTTGGGGCCCCAGATGACGGCTTGTGCAACCCTTCAATAACCATGAACGCTCGTGAAAAGCAAACCCTCAAAAATTGGCCGCCAGGAGGCCGGGGTATTGCACCCTGGGCTCCCCCGCAGCCCATCGTTGGGACAAGATGGGCTCTTGCTACCGAGAGGTTGGAATCGCTGGGCTTCACGGGTTGTTTTCATCCGATTCAGCCTTGTCGGGCTCGGACCCAGGCCGGAAGGATTGCGTTGAGGTTCTACATACTAATTATACTATAGATCCCTCCGGAGGCTACTGTAGTGCGTGTGCCCCTGGCCGCTAACTGAATGGTAGTATGACTGTGATATGTACTAACGTTAGTACAATTCCTATCACGGAGCAAGCCTGGCCAGCCTTGCTGCGAAGCAATACTATAGTAGACAGACCCCCAACCCCACCACCCCTGCCCCCCTGCCTGCTGAGTGCCCCAGCCTGCAGTCGGACGAAGCCCCGATTCTCGCCAGGGGCAAACGGGGACATCATCGATCAGTTGCCACTCGTCTTTCTAGCTTGATAGAACCTTCTCGTGGTAACGCCAGGACCACTCCCATCAGGTAACCTTTCCTCGCAAAGATGCCGCTCTCTCACGGACGTTGTCCTCTCCATGTCGTGCGCCGTGTCATCGCCTGAACACAACAGGACGACCATCTAACACAGATCGACCCCAGCATGATGCAGTCATCTCTTGTTTTCCGTACATCCGACATTGTTTCCTCCCAAAGCGCGTCCCGGAACCGGCCCAACCCTGGTCCGGGCCGCTGGTGCGAAAAAGTAGCAGAGCCGTTTCAATGTTTCAGGGAAACTCGCCTACGCACCGACCAGTTCCCCAGAATGTCTCAGGAGGGGAGGGGGGGTTCGTTCCCGCCGGCTACACCCGGAATGCATGAACTCCTAAAGCATGTCGCACATGTGCCAGTGAACTAGTACTACGCAATATCCACAGGAGGTGCGGTCTCTGGACGATCGTGCTCGTTGGTTCACGCTGCAGTGAGCATGAGGTAACCTGATTCTGGTACCTCGGGTACGGCGTCGCTCCGTTGTGAATGTTGGCATATTTTTGAAATGCGGCCAACGCTCGCTCGCGTGGATGGGTTGAGAGAGCTTGGTCGATCTGCCTTGTTGATTCACGTCCCTGACTCGAAGCGATCGCCGTGTAATAGCGCCCTGGAACATCACGAAACAGAGCCACGAGAGAAGACGTCAAAGTCCACGTGCGCATGTTTCGCGGTGCCCTCGCCGTAATTACGGACTAGACGGGATGTCCATGATCGTGTCGTCAAAGGTTGGGAGATTGCCCTGTCCCAATCTCCAACGGCCGGGCCGTGTTTGCAAAAGTGCGACATGGGCCAAGAACGACAGGCATGACCTAAGCGGGGATGCATCAATCGGGAGGAACGATAGCACGCTAAGCGGGGCTGATAGGCCGTTAGCCAATACAACGAGCGTCCCAGTTCCTCGAGCAACGGCGTTTGCAAACCACTCCCCCCCCCCCCCCCCCACTTTGTCAACAATCCAGCGTCATCCAAGTCGCGAAAAATAAAGAGGTCAAATCTCTTGAACGCGACGATCACCGAGCCCGGCCCCGCCCCACGTCGCCACCCCGCGAACCGGCAGGATGGCTTTCAACAAACGAATGTCGATACTGCCGACCGCGCAGCAGCAGTCGCGGTCGCGCAGGCGAGAGGAGGAGGCGGCGTACGCCATCATCCGGCTGCCCGACCGCGAGCTCGTCGGCTGCATCAACGAGCTCGGGATCCCTTTTACGCTGGCCGACCTGCAAAAGCCGAACCCCATCCAGGTGCAGATGATCTTTGAGAAGGTCGGGGAGCTGCTCATGAACAAGACGCGCCAGACGGTCGAGCCGGCGATGCGCGCGGCGGTCGAGGACCTGTGCGGCGACTTTGGCGACGGGCTCATGCCGCCCGACACGCGCAACCTGATGGGCTTCTTCGTGTCGCTGCGCCAGATCATGCTCGACTGCGGCATCAACGACTTTAGCTTCGCCGACCTGTACCGCCCGACCCACGACCGCTTCGTCAAGGTGCTCAGCTACGTCATCAACTTTGTGCGGTTCCGCACCAACCAGACGGGCATCATCGACGAGCACTTCAACAACGCCGAGAGCACCAAGGCCCGCATCGAGCAGCTCTACGCCGAAAACCAAAACATGGAGGCGCAGCTCGACGAGATGCGCGCCAACCGCCGGCAGATGGAGGCCCTGGTGGCCGAGAAGACGCGCCGCAACGAGGAGCTCAAGCGCAAGCTGCTGGAGCTGCTGCGGGTGCAGAAGGAGGCGACGACGCGGCTCGAGGAGGTCAAGGCGCGCAAGGGCGAGCTGGCGGCGGAGCTCGAGGACAAGACGGCCCACAAGCTGTCCCTCAAGCAGGAGTGCGCCAAGCTCAAGCCCTACACCCAGCAGAGCCCCGTGGCGCTGCAGGCGGAGCTCGCCGACCTGACCAACGCGCACAACACGACCAAGGCCAACATCGAGGCCCTCGACCGGCGCGCCCGTGCGCTCCAGACCTCGTCCGACTCGTTCGCCGTCGTGTCGGCCGACGTCGCCTCGTGCATCAAGCTGCTCGAGGAGATCGCGGTGGAGCTGGCCAAGGAGGAGGAGGACAACGCGCGCAACGCCAAGCAGCGCGACGCCCTCACGGAGCGCGGGGCCAACGTGCGCGAGGTCGAGCGCACCGAGGCGCTCCTGCAGCGCCAGCTGGCCAAGTGGACGGAGCGCACCGAGGCGCTGCGGGCGCAGAGCGAGGAAAAGGCGAGGCGCGCCAAGGAGAAGATGGAGGAGCTGCGGGAGGTGCACAGGAAGCTGACGGAGGAGAGGGCGGAGAAGGGCAAGGATATCGAGAGGAGACGGGTGAGGATTGAGCAGATCGAAAAGAAGGTACGTGTTGACGGTGACGTGATGACGTTGCTGTTGTTGCTGCTGCTGCTTCTGCTGGTCACCAAGACGCTGACATGCCGGTGCTCCTACTGCAGATGCTGGACCTCAAGGAGAACATCGAAAACGAGATACACGCGGCGCACGACGAGTATCTCAAGATGGAGTCGCACGTCAAGCTGTACATACGGGAGATGGAGCAGGCCATTTGAGTGTTTTTTTTTTCTCGGCCGCGTTCATCATGGCCCGCTTTGTAATGTCCGCATCACTTCATTGTACGGAGAAGGGGGGGAAGGGAGTTGGGTAGAACAGGCCAGGACCGGTCGGGCGGGGGCAGGGTTTCACGGAACAGGACGACGGATACCACGGAACGGGCGTCGGCGGCGACGGTGTTTTGGGGCGATTGGCGTTGGGTGTTGTTGCACGGGCGGGAGAATTTATCACGTCACGACACATTTTACGAGTTTGCATCAACCCATCTTCGGAATTGGACACGTCCGTTCATGATAATACGTCAAGACCAAAGAAAGAAGCCTTGGTGTTGCAACGAGTCCGACCACGTTGATGGGTTGGTCGCTGGCATCGGTAGCGGCCGGTGGCACTGGACGATGATGGGCCACTAATACCACATTCGTCGGTCATCAACCATCCAGCCAACCCCTTGAAGGGACAGCCTTGTCAAGGGCTCCTAGGCTCGTAGCGCTTCTTCCCCATCCCACCACGCCCTGTCGCCCAGCCGGAACCACCTGCCCAACACCATCCTCACTTCTACCGTCTTCCGCCCCAGCTCGCCGCCGATCCGCTTCGCGTCCCCGCCGCTCAAGATGGGCACCTTCTCGGCCAGCAACTTGTCCATCCCCACCACTGCCGCAGGTTCGTCACCATCGCCGCCGCCGCTCTTTTGCCCTTGCGGGGTTTGGTGTTGTTGTTGCCCCTCGACAACCACGGCTCTCAACCCCGTGCGCGCCGCCGCCTCGACGAGCCCGGCCGCGCTGGCGCCGACGCCTTGGGCGCTCCACTCGCTTGTGTCCCGGTGCAGGCGAAGGAAGCCGTACACGAGCAAGAGGGGAGCTTCCTCTTGACTTACGGGCTTGTTACCGTGTTTGACATCTGGATGAGGAGGAGGAGGAGGAGGAGGAGGGTGGAGCCGCTGGGTCGGCGGGGGTGGTGGTTTGCGAGAAGGCAAGGTGGAGGAGGCGGCGGCGGCGGCTTGGTGGTTGTCCACGACGACGGAAAAGACGGAGAGAAAGGCGCGTAGGTGAGATACCGTCGGGACGAAGACGGTGCGGATGTGGCGGGTGGCCGAGAGCTGCGCGAGGGTCGGGGTCAGGAGCGGGTGTGACGGCGGGTGAGGGTGAGGGGGGCGGTGGGGGGAGCTGTCTCTGCTGCTGTCCCTGCTGCTGCTGCTGCTGCTGTGCAGCGAGATGGATGGTTCTGCTTCATCTTCGTTGTCGTCGTCGTTACCATCGTTCATGTATGCTTCTGCATCGACGCCGTCGCCGACCTCCTCCTCTCTCACAACATGACGTAGATGCGACAAGCCGGCTACGGGCGGCTGGGCGGGCGGGCTGGTGGCCTCTTCTGTAGCCGGCGGCGGCGACTGTTGGTGCCGTCGCCGGCTGCGACGGCGATGCTGGCGCAGCTGCTCGTGTTGGTGTTGCTGGCGAGACACAAAGTCCTGTGTAAGGGCGGACAAGAAGTCGGCGCGGCTGGAGCATACGAGGAGAACGGTGGGATAGGTGCACCGGTTGATGATGAATTGGACGAGGTCGGACGGCAGGATGGGAGGCGGGAACAGAGCCTGTCTCGGGGTGGAATCCATGGGGGCTCGGCTTCTTCCCTCGACGGTGTGGCCTCATGGAAGGGAATCCGGATCCAACCTCATGAATCGCAAGAGGCGGATGGGGCTGCCCCTCGGCGCATCAAACTGTTTCGTGGCTTTGACGAAAAGCCATCACAAGGACGTGCGGTATCGCCCGGATGCTCGTCGGGCGATACGTCCTTGCAACCTACACAAGGTGCTCTTGATGGATGGTGGAGGGTGGGTAGGTAGGGAAGCGTCTCCGGTTGGAGAAAAAGAGGCATCTTGATGAGAAACCAGTGGTTTGGTTGACCACCATCACAGTGGGCTGGGCCGGCCCTGGCACTGTGTGAATAAGAGGTCCGACATACCGCTGTACCAAGCAGGACGACGTGACCTCGAAGATCGCGTATGTACTAACCTAGGTACCCAGGTACCTAGGTGCCATGCATAGGAGAGGCCCAGGGGGCTGGAAACTGCAAGCATTGCTAGGATTGCTATTATGGGTTGGTCAAGCCAGGTCCGTCCATCGTGGATGTATAAATAGAGCTTTCCCCACTAACAACAACCGTCACCAAGAAATAACCATACAACCATGCACAGAAACCCTGCAAAGGCGTCGTCTGTCTGTACACAGTATGTGCCATGCTATTCACTGGACCAAGAGAAAAGACAGAAGAGAGAGACGACTGCTGTATTCCTCCCGACTAGGTGCCCAAGATCAAAATCAAGCTATTGTAGGTAGCACATAAGAATGATGGAGCAAGGAAAACATCTACGCAGTAATACTAGTAGACTTGGCTGCGCCGGAGCTTGGCTGGGAGCCATGTGCCGCCAGCTCCCGTGCTCTTCGCGCGAGGGAGCAACGTGACAAGCCATGACCCTTCCTTCTTCACTCCCACTTGTTCCACTCTTCTATCAGCATGGCCTGCTGAACGCGAGGCTCCGTGCTCTGGCGGAAGAGCACATCGGCCTCGGCGGCCTGCTGCTCGGCCAGGATGCCGCTGTGCGAGTTGTACCTGTTTCCCGAGGACGATATGTAGGTGGCGGACGGAGTTCCGAAGGTGATGGCGTCCGACGTCCTGTTGCTGTTGCTCTGGATCCGCAGGTTGACGGCCTTCCAGTACGTGTTGGAGATGACGGCCTGCAGGCGCTGGATGGCCGGCCACATGACCGCCCACTTTTCGTAGCGCTCGCGGCAAAAGGCGAGGAAGCCGTCGAGGTCGCCGGTCTCGCACGCCTCGCGGTACCGGCGCTGCTGGCCGTCCGAGAAGAGGCTGCAGATGCGCGCCTCGTCGGGGACCCCGACGAGGCCCTGCAGCGGCATCTCGGAGGCGAACCGCGACCCGGCCGCCACCGAGTGGTAGTGCCACGGGCAGATGGTGCAGTCGGGCCACCCCCACCACTGGCCGCCCTTGGCCGCGTGGATGCCGGTGCACGGCGGCGTGGTGGAGAGGGCCCGCGCCTTGTCTTCGTACGCAGCCCACACCCCGCTCTGCAGGGCCTCTATCAGCCACTGGTCAGAGCAGGCCGCCCAGTGAACTTTGGGGTGGAAGTTACAGTACGTGTTGCCCGGGACCATGCTCGGCCGGTCCGTGAAGAAGCCGGCCAGCCCCGAGAGCACGATGCAGCTCTCGTAGCAAGCCTCGCAGATGCCAAAGTTGGCGATGGGCGCGTCCCGCACGTTGTAGTACAGGCCGTCGACCAGACCCTCGGGGTTCCCGCAGGCGGGCTTGGTCACGATCAGCGCCAGCCTCCGGCTCAGGTCCTCGGCGCCCAGCTTCAGAATCTCGGCGTAGCGGAGCGCCATGCCCAGGTTCCGATTGTGGCTGTTATGCCAGTCGCAGGCCCACCGGCCGCCGCTGTCCAGGGCCGCCGCGACGCCGGGCTCGACGATCCCCTCCCACCGCGACGCCGCGAACTTGCCGAGGTAGCACGGCTCGCAAACGAAAATCCTATCGCACGCGCGGAGCGTCCACCACCGGGCCTCGGGCCCCTTCCACTGGCCATCGCACGGCGGCAGCGCCCGCCACCGCTTGACGTGCTCCACGAACCTCGCCCAGTCCCCCTGGAGGATATGTCGCACGTACGGCTGGTGCCACCCGTCGCACATCCAGCTCTCGTCCTTGGGTTGCGCGCCCGGCGCCGCCTCGAACCGAGCCCTCCAGGGCCCTTCGCCGACAAGATCCTCGAAGCAGGCCTCGCACAGGGCAAACTCGCTCGCGGGGAGCGCCAGCCGGTCCCGGGCCGCGAACCACCGGATGCTCGCCGACGCGGGCTTGGCCTCGGGCCCGCCGCAAAAGCTCATGGCCCCGGAGGAGCGCCGGCGCATGTACTCGACCAGCGGGGCGAGGTCGCCCGTCGCGCACGCCGCGGGCCACAGGGAGCGCGTGATGCGGGGCACGTGGAAGCCGCAGCGCGCCTTCTCCGCCGTCTTGGCCTCGAACGAGGCCGCGAAGGCGGAGGGGGCCAGGTACGCCCCGTAGCAGAAGGCGCAGATGGAAAACTCGGGCGCCGACGGGTGGAAGTAGACGGTGCGGCGGCCCACGTGCGGGAAGTGGCCCATGCAGATGCGAGTCTGCGGCGTCGACGAGAAGGGAGCGACCATCATGGGGTGGAGGAAATAGTCGGTAACGACGATTTCTCCCGTGGCAGGGTACGGATTGGTGCTGATGCGCGGGAGGGCGGAGGCGGCATCGGCGGCCGGGGCGGAGGGCAGGAGCCTCTCGATCTCGGAAGCGAGCGAGCCCATCGAAAAGGCCGAGCGCGACGAGTCGGGACCGTGAGAAGGCGGTTCTTCTGCGGTGGCCTGGGCTTCGGGGACTTTTTCCGGCACGGGAGGGCGGGTTTCATTCTTCTCTCCCGGGGCGGGTTCGGACGCGGACAACGGGCCTGGACGGCCTTGGTCCCCCGAGCCCTGGTTCAGGGAGGCTGTGCTCGCGGCAGGATGGGAGGAGAAGGAGGAGGAGGAGGAGAATTCGGGTTCCGAGCCATGAGCTGCTTGAGCATTCTTCTCGGGTGGCGGAGGGACGGAGTCAAGCGAGTGTGTTTCTGAGCGGGCCGGGAGCGTCGTGGGTGAACCCTGAGCTTGGTGTGAGGATTCCAATGGAAGCAAAGGCTGATATTGGGGAAATTGGGGGGGTGGTGGTGGTGGTGGCGGACATGCATGCTGAGAGGTTGAGGGAACCGGTGACCAGGTGGAGGAGAAGTGTACGGGCCCTGCTGCTTGAGGTTCTGCTCCCTGGGCTGTCTGTGTATTCCCGGCGGGCAAGGGATGGACGGGCTGTTGCGAAGCTGTTGGCAGATCCTGAGGCTGGTGCTGGTACGATGGCAGAGCACCGCCTCCGCTCGTAGCTTGTTGCGAAGGGCCTCCCGGATAGTAGGCGGTTGGCGGCGGCGTCTGCATCTTGGCCATGTAGCTGCCCAGCTTGGACTGGAACCCCGCCACGGTGCCACCCAGTCGAGACTTGAAGTCGGATAGGACTTCGCTGGAGGACGGAAGGGATGCAAAGGCGGAGGACAGCGGACGAGGCGGGAGCGGAGGAGGCTGGTAATGTTGTCCTGGAGGTGGCGGAAAGGCGGGCGATGGTTGACGAGGAGGAAGCGGAGGAGGCTCTTGAGATTGGACTGGAGGGGGTGGAAAAGCCAGCGATGGTTGGTAAGGAGGGAGCGGGGAAGTCTGTTGATGCTGGCCTGGAGGCGGAGGATAATGCTCCTGTGCGTGTCCCGGAGCTTGCTGAGGGTACGAGCCCGACGGCGGCGGATACGGAGCCGGCTGTTGCCCTGATGGATGCTGGGCTCCCGAGGGCGGATGCCCTGAAGTGTTGGGAGGCCCCGGATCGGGATTGGGGTTGCCCCCGTAGTAGTAGCTAATCTTGATGTCGACCATGGCAGATAGGTACTTTGTAGACGGGGGACGGGACTTGCAACGTCGACGTCGGGAGAGCCCTAGGTCGTTGAGGAGGGGGGGCGACGGAGAGGCAGTGGCACAAGGGGGACGAGGGGAACAACCTGGAGGCGAGGACGGCGGTCCAAGTCCCCAGCCGGCCTACACCAGGTACGGTACTTATACCCTACGCCGATATTCATCACGGATGGGTGCCCCAGAAGGCTGTAGCCCGACGCACAGGGCACCTCGAGCTGAACTCGGCTGGACGCAGGGGGCTAATGTAGGGGGCCAATGAAATAACCAACTACCTAATGATTGCTGGATAGGTAGCCACCAGCCAACGGATGTCATGGGCTGGGACTGCAGCCCTTGGGGGTAACCAGGTAGTTATCGTATTGACAACTGACAAGGTGGTTGCGCGAGTAACGCAACCCGGAAGTGTGGCCCCAGGTGACCCGGGTGCCGTCCTCTGGTACCTAGGCAAGGTCCTGCGCCATATCGTCAGGGAAAGGTTTCACCAACTCCCTACCTACCTAGGTACTAGATGTGCTGGCTGTACTTTCAGGTTCCTCCTCCGTGTTCAGGCCCGGCTGGCTGAGGTGAGCCAGGTCCGGGGTCCGGAGACGGGAGGGGGGGAGCTGGGAGCGGGGGGGACCATCAGCTGAATGAGCCCATCTCAGCTGAATGAGCCCATCAGCCATATCGATTACGTGCTGTACACAGTTACCTACATGTAGTACACAGTAAGGTGCTGTACCGTAGGTAGGTACCTACCTAGGTACACAGGTACACAGCAACTCAGGTATCTAAGTACGGTAGTTAGTGTGGGGCTCATGGAGGTTACAGGTTCAAGTCCCGCTGTGGCATAGGTTGTCTACTATGTAGGTACCTAGGTGCCCCACCTGCCCACCTGGCGTACCTCGACAGGCGGCGTGTGGGGTAATTCCAGGTCCACAGCGCCGCCGGACAGTGCGCGCTTCCGTCATCGCCCAGCGATCAGCCTCCATTGCCTAGCATCACCATCTGCCAAAAGCCCCCCCACCACCACCGCCTACCTAGCTCCTCCTCACCACACCACAACCCCACAACCACGGTCCACGGCTCTGACCCTCAGGGCCGACGGGCACCACCAACACTCCCATCATGGAGTCGATTGCTAGGATATCGACTCTCCTGGAGTCGGGTACGTGGAAATTCCCCCCCCAACAGATGCCCAATCTGTCCCTCGGAAATGACGCTGACCCAGCGTCCTTCTCCCTCCAGCCCGGGAACTCACCCTCGATGCCGCCTCGGCCGCCCGCGGCGTCAAGAGCTCGTCGAGGCCCCTGGATCGCGCCCAGGTCAAGAAGCTGCTGGACAGCCGCAACGAGCGTGACGTTCTCGACGGCCTGCGCCGCGTCACCACGGTAGGCTTTCCCCCCCAGCCTCCTCGTCTCGGCCACGGCCGCCGCACCACCAGAGACAGCCATCCGCTGACGCCCCCCGGCCCAGATGATGTACCGCGGCCAAAGAACGCTCCCGCTCTTCTCGTCGGTCGTCAAAAACGTCGCCTCGCCGAACCTCGAGATCAAGAAGCTCGTCTACATCTACCTCCTCCACCATGCCGAGCAAGAACCCGATCTCGCCCTCCTCTCCATCAACACCATCCAAAAGTCCCTCTCCGACACCAACCCCCAGGTCCGCGCCCTGGCTCTCCGCACCATGTCGGGCATCCGCGTCCCCGTCATCAGCCAGATCGTGTCCCTCGCCATCCGCAAGGGCGTCGGCGACATGAGCCCCTACGTCCGCCGCGCCGCCGCCCTGGCCATCCCCAAATGCTACCGCCTCGACCCCTCCCAGCTGCCCCAGCTGCTCGAGTACCTGTCCACCCTGCTCGGCGACAAGCAGTACTACGTGGCCGGCGCCGCCGTCACCGCCTTCCTGGCCGTCTGCCCCGACAGGATCGACCTCATCCACAAGCACTACCGGAACCTGGTCCGCATGGTGGTGGACATGGACGAGTGGAGCCAGCTCTCGACCCTGCGTCTCATGACCGTCTACGCCCGCCGCTGCTTCCCGAGGAGGCTCAAGACGGCCAAGCACAAGGACAGGGCGGCGCCGGCATCCGGGCCCCAAGACTTGTACGGCGACGCCTCGGACGCGGGTCCCTCGGAAGGCGACAAGGCGCTCGTCCTGGACCCCGACCTCGAGCTGCTCCTCGACAGCATCAAGCCGCTGCTGCAATCCCGCAACGCGGGAGTCGTTGTCGCCGTCGCTCGGTGCTACTCGGCCGTCGGCACGCCCGAGTACGTCAAGACGGCCATCGGCCCCCTCGTCGCCCTGCTCCGCGGAGCCCAGGACATCCAGCAAATGGCCCTCTTCAACATCGTTTCCATCTGCCTCACCTGCCCGGCCGACTTTGTCAAGTACGCGACGCGCTTCCTCGTCCGCGCCAGCGACAGCCAGCCCGTGTGGGAGCTCAAGCTGGAGCTTCTGACGCTCATCTTCCCCCACGCCCCGCCGCGCGTCAAGAGCCTCATCCTCACCGAGCTCGAGCACTTCAGCCGAAGCGCCGACAAGGCGCTCGTCCGGGAGGCCGTGCGAGCCATCGGCCGCTGCGCCCAGACCGACACCTCGGCCGCCCCGCGATGCCTGCGTCTCTTGCTCGGCCAAATCACCAGCCTGGACGGCACCCTGGCCGCCGAGAGCCTGACGGTCATCCGGCACCTCATCCAGCAGGATCCCGCTGCGCACGTGGCGACGGTGATCCGCCTCGCCAAAAATATCGACTCCGCGACCGATCCCCAGGCCCGCGCCACCATCATCTGGCTCGTCGGCGAGTTCTCGGGGCTCAACGGCGAGGACAACATCGCCGCCGACGTCCTGCGCATCCTCCTCAAGGACTTTGCCTCGGAATCCGAAATCGCAAAGCGCCAGATCGTCCTGCTGGGCGCGAAGGTCTACCTGCACCATCTCAACCGCCAGATCGAAGCCTCCCAATCCCAGCCTCCGCCCCAGCCCGACCCCCTCGACCCGGACCTCCCGCCCTCGGAGCAACCGCCGCCGCCCCCGCCGGGCCCGAAGCTCCTCGAAGACGACGACCACCCGGCTGCCAAGCTCTGGCGCTACCTGCTCCTCCTCGTCCGCTACGACACCTCCTACGACCTGCGCGACCGCGCCCGCGTCTACAAGGCTTTGCTTGCCGTGCCTCAGCTCGCCACGCTGATGCTGCTCGCCCCGAAGCCCGCTCCGCAAACGCCCTCGCCGTCGGAGGCACGCAAGGGGTACACCCTCGGGTCCGCCGCGCTGGTCCTTGCCGGCGTCGGCGGGGGGCTTGGCGTGCACGGGCTGAGGGGGTACGAGGATCTGCCGGAGTGGGTGGAACCTGGGAGGGAGCCCGATTCGAGGCTTAGGGAGACGGAAGGGGCGGGGAGGAAGGTGGCAGTTGGCGGCGGGAATGGAACCGGCGATGAGCTTGCTTCTTCCTCGTCGGTGGCTGTCGCGGCGAGAAGGGCATCGCCGGCTTCGCCTTTTGGGGAGCCCGGCGTAGCGCGGTCTTCGAAGGTGAACGGATTGGGCGAGAAGACGCTGGACGACTGGTTGGCAGAGGAAAGCGAGGAGGAAAAACCGAGCGTGGGGGTAAAGCAGGCGGCCAGGGTGGTAGACCAAGAGGACGAGGAAGACGACGATGATGATGATGACGACGAAGAGGAAGAGTCGGAAGAGGAGGAGGAGGAGGAGGACGAGGACGATGACGACGACGGCGACGACGACGACGACGACGATGATGAGGAACAAGATTCTGAGGAGGACGAGGAGTCTGAAGAGGAAGAGAGCGAGGAAGATTCCGAGGAGGATGCCAGGCTCATACGGGCCTCATGATCCAGGTACCACCATGCCTCGATGAATCGTACCTTGTACGTACCCTGAACGACCTTCTTGGCTTTCCCACATCTTTGGCCATGCGTCTTCGTTGCTTGTGTTGAAAACACCATCCAAAGTCCACGGGCTGAACCAGGAGCTGGGAGGGATCCGATAGCCAACCCCTTGTAACCCCTACCTATCCCATCGCAAGGTGAGACGGGCTTGACGTGAGGGACGCACTCAGCACCCCTCTCGTCTGCCCCTGCTGTTAAGCCAAGAGAGGCAATGGGCCTCGGGGCTGTAGTTGCGAGGCCGAGAAAAACCCCCCAAGGACAACGAATAACAAGAACAAGGGCCCGGTCCCGGTATGCACCATTTCCGCTGAATATCCGTCCCGGATCCTGGGGATTATGTATTTTTTTTTCCCCATCAGAGAGGTTGACGAGTAATGCTCAGTAAAGTAGTAAGAAAGGAAGCGGTGAGGTTCCAAAAAACGCCCTGCCCATCTAGCCCGGTAGATAGAGATCCCGCCACCCCCTCCCCCCCGTTGAAAATGCCCCGTGTCCCGATACATGATGATGCACACGACGACGGTGAAAGGAAATCAAGTCCGAAGCACACGAAATCAACAAATCCGACTTTCCTTCGTCCTGTTGCACCGAGGCATGGAAAGTTGGCTTCAAGCAAATGAAAAGAAAAAAAAAAATGAAGAAACTGACACCAGCAAGCCGGGATGGAAGCCGTAGAGTCCCTCCTTTCTTGCTCCTCCTCCCAATAAAAAGGGTTGAAAGCACGCCGTCGAGGACGTGAACAAATGCTGAGAAGTAAAAATAGAAAATAATACCAATAATGAACGAATCTGGACATAGGTCCATGCGAAAAGAAGCCCTGAATGGATCCGGCGATCACCAGCGGCGGCTGGAAGGAAAATCCTAGGTTAGCCGATGCCCATCCCATCATCAGGCCAAAAATGCAAGAACCAGTTGCTGTCGCACTCACCCAAACGCCTCATGAACCACCGCCCTTTTCTTCACGGGCTTCTTCGCTGCCGGCTTCTTGGCCTCCTTCTCCTCCGGCTCCGACGCCATGCCAAGCAGCTCCGCCTCGAGAGCCGTGAGCGGCGATTCGCTACGGCTCCTTTCGCTCCTCCTTCCCTGCGGGGAGTCGCTACGGGTGCTGTCACGGCCGGCACGGCCGCCATGACCACGATCACGGTCGCGATCCGCGCCTCCGCGGCTGCTCGGTCTCGGCGGGGTATCCCGACGGCCCACGCTCGAGTTCCGACGATGGGATGAGCTGGGACGCATGCTAGGGCTGCGGGTGCGCGACGGCGAGCGGCGCCTGCGGTATGCGTCGCCTCGGTCCCGGTCGGCGGCGGAGCCAGGATGGCGGTAATCTCGTTCTCGGTCGTCGTCGCGGTACCGCGGCGTGGCTCTGTCCCTATCTACCGACTGGGCGCTATGGTAACCGCTGTCCTGGCGCTTGTCTGCGAACGTCGTTCTCCTCTCTGGTTGGGAAGGTGTGTAATAGTGCTTGGCGTCGCCGTAGTCGGAATAGCGGCTGTTGCTGTGCTGCGGGTTGCTGTACCGGCGGTCCGGCGATGATCCGCGGCGGTGGCTCTCGCCCGGCTGGGCTCCCCGGAAATCGGCGTCGGGACCGTACCTCGGCGGGGTCGGGCTCTGTCGGCGCTGAGAGTGATGGGGATGGTTCGGAGTCTCGGTTCGGCGAGCATCATCGCGCGGCCTGCCATCTTGTGGGTGATCCCGCCGGGCCCGCTTCATGTCGCGCTCGGTCTCGGCGCCGTCCATAACTGGGCGTTTCGGCGGCCGGCCTTCCTCGTCGCGATCCGGACGTTGATGGTCCTGCGACGATGCCTGATAGCCATTGGGGGTCGGTTCGTTGCTGCCATGGGCCTTTTGGATGGCCTGGTTGAACGCCTCACGGGCTTCCTTCAAAGCCACCGGGTCAACGTAAAACCTCGATGGCAGCTGGACCGAGCTCGGCGACGGCGGCGGCCCAGGGGGCTCGTAGGTGGGATACTCAAAGTCGCTTTCGGGGAACTGGCGTTTTATCATGCCTCGGTATTGTTTGAATACAGGATCGCTGAACAGTAGGACCCATGACGACGGATCCTGGCGAATAGATCGCCCGAACTCTTCCTTGTTGTCGGCGTTGAAGTACGGGGACTTGACGCAAGTGGCATTATAGGCTGGCGGGATGGTCGGGTCCTCGGTGTACTCGAGGGGGAGGGGAATGCCCACGGGATCGGCCGCTTTCGTTTTGATCTCTGGAAAAGCAATTTTGAGCTCCTCCAGCAGCTCCGGATCCCACTTGCCAGCATCCTCCTCGTCGCCATCATTCTTCTCGGTCTCTTTTTCGTCGCTGCGTTGTTGCGGAGTATCCTGGACCTCTCTCCGACGTTCCTCGGGTTCGAGGCGTTCATCCTTCCCATGGCGATGGTCCTGCCGCTGATTTTGCGACTCGCCCCTCCCACGTTTGTCTTGGTTGTTGCGGGGCTTATCGCGGTTTTGGTGGCGTTTCGAGCCATGGTGATTCTTTCGGTCCCTTCCGCGTGGGCCTGCCGGTGATGCGTCGGACGGGAACGGCGCGCCTTGCGATGGATGCCAGCCCGGCGGAGGAGGAGGATAAGCACCGCTTGGAGGTGGCGGCGGCCCGTATGGCGGCGGCTGTGCTGGGGGATACTGGGCTGCCAGCGGCGGCGGCGGAGTCGGTGCAGGGTAGGGGGCCGCGTAAGGCCCGACGCCAGGAGGCGGAGGTGGGGGTGGACCGTATTGCTGCGGAGGATATGCGCCTGGAGCGGTGACAGGAACAGGAGAAGGGCCAGCGGGATGGCCGCCTCCCGGTGGATAGTAGGCCGGAGGGGACGGATACGGCGGTGGATACTGCGGCTGTCCGTAGGGAGGCGGCGGGGCCTGAGTGTTGCCATAAGGACCTAGGGGCGGCGGCGGAGCTGGATACTGCCCATACTGAGGAGGTGGAGGGGGAGGTTGGTAGCTTCCAGGATAAGCGGCTTGCGGGTAGCCCGGGGGCGGGTAGCCTTGTGTCGACGGCGGTGGAGGAACTCCAGGAGGGAAAGGCGGCGGCGGTTGTCCATACGTGACCCCGGGAGCGGCCCCAGGGGGCGGAGGTGGGTAGTAACGCGTCACAACGGCCTTGGAAGCGTTCCCATGACCTTGCTCCTTGTTCTCCTTCCATTTTTGGAGACCGCTGTGTCTGTTAGATCATTTCGGAGAAGACACGAAGACAAAGGGAAAAGATCAACTCATTCGTAGAGTCACGAGGTGGTACTAACGCGGGAACTGGCCGGGTAGGTTCGGGGCACGCAATGAACAAATGACCCTTGGTTCCGCAGTTATAGCAGGTTGGCTCGTCCTCCTTGGACGTCCTTCCGGGAGCAGTGTCTGCCACCGTGGTTTGCGTCATGACGAAAGGCCGGAAACCCCGCCACGGTTGACGACGAAGGGTGCCGGGGGGTGCAAGTAAAGGTTCTGGAGCGCAAGCGTTGGATGAAACCGTTGTCGGCTCTTCGCGACCGGGATGCCAAATGTCGGGGTCCGATGTGTTGTAGAGCAGATGCCAAGATGTATCGTTGGTGTGTACAGCTCAGTCATCTGCTCCTTCGAGCAAACAAAAGGAGCCTGAGACCGCTGGACCGCCCAGGTTGATGATGGAACGGCGACGTTGATCCAAGCCGCGCTCAGAGGCACCGTGGGGACTCGAACGGGAAAAAGGTAATTGGCGCAGCCTTTCGCCGAATGGCTCTATGGAGTGGAAACTCTGTACGGTATGACGACGGGCCCGGTATGCTACTGGTGATCGAGCCGGAGGACGAAGGTTGCGAATTGGAGAAGGTTGCGGGACGACGGAAGTTGCCGGGTCGGATTGGAGGTGTCTGAGGCCGGACGGAGGAGCCAAAAGGCGGCCGGGGCTGGCGATTGTCGTCGGGGATGGCGGCAGCGTGTCGCCAAACACCTAGGAGAATAGGAAACGAGCCGCGAGCTCTCCCAAACTCAACACCAAGCCCGACAAACAGAAGGACGCAATCCCCGTTCGCCGAGCCCAATGCCCCGGATCCTCCTCCGTTTGTCCAGGAGACGCCCTTGCTCTCGAGACATCAAGCGGAAGGATAAGAAAAGAGCTTCGGATCTCAAGGGAATGCTGCAAGCCGAAGGTCGTGGGGAGTTGTACGCGGAAGAGCCGGCGCGGGCGCGTTGTAAGCCTCCGAGATACTCGGAGATATCAAACGGGCAAAATCTCCCGAGTTGCCCAGGATGCGCTTGGACCCCAGCCATCATCACCCTGGCGGGGCTTGCCAGGGACAAGTCACGTGAGGAGGCGGGCACCCGCAGGACGACTTCGCCCGAGCGAGCAGTCATTGTCGACGACGACACCGCGTCTCTACTTTGGGGTGTTTCCCGTGAATGTTGGAAGATGGGTGTGACGCCCTATAACCGGCTACAACAATACTGAACGCACCATCGCGGCGTTGCCTCGGGGCATCGTTCATGATATAGAAGAGAAAACAGCTGCCGTTGAGCACGCTGGCCGACGACATAGCTCACAAGCCCGTGGACACGAAATATCAAACATGGAAGAAATCAAAATGAACCATTGCTAAGATGGAAGAAAAACGAGGCTGGCAATCAGCTATATCAAAGAGACGAACGAGGGAACGAAGGAGCAAGAAGGGCAAAACTCCTCTCTCTGAGGCCCAAGGGGTGGAGGAGGGGGGGAGGGGGGGCCGCAAAAACAACCGTTTGATCTCGAGCTCTATGTCCCGCAGGGGGGGAGGGGACCGGATGGCAGCAGACACTGCGGTGCTAGAAACCACAACAACGGTGAACAGGAAAAGCGAGTGTGGCGGACCAGAGTGGAGAGACGAGAGGCCTGGCTAGGCTGCTTGGAGGTCGAGCAAAAGACGCCAGAAACTCTATCAACCTGGATTAACCCTCGGAGAGTGAAATGCCAACCGAGAGAAATTGTAGATCCACGAAGATCGAGCGAGAAACAAGACCAACGGCCCACGGACAGCGAGCAAAAATGAAAATGCGAGAGGGAAGTTTGAGGGAGAAAATTGGCAGCACCCAGGGCGGGAACTGGGCTCTTTTTGAATCCAGGGCAGCAGGTGGAGTCGGCCGCTCCCCTGAGGTGAGGTGAGGCACGTGGTTGGAGCGGGACAGGCTCTTGGCATTTCAAACTTCGTAATCCATCTCTTCTGTTGAGCCCAGCCCCTGCGGAAGACGGCGGGGCGTATCTTATCGCCGAAGATAATCCGACCCACCCAAGCTGTGACACCGGTACTGGACCTACCGACAGCGCTTGAGCTTCAGGTTGGTGTTGGGGGATTCTTCGGCATCCCGCATCAGCGCCTCCCGCCAATACCTTGAATGGCTGCTGGCCCCCTGAAAGAAAAAAAGATGACTCGCCGAGCTTCTCTGGTCCACGACCTTGCCAACCTCTAGTCCCGTCGTCGACCCCCCCGGACGTCCTCCATCCGTACATCCATTCCATGTATCGATCGATGCGTTCAGCTCTCGAGAGTTCCCGTCGCCCACCTCCCACCTCGCTCAGCCCATGCTGCTTGATGTGATGCCCAGTTTTGGCGAATATGTTGGTTCGCATCTCCTCCATCTCTACAGTTGACATCGCTCGAACCGGGAATCGCAGTCCACCTCCACCCTGCGGATCCTGACCCTGCCTCCTCCCCTTCCCCCCCTTGGCCCTGTGCTCTACACCCCTCCCGGACCTCTCTTCTGAAAAATGCCCGGGCTTCCATGTGAGTTCCCCCGTCCTGCCATCGCCGCGGACCAACCGCCGCCGCCATGGACCGGCTCTTCCAGCCGAGGGGCAGCCCTTCTCGCTGACGCTGCATCGACAGCTTCCGTGGACCTCGACGAGTGCATCTCGCGCCTCTACAAAAAGGAACTTCTCGCGGAGTCGGTCATCGAGGCGATATGCGCAAAGACCAAGGAGCTGTTGATGCGCGAGAGCAACGTGGTCCACGTCCGCGCCCCCGTCACCGTCGTCGGCGATATCCACGGCCAGTTCTATGACCTGATCGAGATCTTCAAGATCGGCGGCTGGTGTCCCGACACCAACTACCTGTTTCTCGGTCGGTGATGCTCAGCCAGCCCCGCCCGCCAGCCGAACCTCCCGCTGACCGCGCGCTCTCCCTCCAGGCGACTACGTCGATCGTGGCATGTTCAGCGTCGAGACCATATCCCTCCTTGTGTGCCTGAAGCTTCGGTACCCCAACCGCGTCCACCTCATCCGCGGCAACCATGAGTCGCGCGGCGTCACCCAGTCGTACGGCTTCTACACCGAATGCTCCAGAAAATACGGCAACGCCAACGTCTGGCACTACTTTACCGACATGTTTGATTTCCTGACGCTCAGCGTGGTCATCAACGACCAGATCTTTTGCGTCCATGGGGGTAAGGCTCCTCCTGGTGATTTCTTTTCCCCACGGCCGACTCCCGAAGCTGACCCTGCCCCTCCCCCTCGCCGCTTCCAGGGCTCTCGCCGTCCATCCACTCCATCGACCAAATCAAAATCATCGACCGCTTCCGCGAGATCCCGCACGAAGGCCCCATGGCGGACCTCGTCTGGTCCGACCCGGACCCGGAGCGCGACGAGTTCTCCCTGTCCCCGCGCGGGGCCGGCTACACCTTTGGCGCGCAGGTGGTCAAGAAGTTCCTCGCCGTCAACGGCATGAACCACATCCTGCGCGCCCACCAGCTGTGCCAGGAAGGGTACCAGGTGCTGTACGACGACCGGCTCAGCACCGTCTGGAGCGCGCCCAACTACTGCTACCGCTGCGGCAACATGGCGAGCGTCCTGGAGGTTAGCGATACGGGAGAGCGTTTTTTCAATGTGTTTGCCGCGGCGCCGGAGAATGATGCCGTCAAGGATGCGCAGTTGGCCGGAGACAAGACCGGAGAAGGGGGTGCGTTGCCGGATTACTTCTTATAGACGGGCACGTGGATGTGGGTGGTTTCGCCTTGGTTTGCCTTTGCCCTGTCTGCATGTGAGGGGCGCGTCGGATAACGAGGAAGGGACGGAGTTGCAAGATGAGCACATTGAACATATCTTGACATAGACATTGCCGTGGCCAGTATGTAGACGTGTGATACCACCAACGCTTCGGGACCTGTGACATGGGTACGTGGTGATGGAAACTTTGTGATATCTTGCTTTTGGCATCCCGTCTGGCCAGCCGACGGACCCCAGCAAGAACCGTGTACGTATCACCAACCAGCTGATCACCCATATCTGTTCTGCGGCCTGCTCCACGGCCCGCGGTTTCCTCTCAAATCCCGAATCCCGTCCGGCGACGGGTCTGGCAAAGACTCGCTCATTCAGCATCCTGTGTATTCAGTCCCCCACCAAGGTGCAAACCCTTCAACGACGAGGAAAACAACCCCGAGAAGCAACTTTGCGGAAAGCATCCCATCCTTCGTCTCATCGGTCCGTCCAACTCGCTCTCATTCTCTCATTTCTCTGGTCCCACTCGCCCGTTCCGGGGTTCTCACGTTTCCTTCAAACGTGGCGATGCGTTGTCCAACAAGAGTGGTTGGCATGGCAGGCTGTTTACCAGTCCTTGTCGATCTCGAAGGCCCAGTCAAACGTCAGGTGGGTCTTCTTGTCGTCATCGACGAAGCTGGACTGGACGGAGTACAGGCCGCGGACGGCCCAGCCCGTGGGCGCGGTCTCCTCGGCGACTGTTTCCGGCGTGGTTGTCAGCGAGGCTTGGGCCCTTGTGCGATGACGGTGATGACGACGAGGGAGCAAGTATACGTACACTTCTTGGTGTAGACGGGCTGCTTGTCCGTGTTGGGAGCATAGCTGCCCTGTGAAGGGAAGCAAAAGGTTAGCGGTCTGGAACCCAGCCAGCATGTTTCTCGCGGCTCCGAGAGAACTCACAATCATCTCATCCGACTTGCCACCCGGAATCCGGATGCCCTTGCGCTTGATGACCTGCACGTAGTGCAGACCGCTGAGGATCTCGTGCTGGACCTTGAACTTGGCGGTCATGGTGAAGGTGGCGCCCTCCTTGATCTTGAAGGGCGTCTTCTTCATGTTCTCGAGGCTGCCGGGAGCCGTCAGGTCGATGACCACAGGGTCGCGGCCGGGTGACTCCATGGTCAGCGACTGGATGATGCACACGCGCGGGTCGTTGGGGTCCGAAAGGTCCTTGCCGCCGCCCAGGCCGAGCGACTCCTTGTAGCGCTGCAGCGACTCATCGCCCGCGTCTGCAGAGAAGATGGGGGGGTCCGTGTCAGCATCGCTATCCATGCTTTCCTTGAGCAAGCCCGGGTAGGGGGAGGGTGAGCGGGAGATGGTTGCTCCGCCGTTGGCAAGGCCTCCGGCGACACCAAAGTCCTGGCTATCGCCGTCATCAACCTTGCCGTCGGCACAGAGCTGTTGCTGCAGCCTGTAGGCCTGCAGCTCCGTCATATCGGGCTCCACAAAGCTGACTTTGCGGCCGGTGGTCATGGTGATGCTGTATGGGGTGATGGAGACGTGAGGGAGGTGGGAGTGGGAATGTGATGGTGAAATGGCTTCAAGGGAATGACACCAAGAGTTGACTTGGGAATGGGTGGAGGTGGAAGCGGAAGCAGAAGGGCTGGAATGGCGAGGTGGTTTCGCGGGACAACTTCTCGCTTGGTCCTGCGCGGTAGATGCATGGTTTCGCAGGGTAGTGTGCTGGCAGAGCAGGTAGATAAACAACCTGAGGTGAGAAGGAGGATGGAGGTTTGGATGGAGGGGCGTGCTGGCGGTAGGCAATGGCACAGTGTTCGTTGCCAACGCTGCAACAATCCTGCCATGCCATCGCATTGTGAAGCCATAGCCAAGAGCCGCTTATCGATCGACAGCTGTGATAGAGCTCATTTGGAGGAGACACTGGGACGGAGCGTGTGTCTGTGATCATGACGATCCATCTGGGGGGGGGGGGGGGGGGGTGGGCTCTCCGGCGCTCATGTGAACCCCTTTTCCAGGTTCCACCTTCTGATGGTCTGATGGTTTTACACTTCTTGGGCCTCCGGGGGGTCTCTCTCATGCAACTTACCCATATTCTTGTACTCCTCAATGGTGTGCTTGGGCTGGGAGAGCTTGTAGCCCGAGGTATCCTCTGGCAGCAGCTCCTCGTTCTGGTGGCCCGACATGGTGGCGGTAGGGGAGGGGGTTGATGACAGAGAGGGGTAGGGTCTAAGGGCGGAAGAGACGGTCACAGAGCCGGTCGTGTCTCGAAGGTTGGAGATTAAGAATAGAAGTAGTTACGAGATGTCGCCGGTGGAACAACTACGGAGCAGGTTTGGGAAGATGTCAACAAAGCGGCGGCGAGCGATGGCGGGCACAGGAGCTTATTTATTTGGGTGATGAGGGGTGGTCGATAGAGGGTCGCCAGGTCCCGGGCCCAGCCAACCAGCGGCGCCTGTGGTGGGGTTCAGGCCGGTCCTGCCCACTTTTGGATCAGACAGCTTCCTTGAATGGTCGGACGTGCACCATGGACCCTCCTGGATCTGGACCACCCATGGCAATGCTGAGTCCTGGGGGTAGCTCGCCGCTCTTCAGCCTTTCAGTCCTATAGCGTTCAGTTGGCGTCCACGCTCATCAGGTCAGGGGCGATTGGAGAGGGATGCCTGGGGGGCACGTTGCATTCTTGTTGTGCCAACATCAGAGGACTCTGAGCTGCAAGCACGCTAGGCTCCGGGGTTGTGTTGTGTTGTTCCTTTGTCGATGTGACCTGGTCTATGTCTAGCTCGCCTCCTGTTGGGCGGTGTCTGTCTGACGCAGCATGCCCGAACCCAAACAACCTACCGCAGGAACCTTGACATGGTCTTGGCCCAAACACCTGCAAACAAGTTCCCGAAGGTGATGCCGTTGTACCGTGAACGGCTTGTGAATGTAGAAGATCTGCATAGGTATTCCGAGATGCACAAGATACGTAGTTCTCGCAAGCGACGCCAGGCATAGCATGGTTTTTTTTTTTTTTCCTTGTCAGGCTCTGTGACTGTTTGGTGAGCCCCGAGGTGGCACGACGTGCAGGCCGTCAAGGGGCTCCTCGGGGTTTCTAATGAGACCTACGATTTTTATGCAGAACAAGAAATGTTTGATCGCCCTTCATTGTCCACACAGCACCAAACGGTTACCGTGAATGTAGGTCGGCTGTAATATGTATGTACGTGTGTCCTTTAAAGTCGTGGAATCTTCTACCGATGAGGGACCCTCCTGAGTGGCTCACCGCCAGATTCGGCATCCTGGATGAGGTAAGCTGCCCAAGGATGCTGGTCCAAATAGCCTGGGCAAGACAACATCCGGGACCTGCTGCCGACGTCCTCGGAAACGGAGGGCCAGTTTTTCCGAAGTCGGGGGCCGTCCCCTCGGCCTTGACTGTTTGGGACAGGTCAAAGAAACACGCACGCCGGCGACCACCTCCATGCCAGGAACCCCCATGTCTTCCCCGGAATCCGGGCTCGTGGGCCGGCCTGCAGGTGGTGAGCCGACATGGCAGCGATAGGGCTGCGAGGCTGAGCCCGCCAATGGATACCCGACCACCGAGCGTCGGCGCCGTGGCAGAACGGGCAATGTTGACGAAGTGCCCCAGTTGGTGATCGGCAAAAAGGCCTGGGGGGCCTGGGAGGACAGGAGCTGATGTGGTCAACACAAGATGGAGAGAAGCGACCAAGTGATGCGCGCGATGGTTAGGTAGCGTCCTGTCCTCGAAAAGCCCGTTCAGCCAAAGGCTTAGCCGCGATGCCCGCCCTCGTCGAGCCACATGCGCGGCAGAGAACCATGATTCGCTGCGGGGGGGCGTCTTCTTGTGCGGTTCGTTAGCGTATGCGTGTGTCACTCCGAGCGTGCTCCGCTCTCTGTAGGGCTTCCCGTCGTGCTTCTCTTCGCACCCCTGAGTTTCCCCTGATTTGTTCTGGTGTCGTGACCTGTGGGGAATCAAGGGCCCCACATTATCCCCCAAAAGTGACAAGCGGCGTTGGGGGTGGTCCGTGCTCCCCTCAATCGGTGCTACTGACAAGCTGTCGCCTCCAAATGTTGCTGTGTTGCCCCGGAATCACTGCCCCCGTCGTCTATCCAACCCCAGAATCGCAGATTGCCAGATTGTGTCCGGCTTTCAGATTCTACAAATCCTAATCGCATCGCGGGCCTCAATATCGCTGAACCGCGTTGCTTCCCACCCAGTATTCGTTTGAATTGATCTTCCAGGCTCCCCCGTGTTATTTTTGTGTGTGTTTTTTTTTCTGTCTCGGAGGTTGCCGTTGATCCCCCTGCGACGGAACAGCCAACCTGACCAAATACCCCCCCCCCCCCTGCGACGCCTGCGCGCAAAAGATTTCGCTCGTCGCGTCGCCCCGACACCCGACTCGAACTTGGTATCGCGATTCAAAATTGGCGACTCCTAAGCACATCGCATCGCCTCAGAACAACGTGTCGAGTTTCTTATACGTCGCAAGTTCGTGCAGCAGCCATGACGCGATCCAGAAGCCTGCCGGAGCGCCGCAACCACCTTCTCCTGGAGAACATCCCTTCTCGTACGTGTCCTCATCACAACCTGGTCAGATTTGCGTCGCGCCTAACTTCGCGCCACAGATGGTGAGCTGGTGGCTCGTCGCCGGCTAGGCCAGACACAGTTGACGGCGCGCATGGTGGCCTCGTCGCCCGGCGGCGAAGTGGTGGACACGTCGTCGCTCGGCGCGTTCGACTACGCGCATTTGCGTGCGCCGCTGCCCAAGGGCATCGTCTCCGGCATCTTCAAGCCGTCGCCGGCCAGCTACTTCCTCATGCGCCGCAGCCAGGACGGCTACGTCTCGGCGACGGGCATGTTCAAGGCCACATTTCCGTACGCGGCCGCCGAGGAAGAAGAGGCCGAGCGCAAATACATCAAGTCGCTGCCAACGACGAGCCCTGAGGAGACGGCCGGCAACATCTGGATCCCGCCCGAGCAGGCCCTGATCCTCGCCGAGGAGTACCAGATCCTGCCGTGGATTCGCGCCCTGCTGGATCCCGCCGAGATCGTGCCCAACTCCAGCGCCGACCCCAAGAAGATCACGGCGCCCCCCAAGTTCTACGCCCCCGAGCACGCGCTCCCGCCTCCGACCCCGAGCGCTACGCGCACCTCGTCGCGCACGCGCCGCTCCGTCAGCCCTGTCAAGTCCCTCTCCAAGCGCGCCATCGCGACCCCGCGGAAGCGTAGGACTGCTTCGTCGCAGTCTTCTGTCGCCACGACCGACTCGACCTCGCCAACCCTGGTCAACGGCGATGCGCCGTCCCAGACGCTGTCCGAGGAGGGTGACGTCAAGGTTGACTCGGTCGAGAAGGAGCACCCCGCCGCCCTCGAAACGGTCGAGGAGGAGCCCAAGATCAAGGTGCACGTGGACCAGGACGTCAAGGTGGACCAGGACGGCGAGGAGGTCAAGCACACAAAGGTCGACGTCGAGGTGCCCATTGTCGGCGAGCTCCCGTCGCGCGAGGACGCGGCCAGGATGATCGCCGAGGCCAAGGCCATGGTGGAAGCGGCCGTCGAGGCCGACAAGGAAGCCTCCGGTGCCGCGGCGGTCCCAGAAGGCAAGGGCAAGCGCAAGGCCGACGACATCGCCCAGGACGAGGAGGAGAAGGAGGGCGAGGAGGAGGCCGACGCGTCGCGCGCGACCAAGAAGGTCAAGACGGAGGCGGAGATCCGCAAGGAGAAAATCCGTAAGAGGGCCTTCTTCGGCCTCACTGCCACGGTTGCTGTGGGAGCGTTTGGGTAAGCACGCCACTCACCGTCACGCAAAAGCTGGACTCGCCCGTTTCTGACATGCAAAACACAGAGCGCTGCTCCCCGTTGTCGGGCCCTACATCTTTGGCGGCTCGCTATAAGCCATACCCCCCTCGTGACGTTCCATCGCGGCTCCCGTTCTTTCGTTAATCGCAAGGATTCCGGACACTCTCGCTGGCTGGCCCCCGTTCGACATCAAACCTGCACGCGGCACAGCATTCGGCTCATGCGGACTTTGTAATTGGAGACGGACACCTGGAGGATAAGGCCTGGGCGGATTTACGTCGTATTTCTGTTTGTCGTTGGTCGCATTTCGTATCCTTTCTTGCACATACACATACCCCCTCCCCTGCGGCGCTTGCCGCGTTCACACATTATACCAGACGGAGAGTTGAGATTTGGACAGGACCCTGCCATCTTGTGTTGGCGACGCAGGTGATGGATCGGCCGGCCTTCAAGCCGGGAGGGTGATGCGCGACGGCGAGCTGTCTGCTGTGCTCTGTGCTTGGGGCCGAGGATGGGCGTTCTGGACAACCGATTTCTTCTCCCTCTCATATCCCCTTTTGTAATGATGGACCTGGACTGCGCAGGCCCGGGCAGCCCACACTGAATTGTAGGAGTACGGCGTTTGTAGGGAAATGTCGAATGTGAGATACACCGAGCGCATGATCCTGATATGGTACTTGACTCCCGAACTCCATGCTTTGTCGTATGTGGTGGTGTTTTACGGAGGTACCTGAGCTCGTGTTTTCCTCGGGTCTCGGGGGAGAGAGAGAGAGCGTTCAGGGTTCGGGTTGGGGTTGATCCGCCCAATCTGTCCACCGCCCATCCCAATTGGGTTTGGCAATTTCTGCTGCACACAAAAGCTTTTTTGCCGACCGAACCGTTTTGGTCTTCTCTTCTTCAACATCCATTCTTCTCACATCCAAACCCAAGCCATGGGAAGCCCGAGGCCCTGACGAGGCGTCTTGAAGGGAGGGGGGACGGCGGGAGCTCCCGCCATCTTTCCCCCCCGACCCCGCTTGGAACCCTGCAGCTTCTCCAGGTTTTCCCCTTTCCCTTTGCGCTCGGCCCCAGCTTTTGGTCCGGTGACCCCATGGCTATCTGCCCACTCGCTCGAACGGGCGGTTGTTCGCGGGTGCGGCCTTTGGCCCCGGCAATGGCCGGCTCTGGGGAGCTCGGCTGCCCCGCCATACCGCTCCCTTCGACCGGGCGACACCATGGAAAAGGGAAACACAACACCGAACTCACCGGTGCCTCCGAAGCCGGTCGATTTTGTTCTGGGCGACTCGTTCCGAAGGTGCCGCGCTGTTGGTTTTAACGGCCCCGCGTCTTCGTCCTCGACTTGATCTTCTTTCTTCTCTTGTTCTTCTGCTGCCACTGATCTTCATTCCACCACTTCGCCCCGTCTCTTGGACGTCACCTTGAACCACCACGCCGAACTCCCTCAGCCCATCCCAATGAAGAACACGGTCAGGTTATGGCGTCCCGTCATCCGCGCCCAGCGCCGCGGGTTTGCGACCACGTCGCGGCGGCTGGATAACTACGCCTTTGTCGGCCTAGGGCAGATGGTACGTCCCCCATGGTCTTCGAAGTGGCCCAGTGCCACTGGTATTGGATTTCCAACCATGCAGGACATGACGCTGACTCGTCTTCTCCTTTAGGGGTATCAAATGGCGCGCAACCTCCAGTCGAAACTCGCGCCGAGCGACACAATCAGCGTGTTCGATGTCAACGCGTCCGTGGCGGAGAAGTGGGTGCAGGAAGCGAAGACGCAGCAGCCCGGCGGCGCGGCGCCCAAGGTCGCCCGGAATGCGGGCGATGCGGCGAGGGATGCGGTATGTTGATTCCCTCCTCCACCTCATCTCTTCCCTTGATTTGTGCAATCCCCCCACTCCCCGGGCTTCCATGATGAGTTTGTTTATCAATGACTGTTCTAAGTTGGGCCAGCTTGCTGGCCTTCTCATGATTATTGTATACAACAAAAGCCAATCCTCTGAGAAGCCCTAGCATGGTCAAATGCATCGCATTTCCACCGGAGATTTGCTGTCCTTGAGCGCTTGCTGACGCGAGTCAACCAGGATGCGGTCATCACTTGCCTACCAGAGCCGAAGCACGTCAAGTCGGTCTACGACTGCATCATTTTGACCTTGAATCGGCTGCAACACGACGAGCTTATCACGAGACCAAAACCGCGGCTGTTCATCGACTGCTCGACGATCGATCCGGCCACGTCACGCGAGCTCGCTGCTGCCGTGAAGACGGCCCTTCCGAACGGCCGGGGCAACTTCGTTGATGCCCCCATGTCTGGTGGTGTTGTCGGGGCGACCGCCGGAACCTTGACCTTTATGCTCGGATCACCACAGTGCCTCCTCGGCCGTATCGAGCCGATCCTCCTTCGGATGGGCAACCGGGTGTTGCACTGCGGTGCCCAGGGCGCTGGGCTCTCGGCCAAGCTGGCGAACAACTACCTGCTCGCGATTGAGAATATCGCGACGGCAGAGGCCATGCATTTTGGCGTGAAGTCCGGCCTGGACCCCAAGGTTCTTGCCAATGTGATCAACGTCAGCACTGGGAGGTGCTGGCCGAGCGAAGTGAACAACCCGGTGCCCGGTGTCGTGGAAACCGCGCCGGCAAACCGGGATTATGCGGGGGGGTTCGGCATCGGGCTGATGAGGAAAGATCTCCGGTTAGCGATGCTCGCAGCCAAGGAAGCCGGAGCAGAGTTGCCATTGGCCGACAAGGCGTCGGAGGTGTACGAGACGGTCGAGGCAGATGAGGGGTGCAAAGGCCGCGATTTTTCGGTCGTGTACAGGTGGTTGGAGGGGGGGAAGCGTTGATCAGCAGCGGCAGGTGTCTCAGAGCCGTGACCGTACGCTGCGATTTTGTATATACCAGGAGCATTCGGAGCATTGGGAGCGTTGACACAACCAAATATTCAGTACATATGTCTCGGTTCAAATCCTTACTGTTTTCATCGTTCGATTATCGAATGACCGTTTTGCCACCAAGGATGCAAGTCTGCATGCGTCTTGTTGTTCTAAGGACCGCATGCGTGAACGGGCAGCCCCTCCGCATCCGTAGACCATCGGATATGAGCCGAAAAGCGGCAACAACATGTGGTTGACGAAATGCTGGCATCGGGTTGGCGTGCATGGAAAATTCCCCGACTTTCCACAGCCCGGCAGCCCTGTCGCCCAGCGGCGGTGACCTGACCTAGGCTTCGACCCAGCACGCGGTTTTGTAGCACCACTGGACGAGGACCTTTCCCCTCACCCCGTTGCCTCCCACAGGTGACAACCCGCCCTCCTTTACCTCCGGAGTCGCGTCTCGGCTCTCTTGATATTGGGGAGCACAACCAATCGCACAACTCCTCACGCCGGTGTGACCGTATTCGGAATCGCAACAATTGCCGTGTCTTGCGACCTCTGCCCTCACTGATGAGGCTCCGAGGCTCACCACAATGGCTTCTCGCGCCGCACCGAGCCTCCGTGTTCACTGTCGGCCTGGCGCAACATGAGAAAAGCAATCCATGAACAACCGGAACCGAGCCCCGGGTGGCGGAGAAGACCGTTTATACCCTGCGGAGAGGGCGGTTGTCAACCTCACCACGGGCCTGGGTGGGGGGATTGAGTACCCGGGGGCCAAGGCCCTAGAACGGCCCAACCTTCTCCTCCCGATGTCCTTGGCTTGGAAGCCCAGTGGTGTCATTGCGACGGTGTTGCATCCGAGACTGTGTTGACTGCGACTGTGACGCGCCTTACATGCCATGCAGTCTTCCTGGTCTTCTTGGTCTTGGTCCTCTCGAGATAAGCAGGAAGAAGGATCCCGGTTGGATCGACAAAAAGAGATTGACCAGCGAGAGGGAGGAAGGCCTGCCTGATGATATAAGTGGCTTTGCAGCCCTGCCCTCTGCTTGCAGTTGTTCGCGAGAGCTGGGCCCTCTAGGTACACACAGTCGGCACGCTCAGGTAGCCTATGTTTTCCTGACAGCGTCGGAGGGTTCAGCTTTTGTGCTGTCCTCGCACCAGGCCACCAATATCCCGTGCGTTGCTTGCAGAAGCTGGCGCTAACGGGATCGAGCGTGAGGCTATCCATCCAAGACAGAGCTTCTTCCGGCATCACAATTTTCGGGTTCGAGATCCCGCTACAGCCAGCCTATCTCCCTCCCCTGCCAATTGAGACATAGTCTCGGAGTGATTTTTTCCCTGGCAGGTGAAGACGGACTCGACCTGATTGTTTTTTCCCCTGACGTCTGTCGGCCTCTCCATGCTTTGTACATTATCAACCGCCTGACCAAACGAGAGCAACTACTTGAATCGAGGAGCTGCAGCTAGCAACGCCAAACCCCCAGACACGGACGACCTACCTACCTCCCAAGGTATTTGCCAGCTGAGAACCCCCCCCCTTTTCTTTTTCACCACGTCGCCGCCATGGGTTTAGAGCAATACTTTCCCCCGGGGACCGACGAGGACACCATCCAGGAGGCCATCTCAAAGTACTACTATTCGTGCACCGAGGTCACCCCCACCTGTCCCGTTGAAAACACCGCCCTGGGCTACTTCCCCAACAAGGGGATCAACGTCTTCTTTGCCATTGGGTACTTTTTGGCGATGGTGACCGCGCTCGTGCTGGGGATTCGTACCAAGACGTGGAGCTATACGGGTTTTCTGGCGGCGGGATGTGCTTTGGAGGCTGCTGGTGGGTTATATCTTTCTTTTCTCTCTCTCCTATGCCATCGTTCCCTCGCCACCGGGTTTCTCTTTCTGCTCACTTTTCTCCTCTTCGCTGCCGTGTTTTCCTCTGATTCTTACTTGTTTCACTGGAGGGTGTCCCTGATCGTGAGAAGAGCGTACTGGGATGAGAGTGTTCTCTCCAGCTGCTTAACGCGTAGCGCCAGGAGGCTACCCAGGGGTTGCTCAACCGCCGTGGTGATGAGCAACGAGCCTGAAGAGAAGCGAACCTTGGAGCTTCGAGAGAGCCACGAGCACCAACCCCGGGTTATCCCTATCACGCATTCTCGTCGTGCTTTTCTCGCTCAGATAGGGTGCTCCTGATTCCGTTGTCTAATCCTCCCGATCCTAGGCTACGCCGCCCGCGTCCCCCTCTCCATCAACCCATGGAACAAGCACGCCTTCGAAACCCAAATCATCGCCATCATCCTAGGACCAACGCTTGTCTGCGTCTCCATATACTTGACGCTCAAGCACGTGTGCCTGGCGCTGAATCCGGCGCTGTCGCGTGTGCGTCCGCAACGGTACCCTTTCATCTTTGTGCCGCTCGATCTTTCGTGCTTGCTCATCCAGGCCATCGGCGGCGCGCTGGCCGCCAGCGGCGCGCTGACCAACATGCGGGTTGTTCAGCATGGGAATCGGTGTATTATCTCGGGGATCGTGCTGCAGATGTTGGTGTTGGGGTTCTTTGGTACGGTGGCGGGGGAATATTTTGTGAGGACTGCGAAATGGTATGTGTTGAATGCCGGGCCCATGCTATTGTTGCAGACCCTGTGCTCCTAATGTCATCTTGGGGTATGGTTTCCATGGGATCGAGGGACCGTGGCTGACAAGACGGGACAGGATCCAATCCGGCCAAGCCGACGCAGAGGTGGTCGAGCTGTGGAAGAACAAGAAGTTCCGCATGTTCACATACGCCGTCGGCGGGGCATACAGCGGCATCTTGATACGATGCATCTATCGCACGATCGAGATGGCGGGCGGATGGGGGAACCACATCATGCAGGACGAGCCATCCTTTATCGTGCTCGAGGGATTGTAAGTCCGTCATGGAACATTCCCCGGGGGCCCACATGGACACGGTGCTGATACCCGATCTTTGACGAACAGCATGGTCCTGATCCCTTTCATTCTTCTCGCCATCTTCTCGCCCGGCTATTTTTTCCCGCAGATGGCAGCTCGCATGTCGGCCCGCAAGGGGCGCGGAACGAGCGACAGTGAGAAGCATGCCGGGTCGCCGCCGGCTGAGAGCGAGAAGCCAGGAGGTCATCACAACACGACGACGAGCGGGGACGAGACGTCTCCAGCCAGCGAGACGTTGGTGGTGGAACCTGCGTCTGTCAAGACTGAAGCCTAGGATGGGGGACTGGTTGACGGAGACGGGCCGTGTCAAGATTTTAGCATCTTAGCGCCTGCTTGGAACGCCACTCTAGCTCGATGCGCTGATACTCGACGTTCAAGGGTTTATTTATATATATATATATCTATGGGACTGGCTGGATCAAAGGAACAAAACCTGGGCACAAATGGTCAGTAAACGTTGGAAGACTTTACCAGGTCACTTGGCTGTGGTGTCATTGCTTGGACTTTATGGACCAACCTTGAGCTATGTCTCGCAGGCCGCAGATCGATGTCATCCTGATGTACCACTGGTGCAGAGGTCAGAGGAGTCCGTACTTGTCCGTTCGTAACCAGTGGGAAAACAAAAAAGGAACTGCGTCAGAGTGCATTGGCAATCAGAGCCAAACAAGAGCTCAGTACCTAAGTCGGTACGTAATTTGCCAGGAAACAAATTGTTCACCAACCACTGGTTTACATTCCATCTTCTTTTGTTCCAGAAGGTCCTGCGAGATATCGAGATCGGCGCATGGTGTATCAACAGACATGCATCGAAGATTCCATAGTGTTCATGATCTTCATCTTGGCTACCCTCGTGTTTACTTAGCGAGGTACCACCCTACAGGACGCCTGAGAGAAGCGGCAGGGTGTCCACATGGCGCGCCGCAAAATTTACAGACAAATACCAAAGGGTCTGGGACCGACGAACGAGGATTTGCGCGCCTCGGGCGTTGAGGTAATGGACTTTGCGACCGGAGCCGAGACCCGGGGAAAAGCGCAGTTGGAAGCAAAGGCCGGTAGGAGGTGATGTGGATGAGAAGTGGAATGCTATGCCGGTCCAGTGCCTACACAGTAGGGGAGCTGAGGCGTAATGGGTCGCCCCCCCATGTGGAGGAGCAGGAGGACGGCATGGGGGAAAAGGAAGAGAGGGATGGCCAGGTAAGTCCGGAAAGCGGGTTACCATGGATCATGGAGCTGAAAGTAGGGCATGAGAAGTCAAAGATTGAAAGTCAACAATAGTCAGGGGCTTGTTGTTGGGTGGGATACGAAGGAAAAGGGTGAAAGGCACTGGTGCAACTCGCGCGGGCTCCATTGTAGAGAGATTAAGGGAGTCTTAGAGCATTGATGGTGGAGAGGCAGCAACCAAAAAAACCAAAAGCAAAGCCATATCCACTAGCAATACAATGGCATTGTCAGGAAGCACACCATGTCGCAAGATGATTTGTGACACATCGCCGTATATTTATTGACCGTGGGGTTGTTGACGTCTGCCCGCCCTGTCCTGGAAGATGTCCTGGACGGTGTCCTGGACGATGAGTGATCGACATGACATGTTTGATGTCTCGTGCCGCCGACCAGGTTGTCGGCAATTCCCGGCCCCCCCCCCCCCCCCCTCCCCGCCTGGAACTCCAAAATGTGGGGTGGCTGGAGACGGCCAGGGTCCGGTCCATTTGGGCATCGACCGCCGGACATTCACCATCCACCTCATCCACATCCTCACCGACGATCTCGGCCGTTATTATCGTTAGTTGCTTCCAGATGCTCCCCCCCTCTCGATCTTGATTTGATCGGGAGCTTGCGTTCGCTGCCCACTACACACACGGCCTCCCCGGCCTGTACTTTTACTCTTCGTTTTCAATCTTTCACGTTGACATTTTGCCCAACTTTGTTTGCCCTGTATTTTCTCCCCACCTCGACCCCAGGTGGCATCACGCCACTCCTACTAGTATTCGGGCCTCTTCAACCCATGCACAAGCATACAACGCTTGTCCCCCAGCAAACTGCATCCCAGGCCTGATCGGCGATTTCGTTCGATCCAGGTCCCTTCGCAGGGTACTTCCCGGTTCCGCCTTTGTTTACTTTCGCTCCCCCCCCTCCAAAAAAAACCGAGAAGCGCCAATTCCACTGTCGCATCCGCCGCACGTGCGTCTCAACCTGCAGCCACCGCAGCTGGTGGTTTGCCTGCATCGCTGATCGCAGAGCCGGGCCACAATAGCCTGTCGTGTCCAGGGAAACAGCAAGCACTGCGCCCCCGTGTTTACGCTCCTTCAACTGCTGTTCGTCTTCGACGTAGCTTGTTGCGACCTTGCCTTCGCCTTCCTGCCCGACGGTATTGTCGACGTCGAGTCCCTTTTCTGCCATCCTCAACCCCGCCACGACCGACCCGCCCCCCCAAGCGCAACGGCCCAACCGGCGGCCTCAAAATCCTTCTCCCTCATCCCCGCCGCGATGTACAGCATCACCGCCGTATAAACGACCATGGTTCGTGTAACGGAAGAGCTGGCGCTCTCGCCAGAGCACCTCACTCTTTTCTACGCCCACGATCCGCTCCTTGGGAACCTTCCGATCCTCATCTTCCACGGCCCCTCCACCACCGCCAACTACACCCTCAACAGCTCCAGAATCCAGGTCCACATCTACAGTCCCGCCGGCTTCCAGTCCTACCCTCGCATCACCGTCTCACCCAACTCTTCCTTTTACAGCGCCGTCAACTACCTTCCGCGGGAATTCCAGGGCGATGAGGTCAGCCGAGGCCTGGCCTTTGGCCTGTTCAAGTACTTCAGCGAGCTGCCAGAAGCCGTCAAGAACCACCTCAAGAACCAATACCCCGCCCAGCGCCCGGGATCCGCCCCGACCCTGTTCGGCGAACAGCATGCGGCCGACCTTGCCAAATCGGCGGTGCTGGCTGACAACGCGATCGAGATCATGGGGGTTCTGGAATATGCTCTGCGCCCCCAGCATGTGAGCAACGTCGACGTGGATCTTGTGCTGCCGCCCGGCTCCATCGTCCCCCTTGACGGCGCCGACTTTGACGAGGTGCCCGACGACGAGGACGACATCTACGACCCGACTCTGCGTCAGTACACCGGATATGCTCCTCTGGTGAAGCTCTTTGGCGAGCCCGTGTTTCTCCCCACGTCCAAACTGCGCCGGGCGCCCTCAAGACCGGCCTCGCTGAGCCGGTCCAAATCCTTCTCCAAGAACCACAAGGTCGAGCTGCGAATGAAGATGGGGGAGCTGGTCGATACGGAGGAGCGCTACGTCTACAAGCTGAGCGAGCTGGTGAACAACATCGCCAACGACTTCCGACAAAAGGCCAAGGAGCGCCCGACCGACAGCATCAGCCCCGGCGAGGACGAGCTCGAGAAGCTCTTTCCCAAGTCCGCCGATCGCATCCTCGAGAACAACACGGCGTTTATGGAGGCGCTCCGCAAGCTCATGGACGAGACCGAGGAGGAGGCCCTCCGGGATATGGAGCATCCGTACGCGCGGCCGCCCGGTTCCCACAAGGGCAAGGATCCCACCGGCGTCGTGGCCATGGCCAAGATTTTCCTCGAGTGGTTTCCCAAGTTCACCGACTGCTACCAGGACTACATCCGCGCGAGCCAAAACTTCCCGCAGCTCCTGAATGCCTTCCTCGACAAGCAGTCGAGCTTCCGGCAGCGCGTCGTCCAGACGGGCGAGCAGACCGTGCGCTCCCTTCTCATCGAGCCGGTCCAGCGCCTCCCCCGCTACAGCTTGTTCATCGACCAGATCGTCTCTTGTCTCCCCATGATGCACCCTGCTTTGCAGCCATTGCTTCGCGCAAGAGACATTATCACCAACATTTGCTCCATGGACGAACCGCTCCCGGACAAGCCGCACGTCACGAACCGCCTTCGTGCCATGGTTGAGAGCTGGCCGACAGACCTCGAGCCCCAGGGACGACTGATTCTGGCCGCCGACATCATCGAGCTCGCCGCTCCCTACGTCGCGGTGTCGCATAACCACGAAGGACCAGATCGGTCGGGGCTGCTGCTTCTCTTCTCCGACTGCATTGTCGTCGTTCAGAAACGAGGCAACTCTGGCATGACAGGCCGCGAGTTCCTGCGGGAGATCGACAAGCCTTCCCCGGCCGGTCTGCTTGCGTCCATGACCAACGCCGCCGGTGGGCCTGGGAACTACGAGCTCACGTTTGCCGGCTGGCACGCCCTGGCCGATGTCCGATTCACGGAATCCGCCGACGGCCGGTTGATATGGATGACGTCGGCTCAGGAGATGAAAGGCGTCCCGGCGGACGGGCCCGTGAGCAAGGCTGCGACGTCGCGGTGCTTTCTTCTTCAGGACAATTACGAGGGAAAGGCTGGCAAGCTAGGCGAGGAGATCGTCCGGGCTCGCATCGAGGGGCGGTTTTCCGAGAAGGAGAGGGAAAACCCTACCTGGACGCTGCGGACAGTGAAGATGCAGGATAACAACCTCGGCCTACACGCGGCGGTGTTCCAGGAGGGTGCCACACAGCTTATCGAGGGACGGAGGGAGCCAGCGCCCATCCGGATCGTTTTGGACAACGACAAAGGCACCAAGGGAGCGCCCGTCGGTCATTACGGCGTCGAAATCGTGGTTGAGGTCCGGACCGGCGATATGAAGAGGGTTTCGATGACCACCATGGGATTGAGCGGCAAGAAATTTATCGACGACATTGCTCTGGAAGACTTTATCCCAACACTATCGCGCAGGATCGTGCAGCTACTCGGCATCCAGTTCAGCGGCGCTAACCTGAGGCTCGTCTCCGCCCTGGTCTCGTACCACACCAAGGTTCTTGCCGCCATGCACGTCGGCACCAAGGTAGAAAAGAGCTCGCGATCATTCCTCTCGTCGTCGCCGGTCAAGATGCTCTCGAGCCTCTTGGGTGGGACCTCGGCGAACTCCAGCACCACATCTCTCGAGAACACGGGCACCTACGGGTCCAGGCACAGGCGGACACGCTCCAATAGCACCAGAGACGTGACCATTATATCCGGATCGCTCAAGGACAGGCTGATGGAGATCCCCCAGCTTACAGTTGAGGAGGAGCTGCCTGAGAACCCGCTGGTGCGACTTGAGCAGACCTTCACGGGCTACGTGGCCAACCTGCAGGCGCGCAAGGGCTACTTTATCGGCCGCACCCTGCTCAACCGCGACATGGTCGACGAGCTTGCCGTCAACGACCTCTACAATCGCCTGATCGAGTTCCCGTTCGATCTAGACGCCGCCTCGGAGCTGGGGACCGAAGTCATCTTTGCGGCGTTTGAAAAGTTCATCCGCATCGCCTGGCGCGAGCAGATGGGACCGGTCATGTCGAAGGAGCACCTCGAGGCGCTTCAGGTGCGCCTGTCCAAGAGGGTGGTTGGCGACTTTGCCGATTTTGTCCGTTTTCTGTTCAACGACATGGCGCCGCAGAACCGCCGTGCTTTCGTCGCGCTCATCAAGCTGCTGGCAGACTTGCTCGACGGGTGCGGAAACGACGGCGACAGGGGAGCCTTGACGCTGGCATTTGCCGAGCTTCTGGTCGACGACGGCAACGCCTCCGACTACATCAATCTTTTGGACCGCCTCGTCGAAGACTGCGAGCGCATCTTTGAGAAAGCCGAAGTGACCGACCCCACGAGCCTGCTTCTCAAGAGCTACGAGTCTCTGGCTGCGAGCAACCGGAGCCTGAGGTCAATGACGGGGTCCGTCAACTCCAACACGTCGTCTCTGCGGCGCAAGCTGGGGTTCGACACGCTCTTGCGGCAGAACAGCAAGACGGAGGCGGACCGGCCGTCGGTTTGGCGCACGCTAAGCAAGCACGGAAAGTCGCCCAGCTTGGAGATCGGCAGCTCGTCCAAGGCTAGCCGGTCAAAGTCGGTCGACATGGGGAACAACTACACCCTTCCCCACCGGCTCCGTCGCCCGGGATCCCGCGACCGTCCTCCCGTGGCCGGCGCCTTTGACGACATCGGACACCGGCCGACCAGCTCGTACCGGCTCGAAACGATTGGCGAGCCTGACGTTCTCGTCTCGTCGGATCGCAAGCTCAAGAAAAAGCGGCGTAGTTCGCTGTCCGACCTCAAGTCGCTCATGGCGGCGGCGAGCCTTGAAGACGACGACGATGACGATGACGACGAGGAGGAGGAGGAAGAAGAAGAAGAAGAAATCCCCCCGGCGCTCATGCCCTTGCGTATCAACCGGCAGCCGACGGCCGAGAAGTTCAACTCAGTCCCACGACCGCCGTCGCCTTCCAAGCTCCCTATCAGCCCGCAGTCGCCGATGCACATTTTCCGCTCGTCCAGGGACAAGCAGTTTAGCGAGAACTCTTCCACCGAAACGTTTCAGCCGCTGGTGGCGCCGGACGACATGGCCGAAGGCGAGAAGCCCACGCCGCTGAGATTGCGCGCTAGGACCATGACCATCTCGCAGATCCCGACCCTCCGGCCACCGTCGCGCATCCCCGCCCCTCCGACGCCCGACTCGCCCATCCGCCCCTCTTCCAGCCCCGGGAAATCACCAGGCACGTCCGTTACCAGCATGAACCCCAAGCTCCGCCTCAACTCGCCACAAAAGCTCCGGGAGCGCTTGCAAATGGAAAAGAAGGCGGTGGAAGAGGCCGACGCCTCCCTCCGCACGGAGCTCTCGCGCATCTCCGAAGACATGACACGCATCCACTCCACGCTGCCCCGCTCGTCAACGGTCGACATCCGCCGCCTGAGCGCCGCCGTCCGCAGCCTCGAGGAGCACGTCCCGCAGGTCCTGCAGGAGCTCGACGAGCGCCAGGCGGCGATGCAGCACGATGTCGAGGCCAGCCTGCGCGCATCGGAGGCCAAGGTCAAGGCGATCGACCAGCTGTACAAGGAGGCCACCGCGGAGAACGAGCTGCTGTACGAAAAGTTCAACTCGGAGCTGGCCAAGATTGTGAAGGCGCTCAAGGGCAAGGGGAGGGAGGACAAGGAGGAGCTGGTTGCGCGCTTGAAGGAGGCGTGCGACGAGACGGCAAGGGTCAAGAAGGAGAATGCGCGGCTGCGGCGAGAGATGGCGAGCCTGAGGGTTTTGGTCAAGGGGGTCACTTCTACGTCTTCCTCGACCGATGGCGCCTGTGCCGGAGCAAGCACGTTGCTCCCGGCGGCACCGGTAACGAGCAACGGTACCATTGCTGCCTCTTCTACGACGACGACGACGACGACGACAACTGCGGGTGGCGGGAGCGGGGAGGGGAGTTAGGTGATCGCTGAGGTGGTGGGGTGGGTGTTGCTGTGTTATGGGGCGTTGGTGTTGGTGCTGGTACCGGACTGGCGAAGAAGGCGATGGCGGTGGCAACGAGTGTTTTGTTCTGGCTTGGTCAAAATGCTGGCGGGGGTTTTGGGAGGGCGTTGACGGGTCACTATGGGTCGGTCAGGGTTGCTTGTTTTGTTTTTGCGGGCTCTTCTTCCTCGGGTTGGGTCAGGTTTGATGCTTCACTTCTTGTGGATGACGTTGATCGCGATCATTCTATTTTATGTTCATTCTTGTTCAGATACCGTTGCTTGGAGTCTGTTGGTCTCTCTCTTTCTCTCTCTCTCTCTCTCTCCCTCCGAGTGTGGTTGCAAGGCGCATTGACTACGACCGGCATTTCCGTTGTTGGCATGGTTCATTTGTAGCTGTCGTGTTGCATTGCGAGGAGTACATACATACTGAAGATCAGAGAGTCAAGTTGAACATGAACACCGGTATGTAATAGATCCTAAACTCCCAGAGCCCCCCATTTCGTCACGTCGTGTCATTTGTAAGGGAGGTACGCGATGGGCTAGGCGCCGCGCTTCTGACCCTCCGCTGCTATTTTGGTGAGCACCTCCTTTGCCTGGCTCTCCTCCACCCAGCACTCAAAGAACAGCGGCCCAGCCTCGACCGACCGAATCGGCCGCGTCTTGACACCGCCGAGATCCTCACCGGCTGCCGATCTAGCCCTGCTCTTGGGCTGCAGGTTCGGTTCGGAGGGGATCCAAGATTGCGGATGCTGTTGACGACCACCGCCTCGCAACCCCCCCAACATGTTAGCCACCGTCTCCAAAACAAAGCAAAACACCATGCCCGGAACAGACGGGTAGGCAAGCAAGGCATCTTGGATACAACGAAAGGCAACCTACCCCAATCGGCGCGCTTCCCTCGTGCCCCAGCTCCACCGCCACGGTGAACCCGCACCCTTCCACGGGCAACGGGCCCATCGCCTCCGCCGTGCTGGCCATTCTTCTCAAGACCCCGCGAAGCTGCTCGTCGAGGTCGGGCCAGGAGAACCGGGCGTTGTGCGGGTCGGGCGCCAGGTGTCGCTCGCGGGCTTCTTCGGAGCGGGCGTCGCGGGCGAGGACCCGGCTGAAGGAGGCCATGGCTTTGGAGGGATGGTGGGTGTTGGTGGTTGCGCCTGCCGTGGTTGTCGGGTAGTCGGGGTCGAGGGTGTCGGGCCAGCGTGGGAAGTTGGCGGTGGAGATGAGCCAGCGTTCGAGAACCGTTCCGCCGGGTGGCGAGGATGGAAGCTCGGAGGCTTTGCGAGGGGAGGAGGGGCGGCGGATGGGTCGGGAGGAAGATTGCGGCGGTGGCGGCGGTGGTGATGGGGCGGTGGTGAAGGGGGAGTGGATGACGATGGCGATGCGCTCGACGTGGCCTTCGGCAAGCTGGATGGCGACGGCATCGACGGCGTCGCGGATCCAGGCACATACTTTGGGGTGGCGGTTCTGGTGAACCGGGAGGTTGTAGGCACGGGTGGAGAGAAAGGTGGATTGCGGGTAGATGCTGCGGTAGTAGAGGATGTTGTGGATGGCGATGGTGAGGAACGTGTTGAAGGATGTCAACAGGATGTGCGAGTGGTCCAAAGGGAGCGAGTCGTCATCGGGGTCGCCATCCTGTGCATGATCGGGTGGCTGTGGTTGTGCTGGTGGGGGTAATGGTGATGAGGAAGAGGAGGAGGATGGCGGCGGTGGTGACATTGTGTGTATCTATTTATCCTTTGCGTAGTCTGGTGTGGTGTGGTGTACTTGTAGTGTGTGGTCTGGTGTGGTCCGGCATGACCCGGGGTGATGTGGCGTTGGAGACATGGAGACAAGGCCGACGGATTGAATCGCGGGGCAATTTTGGGAGACGCGACGGAAAAGCAGGCAACGCGACGCCAGAGCAGGTGACCAGCCAGAAGAGCCAGAACAGGCAGAACAGGCAGAACGGACAAAAACGGTCAGCTCTGCTCACCGCCTTCCCATCCAGCCTCGTTCAACCCCTCCGCCCCGCAATAAATTACATGTCGATACGCGGTACGCGTTCCCCGTCCGTCTCCACCGTGGATCGTGTCCCGCGGCTTCACATTGGTTGTTACCCCACATCAGCACCGCTTCAACTTGAAGATAGCTACACAACTTCACCATCCCTCCCTCCCTCCTCCCTCCCCCTTTGGGTCTCGGGTTTTGGGCAAAGTCCTTAATTTCTTGGACATTCTCGACAACATAAAACAAAAAAACAACAAAACAAACCGTCAATCAGCCGAATCTCCAGCCTCGAGGATACACGTGGGCGGGGTGTTGGTCTGTTTGACGAGACTGGATCAGGTACCCTGACGAGCAACCCACGGAGCAGAGGGCACAGTAAAACCACGTCCGCCCATTCTTTCTCCTGACACTTGACAACAGATACCCAAAACAAAAAAACAACAAAACAACACTCAACAAGCCACCACCACCGAAACCGCTCAAGAGCCGCCAAGATGGATGAACAGCTCGCCCAGCTCCTGGCCAACACCCACGACAAAAATGAGGGTCCCCGCAAGCAGGCCGAGCTCGACCTCATGCACGCCCAGCGGAACCCCGAGTTCCCGCTGTCGCTGTCGCGCATCGGCGCTCACACCGGGGCCCCCATCCACATTCGCCAGTCGGCCCTGTCGTATCTCCGCAAGTTCATCGAGAAGAACTGGGCCCCCGACGATGCCGGCAGCGGCCCCCAGATCCCCATCCCCGACTCGACCAAGGACTACCTGCGCAACGCCATCCTCGAGCTGGTGCTGAGCCCCGAGGACGAGCGCAAGGTCAAGGTCGCCGCCAGCTACGTCGTCTCCAAGATCGCCATCGCCGACTTCCCCCACCGCTGGCCCGCCCTGCTGCCCGCCGTCCTCGGCGTCATGCCCGCCGGCACTGACGCCCAGCTCCACGGCGCCCTGCGCATCCTGCAGGACCTGGTCGAGGAGAGCCTCAGCGACGAGCAGTTCTTTGGCGTCGCCCGCGACATCATCCAGGCCTGCCACGACGTGGCCCTCAACGAGAAGCGCAAGGAGACGCACCGCAGCCTGGCTGTGCTCGTCTTCCGCAGCTGCTTCGACCTGATGGACATCGTCAAGGACGACCACAAGAGGGAGGTCAAGGCCTTTGCCGAGCAGGTCCTCGCCGGGTGGCTGCCCTTCCTGGAGCAGGTCATCAAGTCGCCTCTCCCTCCCCTCCCCGCCGACACGAGCGCCCAGCCCGAGACCTGGTACGGCCCGGTCGCCCTCAAGGATCAGGCCATCAAGACCCTCATCAAGATCCGCTCCGTCTTCCCCTCCATCCTCGTGCAGCAGAGCCTGGCTCTCTTCACCGCCACCTGGGAGGAGCTGTCGCTGCTGGCCCCGGCGTACCAGGCCCTCTTCATCGACTCCAACGCCCAGAACCGCCTCGAGGACATCGACGGCCTGCCCTTCACGCTTGACTTCCTGGTCCTCGACGAGCTCGACTTCTTGAACCAGTGCCTGCGCGCCCCGCCCGTGCAGAAGCAGCTCGCCGCCGAGATCAAGGCGCGAGGCGCCGTCCACGACACCCCCTGGGTTCTGGATCTCATGAGCCTCCTCGTGTCGTACTCGCAGATCACCCAGGAGGAGGAGGGTCTCTGGGACATTGACGTGTCACTGTACCTGGCCGAGGAGACATCCGTGTCGTCCAACTACACGGCTCGCACCGCCTGCGGCGATCTCATCATTAAGCTGGCCGAGTGGCTCGACAAGGCCGCCCTCGAGGGCCTGTTCGCCTTCACCAAGACGCTCTTCTCCACCGAGGGCACCAGCTGGCAGCGCAGGGAGGCCGCCTTGTTCCTGTTCAGCGCCATCCTCAACGACTTTGTCGACGTTGAGAAGTCGGTGCCCCCCGAGATCGCAAATGCCTACCTCGAGCTTGTCGGCTATGCCATCAACCGCGAGGACGAGCCGATGCTGCGCGCCCGCGGCTACCTCGTTGCCGGCTCTCTTGCGCACGTCTACCAGCCCGCCGCCGCCCTGCTCAACAACGTGATTCAGGCCGTCACCCAAGACGACTCGGAGCTGGTCCAAGTCGCTAGCGTCAAGGCCATCGAGGGTTTCGTCCGCGGCGGCGTCTCGGCCGACCGCCAGGTCCCCGTCCTCCTGGCCATCCAGGGTTTCCTCGAGTCCCGGGATCTCAGCGATCTCGAGGATGCCGATGACCTTCTGGTGACGCTCCTCGAGACCCTGCGCAGCACCATCAGCCTGGACACCCGGATCGCCATCCAGCCCGACAGCAAGGCCCTCGACCTGCTGTTCCTCATCGCCAAGCACGGCGCCGCCAACTTCCACGTCAGCCTGATCGTCTGCGAGACCTTTGAGGATGTTGCCAGGACGTTCAAGGACAACGAGGGCCCGCTGAGGGATATGGAGCACCCTCGCTTGTACGCCGCGCTTTGCGGCAAGGTCCTGCCCTCCATTACGGGCACTTTCGATGTTGCCAACCTGACCCAGGACGACCCTCTCGTCACGGTTCGTTGCTTTCTCTCTCCCCCCTTCTCTCTCCGTCCCTGTCTCTCTCCCGAGCCTCTTCGTGGGCTGACCGACCTGTTGCCGCCAGCTGGCCGCCGATCTGCTGTCGCTCCTCGTGCAGTACGGCTCCGAGCCTCTCCCCGACGGCTTCGTCGCCGCGACGCTCCCCAAGCTTCACCATGTTCTGATGACGTCCACCGAGGGCGAAATCCTCCGGCCGGGCGCCGAGGCCCTCAAGTTCATGCTCATGCATGACCATAAGCAGGTCTTCAGCTGGAGCGACGAGACGGGCCGGTCCGGCTTGGAGGTCTGCCTCCGCGTCATCGACCGCCTTCTCGGCCCCGGCATCGAAGACAATGCCGCCTCCGAGGTGGGCGGCTTGGCGGCCGAGCTCGTCGAGAAGGCCGGCCACGAGCGGCTCGGCCCCTTCCTCCCTCAGCTCCTCCAGGCGGTGGCGACGCGTCTTGAGACGGCCCAGGCGGCCCAGTTCATCCAATCTCTGATCCTGGTGTTTGCGCGGCTGTCGCTCGTCGGCGCTCAGGATGTCATCAACTTCCTCAGCGAGATCCAGATCAGCGGCCAGGTTGGCCTGCAGGTCGTGCTGAGCAAGTGGCTGGAGAACTCGGTCAACTTTGCCGGCTACGACGAGATTCGGCAAAAGTAGGCCTACCCCTATTCCCCTGTTTTGGTGTCGAGACAGCGCTGACATTTGTGCAGCGTCATCGCGCTGTCCAAGATCTACTCCCTCAACGACTCCCGCCTGGCGCAGACCATGGTCAAGGGCGACCTCATCATCGAGAACACAGGGAGGATCATGACACGGTCGCGGGCGAAGCTGCGTAGGTTCCCTCCTCCTTCTCTCCGCCTTTTTCCCTTGCATCTCCCTCCAGCTGACCTTTTTTCCTTCCCAGACCCCGACCGATACACCATCATCCCTGCCCCGCTCAAGATCCTCAAGGTCCTCATCGAAGAGCTCGTCTCGGCCTCGGGCATCCAAGCCGCCTCCAACCTCGCCGCCGCCGCGGCAACCGAGCTCGCCGACGAGGACCTGGACGATGACGATGGCGACGACGGCTGGGAGGACGAGCCCGACGACGCTCTCGATCTGGCGCTCGGCAGCACCAAGTCGGACCTGATGGGCTGGGCCGAGGGGGCCGGAAACCAGCGCCAGCGCGACGACGAGACGCAGGCGTATCTGGTGGACTTCTTCCTGAGGGCCGACGCCGAGAACATTGCGGGCTTCCACGACTGGTTGGGCATGCTGAGCGAGGATGAGAAGAGGAAGATTAAGGAGGCGGCGCGGTAGAGCAGCCCGCTTCCGGACGAAGGCGGCGGCGGCGGCGGCGGCGGCGGCGGCGACGGCAGCGAGCGGCCGAGGCCGTGGCTGCTTGCGGGAACGAACCTGCGGGAGATGCAGTGGCGGAGGATCTCGCGGGAGGGGGCGGTCGACAAAGTGTTGCGTGAAGAGCCCCGCCAAATATAGTAAGCAGGACGGTGGGAACCAGGTGATTATCTTTTTTGGATGCGATGGCGTACAACGTTAGAGGAGAGTACGCGCATCAGGTAGCTGGCCAGTGATTCGCGGTATCCTAGATGGGGGAGTATAAACAGAGTTGATAATCCGATCGGAATAGCGGACGGGGTGGATACGAGGTCAAAGGGCCGAGGTCGAGGATCGCGGTGGGTTGTGATATCGTTCATGGGCCTTATGCCGACAAAGCCACCCCCAAAGTGTAGCAGTAAGGCTGGAGGTATATAACTACACAGCTGGTAATCGTGTCCATCAGCTGCTGAGAAAGTGGTAATAATTCCTAGTACATACCATGGGTAATTCCACCATCAACAAGATCATGGCAGAGACACACCCCCGTGGTACAGCAGACACGCATTCTGTTCTTGCCCGGTATTCATGTATGGGCTTTTTTTTTTTTGTTTCTTTTTTGTTCTCGTCGTCCATCATCAACCCGCCTTGGCCTGGCCGCCCATTGGACTCGCTCGCCTCTTTTTGAGCAGTTCATTTTCCTCTCGCTCCATCCACTCAGCACAAGAACGCCCTCCAAAACAAACACATTACAACGCCAGCGGCATGCCAGCTTAGATGATATCCCCCCCTCCAAACCCTCCCCAGCCTCCTCCAAACCCTCTCCCATTGCCACGCCCGCCCCCGAACCTCGGCTGCCCGCCGGGCCCGAGCGGGTCCCACCTCGCCCCCGGGGGTATCTGCCCTCCAAACGTATCCTCGCCTCCCTCGCCGCCCCGACCTCCTCTTGGCCCGCCAAACAAAGGGTCATCAAAGGTGGGATGCATCCCGCCTCCGCCAAAAGCACCGCCGCCTCCTCCCAAAGCGCCGCCGCCGCCGCCGTAGAAACCGCCACCGCCAGGCCTCCGCAACCCCTCCGGCCCGAGGCCGCCTGCGCCCGCAAACGACCCAACGATGGGGTCGTGCGGCCCCAGCCCGGCGGGGTACAGATCGCCGCGGCCCAGGCCTCCCGGGCCCGGAGCCTGGCCGGGGATCGGGCCGCGCGGGGGCGGGTGACTTCGTACTCGTCCTCGAAGCCCGGGGGCGGGAAGTCGGCGGCCGGGCGCGGGGGCGGCGCGGCGAGGGGTCCGGGGCGGGGTAGGGGTTGGGGACGGCGGGTTCGGGGAGGCGAGGGACCGAAGGGCTGGCGGGCCCGGGGCGCGGCGCGCGGGGGCCGGCGCGGGGTTCCCGGGAGGGCGGGGCGTCTTCTTGCGGGATGGGCTCTTCGGCGTAGCCTTCCTTGTGGAGAGAGGGGATGATGCGCTGGATGATGGAGATTTTGAGAAGGGTGGATAAATCTGCGGAGCAGGGAAGCGGCGGTTCTCGTTAGCGTCCGTGATGGAGGGATGGATGGAGGGATGGATGGATGGATGGTGGAGGGGTGGCTTTTACGAACCTTTGATGCGCTCCTCGGAGATGAAGAGGGCTTTCAGCTTGGCCGGCAGGTCGGACCGGTCCTCTTGGCCGTCCGAGGTCATGGTGATGCGCAGCGGCAGGGCCGACTGAGAAATGTAGTCGCGGGCGGGGATGTCGAAGCGGGCGATGCGGTCAGCGCCCGTGGCCAAGGCGCGGATCTCGACCTTGGCGCCCATGCGGTCGACGCGCACGACAAAGTTCATGGCCGACTGGGTGTGGGCGTAGACGAAGCCGTGCGAGTTGAGGGACTGGTTCCATGGCGGCGGCAGCCTCGGAGCGAGGCGGGCGCATTCGGCTTCTGGGGGATCGTCAGCCGGGAGCTCCTTTTCATGCCAAAGAGCGCGGAGGTACGGCCCTACCAATCTTGCGCTCCTCGTCAAAGCCAAGCAGACGGAAGCCAAGGTTCACCATGCAAGCGTGGACAAACAGAGCAATGGCGTCGAGCGAGCTGCTCACGTCCGACGTTGTGTCGTCTTTTTTATGCGTCGGCAATGCCTCTGCCGCTGTCTCTAGGATGGCGGGAGGGCTGAGAGGATCCGTTGTCGTCATGGTATCTCGACGGCGTTTGGTTGTCGTGATGAACGGGGGAGGGGAAGAGGGACGGTGGCAGTTGACGGTAGATGTCTGAGAACTTCAACCCCAAGGGGGTTTCAAGGGGGATTGGGTGGTCGGCTATGTAGGCAGCCAAGAGAAGATATAATACCTAAGCTAGGCAAGACATTGTTTGGTTGACGATTGCCCGAGCACTGGGAGCGTAGAGCTTCAGGCCCATCCATGAGCTTCTGATGGTACGTCTTGCGGGACGTTAGGTACTTGTACACAGTAATTAGTTCGGCGCGGGGCTGTGTGACGTAACCTGGTCCACCGGCAGCCTTTCGAAGGTGTAATAACAAAAGCACCTTGAAACGCCGTACGGCGCATCACATTGTAATTAACGTATGTATTGTACCGTACACTCAATGACCACGGCTTTCCCGCAACAACACCTTTGAAACATGAGGCAGAACACTCATCATGATTCAACAAAGAGCGGAGCTTGGGAATTCATGACTGCGGAAACTCATTCCAAACCAACGACTTCAACGCGTACGCTCTTGCTTCTTCCCACCCCTGCCCTTCTCACTTCTTGTTCTTCTCTTCAACAACTCTGCCTGTTCCATGCTCGTTCCTCCCCGTCTTCAGCTCGCGCAGATACCACCGTCCCGGCTCGGAAGGGTAGTCATGCGGAAAGGTGACCGGGTACGGCGGTACAATCTTCTCCCTCTCTGTCGCGGCTACGATATCCTTGCGGATGTACAAGTGTGCCGGCCCTACTGTGTGCGGAGCGCTTCTCCCGTCAAGGGGGAACTCCACGTAGTCTTGGACTTCGCAGCCCTGGCGGACCCAGATCATCGCGGCGGGCTTCTTCTCGAGGACCTGGTTCCGCTGATGGAAGCTTGCGTCTATCGCATACACGAGCGTGTGACGGTCAACAAGAGGGCGTCCTCCGACGGCTGCCGCCGCTACCGCTGCCACGGGCGGCAAGTGAGCCAGCTTTGCCATCTCCGAGAGTCTCTTCAAGGCCTGGCGGTCCTCTACGGTATACTCGTCATCACAAAAGTACACGGGGATGTCGGTCAACTCCTTGTCGCCGCCGTGGTTCGCCGTCGGAGGCAGCGTCCTGAGCTTCTTGACCATCGGCTCGCCGATCTGACCCGCCGAGCCCGGCCCGCACTTTGAGATCAGCGTCAGCTTCTTGAAGTGGTGTTTGATGAGCCCGTGCTCGATGCCTCGCTTGGACGAGCAGAACTTCATCATGGAGGCCAATTCGATGGCCGCGACGTGACGGAGCATGACCTGCAGCGCATCGTGCCGGTCCAGGTCTTGAGCGTTGAACTTGCCGACCAGCTCCGCATCCCGAAGAACCTCACGGTATGTGGCACCGTGGAACGGGCCTCCGTTGGACGCAACGTTTCGAAACGAGCCAAGGCCAAAACAGACCATCTTTCTCACTCCCCGGTCCCAGAGAGGGAGCAGGTAGTGTAGATATCGCCAAAACTGAGCACAGATGCAAACGTTTCGGCTACGCAGCATCAGCGGACACGCTGCCCAACTTCTCGACAGCAACCCCCCCTCTACATGGTACCTACCATATCAGCGGCTGCTCGACTTCCTCGCGGCCTAGCACCTTGAGCAGCTCCTGACAGATTATGCCTGGTGATGCCGACAGACCAACCTGTGCCGGGTCGAGCCCCTGAATTGGAAGATCCATGTCGTTCCTGAGGCGATGCTCGAATCCGAGAGCTGCGTTCTGAAGGTTGAAATGACGCAACGGGTTGCTTGAGCACAAGCTCTATTGACCATGAACAGGTACTCAACAAGAGGTACCGCGCCTCCCAGCCCTCGGGCGTAGTTATACGTCAACATGCGCCGTGCTCCCCTGGGGACACGTCTTCAGGATGCCAACATGCCACCGCAGTTGGCCAGGTCCCGGTGCGATGGTATCGGGTAAAAGAAAGCGTAGAGAAAGCATGCTGTAGAGCGGTCATAGAATGGCTTGACAAAGGGGGGTACACTTGTCGAGCTAGGTAACCAGTTACAAGCAAGGTACCAGGACACCTGGTGCATGGTGGAGTGATCATCATCAGGAGCTGGCACGACAGGCAGTTCGGTTCTCCTTGTTGCTGCTTCGACATTCTCTTCCTTCCTCCCCTGTTATCTTGTTCTTTTTCTACATCTCTCCCGGTCTTTTTTTTTTTTTTCTTTCTTGCCCCTTTGACCCGTATTATGGTGTAGAACAAGACCGGGTGTTGCAAGAACCGTTCCATTACCGAGCGCACACCCCGTTACGTTACCAACCCGATACCCCCCACCAAATCCCAACGAAATGAAGCCCTGTGATACCAACCGTACATCCAGTGTTTGGCGACCTTGGTCAACCCTGGACAGGCTTTCCTTACCACATTTCCACGCCCAACTTCCCTTCAGCCTCACCTCATGCCTCAGCCATGACCTCTAGGAACTACCCAAGGTAGCTTAGACAGCATCAAAGGTGCAAGGCCCGACTCATCATGTCAAGCCAAGACAACCAGGGCATCCCCCTCGTGCACGCCCACGACGGCAGGGGCTACAAGCTGCTCGAGCTGCCGCCCGAGCTCCTCGAGCTCCTCGAAAGCCAAGACCCCCCGACGTGAGTTTGCATCAACAGACAACAACAACAACCACAACAACAACCCCATCCATCGCGCCGTGTACTGTGTACTACCCGTCGCACACGCTCTGCTCTAACCAGCCCGCCTCAGCTTGACCCTCCACCCCTCCCCCACCGCGGCCCTCCTCAAAACCCCCGCAGGCAAGACCTACTCCCTGCGACAAAAGAACACCTCCAACGCCCTCATCTTGCTGGAGCCCACCACCATCACCACCACCACCGGCACCACCGCCGGCACCAGCCCCGCAGGTGGCAGCGACTCGGACCCATCCGGGCTCGAGGCAGCCGCGGTGCCAACGACGGGCCTGCGCGCCATCGCCACCGTCCACGAGACGATCGAGCTCGTGGCCGAGGCGGACGGGGGCGGAGGCGAGGCTGCCGGCGGCGCGGGCGCGGGCGCGGCGGCAACGGCGAAGCCAAGGGGGAAGTGGCATGAACGGTTTGCCCGGGGGCGGTAGTTCTCAAGCATAGTATATATGTATATAATATAGCCTTTGGCAATGCTTGATGGAAACCAAGCAAAGGAATGGTAATCGCTTCATTGCGGGAGCGTCCAGAACGTCTCACAGCTGGCGCTGGCGTGACACATGAGACAACATGCAAGAATGATACACTCCAACACGTTGGGTGTTGAGAACAGACCTCGCTGGCGTGACCACATCCCCTCAGACCCGACCGGTTTCTTGCCTGCCTGAGCCGATGAACCAACCAAACCACCCCCGGTCCTTTCTCCTTCTATAACCCCCGTAAGGTCTCCTCTATCAGTTCCAAAAGAATACGAAAGCAGACATCTCCGGCCTGTCGGTGACATATACCCCCAACCTCCCGATGCTCCATGCTTCCTTGATGGGGCCATGACCCGGGATGCCCGAGGAAGGGTGAGTAAGAGAAAAAAAAAAGGAGAAAAAAAAGCAAGTAAGGAAAAGGCATGAAAATCGTGACTCTGAGAAGAAAGACACACAAGATTACAACAAAGTCCGACACATGAAATCTCCCGCTTGGTCCATGCCGTGGCCCGTCGAGAGATGTCTCCCTGGGGAATCCGAGCAGATGTGAAAAGAGAGACGACGCAAGCCAAACAAACAAAAACGCAAGAAACCAGAAAGGAAAAAAAACCTGGACAAAGAAGAAGAAAAAACAATCAGAGGGCCAAAAACGTGGCTGAACTCAGAAAGCAATACCAAACGTTGCCTGCAGGATGTCACACAAGCAACGGCGTTTCTTTTGCCGGCGTAGACAGGGCGTCGTTTTTTTTTTTCTTCTTTTTTTTCTTTTCATTATCTGCCCGGCCTTGCGGCCTTCAAAGCTCCTGCGCTCGCTTCCCCTGCTTCTCATCGATGAGGACGCCATCAACAAACCGCCGCCACATCTCCTCTGTCCACCCCCTCGGATCCCGCCCTTGCACTCGCAGAAGCACGTGCAGTCGGCGGTGTTCCTCCGTCCACAGCTCCGCTGGCAGATCCCGCATCTGCTGCTCCTGCCGCAGCACCAGCTCCAGCCTCCTCTGCTGAACCGCGTGGATCATCTGCTCGGTCTGGAGGCGGCTCTGTCGGACGAGCTCTCGCATGCGCCAGATGCAGCCAGGCTGCGTAGCTCGAAGCATCGCCTGCGGGCGCGGCGACGGCGGGAGAGAGCAAACCCGAGCTGGCGGAAGCGGCGGAGGCAGGGCGTCGAGTTCCTCGCGGGGAGCACACGCAGGCGCGGGCGTGGGCGCAGCGTGGGCTACTCGTGCAGGTGGTGCAGCTGGCCGGGATGCCGGGTCCAGCCCAAGGCTTGCCTGAGCAGCCGCAATGTTATCACTGAGCTGGTTGACCTTGGTGGTGAGGTTGGAGAGGAAACGGGCTTGGGCCTGAACCTGTTGCAGGAACGTCGCCACTGGCGGCACCTGTTGGGGAAAGGGAGAGGGGAAAAGGAAAGAAACATGCCTGACATGGCCGTTGGGTTGCGGTGCACGGCCTGCCGCTGCTGGGATGGGAGGCTGCCCGGGGAAGATCGGGAAATGATGATAGAAGGCCGAAGGGACGGCGGGCGCAGGAGCAGCAGCCGCGGGCTGTGCGGGCTGTGCGGGTTCGGGTCCGGAAACCACGGTGGCGGCTAGGGGAGGACGGAGACGGGCGAAAGGGGACTGCTGCGCCGGTGACGCCTGTGCTGGGTGGGTGAGGATGGGTGGTGTCTCGGCCTGAGCGGGCGCGGCCATGTTCTCTTCCTCGGGAGGAGGAATCTTGGGATCATTGGGAAATCCGTACATTGCAAAAGGAGCATTCTCGGCCGGTCGGGGGACGCTCGGAAGGACGGCGGCGATGTTCCAAGAAGGGTGTACCGCAGGAGCGGGTTGAACAGCTGCGATGGCCGGTAAGAGGCTCGGAACCGGCTGGAACTGACGTCGCAGATCCAGCGGTTGGCCTGGGGCCTGAGGCTGCGGAGCATCCAGGGGCTGAGCTGGAACGAGCATCTCGGCTCCGAAGGCCTGGGGTGGCTGTTGTTGTGGCGGCTGGGCCCGAGGTCGTTGAGCATTCGGGGACGCAGGGTCTGGCCCTTGAGGGGGCTGACCAGCTCTGGCCGCTCGGGGCGGGTACCCATCAAAGCCAAAGAACCCCAAACCAAACTTGTCGATCGGCGGGTATACCGGAGGTTGGAGCCTGGGTCTATATAGATCCCTTTGGTCTGGCAAGATGTGGCCCAGCCACTGATGTTGATGTGCGGGCGGAGCCGGCTGAGGAGCAGGAGGAGGAGGAATCACAACATTGCCAGCCAGACCTACACCTTTGACGCAAGAACATGTAAGCCAAAGCATGCTTTGTGGGCAAGATGAATCGATTCATGCGCCGTATGGCGCGTACATACCATGAGCCATGCCATCGGCTGCCTCCATCGGTCCTCCGCGTCTCAACGGCGGAGGAGGGGGGGCGTTGGGCGGGCCCTTGCGCCGCTCCTCGCCTTCCTTGACCTTGTCTGAGAACTGGATCTTGAGCATCTCAACGTCCACAAGCGGATTGCTCTCGATGACCTTCTTCCGGGCTTCCTCCTCCGCCCGGCGGACTTCATCGCGGTGCCGGTCCTCGACGTTATCAAAGAGCGGGCAGTTTCCCGGCTTGCCTCCGCGTGAGGGATCGTCAAAGTGAGAGTAGTCGCATGACTCGGAGCAGACGTAGCACTGCGTGTTCTTACAACCGCTTCGCGTGCACCGCATCTTGTTGCAGCCGTTCTCTTTGATGAAGGGTGTGCCACCTGTTTTTTTTTTTTTTTAAAAAAAAAATACCATCGTCGGTCAGCATGGCGATGCGCGGGCGAGGCACGAACCAAAACGCCCACTTACACTTGTTGCACTTGCGAATGAGCGCGGCCGACATGGCCTCCTCGATGACCCTTCAAGCCGAGACGCCGCGCTCCGCAGCCGCCTCCTTGCACGTCTGGGGGATGTGGGTTTCGTCCCGACACAGACGGCAGCTGACGATGCCGCAGCCCGGGTCCTCGCACCTGAACTCCTTGTTTTCCTCGACGGGCGGATACTCGGCGGCGTAGTCGCAGAAGGGACACTGGACCAGGTTTTCGATACCGGCCATGCGGATGACGGCCTCCTGCTCGATCTTGTCGAGGGCCTTGGCCATTTTGCCGTCCAAGAACAGCTCCCGCTGGTCCCGCGCAAACGTTGCGTCGCAGCCGTCCGTGGCCATGCAGCGGAGAAGGTACTGGGAGCTGCCGATGACATGCTCGGCCATCCTCTTTGCGCACTCGAGGCAGAACCAGTGGACGGCGCCGGATGCGTCGCAGTGGACCATGCGGTTGAGGGCCATCTCGTCGAAGCAGCATCCGCACTCGGCGACGGTCCCCTCGGCTTTGGCGCGCTCAAAGTTGGCCTTCTCGGCCTCTTCGGCCAGCTTCTTCTCGCGCTCCTTGGCATGTCTGGCATCGGCTTTGGCGCGACACTCCTTGCGGGCGACTTCAAACGCGGCCACGGCATCCTTGTCCGACTCGGTTGGGCTGACGCGAGCCGCTTCTGCGGCATGGCTGCTGCGTCGTCCGCCGGCTCGTCCCTTCTTCACCCGCGCGGGAGCAGCGGTCGGATCCCAGGTGGCCTTGTCCAGCTCGAGGTAGGCCGGGTAGATTTTGTAGTCGTGCTGCTTCAAGACGCTCTCCACGTCGGCCACGTAGAGCTGGGGGAACTCATCCTTGAGAAGGGACTTGCTGCGCGACACATTAGCCAAGGGGCGAATGCCCGGGGGCGAGGCGGCAAGCATGCTTACGCCGTCTGTATGTATCGCTTGACGTAGGTGCGGTCTTTACTAGCGAGCCGCGGGTCCATGGCAGCGAGCCTCTTGCGTGCCGCTTCGTCCGAGCCCTCTTCGACGTTCTCGGCTTCTTTCTCGTCATCGCGTTTCCGCTTCCGCCTCGATTCCCGCTTCGGATACTGCTTGCCCTGTTCGATGTCGTCGAGGATGCCGCTGACGACGGCGTGGGAATCCCACAGATGGCGAAGGCCTTGGTCCCGGAGGAAATTCGGGCAAATGTCCGGAAAGCAAGCACGCACGGCTTCTTCGCATTGCGCCATCTTGCCATCCTGTTCGCCGGGATTGGGCCAGGGCTGGTCCTCCAGCGGCTTCAGCAGAAAGTCCGGAGCCATGTGCTTGAACCCGTCGGCTGTCCTAGAGGGGCGGTCAGCGAGGGCTGAGATCGCCGAGAGCGGCTTGGGGTGTTGTCTGGCGCAGTGCCATGTGAAGCGGGGGACGTCGAGGGAGAAGAGAACAACAAAGACAAAACAAAAAAAAAAAAAAAATTGGCTTGGTTTAGGAGGAGGAGTGGTGGTTTGTGATTTGGGGAATGGGCGAACGATTTCGAGGCACCGCACCAGAAAGTGGTCAAGAAGTCCGGGTACAGGAACCGGGGATGGTGTAGTAGTAGGGAAACCCGGGTGGCTGCGAGAACAAACACCCGGTCCGTCCAGCAACCGATTTGGGGAATGTTGATCGAGCACCACGCAGCGTCAAACCGACCCAAAAAAGTCGGTTGGGGAAAAGACAACCCAGCGTCCGGCCAGGGGCAGATGGTTGGAGAGGTGCTTACAAGGCAATGAGTTCCGGGCCATCCAAAACCCCAAGCGGGCGAGCCGCTTTCTTCGGCACGGGAAGCTCAAACCCCGGCCGATGAGAAACGTCAGGCCCGGGAGGGTCGAAAGCATCGGCCTTGCGGCCAAAGAAAGGGGACGGAGGTGCCAGGCGGAGAGCAGGAGGCGGCCTCGGCGAAGAGGGAATGGTCAAAGGAGACGGCGCCCGCCGTGGAGGCGACGGCGAGTCCGGGATTACGATGACACCCTCTCGTTCTCCCAACGGGCCCCCCAGGCCCAAGGCCGCGCGAGGGCCTGGCCAAAACTCGTTGAAATCGTTCATGAGGGTATCCGGGAGGTTGATGCCTGCCGCCGCGGACCGGCGTCTCGCGGAACGACGTTCGGCTTGCCGGGTTGGGAGTGCAGGCCGCAGTCCTGCCGTCTCGCCAACTGCCTACCTTGACCCGCCTACGCAAAGAGGGAGGGGATGGACAACCTGGACCTTGGGGAAGCCAGAGCCGTAGGAGGGTTCCGGGCCGACCCGAGGCAGAGGGAGCGCAAAGGGAGATAATATGGATGGATTGACGAGGGGAAGCTTTGAGAAGCCTTGGAGGGCAGGCTCGACGAGGCCGGTCAGCCAGCAAAACGCCGAAGCTGGCCAGGCCCGGGCAGAGATTGAGGCTAGACCTTGTGCTCCCTTGCAGTGGACCGAGCAGCTAAGACACCTGTCAGGCGTAGACGGCAAGTCCCGGCGACGGGCTGCTGGAACTCGATGAAACGCGAGGGCTTCGGGGTTGAAAAACGGCATGTTCCACGGCTGCCGGGCGTTTCTGCGGGCTAGCCAAGGTAGGTGGGTTTCCAAGGGAAGAGGACGGGCTTGCATCCAAGGCACTGGTGGCATCAATCACGAGTTTGGCTTTCGGAATGGGAGGCACGGGAACCCGAGCCGAGCTCCACCGTCATGAGAGACAAGCCGACGTCCCAAAAGCGAGGGCGGGTCGTACTTTGCCACTCGCTGGGTGCCCGGGCTAGAAAAGGTTGGAGGGGCTCCTTGCATGGGCCAAACAGAAGGAGAGGACCCAAAGGGGAAGAGGAGAAAGATGAGGAGGCCTGAGGGGGTGGCGCTGGGGGGGAGGCATGAGGTGGCTGCGGCCAACGAGATCAAGGGTCAATCAAGCCCATGTGACCTGTGCAACGACGCATACATACTGCGTACACACACACACACACATAACTACTGTGTACGTGCACAATACACGGGCAAGCCAAGTCTTTGGCAAAAATGGCGAGCGAGGTACGCAGAGTCGGGTCTGGAAGGCTGCAGGAGGGACGGTGGCAGCGGTACGTGGCGGGGTGGCTTGACAGGGACAAGAAATGCGCGCCAGCGCAAGAGACGAGAGCCAACCGCCGTCGAGGCTGCTCCGCGCATGATGCAATTTCGACGTGGCAGGGCAGGCAGATTGTTAGATGGTCGGGTCCGAGGAGAACTTCAGCAACGCAGCATCGCATCACGCCAAGAAAGGCCTCCAAATGTCTGGAAAGAAGGAAAACCGTTGGCATGCGGCCCATCGTCCACGGGGAGCAGCCGGCCTCTCGTCCAACGTCTAAGGGGGCATTTTCTGCAAAGGCGCTGCAGAGCAGCCTTCGGCCTGGAGAAGTCTCTGGCCGGCCCCTTGTCCTACCCTTGGTTCGCGAGCCGAGAAGAGCGAACACGCCCTTCGCCCGGCCAGGCTATTCAGACGCGTTCTCATCGAGGTTGTCACCGTCCTCCTTCTCATCATCATCACCCGCCTCGTCTTCTTCGCTCGAGGATGCTCCGGCCCGTCCTCTTCTCCTCGTGCTCCTCCTCCTTGACGACGTGCCCTTGGCCCGCGCCGCCGCCTTGCGTTTCGGTCGGCTGCTCATCGCCGACGTCGTTGGTTCCACGGCGGCAGCAGCAACTGCCTGCTCTGCCTCCTCTGCCTCCTCGCCGTGGTCGACTTCAAGCGCGCTCTCGCCCGCATCCTCGTCCTCGTCGTCCACGACAGGGAAGAAGCCCGATCTCACATGCGCGGGCTGCTCCTCCGCCTCCTCCTCGCACCCCTCGGGCAGGAACCCACCCGCCATGTCTTGGTCATCCCCCGGGTCTTGGGGTTCCGCCGGCAGGCCCCCTCCCCCTCTACCAAACACATCGACTCCCGCTTCGACCTGGCCGTACTCCAGCCGGATCCTCTCCACGATCCTCAGCCCCATCATGAACTTCCTCCACATCCCCAGCGCCACCTTCCTCCTCTTGTCGTCCTCCTTCCTCTTCCTCTCTTCCTCGTCCTTCCGCAGCTCCTCCATGACCCTCTCGTAGTGCTCCTCGGCAATCACCACCCCCTGGATCACCGGCACCGCCATGCGGTGGCCAAACTCAAAGTCCACCACCGCCTCGGCGTAGTCGATCCCGAGCCTCTTGGCCACGCGCATGGCCCCGCGGTAGGGCACGTGCACCGCGCCCTCGGGGCACATGTGCTCGACAAAGAGATCAATGTTGCCGTACTCGTTCTTGGGGATGATGCCGTCCTGGATGGGAGGCGGGATGATCCAGTCGGTCTGGTCGAAGCTGTACAGGCCCTGGAGGACCTTTTCGCCGGTGGCGGCCTCGGCCTCGGCGATTTCGCGCCGTCGGTTGGTGGTTGCCGCTCGGTACGGCACGCGCTTGAGCGGCTCGACGCCGGGGAGGGGGGCTCGGCCCTGTTTATGCCCTGCGTGCGGGGGGTTCCCGTGTCAGCGGGTGCAAATGATGGGGCGGACAAGACACGAGGAGATGCGTACAAGTCTCGGCGCTCTTGACCTGCACCACGTCTTTGCGCAGGTAGACGGGCTCTTCCTCGCTCTTTTTGCCCTTGTTCTTGAACATCTTGACCGGCTTGGCTGTCGGGAGGAGCGCCTCCTCGCGCCTGAGGTGGCGCGCGAGCACGAATTCCTTGGACTGCTTGTAGTACTGGAGGGTTTCCTCTCCCTCTTTTACCTCTTTCCGCTCCATCACCGCGGGCTTCAAGTCGGTGGCATCCTCCTGTTGGTCGGCCTCGGTGGCGGGGTGCTGTTGGCCTCCTCGGCTGTAACCCTTCATGACGGTTTTGAACCCTGCGACATCGTCAGCGGCCATGCTCTGGACGAGACAAGATGCGAGCAAGGCGGGGCGCGTACAGTCGTGCTGGTGATGACGCTTGACGTTGCCATGGCGATCGTACACGGGAACCTTTTCGACCGGGATGCGCATCCCCTTGGTCCTCCCAGGCAGCATCTGCCGCTTGAGATAACGGACGGTCACGTCCTTGGCCGTGCCGTCCTGGGAGTGCGCGACGACGTAGGCCATGACTTGCTTGGCCCTGTCAGCCTTGCCTCCCCGGGGCTCCAGGGACTCGACGAGCTCGCGGTTGGTCGCAACCACCCCCTTGACAACCGCGTCAACCGCCAGATACCTGTTGGTCACGGGCGACAGCACCTCGGTCCAGTAGTGGGGGAACTCGAGGTCTGCGTCATACGCTTTGCCTCGTTTTTGTGGCGCCTGGGGGACCTCGATGGCGAGATCCTCGTCGCTGTCGCTGTCGTCAGCGGCCAGTCCGGAATCGGACTCGTCCGGCCGAGCTCTGGTGCTTTGCCGCGTCGGCCGGGTCTTTGCCGGCTTGGCCTTGGTCTGCTTGGCCTGCGGCTTGGGCTTCTGGGGAGCATCGGGCGGCGGCTCCCTGAGCGCCTGGCTCGCAGCGCTGCCCGGTTTCTCAGGGTCCGCCTCCTCCAGCTTCGTCCACCCAAAGCCGAGCGGCTGCAGGTTGGCAACCATGCGCGCTTCGAGACCCAGCGCCCTCAGGAGCGCGGTGAAGAGCTGAGCCCCGACGTCCCGGCTGCCGGCGCACTCCTGCGCGCATGCGTAGAACGCGTCGAGATGCGGGATGCGCTCGCCGAACCTCTCTTGATCGTGGCCCTCCTGCTTGAACGCCTTGGTCAGGCGGTCCAACCGCTCCAGCGTCATGTAGCCCCATTTTCGCAACCCGGGAGCGGTGACGCGAAACCGCTGCTTCCACCACGCCGCAAGGTACTTCATCAACCGGAAGAGGGGGTCGCCGTGGCTCATGTCGACGGCGCCGGCCTCGAGACGTTGGGACGCCTCGCTCCAGTCCCGCGACGAGCGGGTCGCGCGAGCTGCGGCCTTGCCTTTCCCTTTGCGGTCCGTCTTGGACGTGCCTGCGCGACCCGTCTCGGGCGCTTCCAGGCCGCTGGCCTTCCTCCACCTCTCCGCTTCGGCCCAGAGCCTGGGCGGGAGATGGGAGAGCAAGATCCCTTGAAGGAGCGGGTCGCACAGCCACGCGTTCCGGAGGGCGTTGTGCCAGAGGAGAAATTGCACATGGGCGCAGTGCGTGGAGATCCGTATCTGGCGCTCCAGCTTCGTCGGACCTTTCTTTCCGAGAGCATTGACCAGCGAGATCCGGGTATCCGGGATCAGAACCAGCTCCAGATCGCCCGAAGGGGCCGGGACGTTCGAAGGGACCGCCGACGTGGGCACATCCTCAAAGACCATGTCCTCGTCTTCATCGTCGTCCTCGTCCTCGTCTTGGGGCTCGGAAGCCTGCTGGCCCTGGGCGGCAGGCACGTCCTCAAAATCGGCATCCGACAGGGACGTCAGGGAGCTCGCGTCATCCTGGCTGTCCTCGATCTGGAGCACCGACGATCCGTTCCGGGTGGACGACCGGGGCGTCGAGCTCGCGTCGAGATCGTCAAAGAGCGTGGCCTTGCGCGGCGGCGCTAAGCCAGGCGGCTTCTTGTTGGGCGCCTGACCCGCCTCGTCCGTATCATCGCGGACACGCTTGCGCGGAACGAACGGAGGCATCGTGATGGGAAGGCGGTGCGCGGTGGTGATGCATCCTGCGTGGAGCACGTCGACGACGGGTTGGATGGAAGGTTTGAAGGGGGGGGCGAAACCGATGTCGACCGCGTCATGTCATTGATACCCCGTTACGGTAACGTTCCATGTTCATTTCGAGAAGCTCTCGGTATACAGTACATTACAATCTGCGGAAATGGAGACCCCGCAATGCCAAGCCGCTAAGGCGTCGATCGCCCCCCTGGGCCCCACCCAAGCTTGCCGGGCTGTCGGTGTCACTTCCAGATCGTTCTAGTTCACCACGAAGGGGGGGGGGGGGGGGGGCGCATCCATCATCAGGTACCCAAACACCACGTCGGCTGGCTTCCTTCGCTTGGTCAGCCGCCTCGTCAGCCTCGTCGGTCCCAGCAAGAACAAAGAACAGCCCCTGCGTCGCTTACGCAACGGGCGTATCCCTACATTACTTGTACATACTGCGTACATCTCGCCCCACCCCTTCATTTGGCTTCGGGACACCATTCATTCGCATTTCTCGTTGGTATTATAAACCCTTCCTCGACCCTCCTGCGGCCTCCCCCCTCCCCCGCCCTCTTCTCAACATGGCGTCTCCCAATTCCAACTCTCCCGAAGGAGAAGAAACCTCCTACGTCAAAATGCCGACCGCCGCCGTCGACAGCCGGGGCACCGACGCGTCGCTCGTCGGCTCCCACTGCCAGTACGCCTACTGCAACCAGCTCGACTTCCTCCCCTTCCGCTGCCAGTCCTGCAACCAGACCTTCTGCCTCGAGCACCGCACCGAGGACGGCCACGCCTGCGCCAACAAGGGCGCGTGGGCGGCGCGCAAGCGCGAGGCCGAGCTGGCGCGCCAGGGCGCCGGGGCCGGCCACCGCATGCGCGACCCCGTCACCGGCCACCGGCCCCGCCCCTGCGCCGCCGACGACTGCAAGACCACCGTCGGGACGAGCCTGAACCCGGGCGTGCACTGCGACAGGTGCAACCGCGCCTACTGCCTCAAGCACCGCCTGTGCGAGGACCACGACTGCGCCAACAAGCCGCCGATCGGGGCGCGGGCGACGAGCGCGGCCGAGGCGGCGAGCGCCGCGGCCGAGGGCGCGAGGAGCGCCCTCGAGAGGTTCCGGCTCTGGGGCCTGGCCAAGAAGCAGAAGGCCAAGGACTCGCTGGCGTCGGCCTCGGCGTCGGTCGGCGGCGCCAAGAAGCAGTCCAACGCCGCCCGGCTCGTCGCCGTCAACGCGCTCAAAAAGACGGCCAAGGGCGACGCCAAGCTGCCGCCCGAGAAGCGCGTCTATCTGTACGTCGAGGCCGAGGCGACAACGACGCGGTCCAAGATCCCCAAGGGCGACTTCTTTTACTCGCGCGACTGGAAGGTGGGCAAGCTGCTCGACGCCGCGGCCAAGAGCCTGCAGGTTCCCAATCTCAACAACCAGTCCGACGCGGAGGAGGACAGGCTGAGGGTGTTTCATGTGGAAGGAGGGAGGTTGTTGGAGTTTAACGAGGTGGTCGGGGATGTCTTGCAGAGCGGCAACACGGTGGTTTTGTTGAGGGGCGTCGGACCTCCCCCGGATTTGATCGATCTGTAGGGTCCCGGGGAAACGTGTCGAAGGGGGGGGGTTTTGTTTGCGTGTTTCGGCATCGCGGTTGGGCTTTTCGGCGTGGCGTTCTGGGATAGATGGGAGTTTCTCGCGTCGGGGTGCCCGCGGGCTTGGGCCAGCATGTTGTTGTTGCATACCGGATCATTGGTTTCAAAGACGAGCGCATTGTCCGTACATGCGGAGGGAGCTATTTACCTACATGGCAAACACGCGTAGTCCACCAACGCCCATGGGGGGTTTCCGTGCTTCGGGCCGCTCAGTCCTTCTTCTCCTTGGGCCGTTCGCTGAGCTGCCTCTCCCTCCCGATCAGCGGCGCATCGCCTACCGCCTCGTGCCCGCCGTACGCCTCGAAGCCCTTATGGAACGCCCACTCGACCGCGTTCTCAACCGGCCTGTCAAAGATGCGCGGCAGGAACGGCACCACCGACAGCCCCAGCCCAATCGGCCCCCACGTCCGCAGCGCCGCGTTCTTGACGCCCTTCATGGCGCGCCCGCTGTGCTTGACGATGCTGTGGATCGTAAACGCCGGCAGGCCCATGCTGGCTACGCTCTGGAAGATGGCGCGCTGCACCATGACGGTGCGGTAGTCCTCGAGCGGGGGGATGGCGCGGAGAGCCCCCTCGGCCGCGGCGGCCGCGGCAGGGAGGGGCTCGGAGCTCGGCTCGGCAGCGTCCAGGCCCAAGATGCGCTGCTGGCGCGACGAAAGCTCGAGGCGGGGGTTCAAGACCCGCTGGTTGTGCAGGTAGGCCTTGTAGCCCTCGTAGCCGACGTCGCCGAGGATGTAGGCCCAGGAAACGCCGTAGGCGCCGCGGACGAGCCACGGATGGGCTACGGGCCGGAAGGATTCGCCAATGTCGGAGGTGTAGGCGACATAGCGGTGGGCGGAGAGGAGGATGGTGCGGAATCGCGCAGCGTAGGCGGCGTAGCGGACGTTGGAGTCGGTCGAGGGGGGAGCGCTGATCGGGTCAGATGATGGGAGGTGAGAATCCTGGAGCCGTTCAAAATCGCAAGTCAAGAACGCATTGACATACTATCCCTCAAAGACCTCGTCAAAAATGTTTTCTTCGCTATCTTGCTTGTCGACGAGCTCCTTGAGCCGGGGTGGGAGCTTGGTCTGGTCAGGAACTTTGCTTGGGGTTGCCTCTGGCCTCTGCTGTTGAGACGCTCCGCCTGGGACCGCTGAGGGGCCCGCAGGCTTATCCGAACCGCTGCTCCAGGGCCACATGGTTACGCGCGAGAATCGAGCTTAGGTATGCCGTGATAGAGGGGCCAGTGTGGTGTTGGACCAGGAGAAGCTCGCAAGGACCCTTGGGGGAGCTGCTCGGGTATTCTCGGGCGATCCGATCGTGAGAACAATAGCCAGGCCAAGGAAGCAAGGCTTGAGTGGCTGCGATAGGATTGGGCGCACCTCGAACTCGATGATCGAAAGCCTCAAAGTAGGGGGCTGGTTTCGCTTGTTCCAAAGCAGCGCTTTATCTCGAGTTCCTCCCCGTCGTCATCTCTGGCGTTCTTTTGGGGGGATTGCGGGTCAATGACGTAGCTGGGGCCGGCCCTCGGGGCTCTTGGCGTTCCGGGCCCACCCTCCGGCGCTGCAGGCGTGGGTGTGGGTGGCCCCGGCCTGCCCTGCCTGGGCGCCGGCTAAACTTCGGAACGGGACCAACCGAAGCCCGCAACATCTGCGATCTTTTTGGCGTCTCGGAGCTTCTGCTTGACAGACACACCCACCGTCCTTGAAGCGTTCCAGTTTGCGCCCGCCAACCCACCACCGCTCGTCGCCTCAATCCTAAAGTCTCACGGCTTTTCCGTCAAAATGGGTCAGACGTACAAGATTCTCGGCACCCAGGTTGCTTCTCAATACGTGCGCCCCCCCCCCCCCCCCCCCCTTCGTAGGAAGACCCTCGACCACATTGAGGAAATGCGAGCCATTGCCCGGCAATGACTGACAAAACCGGTGCTCCAGCTGGCCATGGGCGTCCTCGGCACCATCTTCGGCGGCGCTTACCTCGGCCTCAGCGGCGGCAGCAGCAAGGCGAAGCCGGCGACCCCCCCGATCAACGCCTCGAGCCCCGACGAGGCTGACTTCATCAAGTGCGTTCTTCCCACCCCCCCCCCCCCCCAAAAAAAAAAAAAAAATTTCCTCGACGCCTTGGTTCCCAAACATGCGCATAGCTGACACCCCCGTGCAGGAAGTTCCTGGAGCAGAACCAGCAAGAGCAGAAGAAGTAAGGATCTCACTAAGCCTTGGAGAGGTTGGAAGACGAGGGGCGGCGCTGGGATCCTCCGATCCCCGTGTACATGTATAGACGCATTCAATGAGAGCGTGCAAATCCTTCTTCTCATCGATACCCCTCATCGAATCACACCATCCTTCTCACGCGTCTGCGCGCCAATGGACAGCCAGGCGCCGAATGAAGGCCCCTGTCTATCCCCTTGGTTTCGTTTGTAACCTTCCAGAGCCAGCCACCCCTTCGGATCATTGTTCTCCTTTGGAGCATACTATGAGGTTCATGCTCTCTTCGGTCACCATCCTTCCTGCGCCATCTCTCCTCCGTTTTTCGGCAACATTCTCTCTTCCGCGCCCTTGTCGTGGTACACCGGAGGACCTTTGCTTCATATTCGATCATGGAACCGAGTGTGGCATAATCCTCCGGCCCTCACGAGAAAAAGAGCCCGGAAGACATTGAACAAGGCCAATCACCGGGCGAGAGACAGCAAATGTGCGACGTGTTGGGTGTCCGTGAGCCCGTAGAACGTGAGTCTGAAAAGGCTCGAAGGCCCGGTTGCAGAAGGGAACTTGACAAATCTCGTCGGTCCCAAGTGCCAAACTCAGCTTCACCATGCGTGATCTGAACGCTGTGCCTTCCGCTCGGCATCGAACCCCCCTCCTTAAGGTCATCTCTCCCCAACTCCTGAGCGCCCTGTCGCATGCATAGGGGCTTGCATCTCTACAACGACCCAGGCGGGGCAGAAGGAACGGGCGGAGGAGCGGGGATGTTGGGATTGTGCGCGAAGAAACCAAGCCGTAAGCACGGCGGCGAGAGTTCTGCAGGACTGGCTAGGGTATGCCGGATGCTAAGGGCTACGAAAGCCAGCTGCCTGCGGATTTCGGCCTGTCACGCCGGGCCATATCGCAGAGCGAGAGGGCATCTTGAACGATGCAGGCACGACGTGGGAACCGAGAGAAAACAAGACGAGAGTTACGGGCCGGGTATAGAATCTCGACTCTATCTTTCACGGTCTATGCAACGATCAAGCCGGTCGGCTCCAAAACATTATGCTCCCGTACACTCTCATGGGCTAGATCATTCCGGATTCCTTCAATACCCGCATCATCCTCTCGCTCTCCAACGTTTTCTCGTCCTTGTATCTCTTCCCCTCGCCCGTGTCGATGAAGTTCTCCCAGAACTTCAGCCCTTCGATACCCTCCTCGCGACACAGCACGCCCTTCTCCTCGGCCATCTCGAGCTCTTCCTCGGCCACGCCGATACTCCACCCAAACCGCTCGGCGACATCCCTCGCCGTGACGCCACGGCCAAACCTGCGCCAGTCCCACGGCACCTCCCGCTCAGGCGGGAACTCGTGCAGATCCCGCATCCACGCCAGCAGCGCCTTGATGGTGGTTTCGTCGGTCCTGTCGCGGGCCTGCACCACCTTGACGCCCGACTTGAAGGTGCGCAGCCGCACCGGAAGGTTGAGCTTCTCCCACAGGTTGGCCGCCTTCTCAAAGTCGGCCGGGCTCACGAGCTCAACGCCGCCGCGCGCCCGGTTGAACATGGCCCAGAGGTCGACGAGCGAGATGATGCCGCCGGCTTTGCGGAGCACGCCGCGCCGGTCGTCGGTGAGGAACTCGGCCAGCGTGCGGGATAGCTCCGACAGGTACAGCGAGTCGCTGTCGCCGCTCTTGCTGCCGACAATGTCCTTGGTCGTGATCAGCCCCAGCTGGCTGAACGAGTCGGCCAGAAGCGCGTTTTCGCTGGCGCTCGACCCGCCTGACGCGCCCTTGACCTGTCGAGCGAACGTCTCGGCGAGCGCGATGATTTCCTTGGCCGATGCCATGAGCGCCTCGAGATCCTCAAAGGCGCTGCCAATCACCATCTCATTGTTCTTGCGCATGGCTTGGCTGTGGTGCTCGAGACCCGCAATGCCGCCAATCTTGGGACGAGACGGCTGGCCCGACGGGGTTCCGGATCCGGATCCGGCGCCGGAGCCGTCCAGCAACGCATCGCCCGGGCGCGAGGCCTTCGGGATGGGAGGCGCATTCTGGAGCAGCCATTTCCGTTGCGTCATGGCGCCCTTGAGCCTCTCGTAAAAGATCTTCTCGCCGCCGCCGCGGAACGAGAGCTTGATGCTCTCTAGGTTCTCCGTGCCCACAGGGAGCGAGCTCAGGGGGTTGAGGACAGGGCCGGGCGATGCCGTGACCGGGCGGCCGCGCTGCGTGAGCTCGGTCGGGAGATCGTTCGAGATCAGCGGCCCGCCACACATCTCGCAAGAGAGGAGAGATGGGTGGTTCAGAAAGGTGCAGCGGGGACACTGGAACGACGCATCTGGATCCGTATGCCCGGGTGAGTCCTGCGGGCGATCGGCCCCGGAGGAGAGGCCGGATGCTGGCGGGGGCCGGACAGGCAGCGGCGTCTGGAGTGCCGGAGCCCCGGATTGCCTGCTCGCAGCGGTGGAGATGGCAGCCTTGAGGACGTGCGTCAGGGTCGGCTTGATCCCGCACGCAAGGCATGGTGGAAGAGGCGTGTGCACGCTAGCCGTGGTGGGATCGAAGTTGGACGGTACCGGGTTGGCGAAGGTGCAGATGGTGCAGACCCATGTTGCCGCGGTGGCAGGCAGGGCGTTGGCGGTCGATCCTCGGACCGGCCCGTCAGGGTGGTGAACGGGCGACGCCGTAGCACTCCGCGATGGGCTCCCGGTCAGGCCTGGCGAGCGAAGGGAACTGCGCTTTACGGCCTTGGGCACCAGGGTGATCTTGGCCGACGATTTGAGGAAGCCGCCCTGAGAAGCAAAATCCCGAACATCAGCGACCGCGAACGGCAAAGGCAGAGCCGAAAGATGGCATACATAGAACTCGAAGCGCTCAACATCCTTCAGGTCTAAGGCGACCGAGTACTTCCTTGGCTCGGCCTTGTCCACATAGCATATCCGATGCGATGTCAGGTAGACCTGACCGTTCTGGTGATTGGGGAGCTTGAACTTTCTTGACGGCAATGAGTCAGCCTGTTTTGTTTTCTACCTTGGAAGCATGTAGCCGTCGCTTGGGACGGACGCTGGAGAGCGCCGACAGCCGATGGCCACACCGCAAACTTACCCCTCATACAACCCCACGTTGTCCTGGACAAAGAGAAGGTCTTCGTCGGGAAGATAGGAGGGCCGCAGAGCGGTTGTCAGGTCGAGCTGCTTTAAGAACATCCGTCATAGTTGGGGGTTGTCCCGCATCATGAACGAGGAGTGGGAGGCTATCACAAAAAGGGGGTGGAAAGCATGCTGCTTCCCCAACGACAGCAACAGACGGACGGCATTCCACGGGGTCGCGCGGTTGACGTAAAGCGGCAGGGCGATACCGGTAACGTTTCGTTTCCTGTACGGCGCTTACCTTACCTTACCTATTGGGTAAATTACAGTTTGGACAGTGTGAAATGGGCCGTGCGAGTCACGACTCGACGACGCGACGCGCAAACGCCCAAGAACAGGAAGAACCCTGTGAGCGATTACATAAGTAAGGGCCCTCCTCACGTGCCATTGGGCGCTGCACCGTTTCCCTCCCTCCCTCCACTTACGAATTTCCAAATCAACTCGCCGCACGCCTTGCGTCAATCCGTTCTTCACATCAACCCCCCGCTCTCATATAGAACCTCGCGCTGTTCTATCGTGGTGACTGCACCGACTCCCTCCCCCAGGCCCCTTGTTTTTCCCATCAAACCGGCCCTTCCCAGCTTTCTTCCCGCCCCTCCGAAACAACGACAACATGATGCCGACGTGGCCAGCGGCTGCTCCGCCTCCGGGCGGACCGGCGCCATCGACGGCCCATGCCACCACCTACTCTGGTAGGTTCTCCCGGGATATCTCAAGCTCAGGCTTAGCTCTGGGGCCACCGCTGACGTTGGCGCGCGCAGCCCCGGCCTACACCCCGGTCCAAGTCCGACAGTCCTTCGGCCAGCCCTACGCTGTCCCGCAACCCTCCTACCCCGTCACGCATGCTTACGGCCCTGCCCCTCCTGCTATGCCCAGCGCAACTAATCCAGCATCAAACCCGAACCCTCCGCCGTCCGCCGCCCAAGAGCAACAAAACACCAAGATCGACTGGCCAGACTCGGTTCGCCGATATGTCCAGCGTGCTTTCATGCCTGCCAACCTCGATTCGACCGTGACAAGAGCCGAAATGGAAGCAAAGCTGAAAGAAACCATCACTCATGCCAAAGAAAGCGGCGTCATGTACACCCTTGACTGGGACTCGGTGCCGCTTCCCCAGCAGATGATCCGCAACGAGCGTCAGCGTGCGCTGTTCTCTCACCCGTCAAAGCCAGAAACTCCGGCACCGGCCGAGGGTCCGACAGCCAAGAAGCGCAAGTCTTGGGACGTGAACGACACGGCACCCGCGGACTCGTCCTCGACAACCCCTCCGTGGCGAACCGGAGCTGGCCGTCTGCAGGACCGCGTGAGCTTTGCGAACGACCGACGCCAGATACCCGACGAGCCTCTCAAGCCAAGCAGTAAGTTCAGCCGCGCGGACAAGCGCCAGAAGCGTAACGAGGGGGAGTACAAGACGTACCGCGAGGATACGCCGCCGCCTTCGGCCGGACCGGTGGTTGGCACCTGCCAAGACCTGGAGAAGCGCTACCTTCGGTTGACGTCGGCGCCGAAGCCGTCCCAGGTGCGCCCTCCGCACGTTCTGCGGCAGACGCTGGAACTGCTCAAGAAGAGGTGGAAGAAGGACCAGAACTACGCGTACATCTGCGACCAGTTCAAGTCCATGCGGCAGGATCTCACAGTGCAGCGCGTCCGCGACGACTTTACCGTCGAGGTCTACGAAATCCACGCCCGAATTGCCTTGGAGAAGGGGGATCTTGGTGAGTATAATCAGTGCCAGACCCAGCTCAAGGCGCTGTACAAGCTGGGTCTCAAGGGCAAGCCCAACGAGTTCAAGGCGTACCGAATCCTGTACTACATTCACACCGCGAATCGCACAGAGCTGAATAACGCCCTGGCGGATCTAACTGCAGCAGAGAAGAAGGACAAGGCCATCAAGCACGCCCTTGACGTGCGCTCCGCCCTGGCCTTGGGCAACTATCACCGCTTTTTCCAGCTCTACAACGACACCCCCAACATGGGCGCCTACCTCATGGACATGTTTGTCGGGAGGGAGCGTCTCCATGCCCTCTGCAACATTTGCAAGGCGTAAGTGTTCCCCGGTTCCCGTCGTTGCTGGAACGCGTGCTAACAGCCGGCCTTCAGATACAAGCAAGATGTCCCGTTGCGCTTCGTGACTGAGGAGCTCTACTTTGAGAGCGACGTCGAGGCGGCGCAGTTCATCCTCGACCATGGCGGCCAGGACCTGCTCGAGGACCGGAATGGCTCCATCATGTTTTTGACTGCCAAAGCTGGCAACCGGTTCGAAGGCCCTCGCGCCAAAGCCTTCTCCCGCGTCGACATCAAGGGGCAAATATGAGCTTCACCCCCGGACACCTCATCCTGCATCGTCCCGTCGCATCACTTTTCCCTCTCCGTTTCCTCCATTCGTCGTACATTGTTGTTCTGCCCTTCACCGTTGTCGAGTTCTTTCCCTGGTCCGGTTTTTGGTTTCCATTCGCCACCCGGTTTCCGAACCGGTGCTCTCCCGGAATCCGAGCAGCCATCCGCTCATCGAGGCTTGACAGAACTGCCACGTATTCGCCAGTGTGCCAACGAGGCAGTGGGTGTGCTGTCATGTCATCGGTCCCGCGGGAAAAGCGTCGCCCCAACCCAAGCAATCTGTCACGAGGAGCGTGCCCGCCATTACCTGCTCTGACCGGGTCAACCTCCCGATGGCGCTTGACGGTAGTCGCCATCAAGCGGCAGCCACAAGTGGCTCTATCGTTTCGGGAGTCACCAACGGCCACCGAGACACTGAAGCCGAACCCGCTCTCCTGACACGATTTTTTTTCACCTTCTGATGGGCGACGATACTGACCCTCTCTTCTTTCTCTCTCCCTCCCTCCCTCTCTCTCTCTCACACACACTCTCTCTCTCCCCGAGTTACATGTTCAACGGGCCGCGAGCGGTCCAGCGCTGAATCACGGCGCACGGTGGCGTAACCAGGTGGCTTGTTGCTTGGGGATAAGCTTAGAATAGGTCGGGATTCTGGAGTTTGGAGTTGAATGGTCACGGCAGGATCATCCCATCTTCATGTAGTATCATTTAAATTGGGTACCTTCCGTAGAACAACTGAATCATGCATTACCTTGTTGAATCCATCTTCATCCTCGGTCTGCCTGGCTGGTCTAGGTAAATACCGTGTTTCTTAGCAATGCTTGGGAGGGGTGAGTTGAGCGAAGGGTTTGTCCAGCAGAGGTGACACATGCGCCGCCCATGGTTGCAAACTACAGATGGAATCTGAGACTGTAGGGTCTGAGATGGTGCGTCAACCCTGCAGCTCGTCATCTTGTTCCTGCATATTCTGATGTTCAGCTGCTGCACTGATGCCCACGTCATGCATCACAAGGACGTTGGGTGAATTTTTCTCCTGCGGTCCGTCAGAGTCGGGGGAAGAAGAGGCGAGACCCAGAGATCGTCGCAAGTGCCGTGACCAAGACACATGGCGCTGGATGTAACCAAACATCCCCCCCACTGGTCGCGTGGAGAAGATAACTATCTTGGTAGGTTGGATTGCATGAACCTCGGATAGGGTTTGTACAAGGGATTCGCTGCTTGGTCTTGGAGCTCTCGAGGTCCTTGCCCTACTGCGTACACAGGACCCTCCTACCTAGGTTGGGTAAGGAGGCAGGTGGTCGGTTGCAGTCGAGCCCCCTATCACACACACATGCGCGCGCGCGCCCACACACATTGAAGAGGTCTTAAAGGCCGGGGATGCGTTCTGGTTGTCTGTCCCTCCTGGGTTGTGCTTTTTTTTCCTCCTTTCTTTCTTGCTTGGACATGCGAAAGCACAGCCTCGAGTCTCCGTTTTTTTTAGGAACCACACCGCTACCAACACATCTCGCACCGCCTCTGTCCAGCCTGCCTCGTCCGATGCTCAATGCATGCTGAGGTAGCAAAACAAGGGAAAATATCTTTTTGCAGGCATGCCGTAGCGCCGAACAGCGGTGGACGGCGGGGTTTGTTTCAGGCCCCGGTTTCATCCACGGGGGCCCCGATGGATGGGTGGGCGAGCGGGCTGCCGGATCCGGGAGGGCATGGATCCGAGGCGGGGGGGCAGGCCGGGAGGGTTCCAATGGGATAGGCCAACGATGCGAAAGGGTTTGCGGAGGAGGTTTAGATAAGGTGTTGTGTTGTACCTTACATTAGGTAGGGTGCATGGACGGACTGGATGTGGGTTGGTCGGGTTGCGGTGTGAGCGTGCTGGAGGTGAAATCTGGGATTGAGAAATGGCATGGAGGGTGTGTATAGTATAGTATGGGGGGGTTCTTCGCCGACGTCATCCAAGCATGGTGGGGTTCTCGACGACAGGGGGTAAGTACGCATACTGTGCATGCCATCGCCAGAGAAGAACACAGGTATTGGAGAGATTTCAAGGTAGCAGTCGAAACATTGATCCCTTCGCCACTGTTCTCCGTGAGCTGAAGAGCCCGCGCTCATCCTCTCGCCCAACAACACGTTGTTATCATGGCTGAGCTGTGGTCCCCCGCTGAAGAATACTATGTAAGTAATGTTTGCGGGGCTTACACAGAAACCAAGGCAGCTTTGGAAACACAAAAGACTGCAGCGCATCTAGACGAGAGTACCTTCTTTCCCTGCGCAGAGACTGAGCGTTGCCTCCCCTGAAGCGCCAATGTGCTGCGGAACTGTCGCCCCCTGAGAGGTACAGCTTTGCGGCGGTGCGGAAAAGCAAGAAAGAATCCAACTCCTCATCCCATCGGTCGCCGCCGTGGTCAGCGAATGGCACGGCTCGCTCAAGCATACCAATCTTCCGGTGCGACCTCCCACAGCAGCACCGCAATGGCGACTCTCGGGATATAGTGAATGGTTTGCCAAAAGAAAGCACGCTTGCTTGACTGTTACATGACCTGGGACGGCCATCTTGGCATTGGTTCAGGCAACGGGCCGCTGGTTCATGCGCAGCACACACAGCACATGGGTGCTGTGTTCGAGAAGACACGGTGATCTCCAGTGCCGAGGAGGCTACGGGATGCAGGTGCCCAGGGGCTGCCTTCATGTGATCCCCGAGGGCCGGCTATTTGCATCGTCTTCCGGCAACGCCATTTTCCAAGAGGCAGTAGCCCTTTTGAACGCTTTGTTTCAAGCAGCAGTCGAGAATTGTACCGGCAGACACGGCTTCAGGACCTATGACCGAGCGTTGGCGAGTGATGCCATGATGAGGACAGCAGGACGTTGGTCGAATCCCAGGTTCCGTGGAAGAGCGGGCTCCAACGCCCATCTGAAATGCTGTGTAATACAGAGGCCAGAAGCATGTTGCCCTGTGCCGCATAAACTTGGGGTTGTGTGAAGCATCCCGGACCCGGCTGCATCATCCAGGTAGGTAGGTCCGGCTCCTTGATTGCCTGGCGCTGCTCTCATAGCCTACCACCGCCCCCCCAATCGTGGGTCCTTTGACATGTATGAATCGATGGATCGGACTGTCTGGAAAATTCGACCCCGGAGATGCATGGCTGGGGAGCCTGTTGGAGCTGATCCAGTGGTGCCGCTGCTGGCTGGTGACAAACTAGCGCCCGGCGTGCGACAACGCTGAGCAGCAGATAAGCGCCAGAGAGGCTCAGCCAGATACCTAGTTATCGTCAAAGGCCTGCTGAGCAGACCAGACCCGAGCGCCGCGCGTCTTACCGAGGGCCATAGGGCTACATGGAATGCCTGGGCGGAGGTCAAGTTTGCAGCCACGACTGGCGGGCATCTGAAGTTCGGGTTGGCAAAGGCTTGTCGGAATCCCCCAGAATAGCGACACGACACCCCTCCGTCCATGTCCCGTGACAAAGCGGAACCATCTGGAAGTGGGCCTGGGCCAGGACTTGAGTGTGCATGGGGCCCCTGTCCATTTTCTCCATGGATGGGAGAGAGCCGGCCCGCACCAATCCTGGGTGCTGCCTTGGCCAAAGCTGCCCCTCCATTTCGTCGACTTTGCGTCTTTTCACCCCAGACCCAGCTCAGATCCCCAGGGTTGCGTTGTTGTGTGACTCGTCGGCTTGCCCATCGTGTCCCCTCCGATAGTTAACGTTACCCTCCCCCTCCCTTTTAGAGACACCGGCTTTAAGCTTGGATCACTGCCCCTGCTCGGCGCCTCTCCCCGCCGCCCACACTTTGCGCAACCCCCCATTGTCGACGTTGTTGCAACTCGATTTTCTTCTGCCGGCCTTGACGGCAATCCCGACTCACGAGCGTCAGCGCAGGCGAACACACAAGACAAAGCGGCAGCTCATCTCACGACCGGGAGAGGTGCGTCTTGCTTCTCGAGAGGGCTTGTGCCACAACAAAGCGCAAAAGCAACACGCAGGAGGAGTGGCCACAACAGAGGCCAAAGCTGGGCGGACCCTTCTCCTGCAGCACACGCAAGCAGTCAGTCAGACGGGAGGGAGGGAGTCAGCGTCCCAGCTCCACCGGCCTCCAAAATCGCCCGCATATGAGCCAACATCCGACAACGAAACCAACGTCGTCGTCGACTTTTCCCTAAACCATACACAACCAACATCTCGAATCAGCAGCCACGCCCCAGATTGAGCCACCCGTCATCGGCCAAAATCATCAGCACCCCCGGAGAAGAACACAAGAGGCCATCGCGATTTTCCACGACCGCACCGAAATCCAATAAATAGTTCGACTCGTTAGACCGATCCGCCGGGATCCGTCCGATAACGAGCTCGGTGCGACGCCGAACTTGTCGGCCGTAGCAAACAGCGCACGATCTTGTCGATTTTTTTCTTTTTTTTTTTTTCTTTCGATTTTGGCCCCTATCGTTTGCGGAATCGATCGGTCCTGAGAGGCCTCGGCAAACATCATGAAGGTACGTGGTTCTGGTTGGCTGCGTGTCCCAGCCAACGTATCCGTTTCGTTGCGGTTCGCTCCATCACATGGGGTTGCGTTGCGGGGAGGGCAAACGCAGCGCCAGCACCAGGCAACGGCTGCTTTGCTTCAGCTCTTGCCTGCCTTCGGCGACGGAGCGTTGCTACACACACAGACATCGTTCTGGCAACACAAGCATCGGCGACCTTTTTTCCCGCTTTCCATTTCCATGGATATGGCTACGAACCTGACCGTTCACCGCGGAAGGAGGTCAAGAGCAGTTGCTAACGAGAATGCGTGTCTTCAAGGGCCTACGGATAGGGAGGCGGTCCATCAAAAGCGAGGAAAAGGGCAGGCCTCAGATCAGCATTCCTCAGAAATCCGCAGTCGCGATTGTCCCGCCGAAAAAGGTGTGTGCTCCCGCTGTTGACTCACGTGCCTCCACAACCACACGATGACGCAAACATGATGAAGCTGATGGTTTGGCTGTCGGCTTAGGTCATCCGGGCACTCTACGACTACACCGCACAGACCCCGCAAGAGCTGAGCTTTTCGCGCGGCGACTTCTTCCACGTCATCGGCCGCGAGAACGATCCCGAATGGTACGAGGCCTGCAACCCCGCGGTACCAGACGCCCGCGGTCTGGTCCCGGTTTCGTACTTCCAGGCTCTCGGGCGCAACGAACGCGACAGCGGCCAATCGCAACCCGACACTGCTCGCTCTGCCAAGCACCCCGACCATGATTCTGGCTACGGCGAGGCGCCGCCAGTGACGACGCCGCCGCCGGCGACAAGCCAGCGGAGTTCCAAGTCGGGAGGCAAGGGCAAGTCCGGCGCCATGGTTTATGGTGTCGTCATGTACGACTTCCATGCTGAAAGGGGGGACGAGCTTGAGGCCAAGGCCGGAGAGGCCATCATCGTCATCGCCCAGTCCAATCCCGAGTGGTTCGTCGCAAAACCCATTGGGAGGCTCGGCGGTCCCGGTTTGATTCCTGTGTCCTTCATCGAAATCCGAGATATGGCGACCAACACCCCTGTCGAAAACCCCCAAGAAGCAGTTCGCAAGGCGGGCATTCCCAAGGTGGAAGAATGGAAGAGGATGGCGGCCGAATACAAAAACTCAAGCATCACGTTGGGCAAGTTTGAGTCGGGCAGCGCTGCCGGTCAGCAGCAGCAATTGGAGCAGAGCATGGATCGTCTCAGTCTCCAACAGGCCAGCGCCAGAGGGAGCCAGGGCTCTGGTTCGAACATGGTGAGTGCTCGCAACAGAAGCGACATACGGCGATAAGTGACACACACACACACTCTCTCTCTCTCTCACTCACTCGCGCGCGCGCGCGCGCCTCTTGCCCCCCACCCCACCCATCCAACATCCCATAGCCAAGGGCTTGGGGGAAGAAGTCCGCGTTACTACCACACACCTACGACCCTCCGTCCGTGATCCGTTGAGTCAACGGTCCCTTGAACGTGATCTGGATCCCACGCGCTCCCAGTATTCACCTCAACAATTCCTTCAAGTCTCTCTTTGCTAACGTCAACAAACAACAGCAGCCAATGCAGCAACCCGCCTATGCTACGCAGCAGATGCCAGTCCAGCCGACCGCTCCCTTGTCGGCGCAAGGCAGCCAATTACTCGCACCTGTTTCTGCAAAGATTCCCAGGTATTGCTTCGCCGAGGACAAGTACTGGTTCATCATCGAGGCCGAGATGGAAGACGGGCGGATATGGGAGCTGGCCCGCTACTACGAGGACTTTTATGATTTCCAAATCGCGCTCCTTACCGAGTTCCCTGTCGAGGCAGGCACGACGGGAAAGAAGCAACGAACCTTGCCATACATGCCCGGGCCCGTCAACTATGTGACCGACGCCATTACGGAGGGCCGTCGACACAACCTGGATGCCTACGTCAAGAACCTCCTCGCTCAGCCCGCCTACATCTCCCGCTGCCATCTCGTCCGACAATTCTTCCGCCCCAGGGAGGGCGACTACGAAATCGACCCGAGCCAGCTCGAGGAGGAGTATCATCTTTCGGCCGGCTCGCGCCCGTCATCCACCGACACCCCCGGCGATGGCTCCTCTCACCAGTCCTCCCGCCAAAACCTCGGAAGCGGCTATGGCAACCTCGGAGGCCCGACCTCGGCCGGCCGCCCACAACAACCTCCCTCCGTGTCTCGCCAAGTCTCAACTCTCTCCCAACCTTCCCAGACGTCCCTCTCGCCCGGCATCCAGACGGCCGGCTCCCAGATGAAGGTCAAGCTTAGCTACAACGGCGACATCATCGCCATCAAGGTCCCAGCCGACATTTCGTTTGAGAGCCTGTACGATCGGATCGTGGACCGGCTCAAGATCCCGGCAACGGAGGAGGTTCAGCTGTCGTACAAGGACGAGGCGACGGGAGACAAGCCGCCGTTGATGAGTAACAATGATTTGGACATGGCGTTGCAGAGGAATGATAAGCTGCTGTTGTATGTTGATACGGTGTGAACGGGAGATGGAAAGAAGGGGGAACAGCCGGGGCGAGGAGGAAGCAGGTGTGTTTTTTGGAGGTTTTTTTCTTCTATGGTGTGGTCATTTTTCTTTCATTTTCTTCCTTTCTGGTTCCGGCTTTCGGGTCATGGAATTTCATCTTTGTGCCTTCTTTTTCCTTTTTTCTTCCGGCATGTGAGTTTTGCGGTTTTGTCACGTTATACCCCGACCTTGTCCGTTCTTCTTCGTCTCTGCCCTTCTACCTAACATACCCAATCCCCCCCTTTTTGTGATGTGACGATGATGGCATGGCACGAACGACATGGATAGACACGGATGGCGCGTCGGGGCTGGACGACAAGCTGGGGCGTGTTACGAACGTTCCTCTCTCCCTCGGTCACGTCGACTGATGGATAAACGGGACGATGGCATGTCACCGCCAGCGTTGTCGTGGGGAATCATCATCACACCAGTCCCTTTTCTCCTTGTGTTTTTTTTTTTTTTTTTCGCTTTTTCTCCTGTTGCTTTTTGGGGGGTGTGAGTTCTGGATGGAAGGGTGAACAGGGAAGGTTCTCGGGGAGAGAGTGACAGGAGGGCAAAAGGCGGGGTTGTCTCTTGTCGTGATCCGAAAGAAATGAGAGGGGGAAATCGAGGAAATGATGTGGATATGATCGTTTCCGATGACACGAACGTTTCCGAGGAGAGGAGGAAGGAAGGGAGGATGATGGAAACCTTCTCCCCTTCATGGCACGAGGGTATGTATGTATGTCTTGGGTTTCAAAACAGGCGGTTGGGTGGGAAGGAAGAGAAGTCTTCAATAGGCTTGGCTTCTCTGCGCTTCTTGTGGGTGCGTCTAGGATAGCCAGGCAGAGGTCGTATTGGGGGTGATAGGAGTGGGATGGGGAGGACGGCGGTAGTGTCTTGTGTTTGTTTTTTTCTTCTCGGGAGTTAGTTATGAGCCTTTTCTCTTTGGCTTGGGTAACTCAATGAGAGGTTCATGTGGCTAAAAGATGTGTCCTGAGTGCAACCGGTGTGTGTGTGTGTGTACGTGCAAGCAACCAATCGACTGGCTCTCCGTCTCTCCGGGTGCTTGGGAGCCCATGGTTTGTGGTCCCTGCATTGAAGGCCATTTGGGTTGCGAGAGAGCTCGTCGCCGGTGTTTTGTTATGAAGCGTTCGAGGAGCCCCGGTGCTCCGCTGCAAAAAGCACCCGCTGAATACTGTAACTAATAACGTCAAGTGGCGGATCGAACCGTCATCCTATGCCCTCGATTTGCTAAGGCCAGAACAAACACGGTTACGTCTCGATAACTCGACACAACCCGTAATGGTACATCTCTTTCATGCACGACGACCGTCCCTGAACGCCTTGTGCTCTCCCTGCCGAATCGATGGGAACGGTGCAAAAAAAACAGAGCGACCAGCTCCTGGTTTCATAAGTCCCTTTTCATTTTTTCTTTGCAAGCCATCTGTTTTTTTTTTTTTTTTTTTCCCAATGCCAGTCCCGGGTATACGCCGCAGCCAGCGCCGTTGAGAGAAACCGATCCGATAGCACCACCCCAAAGCAACCGAAACATCCAAAGCAAAAACAAACGCCCAGCCAAGCCCGGCCCGTCGGGGAGCTTTCAACCACCGCGCCAACCCGCACGCGCGTCCATGGATACTACTCTGCTTTACGCCCCTACCGTCGCCTCACACAATCACATGCGTCGACATGTGCTCCACCGCCTCCTTGATCGTCCTCAGCATGCGCTGATTGAGACAAAACGGACACCGGACGGGCCGTTCCGTGGCCGAGACAGGGGCGCCGCTCGGGATGGGCGTGAGCGTGAGGTCCTCGGCGCCCGGCGCCGCCGGACCGGTCTGGGCGGCGGGGGTGGTGGCAGGGACGAAGCGCGCCTGGGTGCAAGGGGTCGCCGACGACGAAGACGAAGCGCCAGCGGCGCCGGTGCTCGTGGCCCGCGCGGCGCTCACGGCGGCGGCCGCCTGCTGCGTGTAGGCGGCGGTTCCGCTCATGCCGCGGTCTGCGCGGTCGCGGGCCTCGCGCTCGGCGGCGGCGGCGGCTTCGGCGGCGGCTTCTTCCTGCTGGAGAGCGCGGAGGGCGTTTTGGAGGACAACCTCGGGGTCCTCGTCTGCGTAGAGAGGGGGCGCGTCGGCGCTGCCAGGGATGGCCGAACCAGGGCCGTTTTGGTGGTGGTGATGTTGTTGTTGCTGCTGCTGCTGGGGAGTGGCGGGCTCGACGGGTTGTTGTCCCGCTCCGGCACCAGCTCCCGCTCCTGGCTGTTGGCGTCCGTCCATCTGTCGGACGATTTCATCGCGCACGCGGGCGCAAATGTGCAGCGAGGGCTCGACGCCGATGACGCGCTGAACCACGTCTTGGATGGCGGCGGGCGAGATGTCCGGGGTGATGTTCATGAAGCGATTGACTGCATCGACGAGGTAGGGAATATCCTCGGCGGTGTTGGTGTTGGCGTTGCTGGGACGGCGCTGGCGCTGGCGGCGGACGAGAAGGCCGTAGCGCTTCTTGAAGCGGTGAATCCAGCCCGGAGAAAACTCGGGCGGCTCCTCATCCTTGTAGCGCGGCAGCTGGGTGAAGATGATCTTTGCCTTTTCGGCGAGCTCTTCGTTGGAAGGCTGTTTGCCTTGGTTGACCATCTGATGGTGCCAGAGCAGAACCAGCCTCTCTACGTCGGGCCAGTTGCCGAAGCGCAGGCGCGAGCCCGAAAGCTGGGTGTCATTGTCGAGGCGGGCGTACTTGGGCGAAAGGGAATGCGAGACGGTCGACTGCGAGATTCTTTGGTTGAATTGCGTCTGGAACCATTCGATGCACGCCTTGTGGCTCGGGCGCACGGGCTGGGAGCTTGCCCAGCGGCGGAGAGCGCGTCGCTGGTCGAGGGTCAGCGAGTTGCGTTCTCGCGTGGGCGTGGCCGTGGTGGCGGCCGTCGTCGCCGTCGGGGGAGTGGTGGTGGTGGTGGTGGCGGGGGGTTCGACATCGGGCGTGGTCGACATGGCGACACGACCCTGCGAGAGGGCAACACACAGCACAACGCGTTGCGTGGAGCAAAGCCTCGACGATTTCTTGGCAGTCGAATGCCGGGTGGGAGGGGCCCCGGATGATGGTTGCGAGGGTTTTGAGATAATCGGGATATCTGGGAACGGATGGAGGTGGTGATCGTTGTAAGGAGGCAGCGCCCCAAGCCCAAGCCGCGAAGAGGAGAAGCGAAAAGCTGTTTGGCTTGCCGGGGGGGTCTCGGTCACCTGACCTGAGCCAGGGTCTCGGCCAACATCGGTTTGGAGCAAGCATGACGCCGGCCGCCCCACGCGATACACCCCATACGTGCATCTTATCCCGAATGTAACGGTACGGTATTCTGCATCGTTATCGCAGCAAGCTCCATGGCAGCTCGCCCGCCTAGAGGCATGTAAGTGGACGTCAGATGCGGCCCGGGGACTTGATCTTGGGCGTCTGATTGTCGAAGGGAGCAATCAACACAATCCAATTCAATCACGTCTTATTCGAGGACCAACCGGAAACGCCATTTCTTTCTTGAACGAACTCGATCAAGACCTTCCCAAAGTTCCCTCTATACGTTATCGTACAAGACCGTCAACATCTAGCCAGCCATCTGCCAGCTCCGACGGACACTGATTACCTTAGTTCGACCGCTTCTTCATCCCCCCCATCTTATCCTGCATTGCGCCTCCAATGCTCCCCTCAGGAGTGAACTGCTTGCCGATCGCCCCCTCCTTATCCAGCGGGCCGCCGATCGCCTGGGCTGCTCCGCCCAAGGCTCCCTCAGCTTTCCCCAACGCACGTCAGCTCCCCTGTACACTACGAAATGAAAAAAAAAAAAAAATAAAAGGAAAAGGTGATTCAGGTCAGATGACACGTACGAGTAAACTGCTTCCCAATCGCTCCTTCCTTGTCAAAAACGCCCGGCTTATCTTGGCCGAGGTGTTTGTTGGCGGGGGTCTGCGTTGAACCGGTCATGCCGGCGCTCGACCTGACTCCGGCGCGGGGGTTGCTGTCTTGAGGCCGTTGGGACGACATGATGTTTTGCGTACAATGGATGGATGCTTTTCTGGAGAAAGAAAAGAGAGAGAGAAAAGGCGTTCCATGAGAGATGGTGGGTGATGGATTATTTAAGGACCTGAACGAGATGTTCGCCATTCTGGAGCACCATGACGGCACCCGCCCCCTGATGATGTCACGGAGCACACTGGCCTTCAGATCTGTGACGTCTGTGATCTCACGCTCCCGTCCATCGGCATTCCGGCGTGGGTGGACTTCACATCATGACCTAGACTTGTCTTTGTTGCCGAAAGCTCACCCAATTAGTTGGAACATACCCGACTCTTGTCCTTGCCCTTTGGTCATGGGGTTTCTTATCCAGGTACCCTCTGTTCGAGGAACGGTCTAGGATTCTTTCGTTCGGTATGAACAGGAACGTCCTATCTCTGTAGCTAGGAGCCGCAACCGCTGCCATTCCTAGGCAACCTAGGTGGTTCAACATAGAGTTTGACACGCGGTCGAGGAGCCAGCGTTGACAGCCGTCGTTGCGGCATCAAAGGACAGCGGCATCAAGGATACCCCTCTAGGATCGTCATATGCAGCACAGCATCCATCGACAACTCATTCCTCACGGTACATGCCACGCCCGCCTTGACCTTGAACATTCCATGGGGACCGAGGTCGAATGCAGGCTCGCTGCCTATCGTGATTCGCACCTTGCCGGTGGCCACTGAGCACAGGCGCATCGCGTCCCTCTCGGCCAGGAGTTGCAGAGTGCCACCCGAGGGTATCGTGTCGACATGGAATCCCACGTCCTCGCAAACGGGGACAGCTCTTGCGCTGGAGAGGTAGGGCTTCGAAAAGGCGATGTCTAAGGAAAGGTAAGGTTGCGGTTAGCCTGATTCTCAAACATACAAAAAAGCAAAACTACACATGTGAACTTGCCGTCTCCTTCAGCAGCTTCACGAACCCTCCCCGGCGCCATTTCCCACTGTTCCATCTCCAACACATCCTCCTGCCCAGCCGACTCTCCTTTCGACACAAGCGCAGACGGCATGTTCGTTTGCAACCGGGTTCGTCGCAACGGATACGGTGCGGCAGGAGGGATTGGCGCTCCGTTCGACCGACCCGTCTCCAACTGCACCGCCTTTCTGGTGGAGGCTTCAGGATGCTTTGAATTCTGAAGATAAGAAGGGAGCTGCGGCGGTGGAATTGGGCTGCCGTCACGCAAGGGCACTTGCGAAGTAACGATGGGAGGAGCTTGACGCAGAATCTTACCGCCTCGGGCTATCCCGGTGCCCAGGACCCGGTAATAACGCTTGATGGTAAAGGTTCCGTCTTCGTTGTCGTTCAACTCAGCACCGGAGTGCACGCGCTAAGGAAGAGGGGAGCCAGACGTGAGCAAGCAGGACAGGAAAGAGCTCGAATAAACCCTACTGACCTGAAAATGAAATCCCAAATCTGGCCGTTTGCGATGAGCGGTCCGACAGGTGCGAACCGGACAAACCCATGGCCTGCCAGGGATCGTCTTGTCGGGTCGGTATCCCGATGGGAGCAATGCTCCAAACATGGGGCCCTCTCCTTCGTTTTCACCCTCAGCTGAAAACCTGGTCAGATGTGGGCAAGTTCCCAGAAGAACGCTGTCACGATCTCACCTGGTCGATACACGCCATACGGTCTGCCCTCCTTTGTTGCAAGGATAGGCCCAGCCATGGCATCTGGCTGACGTTCCTCGCCCTCGGCTTCCTCATCGTCGGTACCGCTCCGTCGCTCCTCGTCGTCTGATTCCGCTTCGACGGTACCGCTCCGTTGTGGCTGTTGTTGGACGTTGGTTTTCTCAGCGGTGGTTATCTGCTTCGCCGTTTTCTCTGAAAATTGGAGGAGGGTCTGGAAGAGCTGTCTCTCCCGGTCTTTGAGGATCCTCTCTTTCCGCTCAATACCCAACTTGTTATGGGAGCAGTACGATCCAGTGCAATGGTAGTAGCAATTGGCGCAGCACGTAACACCTGCCAAGGCCCGTAGGTCTGCATGGGGGGAGATCATGATACAGGACCTAAAGGGCCCTTTGCGCTCAGAGCATCTGTTGCATAGGCTGGGTGCTGGCTCCCCGGTCATCTGAATCAAAACGGCTGCGATATCTCTTGGCTGGGAGTCGCGGTATGGATGCTCCGTGAGCCACCGCGTGTTCCATTCTGGCTTGCGAAGACGACGGAGACGAAGCAGGCTTGGTACATGGCCCCGGGTTGGAGGGACAGGGCCTTTGTGTATCGTCAAATAGGGCTGAATGAAGCGCCAGAATTCGTCGGGGTCTCCGTGGTGCGTGTGGAGTCCTCCTTCAGGTTGAGGTGGGAGCCACGGGTCAACCGGTGGGGGGTCTGAAGGGTCGGGGGGGCCGCGAGATACCACGACGGGTTGGCTGGTCGAGTCTGACAGCTGATCTCGCTGCGTAAAGGTCCCATCGTCGTTGTCGTGTAGGAGTGCCCCGTGGTGCGCTTGCTGTAAGTGAAATGTCAGCAAGGCTCAACGATGACGCGCACGTCGGACCTACCAGGAAATGGGCACCAAGCCGGGGGATCGATAGAAACCGTTCGGGGCATGAACGTATCGGACAAACCCATGGGTGGCTCGGAAGGCTCCCGTCCTGCCGGTAGCCCTCTGGGATGAGAGCGCCACAAGCGGATTTCAACACGCCATCCTCATCTGGGGGCAATTAGCGTGCCAACTTGCCATGCATGAGCGGATCGGCGACAAACCTATATATTCTGTGTAACGACGGCGAGGATCGGCCATCTCAATCGTCGTTGTCGGCGCGGTTGTTGTGGTGTCATCATCAGCATTACTTCCCATCTCGATGTCGGAAAGCGAGCGGGCGCTGTCGGCATTGCTCGACGTGCTGCTCGACATGCTGTCCGCCCACGAAAACGTCAAGGCATGATCAGTATCCACCAAGTTGTATGTTTGGGTCGATCTGAGCGGACTGCTGGCAATGTGCGCTTGCCCATTCAGGGTGGTTCGATGCGTTTGCCGACCCCCTCTCACCTCGACGTCGGCGTGGGATGACGGGTCGGGCGTCAGACTGAAGGGGCGCTTTCGGCCGGCTGCGGCAGCGGGGGTGCCGGAAACCGCTTCGGCTTCCTTGCGGCGACGGAGGGTCTCCAGCCGCTTCGCGTGGACGTGGGCCATGGCGCCTGAAGCCCACCGCTCTGCACGATAAAGCGTAAAAACGTTGGTACAACGACCCAGAATCAAGGTTCCAAGGACAGGTGCTCACCCTTCAACGCGCGGCTGATGGCCTTTCTACGTTCCTCGTCCGATGCATACTTTGTTTTGCCGCTTCCAGGGGGCTGGAGCTCTCCCGGGCCCGTCTCTGTGCTTCGGGACGGAGTTGGAAAGGGAGCAGGTGATATGAAGTCACTGACAACGGGGGCGGATGTTGAGGCGGCGGCTCCGTTGTATGAGGCCGGCGATGTCGGTTTCTGTGCGGGAGACCGTGGAAGGCCTGGCGGGAGAGCTGAGAATCCTGTGCGCTTCATCTTGATAATTGGTCTCGTGGTCCCATCTTTTGGCGGCCCTGCCGGTCCGACGTGTACCGGAGCAACGTTTTCAGAAGCGGGCTGCAAGACGCCCTGTTCCGGAGAGAGACGGACCACCGTCTGGCCGGTGCTCCCAACAATGGCGTTTGCCGCATTGGTTGAGGCCGATGTTTCTACAACCCCTGGTACTGGTGTGTGCGGGTTATGATGCGACTTTTCCATCCGGGGTGTCCAACAGGCCTCAGGGAATCCCAGAAAGGCCCTCTCCCGGCTGATGAAAGTTGGGGCAGTTAGCTCTGAGTTCCCAAAACCCATCAGGAGCAAGGAGGAAGAGAGCAAAGCATGGCTCAAAACCCAATATCAAGGAGGCAGGAGTCTCACCTTCCAACCTACGCGAACCTGGGCTTCGGTTTCCAACGTCTTGATGTGACAACTGGATCGTCTCGAGAAGATAGGAGGTACCGTGATAATCTATCTCCAGGTTAAACAACCTGGTAATAGCATGTTACACCCGAGAAAAAAAGTACGGAAGTATCCGTCCGAGAATTATTTAGTTACTGCAATACAGCGCTTGGCCATTTCATCGAGCTCAATATATTCACGTGAGTTGTACGGTGTACTGCGTAGGTAGGCGACGCGCTGCGTCACGTCACGTCCCATTTCAGGGGTCGCGTCCTGGGCCCGTGCATGTCTTGGCTTACGTCAGCACACTTGGGCACCCGTTACCCCTGGTCACGAAACCCCTGGATTACTGTGTAAACATTTAGCAACCTCCCCGTGCCATCGGGAGAGTCGCTATCGAGGGTACCTAGTGGTTCAATTACCATGGCACCGAACCATCCAGATGGCATCTTTATCTAAGATCTTCTGATTGACGGATGTGTGGCTGGGCTTTGGGAGGCTAAGCGGGAGTAGATATCGATAAAAGCGGAGTCTGCTCGAGGATTCAAGAGGCGGCTCTGGCCCAGAATGTCAGCCGGCAGAGAAGCTTCTCCGTCGTTGCTCATGGCAGCCATGTGCAGCCTGCAGCAAGTTGCCATTAGTTGTGCTCGCTCAGTCCGCCATTCCTGCTGTCAACCCTTAAGCTAGAACCTAGACAGAGCGTTGTGGCGGCGGATGCTTTGCCGAGGTATTGTATGCTCGAAACCCTGGGCGTCAAGGTTTGGAGGTGACCGCCTGTCATTCCCAAACGGACTGTAGGTGCCTCTGAGAGTGGAAGAATCAACCCATGGAGCTCGTAATACGGTGTCGCGTAGCAACAAGCGACTTGGTACCGTGACCGAAGGCCTTGCCTGCCCCAAGACATTACCTCAACATCACATGGACGAAACGTTCTCGGGACGAGCCCTATTAAACCCACCACCCGTCATCAGCCGAGAAGCGTCATTGACTCTATGGTCATGTTTGACCAGCCGACCGGAGTCTTGGTACCAATGCCTCTTCATGCACCCAGCTCACTCTCCTCGGCCTTTAACTGATTTTTCTCGACACTTCTCCATTCATTCTGCGTCTGAGGTTGGACCCCTGTGTGAAGAGCTCCTAGAGAAATTATTTCAGTATGAAAATATATAATCTACAGGAACCGGCCACGGCCGGCTATGACATACTGGTAGGGAACTGTGGCATACGTCAGCGGTAGAAGTTGTTTTTTGCCTCCAACTCCGATAGCTGTATCCCATAAATCTTATGATTTAACCTCACCACCAGTCACCTGAAGCATGAAAATGTATCTTTTCAGGGGTCAATGCCAATACCGTAGTATATTACCAAGAACCAAGGACAGAATGACCTTATGTTACTGTGGCCGTCTCTTGTCTCGAGAGATGTCCGGGCCCGCCTCGCGGGCTGGTCAGACACTGTTAACTGTGCCCAGCGTACCCCAATGCTCATTTTGGATGGTCAAGATAATGCGTCAAGTCAGCGTCAGAATTCGTGAATCTGCACCTCGGTAAAATGCTTGATGATGATGCCTGAGGTGAGGTGAGGCCCAGAAGCAGACACTACTGTCCTACCCCTGAAGTATTTGGCACGGATAAACTAATAAGGAATAAAAAGATATGGTGGCGGGCCGTAATGACTGCCTACCCGCCCGGGTAAGAGACCGCTGCTCAGAAGGTACGGTCCGACGTCATCTCTTGGCCATCCATGAGCTGAATCCGATCAAGAGGTTTGAAACCGAAACAACGGTGCTTTCGACATTCTGCTACACCCTACCACCCTACATCCTAAGCAACAAACGACACCTGCAGCCGAGGACAGCTCCCCGTAGCCCCCTTCTAAAGCTTCCCCGCCTCCCTCAGCCCTCTCTCACCATCCACCAACACACACCAACCCTGGCTTCCATGCCCTCCGTCGCCCGCCACCACGGTCTGGAAGTTGGTGCGGGCGTACTCGAGCACGGCGTCGTCAAACGTGCCGGGCTGCAAGAACACGGCCTGGATGCCGAGCCCTTTCGCCTCCTCGAGCGTCTTGCGCGTGACGTGCGGCGGCGTGATGATCGAGACCGACGTGTCGGCGGGGCTGTCCAGCGCCGAGAGGGAGGTGACGGCCGGGTATTCCTTGCCGTCGACGGGGATGGGGGCGGCGGTTGGGTTGATGGGGGTTACGGGGAGGGAATGGTTGATGTACCAGCGAAAAACTGCAATTGAGTTAGCCTGGGCTTTTTTCTTCGTTTTTCTATGTGCTGATGTGTGTGGTCGTCGGCGCAGCAGGTGGTGTTTGCGGTGGTGATCGAGGTGAAGTGATGGGAGGAGACGATGGATGTAAGCGACTTCGGGGACACTTCGGAGACAGGCCCAACTCACCCTTGAAGCCGAACTTCTCCGGGTTTGTGCTCGCGCCCACAACGGCGAACTTGGGCGATTGGAAGAACGCGCGCAGCGTGGCGTCTGTGGCAGCCATTGTGAAGGAACGGTGGTTGTTGAGTTGGTGGTGAGAAATGAGTGAGAATGGTGGGAGAAGATGAGTTACGGATCTAGCTCGGAGACTTGAACGACATGCCGAGGGGAATGTGGAGAGGGTGCGGCGGGCATTAATACGAATGGGTGCAAGAGAGATGGCGCAACACTGGAGCTGCATCTCAGAATGCGGCTCGAGCCCGGCGGCTGGACAGAGTCACACTCACCCGAAAGAGGGGGCACATGTGCGATGAGTTTCTGGATTGTGAGTGTTTTGCTTAGTACATTGGTGACGCACGAGAGGAATGGAGATCCATGGTATTTTTCTGCAGAAGCCGAATGGCGTGCACTTGACGAGCACCGGGTCCGTCGAGGTTGTTCATTTCCAAGCCTCATTGTCCCAAGGCCTCCGAGATCTGCTTTGCTCTTTGTGACCTTTGGTGCAAACACAAAGTTAGAAATCCACTCGAGTAGTATCATCTCGTTGAGTCTTGTCCAACGCCCTCGGGTCATCTGCAGGGCCCTTGAGCTGGACGTGGTCTTGGGGTGTCATTTGCGACATGAACACTGGAAGATGGAACTGGCGGGCTGGCGCGGGGCTTACCCCGCGATGTGGCGGAACGTGGCGCAGACTGCAGACTGTGAAAGGCATGGTTGCCGTGGAGACAAGTCTGGCCGAGCTGAAGGTGGGGCAAAATTCAGATCCACTCAACAACCCGACCGACTCCTGGTTTGCAACATCGTCAACCATCACAACCACATCTCCTTGTCGATCCTCAGCCCCTGCACTTTCTCCGCAAGAACACTCTCAAGATCAAAATGGTGAGTCATCGTGGAATTCATGATTTATCATTTCGGGCACGGGTTGCGCACGTTTGGCTACGCTACCGAGACGTGGGGCGGCGCTCCCAGGGGGAAGTCGGCTCGACATGTTGCTAACCAAAAGACGCTCCCAGGCTTCGACCAACTACAAGGAGGCGTTCTCCCTCTTCGACGTGCGCGGCTCGGGCCGTGTCTCCCTCGACAAGCTCGGCGACCTGCTGCGTGCCTGCGGGCAGAACCCGACGCTGGCGGAGATTCAGGAGCTGGAGAAGAGCGTGGGCGGTGACTGTGAGTGCTTCTTTCGGGAGCAGCGCACGTTTTTTTTTTTAGCGGACAGGAAGGCTTACAACCGATATCGCAGTCGATTTCGAGACCTTCCAGCGCGTCCTGAACCGCCCCGGCGGTTTCCGCGATCCAGGCGAGCCCGAAGAATACTGCCGCGGCTTCCAGGTGTTCGACAAGGACATGACAGGCTTCATCGGCGTGGGCCAGCTCAAGTACATCCTCACGAACCTGGGCGAGAAGATGACCGAGGAGGAGGTGGACGAGCTGCTCAAGGCCGTCGACACCAGCAACGGCCAGGTCAACTACACGGGTAGGCAACGTCTTTTCTCCTGGGGCATGGTTCGTTCCGACGCTGACCGCCATTTTGTACAGAGCTTGTCCGCACTGTCCTCTCCAACTAAGGCTACGAATTGCTGAACGATGTGGCGTTTCCGCCCTTCGGTTGGCGAAGGGCCGTTTATGAGGCCACGGCGATGGATATATTGCATGGATTCCCGTGATGGTCGGTTGGCGTTGGCGTCTTGCTTGTGTGACTGGACTTGGGACACCTGGGATGGTTATTGCTGTTGGGTCGCTCAGGTGTGGGATAGGATACATTTATGAACATGTAGTAGCAACACACGATTTGAGCAATTCCGCCTCTTGTAGGGTTCGGTTTGGGTCGAGTCTCCTACACTGGGCCGTGAATGGGGCGCAGGCCGTCTCTGACGGGTTGGAACAGCACCGCATATCGATCCCGCCAGGCTGGGCGGTCAGGGAGGGCGCTGCGTTGCAAGACCACCTCAAATGGATGGGTGGGCGTGTATGGCGGGGTCCCTCAAGTGAATGGGGCAACTTGGGCTGCGGACCGGGCTTGGCGCCAACCCCCTTTCAGCATGCCCGAGCGAGCCGAGTCTGCCGATGGGGCCCAGATCCAGTTGTCTGAGACGCGCTAGCCGGCTGAGAATGACACGGTTCTCGATTCGTGAGAGCAAGCTTGACCTTCTTCTGCACACAGGCTCCCACTCACACACACTCTCTCCCGTCTCTCTCCGTACCCAGCAACCCACAAGCCATTGGTACTGTATTTTTCCGAGTGCCCGACCAGGTCCTCATCAAAAGCCCAATTGTGCAGTTCATGCCGTATTCTCCTTGTCCCGCCCAACCGTTAGGTGGTGTCTAGCTCCCTAGTAGTTAGGTGTGCGTGCTGCTGAGCTGCAGCTCCATCTCGTCCGTTGCCCACCCCGTTCCTCCACCTTCCCCTGTCGGGTTTCCCCGCAGTCCGAACCGAGACAAACGACCTTACTCGCCATTGCCCCTCTGACACGCGCCCTCAGGACCCCGCGGCCATTGAGGTCCTGCTTGCTTCCCCTCCAACCACTTTTGTTTGTTCTCTTGGGTTTAGGGTTCCGTCTTCACCCTGGCGCCCCCAACGAGTCCGGTTCGGCAGGCCGTCTTCCTGCTGCTCCTCTCCCTTGTCTTGTTCTCCGCCACTACCGTCATCCTGGCTGCCCCGCGCATAGTCCCCCGCGTGACAGCCCTGTTCACCCAGCTCAGGCATACAAGAGTCCACCAGGCGCCGCTTGGAGGACCCTTTACTGCCGTAGCTACTGGGCGACCTTCGCTAGCCACGCTCACATCCACTTCGCATCCCTCCATCTTTACCAACAGACCCGGCGTCGACATGGCCAAGTACGCCAACCCCCCGCAGCCCCCGCCGCTCTTCACGGGCACCAAGGAGAGCATCGTCGCCGATGCCAAGGCCCTGTGCGATCGCACCCGCGCCATCCTGGACGCCCAGGTGGCCAGCATCAAGCCCGACGAGGACCCTGCCTCGGCCACCTTCGAGTCCGTCATCCTCCCTCAGGTCGACGACGAGAACCAAAGCTCGCTCAGCTCCCGCATTCTCGGCTTCTACCAGTATGTCTCGGGGGATAGCGAGCTGCGTGACGCCAGCACCGAGGCCGAGAAGGTCATGGACGAGTTCGCCATCGAGTGCAGCATGCGCGAGGACGTCTTCCGCCTCGTCGACGCCGTCTACAAGAACTCGGGGCTGGCCGTCAGCCTCGACAAGGACAAGGACCGGTCCATTGACGCCGCCCTGGCCAAGGCGGCTGGCCTGCAAGACGTCGAGAGCGCCCGGCTGCTTGAGAAGGAGCGCAAGAGCTACATCAGGAACGGCCTGGGCCTGCCCGAGGGCCCGCAGCGAGACCGCTTCAAGGAGATCAAGAAGCGCCTGAGCCAGATCCAGATCGAGTTCCAAAAGAACCTGAACGAGGAGAACGGCGGCATCTGGTTTGCTCCGGAGGAGCTCGACGGCGTTCCGCAGGATGTTCTCGACACCCTGGAGAAGGGCACCGGCGAGAACGAGGGCAAGCTGCGCCTGACCTTCAAGTACCCGGACCTGTTCCCGACCCTCAAGTTCGCCAAGAATCCCGAGACGCGCCGTCGTGTGTTCGTGGAGAACGAGAACAAGGTGAGCTGGCCGAAGCGGCGACGAGCGCCGTGCCAATGCTGACCGTGCTCCAGTGCAACCAAAACGTCCCGCTCTTCAAGGAGGCCATCCTCCTCCGCGACGAAGCTGCCCGTCTCCTCGGCTACCCCGACCACGCGTCCTTCCGCATCGAGGACAAGATGGCCAAGACGCCCAAGACGGTCATGGACTTCCTCAACGACCTCAAGGCTCGCCTCGCGGCCGGCGGCGTCAAGGAGATCCAGCACCTGCTCGAGCTTAAGAAGAAGGACCATGCGGAGCGCAACCTGCCGTTCGATGGCAACTACTACCTCTGGGACCACCGCTTCTACGACCGCATGATGATCGAACAGGAGTATAGCATCGACGAAAACGCCATCGCCGAGTACTTCCCCCTCAAGTCGACCGTTGCCGGCATGCTGCGCATCTTCGAGGAGCTGTTTGGTCTCGTCTTTGTCGAGCTGACGCCCGAGGATCGTGCCCGCATCTCCCCCACCGGCAAGGCCGAGGATATTTCGTGGCATGAGGACGTCATCATCTTCAGCGTGTGGGACGACGGCTCCGAGGGCGACGCTTTCGTCGGCTATCTGTATCTCGACCTGCACCCGCGCCCGGGCAAGTACGGCCATGCGGCCAACTTCAGCCTCCAGCCAGGCTTCCTCAAGAAGGACGGCACCCGGCGGTATCCCGCCACGGCGCTGGTCTGCAACTTCAGCAAGCCCACCGAAAAGAAGCCGTCGTTGCTCAAGCACGACGAAGTGGTCACGCTCTTCCACGAGCTGGGCCACGGCATCCACGACCTGGCGGGCCGCACACGGTACGCGCGTTACCACGGCACCTCGACGGTGCGCGATTTCGTCGAGGCGCCCAGCCAGATGCTTGAGAACTGGTGCTGGACCCCCAGCCAGCTCAAGAGCCTGAGCAGCCACTACGAGACGGGCAAGCCGATCCCGGATGATCTCATTGAGAAGCTGATCGCTACCAAGCATGTCAATGATGCTCTTTTCAACCTCCGCCAGCTGCACTTTGGTCTGTTTGACATGGCGGTGCACACGCCCAAGACGCACGAGGAGCTGGAGAAGCTGGACGTCAGCAAGCTGTACAATGACTTGCGCGTGGAGATTTCTCAGATCAAGGGACCCGAGGCGCAGGGCGAGCCGAGGTGGGTTTTCTCCGCCTGTCTTTACACAGTCCCTCCCCCCATTGCATGGCGAGCATGGAATGCTAACGTATGTTTGCGCGTACAGCACCTGGGGCAACGGCCAAGCGACCTTTGGCCACCTGATCGGCGGCTACGACGCCGGCTACTATGGCTACCTGTACTCGCAGGTCTACTCGACCGACATGTTTTACACCGTGTTCAAGAGCAACCCCATGGACCCGGTCCAGGGCCGTCGGTACAGGCACACGGTGCTCGAGAAGGGCGGGAGTCAGGACGAGATGTTGTCGCTGGAGCAGTTCCTCGGGAGGAAGCCGAGCACGGAGGCTTTCTATAAGGAGCTGGGTCTTGAATGAAGCAGTCACGCCATGTACACCACCGTCTGCATGGACCAGCTTAGTGCCCAGGTAGCCTTCTTCCCAGGGCGTCTGCCGACTCGTCTTTGCCATGGATGCAATAGACAGCGCCTCGTTGCTTCCTCGGTGTCCTCGACGTGTGTTGTTGTACTCACAGTGCTGGGCTATAGCAGAGCTTGGTGGTTCAACTGCGTTTTGTGAACCCATCCCACAACGCCTTTTTTTTCCCCGTTGCCAGGAGAAATGGATCTTGACGATTGTTCAGCCAGGACTGGAGGATGCGAAGCACCCCAAGGTTCCCCTTCCGGCACACACAACTTACCCTGGTTTTCCCAGGACCGGGCCTTCAAGATCCTCTTGTTTCCATGTCCGAACCCGGCATCACCCACTCCCATCCCCCCGCCAACCCCGGCGTCGGCCAACCCACCTCCACACCGGACAAAATCTGACCGACGACATGAGCTCCGTCCCACCACAACCCCGCACCACCTTCCACACCACCGTCATGTGAGATAAATGCCGCGTCCGAAATGCAGCACACAACAAGCTCTTAAGCCCGGTTAGCTCAGCTGGTTAGAGCGTCGTACTAATATATCCCGCTTCGGGTATATGTAGTAATGCGAAGGTCAACAGTTCAATCCTGTTACTGGGCATTTCCTTTTGCCTTTTTTTTCAGATGCTATTGTTTTACTGCTTTCCCCCTTTTTCTGCGCATAGGTATCGTCTCATATTGTTGAGTTTTTTCTTTTTTTCTTTTTTTCTTTTTTTTTTTCCCTTTGTTAGTCGCAGCTCTCTGGCTTAGTATTTTTTAGAATCCAAGAAAGGCACAGCCCATTTCGCTTTTCGACTTGATAAGGTGCGTAGGGCAAAACCAAGCCACAGTCTCATGCAAGACAAGTGCAGAGCTAGAGGTGCATGACATCCAAGACGTGGTCGAGTTGCATGGGATTTTATTTCCCCTGATTTCGCTGTTGAGCTCCTATTTTTACTTGTTTGTTCTATTTTTTTACATTGTTTTTCCCCTCTCCTCCAGCCCTGACGTGCTTGCCAAGCGATGTCCCAGCTTTGGTGTATTACGACCAGAGACTCAACCGGGAGAGCTGTGTGCAAATCCTGACGCCGAATCCCATTCCGTACCTCCTACGACCCCGGCCTTGTATGAAGAAGCATGTCTTGAGGCGTGTCTATCTCTTTTTGTCTATCACGACGTTCCCGAAACCATCTTTTCTTACCCCCCCCCCTTAATGGGTATCGAATGGGACCACGCCCTCTTTGCCCTCTGAACTCCAGAGACCAGAAATGATGCCAAAGTAAGGAAAAAAAAGAATGTCACAGCAGCTTCCTCATGTGAGGGGCGCACAGCTGAAAGGATCGCTGACCATACCCATGTTGTAACGGTCAATCTGCGGAAACAAAAATCAGTCAGAGGTACGAACTTCGGTCGGTGATATAGGAGCGAGCACTCACAATATCTTGGATGCTCGCGTACGTGCCCACACCGAGGACGACGATGCCAATAATGAAGCACAGCGCATTGGCCCCCGCGAGCAACCAGTTCTTGGGTGCATACCAGCGCCCCTCGCAGATGAACATGAACCACATGATGGCCGGGAAATAGAAGGTGAAGCCCGAGATGAAAAGCGACGAGCTAATGGCCAGCAGGCTTGAGAAGAAAGGAATGGCGCTGGCGATGACCCAGGCGAGCACCGTGATGATGGCATCCAGCCCGATCCACGTGGCCCAGCCCATGGGGGTGTTGACGTAACGGATAACCGACCGCTTGAAGAAGCGTCCGTGGATGTAGCGCGCCACCACGGTGGTGTTGATGCTGCCCGAGATGAAGATGACGGGAATGGCGACGCCGAAGGCGACCTTGGATACCGTAGGGCCGGCGGACAGCAGGGCGGGGGAGCGAACGTCGGGGCCCACAAAGACATAGACCAGGGCACCCACAATCGTGTACAGAACGATCTCGAAGATGCCGAGGGTGAAGATGGCCTTGTCGAAGTCGCGGGGCGTGTGCATCTCATCCATGAAGCTGAACTGGCACAGGGCGAAACTATAGGCGAAGACGATGTTGCTGATGGCGACGAAGGCCTCAGCAACCGTCAGGTCCTCCTTGGGCCAAGCGGACCAGGGGACCGAGCTCACGCCGCCAGGAAGCTCCGAGGCGCGCACGCCCGTGGCGATGATGGTGATGAAGATGGCGGCCATGATGGACACGAAATCGATGTAGCCGAGGACGGCCATCTCGGAGAAGGTGGGCGGAATGGCAACAAGGAAGAGCAGAATCCCCGACACGACGGTGAAGACGATGGTGCAGGCGCCGCTGTCGGACAGGTTGTCGAACATGATGGCGCCCGTCAGCACGTGCGAGCCGATGGTGAAGATGAGCTGCAGAACGAACATGGCGCTGATGATGGCATAGCCGACCTTGCCAAACATCATGCCCCCGGCGTCCGTGTAGTGCGAGATGTGCGGGTACTTGAGCTTCATCTGCCCGATCACGTAGCTCGCGTACATGGCGACGAGCCCGAGGCCGACCGACACGATGACGCCAGCCACCATGCCGAGCGTCGCGAAGGCGCCGGGGAGGCTGAGGCTGCCCAGGGCGACGGCCGTGACGACCAGGACGATGGTCAGCTGCTTCCAGCCGAGCTGGTGGAACTTTTCCTCGCCCTCGGCCATCTTCTGCGCCTCGTAGTCCGACGCGGCGGCCGTGGGGCGGACCTCTCCGACCTCGTCGTCGGACGAGGGGCCAGAGCTGGCGCCGTTCTGCGCCCCGAGCATGCCCTGCTTCTTCTCCCACGCCGGGAGACCGACGTCCGGAACGGTGTTGGCGACGGCCATGTTGAGTGCTGCGGCCGTGTGGGAAGAGAAAGGTCTCCGAGTGCCCCACAAGTTTTGCGCTCTGGTAGTTGTTGAAACCAGAGCAGACGGCGACGTGTCCGTTGAGGACGTACGGGGAGGGAGGAGCCTTGAGCGCGGGGGGGGTGCTGACGGGCGAGGCCTCCTGGTGTGGGTGGGTGGGAAAGGAGAGGAGAGCCGGGAGCGAGCGTGCCGATTCCTCCGCGAGTATGAGCCCAAAGCCGTCCTACCTAGGAAGGAAGTGAGAGTCGTCGGGAGAGGCCCCGAGGCTCCGGGGGGTAGCCGACGCCATGTATATAAAAAAAAAAAAAAATCACATCGGAGGCTCGCTCTTTCTTGGTTCCTCAACACCACATCCTTGCCTCACGTCTTTTCCCCCTTGCATTCGGACCATTATCCTTGCACAAAGAGCCGATTTCGGTCGCCGTTGGTAATGGGGCCCTTCGGTCATGCCCGCAGCCCTTTGCTATTTTTCCGGAGCTTCCTCAGATCCCCAGGTCCATCTCAGCTGTTTTGCGTGCGTGGCAGCAGGACCAACCTTGTCACGACTGTCTTCCCTGCTCCAGGTTTCAACCGAAAAGCCCCGAAAAATGGGATGGCTGCCACGGTCCATGGGTCGTGCTGAAGCCCTGCATCCATTTCCCGGACGCTGACCTCTTCCAGGGCATCACAGTCAACCATGGTCACTGGCTGACCGACCGCTTCGGAGCAGGATGAACAGGGGTTGGACATCGAGCGATGGTAGTTGCTGCCATGTGCTCCGCTACGTTTGGCCGTTGTGTGGAGATTGAATTAAGATGGTGAGCTGATCGACGCACCCACACGCTGCTACGCCAGGCGGCCATGTCCTTTCGAGCGTAGTGCGCCCCGTCTCTGAAGCAGAGAACAGAGAGCAGAGAGCAGAAAGGCTTGACTGAACACGCCCGATATCCACAGGGCTCTCTTCGGTGCCCGTTTGGAGATCGGAACTGGATGGGCCGATCTGGATACACGGCAACATGACGTTGACGGGATGGTGACGAAGCAAGGTCCCGAGGTGAAGCAGGAGGCGGCGCAGATGAAGCCGAACCCGCGCCGCGAAGTCCGGGGCTCATGTCTTCGCCGGAAAAGCCCCGTCATCAGGTCACCGATGCCTGCGCGCTCCACCTCCATGTGCAATGTGCAGGTGGCGGTGGAGACCGGGAAATCTTTGATGTGTCTTGGATGCCACGGCTTGTGAAAACCTAACAGCGGGGTCTGGGGCGGTGGCTGATGCACTGCCATGGAGACTGGGGACGCGTTCTATGTACGGTGTAACTACTGCATACTTTACATGGACGGTGTCAATGCCGGCCTTTTTTTTGGTGTATGAGACGGACGGCACAAATGGGCCGTTTGGAATGAGGCGGCCGGGAAGCTTCCGAGGTTCATCAGATGCGAAGTCGCCACGCCGCCAGGTTGAGGCTCTTACATGTGAGCGTGGGAGGTCGGGAGATGCCGATGGGGCTGACATGGATCTTGGAGGCGAGAGCCGGAATGATGATACAACTCTACCCTAACCCTGAAACGATCCAGCGGCACGGCGCGCGCAAGCCAGCTGACAAGCGGACAAGCTCCCCGAGAAAAAAGACCCACTCTATCCCACAAACGGAAGTAAACAAACGCGACATGGCCATCCAATCACAACATCCTTCGCTTCTCTTTTTACCTTCTCCCTGCAACTTAGCATCTTCCAACTCCCTTGGTCGCGCCAGACTTGTGATACCCGCGAGGAATACGCCTGGTCGTGTCTGCACCTCGACCTCGCCACAGGCAGGCCCTGCTCGACGAGAAGCGTTCGCCGCGTAGCCAGCCAGTCTGCGACGACGACGACAACGACGACGACAACGACAAAGACACCATCCGACATCCTTCCGCGTCGCGGTCACCATCTCATATTGCATCGCGGTCGGCAACGCGCCGGTACAAACATTGAAAAGATGGACGCCGACGACAAGTTTTTCATCTTTGAGCACCGCCTCGACTCATTCCGTGCGGCCCAGATCGTCATCGCCAAGGGGAGGGGCGCCCCCAAGACGGTATCTGTACAATGGCCGCACAAAGCCCCCTCTGCCATGGCGGTAAGTGCCAGCCGACGCGACGCACGCATGCGTGACGAGCGGCTCTGAACTGACGCATCGCAAACCAGCTCGCAAAAGCCGGCTTCTTCTTCGAGCCGCACCCCAAGAGCCCCGACAACGTCGTGTGTTTTCTGTGCAAGAAGTCGCTCGACGGCTGGGAGCAGCACGACGACCCGGTCGAGGAGCACTTGCGCCATTCGCCGACCTGCGGCTGGGCAATCATGGCCGCCATCGACGCCGGCTTCGGTAACTACGATAAGGTCCATCCGCTTGACCCGGCCATGATCGAGGCGCGGAAGGCGACGTTCGACGGCAGGTGGCCGTACGACGGCAGGAAAGGCTTCAAGTGCAAGACCAAGAAGGTACGCGCTGCCCGAGCTCCCCCTCGCAGAGTCGCGAGGCTGACCCATTCGCTTGCCGCAGCTGGTCGAAGGCGGCTGGAAGTACACCCCCTCAACCGAGGCAGACGACATGACGACCTGCGCTTATTGCAACCTCGCTCTGGAAGGCTGGGAATCCGAGGATGACCCATTGTGCGTATCCCGTGGGCCGAGCTAGGAGGGCGCCCCAGCTAACACCAACGTAGTGACGAGCACTTTAAGCGCGTGCCTGGTTGCCAATTCTTCGTCTTGCTCAGCCAATATCCGGGACCCAAGAAGGGACGCGGCAGGGCGCCGAGGCTCTCCAAGGCCTCTCGTCTTTCGATTCAATCCGTTGCCACCGTTGCCACGAGCGCCTCGGATGTCGCCTCGCTTGCCGACATTACTGCCGACCACGACGACAGCGTCATGACGACGGCATCCAACATGACGCAGACGGGCAAGAAGACGGCTCGGGGACGCAAGCCCGGCGCCGCGACGGGCCGCAAGACCAAGGCAAAGAAGGAGGAGCCGATTGAAGTGTTGGAGGACGAGCCTCAAGTGCCCGAAGAGCCCAAGCCGGCCGCGACGAGGGGCCGGAAGCGTATGAGCGATGAAATGGAAGACATTGCCGCCGTCGACGCCACGGCGCCAGCCCCGAAGAAGCGGACAACCAAGAGCCGCACGAGCGCCGCTGTCGAGAATACCTCCATCGTCGACATGTCGATGACCGACGCGGCGCCGGCGAAGCCCGCGGCCGGCCGCAAGAAGGCAACCGCCAAAACCACCCGGAGGACATCTCAGGCTTCAGTGAGGTCGCAAGCATCGTCCGGGTCGCTACGTGGCTCGTTGCTTGACGACGAGGAGCTCGATCGTCAGCTGGAGGCGGATCTGGAGAAGTACCAGAGCGAGGTCGAGGAGGCGCCGGCGCCGGCTCCCGCCCGGGGACGCCCCAAGAAGGCCGCGACGGGGCGCAAAGTCAGCGCCCAAAAGAAGAAGGCGGCCGCCGAGGTTCAAGCTGCGGTGCCGGACAAGGTTGAAATCGAGGCTGATGCCCAAACGCTGCAGGCCGATATGGAGGCCGAGCCCCCTGCCCCCGAGACTCTGGTGGTCCCGAAGAAGGGCCGGAAAGCCGGGACGCGCAAGGTATCCGGGAAAAAGGCAGCCAAGGAAGCCGCGCCGCCGCCAGAGGTTGAGATGGAGGATGCGACACCCGCCCCCGAACCCGAGCAGCTCGGGGACGAGGCGCTCGCTGCGGATCCCGATGCCAGCACAGGGACCGTCATCACCAAGGCTGTCGGGCGGCCAAGCCTCGAGAAGCGCCCGCGCGGACGCCCAAGGAAGTCCGCCGCGTCTCAGGTTTCCGTCGATGACCAGCCGCAGCGGCAGTCCCTTGGCATCTTGCCGCAGCCCACCGTACCGGAGGAAGCACCTCGCGCCCGGGAGTCCCTCGCCAAGCGCTCGCGCTTGTCCGGCAAGCCTGCCGCTCAGGCTTCGGTCCCGACCGAACCTGCTCCCACGAAAGCGGCAACGCCCAGGTCAAAGCCTCTTCCGCCTCTGCCCTCGTCTGCGAACCGCGCCTCGCAGCCACCGCCGTCGACGCCTCGGCACGCCCGGCCCACCCCACCCGTCGTGCGCGGCTCCAACCAACCGGCCGTTCTCTCCCCCGCGCACTCGCCGCAGTCCTCCGACGCCGAGAACCACCCGCCCTCGCTCCAGCCCGCCGCCAACGTTGTGGCCAAGCGCGTCGTCCTTGCCCCGGTCGGAGGGAACTCGAGCAACCCGCAGCAGACCACGCCGCAGCGCAGCTCCCCGGCCAAGAGGAACATCATCGCCGGGCTGCAGAGCACGTTCGCCTGGGAGCCGGCCGACGTGGACCTGCTCTTTTTTGGCTCGTCGCCGGCCAAGGTGCGGGGCCTTCTGAGCGGCGGCGACCGTGATGAGGAGGAAGGCGGCGAAGACCAGGAGAACGGCATGGCCAGGTTGCTCCGGCTGGGCGCCACGCTGACGAGCGCCGAGAAGAAGATGACGGTGGAGGAGTGGATTTATCACAACGCCGGGCTGGCGGAGCAGAAGCTCAAGGCCGAGTGCGAGGCGATGGTGTCGGCGTTTGAGAGGGAAGGGTTGAGGGCGATGAAGGTGCTTGAGGGCTTGGTGGTGGATGCGTAGTGGGTCGATGCTTCTTCTGGCGAGGCATGCGTCGCGAGCTTCTGGGCAGGGGGATTGGATCATCGGGTTCATGATGCAACGGGGTACGGAGCTTGGCTATGGGGTGGGTTCTCTGCATATTTCCAGGGTTATTGGGATGGAGATGCCGGGTACACACGGAGAGTGAGTCTTGCTTGATTGTTGTTTTCGGGTACCGGAGCGTTTTGGGCGGCACGAGGCGTTGAATGGGCATTTTGCAGGTTGTTTGCGTCCATTCGAGTTGCTTGTTTCGTGTCCCTTGATTGTGGTTTTCTTTCTGCGGTGACTGACGTTGAACCGGCGTGCCGGCCCTGTGATGCCCTCCCTCTCCGTGCATGTTGGGCGAGGCCTGCCTAGCAGTTCCGCAGTTGAGAGGCGTGCGCTGACCAGGCCCTCGGGCAACGGGCACCCACTCGGCAAAGATGTGCCAGGGCAATGTCGAAGTTGACGTTGCTCTACGGGTGTAATCACCACGAGTTACTAGTCAGCTGGAAGCATTCACTTCAGCATGTTGGAGAGAAATACTCGGACAGGTGCGTATTGCTAGCAGGAGTACTGACGTAGGTGCTTCAAGAAACAAAGGCCTTTTCTCCCACCGCAGCTCGATCAAGAGCTTTCTAGCGAACCCTCATCGCCGCTCACGCCACCGCCCTCGGCCATCTGCCGAGCCAGCCTCCTTACCAACCCGTCGTTGTGCTATCACCTACAACCGCGGTCGCACGCTTGAACCCTCCGAAGCCTCCCTCGCCCACCGTGGCGGCCTATTGCTCCTACGCAGAACCGACGTCCCCATTGCCGTCCTCGCACCTCCTTCCAGACGACCGACGTTTCCAAGAAGCAGCAGGTCGGTGGCTTTCACCTTCGTCGTCGCCAGGCTCAGACTCATCCTCCTCGTCGATGCCGGCCAGGCTGACGAGACCGGCCATGCTTCCCGGCCTCCCGCGAGCAGCAAGCGCCCATCCCACTCCCCGGGCAACAAAAAAGCCACCGGTGTTCGTGCGCTGTTGTTGTTGTTGCTGTTGATGTTGATGGCGGGATGCGTCCCCCGCGGGCCGGAAGCCCAGTGCTACTTTGTGACGAGATGCAGGGCGTGGAGGACGCCTGGAAGCCTGGTGCAGCAGCAACAAAAACGAAAGAACGAAAAAAAGGTCTGTCAGTGGTCATGACGCCTGAGGTTCATGCAAAGAGCATGGGAGGAGGAGCGGATGGGGACGGACTAAGTGGTGGGCTGGTAGCGGCGGGTTGAAGGAGCCAAGGGGAAGGGGCAAGAGTCATGAAATAAGCATGCTTGATGCTGAATGATATCGGAGACCTGTCGTTGGACGGCCGAACATCTAGAGAGAGGGAAAAAAAAAAAGAAAAAAAGATACAACGAACCGCCGGTCAGGTACGCGTACCAGCCGAGCGGCGCCAGGGCGGAAACGTACCAGCCGAGCAGCGTCAGGACAATGTTGACGGCAAACTCGTTGTGCCGCGTGCCGCGGCGGAGGTAGACAGCCAGCGGCGGGACGAGGACGGCCGTGACGTAGAGGATGGTCCTGCGCAGGCCCTTGCGCAGGGGTTTGAGGTTGATGCGGAGGTGGAGGTGGGCCATGCTCAAGAGTTGTTGGTTAGTGAATACTGGGTCGAGCTTGAGGGCCCGGGGGCTCTTTTTGTGTTCTCCGGGCTGGTCGGGCTGGTCGGGCTGGTTGTTCGGGGGGCGGAGGGTTGGGGTCGTTGCGGTGCCGGTTGCGGGCTGCTTTGATTCTTCCAACCAAGATGCTGAGAAGGAGATAAAGAAAGATCATGGATGGAGGATGCGGTTCATTTCTTGAGCTTCAAAGATGCTGATGAAAGGTGTAGGATGGCTTGTGGGTGGATATTGTCATAGGAATCATGATGATGGAGTCATTTCAGGGGAGGGGGGTTCGTTGAAGCTGGGCTCGGGCAACCCAGCCTCAGAAAGGACAGGTCTCGCTTTCTGTGTGTCCATCTCCATCCGAGCCGTGCCCGAGGGCAACGACGTCGGGGTAGGTAAGGGAAGCATGAATCCTTGTCGTCGTATGGACGCTACATCAACATCCACCAAGGAAACAAGATACCCTACCTAAGACACCCAAATCAAGAAGGATACCTATTGTAGGTACTGTGCGTGGATGCGCTGCTTGGGTACAGCATTCCTCTGTTCCCGTCATCGAGGCCCGGCTGGCATGGCCAAGCCGCCTCTGTCTAAGTCGTTACAAAACCCTCTAACTACAACCGAGATGCCTCCCCCATGGGAAGCTCGTCACAGAGACGACACCGCCAAACGCCGTTCCCGCCGTCTAAAGCCCATCCGTCTTCCCAAATGCCTGCCGCCCCGAGATGCCATGCACAGAAGAAGAACGTACAACACAAAAGACACATGACAGCGCTCTGTCGCGCTGGAGATCCATGCGGACGTAGATCTCACGGGGAAAGAAGAGCAGGCCCGTAAAAAGAAAAAAAAAAAAAAAGAAAAGAAAAAGATCAAGCCTGGTTGCCCCCCCTTTCCCCCGCATCTTCGCCCGCCTTCCCCTCCCCATTACCGTCCTTCTTCTTCTCCTGCTTCCCCTGTTTGTACTTGTCCATCTTCTCCCGCAGGTACCTCCATGTCCTGGACCACCCCGCGGTCAAGGGCCCCTTGAGGCTCTGGCTCGTGGCCGGCCACGAGATGGTCTGCTTGATGACGGCGCGGATGTAGGCCCGCAGCTCGTCCGGGTCGTCCTGGGCGATGCGCCGCTCGAAGCCGCCGCCTTCGCGGCGGCGGAACGCCACCGAGTCCTCCTGCCGGCTCTCGTCCATGATGCGCTTGAACTGCTCGGCCGGGATGGCCAGCTTGCGCTGGTACCGCTCGTACAGCTTCTCGCGGAAGGCCTTGGGCAGGCGGCGGACCATGTTGCTCCGCTTGACCGGGTCCATATCCTGGGCGAGGCGGAGGGCGAGGGTCTCGTCGCGGATCCAGTCCGCCGCGGCGGTGGCGGCGGCGGCGGTGCTGGTGCTGCTGGCGGGGATGGGGGAGGTGAAGTCGACGTTGGGGAGGGTCTCGATGAGCGGGAGGTAAAGGCGGCGGAAGCTGGCCATGTTGTTGCCGACGATGTTGCGGACCTTGCGCGGGTTCTCGGTCGGCAGGGCCATGCGGGGGTCGCCGAGGTAGCTGATGCCGGCGATGGTGCTGTAGAGCTCCTCCTCGGTGAAGGTGGGCGGCAGGAGGAGGAGGGCGGTGCGCAGGGCCGAGAGCAGGTTCATCTGGTTGGCCAGGCGGATCTTGGGGTCGTCGCGGAGGATCTTGACGGGCTTGTGCAGGCGGCCGGCCAGGTAGAGCGTGTCCCACTGCGTCAGATCCCTCTCGAGGGTGGCCAGCTGGACGACGCCGTACTTGATGAGGATGCCGTTGACGACGACGTAGGGGTTGAAGTAGACGCCGGCGCCCAGCTTGTCCTGCACCCAGGAGACGGCGCCGGACCCGAGGCCGGCCAGCGCCGAGTAGTGGTGGCGGTGCTGCTTCATGTTGAGCGAGTGCCAGTGCTGGGTGTGCGAGACGCCAAAGATGAAGTCGATCATCTTGGGGGTGCCATCCTGGGCGCGCTGCACGGCGAGGGGCGCCTTGGGGTGGATGGCGCGCAGCTCTTCGTCGGTGGGGACGCGGCCGTGGGGCTTGGACTGCGGGAACACGCCCGAGCCGTAGGCAAAGGCGTAGCGGATGGGGGCGCGGAACTGCCAGGGTATCGCCCGGAGGACTTCCTTAAACTCGGCATCGAAGGGGATATGCTGGTTGGCGCCAAAGTTGGGATGCGGCAGGTCCTGGAAGGACTCGACCTTGGCGTCGGGGTTGTACTCCCACGCCTCGACGTCGGAGGCGATGCGGGAGGAGGCCGGGCTCGACGACGGCGCGGCGTCGGCGGCGAGGGCCTGGGGGGAGGATGCGTCCTGGTTCGCCGTGGCCGTTGCGGTTGCGGCGTCGGCGGCAGCATCGTGTTGGGCTTCGCTGGGCCTCGCGCCGGTCGAGTAGCGACTCGAGCAGCTAGGGAAGGGCGCAGGGGTTGGCTCGGCTCGGTAGATCGGGGACGATGCTGTCTTGGGGATCGCGTAGCATCGACGCAAGGCCGAGGGCGTCGGCATGAAGCGGCCCTGGTCCGACAAAAACCGTGTTAGCGGGCACCACCCGGCATTGCACGACGGCGTTCGGGGGGAAGCTTGGGACGTACCCGCAGCGCGGCGGGGACGGAACCGCGGATCATGACAAGGACGGGCCCTGGGAGACGACTCAAGACAGCGCCGTCAAGGTGTGCACCGGGGGGGGGGGGGGGGGGAGGGTGGTTGGGCGGAAAGAATGGGTTTTTGAGGAAGCAAAGGGAAACCCGTTGCGAGGTCGGGGAGGGTTTTTGGGTGTGGTTCCAAGGTTCGGTTGACAAAGCTAAGAATGCCAAGGGGAGCTTGTTTCGGCGCCGGGCTTGCATGGCCAAGGCATTCGGCCTCCGGGGTTAACGATCCCAGGGTTTGGTCCGCTGTCCCCCCCGGAACGCGGGAAAGGCGGGCCAATGGGCCACCCGGCTTGCTCCGGGTGGAGTCCTTGGCAAGCCCATGTACTGCAGTATGGTATCAGTAGTCCGTAGTACATAGTTTGTACTGTATAGTAGTATACTAGTACAAACGTACATGAAGCCTGAGGATTTCTACAAGATTTCATCAACCCGTCGCTCTCGTTTCTACCTGATGTACATCAGGGGTGGCCAGGAGCATACCCTAATACGTACCTTACATCGGCACCCATCCATACAGGCTGGCACCATGAGATGCCACCCAAGAGGGGAAGGGTGAGAGGGTGGTCCATACTGTAGTATGCTTGTATGTCCAGTCTGTTGTGTTTCAGAGCAAGAGGAAAAAAAAGTGAAAGGCTGACGGACCCCAGGGTTCAGTGCTGTCATGCTCGCTGGGTTCAGGTGGAAGTACCCGATCCGCTACACCTTATCGTGACGCCCTGGTAACGGTATGGTAAGGTCGGTATGTTACCTACGAGTACTTCTACCATCCGCCAGCCTGGACCTCCTGCGAGGGGGTCGGATGGAAAGTTGTCTGGGCTTTTCCGAACACGGCATTTCCTGGGGCAACCTGGAACTCATCCACGACATCCCTTCGTACGGTGTAATTCGAGTGAGGCGCTGCAAGGTACGTCCACTGGGTAGGTATGTAGGTACCTTGGCGCACCTTGCAACGCATGTCAAAGTCCCTAGGTAGCCAACGCCGTGTCTCAGCCCCTAAAGGCTCCATTCATGAATGATGCAGCTCTCCAGACCCCGAGTCAGCTTCCAACCATCCCATGGATGCTGCATTCCAGGACTCTAGGCATGACGTCCGAGCAAAGCTTCATCGACTGTCTCGGTTCCACGCAGACAGACCCCTGGGGAAACGTTGATGACCGCTTCGACAAAGCATTTGTCTACAATTCGCACAATCCCTCGGATGTTTTGTATCCGCTCTCGCGGCATCCTGTGCCATGGGCCATGCCGCATCCTAGCGTCGCGTGCTGTGCGGTAGGGTGGCGTCGGAGATGGAATAACGGCTGCGGCTGAAGCCGGCGGGCCTCGTGCTGCCCATCGTGATCCTACGAGGCCTTCTCGCTCCGTGTCAAGGCGCCTGATTGGCGAGATCCCGCGGGAATGGGGTTGCTTGCTCCGTCTCACAAGTGCTCGACCAACCCTTTGCCCCGTTTCCTTGGGACTGGGGTTGGCTAGGTAGGTTGGCTCCCGGGCAGGCGGACGGTGTCATCTGGACAAGCATCGAAATGGCTTTCTTATCCACCTGTCGGACGGGGACAGCCCTAGGGATACCGCCTTGGTATCCATAGGAAGCTTTTCTGCCGAGGCTTTTGTCGTCTTCTGGCAGAGAACCGGGGATCGGGCGTTGGATGTTGGACATTTTTCTTCCCGTCCCAGGGAAGACACAGACACCATGAGGGAGTTAGCAACCGGCCGTCGGGGCGACAACAACAACAAGAAGAAGAACGCCATGTCCAATTCCATCCACCGCGCGGCGTCTCCCACCGACGACATCATGGCGAAGCCGCCTGTCGGACTGGCTACCCAATCAGCCGCTTACAACCACGACGAACTGCCTCTCCACGAGGAGCCCGCCGGCTCGGACGATAGGAACCACGCTCGGATCTCGCTGTGGCTCCCCGAGATCTTGTCCCAGGTGTGCGGAATGGCATGCCTCGTAGGTATGTACATACGGCGGGACGCCTCCCTAGACGAATACCGGCCTCTTCTGCGGCTGAAGCAGGACGATGACACGGGGATGATGTGGTAACTCGCGATGCACAGCCATCGTGTGCATGCTCTGGTCCTACAACGGCCAATCGCCACCCAACTTTGGCAAGGGCTTCACGCTCAACACCCTCTTGGCCTTTCTGACCTCGCTGGCCCGGGCATGCTTCCTGGTGCCCGTCGTCGAGGGCATCAGCCAGCTGAAGTGGGTGTGGTTCTCGTCACGCACGCACCGGCCTCTCATCGACTATCAGCGCTTCGAAGACGCCGCCCGCGGGGGCCTGGGCAGCGCGAAGCTGCTGTTCAACTTCAACGGGTAGGGATCCCACCTTGGTGAACTGCCGGTTCCCCGGGCCCGATTGGCCATGGGCAGGCATGCTGACCCGACTCGACCCTACCAGCGTCCTGGCTTCGTTCGGCGCCCTGATCATGCTGAGCGGATTGGTGACATCGACCCTGACCCAGCAGGCCATCAACTACATCCTCGTCCAGGACGTGTCTCATGATCAACGCGACACGGCCACGGTGCAGCGCGCGACCCTCTTCTCGACGTACGATGGGAACGACTTGGCCATCAGTGAGTCAACCAACCCACCCTCATCCTGCGCAAGACAAGAAAAACAAAAAGCGTTGGTTAACCGGGCCCAGCCCCGTATGACACGGCTCGTCTCCAAAGGGCCATCTTCGAGGGCACCTTCACGGCACCCACCGACGGCGTGCCCCACGTCCGACCCGTGTGTTCCTCGGGCGAGTGCGCCTGGCCGCCGTACGGCTCGCTCGCCATCTGCGGCGGCGTGGCCAACCTGACGGAGCGGGGCGACCCGGAGCTGCTGGCCAAGCTGCAAACCCTCACCGAGAAGCGCTGGGCGGTGCTCTCCAACACGAGCCACTCCTTGTTCTCGGCGCTCGGCTACGGCGATCTGTACTACCAGGCCGTCCCCAACGTCTTTCCCATCATCATCGGCCACCTCGAAGCCCCCTCGGGCGCTTTCAACCAGTCGGTCGCCGACCTCATGATCAACGACAACTTTCTGGCGTACAGCGACGACCTGCTCAACAACACCCTGGACGACGGCGGCGGCCGGGACCTGTCCCGGATCAAGTACCTCGAGGTCGCGCTCTGGTGGTGCACCAAGACGTACGCCACCAAGGTCACGGCCGGCCAGCCGCGCACCGAGGAGCTCGCGGCCCTCAGCCAGGCGGCCGCGCCCGACGGCAAGGAGAAGAAGCTCAACATGCAGTGGGAGCCCGCCTACTATCTCTGCTACCAGGGCGAGACGTGCAACGGGACCTACGGCGGCGCGACGGTCGACCTGGCGGCGCCGCCGGGGTCGGTCTTTGACCAAGGCACCGAGTCCGAGGCATCGGCGTACCCGGTGCACCAGTGGACGGCGCTCACCTGCTCGGCCCTCATCACGGCCACCATGTTTGACTCGGTGCTCCTGGACAACAAGCGCGGCGTCGTCACGTCCAACGGCGGCGGCGTCGCCAAGGCCTTTGCCTACTCCCTGCTGGGCGACTTCCAGGCCACCGAGCTGCCCCCGCCGGAGCAGCAGATGGCAAACGTGGACACGCTGGTGAGCAACCTGGCGAGGACCTTGACAAACATGTGAGTCTTTTTTTTTTTTTTTTTTGATTTTCTCTCTCTCCCACCCTCCACCTATCGAAGCGTGAACAACATGACCCGACCCATCATTTCCAAAAAAAAAAAAAAAGAAAAGAAAAAAAAAGAGAAAAGAAAAAAAAAGACCTGCGCTAACTCGTTTCACCTCGCAGAGTCCGCGAGGGCACCACCCGCCTCAACGCCACCGACAGCTCCGCCGTGGTCCCCGGCACCGTCTTCATCCCGCAGTCGCGCATCGAGATCCACTGGAAGTGGCTCGCCATGCTCGCCACCCAGCTCGTGCTCACCGGAGTCTTCCTGGCCGTTACGGTGGTCGTCACCCGGGCCGAGCGCGTGCAGGTGCTCAAGGGATCGAGCCTGGCGGCGCTGTGCGTGCTGGACAGGGACGCGAGGGAGAGGCTGGGGGGCGTCGATAGCCTGGCCGGGCTGGGCAAGAGGGCCAAGGAGGTGAAGCTAAGGTTGGAGCGGGATGCGGGAGGGAGGGTTTGGTTGAGGAGAGACGGGGAGCAGCACGAGGAGCGAGGATCGTGGGAGATGTACGGCAAGGATGAGAAATGACGGGGATAGAGAAAAAAGAAAGAAAGAGAAAAATGGGGAGGTGAACAAAATGCAGCATAGGACGAGTGGAAAAGCCTTGAACGTCCAACTTTTACCTTCTGGCGGATGAGAATGGCATGCTGTTGTCTGAAGTACACCATGGATCCTGATGTAATTAACCATTGACTTGGACCTAGGAAACTATCAGGGCAAAGCACCAGAACAATCGGAAACAAAGATGCCCTGCGTGCCATGGAGAGTTCCTTGCACCATCGGGTGACTGCCGTCGCTGGTTCTGCATTTCGAACACGGGGCAGTTTGTGTACAGTCAATAACTAATAATGTTAAATGGTTCGCTGCAAACAACACCCATCATCAAATCCCTACGGCTCTCCTACTGGTTAGCAGACAATACATTACTGTGTACGTCAGAAACCAAGGCACGCACCTACACAGTACGTACTGTGTAATAACGATTAACGAATTACAGCACGGGACCAGCGGTTGGTCCCGGCGACCCCCAGTGTTTTGGCCGGGACGAACCAACCAATCAAAACCTCTCAGCTGGTTTCCGTTTTGGGTCATTTTTAAACACGAGCCACAGCGCTGCGTCACGTCAAAGACCGCGAGAACCCGCCAACGCCAAGTCGGCGCAGTCTGCAACGACGCTTCTTCAGATCATCCCTCCACCCCCCGGAAAACATGAGGTCAACCACTCCCAAGGGCGACCCGCCAGGATCCGCGAGGCGCCCGTCCGTTTGCTCTGGCCAGTTCCGAGCCACCATCGCCGGAGGCATCCCTCGACCCAGCACGTCGATCCGGGAATCAAGAGTGGGTGATGACCATCGTCAACACGCCGTGGCCCCCATCGCCATCGCTTACATTCGCATGCATCGCAGATCCCGAGCTTCCGCGCCAGCACCACATCGCAACCCTCCTACAACTTTCTCACCGGCGAACCGGCCGCCATGCCCGCGGCCGGCAGCACCCCCGCGGCCCGCCCCGCCTCGCGACAAAGCGCCGCGCCGCCGCCAGGCTCGTCCCCGCCGCGAGGACGCGCCGCCGCCGCCGCCGCCGCCGCCTCGAGCAGCTTTAGCCGCGAGAGCAGCAAGGAAAACCGCCCTCCCGACGACGCCGAGGGATACGAAAACCAGCGCCGCCGCATCGAGGAGCTCAAGGCCGAGGTCGGCACCCTGCAGTACCAGATCAGCAGCTATGAGCAAGAACGCGAGCTCGCGCGGCTCCAGATGGAGAACGAGATGCGCGACGCCCGCCGCCGCGCCGAGGACGACTTCAAGGCGAAGCAGGCCGCCGAGGCCGAGCGCGCCCGCGCCCTGCGCCAGGTCGAGAGCCTGCAGCGGGAGCTGGAGGAGCTGCGCGAGGACAAGGAGCGCCAGAAGCGCGAGCTCGAGGCCAGGGCGCGGGACGCCCAGGAGGAGGCCCGCGTGCTGCAGGAGCAGCTGGAGGAGCTGAGCGCCGCCAAGGACGACGCGGCCCGCCTGGCCGAGCGCGAGGCCATCGACCTGCGGGCCAAGCTCGCCGCCTCGCAGCGGACCGTGCACGAGCTCCAAGAGGAGGCCCACGCGAGGGACGACGCGCTCGACAAGGCCCAGTCGCTGCTGGCCGAGCGCGACGAGGCCATCGGCCGCCTCGAGGCCGACGTGCTCCGCCTCAAGGCCCAGACCGGCGACGCCGAGACCATCGCCGTCATCCGCCGGGAGCTGTCGGACCAGGTCACGCACATCCGGAACCTCGAGGCCAAGAACCGGGAGCAGGCCGCCGAGCTGAGGCACCTCCGCCAGGTCCACAAGGCCGTCGAGGTGGTCGAGGAGGAGAAGCGCTCGCTGCAGCGGCGGCTCGAGGCCGCCGAGGCGGTGGAGCAGGAGCTGAACGAGGAGAGGCGGCAGCGCCAGAGGCTCGAGGACGAGAGGCGAGCCTGGTCGGCGTACCTCCAGAACGAAGGCGCCGGCGATGACGACGACGAGCTCGACTCGCCCGAGGCCGTCGCCCGCGCCCTGGTGGCCGAGCGGCTGCGGTCGGCGTCGCTGGTCGAGAAGCTCGGCGAGCTCCAGCCCGAGATCGCCGACCGGGACAACATCATCAAGGCGCTCGAGGACGAAAAGGCCAAGCTCCAGGCCCAGATCGAGCAGCTCAGGGCCTCCGGCGGGGGCGGCAGCGGCGGCGGGGGCGCCGGCGGGGGCGCTTCGGCGGCCAACGACAAGGCCCGCGCCCGGCTCGACCGGCAGCGGGCCCTGGCCGTGAAGGAGGTCGAGTACCTCCGCGCGCAGCTCAAGACGTACGAGATGGAGGACATGACGGTCTCGCCCGAAACCATCGACCAGCAAAAGGTCAAGCGCATCCAGGAGCTCGAAGACCTCGTCGACAAGTACAAGGCCGAGGTCGCCACGCTCCACGCCGATCTGACCTCCCTCGAGTCCGCCTCCGCGAGCCCGGCCCAGCCCGTCATGGTCGGCGCCAAGCGCGGGCGCGACGACTCCGACGGCAGCGCCGAGCACGAGCAGCTCGGCCAGCTCGCCCGCAAGAACCGCAAGCTCCAGGCCGAGCTCTCGGAGCTCCAGACGGCCCACCGCCTGCTGCGCAAGGAGCACGAGGTGGCCGCCTCGCAGCTCGAGTCGGCGCGCGCGCAGCTCCAGACCCGCGTCCTCTCCCTCCGGAGCAACCCCACCTCGGACCACGAGGCCGTCAAGGCCTCGACCCTGGCCGCGCTCAAGCGCGAAAACGCCGAGCTCCTCGCCCTCGTCGAGCGCAAGCCCGCCAGCTTCCCCACCGTCCCGGCCTCGCAGCTCGCCGCCGCCAAGCGCGAGGTCGAGGCGGCCCTCGCCGACGCCGCGTCGGCCCACAAGTCGGCGCGCCGCCTCAAGGAGGTCTGGGCGTCCAAGTCGGCCGAGTTCAAGGAGGCCGTCTTCAGCACCCTGGGCTGGACCGTCTCGTTCCTCCCCGGCGGCAAGATGCGCGTCGAGAGCGTTTACTACCCCTCCCGCACCGACGAGCACGAAAACTCCATCGTCTTTGACGGCGAAAAGGGCACCATGAAGGTCGGCGGCGGGCCCCGGAGCGCCTTCGCGCAGAGGATCGGCGAGAGCATCCAGTTCTGGGTCCGCGAGAGGGGCTGCGTGCCGTGCTTCTTGGCCGCCTTGACGCTCGAGTTTTGGGAGGAGCAGAACAACCGGGGAGAAACGACGAGGATGGTCGAGGGGTGAGAAAAGAAGGGGGCGAGAGGGGTTGGACGGCGGTGGGATGGACAAACAAGATGAAAGGGAAGGAAGGCTGAGAGAGAGCGAGACCATGATTGACGTCTTGAAGAGGCGCCGTTCTCCCGCATTCAGGTTCTCTGCTACGAGATGGTTGACTTTTTTTTTTTTTTCGTTTGGTTCCAAGGGAGGAAAACCGATCACCATGTGCTTACCAAGTAGACGACCGGCGTTTGGGAGGGGGAGGAGGAATGGGCTTGGCTGAAATGAAAGAACCATAATACCCTCTTTTCTCCATCATCTCACACACATACACGTCGTACACACAAGCACGTCGTACGCGCTCTGGCTTTACACAAGCATCTTGTCTCTATCGTGACGTAACTACCATGAATTATAGGAAGCGAAGAGAAACAAGGGGGGTTGGGGATGACCGACGTGAGGCACACCAGAGCGCTTGGGCGCCAGAGATGCAACCGACAAAAAAGAAACTTCTCGTGTAGTATATACGGCCTATTGCTTGTCGCTATATCATCTCCCCGAGGCTCTCGGCACAGGCGGGGCAGAAACGAAACGTCTACTGCTCCGCTGATGACAACAAGACAAGCCCTTTTCCGGTATTGGACGTGTCAAGAGCAAACAACGACAGGGAAGCGATCTAGGTATCCATCCGTCCGACCATCCATCCTTCGCGTCGCCATGGAAAAGTGAAAATGAGAGACAGAAGGAGAGAGACAGGGAGAGAGAGAAAGAGAGAGAGAGACAGAGAGAGAGAGAGAGAATGAGAGACAGAAATAAAACGCAATGACAAAGGAAACAACAACGGGAGCAATGACAACTTATCGGACATCAACACGCACACACACACGCACATACACACCCACACCCCCCGGAGAACAACCGTCTCCCCACATCCTCACCAACAACGCTCACAAACGCATTACCATTACCCCCCCCGCTTCACTCCTCCTCCTTCTCCTCCTCCTCTTGGAACAAGAAGCCGTATCCAAAACCTCATCTTCCTTCATACTTGCCAGCCACTACCCTCCTCACAAGGGGCACGTCCTTCCACTCTCGGCCCGGCGCGAAAGCCGGCGAGCCCGGCGGGGAGACGGCGGCGGTGGCGTCGGCGAAGGGGTCCTCGGCCTCGTCCGCCTCGGTCGCCTTGCCCTTGCCCTTGGGGACGGGCAGCAGCCTCTGCACCGAGATGCCGCTCCCGCCCGTCTCGAGCGCCGACGCGCCGCCCTGCGGAGGGGGCGCCCACTCCCAGCGCACCTCGACGCGTCCGGGGGCCGGCTCGGCGTTCTGCTCGCCGATGACGCGGCAGACGATCTTGTGCCAGGCCCCGTCGTCGGCGAGCGTCACGTCGCCCAGGCGCCAGTAGACGAGGTGCTTGTCCTTGAGGTGCGTCCCCGTCGGCTTGGTCTGGACGCCGCTGGCGCGGGCGCCCTCGTACGTGGCGAGGAAGACGACGTTGGACAGCGTCACGGGGCGGGGGAGGTTGGAAGCCGGGTGGAGGCGGTACTGCAGGAGGAGGCCGAGCTTGTCGCCCTGGGGCTTCCAGACGGGGTGGATGGCGATGGGGCACTGGGGAGCGAGGGAGGTGTCCGAGTCGGCGTGGACGCGGTACGTGAAGGCGGGGGAGGTGCCGGTGGAGATGTGGGAGAGATCGATGGAGAACTCGTCGGGAGAGGGGGTGTTGCCGACGAAGACGCGATTGGGGCCGATGGACTCGAGGATGGGAAACTTGTTGAGGCGGATGGTTTCGTGCTCTTGGGTTGGCCATGTCAGCACGAGCAAGGGCGAAGAAGACAAAACAACAAAACAAGAGCAACGTCAACTTACCGGCCAACGGAGCATCGGGGTCGGGGACGTAGGCCAGGGCAATCTCTCCCGTCACCTTGACCGAGGTGGGCTGACCGTCCTGGAAGACGGCCGAGACGGTCTCGATGATGGACGAGTGCAGGCCCGGGCCGTACGACGGACCGTGCATGTCGGGATGCCTGGAGCGAACGGCGTTGCTGAACGAGGACGTGCCGCCGAACGAGGTGCCGGACCGGATCGACTGCGTGTCGGACGTGTGGCTCGTCTCGGAGACGAAGGTGGCCGAGGGCGTCATCTTGGGCGTCGCGGCGCTGGTGGGCAAGGATGGCGAGGGCGGCGGGAACGGCGTCTCGGCGGTCACGTCGGGCGTCGGCAAGGTCGGCATGTAGACCGTGTTACGGACATCTCTCCTTCCGCGCACCGTCCCCGCCCTGCGGGCCGGCACTCCCATGCTGGTGAGAGCGTTGGCGACGTTGGACAAGGCCGCTTGCTTGGCGTCCTGGTCCTCCTCCGGGATGGGCTCGTTCTTGATGCTGAGCTTGAAGATGTGGTCAGACTCCTCGCTCGAGAGCGCCGCCTCTCGCTGCGCCAACGAGATGGGGTCGTTCATGGCCGGCGGGATCGAGTACCCCTCGGAATCCTTGCTTGGACCCTCCTGGCCTTGCTGCTTCTGCTGCTGCTGCTGCTGCTGCTGCTGTTGTTGTTGTTGTTGTTGCTGTTGCTGCTGCTGAGACGGGGGTGGTCCAGGCGGGGGAGACACGTCGAAGATGTCCTCGGCCGTGCCGTTGATCAGGCTCGGCTTTCGAGGCTGGGCGTCTCGGCCGGAAACGCCGTTGGCGCCCTCGTGCGACCTGTTCGGCTGCTCGCTGTCGGCGGTGGAGTCATGGTGCTGGGCGGACGTCGGGCTCTCCGCCAGCGACGTGAGCCGGTTGGGCGACTCGGTCAGGTTGTGGGACGAGGCTCGCGGGGACAGCGTCTGGCTGTGGCTGCTCCCGATATTGCGCGAGGACGAGCCCAGATTCTTCTGCGACCCGCCCAGGTGGCCGAAGCCAGCCACGCTCTGTCGGCGGCGTCCCAGCATGGTGCCGATGCGGCTGCGCAGCTTTGATTCTGTGCGTCTGTCAGACCCGGCCCGGCTCGCGTGGGGAGGGACAGGGGCGAGGCGAGGCATGGGAGCCTCCTACCTGGATGCATCTCTCTGTGGCCAGAATGCTCGCTGGCATCGTCAGCGGTCGCGCCGTGCGGGGCGGCGCCCGGCGTCACCGGGGTGGGCAGCCGCGTCGACGTCGACTTCCTCTCGATCCTGGCTTTCCCGGCGGTCGTCTTTTGGGCAAAGCCCCGGATCTCCTGCGAGGTGTTGAGCTCGAGCAGCACGTTGAGCACCTCCTCGGCCGCCTTCTGGCATCGGGTGGACTGGTCGACGGCGTGCGTCTCGAACTGGGTCAGGACGTCGCGCAGGTGGTTTATCCGCTGCTCGTCGAGGGCCTGGAGGGTCTCAAACATGAAGGGCGCGGCCGATTCCCACTGCTGGGTGGCGGCCTCGAGCCGGGCGGCGGCCTGGTCGACCTTTTGAGGGTTGGCCCTCCCCTTCTTGCTCAGCTTCTCCGACTTTTCCGTGGCATCCTCCAGCTCCTTGGCCATGGCCTGCAGGTTCAGGCTCATGTCCTGCATGTTTTTCATCTCGCTCCTGTCCTGGAACGACCGCAGGGGCAGCTCGACGTCCTTTTCGATGCGCTGGGCGAACAGATGGTGCGACGCGGCAATTCCGTCGGTCGACTGGAGGATCATATCCCACGGGCCCTGGATTACGCTGCAGGCGGTGCGCGTCAGCGGCGGAGATGGTCATGCGTGAGGAAGTGGGGGGGGGAGGGAGGAGGGCGGCGTGGTGACGAACCCTAGCTCGGTCGCGGCATTGGGCACCTTGTAGACGAGCAGCTTACGCAGGGCCGAGACGTACTGCTCCTCGACTTTCCTGCGCTCCTATGACGGACACAGTCTTAGCCTCGCGCGCCTTTCTTCCCCCGGCTTCGACGACCACGACGATGACGAGGATGACGATGACGACGGCGCCCATACCTGCAGCCATTCTGCGATCTCCTGGTTCGCTCTGGCGATGCGCTTGACGCGGTCCGAAAGCACCTGCACGGCCTCCTTTGGGTGCAGGTGGGCCTGGAAACGGGGCAAATCGTCAGCGGTTGATGCGATGGGATGCTCGGGCGCAGGTCCCGTGGGGGGGGAAGCGCGTGGTGATGCATACGAGCATTTCCGGGTACTCTGACCGCGAGAGATCCTCGGCGGAGGCCATGTTGAAAGCTGGCCGTGACTTGCGAGAGGTGGGTAGCTAAGACGAGCAATCGGCGGCGGAAGCGGCAACGGCAACGGCGGCGGCGGCGGCGGCGGCGGCGGCGGCGGCAGAGGTGGAGGAGGTGGAGGAGGTGGAGGAGGAGGCGTGAGGAAGCGGGAGCACCGAATCAATGCATACCAGCGGCAATGGCTGTCGACGTCGGCAACGGATATACACAGCGCAGATGTGTCAGGGGGGACGGACGACGGGCAAGATGAGGATGGTTTGGAGCTGGATGCAGATGCAGGCAAAAACGACAGGGTCGGCACATTGCGCACCCTCCCTCAGGTTTGGAACGGTTGGAGGTGTTGTGAGCTGAGCACCGGCCCCAGCGACGCCAAAAGAGACAAAGCTCGCGTTTCCAGGTCAGCGGGAGCCCGGCGCCGACGACCGGGGTCCACCAATCGCACGTTGCACAAGGGTTTCCCCCCACTTGAGTGGCTGCCCTCCCCGTCCTGCACCAGGCAGGTCCACTAACGTTATGTGTAACACTGCCTGGCCTGGCCTGGCCTTACCTACTGTAGTACTTACTGTAGTTGTACATAAACGGGCACGTCTCCACCGTCTCGACGTTAGAAATAGCATCGAGTAACTATGGTGGTGGGATCCACCCATAGCTCGGCGCCTGAATACGGTCATTACGGGCACGAACTACGCAGTACTGTGTAATCACTAGTTACTGCGTAGTTAACTCGTCAACGTGAGGGCCCCGACGGGACCTGACCGGAGGCCCCTGGGTGAGCCACACATACCTAACCCTGGCCTCCCTAGGGTACGCACTCCGTATTATAATGAGTATACTATGGGCCTCGAACGGAACCGAACATCATGGAGCTTTGTGAGCTTGTGAGGCGCCATATGCGCCGAGTTCTTTTTGCGATGTATGATTCCTGAGCGACAGATCCTAATACAGACCACGAGCTATTTTTCAGGTTTCCAACTCGGTTCTTTTCTGCTCCAAAAGGTAGTTGGTTCTTTGGGGGGATTGGTGCGTTGGCTCAGACAGCGAGCGGCCCCGGTGTGCGTGTGTCCCCAAACAACCGAAGTCAACGTCTAACCCTGATTCAACCCTCACGCTCACACTCGTCACCATCACCATCACCACCACCACCAGCAACCTCACACCGTCTGGGTGCACTGGCCGAAACGTGGTTTCGCAGGACAAAACCATGGCGGATGTTGGTGATTGGAGACGCTCGCTCACGGCGTCAGAACGCTATACCAATATCCAGAAACTGTACGTCCCCATCTGCCCCGCGTGTCCAGCTCCAAGGGGGCATCGCCAACGCTCACCCGTCTCGACAGAACCCAGGCATTGAAAGCGGCCAGCCTCTCTCGGAGCGCCTTTTCCATCGAAGAGGAAGCCTACAAGAACGCCGAAAGCAGGGCATGTACAGCCCATCTAGCCTCGCAGGTGGACGACCCCAACTAACCGTCCTCTCAGGAAGAATACGATGCAGCCATCCACCGCTCCATTCCCTCTTCCGAGCCCGAGTCACCTCCTGAGCCGCCCCATTCCACAGCCACCGCTGAGGACCAGGAGGAGCACGACGACTCACCCTCCTCCCCCGGCATCACCATCGGGCCCTACCAAAACTGCCACTATGTCGCCAGCGGCGTGACGGCCGCCGTCTACCGCTCCCGCCAGCGCGCCCTCAAAGTCATTGTCGAAACCCGCAACCTGGCGCCTCACAACCCAACCCTCGAAGCCAAGCTCCTCGCCGACCTCCGCGCCGCCTCCGCCCCCAACATCATCCCCCTCCTTTCCACCTTCCACGACCACGACCAACGCCTCGTCCTCGTCTTCCCCTACATGCCCTTCTCGCTCGACCACCTGCTCTCCACCCACCGCGCGCGCAACGGCAGCGGCAGCGTCGCCGCCCCGCTCCCGCCCCCCGTGCTCCGGGCCGTCTTCACCGCCCTCTTCCGCGCCCTGGCCCACCTCCACGCGCAGGGGATCGTCCACCGCGACGTCAAGCCCTCGGCCGTCCTCCTCTCCTCCCTTTCCCCCTCCCCGGCCGGCCGCCCGGGCGACGTCTACCTCGCCGACCTGGGCGCGGCCCACCACCCGGCCCACTCGCCGCTGCTGTCGGGCGAGCCCGCCGACGCCAAGGTCCTCGACGTCGGCACCGGGCCGTACCGCGCCCCCGAGGCCCTCTTCGGCCACCGCGCCTACGCCGCCCCGCTCGACCTGTGGTCCGCCGGCTGCGTCCTGGCCGAGTGCCTGCGCGGCGGCGAGCCGCTGTTCGAGTCCCGCCCGGCCCACGAGGACGGCAGCCAGCTCGGCCTCGTGCTGAGCATCTTCAAGACGCTGGGCACCCCCACCGAGGAGACGTGGCCCGAGGCCAAGGGCTTCCGGACGCCGCCTTTTGAAATGTACAGGGTGTTTGAGGGCACGGTCGAACGGGAAGGGTGGCGACGGGTCTTGCTGGGGAGGTGCGGCAGCGCCGGCCATGGAGGGGAATGCGACGAGTGGGACGAGTGGGTTGGCCTGGTGGAGAGGTTGGTGAGGTACGAGAGCGCGACGAGGGTCACGGCCGCCGAGGCGTTGCGGTGGCCGTGTCTCCGGGGGGGTGGGTGAGGAGCGCCAATGGGTGAACCTGGAAGAGGGCGGTCGGGCTGGCGGAACGGATGAGCGGACACCATTTCCTAGCGAGCCCCGTCATGCGATTGCATGGGGATGGATAGGTTATAAATTTGAAACCCCTTGCGGGGGGCTGGGTCGGAGGTGGTGACCGTTGGCCAAACTACCGCGCGCATCCTTTCTTTTTCTTTTCTTTTCTTTTCTTTCCTGTTCTCTTCTTTGGTATGTTTGCCCAACCTGTTGGGAAGTCTATCATCGTCCACGTCTGCTTCATGCCTTTCTCTACGTGGCTCCATGTGTACCCCGAATGTTTCGTTCCATACATGCTCCCCCGTTTTCGTTGACCCGTTCTGCAAGTCACGAAGCATGCCTAGCCTCGGCCTCCTCCTCCGCTGGTCTCCCTTTCGGGACCAGCTTACTCGAGCTCGATCGTGCCGGGGGGCTTCGAAGTAACGTCGTAGACGACGCGGCAAACGCTGCAGAGCCAGGTTAACCACCGGCCCGACAGGAGCTGGGATGCACAAGGACACATACCCATGGACCTCGTTCACGATCCTGTTCATGACGCGCTGGAGGAAGTCCCAGGGGAAGTTGAAGGCCTCGGCCGTCATGTAGTCGGTCGTGGTCACGGCACGGAGAATGATAATCTAGCCGCGTGTCAGCCATCCCGAAAGAGGAAGCCAAGGGCCGGTCGTCACCTACGTAGCCATAGACGCGCTTGTCGCCCATGACGCCCACCGCGCGGCTGGGGTCCACAGCGGCATAGGCTGATCATCGCATTAGCGGGCACGCACTCCAGCTACGCAGGGGAGGGGGGTAGGGCCAACCTTGGGAGATCTGGTCATAGAGACCAGCCTTCCTGATCTCGGAGATGAAGATCTGTGGAGCATTGTTAGCATCGGACGAACCCAACCAGCGATCATCACGGAGGAAGCTCCAGTTCTCATCGCCACCTACATGGTCCGCCTGCCGAGCGATCTCGACCCGCTCGGGGGTCACCTCGCCAAGGATTCGAACAGCAATGCCGGCTGGTGACGGTCAGCATCCGTAACACATGGTGCGAGGTGGGGCTTGGTTGACATACGGCCGGGGAAGGGATGCTATTGGAGTCGGTTAGCAAAGAACGCCACACGGAGAGGTTGAGGGGCCCGAGGAAGGGGGTGGTGATGGCGGCGGCGGTGGTGGTGGTGACAGGACGACTCACCCTCATAACGAGCTCCTCACGAATGCCCAATGCCCGTCCAAGTTCTGTACGTTTATCAGCTTGCTTCTCGCGAGGCGGGTTGGGGATAGGAAGCCAGGGATGCCCAAAGCATTTCTCCACATACCGCGGACCTCATCCTATTTGACAACCCTGTCAGTTTAATGCATGCCGAGAAAAAGGATCGGCCTGGAGCCCGAGGACCAACCTTATACAGGGATCGCAGAGGCTCGATGAGCTTCAAGCCCTGTCCGTTCATCATCCGCGCGGGGAGACCGCCCCTGGAGAGCTAGTCAATCAAAAGCATCGGATATCGGGGAAAAAACGGTGTGTGGGGATGCATACACATTGTGGTGAGTCTAGCCACGGGTCAGATCATCAGCCCCCGTCTTCCCATCGTCCCTTGCTGTCCAACGGATCATAAAAGACTGACCTTGATGGTTGCCGAAGGCCCCTTGAAAGAGAGGGATTCGATGACGTCGGGATACAGCGTGCCCCTGTCACCAAGTCAGCGGAAAAGGACAACCACCAGGGAGGGCTCTCTTAGGTAAACGGACTGCATAAAGAATTCAATCTTGCCGGCCTTGGCCGGGTCGCTTTCGGCAGCCTTCTCGATCTATCAGGCGTTTGTCAGCAAGTCCATCCTGCACCTGATCGGTGGGGGCTTCTCATCTTGGACATACCTTGAGGGCCTCCTCTTCGAAGACGTCGATGAACTTGCCACCTGTTCGGCAGTTAGTGTCGGGTCGCCCACACTCAGCCCTGATCCTTGGCAGGGCCACGGGGCGCGGCTTTCGCGACACATACCAATGAACTTGCGCTTCTTCTGGAGGGGGGTGAGCATGTACTTCTGGCACGATACAAGGGGGAACCAGCTCGGCGTACCTCGGGGTCGGTGACCCCCTTGAGGCCCTCAAGGAACTGCTCGGAAGCATCGACGACGGTGAGGTTGATGCCGAGCGCCTCCGAGAGGTCCTTCTTGACCTGGTCGCATTCATTGAGCCTCATAACACCATCTACACGGCAGCCGTCAGCCCGGATCTGTCTTCTAAATTTCCGATAGGCTTGTGGGGCACGGCTCACTGTTGACAAGGACGGCCCAGAACCGGTCGCCAATGGCCTCTTTCTGCGGGAGGCGTCAGTCACGGGCAGCGTTTTTTGTGGCCATCTGGAGGATGCAACCTTACCATGAGCTTCGCAGCCACGGTTGAGTCGACGCCCCCGCTGACGGCAGCGAGGACCTGCCCCTTGTCACCGACAGTGTGGCGAATCTGGGAAATCGCCTCTTCCAGAAACTTTTGCATGGTCCATTCTTGCTTGCAGCCGCAGATTCCGACGGCAAAGTTCCTGAGGAGAGCGGTTCCGTTCTGCGTGTGCGTCACCTCGGGGTGGAACTGAAGGCCGTAGATGGGTTTCGTCGCATGGCCAATAGCGGCGTACTCGGAATTGTCCGAGGAGGCGATGGTGTGGAAGCCGTCGGGAAGCTTGACAAGCTTATCGCCGTGGCTCATCCACACGCGCATCGAATCCTCAAGGCCTTCGAAGAGGCGGTCAACGTGGTCGTCGATGGACCGAGCCTTGAGCATGGCATGGCCATACTCGCGGTGGGTGCCGGCGACCACGTTTTCGGGGTTGAGCCGATATGCAAGTTCCTGCATGCCGTCTGTGGCGTTGCGATGTCAGCTAGGAGCGGTGTGATTGGAGGCGGCTGCTAGAGCTGCAGGAGGGTGGTCGCCACGCACAGCAAATGCCAAGAATGGGCACGTCTACCACAAAAAGAAGCGTCAGTTGAGGACGACGACATCGGAGAGGCGAAAATGAAAAACCGAGGCATTTCCGGTGAGTTTGGACGCACTCATATCAAAGACGGCAGGGTCGACGTGAGGGCTGCCATCCTCATAGACGGAATAGGGCCCGCCCGAGAGGATGATGCCCTTGGGGGTGAACTTGAGTTCCGAGAGCTTCTGGGTGCATGGCAGCATCTCGGAGAAGATGTTGAGCTCGCGCAGCCGGCGAGTGATGCTTCAAGTCGACCGGAATCATTTGGTCAGCATGGGATGCCATCCAGGGCGCGGGGTCGGGAGACGGTTTCAACGCCGGAACCAAGGCAGGATGGATTTCTCGTGGGCCGAGATGGATCCCCTCTTGATGCACTCATGCACTGTATGTTTTGGCTTTTTTTTTTTTTTTTTTTCAAAAGAAAAAAAAACGGGGTGGTGAGCAACATACAGGTGAGTGTACTGTGAGCTGTTCGGGAAAGGCAGCGTAGATGGTTAGCAAGAGTCTGTCGGCATATGCTTTCTTCACCCCTCGCCTCCCCTCGGACGGTCGAGATGGCTCACCCAAAGTCGAGCACCAGAATGGTGTCGAAGGCGCTATGGGCCATGGCCTCTCCTGGTTCGCCAGCCATTGTGAAAATCAAGGCACCGGTTTGAGAAGTCGGCTGTTCCCAGGTATTGAAACGGCGTGACGGTAGGGGAGCGGACGTCTATCTGTGAGGACGCCGGATGAGAGTTCAAGGTTTGCTCAGTCTGGGTGCCCGCAGTGTATGAACCCCGCGGTGTGAGTGAGTTGCAAAAAATTTGAGCCTATCAGTCGCTATCAAGGCAACCGTGCACCGGGCGTTGCAAAAGCCGTCGCCCGCCAGCTGCCACCCCTCGCGCGGAGTCAGGGCCGGGTGGATTCGCGCCCCGGCGTAAGGTAAGGTAACCTGGACCCAAAAGGCCCTCTTCGTTTTCGGCGCATCATTCCGTGTAACGGAAAGCCGGGTGGGGCGGGCTCACTGCTTCCCTACTACCTGGGCGGCCTTCCAGCTTTGGACATCCAACTTTTGAAGGCGGGCTATCCCGGTTTTCCATGCCACAAGTCGTAATACGCCAGAAGGCGTCGATAGGCATGGCTACGAATCCACATCCCTGCGTCTCGACGACAATAGACTACTAGTACGCACTACTCTGTCGAGTCCCGCGTACACAGTACATAGTACCTATACGAGGTGGACCAGGATGCGCGGCTCCCTTCACCCTTCCAGCCATGTGGCAGCCACGCCATCATCAGACCACCACCGCCGCCGAGACGCCCGGATCTAGCATTCGGCATCCGGCAAGCAACGGCCTCCCCCAGCCCCAGCCGCCACCAAGGCAAGCGTCCGACAACGCCTGCGTCGCGGACGGCTCGGCCACAGGGCGGTCATGGGCCCTGCGCGGGTTTCACTACTATTCGGTTGCTTGGGTCTGGCCCTCCTTCAACCTTTTTGCCTGCCGCGAAGCTGGGGTGGATCTCGGGAAGCGTAGAGTAGGTACGGACGAACTAGACGATGGTAACGGCGGAGACAAGCGCTCCAAGTGCCGGCATCACCGCGCATCGCCGCGCATCACCGACCGGGGCGCGCGCCGGGGGGGGGGGGGGGCAGGGATGTTCCTATCCAAAATGTCGTACAGTATGTCCATACTTAGCAACGTCAAGGCCTGCCAGAGGCTCGCTTCCTGCAACGAAGATCCAAAGATCGTCGGCAGCAATCATTCTCGGTCAGACTAGGGCCTACACGTGTACACTATGTACAGCGTCCTGTGCAGAGGATGGCGACCAGGGGGGGGTCTGCATCTTGGGTACTACCCGCTGGTTGACGGGTGCGTGTGGGCTGGGGGCAACGGGGTGACCGTGGGATGAGAGGAGCACTTGGGGAAAAAGCAACAGGAGGGAACTCTGGGATGTTCGCTTGCATGGCGTGCCACCCAATTCGGAACCCAACAAGCAGCTGCCGCGGAGGAGCCGCCGCCCAGCTCCAGAGCCTGGACGGCGAGTGTACTGTGTACTATACATCTATCCAAGGATAATAAAAACTAGTGCGGTACTCCCGCCCTTCTATCCCCACTTGGACCCACTCGATTGCAACCTAAGAAATGACTAACCAAAAACGAACAATAAAGTCACAGGTACCTACAGTTATATACAGAATTATATGGGAATAGAGGTACCAGTACCCAATATACTTCCCAACCAGTTCGATCACCTTCCGGAGCCGACCTGGCATCGAGGAAGCTAGCTTCGAGTAGGGCTTGACTCCCGTCTTTGGCGTTGTTGTTGTAAGCGATAGAAGCGTACGGCTGAAGGTGAGGTCTGTAGATAGTGGAGTGTTGTATCCATTGCTGGTTGTTGGTTGGTGGCCTGGAGGATGGTTGTCTGTACGCGTGCCGGATGATCGCGACACTTGTTGTCCGGTGTTGGATTGCCATTTTGGTCGGTGTGACTGGAAGTACCTTTCCATAGAAAATAGTATGGGAAGGTACTTCCATTTCCATATTCGGTTAGAAGTGGGGACACAAGGGGGAAGTACCGCACTAGTTTTTATTATCCTTGGATAGGTGTACACCATCGCAATCCGAGCCAAAGTCTGCGTGCCGCGGTTTATGCCGCTTGTCTGTGGCGTTGCCTGCCGGAGAACCGCCCAGGTGGTGGACCCCGCCGCGACTCGGACCCGGCTGCTCATAGGCGTGCGTCGGATCAGCCTCGATTGGATCCCTTCGCTGGCCCTGTCGTACTAGGTTGTGGCTTCCAGCGTCTGAGACGACGGAGGGGGGGGGGGGTGGTTCGTTTCTGATGGCTGCACAAAGGTCAGCTTCTTAGGTAGGGGAGGGGTGTGAGGGGTGGATGGTCCAAGGACCTTGAAGAGGGCACCTTATGGCTTTCTTGTCAGCCCGACATCCGTAGGTCGCGGTATTTCTCCTCCGCGCTCCCCACCTTCAAGTCCAACGTCAACACTTGCTTGGCAGCGGGACGAGAGCGGCAACCGGGAAGCAATGGCGCCAGACGGGGTCATGAAGAACAGAAAAAAGTCGAGAAGCGGGTGTCGCACCTGCAAAGCCAGACGGGTACGTGTGAGATGATCGCCATCATCATCACCATCATTGTCATCATCATTCACCCTCGTGATGCGGCTTGCCTTTTTTTTTTTTCTTTCTCTTTCGTTTGCGGGCGGGACCAACTTTGGAGGCGTGAACCACGCGATGCCTTGCCCCTGAAGTCGATGCTGCCCGCGGATGGCGGAGAACTCCACTGCTAACTGGCAGAAACACAGTTGAGATGCGACGAGACCAAACCGACATGTCGCAACTGCACCCAGAAGGGCCTTGAGTGCCCCGGCTACCAGCAACGTCTGCAGTGGTCAACCAAGCATGAAAGGCCAACGGCGACGCAGACGAGGGTCCCGGCGAACTTTGAGCAGCTCGTGAGCGCTGCATCCGAATCCATCATAACGGGCGCCCAAACAACGGCGAAACCGTCCGTCGCCGACGGCTCGAGCCCCGAAAGGTCCCAGGCGCTGCTGGCGCCGGTGCCTATCCATTCCTACAGCAACCCGTCGCGGTCGCCGTCCCCGTGGCCATTGCCGTCGCCATCTTCCGCCTCCTACGCCTCGTCATCCTCCTCGTCTTCGTCCGCGTCGTCTGCGCCATCCCCTGCGACGCTGTCCCCGCCGCCGCACTACGAGGATCGTATCGCGACCGGCGGGCCCCACATCACCATCGTTCCCGCCGATGCGCCGGTCGTGGACTCGGTGGTGCCCAAGAAGGAGGAGCCCGACCAGGCCGACGATGTCATCGAGCTGCCCAAGCCGACCTTGGTCCAGCCCGTGGTCAACATCCCGACCTTCCTGATCGAACACTGGTTCAAGTCGGTGTGCACGTCGTGGTCGGCGCTCGACTCTCCGTCGAACCCCTACCGCCGCCTGACGGGGGACCTCTGGAACAGCTCGCCCGCCGTCTACTATTCGCTGCAGTCCATCTCGGCCGCCTCGCTGGTCGAGCGCCTCCCGCACGTGATGCGAGACACGGCCAGGACCGCGCCGCAGCTGGCCTTCGACGCGATCAAGCAAGAGCTGCGGGCCTTTTATACGGGCACCACCCGCCGGTTCCCCACCGAGCTGCTCCTCGCGCTGTTCTGCATGAGCTCCTCCATGGCCTGGATGGAGGCTCGCCGCACCGGCCAGGAGCTGGTCCGGCAGGCGCGGCACGTGTTGAGGTCCCTCAAGAGCTGGCGCTTGGACAAGCAGTCGCAGGAGCTTCTCGATTTCTTCAACGGCTGCCTCGTCTACGAGGAGATGCTTCGGAGCGTGGTGAGCGAGGACGATATCGATTTTCATAACATGCTCAGCTGGCCGGACCCCACACCCAACAAAGCGCTTGTGTCTCCGACGACGCACCCCTGGAGCGGGGTCTCGCCCGACGTTCTCATGCAGTTTGGCAAGGCCATGGCCTTGTGCCGCAGGTCCCGGACGCGTTGGAGGCTCAACGAAGGGACCAGCTACGAGATCCTGGAGGGCGCTCTCCAGGACATCAAAGACGCCCGGCGAATCGAAGAGTCGCTCCTCCCGCCGGACTTTGCCCAGCTGCCCCAATGCCAACCGCCAGCCTTTCACTGCTCCGACCACGGCCTGCACTACATCACCGAGGCCTACCGGCTGTGCGCGTTGCTGCAGCTCTACGAGACCTTCCCGGACCTGTGCACCAAGCGCATCCCCTTGTTCAAAGACGCCCACCGGTCCACCATCTGGCACGCTTGGGTGTCCCCGCTCGCCCTCCATATCACCGACGTGCTCGCCAAGGTCCCGCCCAGCCACCTCAGCTGCATCCAGCCGCTGCTGTGCCTCTGCGCCGGCAGCGGTCTTCGGTACGAGAGCAAGGTCAAGATGAACAGCGGCGAGAACAGCTATCTCATCCTGGACATGGATGACATGATCGGGCCGGGCCCCGTGCCACCGACCATGATGTCCGGGGCCGCCGCCGCCGCCACCGCCGCCACTACCACCAGCCCCTCTTACTCGGCCAGCACCGAGCTCGGTTCCGGCCCTAGCATTCCCATGTCCGAGACCACGATGCGCACGTCCCAGGCGTGTCAGTTCGTGATGGACAGGCTGGACCAGCTCGAGACTTGCCTCCCGCCCAAGCCGATCGGCGTTGCGAAGCAGCTTATGCGCGAAGTCTGGAGCGTCTACGACAAGGAGATCGGCCAAACGCGGCGGACACACTGGCTGGACGTGATGAGCTCCACGGGGCTGCACACCCTGTTTGGCTAAGCCGGGGAAGCGAGGAGGGTGGGAAAGACAGCACCAACGGACTAGAAGGAGCAGGATTCTGAAGGCCTGCCTGCCGGGGCGGAGGGAAAAGAAACGAGGCGGAAAGGGGCAGAACGTCGGTTTGCTGGTGTGGCGGCAACGGGCATGGAAGGAGAAGATGAGCTTTTTGTTGGAGATGCCATGGTTGGCGCTGAACGTTGGCAACGAGATGAATGTTTGGAGCAGGCGTCCTGGACGGTTCTTTTTTTTTTTTTTTTTTTTTTTGTATAGTGCTTCCTGTCCATCGGACAATTCTAGGCGAAGAGGGGGTTGGTGGTGTCATTTAGCGAGTTGGGCAAGGTACCCGGTCTTGATTTATGGCAATATGAGAAGGAGTCTGGGCGGGACGGTGGGCAGTTGGACAGGGCTGGTTTGGAGTTGGGTGCGCGGACGGGACCATGAAAACAGCAGTGCTCCGGTGTATCTCTGGGAGGAGGGCTCTGCATTTGTCAATATACCTATCTGGGCGTCCTAAGGCACAGGCAATAGTTCGTCAAGTGGCCTCAAAACTGGATGACGCGGTTGACACTGATGAGCTTGAAGTATCCGGTTGAGAGATGAGCGAAAGTGACTCCGTTTCCCATGGAACCCGATCTCGCGCCGGGCGTCTTCCAGGTTTGCTCCCGGCGAGTTGTCGCAGGAGGAGGCGAAAAAATTACCCACCCAAGGTACCTAAGGTGCCCGAGGTACCGGCTTACAAAGTCGGGCGCCTTGGGTACGTACCTGCACTTCCAAAAAGAGAATGCGGCTTGCGCAAGGTGGATTTCGTGGTACAGTACCCGGGATACGACTTGCCCTGCGTGACCGTAAGCCTGCGCCAACACATCGCCGTACGGCGCATGGAAGGGGAAGGAACGAACTCTGATGTTGATGCCTCAAGCCATCCAATGGAATCCATGTGCCTCTCACTTCTTCCAACTTACAATCGGTTTTTTTCTTTCTCGCGAGTCTTTCGTAGGAGGACAAGGACCAATTATTGTGCATCCTTAACCAAAACCTAACCCCTAGTATCCAGTTCCCAAAGATGGAGGGCGAGATGGAGCTGGATCCTGAGGCTCCCCTCCTCCTCTCGGACGTTTCATCCAGCTTGATTCCCGTCGAAGACGCGGTTCATTATGCCCTTCGCAATGAACTCACCGTCGACAGCCTCCAGCTGGGCAGGCAAGCGCTGGTCGTGCACCACCAAGCCATCGCCTCAACATTAGACAGCCTCAGCCCTGACGAGCTTATGAAGGGAGCTGGACTCCACGAGTGCCTTTTCCGCCCCATCATCCCCGCCGCCGAGCCATGGCCCATGCCGGCCTCCGCATTGAAGTTCCTCCATCAGGTCTGCACCCGAAGCACGAAAGCCGAGGTTGCCGACCTAACCTTGCGACAATGCTTCGCCACCACTGCTACGGGCATGGAAGCTCTGAGAAGTACCAAGATGGAGCTCCCGGCGCTCCGCAGCGATCATGATGCAGACTGCCGCGCGCTCCAGCGGCGCGTGGAGGCGCTGCGGAAGGTCTCGCTGCCGGATCATAGGCTACCGCTGCATCCAGTCCATGCTGAGAGCGGCGAGGGGCTCGAGTTCCCGCAGAGCATGCTGCAGAAAGATGCTGACCAGATGCGGGCTATCGAGCGAGAGCGGCTGGAGGTGGACAAAGACGCCATGTTGTATGCGATACAATCCTTCAAGGCGGAGTGGACGCATGAAGATCGGCAGGAGTTGGTTGAGAGCATCGGTGCTTATCAAGGGGCAAGTGACTCCGTCAGCACGCTGCATAATACGGTTTGGTGCTGACCGAGGCGTAGGTTGGCGCAAGGGAGCGCCTGACACCCCCCCTCAGTCCCATGAGAGAACCCATGGAAAACCCCTTCGCACCAGAACCCGATGCCTGCGAGGTGCCAGAGCCATCTGAGCCAAGCTCGAGGTTAGGCGAGGATATCGAGGCCGCAGAGGATCGGGTCTTGGCGCCGGACCGACAGTTCTGGGCCGATGTAATGGAGACGGATCAGCCTCCGGAAAGACACAGCGACATGGACGTATCTGAGATGTTTCGGGCAGGGGACTTCCGGGTTACGATGGAGACATCATCTCCTCCACACGTCCCGCGCAACATCAAGCTCGATACCCCCTTGCTCCCCTGTGGCGACGAGGAGAACGGCGTGGAAGTCGTGAGGGTTCTTGATCCGGGGGACCTGGTCCAGGCAAAAAGGCTGGTCATGAGCAGCGACGCATCCTCCGGTTCAGACGGCCCCACCGGCCAGCTCGTTGCCCTCTTCAAGACCAGCGAGACCGCCGTGATGAGGCAGGCGGAACAGGAGAAGCTCGAGCCTCTGGACGCGACGGCCAGGGTCACGGTGCCCATTTTGGATTTCTCCGTTTCCGTGCCCGAGTGGGAGCAACGAATCTGCGACCCTGAGGCCATGTTTCGGCGGATACAGCAGCATCTCGATGTCAGCTGGCAAGGGAGCAAGTGGCCACACAACAGGGCAGCCGAGCAAAACATGGTATGGGTGCCATTGGCTCACATGGGCGAGAAGAGGCCGGCGTGGGAGACAATCGAGGCCGAACCGGCGCTCCTCGAGTCCTTCCTGCGCGGGCCGCGAGACGACGAGATTCTCACCAGCGCGGACTACGTGTACAAGAAACCAGGCCCGGCAATCCTCCGGGTGGATGACGAAGATGACGACGAGGGCTCGCTTACGGGGCCCTCATTCGACGAACCATCCAGCGGTTCAAACACCGCATCGTCGGGGCAACCCTCCGGGTCGACGGGCTCGTTGTCCGAGCAGCTGCAGAGTAGCCCAGATCACAGGAGCAAGCCGCGTATCCCAGAGCCCGCAGACTTGACTACCCTGGTCGCCAGAAGAAAGCGCCAGATTGACGAGATGGTTGGGAGGGGACCATCTAACAAGGGGCAGGTCGGTGCCGCAGCATCCTCTGGCAACGCACTCGCCGAGGGATATATTGACGCTGCCTTGATTCCTTCAACCAATGTCCTCAGGGGTTACATGACCGAGTTCACCGACTTTGCACCGCTCGTCGAGAATTTTGTCGAGATGAACTTCCCCAAGAAGCCAAAGCTCACGCATAGCTCTTATTTCAACCCCCGCGGCGACGCAGGGCCTTGGCCTGCCCTATCCAAAGCCGAGATGGCTGCGAAGCTGATGCCGCCACCGCCCAAGCCTGTTCTCGCGCTTGCCCCCGAGATCATGCCCTCAGAGATCCCTCCGCGCATAGTTATTTCAACTACAGTCTCCAACATCATCACGCAACACTTAAAGAAGTTCCTCCCCGGCATAGTCCTCCTGACCCGCGACTACAACAGGCACCGTCCACCTGGCTGGCAGCCGGGCACCTCCCCACCCAACCTTGACGAAGCCGACATTGTGATATCCCCGTCCACGGGCCTCCTCCTGACCACCATGATCCACCTTCGTCAGCGCGCCCTCCCAAAGCAGCGCGCGGCATCCGGCGAGGGGCCTGGCAGCAACACCGACGACTCCCTCCCTACCTTTCACCGCATCGTTTGCAACGTGGCAGCCCGCCACGAACGTCTCATTGTCCTCGTGTCCGAGGGCAGCAAACACAGCGAGACCGTCAGCCCCCTCTCGCAATCGGACGTGCGCGCTCTGGCCGAGCTGCAGGGGCTCGCGGCCGGGCTGCGGGTGGCGGTGAGGACGGACGTGCAAGTGGTGTACGTGGGCGGCGGGGCCGAGACGCTGGCGCGGTGGGCGGCGTTTTACACTTGCCTGCATCAGCATCGCTGGACAGAGGAAGGGGAAGATGGCGGGATGGGGGTAGGCGACATGCTGCTACCTCTCGAAACGACCTGGGAGGTGTTTCTTCGGCGGGCGGGGATGAACGCGTATGCAGCGCAGGCGGTGTTGGGGAGGCTGAAAGTGCCGGATGGGAGGCCGGCGGTTGGGGGAAGGGATGGGCGGGCATTCGGCCTGCCGCTGTTTGTGGCGATGTCAAGGGAAGAGAGGGTGGAAATGTTTGAAGACATGCTAGGTGGGAGGAGGGTGTTGGAGAGGGTTTCGGATGTGCTTGACCAACGTTGGGGGCAAAGCCAGCAGATCAACAAGCTTGGAATGGCGCGTGGCTGGTGAGGGCGGGCGAGTTGCATGTTGGAAATAGCTTCGTTTTGGACGATTTGCTCTGGAAACCATTGCTGAGGACGTGTCTGGAGGAGGGGTAAAGAAAGTACAAAAAGCTCACCACCCAGCTCTACTCCCGCGCCGGTCGAGTAGCGGTGGATGGTTACGAAAAACCCTTCGCAGGATTTTTACTCCGACGAGCCGTGGAGTCGAACCCGGACCTCTTTCGATTTACGACGAGGGAACCGCGCCGAGTCTCGCCCTCAATACCGCTTGGCCATTGTGACAGAAGCGTTTGGACCATTGAGGGGAGGCGGTTGACACGAGGACAGACACGGTGACTTATATTCTCCCATCTCGCGGAGGCCATGCTATGAAGTGCCAGGGTCGATGGACGCAGGCCCTGACGTCTGTTCGTCACCAGGAAGGTTGACCAACCCTTTGGTTGAAATATATTACCATGACGAGCGAGATACTGCGGCAGGAAGGTCATTCGAGATGGTCAAGATGATACATGATCTTTCATTCGAGTCTTTTTCTCCCAACGACCACGGTCCGCAAGAGCCACCATGACAAGGAGTCTAGGTAATGCTCCAAATCTTCATGCTTGTCTCCTCCAGGTACACCTTGGGTTTCTTTACCCGAGCCGCCTTCTTGACGGCGGCCTGGGGGTGTGTTGGTTCAGGACCCGGCTCCTCAACGTCCTCCTGGGGTTGGTTGGACCTCGGGCTCCCATCCTCGATGTCGTCAGAGGCGTCGGATTCCGATTCGTCCTCGGAACTCTCTGATCCTGAACTCTCTTCCGAGTCCTCGGATTCCGCCTCCTCCTCCTCGTCGTCGTCGTCGTCGTCCTCCTCCTCCCGAAACCTCCACGAACCCTCACACGTCGCCACCACCGATCCCCTCGGATGAACCGCCGTTGCCCCGACCGCCGACCCGTGCGCCTGCCATCCCCACGACGGCTCGACCCTCCCCTCGCTGTTCCCAACTCCCTCGTACACCACAGCCCCGCCTTTCGCCGTGCCCGCCCACACCTCAAACCCTCCCACCCTCTCGAGCCCGGGCAGCACGTCGCAGCTCAGCCGCTGGTTCGTCATGGCGTCCCGCCCCTCGAGCACCGCCAGCAGCCTGCGCGCGTAGCGCACGTCGTACACCAGCAGCCCCGTCGAGCACCGCTCGTTGACGAGCAGATACCGCCCGCACGGCGACCAGGCGGCCTGCATGACCCCCTTCCCGCCGACGTCGACGCCACCAAAGGCCGAGGCCGCCGCGCCGGCGACGCTCCAGGTCGCGACGCAGCGGTTGCTGCGCCCCACGTCGTACAGGCCCATGTGCCGGGTCCAGGTGCCGGCGGCGAGGAGGCCGTCGGCGGCGTGGTGCCCGCGAGCATCGGAGGCCGGGGCGGCGGCTACGGCCAGGGCCGAGACGGTGCCGCGCATGCCGACGCCGCCGCCCTTGGCGAGGTGGCGCGTCGAGGGGATGGTCGGGATGGAGGCCACGGGCTGCGGGCGCGCGGCGGGGTTGTCCGGGCGGGAGACGTCGTAGAGGGCGATGAGGTTGGCGGTGCCGACGACGAAGTGCGTGCCCGGGTAGGGCCAGACGAGCGAGGTGACGGGGAGGTAGGCCTCGGTTTCGCGCTTGATGAGATGGAAGTTGGCGATGGGGGGCAGGTCCGGGGCCCGGCCGAGGCCGCGCCCGTCTCCGTCTCCGTCTCCGTCGTCGGGAGAGGGCCCGAAGGCGTGGCGCAGCTGGATGGGGTGGTCGCGAGGGGCGACGAGGAAGGCTTGGGTGCCGTCCAGGCCGAGGTCGAAGTACGGGCAGGGCGCGAGGACGTTGGTGGGCTCGGGGAGAGCGGTGGTGCTGTGGGCGGCGAGCTCCAGGGGAGCGTCGCGCGGCTCCAAGAGGTCGTGCGGCACGACAAAGGTGCATATCCTGTTGGAGTAGGACGATGTGAACAGGGTCGTGCCGTCGGCGGACCTGGGGATGGTTAGCCGCCAAAGAAGGAGGAGCCATAAGGGGAAGAAGCGGACGGCAAACCATTGGACGCTCTTGAAAAAGCTGTCATGCTTGCTGGCGTTGGACCCCGGGGGTCGAGAGCCGTTGGGGTTGGCCGTCATGGCCACGAGGCTCGCGGTGGGCTCCATGTTTGCGGCCTCCTTGGACGACACAGAGGGTGTGATGTCAGGTCTGCTGAGTCCGGTACCATCCTGGGTGTCAGCCGTCCATCGATGGGATCGCTTGCGAGAACTATGGCTGACGTTAACGACCTACCGGGCTCCTGACGAGGTTGATGATGTTGAGCGTTGGAGGCGGATGTGAAGGGTGACCTCGACAGAACGATCAGAATCGGTTAGAAGGATGAGAATCGTCTTGGAAAGGTTATTGTTTTGACGAGAGCCCCGCCTTTCGCCGGATCAGGCAGGGCGACTCTTTGTCTGCGCTGCCTTTTCCCTGCGTTCCAGTTATATACACGCTTAGCTGGTTCGTTATAGTTAGTTGACTAGTCGGGCCATTCACCCTCCTAGCTATGGCACCCGGACAGAGGCACTCGTAACAGATGCTTTTGACGGAGGAATGCATGTATGTGACTTTGCACAAAAAGCTTTTCATTATTGTTTGCTGTAGATAGTTAGGTAATGGGATCGTTATAGAATCCCATCCTTACGGGCGACATGTCGGCTTCTGATTGCCCATTCCTGTCATCCTCGCTGCGAGCATCATGTACACCCGACTGCAAAGCTTCCTCCTCCTACCACCTATTAGCGGGCAGCGTAACCTGACCTGCCAGCGAGACCCGCTAGTTACCGTTAGCTACGCAGTACCCGCTAGCCGTTTCCTTGGTGGAGGCCCACCTAACTGCAGGGGACACGCGGGGCCCCACTTCGGGAACAGGCAGCTTGTGGAGCCACCTTGGTGTCAGCCGCCCGGGCTGCTTGAGCTCTCTACTTGCTTGCTAGTCAGTATTATTACTTCCCAACCTCCCAAGTGCGCACCTCTTTGGCCCAACTCCAAACTCCAACCCCAACAACAATCACACCAACCACCACCACCCAAGGCCCGAGCCGACATTGCGCGTCAACAGGTCGCTGCAACCATCCGTCCTGCCTTTTCCCGAAACCCCCTTCTCATCGTGCTGCATATCATGAGGTGCTGAGCGTATCGGAGCTCGGATACGACCGGCCAACCAATTGTTCGTTTCGATAATACCCGACCGACCGACCCGGCTTTGTGGATCGTCGTCGCGTCATCCCCTCGCAGCCATCCCGTCGCAGCCATCCCGTCGCAGCCACCCCGTTGCAGCCATGGACCTCTTCGCCATCAACACCCAAGACCGCTGCGAGGAGCTTCGCGACCTCAGCGTGGTCAACCTCATCGTCTCCATGTACGACCCGCCAAGGCCGACGCCTCGCTTGCCGTCTTCCTGCTGACACCTCCCGCACCCCAGCTTTCTCGTCATTGGCATGCTCGTCAGCTACCTGCCGCAGCACGCCCGGATCATCAAGCGCGGCACCTCCGAGGGCATCTCGCCCTACTTTGTCCTCCTCGGCACCACCTCCGCCACGTCCGCCTTCGCCAACATCCTCTTGCTGCCAAAGTCCCGCCAGGACGTGGCTTGCTGCAAGGAGCTCGATTCCTTCCACTGCATCGCCGGATTGCTCGGCATTGCCCAGCTCGGCGTGCAGTGGATTTGCTTCTCTTTCATGTAGGTCTTTGTGCTTGTCCTTTCGACGCCCAGCAGCGCCTGACCGCAGCCGTCGGCAGCTTCGTCTTGTTCCTCGTCTTCTTCCGCTACGACACGGCCGACGCCGACCTCGAAGACGTCGCCGAAGAAAACGCCCCCCGATGGCAGACCGCCTTGCTGGTCGCGTCCCTGACCCTGCTGCACGGCCTGGCGGTCATCGTGATCACCGGCATCCTGTCGACCGTGGCCAAGGACTATCTTCCCATCTGGGCCAACTTCCTCGGCGTCATGGCCGCCTTCCTGGCCGCCGTGCAGTACATCCCGCAGATCTGGACCACGTACCATCTCAAGCACGTGGGCAGCCTGAGCATCCCCATGATGTGCATCCAGACGCCGGGCGGCTTCGTGTTTGCCGGCAGCCTGTTCGCGCGGCTTGGCTGGGCCGGCTGGAGTTCCTGGGGCATTTTCGTCCTGACGGCCACCATGCAGGGCATCCTGCTGTCTCTGGCCGTGTACTATGAGGTCCGGGCCCACAAGGCCCGCGAGGCGCCGCCCAAGACGCCGCCGCCGCCGGTTTGGTATCCCGAGGTGTACTCCGAAAGCCCGGCCGATGTGCGGACGGATCTGCGAGCCTCCCTGGATCGGCAAGATGCCGAGTCGGTGGACGAGTCGGCCCCGCTGCTTCGATCCGCCGCGGCGGAAGAATCGGACCGGAACTACCAGACGAACCGAGACTAGGAGAGCTGAGCAGAATTGAGATATGCTTTATTTTCTTTGGTGATGACGACCCATGGCTTTGCATGGCAGCAGCGACGTTGCGCTTTGCCCTTCCTTAGGCCCCTCTGGAACCTTAACACAACCGGGGATCCAGGTTCCCCAATACGAGAGGACAAGGTCGTCGGGATTGACTGCTCGGAGAGTTTTAACTGGCATGGTGGCAGGGTTCGGTGTCATCCCATCGCATCCCGTGGAGATACATGCATACATACAGGCGTCAGCGGCAGACGCGCACCTCGACCACCTTGCCCTTGTCGTCCGGGGGCTACAGGCTCGGCATCGGATCAGGGCCGGCTTCAGATCTGGGGTACAGCAGGAGTCGGCTTCTGCAGGTCCAGGGGTGGTGGGTGCATCCGATCCAGTTAGTTGACTATTTAGTGCGGCTGCGCACGGTCACGACTCCTCCTCCCACCACATCCACGCTGTGAACCATGGTCTGGCACGCCTCCTCCCCCCCGGGTCACCTCTTGTGTTCAAGGCTGTTGTTGATCCTGAAGGATCCGGTTCGGATCACAAAACAACAAAATTCCGAATGCTGGGATGACGAAATTTCCCGCCGTGCCTTTGCGTCCGGATCGTACCGCGCTTTTTAGGCAAGGGTTTCGGCCGGCGGCGGTCTGCCGCCCAGCTGGGCCTCCGCAGAAACATCAAACGCGGCCGAAAAATTTCCAAGCGAAGATGCCATTTGAAAATGTCGGACACTTGGAGCGACGAAAGAATGTTCCGGTTGGCTTGGGAGGCTTGGGTTGAGGGGAGGGGGTTTCGTTGCGGCTCGGAACTGATCCGGCTCGCTGACATGATCTACGGACCTGGAACACCGATGTCTCCTCGGCCTTATGCAAGACATCACCACCCACCACATGTGTCGCCGCCTCGGGGTGGATGCCTCGTCCGCTCCCTCGGCAACACAACAAATCGTCATGGCTCTGATCCTCTCTTTTTTGCTCGCGAGGGGGTGCACCTCAAACCGAAACCCCTCCCGGCTGCCCACAGATGCCAGTCGATCAGGTACGCGATGCGGCGAGTGATGTGCCGCGCAGCATGCGATGCCCAACGGCCCCTTCCAGCCTTGCCTGTAGAACAATACACCAGAGTCTCTTATACCCGACAGGGTGCATCGCAGGTGTTTTCTCGTCGCTTCTGCCAGAGCGCCGGGGGTTAGTTACCGTGTGCCCTCTTCGCCATGTTTCTTTCTCTTGATCGATTGTTCGTGAAGCCCGCCCTACCGTCACCATCACCACCACCACCACCACCACCACCACCACCACCACCGCTACTACTACGACGACGACGAATCGCCGTGACGGTTTCCCCGCCTCCTACTCGGCACATCGCCGCGGTCAACCGTCCGCGTCTACGCTAGCGAGCTGGCCTCTTCCTCTGAACCAAGATGATATCTGACGAATCCCACCACCACCACCTCCTCCGGGGGAGGAGAAAGCTGCACCGACGCCAACAACCCGCCGCCCGCCTACCCTGCCCCCGCGGCAACGGCACCGCCATCGGCAGCTTCCAAGACTTCACCGTGTTCTGCAACGTCAGCATCGAAGGCGACGTGCTCCAAAGGATAGACGCCTTTGACCTACGCACCTGCGCAGACATTTGCTCGTCGTTCCACCCCAGGTGCGACGGGGTCACGTACGACGGGGCCCAATGCACGCTGCAGGCCGGCCTCCGGCTCGAAGAGCGGCGCTTCTCGTTCCGGCTCGACTCTGCCGTCGCGGCCTTCCCGGAGGCCAGCTCCAACTGCCCGACCCTGGGGGGAACGCAGTCCGTGGCCCAAGGGACCATCACCTTCACCACCATGTGCAGCACCATCATCGCGGGGAACGACCTCGGCCAGAATTTTGCGCCGACGTTTCAGGACTGCCTTGGCCAGTGCGGGGCGACGCCGGGCTGCGGGGCGGTGTCGTTTGACCCGACCCTGGACCTGGGGCTCAAGAACTGTTACCTCAAGTCGGCCCCGGCGAACCCGGGCGACATCACCGCTCACCCCTTTACCGACTCGGCGCTGCTGGTGCCGGGAGCGGGCGCTCCGGCGCCGTCCGGGCCGGGGGTGACGACCATCCCCGTCCCCACAGGCACGGTGGGCGGCGGCGTCGGGATCATCTTCACCCCTCCCGGCGCTGCTTCGCCCACCGTCTCGACGGTAACGGTCACGGAACCTGCCGGCTCGTCATCGTCATCGTCATCGTCATCGTCATCGTCATCGTCATCAGCAGAAACCTCACTTTCTTCTTCCTCCTCTTCTCTCTCCTCCTCCTCCATCGACGCTTCCCTCTCCTCCCTCGTACCTAGCACGTCCCAAATCATCCCCGCCACAACCGCCGTGTCGTCGTCGGATGCCACGGCAGCGCCCGACGGCGCCGTCGACTCGGCGGCGAGCACGCCGTCCATGGCGTGGGTCGCGGCGCCCGTGGTGGGAAGCCTTGCGGCGGTCGCGCTTATCGCGGTTTCGTTTATCATGCTTCGGCGCAGGCGCCTGAGCAACGACCCAGACCAACGGAGGAGGTCTGGGTCTTCCTGGTCCGGATCAGAGAGCGGGGGTTGGCTGACGGGGTGGTTGCCCGCGGCGTGGACCGGCGCGGGGAAGGGTCGTGGTGCTGCCGAGAGCAACGGGAACCAAGGCGGCGGCGGCGACGGCGGCGGGAGGGCAGCGGGCAGGGGTATGATGACGGGGATAGGCAACTTCTCGGCCGTGGAGAGCGCCGCCGGGAGGAGGAGCTTGGACGCTGGCGGGAGGGGGAGCGTGAGGGATAGCGTGATGGGCTTTGTCACGGGGAGGCCGGCGGGGATGGAGAGGCTGGAGGATGTGCCGGAGGGGGGAGGGGAGAAGGAGAAGGAGAAGGCAAAGGATACGAGAAAGAGCACACGGACGGGCGAGCTCAGGGATAGTCTTAATGGGTTGGTGCAGAATAAGTGGCAGGGTTGAGCGGAAAGGGAGCTCGGGGGGGAGGATAGGAGGAGAGAGAGTGATACCACGGCGATTGTATCGTCGTCGCACGTCATGACGATCTTCGACTTTTTTTTTTTTTTTTTTTTTTTTTTACACCGAGATACCATATTACACCGCCATAAGCACAGATCATATGGGGCGGCCTACATGAGCAGAGTTATTCTTCAACGACGGATGTCCAAGACCGTGGAGGCGTGCTTGGGTGAGCCTTGTGGTTGGCAGGGGAGGGGGGAATTCAAGCCGTTGACGATGACAAGGGGGGGGGGTGACAGGGTTGGATTTGCGCCGATGCGTCACACACCGAAGATGGCTCACCCCTGGCCGCCCTCGACAGCATGGACTTGGCATCTTCCGAACCATTGATGATACCTTTTGGCTTTTTTCCGGGAACGGGGTTCAAAATCAAGCCGTCGCTCACCCTCTCCCTGTTTGGCCTCGAGTCTTTTTCTCCCTCGCAGCCAAAGTCGGGGGGGGGTTCAGGGATCAGAGACCTTACCGTCCTCGCGGATAGAGAGATATCGCAGTCTCTCGTGTAAGCCTTTCAGACGACCCACCGCGAATTGGCCAGTGATAACGTTTCTGTGGGCTTTCTCGGCGTCGACGCGGGACTCGGAGGGGGGGAGCTCGATATTATTCTCACATGCCACACCCCGCTCATCCCACACCACATCGGTCGGCACACCCTTCACCAGCATCCATCCCTCGCGAAAGCCTCGCTCCGGCAGGTCAATGGCCATCACACATCGTCCGGTCACTCACCCCGCGGCCTCCGAGGCCGCGCCGGCCAGTGACGGCGCCAACCCCGCGCCCGCGCCTGCGCCCGCGCCTGCACCCGCGCCCGTGACGGCTCCCAGCCCCTGGCAGGCCGGCCACCAGCACTCCCTCTCGTCCGCCTCGACCGCCACCGTCGACATCGAAGCCTGGACCGTCGCCGCGCTCGAATCGCTCAACATCACCCCCGTCGCGCGCGGCACCGGCACGGCGCTGTCGATCGCGCTCGACGCCGAGCTCGCCGACCCGTCGTCGCACGTGGCGGCCACGCCCGTCGGCGGGGGGCTGAAGCTGCGCGGGGTCAAGTTTGGCGCCGGCGATGGCGACGGCGATGGCGATGACGGCGAGGCGGCAGGGGGCCGTCTGCGTCGCACCCCTTCGCGCCGCGACAGCTTGCGCCGGCGGGAATCCTTGTTGATGGGGAAGGAGGGGAGCCGGCAGAGGAGGAGGTGGGAGAATGGTACCGTCCCGTCCACACGTCTCCTTTCTCGTCCGTCCGTCCGTGTTTGACCGAGCGAGCTAACCAACCGCGCCGCCGCCTCCCCCCGCGCGTCCCGCTCCCACGCGGCGGCGCGCGCGCGGCCTTGCGACGCCCTTTCCCCCCAACCAACGCAGACCACCTCGCACACGTCCCCAACGTCGTTCCGCCCTTGCCATCCGACTTCCAGATCCGCCCGACCCATCCCGTCCTCCCGCCCGTGCCGTACCAGCTCGCCCAGTACTGGGACATTGGCGGCCTGCGGGAGCGGGCCGAGAAGCGGAGGGAGGAGGAGGAGGAGAAGAAGCGCCGGATCGGCGGCGGCAAGGGCAAGCGGAAGGGCCGCGCGACCGCCGCCGCCGGTGCTGCCGCGGAGGCGAGGGACGAGGAAGCCATGGGCCACGAGGGCCGCAGCGTCCTGCAGCACGTCGGCCGCGTGCCCCGCGACCTGCGCGCCACGGTCAAGCGCACGCCGGCGGCGAGGGAGTGGCTGCGCATGCTGGAGCAGCCGGTGAGGGAGTTTGTCGTGCGGTGCGGGCTCGCGACGGCGGCGGCGGCGGCGGAGCCTGCGGAAGCCGCCGGCAGCGACGAGGAAACGGACCCGGACGACGACGAGATTGTGTTTGTGGGCCGCAATGGGGCGATGCGCGACGGGAAGCCGCCTAGGGCGGCGGCGGGGGGCGATGGCCGTGGCACCTCAAAGGGGCGGGCCGGCGACGGGGAGAGGAACGGAGCCGTGCTGGAGAGCGGCATGGTGTTGGAGATGGAGGAGGGCACCGGCGGCGCGTTTCAGTACGTTCCTTTTTTTTTTTTTTTTTTTTTTTTTTTCCTTTTCTTTTCTATCGCCATGGTTCTCCTGGTTCTCTTTCCCCTTTTCCCCCTCCTTTCCCTTTCCTCCGGTTTTACACACTCGGGCTCACACACGCACGCTCCCCCAGGCGCTGGCTCACCCACTCCATTTCCGACTACTACGGCCTCGACTCCAAGTCGGTCACGGTGGGCAACCCGGCCCGCCGGGTGGTGTACGTCGCCGTCAAGCAGCCGAAGCCGCCGGGGAAGCACTCGAAGCAGCACAAACGGTCGGGCACGCGGCATGGGGGCAATCCCGCATGCCGGCCTGCCCTGCCCCCGCCGCTGTGGGACATGTTTTGAGAGAGGACACCGGTCCTCGGCATCGTTTGGGGCTGAGAGGGCGAAAAGAAAATGAGGTGGCTTGTGGAATATGCGGCAGACTGTTTGAAGTTGGTGAGGTGGTTGCGTCGCAGCAGCAGCAGCAACAGTTAGCACCACCACCACCACCATCACCGGGTCACGAGTCGAGATCTTTGTTTGCATTGTCTTGCATACGTCCATGGATATATAGACTGCAGCACACGTTACATGCATATGTACTCTCTCTCTTCTTTATCATCGCCTGGTAGAAGGGCTTCAGCATGGCCAGCTTCTCCTGAGGTTGAAAAACAGCTGTGAAAGCGTGGTTACGATGTCGCAGACAACATCACAAAGGACAAGCCCCCCCCCCCCCCAAGCTTGCCTCCCTCTGGAGTGTCAACACTGCTGGATCCCCTGCCTATATCATGCTCTTCTTCAAGCCAAAAACATCAAGATCACTCTAGCAGACGACGAACTCTGCAGAACGCATGGGGTGGGTTTCCAACTTCATCTTTTTTTATTCTTTTTCATACAGGTCGAACCTAATCAAACATGCGCCAACACTCGTCATCATCATGATAGTGAATCGTAACAAACCCCAACCCCCCCCCTCTCTCTTCTTCTCCCGCTTAAGCCGACACGCCGAGCGCCGAGTTAAACGCGTCGGCGGCGGTCTGCCCGCTGACGGCCTGGGCAGCCTGGGCGGCCTGGGCGGCCTGGCGGCAGGCCTGCACCGTCTCCTGCGGGGCCTTGCAGCTGCTCTCGAGCCGCTGGCAGGTAAAGTCGGCGATGATGCGGATGTTGAAGGCCGAGCCGTGGTTGAAGTCGCGCTGGTTGCCGCTCTGGAAGCTCGGCTCGCGGCGCCCGTCGAGGCCGGCGGCGAAGCGGATCGCGGGGCTGCCGCAGCTGCCGAAGCTCAGGCTCTGGCGGCGGACGGGGCCTCGCGGCGGCGCCGGCGGAGGTTGTTGGCGGCCCGGCACTGCTGCAGCTGCTCCTCGCACTGGGCCACGCCGCCGGCGAGCTGGCCGCTGTTGGCGGCGTTGGCGCACTGGTTCTTTTGCACGTCGCACGAACGCGAGAGGGCGGCGGCGATGTTCTGGAAGGTGGCGCCGTTGACCGAGAAGGGCCGGTTCGAGGCCGGGTCGCTGATGACGGGGGGAGCCGGGGCGCCGACGGCGCCGGTGAAGGCCTGGACGTTGGCGGTGCCGGTGGGGGTGTCGTCGTTGCCGTTGTCGTTGTTGTCGTTGTTACCGTTGCCGTTGTCGTTGCCGTTGTCGTTGTTGTTGCCATCATCGACCTCGCAGGCTTCTTCTGGGCCGTGTTAGCGTTTGTCCGTTCTCCTCTCCTCTATGCTTGCTTGGCAATATCTTGAACGTACCATCGTCGCCGGCACCCGCACCAGCATCAGCCCCGTTGTCGACGTTGTCGTTGGCGTTGTCATTGCCGGCGTCATTGCCGGCGTCGTTGCCGTTGTCAGCGCCGGCGTCGTCGCCCTCGTCGATCTCGCAAGCCTCTGGGACCGAGTCAGCTTCCAGTCCTCGTATCGTGCCCGCTGGCGGGTGGCATCTCCACGTACCGTCATCACCGGCACCGGCGTCGTTGCCGTTGCCGTTGCCGTTGTCGCCGGTGATATCGGCCACGGCAGCCAGGATCTCCTCCTCGGTCACGGCCGGGGTGAGAAGGTTGAGAGTGAAGATGCAGCCGACCGGGTCATCCGGGTCGTTGCAGGTCTGACCCCTGGCCGTCGGGTCACCGATCTACAGGCCGTGTCAGTCACCAACGCATCAAGGCAGGGAACCAAAAAAAAAACGCTGTCCCAAGTGTCTAACGTACCTCGCCGGGAGGGAAGGTGGCGCTGCGCAGAGCCAGCAAGGGGTCGGCGCCGATCGAGGCCAGGGAGCGGGCGACGGCCAGCTCCACGTCGCGGTTCACGACGGCCTCGGGGGAGGCGGCGTCCTGGTGCTGCTGGATGGAGGCGATCTCCGGGTTGACGGCGGTCTCGTTGCACAGGGGGCTGGCGAGGCCGACCTGCAGGGTGTTCTTCTCGAGAGCGCGGTAGCGGATGGCCGAGATCATGCCGTCGAGGTCGCCGGCGGCCTTGGCGTTGGAGAAGGCCTGGTCGGCGATGATCTGCTGCAGGCAGTCGAGGTTCTGGACGGTGGGGGCGCCCTCGGCGGCGGCAGCGTTGCCCAAGAGACCAAAGACGGCGTCCTTGATCCCGAGGGGGTTGTTGAGGAAGAGCATCTGGCTGGTCTTGCGCAGGTCCTCCTCGTGGGAGTGCTCCTGGGGCACGGCGGCCAAGACGGCGCCGGCCATGGAGAGCAGAGCCGTTGTGTACTTCATGATGACGGTGTGTGTGTTGAGCGATCGACGCGTATGAAAAGGAGGGAGCAAAAGAAAGGAGAGGACCCGGCCTCACGGAGCAAAGAGCCAAACGAAAAGAATAAAGAGCGTCAAAAAACGTAGAAACAGTTCGCAGAACCGAAAGAATGGAAAGGAGAAGTTGGAAACGGCGTGAGGAGAGAAAAGGGAAACCCAACAGCGTCGTGTGGGAGACGGACCGCCCACTTATATGTTGATCATGGCATAGGCACGGGATGGGGTTTCGAGGGCGCTTCGTCTCATCATGGGTCATGGATCATGAGATTCTCCATTCCCCCATGCCGTGGCTGGCCAGCCCGAGGCGTCGTCGTTGGCGATCGGAGGCGACGGGAGCTAGCCCGTATTCCTGGACCAGGGTGGATGGGCGGGCTGTCACGGCTGGTGCCCTGCTGCGTGGCCCGTTCCCCTGGGAGAGGGAGGCCGGATCGACTGAATTCCGGAACGAGATGGACATCAAGGTTCGTGCGACCATGCTTGCCAGGGGGGGCGTTCCTCGTTCGGTGGGGGTGCGGGAGGGAGGAGGAGGCTCGCCGGGCCCCCTGTTCATCTCGGGCGCTCCTATGCAGGGACATGGAAGCCGGTGCTGGCCGTTTGGATAGACGCCCGGTTGCCTTGACGAGAGAGTGTGGTGTGCGTACGGATATGTACGCCAACCACAACCAATAGTTACTGCACTACGTTGTACTGTGTATGTGTGGGCAGTTGGGCCCTGCGAGGCAGCCCGCCCTGTCGACATCCCAACGGTGGAGGATGGGATGGCCACCATGTCAGCGTTGGGTCTCGATTGCAAGATGGAATGATCGGCGGTTGCATTCAAAGTCGATGCCACCACCTTACCACACACAGCGTACTGTGTACAGCACGCTGACATGTTTCCTTGGACAATGGGTCCCCTTGACCCCCATCATTGCATGCCTGTCGGCTCAAGTCGCCCTCCAGACCCCCATCCATCAGCCTGTCATCTCACCGGGCGATCCAGACCGGCCGAGGCGGGCTGTGAGGTATCATCGCTAACGCGCGCTTCTGTCGTTAAGCAAAGGAAGACTCTAGGGGTTGAGACGTCGGCGAGGGGGGCTCTCTTGGCTTGGTGAAAGCGAGCGGGTTGGTTGTGTGGAGTTGGGGGGAGGAGGGCGGGAAGGCTTTCTCTGATCAGACGAGACATGGCACAGGGTTCGTCTCAGCATGCCTTCCTCCGCTGAAGAGACGCTGGTCGAGGAGCCGCATGCGGGGCTCGTGTCGGCCGGGAGCCAATCACGGCGCAGCGCCCAGGGTTCTTGGTTTCAGCGGGCCCTGCTCCACGTCCATGGGGCACGGGCTCTTCAGAAACAACCGCCGCCATCTCGTTAAGAAGCTCGGCCAACCACAGAGCTTTCGGAGATTTCTCCAAACACCAACGACATGAGAGGCTGCTTCATCTCGCGCAAGCCTGTCAACGGTTGAGCCTCGGCCTGCAGGCGTCCCGCTGGACAAGCGCCTAGGTAGGTACGGTTGCGTGCCCGGGCGTTGGCATGTGTAAGGCGCATGGCGTTACGAGCGTGACCATGCACCTTGGACAGTACATAGCTACCTAGGTAGTGAGATGCAGGGGAAGGGCATGCAGGCCTCGTCGGATTCCACGACGCAGATGGCTTCCTGCTGGGAACCTAAAACCTACTACGTTGGCCGTGGGTGCTTGGCTTGCTTGTTCATTCTCCCGAGCTTCCAAGAACCCTCATGCCTCGGGGACGCCTTTCTTCTTTGAGCGCGGCCAAGCCGTCGCCGCACTCTGAAACGCCGTACGTACGCTCAGGGCATGGATGGAATCAACGTCAGCAGCACAGGCCATCCATCCAGCCCAGTGTGCTCAATGATGCAGCTCCATCGTGCTGAGGCACAAACCAACCCAACTAGGTACCCTGCATGAACCCGTGCGGTTGACCATAGCAAAATCACAGGTGTAAGCACCGGACAAGGTGGGCAGACCGGGCATCCCACATCGAGGCCTTCCCTGCTTGTACATAGTTACACAGTAGCTCCTGTAGTTGCACGAGTGATGATGGCATCGTCTCCCAAGAGAGATCAAGCACCCCGGCGTTGATGCGCCCGCTGTCATCTCAAGACCTCCCCGACGCTTGAGCATGATCGACACATAAAATCCCACCCCGTCATCACACACCCGCCGGCAGTTGGGCTCCGATTTCACCGCACCATCCCCATATCACCGTCACCTAAGAGGAAGATCTCTGTTCATGCTCGGCCTTGTCTTTCGTTGGTCGGCCAGTCGGCGGCCTTCTCGTGAAGGTCTTTGGGCTCCTTGATCCGAACGTTAACCTCGGGGGGTGCCGAGGCCCCATCATGCCGTGATTCAGTCGTTCCCACGATCAGCACCGCTTGGCTATCCGGCCTATCTGCCCTCGCTGGGGCGGTTTCAAGCTGGCTGGCCATAAGCTACCAATCAACAACCCCCCCCCCCCCCTTTTTTTTTTGTTTTTTTCATTAATTTATTTATTTTTTCCCTCCTCGCGTCGCAGCAAGAGCAGAAGCGGTAGCATGTATATGTGCATATTTCTCGTATCACGAGTCCCGGTTTGTACATTTGGCATTTTATTCGAAGCTGATCCAAATCTAAGGAAAGGCTAAGAGAAAGAAAGGAAAGGTTTGGCCCAGACTCTAGCAGCAGCAGTAGCAGCAGCAGCAGTCAGGTTTTGCTCCACGGTATATGGTCTATAACGGCGCTGCAATAATGCTCCCCCTTATCTTTCTTTCTCTCTCTTGGCCCAACCAGAAACACCTGGCTCCCCATACTGTACAGTGCCTAGAACACCACCACCACCACCGGCGGTCACACCCCTTCCTCGTCTTTGTGTTCGGTTGTTTTTGTTTCTTTGTTTTAACCGACGACCAGCTTGTTGTCCTCGGTGATTTCGTACTCGGGGATCTCGAGGTTCAGGGGAGCGGGGCCTTTCCTGATGCGGCCCGAGATGTCGTAGTGCGAACCGTGGCAAGGGCAGAACCAACCGCCAAAGTCGCCGGCCTCGCCGATGGGGACACAACCCAGGTGTGTGCAGACGCCTAAACAAAGCACCGCTTGTTAGCTGGCTTATTGCCCTGATGGGGATCCTTTCCCTCTCCTCCCCCTCTCCCAAGCACCTACCCAGCATGACGAGCCACTCGGGCTGCTTGACGCGCTGCTCGTCCGTCTCGGGGTGCCTTAATGAGGAGACGTTGACGCTGTTGGCCTCGTCAATCTCGGCCTGGGTGCGGTGGCGGATGAAGACGGGCTTGCCGCGCCACTTGATGATCACCTGTAGAGGGTAGAAAGTCAGCACCGGCGTCTCTCTCCCATCTTTGTCATGCGGTTCCCGGTGACGCTGCAACGTACATTCTTGCCCTCAGGAATGGCGCTGAGGTCAACCTCGACCTTGGCCATGGCCAAGACATCGGCCGAAGCGGACATGTTGACGAGGAACTCTGGTGTACGCGTGCGGGTTAGCCAGCTGGTCAGTCCGTATCTCGTGAGCGTTCCCTCGTGCTCCCGCCCCTGCTCTTGCTCTTGCTCATGCTTCTGCTCCTGTTTTGTTCTTCCTCCTAACCCAACATTCCCATCTCCACGCAACTACCACCACCACCACCACCACCACCACACCCCCACCTCCACGCATCGTCCCCTCGCCAATGGCCCTCCACCAACCTCTCTCCCCATCCCTCCTCGCCCAAGAAAAGCCCGCTCAGCGGGTCCCGCTACCACCATCACTACCACCATCATCATCACCACCACCACGGAGTATTCCCCACCCCTCTCGCATCGCATCGCATCGCATCGCATCCCATCCCATCCCATCCCATCCCATCCCACCTCGACAAGATCAAAAAAGACTCAACTCACCTTGGATGGTGCTCTTGGCGCCCGCCGCCGTGATGGCGCCCATGGTGCCGACCATGAAGTACGAGTACAGGGCGTTCTTGCCGCCGGGGGCCTTGGCCATGTACTTGGAGAAGTCGGGCACCTTGGTGGTCTTGGACTCGCCCTTGAAGGGGCTCTCGAAGGACGACGAGGCGCCGGCGCTGAGGGCGGGCGTCGAGCTCACGGCGCGCACGGCCTGGGTCGGGAGGCGGGAGGAGGCGGCGCGCGCGAGGGCGCGGGGGAGGGTCTGGAGGGGCGCCATTTCGTTTTCTTTGTTTTTTTTGTTTTTTTTTTTTCAGGCTGGCGGGGGTGGGAGGGAAAAAGGCCTCTTGGGCTGGTTGTCGTCGCTAGCGGTCCGCGGGGGTAAACAACAGGACGGCAGGCGGAGCTGGGCGAGGAGCAATTGGGTCGCTTTCGCTCGGTCGCGGGGTGGTTGTTGTTGTCAAAGTGGTGGTGGACGTTGTCGACGATGAGCCGAGCCCAGTGGACTGAGGTTTTTCAGGAAAGGCGGCTCCCGAAGCAGCGTCCACCATGTTTCCACATTTCCCGGAGCGTGGAGCTTGTCCCGAGGGGAAGCTCGCCGGCGGCCTGAGGCATCCATTCTGGCAAATGGACCGCTTCTGATTGGCTGCACCCAACCAGTCTCCGGCTTCTCCCGCGGGCGTTGCCAGCCCGATTCGGACCTGTGTTACTGTGTGTGTGTTGCCCGTGTGTCAATTCCAGGATCACTGTCGCCACCATGAACGCCTTCACAGCCAATTCAAAACAGGTCATCGTGATCTACTGTGTACAAGCAGGAAAAAAAATGAACCCAATTGCCCCCTTGATTGCCACCCCCGGAAACTTCTACATCGACATTCCAAACGCCAAAATGCGGCGGAGAGGCCGATGGTGACCGAGACAGCGTCATGCATCCCGTCCTATAGCTATAGTATGCATGACCACGATCAAATCAACATCAACAGGAGCACCAACACCAGCACAAGCACAAGCACCAGCATTTCCAATCAATGCAACCTTCTCAGCTCCTCCACCAGGTTCCGCATATCCTCCACCGACGGGCCCAACCCTTCACAGATATCCTTCTGCGCCTTGTCGTCCAGGTCCAAGAATCTCTCCAAAAACTCGCCGTCCAGGAACCGGAACGGGCCATCTCCCTCGCGCTCCGCGTTGCGGAACGCCCGATAGGACCGGAAGGGCACGTGGCCGACCGTCTTGTCGTCGTCAATGTCGTCTTGGTCGGCGGCGTCTCCAACCCTGGCCTGCGCCTTGCCGGCGGTGGCCTCAGCCCTGAGGATGGCATGCGTCTTCTTGTCGAGCTCGTCAGCCAGCTTCGCCTGGAAGCGCAACAGCAGATCCTGCGCGTGCGGTGCAACGGTGCCGAAGAGGTAGATGCCACCTTCCACCTGTAGATCGGCTTGTAGTCAGCATGACTAGATCCAGGAAACCAGAGTGCTGCAGTGTGCATGTGTGTGTGTACTCACCGTCCCCAAAAATGCCCTCGGCACAATCATCGCCCCCTTGGTCGTTTCCACCTCGATCTCCCGGATCCTATTCACCATCTCGCCCAAATTAATCTCGCTCGTGACCTCCATGCGCTTCTTATCCTCGGCCGTGACGCCTTCCAGGTTCCTGCGCAAAACCAGCAGGTTCCCCTGGGCGTCCGCCTCGAGCCAGCTATCCCCCTCAACTTGGCCCAGGGCAGTCGCCCACACGCTGGCCGGATGCCGTGCGCGCTCCACCAGCTTGGCGGGCGTTCCGGGCACGTACTCGACCAGGGCGAGCGACTTCATCAGGTCGGCGACGGCGATGATGCGGCCGCGGACGGTGATTTCGGCGGGATAGCTCGACGGCCGGTACGAGGCCAGCCGGGTGAGCTCGGCCGTGGTGCTGGACGTCTCGTCGTACCGACAGACGACGACGGTCTTTGTCAGGCCGGCGACGATAAGCCGGCCCCCGCCGCCGCCTTCGCCGCCGCCGTCATCGCCGTTCATGCCGTCCCCCTCCTCGCCGGCGTCTTGTTCAATCACCGCAAGGCACCGGCACGCGCCCTTGAGCTTATGATCCAGCACAAGATAGGGGTTCCTATCCCTATCCACCCCAAACACCAAGATCCTCCCTCTTGTGTCCGTCGCAGGCGCGTAATCCGGATCCGGGAGGAAGCTCGTCCCGACCAAGAACCTCTCGGCCGGATTGCCGTACGAATCCCGCAGCTCAGTTCTCACCACGCACTCCACGAGCTCGGTGTACCCCGGCCCGCCGAGCGGGAACGTCCTCCCGACCCGGTCAAACAACACCTCGTCGACCAGCTTGAACGAGCTCTGCACGATCTCCTCGCCCGCCGACAGCTCGCGCCGGATGCAGCCCAACCCGAAAACCTTCTCGCGCGGCGAGTAGGCGATGCGCCGCACCATCTCGCCCATGGCGAGGGGTTTCACGTGGGTGCGGCGCTCGCGGTCGATCAGCGCGATGCGAAGCTGGCTTTCGGTGGCGACCGCGATGCAGCCCGGAAAGGCCTCCGCATCGAAGGGGCAGACGTAGGTTGCCTCGTCGGCGGTGACGGCCGAGTAGACGGTGCGTCCCTCTGCCGAATAAATCAGGCTTGGGTGTTCGGTAGTAGCGAAGATGTTGTAGGTTCCGTCGGGCTGCGGGAGGAGGTGGAAGCGCGCCTGGCGCATGCCGAGCATGACGCGCTTGCGGCCGGAGAAGGACAGGTCGTCCTTGGAGATGTTGAAGGTCACGACATCGCCGTCCTGCATGGCTACGAAAAGCATGGGCCCGGATGATGAGGTTCCGCTTGGCGGCAGGATGTGTATGAGGGCGAGATCGCGCGGGATGGCAGCGTCGTCCTCCGACTTTCGTAGCGATTCGCCGTGGATCGGCTCTAGCGTGTTGAGATGGACGATGGAGATGGTGCCGGACGTCCAGAAGCCCACCACCGCCACGCCGCTCAGCTGTGGCTGCGGTGGTACGTGGATGCATGCGATCTGGTCCTGCTTGCTGATGTCTCTTTGCCCGACAACGCCTAGCTCGCTTCGTATGTTGAAGGAAACGAGCTCCGTACCATCGACGGATAGTAGGAGCCACTCCTGGTTGGCCGACGCGCTCACGATGCTCTTCTCCTCCGGCGGCGTCCACGCCGCTATCGTCATGCCGCTCTCGGCATCGAGAAGAGTGGCTGCGGAAGCCGTGACCTGCAGAATCCGGCCGTCCATGAGGTTCATCGCGAGCAGGGTTTGCTGGTGGAGAGCCATTCCGGCAAACGCTTCGACTTCCTCCACCTCCCCCGCGGGATCGAACCGGAACACCCGCGTTTCCGTCAGGAAGGAGACCGCCAGCGTGTCCGTCTTCCCGGACGACTGGTGCGACCTCAACGGAAACAGACCCCGGCAGTGCTCCAGTTCGGCCAGGATGCCCACGTCCTCCAGCCCAACGCCGCTGCGCACGCTACGCAGGGTACCGTCCTTGTGCGCGCCGCTGCACGTCACGATGCGGGCCTGCCCCGACGAGTACTCGTTGGCAAGCTGCCCCTCGTCGCCCCGATTTCCCATGTCCATGATGGTGAAGTCCAGGATGGGCCCGATGTTGGAGAGCGTTTGAATGAGCTGGAGGTACTGCCGAGGATCTTCGTTGGCAAGGTCGAGGCGGAACAGCTGGCTGTCGCCGTAGTGGGACGCGACGAAGAGGAGGTCGTTCCCCAGGTACACGAGGTTGCTGGCGCGCGACGTCCTGCCGATGAGGTTGACATCCATGCCCTTGACCACCACGCCCTCCGTGTTGAGCGTAAGCAGGTGCAGGCCGCCGTAGTCGTCGGCCAGCAGGTAGTGCGTGACGTTGTATTCGGCCCAGGCGACAAAGATGGATGCCTCGGTGAGGGCCGACTCGACGGTTGCGTGCGTCATCTCGTCAATGTACAGCAGGCGCGTTTCGCCAACGACGACAAGGCCGCCTATGTGCGCCTTGGCGGACTCGACGTGGCGCACATTGTGCCGCTTGATCTCCTCCTCGACCTTTCGCACGGGTATCAGCATGGACGCGCTGGGGTCGGGGACCTCGATGTCGAGCTCGCGGTCGCGACTGGGGTCGAACTTGGACACGTCCATGGGCCTATCGTCCTTGGTGAGGCGGTACGTGGCAAGGCGTACGTTGCCGGAATCGGCTCGCTCCTGGTAGAGGAAGGCGATCTTGGGCTGCCCCGTCTCTGTATACAGAAAGGTGCTGGCCTTGATGAACAGCTCGGTCAGGCGCACCTGGTCGCGGCACGGGAACTCCATGGCGTTGTTCTTGCGATTTCCCAGGCCCAGGATTGTCAAGACGCCCTCCCACAGGTGCATGACCAGGTACCGGCCGGACGGGTCGACCAGGGCGCGGTCCTGGCTCTGAGACTCGCGCATGTAGCGCTCACCGGCATCGTTAAGCGGGTTCAGCGTTTTGAGCTGCGACTTCTCGGGATCCCATGCGAGGGTGAAATACTGGAAACGGTCGGTACCGACGAAGAGGAGATCGGTAGTCGAGTCTTTGGGACGGAGCCTCTGGAGCATGGAGATGGTGCCGTTGATGGTCTTGGAGAGGGCCAGCGAGAGCACCCCGTCCGAGAGCCGCCATACCTCGAGTCGGTTGGCTTTCCTAGGAGGGAGCTGATGTCAGCTGCGGTCCAGGAGCGTTGGTGGCACGCCGGGCGCGCGGAGGGGCAATGCCAACGTACGCAAGCACCAGGCTCTCCTCGGTGTCGGAGAGGAGGCGGCTTCGCAGGGCGTGGCGCACGCTGCTCGGCCGGTGGATCGGTGCTATGTAGGCCATGGCGACGCGAGAATGGCGACTGGAGTCAACTTGTTCGTCACATACGGAGGACGGCACCTCGAGTGGTTGCTCACTGCAGCTTCGCTCCCTGGCACAGTTGCAGTCGAATCGGGTTTATGGTGGTGATGCAATGGCCGGAGATAAGATAAAATAGCTCCACGTCCCGCGTTGCCAACCCCGCGGGTCGAGGGAGCTCGAACGGCAAAGAATCGTTTACTGTGTAACCTGGCGCCTTCGACGCTCGGCCATCTTATTCGCACTGTACCCTACAGCTTCACCAGCCAATTGAAAAAAAAAGAGAGGGAGATTTATAACTATGCAATAGACGAGAGAAAAGAGCAAAAAGAGAAAATTCGACCAAGAGCTCCTGACGTACGTACCCAGGAGAGATGAATGCCTACTGCTACATAACAAACGTGCATCCCTACAAGGGGGGGACGGGGGGACGGGGGTGCGGGGGGCGCCTTTCAGACCGTCCAATTTAACAGCCGATCTCTGGGGCTATTCAAGCTTGGGGCTATTCAAGCTTCTAGTTATTATCCAAGAGAGCCCCCTTGATCATCTATCAAAAAACATCCCCTACGCCCAACCACTCTCCTCAACCTCCCTCAACGTCTTCCGAATTCTCTCCAGCCCTGTCTCCAACGCTTCCCGCGACACGGTGTACCCGAGTCGGAACCAACCGAGCTCTTCCGTAGCGAACCACGTCCCCAGCGCGATATTAACGCCGTTCTCGAACAACCGGCGACCCAGCTCAGATTCCCTGTGCCGGTATTTCGCCTTCTCTTCCTCGCTCAGCCCGTGGAGAGACAGCTCGCCTGGGGCCACCTCGGCCTTCCCGGTCAGGTACCGCCGGAGGTCGATCCAGATGAACATGCCGGCGTTTCTGTCATCGTGTTAGCTGGCGGAGCGTTTGCGGAGGTGAAAGCATTCAGGAGGGGGTCATACGTATTGTCGTGGTGCGGGATCCCGAACTCGTCCAGCCGCTGCGTTGTGAAGGCGTACTGCTCCGCCAGCCGCTTCTGGTTGGTCTCGAGGAAGTTGCTGGTGAACGCCTCATCTTCCAGCATCGCCGCCCAGGCTTCCTGGATCAGGTACGGCGGCCACGCAAGCATGCTGATGCCACTGTGTGAGTTTCATGTTCCTGCTGTGGCCGCTATGGTCCTCTTCACGTACCTGGTCGACGCGATCGCGGCCTGCAGGCCCTGGTTCCTGCTGTAGAGCATCCCCAGCCGCAGGCCGTTGGCGCAAAAGTCCTTGCTCGCTCCGTACAGGACGTGGACGAGCTGCGAGTCGATCCGGTCGGCCAGGTCGAGGCTGAGTATCGATACAAAAGGAACCGGGCTGCGAGCCTTGGGGTTCTGGAAGACCGACTTGGCGTAAATCTCGTCGCTGATGAGGTGGAGGCCGTGGCGGCCGCAGAAACTGGCGATTTCGAGGAGGGTTTCGGCAGGCTGGCGAGAGTTAGCCGTGTCCAACATTGGCTGTCGCATTGGGGAAAACTTGCATAGCATCGTCCGAGAGGGTTATGAGGACTGGTGGCCGACAACGGTTAGCGAACACCAGAATCTTGGGAGCGTCCGGCTTGGCCGCCACTCACTTGGTGACGAGAACCGCCCGGACTTTGATCCCCTTGTCCTTGGCGCCCTCGAGAGCCGCCTCCAGCGCTTTGGCGTTCATGACCGGGTCAAACACATCGTCAAATCCGCTATATTCTTTGAGCTTCTGGAACTCCAGCGGCACGATGACGCCGTGGGCTCGGGTCGGGATGTCGACAGAAAAGCCCGAGTAGAAGGGCTGCGGGATGATGATGCCTTCTCCCTCATTGAGGATTGCCCACGCGAGGTTGTCGACCACCGAGGTGACCCCAGTCAAAACGAGAATGTCTTCGCCTCGAACTGGCTCGCGGGGTTGAAACCCAGAGTTGAGGAACGAGGCCAGCGCTTGCCTCAGCCTGGGGGATCCTTTCGGTCCCGAGCCGTAAGTCAGGTGGCTGATCGGGTTGACGGCGGTCTACATTGCAAGACATCAGCACTGTCATTCCATGACCTTGTTGCAGAAAGTTCCCTACGTTCTTCGCCATAAACTCAACAACCTCTCGATGCATAAGGGCATTCTCGGCCACACCCAGATTCACCCTGGTCTCGTCAGCAATTGTCCATGGCTGCTTGCTGGCGGACTCACAATCCATCGGGAGTGTCTGGGGTCCATGGGTTTGCCAATGACTTCTCAAAGCCCTCCCACTGCCTCATGTGAACAAAGTTGTGTCCTGCCCTGTCGGCGATGTGGAAGCTGGATGCGGCATCCTTAGCCGATGTGGTCTTGAGGAGTGGGACGCTCGACATCGCTATCTTCGGTCGTAGGTAGACATAAGATCAAGGTCTCACGATAGGGTGTGGGATCACCAGTCTGGCTGTTGAAGAAACACGATGTTGATTCAGGCCGCCGCTAGTTTGGAGATGCTTGCAGGCCAGTATGAGTCAGGCGGGACGCTGTGGATCACATCCGAATCCTCGGTCCGGCGTCACATCGTGACATCGGGCTGGCGGACTGGACTGTTTATTTGTAATATAGCATTCCGTTTGAAACATACTCGATCTTTAACATCGCCGTCTGTTGGCATCCTCAGAGGTTGGATGCTGGCTTGCGAGCACTCGGATCATCTGTCATCCTGTCACACCCTCGAGTCTGGTGACAATGAACGAAGGTAAGGAATGGCACACACAAACCACCCAGTTGGGAACTCCATTTCGGTCGGCACAGTCGGGAAAACACCGATGGAACCATGTCATTAGCTAAAGCCTGAGGGCCGACTTCTTCCAAGTCTTCCGGGCTATCCACTGTCGTCAAGCGGCATGGCGAGACGCACAATCCATACAAAGACGTCCAGGTTGCACAACCTTCCCCTCATCATGCTCGTCAATGACGAGAAATTCCACAACCTCCCCCCCCAGCAACTCCGTTTCAAGTGGATGCTCTTCCTCACATCCCGAGAACAAGCTCGAGATTGCAATGAAAAGACGGTGGTTCGCGTCACCCGGAGGCAGTGTAATACCGGGGACACTAGCTCAGCGACATGGACAAGTCCAGAGGTCGACCGAGCGGTGACAAAAATTGATTTAATCCATAAATCTACTCCGTAGAGTAGTTTCAGAGATTAAACTGAAAAGAACAGATACTACACTTGATCTAAGCCAAAAGGCAAAGAGAGCTGAGAAAAGAAGAAGAAAAAGATTCTAAAATTTTGGGGGGGTCAAGCGGTATATATAGGCACCCAATGTGGCCTGTGCGCCCCTGCAGACTTGCAGAGCCCCACCCTTCATGACGTGCGTGCACAGACCACCTGTCAGGCAGATCCCCCGCTTTGCCTGGTGCAAGCAGCCACAAGTGGCACGCCGCGCCACGTTGAACTTCCAAACAAGGCAATTTGTTTTTGGTCCCCTTTCTCCTGATATGCTCAATCAAACGATAGAAGCCGCTGGTCTTTGCGCGGTTTGGAGATGCCAAGTATTCCTGTACATCTGGTTTATTTTAGACTTTTGCTCTCCAACGCATGTATTGTCATGATTTCCTTGGCCAAAGAACATCTTAATGGCGTATCCAGACAATGTATCGCAGCCTTCATCCAAATGCTTTCTACCTTTGTCGACAAATGGGGCGTTAACAACATACATCACCAGCTCACAAGAACTCGGTTATGACTGCTTTGGTATTTTTTCACTAGAACCATGCCGTGTCGCTCCATCATTGACCAGAGGAAGTTCTTTTGCATATACAGAACAAAGAGATCTCCTAATCCTTTTCATTACCCTCGTAAATATCCTTTACCCTTCGTATCTTTACGAATCTCTCTTCTCCCTTGCTTCTGATATCGACTAGAATCCTTGAACAGCATGGGAAATCTGTCACTCCTCTTGACTTTGACTAGTTTGAGAAGGGATTGGCCAGGCCACAAAACCTGCTTGCTGGAGAGAGGAGAAAAAGCACGAAACATGACCTCCTCCACCAGCTTACCTTCTATATAACTTCTTCCCTCCTTCGGCCGCGGTTGCCATGGGACCCCAAGACTCTCTGCAAGAGCTGTTACACGACCAGAATCACTGCCCAGAACACCAAACCAAAGCACCACAGCGAGCAGGGCACTCATCTCTCAACTGCCTAGCAACAGGGAGGTCCTTTGTCTTGTCCTCCTGCCATCCCGCTCTTCTAGGTGGATTGACGTCAAACAGCCATGATGGCAGAAGAGCTTGAAAGGCAGGTCCACAACAAGACTTCTAAGTCTCGTGCACGCTACGCGAGGCCTGAGAGATGGGTGAGGCCGCTGGATCTACCCCGACAGAACGCCTGTTCTAGTTCTGCTGCGCATAATCTCGCAAATGCTTCCGGTACCCGAGTTTCCGCAGTCGAGACGGCACAGCCCATCAGCCAGCCTTGTTCCGTCAGCGCGGTCAGGGGCTCCTTGATCCGGCCGAGCTGTCGCTTCCCTTCAACATCTGGCGACTTACTACCTGAAACTTCGCCAGCCAAACAGCAGTGGATGGATGTTCTCTCACGCGCAGCAGACGGGGACCTCGCCACCGATTCTCGACAGCCTGCTACGGACTCTACAGCCATGATGCAGTCCCCGCCTCATTTCTCGCCAGCGTCCCTAGAGAACGATCCGGTTTTGGTAACGCCTGTCCACATCACCCACGAGACCCCTGGCACCTGGAGCACTCGGTCCTTGTCTCCGTCTTGCCCCAGGGCTGCGGAGTCTCCATCACCCGTCCCAGGGTCGCTGCTCCGAGGACAGCACTGCCAGCCAGTTGACCACAGCACCGTTACTTTGACGGTCCACCTCGGCATCGCATCCCGTACCTTCTATCATGTGTCTCCTTTTGTTCTGGACGCGTTCACAGCCTGGAAGCTGGTCAATGGCCGTGTTCCAATCAGCAACCCTCCGTTCGTCAATGTGGCATACACCGAGGAAGTGTTCTACGTCACCCTGTCGGGCCTCCTACCCCCACGCATGCTTTTGCCGCTGGCGGATGATGCGGGTTATCCTACCATACCATCGTTGGAGGAGATGGAGGAACATCTGGACGCGCTGGAGGCGTTGTTGGGGATTATGCATTTTCATTATCGGAGGAAGAGTTGTCCGGGGCATCCGGGCCCTGTTTCCCGCCACGGGGAGGAGGTGAGCACTCACGATGAGGGTCGGGCTCGAGGTGACGACGGCAGTCAGGAGTCAGTGGAAGGGGGTGCAAGCGGAAAAAACATCAACAGCCGCAACGGCAAGATCGATGGCAGTGACATCAAAGATCCCGTTCTCTCCATTATCCACCTCTGGCGACTGGGGGGTCTTCGCAACGGGCTACTTTTGGACGAGCGCTGGCTCTCCTGGATGCGGAACAAGTGCATGGGATCGTTTGTGGCGAGGTTGGGGACGGTGGAAGGGGAGATGGGGAGCGGATGGCCGCCGCAGCCCAGGAACCGGAATGAAGACAGACTCCAAGACGATGACGACGAGGATGAGGACCACGACGATGATATGCAGGACGAGCTGGTGATGGAAAGGGCTCTCAACGTATGTCTAATCTTTGGCTGGGAGAAGGAGTTCTGCAAGGTGGTGGAGCGGTTGGCGTATGTTTGCTCGGTGGACTGGGACAGGGCTACGGGCGAGATGAGGCTGATGAAGCCGGACGGGAGCGCGATTTCGATCCCCGTTTGCGGGATGAAGACGGTTGGTGCGTAGGAAGATGGTTGCTTTCTCTTCGTCTTTGCCTTATCCTTCTCCTTTGCTGTGTTTTGTCTTGTTGCCTTCCGCCCATGAACTCTCCTTGCTAACCAACGTCTCATTCAGAAACTATCCTCGCAGCACGCGACGAAGTTGTTCACCATGTCTGCGCCAAAGCAAAGTCCTCCCTGCTTACCTGGACCTCCCGCATCGGGCAGCGGCCCTGCGCCAACGCGACGTGCAACGCCAACCGCATCGCCTGTCTCAACGCGTTCCTCTCGTCTACCGGCCTGTACCCTTCCCGCAGCAACACCCTTACTCGGCCCCTGCGCGAGATTGTTGACGCGCTGAAGTACATTGTAGCAACCGATGCAGAGCTGATGGCCCTGGCTCCTGAGCAGAATGCCGATGGTGGTTTCGAGGATCGCCGGACACACCAGGCTGTTGTTTCTTCTCTGGGAATTCCTTCCTGGGCCATGCGCTTGCGCGAGATGTATGGCGGTACGTGCGTGAAATGCAACGACTTTACGCCGACGAGCATGCTGTTTCCACTGGAGGATCTACTCAGCGACCTCTCCATGGAGGTTCAAACTCGGCTTAGCGAGTATGTACAGCCTTGGGGTACTGTGCCCGTGGCTTGAAGGGGAGGATAACAGGGACAAGGAAGGGCTGTCAGAGATGAACAGGCCGACGGGTGTGAAGACATGAAAGACAAACGGCTGGGGGAAGGGAGGAGAAGGCCAAAGGAGCGATCCCAGGGAAACGATCATGGACGAGGACAGTCTTGCACTGTCGATGCGATTGAGCTGGGACTCCACACGCTGAACCACGCTAGTACGCATGCTCTCTTTCTGAGGGCCTGCATTGCCCAAATTCGCTTCTCTTGACCCCAATCTTGATCGGCTTCATAGCCCCTGGTCAGAACCAACATAACGTCACCTGCGCTGTGTACAAGAATTAAGTCACACCTGACTTTGGCCGGAGTGCTTCATGATCAAAGTATTCTGATCTAGTTATTCCAGCAACTTCGCAATCTCTTCTACGAAGCAAGTAGAAACCTGAGAGAATACTGAGGATTCGAGTAATGTAGGACACATTGTCTCGCTCTCACCAGGATCGCTGCCCGGAGGTGGTGTGCTGAGGTGAATGTCATCTTTCCATTGTCGGCTGCAAACACCAAGCACTGCCTCACATCTGCAAGTTGCGCGTACACCACTTTTTGAGCAAAACGCAGGTAGCCAAATCGATCAAAATAGATCAAAATCGCTACAATAGTAATAGTTATTATTATACAACTGCTTTTTTTTTCTTTTCTTTTTTTTTTTTTTTTTGCTATTGGAGCCATTGCAGCCAAATCCTAGCAAAGGGAAACAAAAAGCACGCCTCTCCTCAAACCAAAGAGGAGCGAGAGGGATCTGTGAAGCTTGGTCGTTTTGCTGCACGTTTGTCATCGCTACCACCACCATTTCCAGCGTTAATTATCGCTCGAGGCACCGAGGCCTGAAGTCACATGCGCGGGGCATGTTGTGAGGGAGCGGCCAGGGATTACGAACAGTGGGATCTGAAACAGCAGCTTTGAATGGCACGATGCGGCGCGGCGATGCTCAATCACGCCTAGCCGCTGCGCTAAGACGGCTCGGCGTCTCAGCTCCCCCCCCCCCCCCCGCGAGGCCTCGATCTGGATGCACGGCAACGTTAGTTACTGTGTATATGAGGTCATGAGGGCGCTTGCTTCCCTCGATTCCGTGCCATCAGCTCTGCATCGGCGTCGCTGAGCTCCCAGGAGTTCGCGGACAACCGCAGAATTGACATAGACATCGCCACGGGGTGCCCTTCAAAACCCGGCCGACGCAGGATGCCGATCCGGGTCAAGTCGCGCGTCCCCCAAGGCGGCGCGGGGCCCCTCCGGACGCCCTCGCCGCAGGGTCGCCTTGTCCGCGCCATTGACGTCGAGCTCCCAGACATTGCCGACGACGACTGCTTTCGCGTGCTGGTCAAGAAGCTGTCGGTATACATCGCCAAGGCGGTGGAGCTCCCGGTGACGTTTGAGCAGCTGAGGACCACGAGCGCCGGCGACGGTTTGCGCGCGCTGGTCGATCACCTCGGACGCAACTGCACCCACCCGGCCATCGTCAATGCGCTGCTCGCCTTGAAATGGCACTACGGCGCCGCCACCGAGGATAAGGGCTTGAACGATGCCCGCGCCAACGCGTGCGAGATTGTCGCTTGGAGGTTCCTTACTCATCTCTCCGAGAGGGAGGTGGTGGACTATTGCCTCTACGAGATCCCGGACCCCAAGGTCGCCGATGATGAGGGGGCGACCCCCACGGATGAGGAGGCCGCTGCCGCGCCCGACGAGCGCACCTCGCTGCTCGGCCAGGCCTGCTCCGTCTTCACCCCGTCGCCGTCCGGGAGCAACAAGCGCAACCTGCTGCTGCGTTCCATCTCGCGGCTCACCATGAGCATGACGGCCGATGACGACGATGACGAGGAGGAGGAGGAGGATCCCACGGCCCACTTCGCCAACCTCAACGCGCTCGAGATCGCGGCCATCGCGAATGCCAAGTGCTTTCTCAGCCAGAATGTGGTGCAAAAGATCATCACGGGCATCTGGAACGGCGACATCATCTTCTGGGATACCCTCTCGGTGCACTCGGTCAAGAAGCCCCGGTTTTACAAACCGTCGACCGCCGACCCCTTCTCGCGCCTCCGCGTGCCCAAGTATCTCAAGTCGTTTGAGGTGCTCTTCTTTGTCAGCTTCCTGTTCCTGTATTATTCCGTCCTCATGGAACGTGATCCGACTCGTTTTACGACGCTCGAGGTCTTCCTCAACCTGTGGCTTGCTGCGTTTGCCTATGACGAGCTGAGCGAGTGGATCGATGCCGGTTCGGTATTCTACGCCACTGATGTTTGGGTGAGTGGCGCTGTCTTCCGGCGGTTCGCTCCACGCGGGGCATGCGATGAACTGACGTTCCCAGAACGTTTTTGACGTGTTCATGATCGGCATCGGCTTCACGTACTTTATCTTGCGGGCCGTCGGGCTCAAGAGCCACAACGCGCATCTTGTGGAGCTCTCGTTTGATGTCTTGGCCCTCGAGGCCCTCTTCATGGTCCCCCGTGTCTTTTCCATTCTCAGCCTGAGCCCTTACTGGGGCGTAAGTGCTTCCCCTCCCCTCTCAACGATGCTGACGTTGAGATGCTGACGGTCCTCAGACTCTCATCCCGTGCCTCAAGGAGATGGGCAAGGACTTTGTCAAGTTCATGGTTCTCGTCGTTGTCATCTATTTCGGCTTCCTCACCACTTTCTCCTTGGTCGGCCGCGACTCGTACTCCTTTCACGACATGACAGGATTCCTAACGCGTATCTTCTTCGGCTCGAGCGGAGTCGGCTTCGACATCATGAACAATATCGACCCCGTCTTCGGCCCGCCGCTCATGGTCGTCTTCATCATCCTCAGCTCCATCCTGCTCACGGGCTCGCTTACCGGTATGCTCTCCAACAGCTTCTCGCGCGTCATCACCCACGCACGAGAGGAGTACCTCTACGTCTACAGCGTCTACGTGCTCGAGGCCTCAACGAGCAACCGCCTGACGCACTTTTACCCGCCCTTCAACCTGCTCCCCCTCGTCATCTTCAGGCCGCTGCGCCTCGTCATGCCGGGCGACACCAACTTCCGCAGCGCCCGCATCTTCCTGCTCAAGGCGACCCACCTCCCCATCGTTGCGGCCATCGAGTTTTACGAGTGGCTGTGCGGTACCGCCGGCAAGGGCACCCAATACAACGGCTTCCGCGGGCCGCGCTACGCCACCATCGCCAGCCACAACCTGGCGGCGAGGAAGCAGCGCCACCAGCAGCACCACCTGCAGCCAAAGCCCTCCTCCGGGAACCTGGCGGCGGCGCCCGGAAGCGAGGTGGGCATTGACAACCTCGAGCCGGGGCCCTCAACCACCCGGGTCGTGCCGCACGAGCGGTATTCCCAGGCGTTCGGGGATCCATCTGCGGATATGGAAGACCGCATTGCAGAACTGACGGCCAAGATTGACCGGCTGACGGAGCTGGTGGTGGCTCTGCAGGCTCAGCAGCAGCAACAGAAGCAGCAGAGCGGGCAGTCGGAGGATGCCGGTGATGCTGGAGATGCTTGAAGAGCGGCCTGCGCGATTTTGACGTTTTCTCTAGGATGACTTCTTACATTCTGGCATGATCGGGAGTTGCGCATTGTTGATGATCTTTCACGGGTGTATGGCATTGGTTTTGCTACGTATTTGTCATGGCTCGATCGACCGCCCGTTGCAAGGGCTGGAAAAGCAGGGACAGATGTAGGTGGAGAACAGGCATGTTGTATAATATCCTCCGGGCGAAAGGGGGTTGAGCGCCGGAGGGATGGCAGACAGGAATCCGAGAAGTCTAGCTCTGTAACTTGTTCACCTCGCTCGAAAATGGTTGATAACACACTTCGCTCAGGAAGGGGGCCTGCTTTCGCATTCTGTCCTCCCTGGAGGCATCCTCCATCTGCGAACCTGCACCAGTGCCCTCGTGTGTGAGAGCGGGAGCAGCATAAGACAAGGTAATGTATTTAAGAGAATTCGAGGAGACGCGTGCATCTACTCCGTCAACGTGATCGCGTTGGTGAGCGTTGGTCGTTGATATTTGTCAATCTCGAAGTGTCACCGCTGTTTCACCGGAACAGCTTGGAATTTCCCCTCCTCCCATATGGCCTGGCGCCTGCTGAGGTGCACTGGACGGTCATCGGATGATTTGGCTTCCAAGTTCGACTCAGCATCCACGCCAACGTATGAGGCAGCGTGAGGCGCGGTTTGATAAGCAGAATCCCCGGGCCACCGAGTGAAACAGCCGTTCCAGGGCCTTTGGACAGAAGAAGGTAGAGTTGCGGGTTCGACCCATTGGCTTTTTCTTGTTAACAAAAGTCTGCAGTCAATTCAAGGTCTCAGATGTCCGACAGCACTCGGTCATCCCAGCTTTCACACCTGAGGCTGGAATCCTTCCCGATTTGGAAAAGGTTCAAGTAACTACACACTAAATTAATACACCGTACGTGACAAATTAGCGCCTGGGTCAGGTACCGTACGGCGCTTCGTCTCCGGGCTGAGACGGATCCGGCGGCTGGTGGGGCACCGCCACGAGGCTCTTCGAGGACGGGATGGTGGAAGGTCCGCTAAAATTGGAAACTTGACATCTCCCTTTAGTGTACGGTCGTAACTACTGGTAACTAGCACTCTGTCTGTATTCCGTCCATTGTTGACCCGGCAGAACACCAGAACACATCCAATGGATGGATTGGGAAATACCAACGACACCTCAGGTTGGGATGAGAACATTAAACCTTGGAGCAGACCAGCTCGGATTTTTTTTCCGTTGGCACCCCTATCGTTCTACTACCAAAGCCGAAGAAAACGACCCACCGTGGTAGTGTAAACCTCGAATGCGCCGGAGGATTTTCCTGCCCGGCCCAGCGGTCCAGAGCGGAACTTCTGCAACGCAGGGATGTTTGGGCGGGGGCAACCCACCGCACGCCGTGCTTCGCCTCGCCAGTTCGTCAGTCCCGATGTTGCGCTGACCTGGCCGAGCTCTCGGGGAAAAGATGGTTGGTGATCGGCCAGGCTCTGCACGCTTCCCTAGGTATCACCCAAAGAGCCGACCTTGAAAGTCGTTTGAAAGTCGTTGGGTAAGGAAGGCCTGGAACTCAGAGGAGGGTTGCGCATCAGATCCTGGTCTCCCTTGATGGAGTTCTTCACGTTTGAGGCCACCAAAAACCAGGTTCAAGGGGTGGCTACCCACTACGGCAGGGCCCGGCGCCCGCAACGCGGACGTGCCAACGATGGGTCGTCAACGTTAACTAACGGAACGTTCATGCCGCCAGGGGAACCTGGACTCTCGGATCAAGATCCGGCTCCCGTCATCGACCTCGGGCTCACCTACAAGGCTCATGATGGGAGGGAAAAGTCACGACGGTTTTTTTTATTTTCTTTTTCTGCTGCCTGTGCAGGCCTGTCGCTTGTTGCATCCCATCGTCTGAACATGCCATGGGGCAGCCCCTGTGTTTGGAGTGGCTTCAAGACTCAAGTCTGTCCGGGTTCTTGGCCTCACCTTTCACTCCTGACGTGCCGACGGCCAGATCCACCGTTGGACCACGCACACGTCCCCACGGCGTCAGCATCGGGTTTGCATCCCTGTCGTCAGGGTCTCGGCTGGGGCTGGGTTTCGGTTCACACATGAAGACTTGGCGCAGGCTGCGCGGGGGCAAGACGTCAGCGTTGTTGAAACGTCGTGAAGCCCGCCGGCAAAGGGTGCAGGCGCAGGCGCAGGCACAGGCGTCGGCGCAGACCTGGAATGTGACCTGGCTGTGCTGCTCCGTCGCCCCCATTGCTCGGTTGCTTGCGCTTGCTTCGTCGTTGGCGCCCTCTTCGCATTCCTGCCGGAGCCGACCCGGACAGATCAATAGATGCAGCATCATCTCGCATTTTAGCTTTGGAATCCCCCCGTCCAGCCTAGTAGGTACCTAGGCACGCCCGTTCCTGGGGCCTGACGTTGGCCATTGCAGGAAAAAACGCAGCCAGCCGTCAGCGTTCCATTTCAGCCCACAGCGAACGCCTGCATCGGCGCTGAGCGCCCCAAGACCACAGCTGCTCGAAGCGCGCCTGTTTCATGACCATGAGGGCCGACATGCTCGACCGTCTGCCGCGGCCGACGGCGCTCCTTCTCGTGTCGAGCATCCTCCAGCTCACCAGCGCTCGCACGGTACCGAAGTTACCGAGGAAAACACCCGAGCCCGCGGCAACAATACCGCATCGCCTTCTCAACGTCCAGCCCTGGCCTCTCCGGCCAACCCCTCCGCCCGGAGCGCGCCTCTTGGCCTTCCGCCGCCGGCAGCTCGAGAACAACACGATATGCGGCTACATCGGAGGAGACGCGGCGTTGCCCGCGACGTGCGGAGCCGGATCGCACTGCGTGGTGGACACGGAGCATAACGTTGTAGGCTGCTGTCCGGACGGCATCGGCTCTTGCACCACCGGCGTTTTTACGGGGTGCGTCGACGCCAACAGCGGGCCGCAGACCGAGGTCAACCCTTATATCTACAGTTGCACCGGTTCCGACGTTTGCTACAGGAACGTCTTCGAAGGCGGTTACTCGCAGTTCGGCTGCGGGACGGCGAGCGACCTCGCCGCCACGGTGCTGAACAGCGCCAGCGGTGCGACGGGAACTCTGGCCCGGCCTACCGTGAGCGTCTCTCTCACAGATTCCGTCAGTACCTTGGCCGAGCCAACCACTCTCGGCACCATCTCATCAAGCAGGACGAGTTCGTCAACGTCAACATCTTCTTCATCACCATCTTCTTCTTCTTCTTCCTCCTCCTCTTCAGCTTCGGAGTCATCCACATCAACAAGCGACAGCCCGACGGCAGCCACGTCAGGCGCCACGGCCCCCTCCTGGACCGAAACGTCAAATTACCGCACCGGTGCCATCGTAGGCGGCACCATTGGCGGGCTCGCCGTGCTGATCGCCCTCGTGGCGCTGGCCTTCTTCTTCCTTCGCCGGCGCAACGCCAACGTGCGCCGTGGCCCGGGGCCTGGCGGCATCCGCAACAAGGTGATCAGCCCGCCCCAACCCGGCCGCGGCACGGGCTTTGCGGCCCTCTCGCCCGAGGACGCGGACGCCTTCGAGACGGGACCCCCGGCCCCGCCTTCTACCACGACGCGCCGCCACAAGCGCCCATGGCCGCCGCGGCGTACGGCCCTGGCGTTGTGCCTCAGCACCCCGCCGACCGCAGCCGCCTCCCGCCCCTGGCCACCTCCTCCGCTCCGCGCATGCCCTTCCAGAACGAGCCATCCCCTGTCGAGCAGCACGACCCCGAGAACCCCTTCGCCTACGGCGCCTCGGTCGTCTCTCCGTCGTCCTATCCGCCCTACTCCGCCGGCGTGGCCAGCGGCCTGAGCGACCCCTCGCCCATGCAGCACTATCCCGGCCCCCACTCCGCTTTCGGGTCGCCCTACGCGGCCGGCGGCGGCCTGCTCAACGGGCTGAACCCGCTCCTGCTGAACCGCGGCGCCGAGCGGCACCTGGAGAGCGACCAGATCCCGCTCACCAGCGCCCCCGGCGGTGTCGGGGACCGCGAGGGGGGTGACTTGTCGTACGGGTACCATGCGGCGCTCGGGAGGATCGGGGAGGAGGAGGAAGAAGACGACAATGGGGATGAGCGTGCCGCGCGCGCCTGGAATGCCCGAAACCCGGGGTTCGGTGGCGCGGGGTATAGCGATCGCGCTCCCGCGGGGACGGCGTTGAGCAGCTCGTCGATGGGCCAGTATCAGCAGCAAGAGCAGCCGCTTGGCGAGGGCGTGAGGGAAGGGGGGCCAACGGAGGGAAGGCCGCTCTGGCAGCAGAATCGTAGGCAGAGTCGGAATCTGATGTGGATGTAGAGAGAGACGGGCATCCGGCGCTTTCTCCCTCATCCTTCATTCTTGGTACGGTCCATCACCTTGTCCATTGCTGCTATGGGAAACCTGTCTACCCTGGCCTTGGCGAATCATGGGCGCAGGGCCTCTCCGGTGTGTGTACATCTTCTGCGTATGCTACACGCTCCGTCCTACCGGACACCCGCTCCGCTCCCAAGGCTGACTGGCCTTCTGGGCCCGGACCCACGCGTCGTTGCGGGCCTATAGCAAGGCGAGTCCCCGTCGGTCTTGGGGTAGGACATGCCGCGTCCCGGGACTGGAGCATAGAACGTGGCTGCTATCTCGGAGCGGTTGTTTCATCATGGCTCTGGCAACACGAGTCAGGTATGGTGCAATAATGATTGGATGCTGGATAGGTTCTCGGATTTTATTTTTTTTTCGTGCGTCGTCGACCTGGGTTCGGCTCCCGGTGTGACGTCACTCAACCGTTCCAAGCTTACGGGGCGGGAGACCTGTGATACGTTTGCCTCATCCTGGATGTTGGGCAAGCCTCCGAATAGCTGGAAGACCAGTGGAAGCAATGAACAATGAGCAAGTTCTCCTCAGTAGAAAGCTGCTGGGTCTTGAGAAGTCGCACAAGGTGGCCTTCGTCTATGCCATGAGCCTTGCTGAACGGGCGGATGTGGTTTGACATCTTCCCAAGCTCCCATCGTGAGTCCCGTCTATAAGAGGTGGAGAGCCACAGGGAAACGACCTGGCCAGAACAAGTTCGTCTCATCTGGGCTCGATCTATCCGCCTTTTTCTTTTCGCACGCATCACCCTCAGCCTCGTCATTTCATCATTGTCGACTCGCACCCACTCGCACCACCTCCCATCCCGCCTTTCCTCCTTTCGACTCACCCTCAACATGACTTCCCGCAAGGTCCTCGTGGTCCTCACCTCCCACGGCAAGCTCGGCGACACAGGCAAGCCCACGGGCTGGTACCTGGTACATCCCCTCCCCTCTCGCCGCACCCGTTCCCAACCTCCATCGCCAAGCTAACCTCGCCTCCTCCTCCCGGCACGAATCAGTCCGAGCTCGCCCACCCCTTTGACGTCTTCACCAGCCACAACTTCGCCATCACCGTCGCCTCCCCCCTGGGCGGCGCCGCCCCGCTGGACCCCTCCTCCATCGACGCGGCCGCCGACGACCCCATCTCCCGCTCCTTCCTCTCGGAGCAATCCGCCCTCTGGGAATCCACCACGCCCGTCGCCTCGCTCCTCCACCGCGGGGTGGCCAACGGCTTCGACGCCCTCTTCTTCCCCGGCGGGCACGGCCCCATGTACGACCTGGCCGTCGACCCGGCCACGCAGGCCCTCGTGGCCGAGTTTGTGGCCGCCGACAAGGTGGTGGCGGCCGTGTGCCACGGTCCGGCGGCGCTGGTCGGGGTGACGGTCGACGGGACGCCGTTCCTGAGGGGAAAGGCTGTGACGGGGTTCTCGGACGAGGAGGAGAGGGCGGTGGGTGCGGACGGGGCGGTCCCGTTTGTGTTGGAGCAGAGGTTGACGGAGCTGGTCGGGCCGGCGGGGAGGTATGAGAAGGCCGGCGAGAACTGGGGGGAGAAGGTGGTGGTGGATGGGAAGTTGATCACGGGGCAGAACCCGGCGAGCGCGAAGAGGTTGGCAGAGGAAATTGTGAAGGCGGTTGCTGGCCAGTAGATGAGGATGACATGGGATGGGGGGATGAGAGGTCGGCGGTTCGGGTTGGGTAGCAACAATGGAAAATCGGCTCGACGAGCTTGGTTCTGCAGAAAAGCCTCTGGCAATAGGCGGTCATGTTGTTGAGGTCTTGACGATGGACAATGAGAAACTATGAAGCCCACGTTTCGAAAAGGTACATCATGACCCAAGGTGCCTGGATCGTTTGGCTTACCAGATCAGACCCGACTTCCACGCAGATTCCGAACTCCCGACTGCAGCGTCATCGGGTTGAACAAGGGTGAATCGGCCAAGCCAATATGTGAACGCTGCAAGACCAGAGTGGTTTCATCCCGGCGCTTTTTGTTTGTTACGACCGATATCATGGCCAGCCGAGCCGGACCGGATCAGTTCTTCATGGTAAACAACATCTCGCCAGCAGCGCCAGCAGTGGTATGCAATCGTTTATGAGAACGCCACTGCATCATTCATCTACACCGTACGCAGTACTGCAGTAGAGCCTAACAATCAAGCCTCCTAGCATCCGATACCCACGCCTCTGAGACAAGTTGTCAACTTGAAACACTCGGTGCACTGCGACCCAGCGAGGCTCAGGTAATACAGCAGGTATGGCGATCTTGGACTTCGTAATGAGCCAATTGAGCTCTCTCGCCGGAACAACAACTACGCGAAAACACGTCCTGCTCAGTCAGCCCACACAGTTGACCCAAACTTTCATGCGTGTTGGGGCGTTGACATGAACGCTGGACGCGTCGTCATCGGCGCTTGTCGCATGTTTTGTGTGGGTCGCGTTGTGGTTGACGTTGGGACAATCCGACGGCGCTCTGCAACCAACATCCAATAGGCAAGGTGGCCGAGCGGTCCAAGGCGCCAGGTTCAGGTAAAACCTGAATTTCCAAATCTCGCGAGATTTCCTGGTCTCAGTAATGGGGCGTGAGTTCGAATCTCACCCTTGTCACAAAATTTTTGCGGATCGTTTTTTTTTGTGTGTGTGGAAGAGGAGTTGGAGGATCCATCGAGTTTTTTTTTCTTCCATTTTTTTTTTTTTTTTTTTTTGCGGGATCCAGCAGCGGGCGTTCTAGAAGCGGGGGGCAGGTACCTGCAGATGGGGTGGGGTCATCCGGCGTTCTCGTAGAGCTCAACGGCGAGACCAGGTCCAAGCTGAGGCGAAGATGCACACGGCAAACATGCCGGTTCGACACACACAACATGACAAACAGAGACAACATGGCAACTCCTGCGTCGGCTCATGCCACGGGGACCCGAAGACGGGAGGGGACGGTCTCCTGGGAGGGAACGCGGCTGCGGCTGAAACGAGTTTCCTGGTTGTTGCTCTCTTTCTCTCTCTCTCTGTGTGTGTGTGTGTGTGTGTGTGTTCCACGTGCACACTGGACGGTGAGGTTGACTCGGCGCGGGCTGGAGGCTGACAGGCAGGGAGAGCGTTCCCTTTGGATAAACCGCCGGGGAAATTGGGGTCAGATGGAATACGACAGTGCAGTACCACGGACTGGCAGACTCTGGACTGCTGGGCCGATGACGAGCGCTGGACCCTAGTGATTTCGGTCCGGCGAGGAGCGAGGGCCCCGTGTCGTTAAGTCGAGGTCCTTTGACGTTGGTTTGTTTTTTTTGGGATGATGTCAAGGCAAGAAAAGGAACCGAACAGTGGGGGAGGGTGGAGTGAATGGAGGGAGTGGGTCTCGTGGGCAAGCGATCTGCAGGCCCGAGGAACGGTCTCTCTGTCTGAAACATCAGATCGAGCCTCGCACCTTTGGATCACCGTTGGTTCGCTGGTCAAACCGAGTGGTTTGCTGCAACATGGCGTCGAGGCCAGCAACAAAGAGGAATGGCCCGACGTTGCTAGGCATCGCTGTATCGGGGCAGCAGCCGGGCCAAGCAACCCTGCGCTCAGGAACGGCGACCTGAACCAATCACAAAGCCGTCGCCGCCGCTTGTTTTATTGGACCAGCACGCCACGAGCTGCAGCTTCTCTCAATCGGGGGAGCAAGGGAAATTAAAACGCGGTTGAGGGTCAGGGGAGGTAAGAGGGAAGCACGCAGCTGGAGGAGCCTGGAAAGAGCCCCGGACGGGTTTGACTGAAGAAGCAGACGCCGGCCTGCACAAAGGCAGAGACGCACAAGAGACAGCGCATTGAGGGCAGCCACGGGTTGTCGAGGCCAATTTCTCGTTTTCTCTCCTTTGTTATGCGAGTGGCCCTTCGTTCATTACACATCCCCGTCGCCAGCGTACACAATTCTCACACACTCACACGCTCGTTACAAGTCGCTCGTTTCTTCCTTGTCACTCGTTTTGTCGCCCCTTCGCATGAAGCAAATTTAACTCTCGCGACAAGGTCCCACGTCGCAACCTGTACTGTACGCGTCTCGGCCGAGGCGTCAGCGCTTCCCCAGCTTGTCGCGTGCCTTACGCTGCCAGTCCCAGCGCCTGGCCGTCCAGGCTGGCCTTTCGGTGCCCCCGTCGTCGACTATCGAAGGGGGGCGTTGTCAAGCGGGGAGACGGGGGGCCGGATCAGCTCGAGCCTTCTAGGGTCTTGCGACGCTTGTCGCTTGATGCTTGACGCTTGACGCTTGACGCTTGACGCTTGACGTGTTGACGTGCTGACGCTCGACGCCGGTGGAGTGCGTCTCCCGCTGCCCGCCGGGCCCCGACGTATAAGACCCCCGACCGGGCATGCCGGCCAGCAGAATGATGCCCGGACCGAGGGGCAGGTCCCCTGCGTCCCGGCGTGCCGCACTGAAGCTCGGCGGCGACGCTCCCCTCCGCATCCCATATCGCCTTCGGAAGGATGCAGACTCGCCGCGGAAGACTGCAGCCGCCGATCTTGACACGGCCGCCGCCCGTTGCCACGACTCCGACTCCGCCTCCACCCCGGTGCCGGCCGCCGCCGACGCCCTGTCCCTCTCCGGCACTACCCCACCCACCAGCCCAACCATGGCCAGCTTCCCCGGCGGCGCCAAGTCCATGACCCCCGAGTCAAAGCCCTCCCGCCCCCAGCTGGTCCTCATCGACTCCCAGGGCAAGGTGACCGCCGCGTCGGGCCGCCATGATGATTCGTTCCGCAAGCACCACCGGGGCATGGCCTCCATCGACTCCATCATCTCGTCCACCACGTGCGTCAACACCCAATCGGAGTGTAGCCGCTCCGAGTCCCGCTTGTCCCGGGATATCCGCATGGGCCCGGAGGAAGAGGACGACGGCGGCGGCGACGACGACGAAGAGGGACGTCTTTCCTCGGTTCCTCGCCCCCTCCCGCCCAAGAAGAAGATCAGCAGGTGCGTATTCTCACGGCGGATAACTCTGTTGATCCATGCTCACAACCCCCACAGTCCCCAGCTTGCTCCACCAGGCCGTCTTGGCCATGTCTCCGCCGCTCCATCGGTCAACGGTAGTAGCGACGGCGATGACGTTGAAGAGGAGGACGAAGAGGCCAAGCTGGTTAACGAAATCTCATCTTGGGTCTTGCGGAACACGTTTGGCAAGGACGTGGATGATTGCCCTGCCCCCTTGCTGATCTGGGATTGCACCTATCGCTACCTTCAGGAGCTCTGGACGGCATCCCAAGGCGGAAGCCTGGGATATGTCCAGGGCACGGTGGGCGACGGCACCCCTTCCCCGCGCTACGGCGGAAGCCCGGGGTCCGGGAACAACGACCAGCCGCCCTCGGGACAACCGGGGAAGGGGAAGCGGAAAGCCGACGGCAGCGGCAGCGATGACGGCAGCGGCCTCGGCGGCCGCCGCGGCAGCCAAGGAGACGATGACCGGGACGTGTCGCCGGCATCGCAAGCGTACAGCTCCAAAGGCATGACCAACTTCAGCTGTCCTTACCGCAAGCGCAACCCCTTGCGATTCAACGTGCGGGATTATTACGTCTGCGCAACACACTCCTTTGCCGACATGTCGCAGTTGAAGTAGGTCATCGTCAGGCCCGCCGGGCACGGAGTCCCATGCTGACCTAGGCTAGGAAACACATTCGTGCCCACCACCCTCCGGTGCAGAGGAACGCCGGTCCCTTCCTCTGCCCTCGGTGCTGCCAGGGATTCTCCTCCAAGAACGCCCTGGACTCGCACCTGCGCCAGCTCGACGTGTGCCACGTCTCGTTCGACAGCGGTGGTGCGGATCCCGAAGACGGCATCACCCAGAAGATCATCGCATCCCTGGAAGCTAGGAGCCACAAGGCTAAGATTGACAACTGGAACTCTCTGTGGAGGCTGCTCTTCCCCGTCGATCAAGTCATTCCGGATCCAGGTACGTCTCTTGGTTCTCGCACGACGCGAAACATTTCTGACTTTTGGCAGTCTTCGTTCCTGTCATGGAAGTCTTCGACTTCATCTCTGAGTCCAAAAAGTTCCTTACTACTCTTAAGGATCTTCTCGATCTTCAGTATCGCCATGTGCTCGAGGGTGCGACCCACGCCATGGACATCGATGTCAAGATTCGCCAGGGTCTTGAACGGAGCACGAGCTCCATCTACACCTGGATCGAAACGGTTGTGCAGGACTGGGAGCAGCGGATCTCCGGGACCATGTCTCTCTTTACAAGCTCCGCCATCCGCCGGGCTGCCTCCAACGACAGCTGGACCTCGACGCCACAGCTCCCACCCTCGCCCGCCCCCACCCCCACCGTCGTGGCGGGAAGCGTGGGCGCAGCCACCACGTCGACAGGATCCGAAAGCCCGGGCGCAACCGCCCCGGCCGTTGCGAGACCGCCGCCGGCGAATCGGAGACGCACCAACCCTCCTCCTAAGCGGGTCAAGCGACCGGAAATCTTGCCCAAAGCTTCGGTGCCGACTCAGATTCCCGTTCCGATACAGCGGGCGCGGACCCCTCAGTCCCAATCGAGACTCCCGGGCAGCACGTTGCGGCCGTCCCCGCAGGTCCTGCCGGGCCAGTCGGTGCACAGCATGCCGTCGACCACCACGCAGGCTCTCCAACCAAGTCCGCAGTATCCTGCTGCCAGTTGGGATCATACCACCGTCGCCGTCTCCGGTGCGTACAGCGTACCCTACACGAGCCCCACGGAGGTCTTCCAGCATCCCGCCATGACGCCGACGCACTATACGTCCATCCATACCAGCCCGCTTGAGGTTGCGTCGTCTTATCTGGGGTCGGAACAGCAAGCGGCATCCATGTCGCCGGAGGGAATGCACCGCAACGAGATGGATACGCGACCGCAAACCGCAACGACGCTGAATGCCAACCGGTTCACCCTGTCCACGGCCACGCCCCGCTCTTCGCTAGCCAGTCTCAGCTGGATCCGCGACGAGCATCGAGACTCGAGCCAAACCCTGGTCGAAGCGCATCCGCCGGGTCGGTGCGGTAACATGTATTGCCCCAGCTGCAGCAAGCCTCTGGCCGAGGATCTTGTGGGCCAGCCATCGCCTGTGGGCATGCACCCCGTCACGGGCGCGCCGCAACAACATCCCGCATTCCACACCGCCGGCGCAGGGCAACGGGGGCCGTTCCACACGTCGCCTATCTCGGCGGAGGTGCACGGTCTGTCGGATCAAGTGGAGTGGTCGTTCCATGCTGCCGGGGGGATGCACGGAGCGGGAGGTGAAGCTATGTTTGGAGGCGGCCATCATGGGCCGCGGGAGGGGTTCTGAGCTCAACGGAGCAGTTGAGTGGCAGTCCCCTCATCCAGTCCGATATTTCCTTTGGTCTATTTTCGTTCGCTCATTTCAAGTCTTGTATACTGCTCTTACGAGAGAACCCAACGCATGCACACACAGGCAGGCAAAGCAATTTTGTACTAATGTAATACCAGTTGTGTGAGACCGGCTCAAACAAGGGGATGGGAGGTTGAAACCGGTGGCGCCTATAGGCCGAGAGAGAGAGAAGAGGAGAGAGGGGAGGGGGAGGGGACGTGTTGAGAGGGAGAGTGGTCAACGGCACACTGATGAGGTTATGACTGATGTGTATACCAACCGACATTCTTTTCTTGGTTTTTTTTTCTTCGGTCTTTTCTCTTCTTTTTCTATTCTGTATATATTAGATTCGTGCCATTCCAGTGCCCTGGAAGGTGGGAGGTGTCCTCCCTGCTGGTTAGATGTAATCTTAGTCGCGCGTACCCGATGGATACACGGAAGTCTGAGTGAATGGGGACGGTGGGCATGATCTCGTGAACATCGTGAGTTTGTTGGTTTCCTACGCATTTGCTGTGGAGTCTGGTCTTTTTTTAGATTCCCTATCTCTGATGAATGTGTCAGTGGTTGTCGGGTACGGTACCGGTTGCGAGCGTTCCGTGGTTGCGAAGATGTGGATATTGGGCCCGGACCTGCGGCCGCGAGCTGTGGCCGGTGTCAACATTCTCCCTAGCTACACGCCTAACAAAGGCCCGCCGCGTGGGGTCTATGTGGTTTATGTCGCATCACATACGAACATGGCGTATGGAGGGAACCCTGTCGTTGTCATTGTCTCCGTGGCGCGTGGGGAGTATCTTGTCGTCAGCCTGGACGACTATTTTGTAAACCACCAGGCGGTCAGTCAAGCGGCGGAAATAGCTTACCCCTGTGTCGACAGGAAGGGTATGACCGGACACGAGGACTGAATACCTATCTTAGCTTGTTCGACCAAGTGACCGATGAAGATCCTCTCCGAAACGATGCGTGGTTTGCTTGGTTGTTTGGGAGGAAGCCTTTGTTGCGTTGTCGTGGTGTGAACTGAGGGCGTATGTTGGGCGAGAGACTTGCTAGGAGCTGACAACTAGGGACTGGGGCTTTCATTTGTGTTGTGTATAAGGAATCGCAGCTCGAAACCTTTGGTTTCACCCAGGCATCCTCTTCGGGTCCAGGAGAGCGAGTGTCCTTGGAGCCTCTGAGTAAGGAAGATGGGCTCCCACGCTCCTGGATGGATATCTCGGTGGTACCACAAAAGAGCAGAGCTCCTGTGATGTGTCTCGCATGAACCACGTAGGGCATAGGGGTGTCCACGCAGGTCGTATGTATTGGAGATGCATCGTTGCAAAAGTCTTTTGACTATCCTGGATTTGTCCTCGAGAGACCGGTGATGAAAGACGTCACGGTACTCATGGTATTCAACATCGTTAGAGACCATCCAGTAGTCCCTATCGACTATGGAATGTTGGCAGCGCTCTTGACGTTGATCCCGGTTTCACAGCAGGCAAGTGGTTCATCCGAAGAGATCAGTTACCGTACCACACAAATGCAGACATAGTCCTCGGACTGGGGACATCTCATTATCGGAGCGACCCCGAGCCCTCAGCACGTCAGCAACCGACAAATAAGCAACGGTTTGGCTCACGACAAGACCAAGATGAATAAATTAGTTAGTCGGTTTTGTCTCACGTAATACGTAATTGTGACTTCCACTCAGCCCTACATGGTACACCCGGGATGACTTTGGCATGTCCTGAGTAACCACCGCCATGCTACCAGGTGTGATGTTCGACGAAACCGCCGGAATGGTCAATGTGTCCACTTATATTCCATGGTATATACTACTACCTACCCAGGGAGGCAAGGATTGCCATTCTACCGGTGGAAATCAAGCCATCGGCTCCCGATTCCCACGGACCGTTGTATGCCTTGTGTCAGCAAGACCCTGCATCCGTCAGGGCCTTGGGTGGCAAAGGCGCCGAACGTTCGCTGGGGAGATGCTCCGCGCTGCAGACTGTGCGTTACCTGATGGGCCACCGATGGGGCAAAACATCTTGATCAGTAATTTTTTGCCATCTTGACCACGAGCGGAACAGATGGAAGCAGAACTAATATCGCATTCGGTGCGGGAGAGGTCACTCATGAAAGAACGCAGAACCGTCGAAACTCATCATTATCGTTCGACAGATGTCGTCAACACACCGAGCAGAGTCAGCCCTTCGAAAAAGATCGATTCTACGTCATCACGGCCCACGGCCTCTGGTCTTAGACACTGGTTTCACCGTCGGACCATGTGGACGGACACCAGAGCACAAACGGCGGAGCGGAGCAGAGGTTGGCCCGAGAGAAACAGGAAACATGCAATCCAACCCCTGAGCCAAGGGGCAACGGTTTCGGCCGGGCCGCCGATCGACTCGGCAGGTCAGGGTAGTCTACCAGGCACCCCCCCGTGAACTTGACAGCAAAACCACCCGGGACGGTCCCAGGTCCTCATGACACAAGGAAGCGGGCATGGGGCGAAAAGCCGCCGTCGTCGGCATCGCGATGGGGGAAACCATCCAGCCACCTGAAGGCGGCGAGCAACCAGGACCTCTGGCATGACGGCGACGCTAATGCACTGCGTTCCTTCGTACTGTGCTCTGTATCCCTTGTTGATGTTGTTGTTGCTGCCCACCCGCTGCCCAACGAGTCAGCGAGCCTGGAGACCGGTAGGCATTTCTGCTGGCCGCTCGCATGTTTCACGCGTTCCCACAGGCTGTCTCAGAACAGACCCCATCGACCCCGACTTTTCCCCCCGGCCAGCGCCGGAGCGAAACGCAGAAAAGAAAAGAAAGAAAAAAAAAAACCACTTGGGCGGTGGCTTTGTTGACATGAGCGGGGTTTCACGCCGCTCGAGCCGCACGCCAGATCCACGCTGGGGCCTGTGCTTGCGCGGCACGATGTCGATGCCCGATCGGATCGCTGGGGACTTCCGGGGAAAGAATCGAGCGATAAAACCCTCGGCATGTCGAGGTATTGGGGTTCGGGGGGACGGCAGCGGCGGCGGCACAGGCGGCGCAGCCCCCCCCCCCCCCCCCTCCGGAACGTCAGACGTCAGGCGGTGTTGCAGCTGGGGGTTTCACTCATTTATGATGGTTGTCCCTCTTGCTTACGCAGAATGAAGGATGACGCAGCCCGGCGATGATTCAAGAGACTGGGAGGCATGCTTCTTGGTGGACATGCTGTGTGTAGTAGTATTGAGTAGGGGGGGGGGGGGGGTGGGAAATGGGTTGCACAACCCCATGAGCTCCGGCAGGGATAGCCATGGCAGCCGTCTGGGTTGATTATCCGGCAGTCGGGATGGCCCAATGACCGGTACTGCGTACGCAGTATACTAGTAATGCCCTCAGGTTGCTGCGTTGCTGCAGCAATGGCAATGATATTGAAAGACAGCGGTGGAGGTTGCGAAAACATGAAACTCCGTGTCTTGATGGAGCTCTCATTCAGAATCCAGAACGTGCCCCATGCGGGTCGGGGAAGACTGAGCCTCACCTAACCAAACAAACCCCCCAACCCCCCACCCCATATCAACAATATCATCATCACCAGGGGTGGAAAACAAGCCCGACGATCAAATCTATTACCCAATGCAATGGGACAGACTCCTAAGCCAAACCCCCTCCTTTCCGCCCCCGCCCCCCTCTTCCAAGAAAAAAAAATGAACCTTAGAAAGGTAGCCGAACCTGCGATATACAAAACACCAGAAAGCGCCCCTGGGTCGTATCCCTTTTTCTCTCATTTATCGCCATCATCAGTAGAACAAACTAGGTAGAGATATCCTTGCACTTTCCCTCCTCCTCCCTTTTTCTATCACATACACCATCCGCCTCATTCTACCCGCGTCAGCGGCGCCAAGGGGACCTGTTTCTCGGTGGCATCCTCGCCAAACTGTTGCACAAGCTTGTACAGCGAGGCGGCGAACTTGACGGCCGGCTCGTCGACGGCCCTCGTCACCACCTCGGCGACCCACAGGGTGAAGGGCAGCAAAAACAGATTCGCCGCGAGGAAGTTGAGCTCGAGGCCGAGCGGGCCGATCTTGGGCAGCGGGAAGGTGTTGATCCAGACGGCGATGGGCTCGGGCTTGTCGTTCTGGGGCCGGGACCAGCCGACAGCGTAGTAGAGGCGGTCGCCGACCGTGGCCAGGATGGGGCCGTGGACGAGGTAGAGCGCGAAGGAGACGCGGCCGAGGAACTGGCAGAAGCGCGACTCGAAGAAGCGGCGCATCCAGCGGAGGCGGCCGGAGCAGAGGACGATCAGGTTGGCGGCCAGGAAGAGGTAGAACCACTTGTAGTCGAAGACGGCCTGGGGCTTGAGGTAGCTGAGCCAGTACCAGCCAAAGTTGGAGCCCGTGCGGAGGTTCTCGATCTTGTTGGTCTCGGAGGGCACGCCGCCGAGGTACAGGCCGGCGGCGAGGGCGAGGTAGAGGAGGGAGGTCTGGTAGGGCGCGAGGGCGCGCAGCCAGCGCGGGAAGTAGCTGCGGGGCTTGCCCTCGGCGATGCGGTGGGCGAGCAGGTCGAGCTCGCACTGGAGCATGCCCGTGGCGAACATGGCGCAGTAGTAGCCGTCGACAATGTACAGAAAGTACCACGCCAGCGCGAGCACCGACAGCAGGCGGGCCTTGTGGGTGGCGCGCGCGAGGGCGATGCAGGCGGTGAAGACGACGACGGAGCCGCGCATCTCGTAGGGGATGGACCACAGGTGGGCGTTGTAGCTGGGCCACAGCCAGCCGTCCTTGAAGATGTAGCTGAAGTTTTTGAACTCGATGTACCAGTTCCAGAGCTCCTCGCCCAGGGTGGACTTGACCTCGTAGTGCGGGTTGTAGACGCCAAAGACGTTCCAGATGACGACGGTGAAGAAGGTGACGACGATGAGCGGGATGAAGAGGCGGAACCAGCGGCGGAACAAGGCGGACGCGAGGTTGTCAAAGAGCCGGAGGTACTCGCCGTCGTGGATCAGGGCGAGGGGCTTGACACAGAGCACGTAGCCCGAGATGACGTAGAAGACGGCCACGGCCATGTGGCCGCCGATGAAGAAGTTGCGGACGAAGGGCAGGGTGATGAAGTAGTGGCGGTCTCCCCAGCCGAAGGCGTTTTCGAGGTGGGCGTTGTACATGTTGTGGACCCACTGCTCGTGATGCTGGACGTAGACCAGAAAGGCGGCGAACCCGCGAAGGCCGTCGAGGTAGGCCGTGGGCCGCAGCTGGCGCTGGCCCTCGGAGCCGGCGCTCGAGGGCCAGAGGATCTGCCGCAGCCAGCGGAGAGTGGCGGATTTCATGACGACGCGAAGGGGCCGGGTTGCAAGGCTCGCGCCATGCGGGAGGGTTGGAAAATGGAAAGGGAGCAAGGGCGGCGGCGGCGGCGGCGGCGGTGGTGGTGGTGGTAGTAAGAGTAGTTGGTGGTGGTTTGCAGAGGTTGTGGAGAGGCTGTCACGACGTATTCTGTAAAGTGACGTTGCGGATGCCCCGGACCCGTGCAGGGGTGTCGGGCAGCGATGACAGGAACGGGACTAGCTAACTTTAAACAAATAATGAGCAGCCGTGCCGCTTGACTCCTTGGCCAGCCCCGACGGAGGGACGGGGGAAATGGGCGGAGGGAGGGGCGAAGTTGGAGCTAACTTTCTTCTCGTGTGAGCTGTGCGGAAGCGTACTTGCATGTACGCTACTGAAGTATGACTTCTTCACGGCTTGGTGAAGCTCAGGTTGGTGGTTGGTCGGGTTGGCCCCTTCGTGTTGAGGCTGAGAACGTGTAGGTGGTGGGTGACGTTTGGGTTTCTCTTTGTTAAGGCTGCAAACGGGCACCCGCCCCCCCCTTTTTTTGGATCTCTCCACTGCAATGCGAAGAAAAAAAAAATAAACAACAAAAAATAAAAAGAAGGGAGGCAAAAGATGCTCCTGATCTACATACATACAATGTACGATACACGTAACGGGTCTATGTAACGGCACGGCTGAAGGGAGATAGGGAACGGAAACCAAGCCGCGAAAAAGCGAGCCACTGTGTAGGTACGTACGGTACACGTACCAGAGCACACGGTATTGCGTATGTGTGCTGCTCTGCTCTTGGTTGTCGGACATGAGCGGGCTCGCACGCAGATTCCTGACTCGCCTCGGTCTGAATTCTGGAACACCTTCGGTTCAAGCATGGACATTTCATCAATCAGAAAGGCTGCCAGCCAGCCCAACCATTCTGCGATCCGCGGGGCTCCTCCCCCTTGGCGCATGTAAGCAAGTTGACGCCAAGGGCACCCAATGTCACCAGAAGGAGATGAGACTGCCATCTGGGGCCATCTGGGCCATCTAGGCCATCTGGGCCATCTGAGAACCTGGGGGAGGGAGTTCGACGGAGGCGGAGCCATGGCGCAACGGTTAGCGTCCCTGATCCTCCGGGTCTCGTAGCCTGTGGCTTTGGGCAACACGGTGCTCCCCTCCAGGAGCGTGCTTGTACATGTCGCGTGCCGACCCTTCGGGCGGTGCGAAGCGTGGTTTGACATCGGACCCTCTGACAAGGCCTCACCTCCCGCTCACCTCCTCCTCTTCCCCCGAACCCATCGCATCAGCGCGAGGTTGCGGCCGTGTGGCGTGGCTTGTTCGTGCGTGTCTGCGTCGAAGGTGGTGGACCCCGATTGTCCCGTCTCTTTGCCTTGGCCCCCCCTTTTTTTTTTCTCTCCCGAGGCAGGGAAGAGACAGGACAGCAGGAGGGCGACAGGGCTGTGTTCCTTGGTCCTTGGGGTAATCCGACCACTCCCGTGTCTCCATGTGGGGGGTCCGACCCCTATTTCGCTTGGTGGAGACTGGCATTGGGCTGGGGGCTCTCCCACTGGTCCGATGGACCGATACTCGTTCCCAGCCACCCAAAGGCTGGCGTGTGCGCGATTGGCCGGAGACGGCCATGGGCGAAATTCCCGGGTCCAGGTTCCTGTCGTTTCTTCTCAGGGGATTTGTCCGTCGCCACAGCGGGCCCACATGGAACGCGCCCCTACGAACGCTTGGGGCGGTTGGCGGTCAAGCATGAGTCCAGGCTGCAGGTTGCCCCCTGGTTTGAGCGTTGAACGCTGACTTTTTTTTTTTGTTGCAGCCTGGTTGTCGATCGAGGCGGAGGGGAAAAAAAAGAGATCCAAAAAGAAGCGCGTGTTTTGTACTCAAAGAAGGATGGAAGACGACGACAGCTGAAGGGGGGGATACGAGGGCTGCGTGGGAGTCGAGGACTGCTGAACACGGCTCATCGTGGAACACGAAACACCACGACAAAGCCGCCCACCGTGTGCGAGTGTACATACAAGTGTGTGTTCTTTGACTTTCTCTATTTTCATCCTACCGTGTCGTGACCGCATTGCGTTGTCTGTCCTTGTCACTGCTGCTGTTTGCACACACCCCCCCCCCCCCCCCCCCCCTAGCTTCCATCACCAAGTGGAAAACGGGGCGCATGGCCTCCCTCTTCCCACCCCCCACAGCCCCCGAAATGGCAAGGGACCGGACCAATAACGATGGTCGAGAGGAGCGGGTCGGCGAGGGAACAGGCTCGAACAGGTCCGAACAGGCCCGCTACTTGGAGGTGGGTAGATTTTACTTTTAGGGGGCTCCCCATTGCCGGAGACGGGGGGGGGGGGGGGCTCGACATGGTCTTGGCCCTCTCTTTTCTCTCGCCCTTCTCTCTTTTCTACCTACCGCTACTCTTCCTCTTCTTCTTCTCCTATCTCACCTCACACCCCCCCTTTTTTATTCCTGATCTCTTCAACCACCCAGAAGAGCATTGCGAATCGACGGGAGCTCCCCCTCTTTCTCCGAGTCCTTTTCTCTTCTTTATGCCCTTCGTTTCTTGCTCAACGTTGTCCCCGTAACGTTAGTCTAATTTTTTTTTTTTTTGCTTTCTCTTTCCCATCAAGAAAGTTGATGCCGCTCGCTTTTTCACTCAGGGGCACCACCCGCGCCTGAAGGCCAGCAAAACCCACGAGAAACGACAACGAAAACGACAGACAGTTACATCCCCCTTAGCAAGAGTAATAATAGCAGCAGCAGCAACATCTTGCTCTAATCGACCTTTTTTTTTCTTTGTCGACTTCGCTGCCCGGCATGGTTGCCAAACTCGGCACGCCGTTGGGGGCGCCGTCCCTGGCGGCCACGGCGGCTCAGTTCCGGAACCGGTTGCCCACCCAGTTCCGGCGGGCTCTCCCGGTCTACCTCGCCGCCGCTTGCCTGATCCTCTTCGTCTTCAACCTCAACATCTTCCAGTCCAACCACCGCACCCCGCTGCCCGCCGTGGGTCGCGTGACCCAGCCGCCCGCCGTCCGGCCCGAGTTCCCCCGCAAGATCTGGCAGACGTGGAAGGTCAGCCCGCTGCGCTTCGAGGAGCGTGACCTCAACACGGCCCGCACCTGGCTGGCCAAGAACCCCGGCTACCGCTACGAGGTGCTGACCGACGACAACGACCTGCGCTACGTCGAGTGGCACTTTGGCCCCAACGGCTTCAACCGTCCGGACATTGTCAACTTCTACCGCGACGTCAAGGCCGCCATCGTCAAGGCCGACATGCTCCGCTACCTCATCATGTACGCCGAGGGCGGCGTCTACGCCGACATCGACGTCGAGGCCCTTAAGCCCGTGTCCAAGTTCATCCCGGACCGCTACAACGAGAAGGACATCGACATGGTCATCGGCGTCGAGATCGACGAGCCCGACTGGAAGGACCACCCCATCCTGGGCCCTAAGTCGCGCTCCTTTTGCCAGTGGACCTTCATGTGCAAGCCCCAGCTGCCCGTCATGATGCGTCTGATCGAGCGCATCATGTCGTGGCTCAACGGCGTCGCCAAGGAGCAGGGCGTGCCCCTGGCCCAGGTCGACCTCGATTTCGACCAGATCATCTCCGGCACCGGCCCCTCCGCCTTCACCGAGGCCATCATGGCCGAGATGGAGCTGCACAAGGAGGACCCCAACCTGCGCATCGACTGGGACCTGTTCCACGACCTGCGCGAGTCGAAGGTCGTCAGCCGCGTCCTCGTGCTGACCGTCGAGGCCTTCGCCGCCGGCCAGGGCCACTCCGACTCGGGCAACCACGACTCGCGCGCCGCCCTCGTCCGCCACCACTACCACGCCTCCAACTGGCCCAGCCGTCACCCGCGCTACAGCCACCCGGCGTACGGCGAGGTTGAGCGTTGCAACTGGAACGACGACTGCATCCACGCGTGGGACAAGAACGTCGAGGCCTTCAGCAAGCTGTCCCAGGAGGAGCAGAAGAAGATCATTGAGCAGAAGAAGCGCGAGCGCGAGGAGGCCGAGCGGAAGCGCAAGCAGGAGGAGGAGAAGCAGCGCAAGCAGCGCGAGGAGGCTGAGAGGAGGCGCAAGCAGGAGGAGGAGAGGCAGCGCAAGCAGAAGGAGGAGGAGGAAAAGAAGAGGCAGCAGGAAGACGCGGCCAAGAAGAAGGAGGAGGAGGCCAAGAAGCAGGCCGAGGAGAAAAAGGAGAAGAAGTCGGGGTGGTTTTCATGATGACCCTGGAAAACACCACACACCCACACCACACTCTCACACCCACACACATGCACAAACACACATACACACACACACACAACAATCCTTTGGAGTCCATGGAGTTTTTTGAGCGAGCCACGCAAGACTCGGCGGGTTCCTTCTTCTCCCCTCCCCCATCATGAGAAATAAAAGGGACAAATCCTTAGAGGCGTCGCGGCGTCACGACCAACAGGGCTGGAAGGAGAAAATGGGTTCGATGGCTCGATCGATCGACAAACGACGACGAATGACTTTGGGATTCGGCGCGGCGGCGTGCATGGAGGGGGCGCGATGGGCCGGTAGCGTCGACGAAGATGGATGGTCTTTTTTTGGTTTTCTCTTGGTTACCTTACCTTGCATGCATCAACAACCCCTTCTGTCCTTTTCTTTGTACATATTCCCCTACCCTCCTCCTCCCCCCCTTTCCCTTACCACCTCCACCAGGATCAAGGCCGGGTACTTGCTTTGTTCGGGTCGGTGGGCGTTGTTTGGACCGGGCTGCTGGGGACGACGACGACGTCGCGCGGCGCAACGTTGATGGAAGCGGCGGCGGTGCCTCTTACCTCCCCCAACGCTTGAAGTGGGCATTCATGTTTAGATTACATAGTTAATATATATCAAGATGATCAAAATTCTCATAGGGCTCCTTGGTGTTTTGTGCGTTTTGTGTGTTTGGAGAAGGGTAAGAATAGCAAACAACAAACCGCAACCAACCACAACCATCTCATGGATGAAACGGAACCGACGGATGGGACAAAGATCGGTTCGGACAAATACAGAGTGCAAGGGGAGGTTGTTCTCTTGAGATGACGTAGCCGATGATGGTCTTGTGCATGGCAGCAGCCCCTCCGTCTGCCACCTGAGCCCCCTTTCTCCTTACCGCGCGAACCCAAGCTTCCTAGTACATGCCATCCAAAATCTCATTGGACTACCGGAAGCAATCTGGTGCGGGTGAGCAGCCGTAGGAGTAAAAGAAGATCAAAACTCCATCCCAACCGAGGTCGGCCCAGTTCGACCCTCCCTACCCCCTCCCGCCTTTTCAGACCTGCGCGACAAAGCTCCCGTCGCAAACCCCTGCCGTCGCGATACCTCGGCCACAAGGTGCTTGGTCTGCATGGTAACGATGTAAATGTATATAAATATTTCAAGGGAGGGGGGGGGGGGAGGTATCACAAGTGAAATACAGCGGCCAGCCGCGACAAAGGGAACACACAGTCCACACAGGACGTAAGGCGCGGAGTGATCGAGTTGGTCGGTCAGTCAAAAGCAAGGAGCGTCATAGGGAAACAAAAGGGGACTCGGAGTTGCGGAGATAATATAGCACTTGGATGCTCATCGACGAACTTTCATCGGTCCGGCACAATGCGGGTGTCCTGTGCTGGAGAAGCTCCTGACCCGGACCATCATACCGCGGCGTGTAGCCCAACACGTCTCTGCACCGGACATTGCAGCGTCAGGTTGGACAGCCGAACCGTGGATCGTCCTTGATGTTGTACTACATCAATTGCGGCTCTCCCCCCGCCCCATGTCAATGCCGGCTTGGAGAAGACGTTCACCCGTGTCAGCCCAATTCCCCCGGCCGGACCTCGTGCATGCGATATTAGCGGCGCCCAACGTGCCGGCCAGACGACGACATCATTCCCGACGCCTCGGTATCGTATTTACGCTAATGTAGCCAGGCCACGTTTTGGCAGCCGGCAGAGCCTTGAAGATGGCTTCAGAACCCAAGTCCAAGGCAAACCACACGGCATTGTACCGTTGGGGTGGGAGGTGTGCAAGGAGGTGGTGCAACCCCTCCATGGGCCCGGGTGTTGTCCTTCAGCGACGGCAGATAACAGGACGAGATGACTTCGCGGCTTGGATGTAGGAGGAAAGTAAGCATGCGACAAAACACCAGAGAAACAAGAGCAAGCTTTGCTGTACGGTGCTATGACTCGCGACACCATCCGAACGCCCTCTCCGCACTCTCTATATCTTCTACGCAACAAGGGGTATGTATATATCCTCGCTCCGAGTATCCTGCCGCTAGTTCGACGCCTCCAGCTGCGGCCCATGCAGCGCCTCAAACTCCTTGCTAAACGGCTGATCAATGTACCCCACGGGCGACTTGGGGACGAAGAAGGTCGACCGGTCGTACTGGTTCAGCTCGATGCCCTCGCGGATCCTAAACGGCAGATCCGGCGTCGAGATCCAGTACCTCCCAAACACGGCCACGACCTTCTTGTCCTTGTACTGCTCATCCACGACCCCCTTGGCCTCCTCCGGCGTCAGCCCGCCCGCGATCAGCAGCGGCCCGTCAAACAGCCTCACGGCAAAGTCCAGGCTCCTCTCCCAGCCCTGCTGCGCCTCGTGGCCCAGCTCCGTCCTCTCCCGGATGAGATGCAGATACGCCAGCCCAAAGGCGTTGAGCTCGCGGATCAGGTACGAAAAGGTCGGCACCGGATCGTCCATCCGCATGCCCTGGAAGCGGCTCCACGGGCTCAGCCGGATGCCCGTCCTCTCGGGCCCGACGGCGTCGACCACGGCCCGCACCACCTCGAGCGCGAACCTCGCCCGGTTCTCGACGCTCCCGCCGTACTCGTCGGCGCGCCTGTTGCACGTGTCCTGCAGGAACTGGTCGATGAGGTAGCCGTTGGCGCCGTGGATCTCGACGCCGTCGAACCCGGCCTCCTCGACGGCGAGCCTCGCGGCGGCCGCGTACTGGCCGACCCGCGCGCGGATCTCGTCGGCCGTCATCTCCCGGGGCACCGGCGCCGCGGGGTCGTCGGGCAGGGGCACGGCGCTCGCGCTGTGCACCTCGAAGCCCTCCTTGCGGGCCACCTCGGCGTTGGCGGCCCGCCCGAGGCTCCACAGCTGCACAAAGATGTAGCCGCCCTCGGCGTGCACCGCGTCCGTCACCCGCCTCCACGCGGCCGCCTGCTCCGAGGTCCAGATGCCGGGGACGTTGTCGTAGCCGCCCGCCTCGCGCGAGATGAAGGTGGCCTCGGTGACGAGCAGCGTGCCGGGCAGGGATCGGGCGCGCTGGGCGTAGTAGGTGGACATGAGAGGGATGGTGGGGACGTGGGAGTCGGAGGCGCGGTAGCGGGTGAGCGGGGCCAGGGCGAGGCGGTGGCCAAGCGTGATGTTGCGCGTGAGGGGGAGGGGCTGGAAGAGCTTGGAGGGGTTTTCGGTCGCCATGGTGAAATCAGGATTGGTAGTACCTTTTACCCAGTGGTGGTGGTGGTGGTGGCGGTGGTGGTGAAATCGGCGCCCTTGGCCGAGAGAGGAAGGGTTGAAGGTGAGAGAGGCTCTTATGAGGCTCAAGATGGCGTCTTACCCAAGGACTGGCTTTGTCTACGATCAAGAGCCGTTCCGGCGACCAAGGCTCACTTTTTATGTGCCGGCTCGGGCCTTTTTGACGCAATACCGGGGGATGGGTGGATCACGCCTTGTGCTTTGTAATGGATGGCGTGTGGGGGTCATTCAGGGGCCGGTACACTCGGCGTTGACGATCGCTGCGCAAGGCTTATAAATCACGGCTGTGAAACCCGCTACGATGGGAAGGGGTTCGTTATGATTTCACAACCTTGCTCGGCAAACGGTACCTGTACCCACCCTACCTGTACCCCAGTTCCATTGTTTCTGCTCGGATATCGTGATTCTCCACTTGGATGGTCAACAACCGGCTTTTGCTGCTCCCAATGAGATGGACGTTGCTATAACGTTAGTACGTGTCACAACGTTCCAGGAAGTCCAGTGCATGTACGACTCTTTTATAATGTAGGAAAGTCTTTGCTAAGACAGCCATGAATCAACTCGTGTTTTGACGTCTTTGGCTGTTCCATGGGGATCCTGCCGAGAGTCTGAGGGGCTTATACGACGTCCATGTTGGAGAGAAACGGGATGGTACGAAGATCAAGGAGACTTCTGATCTTCCTTGGCAAAACGATACAAGGACAGTGTCTTAGTCTTCTAATGATATAGTGATATCCTACCGATGTAATGAAGCAACGTACCTCGAGATACCCCCCCCAGCATCTACATCCACGCAGTAGGTGGTATCTGTATATGTCAAGCTGGTACCTAATCCAAAGGCTGAACAAGAAAACATTGAACCTATCTATTAGCCAGCTAGTTACAGTAAAGCCTGGCAAAATAATGCCACCAAGGTATGCTTGATCTCATTACAGACTTCTGTTTATTTCCACCAGCAGAGAAACCTGAAGCTATAACAACTTAACCCAACGTTCTTTGAAAGGTCTTGCTTTATTGCTTCACGTAAGGAGCACGTCCTATTGTTGTCTTGCCCAACAACACAAAGCGCTCCTCGGACATTTTCAAAGTCATGAGATTGAGACTTTGATATGGACATTGTCAGATAAGAGCCCTGCCCTAAGGGCTTCTGTCTGCACGTTAGTACAGGCCGAAAAAAAGAAAACAAAGAATGGCTTGTTTTTTTTCTTGGGGGGGGGGGAGGGGGGGGCATACGATTAAACACGCCCTGGCTTTCCTTTTTGCACGCAGACAAAACAATCCAAAGCTGCTCCCCCTCGGCAGTCCATCCCCGGCACAATCACACACATACACACACACGTCCGAGGGGAAACACACCAAGAGATATGGCCGAGAGGAACGGCCGAGAGGGTCTGTGAAATGCTTCTTGAAATTCATCTTTCCCCATGATCAGACCGGTTACTGACGACTAAGCGAAAGAAAAAGAGACCCGCGATGCCGGCGGGTCCGACGAGATCGAGAACCTCGCCGGCCACCTGCTGGGCCAGGACATGCTGCGGGAGATTTATTCGTCTCCCTTTGAATTCTTCTACCTTCCCCCCCGCTTTGTCGACAACGAGGAACCCGAATTTCCTCTTGAACCACCTCCTCTTATCGACATCGACGACCTCCCCGACCACGCCACCATGCCTGCTCCGGGACGCAACAACGCCGATAAGGCCGGCAAGGCCGACAAGGCCGCGCCGGTCGACAGGACCGAATTCAACAAGGCGATCCTCGAGAAGGTGGCCGCTGCGGTGATGGCGGACCAGAAGCAGCCCGAGCAGCTGTGCGGCCACCATCGCGGCCGCCAGGAAATCCGAAACCTCGCCAAGCCGCTGGAGAAGCACGACTTTGCCAGAAAATGGGGCGGCCACGACCTCATGGACGTCGTCTGCGACGGTTCGATCGGCAAGAAATGGTACGTCGTGGGCGATCCCGATCCCCATTCTTGCGACACCACCGTCGGCGACGCAAGACGCCGTCGGCGGATGGGAAACGGCAAGTGCTGACCTGACACGCCGACGACGCCGCAGGAGCCTCGTCTGGGATATCATACGCTCCGATCCTCTGATGAGGGAGGACAAGGCCCACTGGGCCAACTACCAAAAGATGCTCAGCTGCACCATCGAGGCGACGCGGCCCGCCGGCAAGCAGGGTCCCATCTGCGGCAACCCCCGGTGCGGCGCGTTCGGCCATACCCTGGCCGTCTGCCCCAAGCCGACCGGCGTGGAGGACGCCGACATGGTGGGCTGCTTCTTTTGCAACGTCGTCGACCACGACGCGGACGACTGGTAAGTTCTCGCTGGACCACGGCTTCGCAGGAAATCAGGATGGACAAGACAAGCTCACCGGAACCGCGTTCCTCTCGCGGCCAGCCCCATGATGGACTGGGCCGACCCTCCGACCCTCATCACCTACCTCATCCACAACCGCGCCGGCCTCCCTCCGTGGCGCACCCGCATCGACTGGGTCAAGCTCGCCATCGACAACTGGGACATGGTCGACTTCACCAAGCTGCCGCTCACGCGCGCCTGCGTCAAGGAGCACTACATTCCGCACAAGGGCTGGGAGCACTACACCACGGCCGGCATCGTCGACGCCTCGTCGGCCGGCCCGGCAGCCTCCTCCGTTCCCGGCGCCAGCACCAGCACCGGCACCAGCACCAGCACCGGCACCAGCACCAGCACCGGCACCGGCACCGGCACCGGCACCGGCTCCGCCGTCTGCCCGATCGCCGGGCGCCCGCACTTCTTCACCGACCCGCTCTTCGCCGCGGGCGCCGACGTGTTCCTGCTCCGCAAGCTGGCCGGCGTGACCCAGACGCCCGCGGCCGACGCCATCGCGCCCGAGTGCATCCGCCCGATCCTGCGCCGCCGGGCCCGCGACCTCGCGCCGCCGCTCATGGAGGCCTCGCTCGACCTGTGCTACTGCGAGGCGGCCGACGCCTCCGGGCCCGAGGCCGCCGCGCAGCTCGCGCGGTCCGAGCACGCCGTGTTCCGCAACCCGCTGCTGCGGCGGTACGTGCCGGTCCTGCGGGCGCCGGCGGAGCTGGTGGAGCGGGCGCAGCGGGCGCGCAGGCGGAGCGCAGCGAGCGGGAGCGGCTGGAGCAGCTGCTGGCCAAGAAGGCGCCCAAGAGGGTGAGCAAGGAGGACAAGGACAAGAAGAAGAAGGGACGGCGGGCGATGAAGAAGGAGCGCGAGGAGCGCGAGCGGCGCGCGCTGGCCGAGCGCATCGTGGCGGCCATCGAGCGGGACTCCGTGGCCCGGGGCGCGGCCGACGACGCGCCCCTCGTCGGCGAGGACGCGGCGGCGGAAGGCTGCGAGGAGGAAGAGGGCCTCACGCTGGACGATATGTTCCGCCGGGACTTTGAGCGGTGGTGCAAGGAGAAGGAGGAGCAGCGGCGGCCGCACGAGGAGGAGTGCGAGTGCGACCGGTGCGAGGAGAGGCGGGCCAAGGAGACGCCCGTTTCGGAGCGGCTGCTGCAGATCGCCGAGGAGGTGTCGCAGATGTTTGAGAACCTCAAGCTGACGGTCAAGACGTGCCGGGAGGACGCGGAGAAGAAGTGCCGGGAGATTGAGGAGCGCGGGACCAAGAAGGGTTGACATGACCGCTGGTGGTTGACGGCGTCATGGCGGACGGACGCGGCGCTGGATGTAATAATACGGACTAGAATCGGGGATGCGGGCTGACAGTGCTCTCCTTTTTTGTTTTTTTCCCCCCATGTAGAGTATATACAATCGGACTTGAACGCAATGGTTACGAGGAACTCCGCGGCGGCGACAAGCATCCAAACTTTGCCGTCATCGCGACCGGACGGCCATAAGCAGGCCAAGTGAGGAACCGCTAACCATTCCGCCTTCGCCGGCGGTGTTTGACCGAAGATGCGTCGAGAAGTTTCCCCCTCCTTGTTGACAACCGGTATCCATACATTATTATAAAAAAGCCAAGAACTCTAGAGCACATTACAAAAACGGGTAATCACAAAAGAACCCGGCATCACACATGTTTCCACCCATTCGTGACCAAAACCTGCATCTCATCCACCACGCACCACCCGCCCTTCTCCTCCCTCGCCTCCACCGGCTCCGGCGTCTTGACCCCCTCGTACCGAAACTCATCCCACGTGTCCTCCCCGTCCTCGTCCCCCGCGCTTGACCTCCCGGCCGCCTTCCACGCCTCGATGCGCCCTCTCACCACCCTCTCCTGGAACCACGGCGTCGTCACCCACCTCGCCAGCCGGTTCTTCCACAGCCCCCACCAGATGGCGCCCAGGCCGACCCAGCTGGCGGCCGGCGAGGAGGGGTGGACCGCGTCGTAGGCGGCGCGCGTGTAGCCGACGCGGACGGCCGGGTTGAGGAAGACGCCGCGCGAGGCCGAGGCGGGGTTGTCGGCGTGGACGAGGCAGCACTCGGACGCCTCGAGGTGGGCGGCGGCGAGGGAGTCGGGGATGCCCCGGAAGCGCAGGCCCGAGATGCCGAGGAAGGTGCTGGCGGGCATGGCGACTGTTGACGAGCGAGCCTAGCGTTAGAAGCGGGGGAGGGTTCTGCAGACGACGAGCGCATGGAGGATGGATAGGGACGGAGGGGGGCATGGCATGACGTACCCATGCCGTTCCAGCAGCTGGCCACCGGGACCGGGTCTGCGTTGATCATGGCCTTTCTCGACTTGGCCGAGCGGAAGTAGGGCCACGTCAGGGTCGCGGCCTCGTGGCCGTCCGAGTCGCGAAGGGCAAAGGTGTCGTAGAAGGAAGGGGGCTTGCTGAAGTCGAGGGAGCAGGCGGCGGCGTAGCGGCCGTCGTTGGTTTTGAGGAGGGTGATGACGTCGTCGACCTGTTGTGGGTGGGTGTTAGCGCTTCCGGGTGCAGCATGGGGTCGGCAGAGGGCGATGGGGGACGACGTGGGGGGGGTGAATCGTACGTCAAAGACGACATCTCCCAGGAAGAGGACGTGCTCAAAGGTGGTTCCGTTCTCGGCCAGCTCGATCAGGGGCTGCAGCGACTTGTTCCGCAGCTTGGAGAGGTAGGGGATCCTCCTGGGCATCTTGTTGCCGTCGGGGGTGGTGATCCAGCCCTCGTCGGCCGGAGGGCCTTGGATAACGTCCTGGTGCGTCTCGTCGTCCAGCACCAGCTGGCTCGGCACGCCGGCCTCTTTCAGGGCCTGGTCGAGCTCGCGCAGGGCCCCCTTGGTGTTGTCCCAGCTCCCGCTCTCGTAGATGCTGACGAAGACGTTCTCGGGCCCCAACCGCTTCACGAGCTCCAGCAGCCGTCCGTTCCATTCCGAGCGGAGAATGTTTTCGTTGTTCCAGTGCAGGCTGGCAATGTACACCCGACGGGTCTCGACGAGGTAGGCCCGGGTTCTGGCGTCGCGGTCGGCATCGGCAAGGTGGTAGTAGATGCGGTGGGCTTGGATGACGGTCCAGAGGAGGAAGAGGAGGGCGACCCTTCCGGCCCAGCGGGAGAAGGAAACGGGCCGGCGTGTGCCGAGGTAGGAGGCAATTCGTCGTGCCTTGGTTGTTGTCGTCGTCATCGTGGACGTGGTCGTGGTCGTTGTCGTGACCGTGGTCGTCGTCCGAGATTAAGGGGTTGTTGACATTGACACTGGACGGGGGATCACGAGGGAACCGGCGACGAGCCCAGGGGTTTCTTGCACGAGACGGCAGGTGGGCAACGGGACATGGCGAGCCTCCGCGAAACGAAGACCGAGGCAGGACGCAAAGCAAGAAAAAAGGCTTTGGCCGCCGTTGGAAGGCTGCGAGCGACCGTCAGCACGAGGTGGGATTCCCAAGGGGAGCACTTTGAAGGATGCGCCAAGATGCAGCTTGGGAGCAAGGCTGCAGGGTTGCCTTTACCACTAAAACATGGGTTGTGGGGACCTCTGCCGGGGCGGGGAAGCGGTGCCGAACAGTGTCCACTCCGCTAAGAAACACGCTAACGGTGGCAGTGAACAGACAGCCTGGGTGTTTGTTCTCGACGACAATTTCCGTTGGACCTAAGAACAACCTCCTTGGGGGAGGTACTTACTATAGTTCCGTAGAGCCAGCTTGATTGTGCCACCTGAAAAAGACGTGAGCGTCATTCATTCGACGCCACCGTACCACTCCCTCCTCCGAAGACTGTCCTAGCCGCCCGGCTTGGAAACGGACCCGCCATGCCATGAGTAAGCCGCATACAGCCCCCTCCACCTCGGGGAGATTGCCCTGTCATGGATCTCAGAGCGTGCAGCGCACAACCCACCAGAACAACCTATGAATGGAGGGCCGACTTGACTTGAACCGATGAGCCCTTCCATGAAAGCGAGCTGCGGTGCTTTTTAAGACATTCGCTACGTGCCAGCCCAGAGCAGCGGGCTTTTCAACCTTGCCCGCGGCCGTGGCTATACCCCTGGTTGCCATGTGGTGTTAGAAAGTGGTCCCCGGGCATCAACAGATTCGCAGGCGTGGCAACGCAACAACAAATCTTGACAAACACAGGCGATTGATTCTATGGAAGAAAAGGTCCTCGAAAAGAACGTGTGGCTAAGGACCTATAAATACAAGGGTCTCGCTGTATGACTAAGCGAATGCTTCTGGTGTTCCTGCCATCTTCCTGATGCTCCTGCCATACCATCTTTCCAGCGCTCCTACCACACCAGTATTTATGGGCTTTCCAGAGGGTCCGTTTGCGCATTCGAATTCCCCATGCGCGATGACGTCGGGCTGCCCCACCGCCCCGAGGCCGCAACGGAGTCTCCCAAGAGGTCTCCAAGAAACAGAGGGGATGCCTCGGGCAGATTTTGGGCTGCAGGTCACCATCCAAGGGCGAAGACACGTTGAAATTGTTTTTCAAATAAACATACAAAGAGAGCGTCAAGTTTTGTTCTTTGTTTCTGCTGAATCGAAAAGATAACGCATCGTAACGGAGACGGGAGCCTTCAACCTCCCCTCGCCGTCAAATGTCAACCGCAGCAATGTTACCCCTGACTCGGATGGAGCCTGGCGCATGTTGAGTAAACAAACCTTATTACTTTGTGCACACACAAAGGTAGGTAGTGTACCTACCTACTGTAGAATGCTCAGAACCGCTTTGGAACTCGGCATTCCGAAAAACGAAAAAAAAAAAAAAAGAAAAAAGAAAAAAGCCATCAGACCCTCAAAGACTCGCCATCCCTTCTGGTACGACGTGCACGAAGAGGGTCTTGCTACGGATGCATCCACCTCTGACTGTTTGTCGGCTTCTTCCATGTGCATCCATGGACACGGCACTACGCAGTATGGAGAAGTGTTGCGGGTAACGTTAGGTAGGTTGCCGGCTGGTTGTCCGTGTTCCCTTTGAGCGCCGCCCCCCAACCCTGGTCGATTGCATGTGGGGCATGCCATGGGAATCCAACCCGCTTTCCTTTCTGTTGACCCGTCTTTATTTTCCTCGACGTTTGGCTCCAAGTTTCCCAACTCCACCAACCTTGAACCTCGTAGTTACTGTGTATTTCCTCGTCGAGGGTAGAAAAGCGCCCCCCGTTCCCACTCATTCAGCGTGTCCCCTCGCATCGTCGACACCTCTTGCCACCGACCCTCCTGCCTAACCATGTCACCCACCGCCCCTCCGACCGCTCCCGGCGACGCCACGATACCGGACGTCGGCCACCTGCCGAACCCAGGGCCCACGTTGAACCCGTGGACGGTGGACAAGGTGCTCGAGACGATCCCGACGGGGAAGCCTGCCGAGGGAACGAGCTCGCCGGTGCCCTACTTCCACCTCCTGGAGCGTCTCAAGACCACCAAGCGCGAGGGCTGGAGGAGGTTTGGGATCGAGCGGTGAGTTTGGAACAAAGATTCCGCCTGCAGCCCCCGTTTCCGGCTCCGGTGGCTAACGCGCGCGGCTTCTCTCCCAGCGGCGAATCCATCTCCGACCACATGTACCGCATGTCCATGATCAGCATGCTCGCGCCCCCTTCCCTCGCGTCGCGCCTCGATCTCTCCAAGTGCATCAAGATGTGCCTGATCCACGACATGGCCGAGTCCCTGGTCGGCGACATCACGCCCGTCGACGGGGTGCCCAAGCCCGAGAAGAACCGCCGCGAGGCCGCCACCATGGACTACATCACCCGGCAGCTGCTCGGCAACGTCGACGGCGGCCGGGCCGGCGACGAGATACGCGCCATCTGGCAGGAGTACGAGGACTCCAAAACCCTCGAGGCCACCTACGTGCACGACATTGACAAGATGGAGCTGCTCCTCCAAATGGTCGAGTACGAGAAGCGCGGGCGCGGGAGGCTCGACCTCGGCGAGTTTGCCTACGTGAGGACGGGCATCGTGCTCGACGAGGTGGGCCGGTGGGCGGACGAGGTGATGAAGGAGCGCGAGGCGTTTTGGGCGGGCAAGCCCCACCTCCGAGGGGAGCTGGGCTCCGAGGAGGGCGGGGTCGGGACGGACAAGAAGGCCATGCAGGACGCCTACTACAGCAAGGAGTAGGAGAGGCGTGCTGTCAAGAGGCAGTGGGGGTGGTCTTGTTTCGGGCATGGACGATAAAGGCGGTTCTTACAGCATGACGACGGATGATGGCGTTTGCATGATGCTTGCTCATGGCGCATGGGCTCTCTCTCTCTCTCTTACACACACAAACCATGACACGGGAATACATACATAGAGATACCCTCTGGGACACGGCAGGGTTTAGAGGTTGGGCAAGCGATGGCGATACATGGCGTAGCTAGACCTGGGGTATGGAGGATGACAATGTCGGAAAGCGCATCATGCATACCAACGTTATACGATACTCTACCTAACTGTGTAGGTGGGTGTCTTGTCAAGGGCTTGGCGTGCTGCAGCGAAATACACTCTGGTTCTGGACCTGGAGGATCATTTTGTGCCATCTCCCCGACCGGAGAAAGGAGCGAAGGGGCACGGAGCCAGTGTGAGTAGGTAGCAGCAGACAGGCTTGCTCGAATAACGAACGTTAGTTCTGCGCGGTGCACCACCATAGTTAGCGGCTCTCGGGACCTGCGTCCGAAACGCACAGCGTTGGCCCAATAGAATAGGAAACCCCCTTTCACGCAGGACGGGTTTGCGGTGAGGATGGCTGGGGAGCATCGTCCCCTCTCCCCCCCCCCCCCCCCTGCAGCCGTGGTCCAGGATGCAGCGATTGATTGGAACCCCACAACGCTCGAGCCGGAAGAAGAACCAAGAGAAGACGACGGGATGGATCCACTGTGGGGGGCGGCGAGCTTAAAGCGTCCCCAGCCTCCAAAAGTGTGGTTGATTCTCCAAACCCCAACTCCACGGAGGAATGGGTGACAAAGTTCGACGTCGAGAGCCATCATTGTCTAAGGTGCTGAGTCGAGGTGGTGTTGGTCATCTTTGTCAGGGTTCGGCGCTCATTGTCTTCCAACTCCTCTGCCCCTGAAAAAAACAAAACAAAAGAGAGTCCACTTCGAAGTAAACAACAACAACAATAACAAAAAAAAAAAAAAAAAACCAACAAACAAACGACCAAAGGCTTTGCCACCAGCCGCCATCCGAAGACCGACGTCATACCACTCTGCTTCTTGCTTGCAACAACGACAGCTCAAATTCGTCCCTCCCTCTCTGTTCTCGAACTTGGGTTGGTCCTTTCACCAAGACGGGAGGTGGTGGTCCAAGGACGACGACAACGACGCCTTAGGTCAGCGGGCAAGCTCTGGTTGGTCGCCTGGCCCAGCTGGCTGTCTTGTTGCTTCTGCTTGTCTCTTGTCGCTCGTCGCATACCTATCGGCACTGTTCGTCACACACACACACACACACACACACACACACATACTGCGTACATACGCGCACACACTCAGAGGCAGACCCCACCCCCTCACGATCACGCGCCTCCCGAGCGCATTCATCCCTCCCTCTCTCCCCCTTTTCGCTGTTCCTCGAGCGCAACGATCCAAGACCAGCGAATCCGGCGATACAGCACCTCCCCTCCCCCCCTAATCGCGATCGAGATCGAGATCAAAGATCGAAATCGAATCGTCTTCACAACGACCTTGGACCTCTGTCCCTCTCCATCGCCCGCGCTCACCGAGCTGAGCCGCTCGGCCTTGTGCTCATCCCGGATCAACATCGATATCACCACCGACGCCTACATCGACATCAACATCGACATCGACATCGGCATCGACATCGCACCCACCTCTGCGGTCGCCTCCTGAGACCCGAGGTCCGACAGGGGGCCATCATGTCGTTCGCAACGCAGTTCCAAGCTGCCCAGAGCATGGCCTTGGATTCCTCGCCCGCTGCCGGCCAGCCCCTCCACTCCAACCTCTTCCGGCCTCCCCCGTCGCCCGACGGCTCGAGTTACAACCTCGCCAAATCGACAGGAAGCCTCTTCTCCGAGATATCCATGTCCACGCCGCAGCATGCGGGCCTGCCCATCAAGCGGAAACGAGCGAGCACGAGAGGAACGTCGCCCCAGGGCTGGCGCACGACCCGGGACGGCGCACACGATGCGCACGAGGAGAGGGCCAGGGAGTTTCGGTACACGCTCGCGGGGCAGATCAGCACCACGCCAGGGTCGGCGCCGGCGGGGGCCGAGAACGGAGTCTTGGACGACAGCGTGTACTCGGACGTCGACTACCGGAGAGCGCTGGGGCCCAAGGCCGACCTGGCCGACTCGCCGCCGCTGGGGACATCCCCGCCCAGCGGCACGACGGCTCCCGCGCCGCCCCAGCTCATACCGTGGAACCTCTTCAGCCTGCAGACCTTGGGAGACATGGTGGGCAAGGTGTGGGAGTTTTGCAAAACGGGCGCCTTCAAGGGGTTCCGAGCCGGAGGCGGACAGGCGTACAACCAGAACGGCACGACGGTGACGGAAACGGCCGCCGCCGCCGCCGCGACGGAAATCGACGAGAAGTCGTGGGCGCCCGAGTCGGAGCCCCCGCCGCCGCCGCCGCCGGCCGACGAATGCCCCCCGGCCGTCTACGACACGCCAGGATGCTTTGCCCAGCCAGCACAACCGCAACCGCCCTCCTACTCGGCGCATCCCGAGCTGGACACCCCCGAGCCGACCCCCGAGCCCGCCGTCAAGCGCCGGCAGGTCAGCGCGAACAACGACGAGCTGCGGAACTGGGTGGTGGTGGACGACGAGCCCGGCGAGCCGGCGCAGCCAAGGCGCTTCGCCGCCGAGGTCAAAGCCGCCGCCGCCGGCCGTCCCGGCGGCCTCGTCCGCCCACGAACCGGCTACTACTCCCAGGTCGGCGTGAGCAGCCATCGCCGCATCTCGGCCCCGTCCCAGCGCTTCGGCGGCAGCGCGGCGACCCTCACGCGCGGCATGGCCGCCCGCCCTCCGCTGCGCCTCTCGCACGCCACCGCGTCCCCCGCGAGCCCGCCGAGCCTCTACGCGCCGCGCGAGCCCGCCAGCTTCGCGTCGCCGCGTGCCTCTCCGGCCTCGCGCTCCACCCCGAGCCGCATCCCCGTCGCCGTTCCGTCGCCGTCCCATCCGGGCCCCCAGCAGAGCTACAACCCCAATCCCTTCGCCTTCTCCACGCCCACCCCCGCCAGGCCCGCCTCGCCAGCCCCGTCGGTGGCCAGCCTCACCCTCAGATCCTCCACCACCGCCTCCCGTCCTTCGAGCCGCCAATCCCTCTCCCGCGGCCCGGCCGGCCGCTCTCCGACGTCCCGCCACAGCCTCGGCGGCAGCCTGACCCTCTCCGGCGGCGGCGCCGCCTCGTCCAACGGCGTCAGCAAGCCCCTCCGCGCCGGCTCGCCTCCCAAGCTCGCCTCGGGCCACCGCCGCAACCAGTCCTCGTCGACCGGCATCCCGCGCGCCTCGCTGCGGCTCGCCAAGCCCAAGCCCGAGCACGTCATCGAGGCGGTCAAGGCGAGCCCGAGGCTCGACGCCGAAGCCAAGCACCTCGCCAAGAGGAGGCTGGCGGCCGAGATGGACGCCGACGCCAAGGTCGACGCCTTCAACGCGAGGCTGCTGAGCATGATCCGCCAGGGCAAGGAGGCGCTGGGGACCAAGGTGGAGGTGGAGGACGTGAGCGCGGACGTGGACATGGACATGGACATGGACATGGAGGGCGACGATGCCGATCCGTTGGGTCCCGACGAGTACGAGGACGATCTGGATGGCGGCGGTTATGGCGGCGGTTACGGCGGCGGCGAGGAATACGAGGAGCTTGGGAGCGCGGGGGCGGTGCCGGTCGCGGGGGATGATAAGTTTCCGTTTGTGGGGAGGAGGAGGACGACGACGATGACGAGCAGCCGGAGGAGGAGCGCGCTGGTTGGGGACGGCGGGTGGGAAGATGATGATTTATGATGACGATGCATGATGCCGGGTGTTTTTTTTTGTTATGAAACATTTCTCGCTGTTGTCTATTACGGGACGAGTTGCGGGTTCGTTCTCATGTCCTTTTTTCTTCCCCTTTGAGCCGAGGTTTTTTTTTTTTTTTTTTTTCAAGGCACCCTGCTGGAGATACAGCACATACACGGGGGGGCCCGGAAAGGGGGAGGGATGTGGAGTTACGAAGTGTTGGGTTGCGAGGACGAAAAGGGGACCGTGTAATACCATCAGATTGTGAAAATACTTTTTTTTGTACGAGCTATGAAAGTTGAATGAGATCATGAAGCTAAGCTGACTGAGCCTGAACGAATATCAAACATTGCAACGAGCTTGTTCCCACCACAATTCGATCGGTTTCCGCTAGTTTATTTTCTTTTGGTGTCGGGACCGGCATTGGGACCGGCCTGGCTCATTCTATTTTCATAAGACTCCTCTCCCCTGAGTTAGGGCAGGCCGGTTCAATCTTGGGGGGGTTTTCTGCTTCGCATGGAACAAAACATCCGCCATCCCCCCTCCAGCAAGCACCCTAATTACCTAGGTACCCAAGGCAAGCAGGCAGACAACAGGACCGGAGGACCTCCTGGCATGTTCATCGCCAACCGCTATTAACTACTCATACCCCGCCATCAAGACGTTGCCCTCGACCGCGTTGGCCAGCACGTCGGCCGCGCCGCCGAGGTGCGTCGAGTGCGCCCACGGCTTGGCGCCCACCTCGGCCCGGACCGTCCGCGCAAAGCACCCGCCCCAGCCGCCCCGCGCGAACGCCCCGTGCACGTCGTCCCGCGTCGCGGCGTGCACCAGGTACGGCCGCCCGCCCGCGTTGTCGTGGAGGGTCGCCAGCTGCAGCGCCTGGCCCAGCAGCGTCACGGTGCCGGGCCCGCCGACGTCCTGGTGCCGCAGGATCGCCTCGCACACGGCCTCGGCCTGGGCCTGCGGCGCGGGGCCCAGGGCGGGGACGGGAAAAGGGCGGGAGGGGGAGGACGAGGACGAGGACGAGGAAGAAGGCCCGGAGGAAAGGAGGTCCAGGGCGAGGATGCCGCCGTAAAAGTCAAAGGAGAGGCGGGTGGCGGTGAGGAAGGCCGGGGCGGTGCCGATGTCGTGCAGCAGCGAGGCCAGGGCGAGGGTGGAGGCGGAGACGGTGGAGGTTGGGAATTGCTGGCGGAGGATGGCGCTTGCTGGAAAAGGGAGGGTTGAGGTTGTCCTGGTTAGCCAAGGGGTCTTGTTTTTTGGAGGAGGGGAGGTTAGGATTTCAAGGGAGGTGGAAATAAAGCAGATAGAATCTAATAATGATAATAATACCAAAGTAGTAGACGCGCATCGAGTGGTGGTACGTCTGCCAGGGGAGCTGCTCTTTGACCCACGCCTGGACCCTGGCCACGAGAGGGTCGTCGGAGGGGAAGTGAATGTCTTTGACGAGGAGGGGGCTTGGTTTGTAGAGATAGGGTTTGCCCTGGAAGATGTCGTCGGCGTTGACGGGAACGGCGGTCCAGCCGTGCTCCATGACCGGGTCGATGGTCGGGTTCGAGGACATGGTGGCTCACGGGAAAGTGATGTTGGAATGGGTTGGAAAAGTAGACCGAGAACGTGTTGGATGGTTTGACGGCTACGGTCCTCCCTATGGTTCATTATGGATCGGTCTGGTAAAGGCTCCATCTCCATCCTTATAATATAGATCGTCATGGTGGTGAACCTGGGTAGAATCATCCCATCTATCTGCGCGAATGACATAGTCTGCAAGCTGTTTCGTCATCCTCGTTGCCGAGTAGCATGTCCCCAGGCTTACAAATGACCCGACATCGCATCTCCGGTCGTGACACACAAGGCGGCGAACTATGTGGTTTCTTCAAAGGTCCAGCCTCGCCGGTCGGCGTTCTCTCGGGATCCCCCAACCTCGACACAACTTTGCATGTCTGGAGTCTATCATCACTGATATTTTTGCCTCAATGCCTTGGAGGAGGCAGCTAGGCAATTAATTGCACCGGTTGGGGAAGCAGGCAGTGGGTGCATTGAGCATGGAGCGAAGGGTTTGGCTATCTTTTGTGGCTGATGAGGCGTTGTCCGGCAAAGCGCTTCCGCAAAAGCCACACCGTATAATAGAATTTAATTGACGCATCCACGGAGTCCAATTCAGCATGAGCGGCTGATTAGAGCTCAAATCCCTCACATACCTCGAGAGGGGTATGTACCTTGAAGGTTCATGATGAGGCGCTTCCTGTCAGCAAACCTCGCATGGAGGATGAACCGCCTAGCATCCATGCTTTCGCGATGATGATCCCAGGCATAATAGCAGGCTTATTATTAAACACCTGCCAACGTCCGGAATCACATGCCCTGGTCGCTTCCACAAGCTCCGGGCGGGCTAACTTGTTGCCGACTACGTTCCTGGCGCCATGCATACAGCCAGCCTGCTCCGACATGCATAGGTCAGGCACCTAGGTAGGACCCTCGAGCCTCTGCTACCACATTGGTGGTGGCAGAGTGGCAGTCAGGGCAACGCTGCAGTCAAGCATTGACGTCGGGAAGCACCCGAACCGGCCGTTAAACGAGCAACGTGGTGGCTAAATTCAGCCATGGCAAGGTACGGAGTACGACGTCACCTAGACCATGTCCCTAATCCGGGTAAACGACTGAGGGGTCTTGTGCCACGCAGCGCTTGGTAGCGAGGCGTCACGCACCGATTTGGGCGTGGACGTGACATTTTGGACCAAAACGGCCTTGCTACAGCTATGGTGTTGTAACTGCTGCAACTCGAAGTCTTGCTTGGGTCGTGCTTGGGTCGTACGGTTCCGCACAATCCAAAGAGTGGTATGATTGAATCCAACTCTAGAAGCATCCCCTTCATGCGGATGCGGCGGAGGTGACGGTCAGCGTGCTATTTTTGATGTCTACTATGTTTCTCTGCGCCGCCGGGTGCTATCGACGACATGGCCTGAGAGAAGTCGGCTGCGAAGTATAAGTACGAGGACGTTGTCCGGCCTGCATCTTGACCTCGTGTCGTCTACCGCGCATCCCTCCGCCAAAGCCAGCACCCAAGCCAGCACCCAAGCCAGCCGTCGCCGTCGCCGTCGCCGCCGTCATCACCCCACCGACACCATGAAGCTCACCGGCCTTGCCTTCCTCGGCGCCCTCGCCGCCACCGCCACCGCCCAGGGCGTCCCGAGGCCCGTCCGCGGCCCCAACACGCTCGTCTTCAAGGAGATCGGCGGCGTCCCCAACAACGAGTGCCTCACGTTTACCAACGATGTGCGTTGATCACCACCCCACCCCGCTCACCCAAGATGAACGAGCTGTTTCTGACGCCGTCTCTCCAGGGCATCATCGTCAACGCGGCCTGCGCCTGGACCCACGCCGACAGGCAAGTGGCGCCGGCCAAGATCCTGGGCACCGACGTCCTGCTTGTCCAGCGCGGCTGGCAGCAGCCGTTCCGCCCCGACCTCGTGGGCAAGACGGCCTGCATCGCCTACAACCAGCAGCTCGGAACCTTCCGCGCCGAGGATTGCGGCCGGAACGACCTCCTGTTCGTGAGGTACGACATCGGCAGCGGCCGGATCGTCGCCAACGGCCATACCGCCTGCCTCAGCGGCCACGACAACCGGGCCATCGTCACCGTTGACCCCACCGGCCAGAGGTGCGCGCAGTTCACCCTCACCGCCGTCACGCCGACCCCGCCGTAAGGCGAGAAAGGAGAGGGGAAAAGGGAGGGATATGGTGTGAGCGGCGGGGGTGTAGTAATACCTTAGCAGCTATTCTCTGTAATTATTCTTAATACCAAGCTTGCGTTCCCTTCAGGGGGGACACCCACTCTCGGACAAGTCATGCGTGGCCGATTGTCGTCCCAAACATCGCGTGTCAAGGAATGGAGGAGGGTGGGTTACAGCCCCGCAGGCTGTTGAGTTCCACCGCGTTGGTGCTGAGGATGGATTGGACGATGCCCGGTGTGTATGGGGGCAGTAGCTGACGAGGCAGCTGGGAAGGATGCGCGCGAGCGAGTGATGCCTTTGCTCTGGGGAGAGGTCAGGGGAATTGATAGTATCATGGCCGCGACGGTCAGCAGGGATGCGGGAGGAAGGCCCCGACCCTCAGGCGACATATTCTTCCGACACGGTGAGATGAAGATAGGATGTGAGCAGGATACGAGCAGGAGGTGATATCGGGAGGGCCAAGAAAAGGGCAAACTTCCCAAGGTCCGATCTAATTAGCCACCGAGACGTTCCAGAGAATCTTGTATACCTTGTTCATATTCTGTGCCTAATCGGTCGCATAGTCTCATTCGCATTCCTCCCAGAGTTTCCAAAAAGTCCTGCTCTGATCTGTTCATTTGCTTTGAATCACGGCGGCCTCTGTCGGGTCGCTACAACAACATCCACCATGGGCCACGCCGGGTTGCGTCCTGCGGAATGGAAGGACGACACCCGAGCATTGTTTGGGCATCGAATGGCCTTGTGCTGTGCGTGCCAGTACGTGGGGCAGCCCGGTTGGCAATATCTCAATTGTCAGACACAATCAAGGGAGAGTTCGCTGACAAAACATTGTGGGGTTATGAGCTTTGGAATTTGTTGATCTGGCGCTTCCGTCGATAAGACGTCATGTGTTGCAGTAGCAGGTATATATAGTGCACTAGCTGATGGCAGCATCAGCAGATCCGTTTTTGCTGTCACATCATGCCATATGTTGGCGGTTGGGCCCAAGGAACTCAGCAAAGGGGCGGGCTCTGCGATACGTTTCAATGGGAGAGGCTTTCCATGGTCTGGGTTCCTCCTTCATCACATGGAGCCTCTCGGCATCTATCAGTGGTTTCTAAAAACAGAATAATGGTAGAATCCAATGAACGTGTCGGATCTGGTATTCGTCCACCTAATTCTATCAAAGACCGAGGCAGATGCCGAGACCTATTACATGGCTACCTTCTCCATCCAAGAAATCCAGGGGGGCAAAACAACGCAATCGCAGGAATTTCAGAGGGCCATAAATGCTCAAAGGCTCAGGGGAGATGAGAAAAACATTGATGGAACGGTGCACAAGGCCCCGGGAAACCCGTTGTGATTACTCAGGACCCAAGTGGTGACGGGCCAGGTTCATCACGCAGAAGGCGTCCTCTCCGCCCCTCTATTACCTGCGCCAATCTGACCGGTACTACAAGCGACTTCGCTGGTCCCCATTGCGGTCTTCTACCCACAGGTAGCGTCACTACTTGGGTGAACCTTGAACCATGATCCGCAGCCCCAGTTCCAGTCGAACCCTCGTCAAATGTTCAAAGCAATATTAGGGGGGGCCGAATAGCCTGTGATTATTTCTTATTCGTTTCTCGGGGCACCGCCAGCGTGCACACCACGGTCTTCCGAGTTCCATCCAGACCCAAGAAACTAAATTCGATAGAACGAGGCTGAAGCCAAAAGAAGGCTGCCCAAACGGCGAGGTCCTGGAAGAGGCGTTCCGATGTGGTTGCAGTCAAGGCCTTGTTCATAACTACCTGGTGATCCTGTGCGGAGCGTTGCGTGATGAGGCTTTCTCATCGCTATGCTCACGCCACATCATCCTTGATCGTCAACCCTTTGTGTAACCCGTCCCTTGTTCAGCGTTCAGCATGTCTGAAGCCATCTGCCGCTTTTTCCGCCTTCCTCGCCCCTCGATGATCTACCTCCAGGGAGTGCCTGGCCAGGTCGCTGACATGGGTGGGATTTATTTCACCTCAAAAGCTCCCAGAGGCTCTCATGTGAGCCAAATCTCATTGGATGCCTCTTGTTGACGCTGCGAGGGCCTCGGTGATAGCAAAGGCGGCTGCAGGCAGGATAGAAAGTTTTGATCCCTTCTAGGACTCCGACCGTCCCATCGTCTCCTTCTCCCTAACAATGGATATCTACATAACTTGGGGAAAAAAAGAAAGAAAAAAAAAGCTCTTTCATGCGCAATACGTGATATCATACCCCAACCTTAACGGCGCTGCCAAACCATTGCCCGACGAGTTCTAATGTTGTTGTTCCGTGTCCCGACCACGCGCGCGCACATTGCCAAACCTCGTCTCCCCCTCCTATCCACCTACGAATCCACGAACAGACTAGTTGTGCCCGCTCGCTTGTCCGAGGGATGCTCGATGTCGCTTCCTCCGTCGCTCCGTCCGCCGCTTTCTGGCGAAAACCGTTCAACAAGTTAAACGCACCAGCACAGCCCCTTGCAAATCTCGGGAAAATTGTTGCGGAAACCCCCGTTCGAGCAATAGGCATTCGCGTTATCGGCCAGGCACAGGTCCCTGTATTGATCCTTGCACACGGGGGTGCCGCCGGCCGCGGCGGGGGCGGCGCCGTTTACTGAGCCGACGCTATCGTCGCTGGCCGGAGCGGCGACGGCGTCGACAGCGTCGACGGGAGCCGCGAGGACGGTCTGGGTAAGGGCCATCAGGACCGCAAGAGCAAGGGTGAGGACCTATGGTGGGTCGTTTGTGTTAGTTGGGCGGAGAGAAAGATGCGTAATGACGACGATGATGACGATAAGGCTGGGATTCGCGTACCTTCATCCTGGCCGTTGGTAGATGGGTATCTAGGGTTCAGAAATCGAGAACGTTTGCCGATAAGATCGAGGGAGGTGAGGGTGATGATCGCGCGGTGGGTGTCGATCCCTTGAGCTTGGCGAACGGGAGGTGGCCGGGAGGGATGAGACAGTCGAAAGGAAAAACCAGGTCAATGGGACGGGTGGATGCCTTGATATAACGAGTTTCCCGGGTCTGTGGGAGGTTGCAGTGGAGGTCGGATGGTGAGGTTGTAGCCAAGTGGAGGGTGTGGAGAGGATGTGAAGGTGTGGTGGATGGATGGATGGATGGATGGATGGATGGATGGATGGTTGGTTGGATGGATGGGTGATGAGCGGGTGAATGGATCGATTCAAAGGTCTCGGTTCTTCACAAGGGACTGTGGGGGGGGGGGGGGGGGGTAGATGAAGGGAAAATCGTCCTTCAGATGCCGAGAGGCTCGAAGCTGTTTATACTGCAAGCCAGAGATTAGGTTTGGTGTCTTTTTTTTTTCCTCCTTGTCTCTTTCTTTTTGCGTTCTGGATCTCGATGGCATGAGCAGGGGAGCAGGGAGGCGAAGCCACGAGACAAGCCAGGGAAGGTGTGATGAAAATAAACACGACAGAAGATATGAGAAGGCAAGGATCGGCCTGGATGTGCGATCCCCCACACTCTCCCGGAGAATGGGCCGGATGACACTCCTCAACTAGGCAAAAAGAAAAAGAAAAGGAAAGGGGCCCGGGAGTTGGGGAACCTACGGCAGACAAAACTGGAAACAGGCTGCTCCAGGAGGCAAGCAGCGAAGGAGACAGATTGGACGACAAGCACTTGACACCCGAGGTTGGGAGACGCGTATAGAGCAAGGTGACTACCAGAAAGGGTTCCCAAAGGCTAATAAAGCAGTCTTCGAAGCGAGCCCCGGGTTCCAGGATGCGGTGCGAGAGCAATTGAGGCAACCTTGGATGGGGACCCGACGGCTGCAGTGGAATGCAACAACAAATATAAGCTCCGACGGGGGATGGGGGGGGAGGATGGACTGCTGGGGGTGGGTAACCTGGATGCCGGGAATGGGGAACGAGGGCGCAGGGCAAGCGAAGGAGCCCGGATACGCTTCCGAGTCATCAAGAATAGAAGCGTCAAACTAGGATGGGAATGTCGCCCGTCCGTTGCGAGTGGGCTGCCAGGCTCCGTTCTCGATTCATCAACAATGGCCAGGTCAATAACCACGTTCGGCGTCCGGCCCCCTGACTAGGTATAGCCTTCGGAGCAACCGTCTACGTATGCGGCCTGTGGCCGTCGTAGTCCAGGGATTAAGCCGGTTGGGACAATGGAACCCTGTCATGTACAGCGTTGCAGTTTGACCGTTGGACGATCGGGCCAACCGGAAACAGAAAGTCGATGCCGCACCTCTTCGCGACGCATCTGCTGTGTAGTTAGTACGCTAGTGGGATTAGACGAGAGATGGGGGAGGGGAAGAGGGGGAAAAGCGACGGGAGAACGAAAACCCCTTGACCCGAGAAAACACGAGTTGGCAGCACGAAAGACAAAAAACCACACGCACAAGAAAAAAAAAAAAAAAAAAAAAGGTGATCGAGTCACGTCGAGGCCGGGTTTGGGGTCTGACGGACCACGGCATGATGACGGACATATCCATACACAGCAGCTTGGCATGCCCTGTCGTCTCCCGCCAACGGCCGCCCAATGAATGAATGAGGGAGGCTTTGGATGTTCCGCATTTAAAGTGAGAGGTTCATTTATCCGTATTTCAACCGCACACGAAGCCCACCTCGGACCATGCAGCCCAGAACGACGGCATTCTCGGCCATCCTCTCCCCCCCCCCCCCGCCGGCATGTGTCTAGCCTCCTGCCAGAAAGGGATTGCGGGACAAGGCGCGCACGCTCGTCTCCGATCCCGAGACCTTATCCTGGCCTCTATGTACCCCCCTCTCACTTCTTGACATGCGACGAACTACTGTGTACTGCGTACTGTGCAGCGAGTCCAACGCCCAGGGCTTGCCCTGCACACCTCATACTTTTTTCTGCTGCAGATCCAGGCCCCGGGTCTAGATTGATTCCATAATATCCTATTGAATCCCCGCCTTGCCGGGAAGCAGCAGGCCGTCTGCTCGGATCCCGCGCTATTAATATCCCACCGCCCTGTGTGACGGCGGAACTGGGGATGGCTTCTAGCGTATATAGTACATAAGGTGCCTCCTACTAGTAAAAGTATGGTGGCGAGTCAATTTCGACATCCCCGCGGCATCCCGTGACGACATTGCTGCAAGGGGCAACGGGCTCATCAATGACAAGGGCGTACAAAGCATCGCAGTACTTTGTACTTGGCGTGTTACTTGGGCTACCACCACATTGGCCCCGGCCGAACCATGTGAACCCCGTCTGAAACATGACTGACAAAACAAAACAAATCCGCAGCAGGGAGGCATGATTGGTCCGAAACCTCCCACCGACAGAGTCTTGAACCTCAAAACAGGCATAGATGGCCTTCACAGAGAACAAATTATTGATTCCAACAATGAATAATTGTCTAGAACATGATATACTCACGAATCCCGCCCCCTCCCCTCCCAAGGGCTGTGTGGCCCGCCAATGTGACATCATCATCACCGCTCGGCACACCACCGCTCTCACCTCCTCCGCCGCCTCCACCACTACCACTGATAGCACCGCTCATACCACCACCCGCCGTGGTCACGATGCTATTCACAGACGAGCCTATGTGGCGGCTATCTGACCAGACTTCGTGTTATTTCTGTTGATTCTAGCCGACGTCCTGATGCACCGCCACAGCCTCTCGGTCTCGCTCTTCCTCCCTCTCCCATCACGCAGGCGTGACGGCGCGACGTGACGTCTGGGTCGTCGACCAAGAACCTCCTCGGGGGCCGGGGCCGCAGAAAAGGAAGAGCCCAAGATGATCGGTCATCGCCATGCCCGTCCGGGAACCGGGGCCGGGCAAACACAGCCACCTGACGTGACCTGGAAGAAGCAACGGGTGTTTCCACGCCACCTGCTGTTCGGGTAGGTGGCCGTCTGGCTTTACCGTCCCTGGCCGGGTCCCCGCAGGTCTGGATGGATGAATGAATGAATGGATGGATGGATCAGTGAGAGACTCAAGCCTTGTTAGAGTTTTCTCTCTCTCTCTCTCTATGTGTGTGTGTGTGTGTGCATATACTATGAGTGAATGTGTGGGTGTCTCGGATGGAGGGGGAATCCCCGCGCGCCAGCAACGCCACCGACCACCATCAGGTGATCAGGGGTGGGTGGGTGGGAGTCACTGCTAGCTGAAAAGCCGAGAGTTTCTTGGAGGTTGACCACTTTGGAACCGGGAGCTTGATCCGAAACCTCACGACTTCGTCGCCCCTCCCCCCTCCCCCCCCCCCCTCCCTCCCCTCCGAGCAGGACTTGGAAGCAGCAGCCTCGGGTTTTGTTGAGGGAGGGTGGGTGGGATGGTTTAAGGAGCGTTCAATTCGATATGAGTCAATCAAGGTTCTGCTGTCGTTCCGTTCCCCTGACCATCTCAGCTCCCGTAGCTCATGACTCGCCTCGCAACCCCAACCTGCCTTGGCAGACCATAAACCCCGGTTCCATCGATTCAGAACGTACTGTGTCAAGGGCATTCTTGGTCCTTCTCCGCATCGCTGAAGATGCCCTGACTGACGCTGTCACACGGCTCCGGGCTTGTCTGCCCGCCCACCCGGGACCCGGGAAATCCTATTGCGGCGTTGGTTGCATGCTCCAGTCGTCCACCGTCTTGCTTGCTCGGTCCTCCGCGCTGGATCCATATGAACGGTGCCAGCGCGCGCAAGACAGGCCACGGAATGCCCAAGATACGTTGGGTAACCTGGCCATCCACGGCTTCCACCGTAGAACATCGCCCAATATGAACGTAACTCCCTCCCTGATGCTCATCCATTTCGCCTTGTCCTCGATGACTCTGTCATCAACACCGTTCCTGTCCATCTGTACGCGCCGCTAAACGACCGGGATTCACGCCTTCGCAGGAGACACAAGTCCCATCAATGATTCACCACATACAGAGGGCATCGTATCTAGGTACATAGCATCCCATTGTTTCAGAAGTATACCTAACTATACCCTAGCACAGACAAAAAAAAAATAAGGAAACGATTGCTGCTCTCCCGTAGTCACTTGCCTCAAGATCCCATCACACCCAAGCGCTGAAACCACGCTGGACACCACAGGTAAATGAGAAAAACACCAAGGGCGCCTGGTAAGCACGCCGCAAGCAAGCACGGTACCCAACCAAACAGAAGCTCTCTTCTTCTTCTTCTCTTGAACATGACATCCTCCCGTACCGCTCGCCGCAACATGGACCTCATGTACCTCACCTCTCCGTCGACGACGAAGGCCGGCAGGAACCTCGCCAACCACGCAAGCAGAATACATCACCACCTAATTACCTACTCAATACACTCGACAAAGTACCCTCGGTATTAAACAAGACCAAGATATTCCCAATGGCAGCGCCAGCACACACACACACCCACACACCCACCCACGCGACATCCCTTGCCCCCCTCGCCCTATCCCTTCATCCCATCACCGGAACAAACTCCCGCCCAGGAACCCCTCGCCCCCCAGAATCCCATCCACGCTCCTCTTAAGAGTCTTCGCGACCCTCCTCAGCTCCGCCACCTCCTCCTGCTCGCCGGCGCCGGCCCTGCCGCCGGCGCCCGCGATTTGCCCAAGGCACTCATCGGCCCTGACGAGCAGCTCGCCGACCCACGCCCCGATCACCCCATCCCCGCCGGCCGCGCCCGGGCCGCCGGCCGTGCTGGCGCCCAGGGCGGCGGCGGCGCCGCCGCCCAGCACGCCCGCCCCCGCGGCGCGCCTCTCCACCTCCCTCACCCAGTCCTCCACGGCGGCGAAGATCCACTGCGCGACGACCTTCCTCCTCCGGCCGGTGAAGGGCGCCTCCTGGGCGTCCAGCACGTTCTCGAGCACCTGCACCACCAGGGCGTGCGGCACGCCCAGGTTGAGGAAGAGCAGCACCGGCCAGCACGGGTCCGCGCCGATGCTCGCGTCCTGGCCGTGGTTGACGGCGTACCGGCACACCTCGGGCAGGAGCGCGTCGACGGGGAAGACGAGGCTGTCGAGCGAGGTGCGGTGCGCGACGAGCTGGACCTGCTGGCTGACGGCTTCGTAGGGCAGGGGAGGGGAGCTGTCCTCGGCGGAGCGGTGCTCGTCGAGGGAGCCGCCGCGGCGGCGCGAGAGGTTCTGCTGCCACTCCGCCTGGCGCTGCTCCGTGGCGAAGTGGGTTTGCTCGATGAGGCGCTGCCAGGTGTCCATGATAACGCGGGGGTTGTGGTAATCGGCAGCATGGTAGATGAGGAGGCAGAGGTCAAAGTAGCCGGCTTGGTCGGCGTACTCGTTGTAGAGCTGGACGGGGAGATCTGGTTAGCTGGACGTTGAGAAGGCGGTGGGAGAGGCAGACCAAAAAAAAAAAAAAAAAAAAAAAAAAAAAAAAAAAAAAAAAACTCACCTCGGTAACGCCCTTGATGGGCCCGTCCAAGGCCTGCTCAATCTCCGGGAGCCTATCCTGGGAGATGCGAACATCGGCCCGCAGGCGCTCGAGCAGGTCGTCCTGGATGTGGGCGATCTCGAGGAGCTCGGTGACCTCGTGGTTCAGAAGCTGCTGCTGCTGGCGGCTGACGCCGATGGTGTTGACGCTGGCGTTGCCCTTGGCGCGGCTGAGCAAGGTGATGCGGTCCTTGATGCCGATGTTGAGGTCCGACTTGGCCAGCGTCGCCTGGACCTGGGCCGCCTCGAAGAAGCGGCTGCGATGCGTGTAAAAGCGGCACAGGAGCTCGGCGTGCTGGTAATCCGTCTCGGCGAGACGCTCCAGGTAGGTAACGACGTGCGGGGAGTCGATGGCCAGGATCCGGTCGGTCCAGTTCTTCTCAATGTACCACTCGTAGAGGTCGAAGTGGAACACCTCGTCGTTGGAGCCGTTGACGACCGAGTAGGCCTCCATGCGCTTCGTGGCGGCCAGGGTGGGCCGGCCGTCCACCACCTCGGGCTCGCCGGCAAACGCCACCTCGAGCCGATCCAGCACCTCGTGGATCAGCGCGTAGACGGCGCGGCGCTCGTCATACGCCTTCTTGCGCGAGTCGTTGGGCGGCTTGCCGTCGTTGACCCACGACAGCGCCGTGTTGCCGCGGTCCTTTTGCTGGGCCACCGTCAGGCACAGCTGGATGGCGCCCGCGTAGTAGCTGAGCTGCGTGTACTGCTCGACGGCGCTGCGGAGGTTGGCCATGCCCAGGCTGCCGGCGACCTGCTCAAACAGGCGGAGGCTCTCGGCCAGGAGGGTGCGGAGGACGTTGGGGTTCTGGGTCTGCTCCGAGGCGCGCTGCAGCTGCTCCTGGGCCTTGAAGGTGACGACGTCGTCCGGGGAGCAGAAGCTGCCGCAGCGCCGCCTCAGCGCGTCGGCGACCGTCTCGACGTTGGCGCCGCTGGCGATGTTGCGGTTGACGATGGCCTTGACCAGCACCTTGGCGAGCTCCTTGCCGGGGTTCTGCGAAAAGAGCTGCTCGTAGGTCAGGTCCCTGAGCTGCTGCTGCGAGGCGGCGTCCAGGCGCGCGTAGATGTCCGAGACGCGCTCGTCAAACAGCATCAGGACGAACGAGATGCCCTCCGAGACGCTCTCCATGAGCTTGCGGAGGGCGTGCAGCGCCTGGTGCTCCTTCTGGGTGGCGATCTCCTCCTGGCGGTTGGTGAGAAGAGGGTTGGTCGGGCCCGACAGGCCCTGGATCGTGCTCTTGTTGGCCTCGAGGAAGTTGCGCAGCCGCTCGACGCTCTCCTGGACGAGGATGAGCTTGGGCGTCGGGACGGTGGAGGAGACGGTGAGGGCGCCCCCGGCCTCGGCCTTGGTCGCAACGACCTTGGCTTTCCACAGCGACCGGATGAGACGGGTAAGGTAGAGCGCAAGAGCGTCGTGCCGCGAAGACAGGCGGACCGAGTCGTAGACGGCCTGCTTCCCGTCGGACTCGGCGAGGCGCGGCTGGCCGCCGTACTCGACGAAGGCCATGCGCGCGAGGCCCTCGACGCGGGCGTCCGCGGTCCGGCCGGTGCCGGCGCGCAGGTCGCTGCCCTGGCCGCAGGCGACGGCCAGCGCCGCCGAGATCGTCTCGACGCGGCCGTACTGGTTGAGGAACCGGCGCATCTCCCTCTCGAGGCCTTCCTCGCCGGCGCACGTCCTGAGGGCGTTGGCGAAGATGTCCACGAGCCGCCTGCGGCGGATGACGTGGATGCCGGTGTTGGTGAGCACGGCGAGCTGGCTCGGGGTGCTGTCGAACTGGACGGCGAGCTCGTTGCCGAAGCCGAGGGGCTGCTTCGCGGCCGAGAAGGGCGCCGTCGTCAGGCCGATCTCGAGGATCCGGCTGCCGCTCTCGAGGTCGATCCAAGCGCCCTGCTCGAAGTACTTAAGCGCCGAGGCCGGGGTGGTGATCTTGATCTTGCCGGTGTCGGGAGACGAGACAAAGAGGTCGTCCGACTCGGGGCTCTTGCGGATGACGTCGAAAAAGTAGCCGGGCGCGAACCGGACGCCGAGGACGCTGGGGTCCAACGCCCGAGACGTCTTGTCCAGCACGCCCTCGGTCGTCTGGCTCGTCACGCCGCGGACGCGGGGGCCGGGATCCCGCGGGGGGAACTTGACGAACTGGAGCTGCATGCTCTGCGGAGCGAGGGTCGTTGACCCGCCGATGGTGTACGAGGCGGAGCTGGTGGCGCTCAGGAAGAGGCGGCAGCCCGTGTCGGTGAGGGCCATGAGGTGCAGCTTCGAGGCCTCGGTGGCGGGGATGGGGCTGATGGAGACGATGTTGGTGCGGTCGGTGAAGAGCGGCGAGCTGTCGGCCATGTGGGCAAAGTCGCGCAGGCAGCTCGTCTTGTCCTTTTCGATGACGCGGGTGAGCTTCTCTGGCGTCTCCATGTGGTACGTGCGGATGGTGGAGCGGTTGGAGAGCGAGTACAGAAGGCTCCGCGTGTCGTCGACGACGAGAGACACGAGATGCTCCTGCTGCCGCGGGCCAAACGGCAGCGCCGCCAGCGGGAGCGTGGGAACCACGGACGACCAGCCGGGCGAGGTGTGGTTCACCTTGCTACAGCGACTCGAAAACCACCTCTCCTCCTGCTGGTAGCAAATCTCGTGGATGTCCGTGTCCGTCTCTCCGCCGACAAAGATGCGGCCCGACGCGGTGCCGACGATGTGGCTGACGTCGCTACCGCCGCGGTGGACCGACATCTTGGTCTGGTACAGCGCGACCGACTTGGCGCCGGACGGGGTGTCGCTGGCGGCGACGCCGAGCAGGATGATCTCGCTCGTGGTGGCCACGACCAGGATGTGGGTGATGGTGCTGACGAACACGCCGGGCTTGGGGGGCACGAGAGCGACCGCCGTGATGGTGTGGGCGGCATCTTCGTATCCGATGAGCTCCGGGTCGGGATGCGTGTAGTCCCAGAGGAAGAGGGCGTCGTCGATGGCGGCCCAGGCGTAGCCGATGCTCGCGAAGAGGCCCAGCTTGGTCGAGACGGCGCCTTGGTTGACGCGATCAAAGATCTGCTCGGGGATGGGGTAGGTGGACACCTTGTGGAAGGGAGCCCAGGAGGAGTCGGGGTATTGGATCTCGTAGTCGGAGGAGGCGCCAGCTGCGCAGAAAAGAACAATGGTCAGCGCGTTGGGGGAGGGAGGGAGAGGCAACATTGCGGGAGCCGAGGATCGGAGGGAAACATACGCCTGCAGTACGAGTCGATATCGGGGTAGCTCTCATCGAGCTGGAGGGTCTGGTTGACGACGAGGGCCGCCTTGGCGACGGGAGGAAGGTCCTCGCGAGGCTGGTGTGGTGGAGGCAGCATGCCCGTGACGATCTCGGGCTGGCCGGAGCGCAGCGGGTTGGCCGGCGGAGCCGATGTGTGCCCGACCACGGCATTCGAACCCAAGCCTCCCTGCTCGTTGAAGTTGAGCTTCCGACGAACCGGGTCTCTTTGACCGGCGGGCGCCGGCGTCTGGATGAATGCGCCGGGAATGTGGCGCATGGGCGTGACGGGATTCATGGCGCCAGGCTGGGGAGCACAGGTGAGCCCCGTGCAAGATCCAAGAGCTGCGTCTGGGGTTCGGTCGCGGCCAGCCCAAAAGGGGGAGGAGGGGGAGGGGGTTCGTGGGTTGCGGTCAGTTGATCGGTTGGATGGGTCGGTCGGATGGGTTGGGTGAGGGTTGGAATCGGAATGCCTCCCAATCTTCCCGCCTCTTTCTTTCGATCCACAGCGACGGGCTGCAGCTGGTCGTTAGGACAATTGCAGCATAGGATCGACCCAGCTGGGATGGGAGGGGCAGCCAGGTGGTGATTGAGGGTACGTGCAATGCTGTGGTCGACGTGAGGTCGAGGATGGGATGTTGAGATGCTGGTGGCAGCGAAAGGCACAAGGAAGCTGGGCGCAAAAGAGGTTGGTTTGTAAACAATTTTTGGACGAGCGTCGGCCGGTCCCATTGGCGAGCGACCAGGAACACAGCTTGGCCGTGACGCGGAACGCGGTGTTGCTGTACCGCGCTAATCCCTTTTGGGACGGAAATGGGGAAGAGACCCACCCTGCATGTACATGACATCCCTATGGACAGTCGTACTACTATACATACACAGTAGGTACCTACCTAGGTACCTACCTAGGTACCTAGGTATATAGCACATACACAGTACAATACCTACGAGTACGGAGTCCATACCGAGGTTCCTAATACATAGGTACCTCCATGACGGGACGTTGACAATGGGTTTATTGTGTAACCAACAGCAGGAGACCGAAGCATTGGGCATGGAAAACAGCAATAGAGAAAGTCGAGAGAGACGGGAGCCACATTGGACACGCCCATGTAGATGGACAATGAAATGTGCTGCACGATGAATACCTCTAATTGGTAATACTACTAGAATGCCTTCGTCAGGCCAAACGGGACAAGAATCCTATCCCATCTCCCATCTGCCCACCAACACAATTGACTTTCAATAGGTACCAGGAGGGGAGGCGGGTACTTCAAACACACAGGGAGGGCAGGGCCATCTGAATGAATCATCATCACTGTCAACCTGATCCGTTGGCAAACCAGCTTCCATATTGACCCCTCCTCCTCCTCCTTCTCCTCCTCCCCTGTTACTCATCTAGGCTTCAAGGCCTCGACTTTTTTTTGTTTGTTCCCCCCCAGAGAAGCGTGTTGCCGTCGGCTCACTGCGACTTGGCCGTCTTTGCCTCCCGCGCCGCCTTGCGCAGCGCCCGATTGCGAATGTCAATGTGCATGCTGCGGTTGATGCGGATGGTGATGGCGCTCGTCGCGCCGACCGTCTTCTCGATGACCCACTTGTAAACGTCGTGGCTCCACCACGGCGTGTACGTGTTGGGGAACCTCTCGCTGCTGCCGCGGCCGATGCGGCCCAGGGCGGCGCGGACAAACTGCTTGGGGTTCGGGATCAGGAGGCTCGTCCGGCGGACCTTGCTCATGGCGGTGGTGACCAGGTAGCTCAGGATGAACTGGACGTCGACGCCGTGGGGCTGGAGCTCCGAGGCCAGCGACTCGCTCCAGTGCTGCAGGAACGCCTTGCTGCCGCTGTACGTGGCGAGGTAGGGGGTGGGCATGCAGCCGGCGAACGAGCCGATGGTCAGGATGAGGCCCTTCTTGCGCTTCACCAAGGCGGGCGCCACGACCTTGGTCGTCTTGAGCGTGCCCAGGCAGTTGATGGTGACAATGTTCTGGAGCTCGTCGCGGGCCGTTTCGAGGAAGGACACGGGGATGCTGTGCGACTGGCCGACGTTGTTGATGAGGACGCCCACGTCCAGGTCCGAGATGAGCGCGGCCAGGCGCTCGTAGTCGGCGTCGTTGTCCTGGGAGAAGTCCATGGCCAGCGTCTGGACCTGGAGGTTGGCCCACTTGAGGGTGAGCTCGCGGGCGAAGGCGTCGAGCTTGGACTGGGTGCGCGAGACGAGGACCAGGTTGTAGCCGTTGGCGGCCAGCTGCGAAGCAAACTCCTTTCCAAGACCGTCCGATGCGCCCGTGACGACGGCCCAGGTGACGCCACGCTTGCCATACTTGCGGATCTGGTGAGGGCGGGACGGTTAGCGTCGCGGAAGGGGGGGTCTCGACGGAGAGCAGAAGCCATACGTTAATTCCAGGAAGGATGAAGCAGTTCAGGACGAGCTGGAGGAACGACAGAGCTCCCTTGGCCACGGAGAGGGCACCAAGCCCCGCCAGCGCCCACTGCGCCGGCTGCGGGATGGAGCTCCAAAGCTCGAGGGCCTTGTCCATGGTGTTTGCGAATCGAGAAGCTGGACGACGGGGGGGAGCCGGGGGGGGGGGGGGATATCGCCGCCGGCAATGGTGAGACACGCGGGCAAATCTATGCCTTTGGGACTCTTTACGAGATGCGAACCCTTGGGCGCGGTTGATGGCAAAGAAAATCGTTGAACCGGATGCTTGGGAAAGGAATGGGACCCGACGCCCCAATTTGGCGTCCGTTGTGGGGCCCGTTGGTGCTCCAGTGCCTGAGAGATCCACTGGCAAGCGGCCGAGGCTTCCCAGGTTGCAATCCATTCGTGGCTCCACTGGGCTCTTCAGCTGCACGGCTTCGCATTCCGCCCCCGGGGGATCGAGAGAAAGAGGGCGCCCAGACTGGACCTCCCGTCCTCACCGGGCAGCTGAAGTCAAATTTCTTGGCATTTGTTCAACCTGGAAGTTCCATGTGCTGCCGCGTCTACTGTGTACACAGTAACGACTGGATCACTCAGCCTTCCCCTCGCAACGGAAGCCAGCCACATCGCCGCAAGGCCACCGCCTCCTTTGTTGTCTTTCTTCGAGACAAATAAACAACGCCCCGTGACGCCTTCGGTCTGCATCGGGACCTAGGTTCCCGACGCTGCATCGCGCGACAATGGCCTCGCTCCTTGAGTACCTGCCCTCGGCGGAAAAGGGGTATCTCCCCTACTACCTCTTTCTTGTAAGCCGCCTAATCCCCTTGCAACGAGCCCGCGGCCCAGCACGACCGGCTCACCACCCTCCCAGGTCTCCATCGTGGCCGTCGGCAACAGCCTCCAGCCCTACGCCACCCTCCACTACACGCGGCGCATCTACAACGGGCTGTTTGTGCCCAACAACGCGCTGCCGCCCAAGACGGAGCGCTTCAACCCGGAGGACAGCACCCGCAAGCTCAAGCCGGCCTCGTCGACGGGCAAAGATGCCGCCAAGGCTGTCGACCAGGTGACGCCCCTCGCGGGCCGCCTGTTTGGCACCTACACGTTCCTGGCGGGCATCATCCGCTTCTACGCCTCGTACCAGATCGAGAACCCGGCCATGTACCAGATGGCGCTGCTGACCCATGTGGTGGCGGCCGTGCACTTCACGTCCGAGACGCTCGTGTTCAAGACGATCCGCTTCAGCGGGCCGCAGGCGTTCCCCTTCCTCGCCGCCTACAGCGGCACCCTCTGGATGCTGCTGCAGTACCATCACTACGTGCAGTGAGCGCGCAGCAGGCAGAAACGGGGGCGTGAGGGGGGTGGGTTCCGGAGAAGGGTGAGCTGGTATGGTGTGGGAGGGAAAAGACTTGGGAGATGCTGCCGAGCATTTCTACTTTTGTTATGACCACACGGCCCAAGGCCGCGCCTCGAAAATTCATACTCCTTGTTTACGAACCGGAAACCATGAATCCCAAACCAACCTCCACCACTCTCCCTCAGCTGAGCAGGTTCCGGTACAGCTCGCCCCCGCACTTCCTGAGCCGCTCCGCCGCTTGCTCGGGCGTGATGTCCCTCTGCGGCTCCGCCAGGAGCTCGTACCCGACGAGAAACTTGCGCACCGTTGCGGACCGGAGCAGCGGAGGGTAAAAGTGCATGTGGAACCAGCTCGCCTCGGCCTCTTCCTCGGTGCAATCGATGGGTGCTTGGTGAATGCCGGAGCCTGCGCTCTCTTCTCGTCAGCCGCGCCCCATGGATGGCCAAGCCCACAGACACCTCCAGGCCGGGGCAAAGAACACTCACTGTACGGAAAGCTCGTCTCGAACAGGTTGTCGTACCTCCTCGCCACCTCCCCCACCGCCTCGGCAAACTGCTTCCTCTCCTCCTCCGTAAGCTCGACGAGCCCGCGCACGTGCCTCTTGGCGATGAGCAGCACTTCGAACGGCCAGGTCGCCCACCACGGGCAGACCACGAGGAACCCGTCGTTCTGCCACACGACGCGCTCCCCCCGGGCCGTTTCGAGGCGAGCGTAGTCCTCGAGCAGGTGCTGGCCGCCATGCTCGCGGCGGTACCGGGCCAGCTGCGCGAGCTCGCGCGCCGGCTCGTCCGGCAGGACGCTCGTCGTCCAGATCTGGCAGTGCGGATGCGGGTTGGAGCAGCCCATGGCGGCGCCCTTGTTTTCAAAGATTTGCATGTAGCGCAGCTGCCGCGGCGGGGGCGCGAGCTCGCCGTCCGGGTTGGGCGGGATGGAGGCCAGCGCCTTGTCTGCCTGCGGGCGCAAAGGGTGGGAGGCGGACAGGTGGCTGGCGTAGATGCGCGTCCAGGTCTGGATGACGGGGAGGATGTCGGCGGGAGCCATGTCGGCGAGGGTCACGTTGTGCTTGGCCGAAAACGTGAGGACGTAGCACCGGCCCGTGACGGGCTGGGCTTGGAGGAGGCGGGCGGCAAGGTCCTCGCCGTCGCTGGAGCGGGAGGAGGGGGCGTAGTCCTGCTGCGTCTCCTTGACGGCGCTGTAGTCGTTGACAAAGACAAACGTGTTTTGATACGGCGGGTTCTGGTCTCCCTGGGCGCGCTGGTTGCCGGGGCAAAGATAGCACTGTCGAGGGGGGGGGTCAGATCCGGAGGTTCTTCTCTACGCGCCGGGACGCACGTACCGTTGGATCGTACCCAGGCAAGTCGCCCCGAAAGGGGGCCTCTTGCTGGCCTCTTTCTCGGCGTTAGCAAGGGGGTGGCGGACGCTTTGCTAAGCTACCCGGATGAAGACGTACTGCCATGGCCGTTTGCTACGGTGAGGCGATACCAAGATCCAGTCGCCAGTCAGCGGGTTGTATCGGCGGTGGGAAATGTCGTCGAGCAACTTGTCCGACATGTTGGCTGGTGACAGGACGAGACAAGCAGGAGGAGAAGCTTCTGTCTGGAAGAGCTCGGAAGAATGCGAAAGAACCGGAGCGAGAAGCAAGAAAATAGCACGGGTCAAAAGGATAAGAGGCGATCGAGGCACGAACGTATACCGTGGCACCTCACACTCCTATGGGGAATCAGCAGGTTGGTTGCTCCAAGGCGCTCGGTCTGTCACCAGGGGGTGGGGTTGGTGGGCTTTGATGGGCGATATTCTAGCGGTTGGGGTTGGTGCAGCATAACCAACACACGTAGATTCGAAGACACATCATAAAGTACCTTAGCTAAGCTACCTACCCACTCCGATGAAGCAACAACTGGGTCATCATTCCGGTTTCCAGGCATTCATGCACATCTCGGGGGAAACGACGAGATAGGTACGGTGACAGCAGGATGAGGTCGGGGCCCGGCAGTCCAGAAAGTGGGAGAGGAGGTGGGGGGGCAAGGGAACCTACAAGTATCGTAAATGGGGTAGGACGATGACAACACAACTCAAGCAGAACGTGTGGAACACGTGGAATGGAAAGGGGAAGGGTAAGCCATGGAATACGCATGCCGAAAAAAAAGACCTTGAATTTTCATCCCGATATCTAGATACTTGAATAGAAAACGGGAGGCGTTGCAAGACCTTGGAGGGTTCATGAGGGGAGGATGCTTTGCACTTCCATCCGGAGCGATGTTCTGCGCAGTATTACAACTACACAGCAGTAACTTAAGGCTATTATGGGACCTGTTGGAGGGGCATTGAATGGGCTGGCTCGTAAGCTTACGAGGGAACGTTACCCGTCATTACACCGTGCGTCCCGCATTCTTACAGCCCTGGCACGTGCCGGGGACCCAGGAGGTCAGGCTCCACACCGCCCGGCAGAATTCCAACGTGCAGCCACCCGGAGCCGGCATGCTCCGCCCTCGAAGCCCAAAGGACACTCTCCATTGGCGAAGCGCCTGGAAAGCCATCCAACACCACAACCCGCAACCCCTTCGCACCCGCGCACCCGCGCATCTTCATCGCCGATTCCATCAAGCCTCACCGCATTGTTCATCGAATTCCATCAAATTACGCGTCGCATCGCACCTGCCACGGATCGCGCATCCTCGAATCCCCGCGAAACCAACATTTTGGCCCGCCATCTTGCTTCGCGCGCGACCGCCGCGCCCTCGGCCCATACCCCTGTCACCGTGACCTCTCCACCCCCCGAACGCCGCTCCAACGCGCCGGCGCCAAGATGGGTGTCATCCGCAAAAAAATCGCCGCGAGGGGTGGTGAGGGCGGCGTGAAATACGTCTGCGATGTGTGCTCGGCGGATATCACGTCTACGGTCAGTGCGGCCCGGCTTCTTCCGCGCTTCGGCCGGCGTCGGCCTTCTTGCAGGCTTGGTTCGCATGCGCCGCTGGAGGCTGCGGAGCTGCGGGACATGCCGTTGGCGACCCGGTGCTAACCCGGCCTCAACAGGTCCGGATACGATGCGCCCACAGCGCCTGCAACGACTACGACCTCTGCGTGCCCTGCTTCGCCAACGGCGCCTCGAGCAACGCCCACCAGCCCGCCACGCACCCGTACCGCGTCATCGAGCAGAACTCGTTCCCCATCTTCGACCGGGAATGGGGAGCCGACGAGGAGCTCCTGCTCCTCGAGGGCGCCGAGATCTACGGCTTGGGGTCGTGGGCCGACATCGCCGACCACATTGGCGGCTACCGGACAAAGGACGAGGTCCGCGACCACTACCTCAAGGTCTACGTCGAGTCGCCCCGCTTCCCGCTTCCCGAGCGATGCAGCCCCAACGACATGGACCTAGCCAACGAAATCTCTCGGGAGGAGTTCCAGGCCCGTAAGAAGCGCAGGATCGAGGAGCGACGAGAGGCCGCCAAGAACGCCCCCGCGCTGCAGCCCAAGACGAAGCCGACGGCTAGCGTGCCAGCGTGCCACGAGATCCAGGGATACATGCCCGGCCGCTTGGAGTTCGAGACCGAGTACGCCAACGAGGCCGAGGAGGCGGTGCAGCTGATGCAGTTCGACCCCGGCGACGGCATCAACCCGCGCACCGGCGAGCTCGAGCCCGAGATGGAGCTCAAGCTCACCGTCATGGACATCTACAACTGCCGCCTGACCCAGCGCGCCGAGCGCAAGAAGGTCATCTTTGAGCACAACCTCCTGGACTACCGCGAGAACACAAAGATCGAAAAGAAGCGGTCCAAGGAGGAACGAGACCTCCTGAACAAGGCGAAGCCCTTCGCGCGCATCATGAACCGCGTCGATTTCGAGCAGTTTTGCCAGGGCTTGGTCGACGAGCTCAACCTCCGCCAGGCCATCGCCCAGCTGCAAGAATGGCGCAAGATGCGCATCGGCGACCTCCGCAGCGGCGAAAAGTACGAGCAGGAGAAGGCCCTGCGCATCCAAAAGTCGATCCCTCTCGGGTCCCTGGACCGCGAGCGCCTCGCCACCAGCCAGCGAAGCAAGCAGCAGCCGCCGCCAGAGCCCCCGAGCGGCGCCGCCCTGCTCGTCGCCCCCGAGCTCCCGCCGAGCTTCCGCTCGCCCACGCCGGCGCCAACCACGGCGGATGGCGCCGTCGTCAAATCCGAACCCAGCGGCACGGTCGTCGTCGTCGCCAACGGCACCCCCGCGCCCGCCAACAAGCAGCACTACGCGCCGCCGCCGATTCCCGGGGTGCAGCCCCTGGTGCTCACGCAGGATAACGCGCCGGACCTGCATCTTCTCACCCCGGAGGAGGTCAAGCTGTGCGAAACACTGCGGCTGCAGCCGAAGCCGTACCTGATGATCAAGGAGCAGATCCTGAAGGAGGCGGTGAAGGGCAACGGGAGCCTCAAGAAGAAGCAGGCCAAGGAGATCTGCCGGTTGGATTCGCAAAAAGGAGGGAGGATTTTTGATTTTATGGTGAATGCCGGATGGGTGGTCAAGGCTTGATCGAGCACGGGTTCGGTGTCATGGGACGGTTTTGGCAGGCAGCTTTGACATGGATGATTTGGATCCTATGGGCGGGAGGGGTGTGTTCGTGTATAGGTTGACATGGCGTTTGGGAGTCCCGGGGGGGTGGCGATACCATGGGCCAGCGAGAAGCTATGCTTATTTTTATGTTTTGAGGTTTTTTTTTTTTTCTGAGAAAGCATCTTTGCTGTCATGGGAGCGCTGTGACAAATCGTTGCTCCGCCGTTCTTTTTGTCATCCCATGCTCGCCACGCTGCGCTGCGTTGCACCACCGCGGCGCATTGGCCGCGGCCGAGGCTCCAATGTTTAGTCAACCCAGGGGCTTAGTCAACAACCAGACGTCCGGAGCAACCGCCTAGCATTCTCCTGGTAGGTAATAGTTACCCCTCCCGCCGAGACGGTCGGTAGACATTGTCGCATCGACGAATCCCGCACGAGCTTATTGGCCGTGGCTGTACAAAGATAGCATCTCGGTGGTCGGTCTCTGGACGAGTATTTAAGGCGCTCTCCGTGGCTCCTCGTCGAGCTCTTGTGTCTGGATTTCCTCGCTTATTACCTGACGTGTGCTGGCGAGCATCGGTTCTTCAGCCTTTTCGTTCTCGTCTTTTTGGACCTACCTGCTGTCTCTCATCCCCCCCCCCCCCCCCTTCTCCCCTCCGACCATCCGGGTTTGCTGCTCAACATGTCAGCCAGCAGCACCGTTTACCTCGTTACCGGCGCGAATAGGGGTACGTTGGCCGTAAGATGGCCCTGTGGCCGATGGATGTTCCCCGTGTCCGCTCTTCCTTTTCCCCCTTAGTTTTCTTGTCAACCACCCGCAATGCACCCACGCATCATATATCCCCCCTTCCTCCCCCGCTTGGACCCTGACCACCTGCATACGTACCTCTTGACTTCCCCTTCCTCTCCACCGCCCCCGCCTTCCGATGGCATTCCTTCTCTTCCGCAGCCTACAGCATCGTTATTCTTCGCACAACGCAGCCGCTTACCCAGCTCGCCACCACGCGCGTCGCCGCATCACCAGGCATCGGCCTCGGCATCGCCTCCCTCCTGCTCGCCCGGCCCGACACCACCGTCGTCGCCACCTCGCGCCAGCCCCCCGCCCCGGGCGACGCCCTCTCCGCCCTCGCCGCCTCCCCCGCCGTCCACCCCACCAGCCGCCTCGTCCGCCTCGAGCTCGACGTCGCGTCGCCCGCCTCCCTGTCCACCCTGGCGGCCCGCCTCGCGTCCGAGCACGCCATCTCGGCGCTGGACGTGGTCATCTCCAACGCCGGCGCCGCCGCCGCCGGCGCGGGCGGCGTGCTGAGCGCGGGGCTGGCGGAGCGGGCGCGCAGGGACTGGGAGGTGAACGCCGGCGGCGTCGTCGGGGTGTTCCGGGCGGTGTGGCCGCTCCTGGAGGCGTCGGGGAAGCCGGCGGCGGAGAGGAAGTTTGCGAGCGTCAGCAGCTCGGTGGGGAGCATCGGGCTGCTGGGCAGGGAGTGCTTCCCCATGGCGGCGTACGGGATGAGCAAGGCGGCGGCCAACTATTTTGTGAGGATGGTGGCGGCGGAGCTGAAGGGGAGGTTGGCGGTTGGGGTGATCCATCCTGGGTGAGCAAGATGTTTTGGCTTTTTTCTTTTCTTTTCTTTCTTTCTTTCCTTCTTTTTTTCTTTCTTTCTTTCTTTTCTTTCTGAGGTGGATGGCGTGGTTTGCTGACTGGATGGGATTGTCGCCGCAGATGGGTCAAGACAAGCATGGGCCAGATGCTCGCGGATGAGCTGGGAGTGCCGGAGCCGCCGCTGACGGTGCAAGAGAGCGCCCGCGGGGTGATTGAGCAGGTAGGTCTCCCCTCCGCTTGCGTGTCCATCCCGCAGGCAGCGGTGCTGATCGGGATTTCGCACCCAGGTCGACGCCTTGACCTTGGAGAATTCGGGCCGGTTTGTAACGCAAAAGGGAGAGGAGATCCCTTGGTAACGAGAAGACGTGGTCGAGTCTTCCCTCTGGGATCTCCTGTTCGTCTCCTTCGTTAGGCGTAGGCTGGGACGTCATGAGAGCAAGCAGGTAGATGGAGGATTCGTCAGAATCCATTCTGTGAGGATCCCTGCCGCAGCGGGCAGCTGTCTATGCGAAGCAAACCCTATACGAGGTAGTTATCTCAGGTACGGCGCTTCCACCGACAGCAACGGTCCAGCCAAGCAGCCTAGGGTCGGGTACCTCTGCCGGTAGCGCTCCAGAGCCCGCGCGCTCAGCACCCCCGCTGTGTGTCCATGCGGATGGGTAGCGCCGTCCGGGCCCCATCCTCAACGCCGAGACCGTACGATGGGTGCCGCACGGGCATTTTTGCCCGTGATCGTCGCACCCCCTTAAAACAGGACGGTAGGATCTCCATCGCTTCAAAGATCCCGCGGTCGGCTCAGCCCTTGGACAAACATCAGACGATGGCCGCCGTCGCCGAGTCTGGGTCCGCAATAAGGTGCGCATCGTACGGATATTTCAGCCGACGCTGTCGGGTGCGGCGCCCGAATCATGCACCGGGTGGTGGTATGCTTTGTTGTATCGGCTCACAGAGCACCGTCCTCTCGCTTACATGGGTTGTATTGGAACCCAGTAGCTACTACTACAGAAGGCAGATAGACATGCGGAATGCGGCACCATAACGCGCAGCGGCTCCAGGCCGGATGCCACTGAACGGTGCGATGCGCAGTCGCGGACCCTGTGCCATCGGCGGCGGTTCAGCACATCATGGCGCCACTCGCGGCATGGTGTAACTGGCAGCTGGCCACCCACGGCCGAGGCCTGGGGCCCCTGGGTTGCAGATCCCGCGCGGTATGCCGCTCGCAGACCGTCCATTTTGTTACCCGGGCGCGTGCTGCCGATCAACGGTTTGGAGTGTTATGCGTTTGCAGCGCGCAGCCTCCGTTCAACCGTTCAACAGGCAGCTTGGTACTGTACATACGAATCACCTACTATACCACAGTACGTAGTCACTCACTTCCTGCCCGGATGTCTCAGGTACCTAGGTAGAAAAGACGTAGACCCCGCTCCGCATACCGACCAGCCCCGTTGAGCGCATGCATCCTCGGCTCTTCCAAGGACCCGGCGAGGGGGGCGAGCTCCAGCCAACGCCATCGCGGCCTTGTCGCAAAGGCGCCTGCGCACGAGGCAGGCTTGGAGGCATCGAGAAACACGGCAATGCCAAAATACCAGGTGATGAGTACGCTTACCGCTCGGACAGATATCTGGCGTTGGAGGTGAAGGAGACGGGCATTTCCATCACGACCCGGTTTCTGCTTGTACGTACGTAGGACATGGGTAGATTTCTTTTCTCTAGGCGGGCAGTAAAGTGGAGAGGTTACACGACGGTTCTGGTTTGCCTTGGCGTTGTCCCAGAGACGGCAGCCGATACGTTACGCAGTAGTTAGGTCGTCAACTAACTGGACGTACGCTAGCCTATCAAACTTGGAGCCCGGCGATCTGCGCGGTCCTCCCTCCCCCTCAAGGCCCGAAGATGATCTCATCATCAGACACACGGCGGCGGCTGTCGGCGGACATGAATCATGTGGCGGGCAGGTCGCCGTCATCTTGCAGAATGTTGGACGAAGTGGATTCGCGACGACTTCTACACAGTACTACGCAGCACACAGCAGTACGCAGTAGACCCTCCCCCCCTCCCCCCAGCCGAGGCTCCTCTCTGGGGTCTTTGTGCGTCTGGCCACCTCCCCGGTGTTGCACGGTGATTTTTTTTTTCTTGCTCTCCTGGGTGTCCCGTGCTGTGTTTCAGCTGAGCGCTTGCGGACGACAGGGCCTGCGGACCAGCCCCCCCTGTTGGTTGCTGTGGCCAAGCCTGTTTGGGAAGCTTAGCAGGTCGGCCACAGCAAAACATTCCATGTGGTTTGCGCTTTTCTCTTGTACCCATGCATATCGCATATCAGCCCAATGCACAAGTGAAGAAATCTTTTTTGACGGTTGGTTCCGGTGCTTGGTTTCCATGAGCGATTAATATTGGTCTTTTTTTGGTCTTTTGTACATGGGTACAATAGTACTGTAGCAGTATGTACACAGTACACAACAACGGGGGACCGGGCCGTTGGGTCACTTACATCTTCAGGATCCCCCCCCGGGCCCGTTTCTGTGTTTTGGTGGATCCCTCCCCCTCTCGTCACTGCACAGCAACCGAACCACGCCCCCCCCCCCCCCAAACCTTGCCCACCCCGAATCTTCAGGATCCCCCCCTGGACTGCACATCCACCACTCTGGAGCATCTGAGAATCTGAGCATCCCCCCCTCGGACGACAGACGTCTCGAAGTCGCCAAACGGTACCCGTTTCGTGTCGCACTACACACACACGGTACGCGATAGCGACAGGCTGCTGGTGGAAACCTTGGCTGGGAGCCCTGTGAGCAATTGTAACCGAATCAACCTCGGACGTACCTTGGCTGGTACCTAGCTACCTACCCTACGCTGGACAGGACCAATTGTCCATATGCTGTCGCCACCAGCACCGCCAGCGTGTTGCCCGAGTCAGTTCGCATTCATCGGCATCAGCTACCTACTACACGGCTCTCGTCTTGCTGTCACGGCCATGACGACTGGGAATCGGCCATCGAGTTCATGAGGTCACACACGCAACGCTCTGCACCATCCCGGATTCCCTCCTTGCGCCGGCTGGTCCTCGCGCAACCCCTCCCCTCCCCCACGCCCTTGGACGCGGCGCCACCACCACCACCACCTCCTCCTCCTCCTGACGCCCTCGCCTTACCGGCGTGAGCGCCGCCGCTCCTCCTCTCCTCGTTGTTGGCCGTCGCTGTGGTGGCTGCCGTTGCAATGGACAGCATAGCGACCGCCCTCGACCATGGCCACCAGTTGTACGCCCGCGCCGGGGGCGCCGTCGCCGGGGCTGGCGAGCGCCCGCCCGTGTTCAAGGCCATCGGCATCGGCCTGGCCGTTGGCTCGGGCGCCTTCATCGGCACCTCGTTCGTCCTCAAAAAGGTCGGCCTTCTCAGAGCCAACGAAAAGTACAACGAGGTGGCCGGCGAGGGCTACGGCTATCTCAAAAACTTCTACTGGTGGGCCGGCATGGTCCTCATGATCCTCGGCGAGGGCCTCAACTTTGCCGCCTACGCCTTCACCGACGCCATCCTCGTCACCCCGCTGGGCGCCCTGTCCGTCGTCATCACCACCATCCTGTCGGCCATCTTCCTCAAGGAGCGCCTGAGCATGGTCGGCAAGGTGGCCTGCTTCCTGTGCATCGTCGGCTCCGTCGTCATCGTCATGAACGCGCCCCCGTCCTCGGCCGTCGCCAACATCGAGGAGATGCAGTCCTTTGTCATCCACCCGCTGTTCCTGACGTATACCGGCGTCGTCATCGTCGGCTGCGCCATCGCCGCCTTCTGGCTGGGGCCCAAGTACGGCAGCAAGAACATGCTCGTCTACATCTCCATCTGCAGCTGGATCGGCGGCCTCAGCGTCGTCGCGACCCAGGGCCTGGGCGCCGCCATCATCGCCCAGGCGGGCGGGAGACCCCAGTTCAACCAGTGGTTTCTCTACGTTCTGCTCGTCTTTGTGATCGCGACCCTGCTCACCGAAATCATCTACCTGAATGTGAGAAAACCAACGGCATCGGCCCTGACCGTTTCTTGGCTAACCGTCGCTCCCAGAAAGCGCTCAACCTCTTCAACGCCGCGCTCGTCACGCCCACCTATTACGTCTACTTTACCAGCACCACCATCATCAGCTCGGCCATCCTCTTCCGCGGCTTCAAGGGCACCCCCGCGTCCATCATCACCGTGGTCAACGGGTTCCTGACCATCTGCTCCGGCGTCGTCCTGCTGCAGCTGTCCAAGTCCGCCAAGGACGTGCCCGACGCGGCCGTCTTTGCCGGGGACCTGGACCAGATCCAGACCATCGCCGAGCAGCCCCAGCCCGAGACGGAGCCCAAGGCCGACGCCATCCGCGGCACCGCCGCCATCGTCCGCCGCCTCTCGGCCACCCGCCAGAAGATGGAGCTCGAGGAGTTCCGGCGCCTCCAGGAGGAAAAGCTGCTCGAAAGCCTCGAGCCGCCCTCCGAGAACGGCGCTCCCAAGTACGAGTGGGACGGCATCCGCCGCCGCCGCACCGGCACCTTCAGCAGCTACCGCTCCGCCACCACCACCCCGACGACGCTGCCCGGCGGCGGCACGTTCCTGGCCCCGCCGACGCCGCACCCGCCCTTGGGTTGGTCGCACATCCCCACCGAAGAAGAGCTGGCCGAGGCCAACCGGCCCATCTCCCCCGCCCTGTCCAACCTCGTGGGCTCCATCCGCTCCCGCGCTCGCAGCGTCCTCCTGCCGGGCCATCCCGACTTCCGCCGCGACCAAGACGCCGCCAGGCTCCCTACCGTGCAGAGCCCCATGCATCCCGTCCAGCTCACCTCCGTCACGGTCCCCGGCCGCGGCGGCAGCGCCGGCGCCGGCGCTGCTGCCGCGGCCTCCAGGTCCGACCCTCCCTACGACCGCGTGCCCCCCGGCACCAGCGGCGGCGAATCCTCCCGGCGCGTCCAGTTTGGCGGGCGCACCATCTCCGCCTCGCACGCCCGCAACCCATCCTCCTCTTCCGAGAGCGACGACGCCGACGTCACCCGCCCGGCCCTCGCGGCGCCCCCGGCCAACTCGGCCCGCCGCCAGTTCTCGTTCCAAAACATGTTCCGCCGCCATCACAATCCAACCGACAGCGCCGGCGGCGGCAGCCGGCCCACCTCGCGGGGCATCTCGTCGCGCGGGTACTCGACGCCGCACATCCGCGGCGCCACCGAGGAGGAGACGCTGGGGCTGGTCAAGGGGGATTCGCACTCGAACCACGCCCCCGCGTACCCGCCCGACGTGCGCACGAGCGGCGAGATCCTTCTGGGCCGGACGGGCGCCTACACGCCTCCCTTTGCGCAGTCGATGCCCTCCCTGCCGTCGGCCCGGGCCGGGAGCAGGAAGGCCAGCGGCGGCGGCGGCGGCGGCGGCGGCGGTCGACGCAAGAGCGAGGAAGGGGGGAATGAGAGCGACAGCGGGAGCGACGACAGCGACTGGGAGCGCGGCCGCGCCGCCGCGTCCGAGAAGGCCCGCGGCAGGGGCCACACCTTCTCCTCGCCCGGGGCCGACGAGCGCGAGCGGCGGTACGGCCCAAGCATCACCAAGGGGCACAGCGGCAGCCCGCCAGGGAGATCGAGGACGCCATGGGCGGGAGGGAGAGTGAATTCCTCGTCTTCCGGGCCCGGGACCGGGTCGGGGGCCGAGGAGAAGGAGACGGCGGTGGAGGCGAGCGCCGGGCAGAGGCCCGGAGAGCCCGACGACGCCGTCGGCGAGAGCGTCGAGGAGTATGAGCGGAGGAGGCGACGGTTCGAGATGCAGCGGCGGCAGCAGCAGCAGAGGCAGAGGAGCGGAAGCCGAAGCGCGAGCAGGAGCGGTCGGAGCGGCTAAGAAGAGGAGGATTCCACTGCCGCCGCCGCCGCCGCCTCCGCCGGCTTTGCGGTCTGGAGTCTCGCGTGAGGGAAGCACATGCGTTTACAAAAACAAGAAAAAAGGGGAATCGGGGGCTTTGAGGGTTTCTTCTGGTGCCTTCCTTCCCTTACCTAACCTGACTTGGAGCGGGTAATACCGATGGGATATTATGTTTTGGACGGCGGAGTCTCTTTTGTCTCATGAGACAAATCGTGACGCAATGGGACGGGTCCAACATGACGGCGATGATGAGGGCATAAGGCATGCACGGGATATATATATATATACTTGTTTGTTTATTGGAGTGGCGGACGTCTGCGATGATCACCGGGACCTTAGAGGAATGATCTGGGAGGGAGGAGGAGGGGGCATATGCATGTATATATATGTAGCTTACAGGCATAAGAATTGTGTTTGCAGCTGGAAGGGTTGCCGAGCACATCAACCCGCACGCTTATTTATCATCGTAGAAGGTTGGCTGTGCATGGTACGATATCATGATGGTTGTCGGTTGTCATGATTTCTTCTAGGTCAGGGTATCTGAGCTATTATCGCCGTTTGCCACATGCCTACTGTACGATGCAAGGCTTCCTTCATCCATATACACCCCGAGGCTCTAATGCTCAGGATTTCGATGCTCAAGATGAAACCCCCTCTCTATTATCAAGCCAGGCCGCTCAACCGCCATCCCGCCACTCCCGCTTCCCCCCTCCCCCTCCCCCCCCTGAACGCCATGCTATGCAACCGAGAACCCTCAGTCGACCGCCCGCCTGTCCCACCGACCGATTGACCAGCTGCCTACCCCCAGTGTTTGACGATTATGCCGAGGTTTGAGACAGAAATGAAAAAAGAAAAAAAAAAAAAAAAAACCAGAAACAAAAATCCAACAAGCAAATACACCAACAAAACTCTCTCATCCCCTCTCCCCGGTGCTTCCCAACCTCCCCACCCCCGGGGCCCAACCCCAGCCAACCCCAGCCAAGCCCAGGCCGCTACCAATCCGCGGCCCAGCCGTTTTCCTCCAGGAACTCATCGCAGGCCTGCTTGAGGTCGAGATTCGGACGCAGCTCGGATATGTACAGGGGTTCTCGGGTCAGGGGGTCGTGCGGATGGCGACGGAGGTGCTCGACGATGGAGGCGCGCTCGTAGGATTTTCCTGTTTTTGTCTGGAGAGGAGACGGACGCGGCCACGCAGTCCCACGCGTTAGCATCAACACACTCACTCACTCCCTCTCTCCCGTTTCTTTTCTTTTCGTTTTTCCCTTTCTTGTCAGGGAGGGGGGGGGGGGGGTGGGGTGGAGCGTTGACTCACCACCACGGGGTCGACCATGACGCAAAAGCTAATGTCGTCGATGGCCCAGTCGGGCACGCGGCGCTTCCTGTCCTCCCTGGGCCGGGCCTTTTCAAACACGTCGCGGAGCCGGTCCGCCTTGGCGCGCCACTCGTCCTCGACCTCCTGGCGGCCGGCCTCGCCCAGGCCGCTCTCGTCGGCCTCGCGCAGCGCCCGCTCGCGCTCGCGCGCGAGCAGCTCCAGCACCTCGGCCTCGAGCTCCGACGTCTCGCGCGCGCGCCGCTTCTCGAGGTGGTCCCACCGCTCCTTCTTGCAGCGCAGGACGTGGGCGGTGATGGTGGCGAGGCTGTTTTGGTGGCTGGGCTTGCCGGCGCTGCCATTGTTGGCATTCGCCTCGTCGCCGATGCAGAGGGCGTGGGCCCGCAGGGCGTGGTGGACGGCGTCGTCGTGGGCGCGGAGGGCGAGGTGGGCCTGGGAGAGGATGTAGTGGGCCTTCATGCTGTTGGGGGAGAGGCGGAGGCACTCGGAGCAGTCGGCGATGGCGTTGTCCCACTGCGAAAGCTTGAGGCGGGCCATGGCGCGGTTGGTGTAGAGGGCGGGGTTGGTTGGGTCGGCGATGATGCTGGTGGTACGGTACCCAGGTGTTAGTCGGCCGGCCGGCGGAGGGGGAGGAGGGAAAGGGAGAGAAACGGGGGGGGGGGAAGGGTTCGATGTACGCTTGAGAGTAGAGAGCTTCGGCCTGGAGGTAGTCGCCGGCTTGGAAGCGGCGGTTGCCTTCCTCCTTGAGCTGTATAGATTTGGCCATGTCTGGTGGTTTGGCTTTTCCCTTTTTTTGTTTGGGTAGGGTAGGGGGGGCAGGGTGGTCGTCACGTTGCTGGGATGGGTTCGGGGGTTTCACGGCATGTTCCTCGTGAGAGGAGTCTTGGCTTGGGGGGTTGCGACAAGGGCGACAAGAGGCTTTATTTTTCTATAGGCCGCGCTATCGGAGCATATGTATACGCCGAGGGTTCGGGCGGTGGGGATCGAGCTGCGCGGTATTGTTGTTGTTGTTGCTGCTGCTGCTGCTGTTGTTGTTGTTGTTGTTGCCGTTGTTGCTGTTGGTGATCCGTGGGGAGGAAATGAAGACTTCAAGGCAAAAGGGAGAAGCAGAGAGGGAGAGCCACCGGGCCACCGGGTGTAAAGGGCAGAGAGAGGCAAAAGATGGTACGGTACTATACCGATGGCAGTTATACAAGGGCTCTGCGGAAGGATTGCACCTTGGTTGTGTCACACACACACAGCATATACCTTAGCGAGGTATATAAGGCCTGTCAGCTGCGAAAAGCCATCAACCAGTCCCAAGAAAAATAAAGTTAAAAGAAGCTTGAACCAACTGTTGAACAAGGAACCGGGGGGAGGGGAGGGCGGTCGGCCATGCGAGGCTCACCCATCCTCGCAAATGTGGCGATCGGCCGTTAGCGGCGCGGTGGGGCTCCGGACAGCGGGCGACCCCCCACTGAAGCTGAGAGCCAGTTCGGGGGGACGAGCGGGGCAGCGCGGGGCCCAGACTTGCCCGATTTGTCAAGCTAAGGCGGGAAGCTTCCAGAACTTCCAGGTTGTCTTGGGAGTCGAGTCATGCTCCCGTCTTTCTCTCCAGCTCAAGAACCTGCAACGCTTCCGGGGTTAGGGAATGGAGCCCCTGCGAGGTGCATGGGTGGGTTCTGTTTTGTTTGCAACGCATCAGATAGTGATTCACTATAAAGCATATTATACTATACATCCGGTTAGGTGGTTACTCGCGATGCGAGGTACACAAGACCAACACCGGGGTCCAGGTCACCAACCTGACCCAGACTTACGGTACCGTACCTAGGTAGTATAAGCACCGGTAGATGGTACCGTTACCGATCTCTCTACTGTGTACACGGTCACTATACCAGTGAACGTACTCCACTCCAGCCACGCTGGAACAAGAGATGCAGGGTTCGCATGCTGGCCCCCCCGTCAGCGCTTCAGCCTTGGACGCCGTCCCGTCGTTTGGATTTGTCCTGCAGACCGGGACCGCGGAGCTAGGAACGCAGCATCCCGGCTCCCGTCGAGTCGGGGTTCCTGCATGGTAGGCATCTGAGGCTCCAGGAGGATTTTCGAGGCGGCGGAACCTGTACAGGTATATGGCGGTCATAGAAAACGATGCGGCCTAAGTAACGTCACCGGTAACTCGGCGCGCACGCTACTATCTCGAGGGCGAGACGCTCCGAGGCCTGCCGTGGGTCGTGGAGAGGGGGCCGCGGCCGAAGAACTGGCAGGCGGCTCCCCCGAGTGCGATGGCGGTGACGGTGGGATGAATAGAAAGAGGGATGGCGGAGAGATGGCGTAGGAAGGGAAACGGTGCAAGACAAACAAGCTCGCCAACCTATCGAGCTCGACAAGGTTGTGGATGGCAGTAGATTAGATGTCCATGAAAATCGATCGAACCCAGACCCGGTCGCACCAAGGGAATATATCTTCCAACACCAGCATGACGCCACGTCCATTTCCCAAAACAACCAAGGTACTTTGCGCGCAAACACCCCCGTGGGCTCAGGAGCTCCGGGTTGTAAACAAAACAAACACCAGTCGACCGACCGACCGAGCGAGTGACAAACGCACCCCAGGCTAAGTAAGGTATCCATCCAGAACAGCACAAACCACCCCCAAGGGAATCCCAGCCAAGTCAAGAACAGGAATTATGTACGCATCCACACGCCCTCCTCACACACACACACACACACACACACACACATGCCCATCCAACCGACCATCCATCCATTAACAACACCAAAATAATGATGATAATGCCCTTCCCTCCCCCACTCCCCTTCCCGCCTCCGCGCCTTCTTTTCATCACATCAAACGACCAACCGCCACCTACCCACCCACCCACGCTCATTCATCCAACATGCCACATCCCACCGGGTCGTTCGTTGTCCAGCAAGCCGCATGCATCGGAGGCAGTCGTCGTTGCGTAGTCGTCGCCCATGACAAACATGGTATCCGTCTCAAGCAAGCGTCAAAAAAGAAAAGAGGACACCCACACCCACGCCTACACCCACACTCACACCCACATACACACATACACCCCCCCACAGAGGGAGAGAGAAAGAGAGAGAGAGAGAGAGAGAGAGAGGCAACAAGACACGACAACCGCCTCCCGATACCCAAAAATAAAACACCATCCATCCATCCATATGACACAGCAACACAACATAACAAGGGGGCACACATCCCCTAGGCATCCTCCTCCTCCTTCTCCTTCTCCTCCTCTTCTTCATCCCGTCCAACACCAAAGACCGATCGATTCATCGGCCGTGGCCATTTAATCAAGGTAATGGCTCAGTAAGCCTGCCCAGGCGCAGGACTCACGTCGCTGGCATCGTCCAGCCACCCGCGCGAGGCCCTCCGCGGGGCGTACGGGCCTCCGCTGCTGTACTCGCGCGTGGGGGTTTGCGGCCGGTAGGCGGTGGTGTTGTTTGCCCGGCCGTTTCCCTGGCCCTGCCCTCCCGCCCTCGGGCTGCCGCTCCCGCTCCCTTCGTGGCCAAAGTGGAAGGCCGAGCTGCTGACAGGCGGGCCGCCGCGCGGGTTGGTTCGCTGCTGGTGTTGTTGTTGCTGCTGTTGTGGCTGATTGCGAGGGCGGACGGGGCGGGTGGAGAGGCAGGTGCGCGGGACGACGCCTTGCTCGGAGCGGTCAAGGCGGATGCAGAGTGCCTAGAAGGAAGCACGGCTGTGTCAGTTTGTTGTTTTTTTTTTTTTTTTCTTAAAAAAAAGAGAGAGAGGGAGAAGAGGAGACAAGGCCGAGATAAGGGAAGAAAAAAAAAAGACTTACCCATCCATCATCATATTCGTGCAGCAGCCTCACCAGCTGGCCCGCCTTCAGCTCCATCTCGTCGTGCAGCGTGGGCTTGAAGTCGAGCTGGACGCGGTGCACCGTCGAGTGGGACGGCCCGCCCGCCGCCGCGATGGCCGCCGCGCTCGCCGACGGCCCGGGGACCTGGCCCGGCGCGATCGAGTGCATCGAGTACTCGGTCCCCGCGGGGCTCGGCGGCACCATGCTGCTGCTGCCGCCGGGCGACGCCGGCGACCGGAGGCCCTGCGGCCCCGGCGAGGACGGCTTGGTCAGGTCGAGCGGCTTGGGGAGGTCCCGGCGGATCGACGTCTTGCGGGCCACCGAGGTGACGCCGAGGTGCCGGTGCTGGTTCCGGTCGTTGTAGCTGCTGTCGTCGTCGTCGTTGTCGTCGTCGCTGTCGTCGTTGTCGATGATGGGCGAGACGGGCTCCGGGATCGCGTCCGACGTCTTGCCCACGCCGGGCCGGCGGTCGAAGGAGCCCATGGAGCTGACGGGGCTGATGGCGTCGTCGGCCACGTGGTGGCGGTCGTGGAAGGGGTTGTTGGGGTGGAGGCTGGTGCTGGTGCCCGGACGGTCCGTGTTCAGCCGCAGGCCCGGACGTTCCCAGGCGCTGGCGGCGTTGGGGCCGTGGGTAGGGCTCTGCGAGACGGGGTTGAGGGCCATGTTCATGCCGCGGCTGCCGCGGCCGTCGGGGCCCGAGGACGGGGAGGAAAAGCCGGGCAGGAACCCGCTGACGCGGCGCAGGCTGAGCCTCGGGGCCTTGCTCGGGGCTTGGCGCACGGGAGAGACGGGAGAGACGGCGGCTCGGTCGGAGAAGGGCCCGTGGATCTTTTCGTCCTCCTCCTGCTGCTGCCGCCGCTGCGCCAGCTTCTTCTTGCGCATGCTCACGATGAGCCACCCGAGCACGAACACCACGAGGATGCCGCCCAGCACGCCGATGGCGATGCCGGCCTTGGTCACGACGCCGTTGTCTCCGCCTCCCTCCTTGTCCTTCAAAGGCGTGCCGGTCGGCGAGGCCGTCCCTGTCGCCGAAGCCGCCGAGGTCGTCGGGATCGCCGTCGTCGTCACCACGGGGGAAGAGGTTGTCGGGGCCAGAGCCAGGGTCGAGGCGTCGGCGTCGGGAACCTCGGGTCGGTTGATGGCGGTGGGGAACACGGCCAGCGGTGTCGTCGTCGTCGCTTCGATCTGTCGCCGGACCTCACGGCGCAGCGGCGAGTCGGCCGCCGGCACCTCGGCGGTCCTCTGGGCCAGCTCGGGGACAAGCATGTCTCCGACCTCCCGCTTGACGGATTCCCACCAGCCGTCGGTGGGCGCCATGGCGTCTGCGCTGCGTCTGTCTGCTGCGTACGCAAGCCTCTCGTCGTCGCGGAGCTCAAGGTTCGCTCGGGTCGGGGAAGCGTAATCCACTACACGCTCGATGCGTCACGCATTCGTCCGGATCCGGCGCGCAGCAGGGGAGTTATCGAGGATACAACGCGGAAAGATGGAGACGGTGAGAGAGCGTCAGAGAGGGACTCGAGGTCAAAACGAGCGGACGGTCGCGGGCGTGCTGACAGAGGGAAGGAAAAAAAAAAAAACGGTCGTCCAGGGTGGGATGCAAAAAAGGAGGGAATCTCAGTGGGTAGGGCGCAAACAAGAAGAAGGACGGGAAGACGCCGATTGTCAAGCGGACATCGTCCCAGGCCAAACCGACGACGGCGTGTGAAACCAAGAAACGGTGGTTAACCGCTCACCGCCGTGGGAATTGGGAGGGTGGCTTAGACCTGGCAGCGTCGAAAGGCAGGACAGACAGCCCGAGGCGAAGGAGAGGGGAGGAAGAGGGAGAGCAGGAGGGTGTGTGGGAGCGGAGGGTCGGATTCCCTACTCTCCAGGTTCTCTCGCTCTCTCGCTCTCTGGCTCTGGGCGTGGGTGCGGGCGTGTGTGAGAGAGCCAGAGAGGGACCCCGTCCGTCCGTTCCCCCCGTTGGCGCCAACTGCGCTAAGGTTCCGTCCCAGGGTGGTAACCAAGCCCATGGATGGGCCCTGTTCTTCCGTTGGTTGGTTCCGGCCCCCGTCCGTTCTGCAGAGAAGGGGCATGCAGGGCAGACCCTGGTCGCCATCAGCATGCGGGTTTGTCTCTGCTGCTGCCAGCGTGTGGTGCCCTTCTGTGCCACCTCAGGTAACGTTAGTTAACACTGTGTATGTACATAGTGTACTGCAGCACTTTACCCTATCCTACCACCCTGGTCACCACCAAAGTCCATACCATATTATTACCTACGGTAGGTACGTACCGAAGGACCCAGCCAGGCAGCGGGCGTTGCAAGGGCCGGCTTGTATGTACAGAACCTGGTCTCCTGGACGCCGTGCCGCAGACGAAAAAAAGAGTCCACTGGAGTACGCAGTATGTACGCAGTAGGTACGCTACATATATGCACCATGTAACTACTATATGTACTCTCATTCTCACGGCTGTTCCTCCGCATCCCCCCCTCCTCATGGTCCATCCATGTAGTCGCGGGAGCCTGGAAGGGACACGTCGTATAATAGTGCAGCGTGTGTACGTACACGCAGCGCCCTGTGTACCTACATACTCCATAGGTACCTTGTGTACCGTATGTATAGTATGGAGTAACTACCTAGATGCCTCGATAGATTGAGAAGCAACACAGGACCGTCTCGGCCGCATCTCCCGAGACTCGCTGTTTCGAAACGGCGGGACGACGGGGAGGGTCACGTCGTGGGAAAGTGAGCGTCACGTCACCCGTCGGTTGTTCGCTTTCCTTCAGTCCATCCGAAATGGGCGACCCCGCCCGACTTTGTGTGGCGCTCTTCTTCAGCCCGTGCGTGGCCTGTTGCCCAAGACGCCATTTCAGGAACACGCCCGCCGCGATTGGCTGCCTGCACCAACGGCGCAGCAAGCGAGATTGCCGGCAACGTCGCCATTGGCCGGCCTGAGAGTGGATCGGCGCAACCCTCCGGCCGGGCATGGGCACGGGCTCGGCGCCGTCTGTACTGCGTCAATTGTAGCAACGTACCACACACAGTTGGCGGCGTCCCCTGGCTCCTGGGCTCCTGGCTCCTGGCTCCTGGCTCCTGGCCCCCAGGGCTGCTTGGTTGCTGAAAGTGAAGTCATGCCAATGCCGGGCAGCCGGCATCCAAGCGTCCAAGCAGCACACGCACACGCACCCACCCGACCTGGGTCCTCGAGAGCGACGGAATGGCAGGGCTGGGCCACCTTCCATTCCAGAAGACCGCTAGTGAACCACCAGGCCGCCGGGTCAATGCCGTAAGACGGGACCAGCCCTGCAACCATTGTTTCTCCATCGACGACGGCTTTGCCCGAGTCGCGACGCCGTCGTGACGCCAACCTATGGACGGACGGTTGGATGTGAGGCATCTTGCATCTCACGTTGCGACTCTGACTCTTTTCTGTGCGCTCCAGCCACCAGTCAGGTACGAGGTAACGAGGTAATCCCGCCGGCTTCGGCGGCATCAGCAACCCGCACGCAGCGCGTCGGGAGGAACCCCCCCCCCTCCTCCACAGCCCGGGCAAAGCCACTGGGCAATCCCGCTCCTCTTGGCCTTCCAGCGTGCAGGACCATCGAGGAGGAGCAGCAGCCCATCGGATGAGCGGCCACATCGTTTCCATTCTGGAGGTAGTTCGAGGGGAGGATCGGGAACGTCTTGTTTGGATTTGGAAACCAAGTCACCCCACACCCACGACCCATGGGCGAATCCGAATCGCCTTGATGGGAAAGATGATCAACACAGAAGCAACACAACAGCCTCAACGGCCAGCCGTTTGGGCTGTTTTGTTTGGCCACGCCAAGTACCTAACAAGTAAAGGGAATCCACACCCGCCAGGTCGGGGGGGGGTCCTGCTCCACAGCACGCAGGAAAGCGGGCAAACGAAACCTGGCGGAACGTCGTTCGAACAAAACAGCGGCCGGCACCGCGATCTGTGTCAAAAACGAACCCTCGTACCTTGCAGTCGCGAGAAATCAAGACACAGGGGGACCCACGGTCAGCCTCCCATGTTTTTGATTCAGCTCGTGGCACAGCGCAACACAACCCAACACAGCACAGCGCAGCCAAGCACGAACAGCCCACGCACAGCAGAGGCACAGGGACCAACAGCAAGAACAGCCTGCGAGGATTCACGAGGATCCACGAGGATGGTGGCGATGACTTTTACCTGTCGGTTCCGTCGGGAGACCCGACCCTACTACGCAGTAACATAACCACAAACCCCACCAACAAACAAACCCGGAGGGAAAAAAAAAAAGAGGCGGGAGGGATACGCAGCGCCGATCCTGTCATGGCGCCAACCCGGGGGTCAAAGTCGAGGCTTCGCCGCCCGAGACCCGGACGGGCAAGACGCGTTGACGATCCTTCTAGGCGGCGGGAGGGGTGAGACATCTTGGCAGAGAGAGAGAGAGAGAGAGGGCGAGAGAGAAGGAAGAGAAGGGAGAGAGAGAAGGGAGAGAGAAGGTCGATCTCCATCGACCTTGTCCCTCCCTCGCTCCCGCCAAGGTGACATCATCACTCACCGATCCACCCGATCGACCGCCCACTTACTGCGTAGATACTATATTAGTTACCTCCCTGCGAGGGCGAGGGCGATCCATGATTTCCATGTGGTGTGGCAGAGCATGCACGCAGTAATTATTACGCAGTAAGCAAAGCTGCTTACGTACCGCCAGTACTGTGTACAGAGATCGCACCGCCATGGCTCATCCCCGCCCCATTCCCACGCGTCATGTATGTAGCCCGTGCTTCGGCACTTCGAGCGGTTGCTGACGGTGGGATACACCGCGATCCTGCTTCTCTGGCGGCACAAGGGAAAGCCCCGGGGACTGCATTTTTCGTGCGCTCTGTTGGGTAATTAAAGCACGTACCGTGCCGTGCACAGGATGTACGCAAGGTTGGTAGGTAACTACTCGGCAATCCATCATTCATCAACGGCAACCCAGAAACACTACACAGTACAACATTTCTGCCCTCTCGGGATTCCCCTGCCACCACCAACGCCGTTTCTTCCCCAAGGTAGGATCCATGATGAGATTGAGACGAGCTCCCTTCGCCAATGCATGCATATATGCCCGCCCGGTATAGGTAGATAGAACTTTTGTTTTCCCGTCCCTGACCCGTCCCGTTTCCCGTGTGCGCCAAATCTCATGTGCCGTGGTCCCGGATGCTCCTCCCCGTCCCCTTCTCCTCTACATGATCACGCCGTCATGCGTCCGGCCGAAAAAAAAAAAAAAAAAACAAACAAAAACTCCCGTCATGTCCCGAGCCTTCTTTATTTCTCCTCCCACTGGGCCGAGCGTCTCATAGGAACCACTCCAACATGGAAGAAAACAAAACAAACCAGATGGTGAATCAAACGATGACCATGCGGGGCGGAGCAACAACGCCCTGTCCGGGTCGTTCGTTTGGGCATTGCGCAACCATGAAATGATCCCGAGGATCGGCGACGCCCTGCTCGCGAAAACGGCTTATCGCTGCGCCCTTCACGGCCCGCTTGGCCTCGCGTCTTGTCCAAGTGACACAAACAATCCTCAAGCGGCTCAGCAACGGAGACGTTTGGCTGATGTCAATGGGCCTCCTGCCCCGGTGCGGCTGCCGGGGAGGCGGCTCGTTGGACGGAGCCGGCAAGTTTACTGGCGCGGCGGGGGCTGGTGGTAGCCACTGTGGCCTTGAGGCGGCGGAGGCCAGTACTGTTGCGGCTGCTGTTGCTGATATTGCTGCTGCTGCTGCGGCGGCGGCGGCGGGTATGGGGGCTGCGGAGCGGGCTGCGGATAGCCTTGCGGAGCGGGCGGCTGGTAACCGCCGTAGCCGGCCGCAGGAGCCGCCGGAGCAGGCCAGCCATGGGCTGGAGCCGGCGGCGGCGCGTACGCCTGGGCGTAGCCGGTCTGCTGAGGAGCGTAGCCGGCCGGCTGCTGGTAGGGAGGAACCGGCGCCGGAGGGTACGGGTATGGCTGCTGGCCCTGGCCCTGGGACCAGCCGGGCGTCGTGGCGTTCAGGCTGATGGTTCCCGTGGCGGCCGGAGCGGGAAGAGGGGGCTGCGGCGGAGCGGCGTGCGGCGCGTACGGCTGGCCGCCGCGCGGGGGATACGAGACGTCGTTGTCGCGCACGAAGCCCGGAGGCAGCGGCGGGCCGTACGCCGGAGGACCTTGCGAGGCGCCTGAAGAGCCGCGGCCGCGGCCGCCGTGGTGAGGACCGCGGTCGCGATGGTTGTTGCGGCCCCGGAAGTCGCCGCGGCCTTGGCCGCCGTCGTGATCCCTGTAAGCATGGCCGCGCCGACCGTGGCCGCGACCGCCGCCCGACGAGGCGAAGGAGCCGCCGTAGCCTGCGTTGCCCGGCCCTGCCTGAGAGAAGGACTGGGGACGCGGGAGCGGCTTGTAGGGCTCGTCGTTGTCGTCGTCGTCGTCGTACTTGAGGGCGTCTCCCGATCCGCCGCCCTTGGCAGCCGCGTTGTCGTTCTTGGCGAAGCCCGACCTGGCGCGGTCGGCCTTCTTGCCGGCCTGCTTGGCCTGCTTCTTCATCTTGAGAGCGCGCTTGTACTCGGCCTCCTTCTCGTCGTCCGAGAACTCCATCTCCTCGGGCCCCACCTCCTCGTCGTGCAGGTTGCTGGCATCGGTGCCCTTGACCTCCCGGAGGGGCTGCGTGAAGACGTAGTTGGCATGCTGGACCGAGTAGAAGACGGGCATGCCGGCCGTGATGCCGAGCTCCTTGATCTTGCTGTCGTCCTTGTAAAGAACCGTGTACATGGGGCTCTCCACGTTCCCGATGATGTCGGCGAGAGCGCCGATGACGGCGCGGTCTTCCTTGCAGAGCACGGAGCCCATGTCGAGAACCTTCTCCTTGCCCGGCTGCGAAGACTTGATGACGAGCGTGTTCTCGACGACGAACTGGATCTCGCCGAGCCGTTCGATGGGCATGTCGGGCGTGATGGTGACGTCGGGAATCGGCAGCGCCTCTTCCTCCATCTCGTTCTTGGTCCGGGGCGCGCCGGCGGGGCCCTTGGCCTCGTCGTCGGCGTTGAGGTCGGACTGCATGAGGATGCGGGCCGTCTCCTCGAGCGAGAGCAGCGGGTAGCCGCTGCCCGCCTCGGAATCGTCGTCCGAGTCGCTGTCGGAGCTGGACTCGGAAGACGACTCGTAAGGCGACGAGTCGACCTCCCACTCCGGGCCTTCGCCGCCGTCCTGGCCGTCTTGGTCGGCCGCCGGCGGGTTCTCGGCGCCCGCGCCGCCGCCGCCGTCCAGGTCCATGGCCTGGTTGTCGTCGCCGGCCACGGCATCCGTCATCGTCTGGTCTTGGGCGCCACCCTCGCCGTTCGCGGTCGATTGCGGGGCGTCGTTGGCGTTGGCGGCCGGCTGTTCGGCGATGTCGAGCGCCGCCACCATCGTAGAGGCCGCGTCCGGCATGGTGCCGCCTGGAACGGTCGTACCGTCGAGGGTGCTGGTGTCGCTGAGCTCGCCCTTAGCTTCCTCAGCGGCGGATTTGCAGGGTTCTTGCTTTTTGTCGTCGGTCGCCTGTGGGAAAGGGAAGGTTAGCAGGGCGCGCGAAGAAACGAGCTTGCGCCTCTGGGAACACGAACCGGCTCCAAGGTGGCCAGAATGCTGTCGGGCGAAAAGTTTTTCTGGGGCAAGCTTTCGTTAGGCCGGGCGTGCCCAAGCCCGGGAATCTGCTCCTGCGAGGTCCCTGCCATTGTTTGCTCGGCGGGGTTTGGACCCGCGGCCGGTGCGCGTGTGTGGTGTTGCTGCGGACAGCGAACTTGGCTGGTCCACGCGATGCGGGCCTCTCTCGCTCCCCGCGAACCGAACCTTGGAGGCGGAGAAGAAACGAAACAAAGGAAGAGCCTGAGCCTTCAATTCTTGAACGAATCGCGACAAGAGAACACAGGAGGTTCAATGCGGGTCACGGCGACAACAATAGGCCGCTGTTTTGGCGAAACAAGGGTTCCGTGAAGGACTTGTCGTTGCTGGAGGGAGGGCAAGGGAACAAAAGAAGGCGACAAAAAAAAAGCCAGAATGCGATGCTATCGCTGCTATCGAGGTTATCGCACGTGGATGCTTGGGATCGTCGGCGGGAGCGCTAAGCCATAAACGGCCTAGCGTTACTGGGGCCCGATGCGCCGGATGGAGCCCGGGGCTCTGCAGCGAGCTGAAGCCCGTGGTGAACTATCGATAAGGGGCATCGGGTGCGATAATGCATGCAGTGGGTCAGGGGATTGCGGGTTGGGAGCTCAACCAAAGCGTTTTGTTGTGAGCTGAACTCTTGGAGGGCCAAAAGCTCCGGGCATCTCTCTCACGACCTACAAGCACGCGGGTGTTCGGGTTGTGGACGTGACCCATCTGGCCGTCATCCTCTGCCATCGACCCCTGAAGCACACCAACCCATCGCACAGCATGGCGCCCAAGCCCCAGGGCAAGGCGGCATCCGGTGCCAAAGAGCCCGCCAATGCGCCGGCGACAGGCGGGAAGAGGGAGTTTGTGCATCCCTCGGCCAAGCATGCCAGGAAGAAGTAGGTAGCCCCCTGAGCTCCGAACGCCGAACGCCGAACGCATGTTGCAGCGTGGCCTTGGCTGGTGGTGGTGATGGTGATGATGATGACGATGATGATAATTGCTCATGTTCTCTTTTGTCCCCACGGCCGCTGACATGGACATGCATAGGGCCATCCAGGATGCCTTCGCCATCGAGCCCATCAAGGCCTTTTACATCTTCCTCGCCGCCAACGTCGTGGCCGCCCTCTTCTCGCCCATCCAGGACTGCGACGAGACCTTCAACTACTGGGAGCCGGCTCACTACCTCAGCCACGGCTACGGCCTGCAGACCTGGGAGTACTCGCCCGACTACGCCATCCGCAGCTGGCTCTACATCGCCCTCCACGCCGCCGGCGCCAACCTCCGCCGGCTGCTGCCGCGCTCCAACAAGGTGGCCGAGTTCTACTTTCTCCGCTACCTCCTCGCCGCCGCCTGCGCCCTGAGCCAGACCCTCATGTGGCGCGCCGTCTGCCTGGCCCTGAACCCCCGCGTCGGCCTCCTCTTCATCGTCGCCCTCGTCTTCAGCCCGGGCAACTTCCACGCCAGCACCGCCTTCCTGCCCTCCAGCTTCGCCATGTACATGGCCATGGTCGGCACCGCCGCCTTCATGAACTGGCGCGGCGGCATCAAGACGTCCCAGGCCATGTTCTGGTTTGCCGTCGGCGCCGTCCTCGGCTGGCCCTTCGCCATGGCCCTCTGCGCCCCGTTCGTGTTGGAAGAGGTCTTCTTCGCCCTTTTGAGCGACACCGAGCGCCGCTTCGAGGCGTGCCTCAGGCTGTTTCGCGGAGCCGCCGCGACGATCTTGCTGGTGGTATGTTTTCTTTTTTTTATCGTTGGCTCGCTTACACCAGTCTCCCTGGATTGGCATCCTGCTAACTTTTGCTCTTCCAAGGTCTTTGACACGGGCGTCAACCTCTTCTTCTACCGCAAGCTCGAGATCGTTCCCTGGAACATCATCAAGTACAACATCTTCTCCTCCACCGGCGGGCCCAACCTCTACGGCACCGAGCCCTGGACCTTCTACTTCAAGAACCTCCTTCTCAACTTCAACGTCTGGTTCATCCTCGCCCTCCTCTCCTTGCCGCTCTTCCTCCTCCAGAAGCTCTTCTCGCGCCACAACCCGGGGCACACCTTCCAGTCGGGCCTGCGCACCGTCGTCTTCCTCTCGCCCTTCTACCTCTGGCTCGCCGTCTTCACGCTCCAGCCCCACAAGGAGGAGCGCTTCATGTACCCGGCGTATCCCTTCCTCGCCCTCAACGCCGCCCTGGCCGCGCACACGCTGCTCGCCGCCTTCGGCAACGCCGACCCGGCGTCTCTCGTCGGCCGCATCCCCGCCCGCCTCAAGCTCGCCGTCGTCGCCCTGGGCCTGCTGGCCACCGTGGACGTGGGCCTCGCGCGCATCTACGGCCTCTACGCGGCCTACCGCGCGCCCATGGCTCTCTACGCGCCGCTGGCCCAGGTCGGCGCGCCCGAGGACACGGTCTGCTTCGGCAAGGACTGGTACCGGTTCCCGACGAGCTTCTTTTTGCCGCGCGACATGCACGCCAAGTGGGTGCGCTCCGAGTTCCGCGGCCTGCTGCCGGGCGAGTTCTCCGAGGCCCGCACGGGCTTCGGGTTCTGGGGCGGCACCTGGCTGCCGACCAACGGCCTCAACGACCGCAACGAGGAGGACCCGGGCAAGTACGTCGACCTGCGGAGCTGCGTCTTCCTCGTGGACACGCGGTACCCGGAGCGAGGCGGCGAGCGGCTGCCGCCCAACGAGCCCGATTACAGCCGGGACGTGGACAAGTGGGAGGTGGTGCAGTGCCTGCCCTTCTTGGACGCCGAGAGGACGCATTTCCTGGCGAGGGCCATGTGGTTGCCGGATGCGTTTGTGCCCGACCGGCTCAAGAGAAAGTGGGGAGAGCACTGCTTGTTGAAGCAGAGGAGGTAGAGGGAGGGGGGGAAAAAAAAAGGAGAGAGGAGAGGGAGCGGATAGAAGAGGTAAGGAATGGACAGGTTAGATAAGGTATAAGATAGACCCGGAGGGGGGGTTGTATGTACAAGTTCACTCGCCGACGTTTCACCGTCCATCACGGCGTTACGATCATGATTATCATCATCATTTTTCGCGTCCATGCAAGATGATCATCCTTTTTATTGTCTCGGATCCTTACGATCGAGAGACCCTTGACTTCCATTCAACAAACGCCCAACGCCAATGCCAATCGCATGCCGGGTTCCATGCTTCAGGACCTATTGCTGCTGCCACCTCCGCGGCCCCCTTCTCTCGCTGTCTCCCTCGGTAAAAAACAAGGAAGAAAAAAAAAAAAGACACCTCGCCCTCCTTCCTTCGTTAGAACCAAGCATACTTTTCGTTGGCCACCCACTCCACCTCCCTCGTCTCCCCCTCGCCGTACCACATCAAGCTCGGGATGCTGCTCTCCTCCCGCTCCACCACCTCGTGCGGGATCCCGCACCGGGCCAGCAGCCGGGCCACCCTCGCGGGCGGGTTCCACACCTGCACCTCGTGCGTCCTCCACGCCGCCGCCTCCCGCTGCGCCAGGCGGAGGATGGACCGGAACCCCTCCGCCAGGTCGTCGTCCTTGTCCCCCGTCGGCACGCCGCGTCCCCCCTCGTTCTCGTCCGCGTCGTCATCGTTGCCGCGGCCGCCGTCGTCGTCGTCGTCGTCATCGACGACGACGCGGAGGATGTGCAGGACGTTCTCCCCGCCCGCGGCCTTTCCGTCTTCCTCCTGGACGCAGCCGTAGTACCCGCGCATCCAGACCGCCCAGACCCGCCGGCCGGGAACCCCGGCCACGGCGCCGCGCACGGTCGGCGTGCGGCCGAAGATGCGCTTGGTCATGAAGTCCTCGCGCATGAGGTGCCAGAGCATGGCGTCGAGGTCGGGGAGGATGGCGGCGGCGGCGGCCACGGCGGCGGCGGCGGCGATGCCGGATCCTGCCTTCTTGCTGCGGACGCGGCGGATCAGCTCGGACCGGAGCAGCCGCTCGTCGGCGGCGCACAGCTCGGCGAGCTCGTGGTACCCGATCGGGGTGGCGGTGGCGGAGGAGCGGCGGGCCGTGCGCGCTGCTGCGGGGGACGGGGACGGGGGCGACGGCGGCGGGGAGACGCGGGACGGGTCGTTGGTGTTGGTTTTGCTGTTATTGTTGTTCACGTGGCGGTTGCTGGAGCGGCTGCCACAGCGGAGCGGCGAGAGAGGATCCTCGTGGGCAAAGGAAGCGGGGCCGGTGGTGATGCTGGCGGGCTTGAAGGCGACGTGCGTGCTCGGGAACGCGGCCCAGCCGTGGCGCGCGTAAAAGTGCTTGCCGATGTCGCTGTAGAGAACGGAGAAGAGGGTTCGTCGCGGGGTGTTGGAGAGCAAGGGAGCCCGCTCGGCCTGCCAGGTCTTCAGGCGCTCGCCCACCTCGCGCATCATGCGCGAGGCGTAGCCGCGGCCGCGGTACGCCGGCTCGGTGAAGACGCTCCCGATGGCATGGGTGATGCCCTCCACCAGTGTCACCTCCTCGTCTTGTTTCGTCCCGTTCGCCGCGGGGAGAGCAACCAACGCCCTCTTCCTGAGGCTCTCGCACGACGACAAGATGGGTCTTTGATCCGCCGGCAGTCCCCGGATGGTAAGAATCCAACGGGTCAAGCCGCCGTCGCGGCCCAGCGGGGCCATCGTCAGGTAGGCCTCGCGGTCGAGGTAGTCTTGCTCGCTGGGCAGCGCGGCGCCCCATTTCGGGTAGGTGTGACGCCAGGTGCGTGCGAGCTCGGCGGGGGAAGGGCGGACGAGGATGAGCTCCGGGGAGGAGGCATCAGGGAGGGTGAAGCCATGGGGGTCAAAGAGGCTGTCGGTGCTGCTGCTGGTGCCGGAGGCAGAGGTGGCCGCCGCCGCGTCGCCCAAGGAGGGCCGGAGCTGGACCGTGACCATGGTGAACAATGCTATGGCTGCTGGTAAGAGGTGGACTCGAAAAAACGTAGTAAGGCAGTTCTAGGTAAGACACGACGGTTTCAAAAAGCAAAGGATATATTGGTGGTGGGTGGAGGTATACGGAAGGTAGGGAACAAAGAGAGCCGGCCTGTCCAGGGCTTGGAGTCCTGGTCGCCTTGCTCTCTCTCTCTCTCTCTCCCTCTCCCCTCTCTTCAAGGATCCGGGAGGTGTGCCAACCGTGATGGCCTTAAACCAACAATGGAAGGCAGGGAGGCGTAGCCCTAACGAAATCGTCGATTCTCCAAACACTTGGCGAGGGAGTGGATTCCAAGTTGCTTTCTTGATGCTAGCAATCCAACCCCTCTACCCTAGTCGGGGTCAAGGGGGCCAACAGGGAGAGGGAGGGGAGGGGGTTGTGTGTTACCGTGCCGCTCGTACTCTCCAACCTGCCTCCCGGCCGGCCCAGCGTTGACCCAGGTCTCCCGGTTTACCACCTATCCATCCCTGCCCTCTCTCTTCCCGTCGGGTGTCATTCCTCCTCGCCTTGATCTTTGTCACATCTACACACATCTGTACCTTGCCCCAGACTCTGCTTTTCGTTCTGGCCAACTAGCACGCAGTCTTTCCGCCATGCGACGCCCATGAATGTTACATGATGATATGGCGGGCATGTTGGTCCGGTTCAGGGCGTTCGCCGAAACCGCCGATTGGCTCTTTGCGATAGGACGTAGGTCATCTGCTCACGCCAGCCCGGGAGGCATCCGGGACAAGGGAGCCAGGAAACGCGAGTTTTACGTCACCGCCTCGTTGCTGGGGGCGTCTTGGATCCGCCCCGGCGGGACGGTCGGCGAGGAGGCGCAAACGGTTGTTTCGGGGCCGGGGCGGAGAATCGCGGCAAGCGACGGCTCAGCCGATAAGGGGTGGGGCCGAACGGGGCCGGCGCCGGCAGGGATCACGAGACGTCGACGTCCCCGCCCTCATCCGCTAAAGCATAGTGACCATGCAGAATCAAAACCAGGGGTGGGAACGATCTGGTAGCCAAGGTACATACTACCTCGTATCTTAGGGTGCACGGTGTACACAGTACTACTGTGTCACCATCAGCGCTGCTGAAAGACGAGAAGCATGCACGGACCTGACAAGAGAGGGCGATGGTTCTTGACATGAATCTTCCTTGTTCATTATATTCAGGTAGGTAGTAGTATTGTTTTCTTTTTCCTTGTTCCCGACCATGTCCACGTCCTACACCCTCTAATGATCGTGCCCGTCATCCTCTGGCTGCGGCTCCGGGTCCAGCTTGATGAGGGTGTCGATGCGCATGATGCTGATGCAGGCCTCGACGGCGCTCTTGAGCTGGCGGATCTTGCTGATGCTGGGCTCCACGACGCCGGCCTTGATCGAGTCCACCACCTTGCCCTTGGCCAGATCCAGCCCGTAGTTCTTGTACGCCTTCTTGCGCGCCACCGTCTTCTCGTCCTCGTTGGCCTCGCCCTCCTGGATGCGCTGCGACAGGGCGTGCCGCGACCGCAGCTGCGCCACGAGCTCCGAGGCGTCCTTGGCCGCGTTGACGGCGAGCGTCTTGGGGATGACGAGCAGCGACTGGGCAAACTCGCCGACGGCGAGCTGCTCGCGCGAGAAGACGGTGCCCGCAAACTCCTCCAGGTAGATGTGCAGGGCCGTCTCGACGGCGCCGCCGCCGGGAACGATGCTGCCGCTCTCGAGGGTCCGCTTGACGGCGCACAGGCTGTCGTGCACCGAGCGCTCCATCTCGTCGAGCTGGAAGTCGTTGGGGCCGCGGAGGATGATGGAGGCCGACGAGTGCGCCTTGGTGCCCTTGATGAGGATGCACTCGTCGTCCGAGATGCGCTCCTGCACCACCTCCTCGGCGTAGCCCAGGTACGACGGCTCAAACTTTTCGTCGCCGTTGAGGTCCGAGAGCGTGCTCAGCAGGGTGGCGCCCGTCGCCTTGGCGATGCGGCGCAGGTCCTCCTTCTTGCAGCGGCGCACGGCCATGGCGCCCTTCTCGACGAACATCTTGAGGCAGAGGTCGTCGATGCCCTTGGTGGTGAGCACCACGTTGGCGCCCGCCTTGAGGATCATCTCGATGCGCTCCAGGACCAGGGTCGCCTCGCGGGCGCGGATCTGCTCGAGCTGGTCCGGGTCGTCGACGGTGATCTGGACGCCGAGCTTCATGCGCTCCTTGTGCAGGTTCATGTCGAGGCAGGCGATCTTGGCATCCTGTATCCGGGTCGGCATGGCCTGCGACGCCACGGTGCAGTTGAGGGCGTACCCCTTGACGAGGATGGACTCGAGGGAGCCCTTGCCGTGGGCCTTGAGGATGTTGACGGCCTTGACTGGGTACTTGGCCTCGTTCTTGTTGTTGACCGTCTTGACCGCCTGGATGGCGTCCACCACCATGTTGGCGAAAAAGTCCGAGTCGGCGCCGATGATCTTGCTCGACATGGACGTCTTGGCGATGTTGATGAGCGACTCGCGGCCCAGGCTCTCCACCTTGATGCTGACGTGCTCGTTCATGTACTTGACGGCCTCGCGGAGGGCCAGGCGGTAGCCCGTGATGATGGTGGTGGGGTGTATCCGGTTCTTCATGAGCTCGTTGCCTCTCCTGAGCAGCTCGGCGGCGATCAGCACCACCGATGTCGTGCCGTCTCCAACCTCCTTATCCTGCTGGTGCGCGAGATCGACGAGGATCTTGCCGGCGGGATGCTCGACGTCGAGTAGGCTGAGGATGGTGGCGCCGTCGTTGGTGACGGTCACGTCCTGCCGTTCGGGTTAGGGCGCGGCAACAGCAACAGCAACGACAATAACAGCAACAAAAACAACAACAGCAGCAACAGCAACAACAGCAGCAGCAAAGCGTGGTGGGGTGTTGTTATGCACGAGAGGCGGGAAGGGAGGACAACACGTACGCCGATGTCATCGACCATCATCTTGTCCAGACCGCTTGGGCCGAAGGAGCTCTTGACGATGTTGGCGATGGCTTGCGTGGCCATGACTGCGGCGGTTGGTCAGCCTAGCCCCCCCAGCTCCATACGTGCGTTGGATGCAGCCACGGACCATTTTGTTCCCTGATGTCCTGACCCGAGATCTTTTGCCCGCCGAGGAACAGGGTGCCTGTCCCCGACTGCTCGAACATGGAACCCATCGTGATGGCGTTGGAGGATCGACTGGTGGTGTGTGTGTGAGGGAGAAAGGGGGAGGGGGTGTTTCTCGTGGTGCGGTTCCCGAGTCCAAGCGTCGAGGTTGGGATGTTAGGTGGTTGATGCTCGTGATGGGGGTTTCTGCAGCGTTGAAGGGGATCGAAGTCACCGTCACCGATGGAGGCTCCAGCAATTTCCAAGCTCTGGCTGAGGTCCAGTGCCCGCAGCTCCAGGACGGGACTGGGCCTGAACTTTTTGCCGGAGGGGGGTTAATTCCACGCCGGGGCCACGGGGGCCCACAACACCCTCCTTATCGAGAGGCCTGATTGGGCCTAACCCTGCGATAACGTTGGGCGCCCTGGGCCGTCGAGAGCCCCGCAGTCCAGCCCGGCTGCCCCTCGTTTTTGGCCCACGAGACGTCCAGCAGTAGCGGTGGCAGTGCGGGGCAGGGGGGGGGGGGGGGGGGGGGGGGGAGCCCGTTCGAGGTCCGGTCCTGTCACTTTAGTGTTGTTGCGGATATTCTGATTTCTGGGGCGCTGGAATTTTAACACTCGACCTGAGCTTGACTCACTCCTACCCACCTACCTACCTACCTATCTCCATCCGGCCAGCAGACTCACATCTTCTCACCGGCGCGCGTCAACCTCCACCACCCGGTCCCTCGTCTTCGCGTCGTCGCTCGGCCACCCCCTCCACACCTCCCCCCCCTTCTCCCTCCCCCGTTCTTGGCCATTGAACCCGCCAGCGTTCGACTTCCGCCTCGTCGGCTCGCGTCCAATTTACTACAACACCCACCATGGAGGACGGAAAGGAGCAGTCCAAGAGCGCCCAGAAGAAGGCCGAGAAGCAGGCCAAGCTGGCGGCTGCGAAGGCCGACAAGGCCGCCAAGCAGGCGTCGCTCCCCGTGGTCGGCGGCAAGAAGTCGGACGAGATCATCGGCATCACCGTGTCCAAGTCGGAAAACTTTTCGCAATGGTACCAGGAGGTGGTGCTCAAGGCCGAGCTGATCGAGTACTACACCGAGATCTCGGGCTTCTTCATCATGCGCCCCAACACCATGCACATCTGGAACACCATCAAGAAGTGGTTCCAGGAGCGCATCGAGGCCATGGGCGTCGAGGAGACCAGCTTCCCCTTGTTCCTGTCCGAGAAGTCGCTCGAGAGGGAAAAGTCCCACGTCGACGGCTTCGCTCCCGAGCTCGCCTGGGTGACGATGGCGTGAGTAGCACCCGAGCCGCCTGCTTCCCGCTTCGACAAGACGTGCTGACCCCCCCCCCCCCGCAGCGGTGACAAGAAGCTGGACGCTCGCGTTGCGGTGCGCCCGACCTCCGAAGCTGTCATGTATCCCTGTAAGGATTTTTCCTTTGGGCTCTTCCCACCCAAGGGTGACATGTCCGTTCTGCTTTCCCGCTGACCCTCGTGGGCAAACAGACTACGCCAAGTGGATTCGCAGCCACCGCGACCTGCCCTTCCGCCTGAACCAGTGGAACTCGGTCGTGCGCTGGGAGGCCAAGCAGACCACGCCCTTCCTCCGCGCCAGGGAGTTCCTCTGGCAGGAAGGCCACACGGCCCACCTGACCGAGGAGGACGCCGCCAAGGAGGTGCTCGAGATCCTCGAGCTGTACGCCGGCGTCTACGAGCAGCTGCTCGCCGTGCCGGTCGTCCGCGGCCGCAAGACCGAGGCCGAAAAGTTCGCCGGCGGCTACTACACGACGACCGTCGAGGGTTACATCCCGTCCAACGGGCGCGGCATCCAGGGCGCCACGTCGCACTGCCTGGGCCAAAACTTTTCCAAGATGTTTGAGATCAAGGTCGAGGACCCCAGCAAGAAGGGCGAGCACGTCTTTGTGTGGCAGAACTCGTGGGGTCTCTCGACCCGCGTCATCGGCGTCATGGTCATGATCCACGGCGACGACAAGGGCCTCGTCCTCCCTCCGCGCATCGCCAAGATCCAGTCCATCCTCATCCCCGTCGGCCTGACGGCCAAGATGACGGCCGAGGACAAGGAGGCCCACCTCAAGCGCCTCGACGAGATCCTCGCCACCCTCAAGTCGGCGGGCGTGCGCGCCGAGTCGGACCTGCGCGACGGCTACACCCCCGCCTGGAAGTTCAACGACTGGGAGCTCAAGGGCGTCCCGCTCCGCATCGAGTTCGGCCCCAAGGACGCCGCCAAGGACGTGGTCAGCTACGCCCGCCGCGACACGGGCGAGAAGGGCACCATCCCCATCGCCGACCTCGCCACCGCCATCCCGGCCCTGCTCGAGACCATCCAAAAGGACATGTACGACCGCGCCGACGCCGCCTACCGCGCCCACCGCCTGCAGATCACCAAGTGGGAGGACGTGGTGCCGGCGCTCGACTCCAAGAACGTGGTCCTCATCCCGCACTGCCTGACGGAGCCCTGCGAGAAGCGCATCAAGGAGCTCACCGTCAGCGACGGCGACCAGGGTGCCGACAAGGCCCCCGACGGCCAAAAGGCCCCGTCCATGGGCATGAAGTCGCTGTGCATCCCCTTTGAGCAGCCCGAGGGCCTCGTCCCGGGCGAGACCAAGTGCCTGAGCCCCGAGTGCGGCAAGCTGGCCGAGAAGTGGTGCATGTTTGGCAGGAGTTACTAAGGGGGCCGAGGGGTGGCGAGACGAGTGTAATGCAGGAAATTCAAATAAGCAATGAAACCGGGATGAAGTTACGACACTTTTTTTTCTCTCTCTCTCTTTTCCGCGCTCTCCGTTCTTGGCTTGTGCTGTGCTGCTTCATTCAGCTTCGATGTGCCGATTTCCTTCCTTGTGAGGACGGATCCCATTCTCCTGTCCTGTTTGTCCCGTTTGCCCGGCGTTACCTGCTTCTCGGCGTCCGTCGTGCGCTCCATACCTATATTGGTATCTCGCAGGCTTGGCTTCATACCCACGGAGATCGGATCTTTGTCGAGTGACGCTAGACGGCCGGCTGCCACGACCGAAATCTATGTTGTGCACGAAGAATATGCGGTCATGAGGAATCCCGTCCCGTATACGGACAGGAAGAACCACCCCCGAGATGCGCGGGTACCGAATGCCGAACGGAATGTATCGCAGAATGAGAAATAGCCAAAGATGTACGGCGGCACTTACTGTGTATATAGATATATATACGCGATATACAGACGCAATATCGTCCATCGATGATCCCATCGACGCCGCCCGGGTCTCAGCGTCCCAAAGAAAAGATGCCAGCAGAAAGGGACACGGCGACGATGCCATGCAGGAAACCAAACCGCTAGCGCCTCTCTGCTCAGGCCGCGCCGGCGGCGGCCATCCTCCTCCCCCTCCGCGTCCGTTTGCTCTTCCCTCGCCAATCCTCGCCGTCCTCAACCTCAGGCGGGCCCTCCGAGTCGGCCACCGGCTCGACCGCAGGAACGGCCTCCGATTTCCTCGGCCGTCCCCTGCCTCTCTTCGCCTTCTTCTTCTCCTCCTCCATCGGAGCCTCGCAAGGCCCGTCTGGACCCGCTTCTTCTTCACCACCACCACCACCACCACCACCACCAGCAGCGCTCGACGCAGCGTCGGCATCGGCTTTCCTCGGCCGGCCCCGGCCCCGGCCCCGCTTCTTCGGAGTCTCCCTGGGAACCCCGCCGTCCTCGATATCCCCCAATCCGCCGCCATCACCATCATCCAGCCCGGCCTCCACGCTCAACCTTCCCTTCCCTTTGCCCTTCCTCTTTCCTCGGCCGCCGCCGCCGCCGCCGTCGCTCGCCTCGCTTCCATCCCGATCTGCCCCGAGAAGGAGCACCGCCCCGCCGCCTTCGGCCGTCGCCGCCGAGCCCGCGAGCTTGCTCCTTGCGTTCCGGAGCGCCTCCTCGTCCAGGCGCTTCAACCACTCGCACTCGTCGGCGAACTCGCACATCCGGCACTTGAGCCCGGCGTCATGAGCGTTCACGCCCCGGGGGGGCCTCTCGCCGCGCCACCAAGGCATGGTCTCCTCGATGAAGAGGTCGACGACGTGCGGCTCGACGAAGATGGACCTCCGGAAGATCACGTCCCCCGGCCTGGGGAGCCCCGGGTCCTCGTAGGGGAGGCCCTCGGTCGTCTGCTCGTCGAGGCCGGACTCGGGAAGGTCCTGCTGACGGTAGCGGTACTCGAGGGATGCCACACTGCCGATGCTTGCGCCGCCGCGCGGGAAGGTGAGCTCGAGCTCGGCGCGGACCAGCGCGGCGAGGGAGCGGAGGTTGTGGTACCGTGGCGTGGGCCGGGGGGGCGGAAGGTCCAAGGAGAGCTGGGTGGGGCTGGATGGCGCCGAGACGAACTCCCCGCCCGAGGAGGAGCCGTCGTCGTCGTCGGCGGGGAGGGCCGGTTCGAGGGGGCCGTCCTCGGCGGCGTCGGTAGAGGCAGCCAAGATCTCGTCGTGGATCTCGCCGGTTTGCGCCATGAAGGCGTCGGAAAACGGCTCGTCGGGGTTGAAGCCATAGCGTTTGAACACATCAAAGAAATTGAGGCTGCCGGCGGCCAGGTCGGATAAGAAGCGGTGATAGAGCAGAACCTGGGTCACGGCGACCTTTTCTTGGGCCGCCGGAGGCGGGGTGGCCGAGGTGCGGGTCTTGATCTCGGTGATGTAGAACCGGCCCTCGTCGTCGTTGGCCGTGCCGCTTGAGGCATACGGCTGGGAGTTTGGCGGAGCCTGGCTGCTGGCGCGGCTGCTCAGGGTGCTTTGCTCCAGCTCCTGGTCCGGGTTCTCGGAGCTGATGCCGTCGATGATGCCGCAGACCAGGTTGCCGTCCACCATGCCCCAGAGCTCAAACTCGCGCGTCATGCCCTCGTCCCGCAACATGCGCAGCCCCTCGATCATGTTCCACAGCTTGAGACCAAAGTGCTCTTCCTTTTTGGAGATGGTAACTTGCACCTCGGTGAAGACCTCGCGCTCGAGCATGGCGTGCACGGTGCTGCCCAGCTTCATGGCCGTGGTGCGCCGCCTCCTGCCGCCCGGCAGCTTGGTCAGCGTGTACCAGTACTGGAGCTCGCACCACACCCCTGCCGTCAGGTCGGAGACGGTGAGGGGCTTTTGGGGGTAGGTCCGGAAGCGCTTGAGGGGAGAGCGCTTGTCCTGCGCAGGGACCCGTAGCCCCTCGTCGGGCGGGTCATGCTGCTGCGCCGGTCCGGCGATCTGGCTCAAGGCGGCGGACACTAATTGCTTTTCGTCAGTTAGATGACCGGCAGCCCAAGGCGGTGGGGAGGTGGCCCTCACAGTCCGGGTAGCGTACGTCCGGGCCCGGAAGCAGCACGGGGAGCGAGCGGGGCTTGGCGCTGGCAGCGAGCGACGCAGCATCGCTGTCGTCGCCATGGCGGGCCGGAGGAGAGAACCTCCCATGTCGCTCAGGCGGGCCGCCCCGCGAGACGTCAACATGGTGGTGGTGCTGGAAAGGGGATTGCCCGTGAGCGTAGCTGTCGTCAGCACCGAGCTCGGCGATGTCAAAGTTCAGGTCGTCATCCTCAATGGCGGCAAGCGTCTCCTCGATGATGCGGGAGACATCCGGGTCTGCAGAAGGGCTAGCCGGGCTGGGTGTGCTGGCGGAGCTCGGGGACTGGGAATCGCCGGACTGGGAATCCGGTGGCGGAACCGAGAGCGGGTTCTGGATCGGCCGAGTCGTGATTCGGGCTGGCTGCCGCCCCTGCGCCGGCAGATTTTGCCGATGTTGCTGTGGAGGCGGGACCCCGGTGGGACGAAGATTGGCGGAAAGACGATCGACAATGGCCCAGACCCCCTCCTCCTCGGATACCGTCAGGCCCAGGCTGTACTCAGGGTCGCTGTCGTGCCCAAAATTAGCCATGGCAAGCAAAGGTAGGGTGGCTGTGTCGTGGGTTTGGTGCTACCGAGAGACGGTCGCGCAGCGCAAGCCAAGCTGCCAACTTGCCATCCAAGGACAAAAGAGGGAAAAAAAAAAAAAAGACAGATAAAAGTACCTTTGGTAAAAGTTGGGAGTTCAAGATGGGAGGAGGCTTCAGAGCCTTGTGCGTTACGACCTGTTGGTGCTTTCTCCCCACGCTGCGCGGCTTTTCCCCGCTCAAGAGCGTACTGTGTATTGCAGCAACCACTGCGTCGGATGCGCGAACTCACGTGATCGGTTGAATCGATGGAAAGGAATTACCGCTTTGGGGTAGCGCATGTGGCTGGCTTCAGGGCTCAGGCGTCAGGCGTCAGGCCTCCACTGAAGCCGCGCAAGCAATTTCCCGTCGTCAAGTCCAAGCCACCTCCCCTCCCCTCTCCGTGGCCTATTACGGTGTCCTGCGTAATTACTGCGTAGTTTGACGAGTTATAGTACCTAAGGTACCTACCTCAAAGGTTACCTACGCCGCAGGCATGGAACCGAACCTGGAAAGCAGGGGGGGGTAAGTAGGCACCTAGGTACTGCAAAAGCGGACAACACAAGGTGAACTCCCAACAACGTGGTCTGCCTGCTGCATCGGCTGCATCGGCTGCATTGGCTGCATTGAGCATGTTTCGTCAGTCGTGTTCCCCTCCGCATATGCCCAATCGCAGCATCACATGGAACGCAACGCACCGGCGAGCTGCGTGAACCTATGCAGTAACTACTGTGTACCTGCCCCTCCCATCGCAAAAGCCACCTACGTACTGCGTACCTGGAACCACGCCCGAGTCAGTTGACAGGCGCCCCGAACCGTGTGTTCTCTCGGATCCGTTCCCAAAAATAAGCAAGCCCGCCCAGGATCAGCCATTCCCCCGTGGGCCTTTGTGAGACCTTGAATAGTACGCGCCTCGTCGGGTCTGCCGGTGCCGGGCGTGTCGGATGTTGGTGTCGCTGGGTTGCTACGCCCGCCCCGCATTGGACAAACAACAAAACATGCACCTTGTCGGCCTCGACACCCTAGCCGCGCCGGTGCACCCTCGTGGCTCGGCTCTCTTCCATCACAATACGACTTGCCGTCTCGTGTCCTTTTTTTCCCCCCCCTTTCTCCCACTTCAAAACAGAAATTCGGCAGCCTGCGCTGAGGGACACGCAGAGGCATCCGTCATGACGCAGGCGAGCACGCCAGCTCGTCCGGATTGGGTCTAGCCAGGCACCGCTCTTGTGTGGTTTGCAGGGGGTTCCGTGTGGCCGTGCCTGCCCTAGCCGTCCTAGCGGTCCGCTCAACCTGAGGATTAGGTTGAGAACCCGGGCTTGCTGCCCACCAGAGAACGCAGCCCTCGGACGGCAGCCTCCAGAGACCCAGCTGGGGGGAGGCGTCTCTCGGGTCATCTGGCTCCTGTTGTTCAAGGCACAAGAGAGTCCGACTCCCAGCCAGGCTGTGGGCGCGCAACAAGAGGCCACTTGGAAACGCGGCCGTGTTTCGAACGCTCGTATCCTTCCAACCCCCCCTCCCTCCGAAACGGGCAACCTTTATAAAGCCCTGGGTCATGCGCCGTGGGCGAGGGGTGTCACTGCTTGCTGTTGCTCCTACAGTCGTACACAACCAACCTCAATCGGATCAGGCCTCCAAGGTGCTTTCGTTTGAACGGCGTTACCTCTTCTCGGCTTCTCGGTACCGCGTTCCGTCGAAACCCCGTTTCTTCGTTCGTTCATTCGTTCGTTCGTACTCACTCAGCGGGCTACAACGCCGCCCGGCCGGCCAACATGCCATCGCTCCTCCGGCTCCTCCGGCGCCCCGCCGCCGCCGCCGGTGCTGCCGAGACGAATCGCCGGACGGAGTTTTCAACAACAACAGCCACCGGATCCAGCACATCTTTGGATTCGGATATCACGCTCCACAAGTTGCTCGCCGCCGCTCGCCACGGCGCCGAGACGAAGCAAGCAGAGGACGGAACGGCAAGGCGAAGCGGCGCGAACCTCATGTCGCTGCCGCCCGAGATCCACCTGCTGATCGCCGGCTACCTGATCTACCCGGACGCGCTCTCGCTCAAGCATGCGAACCAGTACTTTTACTACCTCGTCGACACCGGGGTCGAGCTGAAGGTGGAGTGGCTCATGGAGCGGCGCATGCTGCACCTCGAGTGCCCCAACGACAAGCGCTGCGACCTGGGGAGCGACCTGAGGTTTTGCCGGGGGAGCGTTGCGTACGTTGAACCCACCTCTCTCCCCTTTTTTTTTTTTTTTTTTTTTTTTTGGTTTTGTTTTGGAGAGGGGGGGGGGGGGGCGGGGTTTCTTCAAGCCCTTTTGTTCTCTCTTGGGTCTTTTTTTTTTTCCTCCCGCGTCCCACTACCTCTTGAGAGCGCAACGGCTAACCCGTGCGAGAACGCAGGCTCTTGATGAAGCGGAGGAGAGAGCACATCGAGTGCGAGTCGCGTCCGGGCCTGGGCTGTCTCATCTACGGCACCCGCACCTGCACGCACTCGCGCAAGCTCAAGACCCGGTTCAGGCGGTGGATGCGGTCGCCTGCGGGCGAGAGGGCGACGATCGCCGTGCTGCTCCTCTCCATCATACCTTTGGCGATTGGGTGGGTTTGGCTGCTTTGGAAGATGAAATCATCCGAGCCCTGAGCGGTGCGGGAGGACTTGAGGAGGGGAGGGACCTAGGTGAGGCGGGCCCGGGGGGAGGCGAAGGAACAAGTTGTACGTTGTGGTATTATTTGGGCGAACGTTGGTTACCTGGCACCTTACTTGGCCGTTTCGCTCGCTTCTGTTGAGCGGAAGCTGACATGGCAGGCCTGGCATAGCCTCTTGATGTTCCTGTTGTACGATACTAGGTATCTGACCGGAGATGCCTGGAGAGGATGATCTCTTTTCCAGCTCGAATCGATAATCACTAATGCTCTCCTCACCTGCTACCATGATTGCCATAGCGATGCAGGGGTAGACGAAATTTGGTGCTTTATTTCTTGTTCTCTTTTCAGCTCGTCAGCTGGACGTACCTTGGGTATTACGGTGTAATAACGAACTAACGAATAACTACCTGGTTACTCAAAATTCAACTTGCCCATGTGACTGCCTTCCTTGCTGGCAAGTCTTCCCTGGAGGTCTCGTGACGTGAAGAGTCTCAGCTCTCTGTTCCAGCTGGACAAGTATGAGTGACTCGGGAGGTGGTTGTGTCATCCCCCCCGCCCTGCAATCGATAACCCCGGGGCCCCCCAGCAGGAACCTTGCTGACCTTCCAGGCTGAAGGCTGACGATGGGTTTGACCCCGCATTCCCCAAGGTCCGGATTTGGCCTCCGTGCCGCGGCTTTTCGGGGTTCGGGGGGGGGGGGGGGGGGGGGGCGTCTTGATTGCCGTTCCTGGTGAGTGGAACCCGGTAGAACCCGTGGAATCCGCGTGCTTACCCGCCGAGTCCGGTGCTTTTCCTCTTCCCCGAGCCGCCGAATTTGACCATGTGCCATTGGGAATGGATTCTTTCTTGCAACATCGGATAACTTCGCCACCGGCATCCTTTCGTTCGATCACATAGCATACCCTCTCCCTCCTGCGCTGCCTTCGAGAAATCCTTCTTGTGTGTGCATCGCAGGTTGACTTTTTTTTTTTTTTATACTGGCCCCTTTTTTTCTCTCTTTTATTCTACCGCCCGTCTCGTGGCGTCGAGTGCGTCATCACCAGCCCGACTGCCCCTGCAGCGCAATAAACATCGCAACGACACACCCTCCCTCCCCCCACCTCTTCGCTGTGTTGACCACCGGATTTACACCCAATCCAAATAAAGTGTACATGTCACTCATTCGCCGGCTCCCGCCGAGGTTTCGGTCCCTCAGCGCACCGCCCCGGACTCGCCGAACAGGCCCGGGGGGTGTCCGCCAGGGTGCCGGCGCCGGCGCCGGGCCCGGTACCCCGCGTGCCTTTCATTCCGTCCGCACCCTGCAGAACACCAGCGCCCTCCTACCATGCTCCGGTCACAGGCTTCGGGCGACCCCGCCCACAGTCGCTCCCCTTTGCCGCGCTGGCGCCGGCGTGAGGCAGGCCACAGTGGTGCCCAGCGTGGCAACTGCGCAGCGTAGGTGTAACCCCCCCCCCCCCCCCCCTTTCAATAAATCCCAGACTCCCTCGGCGATGCAAGCTCCCCGGGACCCACGCTGATGATGCAGGCTGCGCAGTGGACGGTGCGGAAGACATCGGCCCCATCCAGGAGTACGACAGGCGAGTGGCGAGCGGACAGCTGCGGAACGATGAGCACCAAAGAGGTACGCAGAGACAGGCCAAGGGATCGACCATGCACCCCGCCAAATTTTCAGGTTTCACAACACCGCAACGCCGTGCCCCTCGATGCTGACCAAGGATGCAGGCATCATCCAAAGCCTGCAGCACCTCCACGAAGAGCTCCGCCACTACAGGGCGCCGCGCGTGGTCCACCCGACGCTCGAGTCCCTCCGGCCCAGCAGGTCGCTCTTCTCGTGGCTCGGCGGCGGCATCAAGAAAAGAGACGCCGCCAGGATCCCCAGCGACCTGCCCAGGGGCCTCTACCTGTACGGCGACGTGGGCTGCGGCAAGACGATGCTGATGGACCTCTTTTACGAGACGCTCCCGTCAACGGTCCGCTCCAAGACGCGGATCCACTTCCACAACTTCATGCTGGGCGTGCACCAGAGCCTCCACAAGATGAAGCTCAAGTACGGCAACGACGTCGACTGCGTTCCCTTTGTCGCCGCCGAGATCGCCGAGCAAGGCAACGTTCTCTGCTTCGACGAGTTCCAATGCACCAACGTGGCCGACGCCATGATCCTGCGCCGCCTCCTCGAGGCCCTCATGTCGCACGGCGTCGTGCTCGTCACCACCTCGAACCGCCACCCCGACGAGCTCTACAAGAACGGCCTCCAGCGCGAATCCTTCATCCCGGCCATCCAGCTCCTCAAGTCCCGCCTGCACATCATCAACCTCGACTCGGACACGGACTACCGCAAGATCCCCCGCCCGCCCTCGGGCGTCTACCACACCCCCCTGGACGCCCACGCCGCCTCCCACGCCGAGAAGTGGTTCCGCTTCCTCGGCGACCCGGAGAACCCGGAGCCGCACCGCGAGGTCCAGCACGTCTGGGGCCGCGAGATCGAGGTGCCCCGCGTCAGCGGCCGCTGCGCCTGGTTCACGTTTGACGAGCTCATCGCGCGCCCGACCAGCGCGGCCGACTACATCGAGCTGGTGCGCGCCTACGACGCCTTCATCGTGACCGACGTGCCCGGCATGACGTTTCGCCAGCGCGACCTCGCCCGCCGCTTCATCACGTTTGTCGACGCCGTCTACGAGTCCCGCGCCAAGCTGGTCCTGACCACGGCCGTCCCGCTCACCGAGCTGTTCGTGTCGAGGGAGGAGATGCGCGAGTCGCTCCGCGCCCGCCGCCTCGGCAGCAACGGCAAGCAAGGCCAGCGGGGGGGGCCGGACGCCGACGACGACGTCGACGACGCCGCCCTCACGGACCTCATGTCGCACATGATGGACGACCTCGACCACCACGCCGACCAGCTGGCCAAGTCCAACCTCTTCTCGGGCGACGAGGAGGCCTTTGCGTTTGCCCGCGCCCTGTCGCGCCTCGCGCAGATGGGCAGCAAGGAGTGGGTGGAGCGCGGCCTGGGGCTCGAGAGCGCCGGCGGGCGGGCCGAAAAGGACAGCTGGACGAGGACGAGGAGCCGGCAGATGGAGGACAGCATGTGAGCCTCTGCTCAAAGCACGTTGCATGCGGGCGTTGTTGTGTTTTCTTTTTTTTGTTTTTTCCTTTGTTGCTCAGCAAAGGTCGGATGGAGGCAGCATGAGAGAATACCCCCTTGCGCGCACGACATCTGTTGGACCAAGAACGGGAAGGGAGGAGGGGTATGGCGCATGTGGCGACGAAGCATCGCGGTATTTTGTCAAACATTTCCACAAGGGTCTCACGGCAGCATTTTGCGGGGCGTTTGTTCGTCAGGGCATGGCGTGGGGAGCGCTTGAATCGGACACGCAAGGCGAAGGGCGCAACGGGATCGAAACCCAAGAATCCGCTAGTTTCATGTTTCAAGGGTATACATAGAGAGAGATATATAATATACTATATATCTATAACCAAGTAGGGCCATGCGCTGTCATTAGCACCCGTGCGGTAACGATTCAAACATCATGCAAGCTCCGTCCTCTCCCCCCCTCTGGGCCCGGTCCCCTCCGTCGGCGGCTTCATCCTCGTCGCGCTGGCGCCCTGCCACGGGCCGGCCCGAAAGGAAGCGCCCTGCGCCTCCTCCGTCTACAAGGAGTCGGAATGATCGGGGCCGCCCTTTCCGCTCTCGAGCGCGGCAAAGTCGGTGAGGCCCAGCTCGTAGGCAAAGGCCAGCGTCATGCGGGCGTGCTGCAGCATGTGGTCAAACGACAGGTGCTCGATCAGGTCGTCGGTCGAGTGGATGTAGTCGTCCGAGTACTCAAAGGCCGACTCGATGACAAAGGCGGACGGGTAGCCGGCCTTGGAGGCCGAGGCGTGGTCGGAGCAGGCGTAGCCGCACTTGGTCTCGACGTAGGGGATGGTGCAGTACTGCGGCGTCATGAGCGTCAGCGGAGGGAGAAGGGCCGGGCGGGCGGGCAGGCTGAGCACGTACCTCGACAATCACCTTCTTGATGAACTCGGTCAGGTTCGGGTCCACGTAGTCGACGATGACGCCCACGCTCTCGGGCTGGCCGGCGTCGAGGGTCTTGGCGATAAAGCCCGTCATGTCCTGCTGCAGCATGGCCTTGACGTCGCGGCCGCTGCGCTCGTAGGCCGAGAAGACGGCCTGGCTGCCGAGCAGGCCGCCCTCCTCGGCGCTGTACCAGTGGAACTCGATCGTGTTCTCGTGGTCGCCGCTGCGCACCGCCTCCGACTGCAGCAGCACGCGGAAGGCCTCGAGGATGGTGACGGTGCCGCTGCCGTCGTCGTCGGCGCCCGGCGCGGCCAGCACGCTGGGGAACCACAGGTTGATCGAGTCCTGGTGGGCGCCGATGACGACCGTCGCGTTGGTGCGGCCGGGGATGGTGGCGATGATGGAGTGCTGGCCCCACGGGTGCTTGAAGTGCTCGGCCGAGACGCGGTCCTTGAGGCCGGCCTCGGCGATGGTGGCGCGCACCCGGCCGAGAAGCCACTCGCTGGATTTGCGGCCGTGCTCGGACTGGCCGGGGGTTGGCACATGGGGTTAGCGGGCAGGCAAGGGAGACGCATGGCGGGGGAGGGGGATCGCAGGGCTCTCATGTACCTTGTAGTAACGGGTGTGGAACGAGGTAAAGGTGGTCAGGTGGTCTTTCATGTGCGTCTTGGAGAGGCTGTCCAGCAGCGGCGTCACGTCGGCTTGGTGCGTCGGCTTGTCGGGGAAGACGCTCTTCTTGTTGGAAGAGCTCCTCGCGCGCAGGGCGCCCAGCTCCGGGTGGTCGGTGATATCGAAGAACCGTTTGCCTTGCTGGAGCGACGTCAGCGATGCGACGGCGTGCCTGGCGGGTGGGGAGGCGCAATCCCGCCGGCGATACTTACACGGCGCAGCTCCCACTTCTCGTCCTCGGTGACCCAGCGGGTGTCCCCCGGAGCCAGCTCGATGTGATACTTCTGGCCGGCGTCAGGCGACTCGGGGACGCCGTTGGGGTAGAGCAGGACGCGGTCGGGTTCGGAGGGCTCGACGAAGCGGGCGGTTACCGCCGGGAGGAGCAGGGTAATCCACGAGGCTTTCATGCTGGGCGAGGTGTGCGATTTGATGGAATTGATGGGTGACGATGGGTGCAACAGGGAGCCCTGCCGCAGTTGAGGAAGATGAGAAAAGAGCAGATGGTGGGTTCGTTGTTGGTTGTTGTTGGTTGACAGAGGGAAGATGGGAAGGTTGCCGGGGATGGTTAGACGGATGGGATCCCAAGAGCGGAAGGCGGACAAGGCGCAGCGACTGCCGTGACGAGGTTGGTGCCTGTTTCGGTATGGGCGGTCTGTGTCACGTCACACAGCGCAAGCGGGGCCCGACCTCCAGGGGTGTACGCAGTAGACTGAGTACTAGGAAGTAACCATTATGTCGTATTACTGTGTACACACAGTATCAGGTTGCCCCGACGCCCCATCTGCGACCTGGACACGCTTGACATCCATGGGAAGAAAAAGAAATCCATCAATAATATATAGCACACAGACAACGCAAATGCAAGGAATCCAAGTCGGTAATCGTATCGCTCAAGAGAGCTAGGATAGGTGGAAATGTGTGCTTGCCTCCGTTGCACCATCCACGGGCTGTTTGTTGCTTATCGTTCACCAGGCGATTATGCAGTTCGTCCGTTGTTGCGATGCTGCAGCGCTGACGTCATCCAGAGAGCCCTACACAGTATATCGATAATGATGCCGTCTTGGGCTAGATGGAGCATGAAGCATTGACACTTACCGCAGTACCTATCTGTGTATGTACCTACCTATGTACATACTATAGTATGTACGTATCATACCTCGCTGCTACGTAAAAGCCTTCGAGGCATTACAGTCAATTACATTAGGTACCTCGCCTGCAAACGTATAGGAACAGACACAATCTGGATGGTTGTCTTAGATCGGGTTCGTTTCCCCCAGAACAACATGAACCTGTCAATTCCGTCGCTGTCCTCAACCGTGAGCCATGTGATGTCCTCCGCATTAGGAACCTTACACCGCCCCTGCACCGGAAACCTACCTAGCTCGCCCCTTTCGGCACCACAACAAAGAACGTATATTCCCCACCCAATCCGTATTACATCCATCACCATGATCAACCATCATCTTCCGGAACCACCTAGTTACCGTTTAAAAAAAAAAATAACAAACGGACCTCGGAAACCCAACAGAACCCTATTAAGCTCTCAAACAAAGAGAGCCGCCACGGCCACGCCCACCAACCCCGCCACCGGCGCCGCAACCCGCTCCCTCGGCGCCGCTGCCGTGACCACCGCGCCGCCGCCTCCCGTCGCCGTTCTCGTCGCCGTCGGAGTAACGACCACGGTGGTCTTGGTGGCCGTGTGCGTGCTGATGCCGGGAACGGTGCTGGTGTTGGTCCTAGTGCTGGTGATGGTGCTGGTCTTGATCACGGTCGTGCTGAACGACACGGTCGTGTGCGTGGTGCTGAACGAGCCGCCCGTGCTGAACGATCCGCTGTGCGTGAAAGAGCCGCCGCCGCCGCCGCCGCCGCCGTGCGTGGTACGCGTGACGGTGACGCTCGGCTTCTCCCGCGGAGCGATGACGCCGCCGAAGGGGGGCCCGTCCGGCGAGGTGGCGTTGCCGGCGTGGCGGGCCGCGGCCTTGTAGACGTCGAGCGCCCGCACGCCGGGCCCAACGGGGTTGATGACGGCCACCATGCCGTTGGCGCAGTGCTGGCCGTTGTTCTGGGAGCAGTAGATGGGGATGGGAAAGGGGTGGGCGACCGTGACGCGGAAGACGTTGTCCTGAAACAAAACAAAAAACACGGGTTCGTTAGCGCTGCTCGCGCATCCTAGCTGAGGATTGGGGGGGCAAAGAGAGCCTGGCTACGTACGTTGATGGTGGCCTCAGGGGTCGGGAAGAAGCCGGACCAGAACCCGCCGTGCGCGGCCGGGCGGCAGGGGTGGGAGAAGTCGCCGGCGACAACGCTGTGGTTGCGCGGGTAGAAGCGGAACTCGATGACGTCGCCCACGGCGGCGTGGATGATGTCGGGGGTAAACCGGAGCCCGTTCTGGCCGACAGCCACGGGGATGGTGGCGGCGGCCGAAAGCCCGGCGGCGCTCGCAAGGAGGAGGAGGAGGAAATGCATCGCTGGGCGTAGTAGGGAGGGGCACCTAGGCAGACTTCGAGCCAAGGAGGTAGCGAAGGAAGCAACTCTGGTAATAACGAGCGATGTCTCTATGGCAGAGGGAGGAACAAGTTGGCGAGTGCCTGGCTCGCTGAGCACGGGTCCCGGACGGAAGAGGAAGAAGAAGCCTTTATACATTATCATGGGTCGCATGGCCGACCCGTTTACGACGCAGCGCAGATTTAGAAACCCTTATGACGCCATCTCCGCAAGCATCGCCTGTTGCTCAACACGACCGGCGCCGAAGCTTCGGGGAGGCTTGGCGTTCCCGTATTGACCGTCTGGAGCACAAAGGGCCGGCCCCGTTGCTGGGCCGTCTCGGCCTCAGCCCTTCCGGATTCGGCAATGCAAGATCGTAAAGCGGGAAGCGGACAGCTTGCGTCACCTTTCATGGAGCTTGGCAATCCGCGATGCGTTCTCTGTTTTGTGCGTGAAAGAATCTCAAGCCAGGGGGTTAGCGCCGCCGGTTGCGTGTTGGCGGAGGCAGTGCCGCCGGAAGCTACAAGGACAAGACCGTCCCACAGGTGTAACCTCCTCCTGTTGGGCTTGGGCAGAGAGACATGGGAGATGGCAGGGAGAGACTTGTGATTTGCGACGGCTTCGTGATTCCATAGGTACCTTGCCAAACTGGCACAACAACAATGTGCTTCTACTACCTCTTCGCCTTGGCCTTCCTCTTGACCGACTCCACCAAACTGCTCAGCTCGTTGAAATCCCCGCCCGCCTTGGCCTTCTTGGAGTCGCGCTGGGGGCGTTTCGCGCCGGGAGAGTCGCTGGGTCCCGTCTTGCGCTTCTTCCTGCCCTCCTCCAGGACCTTCTTCATGCCCTCGGTGGCCTTGAACTTGGGGTTGGAGGGATCGATGGCGAACTCGTGATTCTCAAAGACGGCCTTGAAGCGGGGGTCGTCGACGTCCATCTTGAAGTCCTGCTGCAGGCCTCCTTGGTCCTCGGCGCCCTTCTTGCCCTTCTTCCTCTTCTTGCCCTTCAGCTTCTCGGCCTTGGCAATCTCCCTCATGTCGAAGTGGTCGAGGTGGTCGGCGTCGCCGTTCTCGTCCGCCATGAGGAGCTCGAGCTGGGCTTTCTGCGCGGCGTCCTCGGCCTCCTGCTTCTCCCTGGCGGCGCGCTTCTTGATCCGCTCCTCCTTGCGGAGGGCCGACTTGGAAGGCTGCACGGGCTCCGCGGTGAAGAAGGGATCGTCGAAGCCGAGGTCTTCGGCGGGTTCGGGCGCCGCCGCCGCCTCCTCCTCCTGCACGGCATCGGGATCGAGGCCCTGCTTTTTGGCGAGGGCCTTGGCTTTCCTCTTTTCCTTGCGCTCCCGCTCCTTGCGCTTGTACTTTTCGATGGTCGTCTCTTCCTCTTCTTGCTTTGCCGGCTTCCCGGAGAGCGCCGGGGTGAACGTGATCTCCATCTCTCCGACCGGGGCGTCCTTGGAAGGCTTGGGCTCCGGCTCGTCGCCGAGGCCGAGAGCAGCGCGCAGCTTGCGACGGGCGAGCTCCTTTTTGCTGAGACCTTCGCCTTCGCCCTCGCCGCCGTTCTCCGCGGGCGCGTCGTCCTCGCTACCCTCGCTGTCGCTTGCCAGGTACGCCCGCAGGTCGTTCTCGGCAACGTCTGCCCGGCTCCCCGTAAAGGCCTTCTGGATCGACTGCTTCCGGGACAGCTCGTCCGGGTGCATGTCCCAGGTCAGCTTCACCTTGGAATGCTGCAAGGCATCCGTGACGAATTCGATGGGCTTGTAGCCGGGGGGGACCGCGTCGGCCTCGTCCCGGGGCTCGTCGTCGAACGTGACGTCGTCGGGGATAAATCGCAGGTCGAGAAAGTTGGAGGACGATAGGTACTCGGTGCCGTCCGTGGCCTCGTAGATGGCTTGCGCCGTCTTCGCGTCGGAGCAAACAACCACGGCGTAGTAGTAGCGCAGCCTATCGAGCTGGTAGGTGCGGAGCGCATCGCTGTCAAAGTCCTGGTCGTTGCCCTCCTGGAGCAGCTCCCGCTTGATCTCCTCGTCCGAGTTGTCCAAAGAGTCCGAGTCGTCGCTGTCTGACGAGGAGGCATCGTCGTCGGAGGCATCGTCGTCGTCCGAGTCGTCCGAGTCCTTCTGCTTCTTGAAAATCTCCCGCGGCGGGCCCTCGGTCTCCTCGCGCTGCATTCGCTCCTTGCCGAACTCGGACGGATACACGGACACCTTCTCGATGCGGCCGCCGGTGGGCACGAAGCTCGAGAACAGGGCCAGCAGGTCGACCGACTTGATGTGGTCCCAGTCGATGTTGACCACGGCGAAGCGATTTGTGACCTCGCCAACCTCAATGTCCTCCTTCTCCCTCTTCAGGCGGATGCCTGGCCGGGATTCTTCGACCTCGTCTTCGGGCTCTTGCGCCTCCTCCGAGTCCGAGTCGTCATCATCATCGTCAGCGTCCGAGTCCGAGTCCGAGTCCGATGATGAAAAGCCGCCGTCGCGGGCGGGGTCGTACGACTTGTCGGCTTTTTCGAGCTCGCGCCGGACAACGTCGTCGTCCTCGACCTCGATGTCCTCCTCTTCTTCGTCCTCATACAGCCGCTGCAGCGCCTTCTTTTTGCTGTCCGTCTTTAGCTTGCGGCCATAGCGATCGACCTTGGCGGTGGCAACAAAGTCGTCATCCTTGAGCACCCGGGAAAAGCGCTTGTCGAGTTTGGTCTTGAGCTTCTTCTTGGAGGGCAGTTGGTACCGGGGATCGGTTTCGAAGCTGGCGAAGCGGGCATCGGTGATGCGGCTGGCCGAAGCGCTTTCGCGCTTGGAAGGTTTGGACTTGGACATGTTGTTGTTGTGTGTGTGCTGGGGGGGGGAGGTTGATTGGGCAAAACTGAGTCCCAACACAGACAAGCAAGTTTACGACGGGATGTCAAGCCGAGTTGACGGTGGAGGAGGAGGAGGAGGAGGATGATGACGATGGCGGAGGCGCATTTGCATGTGCCAATTGAGGTGATCCCCATTGAGATTTTTTAGTGGGGCTCTTGATTCTGCCCAAAGGCGGTGAGCTCTCACTATCCACGGGTCCCACCAGGCTGCTCCACCTGTACTACTACACAGTAGACCCAGGCAACCCCATCTTCCCCACCACTGGCTTAGGTAATAACGAACGTTCGTTACCTTACTCTTTGGCTGCCGTCTCGGGCCACACAGTGGACCACAGTGGACATCCCCCCCGGTTTTCCGATCCACCAACCAACCAACGCTCTCCGGCCCTCATGATGTTCGGAGCGTAGTGTACCTGGGTACTACTCTTTCACATCAGTAACAGCCATGCCACACCAACGCGGTACTGAACAAATACACACCTCAAGCAAAAGCCATGGATTTCTACCCATCTCATTCGACGGTCTCCTCGGACGGTCGGCTCCAGGTCCATAGCCACGCCGCCGCTCCCACCACGGCCATGACGCGCGCGACGGGTGCGAAGCTGGCATTCATCGCTTCGTCATCGCCGTCGTGCTTTTGGAAGCAAGGGTTGATCCGAACGTAGCTGTCAAGGTTCATGTTGGCCGTGATGGATCGGTTCGCAGGAGCCAAGGCGAGCGGTAGGATGCTTTGGCGAATCAAAGAACCGATGGATGCCCAAGCAGAGCGGCCCGGGAGAGGCGAGAGGGGTGGTGAGGACAGAGAATGGGTGCAGCACCCGGAACGACGCATCCAAGTGCCCCGAGGTGAGCTGGATCCCGAGGGCGGATGGGCAACGGCTGACCACCCCGCCTCTTTGAATGCGCCCGGTCAGCCTGCCACATTCCAGCGCTGGGGAAGCTTCGCTTTCCAGCGAGTCGCGTCGGGCCGTTTTGTTTTGGTTTGGCATGACTCGCCGGGAACGGCGACGGGCTTGACCACCAATCATCGGCGGCATGCCCGGTGCTGTCAAAGACACGCTGCTTTTGTCTGACTGAGCAGCGTGACGATCGAGGAGGCCTGCCTGGCGCGGACAGCGGCAGCGAGCCGCAGGGCGGTCCGCTCGCCTGCCGGCCTTGACCATCCTCCCTGGCCGCAGAACGTCTCTTACCGGAAGAGATGCCCACAGCACGTGGAACAAATCCCGAGACGCCAGGCCGGCCGGCCGGCTCTGCCGAGAGCCAGGGCTGATGAGCTTGTTTGGATTAAGATCGTCGACCCCATGTAGATCTGGCGTGCCGAGCCGTTGACGGCTCCTTGTCTCCCACGTCTCGGCGCTTTTGCCGCGCCCCTCTGGCACGTTGATTGGCGTTGATTGGCGTTGTCGCCGTTGCGTGTGGTTACCACACGCACAGGGAGGCCATCATCGCCTTTCCGGAACTGGCCAGGCCGGGAGACGCTCCCGAGAGAATCAATCTCACGTACATTCACGCCTTGTCATGTTGATGCTGAAATTCCACCCGCTCTCTGCTGAGACCGTACGGGGGCGTTCTCCTGAGGCGAACCTTGGGTTCGCCCCTACCCCTCCTCCTCCTCCTCCTCCTCCTCCTCCTCCTCCGTGTCGTCGTCGTTGTAATACTCCACGAGAGACGGCAATGCAGCAACAAAATTCTTCATCAGCACACGTGGATTTGCCGCCGCCAAGAGTCGGCCGATCGCAAAGAATGAGACGAGGGGGCATCAACGCTTGAACCCTGCAAGGCGTGGATTACGTTTTGAACGCTGCCATCTCCAATAGAAAGGTTGAAAACAAAAAAGTCCTGGAGAACGAGGTCTGATTTTATGTAAGTGGGATCCGCAGTCCCACCTTGGCACGCGTCTTGGCGGTCGACGTTGATGCAGAACCCCCCCTTAGCTTCGGGGTGGCATCACCGCCCACGGGCCTGCCGACGGGAACCGTAAGGGCCTGACGGCCGGGCCGGCCGCCCGAGAGGGCGCATCGGGGCGAAGTGAGGGACGCGGTATAAGATGGCCATTCCTTGGTCCAAGACCGCCCTGGTCGACCACGCCCCCGTCTCTTTCTTGTGCGCCCTCCGCGCTTGTGTTCCCGTGGCAGTCGAGGCCGTAGACAAGGTTCCTCGTGAGAAAGAGCTCTCAGTATCATCGCGTGGCCCTTTGGAGACTCTGAGACCAGACGACAGCTTCGCCCGGCTCCCACCAGCTTCTCTATGGATTCAGGTCGAATCCGCTACTTTCAAATCCCTCGCCAAGCCCACCTCGCCCTGGAAGAAGAAGGCGTCGTAGCCCTCGCCGTTGACTCCCGCTGAAGGAAACCAGACCGCCAGCAGCCAACATGGCAAGCGACCAGCACGAAAACCACCAGCCCATGTACGCCTTCATCAACGCCAGCGCGGGCTGGCTCAACCCGCACATCGCCCGCTTCCTGCGCCAGCACGCGCCCGACCTCGTCGTGGTCGACGACGTCGAGCAGATCCCCCCGGGCGCCGACACCGTCTTCCAGTTCTGCGACGGCTGGGAGCTGAACCAGAACTTTGCCGTCCTCAACGCCGCGCGCAGGGGCCTGATCAACGCCTACCCGAGCAGCGACGCCGTCGCGCGCAAGGACTACCTCTCGGCCGTCGTGCAGTACTGGACGGCCAAGCGGCCCGGCAGCGTCCTGGTGGGCCATGTGCCGCACACGGTGCGACTCACGCTGGACTACGCCGAGTACGTCGACGAGGGGCTCGCGGCGGCCGATGACCTGGCCTTGCTGTCCTCGCTGGAGGCGAACGAAGGGCGGGACGAGGGGGAGAGGGAGTGGTGGATTTTGAAGCCGGCGCTGGTGGACTGCGGCGCCGGGATCCGGCTGTTTAGCACGGTCGACGAGCTGGCGGGGCATTTGGAGCTGGTGGAGAACGAGACGGACGGAGAGGATGAGGACGAGGAGGACGAGGAGGCGGAAGAAGAGGGCGATGGGAACGCCGGGGAGGGCGCCGAAGGGGGGTCCGGAGGAACGAGCCCTGAATCCGGCGCCGAGAAGGACAAGCCTTGTCCCTCGTTCTTCTCTCCCACCCTCTCCACCCCGGGCCTCGACACCCTCGACGCCCTCGTCACCACCACCAACGCCCTCTCCCTCTCGCGTCCTCGGCAGCCCGCCAAAGCCATCCGCGCCAAGAAGCCCTCGTACGTTTTCAAGGCCGGCGGGCGCATCCCCTCGGCGCAGATGCGCTGCTTCGTCGCCCAGCGCTACTTGCACCGCGTCGCCCTCATCGAGGGGCGCAAGTGGCACGTGCGGGCCTACGTGGCGGTCGTGGGCCGGCTGCGCGTGTACGTCTTCCGCGAGATGCTGACGCTGCTGGCCGCCGAGCGGTACGCGCCGCCCTGGGAGGACGCCAAGCGGCCCGGCGGCCTGCTGAGGGCGTCGCTGACCAACACGGCGCTGCAGGACGCCGAGGAGGTGGAGAAGGGGAGGTCGATGCGCGACTTTTGGCGCGACGAGGAGGCCCCCGGGGAGGACGGAGGGGCCGTGCCGAGGGACCTGTTCCCCCAGCTCGGCGATGGCTGGAAGGAGAAGCTGTTTGAGCAGATCTGCGGCGTCGCAGCCGAGCTGTTCAAGGCCGCGGCGTACACCATGGCGGACAAGTTCACGCCGCTCAACAAGTGCTTTGAGCTCTTCGCCCTCGACTTTTTGGTGGACGCGGACGGCGCGGCCTGGCTCCTCGAGTGCAACGAGACGCCGGCCTTCTACGAGCAGGGCGTGGCCGGGCCCATGGCGCTGCGTCTCATGGAGTCGCTCATGTGTCTGGTTATGGAGCACATGGGCGTTGCTGAGGCCGGGGATCCCAAGAACGCGGCGACCCGGGCGAGGTTTGTGGAGGTGCTCAACGAGACGGAGAAGCTGGGGAAGAGCAACATCGCCGAGATCATGCCCGAGTGAGAGCCAGAGGGCGACAAAGAAAATCATAGGATAATGAGGCGTTAGATAAGTAGAAACGAAATAGACTAGGTCGGACACACCCCCTGGTTGTTGAGAGGCGCTCCATGAACAGCCCTAGCCTCTCACCTCCGTCCCCTCTGTTCTAAGAGCCGTGGAAAGCTCAATACCCCATCTCGGATTCAGACTCAAGAAGGGGTCTAGGATTGCAACGTGAGCTTTGAATGCTGCACGAAGGCCTGGTCAAGGCCGCCCCCCCTCCCCCTCTCCCCCTTGAGCGTCCAGGGGCGAATGCTTGTTGTGAAACGAGGAAAACACCATTCAGAAGCATTCTCCCGGCTTATTATCCAACCAGGTTCGATCACCTGGTTCTGGCCTGGTTGGGTCAAACCCGGGAAACGTACCTCCTTGGGCCAGTGCTGCGTTCTCTGGGGTTAGCCGAGTTGCCAAAGAAAATGCCTCTTTTGTCTTTTTGTTTCTTCCTCCTCCGCCGTTCCTCCGTCCTCCGACATATGGGCGATGTGCAGACCACGTGATGGGTGGTGCAACATTCGGCATCTTCAGGCTCTGGGCCGTCGTCGGGCAGAAGTCGCCGGGTTGTGATTGAGAGATCGCTTTTCCCGAATTATGTCTCTCCCTCTCGTTCTCCTTCAACCTCTTCATTTCAACCGACTTTGAAAAATGCTTTCAGCTCTGGGAGCCGAGCGAGCCATCACTTTATCAACTGCTTGTCCCGACCCATCTCGGCGCCCTGCCACCTCTCACTGTTCCCCCTGGATAGTACCATAATTACCCCTGAGCCGGAGAAAACAAGACATTCATACATGGCCGACGTCGGGCTCAGCCAAGCGCAACTGGCCATCATCCTCAACTCTCTGGCCTCCATCGACCGCCGCCTTTCCCGCATTGAATCGGTTTTCAAAATCCCCAACCTCAACTCTCCTAACCATGCCAACCCAGCGCTCACCACCACGGCGGCTCCGCCGTCCTTGGCTCCAGGTGTAGCCCCGGCTCCAGCTCCAGCTCCCGCTCTGGAGGCCCCGCGCGCATCCACACCACACCCGCTGCCCGGCAACCCGCAGCAACCCCTGAGCCATCCAAACAACACCTCCACAACCACCACCACGAATGCTGCTCCCATCATCCCCCTCGAGCCGCCCCCCGAAGGCTTCCTCATCACCTCCCGCGCCCGCATGCAGGAGGAGCTCGACGCCTGGACCCTCCCGCGGGGCTACAGCATGCGCATCGCCGGCGCAAAGGTGACCGGCAAGCGCAAGGTGCGGTGGGTGTGCTTCCGCGGAGGCGATCCGCGGCACCTGCGGCGCTCATCCCCGCCCCCGTCGTCGCAGCCGCCATCCCAGGGTGGCCCGCCGGCCGGAGCCGGCGACGAGGAGGCCGGCCGCCGCCGCCGCCGCCGCAAGCCCGCCACCGACCGCGCCAGCAAGAAGTGCGGCTGCCCTTTCCGCTTCGAGGCCGTGGAAACGGCCCGCGACAGCGACGTGTGGGTTCTGCACTACCCCTCCTCTTCCTCGTCCTCCTCCTCCTCTTCTTACTCTTCGTCAACCTGGGCTCCCTCCCGCGACTCATCCGGGACTGTTGTTATGGCTGCTGCTGCTGCTGCTGCTTCTCACAGGACGCACAACCACGGTCCCTCGGACGCTTCGGCGCGCGACGATCCGCGAGCCCGCAAGCTACCGCCCGCCGTGGCTGCCGAGGTGGATGGCTGGCTGCGCGTCGGATGGGCGGTGGGTCGAATCCAGGAGGAGCTAAGGGCTAGGGGGTTTCTAAATGTGCTGAACACGGACCTGTACAATCGGAAGAGGTTGTTGAGGAAGGTGATGGAGCACGAGCAGCAAGCAGAGGGCGAGGAGAGGAGAAGAGTGATCAAGACAGGAGCGGGATGAGCATCTTTCTTCAGATGGCTGGCTACGTTCAGGGTAGAATGCAGCATGTGTACAAAGGACAGAGGCTGAGCTTGGTAGATACCTATGTAGTAATTCTATAGACTCCTTCGTACGGCCGTAATTATGTGTCACGAGAGTCAGGATTTGCGACTGGTGTCAAAACTGCACATTCCTTAGTCCTGGCAGACTTACTTGTCCTTCATAGAAAGGAAATGCACTCCATGGACGAAAGGCTTGTGGAATAAATGACACGTACACCAACTGGCCAACGGCCAAACAAAAGCCCTAGGTAACCGAGGTGCCGAGCGCGTGAAGCAGTGGGACAATGGGAAACGAAAAGAATCAAAAAAAAAAAAAAAAAAGATGAACAGATGGCTCGCAAACTAATATCCATTCCATATCGCACCCTCAACGAACAGTCCATGTCTGTTGACAGCGCTTCTCATTCTCGTCCACTCCCCTATCCCTCCGGGACAAACTAATAGTAACTCCTCTTGATTTCCTTATGCGGAGGCTGAGGTCGCGGAAAGCCCGGGTCAGTTAGCCTCCGACACCTTTACAGGCGAATACGTCGAGATGATATCTACCAGTTGAACGGTGAACGACATTAGCCGAGCTTAACTTCTTGAAGAAGGGGGGGGGGAGAGGGGAGGAAAACCAGCATACCCTGAGGCTCGACGTTTGGATCATCCGTCAGCTCACCAACGATGAACGCCCGGCGCCTCGTCCGCAAGAAACCCGCGACCTCCGGATCCGTCACGAGATTGCCCAGGCTCTGCCGCAGGACGTTGACAAGGTTGTCATTGTCGTCAAACCTCACCATGGCTGCCGAAGCAAACGTCAGCAAGAGACGGAATCACTAGGCCGAGAAAGAAAAGGAAAGACCAGGAAAAGGGTGGAAAAAAGAAAAATACATACGCGTGACGTTATACACCATCGCCTTGCCCCCTTCGGCTTCCTCGACCGCCACCCACCCGGCGAATCCGTGCTCCTCATCCGTCGGCGACGCCGGCGCCTCCGGGCTCGGCGGCAGAACCCACCTGGGCTCAAGCCACTCCTTCCTCTGGGGCGCGTAGGTGTGCTTGGCCAGCTCCTGGCTCGTGATCCTGCGCCGGCTCATCCGCGGCGGCCTCCTCACCGCCCTCGCAAACTTGTTGTTCTCGAGCAAGACCCGCAGGCACTCGGGCGTGCCCTCGGGCCCGTGGATCTCCTGCGACGCGTCGGTGCCGCCAAACAGCCTCTTCAGGTTGTGCTCGAGGCTCTCGGCGATGCTGCTGCTGCCGATGCCGGGGAAGACGTACATGAGCTCCTTGACCGAGGGGATCTTGTAGACGATGTCAAAGAGGACGATCTCGTCGTTGTCGATGGGGTCGTCGTAGGTGCGCTCCTCAACGACGCGCCCCAGGCGAAGCCACGGCCGCCAGGCGTCGAGATGGTCCTGGATGTTGGGCCCGTGCAGCTCCTCCATGAGCGCCGTCACGTCGGTCCCCGCGTGCCGGCGCAGGACGTGGTAGCCCCCCGGGTGCTGGTGCATGTAGCGCCCGAGATCCCACACCTCGTTGTCGATGATGCAGTACATGCCCGTTGGGGGGTAGATGTATCGCTCGACGTCGCGTTGCGTGAAGACGCTGTCCTTCCACTCGGGGGTCGGAGGCAAGGGGGCTCGAGGGACGTTCTCCGGGATCCCGGGGGTCTCGAACCAGTCTGGAATATAAAACCCACATCGGTAGGGCTCCAGACGTTGCAGGAGCCAGGGGTGGACATCTCCAACAGGGTTGAGAGGGCCGCTCTTTTTGTAAGCGTCGACAACTAGAAGGATTGCCCACTGCTCCTCATCGTTGCAATAATTGTAGTCTGGCCATACCGTGAGCATACGAACCAACCCAAGCTCAGAATTCGTCCAGGGGGGGAGAAGGAGGGCTGGGGCCGAACGTACTCGTGATGTCGTAGATCCACACCCCAATCACTATCCACCACGGTTTGGCTTGAGTGCCATCGTTCTCGCATACTTCTTCCTGGGAGTATCCAAACGCCAGCTTTCCGCATGGCTGGAGATTCTCTTTTACCCAGGCCAGGAGCCGGTCTTTGAAAATTCCCTTTCCGTACTTTGTCCAGTAGAGAACCTCCTGGGGATCGAGCTCTGGCTTATCCCGGAAGACCTCTGGTAGGAAAGAGAGAAAACAAAACGAACGGATCCGTTAGCCAACAACCGCAAACACAGGCTCCTTTCAGCCTCGAGTGAGACAGAGAGAGAGAGAGAGAGAGAGAGAGAGAGAGACAGAAGGGAAAGAAAGAGGTAATTAGAGAAAAGGAAAGCTCACGCGCGATGTTATAGATAAACACGTCCTTGTTGCGTTTCGGATTCGGTACGACGACCCAGCAGACGTTGCGGTAATTGTTGGCCGCGTTGACGTCGGCGATCTGGGCGATGGTGAAGTGCGCGAGCAGCGGGTTCCCGTTCCGGTCCAAAACATCAGCCACCTGGACCGGCCGGGCTTCGACGTGGGCGAGGAAGCCCGACGGCGCTGCCGACGGCGGCTGCCCCTGCGCTCGAGTGTGGAGCAGCTGGTCCGGGCCCCGGAGGCTGAAGCTGGCCCTGTACTGAGGCCATTCAAAGCTCCAGTCCAGCCACTCGTCGTCTTGCTTGACCCACGCGGCCTGGTTGAACAGCGACTTCAGCTCCTTGTCGACGGCGTCGTGCAGCAGATGCGGAAGCCATAGCGAGCGTTCGATGTCCTGGAAGAGGTCGAGCGCCCTCTCCAAGTAGGCCAGCCGCTTGCTCGTCGAGCTGGGCTGCGGCGGATTCCCGTAGCCATACGGCGTGGGCAACGGCTCTTTGGCGAAGTCCCGAGGCTCGATCTGAAAGTAAGGCGGGAACATCTGCCCCCAGTGCCACCTTGGGGGCAGCTCCCACATCGCACCGTCACCCGCCTGGGCCGCCTTGCTAGGAAACCAGACGTTATTCATGACTCGGCTCTGGACGTTGGCGTTTTCCCCATCCTCACGCCTTGGCAAGGTGGCGAGCATCATGAAGGCAAAGACTCCAAAGATTCGATTCTGGGGCGGCACGGGTTCGTCCTCGTCGCGTTTCACGTTATCAAACGTCCATCGAGCCAAGTTGTCCGCGATATCTGCGGCCTTGTGCTCGGCGATCAAGGCCCAGTACTCCTCGTAGCGCCAGCTTGGATCTGCCCATTTTGAGAAATCATCGACGAGCCTGCGGCCGATGACGTTGGCATACGGAGACTCGCTCCAGAGCTTGTACTCGCGGTCAGTCCAAGGACGGAGCCGTTTCCACTCTTCGCGGCGGGCTTGGATGGCATCCAAGCTTTTCCAAATCTGGGGCAGGACCTGGGCTCGAATCACCGTTTCGCTATCCAGGACCAGGTCGGCGTGGCCTGCATCCAGATAGAACCCCCACCATCCCACTTCTGAACGGAAGAACCGAGGCGCTTTGACAGCCTCCAGGCCGTACTTGTTGACCGTCTTTGCCCAAAAGTCCTCCATCTGCAACGCAGAAAACCAGGCGCTTGGGATCGCCATGTTCTCCCAGGATGCACCAAGGTAGTTGATGGCCTTTCCTTTGATCCTTTCGATGGTTCCGCTCGGAGGGGATGGCCATTGCGTCGCGCTCAACCCATACTTGTAACCAGGCTTGTCGTACCCTGCGAGCTTGGGGACCTCGGCGAGATCGTGGCCGCCAAAGAACTCCGAGATGCCTGCATGGCCAAGTTCTGCTAACCTGCACGCTGGTCAGCACCATGGGCTTTTGTAGGTTTCATGAGCAAGATGGCCTGGCTGGCTTAGCGTCTCTGCCCAGGACGCAGCATGAATCGGGCATCATTGCACGCCTTTGCGGATGGGATAACTTCCGCCGCATCGACATCGCGACGCGCAAACGCAAACGTACCATCCCTCGCCATATATCTATGAGGTCCCACGTCAGCATCATGTCCATCCTTCTGAATGGGGTCGGCCCGGCCAACCCTTACAACCGCTGGCGGCACTTGATCCGCCCCCTTTCCCCCCTTTTCTTTTCCCCTTTTCTGTTTTCTTTTCGCTTTTTCTGTTTTTTTCTTCTTTCCAGGAGGGAGCTTACCGGCTCTTTATTGTCTTCAAACCCTCCACGCCAAATCCAAATGGAATGCTGCGGGCCAACGTTAGCAACCAGGCAATGGCGATGCTGAGATGAAAGGACGCCGCTGAACAAAAGAAAAAAAAAGAAAAAAAAAGAAAAAAGGAGTCAAAAAAACAGCAACTTGCCATTAGCTCGTGGACCATCTGCAAGAAAGAATCGGTCAGCGTTCGGCCCCTAAGGCGCCCAGAGCAGAAAGGTAGGCAACAAAGAGGAGGAAGCTCAGCGCACCGTAGACGCGAACGAGAACCTGGCGTGGCAGCGCTCGGCCGCGGTGGAGTCGTCGCGCAGCAGCACCCGGAGCGGCGCGACGTGCAGATGGGTGATGAGGAAGGTGATGGCGTCCGGGGTATGCCCGGGTCCTTCGCCGTTGTGCCATACCGGCCTGGTGAAGCCAAAGAGCTCGCTCTCGGCGATGTACGTCTGATCCTGGAAGTAGTCATCGTCGAAAAACGACCAGACGAGCCGCGGCGCGACCTGATCGGCGATGATGTTGAGAGTGGCTTCGGCGGAGCAAGCCTTGGGCTTGGCTGGCAGGCGATATGGTTTGCCAGAGGGCGAGACAAGGTCGTAATCAGGATTGTCCGCGGCCTGATCGGTGAGCTCGGCGTCGGCCCCTACAACCGCGTTAGCCACGTGCCTAGGTGAATATTTGGCCGTGCCGGCTGCGCCGGAACCCTCGCTGGTGAATCTCCCTGGCGGGCGTTGCGGTCACGCAAGGGGCCAAAGGAGAAAGGCGACGACGTACACTCCTCTATGACCGAGTGGACGATGTTGTACAGGAAGTTATGCTCGGCCAGGAGGCGGAGCTTTCTGTCCGCCAGCTCGATGCACACGCGCAGCTCTTCCCAGAGGCGCCGGTTGTCCACGCTCCAGACATCCTCGGGCCCGACGCCCGGCACGGGCTTGGGGATGTGCTCCCCGTCGACGATCTTGACGGCGAAGTCGTACCATTTCTGCCTCTTCCAAACGGGGTGCCACTTGTCCTCGTCCACCCGGACGAGGGAGGCCTTTTCCTCCTCGAGGGTGACGACTCGATCATTGGCGCGATGCCCGCCAGGCCAGTCGTTGGCCAGGAACTCGGCCAGGGGGGCAAACTCCCACGTTGGGAGCCCTCCATTTGCGAGCAGCTGAGCCTTTTCGGATCCGAAGAGCATATCGAGCTCGTGGTCCCAAGGTCGAGGATACGGGGGCTTGCCCTTGAACTGGTCCTCCTTCTCGGAATGGAACTTTGGGTCCAACCTGGGAAGCAACGGCGCAAACCCCGAGTGACGATATGTTGCCCATCGGTTGTTGAGCGGGGCAAAACCGACGCTACCATACTTTTTCAACCACGGCGACCTCGGCCGGGGAGGGATGTGAGCATGCTGAGGCGGCACCGGAGGCACTATGGGAGGCGGCCTAGGCGGCTGCTGCGGCACTTGTGGAGGCTGGTGAGAAGGTGTCTGGGGAGGCGTCCGGGAAGGCGGCTGCTGGTGAGGCGATTGGAGAGGCAACCGGGCAGGCTGCTGCTGGGGAGGCCGTCGGGAAGGCGTCGCGGGAGGCGTTTGGAGAGGCCGTCGGCGTCCGTGTGGTGTTCCATCAGGTCTTTGCTGACCTCTAGACCCTCCCCGTCTGGCTCCGGATCTCTGCGGGTTGCTGCTCATGATTTCTGACAAACCGACTCGAGCAAGATTCTACCGATCTAGCGAGGTACCGTACCTGAGTCTGACAGGAGGTTTGCCAGCCGAGGGGGGAGGGGGGGGGGGGGGGGAATCGAGGTGCATGTTGTTCGGGGATGGGGGGTCGGGAGCCATACATAAACAGCCGCGTCGAGGACAAAGCTAAAACCACGCGTGTCGCATCGGGCAACGCGGACAAGGACGAACAATGTCGTCAGGGCGAGCTTTGTTTCGGTCCGGAAGTGGTACACACTGGCCTTTCATCGCTCAGCCTTCCCACGCAGCTCATTTCCCAAGCCGGCCCAAACAAAGGTGGCGACTGTAATGGTTGACTCAAGGAGGACAGCAAGATGAGGCAGGTCCTCATCAGCTGTCTAGAAACGAGAATATTGATGTTGGGTATGATATGTGACATGATGACATTGAAATACTTTCATGAAGCAGCAGATCAACCTAGGCTCCAAACCAAGAGAAACAACCTAGACCAGGGATTTCCATTTCTGTTGTATTTTTGATTCCATCAGAGCAAGGTAGACAGACACAAACGCAAGACAGGTATGTAGGTATCGTACAACAAACGAGGGAGCGTAAGGGGAGGGGGAACGGGAGGGAAAGTCGCCAAATAAGGGAAAAAGAAAAAGAGAAAAAAAAAAAAAAAACAAGAAAAAAAAAAAGCCTTCGATCATTTCGGCTTCTGGGCAAACCAGAAATAATAATGGAAGTACCGATGAACGGTCATGTCCTCCAAAGCCTTTCTGGCATGGGCGACGGTGACCTCGGCCTCGAGCGGAGTCATGCCCAGAGCGGCCATAGGCCGGCCGGAAAGGGCGGGCAAGATGTCCTGGACCGCCAGCTTCTGGTACATGCCGATGACGCGCAAGGTCTTGTCTCGCGCCCAGGGGCCGATGGGCACCTTCTTGACGATGCACTGAATGTTGACGAAGCCGGCGTCGCGCAGGTACGACTCGAGCTCCGTGCTGATGGTGATGTTCATGCCGAACTTTGTGAACGCCTCTTGGCAGAGATCGTACGTGTACTTGACCGGGTCATCGTTGGGCATGGTGCTGTCATCGCAGAGCACATCGGCGCTGAACTCTTGCAGCTCGACCCAGCCGCCGGGCTTGAGGCTCCTGGAGGAAGAGCGTCAGACAGCGTTGCCGACGGGAGGGGCGGCTGCTGTTGGGTGATTCCACTCACTCGTAGGTGTAACGCAAGACCTTGGACACGTTCTTCAGGATGGCGGCCGTGAAGCGGAAGTGCACCAGGTCGCAGTCCTTGTCCAGCCACTCGTTGCCTTCGCAGTCGTCGACCAAGAAGTCCACGTTGGGGGGAACCCAGACAGGCTGGACGGGCGATATGTCGATGCCGCGGACGCGTGCGTTGGGGAAGCGGTCGCCCACCTCGATGGCCCAGATGCCTGGGGCACGGCGGATCCGTCGTCAGCAAACAAGCCTTTGGGAGGGGGGGGCGCAAAAAAGCGATGCAACTAGGTAGCAAGGGCCGCCAGCTTACCGGTTCCCGTGCCAATGTCCAAAATCTTTTGGGGGTGCTCTCCAATGGGCGCGTAGAAGAGCTGGCCGTCGCACAGCTCCATCATCATGACATGCTTCATGTCCTCGCGCATGAGCTCTGTGTCGTCGTTGGGGATCGGGTAGCGGCCGTTCTTGAAGTGCTGGTATCGGCGGCCGTTTTCGATGGTGTGGGCGTAAACGGACGAGGTCACGCTGGTCGACCCCGCCGACGCTGTCTCGTAGCCATCGGTGAGCTCAAACTCATCCTCCTCGTGCACGTCGTCAGGGCCGGCGGGCACGATGCCTGAAGGTTGCTGCAGCTGATGGCCGGGGAGGTTGATGCCGCCGGACGCAGGAGAGGCGGGCGCAGGAGAGGCGGGCGCAGGAGAGGCGGGCGCGGGAGAGGCGGCGGCGGGCTGAGTGGTGGTGGGTGGTGGTTGGGTAACGGGCGTTTTGGTTGCGGCAGCCGTCGTCGTCGAAGCGGGGGCCTTGCCGGCCTGCTGCTGCTTGGTTGGCTCAGGCGGCGGATTGCTTTGGTCGCTGGCCATTGCGAACAACAGCGCAGAAGCCGAAGGAAAAAAAAAAAAAAACCCGTTAGCGAGGAAAGCGGCTAGGTGGGTAGACGCAGCGGATGCGGGCTGCTGCGGGCTGATGCAGGTGAAACAAAGAAAAAGAAAAAGAGGGTGGTGTCAGATCTGGAGGTCGATCATCGGATCGGACTGCATTTGATGAAGAGGATGCAGCGAGAGGGAATGAATAACTACGCAGTCGTTAAGAGAACGCGGATAGTTAATGTATAGCAGTGTGTATGCTTGGGTGGAATTGGTGGAGAAAACCTGGGATCCTTCGCTCGGAGGGAGGGGGGCCCCCCTGGAGACCACGTGCTATGGGTGGTGCCGTCCCGCTTTTTCCCCTCCCGGGCCGCTAATGGAGGAGCCAAGCGAGACCCTGCCACCAAGACGAATTAACCCGCAGCCGGGGAAGTCAATCACCGGGGAACCGACCCGAGACATGGAGTTCCCACAACAGGCTTCAGCGCTCCACCCGGGAACGTTCCATTCCAGGACGGGACGCACGCCAACGCATCCGACCAGGCCCGTTCTCAACAGGGCGTCCCCTCGGCATGTTACCTTGCCGTACACAGCAACTAGGGTAACGTTGGTCCAAGGGGTGCCTTGTCGGATATCCTCCGCTAGTGTAGTTATATACTATAACTAGTTGCGCAGCACATGCTTGTTGTACATTGTACATACATTGGTCTCCGCTACGCGGTGCACCACCACGTATAGTACACAGTACGTGGGTATATGTACATGTAGCCGGCGACGACAAGGAAAACGACAGAGGGAAGGTCTATACTCGCACATAGTTACCCCCACGTCACCCCCCACCCCCCTCCCGCCAACCAACAACCCCCCCCCCCCCCGGCCCCTCATGCTTCCGGCCCATGTCCCTTCTTCACCATGGTCATCTGGCCCACCGTCTCGAGATCCATCGACAGCTCGGCCTCCTTGAGCGACTGGTTCACGGCCTTCTCGCCGCGCTCCACCATGTCCTTGTCATAGGCCGCAAACACGTCGCGCCGGTTCGCGCCGGCATCGCGAATCTGGAGCAGGGCGTCAAGATACTTGGTCGCGTCCAGGATGGCGTGCTGGAAGCCCTGGCCGCGGTAGGGGAGCATGGCGTGGGCCGCGTCGCCGGCGAGCGTCACGCGCCCGCCGCGGTTGTCAAACGGCCGCGACGCCCACACCCGCATCTCGTTGATGTAGGTGTCGCTGCCGTCGGGCGTCCAGTCGATGAAGGACTGGAACGGCGCGGCGAGGCCCTTGGTGGTGGCGCGCAAAAAGTCGAGCGCCTTTTGGCCGTAGGTGGCATCCTCGGGCGTGACGAGGATGCTCTTGCGCCAGATCTTGACCCAGAACACGGTCCATTGGCTCTTGTCGTCGGGCGGGTGGGCGTGCATCACTGGAAGGTAGGTAGGTAGGTAAGCGGTCAGCCACCGAGAACCGCAAAAAGAAAAAAAAAAAAAAAAAAAAAAGAGAAAAACATACCGCCGCTGCCCCCGACGCAGTCGTTCGCAAACACGATGGCCGTCACGGGGTGGGGCTTCATGACAGCATCGATCTTTTCGGGGTCGCCGTACCTGGCGACGGCCATGGCGAAGTAGAAGCCCGAGTACCGCGGCTTGGCCACCTCGTCGCCCCTGAACAGCAGCTCCCGGAGCTTGGACGCAACGCCGTCGGCGCCGAGGACATAGTCGGCCTCGTACGTCTCGCCGTCCTCAAAGGTGAGCTTCACGGGCCCGTCCTCGCCGCCTTGCTCCTCCAGGCCGGCGAGATGCTTGTCCCAGCGAATCACGCCGGCGTCCTGCAGGTCCCGAAGCAGCAGGGCCCGCAGCCTCTGGCGCGACACGCGCCTGGCGCCCGGGGTCGGGTTCGTGAAGATGAGCTCCCCCGTCGAGCCGTTGTACGCCGAGATGCTCTCGACGCTGGCGTCAAACGTGAGGTGGGCGTTGGTCAGCGCCTCGGGGAGACTCGCGACGAGCTCCTCCGAGAGCAGCTTGGTGAAGAGAGGCATGGCCCAGTGGATCAGGATGGACCAGTCGCGAGGGCGCTCGCCGTGGTGCCTCTCACGCTCAAAAATGACAACGTCGAAGCCGTTCTGCTCCTTGGGTCAGCTTTGCCTCTGTCTGCCCCTCCCCGGCACGCGTAGGTCCATCGAATAGAACCCATGGCGTCGAACAGCGCTCACCTTTCTGAGGCCGTGGGCCACCAGCAGGCCGGTCAACCCGGCGCCGATGATGGCCACCTTGACCTTGGGCGCTTCGGGGGTCGCCATGGTAGAACAATCCTGGGGGCTGTTGGAAAGGCAGGGAACAAAGCGTCACAAGAGAATAGTATCACGGGACAATCGCTGCGACGGGCGAGAGAGAGGTGCGATGGGAACTCGAAGAGCGGAGGAAAGGAGATGAGCGACGCTAGCGCCATCTTAATGAGAGCGGAGGGTGGCAGGTCGAGTGTGCATGGTGGTGACGAACCCAACACGACCCGGTCCTTGGATATCCCAGCGGGCCGGAACGGGGGGCGTCTCTCCGCGACGACTCGGCATTTTCCCTGTTTTTCTTCTTTTTGCTTTTGTTTTGGCTGGGACCATGCCGTCGGGTTCTTGGAAGTGGGGAAGGGGAGGAGGATTGAGGAACGGGAGGTGGGGGGAGAGAAGAGGGGCGGGGAGGGGGGACGGGACTTGACCACCTCTTCTGTTGAGCTCGTCTGTAACTCACTATCCCCCCTTGCTGCCCTACACTACACAGTACAGGTACGCAGTAGTCAACTACACAGTTACACCGTACATAGGTTATCACTCGTACCACTGCCACCGTGCACTACCTGTCCACTAGGCACTGTGTACCGAGTGGTGAACTGCGTATGCGGGAGCCATGACGGGAGCGGGAGAAGGGGGCCGTTGGGCGGCTGGAACCAGTTTCGGTGCTCTCCGTGAGAGCCCTTCAAGGCTCGCCTCCGGGGGGGGGGGGGGGGGGGGGGAATATTCGACCTGGCGGCCAATCGGACCGACAGAATATGATTACAAGGCCGGGAACTTCCCCTTCCTGACAAACCACACGGCGCTTCGAAACCTAGCCTCTTGGGCTCTTGGGCTGTTGGGAGGAGGCGGGTTGTCAACACAAGCAGGGCTGATCTGTTCTTCTGACCCGGATGGTGCCATGGGAGCCAGGTTGAGCTCGCGGGGGACCGGAAACGGCCAGGCTAAGGGGAAACTATCGACATGATGCGCAAGTCTCAGGCGTTGGGTCGTTTTCGTGTTCTCCTTGTGCCACTTGCAACGTACATACATGGTATGTATGTACATACACGGATGCAGACGCTAGACCAGCCACCAACACAACGCTCGAGATCGGCGATAAGGCGAGCTGCTGGCGTGATGGAGGGATGCAAGTTTGTTGTTGGCTCGAAAAGCGGGTTCATCCCACCCCCAAAGCGGGACTTTGGCTTTGCAGACAGCCCCACATCGATCCCTTCCCTCCCCCCCCCCCCTTCCCAAATGCGGGGACTTGGCGCCCGCAACCCTGGGAAAGGTCCTGAGCAAATGGCCCATGGCAGCTCCAGTGTCGTATTTCTTGGCATTACGCGATACCCGTTCGGATTTGGCAAAGCGGACGCTAACGCAACTACGGCTTGCATCAGGTACAGCCTTGGTGAACGCCAACACTAATTAATACAAAAAATGCCAGCACGCCAGCCAACACGCCAGCCAACACGCCAGCCAGCACGCCAACGCAGAGATAGAAGAATTCACACATATAGTACACCGCATGTACAGAGGGGCAAGACAAGGCGAGAGCCCAGAGTTACAATGTGTAAGCATAGATTTCATTTTTTTTTTTTGATATGTTTTCGTTCACGGAGCTTGTTGCATACGTACCGAGTACAGCGCATGTAACGACATAGGTAAAGTTACCTATCTAGGTAAGTACCTACCTAGGTAGGTAGTTATAGTGCTGTGTATGTATGTACCTAGGACCTTCGGTGCTTTCGAGAGGCGGGCCCGTCTTGGCTACGCAGTAAACGACGTATGACCTGACCTCGAGAGAGAAAGAGGTACCGTTCGTTACGCTGTAAATTACATATGCCTTCCAGGTTCTCTGCTGTTAGTTGAGGTACCTCTAGTTACCGTTACTACCATTACCGTTACGGTTTCGCAGCAGCTGCCATGACACGGGGACCCACTTACCTCTCCGGGTTGGGGTTTGCTTGTTTCTTGGAGCTCAAACCATCCGCCAGCAACCCCAGGAAATCCAACATCATCACCACCGACGGCAAAGACACCCCGGGACGGGTCGAATTGTTGTGCTGGCTCGACGTGCTGTCGCTCGGCTGGCCGAATGGAGATGCGCTCGGCATACGATCCTACCCTGTAATCGAACCCTCCAACTCCCAACTCCCGGGCTGCTGCCAGGCCTTGACCTCCCTCCCGCCGTCGGCCCGCCTCTCGCTGTCCAACGCCCTCGGACCGCCGACAGCACAGCAACACCCGTCGCCGTCGCCCGTCTCCATGATGCCCCACTCCGACAGGCCGCCAGCACCGGGCCCTCCCCCGCCGCCGGCCGACGATGCCAAGCCGATCGGTCCGCCCTCGGGCATCCTGGCGATCCCGTCGCAGTGGAACTCGGAGCAGGGCCTCCAACAGAGCCTGAAGCAGATCGGCTGGGACGAGAAGCGCGAAGACGGCAACAGGCTGAAAGGCGTCCAGCTCATCGACGCCGTCCGCCAGAGTCTGCATCTGTGGGTATCGCACCTGTCCTGCTTCTGCTTCACCGGCCGGCCGACCATGGACTCACACGCCGCCCCGGCCCTCGTCGTGCACGCAGGCCCGTCAAGACGTTTGATACCGCGGCCATCTACTACCACAAGTTCCGCGTCCGCTTCCCGAGCAGCGACTACAACTATGAAGACGTTGCCCTGGCCGCCCTCTTTGTCGCCTGCAAGGCCGAGGACACCATCAAGAAGTCGAGGGAAATCCTGTGCGCGGCCCACGGCTTGCGGCAGCCTCACGATCGCAAGACGCCGGACGACAAGGTAGCGCGCCCTCGCAAAGGCCCGTCGAGGTGGAGATTTCCCAGAGGCTGACCGTCGCCGGCAGATGTTCGAGGCGCCCTCCCGCCTCATCATCAGCCTCGAGCGCCACATGCTCGAGACCATCGGCTTCGACTTCCGCGTCCAGTACCCCCAGAAGCTCCTCATCAAGATGGCCAGGAAGATGTACCCGCGCGGCGACCCCGCGAGCGACGGCGAGGGCAAGGAGTTCCTCCGCGTCGCCTACAACATGTCCATCGACATGTACAAGACCTTTGCGCCCGTCAAGCAGACCACCTTCACCATGGCGCTCGCCATCCTCGAGCTGACGGCCCGCCTCCTGGGCACCGACCCCCGGCGGACCCAGCCCTTCCAGGACGCCGCCTCCTGGCACAGCAGCCGCGCCTGCGTCTTGGAAACCATCCTCGATCTCCTCGACCTCTACACGCGCTTCCAGAAGGGCACCAAGGTCGGCGTCCGCTTCGACCTGCAGACGTTCATGGACGTCAAGATCGAGCTCAACAACCTCCTCGCCGCCGAAAAGCGCGAGCGCTACGCGGGATGGTGCGACCGCTGCGGCCCCGACGCCGCCGCCCCCGCCGCCCCCGCCGACGCCCGGTCCGCGACCCCCGGCTCCGCCACCTCCCCGGCCGCGAACCTGCCCGCCAAGCGAAAGATGCCGCCGGCCGAGGGGACGCAGCGCTTCATCTTTGATGCCGACCAGGCGCGCCAGGAGCAGGCCGTCGTCGCGCGCTACTTTCACGACGAGTACGAAGAGCACGAGATGGAGGTGGAGGAGCCCATCCCCGAGCCCGAGCCTCCGCGGAACCCGGGGCGCGGCGGGATGGGGAACCCGTCCTACCGAGGCCCCGGCCCTGGGGAGCACGGACGCATGAATCATCCAAGGACCGGCAGACAGGGCCATGGAGGTGGCGGGAGGAGGGATCGAAGGGGTGGTGGTGGTGGTGGTGGTGGTGCATATTGAACGGTTGAGAGAGCCGAGGAGAGAAACGTGTATGTATTTTTATTGGGGGAGCGTCTTGTTGACAACTTGCTGTTGTGATACCCTGCAACTCCGCCACCCTTATTTGCTCGTCGGTTTTCAACTTGCGGGTGCCGGTTCTACGAACCCTGAAATGACGACGGTTCCTCTATGTTGACATGTGTTTCCGTACCCAAATGTGATTCCTTTCCCCTTCCTGCGCTGTTCACTTGAGCCACCAAACCATGAACATCCATCCCACCTATGCCTGCCTCCTTTATCCGATACGTAGCGTACAAGCATGGCTGCCGTCATCGCATATGGCTATACGGCTCGTACGCCGTGTTCGCATCTCTCATCGGCCTCTTCGCACCCAAAGCCATGAGCGGAACCCCGACGCTCGGTCCCGACCCCGTCCTCCCTCCGCCCCCGGGACCAACCGGACCGCGCATAGCCCCGACCGCGCCGGCACGCGTGTGCTCGTCCGGAGCAGCCCGGTCCTCATCCAGGCCTTCAGACCGGCTCAGGTCCGGCGAGCTGCTTCGCGAGCGATACGGCTCTTGCTGCAGTTGCTGGAACCTCTGCTGCTCCCGCGACGGCGATGCCCGCCCTTGCTGTCCAATCTGCACGTACTTGTGCCTCGTCGCCGACCGGAACAATCCCGGCCTCCCCGCCTCGGCCTCTGCCGGCGCCGCGCCCGCGCCGCGCCCCGGTACTCGCCCCCGCCGCCATCTTCCCCTCCGAGGCCGCCCCCGTCCAGCTTGACGTCCCCAAACAGGCTGCTCGCAGGCCGCGGCCGCCGCCGCCGGCGGATCGCCCGGTACGACGCGACGTACACGGCGCACGCGGCGGCCGCCAGGAGACCCGCCGCCACGCCGAGGGCCACCGGCGCCGGGCCCAGGGCCGCCGCCACGCCGTGCTCGGCGAGCTGCGCGTTGAAGGCCCGCGCGGCGCGCGACCCGACGGCGGCGCCCGCGGCGGCGCCCGCCAGCAGGGCCAGCGCGGCCAGGCCGGAGCCGAGGGCCGCCCAGGCGGGCGAGACGAGGAGCGCCTCGGCGGGGGCCAGGAGGAGCGAGACGGCCGACACGATAAAGGCGGCCGACATCCACCGGCTGGCGCCGGCGTAGGCGGCGACGGCCGCGGGGAGGTCGCCCCCGCCGAGCGGCAGCGACGTGGCGCCGAGGGGAGGCGGCGGAAGGGGGAGAAGCGGGCGCCGTAGCTGGGCGCGGCGCACTCGGCGGTCCCCGAGGGGTAGGTGGCGCACGCGGTGAGGAGGTGGGTGGTGGTGCTGGCGGGGAGGTTCAGGCCGGAGGCGGAGAGCGGGGCGCCGACGTAGTCGGTGTTGGCGAAGGAGGTCAGGGCGGCGAGGTAGGTCGACGTGGCGGTGATGGGGGCCAGGGAGACGTCGGCGGCAACGGTGATCTGGCGGGCGCGCGAGGTTAGACGCGGGGGCTCTCGTTCCGAGCGCCGGGAGCAGCGCAGACGGGAGCGAGGTGCGACAAACCTTGAGCCAGTGGACCGTCAAGAGGGCGCCGTTGAAGCCGCCGAAGAGGACCAGGCATGCGAGCAGGAGGGCAACGCAGTTGCAGGCGACGGGGATGATGGTGAGGAGGGGGCTGCCGGCCGCCATGGCTGTCGTCCGAACGACGTTGGACGTCGTCGGCTTTGAGACAAGCGAAGAGAAAGAGGGCAGAGGAGGTAGCCGACGCTCGGAAATCGGCGACATCGAGAGCGAAAGTCTCTAGATGGGCATGGCTTCACCGGGGGAGGAGGAGGGGGCACGGGAGGGCTTTTACACAACGTCCGGTCGCATGTGCCCCGTGCTGGTCGCGCCGGGCTGGGACAGGTCGTTCAGATATCTATTTGAGGCGGTCGTGCGCAGAGGGCTTTTTCTTGGACAAGTTGTTTGTTGAATGTCAGCCCGAGCCGCCCACCCGATGCTGAATAAGGGACTTCTAAGGGTGGTGTCGGTTGACAGCGAGCATGGGTAAGGACCCGTGTACTGGTGGTAAGTCGGCCGCAGCTCAGGGGCCAGAGGCGATTTTGCCAGGGACGCCGCCGCGGTGCAGCGCCTTTCATGCCGGGTTCCTGCTCGGTTCCTCGCGGCTCCGTGGTAAAGATAGCATGTTAGCCGCCAGGCGCCGCACTCCCGCGCAGGTCGCGTGGCCTCGCTGGGGGCGGATCATGCACCCAAGGGGGGGCGCACGGGTTCGTTTCGAACCATGCATCTGCCGGGGGGTCGCAACGTGGTGTCCGTTTTTGAAGTTGCACCAAGATCGGAGATCTCGCGGACCAGCAGGCTCGTGGCGTTGGCTCGTGGCGTTGGCTCGTGATACTCTACGTGCTGCTACACCCGTGGGATGTCCGATTACCGCCTCGTGAATGCCCAGTTATGGCCATGGATCCCAGACGGTCATGAACGAAGTAACACGACTTGATCAATGTTCGTTCACGCTGTCATTTGTCTGCAGCCCAGACAGCCTGTATGCGGGTGTACCATGGGTACAACCTTGGATCTTTGCCCGGTCAAGTAGTGTACCTAGATCAGCTACATCCGCTGGGGCCGGATCTGTTGTGCAACCGGCGGCGCAGCGAGGGTGCGGCGGTGCCCTTGAGGGCCCTTGAGCTTGAGAAAAACAAGTCAAAAAGGTCCCAAGCGAAAGGCCGAGCCACCGGAACGCATCTTTGCCGTCCCAAACGGACCCGCGCATGCGGCCCGGAGGCGGTGGCCCCGCCCATTGGCCCGCCCGGAATAGCAACCGACGGCCCCCCCTGGATTACACGGTGGTATCGGTAGTGTTGGGGTCGGCACCACGGCGGCAACGGGACCAACAAAGGAGGTCTTACAGCAGGACCACCGGGCAGCATGCCGTACGCATCGCCATCCTCATCGTGATCTACCTGCACGGTGCTTTGGGCGGTGAGGTTTTAAATACGGCCCTCTCCCGCCGGTTGAACGATGGCTTCGTCCGAGAGGTCATCCAAGAGGAGCCTAGGGAACTCTTTGCTCACCACGAATACACACATATAATAATTACAGAGAGAGAGAGAGACCGGAGAGAGAGAGAGAGAGAGAGAGAGAGATACAAAGAGCAACAGACACATTCACCATGAGGTCAACAGCCAGGGTAGTAGTTCCGCTGCTTGCGGCATCTGCTCGCGCAGCCCACTACGAGGTCACCGTGGGACAAGGGGGCCAGTTGCGGTTTGACCCCGAAGTGGTCCATGCCAGCATCGGAGACACGATACGGTACAACTTCTTCGCAAAGGTGAGGCAGCGCCGCAAGGCCGTCCCAACCCCTCAAAGCCGCAGCAGGCATGCTAACGACGAACAGAACCACTCCCTTGTCGAGTCGAGCTTCGCTGCGCCGTGCGAGCCCCTGGAGGAGGGCATCTTCTCGGGGTTCGTCCCGACGGACTCGGAGAACACGCCCTCGGCCACCTCCTTCACCGTCACGGTCCGCGATACCAAGCCGCATTGGCTCTACTGCAGCCAGGGCAAGCACTGCCAGAGCGGCATGGCCCATGTCATCAACCCGTATGTTGCGGTTTCTCCCCCGTGATGGATGGGCAGCCGCTGACCCGACCGACCGCCGGCCAGACCAGCGTCCGGGAACAACCTCGCAGGATACAAGTCTGCCGCCGCCGACGTAGCCGTCACAAGGTCGCCCGCAGGCCGCTCTCCCAAGGGGGGCATCCGTCGCGTCGACGTCGAGGTCGGCAAGGACGGCAAGCTCGAGTTTTCTCCCAAGGAGATCCGCGAGCCCCTGGGCACCGTGGTGCGCTTCAGCTTCCACCCCAAGAACCACACCGTGACGCAGGCCGCCTTCGACAAGCCGTGCCAGCCCCTCGGCGAGGGTGGCTTCCACAGCGGCTTCATCCCTGTCTCCACCTCCCCGTCGGGCGCCGTCTTCGAGATCGACATCTCCAAGGAGGGCCCGATGTGGTTCTACTGCGGCCAGGGCGCCCATTGCCAGACCGGCATGGTGGGCGTGATCAATCCGTGAGCCTCCGTTCCTGGCCTTTTCCTCTTTGCTCGCTTCCCCTCCGTACGTATGTGGTCGCTGACCGCTTTTTGTTCCCCTCCCTCCGCAGCCCTGCCAACAACCCCGAGCGCAACCTCGACGCTTTCATCTCGGCTGCCAAGTCGGCCCCGACCACCACCACCCCCGACGCCGCCCCTCTGGTCGGCATCTTCAACGTCAACGGCACCACCGTCACCAATTTCAAGGGCCCCGTCATGCCGCTCAACATTGACACCGACCCCAACGACGCCCCGACCACGACCGCCTTCACCCACGCCACCACCTCACCCCTCAACCACCCGCCCGCCACCACCACCACCACCAGCAACAGCAGCAGCAGCAGCAGCACGCACAAACCTCCCATCTCCTCCCAGACGCTCCCTGCCGACCCCGCCGACATCCCGCCGTGGTCCCTGCCGCACGCCGGCGCCGGCAAGCCCGCCCGCTACAACTGGGCCCCCTCCCTCTCCCGGCCGGCCGCCGAATCCCTCTCCCTCACCTTCCGCATCGAAGACGTCCTCCTCCACCTGCTCTGGGAGGGCTCGGCGCGGCTGGAGCCCAACGGGTCCTGGGCCGGCGCGCTGCCGCCCGCCCTCGTCGACACGGTCGCCGCGTGGACCGCGCAGTCCCTGGTCCAGCGCGCCACGGCCGCCGAGGTGCTCCGGCGCTACGGCCACCCGGTGCCCGAGGGCTGCGCGTACCGGCTGCCGCCGGCCTCGCCGGACGGAACCGACGGCGCCGGCGGCGAGGTCGGCGGCGGGGTGGGGCCGTTCCTGACGGCGCTGGCCGAGCTGAGCGCGGCGGCCATCGGGGCGCTCGTCGACGCCTCGGCGCGCGTCGCCGAGGCGGACCCGTTCCTGGTCCCCCTGCTGGCGACGCAGGTGGGCGCCAAGAGCCGGGCGGCGGGCGTAATCAACATGATGCAAAGCCGCATGGCGAGCGTGGCGCCCAGGGAGGGGCCGCTGCCGGCGGCGCTGGCGTGGAGCTTCGTGGCGAGCCGGTTCGTCCAGGAGTGCCCCGGCGGCCTGCCCGAGAAGCCATGGCCCGTGTTGGCGCTGGCGGGGAACCAGGTGGACGAGGACGGGTTCGTGGTGAGCGTGGATCTGGAGTACGAGGACGCGGCGGGCGGTGACCGGTGGGTGGCGTGGATGGGGCCGTGGGGGTTGCTCGAGTTTACAAAGGTGACGGAGAGCGAAGGAAGGAAAACGGCGCCGGTGCCGGAGGGGTGGTTGGGGCAAGTTTGGATCGCCGTGGTGAGCAAGAAGGACGTCGATATGGCCGAGCTGCATAGCCACATGGTGGCGGGGCCGGCGTTGGCCTGGGTAACGGAGCTCTGATGTTTCCCTTCGTCCCCCCCCCCTCCTCCTCCTTTGAGGTTGTGTATTTTTAGTGCTTATGACCTAATGTTGTTCGGCATCGTTGTATGCCTACCTGTCTAGGCTGGATGGAGCATTTGGACGGAATCGGCGCAAAGGAAGTCGGAGAAATGGGCCAGGATGGGATGGCAGATAGCTTTTTTTTTTCTTCTTTTTTCACACGAGCAGTTCCCTCCTCCAAATCACACCATGAATCGGTCCTTGTGGCGCCGTGTCGTCATTCGTTGTATTGGGTCGTCAAGATGTCACGATCAACCCGGCCGGCCGCGGCCTGCAGCGCTGCATCACAGCTTGAAATCGGCGTTTGTCTTCTCCCACCCCGCCGTCCTGTCCCCATGCAGCGCCACCTTCTCGGCCAGCCTCGTCTTGAGGCCGCGAGGCCGGTCGGTACACAGCTCGTACATGGTGGATAGGTTGAACAGGAGCGTGTGCGACGACCGGCCTGCGTCGACCATCTCCTCTAACAGCACCCTTCCCTGTCGAGCGGTTAGCAACGCCGGCATGCACGCCAAGGGATGGGAAAAAGAGCCGGAGACGCACCTCATGCATCCTGCCCACGTACAACAGGCAAACCGCCAGGTTGACGCCCACCATCTCATCATCCTTGCTCGTCGGGTCTTCGCGTAGGGCTGTCCACTTGTCCAACGCCGCCTCGTACTCGCCATCCGCCATATCGCACAACGCGTCCATGACTCGTACGGCCGCGCCCGTCCCCCGCGCCCCTCCCTGAGCAGCCCCATCCCTGCCAGGAAAACGTTCAAGCGTCAGGCATTCCTTTGCCGCTTGCACGTCCCCAAGCTGCAGCCACAGCAGCGCCTCTCTCACCCTCTCCATCCCGCCCCCGGATCCCCGGGGAAGGGTGCGTAGGTGCTCCACCGCGCCCGCCAAGTCATCCATCTCCGCCAGCGCGCCGGCGACACGCACGCCCAGGTCTGCCAGCCGTTCGCGCCAGACGGCAGCTTCCGTCTCGGCTCCTGCGGCGGCGGCGGTCGCCAGCCGCATCCTTGCCTCGCGCGCCAGCTCGTAGTAGCTCATTACCGCTCTACGGGGGTCGCCAAACCCAAGAGCTTGGAGGCGGATGGCGAGAACGCGCAGGGGCCAGGGGACCAGATGCTGCTGCTGCTGCTGCTGTGGTTGCGGTTGCTGAGGCGGCGACGGGCCGGGTTTCTGCCTGGTTGAAGAACCATGGCCCGCCGTTTGCGAATCAGCAGCTGCTGGGGCCGGAGCGGGGGAATAGTAGTAAAACGCGGAGTGCAGATCGCCCAGGGCCTTCACCTCCTGCGCCGCAAGCGACGTCGCGTCGATAAGCGTCAAGCATGCGAGGCGGCTGTAAAGGAGGCGGAAGATGCGACGGTGGTCCGTGGGGTCCAAGGGTCCTTCGGGCGTGGCGTCATCAGGCGTGGAACTGAGGGCGCGGGCGACGGCGATGGCGGCAGCGCGGAAGTGGCCGCGGGCGATGAGCTCGTCGATACGAGTGTCCGGCCCCGGAGGAGGGTCCGGAGGGCTGCGAAACGGAGACGGGACGTTGGCCTGGGTCAGGGGGTGGTAGATCTCGGGGCGCAAGAGGAAGGAAAAGTCCTTGGGCCCGAGACGCGGAGTAGATGGCGCCGAGCTGGGGATCCGCTTGCCGGTGACGTGCGGGGCTGGAGAGCGAACGGGGGAGCGAGACATGGCGGGCGAGGTTGGCCTCGCCGCAGAGCTCGAGGCGGGGCCCGAGGCGGGTTGGAGGCCGGGGCTGCGGGAATGGCTGCGGAGAGATAAGCTCCGTTGGACCTGGTCGGCCACGAGAGGAGAGTTTACGGGGTTGCTTTGAGGCGGTCAGTCGCAAGGATCAGCAAGAAGAGACCGTCGAGAGACTCACTCGTCATCCAGGGGTCCTTTGGTGGAGGAGCGGGGTCGCGTGGCTGTTGGGATGGCGTCGTCAGCTTTGTCAACGGTGGCTGTTTTCACCAGGATGGCGATGCGGCATCGCACGAGACGCCATGGCTTCAACGCAGGGCGTGGCATGGGAGAGTTGCGTTCCCATCACCGGCCGTGGCACCCCTCAAGCAACATCCGCCTCGTAAACAACCATGAGACGTCACTGGCTGACCTTTGACCCCGGATCTGGTTCGGGCATGGCCCCTGGGCGCTGTTTCTTGGGCGCTGTCCATGCTTAGGCGCTCGCTGAACGGTCAACGACTTGCCGTGGCTTGTTGATCTCTTGGGGTGTAGATACGAATCAGTGAGCGGGGCGGGAGCAAGAAAAGAAAAGACACAGGGCGAGGCGATGACAAGAAGTGATGTGATGAAAGGAGGGCGGCCGCGCATTCGCTCATGTGCTCATGAGACCCATACGATGAACCCTAACCCTGCGACATCGGGAGCCCATAAACCCTAACCCTGTTGGCGTTGGCTGCAACTGCAACTCCAAGACCACCAGCGTGTAAGTGTGAGTGTTGCCCCTTTCTATTGTCACGAGATTCGGATAAAGACACCTCCTGAGCTCCTGACGCCCATCACCCTCCCCGTCCAAGTAACGCCCGGGTAAGAATCCGCCAATGAACTGGCCCAAGAGAGGCGCCATTTCCTCCACGAGAGCGTCATCATCCTAGGACGCTACCAACACTCCACGGGGACCAACAAGAGAGACACAGTCTCCTCGGATCCCATCCAATGGCTGTCCAAAGAGCTTCTGGGCGAAAGAAAACATAAAGTCATTGCGTCGTATCTTCGGTCATAAATCAAGCCCTAATATCCTGCTGGCCTTTCTGTCCGCCCGCTTTAGTACCGGGGGATGGGCATCGGCATCTTCTTCTGCTGCCTCTGCCGTCGCCTCTGCAGTCGCCTCTGCCGTCGCCTCTGTTGTCTCGCTGCTCCCTCTCTCCGCTTGCGGCCGAGGCTCCCATCTCGGGCCTATCCCTGTCGCATCAAGTCGCCGCGTTTCACTACCCCCGTTCTTCGCCAGCCGCTGGGGCCCCCGGCTCTCGTCCGTCGTCTCTTTCGCAGGCCCGCGGACCGCCCGAGACGCAACCGCTGGCGTCTCGCCGCGATGCCTCGGAGGTTCGCGATGGGCCGCCGAGGTCGTGGTAGCATGCAGCCCAGCTTCGAGTTCCATCTCCTGTCCTGGGACCCCTCTTTCTCTGGGCGGCGCCGGCGCCGGCACCATAAAGTTCTTTGCGCTGCCTAGCCACTCTGGGTCAAACGAGCACCGAGCAAGATGGGGTCGCCACACGTCCGCCGACGGGATTTCCGAATGGGATTGGGTTGATCGCTTCACCACCTTTCCAATCAGTTCGGCCATGTTCATCTCAATGTTGAGCTTGGTCAGGTACACGAGGGGGTGCACCTGCACGTAAACGGCGTCGTCGGGGAGGGACATCATCCCTATGAGCATGACCTGGAGGCAGGAATCCGTCAGCCGCTGACGACCAAGAGACGTCCGTACTCGGCACTTTTCTCACATCCAGCGAGATGGACAGGCACGCCATGGCCGCGTTGTACTTCCACAGTACCCTGTACTCCTTGAGGCCCCCGGCCACCAGCTTGGTCCTGACGAGCCACATAAAGTAGATGTTGAGCGCCATGTCGATGACGGCGTAAATGGCCTTTTCGGTCCGGTCCCAGACCTCGTTGGCAAACACCCATTCTGGACTCATTTGCAGCCGCGCGGGGATCCAGACGACAAAAACGCTGACGTTGATGAGGCCGAGGGCCATCAACAGGCCGACCTTCAGCCGCCGCTCGCGTGACGGGTTGTACATGATGAGCGACAGCCGATTCGCGAGAATCTGCATGAGACATTGGGTCTTGCAACCAAGGCAGAGATCCCCATCAGCCCATGTTCCTGAAAGCCCAGGTGGGGAGAAGGCCTGGTCGCCGGCGTACCTGAATAACCCATGGGACGACTAATGCCCCATCCAACACCGCGAATGATGTCAGCCACGCCAAACGTCAAGGCAGGAAAAGGGAAAACAGCACGCAGGGTTTCAAGTGACCTACGCATCCCAAAAAAGTACCAAAAGCTGTCCCCCCCCCCTGCGTCAGCCCAAGCCCCCGACACAGCGCAGGCCGGAACTCGGCCTTCGTGCTCACTCACCTCGGCGGAATGATCCCCAACAAAAACAGCCAGATGCAAAGCGACGTGATCATGCACGTCACAATCACCGCCCAGATCATAGCAATGTACACCTTGGCCCGGCCGTTGTGGCGCCAGCGCTTGCTCGACCGTCGCACCGCCTTGGCCGAGACAAAGGCGGCCACGGCCACCGACGCCCCGTAGAAAAAGGCCGCCACAAGCAGCCCGGCAAGCGACGTATCGGGCGCGTCATACCATGGCGGGACCAGCGTTCCCGTATAGCCCGGCATCGGGTGGGTTGGTGGTGGAGTTGGTGTTTAAGAAGAGGGAAGAAGCGCGATGCGGCTCGACATCGCTGCGGCAGGCGCACGTCCCGAGGGAATTTGCCGTTGGGAGCTTGCGTGATAGGATAGGAGCCTTTCCTGGTTGCTTGGTCCGGCCTTGGGTTCGGTGGAACGGAGAGGCGCCGAGTTTGAGCTGCGGATGAGAGCTTCCACGCTCCTCTGCTATCAGGTCCGGGATGGGGGAGCGGAGAAAGTTTTTTTTTCCTTTCATTTTTTTCTGGGTCTGGGTGAAAGGGCTCTCTGAGTGGCGAGAAGTTGGAACACGACACTCGGATGGCGTATCTGTGCTTTGGCCTTCGTCTCAAAACCCTCATGTCACGCCAAGTTGGGGCGAGCCAGGGAGCGCATGGGCGTGAGGGGCAAGGTCTGGGTACCGTCTCATCACGCCGTTATCCTGACTCTCTGGAGGACCCTCGAAAAGCTGAAATACAGCTCACACAAGATTGTGGGTCTTGATGAGCAGGACGAAGGCAAGGCGGTTTCAACGGCTATGGCGAGGTTGCCGGCACTTTCAAATGTGGTTATATGTGAAGGGGACTAGGATGGTGGTGGCTTATGCTGACGTTGCCTCGCCATGCCGAGTCATGGACGGCGGGCTAGATCTCGATGCCAATGTTTTGGCTGTTGCTCCGTGTGCAAGTAAGCAGTTGGGTGGACTCTGAGACGCCACACGCAATCCGTTGCCTCTGTGGTCGGCGTAAGCGATGAGCCAGAAGAAATCAACATGGCATCAATGCCCGTTGTCTACTTTCGCATGCCCTCGCGGAGTGGCTGGCAGAGGGGCGGCGACGGGAGCTTGACCCAAAAATACATCGAGCCCCTCAGGGATCCCAGTCGAGCTGGATCGATCGGTCTCGCCGTTTCCTTTGTCCTTGAGCAATGACGAAAGACATGACATGCTTGAAGACCAGCGGGACGGGTAACGGTGCCAGTCTGCTGGCTCCGTGCACTCGTTTCGTCCCCCATGGGGCCGGGCTCCACGGCGGGACGAATAACCATGAATCCCTGTAGGAAAGGATGTTCATCCAGCGCGCCCACGGCCCCCATCGCCGGTGTGCAAAGACAGGAAGCACCGCGAAGCTGTCATGAGCCCCAGGCCATCACGGCGTGGCAAGGCGTAGGTGCACGTTGGCGGCTGAACTCAGGTAGCGTCCGTGATGCCACGACAACAATCAAAAGAAAAGAAGGGGGACACGGTGGAAGGGGGCCCATCCATTGCCTTGGCCAAACCAAGGCGAGCGCTTCCATGGTGCAACGGTACCTTAGTGCGCTCTCCTGATGATCCCAAGAGCCCAGCCACATCGGCACCGGGCTCCAGGGTGTGACTGAATCGTGGGTAAATGCTGATTGTTCTTCGACGTTTGGCTCCGTGGGCTCTGATCCACCAGATCTATGTTTCAACCTAGATGTTTCCCAAAGATACCTTGAACCCTGTGGGAAGGCGACAGAACAGGTAAGCGGTTGACATGGATCAGACGTCCCAGCTTCCCGGAATAGCAACACCGGCGGGTCGGCCATGAAGAATGAGAAGAACTTCAGAGGAGTCAACGAGAAACAGACGTGACCAGAGAATTATATATACCGGTTTGACCTCCAGCTTTTGGTTCTCTCCCAGATCACTCAGACAACCCAAGCAGGCATTCAAGACAAGATACCGAGCCTATCAGACCAAACACTCTCGCAAGCCGTCTACGATGGCTCGCACCTTCGTCACTCTCCTGGCCGCAGCCGCGGCCATCGAACGGGTCGCCGGTGTCCCCGCTGGTGATTCCGGTGGTCTGGGCTCCATAGTGGGCAGATCGGAGCAATCCCAGCAGGGAGTCGGCGGATCAGGACATTCTGATGAGCGGAGGAATGCCGGATCGATAGTCGACAGTTTGCTAGGGTTCCTTCAGCCTCGCAGAGGGGGTGGCGCGGGTAAACCGGCTACTACAGCTCAACCAACCATTACGGTCAAGCCTACTACGAGCCCGAGCAGTGTGCAGCCGACATTTAGCTCGACTACCGTTAAGCCGGCTTATACCTCGACTACAGTTAAGCCGGCTTCTAGCTCGAAGCCTAAACCGACTTCCAACGGCAGCAGCGATAGCTCTTCTGATTCCGACAGCGATTCCAACAGCGATTCCAGCAGCGACTCCGGCGGCGGCTCTAAGAAGAAGGGCTACAGGGCTGTAAAGCGGAGCTCGAGATCATACGCCAAGCCGAATTCCAAGGCCGGCAGCAATGGGTCTGGGAGTTCCTCTGATTCCGATTCCAGCAGCGATTCCAGCAGCGATTCCGGCGGCGGCTCTAAGAAGAAGGGCTACAGGGCTGTAAAGCGGAGCTCGAGATCATATGCCAAGCCGAATTCCAAGACCGGCGGCAATGGGTCTGGGAGTTCCTCTGATTCCGATTCCAGCAGCGATTCCAGCAGCGACTCCAGCAGCGGCTCTAGGAAGAAGGGCTACAGGGCTGTAAGGCGGAGCTGGAAATCGTACGCTAAGCGGAGTCCCAAGAGCGGCAGCGATGGGTCGGGGAGCTCTGGCAGTGATTCCGACAGCGATTCGAGCGGCCGCTCTAAGCCTAAAAAGAGCACTAGAACTATCAAGCCGACTAGTATCAAGCCGACTAGTATCAAGCCGACCACGACTATCAAGCCGACCACGACTATCAAGCCGACTACTAGTGTGAAGCCGACTACCACTGTCAAGCCGACTAGTGTGAAGCCGACTAGCATCAAGCCGACCACGACTGTAAAGCCGACTACCACTGTCAAGCCGACTAGTATTAAGCCGACTACCACTGTCAAGCCGACTAGTGTGAAGCCGACTACCACTGTTAAGCCGACTAGTGTGAAGCCGACTAGCATCAAGCCGACCACGACTGTAAAGCCGACTACCATTGTTAAGCCGACTAGTGTGAAGCCGACTACCATTGTCAAGCCGACTAGTATTAAGCCGACTACTACTGTTAAGCCGACTAGTATTAAGCCGACTACGACTGTAAAGCCGACTACTATTGTGAAGCCGACTACTACTGTTAAGCCGACTAGTGTGAAGCCGACTACTATTGTTAAGCCGACTAGTATTAAGCCGACTACTATTGTCAAGCCGACTAGTATTAAGCCGACTACGACTGTAAAGCCGACTACTATTGTGAAGCCGACTACTATTGTTAAGCCGACTAGTGTGAAGCCGACTACTACTGTCAAGCCGACTAGTGTGAAGCCGACTAGCATCAAGCCGACCACGACTGTAAAGCCGACTACCACTGTTAAGCCGACTAGTATTAAGCCGACTACCACTGTTAAGCCGACTAGTGTGAAGCCGACTACTACTGTCAAGCCGACTAGTATTAAGCCGACTACGACTGTAAAGCCGACTACTAGTGTGAAGCCGACTACTACTGTTAAGCCGACTAGTGTGAAGCCGACTACTACTGTTAAGCCGACTAGTATTAAGCCGACTACTACTGTCAAGCCGACTAGTATCAAGCCGACTACGACTGTAAAGCCGACTACTACTGTTAAGCCGACTACTACTGTTAAGCCGACTAGTGTGAAGCCGACTACTACTGTTAAGCCGACTAGTGTGAAGCCGACTAGCATCAAGCCGACTACGACTGTAAAGCCGACTACCACTGTTAAGCCGACTAGTATTAAGCCGACTACCACTGTCAAGCCGATTAGTGTGAAGCCGACTACTACTGTCAAGCCGACTAGTGTGAAGCCGACTAGCATTAAGCCGACTACGACTGTAAAGCCGACTACCATTGTTAAGCCGACTAGTATTAAGCCGACTACCATTGTTAAGCCGACTAGTGTGAAGCCGACTACTACTGTCAAGCCGACTACTACTGTTAAGCCGACTACTACTGTTAAGCCGACTAGTATTAAGCCGACCACCACTGTTAAGCCGACTAGTATCAAGCCGACTACGACTGTCAAGCCGACTAGTGTGAAGCCGACTACGACTGTCAAGCCGACTAGTATCAAGCCGACTACGACTGTCAAGCCGACTAGTGTGAAGCCGACCACGACTGTCAAGCCGACTACTAGTGTGAAGCCGACTACCACTATCAAGCCGACTACTAGTGTGAAGCCGACTACCACTGTTAAGCCGACGACCAAGCCGACGACCAAGCCCACTACCAAGCCGACGACCAGGCCGACGTCTAGGTCGACTATTGTTGAGCCGACTTCGGCGTCTAACTCGAGCACGTTAACGCCGAGTTCTACTTCTTATTATAGTACAGTTAAGCCTATATCTACTTCGAGCGAGGCCCCGTACGAGACTACGTCTTCGAGCGAAGCTACGTCTTCAAGCGAGGCTCCGTACGAGACTACGTCTTCGAGCGAAGCTACGTCTTCAAGCGAGGCTCCGTACGAGACCACCACTTCGAGCGAGGCCCCGTACGAGACCACCACTTCGAGCGAGGCCCCATACGAGACCACGACTTCGAGCGAGGCCCCGTACGAGACCACCACTTCGAGCGAGGCCCCGTACGAGACCACGACCTCGTCTGAGGCTCCGTACGAGACTACCTCGAGCGAGGCCCCGTACGAGACTACGTCTTCGAGCGAGGCTACGGCTTCAAGCGAGGCTCCGTACGAGACTACTTCGAGCGAGGCCCCGTACGAGACTACCTCGAGCGAGGCTCCGTATGAGACCACGACCTCGTCTGAGGCTCCTTACGAGACTACATCTTCAAGCGAGGCCCCTTATGAGACTACTACCTCGACCGAGGCTCCCTACGAGACTACTACCTCGACCGAGGCTCCTTACGAGACTACTACCTCAACCGAGGATCCTCACGAGACTACGTCTTCTAGCTCAACTCGTTACTACCCTACTACGTCAAAATATACCGTTAGGCCGAGTTCAAAGACTACAGTAAAGCCGATCTCTACTACAAGCTCGGCATACGAGACTACGTCGACTGAGGCCCCGTACGAGACGACGACGTCGACTGAGGATCCCTACGAGACTGCCTCGACTGAGGCCCCGTACGAGACGACGACGTCGACTGAGGATCCCTACGAGACTACCTCGACTGAGGCCCCGTACGAGACGACGACGTCGACTGAGGCCCCGTACGAGACGACCTCGACTGAGGCTCCTTACGAGACGACGACGTCGACTGAGGCCCCGTACGAGACGACCTCGACTGAGGCTCCTTACGAGACGACGACGTCGACTGAGGCCCCGTACGAGACGACCTCGACTGAGGCTCCTTACGAGACGACGACGTCGACTGAGGCCCCGTACGAGACGACCTCGACTGAGGCTCCTTACGAGACGACGACGTCGACTGAGGCCCCGTACGAGACGACCTCGACTGAGGATCCTTACGAGACGACGACGTCGAGCGAGGCCCCGTACGAGACGACCTCGACTGAGGATCCTTACGAGACGACGACGTCGAGCGAGGCCCCGTACGAGACGACCTCGACTGAGGATCCCTACGAGACGACCTCGAGCGAGGCCCCGTACGAGACTACAACTTCGAGCGAGGCTCCCTACGAGACGACGTCGAGCGAGGCTCCCTACGAGACGACGTCGAGCGAGGCTCCCTACGAGACGACGTCGACCGAGGCCCCGTACGAGACTACGTCTTCTAGCTCGACTCGTTACTACCCTACTACGTCAAGGTATACGGTTAAGCCGAGTTCAAAGACCACGGTAAAGCCGATCTCTACTACAAGCTCGGCATACGAGACTACTACTTCGACCGAGGCTCCGTACGAGACGACTACTTCCAGCGAGGCTCCGTACGAGACGACGTCGACTGAGGATCCCTACGAGACTACGACCTCGAGCGAGGCCCCGTACGAGACTACAACTTCGAGCGAGGCTCCCTACGAGACGACGTCGAGCGAGGCTCCGTCCGAGACTACGTCTTCTAGCTCAACTCGTTACTACTCTACTACGTCAAAGTATACGGTGAAGCCGACCTCTACTTCGACCGAGGCTCCGTACGAGACTACGACCTCGAGCGAGGCCCCGTACGAGACTACAACTTCGAGCGAGGCTCCCTACGAGACGACGTCGAGCGAGGCTCCGTACGAGACGACCACTACATCAAGCGAGGATCCGTACGAAACGACGTCGTCTGAGGCTCCCTACGAGACGACCACTACATCCAGCGAGGCTCCCTACGAAACGACGTCGTCGTCTGAGGCTCCCTACGAGACTACCACCTCGTCTGAGGATCCCTACGAAACTACCACCTCCAGCGAGGCTCCCTACGAAACGACGTCGTCTGAGGCTCCCTACGAGACGACCACTACATCCAGCGAGGCTCCCTACGAAACGACGTCGTCGTCTGAGGCTCCCTACGAGACTACCACCTCGTCTGAGGATCCCTACGAAACTACCACCTCCAGCGAGGCTCCCTACGAAACGACGTCGTCTGAGGCTCCCTACGAGACGACCACTACATCCAGCGAGGCTCCCTACGAAACGACGTCGTCGTCTGAGGCTCCCTACGAGACTACCACCTCGTCTGAGGATCCCTACGAAACTACCACCTCCAGCGAGGCTCCCTACGAAACGACGTCGTCTGAGGCTCCCTACGAGACGACCACTACATCCAGCGAGGCTCCCTACGAAACGACGTCGTCGTCTGAGGCTCCCTACGAGACTACTACCTCGTCTGAGGATCCCTACGAAACGACGTCCTCCAGCGAGGATCCGTACGAAACGACGTCCTCCAGCGAGGATCCGTACGAAACGACTGCTTCGACTGAGGATCCGTACGAAACGGTCACCTCGACTGAGGCTCCGTACGAGACGACTACGACCTCGTCTGAGGATCCGTACGAGACGACCACGACCTCGACTGAGGATCCGTACGAGACGACCACGACCTCGAGCGAGGCTCCGTACGAGACGACCACGACCTCGTCTGAGACTCCCTACGAGTCGACTACTACTACCTTGAGCTCAAGCACCGTGAAGCCGACGACTACTTCTAGTTCTAGCTCGACTCCTTACTACCCTACCACTACTGCGTCAAGCTCGAGCACGGTGCAGCCGACCACCACTTCGACCACAGTGAGGCCGATCACCACTACGCTCTACACGACGATTACCAGTGTTAGCTCTTTCAAGGGCAGACCCGTCAAGACAACTACTAGGGTCGTTCCTTACACGACGGTTATCGTAACACCTACTCCCACTACTCCTGTCCAGACTACGCCAAAGCCAGCTACACCCACCACTCTTTACAAGACGATTACCAGTGTTAGCTATTTCAAGGGCAGGCCCGTCCGCACCACTACTAGCGTCGTTCCTTATACAACCATTTACCCTACTACCACCCTCATCCAAACCACGCCCAAGCCGACTACCACAAGCACGGCTAAGCCAGCTGCCCCTACCACTCTTTACAAGACGATTACCAGTGTTAGCTATTTCAAGGGCAGGCCCGTCCGCACCACTACTAGCGTCGTTCCTTATACAACCATTTACCCTACTACCACCCTCATCCAAACCACGCCCAAGCCGACTACCACAAGCACGGCTAAGCCAGCTGCCCCTACCACTCTTTACAAGACGATTACCAGTGTTAGCTATTTCAAGGGCAGGCCCGTCCGCACCACTACTAGCGTCGTTCCTTATACAACCATTTACCCTACTACCACCCTCATCCAAACCACGCCCAAGCCGACTACCACAAGCACGGCTAAGCCAGCTGCCCCTACCACTCTTTACAAGACGATCATTGCTGTCATTGCTCAAGGAAAGGGCAAATACACGACGATTACTAGCCGCATCCCTTATGCCACCGTTTACCCGACGCCCACCCCTACGACGAAACGTTATTACTGAGACCATGTCTAAGCCGACTGCTCCCAACAGTCTGAAATCCCGCTGCCACCCCTGACAAGAATGAGAGCTCGGCCATGTCGACCTTCGGTCGCCTGCCGCATAGCGACGTTGCGGTTGAGTTAACAGGGCTGTTCTCACTAATACGGCTCGGCGGACCCCACCACAGCTCGGCTTCCGGTCGATGGGGGGAGGGGATAGGGGCTAAGAAAGCAGAGCTTTACCTTGGTGCAGCTCAACCTGGCTGCGTTTCGACGGATCGTGTTGGAACGGTAGAGGAGTATCCTGGCTTGTCTTTAATTTGGTGGCTCTCTTTTCCTCTGTTAATGCGTGCTGTTTTCGAAATAATGGCCTGCTTTGTCTGTTGCCAGGACCGTTCCTTACTGCAATTACCCACTCATATGCATACACCAACGAGCCTTAATTTGCTTCATGGAGGAGCTTGTTGGGCCTTTTTTTTTTTTTCCTTTTTTTCCTTTCTTTTTAGCATGCTAAGCCAACTATTCGGCGAGGCCAAACCATTTGTCATCGAGCAGCGTACTCTCCTTTGGGATATTATTTGTCTAGTTTATAAGTTATCTTAGTTGAGATTGCAAATCCCAACAAGTTTTGTTTGATAATACTCTCTGGTGCTTGAAGTGATATTGAATCTATGTTGGTGTTGAATCTGTTCCCTCGAAGTTATTTCCAGGATCTGGACGGACATCCATGAATAGGTGCGGACTTGTGCGTGGCGAGCCCCTGTTTATCTCAGCCGCTCTGGCAACGAGTAGCTTCGAGGACGAAGACAACCTCCGCTTACGTGCAATGCGTGATGATTCAGGCATATGCCGAGGGGGTCGTCGCTCCTGGGGTGGTTGGCCAAGCTACCACCTAAAACAATCAAGCATCGAAAGAGGTCGGCGCTTTATTCATCACTCTTGTTCCTCGAAGCGCAGTCATCAAACTGCCTAGCGATGAATTCCATGTGGAGACTTCTCGCGTGATCAGTGCCTCAAGGCATTCGTCGAAGTTGAAGTTATCCTGAGCTCAACAACAAGCCCAACCGTTTGCCAAAGGGTTGGAGTTCTTAGCAGAGCAAGGATCCATCATCCAAGGCCCGGGAACTAAAAGCTAGATCCCCTGGGACTGGGATTCAACCGTTTTCTTGTACAAGGCCCATGCTTAGAGGGGATTGCTGCATGCAAGCATCACTGTCTTGTCCCTTGTCTCGAGAATCCTTGAAAGCTTGACCACGCCCGGAGGTTTGTGGTTGGAACCAACAGAAATACCGAGACTGCCAATGCTGCGTTAACGTAAACCATGTCGAATGTTGACCCGACACTGCCGCTGGCCTTGGCTGACGGGAGCGACGGGGCCCTGCCCGAATGCCAAGATTGGGAGATTTCCCATTTGTCATAACTATGTACTAGTACTGTGTATTCTTCCCACACGCTCATGGACAACGCACGCACACAAACATTGCTGCCAACCCTTGCGATACCCAAACGAACGTCGCCCCTTCGGGTGTACACAGTAGAATGATGCTCTCCTTGTTATATTATGGGGTGCGGGAATTTCCGTTGCCCCTTGACGTTTCTGTTTCCCTACGTACAGCAGCCCAAACAACATCCAGCTGTTGCGCGGGTCGAGATGCGACCTCGCTTCTCGGCCGTCGGACGATGTCCTGAGGGCCTGGCGTGACATCAGCCACCGTGGCAGCATGCTGGGAGAGAGGGGGGGCATACTGTGCAGGACTCCATACCCCCGTCTTGCTGACAGTTCCAAAGTCGGATGGGCTGCAATGCCCTGTCGTCGATCGGTACCGTATGTACTATGTATGATGTATGAGCGTTGACAGGATTCCATCTCCGAAAGGGGAATTCCGGTTTTCTCCCTTGGGGGCTGGTCAACAAACACGAATCGGCTCCCTGACACAAAGTCGACATCTTCATTCATTTGCAGATCTTCAGAGGCCGTCGCTTGGGCTGACCAGCGCGATCACCAGGCCGATCTCCAAGGCCCCTGACACGGCCGCCCACCCCCACCCCCCCCCCCCCAAGACGCCATCCCGCGTGTCAGCAGCCACTCACAGCGCAGAGCCGGGGTAACAGTCCGGGGAAGCGGAGCCTCCCGCCCAGCAGGACCCTTTTCCCTCGGCTATTCCCCCGCCCTGCCGGGCTCGAGGACGCTTGGAACCGCCCGGGAAATGAGCCAAACCACACCACAGTGGGCCGCCCATCATACCACATGCCGAAACGCCCGGCTTGGGCGGGCGAGCCTGGTTGCTCGCGGGGGCGGGGACAAGTTTCTCCTGAGGCTGTTAGGACAGCTTGTTCGGTCGTCTTCGACCTGGGTGCCGGTTTAAATCTGTCGGATCCCCGTCCGTCCATCTTAAAACTGACACATCCTTAAAGCCTCGAGCTTCCAGCCTGGACCCCTACCTTGCCTACCATTTCCTTCCCTTTTACGCCATTACCGCACAGCCAAGCTTCTTGTTGTCAAGACAGGGACGCAGCAGGATCACCACCACCACCACCGGCTCACCCCGCTGCTCTCGCAACCTACCCAAGTAGACACCTCATCCATCCTTCCCTTGGCCCCTCGCACCACTCCGAGCCGACCTCACCTGTCACCTCTTGAACCTCAACTGCCGCCCGCACCGCTGCAGCCATGACTCTGACGCTCCCCGCCATGTCCCGCCGCCCAACCACCGCTCGCCTCATCAGCACATCGGCGCGCGTCTACCCGCCCTACCTCCTTCAGCTCCACACGGCCTCGCGCAAGACAGGCAGGACGCTCAAGTGGTGAGCAGCTCTCTACCTCTTTTTCGTCCTTCTCCCCCTCCTCCTCTTCCTCGTCCTCCTCCTCCTCCTCCGCCGCCGCCACCACCACCACCACCATTGTCTCTGGCATCTCCAAACGCTAATATCTCCTTCCCTCCCCACCACCATCAGGCTGCCGCCTCTTGCCGCCGCCGCAGTGACAGCCGGCTACGCCGCCACCACGGCTTACCGCAGCCTGAGCGACGAGGCTCAGCACCACCACCACCAACAACAACAACACCATCACCACATGGATGCCAGCCTCCACGAAGCGGAGGCGCTGGCCGACGCGTACGGCGACCGGGGGAGCCTGGAGGAGCTGGAGCGGGCCATCTCGCTGTACGAGGCGCAGAGGGGGAGGCGGTGACGGCGTTGTCGTGCATGGTATGATCTGTGATCATGTATGCCCCTTTTTTTTTTTTTTTTTCCTTTTTGTACCTGTGATCATTTCTTTTGCTTGCTCTCTCTCTCTCGGGGTCACTTTGGATGGAGGGATTGAGGGGGTTGCATGATATCCTGGCGTTGGGGGCTGATTGGGCCGGCTGCATCTTGTTTTTTTGTTTTTTTTTTTTTTTCTCTCTTTCGGGGTACTTGAGCATACAAAAAACAAACCGCTCGTTTGGTTTCCTAACCGCATGCCAATACGAACTACTGGCAATGGGTGCATCAGGATGGTTGGCTTCGGCGGGATACACCCTCAACTGTGTCCTGCTTGTCTTTCTCGAGCCGTCGGGATGGACGGAACGGTCGCATGTGATGGAGTGGAGCAATGGCTCGCTTGGCTCTCAACCTTTCTCGGTCCTCGGCTCAGGCTCAGGGGTTTTGATGTTGCAACCAGGGCCAAAAGGTATGTACTGTGGTATGCTAGCATCGCGGGAACGGCATTGTGAGCAACACACTCCACGTATTCCACGTCGTGTAGAGGCGAAGAAGGAAGCAGGCCTGGGAACTCGGTCCATTTGCCATTACGAAAGTATGGTGGTGACGTAAGGTATGGTATACCATGTAGCTATGGTATGTGCTCGTTGGTTCGTTGCCCTGCTTGGACCTGAGCAGGCAGTCCAGCTAGTTACCCCCGAAGCGCCTTTCTTTTCGGTTTCGCCCCGGCAGCAATCTCCTCTTCCTCGCTCTCCCACTCCCCTTCGTCTTCCATCTGGGCATTGACCTGCTCCTCAGCATCGCCGGCCAGGCCTTCGCTATCAAACTCGTCCGAGTACAGATCGCTGTCCGACAGGTCATCATCGACATCCATCCTATCCCCATCCTCGTCGCCATCGCCGCTTTTCCCACCGCCGGCGGCCTTCCTGGCTTCCTGCTTGGCCTTCTTCTTCTTCTCCACGTTCTCCTTTTGCTGCTTCTTCCTCGCCTCCTTCTCCTTCCTGCGCTTCTCCCACCGGGCCTCCAGCTCCTTGATCTCCTCGGGCGTCTTGTGCACGTACTCGTGCCACATGACCTTGCCGGCGCACAAGCCCTCCTCGACCTTGGTCATGCGCAGGCGCATCCGCGGGCCCAGCTCCACCAGCTTCACGGCGCGTCGCTCAACGTTGTCGTGGGCACCCGCGCCCCCTTCGTCGTCGTCGTCGTCCTGATCCGGGGCCGCCGCCTTGGGCTTGCCGCTGTGCACCTTGCGGGTGGCCGTCTCCAGGACCTCGACCTCGGCGTCCGTGTCGGGCTCGCTGCCGCTCGTGCCGTCCGTCATGTACCCCTGGCCGTCCTCGCCGCCGATCATGAACTCGGAGATGTCGCGCAGCTTGCCCAGGTTGGGGAGCCCGCCCTTGCCGTTCTTGGACTTGATCAGCTTCTCGGCGGCGTTGAGCCGGCGCAGCGGCCGGGACAGGCCGACGGGCTTGGTTGTGATGGCGTAGTGCCGAAAGTTGAGGATGAAGGTTCCGTCGTCGGACTGCTCGCGGTTCAGAAGCAAGACGCGCCGGATGGACTTGAGAGGGGTGGTCTGCGGGTTGATGGGCGGGAAGAGGGACTGGAAGGCCGTGGTAGTGAGCGACTCGAGATGGCGGGGCACTTTGGAGCTGGCGTCGGCATTGGAGCTGGTGAAGTTGTTCATGACGAGCTGGGGAGGGGGGTGCGCGGTCAGCAGGTGATCCAGCCCCGAAGAAGACAAGACAAGGTGGTCGGTTGGTCGTTGGTGCTTACCAGAGGAGGGGTGATGAACTCCTTTCCGCCGCCCTTGGGCCGCCTCTGCGCCTTTTTTACGTCTTTGGCCAGCGAATACCTCTCGACGCGGAAGTGGAACGTCGGACCCCTCGGAGCAATGGCGAGGCGCAGGTTCGTGTTGCCGGAGGAAGACCGCGAGAAGAGGAGGAGGTGGGTGACGCCGAGCGGGCCGCACATGGTGACGTAGTCGCGCAGCCTGTTGGCCTTGCGCTCCTTCAGCCGGGACGCCGTGCCGGGCTCCATGACGCGCCGGACATCGGTGGCGAGCTGGCTGATGCTGGTGCCGACCTCGCTGGCGCCTATCCGGATCACCATGCTCTTGGGATCCTTGGGGTTGGCGTGGCCATTGACGGCGGCCGGGTTGGCGGGGGCGTTGGCGCCCACATGGGTCCTCTTTTTCCTGCGTTGCTTGGCCATGGTGGGTGTTGGCGACTTGGTGTGATGCTGCGCCTGGCGGTTGTTGTTGGGGGAGACGGAGACGGAGAGCAGCCTCAAACCAACGGAAACCGAACCTGCCATGGCAAACCGAGACGAACCTGGTCCCGCAAAAATTTCGGTGGGTCCTCGCCTTATCGTGCATGCCCCACATCCCGATAAGCCATAATTTTGGGAACCTTCCCGCTTGCTTGCTCTCTCCTGCGTCCAAGTTCCCATCTCCAAAACCACCAGAGCACCAACAGCAAACATGGGGTCCACGGAGAAGGGTGCCGCCGCGTCGGCAAAACGCAGGAAGCTAGCCCACGCCGACGGAGGTGCAAACAAGTCCTCGGCGCCGGCGGCCAAGAGCGATTCCAACACCGATGGCAAGACCGAAACCGAGCCTCAGCCAACGCCCGAGCCGAAGAAGGCGTCTCCTCCGCCCAGCTCCGCCGATGAGTCTGCGGCGCCCGAGAACACGTCGGGCCAGGGGAATGGAAACGCGGTCCAAAAGACCTTCCGAGATTTGGTGCGTGGCATCGCCGGCGTCAAGAGAACCATGGTGGCTAACCGTTCCCCCAGGGCATCGTTGACTCCCTCTGCGATGCTTGCGACCGGCTTGGCTACAAGAGGCCGACGCCGATCCAGGCCGAGGCCATTCCGCTGGCCCTGCAGAACCGCGACATCATCGGCATCGCAGAGACGGGTAGCGGCAAGACGGCCGCCTTCGCCCTTCCGATCCTGCAGGCTCTGCTCGACAAGCCCCAGCCTCTCTTCGCCCTCGTCCTGGCCCCGACCCGCGAGCTGGCGGCCCAGATCGCCCAGTCCTTTGAGGCGCTCGGGTCGCTCATCTCTCTCCGCTGCGCCCTGATCCTGGGCGGCTTGGACATGGTCCAGCAGGCCATCGCTCTGGGCAAGAAGCCCCACGTGGTGGTCGCGACGCCGGGCCGTCTCCTGGACCACCTGGAAAAGACCAAGGGGTTCAGCCTGCGCAACCTCAAGTACCTCGTCATGGACGAGGCTGACCGGTGCGTTTTGTTTTTCATTTCCTGGTTTCCGAGCCCCCGGCTAACGGCCCTCGCTCAGCCTTCTCGACATGGACTTCGGCCCCATCCTCGAAAAGATCCTCAAGTTCCTCCCCCGCGAGCGACGAACCTTCCTCTTCTCGGCCACCATGTCCAGCAAGGTCGAGAGCCTGCAGCGCGCCAGCTTGCGCGACCCGCTCAAGGTCAGCATCTCGTCGTCCAAGTACCAGACGGTCTCGACGCTGGTCCAAAACTACATCTTCATCCCGCACATGCACAAGGACACGTACCTCATCTACCTGTGCAACGAGTTCGCCGGCCAGACCATCATCATCTTCACCCGCACCGTGCTCGAGACGCAGCGCGTCGCCATCCTGCTCCGCACCTTGGGCATGGGCGCCATCCCGCTGCACGGCGGGCTGTCGCAGTCGGCTCGTCTCGGCGCCCTCAACAAGTTCCGCGCGGGGTCCCGCGACATCCTGGTGGCTACCGACGTCGCCGCTCGCGGTCTGGATATCCCCAACGTCGACTGCGTTCTCAACTTTGACCTGCCCGGCGACTCCAAGACGTACGTTCACCGCGTCGGCCGTACCGCGCGTGCCGGCAAGTCGGGCCATGCCATCAGCTTTGTCACTCAATAGTACGTTTTTTTTTTTTTTTTTTTTTTTTTTTTTTTTTTTTTTTTTTTTTTTTTTTTTTTTTTTAGCTCTTGACCCCTTTGTGGTATTTTGCACGACCCGTCTCTCTAACCTAGAACCAACAGCGACCTGGAAATCTGGCTGCGCATCGAAGCCGCCCTCGGCACCAAGCTCGGCGAGTACGCGCTGGAGAAGGACGAGGTCATGGTGTTCAGGCCGCGCGTGGAGGAGGCGCAGAGGCACGCCAAGAACGAGATGAAGCAGCTGCTCGAGGATCGCGGCAAGAAGGGGTCGGTGCTGAAGGGAGGGAAAGGCAGGAAGCGGGCCGCGCCCGGGTCGAGCCGTGACGACATGGATGTCGAGGAGGGTTAAAAAGAAGATAAAAAAAGAGAGAAAGGGGGTTAATAAGCCGAGAGAGCGTGTGTACAAAGTGTCGACCCATGGCATTGACGGATCATGGAAGGAGTTGGAGGCGAAAAGGCGTACGTCGGAGGGGATATATCCTCTATTACTTTTTTTTGCATAGCGCCGTTTATCAATGTGAGCTAGGTAGCATCCAAGAGGACGAAGAAAAGAAAAGAAAAAAAACAACGTCTCTCTAGGTACGCACACCGACCGCACTCTTTCGCCGGGTCCGTCACGTTGTATTATTATCATCTTCCCTCTTCCCCTTCCTCCGAGCCCGGCGCGGTCCCTAGGCTCCTCCCCCTTCGCTCAAGACCCTCGTCCAGTCAAACTTTCTCCATCGCTTCTTGAAACCCTCGACCCTCTCATCCGACCTCGTCCACCTCCCCTGCCGCTTGATGACATCGGGCTCGGCATCCACCATGCCGCCGATCACCTCCCTCGCGAAGAGATCGCCCCGGGGCCACTTGTCCGGGTTCTCGACGACGTGGCCCAGGCCGCCGTCCAGGTCGAACCAGACGTGGAAGTAGGGCATCTCCTTGGCCAGGCTCCGGCGGAACGCCATGCGGCCCATGCCGTCGCGGGCGGCGCGGGACGTGTCGATGACCTTGCGGTGCTGCGACCACTCCTCGTCGGCGCTGAGCATGGCCTCGCGGAAGAAGGCCGGGGCCGTGGCGCCGAGCTCGTAGGGGATGGGCACCGCGACGAGGGCCGCGTGGCGGCGGCGGCGCGGGTGGGCGGCGTTTTCGTAAAAGAGCACGTCGCGCCCTTGCTCGTGGTACAGGCGCGTCAGGGACTTCATGAAGTTGCGCATCTCCTCCCACTCGTCGTCGTCGCACTCGAGCAGGTTGGCGCGGTGGCCGAGCGGGACGATGACGGCGCCGCCCTCGGCGCCCGTCAGCTCGGGCGCCGGCGGCAGGGTCAGGTAGGTGCGGGTGGCCAGCGCGACGACGGGCGCGACGGGCTGGTCCTGGGGCGGCGCGCGGTCCTCGTGGTAGCACAGCGGGCAGGCGTCGAGCGCGCGCGATATCTTTTGGTACTCGGCCACGGCCGCGTTCTTGAGCGACGCGTCCGACTTGTGCAGCCGCCGGGCGAGCTTCTCGGCGTTCTCGTCCAGGTACTCGAGGTCGTTCTCGAACCTTGCGTCCTTGGCGATGCGCTCGGCCAGGCGCTGCCCCTCGCCGCCCGCCTGCCCCCGCGTGCGGCGCTCCTCGCGGAGCATGTCCTCGACCGACATGTCGTCGTTGGCCTCGACCTGGCCGCGCTCGACGCCGCGCTTGGTGGCGACGGCCTTGACCTCGCCGCGCGCGCCGGCCAGCATGCGGCTGTGCGAGGCGTCGAGGACGATCGCCTTGGCCGAGGCGGACCCCGTGGCGAAGGCGGCCGCGGCGGCGTTGTACTCGGCCTCGAGCTTGGGGACGTCGGGCGCGTTGCGGAGCTTGGCGCGCATGAGCTGGGCGCGGAGGCGGTTGAGCGCGGATTGGTCCATGGGAGGGGCGGGCTGGATCGGGTCCTGCATGACGACGCCCTGCTCGAGCGGAGGGGAGGGGCTGGCGGAGCGCCGCGGCCGCGCCTTGGCCAGGCGCTCGGCGTAGAGGTCGCCCGTCGGCTGTTCCTTGCCGATGTAGCCCTCGCCGTACACGGCGCGCCGGTCCAGCTCCATCTTTTCCTCCCGGGCCTCGTCAAACTCGCGCAGGCTGCCGAACCGCTCCTCGGCAACCTCGTCGACGGGGCGGCCCGTCTGCTCGGCCAAGGCGTAGACGGCCTTGAGCTTGGTCATCCTCCACTGCGACCCCTCGTCTCCAAACTTGTAAGTTGCCTTGCGCGGTGCCGCGGATCCCTCCTGCTCGGCATCGCCGGCAGGCCCCCGGGCAAGGCTTTGGTTCAGCTCCCGCTTGTGCAGCACCCGCTGGGGTTCCTCCCGCACGGGAGAAGGGCTCTTCCGCTTGGTGCCTCGGTGGACATAGTCGATGTCCAGGGCCGAAGGCGCCGTCATCCACGAATCGCGGACCAGGGGCGTCGCGCCGGGAGGCGTCTTTTCCTCGTCGGGCAGGGGAAGGTCGAGCTTGGGATCGGTCGGCTTGAGGTCCTTGAGGTCCTTGGTCGGCCGCCTTTCGCGCTCCCGCGAGCGGTTCCGTTCCCGGGAGCGTTCCCGGGAGCGTTCCCGGGAGCGTTCCTTGGACCTGTGCCTGTGCCGGTGCCGACGCTCGGCATCGTTGTCCTCGTCGCGGGCGTGGTGACGTGAGCGCTTGTGGCGGTGGCCGTCATGGTCGTCTCTCCTCCTCCGGTCATCGCGGTCGCGGCTGCGTTCCCGATGCCGATGTCTGTCGCGCTCGGACGATCTGTCGCGATGGTGGTGATGATGATCATGATGATGGTGATGACGGTGCTTTCGCTCGCGCCGTTCTTCCTTTTCCGCGGCGCGTTCCCTCTCGGCCCTTTCGGCGGCCAGCGCCTTTTCGAACTCCTCGAGGCTGGACATTGTTGCTTGGGTCCTGCGGTTGGAAAACCAGTTGCCAAGACGAGAGACACGATCCCGTCGGCTGTTTTGGATTGAAAAGACCAAAAGTGACGTCTTGTTGTCGGATTGTGGGGCCGGAGACAGGACAGGGGTCGTACGTTACCGTCGTGGTGTAATGGTGGTATGTAATGTATGTACCATCGTATAGTACATAGAGCGCAGAGTATTCATGCGCATGGCCCGGACTTGAGGCATCCACACATCTGCCTCTTCATCTTGTCAAGACATTATGCCTTGTTCCGTTCATGAAACGGCTGCCGATAAGAGTTCTTCCCTACCCACACAAACAGGCCACCCAAATGTGGTGAAGGGTTGCAAGACGCAGCATCTTGGATTGCGGTGTAAGGTCCAGTAACTATTACCTCCCCGCCTTGGAAGCCGACTCCAACATCCGCACAGTCCGGCGTACTGTGCCTGACCTCGCACCATCCAAGGTCCATGCATCCCTCCCTCAACACTACGATGCTGCCAATTGGTCATCCGAACGCATAGCTACTTGTCGATCAAAGCACAGCCCGGTCGATGGTCGACCCAGTTCCGTGGGAGAGGTCGATAAAATTTCCCTCGTCTTCTTCTCCGGTCCCCCGTTGCGTAGGACGGGACTCTCAATGGCTCCCGCGTCAACGCTAGGACGGTCCGGAGCCCTTCCCGAGAGGTACCATCTACTACGTCGGGTATAAGTACCTCAGGTCCCCACCGGTGGGTAGCAGGTACCTTCGTTTCCTTGCCCTCGTGGTCCTTTGATACTTGGTGTGCCTTTGGTGGGTAGGTCCCTACATACATGGGCATAGGAACCCATCAAGGCGGCAGGAAATGCAAGCCAACAAAACCCAAGGGCGATACAATGCTCGCACGTGTGCCGGCAGACAGACAATGAATGGAGCCTTCCAAATACTTCTTTGTTGCCCTTCGTATCCACCTCTGCAAATGAATGTCCAATTTTAGATGTTTCGTTTCAAAGCGTTCCCCTTGGACGTCGTGCAAGTGCCGAGCACCTCCATCCGCAGCAAGGAGGAGGCAAGGCAGAACACGCCCGCGGGAGGTTCTGCAATGGTACCGCAGCATAGCCGGGGGGAGGAGGGGCGGGGGGGAGGGGGATACATCCTGATGATAACTATCATTTGCAGATCTCAACCCTCAGGTCTCGGTATCTTGTTTTCTTCTTGTCTGCGCAGTGCTCTTGTCTTGGAATGAGGCAACCCGCCGTGTACTGCATAATACACAGAGTCAGGCCGGCCTCCACCTCCGTAGGGCTGAGAGGCTCCACCACTTCCGAAAGCGGGCCATGCTTGGTCATGGTCATGGCCGAGAACATCGGAAGTTGGAGTGCCCGAGCTGTTGGGAACCAAGGACAAAGCACAGCAGAACCCCGGCAGATCCGTCCGCGCCACCGCCATCGAGCGACTTGCTGTGCTGTGCTGTGCCGGCGGCCCCTCGTTCCCGTCCTGAAGCTGGTGTCCAGTGGCAACCGACAACGCTGTATCCTGCGTCCTGCACGGCTTACATACATGGCTATGTAGGCACCTCAGGTGCCTGGACCTGTAGTGAAGAAGGTGGGCGGACGCCTGATGTAGGAGTGCAGAATGCAGCCGCTGATTCAGCACCCTGTTTTTCCTGTCCAATGCACGACGATCAACCCAGTCCCTTCAGCGTGCGCAGCGGAGGGTCCGTCTTCTCCCTTAGATGCTTACACCCGCCGCCGTACGTGTACACCAGGTGTCACAAACCCAATGGGCTTCGATGAAGTCGACACCGCGCGATAGGTCGTCGTGTCCGCGTCATCCGTGTGCCGCTGTGTGCTGCGGGACCCGGACCCGTGGATCGATTGGCCTGTTTTTCTGGCCGCCCTGCACCGAACCGGCCGCGTGCGTCTACTTGTGCCGGAGACGTCAGAGAGGCTGTACGACGCCCGGGAGGCGGCTGGATTTCCAAGAGAGGAGGCACGCCATGCGCGCCATGGGATGTCCAGTGATGGCCCAAGTATTTGCTTTCTTTTTCTTGTTGTTGATCTTTTAGGATCAAATGCTGTCGAGGTAGGCCCATAGAACCGTGTGCATTCCAAGCGCCACCAACACCTGCAGCATCGTTTTTACTGCTCGATGAGATATCCAATGCCTCCCTCCCCCCCCCCCCCCCAAAAAAAAAAAAAAAAAAAAAAAGTGACTCCCAGGGTATATACATCATAAAATCCACCATTCAATCTCGTCCTATGCCACAGCGTTATCGATACATTTCAATGTTTGATTAGGAATACCGATGCATAAGCTGGCCGTGCCCATACGGGGGTTGTCGCCCTGCCGGCGGCGGCGACAGCGGCGGTATCTTTGGGTAGTCGCCCGGCCTGAAAGGCACGTACTGCACCGGCATGTCGCCCTGGTTATGTTCTTCGCTTGTCTCGCGGTGCGGCGGCAGCGGCTGTGCCCCAGAACACTTGCCCTCTTGAGCCGTCGCGGAGCTGCCCGACACCGGCCGTGAACCTGGCGGTGTCATCCACTGGCCGACCGGAACCGACGCATTCGCGCTAGCGCTGCCGTGCTGTTGGTGCTGCTGCTGTTGTTGTTGTGGTTGTTGTTGGTGCTGTTGCAGCCTGTGTTGTCGTGGATGATAAGGATCCTGCTGAGGGTCGACGGGGGATTCCCGGAGGCTACCATGGCGCGTCGGAGGTAGCCTACCGGGTTGCATGCTGGCAGGGGCATGGTAGAAATCGCCGGGCATTTCCACGGGCGGCTGGGCGGGTGGTGAAACTGGAGGGGCCACGACGGGCTCCATCGCCGGGAGTTCCTGCGGCTGCGCCAGGGGGCTCGGAAGGGGGAGGCCCGGCGAAGTCTTTGGGATCGAGCTGTCCTGGGATCCCGAGGTGCTTGGCCGGTAGGGGTAGCCGTGGGTCGAGTAGACCCGGGGGATCTGGTAAGGCGTCGGAGGAGAGCCCAGGGGTGGCGAGCCCAGGGGCGGCGAGCCGCTGACGGACGCCGAGTAGCGCAGGCTCGTCGGGGAGGGGAGAGGCGAGCGGAACGGATGGCTGCGGTCGGCGGGGTTGATGGTCTTGAGCTTCCCGTCTTCGATCATGGCCTGCAGCACGCCCGCGTCGAGCAGCTCGGCCTTCTTGATGATGCGCCGGACCATCTCGCCGCCTGCCTTCTTGAGCTGCGATTTGACGAATCCCATGACGGTCACGTTGCAGCGGACCTCAATGTCCTCCCTGAGGTAGAGGCCGTCGGCGGGCACGCCGAGGGAGCGCAGGCCGATCTCGGGAACCTCGGGCGGCTCGACGCCGGGCTGGTTGCCGCCGACCGTGTACTTGTGGCGCAGGTCGACGTGCATGGGGGCGTAGATGTGCGTCTGAAGGCCCCATGGCATGTCATGGAAGCAGCCGTTGAATTTGATGGTGGACTGACCCATGCGTCCGATGCCCGGGACGAACTGGATCTGCTCCGTGATCTCGTACCACGTCGAGTAGTACTCGTCGGTTTCGGCATGGCTCGGGGCCGGGATGGGGTGGTGTTCAATGACGAGGGGGTTCACGGCGATGACCTCGGAGTGCGAGTGCAGAAGGTCAATGGCCAGCTGCCTCGGGATGAAGCCCGGAATGGGCGTGATGACGGTGAAGGTGTCCTTCTTCCGCAACATGGCAGATGGCTCGATGCCGAGCTGCTTTGACTGTCGGTGCGTTTCAAGTCAGGATGGATGAGAATCGGGCCAGGTCGCAACTCTGCGCCTCGAGCGAAGCGTCCAGTTCGGATCCAAGAGACGACGGTGGTGCGGCGAAACAGCAAGGAGCAGCATGCGTCATATGGATAGGTAACAAAGATGGCGGCCTTGGGAGGGGACAAGGGGGGGGGGGGTTGGGTCTGGTCTTTATTCAAGTTCTAAGCGGCGCAGTTTTTTTGGGGGGGAGGGGGGCTTTCTTGTTCTGCCGCGAAACTGTTGGCTCGCTCGATCGGTACGGCCACCTGCTGCGCACACAGTAAATAGCGCTGCATGGCCAAGGACGGGAAACAAGATATATTCGGCTCTCATGGCCCGGGGGCAGCTTTTGCCCGGGGGTCCTGAGATGACGTGAGCCAGGACAGCAAGCAGCCATTTCGAGGGAAGATCCATGCTGACAGAGTCGCCTAGAGCAAGCCACACGGGCAGCCAAAAAGCTGCAGATGAGGCAGAGCTTCTAAGAAGGCTGTTTGGTTCGGGATTGACATGTTCTGGCTGGAGCTGGCGCAATGCCAGAAGGAGAAGATGGTTGCCAGAAAAGAGAGGACTGGGACCGGGAGGCGATGCAACGGCCTCGAATTCAGGAGGACGGGATGTATTGCTCCAAGTACCTAGATATGAGTAGATAGCTACTTGGTACCTAGGTACACAGTGGGCAGGTAGGTAGGTAGGTACCTACCTGTACCTGGGACATTTAATTAGAGGCAGTTCAGTACTCTGTACCTTTGGTCACTGACTTCCACACCTACCTGCTTGAGACGGGATTCTTCAGGCCAAGCGAGGAAACTCCCTGTAGCAAGGTAGTAACTGGAGACCAGCGCACGCCCCGCCTCCTCGTGCGCAAAGGCGGGATCTGCACCGTGGGAGCAGAGGAAAGCGATCGCTAGGCGTAATTATAGTAATGTTTCCGTCATTACAACGAGCCATGACGTTAGATATGGTACCTTACCTTACGCGGACCATCCATGCCACCCCACCACCCCGCCATCTTGATGCATTTGGTTCGACAACTTCTTTGCCCGCCGCTTCGTTGAGAAACGTGCCTCTTCAAGACCTTTCCGCTTCCTTGACGTTCTTGATCTCTCACCGAGCACCGTTCGTCGGATCGCAGTCGACCGTCACGTCTAAACCCCCCTCCCGCCAACAGCCGCTTTCGTTTTTCTCTTCCCCGTCATCAGGCATCAACGATGGCTTCCGCCGCGGAAACCTCGGCGGGCCCGCAAGGGCAAGCTGAGAAGCCCGTCGTCATCGTCACCGTCGGCATGGCAGGGTCCGGAAAGACGACCTTTATGCAGCGCCTCAACGCCCACCTCTTCCAGAACCAAGAGCCGCGCTACGTTGTGAACCTCGACCCGGCCGTCGCCAAGCTTCCCTTCCAGTGCAACCTCGACATTCGCGACTCTGTCAACTACAAAAAGGTCATGGAGGAGCACCGGCTGGGCCCCAACGGCGCCATCATGACGTCGCTCAACCTCTTCACGACCAAGGTGGACCAGGTGCTCAACATTCTCGAGAAGCGCGCGGTGCCCGACCCGGAGAACCCGTCGCGCAAGCCCGTCAAGACCATCCTCGTCGACACGCCCGGCCAGATCGAGGTGTTTGTGTGGTCCGCGAGCGGCACCATCCTGCTCGACTCGCTCGCCTCGTCCTTCCCGACCGTCATCGCCTACATTGTCGACACGACGCGCGCCTGCTCCACGTCCACCTTTATGAGCAACATGCTCTACGCCTGCAGCATCCTGTACAAGACGAAGCTCCCCATGGTGGTCGTCTTCAACAAGACCGACATCCAGGACGCCGGGTTCGCCAAGGAGTGGATGACCGACTACGAGGCGTTCCGCGAGGCCCTGGACGGGGACGAGAACAAGAACGCGTTCGGCGGCCAGGACGGCGGCAGCGGGTACATGGCCAGCCTGCTCAACAGCATGAGCCTGATGCTCGAGGAGTTTTACAGCCACCTCAAGATGGTCAGCGTCAGCTCGGTCAAGGGCACGGGCATCGACGACTTCCTGGAGGCCGTCCGGGAGAAGGTGGACGAGTTCAACGCCGTGTACCAGCCCGAGCTGGACCGCCGGCGCGCGGAGCGCGAGGAGATCAAGAAGAAGCAGCGCGAAAAGGAGCTCGAAAAGATGATGCGGGACATGTCGATGGGCGGGCTGACGGCGGGCGCGCCCGAGGAGAACAAGTCGGACGAAGAGGAGCAAGACGAGCCCGCCCCCGCCGACGACGACAGCGACGACGACGAAGACGACGAAAACGACCGCGAGGGCTTGCAGGCGAGGTACGCGGCGTCGCTGCTGGGCAAGGATTCGGTGACGGAGGAGGCGAGCTTTGCAAAGTATCTGCATTCGCAGCGGAATGCGTCGCAGTAGCAGGCAGATGCGAGCGGGAGAGGCGGTGTCGATGGGACCTGGGCGAGCACAACCACGGGAGCATGAAAGTTTGGCGTTTGGACATGATACCACCATAATCATCATCATCATCATCATCATGGGTTCACAGGGCTCGGGTTATCACGCAAGGGAAGCACGAGAAAAAAAAAAAAAAAAGACAGAGATTCGAATGCAAGGTAGTGGTGCGTCTTTATTAATCGTGCATCATGCATTGTTGTATTCATGTTTCCATAGTCCCCCCCAAAAAAAGAAAAACGCCAGCCATCCTGAATCATCGAGTCTTGTCTTGATAGGACCTGATACCTCCCGTCATCTACCCGAACCCTGAGTTGCCCCGAGCACCCATCCTCGACGAGACGACCCAAACGCCCGAGGGATATCGTTTGTTGAAGCGTTTGCCATCTTCAACTCTCCACTCTGCTTTCCTGGCAGCCCCCGCCCCCTACCGCGCTTCGAACTGCACCATCCTGGAAGGGAAGCCAACGTCAGCACCATCCATTGCCTCGATCGCTTGCACAAGACCGGGGCAGACAGGCCCGCCCGCCCCGCGGCGCGCGCCGCAGCACGGCAGCACGGCAAGCGTTGCGAGCCCATCGCCCCGACGAGACGCGCCGGCAAGCCTACCTCTTGGTCCGCTCCTTGTACAGCACCCTGGCGCCGCACTTTTGGCAGCGGATCGGCGTGTCGCGCTCCAGAGGGACGCGCACCGCGCAGTCGCCGCAGATGTAGTAGATGACGCCGCCGCCGCTCTCGCCCGAGAAGTCGCGCTGGCCCGCGTTGAAGGAGCCGCCGCCGATGGCGGGCGAGTTGCCGGAGCCGGTGTTGGGGACCTGGTACTCCTCGCGGGACATGGTGGGCTTGCGTGTGAGACGGAGGGATCGATCGGGGGGGAGAAGGAGGGGGGGTTAGGTAGGTGGGAGCCGGCGAGGGTGTTTGGCTGAGAGGATGAGGAAGAGGATGGCGAATGGCGGATGGCGGATGGCGGATGACGGCGGCGGCGGGGGTTGGAGGAGGCGGGATGGTCCGGGTGTCGGTTGACGATGCGGAGGGGATGTTGACGGGGGGAGGCTGAAGATGGCTTTGTTCGGCCTGCGAGGACTGCGTCAAGGTTGAGTGGGGCCGAAGATGGCAGAAATTTTGGCGGGATCAGACGGCAGAAAGTCTGGGCGGTGAAGCCCTGCTCCCGTCATGAGTACCGACATACGCCAAGCAGACCAAGCAGGCCAAGCAGGCCAAGCAGGCCCCAGCCAAGCATTCGCGAACGCTGAGTCGTCCACGAGTCCCGGCCTGCAACAGCGCCCAAAAGACCCAGGCCCGGCACCTGGAGCATGGACCGAGGCAGGGGCACACCTTCTCGGCACGCAGTAATTAGTGTCGCAATCGGTTTTCCGGGGGGGTTGCAAGCGGGTTTCCAGGTTCCGGGCAGGTCGTCGGCCCAATAAATTGATCCATACATGCCATCTACACTGTACATGTGTATCTACCGGTAGTTACCTCTCCCGTGCTCCAGGTTGTGTGGGAGGGCAACTCGAACCGGACCGCATATTCCTACTACTACGACGACGACGATTACTACTACTACTACTACTACCACCATCAGAAAGGCCGGCCTGGTTCGTCCGTCGTCAAGCGTGGTGGTCCTCTGAAGCCCAAGCCACCTTGTTCCAGCCTGTCAATCAACTTCACCACCTATTCGTATCGACATGTCGCCCAAACCCTCCTCTCCAGCCTCCTCCCGGGTCCCTCTCCCTTGTTCCGACTTTGACCCGGGGCAGCCATCCTCCTCGTCTTCCTCCAACGCATCCTCCTCATCACCCACCAACACCACCGACACCGTCCCCGACTGTCCCTTCTGCCACATCGCTTCCACGTACCCTCCCTATGACCCGTCCAACCCACCGCCCTCCACCTCCCCCCTCCTCTCGTCCGAGGCCACCTTTCCCCAGCCCGCCACCTTCATGATCCTCTCCACCCCTCTGCTCATCGGCTTCCTTGACATCATGCCCCTCTCGCAGGGCCACATCCTGCTCTGCCCCCGCGCCCACCGGCCCAAGCTGACCGACGTCCGGCCCGCCGAGGCCGCCGAGCTCGGCCGCTACCTGCGCGTGCTCTCGGCCGCCGTCGCCAAGGCCACGGGCGTGCCCGACTGGAACGTGGTGCAGAACAACGGGGCCGCGGCGGCCCAGGTGGTGCCGCACATGCATTTCCACGTGATCCCGCGGCCGGAGCTGAGGGACAAGAAGAGCGAGCGGTTCACGAGCACCATGTTTGGGCGGGGCCAGAGGGACGAGCTGGACGACGACGAGGGGTTGGAGCTGGCGGAGAAGATCCGGAGGGCGGTGGCCGAGGTGGCGAGGGGGGATGCCGAGGGGCCGAAGCTGTAGGGCGGGAGAGGGTGCCTCGACTCAAGCACCGCAGGATGGATGTCCACGGGGATGTTGCTGCTGGCCAAGGGGGGATTGTAATGTACGTGTGCGGGATCGTTGGGATGGGGTCGACGTAGAGGATGCCGGCCGGCAACGGGTGCGTTGGACCTCGCTCCCTCGAGCATGATGTCTGTCTGTCCGCCCTTGTCTTGCTCTTTTTTTGCTAAACTAGGTCCCTTTAGGTACTATCGATGCCGCAGGCCCAGCCCGCGCACGATGCTCACTCGTCATCGCCGAAAAAGACCTTCACCGGCAGCCACCCGTCCCCGCAAATCTTGAACCGGTCCTGGATGGCATCGATCTTGGCCACCTCCTCCTCGGTCAAGCTCCAGCCGTCCAGGTCAAAGTTCGCCTCGATGCGCTGCGGCGTCACGCTCTTCGGCAGCACGCTCCACCCCTTCTGCAGCCCCCACGCCAGCAGCACCTGCTGGATGCTGCGGTTCTTGTCCTTGGCAATGGCCGCCAGGGTCGGGTTCGTGTTGAGCAGCGACCCGCTGCTCCCGAGCGGCGAGTATCCGGAGCAATGGATGCCCTTCTCGCGGCAGTAGGCGACGAGCTTCGGCGACGGGTTCGCCGGGTGCAGCTCGATCTGGTTGACCGCGGGCACGATCTTGTTTTCACCGCCCACCAACGGCCGGTCAGCAACCGCTTCCGACAAAGCCGACCCCAAACCGCCGCAACCCGCATCCGCGGTCAACCAAAACGGAGGGAGGGAGGGACGGACGGACGGACAGACGGACGGACGGAGGAACGTACCTTGCAGCTCGGATCGCTCAACAACCTCTCGAGGTTCTTAATACCAAAGTTGCTCACCCCGATGGTCTTGACCTTGCCCGTGCCCACCAGCTTTTGCATCTCGCGCCACGTGTCCACAAAGTCCCAATCCTCGTAGTGCTGCTTGCCCCCGGACCCGGGCACCGTGCTCGACGGCCAGTGCACGAGGTACAGATCGACGTGCTCGAGCCCCAGGTTCTCGAGCGACCTGTCGAGGGCCTCGCCCACGCGCTTGTGCCACGCGTTGTCGAGCTTGGTGGTGACCCAGATCTGGTCCCGCGGGACGCCGCTCCGGCGGATCCCCTCGCCCACCTCGCGCTCGTTGCCGTACGCAAAGGCCGTGTCGATGTGCCGGTAGCCGGCCTGCAGGGCCGCGGCGACGGCCGCGGCCACGTCGCCGGGCGAGGACTGCCAGGTGCCGAGGCCGATGGCGGGGATCTCGTGGCCCGTGTTGAGAGGGAAGGTTTTGCTGCACGCGAGGGAAGGAAGGGGAAGGTATTGGTGATTTGTTCATGGTGGTGGAGGAAGAGGAGGAGGAGGAGGAGGAGGAGGCGCAACTTACGTGGTGTTCTTCATCTCGGCCATGGTGACAATGGGCCACTTCGATGCAAGAGAAGTCCAGGTACCTAGGTATGTTTGGATCGGGGATCTAGTCTGCCGTAACTTGGGTGCGCCGAGTCCTGGATGCCGGAATGGTGAAATAGAAACCGGAGCTCCATGGAATTTTACCAAGCCGCTAGAGAGTCGGAGCGGGAAACGCACCGTCGTTTATGTACCCCATCTCGGTCATCCAAACAAACACCACCAAGCCGATCCATGACGCTATCTCGGGCCTCCACCCCACCCACCACACGGCGCTTCTTCAGCCATTAACGGAAACCCTCAAGAGGTTGACCCCTTGCAGGCCCGAAGCCCACAGTGATCCACCCCCCCCCCCCCCCCCCCTCGGGCGGGGGAGGTTTCTGCACAAGCGGTGTCATGCCCGCCGCGTGTCTGCGTGTGCCGCACCTTGGCCCTCCTCCTCGCTCTATGCATGCTTCATCGCCATGCCGGGCAAGGGAGATCGCCAATCGCGGGGGGTCTTTGGCGGGGGGAGGGGTTCGGCCGCTGGACCCCTCCCACCCTCGTGGGCTCGGAGGAGTGTGATCCGAGACCCGATTGCTGCGGAACGAGCTGAAGAGGCCGCATTTTGGGAGACATGGAAACATGGGGGCGGGATCTCAAAGTAATACCGTGCAGGCTCCAATCTGACCAAGATTTGTGAACGGCTTCCGGGGAAAATAAACATCGACATTCAGGTCGTGGCGGTGAAGGGGGCGGGTGGTCTTTTGTCGTTGGGTTCTCCAGCATGTTGATGGTGGATGCCATGAACATGTTTCGTTCCTTGGGCAAAATCCAGTAACTATTACCTAGTGAAGCAGATAGGGATTTGATGGTATGGATTGGAGCTCGACGGTGAACCAAACAACATGTCCCACGCCCTGCTGGTATCAATGCGGTCCTGGTCCAGGCTCGTCAACAACTGCGCTTTTTGGCTCCATTGAACCCCACCGCCCCCAACATCGGTCTACGACATCCAAAGAAACGTAGGAATCATCGGCTCGGCTCGGTTCTGGTGGGCTCTTGCTCCAGAGTTCAAGCCTGCTCGGCGGCTCAGAACCGAACCTGTGCTCTCGTACCCCATCCGACCCTGCACCGGGGAGCCCACCGCCGGCCCCGCTAGCCTTCCGTCCCGCTGCTCCTAAACGTCGCACACAGCGCCGCGTAATGGTGCGTCAGGTCCAGCACGCTCTGCGGCAGGTTCGTCGCCTGGATGATGCTCCGGATCTTGACGGCGCCCTCGTCCTCGATGAGCATCCGGACCGTGTGCAGCAGCTCGGGCGAGAACTCGCTGTACCACCGGTACTGCCACGTCACCAGGCGGATCGTGGCGGCGACCGTGTCGCGGGTGTTGCCCTTGGTCTTCTCAAACACCTTGAGGATGCCCGCGAGCGCCTTGGGGCTGAAGCGCTGCGCGAGGCAGGCGCGGTACGCCTCGACGGCCTCGTCGACGTGCTGCAGGCGCTCGGCCAGCGAGCCGAGAATCTCCCACTCCTCGGCCGACTTTTTGTACTGGATGCTCTGCGCCCGGTACTGCGCCATCTGCGTGCGCCAGATGGTGTAGACGCGCAGATCCTCGTAGAGGACCATGAACAGGCTGTCGAGCCAGCGCTCGCAGAGGCGCTTGTTGTTGAGGCGCGAGAAGTGGTCTTCCTTGGAGTTTGTGTTTTGCTGCGATGGTCAGAAGGCGGACGGAGCTCGCGTAGAAGAGAGGGAAAAGAAGCAAGGCTTACCCCTTCCTCGTTTTGCTTCACCATCTCGGGGTCCACGGCGCTGGACGGCCGCTCGATGTGCCCGGCGGCGGCGCTGTGGGCGTCGAGGGTCTGCGACCCCGGCTCGGCGTTGCTCGCCGTCTCGTGGTCGCCGCCGTCCTGGTCCTCCTCCTCGTCTCCGCTCTCCGACGTCGTGCCGTTCGGGGCGGGGTCGGGCGTGCCGCGAAGGGCGTCGGTGCTCGCGTTGCGCTTCTTGGGGTACTGGGAGGCCTCCTGCTTCTCGCGGTACTCGTCCTCCATGACGAACACGTTGCTCCGGATCTTGAGCAGCTGGTCCCAGCCGATCTTGGCCGTCATCTCGGTCAGGATGTTGTAGGCGTGCTTGAAGGTGCCCCGGTACGAGGCGGCGCGCAGGTTCAGCAGGCTCGGGTCGACCTGCTCCGAGTAGCGCGCCTCGGGCTCGCTGTCGATCTCGTCTAACCTGGTCTCGGGGAGGGTCGGCAGGTGGATGTCCCTGGGCTCCGGCATCACGGGCGTGTCCTTGTCCTGGTACGTGAACATGGGACACGAGTTGAGCGTCGTCAGGGCGTTCTCCCAGTCCTCCATGGCCACGTACACCTCGGCCAGCCGCGCCCAGGTGCTAAACTCGCTCGGGGCGGCGATGGTGCTCCGGTCGGCGCAGCCCAGGGCCATGCGCAGCCGCTCCTCCTTCTGGGCGGGCGTCGCCGCGGTCGCCGCCTTCTTGAGCAGGAACTCGGCCTGCGTGTCCAGCATGACGTAGTCCATGGGCGACTGCTTCAAGGCCTCGTGGAGGACGCGTATCCCCTGGACCTCCTCGTTGCCCATAAAGAGCACCTTGGCCAGCAGGGAGGCGACCTCGACGTTTTGCTGGCGCAGCTTGGTGAACAGGTTGATGCCCGATGCGTAGCGGCCCGTGGTGTGGAAGTACTTGAGCAGGCCGGCGGTCAAGTGGTTGGAGACGAGGTTGGGAACCTGCACGACCGAGTCGGAGCCGAGCTGCCAACCTGGGAGGGGGGGTCAGCGAGGGGGCCATCGACGCTGCGCGGGCAAGGAAGGAGGACCCTTACCCCGGAAGAAGAGGTGCTCGGCCGCGCTCAGGAAGCGGTGTTCGGTCTCGGTGTTGGTCACGGGGTTGAAGCGCCTCACGCCCACGATCCTGCGGATGGTGTCGCCGGTGCCGTCGTCGGCGTACGAGTAGGCGCGCAACACGCTGCAGAGATAGGTCTCGAGCCAGAGCTCGTCGGTGGCCTGGCGCTTCTCGCCGCGCTCGTCGACGCAGTAGCTCTCGACGGACCCCGGGAAGGGGGCGTGGACGCGCATGTCGACCCGGGAAAAGGCATTGTAGCAGCTGGCGGCGGGGTCAATCGTCCGCACCGAGTCCGTGGGAAAGTTGGTGCCAAGTTACCAGTATGTGCCCTCGAGGGTTTTGGAGGTGGCCGACGAGCCGAACTCTCGGTAGGCGAGGGTGTTGATGTAGGCGGCGAGGCTCGCCGAGGACGAGGCATCCACGCCGGTGACGTGGTGATAGACACCTGCCTGGGCGCCGAGGGTCAGCCAACGCACGTGGGCAAGAGGGAGCGACGAGGATCACGGACCGGCTTCCCGCCGCTCTTGAGGGGCTGCTTCACGAGGTGCACCAGGTCGGGAGGGCCGAGCTCGCGCAGCGACACCAGCGACTCGGTGCGGGCGTCAATGGCCTCGTGGAGCACCTCCTCCGTGACCCTGGGGCGGAACAATCCACGTCAGTCGAAGGGCTCCGGGCGAGCACCGCAGGGGATCGGAAAGGGGACGGACTCTGGCACGGCGGGCGCAACCATGGCGGGCGCGGGACGACGATGACGAGAGCGGCGTTGACGAGGCGGAGGGGACGAAACGGGAGAGGTTGGGTCGGTCTTTGGGAGGTTGACGGATCATGCACGGGAGGGGAGGGGTATATAACTCAGGTCGACGGCGGATGGACGATGGAGGATCAAGAGATCAAGAGCAACGCATGGGGATGGTTGCATACACCGAGCTGTGTCTCGACGTCGATGTGCTTGGCGATACGTAGTCGCAAGCTGGTTTGGGGGGGGGGGGGGGGGTAAGGTGTCTTGAACCGAGAGTAGCTCAGGTGACGGGTACGATGGATGTAGGTGGGTTGGGAATGCAGCCCGGACGCCCTGGGGGGAGCTTGTTGCCAAGATTGCGGTTGGCGGGTGCCATTCATTGAATTCCAGAGCCCGATCGGGAACTGGCGAAGCCAAATGCGGGTACCTGAGGTGGTGAGCTGCTGAAGCTGGAGCTCGGACCACCGAGCACCTAGGTACCTTAGGTAGTTAGTCAGGTAGTTATCTGCCGTAACGGTATTTCCTGGACGCCCGCCCTGTGCACTGTACGATAACAGTGGACCACTGATGAGAGTAGGTACCTCAACTACTATAGTACACTGTACCTACTACGGTGCTAGTAAGCTATGGACTCCGCTCAGCGAGTGGGTAGGTGGGGGACCTGGACCTGGCCTGGACCTGCCCGGGAAGAGCGCCTGGGTGACGTACCAGGCGGCGGGAAGCCAGCACCCAACGCCATCAAATTGCCCCCATCTTGGCAATCGCGTCTGACGCGCCGCAGCATTTCATTCCACATTTCCCAAAAGTGCGAACGGACGTCAGGTTGCCAACCATCCACATCCACGCTTCACAGCTTCGCCTGCGTTTCCCGCAACCATCATCAGACTTGGTTGCTGTTTTTTTGTGCTGGGCCAGGTCGGGCCCTTCCAACCCCTAGACCGGCAACTGCATACACATCGCCCAACGCTTGCAAGGTCTTTGAGCCCTTTGTCGCAACCTTTTTAGATCTCTTAGATCCCTACATATGCAGCATCGCTGCTTGGCTTCCTCGAGATGGTAAAGGATCCGTGGTCGCAATCAGGCAGCCTGGCCGTCGCTCACATGTGCCCTTGGTCCAGGTCGCGTTCACGGCCATCAACGTCGAGCCCGAGGACAACATCGACGAGGAGGTCGACACCACCAAGGAGATCCAGGTCGAAGATGCCCTCAAGCTGTTTCAAAACGCCCTGAAGCTTCACTCGCAGGGCCCCCAGTTCTTCGACCAGGCCGCCGACGCCTACAATGCCCTCTTCGAGTCCGAGATCTTTCGGTACCCCGAGAGCAAAACCGACTACGAGCGCGCCGAGGCCGGCCTGGATGGCACCCTGGCCCTCGAGCCCGCCCTCGCCCCGGCCTTGCCCCTCGTCCCAGTTGACGTTATCGAGCCCACCGACAGCGGCCTCCCCCAGGCCCTCTACCTGTCCTACAAGAACCACGGCCAGTTCCTCATCGACCGCATCAAGCACAAGGTGACCCGCGATGCCGCCCACAAAACGGCCCTCCTCGAGGAAAGCGCCGTGCAGGACGACGCCCGCCGGGCCCTCGACGACTTCTGCGCCGCCCTCGACCGCGACCCGTCCGATGCCGAGCTTTGGCGGAAGGCCGCCCGCGTGGCCTCGTTCCTCGGGAGCACCCGCGTCAGCCGCTACAGCCTCGAGGCCGCCATCGAGCTGGATGACGACCCCGCCGTCGACGATGTCGAGCCTCCCTCGCTGGCCGAGGCGTTCGCCGGCGAGCAGCTTCGACGGCAGCTGGGCGTCTTGGGAGATGACATGGCCCTGAGCCACCCCATCATGAAGCCCTTCGTCACCCGGGAGATGCCGCCTCGCCTGGCCCGCTTTCTCGACCCGATCCCTTTCCTCCCGGATCCCACGACGGAGCTGGCCGGCTCCAGACCCCGCAAGGAGGCGACCGAGGTGCCGCGCCTCGTTGTCTCCCTCTCGAAGCCTTCCTGGACGGAGCTTGGCAACGAGATGGTGCGCCTGATGACGGAGGACGGCCTGTCCGCTCGGGCGGTTACCATCAACCTCCCTGACGCCGCTGCCGACGAGGATGTCAACATGGAAGAGGCCACGCAATCGCCCGCCTCCGAGCCGCCCGCGGCGGAACCCGCGCTCGCGGAGGCCGACAAGGCGGATGAGATGGCGGTCGACCAAGCCCAGGAATCCCCCGGGGACGGCCAGCAGGAGACCGCGGTCTCGGAGTCGACCACGCCTCCCGAAGCCCCGTCCAAGGACCAAGGCGTCTCCACCAGGAAGCGCTCGCAGTCCATAGCCGGCATCGGCGAACCTCCGGTCGACGAGTCGACAGACGTCAAGCGGAGCAAGCGGACCAGGCGCCGGGACACGGCGGTCGAAGAAGCGATGGACTCGGCCACCCTCCTCGCGACCCAGCTCCAACCGTTGCAGGCCGCCGACCAGAACCTGTTCCAGACAACCAAAAACATCCTGGAAAATCTCGGCGTGACGGATCAGGTCACCCTCGGGAGGATCGCCGAGATCTTGGATTCGTGCGCCTCGGACGATCGCACCGGCAAGATCCAGAACCAGGCCGCCATCGATCTCCAGAGCTTCATCGGCCAGTTTGACGAGGAGCTCGGATCCATCCTTCTGAACAAGAGAGAGCTCCCGCAGCTGAGCCTGTCGTCCTTCCTGGAGCATGCCAAAGCAGGGGCGCAACGTCCCCCGGAGGCGCCCGCGTTTGACGATTCTCGCCGCTTCCGGGACTTTGCGGCGCGCATCAACCAAGGCTGGAACACCTTGGAGGACCTGGTCTTCGAATACGTGAACGCCCTGGCCAGGTCGTACACGGCCTTTAAATGGACGGATCAGCTGAAAGCGGCCGTGATGGGCGTCATCGGCCGGGCCGAGGAGGTTCTTTTGCGCAAGCTCCGGGACGAGGTGGAGCAGCGCTTGCAAGGCGGCCAGGCGAAAGCGCTCTCTGATCTGGCGTCGCTCACCCAAATGCTCTTCGAGCTGTATCTCGAAGTGTGCGACCAGCTCGCGGATCCCAACCATGCCGAAGGCCACGAGAGCCTCCCGGACGCCAACCGCAGGATGGACAGGTGGCTGCACAAGGCCGTCACCGTTACGAGGATGCTTGAGCCGGACCCGGAGGATTCCCTCGTCTCGCGCTTCCTGTGGGCCGCCGTCACCTCGATGACCATGTCCAAGGCGGCCCCGCGGGATCACATCCTGAACTGCTGGTACAGCTTGCGTGACTTCCTGGCCAGGCACGCCGGGGCTGCCATGAACCTTCCCAACAATGCTGCTCTGCCCGAGATCTCTGCGCCCGCCGCGGACCGCGAGATCTCCAAGCTCACGACCATGGACTTCTTCTTGGGGCTGTTCCAGGAAGACGCCGGCGATCCCGTCTCGGTCATCGAGAGCCTTGAGCCGGTTCTCAACCCCGACGGCGTGTACATCACCATCCCCGCGGCCGACAAGGCGGCGAATCCCGAGGACGCTGCCGAGGCTCCGCAGAACAGGCTGCCCATCAAGGAGTGTGCCAGCCAGGAGCTGGTGGACCTGTGGAAGTTCCTGCGGAGCAGCAGTACCGAGCTGCGGCTCCTGCTGTGGTCTAGGCTCGGGGAGGCGTACGGCAAGATCCAGTACACCACCAAGCAGTTCTCGTGCTTCCTCCGAAGCATCGAGGTGGTGGTGGCCGACCTGGAGAGCGACGACTACGCCCAGGCTTCGGACGAGGCCCGGCGGAGCCAGCTCATGGGCCTGCTCAAGGCGCTCGATGATCTGGTCATCCAGTCGCTGCATCTTGCCCTCAACGAGGACAGCTCGTTCCACATCATCGATGGCGACCACCTCAAGTCAAGCATGTCGGCCCTGGCCAAGGTCAGCTGCCTCCTGCATGTCGCGGCCATGCACGAGGACGAGACGCGCGTCGGCGTGAAGCCCGCGCCCGCGGGCAGCTCCGGCCCCAAGTCGTTCCTCGGCAAGCTGCAAGAGATGCAGGTGCGCACCTGGTCCCTCCAGTACACGATGCTCCGGGAGGGCATCCACTCGCACCCGGACGTGTTCCCCAAGCCCGAGAACGACCTCGCCGACTACCTGGCCGCGGTGCACCAGGTGCTGGGCCTCCGTCGGTACTGCAAGCTGTCGAACAAGGTGTTCCTCCGCATGATGCGGGTCGAGCTGCTCAAGCAGAAGAACATGGAGAACTGGGAGGACTACCTGGGCCAGGTGCTCTACGACCTCTACGGCCTCAAGCTCGGCGTGGGCATCTGGGAGGTGCAGGATCACGGCTGCGAGCCCGAGAACCTGGAGAAGCGGCAGGCCCTGCAGCTGGTGGAACGGGTCACCATGCTGGCGAACCGCATGTCCATGAAAGACCTGCTCAAGTCGGACCTCAAGGCGACCATTGAGCGCATGCAGCAGGCCATCGGGTCCGCCAAGTCGAGCCCGCAGATGGCCCACAACCTCCGCAACTACTCGGAGTATCTCAAGGCCCCCATCAACCCTCTGCACCTCTACCAGGCCCTGACGGGCAGCGTGGAGCTGGACGCGGTCGCCATCCACAGCCCGGAGAGCGCCCCGGCCAAGCAGGGCTGGTTCTTCCTCCTGGGCATGATCGCCCTGACCCGGTTCAAGACGATCGATCTGAACCGGCGGCAGACGCCGGGCGCCACGGACGACCTCCGCATCGCCGCCACCTTTTTGCGCCTGCAGCTCCAGTACACGCCGGACCGTTGGGACGCGTGGTTCCGGCTGGCCGAGTGCTTCGATTACGAGCTCGAGGAAGCCGTCCTCTGGACGGCCGACAAGATGAACAAGGAGCGCGCCGAGCTGGTCAAGTTTCAGCGCAACGCCATCCACAGCTACATCATGGCGCTGTCGCATTCCTACTCGTGGGCCTCCGACCCGGCGGCCCTGGCCTCGCTCGAGGACGGCCAGGAGGCGCTCTACGACATGTACCACGAGTTTGGCATGCGCCTCTACTCGTCGAGCCGCGAGCCCTTCGCCATGGAGCCCTTCCAGCATTCGGACCAGAAGCGCTTCTTCATCGAGCTCGAAGGCGGCGGCACGTACAAGGGCATGGTGCACAACGAGATGACGGACTACCAGGTGTGGAAGTTTGCGGCGCACCTCTTCCGAAGGGCCATGAAGGGCAAGCCCAAGGACTGGAAGAACCCCTACATGGTGGCCAAGTGCCTCTGGAAAATGTACCAGAAGCCCGACGACGAGCTGGACGAGCGGAGCCGAGCGCGCAAGCCCACCGTGCAGAGCGTGCTCGATGCGCTCGAGAAGACCATCACCATCGTCGCGTCGCTGCCCAAGCCTCGGCACGGCCAGGACCCGATCCTCGAGCCGCACTACAAGATCGTGTCGGTCGTGCACAAGCTCGTCCTGCGCGGCGACCTGCCCATCGCCGAGGCCGCCAAGGTCCTGCAGCGCCAGCCCTACGCGCCCGACGGCGGCGTCGAGATCCCCATCGCCAACGCCGAGGAGTGGGAGGCGTATGTGGTGCGATGCCTGCGCTTCCTGCGCGACAAGGACAAGTCCAACTGGCAGCACCGGCTCATCATGCGGCACGCGCGCGTGCTGTTCGATCCGGCGACGACGGCTCCCCCGGCCGCGGACGGGCAGGACCCGCCCGAGGAGGACGGCGGGAGCTACCTCACGGCGCGGGCGGCCTTCTTCGTCCTGCGCGAGAGCATGTTCACCAAGACGATGGTCATGAACGTGTGGAAGTGCGACGCCGAGCGGCCGGGCCGCCATCACGTGTTTACCGAGCGCTACATTCGGTACATGGTGGGCCTGCTGGACGTGCTGAACGACAGGGCCAACCTCGAGGCGGTGCTGCGCCGGATCCGCAAGAAGAGCGCCGACTTTTACCACTTCAACGAGCTCTGGCAGTTTTGCGTGCTCGCCTACCTCAAGCTGATCCGGCAGGCCTTCAAGATCCCGCCCTCGCACGACGAGGCGTTCAAGAGCTTCACCCAGGAAGAGTTCGAGGTGGCGAGCGACAAGATCACGGCCTGGTCGACGACCCCTCCCGCCGAGGGCCACGCCGCGCTCAACGCCATGAAGGAGGCGGTCGAGCTCAAGAAACTCAACTCGACCCTCATGAAGGCCGGGCCCATCGACGACTTGATCACGGACTGCTACTGGGCCATCTATCAGCACATCAAGCCCGACCTCGCCGGCCCCGTCGCGACGGCGACCGCCGCCGAGCAGGAGCCGGAGCCGTCCCAAGCCCAGGACAAGGACAAGGACCAGCCCATGCGCGACTCGGATCCCAGCGCCACGCCGGGCGCGCCACCGCAAAACGGAGTCGACGCGGCCGACCTCCGCACCCGGCTCCTCTCCCTCACGACGGCGCGCGACCGTGCCGGCTCGGAGCTCGCCGACAAGTCGGACCGTCACTCGGTGGCCGGGGACGCCGCGGCGCCGCGCAAAACGGGCGGCGTGGTGCGCCGCGCGCAGATCCTCCGGCAGGCGGAGCTGGCCGTGCAGGCGGTGCTCCGCGCCGCCGAAGCCGCGGCCCGGTCTGCGGGTGGCGCTGCGGCCGGCGGTGCGGGGGCGGGAGGCAAGACGAGGAGCCGGGTGGGGAGCATGTCGAGCTTGCGCACCGGCAAGGCCGCTGAAGGGGATGAAACCGAGGAGGACGACGAGGGGGGGACCGACGAGGAAGGAGAGGATTTGGAGATGAAGGACTCCGCCGCCACCGCGGCTGTTGCTGCTGCCGGTGGTGGCTCGGTGTCGGGGCGCCGCGCGTCGCTTGTGAAGCGTCCACACGCTGGTCAGGGCGGTGCTGGTGGTGCTCGTGCTGGTGCTGGTGCTGGCGCTGGCGGCAACGGTGGCGGGGACGGAGAGGAAAGCGACGTCTCAAGCCCGCCTGGGAGCGTGCACGACGACGCGGATGATGAAAGCGATTTGAGCGATGTGCCGGAGGGGTATGATGACGAGCCGCCGCCGTCGTTGCTGTTCCCGAACTTGAGGAGGAGCGTGGATGCCGGGAGGCCTGTGGGGAGCAGCAGCAGCAGCAGCGAAAGCGGAAGCGACGAGAGCGGTGGTGAGGAGGAGGAAGAGGAAGAAGAGGAGGGGGAGGAAGGGGAGCAGGAGGAGGAGGAAGGGGAAGAGGAAGAGGAGGAGGAGGAGGAGGAGGAGGGGAATGGAGACATGACAGGCGTGGATCTCGAGGAGGGGGATGAGCGGGAGGACGGACAGGATGAGCAGGACGACCTGGATGATGAGACGGAGGACGGCGAGGAGACGGAGGAGGGCCCTGAGCAAGAAGAGGGGGGCAGGGGGGTTGAGGACGGCGACGTGTCTGGTATGGGGCCCGGGGAGGTGGATGCGATGGATACGGATGGAGAGGATGGCGAGACAGAGGGTGAGGAAGAAGGTTGACGAAGGCGTCGGCGTCTGGGATGGTTTTGGGATGGCCGGCGTAGGTGTAGACAGCAAATGAACCATATATTGCATGTAGGATTTTTTTGCTGAAGACGGGGGAACCACGAGGAATCTACTCTGTACCCTGACTCCTTGCCTGAGTGATCTTTGGTGGCTACTGCACTTGGCTCTACCTCGGGTAGCTTTACAGTATCTCTGCGTAGGTTTTCTATTCTTTTTTTTTTTTTTTTTTTTTTTTTCATTCTCACTTTCTTCCTTCTCGTCCATCCATAATGATGCGGATTGCAGATGCATGCATGATGGGGATGAGATGGCTTCCACCGAGGTTGTAGAATTGTTTTGCTCGGCCAGCTGGGAGCTAACTTAGCTGGCTGGCTGGAGGTCGAATTCACCCATTACTATAGACCGTACTACTGCGTACTCAGTATGTACTGCGTACACCGCAGTGCCGTGGCGGCCCCACCCTCGATGCCGGCCGCCGCCGCCCCAAGCCGGCCCCACTCTGTCGTCACCGTGGATCTGGGCCGTCAGGCAACCCGGCGACCCCACACCTGCCGTCCCTACCGTGGCGGGCAGGGACCTGAGTTGCTCCCCGCCTCCCCAGCCCCCGCCTTCCCATCGGCCTGGCCGGTGTTTGCCTCGTGTGTGTGTGCGTGTGCCTGGCGCTAGCGACAAATCAACCCAAAGGCGGCAGGCAGCCTTCCCCGTCGGTCACCACGGGCTGGAATTTCTGCAACCTTTGGAAGCTTCCTCTTTTTCTTCCAAAAAAAAAAAAAAATACAAAAATCCGCCCTGTTCTTCCATTCCAGCTTGTCTCGGGAGCCCGTTTCAACAGCCTCGCGGGCTTGCACTCGTGTCCACACGGGACCTTCACCTCCCCCTGCCACGTTTCCGCCTTGGCTGTTCCCCGAACCCTCCATCAACCTCCTCCACCATCAACTACCACCATGACGTCCAACAAGCGCATCACAAAGGTACGTCTCACTAGCATCTCTACCACCGTAGTAACCACCACCCTCTGCGCCGCTGGCTATGCATACCCTGGGTGCCCTACCCGCCCGCCCCCCTGCTTGCCTGCCGCACAGCGACAGCATCGCTGATGCGTTCCCGTCTTCGCAACAGGAGCTCGCCGAGTGCACCACGCACCCGCCGGTCGGCATCACCGTTACCCTGCCCAACGACTCGGACCTGCACACCTGGCACGTCATCCTCGACGGGCCCGAAGACTCGGTCTACGCCGGCGGCAAGTTCGGCCTCGTCGTCAAGCTCCCCACCGAGTACCCCTTCAAGGCCCCGACCATCACCTTCTCGACGCGCATCTACCACCCCAACGTGACCAACGACAGCCCGGGCAACATCTGCCTGGGCCTGCTCAAGTCGGACAAGTGGAAGCCCTCGACGCGCCTGGCCTCGGTCCTCGAGTCGGTCCGCGCCCTGCTCGAGGAGCCCCAGCCCGAGGACCCCCTCGAGGCCCGCATCGCCGACGAGTATCGCACCGACCGCAAGGAGTTTGAAAAGAACGCCAGGGCCTACGTGCAGCGCTACGCAAAGGGTCCCGTCAAGTTTGACGCTTCCTCGGCCGGCCCGGCGGACGGCAACGCGAGCCAGCCCGGCGCCGCGACGGCCACGGCCACGGCCACGGGAAGCGGAGGCAGCAGAACCTAGGCGAACGCCGCCATCGTGGTCACCGCCGTCACCACCGCCGCCGCCTCGCGTGGGCGCCTCCGGGGGTGGAAGACGGCCGGCGCCACAAAGCGAGCTTGGCTCCGTTTGCGCAGAGGAGGATGGCGAGCAGCGAGTGCTGCCCCCTACGACAACGACAACAACAACAACAACAACAACAACAACAACAACCACCATGGCGGCAAGCCGATCGGGAGCCGGAGCGAAGGCGGCATTGTTAGGAGCTAGCATGGGAGCTGGGACAGGCGGTGGTGCGGAGGCAGAGGGAGAGGAGGTTGCGTGAGATACAAGCGGAGTGGGAACAGCAGCAGCAGCAACAGCGGCGGCGGCGGCGGCATGCGAGTGCGCAGGGTCAGGAAGGGCACCGGTGGTTCTGGATCATGATGTGGGCGATGGGGAAGGCTCGTGCCGAAGCTCGAGAGGATGTCGGGGATGCCCTGGGGGAGGAGCTGAAGATTCTCTCCTCTGCCATGGTTGGAGAGCGGACCAGCAATTCTGGGAATGGAGGGGGGCAAGGGGCCCTGGTGGGGTTGTCATGGCCATCATGAAAGATGACAAAAGAGCGAAATGACCGAATGGCCGACAGAGAAGCCGAAACTCGTCTCCTGACGACCGGTCCGACCCACGACAAGAATGCCAGCCCAGACACTCACTCGAGGACAGAGCGCAGCCGGGGCTAGGACTTTGGCCGTCCATCCTTTGTCCGTCCATCCGCTCCAAATCGGGCGATGCGTTCCTTTCCAGCGTTGGGAACGGGCGAGAAGAAGACGGATTGTCTAAGTCATGGCAATAGAGGAATCATGCCACAGCGAGCACGGTAATTTGTAGAGCATGACACTCAATCCATGCTTCTTGGTTGTTGCTACCTCGAACCCCCGGCGTCGTTGTCCTATCTTGTTTCAAAAGCACCTGAGCTCTGAAACTAGGGCAGATAATGATCAGCGACCCCGAGGAACACTTGTCGTTGCTCTCTTTTCTTTCCATGCCAAGCTCTGAAGAGGACGAAAAGGGAGATTGAATGATCCATATCTGGGTCGTCTGGGTTCTTGTCTGAATAACTACTATAGCTACCTGGAACATTCTGGGAGCCGTTACATCTTGACGACTTGCTTATGTCGGGAAAAGCCCCCGCCATCCCCGCCGTCCCCGCTGTCCCTGCTCCCACCCCCCAACCAAATAAACAAAACACTCAAAGCTTTCATATTCATAGCACAACGGACAACCGCACACTATGCCACATAACTACCACACACCACACACAACACCATGCAACCCGACGCGATTGACAAAGTCTAAGATGAGGGAACTCACTTTTCTATGCCCCATTTTTGGTACCCTATCGCCCAAAGCAAGAAGGAACAAGATTGGAAAAAAAAAAAAAAAAGACAACCCCAGGACTCCCCGGCCGCGCGCGCCTGAAAATGAGACCAGAATGGAATGCAAAAGCCATCCATGCCTGATGCGTTCGTATTTCCCCCTCCTCCCAAATCCATCCCGGTCCACCATCATTTCCCCCCCTCGCTCCCTCCCTCGCTTCCCCGCCGTTTCCCAGCATGTGTGTGCTGTCCGGCGCACGATGCTACTGTATGTAAATGGATGTAAATGGATATGACAAAAAAAAGGCCTTGGTTCCTCCCCCCCTCCTTTCCGACTCCTCTCTCACTGGCTTGGAGAGAGGCTGCGAGAATTGAAAAAAAAGAAAAAAACACATTAGAAGTTACATAGGGGGGGAAAAACACAAACAAACGCCATGAACTTTTTGACTGACCTCCCCTCCTATCATCCCCCACTCCTTCGTCGTCAGGTAGTTGTCGGGAAACCCCCCAAGATTCGTGAAAATGAACATCTGGGAGAAGGAACAGAAAAAAAAAGAAACACAAAAAGCAAAAAGATGATGATGATGATGATGACGAGGATGATCTCATGAGAGCAGCGGCGTACCGGACGCAGCGCGCGCAAAGATGCGCAAACAAATGAGACATGAGATTTGGGGGTGGGTAAGGAGCGTCGATAGTTATGGGTTCCGGAGTGGGGGGTGGGGGTGGGGGGAAGGGAGGGGGGTTTGTCATGGTACATGGTGTTTGTTGTTGCTCTGCGGCTGCGGCTGTTGTTTCTGCTGCTGTTTCTGCCGCTGCTGCTGTTTCTGCGGCGGCGGCGGCTGCAAGTCGTCCGGGGGTGGGTAGGGTATCGGATCCCTGACGGCGACGGAAAGCGGCCGGGGGGAGCCCTACATGACCTCGGCGGCGCGCGCCTGCTCGCGATGATCCTTGCGGCGGCCAAACAGGGGGTGGTTGTTTGCCTTTTTGCGGGCGGCGGCGGCTGCGGCGGCGGCCGCCGCCGCGTCGACGTCCGGGGTGGCCAGGTCGAGCCCGGCGCGGTGGCGGGTGGCCGGGCGGGCGGCGCCGTGGTGCATGTCGTGGCCGCCGGCGTCGCTGGCGGCGGCCTCCTGCTCGGCCTTCCAGCGGCGCAGGCCGTCGCGGCGCTCCTTGCGGCGCTCCTCGAGCACGTCCTGGGACAGGTGGCCGATGCCGTTGCGGCGCTTGTAGCACGTGTCGAGCAGCATGTTGCAGTCGATGATGCGGCGCGGGAAGGTCTGGACGACGCCAAACATCTCCATGGGGTCCTGGACGGCGCGTATCTCGCGCTCGCCGAGCTTGAAGATGGTCAGGGCGATGCGGAACAGCGTGCGCGACCCCTCGTAGAAAAACACGTCCCAGACGCGCAGGACCGTCTCGATGGGCAGGGTGCCGATGAAGCACGACATGAACCACGCCGTCATGCAGAGCGTGATGGCGGGCAGCCGGTTGGGGTCGCTGACGCTGTTGGCGTTGCTGTGCCCGGGCCAGTGGCCGCGCTTCTTCTTCCTGCCCGGGTCGAACTCGTCGCCGCCGATCTGCCTCCACACGCCGGGGAGGGACTCCTTGAGGGCGAGCATCAGCACGCCGAGGTCCACCTTGGACCCCTCGAGGCTCATCTCGTGCGTGCCCGGCAGGTAGACGCGCGTGATGATGTTGAGCAGCCAAAAGGCCTGCTCCTCGGTCTCGACGAACAGCAGCAGGAGGCCGGCCAGGAAGTTGAGCGACTGGCAGTAGCCGATGCGGGGGTTGTAGAGCGCAAACGCGTTGAGCACGCGGCGCAGCGAGGCGATGATCTCGGGCTCCTCCTGCGGGACGGCGGGCGACCCGGGAGGCGGCGGCGGCGGCTTGAAGCGCACGTTGTCCGGAAAGGTCCGGTAGAGGTCCTTCTCGATGTCCTCGACGATCAAGGGCTTGACCTCGCCCTGGCGGTTCGCATCCCGGCCCCGCCCGCGGAGGTCCAGGCCGGCCCGCCGCACCAGGTCCTCGTACACGCCTCGATGCTGGCTCACGATGGCCGGCCCGCCGGCGTAGTAGAACCAGGCGGCCCCCCTCCAATCCGGGGGGATCCCCTTGCGGATGAAGCGCTTCGTCTTTGCGCTGCGCGGCGGGAACCGGTTCGGCCGGTCCGTCATGAGCGAGTTGTCCTTGAGGAAGGCGATCCACTTCTTGCGCCGCCGCGCCAGGTACTCGGTGTAGCCGGCGTTCCAAGCGTCGTACTCTTGGCGCGTGATGTTGGCGCCCGCCTTGCGGAACCCGTAGCGATCTCGGCTGCCCGGATCCTCGGGCGGCTCCTGCGGGAGGCGAGGCCCGGCCGCCGGGCCGGGGGTGGAAGCGGAGCCCGAATCGGCGGCGGAGGGCGCCTGCGCCTGCCCTGGGGAGGAGGACGCCGGATCCGGGGAGCTCGACGCGGCCGGGGAATCGGCGCGGCCGTGTTCGATCGAGGTCACGGTCGAGTCGTCCTCGCCGGCGTCGGACAGGCCCGCCGAATCGCGCTTCTTTCGGGCCTCGGAGCCCGCCCTGTCCCGCCTCGACGTGTCCTCGCTGGCCAGGCCCAGCCCGATCTCTTTCGGCAAGGAGCTCGGCAGCAACGACCTCCGGGTCCTCGAGGCTCTCAGGTTGCCCGAGGCGGGGATGGGGATCGCCTTGGGCATGGGCAAGCTGTCGCTCATCGCCTCCAGCACCCTCGCCCGCACCCCATGGTCGTCTTCGTGGCAGCTTCGGGGCCGGGAGCCATCCCTCCTTCGGGGCTTGTCGTCGTCGTCGTCGTCATCATCGTCGTCGTCGTCGTTGTTGTTGTTGTTGTTCTTGTTGTTGTCGCCGTCGCTGTCCTGGTGGAGGTGGTGGTGGTCGTCATCGTCGTCGTCGTCGGGAAACCTCATGCTGCGGCGGATGCTCTCGATGTCGGAGTCGTTGAAGCCTCTCTCGTACATGCCCATAACATCCTCGAGGCTCAGGCCGTCGTCGACCGAGTTGGCCCGCCAGCTGGCCCGCGCGTACCCGTTGATGATGGAGTGCTCCGTGATGCTGCTCGCCTTGGTCACGATGCTGTTCCTCTCGGTGCCGGCGGCGGTGAAGAGCGTGCCGTGCGTGGTCGACGAGGTGAACTGCGATCGGAAGCTCGAGCGGAGCTCGTCGCTGTTGGCCAGCCACGGCGGCAGCTCCCGGGGCTGCGGCGCCTGCGGCGGCGAGGCGTAGGCGGCATGGTGGTTCGCGGGCGGACGGGGAGACGCGACGGCGGCGTGCGGCGCCGTGACGACGACGGGCTGCGGTTGGCGCGACGCATCGGATCGCGCGGCGCCGTGGAGGTGGTCGTTGCTCGGGCGGCGGGGGACGGAGGAGAGCGTGCTGGTGCTGGCGGACTGGGAGGAAGAGCCCGAGGTCCGCTTGAGCCAGGGGGTAGGGCTCGATCGGGCGTGGACGAGCGGCTGGGCCGCGTCTGGCGTCGGCTCTTCGGACAGAGGCCACTCGGTGTGCAGCCGAGGCGTGGCGACGCGGCGCGACAGGGCGCCGTCCGAAGCCTGCGATCGTATGCTGGCCTTCCTCGGCCGCGAGAAGTTTTCCACGACGGGCATGTTCGGCTCGGTCGGGGTGCTCCGCTGGCTCGAGGCGGGCGACTCGAACTGCGAGACGGGCGTGAGGCGGGCGAGCTGGTCATGCTGCGGAGACGAGGCCGACTGCAGCGGGAATCGACGGGGCGGGCCCGGGCGCAGGATGTCCGGATGCTCCGGCTCGGACGACTCGGGGATGAAGGGGTTGGACGACAGGCCCGGGAACGCGGACCGCGGCGGTCTCCGGCTGGGCGACGACTCGGCCCGGGATCGAGGCGCGGCGGGGAAGTGCGAGATGGTGGGCGTCGGGCTCGGGCAAGGGCTGGCGGCCATGTGGGAGGCGTGGTGGGCGTAGAAGAAGGAATCGCTGCGGGCCGAGGGCATGTCGGGAGGGACGTGCATGTCGTTTCGCAGCTCGAGGACGGGACGGGGCGCGATGCAAGGTCGCATCGAGCTCGCGGGGGGATAGGGGGCCTGTTGGTGTTGTTGTTGATGTTGTTGTTGCTGTTGCAAGCGGAAGGGTCGGCTCCGGGGAGGATCAGGGTCGAAGGCGCCTTGGCCCTCGGCGCCGTCGTGTTTCGGCCAGGGACCGGCGTTGGACCACGGCGGTCGAGCCTGAAACCGCGACGGCGGCGGCGAAGGTGCGTAAGGCCTTGTCGCCTGCGGGGGCTGTTGTTGTGCTTGTGCCTGCTGGGGGAACCGATGACGCGGCGCAGGACCGCGGTCCATCATCATCATCGTTGTCGTCGTGCTGCCGGCCGCAGCGCCGTCGGTCGCGTCGTGGTCGTCCATGTTGACGGCGGCCGGTGCGAGACGTGGCGGGCCAAGGGAGCAAGCGGAGGTCCGGCGAGAAAGACCATGGAGCGGAGAGGACGGGAGGTTGGCCTCGGAATAGTTAGTTTGCAGGTTTGTGTTTTCTTTTTTTTCTTCTTCTTTCTCCGTCTTCTTCGACAGGGCAGAATCCCAAGCGTCCGGTCCGGGGCTCCGGGCGAAAATGAGTGCCACCAGGCTCGGAAGCAAAAAGTCCCAGCAGCCAGAGACGATGGGGGGGGGGGGGGGCCACAGGCCGGGTGTGGAATTACGGAGGTGTGCCAGGGGGGGGTTGAGATCCTGGTCGCAGGCCTGCTTCACGATGATGGGTTTGCTGGATTGGGGAGCGAGCATGTCGGGGAAATGTGGAACGAGGCGGACAAGTTCCAGCGTCGGGCGGGGACCCGTCCGAAAAGCAAATGTCAAGGGTGTCAAGGTCAAGGGAAAACATAAGAGAAGGAGGAGAAAAAAAAAAAAAACCGTAGCTCGTGTAAGCCGTGAAATCGCCAAAATCTGCAGTTGACCGAGTCAACACAAAGTGCAGGCGCATGGCATCATCATCCTCCTCCTCCTCCTGCCTCCTCATCGGGGTCGGTCCCCGTCCCCCCCCACTCAGAATCACCCAAAAGCCTCGCTCCCGATAATATTCGTGTACTGTGTAGTTAGCTAGTTATTAGTTGACGTTGGTTCATACTGCGCATGCTGCGTACTATAGTAGACGCTGACCACGCATCACGCATCACGCACCCACCCGGCACTCAGCATCCGACACACGCCCACCGTACGCCTACGCCGCGTCTCGCTCGACGTGCATTTGTCTCTCCCTAGCGTACGGTACGGAGCCGGCCAAGCTACTGTGATACAAAGCAGCAAGACCGCCTGCCGGTCCTCCGCATCGAACCTCTCAACGAACGCTGTCCTTGCAGCAAAACACCAATCGCATCTCTGGGGCGATGCAGTCCGCCATCCCTGCGCTAGTTAGGTGATGCACTTGTGCAAGTGAAGCGCCGCGTCTTTTTGTTTGTGCGGTGCCCTTGCGGATCCAAAGAGAGGGGGGGCGGGTGGCGAGGGGGCGCCTGACAGCCCAGCCCGGCCCAGCCCAGAGCCCAGCCCAGAGCCCAGCCCAGAGCCCAGCACAGCACAGCTTAGCACAGCTCAGCACAGCATCGACGCGGCGGGACAGGGGGGGACAAGGGACAAGCTTACATAGATCAGATGACTCTATGTAGAAAAGCCTCCGTCCACAAATTGGAACCAACACCAGCGCCCCCCCCCTCCCGAGGCTCTCTCGAGCTCTCGAGCAACGCAAGACGCCTTGGACGACCGAGACCCCGAGGTGGAATGGAAATCGGGCTGCGTCATCCCAACGTCGACACGGCCCGGTCCCCCGTCCATTCGTTGGCCTCCCGTCCGGGTTTCCCTGCTCGCTGCACCTCTGATGGTTTTGGGAGACATACATATGTATGTCTATGGGTATCGGACGTATCAAGGAACAAAACCCAGCCATGGCTCCCGTGGTAGCTCTCTCATCTTCCCTCTCGGGAAATTTCAAGCCGGCGCTGGGACGGTGGGTGCGAGAGGGTTGGCTCCAATCCCGCGCGTCTCCCAGGGCAAAAAAGCAACGGCCGACGCGGCTCGACGGACGAGGCAGCCCCCCCCCCCCCCATGCCCCGGCCTCTTCCTGGTCTCAGGGGCACCTATGCGGTATAGCAGAGCCACCTCGGAAGCGGGCGAATGAGCCGCCGATGCAACAAGTTTCGGCATCAACACGGTCGGCCGTTCGACGATGGATGACCACCCCTCAACCGAACCACGCCGGGCCCAGGCCAAACCACAAGCGACCCCGCCGTGGTTGAACAGCCATACCAACTCAACTTTCAGATTGCCACCGCGCAAGCGAACCCACGATCGGCGTCTCCTCCCCATCATCGCCTGCGTCCCGAGATTTCACCGCTGGAACAGCCTTTTCCCAATCGGGCAGCGTCCTCCTCGTCCCAGAGCCCCCGGACCACGGCCGTGGAAGATTCCAAGGTTTCCACCCGTCTCTCTCTGGCTAGCTGGTATCCCCTGGCGGGAACACCCGCCTGTCAGACCGACGCCCAATTTACGGAATCACGCTAAAATCACCCAGCACGTCAGGCCAGCGTCGCATCCGACCAGCTGACGGCAATCTCCGCCCGTCGTAGCATCGCCCAACCGCCCGCCTGGCGAGATGAACGCCTGCACCGTCCGCCCGGTTTGTCAGCAGAGAGCTCAGAAGCTCGCATCGGCGGTCGCTTTCATAGCTCTCGTCAAAAAAAAAAAAAAAAAAAAAAAAAAAAAAAAAAACCGCGTTCGTGGCGCAGGTGTGGCGTTGGCCCGTGGACTTTGCGTCCTGGACGACTTCGGCCTGCTTTTGTAACGTTACACAACGAGTTGGTTAGCTAACGCTCCTTACGTGGGGCCCGACCTGCCCGGCCGTCACCTATGCCAAGCCCGGCCAGATCGGCCCCCGGGTGCAACAACAGAAAGGAAACAATCAAGTAGCTAAGTAGATGCCGTCCTCCTCCTCCTCCTCCACCACCATCACCACCGCAGCTCTTCCGAAGCCATGTCTACGTCACGCGCACTCTAGCAGCGGAACCCTGGGAACCCTTCCCCATGCGGTTGTTCCGGGTGACAAAACCAGGTGGTGTAGACCGTATAATATAGATACGCTACGACAGCAATGAAGCCATAGGACCCGTCGGTTAACCTGCTGTGCGTGCAAGGCACGAGCGCAAGGCTTCAGGGGGTGCGCGCGAAGCCGGACAAGGCCCGGCCGCGGCTCACCGGAGGCCTCCCGCTTCCGCGGGTTCCCGGGCCTCGCTCAAAATGCGTCTCGGGCGCGGCGTGAGCGACCAAAAACAGACGCTTGTCTGGCAACTTGACGCAACCTTCGAGAACGGCCCGTCGAGCGAGCGTCCGTCCCGGCTTGTCAGGTTGGGTCTTGAAGCAGTTAACTACCGTCAGTAATCCCTGGTGCTAAAGAGCGGCGCGGGTGCCCTGTTCCCACCTCTGCATGATCCTCTCCAGCGCAAGAAATGAACATGGCGTTGGCCACGGCCCTGCAGAGCTTGTCCGTGTCTACACCATTGTCTGCTAGTTTATACATATTGTGCCAACGCGCCCGCCGTACGGTAGATTGTAGGCTGGTGGCATTTGGCGAGGTGACAACTGTAATTACCTTGCGAGGTAAGGTGAAGGTTCAGTTCATGGGCCGGTAGCACAGCACAGGCTATCCCGGGGGTTGACGTTACCATCGCCCTGGTCTCGGCGTTTCTTTTTTGTTTTTTTTTTTTTTTGCTTTTTTTCTTTTTTTTCTTTTCGCTGGTCGGTCGGTGATGGAGACTTTCAGCGTCTGGCCGGTCCGCGCTAGGGTCGGTGGCAACACAATCCATATCGGTTCCAACATCGATCCTGTAGCGTTCGGCACCCTTCTGGTGGTTGGGCCCGGGTTGTCCTGGGAGATGGAGGTAGGGGTTTTCTAACAACCTAGACAGGCCGGGGCGGCACGCGCTGAGCAACGAAGAAAACCAATTCGGTGGTGGCTTGTCGAAATGTCAGTCGACATCCAGCCGTGGTCTTGCTGGGTCTCCTTGCGAAAGATATCCTCGTTGCTGCTAGTCTTGCTGTTCCCAGCTGCCGGCTCCAAGGGTCTCATGACGCGTGCAGACGGACAACAAGGTGCTGTGGACGCCTGGCGCGCAACCAGCTTCCAGCAGGGTAAGCAAGCACCTAATTGCTCATGGTCACAAAGCTGGGTCGTATATCATGGCATTACCCTTGCCTGCGCAGAGAAACGCGAGCAAGCATCGAGACCGGGTCTGGATGTTTACCCGGGTATTTCGGGCCACGTACCCGAGGCAATGAATACCCTTCCGCGGCAGCGCAGCGGGACGACTCAAGCAAAACTGGATTTCCATGCTCGGCATTTGTCCCTGATTGTTAGGCATGCATCTGCTGGAGGCACCTCCTGGCGGACGCGCAATGACCCGGTCTTGGGACGTTCGCAACAAGCTTTTCCTCCGACGCTTTGGCTCCGTGGTCCTACCGTGGGATTGAAGGCTACCCAGTAACTCGGGCTTGGCTGGCCCAGGGCAGGGTACATTCGTTTCCCCCCGAGTGTGCTGCTTTGGTGAGCATCGTCGATGTGCTATTCAACAGGGCCAAAAGAAAACGGCATTGTTGTCCCTCCAGCAAGCCCCCATTCCGCCCGACGGGCCCCGTCCTAGAATCGCTTCACCCGTTTCGTGTTGTGTGCTCGGTCACGGCCAGGAAGTTGCCAGCTCAGGGACCATGGTCAGCAACATCATGCAGACGTTGGCAGGTTGTAACGATGCCGGCGAGCTGCCCCAAGGCGTGGCCTTTTCGTCCTCTCTTCTATACTAGACGGCCTCGAAAGCTGGAGCAGGGACGGAACGGCTCGGTTGGCCCTCTGGCATCCCGAACAGCGGCGGCTGTTCGCGTCAACAGAACCTTGGAAGTTTGGCACCGAGTTTCGTAATCTCGGCAAGCATGAGGGGACAACAGCTCAAAGAGTGCGGTCTGCCATGCCTTATCGGGCCGTAGACGGCGCTCGGGGGTGAAGAGGGCGTTCCCTCCACACAGCACACAGACCGTTTGTTACCTTGCAACGACCTACTGCCTACTACTGTGTATAGTATACATAGGTAGGTACCTTAGCAGGAGGACCCACATCCGTACCATACTAGTAGTATATACTAGTATAGGTATACTGTAGTAACTAGGCAGCGCTTGTACGTCGGCGTCGGCCCTACATTTTCCCCGAGAATCGCAATCCCGGCGGGCACGTGATTCCGCCATGCGAGAAGTTTCTGACGCCTTCGGCCCCAAGCTCCAGGCATCGGATGCCAAGGATACCCAGAGCTCCCTGGCTCGCCCGTCACCTCGTCAGGGGTGTCTGATTTTACCCGGTGGTCCGCGAAGCAGCAAGCAACCAGCAGCACCATGCAGCCTCCCCCGAGCAGCACCAGACGGGGCGCTCTCCGTCCGCCGGCGCCATGTCTGACATGCCTGAGGTTTCAACCTTCTCCAAGGTTCCGCGGCAAACGGCGCTGGCGGTGACGCACGGTGCGACACCGGGCATTGCCCGCACGGTACACACCCCAGGAGGTCGAAGGGGAAGGTTGGAGCTCCCCGCCCAACCCCCCCCCTCCTTCTCCGCAGCAGCACCGCAGTGCGCATCCGCGCGATCCTGATCCCCTTCCCCTCCGTCTTGCTGGTCTCCCCGTCGCATCGTGCCCTCTCGCCGTGTTTGCGCACTGGGCGGGAGGTACGTACCGGGCGACCCGCCGGAGCTCCCAGCCCTCGCCCATCCGTCACCCCAAATCCCCAAATCCCCCCCCCTTCCCCGGAGCCTTCCTCACCTTCTCTCTCTTTCCATTCTGCCACAGTCACCCATACCCCATCGCAGCGTGCCCTCCCGTTCCATCCGACGCTCGTCCTTCTTGGTAATTGATCCCGTTTGAATCCTTTTTTTCGTCATGTCCGGTCGCAAGAGAAAGCAGGACGAGGAGGAGGAGCTCGTGTCGCTCCCCAGCGGCGATGAGGAGGAGGAGGAGTAAGTCAATTCCCCGTCGTCGCAACACCCTCCCCGTGGCCCCAATCGCGTCGCAAGCGCGAGGCGACACCGTTGGACGATGCGTGCCGCGGAGTGTTGTCCGGCGCATCACGGCGCACGCTGGCGCACGCTGGCGCTCGAGGTGTCGATGGTCCGTCCGGTCGCGAGCCAAGGAGGAGGGGGGGGGGGGGGGGATCTCGCTGGCGGTGGGCCGCGCCCTTGTCGCGTTGAAAACCGCGCATCGCATGCGACCTTCGACATGACGTGGCTAACAAAAACCGTCGCAGGTATGTTGACGATGAGGAAGAGGAGGAGGAGTATGACGACGACGACGAGGAGGATGATGAGGAGTACGATGAGGAGGGCGAGGGTGAGGAAGACGACGAGGACGGCGAGGAGAACGAAGGTAAGCCCCCCCCCCCCCCCCCCCACCATATCCTCTGTCCCTTGGATCCCGGTTCCCATTGCTTCGTTGTGATGCTGCAACGGGACGTTTGTCCGAGGGCGCTGGCCATCTCAATTTCCTGCCGTCGACCGTTTTGGTCCTCCGCGCTTGTGGCTGACGCTTGTCCTCCAGAGCAAGCCCCTCCCAAGAAGAAGCTAAAGACGGCGACCGGCGACGAGAACGGTGCCAACGGGCACGCCGAGGACGACGAGGAGGAAGAGGAGGACGAGGAAGGCAGCGGCGAGGGCGAGGAGGACCTCGAGGAGGAGGACGAGGACGAGGAGGCTGGCGAGGAGGACGAGGCACCTGCCAAGGGTGTCGGCAAGGTCAAGGGCGCGGCCGCCGAAGCCGAGGCCGAGCCCAAGGCCGTTGCCGCCGGCGGTGACGAGGAGGATTAGACGTCGCGCTGGCGGACGTCGGCCTTTTCTTTCGCCTTCACCAGAGGCGGCGATGAGCTCGACCGGTGCCAACGGATAGAGCGGAGCCCGGCCGCCCCCGGCCGCCCGCGTCTCCTTGCTTCATGACCACATTTTCTTCTTCGATGCGCACTTGCTCGCTCTCTATCTAGGATTCGAGTTAGAAATGGATATGGATCGGAAATGATGAAGTTTTGTTCCCACTTGCCGCAGAGCGTCCCCCTTCCGTGTCGTCATGGGTTGGGCACCCATGGGTCATGGCCTTGGCTTGCTGGCAGATTTTCAGCCTTTTTGAGTCTGGGCAATCGCTGGCCGGGGCGACGTATCGCCGACTCCGGTCTCGTCCACCGGCCTTGAGGATGGGCCCATTCCCGCCCGATCCGGCTGTGCATCCAGATGGTTTGCTCCCAGGTTGAACAGGTCCGCACAGCTTGGCCGTCCAAGGGAAGCAAGCCACCGGACCGTTCATTTCAACCTCAAAACCCCCCAAGGGCCTCCCAAGCGTTGTTGTTCTTGATCGGCTCCCTTTTGACGACTGCACCACCTGCCATCCAGCCGATTTCCTGCTCTCCCCCGGGCATGCATGGGACGGAGTTGAACGAGGGCTAGCGTGCCCCCTGCCCGTTTGTCTTGTTCGCTGCGTAGATTGTCCATGGTCTCCGCGCCTGAAGCGACCCAGGCCCCAAGCCGTCCGGCGCCCAATCGATCGTCCGTCCGCATAGCTCAACAGCTTTCGCACGGCCTCTCCATTGCTGCGACTGCTTTTTTTTTCTCCTTTCTTTTTTCTTTTTATTTTTTTTTTTTTTTGTTTTTGGCTGCTGTATCTGACCATGGCATTACCTGGTAGTCCAGTCCGCAGGAGCGGATGCCAACCTAGATGTGGTCATCACCCTGAACATGGATAGAACAGGATGACGGTTCACTACTAGACACACCAGCGAACCCGTGCTGCGCTAAGTAATTACCTACCACCTTCGGGGGAGCCAATGCCCAAGGTGCCTCAAACGGGTCTGCTTCCTGGCCGCTGAGCCTCATCTCTCCAGGCTCCCCCAACCTTTTTCGACCCCGTCCGCATCCCCCGCCTCTGACCTCTGTCTCTGCATGTCCCGATCCCATCGTCGGGCTTCGCCGGCGTCCGGGCAACTCCAGCAACGATCCACCCCACCCTCCTCTCATTGGAGTGCCGTAATATTATCTACCGGACGTTACGGCGGGTTCTCCGACGGCGTAGACCCGTGGCGCGACGGATGCGATACAAGGTAAAAGAATTCGCATCTCGTCGCTCAACCGTCCAGAGGGGGACGGGAAATGGTTGGGAGGCCAAGATGGCCCCGACCTATGGAAACGCCGTCGCCGGCCCGGACCCGGTCCAAGGGATGCGGCTCGACCCCAACATAGAAGGCCGCCCTTGCGCACCTGGCTCGCTCATGAAGGCTGGAAGCGCCGGTGGTTGCATCGAAGCATGCAGCAGACTGGAAACGGGTAGATTTGGAGAACCGCCCGTGCGGCTGGCGCCGGCGTTGGTGTCGTGTTGGCTCGGCCGTCGTCCTGCATTAGCTCCGCAGCATAGGTTCACCTTTTTTTTTTTTCTCGCTTTTTTTTCCTCACGCAGCCCAAACGTTAGTTATTCCGAGCCTGGTTGGAGGGAGGAGGGGGGAGGGGGGAGGGGAGCGTTTGCACTAGAGCCGATCCGTTTTACGTATGGATGCTCAGTACGGGATGAAGGTGCGTTATAATAGGTCATCATCCTATCGAGATATGCGTACGGTCATGGAATACTTTGGCCTTGGAATAACCGGCCAAAAGGAAACGCCCGGGGAGAGCCTGAACCCTGGGATCCCCGTGTTCAAACGCTCTCTTGTGGTAGGATGGAAGGCCAGTTAGGAGTCGGCCGATCCCCCATACTTGGTCCCCAGGCTCTCTTGAGGGTAGCAGCAGCTAGTTATCAGCTCCCCGCCCGCTTGGTTCGCTTCCCCGCATTGGTGGGCTGCCAGGAGGGGAGGAAGAGACATGCCACGCAGAGTGGTGCCACTTTCATGTACGGGCGCTTTTACCAAGATCCAACGATGCCTCCCATCGTCGGTTACCGCACGCGGCGATTCGTTGCCTGGCGGGCGGATGGAGGGATGGGATCCACCGTCTTGGAAGCCTAGCATGGCCGGGAGCCATCGTTGAGTCGTCGGCGACAGCCAATGGGGCCGGTGATGTAATATGGAGCAGCCTCCCGCTCGAACTGCCGCTCGCTTGGATCGTCGAGGCGCGATGCGCCGTCCAACCACGACCCTGGTAAGGACGAAGCACCGGCTGCCACACCGTTGGGAGCATCAGAATTTGTTGGTGAGGATGGAGCAGTCAAGAGGCCTACTCGGGTCCGCATATAAACCGGGAGTGCCGGTGGTCTGGAGCTGCGCCAAATGCGATCTTTGAGCAACACCAGCTTCCCATGACGCGTGTACCGATGACCAGCCCTCTTGCCGCTTGTCGAAAGTCTGGGCTCGTCCGGGTTTCAGCGACCGCACCTCTCTCCTTTCAGACGCCCGGAGGGTGACAGCGTCGTTTGGGGTGGCCCATTGTGTCGAGCGTTGAAGAAGGGGTGGTCGACCCTGAAGCAACGAACAACCGCCTCACCTCTCCATGTCTGACCTAGTCTAAGCTTCCGAGAGCCATGGAGGAGGTCAAGGCATCCATCCCAGAGGGTGAAAAGGTTAGATCCATTTCAATCTCGTCTCGGCGTCTCGTCTCTCCATCGTGGCGAGGGTCGACTTGAGGCTGCTGAGACATGTTGTGTGTGGAGAACATCACACGGTCTTTTCGTCCTGAAGCCATGGAGACGAGAAGGTGGTGATGGTAGGAAGGGTGGTGGTGGTGGTGGCGAGAGCCAAATGCTAATACCGGGCCATTCACCAGAGCTCTTCCGTCTCACCCTTGACCCCAAGCTCCGACGTTATGGACAGCTGGGCGTCGACGGCTCCGTCTCTGGGCTCCGCGGGGCCTGCCTACCCAATTCCTGCTTTGATCGATGATACGTTGTGGGGCTACTTCTGCGCAGGACGAAGCGCTAGCGGCCTCCATGCCAACACCCTAGGGTCCATGGAGCCGTGGCAGACCCTTGAATCAACACCTGCTCTGGAGGCTCGTGACGTAGCGGTGCCCCCGATGACCCCCGGATCCTGGCTGCATCAAACAACAGGACTGGTCTCGCCGCCCATCAGCACGGTCGGACTCCTAGCCGACCCGATGCTCTCCCATTTGACCGGGTCGGCGCGACTCCGGCCGTCGTGGTCTAGCGAGCCGGCCGCTGTCACCACGGCCGCTTTTTCTGCCGCCACCCCGATTCCTCAAGATAACCTGGACGATCCCATCCCGAAGGCCATCAAAACGGAACCCCGGGCCCAGTCCCAGCCGCGACGGCCCAACGTTCAGCTTCGGACCGCGGCCCGCAAGAAGGCGACAAAGGCATCCCGATCTTCTCCTCTCTCAGCCACATCCACCCAAAAGAACAGCTGCTCATCGTCACCATCACCCACTTCGCAGCCGTCGAGCACCTCTCCCTCCACCCGAGACGGCGGCGGCGGCGGCGACGACGACGACGACGACAACGACGATGGTCGCCGCTTGGACAACGACGGCCTCACCCCCGAGGCTCGCCGTGCGCGGCACAACCACAACCGCGTCGAGAAGCACTATCGCCGCCGCCTCAACGTGCAGTTTGCGCGCCTGCTCGACGTGCTGATGCTGCCGGTGCCGCCCGCGAGGGCGCCGTCGATCGAGTCTGCCACGACGGTCAAGAGAGGGAGAGCGGGCGGGGGTAATGGCCTCGGTGGCGTCGATGCCGGAGGAGCGCGGGGAGGCGACGGCTTCGACGAGAAGCGTATCAGCAAGGCCGAGGTGTTGGAGCTGGCAGCGAGAAGGATCCGGGAGCTGGAGAAGGACAAGGAGGCGCTGGTCAGGGAGCGAAAGGAGCTGGTGAGGAACCTCGAGGTGTTGATGATGGCCGGGACGGTTGGCAGGGGGGGTGTAGTGACTTGCTTTGGGGGGAAGCAGCGCTGATCATCTAGTAGCATGGATGGCCACGCAGGGGAGGTGGGAACGTGAGAGCAAGAGGTTGAGGTTTGGCGTGGTATGCTCAGTGATGGTGCCGGGACTCGGGGTTTCCAAGGATGGAGGTTGCTACGAAAAAAAAGGGGGGTCATGAAAGCCACAGGAGAGGATCAAAACAACCAGAGGTTGAATACAAGGGTGCAAGGAAAAACGAAGCTTTGTTTATTTTTTTGAAAAAAAAAAAAAAAAGGAGCCACCACCACTAATGCCGCTGGGATGGGTTGGATGGGATTACAGGAAACATTATGGCCATGGGATGGTTCTAGTACGCAGTACACAGGTGCTTGCGTGATTGGGTGATTCCCGGGACAGGGGATTGGGTAATTACCCAACCACGGGTTGTTGTTGTTGTTGTTGCTTACTCTTAATGAACCATGGTATCTTCCAAGTGATAGTTAGGTATTTACACCTTTCTGTTTCACCTCAACCCCAAGGAACCAAGGTGGTACTTTAGGTACCTTCCAGTACCTCACATACCTATCGTGCCTAACCGAACACATGATTTGTTTAGAATGCCTGGGCTTGTCTCGGGTTCGTGTACCGTACCCTGAGGCAGCGGTGATCCCTGTTTTCGTGTACGCCGGGGCCTGCGTACCTTAAGGATGCATGGATGTCGGTGGACATGAAACAAAACCAGCCAACGTGGGACATTGAAAGCATTCGCCTGACCATCGCACACCGCAGCGGATCAAACAAACAATAAAGGCTGGGGAAGTCGCTGTCGCTTCCTGGAGCCCATGATTACGGAACCTTTTCGTTTGAATCCTGCGCGCTAAAAATGTGGCCTTTTTACATGTCGAGAGATGGACCTCGGCAAGTGGCGTGATTGTGGGATGGATCGGACGATGCCAACTTCGCGTCGCCGAGAGCCCATCCACGCAGCTTGCTTTGAAATCCGACTCCCATCCGCCATCTGCCCATATCCCTCTCTTCGGTAGGATGGATCACTTCTGTGACTGGTGGAAGAGCGCACCTTTGATGCCGGTTGGTTCGCCGATGGGGAGCCATGGATGAGGGTTGGCGTTGCATGACTTGCAGACGCGGCTAGAAGGGTAGAAACTCCACCGCGTCCAACCTTCACGTGTTGTTGTCGCATTCGTCGCTGAAGAAAGAAGGGGGAACGCCGGCCGCATGGGGGCCATCGAAATTCGTATCATGCCATCGTCGAATTGCGACAAAGGCCACTGTGAGCCAAGTCGAGGCATCCGATTCCTGGATCGACGACCGAGATCAGGAGCAAACCAAAGAGATCGAAACAGACCTCGATGGGGTGGCACGGTGGGTGCATCTTTATACGCTCGTTCCACCGGTCAGGCACGCCGAAATGGGGCGCCTTTTCTCCCGCCTGCCAGATGGATCCAGAGGGGCCGTCTACCACGCGATCCCGAAAGGGATCAGTGCATGGGTGATCACGTCTTGGTGGCCTGATTCTTCTCCCGAAGCCCCGGTCCATCGAATCAGCACATCCGCCGTCTTATTGCGACCCTCGCACCACCCTTCCCTGGCCTGACGGCCCGACTCGCGCCCGCCCTCCATGTCCGGTTGGCCGCCTTGCCTCTCCGTCTCCGCTGACAGCACCGCCCTGGCAACAAGAGCAGAACATGTCCAGCCGTCGCCGGGTCGAGCCAAGTTCCACATTCCCACCACTTCCACGCCGTTGTCATGGTGGTGCTCCATCACGACGCAGCTCTCTGGCCCTCTTTGAATACGCTACCTGACGCTGTCGGATCCGAGGGTCCTGGAGGTGACTGGGAGTTGCCTTGATCCAGGCTGACCGTGCCACCTTGACCAAACCCCAGAGAAGGCGACTCTGCGGAGCCCCACGAAAGCACCCATGCGCGAGGAGGCGAGGATCAGGCGGCGTGGGCTGCATATCATGGACCTGTGCAACGGTGACACCGGCCAGGAGCCTCCACCTCCACGCTCCGAGGGTATAAAGCCGTCCAGGAAGAGACACCACGGAGCCACCGAGGGGACGGACCAGGACAGCGAGGCCGAGAGGGGCGGCGGCAAGCGAAAGCGACCGGCAACGGGGACAACGACAAGAGCATCATCGTCATCATCATCATCATCATCATCATCAACAACAACAACAGCAGCATCAGCAGCAGCAGCAGCACCACCACCACCACCACCACCATCAACGCAGATATCCCCATCATCTTGCAAGCCCATGAGCACCTCCCGGGCCAAGGAGGTCAAGGCAAGCTCGCCCTCCAGCCCAAGCTCGGGGGACGAGGACGAGGCCGACGAGATCGCCGCCCCGAGGAGGAAGCAACTAACCTCAACCCAGCTCCAGAGCCAGCGCAAACCCAGCAGCAAGAAACCCGCCGAAAAGCACAAGGACAAGGGCAAGGACCCCAAGTACCACTCTCGCAAGCGCCACAACCTCGTCGAGCAGCAGTACCGCCTGCGCCTCAACTCGCAGTTCAAGCGCCTGCTCGACATCCTGCCGCCTTCCCCGGAGGACGGCCCCGCCGCGATCGCCGGGGGCGACCTCCCCCCCACAGCGACGGGCCTCCGCCCCCCCGGATCTCTCCCCTCGCCGCAGGGCCAGCCGCCTCCGCCGCCCGGCCGGGACGCCGCCGCCGCGGCGGCGAAGCGCGGTCCCAGCGCGTCCCCGACCGATCCCGGAGCGGCCGCCGGCCCGCCCGAGGCCGAGGCCAACCCGGACGAAAGCGGCGACCTCCTCCCGCGCCGCATCTCCAAGGGCGAGGTCCTCGACCGCGCCCGTCGCTACATCCAGCTGCTGGAGCGCGAGCATCGGAGGCTCGTGGCGGAGAGGAGGGAGCTGGAGCTCATGTGGGCGGAGGCCGAAGCGGGCGGCCAGGGTCCCGTGCCGAGGCTTGGCGCGGCGGCTGGGAAGCTGGCGGGAGGGTTGCTAGGGGCGGGCTCAAACTTGCCAGGCGGTCTTGAAGCAGGAGCAGAAGGAGCAAGCGGCGGTGGTTAGTAGGAGCGGGAGCGGCAGCGCCGGCGGCGGCGGCGGTGGTGGCGGCGGCGGCGGGATCATCCTGCAGAGAAAAGCCGGGGTTGTTTCTGGGTCCGGACGAGAGAGATGGAGGGGTGAATGGATGGATGGATAGGAAAGGGTGGGGACGTGATGGAGTGTGGTACACACGCTTTGGATTCTGCATCCTTGACTATGATGAGCCTCCAGACGGGAGGGCGGAGCAGAGGAGAGAGAAGCGGCGGGAAGTCGTTGAACTCTGGATTGCGAAGGAGCAACCTACATTTAGGGGGGCTGGAGAAGGATTTCGTTTCTCTGGCACAAGCTATGTATCGTGTACTTATTACTCAGGTTGTCTGGGATGCTGGAAGGGTACGGAGGCTTTAGGGACGGAGCTGGACAAGGTAGGTGCAGGAAGGCTTGCGGACTGGTGGCGCTGGAGGTGGGGCTTCGGGGTTGATGTCCCTATGGTGTACGGAGTATTATATAGGTATCTGCATGGTTTGGCTTTCATGACACGCGACTCCCCGTCTGCTTCTCTTCCCGAAGGCACGCATTGCTCATGTAATGGCACCTCCCTTCAGAACGCCAACGGTATGAGTTCACAAAGAAACCAAAGCTAGGCCCCGGGGTCATCCATTTATTATACTACGTTCTTGTATCCACTGGCGGAAGGGAAGGGGGTATAGGATTTACAAATCATCATCGGTCTGGGCCCGGATTATTTCCAAAGATCCTCCAAAACAGCACCACAACAAGCCACCAAATCATGAAGTCTTCTCCGTGGTCGAGCTTTCACCTCTCGCCTGATCGTTTTGTGCCGCCGGTTGCTCCGCCGGTTGCTCCGTCGGTTGAGATGGCGGCGCGCCGCGAGAATGACGCTTCGAGCCCCGAGGCTGAGACGACCTCCGGCGATGGCCCGCCGACGTGTCGGCCACGACGACCGGCGCGTAGTACCCCTGGAAGCCGGGGTTGACAAGCTGCGGGGCCTGCAGCTCGGCACCCTGAGGCGCAGGGGCGTAGTAGCCCCCGTACAAGACCGGCGGCGGAGGCGGAACCGACGCCCTGCTCCCAGCCGCCGGGACAGCATATGCGACAGGAGGCGGATAGATGGGATACGGCGCCGCCCCGGGGTAGCCCGCAGCACGCGCGCCGGGGGGCAGCGAAGCGCGATAGGCGGCTTCGCTCACGGGGACCGGAATCAGGACCACCTTCTTCTTCTGGGTGTTGATCTCGTGCGTGTCGACGCAAGCGCCGATGAACAGGACGAAGTGGATGGTGAGAAGGATGCAGTTGAAGGCGAGGAGGGCCTTCTCGTACGAGCGGCTCTTCCGGAGCAGCTCGATGTACCGTTCCTCCGGGTACTCGTACTCGGCGTAGTAGTAGTCTTCGTACGTGTCGGTGGCGTAGAAAGACACCACCATGACGGCAAAGACGGCCAGGATCCAGATGAAGAGGTGCAGCGCAACCAGAAGGCCCGGGTGCATGCCCACGCGGCGGCTAGAGCGCATCGTGACGAGGAGCTCGAGCGTGCCGACGATGACGGCGAGACCGGCCTGCGGTGGTCAGCGGGCATATTTCCCGGGCGTTGCGAGGAAGGACAAAGGGCGGGAAAAACGTACCGTGGCACCAGAAATGCCAAACTCGGAGTCTATTGGATACGTGCTCCACCAATACTGGGTGTCGCGGTACGGCGCGTTGAGGAAGCCCAGGCCGATGCAGATTCCAAAGATGACGGCCGACACGACGAGCGAGAATGACACCAACGCCAGCTTTGTCAAGTGCCACTTGGGATGGTAAGGACGCGGCTGTCGAGGCGACAGAGGAAGAGGCGGCTGGGGCTGGTAGGGCGTGTACTGTACTCCGTACGACGCCGGAGGGACGTGGGGTCGCTGGCCGCGGGCCTTTTCGTGATGCGGCGGGGGCAACGGCTGCAGAGGGATCGGAGGAGGCGTCGCATTGCTCCCTTGCTGTTGTCTGCGGTCCTCTGAGGGCTCTCGAGTCGATTCGTTTTGGCTCTGGGGCGTTTCCTGAGCCCTGCTGGACTCGCCCCGCGATTCGGCCGTTCGGGTACTGTCGCCGGCCATTTCGTCCGCTTCCCTTTCCGACCGCGGTGAGAACTTGCGCAGACTGTCAACTTCAACGTCGTTCCAAACGGGTTCAAAAACGATAGAACAAGACAAAAGAGCCCAGTTTCGAGGAACGAGCAACAAGAGAAAAAAGAGCGACGGCCAAAAAGAGCGACAAGAGAGAGAGAAGAGAGAGCGTGTGAGCACGGCACAGGCCTGTCAGCACTACGTGGGACCGCGGGCCACTTTTAAGATTGCGATGAGACTGTAGCGCTGGTGGTGTCGCTCCTTTTAGATACTCTTGGCATCGACCATGGGCGCGGGAGGGCCGAGCGACGGTAGCTGAAAGAGCTGCAGAGGGCGGCGTGCCGAGGGACAAGGGGGCCCCGGCCCGCTTCTGCTGAGCTGCGTGAAGGAAAGTGTGGAGACGTACCAAAAGGTGCAGCGTGCTGCGTAGGTCACAGCCAACCTGAGAGAAAGCAAAACAAGACCAAAGAAGGAGGGTGACGTGACGTTGGGGTGGGAAAACGAAAAGGAACTTTGCGAAGCCGATTGCGCTGGAGAAACGGGGACGAGAATCCTTTTTATGGAGGCGTCTCGCGTTCCCGCGCCCGACCGTTTGGCAGCATTGTTTTCTCCTCGATGCGATGGTTCGAGCTCATTTGGTCCAGGCAGCCGTCCCACTCACAAGGTCCGCGCAGAAGCCGATGTCACTGAACAAACAGACTCCAGGCCAACGCCAAAAAAAAAAGAAAAACAGAGCCATAAAAGTCCAAGTGCTCCACAGCCCGGGCACTTCGCAGACGTGTTTACTCGCGCTGAAGAACCACCACCAAGCCCATTATGCCCAGCATCACCGTCTTCAGCCACGGGTGTTCCGACAACATGATGGTGACATAGCCGACAAACGGCATGTAGGCCACGACGCTCCTATGTGTTGTTCTTTTGTGTTAGCCTTGGGGCCTGGCAACGCCGTAGCCGAGAGGAGCCCTGCCATCCTGCAGGATCAGGCTGCAACGTACCCGACAATGTCTTTCCTAGTAAGATAGTCTTGCCCGCGGGCGTAGAGCTCCGTGTCATCCGCGGCATTGTTGTCGCCCTTGGTCAACAGCTTCGCATCGGGTCTGCGCATGTCCCGTCAGTGCTGCGCTCAATGCTTCCGGTGATTCGGTAATTCGTAGCTGCTAAAGGGGGGAGGAGCGCCCCCTCTCGGTGGTGCCACATACCCTGTCCCAAACTTCCTGACGATGCGATGCACGATGGGAATTTCCTTCCCCTTGACGTTGTAGACAACGACCTCGCCGACGTTGGTCTCCTCAAAGAGATTGCGGTTCCACAGGAGCAGCAGGTCGCCGCGCTGAAAGGCCGGCTCCATGCTGCCCGAGAGCACGACGACGATGGGCGACGGCGAGTCCGTAACGACCGAGAGACCCTTCCACATCTGTCACGAAGGACGACAGTCAGCAAAAGCAGTTCCGTGTGGAGCTCAGGAGAAGGAGAGGGAGCCTCGTTGGACGCACCATGAACGCGGTCGAGAGGATCAGGCCGAAGTTGAGGAGCTGCGCGGCCGCCTGCCGCGGGTTCTGGAGGCTGGAGAGCATGGCTGGAGCTTTCTGGATCGTCGGCGTTGGAGGTCGAGCGGTGAAAAGGGAGCGGAAGGGGGGGGGAGGGTGGCAGAGGTCGTGGGGATGTCTGCGCCGGCCCGGTCAACAAGGCAGCATCTCGAACTCGAAGTCGTCTTTGGAACAAGCTTCCTGCGACTGGGGCAAGTTGACCACGGTGTTGGTGTTGCATTGAATCGCTGTGATTGGAGCGCGGCTTCAGGAAAAGTGGACACAGCCTTGGACCCACCGCGCCGCCTTGGAGATGGGACCCGATGAGGTGTGGGGCCGAGCCGTTCCAGGTTCCAGCTTGGCGCCGGCCGGGCAGGAGCTCGGGCAATCGACCACGCCGGGAAGGATTGGCTTCGAGGACATACCTTTTCGGTCCCGTCTTCTCCATGCTCCGTTGGCTCGGATATCACTTCAACACTTGGCGAGGGGTTGGCTCGGGTTGAGAGTGGCAATGTCAACACGTGTAGCAAGCCCTTCCCTTTCGTCTGGCATTGGCCCTGCGCCAGTCGACGGCGACGTTTGCCCCGGAAGGCGTTTGAGAAAAGGCGAGCTGGCCCCATGCGCAGGCATTCTGGTCTGCTGTTTCTCCCAAGGGTTTGGGAGTGCTCAAACTCACGACGGCACCCTTTCCAGAATCCACCTGGATCTTCTTGCTTGCCGTTTCTGCGAACGTCTTCTCGATCCAAGGCCCGAGAAGACTCTGCTCCTTTCCATGGGGACCAGTCGGTAGGCATGGCTTTGGATCACACGCCCGAGGCGCACAAAGAGCTTCCTGCGGGGCGATGGTGAACGAGAACCGCAGGGCAGGGCCAATCCTTTCCGCGTCATGTATGGCGTACATTCTGGGCCACCATTGGCAAAGCATGGGCCGGCTGCCCGTGACCCATACATTCCCCTGCTCCGTGGTAGAGGCTTCCAAATCCATGATGAGATCTGCACTCGTTGGTTCGGCGCAGGAGTTCACATTCACGCATCACATGAACGAACCGGTTCTGCGGGCTTACTATGGTCCCGGTCTCGTCTTTTCTATCGTCGACTCGTTGCCGAGTCGGACAGACAGGCTGACTTGTGACCAAATCTGCCTCAAAGGCCGGTGCCAGGTCCCTTGACTAACTGGAAACGGGAGCGACCCCCACAAAAAGACGAGCACACGGGAAGCAATGCCTGAGAGGTGGCTCAGCAAGGGGCTTTCTTGAAGCCGTGATGCAAGCCATCGCTGGGACAACGTCAGGACAAGCAGTGGAGGTGGTCAAGTGGAACATTGGGGCGGGGCGAGAGGGGCGACGCCACCGAAACGAAGGCAGAGTTCTGTTGTACGTATTCTCATTTCATGCTGCGCACGCTGCATGATCCGTCCTTCACGCCTCCAAGCGTCGTCGACGCTCCAGGGTGCGTCAGCACCGCCCGGCCATGAGGGGCGAGGCATTCGCTTTCCAACACCGGATGTTTAGGGGATACGTGTACATGAGATGAGGGGTTCGTGCCCAATCTTTACCAAGCAATGTGTCCCTACGAACTGATCCTGCGAGGGTGGCGGTTGGTTCCTGATGCTGATGTTGATGTGGACGTCATCGCCAGGGTTACGCTCAGGGGTGGTGACAGGGGTACCTAAAGCCTTGGCCCCACCCCTCCATTTTTAGGGCTGGTGAACGGTGGGGAGCCTCGGGCCTCCAGAATCCTCCCCTCATCTTCCAACCCATCTCGATCGGACAGCATGGAAGGACATCGATCTGGCGAGAAGCAATGATCATGAATGAACGAGGCGGTGATTGGGGCCTTTGCAGCCTATCCCACGACGAGGCTGTGTTCTCCCAACCCAGCCCAAGGTCCTCTCTCACTGGACGTCGCTGTTCACGTGTTCCGTGCGATGCAAACGCTGCTCCGTCCAGCCAGAGAGCAGATATGCCCGGCAGGCTTGCATGGTGATTTGTCACCCAAAGAACCAAGACGGCCAATCTTGATGCTGAGGTCTCAGCCAACGCCAAAGTCCAGGGAAGAGGTCCGCGGGGACCAAGAGAGGCGGGGGGGGGGTTCCGAAGCAAGGCTGCTAGCGTTTCGTAGAGACGTCTTATGAGGGCCCATTGCTTTTGTTGCATCGCCGGTCTTCCGTGAGCGAGCGGCTCTCCGTCGAGAGCCCCGTTTTGAAATGGGGCCGAGAAGGTCCCGGCCCGCCGGCAAGCCATTCACACCAGCTCACACCAAACATGGACGGCACTTCAAGGGCAGCCCGACACAGCGTCCGTCAGCTGCATCCAAGGCCTCCAGCCGCCCGTCAATGCCCAATGAGCATGCTCCACGGCTTCCATCATGTCGCCGGCCTGTTTCCCCCGGATGCGGACCCCAGGCACGCACAGCTCTGCGTGGCACACCCCCTCACCAACCACCACAGCGCAACATCGCGGACGCAGGGATAAATAGATCGCCCACACCCCCCCACATCTTGACCTTTTCCCTTCTTTTCTTCCCTCCCCCCTCATCACACAAACCACGGGTGTCGCAAAGCTTGTAGGAGGTTGTCTCATGAGTCTTGCTCGGAGATAACGCCGCCCGGACCCCGACAATCCTTTTTGTGCGCTCTCTCTACCCCCCCCCTTCGCTCCTTTCTCTCCTTTCCTTACCTCTCTCCTCTCCGGTCCTTCGTTTCTTTTTCGTCGCTCTCTTATCAAGCCGAGAAACCGGCGGTGACCGTCTTTCCCATTTCACCGCCGTGTCTTCTCTCATCCCGCAAGCCATTAAAAAAACACCACCCTACGACATATCCACCGAATCTCCAACAAATCCTCGTCGGGCCACGGCTGAACCCGTACTACATCGGCCCCCGGCACGATCCGCGATCAGCAGACGACTCGCCAACATGTTCAAGCGTTCGTTCCGAGGCCGCGACGCCCACGCCTCCCACAAGGAGGCGTCGGCGACGATGGACTCGCAGCATCGGGTCGACAAGTCGGCGAGGTTGACGACGAGGAAGGGCTCCGCGCGGGATGCCCAACAGAAAGCGTCGAAATTGCAACGGTCGCTCCGGGACGAGGAGGCCTCGCGTGCCCCGGCCACGGCGGAGCCGGCGAAGCTCGGTGACAAGTCCCTCGCCCCGTCCCCCATCATCACCCTGGTGGTGGGGTCCGAGGGGCGGCTGTTTGCAGCGCACGAGGACGTGCTCTGCCAGGCTCCTTTCTTCGACAAGGTGCTGCGCGGGCGCGTCGTGGATGCGCAGAACCGGAGGATTTCGCTTCCGGACGAGGAGCCCGAGGTGTTCAGCGCCGTCCTCGAGTTCCTGTACAAGGGCGACTACTACCCGCGGCTCCTGCACAACAAGCAGCGCGGGTCCTGGGAGCTCGAGGACTCGCTCCCCTGTCGTCGGGTCACCCCTCACACCACCCCGACGATCCACCACTCCCCCCAATTCAACAACGGAGGCGGCCGCGCAGGCCCCAGCCCCCAGATCCCCTCGGCTGTCGAGGCGACCGTGTACCTCTCGAGCATCGGTCAGCACCTGCTCCGCGACACCGTCATCTACTGCACCGCGGAGCGCTACGGGCTCGAGGAGCTGAAGCGCCTGGCGCTGCGGAAGCAGGGCCTGCAGACGGGTATCGACGTCGGCACCATCCTGCGCAGCGCCCAGTACTGCTACGGTCACACGCCCGACTCGGACAGCCGCCTGCGCGCCCATTACCTGGCGCTCATCATCCGGTGCCGCAAGACCTTCAAGCGCAGCGGCACCATGCAGGCCGAGATGGAAAAGTGCGGCAACAGCGACGTGTACGGCGACGGCAGCGGAAAGCTCTTCTTCGACCTGTTCGTGGCCATGTGCAACCACCTCGACGACGTCATTGAGGCGAGCAACATGCGCACCCCGAAGACGGTCTGAACGGCCGGCTGCTCTGGCACACGACGGACGGGTTTTCTTCTGTTTGGCGTTCCTGAAGGCGCAACCAAGGCAAGGAGAATGCATTGTTTCTTTCGAATGAGTTCACTGGGTTTCTCTTCGGGGCGGTTGGTTTTGCTCTTCTGCACCGCTCGACGTCCGGCGTTTTGGGTCCTTTTTTCTCCACAACAAGCTCCCGCGTCTTGCATCAGATTGGAAACACCATTGAGGAGTTTCTTGACTTCTCACGAGACGGGCCAACCAATTTTGCATCCAAGATCTGCGGAGCCGAGAGGGGCCTAATACCGCCGATACACGACGCGAGCGTTTGCAACGGAAACAGAGCTCACGCGCAAGGCTTGCCTGCCCCCCTCTCGTTTCCCAGTTTTCTCTGTTTTCTGAAAGATTTCTTGCGTTTTCTCGGGAACACCGGCGTTGGTCTCTGAGACTGGCGTTTTCTTTCTTTCCTTTCTGGTTTCCATCACCCCCGGCATGGCTTGGGAAGGTGAAGATCCAGGGAGGGGAGGGAGGAACTCAAGTTGCAGGGACCACGAAGATAATGGATGGGTTTTCTCACCAAACTCGGCGTCCGACCCCGACAAGATACACACGCCGTTGTCAAAACTCCAAAAAAAAGACCGCATTTCGACATCGAAGCACCCCTCTCCGGACAACAACCATGGATTGTTTTTCTTTCTTTCTTGCTCTGTCTGCTTTCGCTGGGCTTTGGGTTTTTTGGGATGGGAAACAGGCGATGACATCTCAGCTTTTGGCAAACTTTCCCTGGCGTTTGGAAATAGAACAAGGGCTGGAGTCGGAACCGGATACACCACTCAGACTGGACAACAAGACGGCGGTGGAAGGGGGGGTAGGGTGGGGTGGGGTGATTGAGAAGGTTGAGGAGCAGGAAAGTTGATGCATAGACACAACTCTTCTTCACCTCTCCCTTGCACCCTCTCTCCCTCCCCCCCCTCCACGGTCGCAACGGGCAACAACAACACCACTCAAAAGCGCGCTCGGCCGCACACGCATATGTCGACAAAAACACCAAAAAAAAAGGACAACAACACAAAAACAATCCGGATGATCATGGTTGAGGGAGGGGCGCAACACCCAGGGCGGTGGGTTTGGCAACAACTAGACTGCACGCATGCCTACACACACCCACCGCCCGCCTGGGTTGGCAAGCAGCGAGCCTGCAATGGTGCTGGCAACATTCCGCCGCGCGGAGCGGTTTGGGCAGTCACTCGTTTGTAACGACTGATGATGATGACGACGATGATGAAGACACGAGGTTCAACGGGGCTTCTTGATGAAGCCTCGGAAAGGCTGGCTTCTTGTAACAGTATTAATCATCGGGATTTGGGCCGGGACTGACTATCGGTGCTGCTCTGTCCTGGCCTGGGTCTTGAGCCTGGCTCTGTGCTGTGCTCCGCTGGAAGGGGCTAGGTAATGGGAAGTTTGGCCGCCTCACGTTTCGTTGCCGTTGAGCGTGTGTACGTGTTTGTCATGATTGCCATGCATGCTGGATTTGCTTCATGTCGATTCCCGCCTCGCCTCGCCGTCGGTCATCCATCCGTTTTCCTACCCTGCTTCCATTCGAACCAGGCTCCCCTCCCTCCCCCTTATCACTCTGCCCACTTCACCTCCAGCCCGCCAAACTCCGCCACCAGTCCCTCCGCAACGCCCTTCTCCGGCCTCGCCGCCATCGCACTCACATCCACCTCCCATTCTTCAAGCTTCTCCAGGCCGAATACCCAGCAGATCTCCCGCAGCGGCACCTTCTCCTCCTCGCCGGTCTCGGCGTTCCGCACGAGGCGGTACACCCACACCCCGGTGCCGTTGCCGTCCTTGTCCTTTTCGACGAGGACCGTGGTCCAGCCGATCTCCTCCTGCCCGGCACCGGTAGCAGCAGCAGCAGCAGCAGCAGCGGGATGGAGATCGGCGACGGACCAATCCGCCCAGCTGTCGCACGAGACGGTGGAGAGGCGGGGGCGGGCGTTGTAGAGCTCGACGCCCGTCTTGATCCACTTGGCGGGCGGCGCGGCGCCGGCGTCCCCGCGCCGGCGGAAGCTCAGAAGCAGGCCGGCTTGGTCGTACTGCGCGGCCGGGGCGAAGTTGAAGGACAGGCGGGCGGAGCGGAAGCTGGCGAGGGGCCCGGCCGTGCGGAGAGCGGCGCCGCTTGGGGAGGAGGGGAGGGCTGTCGGGGCTGGGATCAGAGGTCAGTACGGGACTCATTGAGCTGGTCTGACATGCGTTTGCACGGGATGGATGGGCCGTAGGTGGCGTGGTGGGCTGGTTGTCGCATATACCATTGAAGACGTTTGTGGTGGGCGGCTTGCGCCAGATGTCGGTGCCAGGAGCGGCCGTGATGGAGAAGGTGTTGGACGGCATTGCGAGGGCGTCTTTTGGTCTCACCAAAACCAAACTCAGAGGACCACGGGTCGGGAGCGAGAAGGGTGGGAATCACCGTGGGTGGTTATATATATAGATAGATTTATCTATTGTATTTCCTATTGCACAATAGGAGACTGGAAAACGGCGGCTACCAGAGGTCGGGGCCGTGCTCATCCCAAGACCACCGTCAGGAGCCGGCTTCGGGCAAACCCGAAGTGGATGCTCCGCCATGATGAACTCTCTCTGACTAGTAAATGGCCGACCGAGCATGCATCTTGGGAGGGGCAGCCTAGTGTTTGGCGGTCCGCTATGCCGCACTCTTTCCGGATTTTTTCCGAAGGGATGCAGATGTAAGCAGGGCTGCCACACGCTGTGATGATTCAAGCTCGACTTGGGAATCGTCGATGCGGGAATGGCGCAGGGTTCGACGGCCTGATGCGCTTGGATGGCTCGCATGGATGACACCCGTGGATGAAAACGTAAAAATCGTGCCTCAACGAAGACTTGAACGGCAGGCTCTCCACCCCTGCTCCGCTGATTCAGCCGGTCTCCACAGTCTGCAGCGATTTTCAGGTTTTTGGCTGCGCCCACCCACCCCACTCGGCCACCACGATGATTTTTCAAACCAAGTCCCGCCTCGACAATCTCTGCCACCAGTATCCCCCCCCCCCGCCAGCTCTTGGCTTCACCTCACCAATCGTCTTACACGCTTCGCTCATCAAGAGTTTTCTTCACGAGACCGGCTTGGAAGGGGTTTGGTGGACATTCAACAGAAGCACGGTAACGGCCCAACTTGAGGTCCTCGCGTGCTGTTTGGCTTGGTCCGACCTCGCTCGCCCCCCCCATCGCCCCTCCCAGTGACTCGGTTGCGTACTCCGCCTCATCGCTCGCTCGCCATCACGGCTCCTATGAAGCAAGGTCGAGGCTCTCCCGACAAGCCCAACGCCGCCTTGGATCTCGTTCCATCAGCAGAGCGTCCAAAATGTCATCAATGCCCATGATCAAGTCCGGCAGAGGCCCCGGCAAGGCCAAGCCGAAACCCCAGAACCGCATCAGCCGGATCATGGAGCGCGAACAGCGCATCCGCGAGAGGTCGGTCGCGTCGGCGGCATCGGTCGACACGCCCGCTGCCCCCGCCGCTCCGGCTGCAGGGTCGTCCAACCGTCCCAAGTGCCAGAATCCGCAGTGCGACAAGTCGGACGTGCGGGACGGTGCCTGCCAGAACTGCGGTCGCGTCGTCTACGAGAGCAACATCGTGGCCGAGGTGACCTTTGGCGAGAGCGCCAACGGCGCTGCCGTGGTTCACGGAAGCTACGTCGCTGCGGATCAGGGAGGAATTCGCCCGACGGCCAGTGGCATGGCCTTCCGTCGCATCGCTGGCGCGGGCGCCAGCGAGGCGCGGGAGCGCAGCCTGCGCGAGGCCAAGCAGCTCATGAACCAGTTCGCCCATCAGCTTCAGATCGCGCCTCACGTTGCCGACAAGGCGTTCCAGCTCTACAAGGTGGCGGCCAACAGCAACTTCATCCAGGGCCGTCGCAAGGCGACCGTGGCGGCCGTCTGCGTGTACGCCATGTGCCGCAAGGAGGACAACAACCGGGTCATGCTCATCGACTTTGCCGACATCATCAAGACGGATGTGTTTCTTCTCGGCCGCTGCTACAAGGACCTGCTGGCCACCTTCCACGACCTCAAGGAGGGCACCAAACCCATCATCATCGAGGATCTCATCTTCCGCTTCGCGAGCAAGCTCGAGTTCCTCCACGACACCAACAAGGTGGCGCTCTCGGCCGTGCGCATCGCCCAGCGCATGCGCCACGACAACATCACCCACGGCCGTCGCCCCGCCGGCATCTGCGGCGCCGCCATCATCATGGCCGCTCGCGCCCACAACTACCGGCGCACCGTCCGCGAGGTGGTGTACATCGCCAAGGTCACCATGGCCACGTTGCAGGAGCGCATGGAAGAGTTCGCCAACGTCCCGTCCGCGCAGATGACCATCCGCGATTTTCACGAAGCCGAGAAGCTGCCAGAGGCCGCGGCCGACCCTCCGTTTGTCATCAAGCAAAGCAAGGAATGGCAAGAGAAGCACAGGAAAGGACGAAAGAGAAAGGCAGCAGCCGTGGCCGGCGAGGAGGGCGGCGCGGCGGAACAGCCCCAGGGCTCCCCCAAGCGGCAGCGGGCCGACGCCGAGGGCCGACAAGCATCCACGCCCTCGGCATCGACCCACGCATCCGCTCCCGCCGGAGGGCAACCGCCGAGCGCCATCCCCGTCGACCCGGCTCTGCAGAGCAACGATGCGGCCTCGCAGGGCCCCACGCCGGCCGTCGACAAGGACGGGTTTGCCGTGCCGTTCCGGAAGCCCACCGCCGAGGACTTGACCATCGCCAACGTTGCCACGGCCGACGACGACGGCCAGCTGGAGGAGCTGGCCAACGAGTTTGGCGATTCCGAGGAGGGCGAAGAGGACGAGCCCGACGAGGTGGAAGTCGATCCGAACAGCGAGATCGCCATGGCCGCCGCCCAGGGTATCATGCTGCCAGGCATGGAGAGCATGCGAATCAAGCCGAGAGAGGCCCGTCCGGGCCCGGGTCCCGGCCCCGGCGACGAGCAGGACGGCGATGGCGAAGGCGCTGGCAAGAAGAAGAGGAAACAGAGGCCGAAGCTCGTCATCGACGAGGAGTGGGAGCTGGACGAGTCGAACCTGGAGCGTGAAATGCAGCAGCATCTCAACGACCCGGCCCTCATCGGTGCCTCTGCAAGCGTGACCCGGGATATCGAGCAGACTCGGGAACGAGAGGCTGCCACCCAAGCGAGCCGGTCTGCCCCTGCTCCGGCCGCGCCGGCCGCAGAAACGAACAACGCCGCATCGGCCACGAGCCATGAAGAAAGCAACAGCGCACAGCCCGAGTCGGCCGCCACCACCACCACCACCACCGCTGCCGCAAGCACAAGCACACCCACCGTGCCCTGGGTCACGCCGCCCTCCAAGGTGTCAGACGACCCCATTGTGCGCGAGGACGAGTTCGCAGATGATCCCGAGGTCATGTACTGCAAGCTGTCCGAGGAAGACGTTCAGCTCAAAGAAATGATCTGGGCCAATCACAACAAAGACTACATGCGCAAGGTCCAGCAAAAGATTTTTGAGGCCAAGGTTTCGAAAAACAAGCCGACCAAGCCGAAGCGGCAGCGCGCGCGAAAGCCCCGCATCGGCGAGGGCCAGGCCATGCCCGCCGGTTCCGCTACCGAGGCGGCCCAGAACATGTTGCGGACGCGCGCCATCAGCACCAAGCTCGACTACTCACGCATGGGGAATCTGTTTGAGTTCTCCAAGAAGGGGCCTGGGAGCGCGTACGGCGGCACGACGACGGCGAGCTCGGTCGGGAGTCGCAGCGCGTTGGCGAGCAGCGCCGGGAGCGACGCGGGGAGCGGCAGCGATGACGACGGCGAGCCGAACGGCGGCGTCAGCAGCCTGAAGGCCGCGGCAGCCTCGGCGAGGGAGAGGCTGGCGAAGGCGCTTGCTCCTCCAGGGGACGAGGAAGACGAAGAAGAAGAGGAGGAGGAGGAGGATGCGGAGGACGAAGAGCCTCCCAACGGCTTCGGCGAGGACGACTACCAAGAAGGAGGAGAGGAAGAGTTTGATCCGTTTGGGGATCACGACGGGGCCGACGACTACGATGAGTGAGACAGGAGGCTCTGTACTGTGTACGCGCGAGCGTTGATCCCCCATCCGTTCCGGCGTGCCAAGGGCACGCTGGGATGAAGGGCGGTGTGATACCCAAGACCCGATGGCGTGGTGTGCTGTGTATAGTATGTAGAACGGGACTGGGCAACCTGGAGGGATTTGAAACAGGCGCCATGTGTTTGGGCGGCGGACGTGTTTGGCATTGGAGACATTGGAGCAGGCAGGGGAGGGGAGGGGCCGTTACCCGATGGTTCTTTAGCGTGGATGGGGTGGTGGTGATTCAAGGGCAACGGTATTTTTTTTTTTTTTTTTTTTGGGAGGGGGGGGGGGGGGGAAGAGGGTTTCACTATGCTGAGACCATTGCAACCCAACCATCAACCATCTGGATGATGGGAGTTTTGGTGCTAGGTAACCGGAACGCTGAACGCCGCGTTCCCCCCCGCTTCCCGCCGAGACGGATCGGAGGGGCGGGAAGCGCTAGTTAGTTAGCTGCTGACGTTGACATGCTTCAACATTGCCTTGTTGGGTAATCCACAATTGTAGCCGATGTAGCCGATGGGTGAGGTCGTGTGCGCAGCGTCTCGTTTCTCCATGTGGTCTGCGCACATGGCACATTGAACATTACACATTGCACATTGCACATTGCACCCCCACCAGCCACCACCCACCGCATACCACATACCACATGTCACCCACCGCCCGCCATGGGGCCCCAGGGCCTTTGGGATTCCTCGCGGGACGCCACCTGGGGCCAAAGTCTGGCCGCACCCCTCCATCCTGTCCTCAACTGAAGGCACTGGACAGGGAGAAGACGAGGGGGGCACGTGCAGTGCCCAGACTGCTCCCCCTGGGATTGTTGGGGAGGATGCAAGAGGAACAACAGTCGCATTGGCCAATCTGGGCGATATGACGAGCATCAAGTGACTCCTCAACATTTTATGGTGGCCCCCTTCGGCCCGCTCCAATCGCATCCGAGTCAAACAGCCGGGGACACCCCTCTCCGCCCGCCCTCCGCCGTCCAACCTGTCAAAAGCTGCTGCTGCCAGCTGAGATCGGAGTCCGGCTTCGATGCATGCTGGGGTTCCAGATCCTTGCATGGCTGCTTTCTGCGTTTCTTCCCTTCCCTTCTAAAAAGGGTAAAAAAAAAAAAAGAATATTATTAGGTGCTTCTCCCATTCACATTGGCATCCGTCCCTCCATCCCCGACCTGATACCTGTGCCATCTGTCCTCCTACATTCCAAACCTTTCCAAAGGTTGGGTGCTTACCTCGCGTATCCCTCTCCAATCCTCGTGAGCTCGTTGCGGCTTACTACGACAACTCCAATTCCAACACGTGCGCGCGCGCGACTCTTTTTTATTTGGTCGCTGTCCCGGGCTACCGGTATTACTCCTCAACAAAACCACCACCACCACCACCACTACTACTACTACTACCACTACCACCACCACACCGCTCTACCTACCATTGCGGGCAGCGATTGCTCGCACAGCTCCAACAAATATCATGGCACCAACGGCCCCCACGGCTGCCGCCACCAAACGGCAGCCCTCCTCCCTGCCGCCCACCACCATCCCCGTCACCCAGCGGGCGTGGTCCCCCTCCTCCTCCGCCTCCTCCTCCCCGACGTCGCCAACCTTCCCAGCCACCTTCCAGCATGACCTGTCGGCGCCTTCTCTGCGCCTCCCCACGACCTGGCGCTGCGGCGCCTGCGCCCGCCTCAACCCGACCCTCGACCTGCTGCGGCCCCGTCCGGCGAGCGACGGATCCGTCGCCCCGGCCGGCGACGACGTCGACGACCACGGCGGCGCGGGCGCGGGCGCGGCGCGACGAGGAGGCCCTGGCGCTGCTGCCCCGCCCCGTGCCTCCAGGCCATCTACGACCAGAACGGCGAGCTCTACCTCTTTTGGCGCGACGACCCGGCCGTGTCGGACCTGAGCGTGAGGAGCATGTGGGAGGAGGCGAGGTGGAGGGTGTGGAAGGCCGGCGGGGAGCTGCTGCTGGCCGAGGGGGATGCCGTCGGGTCGTCCTCCTGGAGCGACGAGGACTGACCGAGCGGGCGCGCTGCTATAAGTGCTATGGCTCTCTGCGTACGGCGGGCTTGAAAATCGTACGTTGGGGGAAGGGGTTTTCTTCTTCTTGGTCCGCGTGGATTGGATTGGGTTTTTGCGAGGGCGGCGTTGGGGAAACGGCGGACGTGGGTGCCGGCGCATGGGGTACGGGGTACGGGGTACGGGGTACGGGGTACGGGTATCATGAGATCATGAGTGAATCGCTGGATCGAAGTCTCTCACGATTGGTTCTTTTTTTTTTTTTTTTTGTTTTGTTTTCAAAAAAAAAAATGCCGTCACGATATCTGCTGCTACTGCTACGACTTGTTTTTGGTTCCCATCAACATTCAGCGGAGGTGGTTTAGGCCAACCCTTTGGAGGGCCAATTCGGGAATCATTGGGATTCCGTTCGAATGAATCAGATTGGTTGTTTCCCTTTACGTCACACCCAGAAGCTGTGAAACAGTGTTTCACGAAACTCTCCGCCGCTATAATTATACGCAGTCTAGTACTTTACACACACCTCTGCAAATGTCTGGCCGAATCCCTGCAGCATCGACCACGCCGTGCCCTCCAATCCCTCAAGGCTCCTCGATGTCCACGAGCGGCCAGCTGATGCCCTTCTATCGGCCGCACCCGTGTTGTTGCCCAGCCCGGCGCGGGCGAAGAGGCCGACGGCAGTGTTTTCGACGGCACGCATACGCAGCATAGACGAGATCGGCGCATGTTGTTCGGCGCCGAAGCGCGACGTTGGGCGATGGGTCAATCAATGCCTGACTCGTTCTTGGTACAGTACAACCGAGACAACAAGCAAGCGAGGCACAGAGCAAAAGAGGAGCAACAGGGGGGGGGGGGGGGTGGCAAAGCACCTACCATGCTCCTTTGCGACGGCTCCAGCGCGATGCGCCCGTCGTGCATGACGAACCAGTCCTGCGAGGGCGTGCCGTTGGCGCCCGTGTTGACGTGCTGTGTACACAGTACTGCGTAGATGTTGCCCATGGCCCGCCAGCTGCCTTGCGTGCGGGACACGTGCAAAGCGGCTGTTTGGCATAACTAACTCCCATCACCACGGCACGACGTGCTACAATGCCGACCGGGCCACCCCCAAGCCGGCTCTGACGCATGAGACGCTCCCCGCCCCTCGACGCCCCGATCAAGGAGGGACACCCAGCTCACCCTGCGGACCACCCGCCCACCGTCCACGCACCACGGCGTGCCGTTGGCCCAGCCGGATCTTGCCAGGGCCGTTCTCGAGGAGAGATGGGGGCGTGGACGCGGACCGAGGAGAGAGAACGATGGTCTGCTCGACGCATTACACAGTACACCATCGTAGCGTAGCCGTGCCTGCCTCGTGCCCCCTGGGGCACAATGGCAAGTGTTCGGTCGACGCGGGACGTGACGAGGGCTGTGCGGTATTATTCTCCCGTCCGGCGCGCTTGGGCGAGGCCTGTCGCGGCGAGGGCCAGCAGCAGGGACGAACAGAGGAAGCGCCGCGTTGAACGTCGTCTGGCGCCGCGTGGTTGCTGACAGAGCAGAGCCATGGTGGGAGCAGATGGCAGCCAGGTGAAAACAACAACGAGCGTTCTCGTCTTCGTGACCAAGACCGAGCCAAGATCAGGGGAAGGCCGGGAGGACGCCGTCCTTGTTGTGTTTAGTTATCCATCGTATGCCTGGCTTGACCATTGGAGGCAGAATCATGCACTGCCCGCAGCACCGCGGGCTTCGGGTTCCGCTCTTCATTGACGCGTTCTCACGGGTGCAATTTGCAGTCACCTCCCCCGGATAGAAAGCGCATCTTGGGCTGGATATCCCGCTTGTTGGCCATTCTTTCCATCGCTGAAGCCGCCCGGGAGACGGGAAGATCGAGGTTGTGGCCAAAGATAGATTTGCTCGACATGGAGAATGCTACCTTCTCGCCATGCATTCCGGTTGGTGGACATGGCGATTCAAGTTAGGGGCGAAAGCTTCCGGCTCTGCTTACTATAATACAGGTTCCATTTCGTACGATTATCTGCCCAAACATCGAAGCGTGAGGAAAAGCTTATTAGACTGAAAGGGCCGGAGAAATGGCGGCTTGACCGCGCGCATCTCGGAGATCAGTTAGATTAGGCTACAGACGACATCTTGTGATTGAGGATGGGATGCCTGGGTAGCTTCTGGACCAGTGTTGGCCCAACGGAGAACCGAGCTCCCGAGCTGATCATTGTACAAATGCTGCCAAGTCCTTGCTCCCGCCCATGGGGTCGTCAAGGCTTGGTGATCGCTGTTCTTCACCCTCCTCCTTGGGATTCTTCGGGTTCATGCCGTCCAGTGCAACCCGCAACACACCGTATCCATAGCCTGCCCGACTCGTTTCTGGACCTCTTTGCCATCCAGCACCAAGCGCGGAAGCTCAACAAACCGTTCCCGCTCCGCTGCGTGAAACAGGCCCATCACCGCCGCGATCGCAAACCGCCGCGTCATGGGCGGGTTGCACACGACGTCCGCCCAGGCGAAGGACCCGGACAGCTCCTTCTCGAGCGCCAGCGTCGCCCTAGCCGCTGGCTGGCGGCCGGGATGGCAGGGGATGGCCATGAGCGCGCCGAGGGAGTGCATGGCGTTGAGGAGCCCGGGCCGGCCGGATGTCGGGTTGTCAAAGCCTGAAAGTGTTTTTCCTTTGCGCCGATGACTGCCATCGTGTCGTCAGCTTGCGCTGGAAACCTGCGAGAGAGTGTGTGCTCGCAGTCTGTTCTCATCCCGTCATCCCCCATATCAAGGAACAAGGCATTTCGGATGTCCCGTAGGCCCGTGTCACCTGCCGCATCAAGCCCGCGGTGGATCGGGGCTCGTAAGGAAGACGTGAGGCACGCCGACGTGTAGGAAAGATGCACAGCGCCACGAGTGTCTCCACGGTACGTCCGGGGCCGGGGCTGTGTTCGGGGCAGCGAATAACGATGCCGGAGCGAGGCGCGCCTAAATCCGATGCCGGGCTTCTTTCTGGAGGTTGCTTTCTCCAGCGCATGCGTGGTTGGCCAGCGTTGGTAATGACGACCGGGGGCAACGGGCCCTCAGACCTGCGTTGCGACGCAACAGACCCGAACCTGGTGAGACGGTAGTTGATAATGGCGGGCTGGAAGTTGGGGGGCGATGTCGATGCAAGACAAAACCCCCCCGGGGGGGGGGGGGGGGGGCCGATGCTGTCAAGCAGATGGAACCCTGCCAGCGTCGAAACTCCCACGCAGGCCAGAAGACTCCGTCATTGGATCCGAGGCGTGCATATACCGTTGTTTCTATTCCATAGTCTATTCCGGTATCTACAGCTTATCCCCTGCGCCGGGCCTTGTCTCACATCCGAGCGCCGTTAGTCTTCCTCGTTGGTCGGATCGGCAAACACAAACTCCTCGAGCTGCTTGTACGCCGTTTCCAGATCCTACGGGGCCCTAGGTTAGCACCGCCACGACGAATTGGCTCCTTGTCTCATCCAGCCCCGACCGCAAAGCCGGGGGAGCTTGTACTCACGTCGTTCACGATGATCCTGTCGTGGATTCCCGTCTTGGAGTACTCGAGCTCAACCTTGGCCTGCTTGAGCCTCTTTTGGATGGAGTCCTCGGACTCGGTGCCGCGGCCGCGCAGGCGCTTCTCCAGCTCCTCCTCGGACGGCGGGGCGATGAAGACGAAGCGGGCGGGGAACTTGGAGGCCTGGATCTGCTTGACGCCCTCGACCTCGATGTCCAGCACGGTCGTCTTGCCCTTGGCGCGCTGCTCCTCGATGGTGGCCTTGGACGTGCCGTAGAAGTTGTCGCCGAACTGGGCGCTCTCGATGAAGCCGTCTTGGGCCTTGAGCTCAAGGAAGGCCTCCTTGGTCACGAAGTGGTAGTGCACGCCGTCCTGCTCGCCGGGGCGGGGCTTGCGGGTGGTGTGGGAGACGGAGAGGGTGAAGGTGTTGGGATGCCTCTTGAACAGGAGGTTGTAGAGCGTGCCCTTGCCGACGCCCGACGGGCCCGAGATGACGATAGGACGAGGGTCGGGAACTGCGAGAACCAGGAGCGGTTAATTAGGGCGGAACAAAGCGATCGACGATGGAGCGGCGGAGCAGGGGAGCAGGGGAGGAGGGAAGCAGGGGAGGAGGCCGGGGTGATGGCGGGTACGGCGCGCACCTGAAGTCATTGTGTGAAGGAGCGCGGAGCGAAGAGCACGAGCTGAAGCAAGGAGAGGACGCCGCATAGATCAACCGGTCTTGCCCAGGGGGGGAGGGGAAGCAGAGAGAGACAAGAGGAGAAGCCCGAGATGGAAATTTGGGCCTCTCACGTTCGACGCGATGCCTGGGAATTGGCCCCCCCACTGCGGGGTGACCCACCTGCCCGAGTAGGATGCTTGTGGGGTCGACCACGTGCGCTTGAGGATCCCCGGCCGGTTCCAGATGAACGACATACTATTAGTACATAGTTAAGAAAGTGTGGTCCCCGGGCATCAACAGATTCGCAGGCGTAACAACGCGACAACAAATCTTTGACAAACAGACGATTGATTCTTGGAAGAAAAGGTCCTCGAAAAGAACGCAGTGCAAGGTCCTATAAATACAGGGGTCCTGCAGTATGACTAAGCCAATGCTTCCTGACGCTACTGCCCATTATCTTCCTGATGCTCCTGCTATACCATCTTCCTGGCGCTCCTGCCAGACCAAGTTATGGTACAAAAAACAGCGAATGGGGTAAGAGAATTGGCTTAACTAAGGTGCTAAGTACCGTTACAGACCTACTACTAGTGCCTTCGCTACCTTACCCTCAACTACTTATGTATTTATGTGCAGGATGCTGAAGCAGAATCTTTCCACCACCATGAATACCTATCGTGAACCTCCATGGTTTTGTCAAATCGCTGAAATTCAGCAGAAGAAAAGCTCCACTCTCTCTGCATTGTCCACTGCCTGAGGTGAGGTGCTTGATAATAATACCTTGCTACGGCGTAAGCGCTATTCCAACGCCCCTCAATGCGACCAGCGCATTTCCATCGCGTCCTCCTTTCTCTATAACCCCGCCGTTGCTCCCAGGGTACAGCCGATATCCACCCGTATAGGTAACTGTGACAGCAAAAACGGATCCGCTGATGCTGCCATCAGCTAGTGCACCATATATACCTGCTACTGCAACAGTAACCTAATCCGTCGTCTCTCTCATTCCTCCCTACACCCACCCCCCGCTGGACCGCTTGCTTCTCCCGGTACTCGCCTGCCTCGTCACCCTCTCGGCCTCTCTCCGTGACTGCTTGAACAGATAATAATCGCCCACATCATCGCCCTCACCCAGCCTCCTTGGCGACTCGATCACTTCCACCGAGGTTTGCTTGACAATGACCCCGCCGCCGCCCTTGCCGCGGGAATGTATCGCCGCCCTGGCCGCCTCGAGGTCCGTATCGTACGGCGTCGCCGCCGCGGTGCTGCCGCTGCTTTGCCCATCGTCATGCTGGATGCTGTAGTGGTAATGGAAAATGTTCTCGTCGCTGCCGTTCATGGTGACGTCCGGGATGGGGTGGACGCTGCGCGGGCCCATGCCGCGGCGCGGGTTCTTGTCCTCCAGCACAAACAGGCCGCTACCCCCCGCAGGGGCGCGGCCGTGGCCGTCACGGCTGCGCGAGATGCGAGTGAGTCCTCCGCGGTGGGACGCCGAGAGCGACCGAAACGTGCCGATGATGGGCCGGAAGAAGCGCGCGATAAGGGGAGTGATCATGGGCAGGTTGGAGGTCACCACGGCGACGAACGTTTCGCGGACGGCCCAGGAGCCGGCCTGCTGAGCGCCGTTGATGGGGTCCTGGTTGGGGACGAGTCAGCGGGTGAATGCATCATCATGATAGGGGAGGCTGCGGCACACCATGATGATGAGGACGCTGCGTAGTATCGCAGCTACTGTGACGAAGATGCCCCCGGAAAAGAGCAGGCAAAGGCCGGCCTTTTTTAGCGGCCTCAGGGAGGATGCCAAGAGCATCGGAATGGGTATGCTCATCAGATAGATGTCTGTCAAGACGTTCAGCACGACAGTGACAAAGATGTCGATCTTGGAAATCGCTGGCTGGCAAGCATCTGCGGCATATCAGCTTTCCTGCCGCGGGTTGCAACAAGAAAAAGAAGGGTAACGGGGATGCTCAGTACTGCCTGGATCGGGATATATCTGCCAGTTCTTTTCAAAGGGCCTGCATCCCAGCATGATGGACAGGATCACAGCAATCCAAGTGGTCGTGACCGCTACAAGCCCAAAATAAACGCGCTTCTCGTAACCTAGACCGTCCTGTAGGCGAGGCATCAGCCGCTGCTTTCCATAGACCGTGTTTCAGATGCGCTTTGCGTACCATCAGCCGCAGGTAAAAGGCACACATGGCCGCCTTGATGACCCATAAGAGCAACGTGTACGTGGACCATCCGGCGATCTGAGTCTTGGAGCCGTTCACCCTTGGAGCCGCTCATGTCAAATTCTGAAGTCCCTTGGCGCCTTTTTTGGGGTTGCTTCTTACCGCAGCCGATACTCCTCGCTGGATGGGTTCAACGAGCGGCGTTGTTCGTCGGTCATGCCATTGTTGGCGAGTCCTTTCCAGTACACCCCTACCGTGTAGGCGAGATATGTCTCCACCGAGTAGAGTATCTGCATTTCGAGTTAATACTCCGTAAGGCTGGACCGAGACGGCCAATAACAGAGGCACTTGCCGCTGCTAGAACCATGAGATAGTCGTCGGCTTGCAGACGCCTGACGCCAACCGCGGACACGCGGACGCAGAGGCGCAAACCGATAACGAATAGCCCAACGCCAAGGAGCGCAAATGCTTCTTTCACAAAGGCGTCCATAGCGCCGGTGTGATAATAACTGTGATGATCCGCGGGCGCGAGGGGGGGAAAAACGAGTGGCTGTTCAGCTCGGCTGTCAAGATGGAAATGAATGAGTGTCAACCCAGCGACGATAAGTCCTCCGGCGATGGTCTGCGCTGGAAGGACGAAAGGGCAAAAAAGAACAAACGTCCACCTGACCCAGAATGGTGAGAAACCGGGCGATGAGGGTCTGTCGCGAGTTTTAATTCCCATCATCTGTCCCAACGAACTGGTTCTTGTACAAGGAATAATTACCCGAAGGACGAGCTCAACTTGGCGACGGCACGGGGACGTCTCACAGCTCCGCGAGTGCATGGGACCCAGTGTCCGTATCGCCGCTCACGGAAAGGGACATTTCCTCTGGCTTGTGGAATGGAGGACATAGCCCGCATCCCCGTGCGACTTCGGAATCTGTCGTCGATTCCCCATGGGCTTTGCGTTCTGTACTGTTGCACATTTTCATCATGGATACCCCCATGACTGCTGGAAAACCCGAGATACAGACCACTCGGACCCCGGCTTTGGCCTCGTGGCCGGAAAGCTGCCTTGCACGGCAGGGCTCATTGACGGGTACTGGCAGCGCGGCTAACTGAGCTGAAGGTCGAGTTCGGCTGGAGGGGGAGGGCGGAGGGTCGGAATCGCGACCGGATACTTGCAGTTCTTATATGCGGTTGTGATTCGTGCGTTGTACTTTGCTGTAGCGGCTACCTGCATCTCTCGTGGTATAGAAATCGAGTCCACGGCATTTCCCCCCGATCTCTGTCCATGAGCAAATGCAGATCTCCAAGATGCCCCTCATCAAGCGGGCGGTGAAACTGCCGAGACTGTGGTCATAGGATACAGGACAGTGGAGTTCTCGAGGGAAACCTATGCTATGTTTCCCACACCTCTCAGCTTTGACTGGCCATCCGTCATGCCTATCAACCTCGTTCGTGTATACTCCACGTGCTACGTGCGCTTTGCCTGCGTCTTGGTGGCATGATAACGTACCGTACCTTGTATCACACATGCTTTTAGCAGGCTCCACGCCCTCCACTGCAGCAGCATTCCATTTACAAGGGATGGGTCTGCTCGTGGTCCATCCGCGATCAGCATTGCGAGGTGGCTCGGTGACCTAGCCTGCGTGTGTTTGGAGCAACATCGTAACCGAGCTTCTTCTAGCCTGGGTGGCAATGGCAGGGGGCATCATGATTCAAACTCCTGGCACTCGATGACTGGATCGACACGAGTGAAGCAAGAGACCGCCAAGCGGCTCCTTGTGTCGGTCAGAAGGCGTACACCGTAAAGGAGAAACTCAAAAGGCCGCTGTCAAGCCTGCAGCTGGATCGGGCGCTCATTGGCGGCGCTGGGCTAGGCATTCGGTAATTTCCAGCCCGCGGATCGCAGCATTTCCACGCGGGCATCCGGCAGCTGGCTGTGTCTCAGATGGTGAATGAGAGACCGATACTTTTCCCGGCCATTCTTCGTATGCTGCCAATTCCCCATGCTTTCCTCGCCCTCTTCAACTGACGACAGCTCTGGCCACGTATTTGAGGTTGTAAGGTCCTGTGTAGCTGGAAGATCAACGTTTCCATGTCGCAGCGTCCGCGGAGACCAAGAGAACCTCGCTCATGATGTAACCGTAATTCTGGAAGCCAACCCACAGTCCGCATAAACCAACAACCAACAACCGAGTAGAACCAACGATCCGTGTGCAGCCAACATGCCGCTCGTCTTGGATACCGCCTCTCTGATTCGCGTTTCTTGGAGAAGAACAGCGCAGATTGCAACTTGCCAAGCCGAACCTCGGCGCTGTTCCGCCCATCCGCCCCCACATGCAAATTATCGTACGGTGTACGTCCTACAGTAGAACTTCATATGAAAACCAAAGACTACCCGCGCAATGCCGCTAGATTGGTCCGTGTGCAGGGGTACACAGCGGCCCTTCTCCACAGCTGGGGCGGAAGATTGCATAATAGTATCCGGGCCAACCTTGTCAACAACGTGCTTGACAGCTTGTGCTGCGGAAGTGGCGCGGTTTATAGGTGACATTGACTGCGTCGACATCCAGCCCCCATCGGCACCAACCTACATTTCCTTACCACTTCGTCTGGATCAAACCGGCAAGCGTAATGAACATATCGCTGTTTACGACGTTCGTCAGCACACCCACCCATCGAGTAAGCGGCTCGTTTCCCGACAAGAGGGGCCATTCACCGGAGCCCCATGGTCTCACACCGGTCCCAGGAGCGAATGAATGGATGCCACACTCCGTAGCGAGGAACATTCAAACTGCAGGGCTCGAATATAAGTGTTCGGATACGGAAGGCGAGCATCCCGGAGCCAACTGCTTTTGCGTCAGGGCGGTCGGTTGCGTAGCCACAGGCGCTCCCCAAGATTGGTGATCTACTACCGTTGACAAGAAAAGGCTGCAAACAAGGGTCGATATTTCTTCCGATGGCCGAGGAGCTCCGGATCTGGTGTCTTAGCGCCTCTGAAGCCATTGGGTTGACCCTGGGGTGTGGCTCCAAGCACCCATGGTTTGTTTCGGAGTCCAGAGTTGTCTCGGGGATGCGCTCTTTTAAATACTTCCGGTCAGGATGGAGCCTGCTGGCCCTGGAGTCTCTCTCTCCACGCTCTCCCTTCATCCTGTCCATGATATTCAGGCCGCTCTGCTTTTCCCGCCCCCATCAGCTGCCAGCGTTGAAGAAAAGACACAGCGCCCAAGGAGTTCCTGCTCGTAACAGCACCGAAGGCCTGCGTCTGATCAAGCACAGACCCACATGGAGTCCCACGATGTCGTGATCATCGGCGCGGGTGAGTTGCACCCGCTTTCCAAGTCCCGATGTGCTGTTGCGTTGTTGACCTGCTCCATCGATCCCAGGCATCTATGGCCTGGCTGCCGCCAAAACGTTCCGCCAGCTCAATCCGGACAAGAGCTTGGTGATCCTGGACTCGGGCTCCTCCCTCGGCGGCGTCTGGTCCAAGGAGAGGCACTACCCAGGACTTAAGACCAATAACATGCTCGGCACTTACGAGTTCCCCGACTTCCCCATGGATAGCGACGAGTTTGGCGTCAAGCCTGGCGAACACATCCCCGGCGAGGCCATTCATCAGTACCTGACCGAGTATGCGCGGAAGTTTGGAATTTTGAGCAACATCCGGTACCGCTGCAAGGTAGACAGCGCAGAGCATCAGGCCGGGCCAGAGGGGGGCTGGATCCTCAACTTGCAGCAAGAAGAGGGGCAAGATCGGCAGCGGATCTATGCGCGCAAGCTGGTCGTCGCAACCGGAATGACATCAGAACCTGTCCTGCCAACCATCGCCGGTCAAGAACAGTTCGAGTCGCCGCTCTTCCACAGTAAGGACGTGGGGAAGCATGCCGACACTCTGGAGTCTGCGAAGCGATTGGCTGTGCTAGGGGGGGCCAAGTCCGCCTGGGATTTCGTCTATGCGTATGCGTCTCGCGGCGTGCAGGTCGATTGGATCATTCGAGGTGAGTGGTGTAAACATGCCAACCACGTGCTAGTAGTTTTGATATTTGTTCACGGTCTAAGCTTACATGTTCTGGGATCAGAGAGCGGGCACGGGCCCATGTGGATGGCGCCTCCTTACGTCACGCCGCTTAAGAAACGGCTAGAGAAGCTCGTCCGTAAGTATACGGCAGGCCATGTTTCCATTGACCTCCCGGTCTCCTCTGACCGTGTGCTTCCGCAGACAGGCGGCTCACGAGCTGGTTCAGCCCCTGCATCTGGGGCGACGTCGACGGCTACCCCTGGGCCCGGCGCTTCCTTCACAGCACCGCGCTCGGCCGCGCCATCACAAACACCTTCTGGGGCATCCTTGGCAACGACGTCCTGACCCTCAATCAGTACGATTCACACCCCGAGGTTCAGAAGCTCAAGCCATGGACCCAGGTCATGTTTATCGCATCGGGTGTTTCCATCCTCAACTACCCAACCAACATCTTCGATCTCGTGCGCTCCGGCGTCGTTCGCGTGCACATCGCTGACGTCAAGGCTCTGTCGGCCCGCAAGGTGCACCTCTCTGACGGTACGCAGCTTTCTGACGTGGACGCATTCTGCTGTGCGACCGGCTGGAAGCACGTTCCGCCTGTGCGCTTCGTCCTGTCGGACGGCAGCGACGCCACGGCGGAGTTGGGTATCCCGCATGATCCTGCACAGAGCAGCATCTTCACGCCGCAGGGCGTCCAAGAGGTGGACGATGAGATCCTTCGCCGCTTCCCGCGGCTGCGTGATCAGCCCGTGATGATGCGCGACCATCTTGCGACCAATACCCATACCCAAGGACAGCCTCATGGTGCTGGCTCCAAAGACATCGCCGCGGGCTCGTCACCATCATTATCACCATCAACAGCAGAGGAACCCCTGACCCCCTGGACCCTCTACCGCTTCATCGTCCCCCCGTCCGGCCGCTTCCTACAAACGCGCGACATCGCCTTTGCTGGCGTTCCCATGTGTTTCATTACCGTCCCGGTCGCGCACGTCCAAGCTCTCTGGATCTCGGCCTACTTCGACGGCCAGCTGCCCAGCTCGGTCATCCCGCGCCTCGCGGAGCCGGAGCTAGAGCACGCGCCGCCGCGCCAGTCCTCATCCACCAACGGAGCCGATCCCAAGGCAGAAGAAGCGTCACCCTCGCAAAGGAACCTGGCGGCCCTCCGCAAGGAAACGCTCCTCCACGCCCGCTTCTGCCGGTGGCGCTACCCCCAGGGACGCGGCACGCAGTTCCCGGACTTTGTGTTTGACGCGCTGCCCTACATCGATCTGCTGGAGCGGGACCTCGGGCTGGCGGTGGGCAGGAAGAAGAAGCAGGGGCGCGTGTTTGGTTGGTGGACCGAGGTGATGAAGCCGTACGGGCCGGAGGATTATCGCAACATCGTCGAGGAGTACATTCAGCTGCGGAAAGGGGAGGGGCGGTAGGTACCTAGCTATGCGAGAGTGCCCGAGGGTGCAGTGGAGGAGGTGGGTATCTTGCTTGGCAGGCTTGCTTTGGATGCCGTGGATGGCTTGCCGTTGGGTTTACTTTGGGGCTATGGAAAGAGGGGTTGTTTTCGGATGGGCCTGCTGAATGGGTTGAACGGGTGATGTTGGATATCACGCCCTCGCTTGTCGTCTCTTCCTTGGTTAGTTCCTCGTGAGGCAGTTTCAAGGTGGTACAGCTGTCCAAATTGCCGTCCGCTGGCGACACAAAAAGGTGATGGCTGGCTTTGGTTTTCCCTATCAATCTTTTGCACGTCCACCCTCTCCTCCTCCTCATCACCTCGCGCCTTTGGGTTGCCCAATGTGGTACTATATTTTTTGACCCGAGGGCGGATGCCAAGACGGTGGGCCCGCCTCGCCCCGGCTTTGAAGCGTTGTGTAATATCCCCCCTGGGTCTTTGGATATCGTGACTCTGGCTTTTCATTAGTATAGGACTGGCATATCAGTTCAGTAACAATTTCAGATACTTCAGAATTCCCGTTTACATCGATGTTTGTTCGGTTGCCTTTGTCGAAGCATACATCGTGACGGTGTTGCGATGGGAGGTCTCCCTGTGGAGCCAATGGAGCCAAGCCGGGCCGTGCCGCGCTCTAAACTTTAAAATGTGGAGCTGCCACCAGATGTCCAGGCATGAAGCGGTCACGGTGAGAATAGCTTTTCGTAGGTATACACAGTAGTACTTTGGTACGCATGAAGGTGACTGCTCTTTTAAAGTGGCAAGTCGAGTGGAAATCATGCAGCTGCATAAACAGCAGCCTCGCCCAAGTGAGGCTTTTGGCCAGTTGGACATTCAGGGATCGTGTGGTAGAATCCGGTTTGCTTGGAAGAAACTTCATGTTCGACCGAGATGACATCTTGAGGACAGCATAGCCAAAAGTTTCTCCGTTCAAACTATGGCCACGGATAGTAACACAAGGAATCTATCTAGAGTGTATTGTTATAGTATACACTGATTCTGAAATCCGCCACCACCAATCCAACAGCCATCCCTACCCTCTTTTCTCGCCCTCTCAGTCGCACGGACATGGGGCATCCTCGTACTCCAAGGAAATGGGGACAATCGTGACATTCTGTGACGTGTTTCTAAGGCCCCAATAGAGCCTCCAGCCAAAGCTTGACCAAGTAGGTCTTGTCATCGCGTCACGGGGATCCAGAGGCCGGTATGATGCCTCCTCGGTGCACAAGCCCAACACCTCCGTGGAGCTCTCGGGCTTGCAGTGAAACATCTTGGAGCAGGGGTCCGGGTCTTTCCAGCAGGTGGCAGGGTAATAAGAGGTGGTGTTGATCCTGGAGGCTGGAATAAAGTTGGCGATTGCCCCATTTGCGTCGGTGGTCGGACCGGACCACCCCCAGAAGAGGCTCCCCCCGTTCGAGGTGTACCCCATGACGTGGCCGCTGTCTGTCAGGTAAAATGTGTCATAAGGGTAAAACGCGCCCGGGTGGAGGGCGCCGTTTTGGGCGTAGCGGAGGTATTGCCCCTCAAGCCACCAAGCACCTTTTGGCTTAAGTTTGAAGCATGTGGTGGCTTGAGGCGTTGGGCAGACCGTTTTGGTGGCGGTTCCTTCAGCTGTTACTGTCACGGGACCCAAAAACCTCCGGTATGAAGACGTTTGGGTTCTTGTGCTCACGGGCCCGTCCTCGTTCGCCCAGATGGTTTCTGTGACCGTCGTCACGCCCGATGTTACCGTTGCCGTGGTTGTGTAAGCGATTGTTTCCGTGCCCGTGGCGACATGCCTGCAGGCGTATGAGATCTTGTCCGCGTCCCATCCAGCCAGCATGGTCGGCTGCGCAACCTGTCTCCTGGCAAGGCCGGCCGGTGTAGCAGCCGTTGCGGTGGACCACGGCTCCTCCGCATTCCTCTTCCAATTGATGAACTCAAAATTGGGTGCTTTATCAGCGGCCGTGACCGTGACAGTGGCGGCGGATACGGTGGTTGTGGTGTATGCGTCAATATAGGTCGTCTTTCTCTCGACGACAGTGGTGGTGATGGTTGTCGTTGTTGTGCTGCGTGACGTTGTCGTGCTTGGGACCGTAGTGGTCGCGGTGGCGAGAGAAAACAGAGTGGGAGCCACGTAGTTGAGGTACGAAGTGCAATACTCTCCGCCGACCTCCTTCAGGGAACTCAGCTCTTCAGCCGATGGCGCTTGGTTAGGCACGTTGAAGCACTTGTTGCTGTAGCCTCCATGGCCGTTGTTCAGCACTGTGTGCTTGCTGGGGTCGGTGGAGATGATGGCCAGAGCGGTGTTGCTAAGGTACGTGCTGACACTGAGCCAGTGGGCGGGGCATCCGTTGGCGGGCGTGCTGGAGTAGCTCGACTTGATGCCGATGTTTGTCTGCGATGACAAGCTGACCGCAAAGCTGACCGCGTTGTAGATATCGACGTTGATCCTGACCTGCCAGTTCAAGTACGGCCTGATTCTCACCGTTGCTCCCGTCGTGAACTGCGGTTCGCGGAGGGTCACGGACGGTTGCCAGTTGCCGTGGCCAGAAACAGAACCGGTGCCAATGTCGATCGTGGCACGAGCATTGTTCCAGGAAAAGGTAGCACCCCCCTCGACATCGACCGGCGAATTCGCATCGGCGTAGATGCCAACGCTGTAGATAACCTTGGGAGAGATCTTGAAGGAACCATCCAATTGGATGGGACTGAGGTCGACCGTGGCATAGTTGTAGCTCCACGTAGCGGAGTATTCTTGATCCGCCTGCAGTCTGACGATCATGCTTGCGCTCCCAGTCAGGCTCTGAGTCACCTGGGCCGACTGAACAGACACGGAGCCACCGCTGAGGGAGACAACAATCTTGCCCTGAAAGCCAACGTTGGAAATGGAAAAGCCGCAGTTGACACAGCTCAAAACATTGTTGCCTCTCTTGGCGAGCCACTGCGAAATGGTTGAGAACTCGATGTTCCAGGCGTGGTCGAACTCGCTCGTGATGGTCGTAATCTCCTTGGGGCCTATTTCGCCACAGCTGAAGAGGCAGTGGATGGCATCGCGAGCATCGTAAACTGGTACGAGTGCCGTTTGGTTAGCCATGGCTGCCTCCCGGCCAAACGAAAGCAAAGTCAAAGGCAAGTTACTTACGTTGTTTTCCTGCGCAGAGGGCTTCGTTAAAGTCGCCGAATATACCCAAGATATCAATGTCACAACCAACGCCCAACAGGTCGCCCAGGAAGTCGCGGGCTTGGAGCCTCTGCTTCACGGCGTTGACATGCGCCAGGCCGCGGGCTGGCTTCGCGCCATGGCTCTGCTCTGTGGGCAGCCCCCGGCGCCTGAGCTGGCCCTCAGCATCAGGGGCCATGCACACACCGCTGAGACCTTGATCGGCTTCGTCCCACAAGTCATATGGGTTGTCACCCAAGCCTCCCTCGGCGAGCATCTCAGAAAGGTCGTGCTGCGCTGCACGGTCGTAGGGGTTGTAGGGGGCAGCCTTGAGCGTAGTGACGGTCTGCTCTGGCATGCTGTAGTTCAGGTTGCCGTTCTCGTCGATTTGGAGGTTGGCGAGGAGGAAGTCAAGGATTTCACGAGCGCCAGGGCTCAAGTCATCCAGGGTTTCCGGAAGAGGGCGTGTTTCGGTGGGAGCTGGAGGCACGCTGCAGGTATTTGTCTCCGCACCAGAGGCTTCGGTCGGTTGGGTAGGGGTGCCGGTGGTGGTTGACGTGAAAGACTCGTGGCCCCCGGCAATGGTGCCGTACTTGAGCGTGGCTTGGGTGGCGACATCTGTGATATTCCTTTGCGCTGCTTCAAACCTAATCCAACGCTCAGGGCTGCGGACAACCGACACGATGCTAGTGGGCTCCCAGAATCCTCTGGCTGTCGTGGGGTTGCAGCTGTCCGAGTAAGTGATCAGAAGCGGCAAGGAGTCAGACCAGAGGGAGTACGCCTGTTCAACCGCCTCGGCGCTGCGGAAGTGCACTGTGATGTCGTCCGCTGACCAGCAGGTGACCCTGAAAACATCAAGAATGTTTTCCAGCACAACAGCCGGCTTGGTAAGCTCCAGCTCCATCTGCAAGATGTGGTTTCCAGGCTCTTCGGCGTAGTTCAGTTCAACCGTGGTCACGGGAACGTAGCGTTCGCGGGCTGCCATCTCAATGTCGACATCCTGGGATGGGATAAATTGCCCAGTCGGCGCGGTGCAAGACGTCTCCGAGGTAGCTGTAGACGTGGTCTCTGTGGGAACCTCAAGAGTGGAGGTAGCCGGCTCCGTGGACGTTTCCGGAGGGGCGGTGGTAGTAGAAGTCGGATTCGCCTTGCCCAGGTACAGAGCGCTCCAAACCCACGCAGCGGCGGACTGCTCCGAGAGCTGGTCCTTCATGTAGCACGCTGTTCCGCTGTAGGCAACGTCAATGCAACCCTCCGTGGCGTCGCAGAGGTGAATGCACTTCTCAAACGTGTCCGTGTAGGCCATCTCCAGGTCACCGCCAAAGTAGTCGACGCCGCAGAGGACGAGGTACTCGTTGCCAGCGGGCGTCACGATCGTCGTGCCGTTGTCCTTGCCTTCGGCGCATGAGAGAGGCACGACCGGTTCTGGGTCAGCAGGGCGGCCAAGGAACAAGGCGGTCCACACGAAGCCGGCGTCTTGAAGGGTCGTCAGGGCGTTCTTCATGTAGCACATGGGGGCGACGAACGATACGTCGATGCATCCCTCGGTGGCGTCGCATGTCTCAATGCAGTCTCTGAAGCTGTCCACCGCCACGGCCTGGAGGTCCCCGCCCGGATACTCGCGACCGCAGATGATGGCGTACTCATTCCCGCTGCTTGTGGTGAAGTTCTTGCCGTCCATGACATTGTCAACGCACGTCACCTCCGCCGGCTCACTCGGCTCACTGGGATCCGTCGGTTCAGGCCCATCGCCGTCGATAATCTTCTTGCCGGTCCAGACCCAGCCAGCGGGGGTCAAGGTGGTGAGGGTGTTCTTCATGTAGCAGACGCCGGCGGAATATGACACATCCACGCATCCCTCGGTCTCGGCGCAGAGATCCAGGCAGTCGTTGAACGTCTCCTCAGGCGAAGCAGCCATGTCTCCGCCAGCATAGTCGAAGCCGCACAGGATCAAGAAAGAGGAGCCGCCGGTTCTGTAGATGGTGTTGTTGCTTGCGTTGTACTCGCAAGTGACCAGGAGGGTCTCGCGGGACTCTTGCTTCTCAGCTCCCCAAACCCCCTCCGCCTGCGCCGCGGTGCCCGCTGCGCCCTTGAGATGGCACATATTCTGACGGAAGACAAAAGATATGCTAGCGCAGGCCGCGTTGCCATCGCAGGCTTGAATGCAGGCAGCGAAGGACTCTGCAGGAACCGCTGCAATGTCGTTGCCCACATAATCCGTATTGCAGCTAATCTCGAAAGGGCTTTGGGTGTCCTTGTCATAGGTGGTTCCGTCGATTTCTTCCGGAAAATGGCAGCTGATCGGAGCGTTCGGGCTGAAGAGCTTGCGGGCGGCGTAGACGCCGGGATTGGCGGTGGCGGTCGTCACCGTATCCTTGAGATAGCATCCCTGGGAGCCAAAGGCAAAAGCAACATCGGCACATCTCGGATCGCTCTCGCAAACAGAGATACAGTCGTCAAAGGTCTCGGCCGCGACGACGGCGTAATCGCCGCCAGCAAAGTCGTAACCGCATAGGATCTCAAATCGCTCCGAGCTGCTTTCGTGGATGGTTCCGTTCGTTCCGGGCAATGTGCAATCCGTCGAGCTTGCCTCAATCTGTCTCTGGTGCAAGGAGGTCGGACCGGCGGAGACAAGCTTGGACAAGAAGCCAGAGGCGACCACAGCGGCCGCAGCCTTGGACGGGCCGAACATGCCGGGGACGTGGCAAGCCCAACAAGAATCGAACGAACAGGCAGGCGACGTGTCGGGCAAGCCGTCACCGGTCGAGCGAAGAGATATGGAGCGGCAAACGCCAGCCCTCTCAGGAGATGGACGATGGCGAAACGAATGACGGAGGAGTCAAGGCTATCATCGCCCCTGGACGAGGAGGCGTGCGCCTTTTGTCTATCATGGCATCCGAGTGCTAGCTAAGTACTGGTACTGGCAATAATCCATCCGCAACGGTCTTGCAGCTCCCGCCCGGTCGGCTTCCCCCATGATCTTGCAGGAAGAATCACGTAGAGGCAAACTGCCGGCGGGCGAACGGCAGTAGCCTCTCTGATCCTGCAGCTGGCGTCACCTACTATACACGCCATGGGCTTCGCCGGACAGTCGAAAGCAGAAAGGCCTATCAGAAAACTGCCAATATTGGAGCCTTTGTGGGTTCATCTGGCGGCACTTGGGAGCTGAAGAAAGGGTGTTCTCGGGAGAGGACTGGTGCCGTGGGGCGACAAGGGACCGAACCACGTCTTCAGCGCCTGGCAGGGCTCACGATAGGGTCGCCCGGTGTTGTTGAACCCGCTGTGGATAAGAGCTGGTTATTGGTGGCTAGCTACGCCACTGCTTCTGGAACTGCCGGGTCTGCAGGATGCCGCCCTCTCCCGCGCGCCTCAAGTCCGGAGATCAGCTCCGATCTGAGGTGTTTGCCCCGGCGCCCCGCTTTTCCAGGGGTCGCTCGACGCGAGCATAACAGGGCACTCGGGTTTGTTCCGGGCATTCCTCACCATGATATCTGCATCCTGCAGCTGCCTGTAGGTACACCCAGCGAGCGTGCCGAAGTTGGCGGAAATGTAAGATCGAGGAAGCGTTGAATGTTGTGCATTGTACATACGCACCAGGGAAGCGTGTCCATGAACCGCGCCCGAGCGTGTTGGAGGCTCTGAATACGGCAGGGGGTGTCAGAGAGTCAATAGTCAGCCGTCATATTCCCAGCTGCATGGGAACAGGCGCCGTTTAGGGCTTACGTACAGCTGAGTTCCTTTTCCAGCGCGTGATGAACATTCAAGCGGTCAAGCCACCGTTGGTTCTTGAGATGGTGCCGTTTGGGCAGGGTCAAGGCTCGCCAAGACCGACTCAGCTGGGCAGAGGCCCAATGAGTTGCGGGCACTAAGGTACGATCGAATCCAAATCGAACCCAACAAAAGCAAGCTTTTCCATACCCGGCGTGACAAAATTACCAGAATCCCGGGATCTTGCATCTCCAGCTGGGCCGAGGGCCTGTGAGCTGGACAGCCGAGCCCGGCGGAAGACTGACGTTTGATCAAGCTTGCTGATGTACTCAAGGGCCTCAAGTACAGCATGGCGGACAAACCCGAGTCCTTGGTGTGATCACCCAAGACCAGCGACCCCCAACGCCCAACGACACCATGCGTTCGCCGGCTCACATCAGCCTCCTCGGTGGGCTGGCCAGCACTGCCCTCGCGGAGTACGACGGCCCGGCTTGCTTTACATAGTACAAAGCCGGGTTGTGCGTCCTCCCTTACGATGACGTTGTGACAGAGCGGGACGCCCCCTGGGGCCATCGACCTACTCGGCCGTGGGAGAAACTCACACCCCCAATGTTACTTGGGGCTCTGCTCTGGGCTTTCCTCCAATCCCCTCCCCTTTGCTACGCCGCCAGAATCCCGATTGCGCCGCGGAGGCCTGCACTGGCGGCGAGCCTGTTCCGACCCTCGGTCCCACCACCGTCCCCCTGGTTTGCGGGAGGCAGGCAAACCGACTGCTCCGTCACGCTTCCGATTCGCCGCCTGCCCGGAGGACATCGGGGAGTGAGAAGAGTGTCTTTACTTCGAAATCGAAGGCACGGAGCTCGCTGAGCCCAAGGTTCACTTTTCGATCAGCGCGGTGGCCGAAGTTCCCGAGTTCGGGTGGAGCAGCTTTTTCACGGGGCCACTCAGCACATCGTTCCTCAAAGCAGCTTCGCCTGGCCTCTAGGCATCGATTATGATGCTCGGTTGTGCGAAGCCCAGCCGCTTCATGCAAGGCAAGGGCAACAGCGGGATATGCTGGGCCGGGACTGAGCCCAGTTAACTAATCGTTGGTTTTGAGCCATCCTTCACTACTTTGTAGACGATGCAATCCCGGCATGTGAGGTCTATGCCCTCCTCCCGGAACATTCCGCGTACCCTGAAAGCAAGGTCTCGCTCATATTGATCGCGATGAAGAGAAAAGCAGCAGGCAACATGGCCACCTCGTTCCCCTGTGGCTGCCATTGCTATGCTGAGCGAGTTTTGCGCCATGGATCATCGTATGACCATCGCGTACGCCGGTAGAGAGAACCGGTGCGTCCGTTTCTATTCAGCGGGTCTATCCTGCTGACACTCCCCGAAAGCTCTCGAAACGTACTATAAGAGCGAGGATGACGGCAGCATTGAAGAGATCAAGAATGAGCCTTGACTGGAATCCCACACGGGGACCCAAGCTCTCCACTCTTTTCACTCCACCATCGAGAGCCCTGCCAACCAATCACAAATAACCCCTTGTGGTGTAGTTGGCTATCACGTTCGGCTGTAATGGAAATTATCGATACCGAAAGGTCACCGGCTCGATTCCGGTCGAGGGGACGTTTGTTTTTCTAATTTTTTTCCTGCTGACACGCCCATACACCTGTATCCCCTTGGCGCCTGGGGCATTCCAGGATGTGTTGTATTCTGCTTTTCTACGCGCCCTTTCCAGGTGTGTAACACCACTGCTTCGGTGCCACGTCTTAGTCGGCTGGCCTTTTCCGGTTTTTGAAGAAGAGCCTACCGAAAATAGCCTGACCCAAAATGGCCCGACTTTGTCAATTCTTCTTTTCCTTTTCTTTTCCTTTTTTTTTTTTTTTTTTTTCATTGTTGTTACATTTTTCGGAGTTGACGAGCTGGGAGCTGAGGTGGCGGTTGACCTAGATACCGGGGCGTGAACGTTGGCCACCACGAGCGCATCGATGCCTGCATCGTAATGTCTCTCAATAAACCGGACGTGCCTCTGCGCAAGACGGACGTGAGGCTGAGCTGAGGGGTCTGGTAGACATGGCGACCGCCCTGGCCAGCGTCATGCACCGTCAAGCGGCGGAGAACCGCGAGGTCGCCTTCTCGAGGTTTGTCGCAGAACTTCACCCAACGTACTTGCTCGGCAGGAGCCTCCATAATCAAGCCTGTCCCTTCCAACCGTCTGGCCGTTCTGCCTTGGAACTGTCTCGTTTCTTCCGTTTGAATGGATTGTGGGAGTTTTCCGGACGTTGCGCTCAACACTTTATACCCAGGGACAATTTTACCGGATAGAACGGTTGACAATGACCTAACCACCTGCGCACAATGGAAAGCCGGAAGAGCGTTGAAGAACCCTCTGTGGTCTCGCGCAGGCGGCGTATGGCTTCAAGGTCGAGGTCTGCGTCGAGGGCAATGGCCTTGAAAAACGAGATGAGCAGAGCCAGCATGTCGCTGGAGACCTTGCTCTTGAATACAAACCCTTGGCATCCAACATACAATTGACATTGACAAGCAAGCAGCTGCTTTCTGGCTCTTGTTGTCCCAGCATCGGGGCCGAGCCGGGACGTCACCGTTGCCGCATCGGGCCAAGTGGGGCCGCGCGGCGCGATCGGACTCGGAGGTGAGGTTGCAATGCCGGCGATTCTCCCGAGACTGTCACGTGATGGACAGCCAGGTTGCAGCACTGTAACACCCCACGTCATTCATGCTCTTTCTTTGCTCCATCGGCGGCAGGAGGGGCAAAAAAGACGCACACCAACACGCCCGGCCCATTCTACCTACGTGAGCGCTGCAGCCAACGATCGTCAACATGACCGCTACCTCCGACGCCTGGTCTCTCACGGGGCATCTCCTCTCCACCCAGGCGGAGCTTTTCAAGTCTGCAACCCAGCACCCGTTCCTCCTCGCCGGGGCGGAGGGCCGGCTGTCCAAGATCGATCTGGGCCGCTGGCTTGCCAACGACCGTCTCTACATCCACTCGTACCTGCGCGCGGCCGCTCGCCTGCTTGCGTCCCTCGAATTTCCTCGGCATGTTTCCGGGCCGGGTGCCAAAGGGAAGGAGCCTTACGAGACCCGTCTCGCGGACTGGCTGATCGAGGCGCTCGTTGCGATCCGTCGCGAGGAGCGTCTCTTCTTGGACGTGGCGGCGCGGTACGGCTTGGGGATCGAGGTGGCAGAGGTTATCCCCGTCCCAGCGCCGACGCTGGACGTCCCGCCGGTTTTGCCAGTTGCGCAACTGCCGGTCCACGCCGCCGCCGCCGCTGCTGCCAAGGTCCCGGGGCTCAAGCTCATGGAGGAGGTCGTTTTCGCGTCCGTTGCGAGCACTTCTTCCGCAGCGGCCGTCACATCGGCAACGGCGCCCGGGTCCAGCGGCACGGCTCCTCTACCGCTGCTTCCATGGCTTGAAGGCGCCGTCACCTTTTGGGGAACCGAGCGGTGCTACCTGGAAGCGTGGACCTGGGCGCGGGACCACGCCGAGACCGTTGGACGGGACGTGGCCGACGATGCAGACGGCGGGGCTCTACGAAAGGAGTTCATCCCGAACTGGACCAACAGCGGATTTCGGGACTTTGTGGACAGGCTTGGACGTCTGATCGATGAGGCGGTGGGGGAAGTCCTGGGGAAGACGAAAAGCGCCGAGGAAAAGGAGAGGGTGAAGGCGGAGCTTCTCGGGAGGGTTGAAGGGCCGTGGATGACGCTTTTGGAGGCGGAGAAGCAATTTTGGCCGGATATCTAATCCTCGCGTGATTGCTTTTCGGAAGCTCTTGGGAGGTGTTATCCTCGCAGCGAAGTGGTATTTCGCACGAGCCGAAGAGGGCGACGACTTGCCTGGATCAGGGCTGACACCAAGCCCTCGGGTAGCTAAAAAAAATCGGCGAGCTTCATGCTTCACTCTTGGGAGCTTGAAACTCGCGGACCCATCGGGGCTTGTTGTTCAGGGTTGGCACTCCAAATGTCTGTGGTCCCAAGACGCGTGTTGATGTTTGAAGCAAGACAGCGTGCGTGCGCGTGCGTCCGATTGGACTGCGCCGTTGGCCGTCGAGTCGCAGACGGAAGTTGCCGGACACGCGCGAGAGGGCGGGCGTGCACAGACCACCCGAGTCGGTCTATATATTGCAGCCTGCCCTCCCCAATTCTTAGGATCTTCTTCTCTGTTTTTCTTTCTTCATACTTACCTTGATTGGGTACACCTGGATCAAGAAGCAGGGGTACCAGGGCGATAGGCCTGCATTGCACAGCGCGGAGCATGTCGTTCTGAATTGTCCTTCGGGGCCGTTCCGGTCGTAATTTTTGATGTCCTCCCTCTTTTTCGCTGTGAGCCTGGCCTTGGGTCGGGGCATGGAGAAGAAGCGACTGGACGCGGGGTTAACTGGGCAGGCAACCTCACCAACCTGTCTTTGCAATCCATCCGCCTTTCCGTGGAGGGAGTCGTAAAGTGAGATACCAAATGCCATGGGGGCTGTCGGCTGGATATGGTGCTCCACATGGACCGAGTGGTTATTACCGTGTCCGTACATCCAATTCATAATTATAATCTAGTAGTACCGACGTCGGGTAACCAGAGCCCACCTCGCCTCCACCCCCCAATACTACTCATAATAATAAGAATAACAATGGTGCATGGCTCAGGTACCCAGATGCTCCGTACCTATGTACTACAGTACACAGTATGGAAGAATTGAAACAGCATGTGATTGTAGCGTTCCACTGGTGATCTCGATATGGAGAGTGCTGACTAAGCTTCCCCCCTGGGGGAGTCCCCTCTGACCCGCTGTTCGGGAACCGCCCGGGGCGATGATGCGGCTGCCAAGACGTTGGAAGGGCTGCGACAAGGGGCGACAGTGTCCCGTCTCCCGTCCGGGGCCAGCTCGTGCTTCAGCGGTAATTTCACCTTGGAATCGACCATCAAGACGGCCCCGATCCATCATCAGCCCTTCTCCGCGTTTGACCTGCCGGCAGCAAGCGGGCTGGATGATTTACGGCCTTGCCCAATCGCAACACTCATTCACCTACTCTTCTTCCCTTTGCTTTGCTGTTCCCATCAGCGCCGCTCCTTTCTTTCTGAATCATCGCTCCTCCTTGTCGCCACCCTCTCGCCCCTCACACGCTTCCCAGCCTGTCGGTCCCATCGAGCCTTGAACCCCCTTATCGACCCGTTTCCCCCCCCAACTGCCCTGAATGTTCTCGATCCCCCAACCTCGCGCTCTCGCCCTCCAACGATAGCACACCCATCGCCACGATGGCCCGGAACCAAGACGCGCCGTATGATCCCGCGCCCCCAATACCCACGTACGAAGAAGCCGTGGCCGCCGGGAGCGCATGGCATCGCGATGTCGACCCGAGAGATCATGCCTCCGCCGCAGAAGCCGAGGGCCAGTCCCTGCTGACCGGCCGTCACGCCTCCGACCCGTCGTCGTCGTCCAACCCTCCGCGGGGTCGCCGCCCGAGAGGGTACCGCCCGCCAACCGTTGAGACCGACGATGAAAGCAACCTCTTCAGCTCCTCCGACTCGGAAACGGACTCGGAAGACGAGCGCGAAGCCGCCCAGGTGCGTCGCGAGATGCAGGAGCTCGAGATCGACGATTCCGAGGTGCACAGACGCGCCCGGCTATCCTGGGGGAAACGCATCGGCCTGCTATCGTTGCCGCAGTGGCGGTGGAAATGGAGATGGAGGTTGCCCTCGCTGCGGCGAAATCGCGGGTCGGCGTCTGGGAGCGCCGGCGGTGACAGCCAAGGCGCGGATGGCGCGGGGTCGGCGTCCTCGGGGACGGGAACGCAAGAAGCCGAGTCTTCGCGCAGCCGGTGGTGCTTCCAGCCCCCGGGGCTGCCAAAGTTAGGCAGCGGCGCGCTGTTCCTGCTGGTGGCACGTACCTTGGCGCTCTTGATGCTGATGGCCTTTGTGTACCTGCTCTTCGCGAGCGACCTCTTTTCCGGCATGGCCCGCCGCATGGGCAGCCGCATGTTCGACCCGGAGAGCGTGCGCATCCACGTCCAGGCCAGCGTCGACCCCAGGAGGATCCGCGACCACCTCAAGCACTATACCAGCTACGCCCACCTCGCCGGCACGGCGGGCGACTTCGCCCTCATGGAAGACACCGAGATGCTCTTCCGCAAGTACGGCCTCGAGGGCGTCACCCGCGACGTGTACCACGTCTACCTCAACTATCCCAAGGCCGGCGGCCGCGCCGTGGAAATCCTCGGGGCCGACGGCAAGCCGACGTGGTCGGCCAAGCTCGAGGAGGATGACGTGGGTGGTCTGAGCGCCGGCCGCCAGACCTTCGCCTTTCACGCCCACTCCAAATCGGGGGATGTCAAGGGTCCGTTGGTGTACGTCAACTACGGCTCCGAGGACGATTTCAAGGTGCTCAAGGCCGACGGCATCGACACCCGCGGCGCCATCGCCCTGCTGCGCCACCGCGGGACGGAGCCCGATCTAGGACCGAGGCTCAAGGCGGTCGAGGAGGCGGGATTTGTCGGATGCCTCACCTACGTCGACCCTGCCGACGACGGCTTCCTGAAGGGTGCCACGGCGCCCAACGGGCGCTACATGCCGCAGGGTGGGGTGCAGCGCGATTCGGTGAGCCTGCGCCACTGGGTCCTCGGCGACGTCCTGACGCCAGGCTGGGGCAGCAAGGACAACATGCCGCGCATGAAGGTCGGGCAGACCAAGGGGTTGATCCGCATCCCCAGCCTGCCGCTGGCTTGGCGCGACGCGAAGCCGCTGCTTCAGGCCTTGAAGGGTTTCGGGCATCCCGTGCCGAACGGCTGGGCCGGCGGCGTGCCGGACGTGCCCGAGTGGTGGACCGGGAACGCCTCGGCGCCCGTCGTCCGGCTCAAGAATGAGCAGGACGAGGCCGAGCGGCAGCCGATTTGGAACGTCTACGGGTACATTGCCGGGATCGAGCAAAGCAACAAGAAGGTCGTCATCGGCAACCACCGGGACTCGCTAGCTTCGGGCGCCGTCGATGCCCACTCGGGCACGGCCGTCATGATGGAGCTGGTGCGCATCCTCGGCGACCTCGTCGCCCGCGGCTGGCAGCCTCTGCGCACCATCGAGTTCGCCTCGTGGGACGCCTCCGAGTACAACCTGATCGGCTCTACCGAGTACGTCGAGCAAAACGAGGACGCCCTGCGCGAAGGCGCCGTCGCCTACATCAACCTGGACCGCATCGTCACGGGCGGCACCTTTCGCGCCGCCGGCTCCCCCGTGTTCCGCACGCTGCTGCTGCAGATTTTGAATCGCGTCGCCGACCCCCACTACAACATCACCTTGCGCGACCGCTGGATCCAACGCGAAGGCGACATCGACCCCCCGGGCATCGACTCCGACTACGCCGCTTTCCATAACATCATCGGCACCTCGTCGCTCGACATTCGCTTCGACGGCGGTCAGCCGTACCCGGCCCGCTCCGCCTACGGAAACTACGAGCTCGTCGAGAAGGTCCTCGACCCTGGCCTCGTCTACCACACGCTCCTGGGCCAGGTGCTTGGCTTGTTGATCCTGGAGCTGGCCGACGGCCCGCTGCTGCCGCTCGACCTGTCGACGTACGCCGACAACATGGTCCGCTCGGCAAGCGCCCTGGAAACGTGGGCCGCGAAGATGGGGGCGCCGGAGCCGGGGCTCATGCTCACCAGCCTCCGACACGCGTCGAGGCAGGTGGCGCACTCGGTTCGTGAGTTCCGAAGCTTCGAGACCAAGTGGGAAAACAGCGTGGTCTCGGCCGGAGGGTGGGAGCCCTCGTCGATGGGGAGGCAGAGGATGGAGTATAACACGCGGTCGGCAAAGTTTGAATCGAACCTGCTTGATGAGAAGGGGGTAGGTTTTTGTTGCTTTCCTTCTTTTTTTCGTTTGTGGTGTTTTCTTCCACGAGCACCCCGGAAGCCAACAGAGAATGCTAACGAAACGTTTGCCGCCAGATGCCCGATCGCACACAGTTCCGGCACGTCGTCTTGGGGCCGCAGACGTGGCCCCGGGGCGCGAAGGAGCCGGTGTATTTCCCCGCCGTTCGCGAGGCCATCATCGCCAAAAACTGGACGGCTGCACGCATCGCAGCCGACCGCGCCGCGACGATTCTGCAGGCCGCGGCTGATGGTCTGAGCAAGTGAAGTCGGCATCCACGAATCACTTGGCAGATACCACGATGAACCCTTGGGCGCCGTCCCAGTCAGCGCCGATCCTCACGCCCGCGCACGCCCGACCGCGGCGTTCGTTCCGATTCCTTTACCGTCCCTTTCATTGCCGTTTTATGTTTTACTTATTTCTCCACCTCACGCTACCCTCGCGCATCCATGTTGTTTTCCAGGTTCCTGCGGGCGCGGTCTATTTCGTAAGGGGAACCCTGGCCGCCTTGGCCAAGTTGCCGGTGCAAAGGGGGCCATGTCTCGTGCGATGCTCGCCTCTGCAGTTGTACACGGACGTCACGAGCAGGAGAGAAGGTTGGCCAGAGGAGGAGGAGGAGGAGGAGGAGGAGGAGGCGAAAGGACCGCCCTGCGCAGCAAGCAGCAAAGGCGGTAGTCGGCTCTTCCGATGGTTCTGAGCGGCGCAATCGACGCGGGGCGTCGGGGAAATAGACGACAGGGGCACAAGAAGAGAGAGCACGTATACACGCGCGCTCCCTGGGGAGACATGCACACACTTCCGTCAAACCCCGCTGGAACAGCAGGGCGCCAAGCCGAGTTTGACGGGACGAAAGGACGACCTGAGCCAGCATCCCAGCCAGCCAGCGTTTGGAGAGGGCCATTGAGAGGGAACGGGCAGCGGGCATGGAGACAGCCTGGATAGAGAGATGTCTCTCTGATCGATGTGCTTTTTTTGGGGGGTGGGGCGATTGCTTTCTCTCTCGTTGCTTCTTTGTTCTCTCGTTTCGTTTGTATCGTTTGTATATTGGGTTGTCCGGCTGTCTGTCTGTCTGTCGCATTGCATCGGCGTTTCCGGGGCTTCGTTTTTCCCTCGTTGTATAAGGAGCCGCGCCGTTTGCGTTCTCCGTAGCAAGATGATCATACGTTCCCTCCATTCCAGCGATCTGTGTCGGCCCTAGCGTGCCATGAGCGGCCCTCAACGTTCCTCTTGAGTCATGACCAGCTAGGCCGCGTTCATTGAGCCAAACGTGAAGTCCCTAGCGGGTCTCGCTGATTGTTTACTCTTCCCACGGAACGCGTTTGGGGTGGGGGGTCGCGCCATAATGACCTTGACGTACATGGTTCCGCTTGTCAACAAGACAAGGCGACCAACGGCCATGGGGGCCATCGAGACCTACCTGTATATACAAACCTAGATGGCTGGAACCACAAGACCTTGCCCCCCTGAGACAACAACACCTCAACTTCGGTATAACCCATGGCTAACACTGGCATTACCAAACGTGCTGGAACATGCAAGCACTTCCCTACTCCCCTCCCCCAACGACCTCGGCTCATCCTTCCCGCAGACAAGCGTTGGAGTATTCAATACACATTGTTTATCGTTTCGATCGAGTCCCCTCCCGTCATCCATTAGTAGCCCCTTCTTCTCCTCCGGCTTCTCATTTCGGCGTCAGCACAACCCCCTCGTACTCCTTGCTCCGGATCATGTCCAGCGTCTGCAAAAAGTGTTTCCTGCTGGCCTCGATGGATCCCGAGTCCTGCTGGTTGCTGCCAGCTAGGTTGGAGTGTATGAGCTCGATGAGGCCGTTCAGGTACTTTGTGGTAACCTGTACGCAGCAAAACAAACGCGCCGTTAGTTCGTTGGCACCGCACGGAGGATAGCAGGCAGGGCATGACAACAAAAAGGGAAACGGACAGATTCGTTCTTCTGGTCGAAGTAGTAGACGTATCGGTCGAGAATCTCGACAAACAGCTCGATGGACGTGGCCGTCTCCATGCAAGAGTCGGCCACGCGCAGGGCGCGCTGAAGGCATTCGAGAACGCGCTTGCCATCGCGGTAGAGCTGGGCACACACCAACAAGTCAGCATCAATCGCCATGTTCTGCACGCATACAAGCGGCGGTAAGCCCAAGGATGGTTGTGACTCACCTCGGTCTCTTCCGTCTCTCCATTCGCCGCGATCGGCGTCGCCCACCAAAGATGGCTCGCCAGGTACACCGCCCGGCACTGGTCGGGTTTCCTCAGCAGCTTGCTCGCGTGCTGCGCGCACTTTGTGATGAGCGTGTCGTAGTTCTCGCGGCCAAAATGCCGGGTCCTGTGCAGGGCGCTCGCGATCACGCAGACGGCCTGAAACTGCGCCTTGGAGTCGCTGATGGCCTCCTCGTACACGGTAAACGCCTGCGCAAAGAACTCGTAGGCGACCTCCTCGAACCCGGTGGCGTCGGCGACCTGACCGCACTCGCAGAACAGGCGGAGGGAGAGCTCGGCCGCCCCCGAGCCGTTCACGCGGGAGTAGAGCGCCGAGATGGCCGAGTGCAGGAACTTGAACAGAGCCGAGGACTGGGACGACCAGTTGTCGTCGTAGTGCTCGCGAGCCTTGAAGCGGCGGGCGAGCTTGAGCCCCGCGGTGATGAGCGGGGGGGTTGTGGTGCGGATACGCTCACCGCCCTCGGCGTAGGCTTTCCGGGTCAGCTGCAGCAGGCGGAATTGCGTGTCGTTCTGGTCGGAGTGGACGAGATGGACCAGGCGCGCGAGCCAGCCCTGCTCTTCGAGGGTTTCGTCGGTCTCGAGAGCGCGGGCGCGCGGTTGCACGACGCCTGGGTAGCCGGCGGGGGGTTGGGTGCCTTCTTTGATGAGGACCTTGAGGACCTCGAGGACGTTTTCGAGGTGGGCGGGGGTGGAGATAAAGGTGCGGTTGTTGAGAAGGGTACGAGCGACCTCGCCGGCGACGGCTCGGCGGGTGGGGTAGGTCTGGGACTGGAACAGGGGGACGTAGGTGGGGAGCGACAGCGCCGTAAAGATGGACACGTATCGCCGGAGAGGGCTCTGGAGGAGGGCAAGCAGGCTCTGCTGCGCCGGCGGCGAGTGCAGGTCGGCGCTGCTGGCGTGCTCCTTGACCTTGGCGTGAGCGTAGTCGAGAATCTGGTCGACGTAGTCGAGCCGCTCTGGGTAGATGTTGAGCGCGAGGTTCGTGAGCGACACGCACAAGGCGATGGTGTCTTGGATGGGGAGGTGCTGGGCCTGGACGAGGTTCTTGACCTGGCCAAAGAAGATCTCGTACAGCGGCACGTTTTCCGGGATGCCTCTCCGCTTCTTTGCGGGTTGCTCTTCATCGCCGTTGGCGGCGTCGACCTCGGTCTGGGCAACGGGGTCGGCTTGCGTTTCTGCCGTCGAAACCTCCTCCTCGCCAGCAACGTCGCCGTTTTCCGGGGCGGCCGAATCGGCGGCTGAGTCGGCGGCTGAGTCGGCAGCTGAGTCGGCGGCCGCGTCGGCATTCGCGTCCTGGGCGCTTGCGGCGCCCAGGCTGATCTTGCCCAAAAGCTCCGCCAACGCGTCCTCCTCCATCTTCTTCCGGTCTTCCTCGGGCTCGTTCTGAGACTCACGCTCGGCGTACTGGGACAGGCGGTCCATCAGGCCGATGACGATGGCCTTGACGTTGACGTGGGGGTTGAGGCGGGAGACGGCGCCGAGGAACTGGTCGAGGGTGTGAAGATGGAACTCGTCCGGGAACACCTGGGTGATGACCTCGAGCAGGTATTCCTGGGCCAGCACGTCGCGGCACTGGACGACCTGCTCGAGCAAGGGACCGAGGATGCCGCTCTTGTACGTCGGGAGATCGACGAGCTGGCTGAGACGCACCAGGTTGCTGCCGACCAGCAGCTGCAGCTCCTTCCGCTCTTGTGTCCTCTGCTCGCGTTCCCGGGAGTGGCCCTGGTGTTGCAAGCGGACCCAGAGCTTGTTCATCTCGACAAAGTTGGTCAGGATGAAGTTGATGGAGTCCTGCAAGCTGCCCTCGGGCCCGTCGGAGTCGCCGGTGGGGAGGTAGTCGCGGGCCTGGCCCACCAGGTAGTAGCGCAGGAAGAGACCGCGGATCGGGTGCTGGACGCCGCGGCTCATGTCCATCATATCCTTCATGAGCTCCTTGACGGGGGCGCCTTCGATAGACATGTATGCGGTGCCGACGGTGATCATGAGGTAGAGGCGGGGGACGATGTTGCCGGCGTATTGGACGAGCTCGTAGAGGTCGGCGAGGTGGTTCACGGGATGGTTCTCGCGCAGGTGGACGGAGAGGTAGCGCAGGGCGTCAAAGACGGCCATGTAGAGCTCGTAGTATTGCTTGGGGCCGAGGCTACTGGTGCGAAGCTCGGAGACGAGGGTAGAGCTGAGAGGCGGACAGCCAGGTCAATACGGGAGCGCGAAGGGGGGGGAGGGGTCTTGGACGAGGGCTGGGAACCAGCGCACCAGCACTTGAGGGCATCCATCAGCTTCCCCGGGGTATCGAGGCACTTGCGCATCAAGGCCGTCTGCTGGCGCACGGCGATGAGGGCATCTTCGAGAAGGCGAGCCTGATCCTCAGGCGGCGCGGGAGTCGACATGATGGCGGTTGCACGGAGGCCTACAAGTCGTCGCGGGCGGGTGGTATGGGGATCATTCGAGGTGGACCGAGCCTTGGGGTCGCCGAAGATTCCCGGATGCTGGGGGAGACAGGACGGCCGACGGGAGGTGGATGGATGGAGCGCTGGGCCTCAGCGGTGGGAGGAATGGACCTGCGAGCGGGAATCTCTCGGCTCGGGTGGTGACGCCAACAGACGGTAACAGGCCGCAACGACAATGAGCGAGCGACCAGCAGAGGTGTTGAACAAGCTTGAGGTCCAAGTGGTGGTGGATCGGGTCAGGGAACCAGGTAAAGTTGGTAAGCTGGATGCCGGTCGTCGCAAGCCCGTGGCAAGCCCGTGGCAGCAGCGGCAGCAGCGGCGGGCAGGTGGCGCAGCGCGGGTTGGAGCTTGCTCCACACTGGGCCAGGCGAAACCCGCCCCCTGGCCCGGGAACCCACTGGAAGCGGGGCATCCTTCCGCCTGAGGAAACATCGAGGTGGCTTATGTAATCCCCTGAACCACAGGCATCTGACGGGCCCCGCTCGAGGACCGGGCGGCGTTGTACTATAGTACAGTAGGTTCCTGACGACATCAGCATTCCGGTGTCTCTGGTTCCAAGGGACCACGTCTAACACTGGAGTAGGTAGCGTTCTTCGGCGAGGGTGCTCCCGTCGAACCAAGTAGCGGTTTTCATTTGAAACCTTTTTTTTTTTTTTTTTTTTGGATACAGAAAGACAAGATCAGTCCTCGTGTCAATCCAGGCGGAAGATGGTGTACTGTGTAAGCTGAGCGACTTGAGCCAACCGGGTCATGCTCTGGCCAGTCTTGAGGCACTGTGAATCTTCCACCTCGGGTCTCCCACGCCCCCTCATAGGCAGGTCAAAGCATCTCCTTGTTCAGTCAGCACCGGCCGCTCAAGGAGTCTAGGAAGGCTTAGATGGGTATCTTCTTCCACTTTTCAGGTTGGTTAGAATCGCCGAGGTTGAAGCGTTGAAGCTCAACCAATCGCGGCGCTACAAGATCAGAACTAACGTGGATCGCAACGGCCCCGCTCTCCTTATCTACACCAGCTCCGCACCCCCACCGCAACAAATCGGGACCACACACGATCTTGATCGGGTATGGTGTAGCGGTAACATCGTTGACTCTCACTGCTAAGCAGTGACTGCTCTCTCAACAGCCCCGGGTTCGACTCCCGGTATCCGAGTCTCCTTTTTTTTTTCATGTATTTGGTCTTTCTTGTTGTTGAGCGTTTTCATCATCCCTTCCGCCATGAGCATCATCCTAGTTCGTTCCGTTCACGTTCCACGGTCTCGTCCTCTCCTTTTTCTTCATTCCTGGAATTCCACAAACGTCAGCCCGCCCTCTTCCTCGGCGGCCATGGAATGATGATTCACGCCATGTTTTTTCTCTCGTGCTGCATCCTCTAGCGCACAATCAAAGTTCATCAGCATGACCTGTCCCGACGTTCTTGCAAGACGTGCATCCAAGAATCCTCCGCTCATGAAGCCGACAACGTCCCACCCGATGATGGGCACGACGCCGAGCAGGTCAGGGTCGGGGCTGAACCTCCGCCAACTCCGATCTCGCATCAAGCACTGAGCTTAGCATGCTCTTTGGGAGAAACCCCACGCTCGTGCCATGGTGAACAGCACGTGCGCAGAACCCACAGCATGGGTTCTATACCATAAAACGCCTCCAATGGAGACGTGGCGCAGGCCCATCGCCGCTCCGTTTTGTTTGTGTGCTCTGTATGCCCCTCTGTGCCATGCTATTCCTGCGCGTCGTGTGGGCTGTGGCTGAGGCGGCCCGCCGCGATGGAGGATCCGTTGGGAAGAAGCGACGTCAGCCTCGTGAGAAGAAGCTATCAGATTCTGTGATTGGAACCGTTTCCGAGCGTTTGCGACGGTTGTGCGGCACAGATGCGCTGATGTGCCACCCAGGGATACACCCTGCTTACTTGGTGCTTGGAGCGGCACTTGCGCCGTCAGCATCAGCCACCGTGGGAACCACGGCAAGTAACTCGCTCTCCCGCCTTCTTGCATGCCTGCCATCACCAGCCGTAGCGAGGCCTGCGCCTTCGTGAACAGGCGAACGGCGTCATCCTTGGCATGCCATCCCCCCGAGAGTGGAAGAGGGAGGGCCGTTGAACAGGGCAATATCTGCCCCGTACCCTGCATATATCCTTCACCCATGGCTATGTACTCGGGCCCTCTGGCTGTCAAGCGAAAGAATGCTGAGTGAACCCAGGCGAACGTCTCATTGAGCATCTGCAGCACCTTGGTGGCCCATGTAAATCAACCCCTCGAGCTGCCTCAGATGCTTGTATCCTGAGATCGAGGTAACCCGGCACTCGGTCACCTTTGTTCCGCCTTTTGGCGTCTCTATCACCAGAAAAGCCACCTGGTATCGAGCCGCACGCACCGTGAGCCGGCCCCGTTGGTCACGTTCGTCTTCACCTAGGGGTCAGAGGGAGCGTATTAGTGCTCGGTGTCCATGTGGTCTCTTGGCCGGGTACGCTCATCATCAGCTGTGTAATAAGCTTCACAACGTCAGATTATTGACGTCAACTATCTTCCTGCTTCATCATCCACTTCGGGCCTGACCTCTGGTCTGGTCTGCCTTTGTCTCCTCTCTCTCTGTTACTCTCTCTCTCTCTCTCTCTCTTTCTTTCTTTCCGAATCTACTTCTTCAACGTCATACCATACTTGTTCCTAGGCCTATTGCTCGGTACCTTGCTAATCACCAACATGCTATCCTTCGGCATCAACCAAGTATTCCTTGGTCAGTGCACCCCCCCCCCCCCCCTGCTTCACATCATAAGACGTAGTAAGACAGGCAGAAGACTAACCCCCTCGACCAGCCTTCGCCGGGGCAATCCTTCCCATCCTATCCTCCATCCCCGATGCATCCCCCCAGCCCCGAGTCTTCTCCCACGCTGATGGTTCGGAGCCGCTGCTCGGCAACGGCGTGGCCCTCCGCATCATGCCCCTCGGCGCCTCCATCACCTACGGCGTCGGCTCCTCCGACGGCAACGGCTACCGCGCCGCCCTGCGCTCCCTGCTCCTCACGTCGGCGCCCCGCGCCGCCGCCGTCAACATGGTCGGCTCGCGCCGGAGCGGCACCATGCTCGACAACGACGTCGAGGGCTGGTCGGGCCTCCGCATCGCCCAGGTCCACGACAAGGCCGTCAACGGGAGCGGGCGGCCCGTGCGCTCGTGGAAGCCGAACCTGGTGCTCGTCAACGCGGGCACCAACGACGCCGCCCAGGGCCACCAGATCCCCGGCGCGGAGCGGCGCATGGAGCGGATGCTCCGCGACGTCTGGGACGCCAGCCCGCGCGCCACCGTCCTGCTGAGCACGCTGCTCGTGAACAAGGACCCGACCACGGACAAGAACGCGCGCAGGATCAACGAGCAGTACGCCCGCCTGGCGGCGCGGCTGCGCGACGCGGAGAAGCGGCCGGTCGTGCTCGTGGACATGCAGGCGGCGGGCGGGCCCGGGTACGAGGACCTCCCGGACGGGACGCACCCCGCGGACGAGGGCTACGCCAAGATGGCGAGGCTGTGGCACGCCGGGGTGCTGGAGGCGAGCGATGCTGGGTTCTTGCAGGCGCCGGAGCCGGTGGAGGGCGTGCCGGACGATGGCGTCGTGAGCGTGGCTGAAGCTTGGCCCCTCGGTTGCTGCGCGTGGAGGCGGCGGAGAGAAAGCCGTCCATGAAGATTCTCTGCTGGGCCAGGGCTGTACGACGGGCTGGCGTTTTGCGATTCAATGCATGGGCGTTCATCATTGCGTGGCTTGCTCCGGGAGGGTGGTTCCGGTCGGGTTGGATTGCGTTGGCGTTCGGTTTTGTTTTGGTTGTTCAACCGTTTGTTTGCATTGGGTTGCCAAAACTTAGGTGCGTAGGTGGGTTTGTTCATGCGAAAAAGGAGGCTTGGTTCGGGAGAGGATCTGCATCAGGGATGGCATGGCGTTTTGTTTTCATAATCCGTATCCCACCCAACAGCCTCGAGCTCTCCTCTTCTTTTCAACGGTCTCTGGTATGTGAGTTTCATGCAGCACGGAGGCGTGCCCTGCCTGATATTGATTTTGAACGATCATGTCAAAACGCTGAGACCATCACGGGGAGACAGTCATGTTTCTAGGATGGAACTGTGTTGTACACACAATGCAAAACGAGAATGCTGGAATATGAAACACTGATGCTACCTATATACAGAAAGAACCCAAGAAATCTCCCCATCCCGACCACGTCCGGTCCCCGCCCGGTGGAACGCATCAACGTCGCCGTGTCCAAGTCATCATCATCACGGAAAGAGTCGTTACTCATGGTCGCGCTCCGGTCCTACCAGAGGCCGAAAAGGCCCATGCAAGCAAACCAAAAACGCCCAACGGAATGCCTCTGCTGCCAGCAGCCCCGATCGCCGACCCCTAGCTCTACCTGTTGCATACCGGAGAGGTTCCAGCCTCCGGGCTCCGCAGGAGCCGCTTAAGCGCGGGCCTGGCCGGTCAGGAAGCGGGCCGCCTCGCCGCGCGCCTCGATGTTGTACAGGAAGTGCGCCGGCGTGATGATGAGCGTGCCGTCGCACACGGCGTCGCCGACGTTGCAAAAGACCTTGGTGCGGTCCGCGGGGTAGCCGGGGATGCGGCCGTCGTTCTGCCGGTTCTTGGTGTAGCCGAACAACACGACGCCCTTGACCTGCTCCTGGGCCTCGCCGCGGAGGTCGCTCACGGCCGCGGCGATGAGGGCGGCGCCCTGGCTGTAGCCGCCCGCGACGACGGGCGTGTCGGGGCACTTGGACTGGGCGAGGCCGAAGAGGCGCTTGGCCTCGTTGATGGCGCCCTCCGAGGAGCCGCGCGGCAGGAAGTTGGGCGCGGTGCTGGCCGTGTAGGCGCCGCCGACGCCCTGGATCCAGATGTTGCGCCGGAACGAGTCCTCGAGGGCGCCGGCCAGGATGGGGCCCGTGGTGATGCCCTAGAGAAAGGAGGTTAGCGGCGAGGTCATCACGCCAGCGGAAGAGCCGAAAAAAAAAAAAAAAAAAAAGAAAAGAAAAGCGGCGGCGTACCATGTTGCCCGGCTCGGTCGTGCCGCGGGCAAAGATGAGAATGGCCTCGGGGCACTCGTTGGCGTTGCCGCGCTCGAGGTCGTTGCGGATGGTGTTGAGCTGGCGGGCCAGGACCCGGGCGGCTTCGGCGTGCTCGCTTTCGCTCACGGAGGCAGCGGGAAGGGCGGCAGCGAGGCTCGCAATGCTGAGGATGCTGAGGAACTTCATTTTGATGAGATTGGGTGGGTAAAGGCGGGTGTACAGATAGGTATATAGAGATATATCCGTGTATGTGTGTGTATGCGTATATGTGTTTGTCAAAGGGGGAGCTTGATAGAAATTGGAGTGCCGGACTCTCGAGAAGGGTTGCTGAAGCGAATAGATGGATGGGAGTGCTGCGATGTGATGATGCTGGAGAAGAGAGCAGAGCAAAGCTGTCGACATGTTCCATTTTATACACGACTTGTCCTCAAGGTCCTCAAGTCGCTGTCCGATGTTGAAGCCATCATGGAGGGCGTGTGGGTGTGTTTCGGGCCAAGACCCCTATGGCACTTACACGCGCTAGAGACCCCTGGCTCACCTCCCCCGGATCTCTGAACATTCTAGCTGTGACAAATTCCCCGTTGGGAGCTTCGTATTTCCAATTTCACCGCAAGAACTCCTCTTTGGAGTTTAGCGCTCCCGCCTGTTTCCACGTGGTGTGTGCTAAATGCGTTTTGTTGACGCGAGCCCACCCCGTGGATCGGGGTTACAGATCGCCGCCAAGTCGCAACCTAGGCCAACACGACCGATCCCGTCCCATTTCTCTTGGTGGATGCCGAGGCAGGGGACCTTTTCATGACACTGAGGTGCTGTGAAAGGAAAAAAAAAAAAAAAAAAAAAAAAAAAGCAAGAACTTGAAGAGCTGGTGATGCCAGGAGTGGATTCTGTACGGACAATAGGGTCGATGAATCTGCACAGATACGCCCGGCCATCTTCATGGTTCGAGGCCATTCTCTGCCCAAGACACAGCGGTGCATAGCACACTTCGTCTTCGTGTCAATTGTCTCCTTGCCCATGAAGAGAGAAGGTTTCTCTATTAGTTACCCAATCTATTTTTACCCGTTTCAACACTATCCGACGATCCCGCCGTTCTCCCGCGCCCGGTGGTGCTGGCGTTCGCTGTTGCATCGTGTGATCCGGGAGCCAGCCACCAACACAGACCCTCCTCGGCCGTCGCAAGCTCGACACTGCGCCGTCTGTGGAAGTCTAAACTCAAAAATTACCCAAACGAGATTTGTTTGCGAGTGGGATCGGCATTTCAGAGCAGGATGCGCGGGAGGATCCGCCCTGCTGGGGCGGTGGGGGTTAGTAGGGGGGTCCCTATGATTCTGAAACATGAGGCTGAGGCTGAGGCTGAGGCTTTATAACGTTGGGCGGGCGTTTCGGAGCCCCATGAGGCACGCCGTCAACGCGTCTAACAGGACGCCAAGAAAATCATCAACGGAAACAAGAAACAGCATGACCCTTTGAGCTAACGAATTTAGCGCATAAATGTACCAACCCCTTATAGTAGGGAGAGAAACAAAAAAGAAACAAAACGAACACATCCCCAAGGTTACACAAACCTTACGCCGTGTTTTCTTGGAAGGAGGTTCGACGGCTTTGGGAGTCCTTGCGAGAAGGGACTTGGGAATCGTTTGAAATTAGAGTTGAGTCAAATCACCTGGGAGCTTGGCCTTGCGATGCCGAGTGAAACTTGGAGCATCGTGATGAATCCACCGGTCTTGAAAAGCCAGGGGAAAGCACTATAGCACAGCCCGTCCAGCAGGGAACTCCTCTCTGCCAATCAGCAAGAATAGCATGGCCAAGTCCATTCGCATCGGTCACGAGGGAGAACCTAGTGCAACTCCAAGGTGGTGAATTCGAGAGAGCTACAAGGAGCAGGAGGGGCGATTGTTCAGGAACGTGTGTTTCATGACAAATCGTCACCCCAAGAGCCCACGACCAAGGCGACCCATGAGAATCTCTCCCGCCTTCTGCCACGCCTGGAGCAACGAAGCATCCTCGTCTCCGTGGCGGGCCGACCGCCGGACCACGCCTGGGCCCTCCCACCGAGGGCCGGGAAGAATGGGATTCTCCGGCTCGCAAACCGTCCCTGGCTCGGGCAGAGTTCCGTTGTTGAAATACTCGAGAACGGCCTTGGCCGTGCACAACGAGGGCTCGATCATCGACAGGTGCTGCGGTTCCATGATGGTTAGCTTCCTTGCCCCGGGTCCGCGAAAAGAAGCAACGTACCCCGTATCCGTTGTGCCGGAGCACCACGCTCCCCTTGAGCCCCAGGCTCACGTTGAAGGCGCTCGAGATGGGCGTCACGGGGTCGTACGAGTTCCCGATCAGCAGGATCCTGTTCCTCGTCTTGAGCGGCGGCCCGCCGACCTGGAGCGGATTGACGTGCTCCTTGGCGGGCATCCCCCAATGCGCACACCGGTTGATGAAGGGCAGCAGCAGCTCCCCCGCGAACCGGCTCTTCGCATGCACCCTCGCGAGGGCGGGCGCCGCCTCCTCCAGGCTCGCCAGCCTCAGCCCGGCCAGCTTGTCGGCGCACCGAATCCCCGTCGTCCGGTCGTCGACGTACGTGCCCTCTTCCGCCCGGCGCTTGTAGTCGCCGAGCGCCCGAGCGGCGGACCAGTCGTAGTCCTCTTCGCCCTCGAGCAGCGCCGTTACGTTACGCTTCATAAGCGCGTGCATGTCCTCCAGAAGAAACCGCCACGCGGGCGGCACGTAGAGGGAGCTGAATACATCCCATTTGACGGCGCTGTACTCGATCAAGTACGGCCCGGCCGCGATGGGGTTGTAACGCAGATCGTTGTCGAGGAAGGCCAGGAAGGCTTCTTGAGCCGCCGCGGGCGAAGGGTACTCGGTTGCGAAGGGGCAGGGGTAAGGCTCCTCGGCGTGGTTGGCTCTGTAGAAGCAAGACTCGAACACGCCGGCCAGGACGGCATCGGTATCGTCGAACAATGAGGTGTCCCTGACGTGGATGGGTGAGCAAGTGTATCGAGCGCGGCTCTCTCTATCTCTTTGTTTTTCTCTTTCTCTGTTTCTCTGGGTATATCTTGGTCAAGGGGGAAAAAAGGGAGCAAGAGCCGATATAGCAACTCACCAGCCATTGAAATACTCGTGCGTGTTGACCAAGCCGTCGAGAACCATGCTCTCGATCCGATCCGGAAACATGGCCGCCAGAACCGTTCCCAGCACCGAGCCGTACGAGAAGCCTGGCGGCTTAAAAGACACTTGGGTTAGCCCAACATGGACAAAGATGAAGTAGCATTCTCGTAACAAGCAGGAAGTTCAAGGCGCCAGGAATAGCCTCCAAAGTACTCACCCCAAAACCTCACCCTTCCCGCATCCTTCCCGCCCAGCGCCTCGGCTACTTTCACGATATCCCGCGCGACAAACGACGTGCCAACAAACTCGCCGGTCTCGCCCATATGCTTCTTGCAGTCGTCGGCGCTGACGCGGCCCGCCGCCCAGAGGCGCCCGGCAGAGGCGTCCGACGCGTTGCCGGTTTCGCGCAGAAGCATCGCCTTGATGTAGCGTTCCGGATCGTCGCGCGCGTCCCCGTAGCAGTTGAAGGGAAGGGTGTTGCCTGTCCCGCTGTGGAGGGAGAGAGAGAGAAAAGAGAGAAGGAGGGGGGCCATGATTAGTTCCCGGTCTTGTCTTGTCGCGCCGTGTCAGGGCCTTCCGGCATGCCTCGTCTCGACTTACCGAGGATCAAACACCACCAGGTCAAACTCCCCTCCCGATACGTCGAGCAGCAAGTCGCCTAGCAGGGCGAGGTTCTCGCGCGACGGCGCGCCCGGCCCGCCAAAGTTGAGCTGAATGCTTCCACGCGCGGGCTGCGTTCTGGCGGGCATGCGCGCCAGCTCCAGGGTCAAGGTCTTGTTGGAAGACGTGGACGTGTAGTCGAGCGGCACCTCGAGCGAGCTGCACACCAGGTCCGTATTGTTCCACGTATTGAACCCTCGGCCCTCGCATGAGCCCCAGGTGAGGCGGGTGCAGGGTGTCGAGCGACAGTCGACGCCGGCGCTGGGGGTGGGAGAGGAGGTCGTAGTGGCCGCCCACAGAGCGAGCGCCACGACGGACGGCAGCCCCTGGGCGAACGGGCGCATGGTAGTAGTGGTGGTGGTGGTCAGGAGACAGACTCCAGAGGCTTGGTTGATGGTGAAGAGGTAAAGACACTAGCGTAGAACATCAAAGACGCCGACGCTATCGACATGATTGGGTACAGGCAGGAATTCGAGGCCCTTTATATCTGCTATTGCCAAGCGCCATCGGTATACGTCCTGGACAACAACCTAGGTTTTCTCGATCGAATCCGTGTTGTAGCCTAGAGAGCATTCTGCCCGTGGCGTAAGATTTTAGGCCCGCACACGCTTGGAGTGATACCATGTGACATGAATCCGCATGATTCGAACCGATTATTACGGAGAGAATTATAGATTGGGGGCCAAATGGAACTTTATTCCGGTCAGCCTTGTTGGGCTTCTCCTGGGGGGGGGGGGGGGAGGCGCAGTCAACTTCTTGTCAACACTACACAGTATAAGCCACCATCCAGATAAGCAGGGACCGTGTTAGCCACCATCCAGATAAGCATGGACCGTGTGTTTGAGGCGTTGATGCCGACGGGGAATAGATGTCTTCGTCCGTCGTTGGGCTTGGCTGCAACCTCAGCAGACCGAAATGGCGCCGAAGTCTGGAAACCTAGGTTGAGCATCTCCAAAATTCCCTGATCCAAGAACTGAATCGTGATTCGGCGCCTGGCCACCTGGAAGTCCCTAAAATCATGTATGGATGCCAAGGGCGTTTGATGTTAAGGTTCAATGAGGAACCATGTATTCCATGGAAGGGATCCTCTGGTACTTAGTTCTATGGGTGTCGCATATTACGTGTACGCCAGGCAAGTGGTGTTTATTCCCAGTTCTGGTTCAGGGGGGAAAACATGCAGAGCCAATATGAGTCGTTACATACACAAAGTCCAAGACACCCAAAGAACCAAGCCGCCTCGAAATGCATTCTGTCGAACTTGAGTTGCCCCACACCCACAGGTATCAAACTCAAGGGGGAGAGGCGGCGTCTATGTCATTTCCCTGGATCATTACCACTTACACGCGTGCGCCGACATGATGACACATGTTCACCCAGGATGAACCAAAAAGCCGATAGAAAAAGGGTCTGGGGGTGGGAAACTCGACAAAGAGAGGTGCCTGCCGCCTATATGCTCCATTCCATCTATCCATGGTGTGAATCATTACGACCTGTACCCTAGCCAATGGTCCAACCTCTCCTACAGCTCATCTATAAACCATGCTTTCTTCCAGAACCCTCCCCGCCATGTGTATATGTGGTGTATGTGTGTATAGGGTATGTTCTCCGTCCAAAGCCATGCGTGTGTCGTGTTTGCTCTACTCCCCACCCCGAGGGGGTAGTAGTTCCGCCATCTCAACATCTTTTCCCTTGAGGGATAAGATCTAACGAATGTGAATGTATGCACAAAAAACGAGTGATTCAAGCCCCTTCTGCCTCGTGGTCCGAGCGCGTCGGCTCCTAGACGGCCCCGTAGATGGTCTCCATGAGGATACCGGTGACACGGTAGGGATCGGCATTGCTGGCAGGCCGGCGGTCCTCAAAGTAGCCGCAGCCCTTGGCAGCGACTTCCCTGGGAATGCGGATCGAGGCGCCACGGTTGGCAACACCACTAGAGCAAAACGGTTAGCAACGTAACGATCTTGTCACCTCCCCCTCTCGGCGGGACGGAGCCCCTGGAAGAAGAATCACGTACTAGGTGAAGGTATCGATGGCGCCCGTCTCGTGGCGACCCGTGAGGCGCTTCTCGTTGTCCTCGCCGTAGACGGCAATGTGCTCCATGTGGCGGGCCTCGAGCTTCTTGATGGCGGCCTCGATGGCCTTCATGCCGCCCTCCTCGCGCATCTCCTTGGTCGAGAAGTTGCTGTGCAGGCCGGCGCCGTTCCAGTCGCCAGGGATCAGCTTGGGGTGGAGCGAGACCTTGACGCCAAAGTCCTCGGCGACGCGGGTCAAGATGTAGCGCGCAACCCAGAGATCGTCGCCCATGCTGATGCCCACGCACGGGCCAACCTGGAACTCCCATTGCGACTTGCTGACCTCGGCGTTGGTACCCGAGATCTTGACGCCGGCGTAGATGCAGGCACGGAGGTGGGCCTCGACGATATCGCGCTGCACGACGCGGCCCGCGCCGACGCCGCAGTAGTAGGGACCTTGGGGAGCCGGGAAGCCCTGGCGGGGAGGAGAGAGAACACGTCAGCTTGGTTCGAGACGCAAAAGAAGCGGCACGACCGGAGGGGAGGGCACACTCACGTTCTGGGGCCAGCCGTACGGCCTGTCGCTCATGTCCAGGAGGGTATACTCCTGCTCGAGGCCGAACCACGGCTCATGCTCGGCGTGGGCCTGCATGAGCTTGGCGCACTCATGGCGGTAGTTGTACTTGTTGGGGGTGCCGTCGTGGTTCCAGCACTCGCACAGGACGCTGCGCGGCCGTTAGCACGCGGATTCGCGGGGACACCCAAGGGGGAGGGAGGGGCAAGACGCACATGATGTTATCGGCTCTCCTGAAAGGATCCGGGTAGACGGCGCAAGGCCGGAGGTAGACGTCGGAGTTGCCGCCAGGGGCCTGGCCGGTCGAGCTGCCGTCAAAGTTCCAGATGGGAAGGGTGTCGACGTCCCACTTCTTGCCGTCGGTGCGAGGGTCGAGAGTCTGCGGGTTGTGTTAGGTAGGCGATTCGCGGAAAGCCCGGCATCCCCCCCTTGCGTTTGGAGATACTCACACGAGTCTTGGAGCGCGTGTTGCCCTCGGAGTCGACCCAGACGTACTCGGCGATGACGATCCCCCGCTGGTCGAGGGTCGTGTACCTCTCCATCTGTCAAAGCAAGCCATGTCAGCAACCCATGCTCTTTCTTTTTTTGTGCGACGAGCGGCCAAGCGAGAGTGGAGTCGGAACGGCTTACGATATCTGGCCTGGAGGCTTCTGATGTCGTCATGGTTGCGAATGTGTCTGGATATCGAACAAGAACAAGCGAAACGAAACAAGCAGGAGGAGCTGGTCGCTCAGAGAATCTCCCAATGGACACAAGGTCAGGGGAGAGCAATCAATGGCAGACAGGAAGGGGGCAGGCAGGCAGGCGAGCAGGCGGGCAGGTAGGGAAGAAGAAGGGAGAGAGAGAGGGATGGATGGATGGAGCCCTGAGGGACTTGACGCAATGGCTCAAGGTTGGAGATAGGGCTTTGTCGGATGGAGACCACGGAGGACAGCAGCTGTCATGGGACCTGGGGGTCCTTATGGAGTTTGGGTCCCCGATGAGATTTTTATGAGCCGTGTGAGAAGGCAGAAGGGGCCCCGCGTGGACCGAGTGGCGGATCCGTGGAGCCCTTTCCCAGGTTCCGGCGGCCTTGAGCCGGGCTGAGCTGGGGGGGGGGGGGGGGCCAGCGCGATGGAGGGGCTTGTTCTGGCCTGCAACTTCCCTGCTCTCCTTGTGTGGCTTCCCTGCTTCCCTGTTTCTTCCGTCTTCATCCCTGCCCGGTGCCTGGCTCTTCCTTTTCCCTTTTTTCCCTTTTTTTCCCGCCCGACTGGACGGCCGCTGCGCTCTCCCTTGCATCCCAATTCATCTCGCCTCGCCCCTCAAATGCAAAATGCCATGGAAACCAGTCGGTCCCGGGCCGAACAGCAACGGCAACAGCCCAATGGCGATGTTGAGGGCTTTTCGAAACGTTCCATGCAAGGTTTGTGTTAGTCACTGGATTTCCTTTTCGGTATGGCTGTCCCGGTCCGCCGGCCCCCCCGAGGCTACCAAGCCCACCCCGACAGGCTCCACCGTCGGATCGCCACGGACCCCAGATCGGCTGGGTCGTTCGATGCGTCCCTGATTGGATCCGCGCCGTTACCGTTGCGTAACGGATGCCGGGGTGGGCACGGTTGGCACGGCTGGCACGACGCAGCGCCAGGTGGCCGCAGATGCCGTCCGCCACGGCGCTGCCAATTTCACAATGACGCGCCTGCACGCCCTCTGCGAGTCGACCACGACTCGGAGGCCCCAGAGATAAGAGAGCAAATGGAGAGCATGGCACCACGAGCCGTTAGCCGAGCCCGGCCCGAGTCACCTTGGGCTCCCCCAGGTTCACCGCTTCCGCCGGTATCTGGACAGCCGGGAGGCTAAGGTTGGCGGGCGGTGCTCGATCCCACAGCGCTCCGGGGCCGGATACGAGCCTCCCGGGGGTTGCGCCGAGCGACCGGCAGGCGCGCGTCCTGGAAAGGAGTCAGAGGAGTCGGGAGCCAGAACATGGCCGAACGCTGCCGCCAATCCGTCTGTGGCTAGGGTCGTCGTCGGCATCACGAAAACAGGCATGAGCTTCGGCGCGCGTCTCGGGGGCACGACAAAGGCGGTGCTGCAACCGCCTGCCTACCTCAGCCGCCCAGCCGTAACCCGACAACGCACGTTGCTTGACCGCCCCTATCGGCGTACGTACGTCATCTTGGAACGGCCCGGCCCAGCCCAGCGCACGTTCTCACCGAAAGATGGCTTCTGTGCTCGTGCCGCCGGGTGCATTTTCTCATGCCATTGCCGAGCCCGTCAGGGCGCAAGCATGCCTATGCTTTGCGCTCGCTTCTAGCCGCCAAACGCTGACGAAATTTCTGGCTGGATGTGTTGATCTACTTCAGACGCAACACAAACCCATGGCCGCTCTGCCTATTTGGGATGAATTGGATGAGAGGTGACTTCGAGGCGGAAAAAAGAGCCGTTGCGCCGATGCTTGCGCGGCTGTCCTGGCACGCCCTTTTTTTGTTTTTTCCCGCCCCTTGTTTCCCGTGTCCGGCCCGTTCTGCGTGAAACCTCACAATGCAACAGAAGCATGGGAGAAATTGATGCCCGTTTCGGGGCCCCCTGGCTCGAAATCACAAGGGAGGTAGGTTCAACAAACCCAGAGCTCGGGAAAAAAAGCATGAACGCAATCCGGGGCTTGATGAACCGGTTTTCCAGCTTCCATGCTTGCGGCTGCCGATCGATGTAGACTGTGCGAAACCTCGAGACCTGGTGAAGCTGGGAACACCCTGACAAGGACGGCACCGTCATGGCGTGCGTGAGTTCACCGCAACGCCGCCGCTTCGCGTGATTCCGGGGCTGGCCTATGCGTCCCACAAGCTGATTTGGCCATGTCACATGCTTCAACAACGGGGCCGGTTCGCCATGTGGTGAAGACGGTATTATCGTCCCCAGGGGCTCCTCCACCATGCCGGTGTCCGGACAATAACTCGGGTGCCTTGCCTCGGGCATCTCTGCTTGTTGACCTGCATCTCGGCGCCATCGGAGCATTGGGTCCAGGGTCAATGGAAGGCGAATCACATCCAACTTTCTCGGCCTGACGGTGAACGGCCTCGATAGGTCAAGGAAACAAGAAAGCAGCGCGAGCCGTTGGGATGGAGACACCCAAGCCTGCATGCTGCGTATGAAGCCACAGGCTGCACAGCCCAAGGGGGCCTAGACAACAAACACCCCATCCGCCTCGCCTTCTGAGATGGCTCATCGCCAGTCCGCCCCTGTCAGCCTCGCAACTCCCAACCCTAGCCTCCCCAAGGGACCTAGCACACCCCCTCTTTTATTCTGACAACGCCGTCCACCACCGTCACCTCCGCGTCCTCCATCCCCTCCGGCTCCTTGAACCAGTGCCCGCCCTGCTCATGCTCGCACCACTCCGCGGCCACCCCCAACCCCCCTGAGCAGGTCCCTCAGGCTCCCGCCCCATCTCCACGCCCACCGGCGGATCATCGGCGCAATGCTGCAGCAGCACCGGCGTCCTGGCCAGCACCCCGCTGTCCCCTCCCCTTCGGCGTCCCCTCCAGCCCGAGCACCTCCCTCACCCTCCCTAGCCCTTGCCTTCCCGCGGTGCCCCGCGAACGGGCACCGCGCGCGGAACCCCAGCACGGCGGCCAGCCTCGCCTCCCTCGCCAGCCGCACGGCCTGCGGCAAGACGAAGCGGAGGGTCGGGAAGGCGGTGAAGAGGGTGGGGCCTGGCGGGTGGTACCCGTTGTGGCTGATGCGGGTTGCAATACGTAGGTAGGTACTGCGTAGGTAGGTAGGTAGGTCGGTTGCTCAGCGCCTGGCTCAAGCAAGTTGGGTGGTGGGGTGGACGAGCTAGCCTACAGAGCGCGAGCGAAGGATTCCATGGTGTTGCCGCGGCCGTGGAGAAAGATGACGGTTTTGTGGGGGGGTGAGGGTGGGTGGGGGGGGGGGTCGTGATGATGGGGACGTCGAGCTGGGCCACGGGTCACGGGTACAGCAGCCATGGTGGGCGGAGCAAAATCCGACGGGCGAGTTTGTGTGACAGCGGAACGAAATGCCGGTCGTACGTCTCCGTTTTCCCCCAAGGTCCGGTCGGTAAGGTACCCAAGGTGATAAGTAAGTAGGCACTTCAGATCAGGCTCGGTTGGTGGCCCGGGTTTGGAAAAATGGAAAAAGGACGGGACCTAGGGAGCATATCCTGCCAGAAGGATCCCGTGTTTGTACGCAGTAGGTCGTTGTTGGTCCCGTCTTGGGCGAATTGCCTACCCGGTACCTGACGATGGTTGCCCGTGGGTTCCCGCCCTTCGGTGTCAAGCATTCCCGAGGTGGCGGCACGGCACCGCTGCAGCAGCCGCGGCACATGCGGGCTTCGACAGCGAGAAACAGCCCAACGAGTGGAATCCTTGAGGAACCTTCATCAGAAAAGACATGAGATCAGCAGGGTCGCTTTGTGCGAAAAGAACACAGAAACACACTTTGGCAATTCATTCACTTCCAGGGTACGCAGAGAAGCACCTCGCATGATGGAAAAAGGGGTATCATCATGCGATTTTGCTGACGAGGAAGCTGGCCTTGCACAACCAAAAGCACCAGCCTCGAAGCCTCGGGAACCTCCAACGCGCTCATCCCCACGTGCCGCCACCGCCCACCGCCCTGGGCGCCCTTCTCTGCGCGCTCAACCGCCAATCGTTCTCGCCCGCATACTTGTTGTACAAGGGCTGGATCCTCTCGGCCTGCTTCCTCTTGCTCAGCCTGTCCGACGGGGCAATCTTGAAGAAGGTCGGCGCCGCGTCGACCAGCCACTTGGGCTCGATGGTGGTCGTGAAGTGCATGTACTCGCGCGTCGTGAGCACCAACGTGTGGTAGATGACCCACTCGGCCTGCTTTCCAAACAGCGCCGAGCTCGGATGCAGATACACCGACGTGCCCTCCGTCAGCGTCTTGTATCCCTCCGGCGGGTCCTTGCGCGCCGTGTTGCGGAAGAAGCCCGCGCAGAGCGCCTGCCGGATCTTGTCCGTGTCGCGCCCGCAGCTGATGATGGGATGCCGGTGGCGCTCCATGATCTTGACAATCTGGTCGCGCACGTCCTTGGCTCGCCGCATCGACCGCGCCTGGATAAAGTTTTCAAAGCACCACGCGTTGGCGTACCCGTTGTTCTTCCAAGAGTTGTACACGTTGAGCAGCGTGAGGTGGTCGCCCGACGGGTCGTGGAACTTGGCCTTCTTCTGGTCCGCCTGGGATTGCTTTTCCTTGGGCCGGTAAAAGATTTGCTGCAGGTTGAGCATCGAAACGATCGTCACCATTTCGTCCGAGCAGCCCTTCTCGACCGAGGCGATCAGCACCTTGGAGAGCGTCGGCTCCATGGGGAAGTCGGCCATCTTTCTGCCCTGGCGCGTCAGCAAGCCCTCGTCATCGAGCGCGCCGAGAGCGTAGAGCTCTTCGAGGGCCGTAAGCATGGTGTTGACGGGTGGCGGCTGGGAGCAGTCAGTCTCAAGTCCGCATCGGCAGCTCCGGGCTCGTGCTTACATCCATAAAGTCGAAGCGCAAAAGGTCGTTGATGCCCATGGCTTTCAGCATCAGGATCGTCGTCGACAGGTTCTGCCGCTGAATCTCGGGGATCGTCGTCGGGAGCATCTCGGACTGGAAGGCGGCCTCGGTGTACAAACGGAAGCATTTGCCCGGCCCCGTGCGGCCGGCACGGCCTGCTCGCTGGTTCGCCTGCGCTTGAGAGATGGGCGTGATGACGAGCGAGTCCATGCCGAGCTTGGGATCGTACGCGTTCTGCTTGACGAAGCCGGGGTCCACGACGTAGTAGATATAGTCAATGGTGATGGACGTCTCGGCGATGTTGGTCGCCACCACCACCTTGCGGCTGCCGGGCGGCGCCGGCTCGAAAATCCTGCTCTGCATCTCGCTGGGCAGGGCCGAGTAGACGGGGAGGATGATGAGCTCTGGGACCCCGGGCCCCAGCGCCTTCATCCGCTCGTACAATATCTCGCATGCCGTATCGATTTCCTCCTGGCCCGTCAGGAACACGAGGATGTCGCCCATGGGCTCGCTCAGGTGGATCTGCATGACGGTCGTCAAGGCAGCATCCAGGTAATCCGATTCCCTACGACGGTCAGCATGCCTCGCGCAGACAAGGGGGAGGGAAAAGCATCCAAGGACGTACGGTTCACGAGAGTAGAGAATCTCGACGGGGAACGTGCGTCCGGGGATGGTAAAGATGGGGCATTGGTTGAAATATTCGCTGAACTTGTCGGCGTCGAGCGTGGCGGACGTGACGATGATCTTGAGATCCGGCCGCTTCTTTGCCGTCTTCTTGAGCAGCGCAAAGAGCACGTCGGTAGCGATGGTGCGCTCGTGCGCCTCGTCCAGCATGATGACCGAGTACCTCTTGAGATCGGGATCGATCAAGATTTCGCGTTGCAGCCTAAGAAGCGTTTAGCGTCTTGCATTCAACACCAGAAGGAACGCCGACAGCTTACATTCCGTCCGTCATGTACTTGATCTTGGTGGCCGGGCTGGTGACATCCTCGAAGCGGATGGTGTAGCCAACCTCGTGGCCAAGCTGGCAGCCCACTTCCTCCGCGACGCGCTTCGCCACCGACACAGCAGCGACACGACGTGGTTGCGTGCACCCGATCATGCCGTAGTTGGTGAAGCCGGCTTCGGCAAGGTACTGCGTGAGCTGCGTGGTCTTGCCCGAGCCGGTCTCGCCGACGACGATAAGAATCTGGTTGTCCTTGACGGCCTGGATGAGCTGGTCTCGGAAGGCAAACACCGGGAGGGACTCGCGCTGCTCCTTGATGGACATGTTGGTCCGTCTCCCCAGGGACTGCTGCTCCTTGGCGATGACCCTCTTCCACTCGGGCACGGCGTCCGGCGCCGACTGCGTTGCCTGGGCCTTCTTCCGCAGGTCGCTCGCGAACTGGCGCGTCTCCGGGTTGGCCAGCGGATCCTGCCATTGCGACGACAGGTCCACCTTTGCCTTGTCCTGGGCCGCCTCCGCTTCCTGCTGCCGCATCTCCTTCCTCTCCCTTGCCAAGCTGGCGCCCGCCATGGCCGCCCGGTTGAGCGAGCCATCCGGCGCCTTGACCACGCGGATGGGCGACAGCTCGAGCGACTGCTTCGTCTGGCCCGCCAGGAACGGCGGCTCCTCGTCTCGGATCTCGATGTCGATGTCCTCCTCCAGCTCCATCTGCCCTTCTCCTCTCAGCGTGGCGTTGTAGTCCTCTTCGAGATCCGGGTAGTCGGACGCCTTGACGATGCCGGCCGCGATCATCTGACGGATCTCCCACCTTTCCGGAGACGTCAGGCGCTTCTTCTGGTTCCGCGCCGCCGAGGAAACGTTGCCGGGCCCAGGGGCAGCAGCCGGGCCGCCTAGGCCCCGGCCCCGGCTGCCGAGGGCTTCCATGTTGGCGCCCGAACCGAAGGCCGGTTGCGGCGCAAGATCCTCCCCGGTCGCCTGGTCCACGTCCTTCATCGACAGGCCTATCCTGTTGCCCTCGAGCTTGACCACCTTCACCTTGACATCTTGCCCCCGCGAGACAACCTCGGACGGATGCTCAACGCGGCGTCCAAAGGCCGAGATGTGGACCAGCCCATCCACCTTGCCCTTGACTCCATGCAGGTTGACAAAGGCGCCGAAATCCTTGATGCCCGTCACATGGCCGTCGTAGATCTTGTACAAGACGGGCGCATCGTCCAGGTCCTGCGCAGGGGGTCTGCGGGGGTCATCGTCGACGTCGTCGTCGTGATAACGCCCGTTTCTCCGCCGACCTCGCCCGCGGGAGCGCGACCTCGATCGTGGCGACCGCGATCTTGACCTCGACCTGGACCGGTATCTATCTTTCCGTTTCCTCCTCGAACCCTCCCGATCCCGGTAGTCATCCGGGGTGAGGCTGCGTTTCCTCGGGCGCTCCCGGTCCTTGTCGGCACGCTTCGGCTCCAGGCTCTCGAGCAGCGCAAAGGTATCGTCGATGGCTTCCACCTCCTTATCCGGAATCGCCAGGCCCTTGAACAGCTTGCTCTGGTCCTCGGCAGATTTCGCAGGCCTTGTCTTTTCGCCGGTGCTCTCGTCGCTGTTGCGTTGCTTCTTGAACTTGGGGTGCATGGCCTTGACAAGGCGGTCGACGCTCTCCACCAAGCTGGGCGGGAATTCGGCGCCCACCGCGGCCAGCTTGGCCTTGAAGTCGTCCAGGGTGGCGCATTCTAGGCGTTGGGCAATGACGAACTCGGCGAGCGTTTTCTCGTTGATGCCGAGATGGTTCTGCAGCTCCGACGTCACCTTGGACACCAGGGACAAGAGCTCGAGAGACTCCAGGTCGTCCATGATGTCGACGGTCGGCTGGGACGTTCGGATGCGTGGATGGATGGTGGCCGGTGGGCCGGGCACGTTGCGTACACGTAGTGTCTCCAAGGGGTTGATGTTCAAGGCCGAAGAGTTGGATGCAAGAAAGCGCTTGGAAAGACGATGGCGATGCGCGCCGAGTTGGTAACGGAGCTGTCGCAAATTCTGCCGGGTTCCTGGCTCTGACCGCCTTCCCGATCACGATATTACAGTGATTTCCGCTTTTTCGCACCGTCCCCAGCCCCATTCCAGGCGCTAGAGCCAGAACGGACAAGCGTCCCGAGCCTGCTGCAGCATTACGCAAGCCGCCGAACAGGCCCACAGCTATACATCATCACCCCACCGTCCGCTTCCTTGACAGGACGGGAACTGCCTGCGCAGCGCGACTCGGCACCATCACGGGATCCATGACCTGGGTCGTTTGAAGCTTTAAATTCACATCCAAGCAACCGTTTGCAGTCTACCAACAATACCCGTCCATGTCCTCACAGACCTGGTTCTCAGAAAACGACACCGTCATCATGTGCTCAACAGATTGCTTTCTCGCTCTGCTGGCCGTGCTCTTCCCGCCGCTGCCGGGTACGTCCCCCGAGTCACGATGAGCTCGTTGCGACCTTGCGTTTCTTCCTCTTTCTCTGCGACACCGTGATAGCAGCTAATGAATCGCCGTGCCATAGTCTGGGTCAAGCGCGGTATCTGCTCGGTCGACTCCTTTATCAACATCCTCCTCTTGATCCTCGGCTACGTACGTCGTGTTGTTTGCTTTCCCGAAACCTCCACGCCTCGCCACCCCGCACTCCGCACGCTACCACACCCTTGCCCTGACCCGGCTTCCCCCCCTTTACCCGTCTACTCTCGGCATCTCCATCCTAACCCTCTCTCCTCCTCCAGATCCCCGGCCTCCTCCACGCCTGGTACATCGTCGCCAAGTACCCCGACCCCGCCTTCGACCCGAGCTACCAGCCCATCCACGACGCCGAGTACGGCCAGGGCCGCGTCTACGTCTTTGTCCCCGGCCATCCTCGCGGCCCGCCGCAGTACCAGCAGCCCGGGCTGCACGGGCCGATGAACTACGGCACCGCCGGCGCCCCCGGCCCGGCCCCTCAGGCGCCGGCCGGGTCGCGCAGCGCGTGCGACGGGCACTGCCAGCAGCATCACGCCCCGCAGGAGCAGGGCACGACGTCCGCTGCCGGCCCGAGCGATGGCAGCGCGCCGCCAAGCTATGCCCAGGTTGTGGCGGGAGATCACAAGGTGCAGAGCCGCGACTGAGATGGCCCCAAGGAGGGATAACGATGGGGGCTGTCAAATGCGAGCTGACGAGGCGCCGAGCTGAGTGGCTGGCTGGATGCCTCCGGTTGGTCGCCGCGAGGATCCCGTGGAGCGAATGAAACCCACCCCCTCTCGGTTCTTGGCGAGCAGCTGGAAACCATTTTTCTTCTTACTGCCGGGCATGATGGAGGGCAGGGTTTTTGTTTTCTGGGAGTACGGGACGAGGACTTGGGATCTCTATCTGCTCTGGGAGCAATGTTTTCTTTTCCTTTCCCTTTGTTCTTCGCTCTTTGGTTGGATTTTCATGTGGGATTCCTGGTGTTGGATGGCTGGGTTGGCGTGTTGGTAGCAAGAAACGTGGAGGAACCGTAGCTTACTCTGCAGATAGGCCTGGACACTCGTCTTGGCGTATTATGATATCAAATGGCAACGTCCACTTTGTCACATACGATGTGCTTTCTATCTTTGCGGGTTTCCCGCTCACCTCCGCGCCGCGTCAGCCATGAAAATTGTGAATCGGGATTCAGTCTTCACCATCTAAGCCGCCCGGTCACCGTTTACGCCATCTCCCCGCACGATCTGGTCCGCCAAGACACGCAACGTCTCGGTCTCTTATCGTTGCCATGAAAGCCAGGGCATCGTTCACCCTCTGACCGCGAGCTACTCGTCATCAGGCTCCTCACATCCGTCGCTACCCACATCGTGAATGCTTTTGGCCGGCCGATCGTTCTCCACAGGCGCCTTGAAATCGAGCATCAGTTCCTGCGGCAAGAAGACGTAAAAGGTCGGCAGCACTTGGCGCACGTGCTTGATGAACTTGAGGCCCGTGCTGAGCGTGCAGACGCGCAAGCGCAGCTTCATCCCGATGCGCAGCAGCTTGAGGATATCCTCCTCGAGAATGAATTGGGTATCGATGTCCTCCTCAGGCGGGACCGTTGCCGTGGCCGAGTTATCCCAGCCGTCTCGGATGATGACAGGCCGCATGGTGGCGGTTCCGCACGGCTGGATCCCAGGCGCGCTGCCCTTGATGGAAAGGTGGTGGTTGATGGCCTGGTACATGGCGCGTTGGGTCTCGGTCGGCAGGGTGATGGCATGAACTTCATACGCCTGGTCCTCGGTGCTGGTTACGGTGGACGTGCTGATGATGGCTGACGCAGTGGTGTTTTGAACCTGCTCCGGCGTCATAATGCACACCGTTGCGGCATGGCTGGCCTTGGCCTCCTGGACGTCGCGCACCGGGCTTTCCTGGACGCACAGTGCGTCATCGGCAGCGTCGTCCTTGACAAATAACATGCGCAACGAAGTGTTGAAGTGGCCGGGCAGCAGCCGCGACAGCGTGTTGAGGATGGGGGTCTCCTCTACAGCGAGATCGCAAATCTTCTGGGCCCTCTTGATGTCGTCGGCATACTCTGGGCAGACATCGTGAATGTCGACGTATCGGAGAAAGTTGGCGACCACCTCGGCAGCCTTGCGGATATCAGCCTCGTTGCGACCCATGAGAGAAGGAATGTGCTCCGAGCTATCGCTGCCGTCAGCTTCCTCGTCCACGTCTTGCCTCCAGCGCGCATTATTCCATGCACTCACAGGAAACCCGCCGCAACGCCGGTAAAATCAACGCTCCAGTGCTCCGCGTCGTTGGGGTTGAAAAAGCGGGGGTTGGAATTGCTCCCAACGCCACGCTGGATGACATCTTCGGCCGTCATCTCGCGGATGGCGCTCTTTTCGGCATCCTCCAGCACATCATCGGTGATGTTGTCGGCGCTCTGGAACTGCCTCGTGGTGGCATCGATCCCTCCGAGCATAAGATACTTGGAAAACAAGTCGTTGCGGTGAGAGTCCAGGCGGCGACGGGCGCGGAACCGCTGGATGCATTCTTCGATGCGGTCTACAAAGGGACGATGGGGAGGATAGAGGACTTGTCGCTCCTCGTTGTACTCGGCGGGGGTCATGGGAGGATCGCAGTAATACTCTTCCGCGTGTCAGCTTTTGGCAGCACATCATGATACCCGACGCCATGCTGCGCATCAACAGTCCAGAACTTACCCTCGAACCCGGTTCCTCTCTTCTTGGCGGCCGACTTGCGCTTTTTGGTCTTCTTCTTTTCGGTGGGGATCGCCGTGTCATCCACGCGAACCTTTGTGTTGTCGCCAGCCCGAGAGATTTCTGCCGCCTCGCCGGGAGCTGCGGCGGTTCGGGGAAGATCCTCGGTCGGAGTGGTGTCTCTCGGGGTACATGGCTCCATTCTGCCTAGCGAAGCTTGCTTCTTAACGGAGCACTGGGAAAGAAACTGGGAGAGTCGGGTTGGGCTAAGGTGGATCAAGGACGGTGGCCGTCTTAACATTCCTGGGCGAGGGAGAGAGAAGACGCAAACTTCTGTGTGGTTTGTAATAACGTTCTGGTCAAGAACTTTTGAAGCCGTCGGGTTGCTTGGAAAAAGAAAGGACCGAATCGAAAGGACTTCTGGCTATTGTATTGTTGGGTTGGTTCGGGGTTTCTTTATGGAATGGGTTTCTCTATGGAACGAAGATCTTCACGTCGAACCCGGGGCGAGAGAAGACCTGGAAAACAAGGAGCCCGAGGCACTTCCATAAGATCCACAGATGCTGCTTTCACGTACAATCCGTTTGCTCCTCCCTTCCGTGGCCAAGATGAACCGTTTGCTTGCCATCAACTTTCGCGGGACCTGTCGTTTCCATCGTGTCCGCTATTACTACCGTACTTTTTTGATTCATTACCAACAGAAGAACATGATTCTTCTCTGACATGCTATTTCAAGCCAGCGGATCGCAATGCTACACCGTAGTGCTCATGGGGATCACATTACATTTGATGAAGAATGTCTGTACTATTCAACCAACTCGACGGCGTCAGAGAGTTGGCCAACAGGGAAGAAGCGTGTTCATCAAACAGCATGCCCTCATTCGCCAGGGGCTTGCAGATAGGTACACAACACCACCCTCTTGACCTGCAAGCACCCTGCTCCCTCGCAAGGCACCTTTCCATGTCAAGGTCAAGGATCATGAACTATAATACTTATCAATAGGAGGCAGCAGGCTCTACGTTCCGCTTATACTATGGTACACCGTAGGACGTGGAGCAATAGTGCAAGCTTGGCAGAAAGCGTCCTTGATGCAATCTTGACAACTCGTCTTTGACAGTCCAGCAATGCCTCCGCCACTTCGTGCCATCAGCAATGCCGACACGGCACACCCCGCGTTGCATAGCAATATCCCATGGTTATCTCGGCTCCATGTGCCCATGTTGCCCAAAGACGGCCGGGCTGTGTCGAGGATGCACAAGCGATCCGCTCATGTGGGATGGCCTGGCTCTCCAATGGACGGCCTGGATGGCAACGGCGGGGGCCTCCGTGGCTGTGAAATGCGACGGAGACCATTTCCAGAGGGGTTGGGGTATTCTCTCAGGCGCCAGCATGCAGCATGCAGGTGATATTACCGTTTCGTGGCTGCGCCGGTGGTGTCGGGGCTTCTGGAGGGCCGGTCGGGTGCAGCCTGCAGATGGCCATTCAGCCTGCGAGTGTGCCGGCCATGGGTCCCAAGCGTGGCGACCTGCTTCCAGCTGCCATGTGTTGGGACGAGGAGCTGAGCGGTTGACGGCTAACGAGATCCTGGTTGGAGGACCTGCAAGGTCCCACTGTTGGCCGCTTTGGGCGAGATCAGATTGGCTGCCTGATCGGTTCCCAAGCTGCTGGGCACCAGCAGAGCGCGATCCACCACTGCGGGTGTCGCGCCATGAACAAATCAACAAGGGCCGGAGAAGAGACGATCTCCCATGACTCCACCCTGGGACCCCCCCACCCACCCCCCCCCCCCTTTCCCCAAAGACTTAGCACAGGGCGAAGCTCCGCCCCGCGGCGGGCCCCACGTTGGTGATCTTCCATCTCGGCAATCTTTAAGCCCACGAGGGCGAGGGTCGAGCCTCGTTTGCGTGGTAGATAATGCCATGATTCCCACGCACGAGACACGTCGCTTGTGGTATTCAGACAGCAGCTGACGTCCCACCGTCGACCGGCGAATTGCCATTGTTCTGCAAGCTCGGCAGTACAAATGCAACCCAGGACCGCAACGCAACGCCCGTCGAATCCTCCCCACTCCGCATCCCCCCTTTGAGTGCAACCCGCCGCCCGAGCTCCTCTCCGTTCGGACCTTGTCGCAACAGCCCGGCATACCGTGTAGAGCACACCCCTTAGAAACCCCCGCATTCACAATGGCCAGCACCCGAGGACTCCCCTCCCACGCCGATCTCCAGCCGTACAATCATGCGGTGGCAGGGCAGTACGTGGAGCCCATGTCGTCGTGTAGCATGCGCCCGGAACGCTAACCCGGCTGTCACGCAGCGACGGCACGCTCTCGGACGCGGGCGGAGAGCTCTTTGTCAAGCCTTGCGTGCAGCAAGAGATTGACTTTTACGAAAAGACGTTTGCCGAGCACCCCGAGTTCGCGGCCTTGATGCCCATGTTCCTCGGCACCCTCGCGCTCAACGATGCTAGCACCGTCGAGACCATCAACGAACAGCTGCCCGGCGTTGCCGACCACATGAGCCAGGGCCTCAAGGAAGAGGCTGTTAGGAGAGCCAAGAACGTCCCGGCCCAGGACTCGCCCGTCGATATCGATATCGCGTGGAAGCCCAACAAGAGCCGGCGAATCACGACCAACCAGTCGATCGTGCTCGAGAACAGCACGTACGGCTTCAAGAAGCCCAACGTGCTCGACGCCAAGCTGGGGCAGCGGCTGTGGGCGGACGACGCTCCCGAGGAGAAGAAGAAGCGGTTCGACGAGATCACCCGGCAGACGACCAACGGCTCGCACGGGTTCCGCATCGCGGGCATGCGCGTCTACAAGGGCTCCGACAACCCGGACGAGTGGGACGCCGACGGCTTCAAGGTCTTCACCAAGGATTACGGTCGGTTCCACGTCAACCAGAACAACCTCGTCCAGGCCTTGGCGGGCTTCGTTTTCAACGAGCGCGCGGGGATCGACAAGGATCTGGGGCGTGCCGTCGCCCAGGCCTTCCTTCGCGACCTGCGGCGCGTTGAGGAGGTGCTGTCCAAGTCCGAGACGCGCATGTACTCGGCCAGCCTGCTGTTCACGTTCGAAGGGGACGGGGATGCCCTCCGCGCCGCCATTGAGGAGCATAACGCCATCGCTTCGGGGGCCGAGAGCGCAGGGGAGGGAGAGGGGGACGTGGCGGCCGTGAACGGCGCGGAGGGCAAGGTGCTGAACGGCTCCACGAACGGCCCCATCGAGGGCGACCGGAAGGTGGTGGAGCTTATGGGAGCCCCCCCGTCGGACGGCGAAGAGGAGGACGAGGACGAAACGACCAGCATGCCGCGCGTCTACTCGCTCAAGCTCATCGACTTTGCGCACGCCAGCTGGGTGCCCGGGCAAGGGCCAGACGAGAACAGCCTCTTCGGCGTCAGGAGTCTCATCAAGATCTTTGAAGAGCTAGCTCAGTAAGCAGGGGGGGGCATCGTGGAAAGCGCCGGGGTTTTCTCCTTGATTGTACGCATGGTGCGAGATGGCGCGATGACTTACACTAGACGGGCGGGGGAGGATAGACGTGGGCTGTTCACCAAAGGCCCGAGACAAAAAGAGGCGTCCAGATCGGGGCTTTGTATTTCATGGATGGTTTCAAAATACCCCTTGAATTTTGGAACGAAGATTTTCGGTTCTCTATCTCATGCTGCCCGACGTACCATGTTGGGATGTTCGGGAGGTGTTGACATGATGGAAAGTACCTGGACCTACGCTGCGCATCGCTTTGGGTGAGATATACCTATCCCTCACATCCATGAAGATGGACCGAGAAAAAAAAAAGAGCAAACAAAACCCAACATCTGAATGTACATACGGAAACCTTTGTCGAAGAAAACCAAAGACGTGCCAACATTGGTCCTTCAAGGGTTCTTCCGCGGACTCGGCGCTGTTGTTACTGTGTAGATCGTTGCTCACAGTGAGATGTACAGTGCGGATACTCCCACTGGACGACAGCGCATTTGCCTGCCGCGACAGCTTCCTCCTCCACCCAAGCTTCCTTCACAAGCTTCCAGCTCCCAACAAGCTTCCTTTCACCACCGCTCAATTCCTCGGCCACACCTTTTCCCTCCGTCTCCATCCTTCACCCCCCGATGAGGTAGCCACAATGTCCATCCCCGGCCTCGGTCAGATCGCCCCGCCGGTACGTCTCTTCTCCCGTCACCGCTCTCGCTCACTGCCTATGGCTGCAGCAGCTAACGTTGTCCCACCGCAAAGCAACCCACGACAGCCTCAGCCACCCGCACCATCACCCTCCGACCTTTCTGGGAATACCGCTTCGAGGTCTCCCGTCGCAGCGGTCCCACGACCAGCTCCGCCACCGCCTCCAGCCTAGCCAACCCCGCGGCTTCCACCAGCGCCGCCGCCTCCACGAACGCCACCACGATCCGCCTCACGACCGGCAAGGCCGAGCGCGATGGCACCGAGCTCGCCCTGAACCACACGTACGCCTTCCCGCGCGGCACCCGCGCCCGGATCCTGACGTACACGGGCGCGACCCTCGAGGTGGCGGGGGAGCTGCCCGCGTCGGAGCGCGTGGCCGAGTACGCGCGGCCGGAGGACTCGCCCGAGGTGCAGGTGCTGAACCTGCACTTTGCGCTGCAGGAGCAGCGCAAGAAGGCCAGGGAGAGGAGGAGCGCGGGGGGGCGGCCCGACCCGCCGCCAGGACCCCGGGTGCTGATCTGCGGCGGGCCGGACGCGGGGAAAACGACGGTGGCGCGGACGCTGACGGGCCTCGCGACGCGCGCGGGAGGGCAGCCGCTGGTCGCGAGCCTGGACCCGCGCGACGGCATGCTGGCGCTGCCGGGGACGGTCGGCGCGGCGGTGTTCGGGACGGTGATGGACGTGGAGGACCCGGCCGGGGGGTTCGGGGTGCGCGGGACGCCGAGCAGCGGGCCGAGCGCCGTGCCGGTCAAGCTGCCCAACGTGTACTATTTCGGCCGGGAGAGGGTGGAGGAGGACGTGCCGTTTTGGAGGACGCTGGCGGGCCGGCTCGGAGGGGTGGCGAGGGCGAAGCTGGCGGCGGATTCGGCGGTCGGGGAGACGGGGCTGGTGGTCGATACGCCGCCGGCGAGCGTGGCCAAGGGGGATGTTGAGATGCTCAGGCACGCCATGACGGAGTTTGCCGGTAGGGTGCCCCCACATTCCCTCCTTGTTCCACACGTGTGTCTTTGATAACGCGGCGGCAGGGGACGGACCATGCTGACGGGAGCGAGCAGCGAACATTGTGGTCGTGGTCGGGTCTCCCGACGTGCACGCGGCGCTGCAAAGGGCCTGGGGAAGCAACAAGACGCTCTACGGCGAGCCCGTCACGTTTCTGCACCTGGACAAGTCGGACGGGGTGGTGCCGCGGGACTACGAGTTCGCCAAGTTTACGCGGGAGGCGGCCATCAAGGAGTACTTTTTCGGCGATGCCAAGCGGACGCTGAGCCCGTTCACCCAGTCGGTCGGGTTTGACGATCTGGCGATCTTCAAGACGCCCGATGGTAGGTCTTGTTCTTTGTTTCTTCCTCCTCCCAACGTCCTCGGATGACCCTCTGTTCCCTGCGCTACGATGGCAGGAAGACTCCCCCCCCGCCCCTGCTGACCATCCATCTTCCGTACGCTAGACGCCCAAGGTGACTACGACAACGGGCCAGCCGGGCTGGAGAGGGCAGAGATCTCGGCCGAGATGTCGCACTGGACGCTCGCGGTCATGAACGCGGCAGTGAGCGACCCGCCCGAGACGATCCGGCAAGCCCCGGTGATGGGTTTCGTGGCGGTGGCGGACGTCGACGAGGACCGGCGGCGGCTCAAGGTCCTTTCGCCGGTCAGCGGCCGGCTGGGGAATCGGCCTTTGGTATGGGCCCGGTGGCCAGAGCCCTACATCAACCTGCTTGGATGACGAGGAGGATGGGGCCGGGCCACGCCTGGGTATGTTTGCTCGGTGGGGGGCTTGGTTGGCCGTCGTTTGGATGGGTTCTGTCGGGATGCGCTGTGTTTTTTTGCATGATACCACTGCCTCTCCCGATAGGGTAACAAACGACAAAGAAAAGCAGGTAGCATTACATTTGCCTCCTCTGATTTTCCTGTTTTCCTCCTCACACCACGTTCTGATGTGCGAGTTTTCATCGACCCTTGTTTTTGTCACCAGACATGCGTCCGCTGGCTGCGATTTGGCACGGAGCGCTCCCCGATTTGTCACGTCAGGGTTGCCGGGTGTAGGAATGCTCATGCCTGTGACATTTTTGGTGTCGTGCTCGTCGGGTGGTGTACTGTGCTATGCAAGGGAGGCCAACAGACAGGGATGATTGCTGAGGCCGGTTGGACCATTGTACACAGTATATTATAGCAAAAGCCGGGACAGCCCTCCTTCTTGCCCGTACTTGGGACAACCTGCCTACGGACCCAACGTACTTCCGTACATGTACCTTGACTTCCTAACCTGCCGGATCGTACATGGCAAGCTTCACAAGCAGGTGCCGCTAACTTTAGCACATGGCATTTTGTTTGCGTGGGTGACGTCAAGCTGGGTGGGTCGACCGGTACTCTTGTTGTACGCGGTAGCACAAACACAGCTCCAACGCGATGCACAGGCTCTCTCGCTCACGTCCTGTGTTGCTCTCCGCCACCGGCTGGGGTTCTCTGGCGAGCACACGACACATGCGTACGGGGATGATTACGGCAGCCGTGGGGGAAATGCAAGGGAGCCGTGTCAGCCCACAGCCCACCGGAGATGCTGGAGGGGTGCCTGCAAGATCACCCATCCTAAGATGACGATGGACGGAAGAAAGGGGGGGGGGGTTTGGGCTTGAGAGATGAAGGGTGGAGGTTGAGATGGGAGGGCCCAAGAGAACATTGTCATTGGGGTTCCATGGAAACCGGGGAACAAAAATGAAGGATCAATCAAGAGGAAGCCCTGCTGTGTGTTTCGGGTTGCAGTTGTGATGAGCGCCCATTCTGGGTGTGCTTTGGCGATCATTCATCACGCACGTCAGCCCGCCGCGATTCTCGAATCGCACCGGGTTCTCCCTCGGCTCACGCTCGGCGGCAGCCCGCCCGGCGTTCAACGAATGCCGCTTGCAGATGCACTCGTGACAGTAATTAAACGGCGTCGCGGATGATCCCGCAGAAATGCTCCGCCGTGCAGCCATGTCTCGTCTCTTCATTGCGATGTCGAACAGTCTGGGCTGCAGATCAGCGCCAATCTCTCTGGCCAGCTGCAAGCCGGGAGGGTTTTCCCTTCAGGGACGGCGTCGGTCATGTGGCTAGGTGGGATCCTCTGGGACGATCTTTGACCATGTCGAGGCGGCTGCCAACTCCATTGCCTGTACTACTAGTATGCACACAGGACATGGCGTTTTGGGGGAGAACGGATGCGGGACTGCATGGCATCATGGTGCTTTAAAAGAGGGGAGACAATTGCCATCCAACAAACCACCCCGAATCCACGAGCTGATTGTAGGTGGGTACGAAAATGGTAACCATCCCATGTTTAAGGTACCGGATCACCGATCGGCCAGTCTTCGGGGTGGTAATAGTTTAGACGCTTGTTAGGGGCGTCTTGAGACAAATTATCACCCGAAAAACCATCCAGGATGCCAGGGTTCCAGGATGCCAGGGTTAGAGGGGGGGAAACTGTCGTAGGTACATACCTACCTTTCCACAAGCTGAAGTGTGATGGCTGATTGACTGACTGTCCACCACTTTGGAGAGGGAGGCTGCCGAACGTGACCCCGGGCGTTGGAACAAATGGAAGAGGTCCGGAACGGGCAGGATGCCAGGACCAGCGAGCAATGTGATATCCGTGTGACATCCCAACAAGTGTTTTTCCTTTTGTTTTTTTTTTCTTCCTCCTTGCTGGTGTTTCATCACACGGACCCTACTGCGTATGTTTGTGTTGGAAACCGGAAACCGGAACCCCATCCCCATTTGCGGTTGTCTGCAGGTGCCGGACTGCTGCCCCGGGCGACCCACTGTTCTCAACAAGATTGCTCAGCTTGGCTGCGGTCCATGACCCTCGCCTCACCAGCCATCCTGTTGTCCTGCCCGAGGCGGTTGGGAGGGGGAGGTGGACGCAGCAAGTTCCATGGCCATCCCAAGCATCCAACCTACTACTGTGTGTGTATAGTACAGTAGGTGGACTGACCAGGTTTCCCGATCAGGCAGTCTTTTGCTATATATACCTACACAGTAACTGCTGTACCCAAGTACCTACTCACCGCACCTTACACCTAGGGTACCTTCACTACCTAGATCGGGCAGTGTACACAGTACTGTACTACTACTAGTAGACAAAAATGGCGTTTGCACCAATCCTTACGGCGTACGAGAGTAACTACCTTGTGCGACATCGGGCTTGTTCCAGGTTGGCCAACCCGAGATCTGATGTCGCGCTCGCCTCGGCCAACCTGCAGATGCCAATGTCGCACCTCAGGTTGTCTGCAGCCACGCTGCCCGTTCCGGCATCCGAGTGATTGCTGACGTTGGCGTGCTGCCCCGTGGTTGGCGCATCAAGGCCTCACCCCCAACCCAGCCAGGCCCAGCCCGATCCAGCCCGCTTTGGCTCCAGCCCGGCCCACCGGCGAGGTGGGGGGACGCCCGGGTGGTTGGCAACGGTTACCGCCCTCCGCCCTATGACGTGGTCCGAAAAACTTCCACCATCTGATGTTCCCATCCTGTCGCGCCCGTCGCCGCCTCCCCGCCGCTGACCGCCAGCTGCAGGGAACACGCCCATCCTGCGCGTGCTGTGCCTGCCTGCCCGCCTGCCCACGCCTTGGGGCATCCCGAGACGCCAGCGCTGGCGGCCAAGCCTAAACCGTGTGCCGACCGGCGAGCCAAGCATCGACCGATCCATCAAATGGCGATCGTCGGTTCTCAAGAGAGCGCAACCGGGACTGGCTCCCAGACCGGGGGCGCCGGCACCTAGCCCACCCGGCCCCCCCGCGCACCCAAGATGCTCACTGGTCGAATAGTGTGGGGGGGGGGGCGTGGATGAGGGCTGGACGGGAAACCAACTGACCGACTCCATACTTCGTATGCCGTACCTAAAAAACCGCCCGGCGCCTCCCTGCCGGAGGCTGCTTGGAGCCGCATCCCAAAGGCACCTGGTAGTAGGTAGGTTACCATACTTGGGAGGAGGCATCGCCCTGTCCCGTATACTCTGTTGAACCGCTTGGGGCATTTCTTGGTTTTCTTCCTTCCGCCCACCCCCCCAAATCCTTCTCTTGAAGGTAGTATAGCTACCAGCTGGGCGGGGGGTTTCTGTTTCAGCAGTCGGGGGCGTGCACCGGACACGCCGTCCACCATCACGGCCTCGTCCCGCCTTTCCCAACAAGATCGTTTGCCGCTCACGGTCATCCCTGAACGCATCACGCGACGGCCCTCCCGAACCACTTCCCACCTATCGCACGGTTCGCCTCGACGGTCGGACAAAACGGGACCAGACGGCATACGCAAAGAGTCCCCTCCGCCGTCATGTGCCGGTCTCTCGGGGGCTCTACTCTCCTCTTGGGCAGGGTTGGCATATAGGATTGGCCGGGGAATCCCACACAGCCCGTGCTGCGTGTCCATCGCCGCCCGATGGACCGCTCGACGATCCGAGAACTCGCGGGCCGGTCCCTCGGGGGACCGGTGCCGCTCCGGCTGCCGCAGACCATCGACGAGACGGCCCAACACGACCTCGATACCTGGCACATCCTCCGGCATCTCAACATCGGCGCCGTGGTCGTCTCCGGCGTCAGCCTTCTGATGACCACTTGGACCTTGTACTGGCTCATCAGGATCCGGAGGAACTTTCGTCACGAGTAAGCGATCCTTGCCGTGCCGAGACGGCTCGGCATCGACGATGCGCGTTTGTCGACGCTGACGCGCAGCCCACCAGGTTGATCTTGCTCCTGATACAGAGCGACTTTCTCAAGTCGCTCGTCTTCTTCATCATGCCCATCGCCAACCTCGCGGGGGACGTCATCCAGTCGGACTCGGCCTTCTGCCAGGTCGCCGGCTTCGCCACCGCCGTGGGCATCCAGGCCTCCGACATCGCCGTCTTCCTCATCGCCGTTCACTCCCTCATGTACCTCCTTCGGCCGCGATCCGGCCTGTACCCCTACCGGCACTACGCCTACCTCGTTTACTACCTGCTGCCCGTCGCCACGGCTTCGATCGCCTTCGTCGGCGGCGGCGCGTCCGAGAACCTGGGCCACTACTGCTACTACCGTACCGACGAGCCTTGGGAACGCGAGGCGCTGAGCTGGATCCCCCGTTATGTCGTCTGCATCAGCATCATCGCCATCTACGCCTTCATCTACGTCTACGTCTGGTGGGGCACGGGCGGCTTCGGTCGCGAGCGCTCCGACGCCCTGCACCTGGACCTTTGCCCTTCGCCTCGAAAAGAAAGCCGCGTCAAGCTCCCGTCGATGCCTCCTCGCTTAACGTGCCACGGCCTGATCCCGTCGACGCCGTGCTCCCGGCGCACCTCGGCCACCGACACCGTCACCCACGTCAAGGAGCGAGCACGCGCGGGGAGCCTGCCTCTGAGCGCCGAACGGTCCGGCGCGAGCGGAGGGGGGGCCGCCGCCGCCGCCGCCCCTGCCGTCAGCTTTGGGAATTGGACGGGGTTCGCGCCGCCGCCGGCCGGCACCCCGGGAGGTAACAACGCGTCGGCAGGACCGCCGAGACGGTCGGTCGACTCGGCGCAGGACCCGATCTCTCCTCCGTGCGCCGGCCGGCTTCCCCAGGTGCCGCTGCCAGCGCTGTGCGCACCAACACGGCAGCCGCCCGTCGCCAAGCCTGCGAGCCGCTTCCGGCCGGCCGAGGACGCGGGCCCCCCAACGGCTCCTTCTCCCGGCGGCAGGCGGGTCTCGTTCCAGAGCTCGTCGCCGCTTCAGGACGATGCCCAAGCCGGCCGCCCGAGATTTCTCTCGCTGCCGCTGCTGCCGCCGGTCAAAGAGCGGCGCCCTTTGGCCGCTCCTTCGGCCGCATCCCACACCGGGACCCCCGTGGGCATCGTCGGCCTCCTCCGGACCGCCGAGACCGCCGAGACCGTCACCACCGTGGACACGCGCGCCCCGTCTCTGGCCCTCATCGCCACCGAAACCCAGGAGCCGGAGCAGAACCGCCGCAAAACGCTCCGCCAGCTGTGGTCGCTCTTCATCTACCCGCTCGTGTACATCATCGTCTGGGTCTTCCCCTTCGTCTCCCACATCCTCCGCTACGACAACGCCTACCACCACCTCCCCGCGGCCCCGCCCGCCGCCGTCTACTATCCCGGCAGCCTCGGGGGCGCCGCGCCCTTCTTCGCGCGGGCGCCCCGCTGGCTGCTGGTCACCAACATGGTCGGCTACTGCATCCAGGGCGCCGTCAACTCGGCCGTGTTTTTGCTGCGCGAGAAGCCCTGGCGGCTGGCCGCCGGGCGCACCTTTTTCGAGAGCATCCGCAAGCGGTGGGCGTGGCGGCGGGCGCGCCTCGTCAACGCGCTGCGGACCGTCGGGTTCGCCCTGGGGATCCCCGGGATCGGACCCGGCGAGGACGCCGGCTCGGGCGGGAGGACGCGGGAGGAGGTGCTGCTGGACGGTCGGCTGGCGAGGGAGCGGCGGGCCAACGAGGAGGTGGCGGAGAAGGAGCGGCGGGAACGGCAGCGCGAGCTGGAACGGGCGGCGGCGGCGACGGCGGTGGCAGCCACGGCGGCGGCGTATGATGCCGAGGCGGCGGTGAGGAGCCGCCAGACGTCGGTGGGGACGGGTAGGGAATGGTGGGATGTGTTTGAAGAAGAAGAGGAGGAGGAGGAAGAAGAAGCATGGGAAGAGGAAGAGGAGGAGGTAATACGCCAGAAACAAGATGGCGATGATGGTGATGATGACGATGATGATGATGACGGAGATGATGGTGGGAACCGACGACATGGAAAAGTTTGAAAGGCGAGTGGTTTTGTTCTTTTTTTTTTTTTTTTTTTTTTTCCCGGCGTTTTCTCGCCTTCATCCTTTTCATGAGTTCCGACATGGTCATATGATACCCCCTCAAGCATCATGATGTTCAAAGCATAATTATACATATTACTACTAGTATTCTTACCTACACGGTATTACCTTACCTACACAGTACCTCCTCCGCGGGCTTGGCGTCATTGGGGGAGCATTTCCTTTTCAGGAAAGACATCTCACATACACATACACAGAAAACAAATATGGCATGGGGTAGGAAAAGGATATCATGGAGATGACTATTTAGCATTATTGTAATCATGAAGCGACCTATACGAATGACAGACCATTGACATTGTACGCAAAATGACGTCTAGGAACATGATTAGAACATCTGTTTTGGAGATAATTCCCCCTCGCTCTGATGCAAATGACTCTGACGTACTCTTGGCAGCAAACAATGGAAATCGCCTCCTCTATCCCGCTGATGAAAAAAAAAAAAAAAAAAAAATAAAGGTGTCTGGACGTCGTGTCACGACTGTTGCAAAAACCTCAACATCGCCTTGGCCACCAAGACCCCGTCGTGATGGTCCCCGTTCCTCTGGATGCCGTCGTCGTACACGTCGTCGGGGAAGATGCCCTTGCCCCGGCGCAGGTCGAGGATCTCGCGCATGATGTCGGCCGTGAACTCGGGGTGGCCTTGGACCGTGATGACGCGGCCGGGGATCAGGAAGCCGTGGTTGGGGCACACGTCGGTGGAGGCGAGGAGCTGCGCGCCCTCGGGAAGGCCGAGGACCTGGTCGCGGTGCATCTGCTGGAGGGAGAGGGTGTCGCGATCGGCGCCGGCTTCAGCCGCGGAGGAGCCAAAGAAGACGGACCTGCCCAGCGGCGTCAGGCGGGTCTCGGTGACGCTCACCTCCCAGCCGCGATCGCTCCTCCCGACGGGGGTGCCGAGCGCGCGCGCGATGACCTGGTGGCCGAAGCAGATGCCGACCACCTTGATGCCCCGCGGGTGCTCAAGCGCGGCGCGGACAAAGGCGACCAGGCGCAAGATCCAGGCGTCGTCGTCAAAGGCGTTGTGCTTGGAGCCCGTGATGAGGAGGGCGTCAACGTCGTCCAGGGACGGGTACGCGGGGGAGCCCGGGCGGAGGCGGCCGTCGCAGACGACGTCGTGGCCCGTCAGGACGAGGAGGTCGTCGAGCGGCGCGGGAGCGGCGGCGCGGGAAAAGAGGTGGCGGAAGACGCCGAGGTAGCCGTGGTAGGTTTGGTCGGTGCGAGGGACGGGGGTGTCGGCCTCGAGGACGGCGAGGCGGAGCGGGGGCATGTTTGATAGCGCTGGGGGCCCGGGGGGGAGACGGGAGGAGGAGAAAGAAGGATGGGTGGGAGCGGCAAAAGATGGGTGAGACGAAGAGGTTGGAACAAGACGTAAGGAGCGTGGTTTGGTCTCTTGATGAAGCGAAAGCCACCAAGATAGGATGATGCGAGCAAGAAAGGAGCCCGAGTAAACAAGGATGACGGAGAGGATGACCTAGGCCGTACAGAACGTTACGTTACACGGTCCCCGAGGTACGTGCTTTTCACTAGTCCCATCGGGGCCACAAGACGGGCCATCGGATCCGGAATAGGCAATAATACAATACTGCTTACAAGGCTCCAAGAGCCACGGGCGGGCCAAACGTGACAGGGTCCCGTCCCCGTTTCTCGGCAGCCCCGGCTCCGCCCCGACCGTTTGCCGGCTCCGCCTGGTGGGTACCCATCGAGGTGCCTTGGGGTTGTCCCAACCGAGAGATTCGTTGAATAGCGAAGAGCAAAGGTTGGCAAAGGTTGGATCGGAATCAAGAGCAACGAGCTTGCCATACTGCTATATATGTGCCATGCATGGACATAGCTCAACCCAAGGTACCTAGGTTGTTTGTGGATCCATCCGTCTTGCTTGATTGACGATTAAGCGGGATTCAAGCCCGTGCAAACAAGGCTCGCCGCCCCCCTCCTCCCCACCTCCCACCTGCAACAGCACGCTCACTCGGCGCCCTGGGTCCTGTCCCGCTCTTCTCCCCCCTCTGTTCCTCACCATGAGCACCGTCGGGACGTCGCCCGTCACTCGATCCTCCCTCAAAAGCTTTCTCGCCAAAGCCAAAAATGCCCTCGCATCGCCGGCGTCCCAACGGCCCTCGCCTTTGACTTTTGTCATCGGCAACGAGTCCGCAGGTGGGTGCTCCCCCCCTTCCACGCATCTTCTCTCCTCCTTGGAGGCTCACCACCCTCTCCAGACCTTGACTCGCTCTGCTCTGCCGTCCTGCTCGCCTACCTGCGCACCCACACCCCGCCCCACCACACCCTGCACATCCCCGTCAGCAACCTCCCCCGTCCGGACCTCGCCCTGCGCCCCGAGCTCGGCGCCGTCCTCGGCCCGGCGGGCCTCCGGCCGGACGATCTCATCACGCTTTCGGACCTGCCTCCGCGGGGGGCCCTGAGGCCGCGCGACACGCGCTGGCTGCTGGTCGACCACAACGCCCCGACCGGCGAGCTCGCCGAGCGGTATTTTTCCGGCGCTGCTGCTGCGCCGGGACAGGCGAAGGGCAAGGAGAAGGAGGAGGGTGCCATCGTGGGGTGCATCGACCACCATGACGACGAAGGCGTCGTGCCGCGCCACCTGCCGGCGGGCCAGCCGAGGGTGATTGAGCGCTGCGGGAGCTGCGCGAGCCTGGTGGTGGAGCACTGCCGCGAGGCGTGGGAGGCTCTGGCGCGGGAGGCTCCGGCGCGGGCCGACGGGGCCCGCCTGGCGGTGTGCGACGACGGCACCCCCGCGGCCGAGTGCGACGCGCACCTCGGCCGCCTCGCGCTCGCGCCGATCCTCGTCGACACGGCGGCGCTCGGGGCGCCCGACAGGACCACCGCGGCGGACGTGCGGGCCGCCGAGTGGGTGGAGGCCAAGATGCTGGCGTCGCACGCCGGCGCGGACGGCTCTGCCGGGGCCAACAGCGAAAAGGCCGCATCGCGAGCGGACGGCTACGACCGCGCGGCCTTTTACGCGGCGCTCACGCGCCTCAAGACGTCGCTTCGGGGCCTGTCGTACCGCGACGTCCTCCGCAAGGACTACAAGCGCTGGTCCGAGGGCGCCGACGCGCCCATCGCCGTGGGCATCTCTTCGGTTCCGCGCTCCTTGGCGGACGCCCTCCGCGAAGCCGGCGCCGACGACAAGGAGGATCGCGCGTCGTTCCTCGCCGCGCTGCGCGCCTGGGCCGAGGAGCAGCGGCTCGACGTGGCGGCCGTCATGACCGTCTTTCCGGCCGAGGGAGGCGGCATCGCCAGGGAGCTCTTGGTCTGGGGCGTCAACGGCCGCGGGGCCGGGGTGGTGGGGGAGTTCGCGCGGCGGTTCGGGGCGAGGTTGGGGCTGGAGACATGGGAGGGCGGGGAAATGGACGAAGGCGGGGAGGAGCCGGAGCGCGGCTGGAGGCTGTGCTGGCGGCAGGGGGACGTGAGCTGCAGCAGAAAGCAGGTGGCGCCGATGCTGAGGGAGGCGATGCGGGTGGTGGCAAGGCTGTGAGGGCATGCAATGGCGGACGAGGCAGAAACAGGGCCAGATCACGGATCGGTAGAAGGGCACAGCGAACGGCATGCTTGTGGCTCAAGCTTGGGTATCCCGTGTACAAGCAAGTATGTTACAGTGGTGATACAGGTGGACCGGAGCTAGCATCGAGCCGTCCAAGGCCGCCGGCTCATCGGTAGTCGCCGGTCCAGGACATCTTCAGACGGTTCCACGAGAGCCTCGGCCGGCGTCCGGGCTTTACGGCCTGTCCGAGGAAGCCTCCTCGTCAGGGTCCTGCGAGGCTCTGGCGGCGATGCGGGCGGCCGCCGAGTTCATCTTGGACCGGCTCCTCTGCAGCATGTCGCCCCACAGCGTCTCCAGATCCAAATCCTTCCTCCTCGTCTCCGTCATCAGCTGCACGACGATGGTGTTTCCCGTCTGCGGGACGCCAAAGCCCGTCGGCCGGCCCTCTTCGTCAAAGAACTGCACCTCCTCGTGCTGAGCGCCGACCAGGCCCAGGTTGACGCACACCCAGCCCGTGCTGATGCCGTTGTCGCCGCCCGTGCGCGCCACGCCCGAGCTGCCCAGCAGCTTGGCCTTGCGGGCGATGCGCCGCAGCTTGATCTTGAGCTCGTTGCGCCCCAGCAGGCCGTCGGCGCTGGCCGTGATGCCGCGCCCGCGCAGCCAGCGCACCAGGCGGTCGGCCGACACGTGCAGGTGGCGCTCGCTGCGGGCCGTGCCCAGCACCATGAGCAGCGCCGGGCCGAGGGCCGGCGTGGGCTCCAGGTCGCGCAGGTCCAGGAGCGCCAGGTCGTCCATGCCCAGCTCTTCCGACACGTGCTTGAGCAAGGGCTCCATCAGGCGCGGGGCGCCCTCGGGGATGTCGGGCAAGGGGGCCGGCTCGTGGAGCAGCGTCGGGTGCCGCGGCGCTTCTACCTGCAGATACCACGGCACGTTGGGGTCGGCGGCCGGAGCCGGGGAGGACGGGTCGGCCTTGCTGCTCTCCGGCTCCGAGGGCAGCTGCTCGGTGAGCGCCGGGCTGACGAGCAGGCGGCGGGTAGGCCGGAAGGGGGATGCGGTGGACAAGGCGGCTCTTGAGGACGGGAGGGAGCCGCCTCCTGGCCGCAGCGTGGTCGTTGGCCGCAGAAGGGTTGCCGGAGCGCCGGTGATGCTTCCGATAAAAAGACGCAGCACCGACGAGGTACATGCAGCGCAGCGGCTTGTCCGCAGGGCCGAGAGGGAAACCATGGCAGTTGTGTGGCGATGGGGTGGAACTATGTAGGATACCTCCTGAAGCCAAAGAACAAGAAAAAGAATCTATCGTTGTCTTGAAATTGTTGTTGATCAACCAAGTTCCCAAGGAGTATCCGGTGCAGCGTAGGGAGCGAATGTATAGTTGCAGGGAGCGTTGCCGACGGACTGACTGTATTCTGGTAAGCTTCGAGAGAGGATGAGAGGTGGATGATGTTTCCACCGACGGAGCACGGCTTGTCCTGCTGCAACGTTTTGGTGGTGGGGTCCAAAAGTTTTAGTGGGGCAAGATTGAGAACTGCCAGACTCGACCCCACTTACAGGGATCCGTCCAGAGGTAGCCCCACTTGAAGATAAAACCGTGGCGGCATCAGCCAATCACGCAGGCCAGATACCACCGCCGTGCCCCACCTTGATCGTTTTCTGAAGCCCAGTTTTTTTTCTCCGACTTCCGACTTTTGCTCGATGGGCGACTTCGAGCCTACACAGACCATGTCGAGGCATTCTGCCCTTCCACCCACCAAACCACCAACCACCAACCACCACCACCACCACCACCACAGCAACAACAACAACAACACATCGCGGCATTCCGTAATCCCCCTCCCAATCTCTGCTGTCGAGTGGACCGAGGCTCGCCGTTAGCATCTTGTGCTTGGATCGTTTCCTTTTCTGGTATCCATTCAACCTTGTTTTACTTGTATACTACTACTACTACTACTACCCTTTATACCCTCTAATGATCGAAACACCCTCCTCATCGTGACCGGCCCTGTTCCTCCTCTTCCGCCCCAACTCCCTCTCTCCTCACGCCGCAGGGGCGCCACGTCTGTTCCTTTTCTCCCTAGGTCAGCGCCCCGTTCCTCGCGATGCTCGTTCGCTCGGGCGCTGCGAGGCTGCTGGCCTCGGGTCCCCGGACCCTCTCGCCGTCGACACGTTCCCTTGTCAGCCCCGCCGCCGTCGCCGCCAGGCGCATCACAACCACCGTGGCCGATGCCCGGACGGCCCAGAAGAGGAAATCCTTCCGCGCCCTCGCCGGCTTCGAGCGCAGCCTAGCGACCGCCGTCGACAACGTGCGTCCCGGGGACGACATGCCCTTCGACGGCCTGCCCATCGAGCTCGCCCCGCAGAACCAGCTCGCCGACGCCGACAGCCTACCGCTGTACAAGCTCCGGCCTTTCAACGTCAGCCAGCCCTTGATACCCATCCAGAACCCCTCGTCCAAGTTCGTGTCGGGCAAGATCCGCATGAACAACGCCGGCATTCCCGGCGACGTCGAGGAGATGCTCTCCGTCTTCGAGGCCTGCCTCCACGTCGGCCGTCTTGAGCGTGCCGCCCTCGTCCTCGAGCGTTTCCACCGCCAGAGGAGGCTGGATGACGACCGCCTCATCATGCTGCACGACCGCTATCTTCGCGCCCGCGTCGCCAAGCTCCAGGCCGAGCCCGACCTGGCCGAGGCCGAGGCCATCCACAAGTGGTTCGAGCTCCTCATCTACGACGCCGGCCTTCCCTTCACGCCCACCACCATCGCCTGCATGCTCAAGACGTCCCTCCTCACCTCGGCCGGCCCCGTGTTGGAGCAGCGCCTCAACCGATACATGGGCATGATGCCGCACCTCGACGACGCCGAGGCCTTTGACATGGGCGACGTCCTGACCGACGAAGACCTGACCACCATCGCCGAGATGTGCCCGGCCTACTACCTCTCCGAGGCGCCCGCCCTCCCCGAGGATGCCGAGCCGGCCGCCGAGGAGCTCCCCGCCGATGTGGCCGAGGAGCAAGAGCTGGCCAAGCTCCTGACCGTCACCCCCGAGGTTCTCAGCACGCCGCAAAAGGGCCTCGGCCTCAAGTCGCTCAAGCAAACCCTCTCCCTGTTCTCAGGCCTCCCCGGCGGCCTCGACATCTCCACCCTCCCCTACTCGCAACGCGTCGAGGTCCAGGCGAAGCTGGAACGCGACTCGGTCGACGCCGCCATCTCCCGGTGGCGAGACGAGAACGAGAACCTCAGCCGCATGGGTCTCAACTCCCAGCTCTCTACCCCCACCCTCAGCTCCAAGCTGCACGACTGGCACAAGGCCCTCGAGTCCAAGCTCGTCGAGGAGCAAAAGAAGGTGGAGAAGGCCATCGCCGCGCCCAAGAAGTCGAGCGAGGACCTCGACCGCTGCCTGTGGGGGATCCACCTGCTGCAGTCGCCGCCGCACCGCCTGGCCGCCGTCACCATCCTCAGCGCCATGAGCAACCTCGGCATGCACGGCGCCGACAAGGGAGTCCCCGTGTCGCACATGGTCAACTCGATCGCCAAGATTGCCGAGGAGGATATCCGCGCGCAGGAGCTCGCCAAAAGCTTGCCCAAGTCGAAGAAGGCTCGCAAGCAGCACAGCCCTCGCCAGCTGCTGCGATACCGCGGCTTGGCCCAAAAGGCGCCCGAAGGCGGGGAGCAGGGCCAGGCGGAGGGCGCCGCCGCCACCGCCACCGATGCTGGTGCCGCCGATGCTGCTGTTGCCACCACCGCGAATGCCCCTTCCACCGTTACCATAGACCCAGAAGCGAAGCTGGGGCCGCTCGAGGCTCGCTGGCCCATGTCGATCCGGGCCAAGCTCGGCGCCACCCTCCTCGCCGCGCTGATGGAGACGGCCAAGATCGTGGTGGAGCGCGTCAACCAGGAAACGGGCGAGAAGCTCAAGCAGGTCCAGCCGGCCTTCATGCACACCATGGTGTACAAGCGAGGCAAGAAGCTGGGCGCCGTCGTCCCCAACCGCGCCCTCTTGGACCTCATGAAGCGCGAGCCGAGGGGCGAAACGCTCGCCCGCCATCTGCCCATGGTGTCCGAGCCGCGGCCGTGGTCCAAGTTCGACAAGGGCGGCTTCCTCGTCACGTCGACGCAGCTCATCCGGCTCAAGAACAACGAAAAGGACCAGCGCCTCTACGCCGAGGCCGCCATCGAGCGCGGCGACATGGAGCAGATGATGCGCGCCCTCGACGTGCTCGGCAAGACGGCGTGGCGCATCAACCGGCCCGTCTTCGACGTCATGCTCGAGGCCTGGAACACGGGCGAGGAGTTCGCCAACCTCCCCGCCCTGAACCCCGACCTGCCCCTGCCGCCGGAGCCGGATTCGACCGACGACCCCATGCAGAAGCGCCTGTGGCTGCAGGCCGTCCGGGCCGTCGAGAACGAAAAGTCGGGCATGCACTCGGTGCGCTGCTTCATGAACTTCCAGCTCGAGATTGCCCGCGCCTTCCGGGACCAGACCTTCTACTTCCCCCACAACGTCGACTTCCGCGGCCGCGCGTACCCGATGCCCACCTACCTCAACCACATGGGCGCTGACCACGTGCGCGGCCTGCTCACCTTTGCCAAGGGCCGCCCCCTCGGCGAGCGCGGCCTCATGTGGCTCAAGGTCCACCTGGCCAACGTCTACGGCTTCGACAAGGCGAGCCTCGAGGAGCGCGCAAAGTTTGCCGAGGACAACGTCGACAACATCTTCGACTCGGCCGACAAGCCGCTCGAGGGCCGCCGGTGGTGGCTGCAGGCCGAGGACCCCTGGCAGTGCCTGGCGACGTGCTTCGAGCTCAAGGCGGCCCTGTCGCACCCGAACCCCACCGAGTTCGTCTCGCACCTCCCCGTGCACCAGGACGGCACCTGCAACGGCCTGCAGCACTACGCCGCCCTGGGCGGCGACATGTGGGGCGCCCAGCAGGTCAACCTGCTGCCCGGCGAGCGCCCGGCCGACGTGTACTCGGCCGTGGCCGAGCTGGTCAAGGAGTCGGTGGCCAAGGACGCCGAGGAGGGCCACGAATTTGCCCGCGTGCTTCTGGACAAGATCTCGAGAAAGGTGGTCAAGCAGACCGTCATGACCAACGTGTACGGCGTCACCTTCGCCGGCGCCAAGAAGCAGGTGCTCAAGCAGCTCGACGCCCTGTACCCCGAGCTCGGGCCCGAGACGGGCCTGCCGCCCGCGATCCTGGCCTCGTACATCGCGACCAAGATCTTCAACGCCCTGTCGTCCATGTTCGAGGGCGCCCACGACATCCAGAACTGGCTGGGCGAGATTGGCGGCCGCGTCTGCCGCGCCATGACGCCCGAGCAGATCGAGCGGCTGGCCGCCGAGACGGCCGCCGAGGCGGACGACGGCACCGGCAAGAAGAAAAAGAAGACGTTGGACAAGGACGAGATGGCGACCTACTACCGCAGCACCCTCGTCTGGACGACCCCGCTGCGCATGCCCGTCGTCCAGCCCTATCGCAAGAGCTCCACCAAGCTCATCGCGACGTGCCTGCAAGAGCTGGTGCTGACGATCGCCGACCGCGACGACCCGGTCAACCGCCGCAAGCAGCTGCAGGCGTTCCCGCCCAACTTTATCCACTCGCTCGACGCCAGCCACATGATGCTCTCCGCGCTCGAGTGCGACGCCATCGGCCTCACCTTCGCCGCCGTTCACGACTCGTTCTGGACCCACGCTGCCGACGTCGACGCCATGAACCGCGTTCTTCGCGACGCCTTCATCCGCATCCACCAGGAGGACGTCATCGGCCGCCTCAAGTCCGAGTTCGAGGCCCGCTACCGCGGCGCCCTCTACCGCGCCAAGGTCCACTCCAACAGCGCCATCGGCATCCAGATCATTCAGCTGCGCAAGTCGAGGCACATGTCGGCGCTGGAGGAGCTCTTGGAGGAGCACAAGCGCCAGCAGCTGCTCCACTCGGGCGACCCGGACAAGATCGAGCAGGGCAAGAAGATGATCACGCCGGCCAGCATCTTCGAGTCGTTTGGCTCGCCCGACATCCGGGTTGTCAAGCCCGAGGACCTGATGCCGACGGACGAGGATGCCGACGGCGACGCCGACATGGCCGCCGGCGCTGCCGACGCCTCCTCCGAGCTTGCCGAGGCGGCGCACGAGCAGGCCGAAGACGAGCACGTCATCATGGACCTGGACAAGATGGTCAAGCCCATGTCGCGGAAGGTCCAGGCCGACAAGGAGTCTGAGTCGTACAACAACGCCATCCAAGAGCTCCGCGGCGCAAACTTCTTTGCCATGCAGCTCAACAAGTCGGAGCGCATCATGAAGCGGCAGACGGCCAGGGGAACCAGGGGCGAGATCGAGCTGTGGCTGCCCCTGACGTTCCCGGCGATCCCCAAGAAGGGCGAGTTTGACGTCAGGATGCTCAAGGAGAGCCAGTACTTCTTCTCGTGACTACGATGGCTCTCGTTGCGGCGAGAGGGATGGCCCTTCCTCGATGATGACGATGACGAGGCGGGCGAGTTCTTGATGGACTGATGTCATGATGCTGGGTCTTGTTTGAACCGGGGTTGGAGGGCATTGGGGGGAGGGAAAGGGGGATTTCAAAACCAAAAGCATTCGTCACGGCGTTTTTTTTCTTTTATTTCTGATGGGCAATGTGGCTGGGAGATCATGTTTGGGCATGGCGTTGTGCATCATTCAAGAAAGGGTTTGGTGTGTGTGTGTGTGTGTGTGTAAGTGTGGTTGTATGTGTGTGTGTGTGTCATGTATAGTACATAGAATCCTATCGATGCCTTGGTAGACAGCGTCTAGTGTGAGTGTGTATGGATAGTCTAGTTCAGAGAGTAGAAACGGACCTTGACGACCTATCTCCTCCTACTGCATACAACCGTGGGTTCTCTTGCAGCCATGAGCTCTCTTGTTGACAATGGAAGCGTTGGTTGTGTTGCCCCGTTGGGGTTTCGTTGTTTTGAGCCACACCTTCGAGCCACGACCAACCTCAACCTCGACCGGGCGTGCTGTGCAAGACCACAGCGGCACAATTCTTGGTGCCCGCACCCTCCCCCAGATGCCCCTCCACCATGGTTCCCTAGGGTGCCCAGTCGGACCGGGACATTGTGTAGCAGTGTATGTAGGTCGGTGGTCTCGGTCAATTCAGCCGCCATTCAACGATTCTCCCTTGATAACAGCGGACGGCTTATCGGGGAAACCAGTTGATTCCTTTTGTTTTTCTGTTGGGGCCGGGGCTTGTCGGGCACAAACGCATGCCGTGTCGAGGGACAGAGGGATCAAGTGACACCGGGCATGGCCTATCACGGAACGTCAAACCCCTAGAAAACAGCCGTCTAGTGTGTGCCGTGTAGAGAATTCGTCGAAGGGCGACGTCGGATGCTTTCGAGCTAGACCTATGTGGCGTATCATGGTGGTGTGTATGTCTCGGGCTTTGGCTCGGCGCCTTTGCGGAACCACCAGTCCGCCGCCGCATATGTACGCTCTAGGTCCGATCTATATATGGTAATATCGTAGTCTTGGCCCTTGGTGCGTCTTGATCGACCCGAGCCATGGACTACCGTTTTGGCGGTTGCTGATGCTTATTGACGGTTTCCCCCCTCCCCCCCCCCTCCTCCCTCCTGTGTTTCAAGCCTCTATGGCTTGACCATTTCACCGTCGTCACGGCGAAGAGTTTATTGATTCTTTGACAGGGCCAGGCTGCAGCCACGTAACCTGAGACAGAAATGTTGGATCCTTTACAAGTTCATAGTCGGCAAAAGTGCTATTGGCGAGCGTGGCTGTGACAACGAGCAAACCCGCGGGTTGCCATAGACAATTGGAGACTCCTGGTTTTTAAGGCTTTGCGAGTCAGGTCATCTGCAGGTTGTGCATGAGGGCGGTCTAGTAGAGGAGCTGAGAGAGCGGTACGGGGAGGGGGGCTTCGCAGGGGACGGGAAAACACAACCTAGTTTGGGACGGAGAGCCAGAGAGAGACCCGGAGTTGACAACATATAAGGGGGGCCTCTCAACTCGCCTCTGCTGTTTTGTTTTCTTGTGTCCCTTCAGAGCGTTGTCCAAGAGACATTGACAAGATTCAAACAACCCTCCCAACGCCAGGCCTATTCAAACACTCGTCACCAAGCGTGCAGTCCCTGTCTGGAGAACTTTGGGCTCCTACCTAGTGATCCCAAGATGCAGCTCACGCTCACTACCGGCCTCTTCCTCGGCCTTGCGGCTCTCAGGTGGGCACACCCCCCTTTTCATGGCTAGCTACGCAAGCCGGATCGTCCTAGCTATTCCCTAGGCCAGCAAGGGCTCACCCCATCGTACAATAGCTCCGCTACGCCTGTGGATGACGCCAAAAAGCCCATCACGGACCCGGTTGAGGTCGGCCCCGTCTTCCCAATCACTCGCCTTCCGCCCACCACCCAAATCACCAAAGGCCCGCCCATCACCAACGTGGTGCTGCCGGCCACGTGCTTCGACAAGAAGTACAGGCAATGCTACACCCATACCGTCACCACCACATACACCAAGACGAGGTACACCAAGGACTGCCCCAAGATCCAGTGCCCCCGCCCGACCGAGACCAAGTGGTGCAAGCCGCCGATTGTCGAGACCACCACCGTGAAGGTTCCTTGCGCGTACGTATCATCCGTTCATCTCTCTCCCTCTCTCTCTCTCTCCCCAGCTCCCGCCTTCCCGTCTTCTCTGCCCGTGACGATCGCACGCCCACGCACGAGGACGCGCACGCTAATGAAAACCACCACCGCGTGCGGGCGGGGAACGCCGAGGAGCAGAGACGCCTGCTGCCCCCAGACGCCGACCAAGACGGTCACGTCCGTGCACGAGACCCTCCTGCCGTGTCCCGCGTGCAGCAGCGTCACGCTCGTCGACTGCGACCCCCGGACCGTGACGGCCACGCTCACGACGGGGTGCCCCACCACCAAGACGACGCCGACCACGAAGCCGACCACGAGGCCTACCACGAGGCCTACCACGAAGCCGACGACGACGAGGCCGACCACGAAGCCGACGACGACGAGGCCGACCACGAAGCCGACCACGAAGCCGACCACGAAGCCCACCGTCACCGTGACGTGTTTCACCGTGCCCATCAAGTCGGGGATCCTCGGGTGGGACGTTACGCCCATCACCAGGAGGCCGACCGCCACCTTGAGGCCTGACCCCAGGCCGACCGATGTGCATCCGCCCACTCATCCTCAGTGAGGAACGGAACGGGGGGACGACACGGGCGTGGAAGGCAGTCTTGGACGAGGGTGGTGATGTGCAAGGGTGGTTGGTGTGATGAGGTGAACGGCAGAACAAAAGGGGGTGCTAGGAAAGGTTTGAATAATCAGACAGAATTCCAATACATCTACGCCAAGACAACTCGGACATGGACATGATGAACCATGACTGAACAGTGATGAACGGTTGGCAACACAAAATGTCTATTACATGTCATCCAAAGGGCTTTTTTGTTTTGACTATTTTACGGCTCTCGTATGCGGGCAGGATCCCTCGTCCGCCTACCGCACCTGGGCACCCTTGAGGCTGGCCACCTTGCACACGCCTCCGCTGGCCGTGACCAGCTTGCCCAGGCCCGTCTTGCCCTCGAGGGCCTCGACGACGCCGGCGTCAAAGGCCACCTCGAGATCCTCGGTGGTGGTGAAGCCCGGCTGGAACGTCTCCCAGATCTTCTTCTTGGGGTTCAGCACCTTTTCGGGCTCGCCCGCCCAGCCCTCAAAGAAGACGCGCTCGCCGGCCTTGGCGTCGGCGGGCGGCGTGACGAGCTCGACGGGGCCCTTGTGATCGTCCTCGCCCTCCTTGGGGCGCGGCGAGGCGGCCAGCACCATGGCGCACGACTTGATGCCGCGCATCTTGACGGGCTTGAGGTTGCAGACGACCACCACCTTGCGGCCCTGCATCTCCTCGAGCGGCACGAGCCCGTTGAGGCCCGAGCACACGGTGCGCACCACCTGGCCCTCGTACTCGGAGGTGTCGTCGGTGCCCGGGGCGTCGCCGACGGCGATGGTGGACACGTAGAGCGAGTCGGCCTCGGGGTGCTTGATGGCCTTGAGGATGTGCCCGACGCGCAGGTCGATGAGGCAGGGCGAGAGGACCGTCGGGGCCGGCGGCGCGGCGGGCTGCTTGGGCGCGCGCTCCTTCTTCTCCTTCTTTTGCTTCTTGGCGCCCTCGCCGGCCGCCGCCCCCCCTTGGCCTCGCCGGCCTTGTTCTCCTTCTTTGTCCGGTCGGGGAGAGCCGCCTTCTCTTGGCCTGCAGCAGCAGGAGCAGCAGCAGCCGCCGCAGCAGGGGCGGCGGCGGCGGCGGCGGCGGCGGCGGCGGCAGCCTTCTCCTTCTTTAGGCGCTCCTTCTCGGCCTTGGCGTCGACGGGTGGCTTGACGTAGAGGATCTCCTCCGGGTCCACGGCGACCTTGTCGGCATCGGCGACGCCGAGGCCGAAGATGGGGCTGTTCTGGACAAAGTCGACGAGGCGGACGATGTTGGGACGACCCTTCTCGCCGGTGCGCTGCTCGGGGGTCCACGACTTGACGAGCGGGGCGAGCGACTCGTACAGGGCGACGTCGGCCTTGCTGGGCTTGGTGCCGATGGCGGTGGTGCGGGTGGCCAGGTCGGCGTTGAGCTGGTCGAGGAGGGCGTCGGTGGGGCCGGCCTTGAGCGAGGCGGCCTTGTCGAGCCAGGTCTGGATCTCGGTCTCCTCGGCCGAGGTGTACTTTTGGGCGTCGAGGGCGGCCATGATGCGCGGGTGGGACAGCGAGATGGCGCTAAGGGGCCGCGTCAAGAAGCTGCTGGGACGAGAAGCGCAGCGCAGGGCGGCGGCTGCAGGGCGCAGGGTGGCTCCGAGGGGCAGCAGTTTGGCGGTGGGCGGACGGTCTAGGGAGGAGGACCCGAGGAGCCGAGCTGGGAGCAAAGCCGGATTGGGTGGTGGGTGACTCGAGACGAGGTCAAAGTTGAGGTCGAGATCCAAGCAAGGTCTAAGGTGCACAAGGAGATGGGCGGTGTTGGTGTTGGATGGCGGGGTCAAAGGCGACAAAACATTTCTGACTCCCCCGAAGCCCCAGCGGATGCGGGGCAGTTCTGAGCCTCCAGGGCGGGGCGGGACCCACTCCCGAGAGACAGGACGGGACCCACCCAGAGGCTGATGGGATCCACCCAACGGTGCCACCGGCAGGTGCACCGAAAAAGAAAAAGGTGGAGCACTTTAGTGGACTGCGCGACGCGCTGGTTCCCGTGACTGCGCGTGGGTCCCTGGACGCGTCAAGGGGGTTCGCTGCAAGTGGCGACGCGCTTCCTCCTTCATTCTCCCTTGCGACAACTTGACACTCGCTCAACCCGGGCATGCCACCCCCAGGCCTCGTCTGCTGCATCGCAATTGAATCTGGACAAGAGCCATCCGCTGCGAAGCTCGGCAAGATACCAGGCCCTTGGAATGCTCAATCGTCTTGCCGGCGATGCCAGGGTTTGCGGTCCGTGGTGTGAACATCCTCCATTCTTACGTCGTCTCTCGTTGGGCCATCCCGTGATCTTGGTCTCTTTTGCTTCTTCGTATCCCTCCCATTGATCATCCATCGAGCTCCCTCTTGCAGTGACCAAAAACAATCACAATGCCTTGCGAATCCTCCACCGACAGCGCTTCGGTCAGCTCCCAGTCTCGCCTCCCTACCAGCGCCCCGTCCTCGCCGCCGCCGCCGCCGTCGGCCAGCCCCGGAAGCCCAGCAGCCATGGACGCGTCCTCCAAGATGACGTACACCCGGCTGCGCGAGGAGCAGATGCTCGCCGCCGAGGAGGAAAAGGCCCGCCAGGAGAACAACAAGGCCGAGGAGAAGCGGAGGAAGAAGTGGAAAAAGCGCGTCCTCACCAAGGCGGAACGCGAGGCCAAGGCCAAGGACCTCGACCAGCTGCTGGCCCAGAGCGCCGCGTTTAGCAGCATCCTGACCAACAAGACCAAGGTCCTGGGACGCGTCGGCACCAGCCTCGACGGCACCGCCATCGGCGAGCACGACCTGACCATGGCCACGCAGCCCAAGTGCATGGTCGGCGGCACCATGCGCGACTACCAGCTCGAGGGCCTGACGTGGATGTACGAGATCTGCATCCAGGGCATGAGCGGCATCTTGGCCGACGAGATGGGGCTGGGTACGCCAGGATGCGCCACCATCGCTCGCGTCTTTGCCGCGGATCGGCTAACGTGACGGCTTTTTTTTTCTTTGCAGGCAAAACCGTCCAGACCATTTCCCTGATTGCCCTGCTTCGCGAGCAAGAAAACTACCTCGGCCCGCATCTCATCGTCGCGCCCCTGAGCACCCTGTCCAACTGGCTCGACGAGTTCCACAAATGGGTCCCCTCGATCCCCGTCGTCATGTACCACGGCACCCCGGAGCAGCGCGCCGGCATCTTCAAGACCAAGATCATGCGCCACCTGCAGGCCGGGAGGCCCACGGACAAGTTCCCCGTCGTTTGCACGAGCTACGAGATGGTGCTCAAGGATCGCGCCGCGCTGTCCAAGATCAACTGGGAGTTCATCATCATCGACGAGGGCCACCGCATGAAAAACTTTGACTCGAAGCTCTTTCGCGAGCTCAAGTCCTTCACCTCGGCCACCCGCCTGCTCATCACCGGCACCCCGCTGCAGAACAACCTGCGCGAGCTGTGGTCGCTGCTCAACTTTCTGCTCCCCAACATCTTCCGCGACTGGGAGGCCTTTGAGAGCTGGTTCGACTTTAGCGACCTTGAGGACGAGGAGGGAACCGAGGAGTTCATTGCCGACAAGACCAAGCAGGAGCTCGTCAAGAAGATGCACGTCGTGCTCCAGCCCCTGCTGCTGCGCAGGGTCAAGGCCGACGTGGCCAGATACCTCCCCAAGAAGCGCGAGTACGTGCTGTACGCGCCCATGACCAAGGAGCAGACGGACCTGTACAACGCCATCAACGACAAGAAGGTTGACACCCGCGCGTATCTGGAGAACAAGGTCATCGAGCGCCTCACGGGGACCACCAACAGCCGGGCTTCGTCACGGGCGCCCAGCGTCCGCTCGACGTCCAGCAGCGTCAAGGAATCGTCCCCGGCCACCGGCGCCAAGGCCCCATCTCCCGCCGCCAGGCCGCCGGCCGCGCCGCCAGCCAAGAACGCCTTCGCCCTGATGATGGGCAAGGGGCGGCCTGCGGCGGCGCAGCCTGCGAAGCCCTCGGCGACCAAGAAGACGACAGCGCCGCCCGAGCCTCCGAAGCCAACGAGGCAGTCCAAGAGGAAAGCCCCCCCGGAAGCCGAGACGCCGGCCCCCAAGAGCGCCAAGTCGAGCAGACAGTCCAGCCCGGCGAGCGCACGCGGACGCCCCCGCCGAGGCCGCAGCTCGTACAAAGAAGCCGACTCGGACGATGATCTGCTTGATGACGACGAGTTCGAGGCCAAGCTCGCCCAAGAAGCGCACCACGAAGAGGTCGAAGAGGCCGAGACCACCGCCGACGAGGATGAAATCGAGCGGCAGCAAACCCTCGAGCTCGCAAGTACGTGGTGTCCCATCCATCAGCCCATCCGCCCAGCCCCCATCCCCCCATCCCTGCACCGTCTCCTAACCCGTACCTCCCAGAACGCGAGATCGGCAACAAGAAGCTCGGCAACCCCCTCATGCAGCTCCGGCTCGTCTGCAATAGCCCCCACAACTTCTACAACCCCTGGGCGTACGAGGGCTCCCCGGTCGACGAGAGCATCGTAACGGCGTCGGGCAAGATGTTGCTGCTCGATCGCCTTCTGCCCGCCCTGTTTGAGCGCGGCCACAAGGTGCTCATCTTCTCCCAGTTCAAGACCCAGCTCGACATCCTGCAGGACTACTGCGAGGGCCTGCGAAAGTGGCCCGTGTGCCGCATCGACGGCGGCGTCGCGCAAGAGGACCGGCGCGCGCAAATTCACGATTTCAACACGAACCCCAAGCTCAACATCTTTTTGCTCTCGACCCGCGCCGGCGGCCAGGGCATCAACCTGGCGAGCGCCGATACGGTCATCCTTTTTGACAGCGACTGGAATCCGCAGCAGGACCTGCAGGCCCAAGACCGCGCCCACCGCATCGGCCAGACGCGACCCGTCGTCGTGTACCGGCTGGCCACCAAAGGCACCGTCGAGGAAGAGCTGCTGATGAGCGCCGACGCCAAGCGCCGGCTCGAGAAGCTCGTCATCAAGAAGGGCGGTTTCCGCACCATGGGCCAAAAGATCGACCTGCGCGAGGAGCTGGATCGCGACACGCTGCGGTCCCTGCTGCTCAAGGACGGGCAGGTGTACGAGTTTTCGGGAGACAAGGAGATTCTGAGCGACGAGGACATCCGGGTGCTCTGCGACAGGAGCGACGAGGCGTACGAGCGGGCGGCTGTGGGACAGGGCAACGCCGAGGGATACACCGTCATCGAAACGGGAGCGGACGGGATCAAGGAGGCCGGCAAGGCGTAATGTTGTCATCACGAGAGCAGCTAGCTGGACACGTCGCACGTGTCCTTGTTTTATCCATATTACCAAGAACAAAAAACAAGTAGCATCTGTCCAGACACGCGTTTCCTCATTCTTACGAATTACCCCCACACCGCCTCCCTCGGCGCCAGATCCCTCAGGCAGTCCCCTACAAAATACGCCCGCTCGGCCGCCCAAAGCAGCACCCATCCGGCCGTCCCCCTGGCCACCGCGGCCCAATCCCTCTGCGCAAGCGCCGCCGCGGCGGCCCACGCCCCGCACGCAGCCAACGCCCACGGCCACGCTTTGCGCGCCCCGGCTCCCACCGCCGTCCCCAGCTCCGCCGCGCCTGCCAGCGCCCACCGCACCGCACCCCGGCAGAGCCGCGCCGCCGATGTCGCGACGAGGACGTACAGGCCCAGCGCGCCGAGGAGAGACGCAAGCCCGGAGACGGGCGAGAGGAGGGTGTCTAGAGGACCGGTTAGCGGAGCTGGTCGCCATGGAACGAGGGGGGCGGAAGAGGCGGCGAGGAAGAAAACCAGGGGGAAGATGAGGGCAAGGGGTTTGGAGGGGAGGAGATGGGAGAGGGGATGGGGTAGGAGATGGGAGAGGGGATTGGGGGGGAGATGGGGGGGTGGCAGCGGTCGTTCATGAAGAAGGGGAGGGCTTCGGGAGGGGTTCAAGAGGTCTGAAAGGGAGGGCGAAGAGGAAGAGGAGGAGACGGAAAGGGTGGAAGGGGACGATGCCACGGCGTACGCGCGGCTGCTGGCCGCGTTGCTGTTGTTGTTGTTATTGTTGTAGGCGTTGCCCTCCGCCGCTCGGGCGAGGTTGGTGAAGAAGGGCTTGTCCGCGGCGTTCTCGGCATGATCCGAGCTGAAGCGTACGCGCCGTCGGGGTTCGCCGGGTCCTGGTATTGGTAGCGGGGGCCAACGAGCGTCGGGCCTCGGCGGCCAGCGGGGCCGGCTGGGCGGGATCTGGACGTTTCCTCTCCGATGGCGGACCAGACCTGGGGTCAGGGCGTTGTCGCGACGTGGGGTGGGAAGGCCGAAGCTGAAGGCTTGGGAGCTGACACCGAGGGTGATGTGGGAAGCGGGAGCAGCAGCAGAAGCAGCAGCAGAAGCAGCAGCAGCAGCAGCAGCAGCAGTAGTAGTAGTAGTGGTCATGCTTGCCAGGGGGGAAGAACCCTGGAGGAGAAGAAGAAGACGCAGGGGCGGTAGGTTGTATGGGCTGCGTAGACTTGGAGCTCTTATGACGAGCCTGCGCCTGGAATTCGGAGCCGCGAACAATCTCTCTGTGGACACCGCCAGGGTTCGTCTTGATGGAGGAGTCGTTGAATCACTTGGGACGCCAGTTCAGCCTTACAGCGATGACCCTCAGGATGCCGGTGGGGATCCAGATGGCGAAGGTGCAACAGGTCGGTGCGGAGAGGAAAAAAGGAGCCAGCTGATAGCTGCCATGAGGAATAGTATTCTCTCCCACTCCATGGCCAGAGGGGATCTGTTGGCTGCATTTTGAGGAACAGGAAAGGGGGAGATATGGGATTCTGGTGGTGGCTTTTTGCTTTCCTTCAGATCACCGTCGGGCTTCTTTGATTTGGATACAGATGGAGACCTGATGAATATCAATGTTTGGCATCGACAGGAAAGCCATCGCTTCGTCCAAAGAAGTTGAAGAGGTAATGAACATTGTAAACTGCCCTGTTGTGTATGGTCTTTGTCAACCAACACCCGTCCAAAAGGCTAGGTACTCAACGAAGCGGAGGACAAAGAGGGGGGTTGCGCAGAAGAACTATCTCGCAGAGGTTGAACCGCTTATGGTGAGATGACAAGCTGGTGTAAGAAGGTCTACAAGCATCGACACTAGGAATAACAAACTTCTGAAGTCCAGCTCTCCTTCGTCCTATTAGTCAGGCGGCGCTTTTGATTCTTTCTTTCAGAAACACCACGTGCCATTCTTGGAAGATCGAATGAAAGAGATGTTACCCTCTGTGATCGTGTCAAGTATAACAAAAATAGCACAAAGAATAACTTTGCAAGGAGTGAAGTGTTTGATCAGGTGGATAGTTCTAAGAGTTGCATCGCCGGCAGAAAATGCCATTGTTCTCGAACAAGGCGTCTTTATATCGGTACCAACATGAGATGAGGTTGGAAAGGCACGGCAAGCTTCTGCTCCGACGAGGCCTCCACTTATTCATTATATTCACATATAGCTAGTAGCGATAACGATAAAGAACGTCCTATGCATGCTGCAATTATAGCATGCAGTTCCATTTTACTTGTCATTCCTTCATTCCTAGCACTCGCTCTTACAAGACAAGCTTCACTTACGATTTATAACTTTATTTTTCTTTTCTCTTGTTTTCACAGAAGAGCGCTTTGGTTGTTTCTTCTCCCCTTTACAACATCCGCTGGCACCCATGGCTTTGAAGCGTAGGGCTTCTTACACGGCTGCCGGACCCAGAAAGCGCAACCACCCAACGGCCATTCTAAAGGGACAGGAGGATCCTACAGCAGGCCTTGTACAATTCAGCTCGCTCCCTGGTTTTTGTTCAGCGGGAAACACTACATCTGACACGGTGCTTCCGTCGATCGAAACAGATGATTCACTCTACAGCCCGACATTCCTGCAGCAAGTCACATCTCCCAGCCAACCTCCATCCCCCTTTGAGAGGTCGGCTGCCCCGAGCCCCGAGCCGCCTTGCCGGTTTGAATATCGGTTAAAATGCCATATGTGCCGCAAGCCTATAATAGCATCATCCGAGGAATTTACTGACCTGGTAGGGATTGCCGTGGCCACGGATGCCGTCGACCCGGAGCTCATTTGGTGGCATGGCGATGGTTGCCAACGGAAGACTATTGATGACGGCGACGACGTGAGTCCTACAACAACGATGACAACCAAAGCTCCCCCCAAAGGTTACGCTGGATATGGTGGCGATGAAGAGAAAGCCGGGAGTCTCGTAAGGGCACCAGGCGGTTGGCGTACCCACGCTGACTCTCCTCAAACCTGCGGTTTCTTTCGGTCCAGGAGAGCAAATCGTCGACCTCATCCGAAAGGCCCAGCGGGTGGTTTGGATACCAAAGACTCCTCGCGGGCAGATGAGAGCTTGCCGGAAACGGATTTGTTTAAGAGGAGCTCTTTTCGGACCGTATACAAAACGCTTCCCGGACCGTATCACGTGATATTTCCCATACATATCCCTAACCCTTGCAATCGCACTTGCGCTCGCAGCCATCAATCCATCAACTTCACAAGCATCACAGTCAAAAACAATCAAATCAATCAATCTCGCAGGCGCTGAATCGCTCAAAAACGCAACAAAATTGAGAGACTGCGATTTGCAGCGAACCCGGCGACGTGGTCCATACAAAACCCTAACCCGCGAAGCGCCTCAGGCGTCGCCTCCCATATCAGCAATCACCACCTCGCCTGCGCCTAGCTGACACCCCTGGCACGAATCCTCCCATTGGTAGCCCTAGACTTGGTCACCCTGTCTAGCAGTTGTATATGTATAAATTTGAGCCATTTGATAGATTTCGTTCTGTTGTACGGGTGGAAGATTGGTTACAAAATGGTTGTTTCAGCGATTTCGTTGTTGTATTGATCAATGTCTTCTAGAGCAAGTGCGATTACAAGGGTTAGGGATATGTATGGGAAGTATCACGTGATACGGTCCGGGAAGCGTTTTGTATACGGTCCGAAAAGAGCTCCTCTTGTTCAATCACAGACATGGCGGAGGACTTGCTGGTTCGGCTGACACGCGCTGCAGACGAGGGTACGCACCTGGTATCAGATGTACAAGACAGCACCGAGAAGAAAGGGAGGATGTAATTCATGGGTGACAAGAGAAGGGTGAATTATCGCTCCACATACTAACGGTATCAACCAGATTTGCACATTTATTTACTCCTTTTTATTTCGGTGTGGACCGGTGCTTTTGTATTCAGTGGCCTGACCTTGAAAGGCCCATGTACAATGTGTAGAGCTACCGACCCCTATCCGCAGCTGTACCACTGGTATTGATTCTTCCAAGGGGTTGAATACACCGAGGTTACCCAACACATCAGGTATATCACCGATAAGCCCCGAACGCCGCCAACCTATTTCAGGGCGGTCGGCCCCTCATGAATTACACCCTCCCTCGAACCGAAAGTATTACCCCATTACATCACAAGGGCCCCCGCCTCGCCAGCACATCGTCATGCATTCTTACCCAACTCCACAGGCAGTTCCGCTCTCCGCTCCGTCCCCAACTCATGCCCCATGAGCGCTCGCATGTCCGGCCCGGGCGGCAGCTCATGATACGCCACATCCCACACGGGGCGCTGATGCTGCTGCTGCAGCTGCTCTTGACCCAGGAGTTTCCCGCCAAGCGGCTTGGACTCGCCCGTCACCTCGTACGCGCCCGCGGGATACGCAGGGGAGGGCGAGCGCCGGCCCCCTGCGTCCAAGCGAGGCGCGTAGGGAGCGTCCGGAGAGGCGAGGAGGGTGCTAGACGCGGCGAAGCGGTCCGGGCCGTCGCCCGGGTTGCTGGACGGGGAGGCGCGGACGTCGGCGCGTCGGTTGCTTCGGCGGGCGATGATCCAGCCGGCGAGGCCGGCGAGAATGAGGAGCGCGAGGCCGCCGAGGACGCCGCCTACGATGACGCCGATGTTGGGACCGGAGGATGAAGAGGAGGAAGAGGGGGCAGCGGTGTTGCTGTCGTTGTTGTTCCTGTCGTCGATTCCGGTCTCTTCTGGGCGCTTGGCATCGTCGGTGGGGGGAACGGTCTCATCGGGGTCGCCTGGCCGGGAGGAAGAGGTGGAGGTTCCCTGGGTGGACGTTTCGGTTGTAGAGGACGCCGTGGCGGGCTCTTTCCCTTGCTCGCTGTTAGACGGTACATCCTTTGCGGGCTCAGGGGCCTTGGAAGAAAAGGAGGAGGAGAAGGAGGAGGGCAAATTCTCACCGTCAGTGGAGGTAGGTGAGGTGCTGGGCGACGAGGTTGGCGTCGGCGTGTTCTGAGGAACGCCGATGGTGGTCAGGACCGCGGGAGCGCCGGGGAAGAAGAGGAGCTTGCGGCCCTCGGCGCAGCTGGCCTCGGTGGCCGAGTTCTTATTGACGCAGTAGTACGTGTCGTCGGAGCGGCCCTCGCACTTTTGGATTCCGTTTCCGCCGTCGAGGAAGTCGACGCCCTCCTCGATGCAGAACAACGGACAGTGGGAGCTCCGCCAGGTCGGGTCGGTGCAGGCACCGCGCACGTACCTGGAGGCGCCGGGCTTTTGCAGCTCGGCCCCCGTGGCCATGCAGATGCCGTTGGAGAGGCACGCGTAGCCTTGCCCGCAGCAGACCGAGTGTTGAGTGTCGTCGCGGCAGGGCACGTCGTTGGGGGCCAGCCTCCCGCTGGCGTAGTAGCACGCCGCCCTGGCCCCCAACGGCCGGGTCATGGCGAGCAAGGCGACAAGAAAGCCGCCGAGCCCGAGGCCGGAACCGTACCGTGTCATCATGGTGCGTGTCGCTGAGGACGACCAAGGGCGGGCAAAAGCATGCTTCGACAAGACAGCGGCAACCGGAAGAGACAGGGAGAGAGACAGAGAGCGAGATTGAAAGGGGACAGACGGAAGCCGGATAGTTGAATCAATCCTCAGGACAAGGCCAAGCCGATGAACGGAGACCCAAGTCGCCGGCCGGGCCTTCACGGCCAGAGCTTCCAATGCCATACGCTCCCCTTAATATCTCGTCCGACGGGCTTGATTTTTCCCCTTTCTATCCACATCGTGCTAGCCTTGGCGACCACCGAATGCGACATCCCACCAGTCTGCGCCCTCGGATGCTCCTCGGCCGAGCATCCCACGGTGGGCTTGGGAAGAGGCAGCAGTTGTTTACCCAATAAAGGGGGAGCATGGCATGGTGTTGCGTAGTCAGCAACCATTGCTGAGCCGCAAGGGACCCGCGCTTGGCACGCCTAGAGGGCGGCGACATGACAAGGGGGACAAGCCAACCAAGGCCGCCGAGCCGAGACAAGGAAACCAGGCGCTGGGCTCCCCCGAAGCGTTGGGGGGCGGTTCATTTGCCGTTTCAGCACGACTCAGGTCTTTGGCCGTTGCCAAGCTTGGCTTGAACTGCCCGTAGCGTCTCTTCCCAAGCACAAGAACAACGTCAAGGGCCCTGTTCATCCTGTTTTTGTCCGCATTTCCACCGTCGACTGCGTACTATAGTACATATAGTACATGAAGTAGGATTGCTTGGCTTAGAACGGCACCCTTTGTTGCTGGATCCGCTCTTCGCCCTTGGTGCTTGAGCGTCACGCCTCCGCCGGCGCCCCGGCGAACCCAACCCGACCATCGAAGCCCATCATCGTACTCGGCCTTCTCCATCATCATCATTATCATCATCACCATCCCCCCCCCCCCCGCAACCACCATGGCTTTCGCTCGGCGGCGGGGAATTCTGGTCCTCGTGCCCAGCGCGGCCTTCCTCCTCATGCTGCTCTACCTCTGGAACACGGATAGCGCCCCGCTCGCCCCGTCCCGGTACCTCGCCGGAGGCGGCACGGTGCTGCACCAGCCCGTCCAGGACTGGCAGCCCCGGCCCGAATTCGCCTTTTGGAGCCAGGTGCCGCAGCACTACCCGCCGAGCGCGGTGCGCGGGCTCCCGCGCGGGAAGCCGGTGCGCTTCCCGCGCGTGCAGGCGGCCAAGTTCCCCGCCGAGGCGAGCGGGACCCGGCGGCGGCAGCTCCGGGAGCGGCGCGCGGCGGTCAAGCGCACCATGGCGCGCTGCTGGGGGGCGTACCGAAAGCACGCGTGGCTGGCGGACGAGGTGACGCCCGTGAGCGGCGGGCCCAAGAACCCCTTTGGCGGGTGGGGGGCGACGCTGGTGGACGCCCTGGACACGCTGTGGATCATGGGCATGCGGGCCGAGTTCAGGGAGGCGGTGGACGCGGCCGAGACGGGCATCAACTTCACGACGACCAACATCCGGGACGTCAACATCTTCGAGACCAACATCCGCTACCTCGGCGGCTTCCTGGCGGCGTTTGACCTGAGCGGCGACGTCCGCCTGCTGCGCAAGGCGGCCGAGGTGGGCGAGATGCTCTACAAGGCCTTTGACACGCCGAACCACATGCCCATCACGCGCTGGGACTGGCAGTCGGCGGCGCGCGGCCACAAGCAGGAGGCGCCCGGCTCGGTGCTGCTGGCCGAGATCGGCAGCCTGTCGATGGAGTTTACGCGCCTCTCGATGCTCACCGGCGAGCCCAAGTGGTTCGACGCCGTGCAGCGCATCGCCGAGGCCATGGCCGCCCAGCAGGACGACACGTCGCTGCCGGGGCTGTGGCCGCTCGCCGTCAACGCGCGCAGCGCCGTCTTCAACGAGGGCACCCTCTTCCCGCTCGGCGCCATGGCCGACTCGGCGTACGAGTACCTGCCCAAGATGGCGGCGCTGCTCGGCGGCCTGCTGCCCGTGTACCGGACCATGTACGAAAAGGCCATGGACGCGGCGCTGCGGCACAACCTGTTCCGCCCCATGAACCCGACCGGCGAGGACATCCTGGTCGCCGGCCAGGTGCGGGTCGAGGGCAAGGGCCGGTACTCCCTCGAGCCGCAGGGCCAGCACCTCGCGTGCTTCATGGGCGGGCTCATGGCGCTCGGCGGCCGGCTCTTCGACCGGCCCGTCGACATGGACGCCGCCGTGGGGCTGGTCAACGGCTGCATCTGGGCGTACAAGTCGTTCCCGCACGGCATCATGGCCGAGACGTTTTACGCCGTGCCGTGCAACAAGTCGAGCCCGGACGCGCGCGCCGTCGAGGACCTGCCGTGCCGGTGGGACGAGGACGCCTGGAAGCTCGAGGTGCTGCGCAAGGCGGGCCGCGACGCCCAGGGCAAGGACGCCGCGGCGCTCGCGGCCGCCGCCGACGCCGTCATCGCCAACCACCGCCTGCCCCAGGGCTTCACGGCCATCCCGGACCGCCGGTACATCCTCCGGCCCGAGGCCATCGAGAGCGTGTTTGTGCTGTACCGCGTCACGGGCGCCGAGGAGCTGCTCGACGTGGCGTGGGACATGTTCACGGCCATCGAGAAGGCGACGGCGACGGAGCTGGCCAACTCGGAGGTGCGCGATGTCACAAGCCCCGAGAAGCCCAAGCCGGCCGACTCGATGGAGTCCTTCTGGCTGGGCGAGACGCTCAAGTACTTTTACCTCATCTTTAGCGAGCCGGACCTCATCAGCCTCGACGAGTTCGTCTTCAACACCGAGGCGCATCCGTTCCGGCGGCTGGTGGCCTAGCGGCGCGGCGTGTGTTTTGTGTCGTTTTTCTTTTCGGTTCGTTGGTTGGTTTGGGACATGTTCGTATCTTTGGTCGCAAAAGGTATACACGGGAATTCTCCTGGATAGGTTTAGAGAGGGACGGAGAGGGACGGCGTTCCCACATGTCAAAACAAAAGCCATCTCTGTACAATGTTGCGTTGCTATTCTTTTGGCCAAACCTTGGCGGAAATGGCTTGTGCCACAATGCAAACAAACATGCCGACCAACAAACCATTCCAAAAACCTTCAAAGACCCAGGATATCTATCGTCATCAAAACGTCGTTTGGCCCCCCTTGGCCGCCCTGCGTTTTGGCTCAAAACCCCATTTCCTCGTCGCTCTCCCCGTCTCCGCCTTCATCCATGCCCTCCTCCTCCGCCTCGCGTCTCGCCGTCTCCACGCTCGCACCCAGCTTCCTCACCCCGTCCACAACCCCCAACACAAACCCCCTGGTCTCGGCCAGCTCCATGGCTCCGACGCCCCGCAAGCTCATGATGCCTCCGCCAAACGACCCCAGCGCCGCCGTGCTGCTCCTCAACTTGGCCGCGCGCACCTCCACCAGGTCTCGGAGCAGCCCACGCACCTCTCCCAGTATCGTCGCCGACGACGCCGACGACGCCGACGCCGCCGTGCCGCCGCCGCCCAGCGCCGCGGCGACGTCGTCCCCCGCGTGCGCCAGCAGCTGCTCCGCCACCTCCAGCCAGTGGTACGGCAGGTACCCCGCCGGGGCGTCCGCCGTGCAGGAAGGCCGGAAGGGCGCCGAGAGGATGAGGCCGCCGCTGTAGACGCCGTCGTCGTCGTCGTCGTTGTTGTTGTTGATATTGCCGCCGGCGCCCTGCTGTCGGCGGGCGAGGCCCGGACGGGACGGGTCGGCGCGGGAGGGCGGCGGCGGGGGGTCCGAGAAGGCCTGCGGGTTGATCTTGGTCTCGGCGTGGATGATGTCGGCGAGGGACGCGGGGTGGAGCCAGGCGGGCGGGAGGATGTTGGCGCGGCGTTGCTTCTTGAGGAGCAGGGCGAGCCAGAGGGGGAGGTCGGCTCGGTGAGGAGGACGAAGCGGCGGGGTTTTGCCCTGCAAGACGGCAGACGGACAAGGTGGTGTGGTCAGAGCAGGCTCTTTTCGGGTTGGGTTGGGCGGGTGCGGGTTGGCCCAAAGGCGGGGGGGGGGGGCCTCAACATACGCCTAGCAAGTCGATGCTGTCGAGCCGTTGGCGCGGGATCACGGTGACCAGCTCCATCTCGGCGAGAAAGGCCACCTCGGCATGGGTCAGGCCTGGGGGGAGCGGGAGCGCCATCTTGGGTTTCGTTCGCGTGACGGAACGGCGTGGCGTGCGGGATGGGAGGGGGTGTCCCAACGTCACCTCGTCATGTTCGGTGGCTGTTTTTGGTTCGGCCGCCTGGAGAAGTCACCGAGGCCGGTCGATCAGGTTGTTTTGGGTAGTTGAGTGATTGTGGGTTGGAGGGGGGGGGGGGGGGGGGGACCAACCAAGGTTGATGATGGCGGGGGTGATGGGAAAGGTAGGTAGCTTGGCGATGGATCAATTAAATTGACTACTTCTAGATCCCGCCGTCAGGTCGTCGCGTCTGGACCGCGACAGCTGTCGCTTGGTGGGGCTGATGAGGCTGAGCTGGGGCTGGTGGGGAGGGGTGGGGACCGATCCAGGGGAGCCAAGATCCACTGAGCCGGTAACTAGTTACTGTGGGGCATATACGCAGTACTATAGTACGGGCATACTGCGTACGCCCAGGAGATGTGGGGCCGGTTGTGAGGCCTTAACTAACCCGCAAAGCGCCTCAGGCATCGCATCCTATGTCAACAATCACCACCTCGCCTGCGCCTAGCTTACACCCGCGGGCTTGCAACTCTGCCAGCGACCGACCGTCCGACCGATGAGCCGAGAAGGGTGACGTTGTGCGTCCGGCTCATCAATCTCGAAACAAGGTGCCTGGATTTCGTCCCTGGATCGTCTACATACCTGTGCTGCCTACCATGAATGCTCAACTACTTCGGGGAGCTCGAAGGCGGCGTTTGGCTGCACCGCGCACCTGCAGCCAGCTGGACATCTCGGAATGGTCTCCGGGGCTGGCGGTCTAAGAGCCAGGGCCACCTCCGTGGAAACACAAATCAGCGATCATTGCGCAACGTTCGCTGACAGGACCATGCAACCCTGGTTTCTGTGCGATGGGGACGTGGTTGGCTTGGCGTTGGTGGCTGGGGGTGAACCATCTTGATGGCCGAGCTGAAACGATTGTGCAAGACGCGCTCGATCTCGCAAAACACGCCATGGCGATACGAGCTTGATGCTACCTGACGTCAATGGGAGGATGTGCGTTTTGTCAGGCGTGGTTGAGGTCACCAACAAGGCCACGCCGAAACCGTTGCTGTCGATACCGAGTTATTATTCAACTCAGCCGGGTCGAGCCGCCCTGGCCTGTGGGCTAGCTGTGATATACTATAATACGCATCCACCGGCGTACTTGGCAGTTTCGGCTTGCCGACATGCATCCATGGACGTGGATAGGCTCTGTCGATTCTAGGCCGCGTTCCTGAATCCCTGCGAATGGCAACCGAATCCACGCTCACCATTGATTCCCCTTCCCAGTCCGTCCGCCCATCTGATTTGCAAACGCTTGATGAACAATGACTCGAAAGAGCTCCGATTGTCTTCTTCTTTGACCTGTCTCTTTTCCACGCCCGTCAAAACGCCGCCGGTGCCAGCCCGTCTCTCGCCGTTGCTGTGTTGATCCATCGTAGGATTGCCAGGCCTGCCCGGGAGACACCGCATTCCCCGAGATGGCGGGCCCAAGCCCCTGGCCATGACGAACACATCATGAGCTCAACGATTCCTCATGTTGGAACCTGCACCAAGCCCCATAATTGGAAGCGAAGATCCAATGGGGAGGACCGTTCCGACGGATTTTCACACGTCGCTGTCCACATTGTTCCTCAAGCGCGACGTTCTGTATGCCCCCGGTGGCGCCCAATCAGAGTGTAATGGCCGCGGTGCGTTGACATTCTGACAGGGATGGAATTCACTATACAACTATCCCAGGAAAGGGGCCTCACCGGACACGAGGCGACAAGAAACAACCACCACGGCCACCACCATCGCAGACAATCCATCACCTCCCGCTTTTCTTGACTCGGCATGAGCAACCCTTCAGAGTTCATCACTTTTGCCGGGGCGTGGTCATGGGCGGAATCCTCGGGGTACAATCATCCTCATACCTTCGAGGAAACCCTGGCCCCGCCTGATTCCGAACGGCCCTTGCCCAGAGACGACGAAACACCCGCTCAACCCTCAGAAGACGGATCTTCGCCCCTCTTAGACACGAGCGCCCTGTATTTCCGGCGGGATGACGCATCATGGCCGCAATATGGGTCGGACCCGTTCGAGTGGTCTGTGTTGAGCTCTACCACCGACACAGCCTACCTGAACCAGGATGCCTCGATCCAGACCTCCATGACGGCACAGACAGAGTTCAACGCTGCCAGTCATTACGCGTTCATGGAACCTTCGATTGACACGGTGATGTTGATGATCACGCAGGGAGGGTCAGCGCCCCCCCCCCCCGGGGATGGAACCGGCCAGACCAGGCGATGTCCAAAGGCCCGCGGTCAACCAGGACGCTTTCCCCGGCGAGTACGCTGAGGAGACCGGTTCCGCGTTAGAATCACCCGGGGTGGCTATCACCGGAGCCGAGCCTGCAGCAGGTACGGAAGGAAGGACGACCCGGAATCCGGCGTATGTGACCCCCCTCAACATGTCTCACCGTCCGCTTTCGTTAGCTATGCGCACTAACGCGTCGCGTCGTTTCCGCACAGCCGCCAGCGTCGCATGGAGGAGCGGCCGGAACAATGCCACGAGTGCCCCAAGGGGTTCCCATACAAGCCTGAACTTCTCAGACATGTGGCCGCGGTGCATCCCGAGAAGGCCGCCATGTACGGTGCCGAAGGACTTGATCAGTTCGTCTGCGTGGACTGTAAGAAGAGCTACGGCCGGATGGATCATCTTCAGCGTCACCAGACCGCAAAGCACAAACGGCCGAAGAGGAACCCGCGGGCGCCCCGAGCCAACAAATGAGCGTGCTGCAGAGAATCTAGGCGAGCGATGAGCATGACTTTTCTTTTCAGCTCCTCCCCCCCCCCCCCCCCCCCCTTCCTTCAAGAGACACACTTTTGGACCGTATACAGCTCCAGGCACAAGAGTTTCAGTGCCACGGCTGAGCTGGCGAGGGGGACTTAGATCAAAGGTTGGCTCGGAAATGATGTCGTACAAGTCACATGGTCGACCTCAAGGTCGCCCTAACTACTCAATGCACCCCAGAGACCTCCGTGCCAGCCTTGTGAGTGGCCGTGTTCAACAGCCCAGCTCCACGCCGCATGCCGTCCTAGGTGGTCAAACGCACCCGTTTTGCGTTGCAGGTGCGACTTCTGGGCGCATACGGCTCAGCAATGACGAAAAAGAGAGATTGCAGGTTTGGCGCACAATCATGGCAGCTTTGAGCCCTACGATACATACCACGCGGCATAACCCCAGCCACGACCATCGCGTTCCCTTGAAGATGGTTGCGAATATAGCCTGCCAATGATATTCTTCTAGCTCGTGTCATTTGGAGCGTTTTCTGATTCCAAAAAAGTGGCACTAGACGAGTTAGGCTAGGCTCTACCAGCTCAATGGGCTTTGGGTCTTCGTCTGGTAGCGTACGTCTGCTCGCTGTCTTGTCCAGTCGCACCTCGTCTTGCTACACAACTCCGGTGGCATCCAGTCCTAAGGGTCAGGGCTTTGGAACCATGAGCAATGGGTGCTCCTCAGCCCATGACATTCACTCATTTCAACCAACGGCGTCAGCGATGGTACAGGGCCGGACTTTGATGGATTTACTCTTTCCCCTGTTGATGATGAATAATTATCAGATATGCAGACCGGGCCTGTTCAGAAAAGAGGCTGGCCATGATATCATCCGCCTTTCTTTTTTGGCATCAATTTTGCATATACACACGTTTCCATAGACTTGGATAGCGCGAGCACTGCTTCACAACATTTACTGCGTACATTGCCATTCCATTTTTTCACCTTCACGTTAATTAGATAGTAATTAATCGCCAAACTGTGATAGCATCTTACCCGAAGCGACGCTGGACGATTGCGTGCAGTATCAAAACGATCAGGTTCTGAGCCCATGTCAATGAGAACTGATTCGGGTCCTGGGCAGCCAAGCCAGGAGCAACCGCCGACTTCGCAATGCATGTCACCGTTGGGGGTAGGCTGTGTCCCATCACCTCTTGGGTTAATAATATGTCGTGAAAAAGCCGCTCCGAGCAGAGGGCACGCACCTTGGCCTGGTAGCCTTTGAGGCTTGATGTTGTTTGAGAAACCTATCAGGTACTCTGGTTCGTCACGTCACCGATAGCTTTATCGGATTTGTAAGTCACAATCCTTATCTTCAGCCATCCAGGGTCGCAGGGAAATCTTTATGGAATCAATGTGGATGTCGACGAAACGCAAAACGCAAATCTCCAACGCCGTCAAGGCCGCCAGGTGATACGCCAATGATGGATCGTCAACCCAAGATGCGGACATCCAGTTTTCCCATGAGCAGAATGGCAATTGTAAAGATTTTGCTGGAGATATCGATGCCCATGCGGGGTTGCCTCCCTTGCATTCAGGGGCCGAAAGTGCCGGATCGCCAGACGCTGTCTCATCGCTCGTGACCTACGAGCGGTCGGTAGCGCCGTCACCACCTATGAGATGTTTGGGTGAAACGCATGACTACCACATGCAACTCATATGTTTTGGTCCGTGCTTTCTTGGCACCGTTGACGAGGGAGCGAACGGGGATGAAGGGGGGCAGCAGACAGTCGATCGGAAGAGGACGACCTGGGGTTTATATCAGTGGTGACTGGTCGTCGTAAGGCAGAGGGTTTCTTGTAATGATTATTTCTCCCGGTTGTCACGCTTGAGAATTGAAATCCCATCTCACCTGCGAAGAACGGCATATTACCCATCAACTCACTTGCTTGATACCTTATCGTTGGGCTTCTTCGCATTTACACCCCATGTGTGACAACGGCCCAGGTACTCCGTTTTGTTCCCCGTTGAGCGGCACGGTGGTCCGAACAGGAGAAACCCTCGAGAGTAAGTCGCTCACACGCACACACACACACACACACCATCAGCGCTCCCCTCCCAGACGGCAAGCTGACGTTTTGCAAAGTAACCTGGAACCCGCTCTTCTTTTCCCCAACCTCTGACCAACCCGCCGACAAGATCTTCATCCAGGCCGACTTCCTCCCCAACGGCAATGACAACAACAGCCCGCCCCAGCACTCGGGCATCACCTCGGCTGCCCTCGACCCTAGCCTCGGCATCTTCAGCTGGCCCATCCTGGACACCCTCCTCCCAGGCAACAGCACCTCGGCGACCGCCGTGCTCTCCATCGCAGCGCCCCTCCCCACCGTCTCCAGGAACGGCTCCTTCGTCCGCATCGGCGCCGGCACCGACCGTTTCCCCGGGCCGAGCGTGCGCCTTCTCCGGGCCGAGCCCCGCCCCGACGCCGCCAACGACCTCGCTCCCTCCAGCCCCCCGTCGCCAGAACCGCTCTCTCAGCTCGGCCCGCCCCCGGGCCCGAGCCCGCTGGCGATAGCCCTCCCCGTTGCTCTCGGCCTGCTGGCGGGCATGCTCATGATAACCTACATAGCGCTGCGGTCGCGGCGCCCCGACCTGCTGGCGCGCATCTGCCCTGGCAGGAGAAACAAGGGCGGCCGTCCGCTGATGGTGCAGCAGAAGGGCTACGGCGAGCGGCAGAGCTGGGCGCAGCGGACGCGGAGGGTGGCGGGGAGAGAGGTGGAGATCAAGGTCATGACGACGGACCTGGAGGGGGCGAGGTCGAACGCGGCGCGCATGGTTGGGCAGCCGGGGTTCGCGGACGTGGGAACGGTGCCAGGAGCAGGGACCGCGACGCTGCGGTTCGCGGGCAATGCGGCGTGGCCGGGCAGGATGGTGTAATTAGGGAAGGGTTTGCCGGGGGCGAGCAGCGGCGGTGGGCTGTATTTCAAGTTCCTCAGTTCCTGTCGTAAGAAACGAAGGGTGTGTGAGCGAAACGTTCTCTGGGGTATGTATTCGAACAGTGATCAGTTACCAAATACGCCGTAATTGTATCCGCGAGCGAAACAACCCTCTTCCGTCGCCGAGACGCCTCGTGTGAAGAACCAACCTCTTGCGCCGGATCCTCCTTTGCCTCGTCCTCCTCGACCAGCCTGGACTCAGGCCCCCATGAATCCGCCCCAGGGCTCATCGCATGCAACACGAACCTCATGCTGGCTCAGCCCTAGTACCCATCCTCCCACAGCTCCTTCCGGTACCCCTCCGTCAACCTCTCATCCGTACCAAACTGCTCCTGCCAACCCACAAACCCGCGATCCAGCACTACAACCTTCTGCTCCTTCACCGCAGGCCCGCTCTCTGACGGGCCGGCCGCGGCACCGTCCGTCTTCGTGCTCTCCTCGCCAGCAGCGCCCGCCGGGGGGTTGCTCGCGGCGGCGCCCAAGAGGCGCTCGCGTTCGCGAATGTACCGCAGGGCGGCGCTCGGTCCGCGCTGCTGCGACAGGGCGCAGTGGAAGACGACCGTGTCCTTGTCCTGCAGCTGGCGGACGAGGGTGGGGAGCATGTAGTCGAGGGTGCGCGAGGGCACGTTGCGGGAGCCTTTGATGTGGCCCCCGATGTAGTCTGGGAGTCTGCGTTAGGACCTGTCTTCCGCCGGCCCGGAGGAGGGGTGACGGGCAAAGGGGGTGGAAAAGGGTCGGTACCGTCGTCCCGCACATCGATGATGGCGATGTTGGGGGCTGCAGCCGGCGCCTCTTGGGCCGCGAGGAGGATCTTGGAGAGCGAGGCGGCCGTGACCCGTTCGAGGGTCCCTATTGTCGCCATGGTGAGTGGTTGTGCCAAAACAACACGCCAGGTCGCAGCAGCTGGATTTTTCGCAACGTTCTTCGCTCGAGCTCACTTTTCAAGAGCCTCTAGTGACACAGAGAATCTCAACGAAGCATGGAGACGGTCTTCTGGTCGATAAAGTGAAGTGGGGCAGCTAAGTGCACCTTGAGAGATCGTGGGGCGGCTGCGCAGGATGCAGAGTTTCAGCTGTCAGCAACTGAAGGTTCACCTCGCCAAGTGCCAGCGTGGACTTGCCATCTTCCGCTTGTGACTCAACCGTCTCCCAACTTTCGAACCCGACACCACCATGCGGTAACTTGTTTTTCCCGTCCTGGGCGTGGTAACAAGAAGAAGTGCTTAGACATCAACAGCGTCGATCAATGAGTTGCATTTTTTAAACCTCCTAAAAGAATGACCAGGAGATCCTTGGCTAGGGAGGACATGGACGAGAACTCTGCATCTTGTTTCCCCATATAAGAGCAAGAGCAGAATGATGTCCTGATTTGGCCATCCATGAACCTGGCCCTTGTACCACACCGAATGCAGGCCTCTAGGCGCTGCTACGGCTGCTTCCCTTCACGTCAACAGGTCCTGTGGATCGACATTCCTGTCGTCCGCTTAAGAGCTCCTGTGTTGATTGGATTTGTTCGTTCCAGGCCAGAGGCCCGCAGGTGGTCATTCTTGTCATTCTTGTCATTCTCTTGTGACCAGAATTGCAAACACGAGAGAAATCCACTTGCGCTTCCCCAACAGCTCCATGATCAAGAACACGAGAGGAAACTACGCATTCTTGCCCTCTCCCGTGACTCCCGTAATAGATGGTAGATTCCATACTCAGCGTAGAAGATGTTGAAGTTCATCGCCCTTACCGCCTGGCGGATGACGTCCACGAACTTGGCACATGCGCCTTGGAAATCCTTCAGCTGGCGTTCGGGAGCATGGAGAGTCGGGTATCTTGAGCTGAACTTGCGCGTCCCCAGGGAGGCCCGATGGCATCCATTGCGCAACCCTCTATCAAGGCGCTCGCCCTGCCATTTCACACACCTACCTCCATGTCGACCGTCGGATTAGCCGCGGACCAAGCTACTTCCTCTGCAGTAAGCAATCGTCCCGGAAACTGCAACAAAGAGCCCGCTTGGCTGATATAGCACAGAGCACCCCGTCATGCGGAGCAAACCACCAGGAGCTGTCCGTGGCGGTCTTCGTTTCATCGATCATCGCTACGGCAGCGGGAACATGCCTTTTCACCGTCCTCGGCCTGTACCTGATTACCCACCGCCACACGGTTCGAAAGAAATACCGGCGACAGAGGGAAGCCGAAGCGTTGCTTGAACAAGAGGCCATACGTCGTGCTGCGGCGGGTCTCGGCTTGAACATGCCGCCGCTCACCGAGCTGCGTCAAAGGTCCAGCCAGAGGGCTATGGCTCCGGCCGTGGGCGTCCATCGAGCACACCAACCCCCGGTGCCCGTCCGGGATGGACGAAGCTCTTTGAGGAAGACGGAGCGCCCGCTGCCACCCCTGCCGCGTGCGTCGAGGTCGCCATCCACCTTCACTAACAGCACGGATCAAATGTATGCGAGCATCCTCGAGAGGCCGATCGAGTCTTCCTTGGCGCGCCATGCTCCAGAGAAGCAGCCCCCGGTCCCGACTCCACCTGTGAGGGCAGACGTGGGATGGCCTCTCTCCTCAGGCCAACATCGGATATGAACCTTGGACGGAACCCAAAAAAGGGGAGAAACGCGGCCTGGAGCATGGTCTGTTCTTGTGCGAAATGGTTGGATTCGACAGCGATATGGGTACCTGTGTTTGTGTAGGAACATGAGAGAGGAACAATGGGAAGCATAAGATACTACGATGCAATGAGGCTGGGTTCCCCGTTGTCCTTGGGTCCTGTCATGAGTGCCCCACATAGCCTGACCTGATGGTGCTCCAGACGGCCGGGAACACGACGGTAGGCGATCCGCGAGTCGATACCACCGTCGAGGAACATAAGTTAGGGATGCAATTGAACCGGGTCTTGACCCAATGCGAATGTAGCGGATAGTGGGGGTTCAATGGATCGAAGCCGGAGTTCGGTGGTATTATTCATTGTTTGTGCTGGCATGTTGAGGCGTTGTACCCGGTTGTGCTTGTTATGCCAAGACCGGTAAAGTGGGGCAGCCGTTCGCTCTGTGCGGCGGCGGATGACGACAAGGGTTGCGATCGACCCTGACAAGGCCAAGGCAGCTTCTTTCGTCTCCTGATCGAGGCAACCTGTTCAACTTTGCTTCGGGATCTCTCTTTTCTTTTCCCCGTAACTGACATTTCACACTTGTCATCACCCCCCAACTCTCCTTTTTTTGTGCTCTTTGCAACTAACCCTTACCGTAAACCCGAGCGCTTTTCGTTGCTTCGTGGTCCGCTTTCTCTCGGCCCTCTGCCGCATCCGATCTGGCCCAGCCGGGCGCTCCACGTGCATTCCAGCAATCCGACACAGGAAACCCTTGTGATTTTGCGAGCTGGCCTAGACGCACCGACCAACAACTCTTAGGAGCTATCTTTCCACACCACCACCGCCACCATCACCACCACCACCGTCCTCAACGTGGCCGTTCATCGCCGATTCTCCCGCCAAGCCACCGCGCTGTATTGATCTACAGCTTCCTTGACCTCCCTGGCGAGCTTGCGTCTTTTCCCCTGATCGCCAGCCTTCGAAATGGCTCCTCCGCCAGCTGACCTGCCTCTCGCCGAGAGGTTCCAGAGGATCGTCAAGACCCTGCAGTGTGCGTTGGCCGCCCCAGATGACGCTTTGCCGAGCGCGCTTTGCTGACACTGTTTGCTCTCCAGTTGCCTGGTTCTCTGGGTACGTTCGACCGATCCTGGCCTCGTCGCGGCCCCTTCCCGCAACGCAGCGGCGAAATTTCGAGGCCCAGCGCTCGCGCGGCGACCCCGCATGGCGGACCGTCCACTAACCGGCCAACTATATACAGACATGCGCTTCTCCTCTTCTGTGTCGCCCGGTACAGCCTTTCCTGGCTCCGGATGAACTACTACGGCGGCGTGGCGCAGTTTTGCTACCGCTTCGCCTTTCTCGCGGCCGCTTGGACGTACGGCATAGTGGTGTACAAGACTTTGCGCGCTCGCCAAAGGGCCGGCGGCTCCGATAAGCCGCTGCATGAGGACGAGAACGTCCAATACCTTGGTACGTCTTGTTTTCCCCCTCGTTCTCTAGCACGCACGATGGGACTTTGCTCACCAACCCTACGGCAGGCCTGGCTTTCGTGTGGCTCTTCATGCCGCAATACCCGCTCGCCCTCCTTCCCTACGCCATCTACTCCGTCTTCCACGTTGCCACCTACGCCCGGGCGACGCTCATTCCCACCATCTCGCCTCCCCAGCAGCTTTCCTCGGCCGCCGGGGCTTCTCCCAACGCCAAGGCCCACGCGCAGCACCCCATCTCGGAGCAAATTGGCCAGTTCGTCAAGAGGTACTACGACTCGTCCATGTCGGTCGTTGCGAACCTCGAGATCGCCTTGTGTTTCCGCATCTTGCTTTCGGCCCTTTTCTGGCAGCACCGGTCGTGGATTCTCCTGGCCATCTACACCGCCTTCCTGCGCGCTCGCCTCTCCCAGAGCAGCCACGTCCAGGAGGCGTTTGCGCAGCTGGAGGCCCGCATTGACAACCTGATCGGTGCCCAGGGCACGCCCCCGGCGGCCCGTCAGGTCTGGGACGGCATCAAGCAGGCGGCGCGCCAGTTCTACGTTGCTACCAACCCCAAGAACTTCACCGGTGGTGCTTCTGCTCCCTCGAAGAAGACCACCTAAGGACCGAAACGCACCACCACCGCGAAAAAAAAAGGGCGACTCTCTGTGGGGCAAACCAAGTCCGGCTTGCAGCCCAGCCTGACAACAGGGTTTGGCGGCACATGTTGGCTTACGGGTAAGCGGGAACGGTTCAAACGCTGCAGCGGTCATAAAGATCTTGTTGTCATGGGTGCAAGCCAGCCCGCGATGAGAAGGCCAGAAGGAAGACAAACATGGCAAGCCGGGTTGTTTGGCGCCGGTGGTTATCATGCAATCTTGGGTACCATCTCTTCCCCTCCCCCCCCGATTCTCAGAGGTTTGGACGACGGCATGGCGTCGCCGGAGGGGTAGCCACTTCCGGCGCGGCATGTTTAGATAGCTAGATGTTGAACGATAACGCACACACTACCCGTACTGCTGAATGATACTTGTCTTCTCACCGATGGTTCCTTCTACGATGATGTTCCGTGTCTGCGTCATAAGTGTACATTTATCCCTTCGAGCCTCTTATAATGCCTCTTTACCTCACCACACATTGTGAAGGCTGCCGTGCATTCATCCCATTCCGTTTCTATGGAATATAATTCACGTCTGGTTCCTTCGAGTCTTGTCATCCGCCAAGACTCTAGTCCCACGGGAGGACTAATTAAGCGATGACGTCGCTCGCTGCAAAGCTCCCAGCCTCGACCAGCTCCTGAACGCCTTGCTGGGCTGCCCATGCTTGCTTTAACCTGGAACCATCCGACTTCACGCCGTCCGTGTACTCAAAGATCAATACGGATAACTGCCGCGGGCGGCCTACATAACTCCTTTTTTTTTTTTCTTTTTTGCGGCCACCCTCACCTGTCTTGCCTCGTTTTGTTGGCAACGTTGTCTCGTGTTTCATTGATCACTTGATCAATCGCATCGAGTCCCAATCCTAGCATCAGGAGACCCAAGCCAGCCGGGCTCACCTCCAGCGTCTTCGGAGGTACCTGCGCCATGGCCTCCCTGCTTCGCCAGCTTGTCGCCTCGCCCCGCGTAAAGCATGCCGAGACAGGCCTCGACCTCTGCTACGTCACCGAAAACATCATCGCAACGTGCGTACCCAACCGCCACGTCCCCGTCACACGTTCCATCTTTTCCCATCCACTTTAAGCATCTTAGATAGCTATATATCTGCCAACCTACCCATGTCTCATCCGAACCCAACAACCACCCCGCGCTAACCCACCTCGCATCGCACAGATCCGGCCCGTCCCAAGCCTACCCGCAGCGCGCCTACCGCAACCCGCTCGACCGTTTGGTCGCCTACCTCGACGCCCGCCACGGCGATGGCTGGGCCATCTGGGAGTTCCGCGCCGAGGGCACGGGGTACCCGGACGAGGCCGTGCACGGCCGCATCCTGCACTACCCGTTCCCGGACCATCACCCGCCGGCGTTCAGGCTCGTCCCGGGGATCGTCGGGGGGATGAGGAAGTGGCTCGAGGGGGGTTCGCTTGCGCTCGAGGAGCGTCAACAGCAGCAGCGGCACGGCCGCGACGACGGCCGCGACCGCGACCGCGGCAGCGGCAGCGGCGACCCAGCCAAAGGAGACCCGAGGGAGACAGAGGGGGCAGGCAAGGCGGAAGAAGCCGACCCGAGCGAAGCCAAGAAGGGCCGCGTTGCTGTGGTGCACTGCAAGGCGGGCAAGGGGCGGTCCGGGACCATGGCGTGCTCCTACCTGATCGCCGAGTGCGGGTGGCGGGCGGAGGACGCGCTGGCGCGGTTTACGGAGCGGCGCATGAGGCCCGGGTTCGGCCAGGGCGTGTCTATCCCGAGCCAGAGGCGGTGGGTGAGGTACGTGGAGCGCTGGGCACGCGCCGGAAAGCCCGCCTACCTGGACCGGCCGGTCGAGATCGTGGAGGTGCACGTCTGGGGATTGCGGAATGGGGTGAAGGTGAGCGTGGAGGGGTTTGTGGACGAGGGCCGGAAGATTCACGTGTTTCACACGTTTGGCAAGGACGAGAGGATCGTGGTTGAGCCTGGGGCCCCAGGTGGCGCGGGGGTGCTGGATATGGTCCAGGACATGGTGGCCGGGTACGCAACTACGAAGCCTACGGTGGGAGAGCAGGTCGAGGACGCCCGCGATGAAGACGCCACGCGCGCATCAGAGGGCGGCGCATCCCCGACGAACCCGTCACGCGGCGGGGGCCTGACGAGAGGACTATCTCGACGAAAGTCGGGATCCTCGCCGAGCCTCATCAAGCTGGCCAACAAGACGCTGCCGAGGAAGCCCACCGCGCCGCCCTCGGAATCCTCTCAGACGTCCTCCGCCTCCAACGCTGCCTCCCTCCCGGACCAATCCTCGGCGCGTTCCCAGTCCACGACCAGCCTGCCAAGCAGCGTCCCCTCGGACGTTTTGGAACCGGGCGGCCAAGCAGTCATCTTCAAACCCGTCCAGCCGATCCGCATCCCCAACAGCGACGTCAACATCGCCGTCGAGCGGCGGTCCCGCGGCCCGGGAAACCTCGGCTTGGCGCTGGTTACGGCGGTCGCGCACGTCTGGTTCAACGCCTGGTTCGAGGGCCACGGCCCCGAGCAGGGCGGACGCGGGGACGAGAACGGCGTGTTTGAGATGGAGTGGGACAAGATGGACGGGATCAAGGGGTCGTATCAGCGCGGGACCCGGGCGTTGGATAGGATCGCGGTCGTTTGGAGGATGGCGGACGCAGGAGAGGAAGCCGCGGGCGTGGAGATTCGCGAGCCAAGCAACGAAGAGCCGATTCCGCAGGTCAAGGCGGCGGATTGGAGGGGAGGGAACGAAGAGGATCCGGACGCGGGGGACGAGTTGGGGTTGATGGTGCAGGAGGGCGAAGGGCTCAGCATGAAGTTGATGTCCAAAGCCAAAGCGGCCAGCGGGGCGAACGGCGTTCAGGGGGAACGGGACAGGGAAGAGGACCAGGCTTCTCTTGAAGGCGTGAAGGTTAGCGGCCCCGCCGGAGAGGCGGAGCTGCGCCATGTTCCGGATGACTCGGGCGAAGGTCCGAGCCAACGGTCGGACCGGAAACCGGCATAAAGCGAACGGCGCTCGGACGGACCAGCAAGAAGGCCTAGATTACTGCTATCGACGACCGTAGCACGGTTCCTGGCCGGCGGTGGATGGCGTGAACGTCGCTTCTCTTGCGTCAGGATGATCACCCAAGTCCCCATGATGCAACGCTTCACGTGCAGCGCTGGCCGAGAGAGAGGGAGGAGGGTACAGATCCCCGTTAGCACCGTTGGCACCGTGCGAGGGACTGCGCAGCGGTGGTACTAATTACATAGTTCTCCGGATGAATAAAGAAGGCGTCTGTGGGTTGATTGTTTGGAAGAAGGGAGAATGTGGTACGGAGTTGTGTAAACCCGGTCGGTCATGCGAAATGGATGCCACCTCGCGTCATGCTCTGTTGGGTGTCAAGTCCTATAGCACGTACTGTGTAAGCCGGAAGCATGTGAGCGAGCCAGTGAGCCAAGCAAGCAGACAAGCAGACAAGCAGACATGCGACGAACCAAATCCGTTGCCCACACAAGCCGCTTACGAACGGCCAAGTGGGTCGGGGCGTGGTTATCGATAGAGGTTTATGTACGGCTGTTACTGCGAGAGGATGCTGACCCACCGGGTACCGGGGCCAGGTACCTGGAGACGACCGGGCTGAGCCATATCCACTCGGCTTTCTTTTCAACTTTTTTTCTTGCCGGTATGACCTCGTCAATGCCTCCGGTTGCCACCAGGACCTTGTCCCACTTGCCCTCGGACTTCCTCCGCTTTCTTCTCTCCCCAAATCATCAACATCTCCTTTGAATACCTCGACATTCTCTCTTCAACCTCTCTTCAACCTGACCGTCGCACGGCACGTAACCCAGCCCCCGGTCGCTGCCCCGCATCCGAGTTCCCCACTAACAGCTGCACCGGCCGTTGCAGCGCAGCATCAGGAAGGCAAAGTCAAAGAAAAAAAAATCCCGAGCTTACCTTTATTCGCCGGCCTGCTTCGGTCCCTCTTCTTTTCCTTCCTTTCTTCATCATGTCGGCGGAAATGGCGAACGAAATCAAGCTCATCAGCGGCCGCAGCCACCCTGACTTGTGCGAGAAGATCGCCAAGCGGTACGCAATCCTTGGTTCCTCTGCCTTTTTTCCCTTCCGTCGTTTGCCGATCGCGGCAACGGCAACATCACGCAGGACAAAAAAAAAAAAAAAAAAAAAGAAAAAGCCCGCGCGTGACGACAGGCTGGCGCTGACCCGGAAACACACCTTGCAGGCTCGGCATCCAGGTCGCTCGGACGATATCTCTCAACTACTCGAACCAGGAGACCTCCTTCACCGTCGGCGAGTCGGTCCGCGACGAAGATGTCTTTATTGTCCAGTCCACCGCCACCGGCGACGTCAACGAGGGCCTCATGGAGCTGCTCATCATGATCTCGGCGTGTCGGACGGCTAGCGCGAGGAGGATAACGGCCGTCATGTACGCTTCGCTTCCCCCTTTGCTCGACCCGGCTCGTGGTCGCCCCTCGGCGATCGGACGTGTTTCTGACCTCTCTGGCAGCCCCAATTTCCCGTACGCGCGACAGGATAAGAAGGACAAGGTGCGCTTTGATCGTGACGATACGCAGCGCTGGCCCCATCCGCTAACCGGACGCAGTCAAGAGCTCCCATCAGCGCCAGGCTCGTAGCGAACATGCTGCAGACGGCGGGCGCCAACCATATCGTCACCGTGGACCTGCATGCTTCTCAGATCCAAGGTATGCCCAAGGCTCCCTAGCGACCCAGGCTCAGGCCTCAGGATGCGCCACGGATCGCTAACGCTCCTCGACAGGCTTCTTCAGCGTCCCGGTCGACAACCTCTACGCCGAGCCTTCCTTCCTCCGATACATTAGGGAGAACTTCAACCCCGAAGATTGCGTCATCGTTTCCCCTGATGCCGGCGGTGCGAAGCGGTCAGTCAACTTCTTCCTCCCGCGCCGCGCGCCACACTGACATGGTTGGCAGCGCAACTTCGATCGCCGATCACCTCAACACGGCTTTCGCCCTGATCCACAAGGAGCGGCCCAGGCCCAACGTGGTCGGCCGCATGGTTCTCGTCGGCAACGTCGTGGACAAGGTCGCCATCCTTGTTGGTATGTTTCCCCTCCCGCCTAGGCCCGTCAGCTCTGACCTTGCGCTGACAACCCCGTAGACGACATGGCGGACACTTGCGGCACCCTCGTCAAGGCCGCCGCCGTGCTGAAGGAGAACGGCGCCAAGGCGGTCCTTGCGCTTGTCACGCACGGCATCCTTTCGGGCAATGCCATCGAGACGCTCAACGGCAGCGTCCTCGAGGCCCTTGTGGTCACCAACACGGTTCCTCTCGGGGACAAGGTGGAGAGGTGTCCCAAGCTGAGGGTCATCGACATCAGCCCTACGATTGCAGAGGTATGCTCCCCCCCTTGCGGTCCCGTGCTTTCCAGCTGTCGCTGACTTGAACCAGGCCATCCGCCGTACTCACAACGGCGAATCCGTCTCGTACCTGTTCACGCACGCCCCTGTATAAACGACATTCGAGCATCGAGCATCAAGCATCGAGCATCGAGCATCGAGAATCGCGCCCGCTTAACCCCTCACAACACAACATGACACAGGGCAGGGAAATTTCAGGGAAGGCACCGTTACAGCACTTCCCTCATCACACACGAATTGGGTTTTCCATGTCACGCTCCAACCGGTTATGGAGCAGCATGTATCGGAGTATCTGGTGGGACAGTCAGGGCCTGTTTGGTGTTGAAAACGGTATTTGTGGTTCCAACTTGGTTGTTTCTATATCCTCTTTTCCTCGTCGCTTCCTATAGAAATCAGAACGTTCTCCAGAAGCGCGTCCTCCTTGGCTGGTTGGATCCTGTTGATTCTCATGGGCTCGGCCTCATTCCGTGCTCTTGCTCTCCAGGACGCTTCGGGACCATGGTCCGGTCTTGTGCCGCCCATGTGTTCGTGAGTCGAGCGCAAAGTCAACGAGGGTCCTGTCAACCCAGCAGAACTGCGCCCGCCGTCGGCGGCATATCACTGAAGAGTGGGAATGGACACAGGAGTGGACAAGTGTGTGGCGGAATTCAAACGGAGGTATGTTGGGAGAGAGGACGGAGGGGTACGATGCCCCCTGGGAGGACGTTGGTCTTGGGAAAGGGGGCGGGACCGCAAGGCTGGGTGAGAGATAGGGGGGGTGGTGGTGCACAAGGCCGTGAGGCGGACATCAGACATCACTTGATGCTGAGGAGCATTGCCGCGACATCTGTGATCGCAGAAAAAGGGTCGGTTTCACAGGGCAGAACATGCTAGAAAGAGCCTCCCATTCACAAATTCTCAAGACGCAACATGACCAGGGCGAGATTCTATGTGGTGTTGAAGGTAAGAATGCCACAGAACTCAACGACAGAACTGCGCTGCTCCGTACCCTGCTTGGGGTCTAGCCACATGATTAACATCATCATGCCCGGGCCTCGAGGGACACAGGGACATCTCGACCAGCTCACGCCTCCCATCTCCCATCGTTCCGCCACCAACCCGTCGTCAGTCACCCAACAAGCCTGCGTCGACCAAGTCATCGGCGTTGAATCCATCCTTATTAAACAATGCGTCGCCGACAATGTCGTCGGCAGTAATCCCTTCAGGCACGTCCACCGCCTCGGGCTCCTCCTCCTCCTCCTCCTGCTCCGGCTCTGCCCCGTCCTCGTCCGGCCCCTCCGCCTCGGACGTCTTGTGCAGCGGCCGACAGACCGTCTTCACCTTGCCGTAGACCAGATGGTCAAGAGTTCCAGACACCGGGAACGAGACGGAGACGCCGTTCCCAGCGGTGACGGTCTGCGTGCCCGTCCACCCGAGATTCGCGAGCCTCCCTTCCCAGACCACGGCGGAGCAGGCTACGCCGCGCATGTTGGCGGAGAGCGCTACGGCAATGCCCCACGTCAGGGAGGTTCCCTAGATGTTCTTCTTCTCGTAGTTCATCGTGCTGCCGGCCGTCCAGCCCACGCCGATGCCCGACAGCCCGATCTGCGGCAGCGACACGGCGAAGCTGGTGCTCACCGACAGGCCCGAGGAGCTGCCGACGTTGAAGGTGGTCTCCGTGCCGCGCGCCTCCGTCCCCGAGAACGTCCACGAGTAGTCCGTGCCGTTCCAGACGGCGGTGCCCTCGCGCAGAACGAGCAGCCGAAGGCCCTCGGAGCCGGCGGGAAGGTCGTAGGCGACGTTGTGCACGACCGACCGCGACAGCTTCCGGAGGAAGAGGGGCGCCAGCTGGCCCAGGTCCTCGCCGGCGCGGCCCTGGAAGCCGATGAGCACGCCCGAGCCTACGTCGACGGCCTTGGCGGAGAGCTTCGCCGTGTTCTCGACCCCGTAGCCCCAGGAGCGGCGGTTGGTGGTGAGATCGATCCGCGCGACGCGGCCTCCGCGCGAGAAAAGAGACGAGAAGCGGCCAAGAGGCGTGGACCAAAGGGTCATGGACCGGATTACCTCGTCCTCTTCCAAAGCCTGCTCACGGCGCCGGTGAACGTTTAGCATCGGTTCCGTCGAGCTTGGGACAATTCAGGGGGGGGACAATGGAGCCAACGTACCAGCTCGGAGAATTGGTCCTTGCGAGCGCCCCGGCTTCTCTCGGTTCCGTCCGAGAAACGGACATCCAGGCCGCGAAGGTAGCCCTGTCTGCCGTTGTCGCGCTAGACACGAAGCATGCGGATCGACGAGCCCGCCTCGCCAACGATGGTGAAGGGCGATCCGTCGGTACCGGCGCCCACGACCGTGGGCCGGACGGAGAGCGCCGCCGTCCATGGCTTGGCGGCGGCGAGACCGACCAGGTACCACCACCACCACAAAACCACGGCCTTGACGTTCTGCCGATTCTTGCTCTCGCGAGGGACATGACGAAGGAGCGGTCCGAGAACCGTGGAAACCCCGAGGGCCACGATGTTGGGCGTTGCGACGTAGCGGCGGAAGAGCGGTAGGGACCGAGATGCCTGTTTGGCGGGGGGCAGGGCCGAGACGATAGCCATAACGAGTGCGGCGACGAGGGCCGCTCTGCTTGATGTCATAAACTGGTGAAATATTGTCATGGGCATGTTGGTAGCGGCGCAAGAGAGATGAACAAATGCGAATCGGGGCAGCCCGAAGCGATCATCGGTGTTAGCGAAGGATACCGAAGCTGGAAGGGAGCGCTACGGTACGACGTGGATATGCAACCGAGCACCGGGCTGGCCCATGACTCGCTCCTGGATCTGGCTGCTCGATGGACGGACGAGGCCGGGCGTTGACAGCAGGCTCGGCCGGCAGTTCCATATCCGCAGGTAAGCTCCAGCCCTAGGGATCAGACCGGGCCGCTGATCAACACACCACCTCATCGCCGACGGGAACCATGTTCGTGCTGATTCGGGCATAAGTGCCGAATGTGGGTCGTCGAGTTTGGCTTCCTCGACCAATCACCCACGGGTACAGAACCCGATTTGGTAAGAGGTGTTGCTGGTGCTTGGCACCTACCACCCCCTTCGGATGCAGGGGACCATGTATCAAGTTCGGAGAGCAAGGGGAGTAGAATTGTGCATTCGGCGGAACCGGTGACTCGTCCAAGATAGACGATAGCCTGCCTTGGACATGGTCCGGACAGCTCGTGGTGTTCAGAGCCCACAGCTCATGAACCCATAGCAACCGCGCAGAGGATGACATCGCCACGGTGATGCGGCAGATCCACCCCGAGACGTGCTCACACATCCATGGATACTATCAAGCAGTGCGGTAGAGCAGCTCTCCAGGGAAGCGATGAAGGTTGCGTGGCCATGACACCAAACTTGCCGATACGAGGGGCGAGCTGTGAGGCCAACGAGCGTTCTCGGGATCTGGCCAGTCATAGGACCGAATAATAATTGTAGGTGGTGTTTACCTTGGCAAGGTAAGATTCAGGGGTTCCAAACAAATCCGGTGCGGGCGCAGCGGGCTGGTTTTTTTCTGCTTAGGACGGTGGGGCGGGAGCAGTCAGCTGGAATGTTCAGTTAGCGAATGTAGAGTAGTTATCACAAACACACGTCATATGAGCTCCACTCTAAGTATGACGGGAGGCCCGAATGATTGATTGGTGATTTGGGAACAAAGGAAGCTTGTGAACAACCGGTCCCTAACGGATCCCAACCGCGGGTTCGCTGTGATTCCAGGTTCTTGACGCCACGATTGGAAATGAATACAGCATTAACATGCTTCTTGCAGACAAGCGTGTCTAGCATTATCGTCCGATGGAGTTGAGCATCTTGGGGATAACTAGTGCTATGGCAGACCGGCCATCCATGCATGGCCTTTTCCCATACCTGCCCACCTAACCTATGGGACATTTCTTGCGATGAATCTGGAAACACAATCAAACTTCCCAGCTTTTGCCTGCCCTGCGTGATATCGAGGCAAACCGTTGATTTTGTCAAACAGTGAGAAGAGGGTTTCGGTTCCGTAAAGGTACGTCATAAGATCGCGGAGCTGAGCAAGGATTGTTGTTGGCGTCGAACTTGGTACCACCCACCCGCGTGCACTTGGCCATGCAGATCAAGCGCCCTCTTCCACCACCTACCACTGCCCAACGGCAGCAGCACGAAAATGCTAGGCGGCCTGAGAGGCTGTGCGGGAATCCACGCCATGGGCAGTCAACAGCCACACAGCAGGGTGTAGGCGCCGAAGACCGTCGAACGGAGAGGAAGGGGAAATGACGGACAATGGGCGCAGGGTGGGATTGCGATAACGCACAATTGCAGCAAAATGCGACGGTGCCGTGTGAGGAACTCCATTCTATGCACCCTCAACGGTACTTAAGGGAAGGCCCCGAGGTCGGCATAAGACGGGGAAGAGCCAGCTGGTTTCATCAATAACTCGTGGTAGATGCATGTTGATTGATCCCACAATGCCCTCAAGCAGGCCCCCCCCCCCCCCTCCCCTCCCCTCCGCGGGGGACCAGGTCGTCGTGCCGGATCTGCTTTGGTATTCTGCAATGCGCAATCCTATCCAGGGAGAACGCATCGCTTCTTCAAGAATGACGTCTTGCTTGCCAACGACGTTCCAGATTAGCCAACCACCTTCGCTCTTAGCCTCGGGAGCATCATGACCGTCGGAAATATTACCCCTGGTTCTCCAGACCCTAGATATCCCACACCACACCATGCTGGCCCCAAATCAAACCTGGGCAAACTCCCCCTCGCCAGGCTGCTTCGACTCCACTTCCAACCTTGATCTCCTCTCCCTCTCAAGCCACCTTGCCGTGCTCCCCTTGTCTGGCCAAGCCCGCCCGTGGGAGAACCACTGCAGCTCAGCAAACGACTCGGAACCCGCCCCCGAACCTCTCGTGCAACCGTTGCAGCCCAGGCCCTCGCAGCGCCCGCCTTCGGCAGCCAGACCTGGACGAAAAACAGCCCTGCCTCTCTTAGCTTACCATCAGGCTGCCTCTACGCACGCCACCCAAGCCTTTTCCCCCCGCCCCTGAATGCTCCACCATGACACCAACAATAACAACAACAACAACACCGGCCTCCCAGCCGACTCAGCGCTCCTCCCCCATGGATACGAGCTGGTGGTGTCCCGCCATATGATTCGTTGTGGCCGCATCGGTTGGATCTCGCAACAGGCTGCGGATATCCGGTCTGCGACAACAGACGGCACGAACCGGCCAAGATGGCGGCCCGGTTCCGAGAGCAACCACCTCTGGTGCCCCAGCTAGGGCTGGCCTCGGAGGAAGGTTGGCTGGCAACGAGCACCGACAGAAAGTACTACCGGCGCGGAAACGCCTTCATCAAGCGCTGTCTCCGCGACCGCGAGATCGTGCCCGGGCCTCAGGGGTGCCCGTACCCCCGGCTACGCAAGGAATCCCTCAAGAACGAGGCCGCCACGCTGCGGTTTATCCATCGGCACACCGAGATACCCGTGCCGCTCCTCTTTTGCGACTTTGAGGACGACGACGCCTACCACGTCATCACCGAGTACGTCGAGGGCGTCAGCATGGCCGACCTCCCGGACGACCAGAAGCCGGTGGTCATGGACGAGCTCGAGGGCCACCTCGCCCAGCTCAAGCGGCTGCGCTCCCACCGCCTCGGCGGACCGACGGGCCTCGTGATCCCGCCCTACCGCGTGCTGTGCGAGACGGAGCGCGACGACTGGTCCCGCCTGCGCCCCGCCGACCAGCCCGAGTACGTCTTTTGCCACAACGACTGCTCGCAGCACAACGTCATCGTCAACCCGGACACGCTCAAGATCGCGGCCATCGTCGACTGGGAGTACGCGGGGTTCTACCCGGAGTGGTTCGAGTTCCCGTTCTACAAGCGAAAGGGTCCGTCGGTGGCGCTCGACGACGAGGAGGACGATGCGACCCGCCTGCTCAGCTTTCTCGACTCGCAGAGGGAGCCGGATCCGTGGGAGGTGAGAGGAAGATTGGCTCCCATGGTAGCCAGCCTTTTCGCGGGTGAACATGCCTCGCGTCCAAACACACAACGCTGACCGGTGTTGAACAGGGGCATCGCTGGGAATGACCATCCACTAACTATCGGCATCCGCCAGCGTCGGCGCTGGCGAATGCATGACCCCCCTCCCCTCCCCTCCCCTCCACCCTTCCGCGCGTCTAGTTCGTTCCAAATACCGCCGATATCAGCGAATCAGCCCCAAAAGGGGGTTAGCAACAGGGTGAGGCCGCTGCTAGAATGGCCATGCCGCCCTCCGTGGCATCCGCAGGCCCGGCGCCGTCCATGGTGCGTGACGTTCCTATCTCTGCTCCTTTCTCCGGGCGAGAGCGGAACAATGGAACGCGTGCCAAACTGTGATATGAAGCGTCACGCCAGAAATGCAACGCACATCCATGCAAACACACCGAGGCCGAGCACGGTAGCATGCGGCCGACCGGAGAAGTACCACACGCGCATCCGGCTCCCCGGTCTCCCCCACCGTTCCCTGCAGCCGCCGTGCGCCATTGATACTGCCGCCTCATTGTCTGCTCCTTGGTGATAGAATGTGTCTTTTTTTTTTTCTTCTTTCTGATGATCCTGACAGGGCAACAGGTTTCAAACCAAATCCTGTCTGTCTGTGGTTGATCCGGGGTATCGATTGTCAAAAAGGGATCAACTAATAGTTAACTGCTTCGTGGGAAGACTTCTCTTGTGCTAGATAGCTGGGTGAAACAGGGGATTTGTAATTACCCCAAACGCTGCTAGATATACCGGTACCGCCAAAAGGCTGTTCTGATGGTGTTTCTTTCTTATCATGGAATCTACCCAGCGCTGGGGTACATCGAGGCAGAAGACTTTTGAACGACGCTTGCGTTGGAACTTGCTGGCCCTTTTCGTCGAGGGCGAGACCGTCTTACGCTCCCCGATGATTTCTCATTATGAAGCACAAACCAGCTCACCCTCTTCATCATCACCATCTCCTCCCTCTCCCTCCCCCTCATCATCTCCCCCCTCACCGCCTGCCCCCTCACCGTTTCCTTCTCCTTCACCGGGCTCGGCCTCGCAAGCCTCCCCTTCACCTGCTCCATCATCATTACCTTCACCATCATCACCGCCCTCGCCGTTATCACCACCTTCTCCGTCATCAATAGGCTCAGGATCCGCGAGCTCCTTAAACGTCAAAATCGCTCCCGCCTGCTTCGGCACAATCTCTGCCACGTTCTCGGTGGGGAGCAGCCTGTACGCGTAGCCGACCGAGCATTGCGAGAGATGGCCTTGCGGGGCGTCGCTGAGGCCGCCGCCGAGGTCGGTGTTTAGCACGTTGGCATATCTTGATGACGGGGTTTGTTCATTAGCGGGTGGTCGATGTAATCCCAGAGGCGGAGAAGAAAAGGAAAAAAGAAGGAGAAGCATGGAATGATGAAGCGCGTCAACACGCTTACCCGACCTGGCTCGAGTCGCGGCTTGTGACGGGAACGCGGACGCCGCGGAAGACGTTGTTTTGCACGAGCACCTGGGCGGACATGCGCGTGTTGATGGCCGTGGCCATGCTGTGGATCGTGATGAGTATCAGGTCAGTCTCGTTCTTCCGTTTTGTTTCTTCGGCCATGGCCGTCTTGTCAGAGATTTGGGAGCAGTAGAGGGGGATATCTGGGGCCAACTTGCTCTTCATAGAACGAGTTATAGACATGGCCGGTGCCAAACCGAATCAACGGGCCCCGCGAGTTGACATTTTTCCAGTGGTTGTTGGCGTAGGTGATGCGGAGCTTTCCCTGGTCCTCGGCGGCGTTCCTGTCGTTGTGTCCAACGAGGGAGCCTTTCCAGTGATCGTGGAAGTACGTGCTGAGAGAAAAGGTTCATTAGCCGAGAAGCATACCAAACAGCTACGGAGGCAGCGCCCCCTGAACGGGGATGAGCGGCAGTCCATACTGGGAAATGGTGATGAAATCTGCACCGTGCGTCGAATCCACCAGCCCATCGTGAACGTCCTTGTCGGCAGCCAGCGACGAGTAGAACTCGCAGTGGTCGACCCAGACGTTGGTGCTTCCCTGCGGCAGGCATGCTGATCAGCACTGGTGTTGTACAGCAACAATGCCTCGGTCAACGAGGTGAGAGAGAAGGGTTAGCGCCTACGTCGATGCCCAGAACATCCCCGTTCTTTGCCTCGACAAACGACGAGACGATGTTCCGCAATATCAGGTTCCTCTGGTTTTTGAAATACAGGCCGATTCCGACGAATCCTGCCCCGGTGATAACGAACAACCATCAGCCCCCGAACCACAGCGTGCGCTTCATTTCCCTCCTTGATATACCATTCGTGCCCCCGGAGCCATGACTCACCTGACCCGGGAAGTCCAATGATGGTCTTGTTGCTCCCAATCCTCACCTTGGCGTCGCCCACGATGGTGCCGTTGACGACAACAATGGCCGGCTGGGTGTTCCTTTCGCCCACGACAGCCGTGAATTCGGAGAGAGTCGACACGATCGTCACGTTCCCTCCGTACCCACCCGTCGTTCTGTACGAGACAAGGCCGTGTCAGCAGCATGGCCCCCAAGCTCCTCCCCTTCTCGTGCGTTCATCGTCTCGTTCTACCAACGCGGCTGCAACATCTTGCAAACTGACCCTCCATTGAGCGTGGCAAACCCCAGATAGGCGACGTCGGAAACCGACGCCTCCTTCAGCTGCACGGGCGTTCCGGGCGCCGGGTCGGTCGGGGTCAACGACGGCACCGGTGCCGGTGCCGCGGTCGTCAAGGCGACAAAGGATGCAAGCGCCGGCAGTCTCATGGCGAAGCGACAACTATCCAACGGCCGACTGCCACCTTGCCTTGCCAGGGCGACACGAGTCAACGACGGGAGTCAGCTCGGGGAGCGGCGGGGACGAGCGGGCTCGAGCGGGCGGGCGGGCGGTCTCGTTCTCGGAGGCGGGAGGCTGGAGGAGACGGTCACGCCGGGTTCATATATTGCCCCGGAGTCCAGATCTATGGTTGATGTCCCATCAGCTCCACCCGTCATCGCGGGGGCTCCTCGCTTTCGCGATGCAATGTGTATAGTATTGCGCAGGGACCTCGAGAGACGTCAAGTGGTTCGCCGCCGGCTAATCTAGAGGCGAAAGCCAGGATCGGTTCCCTCGTTCCGCACCACTCGCCCGTCCACGCTCAAGAGGGGCCGGCCTTGCGCACCATCCAAAGAGCCCATCGGTTCAGCCATGTTTTGTGGCCATTCTTTCTCTTGGCGCCACGTTCCAACGGTATGGCACGCCGGACACGTGGAGTTCCGCTTCAGAATAACCCCCCCAGGTCTTGTCGCGGCGGGAGTTTCCCGCTTGCCGGAAGTTGAACCCCCTGGTTCGAATCCCACCTAGTACTACCCTCGTAGAGCATCCAGCGTTGCGGATTCGAGGGCCCATTTTCAGGGACGGGATCTACGGAGGGGGGCGGACCCAGCCCATATATTAACGACATGGATGGAAACGGGTTTGCTGTGACCCTGTCTGGCCACCAAGGGCACGCTTCCTTCGGCAACAAGATCAGCGAGGCGGATTTGGAGGCCCTTGGGACGAAGTGATGGACATTCGCTACAATCACCGCCGTTGGTCTGGCGTTGATTGAATTACCATTTCAAACTAGGTAAGAATTCAGCAATTAATTAGAGGAGGTGTGACAGGATCTATAGGGACTTATACCCTAGTCCTGAACCCCAGCAGGCATTCTGCCTGCTTAGACCGCTATTCTGGGCATCCATCGTATATATAAGGAGCCTCCAGGAGAGGCATATTAGATAATTGTTTTCTTCTTTTGAACAACAGCTTCCAACCACTCCTTTCCGCCGTATACACTCTTACAGGTCCGGGCTATTACAGTTATAAGCCCGGTGCCTTCCTGCTACGTAGAAAGAGAACCTCCCCTTCTTATTATAAGCCTTTAAATTAATCTTTAAAGCGTTTAGCTCGTTTATTTTCTCTTCTCTCTCTTAAAACCCGTCGCTAACTATTAAAGCACCTTCCTCGGTAAAATAGACTTAGTCCTTAAGGATTATACTCTTAGCGTCGTACGGCTAGAGACCTTCCGCGATTAAGGACGATAGTTCAATTACGTCCGAAACGAAGCTTGTATTTATAGCGTATAGTAGATCTGTAGACTAGAAGTAAACGCTAAGACGGTTCTAAAGATCCTTAATAATAATTAAAAGCCGTTTTATATAAACGCCTATTTAGAGGTTTAGCAGCAGTTTAGAATTTAATATTAACGAGAGCTTCGGGACTAGTAGAACGCTAATCTAGAGGAAAGGGGCTTTAAACCGGAAAAACCAGGAGAACCTTTTAAGTCCGACGTAAACTATATATATAAGTAGAACCTTCTCTAATACTTCCTAAAGACCCTATAAAACGATTTAAACGACTAGAAGAAGGCTTATAACGTAGTATACTATTTTATCCTTAATACCGTTTAGAAGGATCTATTTAAAAATGTCTTTAACCTTTTTATATTAATAAAATAGCTATAGATCTACTATAACGTCCTACGTATTCTAGAAGCCTAAATTATTCCTATTTAGGCGGTAAGGATAAAAGCGTTTTATAAAGCCTTCCTTAACGTCCTTAACAGAGCCGAAACAGCTATAAACCCTTTCGAATAGATTATAGACTTCTATTATAAATATTATAATATACTTATAAACAGAGTTACTAATATAATTAGTTTCCTAGTTATTATAGCCTTTCTAAATATTATTTAAAAGCGTATCGCCCTAGGATAAGCCTATATTAAATATATATTCCTAGCCGACAGAGTTATTTAAAGCGATCCTAAAAAAACTATAGAGATATATACGGACCAGCTATACCGATTTCTCCTTTAGAATGGAGCTAGGGTATATATCTTACCGTATATTTATATTACTTTTAAAGGACGTAGGTAGTTATCTGACTAGTAAGACCTGTTAAAACAAAGGTTTAATAAAAGAAATAATAATAATAGTAAAAGTAAGCCTTCTAAGTTAAAGGGTAGCTATAAATAAGGAAAAGGCAGGAATAATAGTAGAAAAGGCGGTAATTAAGGCTATAACTAGTCTAATAATTAAAATAGGAAAGTAAACCGAACGCCGAAGGTTTATTATAACTATCTATACGGAATCCTTAAATAATATTATTAGATACTAATTAAATACTTTAATCTTAAAGCTACTATAATTAGTAAAAGTAAAAGAGGCAGTATAATATCCTAGGGCCTATACTAATATATCTTTAACGACTTTATAAAGCTTTAATAAGTAGACTTTAGAAATAAGTTATAAATTTAAAGGATAAGACTCCTTAGTCCCGGAGTACTATACTTATTACTAGGACTAGGCAACGAAAAACTTTTTCCTAGTTTGGTCGGAGTTAAGTTAAAACTCGATAATAATAAAGACTTTTCGAGGCCTCTTATTAAAGTAGTAATCCTCTACGACCTATAGATAAGAATTCAGCTTCCCTCCGGTATCTATACTATATTTATTATTGATTATTACCTGCTTTACAATTCTATTCTTCTAGATAACTACGGAGCAGTCTATATCGTTAATAATAAGTTACGATTTAAGCTTAGATCCTAATATAAAGTTAATAACCTAGACAACTATATAGGGGCGGGTACGACCTTTTTCTAAGTATAAGCCTATAAGCAATAAAGGCTTAGAAATATATTGAATAGTAATAAAGGTCCTAATACTAAAGACCTAATTCTGGAAGATATAGTCTTTATTAACGGGTTCTACGTTAATATTGTATCAGAGGTAGCTCTTAAACGGGCAGGCCTCTAGTATTATAGGTAGGACGGAACCCTTCGTTACGGCCCTATAAAGCGTAGTCTAGTTATAAAATAGTTAGTCCGTAAATATAATTTAGTATTCCTCAAATACAACGTTCGTTCTATTTACTTAAAGGTTCCTCCGCTTAAGTATACTGTAACTATATCTTTCGCTGTTATTAAAACCCGTTTAGCTGCCCGATCGAAAAAGCTACTTTTTAAAAGAAAGGATACGAAGCGCTTATAGTACTTACGTATAGGATACACAAGGCCCGAAGTAATACAAAGACTTGTCTCTATAGCTAAAGGAGTTCGGTACAAAGTAGATAGTATCCTAAAAAAGAAGTATAAGAGTTATATACAGGTATATACTACTCGAGTTATTTTACGCCGACCCTTTAAAAACCGTGCTATAAAACCCTTCTAGAGGATTACTTAGGACCTCTTTAAGTTTAATCCTAGGTTTAACGGTTTAAAATAACTATTTATAATTAGAGACGAATAGAGTAGGAAAGTAATTATAAAAACTCTAATAACTAAGTCGCTATATATTGTAGCTAGACAGATTAAAGATATTATATTGTAGGTTAATATATAGTTTAGCCTTAAAGTTTGTAAGATCTAGCAGGATAACGATACTAGTACTATCGGTATTAAGGGGTATACGGATTATAAGGTTTGGATTTAAAACCTAGGGATTAATTTTAAACTTACTTTAACCTATACCTTAGAGGCTAATAGAGGATCTAAGCGTATAGGACGTAAGATTATCGAAAAAGGGTTTACTATACTTTTTAGAGCCCGCTTACTTTACAACCTATAGCTAGAAGCTACAAAAGCAGCCGCCTAGCTAATTAATATTATACCCTTACAGCGTAACGATTAGAAATTACTAAACGAGAAACTATATTTATAGTTTCAGTAATACTTCCGTTAATACTAACCCGAGTTTATAGATAATTATATACGAGATCTAAAGCTTTACTTTTATAACCTATATATATACGGATACCGGATATACCTATTTAATAAGCAACGAAAGGCAAATACTTACTAGAAGCTGTTTAAAACAACCGAAAAAGCCTATATCGGTTACCTAGTTAAGTACTAGGCAACTAATATCTACCGGATTTAGGTTCCTTAGCTTAAAAAAGTTATTATTATACGGAACGTAATCTTTAATAAAAAGCTCTTCTACGAACCTAATAAGGAATATATATCCCTATAACCGCTTTAAATTATAAGGGATATTATAAAGCTATTTAAATCCGATATAGGGTACTAAGACGCTAGTATAATAAAAAAGCCTAACGATATTAACCCTAAGAGTCTAAAATACTTAGTATCTTTTAAAAGGCTAGAGATAAGTTTTAACTAGCTAAAGGGTTAGGATTTAAAAGTAGGAGTATAAGCAGAGAGTATACCTCCCGTAGATACCTTTACTAAACTATTAAAAATAGGATCGCTTATAACTAGACTCCCGACCCTAAAGCCGTCTATTAGTCCTCTATCGCTTTATATAGGACTTAGTAGGGTTACAGATATTAAACCTTATACTAGTAATACCTATCGTAAAGGTATAACAGCTGAAGACTAGTATTCCGTTAATAGGACTGTAAAGCTTAGTACGCTCCTATTAGGCCTCTATAATAATAATAATATAGGACTCCTTATAGTTAAGGAGGAGCCTTTGCAGCCGGCAGATAATATTTATAAACCGTTGTAAAACGCTTATTATACTATAAATACTATAATAAAACAGTAGACTATAAAAAGATAAAACCCTAATCCAGCCCGTATTAAATATAAGTACGTTAGAAAGGTATATAGGCCTGCTATACGTTAGAGTAGACGGCAAAGAGGTTAGGGGCCTAAGGGTAAAGACGATAATGATAAGTATAGACTTATCGGATTCGTATTCGGGATATATTAAGACGATAATATATATCTGCCGAATTAAAGATACTAGGAGAGCTTCTATACAACCTTTTTCCTAGATAATCCTATTTATAAGGGTAATAGCCTTTAAACTTATATTATCTACTGTATAGTAGCAGCGGCTGTAAACTAAAGGTCTGTAAAACGCTTGAGTACTGCTTTTAAAATACCGAGAATATATTTCTTAGAACTAGCTAATACTAAGGTACCTTAGCGCTTTCGAGATATCGAGAACTATAAGTTTAAATACTTATTCCTAGAAGCTTATAACAAGGAAATTAAAAATCTTGTCAACTAGAAGACTTAACGTATTATTTACTATACAGAGGCTAAAAGATATCCTTTACTTTTTAAATAGGTATTTACGTATAAGTTCGACGAGTATAGTTATATCGAGAAAGCAAAGGTACGTATTTACGTTAAAAACGATCTATAATACTAAAATACTTTTAAGACGACCTATACTACTACCCTCGCCGCTTATATATTTCGCTTTATAATAGCGATCGCTATATATTTTAACTTTAAAGTCTACTAGTTTAATATTAAACAGGTATTTTTAAATACCCTTCTAAAAGCGCTGGTGTACTATAAGCTTCCGGAAGGATATAAGCAGCCAGAGAAGTATATTTAACTTTTACGGGCTCTTTATAGACTCCGAGAGTTACCTCTCCTCTAATACCGAAAGTTCTCCTCTACTTTACGTAAACTAGGCTTTAAAGCCTTTAAAGAAGAGCCTTACTTTTTCTATAATAATTAACGTAAAGTTACTATTATATTTTATATCGACGACTATTTTGTTTTCTTTTATCGAAACTATACGGATAAAGCAAACCGTATTATAAATACTTTTAAAGCTAAGTATAAGCTTTATAAAAAGGGAGAGGCGAAATAGTTCTTAAGCGTAAGAATTATTAGGGACCGTCCGAAGCGCCGGGTATTCTTAATCTACAACTAATATATCGAAAAGGTAGCTAAAAGGTTCGATATTAACCTTATAGTTTATACGCCTTATATTTTACTTCCCCCCGGCGATCTTATTAAATATAAGAAGACTGCTTTAAACAACGAAATTAAACTTTTCTAAAAGCTTATTAGTTCAATACTTTATACAGCTATTATAATTCGCTTAGACGTAGCTTTTACTACGTTAAAGCTATCTTATTTCTTAACAAATCTATTATACCAGTATATCCTTACAATATATTAGGTAGTTTATTACCTGTACGGAACAAGGTATCTAAGGATTATATATACTAGCGAAGAAACCGAGTTACGAATACTCTTTATCGCAGGAGACGCATTATTTACTAATTACCTTAATACTTAAAGGTCTACTTAAAGCTATATAATAATATTTTTCGGAAGTATAATTATATAGAAGGCTGTAAAGTAGTTGATAGTTACTACTTTATTTATAGAAGCTAAACTAATAGCGTTTATAAATATTACTAAGGAAACTATAGTACTGTAACGCCTCTTTAAGAATATTGCTTTAGACTTTAGAGAGCTATAAGTAATCTACTATAATAATACTAATATAATTAGATTAATAGTTAAAGATAAAATACAGATAAATACCTCTTTAAGGTATATTAATATCTATAATATATAGGTAAGAGAGTAGGTTAAAAAAGGTACTTTTAGTATCGAATACCTTTAAACGGTATAGATACTAGTTAACAGATTAACGAAGAATCTATTACAATAGCGTTTTAAATATTTTCGGAAGCTTTTTAACCTTTAAAATACTATTAAACTAATATAGGATTTAAAAAGTAACTTAGAATAAAGGGTTAATTAATAGGACTTACTTCTAAAGACTTTATAATAAGGGTACGAAGCATTAGAAACTAATATAATAAACTAATAATCTAAATATCTAACCTACGCTTCTTTAGCTCGGCGTATAAACGCGTTTTCTAAGCCTCCGCCTTCTTTTCCTTTACTTTAGTATCCTTTTTAGCCTTTATATTAGCTAGAAGACGCTTTAAGAACTCCTCCTCTTTATCCTTATTATTATCCTTCTCTACCGCTTTACCTTTACCCTTATCCTTAGTCTTTTTAATAAGGGAAGACTTATCCTTCTTCTTCTTTTTATTAGCCGGGCCGGAAGGAACGGAAGTTACCGTTAAAGAACGTTTACGGGTACCGGATAGCGTAGAAGGACCGGACTAAGCTAGGGTAAACAGCGTTAGAACGCTGTTAGTAATATAGAAGAATAGAGTCCTTAGACTCTTCTTTAAAGCTAGGAGAAACTTCGGTTATTAACCTTTAATAATACTAGCCTCTAGGTCCTTATATACGTAACGGGTATAATCGATAATCTATATACTTATTAGAACCTACAGATCGGGTCTTTAAAATAATAAATTTATATTCTTAAAGGCGTCGGCTTATTTATATTATACGTATCAAATAGTAGTAAACGCTAATAAAAAGAGTCTGATATATAATTAAAAGGATTAGCTAAAAATATAATACTAGTTGCTATAATAACTGTCTAAAACTTTAAAATAATAAGAAGAAAGTTTTACCTAAATCTATAAAACGTCGTTGTTTTATAATAATAATAATAGGTTTAACCTATAACCGATAAATATAAGCCGTCGTTATACTTCAGAGCCGATTTAAAATAACCTATATAAGGTTTAATCTGCCGATTAAAAACCTTATAGCTGTTCTTAAGCCTTTATAGAAGCTTAGGGAACGGAAGTTTAACAGGGTTAACCTTACTTTTATATAGCGTAACTATAGCGTTCTAATTATCGTTAAAGAATATTATAGCGCTGCTAGAAAACAACTTTATAAGCAAACTAGTATTATTATTTATATTAGTAGGTTTTCTACTGCTCCTAGTAGTATAAGAAGCTAGATAATTATTATAATACGTTAGAAAACTATAGATAATTATAATAAAAACTAATCGGTTACTCCTTTATAATTAAAGGGTAAGAAAAGTAGTTTTAAATAATCGAAAATATATTTTAAACAACGAAAACTAGTAACTTATTTTATTAAACTGTTTAACGATATATTTTTAATACTAAAAAAACTAATAGAGCTAGAAATTAATATAGTACTTAGGAAGGCTATCTCTACGGTTATAATAATCGGAAAGATCGCTTTTATTATTATAGTTTTAGAATATTATAGTCGACCGGATTATTATTAATATTTCCGGAAAAAGAATAATTTCCTTTATTAACCTTTAAGTCGACCTTTCGAGGGCCTAGAAAGTCGATTAATTATAAAGATTTTAAATTGCCGGATACAGCTTATCCCGAAGTTTAAAATAGCCTATAGTATACTATAAAGGGATTTAACTCTTAACTACCCTGCTAAAAAGGGCGCGAGAGCTACGACGGCATTTCTCTCTTTTCTTTGATTTCAGGATCCTGTTATAGCAGTTGCTTGCTGATTACAAACAACTGGGGGGTGTGTAACAGGATCTATAGGGACTTATACCCTGGTCCTGAACCCCAGCAGGCATTCTGCTTGTTTAGACCGCTATTCTGGGCATCTATCGTATATATAAGGAGCCTCTAGGAGAGGTATATTAGATAGTTATTTTCTTCTTTTAAACAACAGCTTCCAACCACTCCTTTCCGCCGTATGCACTCTTACAGGTCCGGGCCATCACAGGAGGAATAAACCTACGAATCTCCCCAGAGCAATAGAGGAGCAAGTCCCTACCCAATAGACGTAGGGAGTGCAATGTAGCTCGAGCTGCACAACCGCGGAAAAAAAAAAAAGGAAACGAGGAAAGAAAAACAAGGTCCGAACTCTGGTGTTGCAAAAGACCGACATGCTGACATTCAGCCCACTGCATTTCAGCAGAGAGCATGAGCTTTCCACCTCTCCATCAAGTTCAAGTTCGAACCGAGAACGTACAATTATTATCACCTGCCTTCCAGGCGTTTCGTGTCGACGGGGTTTTGCACCCAAGATTCTAACCAATTCCGAGAGGCCAACGAACCGGCTTGCCTTTGGTATTCATGGTGTTTCTATGTAACCAGGTCCCGTCCTCTGTCCCAACCCAAACAAAACCAAGCATGCCGAGGCGGCCGACGGCGAGGTGGGCGTTAGAAAGGCCTTTTCTTTTCTAAAGTTGGTCCCTGCGGAGATCACCCGGGTCGGGACCAAGGGGTCGAGTGACCCAAGGTGTACAGCGTGCAGAGCCTGGGGCGCGCAGAGGCTTCCTTTACGAGGCTGACAAAAAAGGAACCTAGATTTGGGCGACTCCGCTTGCGAGAAGTGAGCAGTGAAGGAGCAGGAAACCGAAAGGCCGTATCAGTTGCGTCACGCCAACCCTACCAGACGGCTCAAGGCGGTCTCTACACAAACGGTTCAGATGCCCCAATGAATGCTTGTATTCAAAGTCAATTGCGCCCAACCCAGCCTGGCACGCAAGCGGCTTTTTTCTTTTTCTTTTTTGACTTCTAAAAAACTCAGAACCTAACCGAACCCAAGAGGTTCAAGACCAACGAACCCTCCCCCCCCCCCCCCCCCCCCCCCGTTTAGAAGACCAGCCCAGCCATCAGGACAGCCAGGCCCGACAAGACGAGAGACGCCTTATCGAAGCGGATACCCCTCATGCCTGCGCTCTTGGACTTGTTCTCGGAGCTGCCGCCCGTCTGGCCGTTGTCGCCGGTCGAGGCCTGGTCGGAAGCCCACTGCGAGCCGGGGCCGTTGAGGCCGGGACCCTTGCCGGCGCCCTCGGTGAAGTAGATCTTGGCACCCTCGGGAATGTCAGGCAGGGTGCCGGGCTCGACGTCCCAGTGCTCATCCTTGTCGGGGCACTCGGAGGCCTTGCCGTTCGGGTTGTAGCCGCCGTCGCCCTTGGGGGCAGGCCACGTCTTGAGGGCCTCGGCGAAGGCGGCGAACTCGGGGAGCTCCTGGCGCTCGCCCGTCTGGATCTTGCCGCCGTCCACATCGCCGCCCTTGATCTTGACGATGCCGTAGTTGTTGGGCTCCATCGAGTACTCGTACATGAGGCCGCCCGAGTAGACGTGGGTCATGTTGGAGTGCATGAGCGACTCGATCTCGCCAAAGTTGCGCGTGTTCTTGATGCAGCCGTACTCGGAGAGGAAGAGAGGGATGCCGTAGCCCTCGAAGCTTTCCACCTTTTGCTTCCAGCCCGACGTCTCAAAGTCGCTGGTGCACCACGAATAGTCGTTCTGGGGGGGGAGACAACGTTAGCTTGAAGCGCAAGCAGACATGGAGGGGGGGCGCTGAGACAGGGCAAGCAAATCCAATGCAACAGACAGCAAAAAAAAAAAAAAAAAAGAAAAAAAAGAAAAAAAAAACATACAAAGGCGAAGAAGTCGCTGCGCTCTTCGTCGGAACCGCAGTTGAAGTAGCGGGCGGTCTGCAAGCGGTTGTCGGTGACGTCGGCGGCCGAGTAGCCGACCGGGATCTTGCGGTAGCCGCGGGCCTTGATGTAGGCGCGCATGTCGCGGTCGGTGGCCTTGACGTACTTGGCGGCGCGGGTGGTGTTGACGTGGTCGTGGATGACCTCGTTGCCCGAGAAGAAGGCCATGGTGTTGTCGTACTTGGCGAAGGCGTCGATGGTGGCAAAGACGCTCTGGAGGTAGACGGCGTTGTACGAGGGGTGGGGGTCCGCGCGGTTGATGGAGTACTTGGGGTTGTTGGCGTCGAGCACGACGTAGATGCCCGCGTCGGCGAGTTCGTTCATGCACTCGTCGTGGTCCTTGGCGTTGTCGGTCGAGTAGACGCGGATGACGTTGATGCCGAGCTTCTTGAACTTGTCAATGTCGGGCTTGCAGACCTTGGGATCGGCGAGGGGATCGATGTTGCCCGAGGCGCCGCCAGGCTGGTAGGCGACGCCGCGGACGTAGAAGCGCTCGTTGCCCTTGAAGAAGGCGTTGCCCTTGACCGTGATGGGCGTGACGGCGCGCTTGGCCTTGATGCCGCCGGCAGGGCCGGCTTGCACGGCCGAGACGGCGGCCAGGGCGGAGACGACGGCAGCCGACTTCATTGCGAGTGATGTTGAACCTTGTTTTTTTGGCGTGTCGAGTCCGAGATGTGTCCCACCAAACGAACCGGGAGGACGGGAGTTGGGAGGAACAAGGCAGACGACAACAAGAAGATGGCCGTCGAACGAATGGAGACGGGCCGAGATGAAGAGAGAGAGGGAAACCCCAGGAGAAGAAACCACCACAAGTCGACCCGGTGGCTTCAAGAAGAGATGATGGACGATGGAAAGAAGAAAGGAAGAAAGGAAGAAAGGACGAGAACCCCTAAGCGACCTTACTGCTGTGTAAGTAGGAATGCACAAAACAGAAGCAGCAGCAGCAACAGGAGCAGCAACAACAACAACAATAACAACGGAACAACAACAACAGCAGCAGCAGGTTTTCACTTCTGCTTCGGCGGCTGCCCACTCCTCGGCCCTCAAGAAACCCGCGTTTATAAAAACACGAAGTCCAGTCCAGGCCCCGATCTCCATTCGGGACCGGCCAACCCCTGGCAGATCGGGAGGTCCGATGGACCCGATGGACCCGATGGACCAGATGGACCTGATGGACCAAGACAACCTGAAGCCAGGAGGCCGTGTGGGGCTTTGTCGATCCAATTGTCTCCCTTCTCGCTGCATCGCCACACCCTCCAGCATGGCACGACCCTGGCATGACCCCTCGCTCCCGTTCCTGGATGCTCCCGGATTGCGTGTGCCAAGATGTCGTCCACCCCCCCCCGAAGCGCCGATCTCATGGCACACAACCAACCCAACTGCCGGGAGAGCCAATCGCCGGGCGTGCCTCCAGCACGTCCGTGTCCGCGTCCGCCAGTGTCGAATCCAGGGGCTTTCGCTTTGTCTGTTTTTTTTTTTCTTTGCCCGTGCGCAACGCATTCCCTTCAGGTTCCCGTTGACTACTATGGTACGAACGAAGGGCAGTGTACTGCGCAGGTAACTAGCGTACTGCTACGGTGTGCGTACAGTGTAGGGGTTGGAACCGTGTTCCCCTGTGTGTGCTCGTTTCCCTGTCTGTCTACCATAACTACTCCGTATCCGTGTGGGTGTGTCCGTGTTTGTGTGCGTGCATGTGATTCTGAACCCCGGCAGCGGGGACAGCAGCAGCAGCTGATGATGATGACGATGATGCCGATGACGATGATGGCAGATGATGTTGGTGGAGCAACCAGCCAAAAAAGACCCAGCGCTCAACATGTTGGACGCTCCGCTGGCGGCGTCGGAACAACGGAGGTCGGGTCTCCCTATCCCTATCCCTACTATATTAGTAGTATGCGCAGCGTTGGCATGGAGCGTCGGCTGGCCAGGGGAGCTGAACTCCCTCCCAGGCTGGTGGTCCCGGGGGCTTTGGAAGGCTTTCCCATCCATGCAGTCGTACCGGAGACCTCTTCGTGTACGGCGGGGGCTGTGTTGGCTCCGTCTTGTGGGTGCCACGGTGTACCGTTTTCGTGCTTCTTGATGTGAAGGATGGCGCACGATTGAACGTACTGCGTAAAGCAGAACGGGAGCTGAGGCCTCGCAGGTCCACCATGCGGATGCCAGGGGTCACATTTCCCAACAACCTAGCCTTCCCGGGTTCTTCTTGGTGTGCGGTACTGCGTACTGTGTAGTTCTACAGAAGCGTGCCGGGCGTGGTTCGACATTTGAAACCACCGCCTTACAAGTACTGCGCAGCGGAGGGAACATCCCGGGTAGGTGACGGGGAGAACGGGCCAACGCTGCGCCTGGGTTCCCGCTCAGGGACTCTACTGCGTAGTTAGTGAACGTTACCTACTGTGCACTAGTACATGTAATTCATTCGTGGAAGCTTCGAAAGTTGATACGTCGATACCTACCCAACGGTGGAGCCCCGTTACAAACCACAACACAACACAATACGACATAACACAACGGCTTGCAAGCGTCCTACACAGTAGAAACAAAAAGGTGGCTCTGGAGAGGGCCCAACAACACAAACCGTTGGACCGGCTCGGGGAATCGTCAGCAGACGTCACGTCACGCAGAGGATCAGCGGCAGCAAGACGATGTTACCCCCGGGCCGGAAACGGCGCCAAGACCGGAGGATGGAACGGACCGGATCGACCCCACTTTGGCCCGGCTGCAGCCAGTCGCGGGCCTCCACATTCCATGTGTTTGCATTGTTTTGTTGTTTACTGTGTACCACCGACGTGCGCTTACGCCGCAACGCTGTTGCGAAGGAGCCCACACCGCCATCGATCGGGTTCCCTTGGACACCACCTGTTGGACACCACCTTTGGCCGCTTTGGAGCCCTCGCTGCTCGGAACCTGAAAGCCGCCCACCATGATCCCATGGTCCACGCCAGCACCATGTCGTCCCTCAGCCGCACCCGCTCTCTCCGTGCTCCCACCAGCGTGAGCCGGTCGGCGCAAGGACCCGGCTATCAAAGCCCGAGAACAAGCACGACGGTCAGCACGGCAACGGCAGCCACGACGACGACGACAACGACGAGCACGCCCTCGACGACAACCTCTGCCGCCCACGGCCTCGACCTCGCCCTCGCCCCTCCCACCTCCCCCTCCAACGTGGCCCTCTTCCTCACCAACCTCCGCCTGCTCGACCTCGACCTGCGCCCCGACTGGCCCGACCTGACGCCGTCTCTCTTCGCCGGCACCTCCCACGGCGCCCGCCACGCGACCCAGGACGGCCACAAGGCGCGCGTCCAGGCCGTCGAATGGGCCCTCTACCACCTCTTCGCCCTCTGGGACCCGGACGACACCCGGGCCCGCCTCCAGCCCCTCTTCCCGCCGGCCGACCAGAGCCAGTCGCTGGCCCTGCGCGCCGGCCTGCTCAAGGGCCTCGAGCAGGCCAAGAAGGCCGGCGTGCTCGGCCGCGACGCCGTCGTCCGCAAGACCCTGCTCGACGAGTGCAGGGGCGAGCGCCTCGAGGAGGTGCTCGCGGCCTTCTCGTCGGCCGTGCTGAAAAAGGTCGTCGCCGACCGCCACCGGAGGGCCCAGCGCAAGCACGGCAAGCGGCACCGCCCCGCCCTCGCGCAGACGCTGGCGCTCGAGGACCCCGGGCGCCCGGGCGACCGCGCCGCCCTCGTCGCCCTCGTCCTGGCCCACCGGGTCTCGCTGGCCCGCGGGCTTGACGACAAGCAGGCGGCGCGCGCGAGGTTCGTCGAGTTTGACGACGCGCTGGCGGCCAAGGAGCAGGCGCTTCGGCGGCGCAGGGAGGCCGCCGCCGCCGCCCAGCGCGACGCCGACCGCCTCGGGGTCGCCGAGCCGCAGAAGCGCGAGGTCTGGCGGGCCCTGCGGGCCGCCTGGACCGGCAGCGAGCGGTGGATGGAGGCGCTCGTGTACGGCGACGCCAAGGCCCGCAAGGACGGGCTGCTGACGGCCCCGTACGACCGCGTCTGGAGGCGGGTCCGGGCGGGTCGGCTGGCGGAGCTCGACGAGGACGCGCCGGCCGGCTTGCTGGAGCAGCTCGACGCCAGGGTGCAGGAGCAGCAGGAGCGGCTGGCCAAGTGGCGCGGCTTTCGCGAGCGCATGTGGGATGCCGCCGGGACCGCCGAGAAGGAGGCGCTGCCGGGCCGCGAGAGCCAGGAGAAGAACAAGAAGACGAAGCAGGGCATCGACCTCGGGTTTACGGCGCACCTGACGCTGCACGTCGGCGACAAGAGCTCCCGCAAGAACCCGCCGCGCGCCGCGCCGGCTCGGCCCGACGCGCATTACGAGGCCCTCGTCAACGGGCTGCGGTCGGACCTCGCCCGCATCGGCCAGGCCGCCCCGGCCATCCCGGCCTTCTTCCGCAAGCCGCGGCGGTCCGTCGAGGACCCGGAGGCGCCCGAAGACGCCGAGCCCGACGTCATCTCGGAGCTGGGCGACCTCGAGGAGGAGGGGACGCCGCCGCTGCGGCCGACGCCTACGCGCATCCGCGTCTCGGAAGAGCCCGCGTTCGAGCCCATCCTGCGCAAGGCCCGGTCCTTCTACGAGGACCCCGCGGCGGCCGACGAGGCCGACGAGCCCCTCACCCCGTCGCGCTTCCGCCGGTCGGGGACGACCGCCACGGCCCTGCCGCATCGCCCCCAGCACACCCCGCAGCGGCCGTCCCACGGCTCCCCGGCCCTGGCCGCCGCTTCCCGCGACAGCCACGCGCCGAGGTCCCCGGCCCACTCCCGCACCCCCTCCGGCGCCAGGCCTCGGCGCTACACCCTGCCCCCCAGCTCTCCTCCCTCGCCGCCCGACGAGGCCGGCGTCCCGCCGTCGCCCCCGTCTCCCGCGTACCCGGGCCGGAACCGCGCGCCCGCCCTCCCGACGTCGCCCTCTCCCGCCAGGAAGGTGCGGCACCGCCTCTCCCTGGCCGAGCGCACCATCCTGTCGATCGCGAGGCGGACCTCGCAGGCGAGCCTGCGGGCCGAGGCGGAAGAGGACGGATTCGACCTGCTGGGAGGAGGAGGAGGAGGAGGAGGAGCCGGGGACGAGGTTGGGAGCGGGACCGCCGGCGGCCACGACGGGACGCCCGCGACCCGGCGGGAAAGGCCCCGGAGGTCACGGGCGTCGTCGATGCGCGACGACCTCGGAGCGTGGGGGGAGGCTCCCCCCTCCAAGCACGCCGGCGATGATAGCAACAACAACAATAACGACAGCCATGATGACGACAACGACCGCGACGACAACAGGAACGATGAACGACCCGCCTACGAGGACCTGGCCGCCCGCACGCGGCGGAGCCTGGCGGGGACGGAAGAGGCGAGGAGGAGGGCGCAGAGGGAGCGGCGCCGGTCGGTCAGGAAGAGCGGCGCCGCGTTTCCGCGCGTCGAGGAGGAGGAGCGGGAGGGGAGCCGCGGCCCGGACACGACGCTGCTCCTGGCAGAGGAGCTGATCCGCCAGGGGCACGACCAGGATTACGAGGCGGTGTTTATGAGCAGGCCCAAGATCAAGATGAGCCCCGTGGCGACGCCGGTGAGGGAGTATTGGGATTGAGCGGTTCTTGTTGCCTCTTTGAGGGGGGGGGGGGGAGCAAGGAGGGATAGGATTTGGTCGTGGTTGGTGACGACGAGAGGGGCACGAGGACAGGAGGACGGACGTGCATGGGGCGAGCCGCAGGGGCGATGGAGGTGGTTCTTGCGGGAGCATCGTGAGCAGCTGACGACAGAGGGATGATGAAGGGCATCATTGTCAGCATGCCCGCCGAAACCTGAAGGGTCGGGAGGGCATGGAACGCGTTTTGTCACATCGAGCCGCCGTGACGGCGAGCTGGACAGGGCAGAATGACGGAGCTTGCTTGCGTATGAGGGCGAGAAACGCGATTGCTATCGAATGTCACGCCATGGTCGCTGGTAGCGTCGTGCCTTTTTTTGAGAGCGTGGGATTGGAATAGGAATCGCCCTGGAACTGGTACGCCTTGTCATCTACTATGCGTAACCATACATACGCCATCCCAACCCCTCCCTTCCCCCCTCCTCCCCCCTTCTTTATCCCTCCCCCCTAACTCCGGCATCGTGGGCATCCATCTCCATCATCACCGTGTCCCTTTCCCCCGTGTCCATTGCGTTGTTTTATTTTTGGGATTCTCTATACCGCCTTGCTGATATGGTACACACACAAGACAATTTGGGGTATGTCATGTAGCACAGTACAACCCCCTTCCGGCCTTTTCCTTCTTCCCCTTTTCCCCGCCTCCTCCCCGCGAATCGCTTTTCGTCAAAAAAGACGAATCCATTTCACCCTTTGAGGAACAAAAAAAAAAAAAAAAAAAAAGAGGGGGGGGGGGGGGGGGGGCAGAACAGAAATTGTTGTTCGGCAATCACCACCCCTGCGCCTTGAGCTGAAACACCCTCTTCACGCACGACTGGAACCCCGTCTTGAACCGCGCCCTCCAGCGCTCGCGCCGCAGCCGCTTGCGCTTGAGGGCCGGCCGCTCGTGGGCGCGGGCCAGGATGGTGGCGTGCTTGACCTGGTTCTGGGCGCACAGGCGCTCGAGCAGGCGCAGGCCGCGGGCGACGTCGACGCGGTCGCCGACGTGGATGGTGCGGCCGGTCGAGGGCTTGAGGCGCAGCTCGGGCTCCTGGGCGTCCTTGAAGCCGAAGCTGCGGGCGAGGAACTCGTCCTCGTCCCACGTCGACAGGCGGCCCGCCGTGGTGCGGTTCATGTCGGTGGCGATCTGGTTGGGGAGGTAGTCGGGCATGAGGGCGTCGGAGGCGGGGGCGGCGGCGGGGGCGGCGTCGGCGGATGGGGGAGGGACGACGCGGCGGCCGGCCTTGGGGCTCGTCCAGGACGACGAGAGGCCGGCGCGCTTCCGGCCCAGGGGGGAGTCGAACGGCGTGGTGCTGCGGATGGGCGGCGGGCGGGGCGGGAGCATCGAGGAGCCCTGCTGCCGGCCGGGAGAGGGGTGTTCGGGTTGGGAGGGGGCGGCGGGAGCGGCCACGGCCGAGGCGGCGGCGACGGACTGCTGGGGGTTGTTGGTGGTGAAGGAGCGGCGGGGGGAGAGGGCGACGGCGCGGGCCAGGGAGGAGGGGGGCGTCGGCCGCATCGCGGCGGAAGCGAGCGTCGTTGTCCTCGACGCCGCCGCGGCCGAGAGGCACACGGAGCGAACGACCTGGCGGAGATCCATGGTGGCTGCAAGCACCGGGCGCGGGGCAAGACAAGTTGGTTAGCATGATGCGCGGTCCTGGTGGATTCGGTCCGGTCATCCGCCTGCCTCCCTGCCTGCCTGTCTGATTACCTACCTAGGCACTCAATGGGTCATGGATTCCTGGAGCACCCTGCGGTGTTCCCTGTGTGGTTGTTCTTGTCGTCGTCGTTGTCGTCGTCGGGGGGGGGGGGGGGGGGGGTGGTTTGTTGTCTCCGGCGGTCCGAGAAGCTTGGGATTGATTTTCTTGAAAGTCGCTCGGCAGCGCTAAACCCAAAACGATCGGGTTGGCGATTGGCATTTCGGGTGGATCCGAACCGACCACCGGTCGTCAGGTTCGGCCAATCGTGGCTCCGGTCCGAAAGGCCTGCTGACCTAAGCGAAGCGCTGTACTGTGTACATAGTACTGTATAGTACTGTACGCAATACACAGTGTGTACTGCGTAGCCTCGGTGCGTACCGTGATGCTCATTGCTGCTCCTGTGTACTGTGTACTATGTACGGTGGAGACATTCCCGAGTGGGGCTGAAGAGAGAAGCCATGTGGTCCGTGCACGATGCAGCCCAGTGTCATTGGATCTCGGAATCTTGGGATCCATCCGCCGCCATTGTTCCACCGCCAACTTTTACCGCGTCGCATCCATCTCGAACCGTCATGGCCTTTGCTTGCCCGACATCTCCAAGATTTCCAAGCCTGCAGGACAACGCGACTCTCCACCACGCAAACAACCACAACGCACACGGCATCGTCACGTTCGATTTCCGTGCCTGATCCCTCCTCTGCCAATCACCCATCCTTGTTGTGAACCATTGCCTACCTTACCTGGACGCCGGCGTCTCGAGTCCACCCTCCCCCGGCCATCACCATGGCCTACAATCCTTACGGAGGTGCGCCTCTCCCCCCCCCCCCTCCCGCCGCCATGTCTTGAAATGCAGTTGCACCACGTTCTGGCTGCGCCGACGACACCCAAGAGCATTTCTAACGCGCCTGCAGTGCCTCCAGGATATGGTCCCCCTCCCGGGTACCCGGTCTACCCGGGCGCCGCGCCTCCGGGAATGGCGCCGCCGCCGGGCCTGGGTATGTCCTCCACGCCATCCTCCTCCTCCTCCTCCTCCTTCTTCTTCTTCTTCTTCGTCGTCTCCTCGCTCCCGCTAACCTCCCTCCCTCCCCCCTCCCCGCAGGCCCTCCGCCAGGCATGTCCTCTGCCCCTGGAATGGCACCGCCTCCCGGTGTTCAGCCGCCTATGAGTGCCACGCAAGCTAATCGACCAAGCGGCCTTCCTGCCTCCTTCCAACCGCCTCCGAACCTGCCCAACATCAACTTCAACGCCCCCGTGATCCGCCTCGGCGCCTCCATGACCCCCGGCAAGCCAGGCTCCGGGCTCGGCAGCGACCGCAAAGATTCTCACACGCCCTCCTCCTCCTCCGCGCGACCCGGGCTCGGCTCGGACCGACCCGCCGACTCGTCGCGCGCCCAGGCAAGGGACGGCGCCCACGCCCTGGCGCCGCCCACCCCCGAGGAGCGCCTGCGCACCATCTTCGTTCACAAGATCCCCGAGGGCGTCGGCGGCGAGGCGGGGATCCAGGCCCTCCTGGCCACCGTCGGCAGGCTACGGCGCTGGGACTCGGGTCAGTCCCACCTGTCGGAACACAAGGGCGCCCTGTTTGGGTTCGCACAGTACGAAGACCCCGAATCGCTAGCTGCTGCAGTCGAGTTACTCAGAGACATCGAGGTGCCCGTCAAGAAGCAGGCCCCGACCGAGGCGCCGCCCGGCGACGAGGATGACGCGTTGGACGGCATCGACAAGGAGAAGCTCAAGGTCGAGGTCGACCCGGCCACCCTCAAGTACCTCGAATCCTGGAAGGAGACGCGCGCCGACGACGAGGCCGCCGCCGCCGCCGACGAGACGAGGCTGGCAGACGCTCGCCGCGCCCTGAAGCAGTTCGTTCGCAACCTGTTCTACCCCCCCGTGCAGACCGACGCCGACGGCGACACGGCCATGGGCAACGGGTCCGCCGCCCACGGCGACAACGTCGAGGTCATCAACATCCCCCTGGCCCCGGAGGACGAGCTGGCCGACATCCCCGCCGAAATGCGCGCCACCGTGGCCGCCGAGATCGCCGCGTTCCGCGAGCGCAGCAACCGGCGCGACCTCGAGCGGCTCCGCCAGGAGGAGGAGTTTGAGGAGCAAGAGCGCCTCCGCAACGGCGCGCCGCCCCGACGCTCGCGTCTCGACTCGCCGCCGCCGCCGACGAGCGGCGCCGCCAGCGCGACGACGACGGCCCCGGCCGGACCTCGCGGCGCGCCCAACGCGCCATCCGGCCCTCGAGGGCAGCAGGGCCGCGGCGTCGATTTCGTCAACGGCGGGACGACCAACGGGCCGTCGTGGCCCGAGGACGACGACACCGACGCCGACGACGAGGAGCTCCACGCGAGAGAGCTGGCCCGGCAGCGCGCCGAGGACGACAAGCTCTACGCCGAGGCGGAGCGGAAATGGGCCAACCGCGAAAGGCAGCGGGCGGCCGCCCTGGAGCGCGAGCGGGAGCGCGAGCGGGCAGAAACCGAAGGCTTTGCCCGGAGGCGCGAGGAGCAGCTCGAGCGCGACAGGACCTGGGACGACGAGCGCGAAGCCTCGCGCAAGGGCCATCTCTACTACCGCGACCACGGGCAATGGATCCGGGAACGCACCGCGTTCCGCGCTGCCGAGGCGGCCCGCGACGACATGGACCGGCGCGCCGAGGAGGACGAGCGCCGCCGCGCCGAGGCCGACATGGAACACGCCCGCGACATGGCCGATTCCTTCCTCGAGCGCCAGGCCGAGGAGATGGAGCGTCGGCAGCCGGATGCGACGGCCGCCGCCGCCGCCGCCGCTTCTGCTTCTTCTTCTGCTTCTGCGGCGGCTGCCGCCGCTGCCGCCGCCCCGGCGGCGCCGCAGCGCGTCACCATCTCGTTCGGCGCGGCCGCCCAAAAGGCGGCCCAGCGCACCGCCGCCCGCCGCACCGTGGCCGAGGTCGAAGGCCTGCTGGACGACGAGGAGCACGAGCAGACCACCAAGCGGCAGCTCGTGCCCATCAAGTTCGAGCCCATCACCGACACCAAGGCCATGTCCGAGGAGGACATCCAGAAGGCGGTGCGCGCGCTGGCCCACGAGATCCCCGTCGACCGCGAGGGCCTGTGGGCCTGGGAGGTCAAGTGGGACTACCTCGAGGAGAGCGTCATCCGCGAGAAGCTCCGGCCGTTCGTCGAGAAGAAGGTGGTCGAGTACCTGGGCGTCCAGGAGCAGTTCCTGGTGGACGTGGTGGAGGAGCACCTGCGCAAGCACCAGACGCCGGCAGAGCTCGTGGAGACGCTGGGAGAGGCGCTCGACGAGGACGCCGAGGACATGGTCAAGAAGCTGTGGAGGATGCTCATCTTTTTTACCGAGTGCGAGAAGAGAGGGCTGCCGGCCTGAGGCGCGGTTGGCGAAGCTCGGTGGAGAGGAAGGAAATCGGGGCGCATGGGATGAGAGGGGTGGGTGGTCTGGACTTGGCGTTTGTGTCTGGTCTCTCTCTCTCTCTGTCCTTGGCGTCTTGCATGCGTGCGGTGTGTATGCATGTATGGGGCAAATTGTCTAGATGGTGTGCAAAAACTACCGAGGGGTACCTTAGCTGCCTTACCTTACCCACCTAATCAACTCTGCTGTTGCCAGTGGCTGCCGTGAGCTGTTTGTACGCAGTACTATAGTAGTGTCCTCCCCCTCGTGAGCGATCACCCTTGTTGGGAGAATAACCCCAGGCAAGCATGCCCCTATCTGGCTTGTCTTTCTCGCCACCGGCTTGACATGGTTGGTGGTGCTTTTGCAGCCTATTCTTCACGTCCCTGACCACATGACGATGAACATTCACCTGTTGATGTCTTTTGAAACCCAACCATGGCTTGCATATTCATTACAACGGTAAAAGAAACAAGTACGGGGCCCGTCGGCCCATGGGGGCACAGCCAAGCGAGCAAACAAGACGCATGATCGAGTCAATGGCGTTGTTGTACCAACAAGGTCCAAGAGATTCAGCATGCCAAAAACAAAAAGAAAACAAAAAGAACAAAAAAAGAAAAAAAGGAGAAGAAAAGAAACATGCCCCAGATCCCCCAACGAGCCAAGGGGCATCCATCAAGCACAGCTCGCCCTCCGGTGCTTGACCCTCAGCTCGGGCGGGCTCCGCTCCACGTCCCACACCGCCCTCTCCCTCCGCCACGCGTGGTCCCCGTACACCTCCCAGGCGAGCCGCTCGAGCGCCGGCGGGGTGGGCCAGCGCCTGTCCTCGCTGCGCAGCCACAGCCGCAGCAGGTGCCGCCGCCGGCCGCGCGCCGGGTCGTCGGCGAAGGCGGCCCGCGCGTGCAGCGCCGCGAGGTTGTTGACGAGGAGCACGTCGCCGCGCCGCAGGCGGAGCTCGAGCGCGTGCTCCTCGGCCAGGAAGTGGACCGCGTCGAGCGCCTCGGCCTGGGGCTCCGTCATGGCGGGGACCGAAGGGTGGTGCGGCGAGAACGGGGCGCCCGTCAGCGGGCGGCGCGAGAACTGGAAGCCCGGCCCGTGGCGGCCGAAGCGGTAGAGCAGCGGGCGGGTGTGGTACTGGCCTTGGTAGAACCTGGGGAGGGGGTGAGATAGGTTAGCGATTGTGGGTGGGTAGGGTCAAGGGAAGAAGAGGTTGAGGAGAGACAGAGAGACAGACAGACAGAGAAAGAGAGAGAGAAAGAGAGAGAGAAAGAGAGAGAGAAAGAGAGAGAGAAAGAGAGAGAGAGAGAGGAGAGGAGAAAAAAAAAAAGAAGGACATACTCGTCAAAGATCCAGTCGTCCTTGGCCAGAGTTTCGATAATGTCGGGCCGGGTGCGGGCGAGCTCGTTGTAAATCTTGGCTCCCGAGGCGAGGTAGGATTCGCCGCCCACGGCGGCCGTGTTGAGGGCGTACATGGCGAGGACGTCGCAGAGGTCGGCGTGGAAGGGCTGTGGAAGAGGAGGTACAAATGAGAATCTGTGGAGGGACGACGGGAACGGTCAAGAGACCACCCACCTGAGCGCGATTGACGTAGGGCGAATTGGGCTGCTTGCCATCCTTCTTGACGTCTTCAAGCACGGCCTGGATGTGGACTGGGGGGGGGGGGGAGGGCGTGTCAGCGGTGGTTGAGAGCAATGCTTTCAAGGGGAATCTCCTCTTTCGACGGCGACTCACGGATCATGCGGCCGTCAAAGTCCTGCATGCCCCGGGTCCCGGCGATGTAGCTGGTGACGCCGAGGTAGAGGAGGATGTTGTCCAGGTTGGAGTACTTCTCGGGCTGCAGACCGCGCAGCACCACGAAGCCGCGGCCGTCGTGGATGGTCTCGGAGACCTCTGTGAGCTTTTGCTTGAGGGTCGGCAGCGGGAACGTATCCGGATTGACGTCGTCGGGGCCGAGATCGCCGGGGAGGCCTGGAAGCTGTGAGCAAGGTTTCCTGGGCTGTCGTCGGGGAAGGGAATGGGGGGCCGGGGGGGGGGGGTTGTTCGGGCTACCAACCTTTGAAGAAGGCGAGGCCAGCGTCGATCTCGGCAATGTCCTCGGGGCTCAAACGGACAATGTATTCATCCTCCGAGGCAAAGTCCGATCCGGACCAGACACGAGCCCCCTCCACTTGGGCCGGCCATCCCTCGGGGAGCGTGGTGCGGCGGTTGGGATAGAGGGCCCGGAGCTTCTCGGCTCGGTCCTTGAACACCTGAGAGGAAGGGATCCACGAGATGTCGGGACGGACCGCTTCGCTGACGGTCTCGCTGCCCGTTTTGATGCTGGCCGCGGTGGTGGGAGGGACCAGAGGGCACACGGCGGTGGTCATGGTATGTAAGGTAGTGGTTCAGGGGGTGGGTGATGAGAGACGGAGTAAGGGTTAGGGTTGTATGTGTGGTTGGGCGTGTAAGTCGTACACGGCGCAGGCGTCGAGGATTTGGGCAACGTTGGGCGAGGTGCACCAAGAGGTTGGAAACCGTGTCTGCGATGGGAAATATCAAGAACGAACATGTTGCTGACCATGGACCTCACTATATACCCGTTCAACTTGGCTCAGCAGCGTGCTGCGCAGAGCCTCGACCGTCTCCCCTTTCCAGCCCATCTTGTCGCGACATCTCCAATGTACGTACGTAGAATGGCCCTCCTTCCGGGCATCGGCTCCAGCATCGCCGCAGAGCCTCACCAGGGCTCCCCAAGGCCTCGCTGACAAAGCTTCCTGAACAGAGTGGTGCCGAGAAGTGAAGTCGCGCCGGCGCGTCATTGACGTCTCCAAGATAACAAGGCCTGACGTGATTGGGAGCTTCCAAGTCATCTGGCCATGCGTGCATAATTAGTGCTTGCGTCCAATGTCTCTTGTGTTGCAATTCAGCCCGGCGCCGTGCTCCGTCCGCCGGCCCGGGATTGGTGGCTGGCCGAGTTTCCCCTTTGGTTCCCCGGATCCCGGCTAAGCTTGCGCCCGGCGTCTGTGGGAAACAGGAATGGCGACGTGGGCAAGATCCCCCAGCATCTTGCGGCTCTGCTGCGAGGATGGCGTAACAGGAACACCACGTTGCGCCGGCGGCCAACCCCGGTCCGGCTGAGCATGAGCCGCATCCAGGCCGTGGGGGGATTGTCCAATAACCGACTGTCTCGTGACTAAAATCCATGGTCCTCAGGTACTCGGACACCACTATGTGTTGCCAGGCCGGGCTGTGTGTATAATAGCATCTATGTAGCCGGCCTCACCACCGCGCCGAGCTCGGCGGTCTAGGCCGTCGGAGCTGCCCGCCCCTCCCGCGTCCTCCCTCTGCCCTATCTCAGCCTTGTGGCGACTCGACATGCGGAGCTCAGGACGATGACGGGCTGGTTTCTTTGACGCGCTACCACGCTCGGATTGCGCCTGCGCTTGATCGTTGGCACCTCCGTAGCGTTCCCAGTACAAGCCGAGCCAGAAGAGAGCTTCTGCATCGTCCTGTTCATACTTCTTTGGGCTTTCCCGTTGGTCCTGCAGAAGTATCGCAATCCTGCTGTGTTGGCGAGGGCGGAGATGGAGATGGAGATGGAGCTCGAGGCCGATCCATTCCGAGTCTCCCCATCATCAGGAAGTTGGCAAAACCAAACAACCGGTCTGCGTTTTCCACATCCGGTGTCGGGATCCGCGCCTGGCCGCCACACTGCAGCCCTATAGCGTGGAGATAGGTCCAATGACAGGCTTGAAAGTGTGGAGCGTGATGTTGTGCTCATGATTAACCTGATTTCACTGGACGCGAGCTGCCGGGATATTTCACGCAGTGTAACAAGCATCGCGGGGAAGACGGCAACGGATGCGGACCGAAAGCAACCGTGGTAACGAACCGGAGAGAGACCTCACCACCACGTCTTTCGAGAAAGCCCTTGCAGAGCCTCAAGATGTTGGGGTCTGGGACATTCCCGCCGCGTCTGGTCAAGCTTTCTCCTCGCATCTCTTGTTACCGCTCGAGTTTGAATGTAAGGGGGACGCGGAAGCACTTCCAGCCAAGAGCAGCCATGCCGCCGCGAATACAACCAGCGTTCTAAACATCAGCAGCGCCATGTAACCTTGCTTGCTCGTTGTTGGACCATGCTTCAATCCCCGGAGCTTTATCATGTGGATGTTCAAATCCTCGATGTTGCGTTTAGCAGAACCTCCCTTCTCGCAAGATGAGCTGGCTCAGGTTCGTTTCACCAATGCCAACCTCAATTCCTTCCACTTTCCAGGTTGCCCGGACAGGGGAATCGTCTGGGGGGGAGCAAGGCCTCTTGCTTCCACACTACTAGTAGATCTGCATGATGGATGGGCACACAACACTACTACTAGGTAGGGCCTCTTCCAGGAACGGATTGGTGTGTCTGCTTCTGGGCTGAATCCGTTGCCAGCTACACCTTGACAGCCTCGGCGCCGCTAATCAACCTGAAGACTATCTTCTTAGCATTGCTGCTGAATCTTCATCACCCCCAGGCTGCCCCCCCATCCGCTTGAGAGAACCAATGAGTTCGTGATGGGCATTGACGCACAGCGGACATGGCGTGCCGCGTTGCTGTTGGCTGTACACGTCATGCATGGGGTGTCCTGTCCCATATCATATCGTCAACAACAGGTGAATCGATTACTGCGTACACGTCAAAGGTGATCCGCAGCAGCAAGGCTTGATGTTTCTGTTGCTGTGCGGACGTTCAAAACCTCTGGCTAGCACTCGGCCGCGCCTTGCCTCGATGCTAGACTTGAGGCGGAGTGAAAAGTTACCGAAGGACTCGTGAGCCTTGTCCCTCGGGACGACGTCAAAATCTCCAGCTTTGTTTGACATCACCAAACTATTCCAGGTGACCTTCCTGTCGCCGACTCTTTTTCGTGTCCGCGAGACCCACGAGGGCATCGTTCGGCATAGAATCCATTGCTAATTCTGTCCCTAGTGCGGATACCTTTACGTTGTCCAGAAGGACTATTATGTACATTCTGGTGTATGTACACACACCAGTTGCTGACTTGGCAGCACTGCCACACGAACCAGCCCCATCAACAACGCCTACCACAGTACGCTAGTTATCACGAACCGAACTTAACGAGGCGGTGCACCGGAGACCGTAGCCATATCCACCGTGTGTGTACGTCTAGTTACAAAGCATATGTTCACATGTGCAAGTAGCTAGCGATTATACGATGTCCGACACACCATAGCCGCCTGCAGCCATCCAAGCCCCGGTCGACGAGGCCCACTTTCCATGAGAATCCCCCGACCAGAGGCTGTGCCACCGGGAGGCCGCCGGCTCCGTCTGGGGTCCGTCGGGATCAGAGTGGAAAAAGAGGCCAAGACTGCGTGAGACATGTATACACAGTAGTATGTGGGATGTTCCTTGCAGCACTACACAGTACGCAGTCAGGAACAGATCCCAAAACGTTGTTGAAGATGCGCAGCTGACGCCAGTCCGACGAGGTAGGAGATGGCCAGGAGCTGCGGGATGTATAGTTAGTATGCATGTACGATGTGCACAGTAACTACTGCGTACACGTGCAACGGACTGAGTACTGTGTACATAGTTACGCAGTATGTGCTTTGCAGATGACCTGATCAAGACAGGACTGCGACAGATTTCAGGGGGAAGGGGGGTGGGTAGATGCGGATGCTGGAATTGGCAGCCAGGCCCATGCATGTTTGGCAGACACCATTTCCCCTGACACCATTGATCCAAGCAGCCAAGAAGAGCTGAAAGAGACGGCTCCAGCCGGCCCCCCGGCGTTGCACCAATCATGGCTGGCGCCAGCTCGCATCTGGCCAAGCGCGAAGGTGATTCCCATGGGGCCGAGGAACAAAGCTGAGCGTTCCCCAATGCGAGAATGCGAGGGGGAGACAGATGGGCCCAACGGGGGCTTGGGTTCGTGGCGCAGGTACGGATGGAGTCGGTCGGACGGAATTGGGAATGCAGATTGAGGGCAGAACCCAGGAGCATTGGATCTTGCGATGCGGCGGCGGGAGGGGCTCGCGTTGATATAAGATCAAAGGGCAAGGGACGGGTTCCTCTCTCCCCCTTTCTCTCACACAGGCACCACCACGCCATCAACAAGACCTCGATCGTCTCTCAGACAGGCTCTCACCACCGTCAACCTTCGTCCACACACCCACGTATCCAACCATCAAAATGGTCGCCTCCAAGACTCTCATCGCCGCCTCCCTGGCCGGCCTCGCCTCGGCCCGCATCCTGCAGGTCGACGTCGTCAAGCGCGAGGTGCAGATCCTGCAGCAGCGCCAGACCGGCAACGAAGACCTCGACATCTGCGTGTCCGCCATTGAGTCGGTCATGTCGGACGTCCCTACCGGCCCGCCGGAGCTGACCAGCTGGTTGGCCACCCAGACGGCCGTCGATGCGTGCGAGTTCACCGTCCCCGCCGTGATCCAGCCCCTCTTCGACAAGTACCAGTCGTCCATCGTCTCGTGGTACAGCGCCCGCAGCGCCGAGTGGTCCTCGGTCCTCTCGCTCTGCCCCAGCTTCGCGACCGTCACCGACAACCTGGACGCGGCGGCGTGCACCACGGGCGCCGCCACGGACAGCGACAACAGCGACAACGACAGCGACGACGAGCCGACCGCCACCAGGGCCGGCAGCGGTGCTCAGCCGACCAGCGGTCCGAGCTCGGGCAGCGGTCCGAGCTCGGGCAGCGGCTCCGACTCCGACACCGACGGTGATGACGAGGCGGACGAGCCGAACGCTGCTGTCCGCCCCACGGGCACGGCCGGCCTTGCTGTGGGCCTGGCTGCTTTCCTCGGCGCCGTTGCCCTGCTCTAAAGGAGTGGAAAGAAGATGCCAAGAGATTGGAAGGAGGAGAGGCGCCAAAGCTGCGGCGTGCTTCTCCCAACCGCGGGAGAACGATGGCGGCTTACCTGTCCACTTGGTGGGTAGCAAGCTAGCTAGCGAGCGGCGGGGGTTGTTTTGAGGGCGGCCTTGGGATTGGATTCATGGGCAGATACTATCTGTTTAATAGTAATGATTTGATGTCGGGCTTCATTGTTCCTCATGCGTTTGCGTTGTGAGCTTTTCAGTCCTGGTGGTGGTGGAGGGGTGATTGGTGTGTATGACATGCGACGTGACGGCGGGCAGTGAGACGGTCCGCTTCCTGGTTGGACAGACGCACGCTCACTGCATATTCCATGTCGTGTAAGCACGGCCAACGCGGCCATTGGTACGTTGTCTTTGCTTTGCATGATCGGCCTGCTGTCTTTGCTCCAAGAATGTAGCTACTATGTAAGGGACTCTGTAATACCTTGATGTACCTGAGTGAATGTGGAAACTCGGCGGTGTTCTTGGACCGGCATCTCCTCTCCCCCCACGCACTCTCAACGTGGACAACCCCACGACCGCCAGACACTTTATTTTACCATCGGTTTTACCCATGTCACGCGAGAGACAAGACAGGAAGGCAGTGTTCAGGCTAGCGGAAGAACTGGTCATTTGGTCAAACTGGCGGTGTTGCTTGAGGTGCAGAAAGGCCCGTTTGGGATGATATTGTTATTGCGAGAGAAGAACGGCATTCGTCAAGAACACAACCGGCGAGCCCAAGTCCGAGTGCTACCACCTAGGAAACACGAATGACACTTGTTGAGCGACAACAACAACGACACTAAAACAAAAAGGGAAAGAAAAAGAAAAAGTACAAGAAAAAAAGAAAAAGAGACAAACCGGTCGATGACGAATGCATGAAGAAACAGTAACGGTTCACGCACGGATGTTTACAGTAGTTATCTGGGAACGAGTTCTATGATGGAGGGATTGGCATCATGCCAGGTAGGGCTCGACGCGAGAACTGAGATCCCAACATGCTTGAAATAACGTTATCAGGCATGCTGGAAAAGCAAGTTCAATCCTGCATCTCTACCAGTACAGCACAAGTCCATCTTGGTAGCCTATGGCCGTTCTGTGGCGAGCGCCATATCCTGCACGTCTGCATGCGTCCGGCTCAAATTGTCGATATGCTGCCATGTAGCCAAACTGATTGGCGGCGGGCGGGCCTTGTGAGCGCATAACAGTCGGGGATGAAGCAGAAAGGAGGAGGTGTAGAAAGGGAAGCAGAACCCTCATCGAACGCGCGGCCATGGTGCCTATCCAGCCCAGGCCCGGGTGTGTCAGGCGGCGCCAAAGAGCATATAAGTGGGAGCTCACCGCTTCGTGGTGCGAGGCTCGCCCGGTTCTCCGTCATCACCAGAGGTTCTCAACATCAAAACGCCGCAGCCAGCGAGCACGTCCGACGTCAACGATCCCACCCGTACAGAAAAAAAAAAAAAAAAGCCCATACCCTGTTTCCCGGAGACATGGCCATACCCTCCTCAGCGCCCGCCGAGCACCCTCCGGCCGCGGACATCCGCGCCGAGCTGGCCAAGAACCCGCTTCCGGTGATCCCCCCGGGCACCGTCGACGCCGATGCTCTGACCGGCGAGGTGCGAGCCAAGATCGCAAGCGGCCTTGTCGCCGACCTCAACGCCGCCCTCGCCGCCGCCGACGCCGGGTCCCTCGCCCGCTGCTTCTACCCGCCCCAGGCCTACTGGAAGGACGTCCTCGCCCTGACCTGGCATCTCCGCACGTTTTCCGGGGCTGCCGCGGTCGCTGCCGCGCTGCTGCGGACCAACGCGCTGAGGCGGATCAAGGGCGGCGTGAGGCTGGAGGGAGAGCCCGCTTGGATCCCCGTCAGCCCTGTGCTGGTAGGTTTTGTCGTCGACCAATGGTGATGGGGATCAGGGGGCGATGGTGGTAAGAGGGCGTGAGGCCAATGAGGGATGCTGATGCGTGATTGTAGGCATTGTTCGACTGCCGCCTGTCGTTCAGGACCACCTCGCCGGCGGCTGAGTGCAAGGGGCGCATGCTCCTCTTGCCCGTGAGCGAGGGAGAGGCGATGGAGTGGAAGATTTGGTGCTTCAGCACGTGGGTCGACGGCCTGACCTCTCACCCGGAGGACGAAGGCCGGCTGCGCGATCCAGGTTGGACGGTCCAAGGGCCGGAGCGGCTCGAGACGGACGTTTTCATCATCGGAGGCGGGAACGCGTGAGTAGGGCTTCTTTTGCAAAGCTTTCCATCGCTGGCTTGGGTTCCCTGGCTGACCCGCCCAGGGGCTCCTCGCTCGCCGCGCGCCTCAAGGCCCTCGGCGTCGACAGCATCGTTGCCGACCGCAACGCCCGCCCCGGCGACAACTGGGCGCTGCGCTACGACGCGCTGAAGTTCCACGTGCCCACGCAGTTTTGCGACATGGCATACCTCCGTAGGTCGTCCCGTCTCCTTGGCGTCCCGCCTGGCCGGCCGCTGACGGTTTCTTCTCGCGCGCGGCGGATAGCCTACGAAAAGCACCAGCAGCACCCTCACCTCCTCTCGCGCGACGAGCTGGCCGAGCAGGTCCGCCGCTACGCCGAGACGTTCCACCTCAACATCATCCACTCGGCCACGGTTCGTTGGACGACCTACGACCCGTCGGCGCAGCGGTGGACCGTGCAGCTGCAGACCCCCGGCGGCCAGCAGACGGTCGTCTCCAAGCATCTCGTCCAAGCCACCGGATACGGCTCGCAGAAGCCCTACGTGCCCGCCATTGCCGATAGGGAGGCGTACCAGGGCATCAGCCTCCACTCGAACGAGTTCAAGAACGCCGAGGAGCTCAAGGCGAGAGGCGTCCAGGTGAGATTCCGCCCCCGAGAGCGAATCGAGAAGAAAGACATGGGGCACCGTAGGGAATGCTCACCATCGCGACCGTCCCCCTCCCAGTCCGTCCTCGTCATCGGCTCCGCCAACACCGCCTTCGACATCCTCGCCGACTGCCACTCCGCCAACCTCCGCTCGACCCTCGTCGCGCGCTCGCCGACCTACGTCGTCCCGCTCTCGCACATCTGCGACCCCCGCGGCCTGGGCCTGTACACCGTCGTCGGCGCCGCCGCCGCCGACCGCGCCCTCATGACCCTGCCGCCGTGGGTCGACGGCGGCCTGACCGAGTCGCTCCTCGCGTTCCTGTCGTCGCAGGAGCCCGACCGCTACGCCGCCCTCGCCGAGGCGGGGTTCCCGGTCATCGACGGCGCCCATCCGGACGCGAGCCTGCCGCACAACCTGCTGGAGAGGGCGGGCGGGCACTACGTCGACATCGGCGGCACGGATCTCATCGTCCAGGGAAAGGTGGCCGTGAAGGGCGGCGTCGAGCCGGTCGCGTACACGGCCCGGGGGCTGCGGTTCTCGGACGGGGAGGAGCTGGCCGCCGACGCGGTGCTGTGGTGCACGGGGTTCGCGGATAGGAACGCGAGGGACGTGGCGGCGGAGGTGCTGGGCGCTGCCGGATCGGCGGGGGGGTTCGAGGAGAAGCAGGAGGAGATGAAGACGCCGGGGGAGGCGGTCTTGGGTCCGAGGGAGATCGCGGCCCGGCTGGACGCCACGTGGGGCGTTGATAGCGAAGGCGAGGTTCGGGGCATGTGGAAGCGCCACGCCGGGATGGAAAACTACTGGAGCATGGGCGGACATACGCAGCATCACAGGTGGCATTCCAAGACGGTGGCGCTGCAGATCAAGGCGGCCCTCGAGGGGATTCTGCCGCCGGCGTACCGGGAGACGCCGGGGTTGTGATGCCGGGTTCAGAAGAGGGGGGGGGGGGGGGGCGGCAAGCTTGTATGGGCCGGTGAAAGGTCACTCACTAATACCTTATAATATCCTGCTGGAGTAGAACACGGGACAAAAGCCCAGATTGGTACGTAGGCACGTATGCCTTGGTCATCGACCCTCCCTTCTTGTCTTCGATTCCCCCCTTTCTGTCCTCTACAGCTTGCTATCCTTCCACACGGGGCTCCTCTTCTCGACGAAGCTCCTCAGGCCCTCCTTCATGTTCTCCGCGCCGTCCATCTTCTTATACAGGCCATCCTCCAGCGTCTTGGTGCCTTCCCTCGGCCCCAGCGGCTCCCACCCCAGCCGGACCCCCTCCCTCGTCGTGATGACCGAGTCGGGCGAGTTGCCCACCATCTCCTCGGCCACCTTGATCGCCTCCTCGACCGCCTTGCCCTCCGCCGCCACAAAGTTCACCAAGCCCCAGCCCCGCATCTCCTCGGCCGTGTAGTCCGTCCGCCCCAGCAGCGCCAGCTCGTTGGCCCTCTGCAGGCCGACGCTCCTCGCGACCCGGGGCAGCGCGCCCGCGACCGCCACCACGCCGCGCTTGACCTCGGGCAGCCCGAACCGGGCCCGCTTCCCGTCGGCGACCACGAGGTCGCAGTTGACCGCCATCTCCATGCCGCCGCCGAAGCACAGCCCGTTGACCGCCGCGAGGACGGGCTTCTTGCCGTGCCGGTTCGAGAGCCCGCCGAACCCGGCGGCGAGGTACCGCGCCCGCTGCTCGTCCGTGTAGCTGTCCTTGACGACCAGCCCGCGCTGCTTCTGGTCCCACTCCTTGAGGTCGGCGCCCGCGCAAAAGGCGCGGCCGTCGCCGCCCGTCAGGATGGCGCAGCGCAGGGACGGCGTGGCGTCGTACCATTCCCAGAGGGCGGCCATGGCGAGGTGCTGGGGCGTCGGGATGGCGTTGAGGGCGCGCGGCCGGGCGAGGGTGACGAGGAGGATGTGCGGACGGGGCAGGGAGAGGTGGACGTTGGGGACGGCGGGGGGTGGCGGGTTCAGGGAGGCGAGGGCCGGGTCGACGGCGGGAGCGGCGGCCATGGTGTTGGTTGGTGGTTGTTTTTGTCGTTGTTGTTGTTGTTGTTGTCGTTATCGAGCGGGTGGGGGTACCTTTCACGGAGCGGAGGCTTCTTCGGCGATGGTGATATGTGTGATGGTGATGGTAAGCAGCGGTGCCGGTGCCGATTGTGTAAGTCGCCAGGGGGGGGAGGCGCCGTGTCGTTCCGGGCTTCAGCGCTTCAACTCGTATTCATACAGCTTGCATCCAAGCATCCTCAATGCGGTCCGGCTCTCCATAAAATATAGTATGTACTGACGTACACGACTCCATCCAGAGCTGTCAACACTCCAACGATCACCCCCCTAAGCACGCTAGCGCCGGTGTTGGGTCCGCCGAATGCCTAGGTACAACGTCGGCGTCGGTTCTTCCCCGCGGGGGTGATGCCGCGGCCCCGGGTCGCGCCAATCGATCGCGGGGAAAGCCATGGCAGGGATCCTCCGGCCGGGGGCGGAGCCGAGGTTCCCCCTCCCCCGGATTTATATCTCCTTGCTCTCTCATCACCCACTCTTAACACGACAACCCGCTGCGTGAAGATGGACAGCTGGAGGCGCTATGGAGAGGGATGGGCCGTTTGGTTGACTGGGTATCTCAAAGCTTGATATCGAAACCGAGCCATCACGAATCTGTTGTTACACCTGGGTTTCCTGTTTCCTTCAAGGTACCCATCTAGCCTGCACCGATGATTACAGCTTCACTTTCTCCTCCATCCCAAGACTACCCAAGGTACCGTGGGTGCTGTAGGTATCTGACCTACCCCGTGATTAGGTAGGACCTCTCTAGAACCGAAAAAAAAAAACAGCACATTGAACAAAATACTATTATAAATTAAACAAGATAAGGGTATCTCCGCCCGTGGCCGAAAAAAGAACAACAAAAAAAAAAAAAAAAGGGAAAAAAAATGTGTATCTCTCCCAAAACGCCAGGGCCCTGTAGACCATCCCAACAACCCTCCCCCGGCCCATTCAACCCCAACATTCCATTATTATACCCTATCAGGGGGCAACTCTGGACCCTCCCCTACCTGGTGGCTCCAATCCACCACCTCCTCCACAACGTGCACCGGCGACGTGTCGAACGTCTCGGTAAACAGCTGCCCACACCAGTACAACGTGCTCTCGTACTGGTGGGTGGTGCGGAGCCGGAGGACTTGCTGCTCTGCACAGAGAACGATCGGTTAGCATCGGAGGCCGTCGTCGTCGTCGTCGTGTCCCGGACCGAGATGGGACGCGGGTGAAGGTCTTGGGCATGAGAGGCGAAAAGAAACGAATAAAAAAAAGAACAAGGAACAAACGTACCTCGCCTCGCCACCATGGCCTGCGTCCGCTTCATGAATTCGACCTGCTCCTGGTCCAGCTTGGCCATGGCCGCCACCTTGGGCGACGTCCAGTCGAGCCGGAGCGGGGCGGAGCCGTTGCAGACAAAGTGGAAGCGCGCGAGGATGGACTTGGCCGTGTGGAAGACGGCTTCGAGGAACTGCGTGTTGGAGTATTTGGTCTACCCATACCCAGGCGAGGAGAGACGGTCAGCATCCTAGCATCCGCATGAAACGCCGCCGTAGGGAGGGGAGGGTAAGCGCGTTGTGTCGCCAGCACACCGACCTTCATCGTGTGCGTCCTGGCGTGCGCGACCGAGTGCCGCGCCAGCCTCTCGATGTGGTTCAGCAGGATGAAGGACGCGAGGTACACCTCCCACCAGGTTTCCGGCTTGGGGGGCGTGATGAGCTGCTCGAACTTGTCCACGACGGCCTGCCGCAGCGGCCTCAGGATGAACTGGATCACGATCTGGTCCAGCTGCGTGTCCATGGTGGGCGGGATCGGGATCTTGCCGTGGTGCGGGCTGGTCGGGTCGCGCACGCGGGGCACCCCGAGGGTGTCGGGCCCGCACATCTGCCAGGGGATCTCGATCATGCGGGAGATGGCCCAAAGGTCGAGCGAGATGGCCACGAGGGAGTCCTGGGACGCCACGGTGTTAGGCACCGAGGGGTTGACGGAGAGGATAGGAGAAGGAAAGTAAACACGAACAGGTTTCTTCTTCGCATACGCCATCGCCATCGACACCGTCATCCACGCGAGCTCGTCGTCCGTCTGCAGCGACTCGAGATACGACCACTTTGCCTGGGCAATGTACTGACAGAAATGTAGGCGGATCTGGGCGACGTTTGTCAGGCAAAAGTGCGGCATCTTGAGCTCGCGGGGCTCGCCCGTCGCGCGGTCGCGCCATTTGTAGGACACGACGTCGCCGGGAAGCGGCGCAAACTCGGATGCGTACACGGTGAGCCGGTGGCGGCCGATGAGCTGCGTGAGCTGGAGCGTCCGCACGGGCGCGTTGGGTTTGGTCATGTCCGTAAGCTGGTAGACGGTGCTGCGCGAGGTGTAAAACGGTTCGTTGCGTGCAGGGCCTTGGGCGGAGGGGGGTCAGCGACGGATGAGAGACGGACAGAAAGATACAAAAGGGGGGATGGGGATGGCATGTTTGGGAGGAGGCTCACCGGCTCGGAAGAAGAGGATATCTTGCAGCGTGGCCTTGAAACAGGGCATGCGAGGAGCATTCTTGTAAATCCTCGTCCCCGCGCAGAGGGAGCAGCTGACGTAGGGACTGCTCTTCCGGGCGAGATCGCACTAGACGGCGGCGTCAGCGAACCGGGCACAGATCGACGGCGGCGTGGATGGGACAACCCACCAGCCTCTTTGACTTCTTGCACCTCCCGCAAACCCCCTCCCTCCTTGCCAAGGCCGTCTGCTGCCGCTTCTCCGCGCTAAACACGGCTCGCGTCTTGATGCGGCTGCCAAAGGTACACATGGTCCCCTTGAGGTTGCCCTGCTCGTCCCTGACGGCGACCTCCCGGATCATCTGAGACGTCACCCCTTCGGGCGGAATCTCCTCGGCGGCCGGCCGCTTCGTGCCGTTGGCCGGTTTCCACAGGACAATGGGCAGGCTCGGCGTGGGAGCAGGCTGCGATTGCGATCCCTCGAGCTCCTGAGACGTCCCCCGCGCGTTGGCGACGATGACGCCGACGCCGACGGCAGCGGAGGAAGAGGGCAAGTCGCCCTGTCTGCCGGATGTACCGCCAAGTTCTGCTTTGGCAGGGATGTTGGCGCTGGCCCTCACGGAGGTGCTCGACCATGACGGGCCGGACACGCTCGGGAACCCGCCGCGGCCGTCGCCGAGGTTCTCAAGCTCCGCAAGGGCGGCGTTGATGGCCAAAGGACCGGCGGCATAACCGGCGCATGCCGTGTCCGCACCGGCCACGGCGACCGGCGTCCATGCGTTCAGCGCTGCAGACGCGGGCGGCGGCGCCGGTGCGAAGCATGAGCCGGCCAAGTCGTGCGATGTCGGGAAGGACAAGGGGTTGAGGAGGTCCTGGCTGCGAGGAGGCTGGGAAGCGGTATAGCTCGCCGAGGTAACGGGCATCTGGCTGGCGGGGTGGCACTGCGTGGTGGGCACCGCGGCCCAGATCAGCTGCTGTCCATGCCGGCATCCCGACGGTCCGGTCGCCAGGGATGTCTGCCGGGCGCGTGGCTGCGGGGTGGATGCCGCATACAACCCCGCGATCTCGGACAGGACCGACGAGGGGACGCCGCGGGTCGCCGGGGTCGCCGGGGTCGCCGGGGTCGCGCGTGAAGTCGTAGCAGCAGCGGGCAAGCGGGTCGGGTGGACGTCGAGGAAGCGGGATGTGAGACCTGCGGCGTTGGCGCGAGCGGCCTGCGACGCGCAGGTCGCCGGCCCGGGAGTCCCCAGATCGACACCGCCGGTAGGGGCGACAGCGCCGGAGCGAAAGGGGGAAGAGCCGGGTCCGGCATGAGAAAAGACGGGAGCCTGGTGAAAGGCGGCGAGGCTCAAGATGGGATCCCACAGCTCTGCTTCGGCAGCGGCGGCGCCGGCGTCTTCAAAGAGAAATGCGCCGTCGGGTCTGGGATTAGCGCGGTGGTTTTGATCCATGGCATCGGAGATGAGGGGTCGGATCGCAGCGTCGCAATGTCTCACGGCTCAAGTGAGGAGAGGACCCGAGGGACTGGGTCGGTAGGGGGAGCACCGGCGCCGATCCAAGCCAAAGCGAAAACGAGAGGACCCAGAGCGGTATTCCGACGTCCGAAGAAGCGTTGGCTCTAGACTGCCGACCCGGGCATTCTTGTGTCTCTCCGCAGATGTTGGGATGTTTGGATAGGAAATGCTCGAATGCGGGCGCGACAGCCTCTTCGTCGTGTTCTCCGTCATCCCCCCTTCGGTGCGCCTCCCCCCCCCCCCACGAACAACCATCCTGCGCCCCGGAGCTACCCTGGAGGCTGCGTTTCTTGGTGCCCAATCATGGCGGCGTCCCTCGCTGCGCCTCATTGCCCGTTTCACTCACCGCAGTTCCAGCTTGGGAGTAGGCTGCTACCAAAGCGCTTCTGCAGACATGCGCTCCACGAATAAGCCATCTCGTGCATCGGCCGAAGACATGAGGTGGTGGCCGGAGGAGGGGGGGGGGGGGGGGGATACGCTAATACCGGCGCGAAGAAGAAGGACGGTTTGTGACCATGGCCTCTTCTCTTCCTCCTGCTCCTGTCCGTTGCTGGCTCTCGCAGGGCGCACCCCAAGCCTTGTCTGCGGGGGCGTTTCGCCATGTCGCGGGGCGCTTCCCATGCCAAGATGCAGCCCCTACGGCACGAGCGAGGCGCCGAGCCACCACCTTGGTGCGTGCTTCAGCTCTGGTGAACGTGGCGGCGTCTGGCCAGGGAACGCGCGTCGGGCCACGCGCGTGAGCATCTTGTGCCACTAGCCCACCTCATGATCCCGAGCAACCTTGCTGTCTTATTTCAGACGTGTCGTGACATGTCGTCGGTCGTGGAATTGCGGCGAGCCGTTGGCGTTTCAGCGTGATGACGGCGTCACCTTAGTGAGAGACGTCCGGGTCCTAGGTGGGAGGCCTGCCCGGCTTCGGGCTTGGGTCTTCTCGCCTGACGATGAAAAGGGAGGGGGGAAGGCGTCGGGTTCGGGGCGAAATGCAATGAGGCTTCTCTCTTTCTGCTCTTTGCTCATCCGTTTGGCACTTGCAACCTTGAGAGCTGGTTGACCTGTTGATTCAACGAACCGGCACAACTTGTCCCCTCGCCTGCCCGTTCTCACTGCCCATTGAACAGCACAGCATAGCACAGCACAGCCAAGCTCGCTCAATCTCAGACCTGGCGCAAGCCCGCAGAGCTGGTCATGGAGCCCCGGATGGGTCTTCCCGGCGACGTTGATGCCGTCACCAGGGTCATCATCAACACCATGCCCTTGGACCCCCAATGGGACTACCGCTTCCCCTACCGCAAGCAGCATCCCGAGGACCACTACAAGTACACGCGGATGCTCTTTGAGTACTTTCTCGACCCGGAGCACGATGATTGGGTCGTCATGGTGGTCGAGGACAGCCTGGAGCCCGGGGGGCCCGCCGAGGTGGTAGCGTTTGGGGTCTGGGACGTATCGTACATCAACAAACGTCGGTACGGCCCGGGGTACAAGCCGCAGGATCGCAAGTCTCTCCGTTTCGTTTGCTGATGGCTCTTCTCTGCCGCGGCCGCCAGCCCCGCATCGACAAACGCCCGCTAACTGCTGCGTAGCCGTGACGGAGGTGGAGGAGCGAGGGGGCAAGCACCGGCGGGATGCCAACCACGAGCACTTTGACGAGTTCAGGCGGGGCCAGATGAAGGCGTACGATAAGTTCTTTCGCCCGTTGGGCCCCGAGCAAATGCACCTGCAGATCCTGGCCACGCTGCCCCAGTTCCAACGGCGAGGCCACGGCTCCGCCCTGTGTCGGTGGGCCATGGATCTCGTGAGGCGGGACTCCCTGCGGCACATGTCCGTCATGGCGAGCCCCATGGGCCGCGAGCTGTACACGTTCTTGGGGTTTGCGTGGGTCGGCTCGTTTTGGATCCAAGTGCCGGGCGAGGAGGAGAAGCTGGTGCTGCAAGCCATGATGTATCGCCCGCCAACCGCATCCAGGACCAGCTTGGAGGATGTCGATGGGAACTGCGCCGTGAGCTGATGGCGAAATCCGGGGTATGGGGTTTGTTCCGTGTGATGTTGGTATGTACGATCATAGACAGATGGTAGAGAGACGGCTCGACCCAGATCGTGTTTGGTTTTGGGGCAAAAGTGGTAACTAGTTTGCACGCTTCTTGGACCCCTACGTCCCCGTCCACCGGAACCAAGGAAGTAAAAGAGAAAAAAGAAAAAAGAGAAAAATCCCGCATTATCCCCTACCGAAAGCATCGTCCTGCCCATGCAGAGAGAGGGTAGAATGCCGGGGGATTCTATCGAGTTTTTACCGCCTGTTTATCAATAACTACTACATCGCAACCAACAAAAGTATAAAACCCTGGCGACTGCATTTGCGGAGGAACATGTGTTATGAACGCCGGCAGCGCTGCAGCGTCTTTCCTTGGTGGTTGGTCGTGTTGACAGACACCGAGCACTCCTGGGTGCCGTCCAACGCAAGCATCAAGAGGCAAGGCAAGGGAGCAATCGCTTCTTCCCAGATGGCATTTGCATTGGGAAAATGGGGACATGAAACGTTCAGGGCACGTCGCTGGCCTCGCTGCCAGCTCGGCATTCGGGCTCAACCGACCGCAAAGCGTCATCTTCCACCTCTCCAGAGATCAGGCATGACAGGCAGGTCATGTTCATTGCACTCCGGCCCCAGACCAGGCTGACCAAGCAAGGAAAGCCGCCGGAGCACGGCCATGTTCAACCTTTACGTAGCCAGCTATTCCGGGATATGGCGTTTCACTCCTGTCGGTTAGCACGAGCATCCGATGGCGGGTTGACCACTCCCTCTATGTACCGGGCCCCGTTCCGAACTCGGCGGACAGCCCGCCTGCTCGAGGCTGGGCCGTTTGCGATGCGGCAGCGGGCACCTGGGATCTCCGGAACGCCCTTGGTTGTGACGGCCAACCAAAACCAACCTCGTCGGGACTCGGCCGATGATCGTACACCAAGGCGGCGTGAATGCGGGATATTTTTGGCCCTCGCGTCGGCCATCAGTGAGGAAGCCGAGGCGGAGGCGGCGGAAGGATGGACGGTGGGGGGTTGACCGTTACCAGGCGAGAGAGGGAGAGGGTTCGGAACAAGTGCCGGGCAAACGGGATTGACATGGTAGGAATGTGACGGCAAGTCGTTGGAGGGGGCAGCAATGACAAGATTCCGGGTTGAAGCTGCGGAGACTTTACGCGGCGATGTGCAGTGCCGGCGGCAGGGTTGCGTGATCGACCCCAATATGGGCTCGACCGGGCTTCATCACGGCCATCGATGTCATGCGTTTCTCCCAGCCGAGGCAACCCCCAACCGAGATCTACTCAGGTGAGCGGTGCCGGGTGGGAGAGGGTTGACGAAGAAACAAGAGTTGAAACGCCAGCCAGCACAGAGGAGCTCCGTGGTGAAGAGGTGAAGAGGAGCCCGCTGGTCCGAGGCAGAGGGTCCGAGGCGCCGAATGCTTTCCAGAGATGAGTACTGTGTAGTCGAGAAGACCACCGTCCAGGGCCGGAAGTCAACACCATAGGAGGTGACATGGAAAAGCATGGTTTACATACTACTACAAAAGGACTAAGACACCCACGTAAAAAAAAAAAAAAAAAAAAAAAAAAAAAAAAAAAAAACCTTGCTGGTTTCTCTGGCCAACGCGGCGGGCCTTGTTCACTGGATAGCCTTGGTCTTCAAAACGTTGGTAAAAAACAGGCGAAGGCTGGACGACGTCGTCATCGTCGTCGTCGTCGTCGTCGTTGTCGTGAATGTGACGTTGGGTGACGGAGAAGGTTACTGCCGGGCGGGGCGCGCGCACGGGGCTCCTGGGCGTTTCGAGTTGGGTGGCGGGCAGCGAGCTCCTTTTTGGCGGTCTGAGACGGGCCCGCCCTTGACGCGTCCCCAAGAACCGTCAGGGTGCCCCGGGTCACCGCCGACTCCATGAGCCCAGAGGCTTGTCTTTTTTTTTCGCCGTGGAATGTTCGACGAGAGGCAAGGCTCCAAGGTTGGACGCTGTTCCCTGCTAGCACACCAGCACACCGAGCCACTCGGTTACGGCGACGCGTCGAGAGAAAGACAGAAAGATACGGCGAATGTGTGGATGACGGAGTTGGGAAATAAACAGATGAATACGTGTCTGTTTGTTATTCTTTTTTTTAACCTTGTCCATGCCTAGTCTTTGCAGCGACTCGAGAGACGTATACTGTGTATGTAGTAAGTACAGGTAGCCGTCGTCGGGAGTGGGCGGCAGACGTTGGTTGAGGCTCCAGAGACCATCCACAGTATGTAGTAGTACTGTAGTACGTTCGTTAATGAGTTAAATAAACTTGGCGTTCAGCGTGGAAGTGGACTTGCACGAGCCGAGCTGCAGATGGGATGCAAAGTGGAACCCCCGGTCGGCAGCTCCCTTGCTGGGCTCCACTCTTTTTACTTCCCCTGCGTCACCATCTTCCCCACCAGGGGCGTCTCCTTCAACGGTAAGAATCCACCCTTCCAGCCTGAAATTTGCTGGGGTTACTTGCAAGTCGGATGTGGCATGCCTTTTGCCTTCCATGTCTACTATATTATTACATAGGCACGTAGGCTGTATGTAACTTGTCGTGCAAGCGTGCTCTCCGAGGTGCTCAACCAGAAAGAAAGAAAAGAAAAAGCCAATCTCCGAATGCGAAACCTTCCCACGAGGCGATCTCGTGTAACTTTGTTTCAGCCTCCGGATCACTCCGATCCCACGCAGCCCGGACAACGGTGAGCCTGACCCTGGATGCTACAGTACCATGCAACCGGGACGAAAGGCGGCCGGTGGGGCTCTGCTTGCCGCAGCTTTTCAACCTTCAACGCCATAGGGCGCTTGGACCGGGAGGAAGCAAGGGGCCATGGCACACAGACGCTTCTCCTCATCACCCTGTGCATGATGGCACCACGACGTGTCAGCACGCCGTCAGCAGTCACGTTTCCTGGATCGAGAGCGTTCGGATGATCGACCGTCACGCCTTGCTCGGCGCGACTAGTCAGTTTTTTTTTGAGGGGGGGGCTTGTCCTGAGCAAAGCGCCTTGCGAGGCGGGAGTAAGTCTCTCTGTAGTAGTAGTATGGAACAGCGTGACAAGGTGAAGTGGAAGTGCAGGGGGACAGAACCCCACACAGCATGTCACCGTCACCGTGCCAGGGTGCGCTCAGCAAACTCTGTGACGAGTTAGCCCTTGCTTGTTTGGCCTTCCGCTGCCCAATGTATTGTCACCATACCTATGTAGAAGCGTGCCTCCCTCCCCCCCCGTTCCCTTCTTGCTCCCCTCCGCCGACCTCCTTGTCCGCGATTCGGCCCACCCCCCAAAACACCAAACCTCGAGTCTCGACTGCAGGACAGCGACGACGACGCATGACATTCGTTTCCAACACCACATCTCCTCCGTGAGTCGAGGTGTGCGTTGATCGTTCTACCACGTGGGCGCCATGGGGTCGGAGACAGGACAAGAGGGTTACGGAGGGTTGGGGACGAGCCGGCCTGGCACGAGGGATGGGGGCAACGTGGCGGCGGCGGCGGCGGCGGCGGCGGCGGCGGCGCAAAGCAGCAGCAGTTCGGACCCGGACGTTCCCCCACCGCCGCCTCCGAAAGACCTCCCGCCGCTGCCGGCCGAGGCGGCCAAGAGCCTCCCCAAGGCCGTTCTCGCCAGCGCCTCCGAACCGCCCTCGGAACCTCCCAAGAGGCCGCTGCCGCCGACGCCGAGCGTCAAGTCGTCGGCGTCGAGCCTCAAGCCGCCCGCGACGGCCCGAACCCCGCCGATCCGGCCGCAGGAGCCCCTTTCCATGAACCCTCCGACGCGGCCGGCCACCGCCGCCACCCAGACGTCCGGGGTGGTTCCGATACGGCTCGCCACCTCCACCAAGAGGCTCTCCTGGACCACGCTGGCGTCGAGGAGGCAGGTCAAGTACGCGCAGGGCAAGTTCGGCCGCGTTGAGCTGGTCCCGCAGCCGAGCGACGACCCTGACGACCCCCTGGTGAGTGAAGCCGTTCTTCTGTCTGGCTCCGTGCCGGATGCCCCGGGGCGCAAGCCACCAACGAGGCGCTGACGCGGCGCAGAACTGGCCTGCCTGGAGGAAGGAGCTGCACTTTTGGTCCCTCCTCGTCGTCGTCGCCATGACGGGCGTGACCAAGACCATCTTGATGACCGTGAACGCCGAGCTTGCCGAGCTCTACGACCGTCCTTACAAGGACATTGCCGCCTTGACGGGCGTGCCTCTGATTCTCTCCTTTTTCACCGGCTTCCTATGCCTCGCGGCCTCGCGGGTATGCGGCAAGCGCCCGCTGTACCTCGCCTCCTTCTTGCTTGTGTTTATCGGAACCATTTGGAACACCAACGTGGCCAGGAGCTACGCCGAGTGCATGGCCGCTCGCGTGTTCCAGGGCCTGGGCTGGGGCGCCTTCGACACGCTGGTCCTGGGGTCCATCCAGGACACCTACTTTGTAAGCCCAAACGCTTCGCATTCGGGGATCGTGCCAATGATCCGGCCGCTGACGGTTGCAACGCCAAAGGAACACGAGCGGAACGCGCGCGTGGCCATCCACTCCGTCGTCGCCGTGGCCACCACCTGGGGGCCGCCGCTGCTGGGCGGCGTGGCCTCGCAGGGTCCCGGCGGCTTTCAGCTGCAGTTCACGGTGCTCAGCAGCTTCTTCTTCATCGCCATCCCCGCCGTCGCCCTCGGCATCCCGGAAACGACCTTTGACCGCAAGCTCACCTTTGCGCAAACCCCCGCGACGGGCGCCAGCCAGTTCAAGTCCGAGTACCCTCCCAGCCCGCGCCGTCTCCTGTCCGTCGAGACCATCGTGGGCTACCTCGCCAAGCTCAAGCCCTACGGCTACCGCGGCCCTGCCGACCTCGCCATCCTCCTTCAGGCGCCGCGCGCCTTCGTCTCGCCGACCACCGCCCTCCTCGCCGTCCTCTCCCTCCTCCCGACGTCCTCCCTCTGGGGCCTCTCTTCCTCCCTGTCCCTCGCCCTCCGGCCCTTCCCCTTCGCCCTCCGCCCCGGCGTCATCGGCGCCATGTTCCTCGCCCCCTTCCTCTTGGCCACCGCCGTCGTCGCCGCCTCCTCCCTCCTCCCGCACTGGCAGCAGCCCGCCCGCTTCACGCCCAAGTTCCACGCCTCCGTCGTCGCCGCCGGCTCCTTCCTCGCCTTCCTGGGCACCCTCGTGTTCGGGCTGCACCTGACCAACTCGCTGCCGCTCGGCCCGGGCGACGGCGGCGCGCCCGTCGCCCTCCCGGGCCCGGACGAGACGGGCGTCAGCGTGCCCGCGCTGAGCTTCGCGCTGGGGATGCTCGCCGCGGGCGCCGCGCTGCTCGAGTCCACGGCGCCGCCCCTCGTCCGCGCCAGCGCCGCCTACACGGCGGCCAACCTCGCCGCCAACGTGCGCAACACGGCCGACATGGCGGCCGGCGTCGCGTGCTGGCGCGCGCTCTTCGCCGGCGCCTTCGCCATCGCCGTGCCCCGCAGCCACGGCGACGTGCGCGGGTACTGGCAGGCGCTGCTCGCGCTCCGCGGCTTCTGCATCGGCTCGTCCATCTCGCTGGCCATCGTCGGCGCGACGGTGGCGAGCGTGTGGTGGCTGTGGGGCGCCGTCGTCCGGAGGTGGGACGGCTTGGTCATGGGGCAGGTCGACCTGGAGGCGCTCAAGGCCAAGAACGGGAGCTTCTTTGATACGGATTGAAGAGGGGGGTGGGGTGGTGGTGATGGTGTTGTTGAGGGATAGCAAAGTGTGAGAGACAGAAGGAAAGGATATCATTCTTTTTTTTTTCTTCCTTTTCTTTTTTTTTTACTGTATTCCGAGTCTGTTGATCGGCCGGGCTTTTTTCTAGTGCCTAGGTACACCATAATGTCTGAGATGTGGCGGGCAACCAAGGAGGGGGGCGCAAGAAGCATCTGGGAAGATCCAGATTGGTATGTGTGCGAGAGGGAAAGGAAAAGGAAGATGTGGGAGGACTTCTTTCGTTAACGACTTGGCTGATGAGAATGGATACCCCAGGGCAGATGGGAGGGGAAAGAAAAAGGAAGAGTAGGAACTATGATACCCCCTTTCCCCCCCTCAACAATATAAAAACACTCTTTTTTTATGCGGTTTGGTTGATGCCACTTCACCAACTCAGATGCCTGTTCACACCACAACAACAAATCCAAATACAATTGTAGTCTAATTAGACAGACATTGCGCACGCGCTGCCGAGTATTCCAAGGGTTTCGCATGGTTTGCTCAGGAAGGTGGTCGGTCCTGACGAATAACAGCCCACGAAAGGTTTTAAAGGAACTTGATGATCTTCCCGAACCGTGTTTTTTGTCCCTCTTGTACGATCCCGGCATCCCGTTCCGTTCCTCTCTGGTCCCGTCCCGTCCCGTCCCGTTCCGTTTCCCCGTGTTTGGTCTTGATGGAAGACGGGACCCAGGTATCCTCGACAGAGCATACGCTTCATCATGTTTCGAACCTCTCTCGTTCAGCCTGTTTCTTGAAGCTACTATGCAATGCTATTCATCCACTTCCCCCCACCCTCTTTTTTTTTTTTTTTGTTTTTTTTTTAAAAAAAAAGAAGTTGCAGCTTAGGAGCTGACCTAATAAGAAAAGATAAAGTAGGCAAGATGATCTCGGTCCATAGGCAGTTCTACTGTACACTGCGACCCCCCAGCCTGGCGTCAGCGACTCTTCCAGGGCGAAGAAAACGTAGCCGGCAGGTCCCAAGGCGCCGGGCCTGACGATGTTCTCCACGACATTTGGAACTGAGGCGGTTGGCAAAACGGCAACGCAACACCTCACCCAGATGTCCCTCTCAGCATTATTACCTAGTCCAGATAACTAACTACCTTTCAATGACCATGCTCCATCTCCGGAATTCCCGTACAGTACAAAACCACGAACGGTGCCATGCCCTCGGCGAGAGCCGGCACCTATAGTAAAGCCGTTGCCGCCTATGCTCCCTTTTGCTTTTCTGTCTTTATTCTTCTCTTGTCGCTTCCCGTGTGCTGTAGTAACTAGGTACCAGAGAGCATCCACGGCGTTTACGCCAGGTGCACCGTCGTTGTAAAACTCCCAATCATGTTTATTTTCTTGTTTTTTTCTATTTCTTTCCTTTATAATAAACAAATCAGACGAAAAAAAAAAAAGAAATACCTGGTATTCGCAATGGCTAAGGTCCCTTCCTTCAGTGGTATCATCAGCTCCTCCCTTCCTCGCTCCCTTGTACAAATAGAACCCAAAGAATGATGACCCCGTCGCTTGTAAGATTGCCTTCCTATTCGAAAACCATACTCCCAAGGTGCACTTTTACAACAACAACAACAACAACAACAAATTAAATTCAACTGCTCCCATCCCACAACGCTCTTCCTCTCGGAGCCACGGCGCCCTACGCTCCGCGTTCCGTAACGGTCCACCTCCTCTTCGACGCGCTCGTGTCCCTCAGCCGGTCAGCGTCGTCCGGAGGTGTGGTGGGGGCCTGACCCCACAAGCCGCCGGCGCCGACACCGAGCTGGCCGGGGTCAGGCCTTGCTGAGCGCATGGCGGAGGAGGAGTTCATCGATGAGATTCCCAAACCTGGCTCCGTCCGTGTGCCAGCCCCGGTGAGATCCACCTTCTCTAGAGCGCGACCGAGGGTGGCGGCGGTGGATGACGTGTTGGCCGCGCCTGCGGTGGACATCGTCGCGGTAGCAGTAGTGGTAGCCGAGGAGGATGACCTCCCGCCAAACGGGAAGTCGATGAAATCGTCGTCGTCATCGTCGTCCCTATCAGAGCGCGGTGACCAGAGCCCCGTGCTGCCGATGGAAGAGCGGCCCGAGTAGGACGGCCGCGAGCTAATGAAGGACGTTACTCCGCTCCCGATGGTGATGCCTCCAGAGCTGCCGTGGTTGAAGCTGAGGCGCGGGATGGTCGACTCGTTGGATGTCCGAAGGCTGCTCAGGCCGGGACTCGCGGCCGAGCCCCTGGGCCCCAGGCCGTCGTTCCAGGTGAAGCTGTTGATGGACGTGGAAAAGGACGAGTGCCGCCCGCGGATGCCGTTCAGGGGCGCCGACAGATTCGCCGAGCCCGACAGCGTGCCCGAGGCAGACCGCAGGTGCTCGGTGCTGGCGAAGATCTTGAGATCGTAGAGCTCGTGGACCTTGGGCTTGGTGTTCCCCGGCCAGGAAGCGAGCTTTTCTTGGATGCCTGGCTTGCGCACGGCCATGGTCAGGGAGGCCATGGCGACGTCCATGAGCACGGGTTGGTGCGTGATGGCGCCGATCAGGGCGTTGCACCCGGCGCCGTGGGACACGAGAATGACCACGGCCTCGGTCTCAACGTCGTCTTCGTCATCCAGGTCCAGGGGCTCCGGGCGCACCGTCTTGGTGACGGGCAGGGTGGGCACGTCGGCGGTAGAGTACCAATCGACGAGGCTCTGCACGCCAGCTCGGAACCGCTTGTGCATGGCCGCCCACTCCTCGGGGTAGGTCCCGCCATCGCCCCAGTTCAGGCCGCTCCGGTTCGAGTGCCACTGGTAGTCGACGGCGACGCAGGCATCCCGGGCGTGCGAGACGTACCCTGGGGGGATCGTATTGTTGTTGCTGATGGCGTAGTGGGGTACGGGCGCCACGTAGCCGGTCGGGGTTGGCTGGGCGGATGCATCCGAGGACGAGGTCACAGACGCTCGAAAATTGGGAGGCGGCGACCTGGAGCCCTCGCAGGAGACGGGGCTCCAGAGATGGCCCTGAAGGTTGGCTGGATTGTTGGAGGGGATATCGGGGTAATGGGTGTAGTCCTCGCGGCGCAGCAGGTCGGCGGTGGCGCTGGCGAGCATCATGACGGATTCGGGGGGCGGGGTGATGAGCTCAAAGTAGCTCGGGTTGAGCCACTCGCCGAGGAAGGCGTCCAAGCGCAGAACCGACTTGCAGATTCTTCCCGGGGCCGCGGCCGGAGGCACATCCGTGACGAGAGTGGGCTTCGGCCAGCCGTTGGAAGCGGACGGCGGTGTCTGCGGAGCGGTGGCTGGGCCGGTGGCATGGGCGATGGAGGAGACAAACGGGGTCGAGTCGCGGGCGAGGCCGGCGCTGATGGCGATGGACGTTTGGATGCATCGGAGGAACGGCGAGCTGTGGAGCACGACCTGGTATTTCTTGCGCTTGCGTTTCGCAGATGGGTCCGGGTTGCGGCCTGCGGCGAGCTCGTCTTCGCGGATTCGGTCGCGGAGGATGGAGGCTATCCTGACGCCGAGGCTCTGCGCTTGCTGCCAGCCGCTGTAGGTCAGAGGAGGGTCGTAGGGGGTCGGGGATGAGAGATGCCACTGCTTGTCGGCGGCGTCGAGCCGTAAGCCGTGCCTGGGAACGCCGTCAGCAGCAGGCCACGCCAGCTTGCACAGGACGAAGGCGAGCGAAGCATGTGATGATTCGGATGGGGTGCGGGGCCGACGACAACGTACCGGACGACAAAGAGGTAGGCGGGAGGCAATCCCATGGCGTCCGTGAGCTCTCGGCGGGAGGATTATGGCAAGAAGTGTTGCTGATGTAACGTTGGTGCTTGGGGGCGGCTGTTGAGCGGTCAAGACGATGACGGGAGGAAGAGCGGTTCGAAAAAAGGAGAGCGTCCGGGGTGGATGGAGGATGCAAGACAGAAAGGAAAAAAAAAGAAAGAAGAGAACAAAAGGCAGAAACAATGATTCAATCCGACACCCAACGCTCAGACTGCAGTGTCCAATGCCCCGGTTTGTCCTAACCACGAAAACCACGAAAACCACGGAATTGGGGGTGGGAGAGGAAAAGACGATGACGATGTTTGCGGGCTGGTTGGAGGAGACGGGGGCAGTTTTTGTTGCTGGACCCGGCGCCCAGAACCCATGCCCACATGCAAAAGATGGGATGCTTCAGCGATGACAGCGTGCGGCGCGGGGGATGAACGCGGGGAATTGGCAGCTGATGCCGCAGACGCAGCGGCTTCTGGACGAGGGGGGGGGGGCGGTTGCAGCTTGGCATGGGTTCGTTGTGGATGCATTTTTGCTCTCCGGGGGCATGGGCTCCACTCCCCTGGGATCACTCGACATTTGCACGTGGGGATCAAGGTTCTTTCTTGCCATGCCGCCCTTCTTCCAACCGCTGAGGAGGCGGGCAGGACGGGGAAGACCTGGCCAGCAGCATGATGGATGACCGCCAAACCCTGGGGTTTTTGTGCCGAAACGGAGCATGCTCGCGTAACCCTCTCCATGACATCCGTCCGGTCTCTGACAGCAGCCCATCCCGGCGCTTTGCAATCTCCAAGGACGGGACCGTCGTAGGGCGGGCCCGCTTCCGGCCCGGGCCATCAGACGAGATGCGGCCCAAATCGGTCCAGGATGACGGCAGGATGACGCGCTGATGACAGAGCTTCGACGGCGGGAGGAACGGCTTGTCCCTGGCAGTGAGTGTCCCATAGCCAAGTTTCCTCCAGCTTTTCCGCAGCAGGTGGCCCCGATGGCGGTGGATACGAGGCGATGTCGGAAAGGCAGATGGGGTTCCTTTATTGGACTATGTCAGTCATTTCAAGCATGACAAAGCTTTTGACTGACTTGGTGCCGGCAATGCCTCCCTGTGTAACTCACCAACGTAGTACGCAGTACACAGTGCTCAGCAGTTACACAGTACGGGACGGGTGGCGCACACGGCAACGATGCGCCGTCAACCCTATCCCTAGCCCCCAAGACCCGCCACCGGCGAACGGCCCCCTGGGCGCCCCGGACATGGGACCTTGAGAACCTGCCTCATCGAACTCAGTGAACCAATCTCGATCAAATCCTACATCCGCATCACGCCGTCTTCGCATCGCATCGAGGTTGGCTCCCCCTTCCCATCGAGTTTGGGACAGGCCCACGGGTGGCCTCGTCCACGAGTGACACCTCTGCAGCATTCTCGCCCGCCTGAGGATCCGCCATGAGGCTCTCAGGCCTCTTTGCCCTCCCGGCCCTGCTGGCCGCGACGCTCGCCGCCGCCGAGCACACGAGCAACTGGGCCGTGCTGGTGTGCACCTCGCGCTTCTGGTTCAACTACCGTCACCTTGCCAACGTTCTGTCCATCTACCGAACCGTCAAGCGCCTGGGCATCCCCGACTCGCAGATCATCTTGATGCTGCCCGACGACATGGCCTGCAACCCGCGCAACGCCTTCCCCGGCACCGTCTACTCCAATGCCGACCGCGCCGTCGATCTGTACGGCGACAACATCGAGGTCGACTACCGCGGCTACGAGGTGACGGTAGAGAACTTCATCCGCCTGCTCACCGACCGCGTCGGCGACGAGATGCCGCGCAGCAAGCGCCTGCTGACCGACGAGCGGAGCAACATCCTGGTGTACATGACGGGTCACGGCGGCAACGAGTTTCTCAAGTTTCAGGACGCCGAAGAGATTGGCGCCTTTGACCTGGCCGACGCCTTCGAGCAGATGTGGGAGAAGAAGAGGTGGGTCCTCCCCTCGGGGCCGCACGCGCCCTTGGTTTGCCTCCCTGTTCTGACAGCCACGCAGGTACCACGAGATCCTCTTCATGATCGACACATGCCAAGCAAACACCATGTACAGCAAGCTCTACTCGCCCAACATCGTCGCCACCGGCTCCTCCGAGCTGGACCAGTCCTCTTACTCGCACCACGCCGACAACGACATCGGCGTCGCCGTGATCGACCGCTACACCTACTACAACCTCGAGTTCCTCGAGACCGAGGTGCGCGACACGAGCAGCAAGAAGACCCTCGGCGACCTCTTTGACAGCTACTCGTACGAAAAGATCCACTCCAACGCCGGCGTCCGCTACGATCTGTTCCGCGGCGGCGCCGAGGCCGCTCGGAAGCGCCTCGTCACCGACTTTTTCGGCAACGTCCAAAACGTCGAGGTGGACGGCGCCAGGAACTCGACCGCCCTCGAGGAGGAGCTGCTGTCGCTGAGCCGGACCATCGCCGCCCTGCACAAGAAGGCCGACGAGGAGGAGGCGGCCGCCGAGGCCGAGAGGAGGGCCAAGGGGGCGAAGCAGACGCCGGCCGGGCCAGGCTCGAAAGGGGCCGCGGGGCCGTTTGTGAAGCCCTTGACGGAGGAGAACTGGCTCACCAAGAAGCTGTTGGGAGCCGCCGCGGTCGCGGGCTGTACATTACTGTGGGGCCTGGGTTCGTTTTTGGAGGGGTCTGGGAAGTAGAATATTACACAGCAGGGATACCCATTGACATTTCGGCGTTTCGTTCATTATAGTATGCAGTGATTGGCGGGTGGCCTTGTTCGCTGATGGTTCGCATCCGACGCGGCCACGATCGACCAGACGCTCTATTGCGACGGACCGGGGTTAGGGTTCAGCGAAGCTATTATAGTATGGCAAACCTTGGTCGGTTGCTCCGTGCTGCACTACAAGGTCTCTCTCTCTCTTTGGATGCATCCCATCCTCGCTCCAACGTTGTGAACGGAGCGCAAGGAACGGGATTGAGGAATGCGCACTGCCCCGAAAAGAAAGATGGGTAGAATTCGAGCCTCGTATACCCCTCTCATTCCGTTTCCATCGTTCCATACAGGCTCGTTACCATGAACGAAGCAATGCCTCCTGCGAAGCCGCGCAAGCAAAAGGTGGGTTGCCCATAGGATTTGTTTTCCCTGTGCAAATTGCATGATGCTGCACCCAACCGCCATCAGGCCCATGGAGTCCCATGTCCCATCCGGAACAACGCTCACAGCCGCTTCCCAGTTCCTCCCCCTCCGCGAAATCACCATCAACTCCCGGCCCCTCATCAAACGGGCCATCCAGTTCTCGTGCGACGGTGACCTGGTCGTCACGGCCGACGACTCGGTCCACGTCTTCGTGCCCGAGTTCCCCGACCTCTCCCAGCGCAGGGAGAAGCTCAAGGCGCTCATCCAGGCCCAGCAGGATGGCCGACCCGTCGAGAGCATCCTCGCGGGCGAGGACGACTCGTCGGACGAGGAGGACGCCGAGGGCATGCCCAAAAAGTACACCTACCAGCCGCTGAGGGCCCAGTACTCGGAGGGCGGGAAGCACATCCCCGTCTCGTTTCCTCCTCTCGACCCGCGCGTGAACCGCGAGCTGTTCGCGGCCCAGAGGCTCCCCTTCCCGTACGAGGGCTTCGTCCACGCCGACGGCAGCGCCGCCTCCGCCGCCGCCGCCGCCTTTTCCCCCTCCCCTGGCTCCTCCGCCTCCGAATACGACGACGACTCGTTCGGCTCCGACGACGACTACTCCTCGGACCGCTCCTCGGCGTCCGACGCCACCGTCCCCGGCCTGGGCCCCCACCGCCCGCGCGGCGCCGGCTACGGCCCCATCACCGGCACGGGAAGCAGCATGAACCACGTCGTCGCCGTCGGGTGGTCGCCGTCGGGGCTGGGCGTGAACCGCCGGCCCGTCCTGGGCGTGCTGACCGGCGCCGGCACGCTGGCCGTGTTCGGCGACGGCGGCGGCTCGACGCGGATCCTGCCGAGGGCCAACCAGGGGATGCTGCAGCGCCGGGAGCTGAACGCGTGGATCGTCCTGTGGGGGGTCGGCGAGAGGCTCGTGCTGCCGGGCCAGCAGACCGAGGTCAGCGAGTACCTGAGGGCGTTCGCGTGGGCGGCCGAGGTGGGGCCCGGCCAGGCGCTGCTGGCGACGGCGAACGATGTGAAGGAGGTGGCGGTCGTGAGCGTGCAGTGCGTTCATGATGCGCTGGCGAGCCGGCCTCCGGGTGCGGCATCATCGGAGGAAGCGGAGGAGGGCATGGGGGAGGAGGCGGTTTGGCTGGTGAGAGAGGTCGCGAGGTTCAAGGCGGAAGGGCCGCATAAGCCGTCAAATGTGAGTGTCTTTTCCTTTGCCTTGCTTTGGATCGGGCTGCGAACGTTGCCTCCTGACATGAGCGTCTGCTTCAGCCTCTCGACCCCGATTGGGTCCCCCACGGAACCTCGTTCGGTTTGAGATGGAGCCCGTGGCTGGAGACGGCCGACTCCCGCACCTGCGTCCTCTCCTACATCGACCGCAACTACGTTGGCTTCAGGAGGATCACGATCCGGAACCCCTGGGTGAAAGGGGAAGCGCCCAATCTTGAGGTCGAAGACCGCGACATGTATGGCATCTGCCTCCACCTTTCGACCGACGCCTTCGTGGAGTTTGAGGATGCGGTAGGTGGACGCTGCGCGACCCAAGGACCCTTGCTCGGCCGCACGCTAACACGGCCAGATCTGGACCCATGGCGATACCATGTCATGCCGAGGCCTGATCTCCACCGGATTCAGCCTCCGTCCCTTTGAGGTTGCCCTTCGCGGGGGGCCAATGGCCGCGCCGGGGCCGCATAAGGTGTGGGATTGCCGGACGGCCTACCGCGATGACGGTAGCGACGCGTCTCAGAACCCCATCTGCGGTAGGAGAAGCCGGTGATGTCTGTATCGACCCGGAGCTTTGCCATGGCTAACTTTGCCAGACCTCATCATCCACCCTCCGGATCTCTCCAACCCAACGCCGGTCCCTCTCTACACGCTCGTCCGCATGACGGCCACCTCCACGACGCAGGACTGGTACGAAACAAACGTCCCTGCGCCGGACGATCTTGACGCGGACCCTCGGCCGCAATGGGTGCGCACCATCGCTCAGAAGCTCGACGTTCGGATCCCCGCCGATATGCATCTCACCCGTAACTACGATGACGATAGCTTCTCCGAGGGATCTGGCTCGGACTCGGATGATGAAGACGACGAAGAAGGCGGCCACGATGGCGATGTGGACGACGACGACGACGACGACGAGGAGGAGGAGGAGGACGGGGACGACGATGAGGACCTGGACATGGAAGACGATGCCGAGGGCCACCAGGGAACCCGCATCTACAGCAAAGGCGGCGAGGCCACCGTCCATGAGATGCCCGAGATCCACCCGCACCGCTTCCGCATCCACGGCCTCACGCTCTCCCCCGGCGGCGGCGTGGTGGCGGCCCTCGTCAGCAGCCACAGCACCCAGCACCCCGAGCGCGGCGGATGGCACACGGTCAAGTCGAGCGTGCTCTTCGGCCACAGGTCGCGCCGGCTGCGGCGGCTACGCGAGGTGGCCGCGCAGCTCGAGCAGTGGAAAGCGGCCTACGGCGGCGGCGGCGGCGGCAGCACCATCCCCATCCACCCGGACCTTTTGGAGCAGATGCTTGCCGACAACGCTCACGACGCGAGCGGCGCGGGCATGATCCGCAGCCCGCAGTACGCCCGCCTCACCACCGAGGCGAAGCTCTTTGAGAACCTCTACGGAGACGGTCCGGAAGTGCCGGGGTTGCATTACTTCGCCGCTCCTCCTCCTTCTTCTCCTCCTTCCTTTACAACCACCACCACCACCGCCGCCGCCGCCGCCGCCGCCGCCGCCGCCCCTATCAACATCGTCAACACCAACACCACCCACCACCCCGACTCCAACACCGGCCCGTCGACGCACGCCGGCCGCTCTCTGGCCCTCCGCCACCTCTTCGCCCCGGCCCTGGCGGCCCAAACCTGCGACTTGTGCTCCCTGCCGCTCGACCAGCGGCATGGCGCCCTCAGCGGGTGTCGCAACGGGCACTTCTTCGGAACCTGCGCCACGTCGGGGCTCGCCGTGCAAACCCCCGGCGCGACGCGCAGGTGCGGCGCTTGCGGACGCCGCACGCTCCGCGCGGACGCGCTGCTGGCGAGGATCCCGCCCGCTTCGGACGGAGGAGGAGGAGGAGGAGGAGGAGGGGACGCCGTGAAGAGGGAGGATGTGGTGAGGCTGCTGGGCAGCGGGGTTTGCGGGAGCTGCGGGGGAAAGTTTTTGACTTGATCGGCGAGTTCAGAGCTGGCGATTCCTTTTGGAACTGGAGTGAAGGCACGGGTTGTTGTTGGACCATGTGGGGTTGATAATGGTGGTGGGATCTGGTCTCTTTTTCTCTCTCTCTCTCTCTCTCAAAAAAAAAAAAAAAAAGAAAAAAGAAAGAAAAAAAGAAAAGAAAATGGCCGTCGAAACCCTCAAGTACCCAAGGTAGCTAGAAGCATTTGGGGGAGTGAAAAACAACCAATACAAGAGAGACTACCTTTGTGACCACCCCAGGGTCAACAGAGACGAAAGAAGGATGGATCAGAACCGATGGGATCGAAATGCTTTGTATGCCTGCCAATGCAACCCAAAAACTCCACCCGCTTCTATATATATAGAGGGACAGCCAACTCCCAACGAAGGCAGTACAGACAGAAGAAGCAGACCCGGAGCCAGGGAAACCATCAACCACAACCAACCAAAAAAGGCAAAAACGCACCCAAGACAAGAAGACAGCGCGATCTGCTCAAGCCACGATCCATCCCTGTCCTTCCTCCCCCCCTTCGCTACCACCCCTCCTCTCAGCTAAACACCTTGTTCATGGCCTGGTGGGCCAGCTCGACGCCCAAGAAGGTGGCCGCGTTGGCGGGGACGGCCCGGGCCAGGGCCGGGCCGAAGCCGGGGAAGAAGGCCTTGATGCCGCCCTGGGCGTACAGCCCCCGGACGACCTGGCCAATGGACACGCTGCCCTCGGACGTCTGCAGGCGGCTCTTGACCGTGTCGATGGGGAACACGGGGATCCACATGGCGATGCCGGCGCCGGCGCCGGCGCACGTGACGGCCGTCAGGCTCAGCTTGCCGCTGGCCTCGCCCGTGACGGGGTCGCGCGGGGTCAGCTCCTTCTTGAGGTACTCGTAGGCGGCAAAGTAGGCGGCGCTGCCGGGGCCGTCGCGGGCGAGGGTGGCGGCGCTGCCGCGGAAGACGGAGCGGACGCCGCCCTCGCGGTAGAGCTGGCGCACGACGTCGGCGGCGCCCGCGTACTTTGGCTTCTCGCCGGGGGCGAGCTTCTTTTGGCCCTGGACCTGGAGGATGACCTTGACGCGCTCAAAGGGGGCCGTGATGGCGGTCATGGGGATGGCCGAGAAGAAGCCGGCGGCCGAGATCTGGGCGATGGAGAGGGAGCCGTCCGGGTTGACGGGGGAGACGGCGCGGACGATGGACTTGCCGAGGTCGTAGCCCCAGAAGGAGACGGCGACTGCGGACATGATCATGAGGGGTCAGCGGATAAGGAGAGAGAGAGAGAGAGAGAGAGAGAGAGACACGTACACATGGGCGTCACGCCGTACAGGGGGGCCGACACGCCGGCGTAGAGACCCCTCCGCAGGCCGTCCTTGGCGACACTCTTCTTGACCACGTCAATGGCGCCGCTGTAGACGCCCTTGTCGGCGGTCTGCAGGCGGACCTTGACGAGGTCGAAGGGGTGGCCGACGATGACGGAGCAGACGCCACCGAAGCCGCCGGCGATGAAGGAGCGCAGCTGGGCGAGGCCCGTCGAGGCGGCGGCCTTGGCATCGGCCTTGAGCTCCTCCTTGGTCTCGGGGATGTGCGGCAGCTTGTCGGCGACCGAGGCCGGGAGGGCGGTTTGCCCGGCTTCTGACGACGCCGAGGACATGTTGAGCTGACTGTGAGGGTAGAGGGGGGTAGAAAGAGGGTGTAGGGTAGACGTCGAAAAGGCCGGTCAGATGTCGCCCGGGGAGGTTGGTTGGTCTCGGGCCTCGGGGTCTCCTTCACGTCACCCGGACGTTTTTTGTTTCTTGTCTGGTGGCGAGCTGGCTGCGTAGGGTGGTACCAGGCGTTGTAACAGAGAGAAGGTTGGCAAGCAGCAAGGGTGATGGGAGTGTCTAGGGAGGTGTTGAGAATTGTAAAAAGGAGTAGCAGTGGTGGTGGTAGTGGTGGTAGTAGTAGGAGTAGAAGTAGATGTAAGGTATGTAGTAGAATAGAAGGCAAGGCTGTTGTCGAAGGACGGGCAGACCGGGATCCGGGGGGTTTTGAAAGCGTGCAATGCCCCTCGGCCAATGGATGTAGGGCCGACAAAACGACGTCAGCTGCGCCGAAGCCGCGCGCCGGCGGAGTGGCCAACCTCGGCAAAATGGAATTCAAGACCCCGCGGCAGCGCGGCAAGGCAAGGGGGGACGGGAAGGGGGAGGGGACAGACAGCAAACACATGGCGGGGCTGCCAAAGGTCCCGTCTCCACCGTTTTCTTGTCCTGAAGGGTTCCAAATGCATCATTATCCTCCTTCACTGGTTGTTAGGTCGCATACATATTATGTACAGAGGTACACTGCAGTTCCCCACATGGACATGAACATGAACATGGACAGGGCAGTGAGGTTAGGTCTTTTTAGCATTCTATAGGTACCTTATCATCCTTTATGGCCATTCTTTGTTCTACCCTGGTATTTATCTAGGCTTTTATTTCCGTCTTCAGACGCTTGAAGCCCATGTGGGAATCCTCCCTCTCCCCCTCCCCCCCCCCCCCCCCCCCCAAAAAAAAAAAAATAAAAATAAAAACCCTGAGGTACCCCCAGACCGCAATGCACCTGAAAGGGTTCCCTCGTGGCCACCTCCATCGTCCCATGTTGTGCACACCCTCCGAAGAAGAGCAATTCACCCGTCCCTCCCGTCCAGGGTCACCAGGGTGCTCGGCAGTCCTCGGCACTCCCAGCACCAGCACCGACCCCAGCACCAGCAGCACCAGCAGCACCAGCAGGTCCAACCACACAAACAAACACCCCGGAAATTTGGGGGGTACTGCGTAATTATCCAACGTCCGCATCCCAGCCAGCCCAACGCGGCCCCGCGCCCCGCTCCCCGCTCCCCGCATCCCGTTCCTTTTTCTTAACCGCATCCCTCCCCCCCAGAGCTCCTCGAGGACCTCCTGCGCCGGACGGACGGAGGACTTGGGGGGGGGGGGGGGGGGGTTAGGAACGGCGTGATGCTCGTGGACCCATGCGGTGGTGGTGGTCCATGTGCCCTGCGCCACTCTGCGTTTGCGCACGCAGAATGCCCGAGGGCCAGGGGGAGGGACCCTTCTGCAGCCGTCAGGAACCCTGTGTGTCTGCGTGTGCGCGTATGCGCGTGTGCGTGTGTGTGTGTGTGTGCGTGCCTTGGTCGTGCCAGTAACTAGCGTACATGCACAGTTACTACCTACCACGTACCAAGATGGCGCACCCCACGCGACATTCGCCTGCGGACGGGATGCAGAAAATAAAGTGCAAATGCCAAGTCTGGAGAATTTCCGGGGGGGGGCGCGGCTGAGCGATTTGGGAGCATGTGAATGCGCCATTTTGCGAGGTCCGCCCTGTATGACAGCAAACCCTAACCCTCTCCCCTCTCCGATGGCCTCTCTGACCTCCCATGGTTGTCCTTGGACAGGACAGGAACCAGCCCAACAAGGCGTGAGAAACCAGGAGACAACTTGTCAAGGTCTGTATCCTTATAGTATAGCATATTCAATAGCATGACTTGGACAGAAACGGCCTGGATCAAAACACAGGGATGGTTGTGCTTGGCATTCTCCGCTGTTGGTGCTGGCAGATGCGACAAGGGAAACAACCCAGGTTCGCTCGTTGGACGTTGAGGTATTGCTGCGTACGGCAAGGTGGATGAGGACCTAAAGGGAAGAAACGGAGATGAAGCGCTGTAGCGTAGTCGTTTCTTGGCAGTCCGCTCGAGAGCTGGCTCCCAAGATATCGGGAACGAGCCAACCACATGCCCCATCGACACAAGCCCAAAAATAAATCTCAGACCAGGTAGCCATTGTACAGGATGCGCGTTGACTCTGACGAAGAGATTGCGGGACAGGCAAAGGCAATATGGTGTACAGACAGGATCCTACATCAAAAATAAACAAATCACCAGACGCATCGATCCATAGACAGCAAAAGCCCCAGGGATTCACCCACCCACCCACCCATCCACCGCGTCCATGCATGCAACCACCGCAGATCCTCCACGGCCAAACCATGATGCCGACGGGACCTCTCTATCTCTCTCTCTCTCTCTCACCCACACACACTCTCTCTCTTTCAGTATATGCTCACGCTCTGTGCCACCCGGTGCGACTTGGCCAGCGGGGTCTTGCTCACGCCGCCGCACCAGCACGTCGGATCCCCCTCGCGTTCCACCTGGAGCGTCGCGTCGATCCCGTGCTCTCCCAGGTACTTGGCCACCCGCTCGCGGACGTCGTCCAGGTCCGTCCCCCGCGCCGCGATCACGTGCATGACGCCCAGCAGCTTCGTCTTGCCCTCGCCGTCCGCGGACGCGCTCCCCTCGGCCTCGCGGTCGTCGATCCAGAACCGCGGCGCTGCGTACCCCACCACGCCGCGCAGGCCCGTGATGCCCGACAGCGTGTCGCGCAGGCCGTACTCGACCTCGGGCGGGACCGTGAGCAGCAGGCGGCGGGCCGACGAGCGGACCAGCGGCAGCGCCGAGAGCAGGATCAGCACGGCGATGAGGAAGGACGCGAGCGGGTCCCAGATGGGCCAGCGCCAGAAGTGGGTGAGCACCGTCGACGCGATGACGGCGGCGCTGCCCAGCGTGTCGGCCAGCACGTGAAGGTAGATGCCGTACATGTTTTCGTTGTCGTGGCCGTGGCCGTGGTGGTGGTGGTGGTGGTGGCCATGCCCGTGCCCGTGATCATGGCCGTGCTTCTTTTCGTTGTGGCCGTGGTGGTCGTGCGAATGCGCATGTCCGTTGCAGCCGCCATGGCTATGGCCGTGGTCGTGGCCGTGGCTGTGACCATGCCCGTGCCCGTGATCATGTCCGTGGTGATGATGCCCAAACACCGTCATCCCCACCAGGTTGACCAGCAGCCCGAGCGTGCTGACCACAAACAGCTCGCCCAGGCGCTTCGTCTCGCGGCCCTCGTAGATGCGCTCGACCGCCTCCGTCATGATCTCGACGCTGATGAGGATCAAAAACACGCCGTTGCAGAACCCGCTCAGCGTCTCAATCTTGCCGAATCCGTAGGGGAACCGCTCGCTGGGCGGCCACTTGCTGGCGACCGCCGCAAACAGCCCCACGGCGAGGGCTACGCAGTCGAAGAACATGTGCACGCTGTCGCTGAGGAGGCCCAGGGAGTCGGTGACGTAGCCGTAGAAGGCCTGGACGGTCATGAAAGCCAGGTTCAAGCTGCAAAAAGAATCAGAGCCCATGTTAGCCACCCGATCCCCTCCCGTCTCCGCCGCAGCCTGAGAGCCATGACGTACCTCATAAAGTAAAAGATCCTCCGCGAATCCCTGTCCGACATGACGGCGTGCAGGAACGGCCAGCGCGGCGTGAACTGCATCACGAATTTTGTGAACCTCGACCGACCAGACGAAGAGCCATGGGCGTGATGGTCATGGGCGTGCGAATGCGAATGGGAAGCCGAGTTCGCCCGCGAGCGTGCCGCCGTCAGAGGCTCGTACGCCCTGGCGGCCTCAAAGGTGGCGGTGGACGGCGAGATCAGCGCCCGACCGCCCGGCGTCGATGCAATCTTCCATGCCGCGGTATCCTCCAAGGGAGGCGGGACCTTGATGTGTTTCCGGGAACCCGCGTCCTCTTGGGTGTGGTTCGCCGAGCTCGCGTCGGCCAGAGGGCTCCGACGGTGGGAGTGCGTCCCGCCAGATCGCGAGTCTTTGCGGATCAGCGTCGTCGGGCCTGTAGGCGCCAAAGATGACGTATGGCCGTGAGAGCACGGGCTGTCGGAGCCGTGGCGGTGACCAAGAGGGTGGTGGTGGTGGTGGTGATGATGGTGGTGATGGTGGTGGCTCGGGATCGCCGAGGCCGGCAAAACGTAGGACGACGCCATTCCGGACGGCGGGGTGAACGTGTGTCGCGGCGGGGAATCTAGGTTGGGAGCGGCGGCGCTCCTTGGGTCACCTGCCAGGGCTCATGGGAGATCTGGCGAGGTGAGACAAACGGAGGCGCTAGGCTCAAGGATCGCGGAGCGGTAACGGAGGCGGCTTGAGGCGTTGGCTGCGAGGCGAAAGACCATCAGCGAGGAACCGGGAAGACTGCAAACCTCTGGTGATGGAGAGAGAGAGAGAGAGGTCCTTACCGTACCTGAGAAGGGTTATGTTGAAAGCGGCTGGCTGTCGTCCAACGTTGGATGGGTTTTGCAGAGGATGAAAGGAGATGTCACCCGGTGGGTGTACCGTGGTATGGTGTAGGTAATACTGCGTAGGTACCTTAATTAACAGTCGAGTTGATCGGTGGTTGGCCCGCAGGTCGCAGGTCGCAGGCCGCACCGCTTCCGCCGCCCCCCCGGGGGAGGCCAAGATCCAAGAACTGGGTCCGTTGCGGTTTGGCGGTCTCTTTCTCCGCGTCATCCCCCCATCCTCCTCTCGCCGCCCCCCTCCCCCCCTGTCCGAGGCCCCTCGAGCTCTTGACTTGCCCTTTTTGGACCCCCTGAACCGGGTTCTGGAGTGGGGCAGCGGCAGATTCGCGCCGTTCTGATTGGCCGGCTTGGTTATGCAGCGCTCCCGATCGACCGCCTTATCAATCGTCCCGCAGCCGACGGAGCGACGATACATTGCGCCAAGATGCGGACACATCATCAAACTTCGGACGGCGTTGACGATTCAATGCGTAACAGCTTTGGACACGAGGCTGACGATTGCCACCTCGCTGGACTGCAAGAACCGCAAGGCTGCCGTTCCTGCATGGTGGCATTCATCGCGCGGCGATGCTCTAGTGCCGGGATCGATTGAGTTGGTGGTCCCGACCGCCCGCCCAGAGACATGCTCGTCTTGTTCCTCGCCGTGGCCTTGACCGGGCTCGTCGGTCTCGCCACCCTCCTTCTCTGCCTCAGGTTGCGGCCGACGAGGTACGATGGCCCGCCCGCTGGCTCCTCGACCGGAGTCTCGGTCCACGTCGTGGTCCTGGGCGACCTGGGCCGCAGCCCGCGCATGACGTATCATGCCCTCAGCTTCGCCAAGCACGGCGGCAAGGTGAACCTGATCGGATATGCCGGCAAGTGTTGATCGGAACCAGGCCGTCCTCTGCAGCAGCGAAGCTAACACCCCGCTAGAAACCTCACCCCATCCGGACGTGGCCACCCACCCCAACATCGCCATTCGCCCCCTCCCCACGCCGCCGCGCCGACCCCCCTCCGTCCCCTTCCTCCTCTTTGCCCCCTTCAAGGTGCTGTACCAGCTCTACCACCTCACCCGCCTCCTCGCCTACGCCCTCCCGCCGGCCCATTGGCTCCTCGTCCAGAACCCCCCCTCCATCCCCACCCTCGCCGTCGCCCTCCTGGTCGGCCGCCTGCGTAACACCAAGCTCGTCGTCGACTGGCACAACTACGGCTGGACCATCCTCGCCGGCACGCGCGGCGCCTCCCACCCGCTCGTCCGCCTCTCCAAGGCCTACGAGTGCCGCCTCGGCCGCCTGGCCGACCTGCACCTGACCGTCACCCACGCCATGGCGCGCCAGCTCCGCCGCGCCCCGTACGCCATCCCCGAGCGCCTCCCGATGCTGGTCCTCCACGACCGCCCCGCGGCCCTCTTCCGGCCCTCCCGTCCCGCGCCGCCCGCGAGGCGGCCCTGGCCCGCGTCCTCCCCGCCGAGCATCGCGACCTCCTCCCGGCCCTCTGCCGGGGCGACGTCCGGCTGCTGGTCAGCAGCACGAGCTGGACCCCCGACGAGGACTTTTCCCTGCTCCTCGACGCCTTGGTCCGGTACGCCGCTGCCGCCGCCGCCGCCGCATCCCGTCCTCGGCCGCCCGCCCCGATCCTGGCCGTCATCACCGGCAAGGGCCCCCAGCGCGACCTCTACCTGGCCCGCGTCGCCGAGCTGGTCGCCCGCGGCCGCCTCCCGCGCGACGCCGTGCGGGTCGCGACGGCGTTCTTGCCGTTCGAGGATTACGCCGCCCTGCTCGCCTGCGCCGACCTCGGCGTCTGCCTGCACAGGAGCAGCTCGGGGGTCGACTTGCCCATGAAGGTGGTCGACATGTTTGGCGCGGGCCTGCCCGTGGCGGCGTATCAGGGCTACGAGAGCTTCGGGGAGCTGGTCAAGGAAGGGGAGAACGGGAGGGGGTTTGAGACGGCGGAGGAGCTGGCCGACATTTTGACGAGGCTGTTTGGCGAGGGAGGAAAAGCAGAGCTGGAGAGGTTGAGGAAGGGGGCGGTGCTCGAAGGGAGCCGGAGGTGGGATGGAGAGTGGGACGCGAGCGTGGGGAGGGTTACCGGATTTGTCAAATCTCCATGAGCTTGTTTGGGGAAAAAACAAAAACAAAAACGCCAGACAACGAACAACAGCCTGGAACTGGATTCCCGGCCCGGCCCGGCCCGGCCTGTCTACGTTGTCATCCTCCTGGATGTCGCTTGGTTGGTCTCCCAAATATGGAATATGTGACCTTCAGTGGGTGCATGTTGAAATCTACCTCGTTCCATATGACACCCCGAGCCACCATGCCGGATTTCAGTTCCTAAGCCCAGACGCCATAACGCAGCAAGCCCCCCCCCTCCTCCCCCGGATAACTCCGTTCCCCTCCCGCCAATGTCCCAGCCGTATCCCTTCCTGATGCACCCATCGTATCCGCCCACCAAAAACCCCCATCGCTTGAATTTAGTCCTCGCCCAGGCTCTCGCGCACGCACTTGCGACAGCGCTTCCGGAAGTCGCGGTGCTTGCCCTCGCGCTCCTCGCGCAGCATGCGAGCCGCCTCGACGTTGGCGGGGGACTCGTCGTTGGGGTCCTCAAACAGGCTGATGACGCTGAGCAGGATGGTCTCGGGGGTCTGCACGGGGGACCACCGCTCGCTGGCCTGCTCGTAGCCAAACTTGTCCTCCTCGGGCGGGTGCAGGATGCTGATGCACAGCTCGCCGTTGGGGTAGATGTTGGGGTGAAACGGGATGGGCGACTGGAACACCATCTTGGGCGGCATGAGCGGGTACGTCGGCGGGAACGTGAGGTGGGCGCGGAAGTTGCCTCCTGCGTGGTTCGGGCGCGCGATGAAGAAGAGAGGTTAGAGGACGGGAACGGGCTCCGACGTTGAGGGGTTGGGGGGGGGGGGCGGGGGAGGGAGGACCCAAGGGACTTGGAGCAAGGATGGAACGTACCCCCGTAGTACTTGCAGTCGTCGCTAATCATGAGCATCACCTCCCACTCGAAGATGTTGTTGTCGTTCACCAGGCCGCACGAGATGCCCGGCAGATCCTTGGCCGCCTGCATCTCCTTCAGTTGCCGACGCAGCAGCATCGCCGCGGCCGGCGAGCTTGACGAACTGGCCATGATGTCGGCGAGGGGAGGGAGGAAAGGAGTGGTTGGTAGGTAGAAAGAAAGAGAGAGAGAGAGAGAGAGAGAGGCGCGACGGGACACAAGCCGGCTGCGTCGGTTTCTTCTTCCGAGACCGGGTCGTATGGGACGGACGGCGTTGCTGGTTTGCGGGCCGACGCGAGAAGTGTATAACTATCGCACGTTGTAACGGATCGGCTGTAGGGTGAAGCTGGGGAGCCGCCGAGGTGGGTTCGGTTGGTTTTTTCTTCTTTCTTTGTTTTGCTGGTTTCTGGCAAGGCTGCAAAGGCTAAGGGGAGTTTGGCTGACGGAGGCACCAAGGTACTCAGAAGTCAGAGCGGTGACCAAGACCACGCGGTGGCCAAAGAGGGGCGGTCACAAAAGAGCCCGCCCCCCACTTGCGGGGGAGACCGACCTGAACCCGACCCTGGCCCGATCGGGGTCGGAACGGTGGTGGGGCCTTGTGTCATTCTCTCCATGACGCTCCGTGCCGAGAAAATAGCTAGGTTTTGAATGTTGATTGGTACCTAGGTGCCTTGGGCACCTACATACTACACAGTAAGGTAGTTAGATGTATAATAGTAGTTTGTAATGCGATCCCATTAGTCCACAGTTTTCTACCCCACGCCAAAGAACACCTGTGAAGCCAGCATGCTGCCCTGATTCATGGCTGGAATAGACCTTGGCTGGCAGCCATCCAGCTTGTGTCGCTGGGTGCCACATCAGGGCCCCCGTTTCCCTGACCCGCCTAGCCTTCAGAGCCAAACACTCAACGCCAAACGCCAGTCCCTATGGTATCTATCGATCTCTTCCGGCCGAACGACACCGGTCGAGCGACATGACCGCAGCCGCGACCACGGCTGAAGCCTTCCGGAGCGCTCACGCTCCCCATGCCGTCGTCCCTCCTGTGCCCCACGCCCACGCGCCGCATGGGTTCGGCCTGTCCTCACTTCTTGGCCGTGCTCCCGAACCCGGTAAACCCCAACGCAGCCATCATGTCGTCCTCATCATGCTCGCCCTCGATGCGAACATCGTCGCCGTACTCCGTCTTGACCTTCAGCGCGGCCTCCTTCTCCAGCCTCCTCCTCTCCTCCGCCTCCTTCCTCTTCCGCCGGCGCTCCTCCCTCTCCTTCTCCTCCTCCTCCTTGCGCACCTCGAGCCTCTCCTGGAGCGAGACGATCTGCTCCTTCTTCCTCTGCTGCTCGCGCTCCCACAGCGCCTCGATGCGCGCGCGCACCTCCGCGGCCGTGGCCTTCTTGACCTCGCCCGTCGCCCCGATCGCCCGCTGGTGCTGCATGCTGTTGGCGTGCTCCACCCACTGGTGGTTGTCCTTGAACGTCAGGTCGCACGCCTCGCAGTAGAAGCCGGCGCCGCGCCCCCGGCGCCCGACGCCGGCGCCCGCCGGCACGAGGGTCGACGTCCCGACGAGCTTGCTGAAGTCGTGCGTCGCCGACCGCGCCGTCGTGAGCGTCTCGGTGCCGTCGAGCGGCTTGTGGTACTTCTTGCCCGCCATCTTGGCCTCCCACCGCGCCTTGCGCTCCTCGCGCTCCTTGGCTTCGCGTTCTTTGGCCTTGGCCGCATACTCGTCGAGGTCGTACTTTTTGCGGAAGTCGGTGTCGCCGGCCGCTTGGCCGTAGGCGGACTTGGATGTGGACATTGTTTCCGGGGGGCGGGGGGAGAACGAAGCGGTCGACGTATGGCGATGGATGGATGCGCGTCGTGGAGATGCTGAGAGACGGCCGGCCAGGGCCATGCTTTTGGCTGGACCTGGGAGCCGCTTGGAGATTGGGGAACCGATAACGAGCGATAAGATAAAGGATAAGCACCCCTGTCCGTCGTTGGCAGGCCGAAATTTTGGCGGGGCACATGTCCGGTTCCCGTAGGTCCTGCGTTTGGCGGGGTAAAGTACGCCACGGGTCAGGAAGACGGCCTGCTTCCTCTGCTTCCTTTCACCCCCCCTCGGATCGCCATCACCACCGCCCAAGCAAATCGCCGGCAAGATGCTGTACCTGGTGGGTCTCGGTCTCTCCGACGAGACCGACATCACCGTCAAAGGCCTCGAGATTGTCCGCAAGGCGTCTCGCGTCTACCTCGAGGCCTACACCAGCATCCTCCTTGTGGACCAGTCCGTCCTGGTATGGGCGCCCGTTTTCTCTTGTCGCCATGTGTGGATCGGGCCACCACCGCCTCGCCCAACCCCAGGCTCAGCTAACGCTAATGTGCACAGTAGGAAGCCTACTATGGCCGGTCTATCGTAGTCGCCGACCGCGAGATGGTCGAGTCCAACAGCGACGAGATCTTGCGCGACGCCGCCAACGTCGATGTGGCCTTCCTGGTCGTCGGCGACCCCTTCGGCGCAACAACGCACACGGACCTGGTGCTGCGCGCGCGCGAGCTCGGCATCCCCGTGCGGACGGTGCCCAACGCGTCCATCATGTCGGGCATCGGCGCCGCCGGCCTGCAGCTCTACAACTTTGGTCAGACCGTCAGCATGGTCTTCTTCACCGACGGCTGGCGCCCGGCCAGCTTCTACGACCGCATCAAGGAGAACCGCAGCATCGGCCTGCACACGCTTGTGCTGCTCGACATCAAGGTCAAGGAGCCCAGCCTCGAGAACCTCGCCCGCGGCCGCAAGATCTACGAGCCGCCGCGCTACATGACGGTCGGCACCTGCGCGAAGCAGATGCTCGAGATCGAGGAGGAGAAGGGCGAGGGCGTCTACGGGCCCGAGAGCCTGGCCATCGGCGCGGCGCGCGTGGGCGGCAAGACGGAGAAGTTCGTCGCCGGCACGCTCAAGGAGCTCTGCGACGCGGATGACCTCCTGGGCCCTCCGCTGCACAGCATGGTGCTCCTCGGGAGGAGGACCCACGAGCTCGAGCACGACTTTGTCCGCGAGTTTGCCGTCAACAAGGAGAACTGGGACAGGATATGGAAGGCGGATTACGCCGGGAAGCATTGAGGGGGGGATGCGCTCAGGTGTTATGATATCTGGTACGGAAAGAAGGAAGAAAAAAAATAAATAGAAGCTATCGGAAGATTTCCTTGCAACCCTTGCAACCACGAATTCTCGGGATCAATCTGCTTCCAGCGTCGGCCATCCAAGCCATTTTGCGATCACCGCGCGCCTAGTGCAACAACCTCCATTGATCCACCTCGGCCGAGCTGATCTCGCGCAGCTTGTTGACGACGGCCGGCTTTCCCGTGATCACCCCCTGAGCCACCTCGGCCAGGTGTCCTAGAGGCCCCTTGCGCGAGATGGAATAATGCGCCGTGATCATGGTGACGCGGATGATGCCCAGGCGGGGGTCGTTCGCGCTGCCGTCGCGGACGCCGTCGTCAAGGTCGCCGAGCCACGCCTTGAGGTGCTCGCTGTAGTGCTTCTTGACCAGCTCCCGATCCGTGACCACGCTGGCCTTGCCGCTGACCGACGCCCACTCGCCCTGGCCGTTGAGGAAGGCGATGTTGATGTGCGAGTCGCCGGCCAGGTCGTCCGTCTTGCCCGAGGCGGTGTTGGTGTGGAAGAGGAGGTCGATGCCTCCGGTTTCCTGGGCCGCCAGGGCCATGCACCGGGACACCAGAAGCCCCGTGCCGGCGTCCCGGGTCGTCATCATGGCGAACTTGCAGTTTTGCATAAAGTGGTTCAGGTCTTGGACCTTTTGCTCCAAGGAGGCCTCCTTGTCAAGGTTGGACTCCTTGTACGGGTCGAGGTGCTGCGTCGAGGCTTCGGCGCCAGCCATGGTGGATGATGCTTCAGAAGAGCTTCTGGGATATTCGGGGCTTCGATGGGGTATTAGTTGGAGGCCAAACTGTCAGGTCAGAAACGCCCAAGCCGAGGATGAGCAGAATGACGGCTTGGGGCCAGGCATTTTTATAGTATGCTGGATTTCTCCTTTCAGGAACAGGGCACCCAGCGATGATGTAAGTCCCCGCCGTCCAACTTCTGAGCTGGCCGCGCCATCCTCACGCCCTCTCATCCATGTATCGGTCAAAAGCCATTGCAGCATGCTTTATGCCGTGTTTGCCCGGGCGGCTCATGGATGGAGATTGCCTGGGTGATTGGGACAGTGCGCCTCCCGCTTCTGGGCCTTTCGATCTTCGAGGCTGACGTCACCCGTGCAGCGAAGGGATGGACCATGACCACGATCGACCATCCAACATGACTACACAGCAGCCTTGGTCACATTCCATGGCATATCGATTGGAAATCAAGCTGAATGATACTGAAGAATAAGACAAACCCGCGCGATAGTCGAGTGGGCCAGGTTGCTGATGTTGTATTGTTTACGCAAAGTCTTCTCTGTTCCAGGTTGCTATAACGACCTACAAGCCCGCTCTAGCGGTCCACAATCGATAGTCAGGGCCACGGTCTGGCTTTGTCTCTGTCTCGGATCCCTCTGCCGCTGCGGTGGTTGTTTTGCATCGCACATGACCTTGAAGCTTCCTTCTTTCTTTCTTTTTCTCTTCTTTTTCTTTTTTGAGCCAACCCATCACCGTGCTTTTCCGACTGCAGCTTTCCGCACAGGCACGTTTGTTCCTCTGTTGACACATGCGTAAGTGTAAAGATCCGTAGCTATCCTGTTTGTTGAGTTCCCGGGCTGATACAGACGACAAGATGCGCTCGAGACGCAAATTCATGAGAAGCAGCCGTCACGCTCCTCTATGGAATTGGCTCTGTCCAGTGAGCAATCCGATGCTGCCCAAGCTCTTCTGGAGAAAGGGATGTGGGGTGCTAGGCTGTACTCCCGGTTCTTTCACTCTCCCCGTCCATGAAGATTCCGGGTTCCAGCATGAAGAAGAGTTTGGGGTTAGGTGCCTATCACTGGAAGATGCGGCTGCCCAAGTCCCGTCCCTGAGTAGGTATCCTGAGGGGTGACTACGCCGTGGCTTGCACGTGTAGGGAGGAGCGAACCCCCCTCCCCGCAACGCATGAGGTCTTCGCTCGGAAGAAGCTCCCGTCAGGGGCTACGCCTAGGCAAACCCGTTGCCTGATGCCTGTGTGAAGTGTTCAACTTTCGGTTCTGTCGATTCTAGATTACCAGATCCACGTCATCGCCTTGAGGAAGCTTCCGGATGCTGAAGCTTGGACCGCGTGTCTGCCTGGTGAGGTTCCTCCTTCCCTAGGTGGCTCACTCGGCGGCAAGCTTTGCGGATCTTGTGCCTCTTTTTTTGCTGAAGGGCTCTTCTTCCAACTTTTCTTCCTTGTCAACCAAAAAAAGACGCGGCATTCCAAGTTTCCTGGCCGGCGGTTTGAGAGCCGTTGCCTCTCCAGCACCGCAACCCACGACGCAAGGAGCCATCGTCGTCCTCTCTTCGACATAGCGAGCCAGCAGGTTCGGCTTCTTCCAACCTTCACTGCAACTTCCAACGCCCTGTTTTGTATTCTCCGGTGGTTTTTAAAGTCTAGTTCTGCCTTGTTGTCCACCCTCCTCCCTCCGGAAAAGGCCGTCAACCCGCTTCGATCACCTGTTGACCCGAGGCTGATCTACCTCCGTCACCATGAACTGGTGCGTCTTTGAGCAGCCTCCTTCGCTATCAAAGGACGTTCTCTAACCATTGTTGACGTTTGCAGGGACCCTGATGAAGTGAGCTGCGCCAGCAATCTCGGCGATGCCGTGCAGACAAAGAAAGACTGACCCCTTACTTTCCTCTACCAGCATCTCCTCCCGGAGGAGGTCCGGGACCAGGAAGACCAGGCCAAGGCCTGGTATGACGAGCCGACCCGAGTCCTCAACAGAAAGCTCCAGGACGAGAACCTGCGGCTCAAGCGGCTGCTGAGGGAGAATGGAATCTCCTGGGACGACCGGCTCGTCACGGATCCCCACGACCCGACGAAGCTCATCTGGGCCGAGACGCCGAGGAAGAGGACGCGAACCTCGGGAGCATTCATGCTGCTGTCGCCGGAGAACAAGCATCTCCCCAAGCTGCCCACCGAGGTTCAGATCCAGATCTTGGAGTACGCGATGATGAGCAAGCATCCCATCATGGACCCGCTCTGCAAGCTGAATCGGGAGGCCATGTCCGCCGCCGAAAAGGCCCGCGGCAACCAGATCGCGATCGGGTTCCTCGCAACCTGCAGGGCATACCATGCCGAGGGCACCCAGTTTCTCTGGAAGCACAACACGTTCATTTTCACCAGCCACGCCAACCTGCGGTACTTTGCCAACCTCAGCCTCGAGCATCGGAAGAACATCCGGCACATCGAGCTGCGAATCATTGCCAAGTACTACGATGACGAGCCGCGGAAGCATGTGGCCCCCTACCCCTCCATGATGAACGTTTTTATGCGTCTCATCAAGATCAAGACCATCCCCCAGCCCAAGGAGAACACGCTCGCGCGCAACGGATTCCGCAGCTACACGTGGGATCAGGTGGTGGATTTCCTTGATGCCCTTCGGCCCCCGTACGATCCGAACCACCCCAGGGGCAAGCCGCGCCCTCGTTTGCTTCCCGGCCTCAAGTCGATGCGCATGGACTTTGTCAACTTCCCTGACAACTTTCTCACGCCCAGCGGCGGGCCCTCCCTGCACAATCTCGCCAGCCACGATCTTGCCTGCACTCTGGATAAGCTCCAGCTCACCGGCATTCCCGACGACGACTGGGGATATGAGATGCGGACGGAGCTCACATGCATGGTCAAGGACGACGGGATTCTGACCCTTTCCGACTCTGCCTTCGTTTACACGGGCAACACGCTGCGCAGCATGGAGTCGTCCCCCCATTGGCGACCCGAATGGCTACCCAAGCTTGTCCGGTCTTGGAAGGGGCTTGCCCAGGAGTACATTCGAGACCACAAGGCCAAGGGGCTTCCTCCTCCTGGCCGTCTCGGGCACCATCACCCCGGCCTGCCACCGGCCCCCGTGGAGGAGGGCCACCCAAAGACGCAGTGGAAGGAGCGCCGAACCCTGTGGAAGCGGTGTTTGATCACGCAAGACACGGACGCCGAGTACCGGGAATGGCTGGAGTTCGACCGGCTCACGGGCCTGCCGATCAAGGAGCAGTATGAGGCCATGGCGGACTATTACGATCCAGAGGATCTTCTCTGTCCCGACTGCGACATTCTGCATGGTGATTATAACCATTGAGGATCCCACCCTCCTCCGGCAGACCAGGGGAGCTGCCGCCGTGGGGTTGGCCTTGTCACGAAACTCTTGACTGATGTGGTTCCGGGGCAGGCCTTGCCCTCTGCACTTGTCGGCTAGAGTCTGTTTTGCTTGCTCCCAAGGTAGATTGTGTTGATGGAAAGGACCTTCGTCTTTGACGCGCGGGTACACCCGCTTTGTAATGAGTATTCAAGGCATCGAGATCGGGGTCATGGGCTGGGCATCTAGAACATCCAATCGGGCCCAAAAACCCCTAGATTACCTCGCAGCAGGTACCACAGTCGCCCAATCAAATAATTCCGCAAACCTTGCGCTCTTGGGGACGCAATGTCATGGTGATGGGAGAGCTCTGCTTCATGCTTCCAACCTGCATCTCGGACGGTCGGTTTCTTTTGCAGCGTTGCTTGTTGACGAACGGGGTAAGGATGTCAAAAGGGGCAATTGTACACAGGCTCTTTTCCAAAAAAAAAAAAAAAAAAAAAAAAAAAAAAAACTGACGAACTAACGTGGGTTCATGTTCCTCCTAAGGGATGCGCAGCACCCACCGTAGATAACCGGGTGCATGCACTTTGGATCGAGGCATCTCAGGCCCATTCATGTTTGAGAGCGGATCGGCGTTGTGTCACACCGCGACGCATGGTTGGTTGCTAGGATACGGGGGCCAAGGATTGGAACCGTCGATCAGCCGAACAGCTAAGCCGTTAGAGGGTTAGACAGGGCTGCGGCGGCCGGGGCTTGGCCGTCCCATCCATCGGGGACCCAGCGCGGGAGAGTCAGATGCCAGGACTTATTGATTAACCTGCCCTACACTACTGCGTACGCAGTAGGTAACCACCCCTACTGTGTAACGTTCACAGTACCTACTCCATTGCGGATGGACTGACAAAAGAAATGGAGGAAGCAGAACCGCAGCCACGAGAAGCTCGCTGGGCTCTCCCGGCTACTCGCGACCTTTTTAGCCAGCTGGAATCAAAAGAGACATGGTCGTCCTGCCAACGCTCGATTACCCGCCGACCCTCGTGATGCCGTCTTTTTTGCACCGTAGCAGCACCGTCCTGGTAGAGCAGTGTAACTCATACATGATCAAGTCAAGGCTGTATGTGTGACTGTGAGTGAGCGAGTGAGTGAGTGAGTGAGAGAGAGAGAGTGTGTGTGTGTATGTGCCTGTCAGACATGCCTGCTCCGGCCCACCCCCATCTTACTTGACTTTTGGTGTTCGCTCCGTAAGCATGACTTCCATCAAGGTGGTGGTGCTTGAACAATGCCGCCGACCTAACCTCTGCCCATGACTACCGTGTAGCATCCAACGTACAGGAAGCTTGATGGTCAAGATCACGGGCAGAGTGCGTGAGAGCGCTCTCTTATTGCACGATCCTTGGGCCGGTCTCCGTCTGGTCGCCTCCACATTCCCGCAGATCCATCTCAGCCCTGGGGATCAGCATGGAACCCACCCGGGTCCCCCTGGCTTCCTACGGGTGCCTGAACCAGAAGTGAAAACAGCCCTTCCCCCCTCTTGACGTACCCGCCACCCCGGGCCGTCGTTGGATAGGATTGCGGATAGTTGTGTCGTTGGCACAGTGTTGACTTGGTGCACCCGTCGCCCATGGAGGCTCGATCCAGACAAGCTGTGTGACGTATCCCCAACTCCCTGCTCCAGACGCTCCAGGGCGCCACTTGGTTTCGAAACCCGGCAACCCACAGGTGTTATCCGAGTCATTGACAAGTGGGGGGTGGGGGGGGGGGGGTTGTTGTCACTTCATCTCGGGTCCGTGAGGTGATTCAGATTCCCTCATAAAGCAAAGCTGCGACATCTTTGTCGGGTTCCCGTCGCATGCTCATCTCAAAACCTGCCTGGCGCCCTTTTCACATGGCGGATCCTTCCCATGCCGTCCTGCCTCCCGGTCCTTTTGTATTGGATCCTCGAGGTGTCTGATCTTGCTTAGCGCCCAAGCTACCCTATGGCTTTTGCAACATCAGATGCGGCCGGCTCGGGGGTTCTCAGGAGAGCTAGCCTGGGAGCCGGCACGGGGTCGTCTCGGCGAGACAGCGTCAGCAAGGTCGACAGCGACTACTCGAGCACCTCTCCTCAGCGTTCCGAGAGGCACGGGGGCAATTCGTTGATGACCGCGCTCTCGCCTCCCCCGGCGACCAAGCCTGCTCGGCCAAAGCACAAGACGCTGTTCCGGCTCCGGAGCGACTCGGGTTTGGCCCTACACTCGAATCCCTCAGCATTCCGCCAGTACACAGCCTACAACAATGATGGCTCGCCGCAGACGACGCGGCCTCATCGTAGACGGACGCCGAGCCTGGACGTGACCAGCAGCATCGAAGACTATGCCATCGGTTACGGCCCGGAGAAGGATCCTCCCGACCTCCCTTCGGACGGCACGGTTCCTCTCGACTTTTTCGACCCTGCCGTGATACGATTGGCGTTCTCCGACCCGTCTACGGTGAGGAGGTTTCGAGCGTTCGCCGAGGTGCGCGACGGAGGCTCCGATATGGACTTCCTGCAACATGTTGGTGCATCCTCTGCCGCAACCACCCCTTTCCCCCCCTCAACACCCCCCTGGCTAAGCAGGCAGCAGGTTGAGGAATACTCGCGAGCGCTCGAACGCGTCGTCTCATCCATGAAAACCATTTCGTCAAGGTTCACCGGCACAACGGCCACATCGCCCCTCAGCCTCCCGCGGGACGTCGAGTGCGCTCTCCGAACGGACACCAAGTACTGCACCCGGACGGCGCTGCCGGCGCTCGACAAGCTGTACCAGGAAGCCAAGACGACGGCCCAAGAACGCCTGTCCCACAACTTGTATCCCGAGTACGTCAAGCACAAGCTCTCGGAGTGGCTCAAGGACGCCCTCTCGAGCCGGGCGCTGGGAGCCGACACTCCCGCCCCCTTTCGAGGGCTCGGCGAGGCCTTTTGTCTCACGGATCCGCTACAGCCAGACAATCCCATCGTTTTTGCCTCGGACGGACTGATAGAGACGTGCGGCTACTCGCGAGACGAAACCGTCGGCCAGAACGCGCGGCTGTTTCAAGGCGTCGCCACCGACCCGGGGACGGTATGCCGGCTTAGCCAAGCCGTCTCGTCCGGACGGGAGTCGACCGAGCTGATTCTCAACTACCGGCCCGACGGCACGCCTTACTGGAACCTGCTCTTCGTGTGCCCGCTGATAGAGAACGGCGCGCTCCGCTACTTTTTCGGCGCCCAAGTCCACATCTCGTACCACATGGGCTCCGAATGCAAGGACGTGCTGGCCATCTTGAATTACGGCTCCCCTCCCGACAACCTGGACGCGGTGCAACCTTCCATGTCACGATCCGCCACGGTCAGCTCGAGGCGGGGAAGCGATGACAACGGCGAATGCCTGAGCATGAAGGACGAGCGGCGCGGCTCCAAGCAGCCGTCCCGCCGGCAACGCTTCATGCGCCGATTCCGCCGGCGATCTCCGTCTCCCAAAGCCCAACCCCCCTCCCGCGCCAGCACCGCTTCCCTCTCGGCCTCCGACGACGCCCTGGGCCCGCTCCGTTCTCCCAGCGCCTTCGCAACGCCCGCCAGCTCCCTCCGAGGTTTCGACTACCGAGCCCACGACACCTTCTACAGCCCGCCCCAGCCCGTCGACGAGGAGAGCACCATATATTCCTGCTTCCTCCTCATGCGCTACGAACCGTGCGATTGCCCCGCCCCGGCCTCCTCCGCACCCTCCTTCTCACAGCCGGCTTCGCCGCGCGCCCGATCCCCCGACTCGACAGCCTCGCAGCCTCATCACCTCCACGTCCACCACCCCCACCACGCTCAGCAAACCCACCACCTCCAACCCCCGGCCGATCGAGGGCGGAAACCGGGCCGAGAACGCCGGCGCCTGACCCGCGCTCCCCGCAGCGCCGCCGGCAGCGCCGCCAAATCATCCAAGCCCAAGGATGCCTGTTCGCCCGCGGCCGACCCGCCCTCCTGCGCGGGCATCTCGCTCCCCATCGCCTTCGGCTCGCCGCACGCGCTCCGCCTCCTCGGGCTGGGCGCGCACGAGGCCGAGGCCGTCGCCGGCCGCGACGTCTTTGGCGTGCTGACCTCGCGGTTCGGCGCCGGCGCCCCCGGCGGCGGGGAGGGCGCGGCCGCGGTGCGGGCGGCGCTGGCGCGGGGCGAGAGCGTCGTCACCGACATGCTCGTTCCGGCGCCCTCGGCCGCGCCGTCGAGGTCCGTGTCGTGGCCCGGCCCGATGAGCGGGTTGGCGCAGGGGTGGAAGGGCGGGAGCTCGGCCGCGTCCGCCGCCGCCGCCGCCGCCAGCGGGAAGACGGTCGGGCTGGGCGGCGCCGGAGAGAATCCCGCCATGGGCTCCAGCGGCGGGCTGGACGGTGCCGGGAGCGGGTCGAGCTACGGGTCGTCCGTGTCGAACCTGTCGGCCATCACGGGGGATGGGAACGGGAACGGGAACGGGAACGGCGCGGCATCGGCGGGGAGCACGTCGGAGAGCAGGCCGTGGCTGAGCGACACGCTGGAGAGCGGAACGGAGCTGCTGAACCAGGTCTTGTTCTCGCAGGCGCCGGCGGCGGCGTCGGACAAGGGGTGCTGGAGGAGGGTGGTGAGCTGCTGGGTGCCGTTGAAGGACAAGGACGGGAAGGTCGGCTGGGTAGCGCTAGCGTTAATGCCTGGAAAGGAGGCTTGATGGGCCGAGTTGGAATAGATAGTTACAAAGAGTATGTATTAATTCATGCCGTGCAGGCCTGTGCGGTTGCTGGGCTTGTATCCTAGAGACGCCGCCTCCGTTTCTTTCCCTGGCGGTGCTGCTGCTCTTCACCCCCTTTGTCATCACCACCCGCCCAAGATCAAGCAGGGCCGTGCAGTCTTAAGCACAATGCTATTAACAGCTTGCCACGCCTGTCTTGGCATGAACCCTCCTGTCGAGGTGCCATTCTCAACATCATCGAAGCCGTTTCTGGAGATCTCAAAGGGTCTGGCCGTATCAGAGAGTTCCCTCCGCAACCCGGGAGGCCCCTTGCCTTGGCTATGAAACGCTCCGCGGGAGCTACTGGCCGATCAGTGGAGCTTGATGGAGCTTTCAAGGTCGGTGACAGGAGATTTTGTTTGGGGCGGCGGTGTTGTCCAGTCTATATGGACTTGGTTCCAGACCCAGTCGTGGCTGTGTGTACGCGTCGGAAATGCCGAGGAGGTATCTTCTCGTCCCGAGCTTGGAAGGCTTTCCGCTTCCGAGGATATCGGTGAGTGGCTTGTAAGCCATGAGGGACACGGCAGACCTCCTCCAGGGTAGGTTTGAATCAGGGAATTGCTGCCTCCATGATGTGCTCGTTGAGAGTAAACAAAAGGGGTATAAACATTAACAAGACAAGAAGACCAGACAACCATCTCAACCGCACTCCTGCTGGCTCGGATCCAACTCTCTGCCACGCAACCTTAGGCTTCCTACCCTCTACTTTGCTCCTTGATACAACCCAAACGATCCCCGCCCCCCTTCTCTAGAACTCTCTCGTCTCCCCAATTGCGCAAACATCGAACACGCCCGTCTCGGGAAGCCCCTTCTTTGCCAGAGCCTTCTTTAGCAACCGCGGCGGCTCATCGAGGTCCTCGCTCGTCAGCACCCACGTTCCCCAATGGATCCCCAAGGCGCGGGCGCAGCGCGTATCGCAAAAGATGTCGACGGCGTCGTACGGGTCGGCATGCATCCAGCTAAACAGAAAGCGGGGCTTGTAGGCGCCGATGGGGATCAGGCCGAGGTCGAAGGGTCCGCGGAGCTGGCCGATCTGGGCAAACTGTGGGCACCGTGGGTTTTCGCTGCTACTCGACGTGTCGTCGTCGTTGGTGTCGTCGTTGTTGTTGTTGTTGTTGGGGTCGGTCTCGTGCGCCTCCTCGGCGCCGTCGGTCGAGAGGCGTCGGTAGCCCGTATCGCCGCCGAACCAGACCGATTTGCCCCCCGACCTGACCGCCCAGGATGCCCACAGGGTCGAGTCGTGGTCAAAGCCCGTGCGGCCCGAGGCGTGCTGGCAGGGGAGGCAGGTGATGCGCGCCGAGATGGTGTCGGGCGCTTCGGCGGCGCCTGTCGTCTTGCTCTCTTCGGCCGGAGCCGTCGGCTTCTGCCCCTGGTTCTCTTGCGCGCCGGCTCCTCCGCTGTTGTGTTTTGTCAAGGCCAGCTCCGCGTCCTCCCACCAATCCATCTCCGTCACCCTATCGATCCCCGCGGAGCGGAACCACTCCGCCAGGCCGAGCCCGACGAAGAAGTGGGCATGCGGGCTCGCCTTGGCGACGGCCGCCACGGAGGCTTCCGACAGGTGGTCGTAGTGCGAGTGAGAGATGATGACGGCGTCGACGGGGGGCAGGTCGGCGAGGCTGCATGCCGGTGGCGTATACCGCGGAGGACCGAGCAGGCCGCGCGGGCCGCAGCGCGATTCGAAGACGGGGTCAAAGAGCACGCGCAAGCCCGAGGGGAACTCGACAAGGTAGCAGGCGTGGCCGAGCCAGGTGGCACGCAGGCTCTTGGTCGAGCTGCGGCTGGCGTCCGATGTGGGTAGGTCAGGCTTGATCAGGGCGACGGGCAGCTTGGAGGGATCGGGCTTTGGCATCTTCAGGCGGCCTGTCAGAGTGGCCCTGTTGAGCAACGTCAGCGTTTGGCCCCGACACATGACCGAATCCGTGGGAATGGGGAACGCCTACCAGAGTATCTTGCGGCTCATGACCCAGGGAGAGGTCGAGCCGGGATCGGCGGACGGGTACGGGTTCCGGAAGCGAACGGTGCGGCCAGCACCGTCCTTTACATGGTGGGTTTTGTTCCGGGCATCCTCGGGCACGTCGGCGGCCGGGTCCAGCTTGGACACGACGCTTGAGTAGGCGACCATGGAGGCGGCGGCGGCGGCGGCAGCAGCAGCAGCGGCGGCGGCTACGCTGGATGTGGTTGACACGGATGCGCGCAAGACGGCGTGGGAGGGTGAGGGAGAGGACGCAGCGGCGAGCGAGAAACGGCGACGGCAGACCGTAAGCAGGCGGTTCATGCTGGATTGCAACGAGTGACGAGGCGGCCAGGGCTGAGTGGCTTACTCAAGGGGCAACGGTTCGAACGAGACGACTGGGCCGAGAGCCTTTACCATGTCGTCACATGCCAGCCAGCTTTCCACTCTCAAGAAAGGTAGCCCCGGGAACGCGCGTCGCCCTCTCTATCTCCGGACTTTGGTGTTTCGCCGTCTCCGCGTCGGCCGATGATGGCTCCCAGGTTCCAACGTGAAGCGGCCCGTTTCGGGTTGGAATCGACTTTCCGACATCCTGTCCCATTGGGCCCGCTCATTCGGCGGGTGACGCCAGAGAGAGACACCGGCGTTAGCGGCCTTGGCATACCTCAACGCCGACGATGACAGGGACCGGGGAGATAACTCGACGGCGAAGAGAGGGAGAGAGAAAAAGGAATCAACAAGTTACCACCGCTCCAAATACACTACTTGGAATGAGCAAATGGCGAAAAGAAACTGCACTTGACATGGCCATATCCGCTGTCGACGGAAGGATGGCATTGCCTCCCGTGGTAATGCCATTTAATCTAGCGACGAGTACGAAGAACATGATGCCAACGCGCAGTTACGAGGCGCCATCCATATGAAAGCATAGCTGGACTGTGTCGAACCAGGTACATGTGTCCATGACGTCGTTACATGAGCAGCAGTGGCATATGGATCACTGCGCCTGTCTCTTTTTCTTCTTCTGCACGCTCCAGAACTTCCGATACCTCTCCACGGCCTGCAGCGCGCATCCAAAGAGCCCGCCCTGCGCGTTCACGTCGATCGATGGGCAGCGGTCCAGCAGATATCGCACGCGTCGCGCCACATCCGGGAACCGACCAAGGGGGAAGTGCTGGGAGCAAAGAGCCTGCAGGGGTTGGCCGCAGGTTCCGGCGCTGAGACAGGGATTCGAGCCATGAGAGAGGAGAAAGTCCAGCTTGCGGAAACAATCCTTGTTGGGGACATTGGAGCGCAGAAGCCCGTGAAGTGCCGTCACAGCTTCATCGGGATTGCCACGCGTGTCGTTGATGTCGAATCCTGCTTCGAGAAGCCGGCTGATGCGTCGTATCCACTCCTCTTCGGGAAGCCAGGCTGCCACCGCCGCAGCATGCAGCGCGGTCCCGAACTCGCCTCCCGAGGAGAGACTGCTCTCGCGCTCGAGGAGGACGTCGAAGATTTTGTCTTTTTCGATCTCTGAGCGGTCCAACGTTCTCAGTGCGTCATGACTGAGAAGCCCACGGAAGTACTTCGGGGCGCAATATTCCACTAAATACCGCATCAGCCTATTCCTCCTAGGCCACCGCCACCATCGTACAGTAATTAATTATGCATAGATTCACGTACCTGAAGTTGCCTGGAGAGGGCTCCCGTATCGGCCCCCTTGGACAATCTCGGCGCCGTGCTCCAGCAGAAGGCTGACCTTGTCGAAACAACCCCCCAATGCTGCTGCTTGCAAGGCCGTAGAGTACTCGCCAGCAACTAGGTTCGGATCGGCGCCTTGAGCAAGGAGACACTTGAACGTCTCAAGATTGTAGCTTCCAATCGCAGCGGCCTGAAGCGCAGTCCCAAAAATCCCGCCAATGCCATTGATGCTGGCCCTGAGATGCATTCATTAGATATCATTACATGACGGCACCTCAAGGAAACATGCGTAGGGAGGTATCTATCCTTACCCCCGACGAAGAAGGAGTTCTACAACATTGTCGCAGCGTGGATGTTGCGACGAAATGGGGTTTTCCGGATACTGCGTATTCGTCGGCCGATATTCAAATATCCCGAAATCCGCTGACGTTAGGCAGGCGGCTTGTAGAGGATAACCCAGGTCTCCAGCTTGTGCGTTAGGATCCATGCCTTGATCCAGGAGATACTTGATAAGCTTTCGTTTCTGCTGTTGACAAGCAGAGCCAGTCTTGGAAAGCCTAGTTCTGGAAGCACACGCAACGTGCAGCGCTGTGCCATATCGGCCGCCATCGCGGATGTGAAGATCTGCTCCCTTTTCTACAAGGGCGTGGACAAGATCCAGCTGGCCTGTGGCGCATGCGGCGAACAAAGGATAAGGATATCCTTCGTGTTCAATCAAAGTGTCGAGGTCTTCGGCCGTCGCTCTTTCAAGCAGCAGGGAGATGGCCGGACCAAACTTGCCATGTCTGCGGTCATCATAGAAATCCCTCCTGTGGCGGATGGCTGTTTCGAGCGCGCCGAGGTGTTTGCAGCCTGTCTTGCTGGCATCCAACAAGAGCTTGAGAATGTCACACTTGTTTGGCTGCGTGGCCGCGGCGGCAACTCCGCACTCTCCCTCCATACAAACCGAGGCGCCGCATTCCAAAAGGTACTTGACGGTATCAAAATGGCCAGCCAGCGCTGCAGTGGCGACAGGGGATTTGGCCCAGCGATGGGCAAGGCCAGGGCGGGACTCATGCGCCTTTACAGAGCTTCTCTGATTGATGTTCGCCCCTCTTTTGACAAGCAATTTCACCATCACGAGAGGGTCAGCCCACGGTGGCTCATTGATGCCGGCAACGGCAGCCAACAGCGGCTCGCCCCGCGAGTTGACGTCGGCTCCTCGGTCTAGCAAGATCTTTGCAACGCCTGGATGGTGGAAAAACGCAGCCCATTGAAGGGCCAAATCAAAGTCCGCTTGAATCCAGTATTCGCTGGATGAAACTAGCACGTCGGTAAGCTGGAGGTGGCCGATCGACGATGCCAACAACAGCGGATGCCCTCGAGGGCTGTCGGCGAAGCAGCCGTCTTTGGAGGTCCTTGTATGAAACCCATATGCCCACTCGCAGCAGATCCTACACAACGTGTAGCTCCCGGCGAGCAAGACTCGGTTCACGAGGTTCATGAGCTCGTGAGACCACATGCGTGGGGGGACCGTCCTGAGGTATTTCAACCATCGATTGGGATCGCCGCAGCCTCTGACGGGAGCCCGGACTGCGACGGAAGCCCAGCTCCGCACCAATGGGTTACTGTCGCTGGGGGCCCAGTCGTTTCCGTCCCAGCCTGCCTCGCAAGTAACTTCGGCGAAGTACTTGATAGCCTGGTAAGCACAGCGGAGATACGCATCGGGTTCGCTGAACGAAAAGCCGATGGGTGCTCGAGGGGATGTGAGGTACTCCTTGATTGAGAAGTGTGCAAGGCGAACCATGGAATCCTTGTTATAGTCCTGGACTATAACAAGGCTGCCGAGATGCTTGAGCACCATGCGCGCATCGAAGAACCTCCGAGTGCTCAGGTTGTCCCCGGGGCTGTAAGGGTGGAGAGTGAAGATGTATATCTCGGCCAGATCGAAGACACGTATGGGGGAGTCCGTGACGCACAGCCACATCAACAGGCTTCGGACGGGCTCTTTATGAAACCCGGGTTCGGAGGCTAGCGTCAGCAGGATTCGGTCATAGGCTGCGTCGAGGCCAAGGGGAAGGTTGTGAAGAGCCGCCTGGACTTCGGCGACAGAGCCTAGGTGGCGGAGGGTGTCTAGCTGGCATGCGACATATTGCATCCTGGATGTCGTCTGTCAGTGTTGAGGCCTTGAGAGAATACTCGGAGTCTTGGTGGGGGGGGGGGGGGGGGGGTTCTTTCAGCATAATTACATTCCATCGGCATTTTGCATAAGCTTTTCGGTAGCTTCAATCTTCACTTCCTCTGGCCAGGAGCCGAAATCTTCGGATGCGAGTGCCGAGCTGATGCAGAGCTTAATGTCATCATCAAGCTCTGGCCGATTCCCAGACAAGCTTAGCGACTCTCGTGATGGCCCTTGCAAGAGAGCTTCCAACGCGATTTCGATGTCTCTCTCCGGCCTGCTTGTGCAGAACAAGCTTACGCAATCGGGGACTGCGGCGATGAGTCGGCGAATGCTATCAAGGACCCTTTTCCGCTCTCCCCTGAGCGTAGGAGACTCGTCGAGGCCATCGACGACAATGAACACCTTGCTGAATCCCCGTGCGGCAGCCACAAAAGCCGCCTCCAGTGTCAGCAGGTCGGGGCGCTCACCCCGTTCTTTGTAGCGCACGAGGTCGTTGATCGGCCGTGGCGTATCTGGCCGGCAGCAACAGAGCTGCTTAACCAGGGATGAAATCATAGCTGGGGCGTTTTGCTTGGTTGCATCCGAGAAGGTAAAGTAGAAATATACGAGCGCGGTGTCGGGCAAGTCCTGGTATTTGTCCCGAAGATGCTTGATCACCACGGAGCTCAGGATGGTCTTCCCGGAGCCGGCTATACATCTCGATTAGCAATAACCACAATGGCGCTCCTGCAAAGCTGTAGTTCAACGCGTACCTTTTCCGTGGAGCCACAGGAGAGATCGAGGAGAGGACTCCCATCTCTTGAAAGGCAGACTAGCCAACAGCCAGTTCCCCGTACCCTCCCTGTGGCTCTCCCGAGCGGTATTGTAGCTCACGCTCGGGTCTACGTCACAGAGCCAATCCAATAACGCTCCACGCTCTTTATCGTCCGCCGCAGTGGTCACGGCCTCGCGGAGACCCTGAACTCGCAAGCCGATAGCGTCCCAGCGCTCAAGACTCTCTGCATGCCTGTTGTGACAGCAAAAACGGATCCGCTGATGCTGCCATCAGCTAGTGCACCATATATACCTGCTGCTGCAACACCTGTCTTTTACAGCCTGGCACTCCTCGTCATATTTCATGTCCCGCCAGGCAGCCGATACTGCTGTGAAGTGATCCTCTCGGTCTCGAATCTCTTGGAGGAGGGATTCCCAGTCATACGCCTTGATCATATCAAGACCTAAACGGAAAGCCGAGTTGCGTGAGTAGTAGTCGTAGCATGTCATCTGGTACTTGAGAATTGTGACGTAGAGCTCCCCGAGGGCGGTTTTATACTCGACGTGTGAGGTGGGAGACAGAACTGGGGATCCAGAAGCAGCCCCGTAGCGTTGTTCGTATAGGTCCTCCCACATGCGGCTTCGCGCAATCAGCCTGGCTACGTATTCGATGCCAGCAGCAAGGGCAACGGCCTGCTCGCACGGGTTCAAGAGCAGCTGGGTCAAGGTTAGCAATTGCCCGGGCGCTTGAAAAGCTTGGCCAACACTCACCTGGAGTATCAACGTCACTCCTGACCAGGCAAGCGACGCACAAGGATCTCCCGCTGCAGCGCTTCCCAGATGTTGGTTGACCAAGCCGATGACGCTAAGTACTGGTTCCGCGAGGCTGCGCGCTGGAACCTCATGCTCGGAAAACTTTAGCTTCCATGTGTTGCGCTCCACCTCTTCGATCTTTTCCCTGAGGAGAGCATCCATTTGCTGTTCCCGAGTGGTGCTGAGATCAACCCCGTAAGTAGACCCAAGGTCGGCTTCATAACGCTTGACGAGCTCCGGCTCCAGTTGTTCATAAGCTACGTTCCAAAGCTGACGGATGGGAACAATCCAGGGAGTGGAAGACGCCTCCGGACACTCTTTTTCAGGACCGGTCGCTTGAGCTTCGGCGGTTGACGTGACATCGGATGGACCTTCGTCCTGACTGAGGGCTGAAGAGAGCCTTTGGGGGCCTGCGTCCGTGGGCTTTCCGCCAGGACGGAGGTGTAACTTCTCTTTCCAGCGCCGAAGCCGGCTAGAGTTGGAAGACATTGCGTGGACGGAAACGAACGCTGCTTGCAATTCATGCTCGACCGGCACGAGAGGGCGCGCTTGAATGTTTCGGGGTCGCCAGAAGACGATCCAGCCCAACGCCCAAGCCCTCCTGTCACGTGCCTATGGGCTGCGGCTGAGCATGATTATTCAATATACTCAGTATTAAGGAGATGATCTGGTCCGCAGCCCAATCCCCCCGCATATCGCATAGAGTAGGTTGCACGAGCGCTCAGGCCAAGCATCGCGGCATCGGATGCCTCAGCTGGAGGGGACTCTACCGGACACATTTCTGTAGTTCATACTCTGTATATTACGAGCCAGCTAACGCAAGAAAGAAAAGAAAAGACAAACGAGAACTAGCAACAAAGTCTGATAAAGCGGACGAGAAGAAATAGAAATCCAAAGGTAGCGAAGGCCCAAGCCCAAGAATCAAGGAATGACTGGAAGCCACACTGAGGCTGTGTCTTCACTCGAGCAGCTCCCCAGAAACCCGAGGAGCAAAAGCTGCGCTATGAGACATCAGGTCAGAGGGAGCATAGTGGAAGAGGGTCAGAGTGGAAGAGAAGCGACTACGCTACGGGTACGTAATGAGTGTGAGCATCACATATACGAGTCCTTGTTAAAGGCGACAGCGAGAACAGCCAATTTCATGTTTTGTGAGGTCCGGCTCTTCGATAATACACCCCAAACGGTAACAGGGTACTCGTGTAGACCTTTCATAGGAACACTTCCGGACAGACATGATACATAGGCTGGACACCCGTTGTGGAATATCCCTACGACCAACCGCCCTTTTCCCCCCCACAGCCCCTGACCATCTCAAGCACCGCTCCCCCCCCGCCCTCTCTACGCATCTGGGTACAGCACCACCGTCACCATCGACCTCGACGGAACATCCACCCTCGCCACGCCGTCCGCAAACGCCGTCGCCACCTCCACGATCGCCCTCGAAGCATCCGTCACCCACGCCCTCCCCCTCACCGGCGTCTTCCCGGCCGCGAGGTTCCCCACGCGCGCCGCCACCCTGGCGTTCCCGCCGCTGTTGATGACCACCACGGCCACGCTCCCGTCCACGTTCCGGAACGCCGCCGTTCTCAGGCTCCCCGGGGCCCCGGACACGCCGACGCGCACGGCCCCGGGCCTCACGAACCGGCTCCACATGCCCAGCGCCCACAGCCGCATGCTCGGCTCGACCCGCTCGTAGTTGCCCGCGATGTGCACCATGTGCGAGTTGGTGCTGCCCGTCTGCACGCCGACCCAGTACAGGTAGGCCGACGCGTTGGCGTTGACCACGGCCTGGTACACGTGGTTGGCCCAGGTGAAGCCCTCGCCCGCGCCGCCCCATTGGTACCAGGCCGAGGTCCAGGCGCCTTGGAGGTCGGCCGCTTCGGTCTGCCAGACCCGGTGGGGGGTGCTGAGAGCAAAGTTTGGCTGGGACATGTCTATCAAGGTTAGCGAAAGGGGGAGCCGGACGGTCATGGCGGTTGCGGTCTCGCCCTCCGCGGGAACTTACAGGAGTGGGCCGTGATGATGCCCAGCATGTTGTTGACGGGCGCCAGGCTCGGGAGCATGCCGGCCTGCTGCTGCCAGCCGCCGGCGTCGCAGCAGGTGATGAGCGGCTTGTGGGTGAGGTTGGACCGCTGCAGCGTCGGGTGCAGGATGCGGATGAACTCGGCCGCCTGCGCCCCGGTCCAGCGCATGGACGCGTAGCTGGTCCTGTGGAGGTGTTAAAACCGAGGCCTTTCTTGTACAAGCAGAAGCAGGCGCCTGGAGGGGTCGGAGCCAGGCTGTCCGGGGACCTACGTAAGATCCGGCTCGTTGGTAAAGCCCAGGTGGGTGATGGTCACGTTGCTCTGCTGATAAAACTCGACGTATCTAGGTGCAAGAGACGACGTCAGCTTTTCTTTCTTTTCTTTCTCGCCTTCTCTCTGGAGACCAACTTTGCAAGATAGTCTGCAAACGCCTGCCTCCAATCCCCCGTGGCGCACCGCGGAGCGCCGCTCAACCCGCACAGGTTCCCCCCGTTGGAGTCCTGCCCGTTGGTCTTCATGTATCCCGGCGCGCTCCACGCATCCGCATAAATGGTCCTCACGCCGTAGGTATGAACCGCCTCCTGCGAAACCCAGAGCTGCTTGTTGTCCGACCCGTCCCATTCGTAGATGAGCGGCCTGTCGGGCGAGCCCGGGCTCTTGGGCGCGATGGACACCATCCAGTCGTTGCGCATGTCCGGGGACGAGCCGATGCCGTTGCGCAGGATAGACAGGCCGGCGCCGTTGGTCGTGCTGAAGAGCAGGTCGAGCGCCTTGCGCTGCTCGGCGGGCGGGAGCCGGCTCATCTGGACCGCTCGCTGAAACGCCTCGGACGTGCCGAAGCCGTCCATGACCTGGAAGGTTCGGGACAGGTCTACCGAGAGGGTGGTGGCCGCCTGCCGGGGCTGGACGGGGGATGAGGGGTCCGCCGCGGTGACCGCCGCGGAACCGGCGAAGATAAGGGCGGCGAGGAGCTTGTGCATGGTGGTGGTGTCGTGCTGGCCTGGGGGGGGCTATGGATGTTGGTTGGAGGGTGGCCTGGGAGCAGCGACCAGTTACCACACCGGCAGGGTGTGGCATGTAGGACATCTTTATACCCCGGACGCCTCCTTCAAGACTTCTCCTTTGGCCGCAGGACCATCTGCAGGACGTGGCTGAGAGGACATGACAAGACGAAGGGACTTGCTCTGCGACCTTCCCCAGAGAACGGGTAGCGGACGACGGAAGACGGGTAAATGTCCGAACGGAACCCCCGACTCTGCTTGGACTGACGCCGTGGGATAATTCCCGAGAGTGTGGAGGTGGTGACCGACGTCGAGCCCAGCAGGCCGATGCAACCCGGATAGATTGTGTCCAAGTGCCGGCTGGTGAGTTTTTGCACCTATCAGACATGAGGTCCGTGATGATAGAAGCCGCCGGGCAGAGCAACAGCCACAAGGGAACCATTGCCAGCCAGCCTGGCCGTCCAGATCTGTAGCCGGACAACTTCCCTGCCTCAAGAATCGAGAGAGAAAGCCGATGAAAGCTGCAGAGACGGGTGGGAACCAAGCGGCGTGTCGTCGGTAGCCGCGCCAACCCCTGAGCCACTCGATATACAATCCCCCATGGCAAAGTCCTCCACGAAGAGAGGCGCATGTCGAGAGACGAAGGCCAAGATCCAAACAAAGAAAAGAAACGTCAATTTCTATCTCATTAGATACTACCCACTATCACGCCAACTCCGAGGCCCCGGAACACTGCATTTCTTCGCTGTCCCCCGTGTTTTTCCTTTTTCCCATGTTCCCCTTTTCTAAGACTGTACGCATCTCCGAACCAACCTAGCTCCCTTTTTATGGTCATCCACTTTGCTTTTCCTTTTTTTTTTTTTTTTTTTTAGCCAACCCCTTAGACGCCTGTATCAAACGAGACGGAATTATACCCCCAGTCCCCCAGTATACCAAGTTATTTTGTTTTACCAGAACCCCAGTGTATATGTATCCTCTCCTGTGCCTGTGCCCAGCCATCATACAACCCACCCCAGCCGTCTGCCACCTACTTTGCTCCGGGAACAACTCGCTTCCCGGCCTTCACCACCCTTCCCATGTCCAACACAATCTCAAAGTCGGCATCCTGTACCGCCTCTGCCTTGTGTGCGATGGTGATCACCGTGCTATGCTTCAGCTCCTCGCGCAGCAGCCGCTGGATGTAGCGGGCCGTGTCTGCGTCGATGGACGCCGTCGCCTCGTCGAGGATGACGACGGGGCTGCGGCGCAGGATGGCGCGGCCCAGGCCGACCAGCTGACGCTGGCCCTGGGACAGGTTTTTGCCGCCGGCGTCGACGGGGGTGTCGAGGGTGAAGGCGGAAGAGGAGCTGATTTTGTTGTCGTCGTCGTTATTGTCCTCGCCGTGTTCGGTGGCGGCGTCGGTGTCGTTGTCCAGCTCGTCCGTGCGAGCCTCGGCGTGCCTCCCCAGCACGCGCGCCAGCACCTCGGCGCGCTCGGCTTCCGTGTGCTCGCCCAGCGGGTCGAGGTTGTCCCGCAACGTGCCCGGGAACAGCACGGGGTCTTGCGCGACGAAGGTGATGTTGCGGCGCAGCGCGTGCTTGTCGACCGAGGCGACATCCACGCCGCCGATCCTGATCGTCCCGCTGCCCGCCGCCCTGTCGGGCAGCAAGGTGCCCAGCAAGCTCAGGGCGAGGGTGCTTTTCCCGGACCCGGTGCGGCCCGTGACGGCGACGTTGGCGCCGCCCGGGATGGCGAAGCTCACGTCCCGGAGCACCGGGTCGAGGTTCGGCGCGTACCGCAGCGTGACGCGGTCAAACACGACCTCGTCGCCGTAGCTCGGCCACGCCGCGGGCGGGGCCACGGTCCCCTGGGGCTCCTGCTCGACGTCCAACAGCTCCACGACCCGCTCCACGCTCACGAACTGCAGCTGCATCTCGCCGTACTTGCGGCACAGGTTATGCGTGCTCTGCACGAAGTTGGACGCGGCCGCCAGCACGAACCCCACGGCCCCGCCCGACAGGCCCGACGCGATGGCGGCCAGCGCCAGGACGAAGGAGCTCGCGGCGGACAGGATGTCGAACCGGTACTGCAGCCAGGCCTGCAGGCACCAGTACATGTGGTCGTGCTTCTGGAACGAGTCGGTGCTGGCGATGATGCGCGCCTGGAAGTGCGGCTCGGCGTGGTAGGCCCGGACCGTCGTGAGGCCCTCGGCGAGGGTGCCGATGTTGGCAAAGAGCGGCGACAGGTAGACGCGCTCGAGGCGGCGGAGGGACTGGGACGTGGGGAGGAAGCTGTCAAAGGTGATGAAGAAGAGGGCGGTCATGACGATGCTGATGACGAGGAAGACCGGGGTGGCGGTGGAGATGACGACGACCGAGGACAGCCAGCCGAGCGAGTGGAAGACGACGGCCATGAGCTGGTTGGCGATCTGCCCGTCGATGGCGGCCATGTCGGCGGTCAGGCGGTTGAGAAGGCGGCCGACGGGGGTCACGTCGTAGAAGCGGAACGTGGCGCCGGCGACCCGGCCCATGGTGCGCTCGAACATGTTCTTGCCGGCCTGGTAGATGATGACGATCAGGGACGCGTCCGAGAGGGTCTGGAAGAGCACCTGGGTCATGGACAGCACCAGGAACCCGACGAGCCAGGGGCCGACGTGGCCGCTCGGCGAGGGCAGGAGGCGGCCCAGGTCGAACCAGCTCTCCGGGGCGGGGGGGCTCGCATCGGCAACGCGCGATCCCGAGAAGAAGAGGAATTGTTCGTCCACCGGCAGAGCGGCACGCGAAATCAGCGAGCGTTGGAGAGGCTCCGGAGGGTACCCGCCGGCAAGGCCCAAGGCGGGCGCGGGCATCTCCTGACGATACCGCTCGCCCCATTCCTTCAGGTACCAAAAGTAGCCGATGCGCACGACGCGGAACAGCGTAAAGAACACCACCATGGTACACCACCAACGCAGCCGACCGGCCTTGACGTATTTCCAATACACCGACGCCACCACGCCGCCATGCACGCGGCGCTCCTCCTCGATGAACCTGTCCGGGTCCGCCGCCTCATCGTCGTCCGAAACGCCGGTCCCGGCGGCCCCCCCGGAGCTCTCTTCGCCGGCGCCGGCGATGGGCGGCGGCAGCGCCTGGGCCTGAGCCAGGCGAGCGAGGCGGTGGAGGTTGTTGGCGTTGGCGAGCTCGGCGCGGCCGTAGGCCAGGACGCGACCGCCGCTGACGACCTCGAGGACCTGGTCGGCGTAGGGGGCGACGATGTCGACGCGGTGGGTGACGAAGACGACGAGCCGGCCGGCCGTGAGCTCGTCCGCGTGCGTGCGGAACAGGTTGCGCAGGATGCTGGTCGCCGTCTGGTGGTCGAGCGCGGCGATGGGGTCGTCGAGCAGCAGGATGCGCGCGCGGCTGTACACGGCGCGCGCGAGAGCGACGCGCGCGCGCTGTCCTCCGGACAGGCCGACCCCGTTCTCCCCGATGAGCGTCATGTCCTTCCACTTGAACTTGTCGAGGTCGTCCCGCAGGCAGCACGCGTCGATGACCTTGCGGAAGCGCGCCCGGTCGTAGGGCGCCGAGAAGAGGATGTTGTCCCGGATGCTCATGCTCTCGAGCCACGGGGTCTGGGCGCAGTACCCGACCATCTCGCGCGGCACCTCCCTCTCGCCGCCCCGCTGGTCCATCTCCCCGAGCACCGCCTGCAGCAGCGCCGTCTTTCCGATGCCCACGCGGCCGCACACGACCGTCAGCCCCGGCCGGCACTCAAACGACACGTCGCGCAGCACCTCGCGCGCCGTCACGCCGGGCCACGAGAAGGAGGCGTCCCGGAAGCGAACCTCGAGCGGGCCCGGCGGCCCGGCCTCGCTCTGCTCGGCAGCCAGCAGATCGACCCCTTGCAGGTCCTCCTTCTCGGGCTCGCGCATGAAGGCCTCGATCCTCCCCATCGAGACGCGCGCGTTGAGCATGATGGTGATCAGATCCGGGATCTCCCGGAGGCTGTTCTGCAGCATGGCGAACAGATCGAGGGCGGGGAAGGCGACGTCGACGGTCAGGTCGCGGCCGCTGACGACCGTGTACGCCCAGAACCCCGCCACGGGGAACAGGTAGGCGGCGAGGGCGTTGACCGTGGCGATGGCCTTGACGACGAGGTTGCTCTGGACCACGCGGCGCAGCTCCACGCGGCGCGCCGCCATGATGGACTCGAGCCACGCCCCCTGCCAGTCGTACCACCGCAGGTGGCGGATGCTCTCGCAGAACTGGCTCGTGCGCTGCAGCTTGACGTCGCCCACCTCGCGCCGCGCCCGCTCGACCGTCAGCAGCAGGCGCATCAGGAACACGTTGGCCCCCATGCCCGCCAGCAGGATCAGCACGCCCGCCAGCGACGCGGGTCCCAGGATCCGGCCCAGCAGCGCCAGCGTCAGGATCAGGCTCAGCGGCTTGGTCACCAGCGTGTAGGCCTCCCAGAAGCGCTGGGACACGTCGTAGGCGTCGCCGCGGACGAGGTTGAGAATCCTGCCCGTCGAGGCGGGCGAGGAGGAGTCGGGCGTGGAGGACCCGGCATCGTCGTTGTCGTTGCTGTTGTCGTCGTTGTCGTCGTCATCGTCGTCGTTGTCGTTGTCGTCGTCCTTGGGCCGAGCGCGGTCGAGCCGAGGGCTGACAGGCACGGTGCGGGGAGGGGTGCTGAGGCTGCGATAACCGCGCTGAACGAGGGATCGGAGCTTGTTGAACCGGGAGGAGGAGCTGTTGGAGCGCGAGGAGGATGCGGAGGAGTGGATGCTGCTGGACTCGTCGTCGGTAAGGGTGGTGGAGGTGGAGACGCCGGTTGCCGTGGGGTAGCCGGGGAGAAGCCGTTCGGTTTCGTCATGCCCAGGTTCGTCTCCATCTCCATGCCCCGCGGGGTCGCCGTCCCCGTCCCTAGAATGACGGCCGCCGAGCGTAGCCCCCTCGACGTGCCCGCTCGGGATGGTAAAGGCCTTTCTCCTGAGCGCCTTTTCGTGGATCATGGTGATGAGCTCGCCGCGACAGCGCTCGTAGCAGCGACGGGTGAGCCAGAGGTTGAAGGTGGCCGTTTGGGCCCGGACGAGGCGGGCGACCAGGGTGATGGCGGCGTAGACGACGGCGGTGCGCGGGTTCGGCCCCTCGTCCGAGGCCAGGGCGGCGAGGAGCTGCTTCAGCAGCAAGGGCTCCGAGAGCTCGAGCGACATTTCGAGAACGCCAAGGCCCGTCGTGATGATGATGTCGGACCCGTTGGCCTTGAGAACGCGCCCAAAGACGCTGCCCTTGACCTCCCGGAACAGAGCGTGCAGCCGGGTGTGCTGAAACTGATGGCCGAGGCGCCAGACGTCCTCGTCGTGCAGCTGCCGCTCGTACCCGAGTTTGATGAGCGGCGCGATCCACGACACGGTCATCCACTGCCAGAGCGTGATGATGTCCTCGGGGGTGCGGAGGGCGTGCGTGGGCTGGGTGAAGGGCTTGGCGATGTCGCGGCTGTCCAGCAGCGGATCCCTCAGGGGCATGTTGAGGATGACGACGATGGACGCCAGCGGCAGGACGCACCCGGCCGTCCATGCGAGAGCCCGCTCGGGCCAGCCGCCGGGGGATGCGCCAGGCATGAGGAGGAGCAGGGCCGTTTCGACGGCCAAGACGACGCCGTTGACGAAAAGCACGGCGCCGGGTGCGGTTCGGGGCCGTTCCACGGCGAGCATGAGACACGAAATGATCTGGATTGATTCGTCAGCCCGGCCCGCATGCCGGACACCCCGGAGGGGACGGGGGATCACCTCTTACCGCCGGAACGAACGACCCAAGATACAGCTGAGCATGGCCCGGGTTGACGGCGGCACCCATCGCAGCCGATACCGCAGCGCCGGCGCTGCAGACCAAGACGGCCAGGGTCCAGGGGGTCCACGACTTGGCGCGGTCCCGAGGCTCACCGGCGATTCCTGACTCGCCATCGCCGAGGGATGCAGACCTCGACGGCGACGGCCCGTCATGCTCCTCGGCGGCGAAGCACCGCAGCCACAAAGGACGGCGGACGCTCCACGCCGGACCGGCGGCGTAGCGGAGCACCACGGTCACGACGGCGACCCACAGCGGAATGTGGGACAGGAGGCCGATGCATGCCGGGTTGAACTGGCCGAGGGAGGGTATCTAAGAGGGAATCTCGGTCAGCGACGAGGCGGAGACCGGGGACCGGGGGCCGGGGACCGAGGCGGCAAAGCAAGCCGACTAGCTCCCTTACCCATATATTTCGGCAGCAACCGTAGCAAGGCCACAAGAGGTCCCACCATCCGGGATCGGGCGAGGCGGCATCCATGACCATGATCGCGCCGGAGGAGGAGGAGGAGGAGGGGAGGGGGGGGAGGGGGGAGGAGAGGGAGGAGACGGTTGTGATGGTGGAGTGAGCCGCTCACGATACCCACACAAACACACAAGAGACGTTGGAGGCGGTGAAAAAAGGAACAAGGGAAGATAGGGGGGGAAAACGGCACTAAAATAAATAAGGGAGAAGATGAAGAGACCAAAAGAGTTTAAAAAAAAAAAAGCCAGGGGGACCGTGGGGTTTCGGAGATCTATCTCATGCGAGAGAAACAGGTATAAGAATCAACCAGGGTCTAGGTGTGGGAGATGGGCCTCTCCAAGACACTAGGTACCCTGGGACCAGGGAAGACGAGCAGATGGAGACACCACCAAGGGGGTAGCTAGAACGGTTCTGCGGCGGCGGCGGCGGCGGCGGCGGCGGCGTCGAACCGGCCAGCGGAACCACGATATGCTTCTGCGTCTGCATCTGCGTCTACGTCGGCTTCTGCTTCTGCTTCTTCTTCTTCTTCTTCTTCTGCTGCTGCTTTTGTTTTGGCTTCTGCTTCTTTCTCCTCGGCAGCATGCATACAGCGAGTACGTATTTTTGTTTTCTCTGGCCTTCTTTTTTTTTTTTTATTATTAATATTTTTATTCTTATTTTGGCCCGCGACAGAACAGGTCTGGTGGGAGGGCTGCCCGGCTCCCGGGGCCAGGGACGCTGTCCACGGGACCTCTCCGCCTTCACCGACTATTGGGTGCAGATCCAAAAACCATGCGCCAGACGAAACGGGGTTTGCCGGACAGACAGCTGATTGCTACCCACTCGCTGCCCCCAGTCCTCTCCGAGAATGGCGGAGAGGAAGAGCCGGGCGGTCGGGGGCCGGAAGCTCTTGTGAACGTACTGCCTAAGTGACGTTGTTAGATGTATGTACGTCGGCCCTGCACGTAGGTACATGACTACCGTGTGTGCAGTGCGTGTAAGTGGTCCTTGATTTGTCGGTTGACGTACAGTACCGCATTCGGTGCCGCGCAGGGGTTTGGTTCTGTGGTCCAGGGTCGTCAAGGACCGCCGTAGCGGCAGCGGCGGTAACAACGGCTACTCCACAGAGACGGCCGATGCATGGTGTGCGAGCGAGCCGTCGCGGGCGGTGGGTGGTGGGTTGGGCACGAGTCGGGTCAAGGTCAACGGCGCGAACCACGCAGCGTCCAAGGTTCTAGAGGTGTGCGTGTGCCACCCGGCCAGCGAGGGTACCGTACCGCAACCATCCGGGATGCATCCGCTTGTCTCGGGAGATATACCCGGACGTAACCCCCGACTCAAATCGGCGCAAATCACACCGGAGCCAACACACCATCTTGGCTGGATTGGGTGGGAATGGCCGCCTAGACCCAACAACTTGTGCAACTCGTCGCCACTTGAGGCCCATTCGGTGAGGCGGCACAGGACCCAAGCGGCAGGTAAATCACCCTATCTTGCCACATCCACTCCCACGCCCCCTCTCTCCCCCCCTCCCCCATTCTCGACCGGGCGTTTCGAATGTTAGCTCCATGTGCATGGGTCATGGGCCGGCCCGCCGAACCCCGCCCCTGGGCAGGCAAAAATGGCGGCGGCGGCGGCGGCGGCAGCGTGTGGTCGACGCTGCAGCAGCAAACACCCCCCTCCCCCTTCCCGACCCTGGACAGCAATCTTCGCAAGGCATCTAGAATTGAGAGCCGTCTTCCATCCGATCCCATCCCGCCAATCCGCTGCGGAGCAAAGGATGCCATACGCATGTGGTGCTGCTGCTAGATATCGGCCCCGCACCAAGGAAAGCGGCTTGTGGTGTATCATCAACAGAAAGCAGGGGATCCAATTTCCTTGCCGTCACGTCACCACCGTTCTCCCGTTCTGGCAACTTCCCACTTCGCTGCTGCAAAGAAAAGGGAAGAAAAGAAACCAAAAAAACCGCGCTCACTTCCATTCCATGACGCCGGCGTGTCCGTGACCCCAAGAAACAACAAATCCTACCAAGCCAAAGCCAAAAGAGAATCCTACCCAAACGGCTCAGCCATGGTCCAAGACTCAGGTACGTACAAACAAAGACGCCGGGTTGGCCGGGTTCCGACAAAGGATCCCGTCCCGCCCCTCTTCCCTGCAGCGCCAACCTGTCCAAAGAGAGCCAAACACAACAGGGAAAACAAAAAGAAACAAAAAAATAACGGCCATCATCATGATGATCATTTCGTGATTATCATATGTTTACCCCAATCCCGATCCAACCAAGCGTCCGTCATCCCTCCCCCCCCCCGGCTCACCGCTGCTTTTTTACCCGCACCTCGCATGCGCATGTGCCGCTCTCTCGCTACCTGGGCTGCCAGGAAGACCCTGGATACAGCTGTTGCTGGACGCCATAGGGTGGATAGTACTGCGGCTGCGGTGGCTGCGGTGGCTGCTGTTGTTGATGTTGCTGCTGTTGCTGCTGCTGCTGCTGCTTCTGCGTAACACCCGGCTGCTGTTGTGGCACGACCACCGGGGAGCCGCTCATCTCGGCTGGCGCGTGTGCCGAGCCCGGCAGGAAGTGCTGCGAACCGTCCATCTCATGGATCGGCACCACCACAGCTGCCGCCCCCGGCTGCGTCGGCGTTGGCGTGCCCCCGCCAGGGTATGGCGAGTCCCACGTGTAACTGCTGGTTCGCGCGTCGGGTGACGACGCCCACTCTTTCTTTTGATGCCACGAGGAGGCGGCGGCGGCGGTAGCGGCGGCGGGGTCCAGCGAGGCGCCGTAATAAGACGTATCCTGCCCCGACGCGGCCATGGATGCGGCCGACGGGGCGCCGTAGGGGTGGTTGCTCTGGGGCAACATGGGGTGGGATTCCTCGCCCGTCTTCTTTCGCTGCTGCATGATCATGTAGATGATGGCGGCGAGCACAACGAAGCCGCCGATGGCGCCGACGATGATGCCCGCCAGAGCGCCGGCCGACAAGCCGCTCCCGCCCTCGTCTTCCTCATCGTCTGTTCCCGACGAGGGCGTCGGCGTGGAGGGCCGGGTGGCCGTGACGGTGGCGGGCCCCGAGGCCGTCGTGCCCGTCGGCCCGTCCGTCGGCTCGCTCGTCTCCGTGGTCCCGGCCCGTGTCGTGCGCGAGGTGGTGGTTTCTGGCTCCCCGACCCTAGCCACCTCCATGAAGGCGGCTTTGCTAATCGTCAGGGGCGTGTTCGAGTCGCTGCATGAGACCTTCATCATCTCGTAGACGGCGTCGAGCAGCTCCGGCGCCGTCCGTCCCACGCACTCGGCCGTCGTTGTGACGAAATTGCCGCCGTTGCGGCAGTAGCAAGCATTCTGCGCCTCTACCGTTCTGGCTTCGCATCGTGAGCTCACCCCGGCCTGCGCAAGGCAGGGCTGAGCCCCGGACGGGTAGTGACTCCAGTCGTCTTCCACGGCATGCGACGCGGGGATGAGCATCAGGGTCGCTATTGCGACCGGAAGCAGCCGCATCCTACCAAGGTCGACCATCTTGGCGGACTGGCACCGAGATGTCGGCGGTGATGGTGCGTGCGATCGCAGTGCTGTATCTCGTGTGCTCGGGGGTGTGCGATCTATTCCAGTGTTGGTCGGCAACCGGGGTTCGATCAAGCGCGTGCGTTGATCTGTGAAGAATCCTCGTCGTGTCGGCCCGCTCAAATGGTAGAATTCACCACAGAGAAGAATACAAGACGAGACTCAGCCCTCTATCCAAGCCACGTCTAGCCCAGCCGGAGCGCTGCTTAGCGTGGTTCCGTCTGGCGCCAAGGAATGGGCATGAACAACGGCCGCACGATTCCGGGCAGCGATTGTCGTAAGGAGGTTGGGGGTTGTGGGAGAGAAGAGAACAGGCGTAACGAGCGGTTCCGTGGATAAGAATCACCCGGTGCGCGCTTCGACGACAGATTAGGGGGCGAAAGAGGGAAGAGAAGGAGGGGGGGAACAGAATTCAGCTGGCTGGTCGGAGCGATCGCGTCGCTGAGCGGCTCACAACGGGGAGTGTCGAAGCCCCTCATACTCTCGCTGTGAAGCTGAAGGTCGGTCCAGGGGTAGGGCGGGTCGTGGCGGTCCAGCTTTGTACTATACATATGCCGCCTGGCCCCCAGGAACTTTGGAGCTAAGCTTATTCGAGTTGCCCATCAGCGAAGCTTGATGTCGGCCAAGGCGTTCTTGTGGTGTTCGTTCGGTACCTTCAGCCGACGGCGAGGTAAACTTGTTGATGACGCACAGTACGTACATGGTACATCCAGAACACACCGCTCTAGGAGCTGGGGAGACCGTGCTGAACATATGTCCCCCCCAAGTTCGTCTCGTCCGTTGTCAGTGCCGGACCCGTGGGATGTTCTCCGACCCAGCAAGACGGGAGGCGAATTTCAGCCCCAGCCGAATGGTTGCTCCCACACGCAAGCTCCGACGCACGCAATTTCCGCGGGGCGGCCCCTGGGCGGGCTGGCTGCTACCACTGGCCCGGCAACGCCAGCTCTGCCGTCCACCGCATCCGCGGTGAAAAATGTTGCAGCCTGGAAATTACCGGATCCCTCAGGCGCTCCTGCGCGGTAGCCAACCGACCTTGTCGGTCGACCTGCGGCGTTCCTGTCGTCTCTTCTCGTTCCCCTCGTTCAAGTGTTTCGTCCGCTTGGGAGGTTGGCAGCCCGTTGGGCCTGATCCACCGCCGGTCGGTCAGCAGAGCAAAAGCCAGTGGACACTGCGCCGGTGGCGGCGATGTGATTGGCCCTTGGCGGGACGCCAGATGCTATTTTTAGCCTCTGGGCTGGGGGCAGATCGAGATCGAGGCCCGGGATGGCCCTGGAATGCCGTGGTGTGAAGAAAGCTTGAAGATCGCTTTTGCGTCGCATGTTTCCATACGAACCATCAGGTCTATGGAATCGAAGGCGGCGGGGCCTTCCATCGTGTCGAATGCGTGGTGTGTTTCTTGCTGTCTTCCTCCAGATTGTGGCGCATGCGTGACGGTTGGGGGAGAAGCAACACGGGCAACGCTGTCGCAGCGCTGGCGTTCCGGGCCCGGTCTCACAGCGTTCACAAATGACCCGTCGAAACGTGGAAAACAGGGAATGGCTAAACTTTTCGGGATCCCCCAAAGGCACCGAGCCGGATATGCAGGGTGGACGATGGATCTCGGGAGACCTTTAGGCATTCGGAGTTTGGGCGTGAGAAAAATGGAGAAAATACATCCAGCACCTTACACAGTACATACACCGTAGAATTCATCTTGTTGGCATCATGTGAGGGTTAGGGTTGCCTCCGTCATGTACAAGGACTCGTAGACAGTGGGCTCCACCTTCTCCGTCCAGAGGTAGTTACTGTGTAAGTCACGACAGTCACGACCGTTGCTCGATGACGTAGTTGCCCAAAAAAACCGCCGCATCTTGGAGGGAAACTCGTACCAGCATAACGACGTAGGCATCCGCGGAATCCCGTCACGGAACGGAAACACGTGAGCCAGGTTTCCATTCCGGACCGACCTGTCGGTAGCTTCCATTACCATCTCCTACCATCTCCCACCATCTCCCATTGTATTTGCCCGTCTGTAAGAGTCCATCAACGACACCTCACCTGGTCCATTCATTGTCCCGTCGTTAGCCTCTGGTTACTGGAACTCCCCTCTGTCTGAATTGATCTCCCGAATTCAACAGAAGACGCCTCCCACCATGGCTACCCCCGGAGGACACGCCATCGCCACCACCAACGAGGTGATTGAGAGCGCCGTCATCCGCGCCCCTCTCTCCCACGTCTGGCATTTCCTCAAACTGGCCGAGTTCCACAAGTTTTGGTCCGCCATGTCCCAAGCCGAGGTCATCAAGGGCACGAGCCCGGAGACGGACGTGTTCCGCTGGACCTTCAAGGACGGCAGCGTCGTCGAGGTCAAGCAGGATGAGTACAGCGTGAGCCTCTCTCTTCTGGATCTCGTTGAAAGGCAAGGCCGCTGGCCTCGTTTCCCTTGTATCTAGACCCTCGACCACTTCATCACGTACAGCGTCATCAACTCGGAGCCCAACCTGTCGTACTCGAGCGCCGTGAGCACCATCCGCTGCTGGGCCGTGACCTCGGGCGAGTTTGAGGACTCGACCTTTGTCCGCTGGACCTCCAAGTTCTCGAGCGATGCCGATGTCGGTAAGTGATGGTTCCAGCGTTGCGTGGAGCTGACGGGGTAGAGCCGCCTTGCTGACTGTCGCTCCAAGGTGTCGTCGAGGATGCCAAGTACAAGCGACGCGATGCCCTGAAGGACCTGGCGGACGCGGCGGCTAGGATGGTCAAGGAGCATGCCGACTAACGGGCGTGTTGGCATTGCGGGGGCTTTCCTAGGGTTTTTTTGCAACCATGTCCCATGAAGAAATCCGTGCAGAGCTTTGTTAGTCCTTGGACACGAAGCAGGCCGAGGGTGATTGAGCGCTTTGCCTTGGCATAATGCCGTGAGTTCGAATAGACGATAACGATCGAGTTATGTACTATGTAACTCGGAGACGAGCCAGCTTGCCAATAGACACTCCAAGCTGTCAACCATGCTCGTAGGGAAGTGGCATGGCCGTAACAATGCAGAGTCGGAGTGTCGAGACCTTACCGCTCTGACGGTCGGGCCGGTTTCAACGTTGGGGGAGCAGGATGGTAGCCAGTTGCCCACGTCCCCGACCAAGGGGGGGCGATGATTCGCAGGAAAGCTGTTGTCATCTTGCTCGACAGGAGCTCGACATCCATCTGACCTCATCTCCTGAGAGGTCCTTGCTGGTTTTCACGTTTCACCTTTAGGGAGCATGCCACTGACGTTGCCATGTTTCTGGTGACAAGCAGTAACAATGTCGATTCATCTAGTCTTCTAGTATTACCCTGCCCAGGCAATGCCAACTTCTGTTCTCAACTGTGCTCTGGTGGAGCTGGTTTCGGTAAAATCCAAAACACGTCAACTAGGAAGATGGATCCTTCAACAGCGGCCAAATGGCCCTACACTTGAACCTCGCCTGCCCAAGGTCTTAAGGTAGGTAGGTACCTTGGTTTCCAGCTTTCTTTCACTCTCTTGTCTATTACCACCATCACCACAACCAATTGAATACCTTCATCGGCGGTTTACAAGCTCACTCGCTCGAGCACTGGAACTACGCCATCGCATCGAGCCCGATATCAACTACTCTCTAAACTCCATCCTCGAGTCAGTTACTTATCCAACAAGGCGTCAACAACATGGCGTCCTTCATCATCTACCCACCCGTCGTCATAACCGTGGCCAACCCCATTGTTGTTCCCCGAATGACTGCCTATGCTGCGTACGATGACCCGGTTCCTCTGTCTCTCTCTCTCTCTCTCTCTCTCTCTCTCTCTCTCTCTCTCTCTGTTACACTCCTTTCCGGTTTGCCTCCGGTCCCGAAGCATCATCCAGCGTCATCTTTCCATAACCATGAGCCCGTATCCCCACGACATTTGCCCTGTCCCCCCGATGAGCATCATCCCTGTTCACGAGCTCGCGATGGCATCCCTTCAAGAAACGATCTACCTGCCTGCGCCTAACGCACAACCAACGAACAGCTCCCAAGCTTCCCCTCCGCCCGCTCCTCCTCTGAACCCTCCCTGCCCCGACACCGCCGGTACCCCGCCGGGGACGACATCCACCACCGCCGCCGCCGCAGCAATCTGCTTCCATCTCAACCGAGCCAACATCGGCGTCCCCTTCCAGCAGCAGCGGCAGACCGTGACGACAACGGCATACACCACCGCTGCCGCCGTCTCGGTCCCCGCCATGACAACGGCGGTAGTCATGGGCGTGCCTGTCGTGCAGCAGCAGATTGCGGGGGCGGGGATGCCCGTGAGGCTTGCCCCGTGAGCTTCCCCGAGGCTTGCACCTGCATTGGTTGATCGATGTCTTGGAGCGGGCGGAGGCGGTTGCTGCGGTGGATGCTGCCGGTTTGGCTCGGGGGCGAGTTGATGTTGACAAGCTCCGTGACGAAAAAAAAAAAAAAAGAAATTATTGATTGATTGACCGACTCGCTGGGTTCAACCGACCAGGGAGAAAGGAGCTAGCGATGGAGGCTTGAGCCGGTGAGCCATGGCGTCTCAATGGATCCGGGGAGGATCTGGCCAACTCCCTGTCTACCACAGGGATGTGACACCAGGGTGTTAGACAGGGAAACGCAAGCAAGTTCATGTCCTGGACAACAAGAGGACTCGGACGAGCCAAGGGTTCAGACGAGGAACTGAGGGATCCTGCGGAGGCCGCTTGTGCTCTCCTCCCTGCTACACACGACTTTGGGAGTCCCAAGAACCAGCAGCTGGACCACCCGTTAAGTTGGTAGAGTTCACCGTCGTAGGCGTTGAATCGAAGCACATACATACAACACATCACCAGGGCGTCGGCTAGGCCAGCAAATATCAAGGATTGTCCCCCAATGGAAACACACCAGACCTCGATTAGAAACTCGCCAACGGGAAACTATGTACAAGAAAAGTGAAACGCGGACGGGGGGTATTTCGTTGGATCCATCGCTGCTCCACTTGTCCAAAACCGCTATTGACTGTATGTATACCGCTCCGCCATCAGGCTACCGACACACGCTACGCGCGGGCTGAGTTGCCCTGTCCATCCGTTACCAAGATGGCCGTTGAGAAGGATGCCCTCGAGCCACGCGACCCGCTTAGAAGAGAGCAAAGAGACCAGCAACGGCGGCGACGGCGCCAAAGCTGAGGGTGACGCGAGCGGCACCGGCAGTGACGACGGGGATGCTGGTGGTGGGCTCGGCGACGGGCTCCGAGGGAGCCGAGGTGATGGGCACCCTGGTGATGGTAGGAGTAGCCGTCGGGGTGAAGAACGAGCCGGTGAAGCTGCCGGTGGGGAGGTCGGACGAGGGGACGTCGTCGGTGGGAACGCCGCCGGTGGGCTCCTCGTCGTCGTCGCCGCCGGGCACCGTGGTCACGGGGCAGACGGTGGTGGTGACGATGGTCTCGACGGTGGTGGTCACAACGCCGTTGGGGCAGCTGGGGACGGCCGAGGGGCACTGGGTGATGGTGCGGGTCGTGGTGGTGGTGATGGTGCTGGTGGTGTACTCGGGCTCGTCGGTGGTGACCGGAGCGGTGGTCTCGGGCTCGTCGGTCGGGCAATCCTCATCCTCGGTGTCCGAGCCGCTGTCGGTGGGCTCAGGCTCGGGCTCGCTGGTGGTGGTGGCCGGAGCGGTGGTCTCGGGCTCCTCGGTCGAGCATTCCTCATCCTCGGTGTCCGAGCCGCTGTCGGTGGGCTCCGGCTCGGGCTCGCTGGTGGTGGTGGGGACCTCGGTGGTGGCCGGGTTCGAGTAGGTGATGCACGAGCAGGCCGAGCTGACGGCCTGGACGTTGCTGTCGCAGTTGCCAAAGTTGGTGGGGATGGCGGCAGGGGCGGTGGTGGTGCCGGCCAGGAACTGCGGGCACCACGCGACGGCCTCGGCGGCGAAGCGCTCGTCAACCAGGTTGCGGTAGCAGTTGTCGAGCTCCTAGGATGGGGCATTAGCATCTGGCTGGTGCTCTTCTATGAACAGAGGCCGGGGGAGGGCGGGAAATCATCCACATACGCAATCGGGGTACTCGTTGGCGGTGGCGAGGCCAACGGCCAGGGCGCCGAGAGAGAAGAGAGCGGTACGCATTTTGGCGGTTTGGAAGGGAGAGGGTGTGTTTTCTGGCAGGGAGCTGAACGAGCGACTGGGGAACCCGAAGGTTGGATATTAAGGTATACAAGAAGTATCCTGATTATATACGGGGGTGAGGAGGGAAAGAGAGGGAGAGGAAGGAGAAGATGCAACCACGGGCGGCTCGCGGGCTTTATTCCTCAGCTGGTCCCCCGGCTGCTCAGCCGATCAACCGGACGAAGGTGCTTGATGGTCCGAGGGTGTTGGGGCAGAGAGAGACCCGACCATACCCAAATCGGGGTATGATAGAACGCGAGATGGGCGCTCGGCGAGTGAGGGCGCGGGATGGACGTCATGCCCCTGCCCTTCCAAGATCAGAGCTTTCCCCCAGAGAGCTTGGCCCGGGGTGTGTCCGCCGGCGTGGCGCCCTGTCATCACGAGAGATGACAGGGGCCCGCCCTTACCGCCCGTTGGAAGCGATTTGGATAGGGAGATTAGCTGGACGGGGGGTGACATTGCAGCCATTGGCGGCAGAATACGACCCGGGGCGTCTGCGAGGTTTCTGGGCTGGGCCTGGCTGGTGGACCGAAGGGCGCGTCGTGGCCAGGCGCACCCATCCCATACGAAGCCTCACCACACCGCACAAGGCACACGACGCTTGAATACGAGCCCTTGGGCACTTTTTTGGCCGTTGTGGTGCGAATGGGGCCTCAGAGGAACGGTTTTGCCGCAACGTTGGGCCAACGAATCAACCCGTCAGGGCGACCAAGCCGAAACTGGCGTAGTGTCGCCGGCGTGTCGTGGGTCGTGGTGGGTTGAGGCGGATTGAGGACAGGCTGAGCTCCCTCGGAACCGGGAATGACCCTGGGGGATCTTCATGTGCCTGTGGATTTGCGGATGACCCAAGCCCGAAACCCAACTTTCTTTTTGGGAAAAGCGCGCAAAGCATGAAGAACGACGGCCCACCATCAGATTGGGTTGGCTCTCTCAACCTTCCGGCTTGGGGGTAGGGGTCGCTTGGCCGGTACAGAAATAGGAATGTCCGCTTTTTCCCCTGCGATAAGCCTGCAATGCGACGACGGGATCCAACGTCCATCGCACGTGCAGCTCACGCTCTCGGACGACGCCGTGCGCCAACCATTAGCTAGGTAGTTGGTTACCAGAGGGGCACCGCGGTCATCGCTGATGATGCCGTCGAGCCGCTGACGATGCCTGACGATCTTGTATCAAAAGCACAACACCGTGATGCCGCCGAAACACGTCGGCACGCGCCTCTTGAAGATCGTGCAATCTCAACCCCGTGGCCAGACACGTCCATTGGGATGGGCGCTGCAGGAGGGCGCTGTCGAGTCCGAGCCATCTGCATGCAGCCTCAACAGCCACCGCAAATATTTCCTCTAGATTGTTTCAACCCGCAATCAAACTTGTTTCAACCCATCGCCTTGCGTCTCTCCAGATCCAGGTTCAAGCCGATGGATAATCTTTTTTTTTTTTTTTTTGCAACATTACACGTGTGCGTCCATGTCTCTCCTGCAAGGGACAATCCGTCGCGAACGTGTTCGGAGTTCTGCATTGTAACGCGGGGGAAAGGTCGTGCAGATTGCAGTTGCATCGAAACCCACCTCTCTGTGACTGAGAGTTTGCACGATGGCTGGGGATCGTCCGTGTGTGCGACCCCTCTCGTTGACATTGGCATGGCCGCGATGACAAGATGGGCTTCTCCTCTGAGGGGGATCACCGATATGGTGACATTGGACAGGTCCGTCCCTGATCTGAAAGTCACGCTGACAGATGCGACTCGAGGCTGGCTCACATGAACAAGCACCGCCATGATTTTCAGCCTGTGGTCAACTCGTATATTGTGTACTGCGTAGGCAAGTTCTCCCCCTTGGCCTCGAGGGCCGAGGTTTTTCCTTTTTTTTTTTTTTTTTTTTTTTTTTTTTTCAACAAATCAGGCGGCGCCGATGATGGACCCCTTGCGCCTCGTTAACACATCGATGCTTACCCGGCCCAAAGAAATTCTGGCTTCGGCCGTTACGGCTATGCCGCTCGGGCTTGGCTAGCTACCTACCCTTGCTCCCTGGTGCCATTGGCGATGTGACTGAACGTTCGAGAATCATACGCAGTAGCAGCTCCTCGATCATGCCGGTGACATCCGCAAAGGCTGGGGGATCGACCAAGTGTGATGATGCCTTAGCATGCTAATAGTGATCTTCCTTGCCTGGTAAACCTCATGGATAGTCTTGTATATACTGTAGTACAGAGCTATAAGGCGGTCGTTGGCTCCAAAGATACCAACCATGCACCTTCTAGTCAACAGCAACCACTGTGGCTTCTGGTAGCCATGGTGCCTGTGGAACTGATCTCTTCATCAACTCTCACCCTACTCACCGTCCCATCGGTCCACGCAAAGCACCGCGCCAGTGAGAGCGCGATACAAACGCTCCGCCACAGCCAACGGGACAAGCAAACCCACAAACAGGCCCTAACTTCAAGAGGTGGTGACACTCCCAGTCGATTCTATCTAGCACAAGCGAGCATTGGCGATGAAACCGAGCATGCGAAGGGACCAGCAGAGTATCTGGATGAACTCGCAATGAAGGGGACCTCTCTGGCGTTCCAACTCGGGGCTTGGTTGCACGCTAAACCCACTCGAAATGGATGGCCTGGCTGACGGACGTTGCCAGATTCTCAAGGGGCTCGACATCAGCTCTCAACAGCACTGCTCGCCTTTTCACAGCAGACGCAGACATGACAATTTCGTAGACCGGTCAATGCTATCCATACACCCTGCCAGAACGCAGAATGACCAGTAGCAACCCGACTTACGAAGACGCAGACACGGAAGAAGACAAAAGAAAAAAGAAGAAAAGACGTCAAGACGAAGGGAAAGAGAAAAAAGGGTGATGAAAATGATTCCATAACCTGAATAGCGCATAGGATGAAACAAAACAGATCTGCTCGTGCCCCTTTTAACGACAATATTCGGCCATCAAATGAAACGTGAGAGCTCTCGGGGGCTCAGGTGATATCCAGAGGCCGATGGTCAAGATAGCTTTGAGGAATGAAAAAGCCCTTGCTCTCTGCTTTCTTGTGGCAGTGTCGTCTCAACACCAGGGAGCTTTGCTACGAGCAGTTCCTGCGACAAGACTTCCCTTCACGTCGTCTTCCCTGTTGGAGATGGAGGATGACAGGTGCACTCGAGTATTAGTATCTGAGTGGTTCGCTCAAGGAATACCAATTAGAAGAACCTGTAGAAGAGCTGACACAAGAGCAAGGAATATGCTGCTATTTGCAACCGTTTTTAGGAACATCTCCGCGGTAATTGCGAGCAATGCTGAACTTCCATGGGCTCCCGGATGGAACCAGGATCCTAGCTCGGCATGTGAGCTATGCTCCGGAGTACCGGGATACTTCTAGGGTGTCCCAGGAAAGCCGGATGTCTTCCCCGTCAGGATGGAGCTTCTTGGGCTACATGGAGCCCCCAGGGGCTGTATAAGATGCTTTCGGTACTAGGTAGTCAGTATAGTGTATCTATCGAGGTATATTTCCACATCTTCCGTGGTGGCCTGACAAGCTGCGGGCCGTGCTACTTCCTACGACACATTTCAGCACGCCATGGTCCATCTCAGCCAGGTCGTGAGGCTGAACGCCGACGGGCCTTGAGGTTTCCCGTCCCTCCCGCATGGCCTCGTGCATACTTACCTGACTGCCTGACCTTTCGATCATGGCGTATCGCCCGCACTCGAACAGCTTCATGAGCAACGCCTAGGTCCGGAGGGAAAGATGCCGTCCCTCCTTATGGCTCATGGCCTGATCTCCAGACCCTCGATTCAGGACGCGGAGCCGCCCCTGGCCCTGCCAGCTGCGCTGGAAAAAAGTCTAGGAGCCATGTACTTCCAAGTGGAGGGAACACGTTGGCCGCAGCATACCAGTTTCATTTCGGTCAGACTCCCCCATGCTGGAGGACGGGGTTTTCTCACGTCGCAGAGTACGTGCCTGCATGCCGGGCAAGCTCAGAACAGCGTGCCTGCGTCCTCCCACACGACGCGACGGAACGTGCCACGGCGTCAACCTGACCCTCGGGACCTCATGACCTACCCAGGTACATGGTTCGGTCCACGCAAGGATATCAACGGGCGAGTTCAACCTCGGGAGATTGGCTTCGGGCGAATCTGGGGCCGTGGTGTCTCTGGCAGCACAGCATGTACTAATATAGGTGAAGTGTATTCATGTTGCACGTAAGCTCATTGATTTCAGGGGACGGATGGGCCATCCTCGCCGGCGACTTCATGACTGAGATCACAGCAACTACTACGTATATCGGATCGGATACCTAAATGACAAAGATCCGAGCCTTACATTCCTCGACGTGACTTACACCTCTGGATCGATGGACGTGGATATCGGCCCCTGACCTCACTTCGGACCCTTTTCCTCATTGGCTTTGACTTTGAGCAAGAGGGTGGACCAGCATGAATCAAAGGACCGAGGGTTGTCGAGAGATCTGCACCTCAACAGAGGAGCGGGATCTGACATGAGCCCTGCGTCTGTGCGAGCAGCGAATCTTTTGTCCGGACATCACGGAGACAGCAAGGCATCAATCCGGCAGCCTCCCGGCTGGGTTGTTGGAGGGGAGGTTCGTTTATCCCCTTCCCCCCCTTTTGTTCACGTGATGATCCGCGGGCACCGAACCGGGGGCCGACCTTCTGGAACATCGTTCGTTGCATGCCCCTGGTTTTCCGACCTTTTGGCACGGGCTTATGCAAACCAGGGTTTTTGCAACGGAGCCTGAGGTTCGCCCATGCGCGCGGCTATGCTTCAACGAACATGATCGCCGTTGCCTGCATCGCTTGCAGAGGGTGCTAGCCCGTAGCACGAGGCGGCTGGGTGCTGCTCATCAGAGGGCGCCGCCTTGAAATGACGGCGTCGGTACCGCCAAACCTGCAATGTCACCAAGCGTCTGTCGGACCGCCACCGCCTTGTTCCAGCTCGGGGTGGGAAGCCAGCGTGCGGTGCTCGGAGCCCGCGGCCAAGACATTGGACGCAGGCTAGATCCGGTGCCCGGTGGCAAAATCTCGCCGCTGCCTTGCTTTTTGGCGTCAACATCGCGACCCGGATGGCCGGGTCCCCGGAACGCCTCGGAAAAAGGGTTCATGAATCCGGACGAGCTGAAGAAGGATGGTCTGCGGAGCTCAGCGGTTATGTACTGCGTACACAGTAGCGTCGGTGTTGACCCTGCGTCGGCAGCTCCAATTCTCCCTCGTGCTCCTGGGCGGCCGTTTGTGCTGGGGCAATGGCCCTTCGGTTTAATTTCGTGTCTCGTCGTCGTCAATCCCTCAGAGGGGCAGGGACACAGCCGCTGCCAAAATTGGCATGCGAGGGGTTCGCAGGATGGGGCCTGGGGCCCGGGACTTGGGACTTGGGACTTGGGACTTGGGACGAGGGAAAGGGGCTGCGTAAAAGAACTCCATGGCATTGGCTTCCTGTCAAGCGCAAGCATGCACGCAGCCAACAGAACAACATCCCTCCGTTGCGGTCAGGATGTCTTAGCGAAGCACACCAAACCCTGAGACTGCCCGGACCCTACGACCCAGAGAACCCGAGAAACAAGCCTGAGTTGGGTTCCCGTGTTAGGTTGGTTTCCTGGTTGTCAAAGTCGGGCGACCCAAACCAATCGGCTGCGGGGCACTTCCTTTGCCTGAGGTGGGCTGGGCTGGGCTGTTGCTCAGCCGTCGTCCCGTCGTGGCCTCCGGGGGGCTGAGGTGGTGGGAGTGCAAGGTGCGACGGACCACAGCGCTTTGGCGATCCACTGCAGCGGTTTCGAAGTTCCCAGGTTCAGCGTCAGGTCCCTTTCCCTTTCCCCCCTCCCCTCCACTCCTGTCATCAAGCCCCCCCCCTCCCCCCCCCGCCAAATCCACCAGTCCACCCGCTCCATTCCCCCCTCACCAGCAACCCATCTCCACTTATCCCCTGCAACCAGCAACCCTCCCGCAATCCGTAGCCCACCCGATCCGGTCGTCTTCATCAACTTTAGGGGAAACAACAGCAACAACATTTGGGCGGACGTATCCCCCCCGCCACCTCTTATCCAGCCGACATCGTTTTTGTTATCCTTTTTTCGTCCTTGCGTCGCTTTTCTTTCTCGTCTCTACGTATCCCGTCTTTCCTTGTTTCCCCCTCCCCCCCCTTCGACCGACTCGGCCCATCGTCTCCAGAGGAGATTCTTCGCCCAACCCGAACATCACAACACATAACACACACAGAGACGGAGAGAGACCTGACCGCCGTCATGTCGTGGAAACTGACCAAGAGTACGTCGCTCCAACAAACCCGTTCCATCGGCTCGCCCTCTGGCCCTTCGCTCGATCCGTCTGCTTCCTTGGATCCCGCCGTCCCACCGCATATTCCTTCCCTTCCTCTGTTTGCCGTGCGAGTCCCGCTGACGACATGGCCTTGCGCTACCTCTATAGAACTCAAGGAAACCCATCTGGGTCCCCTCGCCGCCCAGTTCTCGCGATCCCCGTCGACCTCGACCATCACAGACAAGGATGAGAAGAGCCCCGGGCCTATCTCTGGCTCCGTGACTCCCACCACGGAGAACTCGATCGGTACGTCGCCGTAACGAAAGCCCCTTTCCTAGGTGGCCCCCCCCCCCCCCCCTTTCTCGATCGAGCCCCATACCACACACACCGCCCATCCCATATGCCCCCCCGCCCTTTCACCGCACATACCCTTCCCTCCCTCGTACGTGTCCGCTTTCTCGACTGACGAGGACCCCGTTCGTGTTTGCAGCCGCCTCGGAGGATCTCTCACAAGCGCCCGTCGTTACGACGCCGAAGCCGGGTATCCTGGTCGTGACGCTCCATGAAGGCCAAGGGTTTTCGCTTCCCGAGCAGCACCGGAACGCCTTTGCGACATCGCACTCTGGCAGCTCCCGTTCCACCGGGAACGCCCTCGCCGGGGTGGGGTCGCCGCGGCCGTCGTCGTCGTCGCGGACCACGGCCTTCTCCGGCAGCCGGCCGCAGACGTCGGGCGGCTTCAGCGGCATCCCGACCAACCACGGCCGCATCTCGACCAAGTACATGCCGTACGCGCTCATCGACTTCGACAAGGTGCAGGTGTTTGTCAACTCGGTAGAAGGCACGCCCGAGAACCCGCTGTGGGCCGGGTCCAACACGCAGTACAAGTTCGACGTGTCGCGGGTGACGGAGCTGGTGGTGCACCTGTACATCCGCAACCCCAATGCGCCGCCGGGGTCCGGGCGCAGCCAGGACATCTTCCTGGGCGTGGTGCGCATCAACCCCCGCTTCGAGGAGAGGCAGCCCTTCGTCGAGGACCCCAAGGCGAGCAAGAAGGACCGCGAGAAGGCGGCGGCCGAGCACGCCAGCCGCGAGCGCGCCCTCGGCCACAGCGGCGTCGAGTGGGTCGACGTGCAGTACGGCACGGGCCGCCTCAAGATCGGCGTCGAGTACGTCGAGAACCGCGCCGGCAAGCTCAAGATTGAGGACTTTGAGCTGCTCAAGGTTGTGGGCAAGGGCAGCTTCGGCAAGGTGATGCAGGTGCGCAAGAAGGACACGAACCGCATCTACGCCCTCAAGACCATCCGCAAGGCCCACATCATCTCGCGCTCCGAGGTGGCGCACACGCTGGCCGAGCGCTCCGTGCTGGCCCAGATCAACAACCCCTTCATCGTGCCGCTCAAGTTCACCTTCCAGACCCCCGAGAAGCTCTACTTTGTGCTGGCCTTTGTCAACGGCGGCGAGCTCTTCCACCACCTGCAAAAGGAGCAGCGCTTCGACGTCAACCGCAGCCGCTTCTACACGGCGGAGCTGCTGTGCGCCCTCGAGTGCCTGCACGGCTTCAACGTCATCTACCGCGACCTCAAGCCCGAGAACATCCTGCTCGACTACCAGGGCCACATTGCCCTCTGCGACTTTGGCCTCTGCAAGCTCGACATGAAGGACGAGGACCGCACAAACACCTTTTGCGGCACCCCCGAGTACCTGGCGCCCGAGCTGCTCATGGGCAACGGCTACAACAAGACGGTCGACTGGTGGACCCTGGGCGTGCTGCTCTACGAAATGCTCACGGGCCTGCCGCCCTTCTACGACGAGAACACGAACGAGATGTACAGAAAGATCCTCAGCGAGCCTCTGCACTTCCCGAGCCACGACATCGTCCCGCCGGCCGCCAAGGATCTCCTGACGAGGCTGCTCGACCGCGATCCGGAGCGCCGGCTGGGTGCCAACGGGTCCGCCGAGATCAAGGCGCACCCCTTCTTCCATGCCATCGATTGGCGTAAGTTGCTGCAGCGAAAGTACGAGCCCGCCTTCAAGCCGAACGTGGTATGTGGTTTTTTTTTTTTTTCCTCTTGTCTCCCCCCTCTCTTTTTCCGGTTCGTCCTTGTGCTAACGTCGCTTTTTCTCTGTCTCCCCAGACCGATGCTCTTGACACCGCCAACTTCGACCCCGAGTTCACCTCGGAACCGCCCCAGGATTCGTACGTCGAAGGACCCGTCCTTTCCGAGACCCTGCAGAACCAGTTCACGGGCTTCAGCTACAACCGCCCCATCGCGGGTCTCGGTGATGCTGGCGGCAGCGTGAGGGACCCGTCGTTTGTCGGTAGCATCCAAGACAGCCTTAGATGATGATGACAAGGATGGGGAGGTTCGGACGAGGAAGGGAACGGACAGAGGGTCAGCTGGAAGCCAAGGCAGGTCCTAGATGTGCGGCGTCACGGAGTTGTTGAGCGTATGCTGAGGCAGAAAGGGGGGGTGTGTGGGTTTTAGGCACTTTGCGGCAGATGGATGGGTTAGATTTACGACGGCTGGAGTTTTGTTCCGTCAGCAGCGGCGAATCAGCATTTCCTTGGAGAGAGAGAGAGAGAGAGAGAGAGAGAGTCAGAGAGAAGAGAGAGCCAGAGAGAAGAGGGAAGGATATGGAAGACATGGAAGATCCGAGTGGGTAGGGTAGGGAGCAACTCGGCTAGGGAGGACATTGGGCGCGACTTAAGCATAGGAAACACGGGAATTTCTTTTTCCTTTTTGTTGATTTTTTTTGGGGTCTGCGGCATCAGCTGCAAGCAGAAGTGGTCACCATTTTTTTTTTTTTTCAGTTCTTGGTATTTCTGTTGTTGTTTTTCTACTTTGTAGGTACAGTGGTTTCTTGGGTTTTGGAGCATGGTCAATTGGAACTTGCTGTTTTTTCTTCCTATCTCGCCTCCCTCGATTCTGGTGTTCATGTGGCTTCTTCACTCGGGCGATGGTGCCGATCTGGCGAGACAGCAAAGAAAGGGGGAGGAGGAGAGAGAGGAGAGAGAGAGGGGGGGGGGGTCCCTCCCGTACAAGCACCAAGGTAGGAGAAGGATTTCCTGGAATTCGCTCAAAACCACACACCCACACACGACAATGACCGCAAGACAAAAACACCGCAGCGCAGAGACGGATGGGCAGCCTTGTTGGGAGCATCTCCTATCCGGGGGGGGGCGCCGCTTTGGCGCCCAAGACACGAGAGGCATTTCCGGCGACGATGGATGTGGATGGCGCACATGGTATGGGCTGCTGCTCTTGCTCCTCTCTACGCATAGGTACCATAACTACGCCATACGCCCGACGAGCGACGGGGCACTGGTTGAGGATGAGGCTGGATAAATCTGGCTAAATTGGCCCCGGTGGAGCACGGCCTCAGCGGGGGTTTGGGGGGTTGGAGGGGGGGGGAAGAGTGCGCTTTGGATGCCGAAACCAACAACAGCCTCGCGTCGTTGGCTCGCGCGCGGATGGGCTCCGAGGCCCGCGGGGCCCTGATGCGCGGCGTGGTGTGGGCCTGGGTCCCGTTGTCATGAGGTACCTAGGTACCTAGGGAGACGTGCGTGGTATACGTACGGCAAGGTAGGTCAAGGTAGGTGTTAGGTGTACCCAAGACCCAAGGGTGCATAGGTACCTGGACGACGGGGTGTGCCGCGGACGGAGGAGGGGTTGGGGGCATAAGGGGTTGTTTGACCTTGAGGTGCCCGGGTTTGTGCCGTAAGGTATGTAAGTGTAATGCCGGCGCGCTTGATTGTCCGTCGCGGCGGGGGGGGGGGTGGGAGGAGGAAAGCACCCAATGTCATGGATTCGCTCATTCTTCTTGGCCCCCCCCCCCCCCCCCCCCTCCCCTGCCAGAGCTGCCCGAGAGGGTCTGGCCTGGCCTTGCCGAGAGGGATGAGATGTTGTACCTGTGTAAGCAAAGCGCATTGAACTAGGTAGGTACCCGATGTCTGGGTGCAGGCATGATTTCTCGGGAATCGGGCAAGCATTGCATGTTCTGGAGGATTCGCGGGGCTTGGTGTTTGTTCGGTCAGAAGCGAGCGTGGTTTTGCTGGAAAGCTTTCATAATCCCCCTGCCCCTTCAGGTGCGTATCACGTACGGTAGGTGTACATACCTTAGGTACCGGTACCTATGTACGGTGACTTAATGCTCCTCGAGCTGTTTCCAGGTTGAGGATTTCCTTGTTTTTTTTTTTTTTTTTTTTTTCTTTTTTTTTGCCAAGCCCGACGTCAGTTAAGTTATCATCATGTCTCCGGTCCGGCACCTCATGGAACCCCCCTCCTCCCCTCTCCACCACCACCAGGGCACCTGTCGGGTGTCCTACCACGTCCCACCGTGTCCCACCGTGTCCCGCCGTGTCCCACCATGTCCCACTGCGGGGCAGCAGGTTGCTTAGGTCGTTGAGGGGTGGTGCTTCCATGTCCGCCGACGGGCAACAGCCCACCGGCCCTGACTCCCTCAGGCCTCTCTGTAAGGATATGTAAGGATATGTAAGCCGGGCAACGGGGAGGGGCATATCAAGCTTCGACCACCCCACGCCCCTCTTCACTGGGTTCGCAACTCGTCCTGAGCAACAACGAAACCCTCCCCCTCCTCTCCCCCCTGAAACGGTGCCACGACGACGCACGTCACAATCACATACTGCTAAATCTCAACCTGCACGAGAGCCTGCCGAGCTTCACTCGCCGTGTACAAGGTTCTGTCTCTCTCTCTCTCTCTCTCTCGGGTTCCAATTCGCTCGCAGAAGCAGCTGGGTCTGCCCAAGTCGAGCTCCCTTCCCCACGTCCTTCCATCTATCCGTTCGTCCATCCTCCGGGCCACCACCACCACCACCACCTAGCGCACCATGGCGCCTACGCACACGCTCCCCGCCTGGGCCGAGCTCGAGGCTCATCACGACCAGGTCGGCAAGAAGTTTGTGCTCAAGGACGCCTTCAAGGCCGACCCGAACCGCTTCCAGAGCCTGTCCACCACGGTCAAGCTGCCCGCCGAGATTTCGACCGAGCCCAATGGCACCGAGATCCTCTTCGACTTCAGCAAGAACCTCGTCACCGAGGAGACCCTGTCGCTGCTCGTCAAGCTCGCCGAGCAGGCCGGCGTCGAGCAGAAGCGTGACGACATGTTCGCCGGCAAGAAGATCAACTTCACCGAGGACCGTGCCGTCTACCACGCCGCCCTGCGTAACGTCTCCAACCTCGCCATGCAGGTCGACGGCGTCGACGTCATGAACGTCAAGGGCGGCGTCAACGACGTGCTCCAGCACATGAAGGAGTTCTCGGAGCAGGTCCGCAGCGGCCAGTGGACCGGCTACACGGGCAAGAAGCTGACCACCATCGTCAACGTTGGCATCGGCGGCTCTGATCTGTGAGTCTTTCTTTTTTTTTTTTTTTTTTTTCTTTCTTTCTCCCCTGGAGCTGCCCTTGGCTGACAGCGGAACCTCCCACCCAACAGCGGCCCCGTCATGGTCACCGAGGCCCTCCGCCACTACGGCGCCAAGGACATGACGCTGCACTTCGTCTCCAACATCGACGGCACCCACATCGCCGAGGCCCTTTCCAACGCCGACCCCGAGACCACCCTCTTCCTGATCGCCTCCAAGACCTTCACGACCGCCGAGACCACCACCAACGCCAACACGGCCAAGGCCTGGTTCCTCGAGAAGACGGGCGGCAAGGGCGACATCGCCAAGCACTTCGTCGCCCTGTCCACCAACGAGGCCGAGGTGGCCAAGTTCGGCATCGACCCCAAGAACATGTTCGGCTTCGAGAGCTGGGTCGGCGGCCGCTACTCGGTCTGGAGCGCCATCGGCCTGAGCGTCGCCCTCTACGTCGGCTTCGACAACTTTTACAAGTTCCTCGCCGGCGCCCACGCCATGGATAAGCACTTCCGGGAAGCCCCGCTGCGCCAGAACGTCCCCGTGCTCGGCGGCCTGCTCTCCGTCTGGTACTCCAACTTCTTCAACGCCCAGACCCACCTCGTCGCCCCCTTCGACCAGTACCTGCACCGCTTCCCGGCCTACCTGCAGCAGCTCTCGATGGAGTCCAACGGCAAGACCATCACCTCGGACGGCAGCCCCGCCAAGTACACCACGGGCGCCATCCTCTTCGGCGAGCCCTGCACCAACGCCCAGCACTCCTTCTTCCAGCTCGTCCACCAGGGCACCAAGCTCATCCCCGCCGACTTCATCCTGGCCGCCAAGTCCCACAACCCCGTCTCGGACAACCTGCACCAGAAGATGCTGGCCTCCAACTACCTCGCCCAGGCCGAGGCCCTCATGGTCGGCAAGACCCCCGAAGAGGTCCGCGCCGAGGGCAACGTCCCCGAGAACCTCGTCCCCCACAAGGTGTTCCTCGGCAACCGCCCCACCACGAGCATCCTCGTCGGCGGCGCCATCGGCCCGGCCGAGCTGGGCGCTCTCATCGTCTACTACGAGCACGTCACCTTCACCGAGGGCGCCGTTTGGGACATCAACAGCTTCGACCAGTGGGGTGTCGAGCTTGGCAAGGTGCTGGCCAAGAAGATCCTCAAGGAGATTGACGAGCCCGGTGCCGGCCAGGGTCATGATGCCTCGACGGCCGGGCTGTTGGGGGCGTTCAAGAAGTATGCGAACCTGTAAAGGGGGCGGTGGTAGAGCCGCGGGAACTTTGGCAAGACGGAGGAGGAAAAGCGGAGCATCTTGATGATGAAGTATGGACGGATCGCTCCTGGAAAATCACACAGGTCTTTGGATTTCAACAGGGCGCATGCAAAAGAAAAAAGTAATTTCACTACGTACCTAACTATGTACCTCATCTTAGGTACCTACCTATCCCTCTGGCATATCTGGTCTGTTCACCGTTCATTTTGTGTCTCCGTGAGAGGTCATGATTACAGCACTCCGTGACTCGGAGGCCTTGCTTTCTGCCTGACTGTGTCACAACCACCATCAGGTCCCCGGTAGGTACCCATCTATCCGGCCAGGACGGCACAAAGTCCTCCATAGAAGCTAGAGGATCCATGAGGCATGAGGAGAGATCAGACGGGCCTGACTTGCACGCCAAAAAAAAAAAAAAAAAAAGAAAAAAAAACAAAGTATACGCAACGCATAGGGAAGCACAAGTTGCCAGAGACCGGGACAAGAAATACCTTGTTGCAAAGCCGCCGCAGGGTTTGATGCCGCCATCCCCAAGCTGTTTTCGTACAAAAAAAAAAGAAATAAAAGATCGTACAATGTTCCCCTGCTTCGCGCCCCTTGCCATCAATACACACACACTACCTTACACACGCGGGCACACACTTCTCCCCCTTACACTACATACCTATAGTAAGTGTGCCTCCCTCCACAATACCAGCAACAGCAACAGCAACAAACAAGAAGCCCAATCCATGCGCGCTCGCGTCATTGTTCTCATTCGACATTTTTTTTTTTTTTTTCATTTTCCATTTTCATTTCTTTTTCTCATGCCTTCCCCCCCCTGCCCCCTCCCCCCTTCAAATCCTCCCACCCATCATAATCATCATCATCAACATCAACAACTACATCCACCAAAGGGGTACCTCAGGTAGCTACCGATGCCCTTGGACCGTCCAGTCGACAACCTTACCGAACCACCCGCCCACCAAAAGGTTCCCTTGCCCACGAACCTACCGACCTACCCTACCTACCTACCTACCTACCTACCCCCAACGCCGTCAACAGTGGAGACCGACCCCCCAAATAAAACCCATCGAGTTTGTTTCATCATTATCATCATACACAGGCAGATAGAGAGGAAAATCAAACAGACAGACAAGCCGAAAAACACAGGAACGAGAAGAAGAATTGAGAGTGGAACATCGCAGAGGCGGCAGCAGCAGTCGCAGCAGAAGCAGCAGCGGCAAGAAACAGGAAGCAGGAAGCAGCCATCGTCTTCTGTTTCTTTTCGTGTCTCGTGTATCAGAGATGGAGAACGAGAGAGGGGGAGAGAGGTGGAGAGAGAGAAAGCACCCTTCTCTTTGCTTTTTGTTTTTTTTTTTTTTTCTTTCTCGTTCCTCCTTGCTCCTCGCGGTCCGCCAAAAGTGCGGAATCCATCTGGTGGCTGGTCTGATAGAATGGATCGACATGGCTGCTTGCCCACCCTTCTGACTTGCTGCTCTCTGTCCCGGCTGCTGCCAACCACCCCATTACCCTGCGGTCAGTGGTCTCTGTGCCCTGAAATCAAGAAGAACCCAGCACCAAAGAAAAGATCCCCCATTCATTCTGGTTCGTAACATGCTCCACAGCTTTTGGGAACGGCCTCTTCTTTCTCTTCCCTGTCTTCTTCCTCCTCTTGGCTCACCCCCCTTCCCTTTTCCCTATCCTTTCCATCCCACGCCATCCGCCGCATCTTGATGTATCCGACGAGCGGACGCGGGGTTCAAGAAATGTAGCTCTCCTAGTAGTTGCTCCCCCAGCCAGCTCCGTTCCGAGGGTAGTAGGCGCCGTAGGTGCCATAGCTCCCAAAGTTCTGGCCGAAGCCCGCCGGGTTCCCGTAGGCGTAAGGGCCCGTGTTGATGTTGCTCTGCTGGTTCGACTGCGGAGGAGGGAGGCCGCCCTGGGCGGGGCCGCTGTTGGCAGCCGAACCGGGGCGGGCAGCGCCGCCGAGAGAGGGGCTCGGGCCGGCCAGGGACGGGCTAGGTCCGCCGAGGGAGGGGCTGGGACCACCGGCGGCCTTGGCGTCGCCGAAGGGCTTCAGGTCATCACCAGCAGCAGGGCCGGTGCCGGTTTGAGAACCGGGGGCGTTGAACGACTGGCCGGTCTGCGACTGATACGCCGACGCGCCGCGGCCAAAGGCGTCGTGAACGCCGCCGAACCCGCCCGCCAGACCCGGCTGGGAAGATTGGCCGGAGTTGACACGGTAGTCATCCCGGTTCAAGCCCGAGCCGCCAAAGGCGGAGGAGGGGTAGGCGTGAGGGGTCGAGGGATTGATGCCGTACTGGTTAGGGAGGCCAAAGTTGCCCTTGCCGTACGGGTAGCCGCCCTGGCCGTAGCCGGTGTAGCCCATGTTGTAGTAGTAGTTGGGGAAATAGGGGGTGTTGTACGGGTACTCGGGAGGCTGCTGGCCGTGGATTTGGCTCTGGGTGCCCGGACCGCTCTGGGCCTGGGTCGTGGCCTGGCCGGGGGCCGCCGTCGTGGCGGTCTGCGAGTCGGCGACGGTGCTGCCACCGAAGCGCGACTGAGCGCCGCTCTGCGGGTACTGGCCGAGGTTATCGCTGCCGGGGGCGTATCCGCCAAAGGCTCTCTGGGGCTGCGATGCCAGGGCATCCTGCTGAGCCTGCGTGCCCTGGGGGCCGAAGCTCTGGTTGTAATAGTTGAAGCGGCTGGGGTGGTCAGCCGTGTAGTACGACGAGAAGTCGCTCGGGGCGGAGCTGAAGGGAGCGCCAGGCTGCTGCTGGGCCGGCGGCTGAGCGCCCTGGGCTTGGGCCTGGCCTGGGAAGCCGCCCTCGAACTGGCTCTGGGCAGCCGCGGCGGTTGGTTGTTGTCCAAACGGCTCAAAGGGCTTCGACGTCGGGAACGAGGCGGCAGAATCCTGGCCGCTGGGCTGGCCAAAGCGACCAAACTGCTGGTTGTTCTGAGCGGCAGGCGGCTGCACGGTACCTGAAGGGAAACGCGCGTTAGCAAGGAAGGGAGCACACCGTTGGCTGGCAACATGACGCGACGTACTCTGCGAGGTGGCAGGAGTGCCCGCCTGGGGGGCCGCGGGAGCAGCGGCTGCAAAGGACAAGTTAGCGATGCAAGACCAAGTAGCCGCAGAGGCGTGGGGATTCATACCGGCAGGTCCGGTAGGGATCTGGGAAGCCGCCGGCTTTTGGGCAGGGAAGGCATCGGGGACAGGGGCGGGCTGAGCAGGCGGGAGAGACGCCCGGGGCTGGGCGCCTGGAGAGTCCTGAGGGGGCTGGGGGCGGGTTTCGGGCTCTTCGCGATCGCCGTCGACGTCGTCGTCGATGGGGCCGTTCAGGCTGAAAGCGCCAAACTGGACCGCGGCGCGGTCGACCTCGCGGTTGCCGGGCATGCGGACCGCCTCGAGCTGGTCGAGCATCCGGCGGGGGTGGTGGACGGGGGTGCGAGCAGCAGGCTTGCTGGCGGCGGCGCGGGCGGCCTGCTGATGTTGTTGCTGGGAAGCAGAGATGGGAGTCGCCGTGGCGCTGGGCATGGCGCCGCGCGGGTCCCACGAGTCCGCCGCCTCGCTGGCGGCGGTCTCGGTGACGGGAGGGTGGGAATCATCCTTGATCTGGTCGAGGTTCTTCTCGGTGAGCTGGTCCTTAGGCGGCGGCAGAGCCACTTCGGGAACAACAACTGCGGGGATCGCGGGAACGGCGGGAACGATGGGTGCCGGCGGAGCCGGGGCGGTTTCGGCAGCCGGGGCGGGGGCAGGAGCCGCTTCTTCCTTGGGCTCGGGCGCCGGCTCTTCGACGGGAGCGGGAGCGGGAGCGGGAGCAGGTGCGGAAGCGGGGGCGGGGGCGGGGGCAGGAGCAGGAGCTTCCGGCTCGGGCTGTGCGGGCTCGGCAGCGGGAAGAGGTTCAATGGCAGGCTCGGGTGCCTTGGCGGGTGGCTCCTTGGGCTTCGGAGCTGGCTTCGGGGCGGTGGACTGCCTCAACATGCTGGCCCAGGTCTTTACGGGGGCGGGAGCGGGGGCGGGAGCGGGGGCGGGTTTCGGGGCTGATGTCGTCGTCGGAGCGGTCGAAGCGGCGGGAGGCTGTGTCGCGGCAGGCCCGTCGACAGCTGGGGCGTCCTCCTTGGGCTTGGTGTTCCATTCCGACACTTCTTCGGTCGGGACCGAGAGGGGCTGGCTATCCTTGCCGCGTGTGCCGTTGGTGGCGGGATGGGCGGGCTTGCCGCGAGCACCACCACGACCGCGGCCGCGACCGCTGTCGGCAGCACGGCCGCCCCGAGAAGCCCGGGGCCCGGCCCCGTGGGCGGCGTCGGCCGGAGTGCTGTCGGTCTTGGCCTTGATGCGCGTCCGATCCTTCTTCTGGCTGGAGACCTCGCTCCACCGGGAAATGGTTCCTGCGGCACGGAGACATGGAGCGTTAGCAAGCAGGCCCAAAATCACAGGGGCATCGCATCCAGATGATTTTTCCGATGGGGGCCTCCGGATGGCCAAAGGCGGACGCGACGACAGGTGGGAAAAAGGGAAAAAAAAAGAAAGAAATGGCGAGGCTGGCATGGAGCTGGCTTACCCTCGGCCATGCGGGTGACGGTCAAGTTCTCATCACCGTTGGTCTCTTGCAGGGCAAAGAGAATATCGACCGACGTCCAATCGGGGAACATCTCTTTGATGGTATCGACCTTGGAGCCGTACTGCTGCTTCAGGTCGGCGATCTCGCCCTCATCCTCAAGGGTGGGCAGCGATGAATCTGGTTCCTTGGAATCGCCATTGGGCCGACCACCGGCACGACCTCCTCCCCGGGCAGCAATGCCGCCGCGACCGCCGCGACCCGAGTGTCTGCCGCGCGCGGCGGCGGGTCTGGACTGTACCTCAGTCATTGCTGAGCTATGTTATGTATGATGTGGGTTGGGTGTTGGTTGCGAGTTGTTGCGTGGTGGACCGACGAAGATTTCGTTGTCGACCCAACCACAGAAAAAACGAGGCGGTGCGCAAGAATTGAGGAGCAGCAGCAGCAGCAGGAGTCGGAGGATGGGGAGGAGAGAGGATGATGATGGAAAAAAAAAAAAGAGTTCGCACAGGGCGCGATGAATCGTTGGGGCGATCCGTGCGATGGACCGATCCAAGGCTTTTTTGGTGGTTGTGTGGTTTGTTTGTTGTTGGTGGAAAGGGAGGGATTGGAGGACGGGAGGAGAAAGACCCAGGACCTGAAGCAGGGTCAAGTCGGGAGACGGGATGGAAGATGCAGCGGGCAGTGGGCAGTGAGTGGGCAGTGGGCAGTGGTCAGTGGTGTGCGGTCAGTGGCCAGTGGTGTGCGGTCAGTGGTTGGTTACTGCCTGGGTGCCCGGTCAGCCAGTGGTCATTGGTCGCTGGTTACTGGTCGGCCGCTTCAGCATGGCCCATCGCTGGGTGGATGCCCGCTGTGCGAGGCAACAAGGTTCGGTTTTCGCCTTTGGGTTTGGCTGCCGTGGAGACTTCGATTTGGGCTGGAGATGACGGGGAAGGCAACCTAACCCTGGTGAGCTTACAGCGACAGGGCGTTCCAGCCTCGTCCCCGATTGGCAACGTTGCCCGCCCAGGGTGGGGTCCATCTGGGGTCAACGCGAGGGTTGGAAGAGGAAGGGAGGGGGATGGGATTTCCAGGGTCCAGTCCCTGCGGGCCGCCTGCCACCTCCGCATCACATGACCTCAAGCACCAAACCTTGAACCTCAGGTACCTATAGCACAGAGGTACCACACAGCGCTCCGGAAACCTTTAGGTTTCGGTTTGCTGGGGGTCGAGAGGACGGCCGAGGCAAGGGCATGGTGTGGTGGCTCTGTGAGGTGTCGAAAGGATCCCCCGAAATGTGTGGTACACGTACGCTCAGTGGATACGCGATTTGCACTCCTTTTTGGGGTGGTGTACTGTGTACGCAGTATTAACTAGTTACAGCAGGTGCTGGCGTGACACGATCGCCACTGAGGCGTCCGGGAGTGCCGCAAGCAGTGGATCTGGCCGGGGGAACAGTCGGCTGGGGCCCGCCAATCCAGCAAGCTCCACTCGACGCCCGTTGAGCCCAGCATCCTGCATCTGCCATCGCCATCCCAACGCTCAGCGAGGAGGGGAACTCGACGCTACCAACCGTCGGCGCACTCGCCGTCCCGCGCTCTCGACTGCACCGCACATCGCCCGCAAATGCAATCCAAAATCGTTTCCTTGACCGATATTGGCTTCGTCTGCATCACCTGCACCGCGCCAAAATGCACAAAACCCGGGTCCTCGGCTCCTTGAAGAGCATCTTCCCACCCCTCCACCAACCGCTCCCCCTCGACAAGCGCGAGTGCCAGCGCCTCCTTGATGCCATCAAGGCTTCGTTCCGCGAGCAGCTCGACCGTGAATATGGCTTCGCCGCTCCAGCTCCCAGCCGATCCTCCCTTCCAAGCCAACCGCCGCGCATCACCTCTCTTCCCTCCTCCTCCTCCTCCTCCTCCTCCTCCTCAAACCCGACACAAGCACACCCAGATCAGATCCCCACCCGGCCAACCGACCGCCATATGCATGCCATCCTCCGAAATCCTCTCTTCAATCCCGCCTCGGCGTCCGAGCCACCACCCGGCGGCTACGGCAACGCCCTCGACAGGCACAAGGCCATCTTTGAAAAGGCCGTGTCCCGGGGTCTCATGAACCTGACCCGGGCCCATGGCTTTCTCGAGCAGGTGTACGTCGACACCAAGACGCTCGATATGGAGGAAGGCTTGCAGCCCACCGGCGCCGGAGTGCTCGTGGCGCAATGGCTGCGTTCTTCGGGCCAAGAACGCGACCTCTCGTTCCTTTCCAACGTGCGCTTTGCCCGTCTCCTCGTCCGCTTCATGGTGGCCGACGGCCTGGACGGCTTGGTATGGTCCTGGTTCGAGCGCCTGATCACAAAGCCCGAGGCCCCATCGCCCGGGACCGGTCCGACGGCCGCCTACGTCATCGACCTCTTGGTCTTCCGCAAGTATCTCGCCCCGGAGCCCGACCAGGCCTACGCCGCCATGCTGAAGGCCGAGGGCATCGTCAAGGAGCACCACGCACATCCAAAAGTCCTCCGCCGGGCGTGGAGCAAGCTCGCTTTCCACACCACCATGCCCAACACCATCGTCCGGAGGCAGCCCCCGGTCGATCTGTTTGACCCCTTCGTCGCCATGGGCGAGGAGGTCGGCTCAACGCCGGTCGAGATGGCGCACCTCGATCTGCACCACCCGGCACATCCCTCTGCCGATCGTGCCGTCGAGTACCTGTCGAAGGAAGACTCGTACAAGACATCAGATGCCAGCTCACGACTCTCACCATCTCGCTACCTGGCACGCCTCCGGTGGCTGGGGCTCGACACGGTCCAGCATCTGATGAAGGAGAATGAGACCCGGGAGGCAACAAGGATTTGGAACCTCCTACAAAGGCATCTTGGCAACATGTCACTGGGGTTCCGAGACCCGGTACATGGAAATCCAGGATGGTATTGACGCCTGCGCTGCTGCTGAAGCCAAATGCATCAAAGATGTACTATAAGGGCGCGAGGGGATGACGGAGGGGAAAGGAAACCCCCAGGTCCAGTTCTTCTCGCCGTGTGTTTTTCAGCATGCTACCCATGATGGCTTGTACATAGCAAACGAATATATATACCCCAGCAGCCTCTCGCTGGTAATTTGGTTGGATGATCAGATCGACATCGGCCGGCCGTCTGCCTGAGAATACATACCCTTGCGGCCCAACCGGCCCAGGCCCAACCCCCTTTTGCAAACACATCATGATCTGCATCTACCCCGGCCCCTTAAAAAGGAATCTGCCCTTTCCCAGTCTTGTGTGAGACAGAGGGTAAGAAGGGCATGGGAAAACCATGAGCTTGTCAAGTTTTATGTTGTCGATCATTTGGCACCAGGGAGTTACGCCATGGCATCCGTAACAGGTCTCGAATGTAGACAGACGCCTGAGGCAAGAACAGGGCTCCAAATGTTGCTGATCAAACGCACAACAACAACAATGACAACGCATCAAAATCCCTCCACCGATCGAGATGGACAGTGCCTAGCCGAGTCCCCATCCTCCATCTACCCAGCACCTCCCCGCTCTTTCACTCCTCCTTCTCCTCCCCAGCCGCCACCAGTCTCCCGACGACCAGGTACTTCTCCTCAAACCTCTCCTCCCACCCCCCCAGGGCCTCCATCTCGCTGGGGCCCAGGTCCTCGAGCGTGTCGAGCGGCCCGTCCAGGTCCTTGGTCAGCATCTCCTCGTCGAAGCTCCCGCAGGCCAGGCCGCGCGAGGCGTCGCGCCCCGCAAAGTTGGAGTAGGGCCCGCCGGGGCCGTAAAAGTTGCGGCCCCGCGTCACGTCAAAGACCTTGCCGCGCACGGCGAGGTACACGGGCATGCCGTTCTCGCCGTTGTAGGGGAGGAGGGTGCGCGGGGTGAAGGTGCGGAAGACGGTGGCCGGCGGCTCGGCGGGGACCTCGGGCGGAGGCGGCTTGCGGAAGAGGAAGGCGTAGGCGACGTAGAGGAGGGCGGCGAGGAGGAGGCCGTTGAGAGGGGTGAGGAGGGTGCTGGTGGCGGGGGCGGGAGCGTTAGCAGCGCTTGGGGCGGGGGAGAAGGAAAGGGGTGAAGAAGTCGGGCGTCCCGGTAGACGGCAGGGAGAGCTTACTTGGCGGTGGCCTCATGGCTGGAGGCGGCTTGCGCCACGCGCTGCTCGACGTAGTCCATTGGTCGCGCTGCTTTTTGAAGTTGGGAGCGGCCCGTGAGTTCGGATGCTTGGATATACCAAGCTTGATGCGGTCGCGGGCGAGGAGAACAATGGGCGGGGAGGAGGGTGTTGTCAGCCTGGTCTTACACGACCACCGATCCGGCAGAGGACAGCTTCCGGCAGCAAACGGCCGACGGCGGCCGGAACTGCTCAGCTCGACGGGCGGGAAGTGGGGTCCCACGATAAGCGATAAGGTTGGCATTACTTACTGCGTACTGTGTAGTAAGCACAGACCACATGGGACAGTGGCCATCGTCAGTGACATCACTGCTTCCCCCATGGATTGCCCACCTTTGAGTTGTGAACCAATGAGTCCTTTGAATTGGCACAACTTTCCAATAATGACCATAGCAGTGGGATATCCGAAGTTTCTCAGGAGAGCGGGCCCGGTGCTCTGGCCGTCCTTGTTCTTGACCACCTTGTGATGCGACTCGGACCCCAGATCAGCATGGCAAACTTCCGTTTGCATCACCAGCGGGCGTTGCTGTCGTCATGGAAAGCTAATTTTCAGCTTGACTGGTCAATGGCCCGTTTAGGGCTCAAGTTCCGGGTGCAGGGACATGGGAATGCCTATATATGCTTGGTTCTCCTCGACACGATTCTGCTCTCCTTCGTCTGTCCTCTCGAGGTTCTCCGTACGCCGTCGAAGCCAGCATTGGATTCAGCGTTTCTTGAAAGTTGTAACTTATATTCGGCTGCCTTTCATATCGTGCCGTCAACCCTACATCCATCATGGACTTCATCAACAAAATGACCGGCGGCAACCAGGGCAGCCAGGCCCCGGGCCAAGCCACAAACACCCAGCAGACCCAATCTCGCAACACCTCGGGCGGCGGCCTCATGGACAAGCTCCACGGCATGGTCGGCGGTGGCCCCGAGAGTGAGAAGAAAGAGGACGCTCTTGACAAAGGTCCGTAGTGGTGATGTCCTTGCTTTCTCTTGTTATCGCCGTCTCTGGTCCCCCCTCAGCCCCGCTTCTTGACTTGATAGCTGTTGCGAACTTGGTTGCTCGAACCCCCCTTTTTACCATCCTCCCCACTATTCCCACAACTGGCCAGCTGACGTGGACATGCATTCATCAACAGGAATCGACTGGGTTCAGGAAAACGTCCTCAAGGAGGGCCAGCAGTCTAACGAGAGCGCCGCAGAGCAGGCCAAGGATCGTTTTATCGCCGGTCAGATCCGCTCCGGATACCGCAGTGCTACTGGAAAGGAGTTCCCAGGGAGTCAAAGACAGTAATTTCGGGGTTGTGTGAGAGGTAGAGAAACAAGGGAGAGCAGTTGGGACACGGTGTTGCGGGAAAGCGTGGATACCTACCTACCTAGGTAGCTTGCATGGTTGAATGGATCGTGTTCCGTGTTTGAGATTCCTCGAGTTGGATACCCTCCGCAGCATCACGGACACCTCCCACGGCAGCCTTTCCTGACATGCGGTGAATCCAACACCAGGCTTCAACACGTGAATACGGGAGGCTTGTTTCATGGCCCAGAAGGCATGCAGGTTCCGCTCCTCTTGGAGATGGACGCAACCGGGGCAATGGAGGATGAGTGCGCCTGGCTGGTTCTCAGAGTCCTCTCGGAGACGGCCCCTATCGACTCGGGATATGTTCGCAGCTGGCCAAGAGAATCTCGGACAAGGACGTTTGGTTGCGTAATTCGCACTTTCGTCACCAGGGAGACGAAGTACAATGCGCTGGCCATATGGTGAGGGCAATGGGAAAAGTATCCGCTGTCCCGTCATCCACTTCTTACCTGGGAAGCTTTGTCGATTGGAGCCAAAGGTTCTAGGTTGGAGTTTGCTACAAGGCCCAGTGGCCGGCTCTCGAGGTGCTCGGACCGCAGAATGTCTCGACCTGGTCCCTATGGCTTGCTAACATTCGTCATTCTCCATGGCCGTACGTCTTAGTACTTGCAATCAGGGCTGCGACCTGTCTGAGAATAGATTCGCCAGGTACTCGCTAGCAAACGTCTGCTAACCCTTGTTCAAGCAGGTTTGGCATGCTATGACAGCGTCATGAGAAGCCCAGAGTCAGGACCTCAGAGCCTTTGGGTGATTGAATACGGGAGAGCATGGGAAAACCTCGGACCGAAGTCGGTGACAGGAAACTGGTAACGGAGGGAATGCAATTCCGTGGAGATGTATCCACGAAAGTTGGAATCCAGACGGGAGGGTTAAGCAACCTGAGGTCAAGGTGTTTGGATCGCCGTCGTAACCGTGGTATGCTCAGATGTTGTGTAAGTAACCACCGCCTCCACCCCCCCTGCGGCCAAGGGAGCGATGCGTTTCAAGAGTAGGTCATCAGGGCGAAGAACATGAAGACTTTCCCAGTCATAAAGACAGATTGGTCCAAGAATCAAAGCCATAACCTGAAGTGCTATTACAGTGGCACCCGACCGAGTCGAAAGACAAGGCCCTGTGGGATTATGATTTTGAATGCCCTGACAGCTTCGGGTACAGGCAAATTGAATCGGGTTTCCCCTATGGATCATGTAAAAGTACGTGGTAGACGCCCAACTGTCGACAGATCCACGTTGTACCAGCCGTTACTTACAGAGGGACGCTGGTCGGACCCACACTGTGCAGTCGACCCCTGCTAGGCCGCTTTGCGCCGGGCATCCGCTACCCGAATGCGTTGGGCGGGGCATCGTCATCATCCTCATCATCCGCGCTGCTTGGCATCTCAACAACTTCAGCTTCAGGTTCAGGAATCCGGAACTGAACAACTCCCCAGGCTGACCTGGTTCATATAGCACCACCAAACCCGACCCAACGAACAGCAGCACGGCTCTTCAGCGGTCCGGACAGGCCAGCCCATAGCCGCAAGCGATTCACCAGGGCGAAGCGATCCAAGATCTGACTCCCACCTCCGACCTCGCCTGCGCGAAACTTCGCCCGGCCGCATCGCCGTCCTGCGGACTCCTTGCATGTCTCCTCAACGTCACGAAGGTGTTCCAAGCCAACCCGGCAACCCCAGGGACGACACGCAACAAGGGAGCAACCATGTAGCCCCAAGCGCTGGGACGGGCCAGCAAAGCCTCCTTGACTTCGGGGATGAGCCGCACTCCCAACGAGACGACCGCCCCCCCGACGCGACGCCGAGCTTGGCTGCAAAGCCTACCACGGAGACGTTGCTCGACGATGCGGCCAACTCTCTGGCCTCGTCCATTGCAACCCTGAAGCCGACAACGCGCCCGGCGCCCATCACCATCACCCCGCACCTCAAAGCCGAAGCCCAGCCCTACGTCGACCCGACGCCGCCGACGCCGAGCTTTTCCCGGCCCCCATCGCGATCTCCATCCTCGAATCCCCGCCTGCGGTCCGAGGACCCGTCTCCGACGAGGTCCGATGCTGCGTACGATGAAAAGCGAGACACGAGCGAAGACGAGCAGGAGCCCGGCTCCAAGGCCGAGATCCAAAGCATCATGGAGCAGTTCCCCGAAGACGGCGGCGGGCCAGGCGTCGAAGAGGTCATGAGCCCAAGGTTGGAGATGGCATCTCCTTTGCTGGGAACCTCGATCCAGCACCCGCCGCGGAAGTCGAGCCTGGAACCTCTTGCACCCAACATCGCGCAGCAGCTCCAGGAGCTGCAGGGTCTCCGGGTTTCTGCATCGTCACCGGCGAGCATAAGATCAAGGACGGATGGTGACGAGCCGAAGCCGCCGGTTCCGCCAAAGGACAAGGCGCCCCTTCCGCCGCGCCCCCGCGACGACCGTGAGAACGTCGAATCCCCCATGTCCCCGATGGCTCTGCACCGGCCGCCGCCGCCGGAACCGGAGCCGGAGCCCGCCCTGCCGTTCGACTTTCATCGGTTCCTGGAACAGCTTCGCCACAAAAAGGCTGACCCGGTCGCCCGGTATCTTAAGTCGTTCCTGTCCGAGTTTGGCAAGCGGCAATGGATGGTGCACGAGCAAGTCAAGATCATCAGCGACTTTCTGGCGTTCATTGCGAACAAAATGGCCCAGTGCGAGGTGTGGAGGGACGTGTCGGACGCCGAGTTCGACAACGCGCGCGAGGGCATGGAGAAACTCGTCATGAATCGCCTCTACACCCAGACCTTTTCGCCAGCGATTCCGCCGCCCCAACCGATCCCGGGAGGCAAGAAGAAGCGGGGAGGCGACCGTCCCATGGGACCTGGGAGGAGAGGACAGCACCAGGAAGACGTCGAGAGGGATGAGATCCTCTCCCAAAAGATCCAGATATACAGCTGGGTCAGGGAGGAGCATCTCGATATCCCACCCGTCAGCGAAAGCGGGAAGCGGTTCCTCAAACTTGCGCAGCAGGGTTCGTATCCGCCCCTCGTCAGGGTACCCGGTGCTCTTTGCTGACTCGGTCCAGAACTTCTCAAGATCAAATCGTACCGCGCTCCGCGAGACAAGATCATCTGCGTACTGAACTGTTGCAAGGTTATTTTCGGTGAGTGGCCGTTGTCATGGGTGCGGACGTGATTCGGCGTTGGCACGCAGATGTTGACGTTGGGCAGGTCTCCTGAAACACACCAAATCGGACTCGTCGGCAGACTCTTTCATGCCCCTGCTCATCTACGTCGTGCTGCACGCGAACCCGGAGCATTTGGTCTCCAACGTCCAGTACATCTTGAGGTTCCGCAACCAAGAAAAGCTGGGCGGCGAAGCCGGCTACTACCTCTCCTCGCTGGTCCGTCCTCCTCCTAGCGTCACCTTTGCGACACTGACTGACCGACGGTGATAGATGGGCGCCATTCACTTCATTGAAAACATGGACCGAACAACGTTAACCATCACAGACGAAGAGTTCGAACGGAATGTTGAGGCCGCCGTCTCGGCCATCGCAGAGAAACACCGCGCCGAGTCGCCGCCACCACCGCCTTTCCAGTCGGAAAAGCAAGCCTCCCTACGGCCCCCGGGTGCAAACGACTCAGGCCCGTCATCGGCCAGACCGTCCTTTGACACCGGCGCTCCTCGCCGTTCGGGAACGCCCAACGAGCCCCGAACCAGCGGCGAGTACAGCGGCGGCAGCGGTGACGAGCGGCCGGCGATCACGGGCCTGCTGCGGACCATTCAACGACCGCTGAGCACCATCGGGCGGATCTTCTTGGATGAGCCGACCCCGCCCCCCTCCTCGTCGGCGGCGCCCGCAGCAACAGGAGGCGGAGGGGCCAGCCACATGGGCATCGCGAGCCCGGCGCGCACGCCGAAGCCACCCAAGGAACGGGGCGGCGACAGCGACCAGCATGTGCGGCAGCGGATGTCGGCCGAGGAGGCGGCGGCCCGGCAGGCCAGCGCCGAGGCCGCTGAAGCGCAGCGCCTGCACCGCGCAGAGCATGCGAATATCGTGGAGACCCTCGCGGGCATGTTCCCGGATTTGGACCGCGAGGTGATCAGCGACGTGGTGTATCAGAAAGAGGGACGGTACGTGGACCTTGTTCCTGTTGGATCCCGTGATGTCTTTGTGGTTGGCTTGGCTAACGTGTTATGGCTAGGGTTGGACTGGCGGTGGATGCCTGTCTAGCACTGTCTGCTTGATTGGGGGGGGGGGGGGGGGAGGAAAGGGTGAAGAGGATTTCAACAACCTAATAGCGACATGGGGACGAGCACTGGGAGGGGAGAGCAAGGAATACACCTCCGTAATGGACAGGCCAACCTGAAGGTTCTGAGGGGGTTTTCGCGTGTACTGGTAGTTGGGTTTCATTGGGCGGACTGGGGGGGAGGGCGGCAGCGATATCTTGGCATCTTTCTTGATGTATTTACATAGCCTGGTAGAATTGAATGGCTTAGGCGCTTGCTGGGAGATGGTATTCCTACCTCCTACCGCTCTCGAGGGCATACTGCAGTAGTCTTGGTTGTGGCTTTGGGAGATTGTCCTGAAGTGGAGGCTCCGTAACCGAGCCCACCTGGGTCAGATACGACAATCGAGATTGTTTGACGCCGTAATGGATGCACCGGAGAATATGAAACATGTTTGCTGTGTCTGCCGTATTCTAGTTGCTTTTTTTCATGTCTATTCGTTGAAGAAAAGCAGCATGTAGAGTACACAGTAGGGGTGTTGATGCGGTCGAAGGAGGGAGGCTCCGAATGCTGACTAAGCAACCAGTCCTATTGCCAAAGAATCTCCTAGTTATCCAACAACCCTGGTCAACTCTTTGATCAATTTCAGCCTTCCACCTTTCCGGTTGTTGTCATCTCAACCACCAAAGCCGACCATTGTCCAATCTTCAGGTACATCAAGGTCAACAAACAAAAAAGGGGGGGGAGGAAGAGCATCAACGCAAAAGAGCCAAGAAAACCAAAATGTGCGGCATCCACGCCCTCCTCTCTCCCTCCCCTCCGTCCTCCATTCCCGAGCTCCCGCCGCCCCTCAAGCACCGCCTTCTCGCCCGCGGTCCCGATCACTTTGGCCAAGTCCTTTGCACCGCCACCCCCGGGTCTACCACGTGGTCGCTGCGCTTTACGTCCTCCGTGCTCGCCCTCCGCGGTGACCACGTCGCGCGCCAGCCGCTGGTCGCCTCTTGGGACGGGAACGTCAGCTCCGCGGACCCCGGCTCCTCCGCTCCGGGTTCCGGCTCGGTTCTCTGCTGGAACGGCGAGGCGTGGCATGTCGATGGCGGGAAACGCGTGGTCGAGGCGGAGGAGAATGACGGAGAGGTGGTGCTGGGGCGGTTGGTTGCTGCTGCTGCTGCTGCTGCTGCTGCGGCTCCTGCTGCTAGCGTGTCTGCCGCTGAAAGGGAACACGCGGTCCTGGACGTGCTGCGCGGCATCGAAGGCCCGTTTGCGTTTGTGTTTTTCGACGCGGCGTCTGGATCCGTGTTCTTCGGCCGCGACCGGCTTGGCAGGAGGTCGCTTCTGCAGAGGCGCCCGCCTAGTGGCGGGCTGGAGCTCTGCAGCGTGGCAGGGGAGGACGGGGCTGGGGATGGGTGGACGGAGGTTGAGGCGGATGGGGTGTACGTGCTCCGGCTGGGGGACGGCGAAGATGCGACGCCGCGGCGGTGTGGCTGGGTCGTCGCGCGGGAAGGAGCAGAAGAAGATGCCGCTGATTTCGTGAGTACAGTTCGCTCGGTGGACCACCGTCGAGGCCATCGTCGCTGGGGTTGTCGTCCGGCCAGACTTACGCTACTTTGCTGTCGCAGGTCTCTGGCATCGGCAGGTTCAACAAGGCGTTGCCCGCCGGTTCGTGTCGGCTGACGAGGGAGTCGCCCTCTGTGCAAGCGCTGAAAGATCAGCTGCTTGAGGCGATGAGGCTGCGCGTCTTGAACGTTCCGCCACCGCCCGATGCGCATGTCGACGGCGACAGGACCCGCGTCGCTGTGCTCTTCTCGGGCGGCCTTGACTGCACCACCATCGCGCGCCTTTGCCACGACGTGCTCGACCCCGACCAGGCCGTCGACCTGCTGAACGTCGCGTTTGAGAACCCACGGGTGGTCGCACAGCTGCGCAAGGCGAACGGCGACCTGGCTGACTTCTACGAGGCTTGCCCGGACAGGATCACCGGGAGGAAATCCTTTGCAGAGCTGCAAAGGGTCTGTCCCGGGCGCAAGTTCCGCTTTGTGGCTGTGAGTCTCGTGCTCCCCCGCGCCTTGAAAACGTACGCGGTGCTGACTCGTCCAGGTTAACGTCCCATTTATAGAAACCCAGACGCATCGCCAGCTGGTCATCTCGCTGATCCATCCGCACAACACGGAAATGGATCTTTCCATCGCATACGCGCTCTACTTTGCTGCCCGCGGACAAGGTGTGTGGGCCGAGGATGCCACAGCTCCTCCCACTCCATACGCATCCCCGGCTCGGGTTCTGCTCTCCGGTCTAGGCGCCGATGAACTGTTTGGGGGTTATTCCCGCCACCTAGTGGGATTCCAACGGCAGGGCTACGCCGGCCTGGTAGACGAGCTTCTCTTGGACGTCGGCCGGCTAGGCAAGCGAAACCTCGGCCGCGATGACCGCGTCATGGCGCACTGGGGAAAAGAGGTGAGGTTCCCGTTTCTGGACGAGCGCCTGGTTCGATGGGCCATCGAGACGCCCGCCTGGGAGAAGTGCGACTTTGAAAACGACGCCGACGACAGCATCGGTGGCGTTGAAGCCGGCAAACGCGTGCTCCGCCTCCTAGCCTTGGATTTGGGCATGGAGGGGGTGGCGCGGGAGAAGAAACGGGCTGTGAGTGCGGCCATGGTGCAACAAAGCTTCTCAACCTCGAGCGCCCATGTTTGCTGATCCTAGCGCTGCAGATCCAATTCGGATCCAGGACGGCCAAGATGGAAAGCGGCCGCGTCAAAGGGACCACGCTCATTTCCTCATGAAAAGCAGCTCTGCGGCGTATTCCCACAACCCCGGCGGTGATGACAATGTTGTACAGATACTTCTGAGTCTCGGTCGCGATGACAGTGCTCGGCGGCGTCGCTCGAGGTTTCTACGGAAGCCCTTGCGTGCAACCGGGAGCGCCTGCATCGTTTGTTTGACCATGAAGTTAAAAGGCAAATCTGAGCCGGCGTTTCAGAATACGTTTCTGAGGATGGTTGAGGGATGGTGGTGGGCAAGACCCTGGCGGAGGCGTCCGGGGTCGAGCCGCCGGTAGCATCTTGGTTCGCGGCACATGTCGCCAGCGTCTTATCATTGCTCTTTTTCTCCTCTGCTTTTTCTTTTGCTTTTATTGATGTATCCTTTTGTGTGCCATGCATGCATCACAGCATCACAGTCGATTGGCAGGCTTGCTGCGTTTCGAGTTGCATCGCGCCGCTGTCATGCACCCTCCAGTCAGCTCCGATGCCGGGTTTGCCCGCAATCTCCCTTTTGCCTCCTTCACTTGACCGTCTGGCCTCCGTCGTCGAGCAACCAACACCGCACACGCACGCACACCCACCCAAATCGTTCAACGCATCTGCTCATGAACAACCCCTGCTTTCTTCCTTCATGCCGCCTCGTGATTGGCAAGCGCCTTTTCGAGAAGGAAATGCCACAAGAGGAGAAACCAAGCAATCAGCGGGTTTTCTTCCAGGGGTGGGCCTTGGTTCCCCAGATCGCGACCCCCGGCGCGTTTCTTCAATGGTCCAGACGGACTAGGACCCCTGACCCGTTCTCCGTGCCATCGTCCCGTTTCCCCTGCAGCCGTTGGAACCTCGGTTCCTGGGCTTAGACGTTCCAGGAAAAGGCGCATCTTTGGGTTGTAATCAGGTGAATGCAACGTCGGTTGATATTCAGGCATTTTGTCAATGGTTAATGGGTCATTTGTCGCTCCCGTGTCCCTCTTGGTTTTCCCTTGTGTCTTGTTCTCTCGTGATTGGTTTTTTTTTTGTTCGTTCGTGGTGGCAAGCAGAGGGAGGTTCAGACACCCCCCCCCCCCTCTCTTGAGCTCCTCGCTTGGATCCCCTTCGCCCACCTTTCTTTGCTTCTTGTAAGCCCAGTCTGGAACTGCGTCAAGCTTTAGCATCTCCCGATTTGCTGCATATCTGCCACGGGGTCCTTCTCGGTTGTCCTTCGTTGATCCGTCCCTGACATCCCTCCGACGCCGCGCCGCTCCTGGGCCATCAGGCAGTTTCCCGTGCCTCTCTGCTTGCGCCACTGCTCAGCCTTCCAACGTACTGCTGGACCCCGATCAAAGCCGAGAGACTGTTTGAAGGGGCTCCAGAGAGCAAGGTTCCTGGGTTCGTTGTGAGAGCGAATCCGGTTTCGAGCTTTACGATCTCATGGGAAAGCAACCTTGATCTTGCATCCACCGGGTCACGATCCATCGATATCGACTTCTTTTCGACTTGCTTCCGGATCGCCTTGACTCGACGTCGGGTACCGAGTGAAATGCGCCTGGGGATTTGGACCTCTATCGGCCAGGCCCGTCAAGGACTCTCTCGATTTCTTCGCATCGGATTCTTCAGGTCTTGACGGCCCCTCTTGAGAAGACGCCCGTCCCTCACCACCAAGCCCACCATGGCTGAGCCAGAAACACATGGGGAGAAGGCCGGCCTCCGCCCGCTCCCGGCGCCGTCCTCCCCGTACGTTCCCTCGCCACTCACTCCCAACGGGGCGAAACCACGCCTCGGCCCGCGCCGGCAGTCGCGCTTCACCGAGGACATGGTGGACCACAGCACGCCGGCCGCGTCCATCTCGGAACGATCCCTCGACTATTACTGGTACGGCCGCTCGGCCGAAGATGTCAATTCCAACGCCACGGCTGCCCTTACCATCACCGCAGCCGCCACCGCAGCGGCGATTGCCAACGCCAGTGCCGACCCGCCCAGCAGGACGAACACGCAGGAGGGAAACGGCAAACCGCGCGTCTATGTCCCCGAGCTCGGTCCGTATGCCGATCAGGAAAAGCCCGGGCCGTGGGACAGGCGGACCTGGCTGCGTTTTACGAATTCCACGCTGCACTTCTTTCCCGCGATAGTGTTGGTGCTGTTCTATTCAATTACCATTTCCATGGTGTCTGAGAATCCCATAGGCTATAGGAGGTGAGTCCATCGGCGTTCTGAGTTTCCCGGGTGTCGCTAGCGGGGGGAGGAGCTGCGCCCCTAGGCCCTCCAGACGAACAGCTGCTAACGTGTGACGCGGCATGCAGAGGCCAGGGCATTCTGGTTATAGCCTGCTCTGGCGCGGACATGGTGCTGGACACGTACATCATGCTACGCGCGAGGAACCGTTGGTCCGGCTGGGCTCTGGCCGCGCGTGTGCTCTTCGGCATGGGCTATGTTGCGGCCTTGATCTGGATCGCCCTGAGCGAGCAGCCGTTCCCCGACAGCCATACCTACTGGGGACTGCCAGCCAACGCCGCAGCGCCCTTCGTTTATGCCTTTCTCTCCGTCTTGGGGTGCGTGTTTTGCTCTCTGTGCTCGTCTGTTTTTCCCGCCCGCCGTAGGTCCATGCTAACTCCATCCAGGATCTGGAACTTCCTCCACATCCCCGTCAGCCGCTTCGGCCTCGGCACCCGCCTTTTCCTCGGCATCGAGGGCAGCGACGGCCGTACCAACGGCTCGGACGGACAACACCTCTCGGCTGCCCTTGACAGCCACGGCCGCCGCACCAGCTTCCCCAGCCCGCAGCTCAACCATCAGAACCGCTTCTCGACGGCCGGGAGCTCGTCCATCATCAGCCTCACCTGGCGACGATGGGTCCGCGGTCACGACAGCAGCACGCACGTCGGTGCCAGCACCAACAGCAGCCGCGTGGACCTTGAACAGGGACAGCAGCACTTCCACCATGCGGCCGGCACAGCAACGCCTACGGCGCCTACGATGCGGGAACCCTCGGGTGCGGATGAGATGACGCTCCGGGAGAGGGAGAAGCACCAACCTCGCGGCAAGGGGAAGTTTGATGACGGCGGCGATGCGGATGACGACTCCGACGACGAGTCCAGCGGCAGCAGCCGAGCCACGAGCAGCCACGGCCGCGGTCACGAGAAAGAGAAGGCTGTCGAGGGCGACGAAAAGTGGCGCGCCATCGGGTCTAACCGGGCGGCGGCGCCGTCGGAGGAAACGGTCTGTCCCCCACCGCGGACGCTGACCCGGGACAAGAAGAGCGAGGAGATGTGATTGATGTTGATGGTTTTCTGTTTCGTCTATTTTTGTCTACATACCTGCACGAGCATTGGAGCGGCGTCCGGGGTTAGGTTGGAAGGGGGGGAGACGCGGGCGGGCGGATGGACGAACGGACCCGAGGGCGGTGGCTGCGTGGTTGACTTTGCGGTCGAGGTGAACGACGACGACGACCGGGTGATGTGACGATGATGCGTTTGTCGTCGGATTGGGCTGGACTGGATTTGGGCTGCACTGAAACTTTGGCCGGATGGGGACCCTTGGAACTGGACGGGATTGGGATTGGAGTTGAATCGGGATACCCATAGAAACAACGGACACTTTTGTTTGGATAGAAGTCAACTGTCTCTGTAGCCATGGACGAATGATAATGTTAGTTTCGACATTCTAGCATCGGCCATCTCGCGTCTGCCCTGTTGCATGCTATGGGTGGTCCAAGACCGCATAGCGTGCATTGCATCCCCGAACGCCACGTCCAGCCGCAGACATGGCCAACAGGTCCGATACGAACAGGCGGGCAATCCAAACAGCTGGAACGAACGGGGGAGAGGAGACTTCGTGGCGGCGATGGCTGCCAGTGAGTTTCGCCATTAAGCCAGGACGGATGCAGGCAGGCGGTGATGAAGTTGTAAGTGAGCCATCCATGTCAAGCGTGCTCATGGGGGGGCTGGACACGTTCAACAAAACCAAGGAATTCCGAACGCGAAGGGCAACCCGGTTGAAGCTAGTTACTAGTAGTTGGACTGAGCGATCCAATCCCGACAACTGTGCTGCAGAGTCTAGTGCGCCACCGTTGAGCGATACGATGCGATGCGATAGCTTTCCCCCCTGGCGTTTGAGACTCGGTCAACGAAGCGTGCATGAGCGTCGCTGGGATGAGGTGGCCGCGGAACTGCTCCGGGACTTTTTGGTCGTATGGAGTTGCGTCATGTCATGTGCTCTGCGTGCCACCCACTTCTACTTGTATATACTTACACAAATTGCTTGTACGGTGAACCGCTGGACAGGCCACCACCAAACACGCGATCCAAAAAAACCTCAGAATCCCAAAGATGTCTCTGGCCCAGTCCGTTCGTAACCGCTCATGAGGCGTTCTTGGCGGGATGCTACGCTCTTGGTGTGTCGACCGAACTTTCGGATCTGGTGCGGGTTGAAGACGACGGTGACCAGGGGGGTTCGGTTCGCTTGTGTTCTTTTTTTGGTGCATCCGAGTTCCCCCTTCTAGGTTGGTCTCCCAAGCTACCGCAATGCGCTTGGGAATGGTGACAAGGCCTGATGATGGCATCATGTTGACATGTTTGACGATATGGGGCTGGAGCGGGATGGAGATCACGGTGGAGACGAGGAGAGAGGCCCGGATCCCCCAGATTCCAGATTGCGGCGCCTTGCCGGACGTGCGCGGTTCCTCGCGCCTCTTTGGCTCCTCTCAGCTTACCGGATGACCCTTGCGTTGGGATGGAGCGTCTTACCTTCTGCTCCCTTTCCTGTACTGCGTATGTACATGCTGCACCTTACCTTACCTGAGCTTGCTGTGTAATGCGATGAATTGAGCATCCTGTCCGACCTTCTTCTCCTCTTGCTGCCGCTTCTGCTGAGTGCTGTTCTAGGATCCGCCGTGAGCACGGAAAGAATCTGCCTCACATTACAATCCGTCTGTCGATAGGAAGCATAACCAACTGCGTACGTGACCGAAAGAGGCATCCGCCTGCTCCAAGCAGCTCGCCGTCAGCCGAGGAGGAGTTCCGGAATAGGTTGTGTGAGCCCGCTGAAGGGGCCTGGGACGGGACAGATCGGCCAATCACCGTCTTGCACTTCCAGGTCAGCCTGCTCTTACGGGAACCTTAGCAGGCGGCCTACGGTTCAAGTAAATGACGGTAACATTGAACCTTCTTGATATTGCCCTCTCGGCGGCTCCCTGGCTCAGCGATGCGTGCGCTGCAATGTGCCATCGAGGTGCCTTTTTTGCCCTGGTGTTCGACAGCTCGGGTTGCACATGTGCCGTGTGTCCCGCGCAGCGCAGCCACCCCGCGCTGAAGCGCTGCGCCTCGAGAGGCAGCACTCGAACCTTTGACCCCTGCCTGGCGGCCAAACAGCCGCACGATCCAGGGCCTGGAGAGTCCCCCTTGGGCTGGACAGCAGGTCATGGTGGGGACCATCAAACGGGCGGGCGGCAGGCAGCTTCCATCGAGGTCCGCACATGGCGACGGGCGAGGACCACGGCAGGCCGAGGAAGTTAGCGTCGCTGGTCCCCCGGCAACTCCCAGAGCCGTGGACGCCCACCACCCAATTATAGAAAGGTCTCTGCGCCGTCACCTCACAGCGATCCGATGATGGTTCATACGGTGGTACCTAACGGTGCTTTGCGGGTGTGGCTTTCTTGTCACTACCAGCACGTCGGCCGTCGGGATGGGCTGAGCACCGGGCCTTGGGTCGGGAACCGTCGTGGGGTCACGCCTCGGTATAATACCATGCTGACCTCCCCCCTCGACCGCGGAACCGCGCCTACGCTGACCGATCGCTCTGTCCATTCACGTGCTGATCCATCCTGTTGATGGTTGACCACCCCTCGTGGATGTGAGACAATCCCTTCTCAACGGACCATCAACCTTTGATTGTCAAGCCAGCACCCTACGATGCCAGCCATCACCCACCTCCTCGGCGCCCGAGATCCGGGCCCGGACACGTCCTTACCCTCCGGCCCCGCGCATCCATCGCCCCAAACCAGCACGTCTCAGACTACGAGCAGCACAGTGGTATGGATAGTGTGCGCCGTCATCAGCGGCATCATCGTTCTTGGCAGCATCTCGGTTTGGGCCATCATCATCTGGGCCAGACGCCGGCAGTACAAGCGGGACAAGGAGCTGCACCCCTTCCTGACGTACGACGAGATTGCGAAGCGGCGGAAAAAGAACAAGGCCGACCCGTTTGGCGACATTGAGCAGCGCAGGCAAGAAATCATCCGGAAGTCTTTGGCGACGCGGTCGTCTGGGTCCGGGTCCGGGTCCGGGTCGGGGTCCGGTTTCGAGAACACGGCCACGTCTGAGCCGAGCAGAGGCGCCATCGGTAACATGACGACGACGACGACAACGACGATGACGGTGACGGACCAGATCGACCAGGAGATATCCGAGATCGAGCAGCAAGAGGAGACGGGTAGCCGGCTCAAGGAAGACTGGAAACGGTGGGAGGCAACCGAGAGGAGGAAGCGCTCGGCGTCGGGCGAGAAGCATCCCGCAACGGCGCCGCCCCCGGCGACGGCATCCACCAGCAGGGCCAACGCCGTCAGGCCCATGAGCTCTTCCGGGGCGTCGGGCACCGTGCCCATCCTGCAAAGGCCGGCGCCGGCGAAGCACCGGGCCAACAGCCGGAGCGTGTCCTTCACGCCGCCGCCAAGATCCGCGCCACATCGTCCGGCAAGTCAGCCAAGCACAGTATCGCCAATGTGAAATCGACTTCACGGCTGATGGGCGAGAAAAACATCTTGGGCTTGCGTGGCAACAAGACGGGAATCAACCGGCATTCTCGAGGGAAATGAAGAGAGACGAATGGAGGCTGAAAGGGTCAAAGGAGCCGACGGTGCTGCATGGGACAGTGTTGAAGCGGAAGGGATCTTGTTGATTTGTACCGTTCTTTGCTTTTGGACGGAGTTTGGTTGAGCGATGATACCCGGAATTGTTTATGGATGCCAAGGCTTTTTGTACCATTTAAGATATTCGCAGGCCCGCATAGGTTGCTGGGCACCGCACCTTACTGTTAACTACTGTCCCAGAGTTGGGGGCTAGAAACCCGGGTTTGCTGTCGACTTGAAGACTGCCAGGACTCGAGATGCCCTGAACGCGAACGCACGTGATTGGGATTCTGGGACTCTGGAGGCCTTCCGAAGCAAGGATTACCTAATCTGGCGAGCCCAGGCTAGGCTTGCTTAGTCATTTACGAATGTTGGTCATCCCCCGACCGACGAGGCAACCAAACGCTGACCGACACCCATCAGCCGCTCCCATCCATCGCGGCGATAAAAAGCTGCTTCGTTGTCGTTCCATTCCTTTTTTTGCTCATCTCCCGCTCCCGGTCAACGCCCTCTCTCGTTCTGACCAGAAGCGCGTTCCCACCTGCCGCTCGTTCTCTCCCCAGCGCGACGACGTGTCGTCAATCAGACGCACGGCCATTCATCACGGACTGTCCTCGTCGCCAGTGCTGAACGGGAGCCCGCGCAAGCCGTCAACGGTGGGAGCCGCGCGTTTCCTTGAGCGGGCATAAATAGGTTACTTCCGGCGTCCCCCATCAAAGGACCCGCCAAAGGCCCTGCCTGGGAATTGGTTGCTGTCTCGATTGTTCACCCAGACAAAGAGCTGAACATACAAGAAAACGTATCCCTCCGTGAGCCACCAAGGCCGTCATCCAAGCGTAATCGAGATCCAGCGCCATCCATCAGCGATCGGCCGTCATCAAGCCTTAGACTTCGCAGCCCGTCGCTACACAGAACCCTGCGTGATTCGGCCCGTCAACATGTCGGACCTGTTTTCGGCCTTCGAGAACCCCCAGAGCGCCAAGAAGGAAGAGTGGAAGGAAGATCTCAACGTCATCCTCGTGTGTCCCGAGTGCAAAGAACACCCGCCGAATCTCGTCGAAGAATACTCCTCGGGCGACGTGGTCTGCGGGTCATGCGGCCTGTGCCTCGACCGAATCATCGATACGAGGTCCGAGTGGCGCACGTTCTCTGGTGATGACAATGGCGGCGACGACCCTTCGCGCGTCGGTGACGGCCCGAACCTGATGCTGGATGGCGACCAGCTCCAGACGTCCATCGCCTACGACGGCGGCAAGGGCGCTAGGAGCCTGGCCCATACGCAGAACAAGATCACCCTGGACAAGAACGCCAAGGCCCTGATGAATGCGTACAACGACATCCAGGCCCTGACGGACAGCATCAGCGCGGGGTCCCAGGTGGCCACGACGGCCAAGTCCATCTACAAGCTCGTGGTGGACAACAACGCCCTCAAGGGCAAGTCCCAAGAGGCCATCATTGCCGGCTGCATCTTCGTCGCCTGCCGGCAGACGGGCGTCCCGCGCACGTTCCGAGAGCTCTACGGGCTGACCAAGGTCTCCAAGAAAGAGATCGGGCGGGTCTTCAAGCTGCTCGAAAAGTTCCTCAACTCCATGGGCGGCGAAGAGGCCGTGGTCAAGGCGATTGGCGGCTTCGTCCAGCATTATGAGGCTAAGAGTTCCACCCGCCCCGAGGAGCTCTGCATCCGCTACTGCAGCAACCTCAACTTTATCAACCGGGTGCGCGTCGAGAGCGTGGCTCGCCGGCTCGCGGAGAAGTCGAGCGACATTACGGATCTGGCCGGCCGCTCGCCCCTGTCGGTGGCGGCCGCCTGCATCTACATGGCATCGCACCTGGTGGGCGAGCCCCGTACCACCAAGCAAATCTCGGTTGCGTCGAGCGTCAGCGACGGAACCGTCAAGACGGCCTACCGGTACCTGTACGCCGCCAAGGATGAGGTTCTCAACAAGCAGGTGTTCCACGAAGAGATGTTTGACGAGATCCTGGCCAACGCCGACAAGGTGCCTGTCAACTAGAGGTGGCAGCTGCTCGTCGACAACGATGCTAAGAACGACATGTCGTCGTCGTCGTCGTCGCAGTCCTCCTGTTGACCGGGATGAGATGGCGGGTGGTGGCGAGCCCAAGACGAGGTGGGGGAAGACCGGGCAGAGCCGGAAGGCTGCCAGGGAGGGTCCCGACACGGACGGGACGGGACGGGACGGGACCGCCCTCCTCTAGGCCACAGGACCGCTCACCAGGCATGGGTCCGTCGGATGCTGCGTGACAGCAAAGAGTCCGTGGCAGGGTGTTGATCGAGACGTCTCGGCTGAGAATGTATCAAGGCGTCGTTACCGTACTGAAAGATGTATTGGCTTCAACACGCTTCGACCACGGGAGGGCAGTCGGCATGCGCTTTGCACTCTTTGTTCAACTCGCTCACCATCGTTCCGGAGCAGTTGGCGGGGAGGGAGGCTGGCCGACGGAGAATCGGTAAAGATTGACAATGCCGGAAGGCTTCGGTTGTCTAGACGGTGTGTTTCTGAGACGAGGAGCGCTAGGTCTCCCAAGAAAACAGACAAACATCAGTCCATAGAACAGAACCGAGTGACACTCGGGTATCCTGGCATCATGAAGGGCGAGCGGGTGGCCCCGCCGAGTGTACTTGTAAAGTCAAGCTCAGAGATGGAACGTGAAATTCTTTGCTTCCAGGTTGCCTAGATTCGTTCCCACGGTCCAGAAATCCCTTCCCTCACCGTGTGGTTCTGCGTGCTTGTTGACTGCTGTCGTTCGTTGGCATGGTCTCCAAGGTCGGCACAGTGTAGACCCGTCAGGTCTCGTCGTAGTTCGCACCGTATGCTCCGGCATATGGTCTGTGCATTCTCTGCCAAGAAAGCTCCACCAATTTCCGTTCCATGATTCTTGTTTGTCGCGTCCACCCGCGCAACGCCCATCCAAAAGCGCACGCACCTCGCTGACCGCACGGCCTAACGACGGCTTCCTTGCGAACCATCCAAGCAACTCCCCGCCCTTCCACCAATTCCTCTCGAGTCGCACGGCAGCCGCCAGCGTCTTTCAAAATGCCTGCTCGACGCACCAGCCGCGCCGCGGCGAAACGGGCCCAGCAGGCACTCGGTAGGTTGCTTCCAAGCTCCCCCAGGTCCTTTGGCGACCGCATCCAATGCATCCGAGCCTTCTTCCCTCTGCCCCTCGGCCTCGCACAGAACCTTGGCTTGTGCACACACCGCATGCGGTGCCCTCCCGTCACGGCCCCGACCTTTGCCTCGTTGCCCCAAGAAACACCTCTCCGCGCACGAGGCACACGGTTGTCCGTTGCAGACATCGCGGACCAAGACAAGAGGGCACACCTCCAACCCTTGGGCGCGCACCCCGCCGCCGTATTGCACCCGCTTGACCAAGCCTGATTTTCTCTTGCCTCTACAAGCTTGCTTCATGGCTCTGGACGCAGAGGCGCTTGCGAACCCACATATTGACCGCCCCCCGCCTGCAGAAAGCACCCCCATGACCTTCGACGGGATCGACGATGAGGATGAGCCCATGCCCGATGCCGCCACCCAGGATGACGCGGAGGCCGATCGCGACGCGGAAGACGATGCCGAGAAGGAGGACGGGTCCGCCGCCGAGGAGGATGCGCAAGAAGAGGATGAGGAATCCGCCAAATCGCCCACGCCACCCCCCGAGCCCGTCGTGCGCCGTCGCCGGTTAGGCCGGCCGCCGAAGAACCGGCCCCCTGACTGGGACACGCTGCCCATCGAGCCGCCAAACCCGGATGCGACACCCCGGCGCCGCGGGCGCGGCGGCTGGCGCGGTCGGGGCGGACGCAAGGGCCAGCATTACCAGCCGACCCAGCAATCGATCGACAACGCCGGCACCATGATGGATATCGTCAACGACGAGGTCGACCTGCCCGAGGATCCGGAGGGCGAGGAGAAGGTGGATAAGCTGGGCAACCTCAAGGGCGGCCGCGAATACCGCTGCCGCACCTTCACCGTGGCAGGCCGCGGCGAGCGTCTCTACATGCTCTCCACCGAGCCCGCCCGCTGCGTTGGCTTCCGCGACTCGTACCTCTTCTTCACCAAGCACAAGAAGCTGTACAAGATCATCGTCAACGACGAGGAGAAGCGCGACATGATCGAGCGCGACATCATCCCCCACAGCTACAAGGGTCGTTCGATAGGCATCGTGACCGCCCGCTCTGTGTTCCGCGAGTTCGGCGCCCTCATCATCGTCGGCGGCCGCCGCATCATTGACGACTACGAAGTGGCCAAGGCCCGCGCCGAGGGCGTCGTCGAGGGCGAGCTGGCCGACCCCAACGACATCTACGACCCTGACAAGCCGTACAACAAGAACCAGTACGTTGCCTGGCATGGCGCTAGCTCCGTCTACCACTCGGGCGGTACGTCGGCCCCGCAACAGAACGTCAAGGTCGACACCAAGAAACGCCGCGTGGCCGTCAACGATGTGAACTGGCAGCTCGAACATGCGCGGGAGGCGAGGTAAGCAGGCACCCAAGGCGCGAAAAGAGACCCGTCGCCCCATCATCGTGATCTGACACGCTCCGCAGCCAGTTCAACTCGATCCTCTCCGCCGTGCGCCGCAACAACCTCAACGGCGTCTACGACATACACACCAACCAGATGCACTACCCGCGCATCATGCAGCCCACGCACGCCCGCATCGAGCAGGTCATCGACCGCGACGACTCCGCGTCGAAAGACGGCCAGCGACAAGCCTCTTCTTCCTCCTCCGCCGTCTTCCCCCCGCTCAAACCCTCCATCGCCCGCAACTTCCTCGTCATGGACATGCACCTCGAGTCCCCTCCCGCAGGCGTCGCGCCCATCTCGTACGACCTGCCCTTCCGCCCCGCCGCCGGCAACCCGGATCACGAGGCCTCGGCCGCCGCGGATTTCCTGGCTCCCTTCAAGGGGTTACGCGCGGTGTCGGACGACATTCGAGCCCTCCTGCCCGAGGAGTGCCGGCGCGCGTTCGATGCCGCGCGCGAGCGGGAGGAGAAGTGGCTTGAGCGCTGGGGAGACGAGAAGGACGTTACGAGCCGGAAAGAACCGGTGGTGGATAAGGCGGTCGTGCCGTACTCGATGATGATTATTTGATCGTGTTCTCTTTTTTTTTTTTTTTTTTTTTTTTTTTTGGGGGGGGGGGGGGGGGGTCCTAGTGGGTGGGGGAACAAGGAGAAGGGGGGAATCTAGATATGTGTGTGTGTATTTGTGTGTTCTTACAGGAGGAGGAAGGTCTTGTTCATGGTGACCGGGTAATGAATCCGACATGGTTTTACGGATGCTAACCTGAAATGGGGGGAGATATACCTTATCTGGCAAACCGGAGAGAATGTACGGATGGTTTGGTGTTGGATGGATGGTCCTATTTTGTCTGGTTCTGGTTTACGCTTCAGGGGATCGTGCCATCGAGGCCCTTGAAGGCAACGGCGCAGGTACGGCACCGTCAATAAAAAACATATGAAACATATGAGGGGGACTGTTTGTGCTCCTCGTTCTTCAAGGTTTAGCTGTCCTTTGTCCTGTGTTGTATATACGTATGCCTCGGGGGTGGAAAGCGAATGACCTACGCGGTGGCAGAGGAGGGACCAACAAGATGTGTGCGTCTACATCCATATACACCCTTCTTCTCTCAAGACTTGGATCTCGATGTGTTGGAAGCCATCGACCTGAGGGGTCAAAAGAGCTGGCAGCACATGCTGGCTTTGTGCTTACTTCTGTCACACGGTTGTCTGGACTGTGTACAAGAGTCTCCTCCTCGTTGAGAACGGATCCCGGGGACCAAACTGCGTGATATACGCAGCATCTTGCGCAGCATCTTTCGCAGCGGTCAGGTAGCCTGGGTGTGACCTGTCATGAAGGCCGGGTCTCATCAGGACATGCTCTACCACGTCTGAGGTGAGATATCCTCAGTCTTTGGAGGCACGGGGATCACCATGGGGTATGACGAGAGGTCCTCTCCAACAAATGGTCACCGGCGGAGAACCATCGAAGCCTTGCGGGAAGCAGGGCGATGTTTCTCTCATAAGACCGGCGGGGGGAGGAAACACAGGGGGACATGCTCTGATATTCACAAGCAGGGAGTTATGCCCCGGGACTTTCCTACCGCTCATAACAATGCCAAAAACGCCTTGACGGGTTCGGTGAGCGGGCGGCTTACCCAGTCAAGCTGCTCGCCGTGCTTCTTGAGCCAGCAGCGGTCGGGCAGGTGACCTCCTTCATGATCGTTTGTCTTTCAAAGAGAGAGACGTTATGCAAGGTTCGTTCGGTATTCGTCCGTGCCCATGGATCGGGCTGCATACTCTATCCATGTGCCATCTCGGAAACGGTCAAGGAATCGGGTTGTCCCCCCCCCTCGGGCCAGAGCCTCAACACCACCGCTTCCTTTTCTACGAACGGGAGGGTTGCCTGCCCCCCCTTTCCGTCAAAGACGCCTCGCGGGCTGAATGAAGCCCGCTTGCATGCGCCGGGCGGCCAACCCGCTCAGCAGAAGTGCCTCGACATTCATTACTTGTGCAGGGGCGCCCAACTGCCATCTCGTGCACGACATGGCCCAAGGACATCGCGGCCTTGCATCACATCGCACAGCATCGGGATCAAAATCCGCATCTCTAGGTAGCTATCTTGAACAGGCATGCGGGACATCCAGCTTTCGTCTTCGGGACATGGGCCGGGAGTCTTGCATGTCCGTCGTGGCGCGGCCCGCACGGCCCAACTCGTCGCCGCCTCGAACCTTTCTTTCTCTTTGGGAGATGGAAGATGCATCGGCCACTGCATAATCAGGCTCTGGCCGTATGAGATCCTTTTTTTTCACAGATGCTTGCGGCATGCGATGCAAGTCCATCACTCAGCGGCGTGTCACATCAGGGCAACCTGAAGAAACGGGGGGCGTGCGATCCACGTAAGCCAATGACGTTTGGCGTGGTTTGTGCAGCAACGCTCAGGCGTTTGAGTGGCCTCCTTGGCACGCGTCATACGGTACGACCGAGAGTCGAGGCCCTGACAGGCCAGTCCGGAGGCAACCGTGGGTGAACTCCTTCACACCACATGTCGTCCATGCTGGAATGATGACTCCTTTCACTCTCCTCCGACGACGCCGACTAATTCCAGGCAGCCTTTCCCGGGTGGCAAAGGGTGCTGACGTTTCCCGATGGCCGCCAGGTTCATTTCGCCGCTCCGGGTTCCTTTTGGCCGGCCTGAGGCGATGCCCGCTTTCAACGGAAAACAAGTTCTTGTCAGCTACCGTTGTAACTACGTAGTAGTACCTAGGTAGCCATGGGCCCAAGGCTCAGAGTTCTAGACATACGAGCCTCTGGCAAAACGTGGGCCCTCACGTGAGCCACGTATTCTCCGTCAGAACTTGGGTCACTGAGTCTGTAAGCCACAAATACGAAGACTTGCTTGTCCAGGTTCCTGCGGTCGGCCTTTTCGGGGGTCCGAACGGCACGCCCCACTTTAAGCCGAAGATTCCCGTGCCGCTCTCCCGATAACCTCTCATCGGGGATGACCGCTGCTCTGATTTTTGATCGGAAAACCCCAGAAAGAGAACACGAGACGGCCTGGACAGTAGCTGGAACAAAAAAATAAGGGGAAAAAGTCCTTTCTGATCTCGACTTGGCAGAGGGACCCCCCTTCTCCCGGGGGAGAATGTGGCTCCAGAGGACGGACAGCCCAGCGCCTCTCTCTCTCTCGGAGCTATTCCGCTGGCAGCGGGGCAAGGTGTGGCGGTGGCCAACCACCAACATCATCCCATAACAACGCACGCAGGGCAAGCAGGCGGGCTCCGCCGGCGGCGGGGAACGGCGATGGGCTTCCAGACCGTTGCCAAAGCGGCGGCCGTCTGATGCGGCTTGAGATGTGTGCTTGGGGCTTCCGAAATAGAAACCAAGAGAAGCAGACGGCGGCAAGCAGAAGGCGGCAAGCAAGGAAGAAGGCGAAGGGAGGGAAAAAGAAATCCAGACATGGACTGCCAGGACAGGCAGGACGACTCGCACGCGCAACATGCGAGGGACCTGCCCCGGAGTCGAGCAGAGCGAGCGCTCGCGCATCGGACATCTCGCTTGGGCAGGAACACAGGAACAACTGCAGCGGGTGGGTTCAGGTCTATAGTAGGCTGTGTGACTGGGCCGGGCTCCGTTTCTTGCTCCCTCTCCTCTCCTGGCGGCGACGACAATGCGCCGTCGATACGCCAGAACTGAAGCGCCCGATGGTACCTTTTGAGGCTCGAGCCTGGCGCATACTGCACCTGTAGGCGTGTCCAATGGTCAACAACACCTCAGCCGCGGGGGGATGCATCCCGTCTTTGTTGTTGTTGTTGTTGCTGCTGCTGTCGTTTCTTATCGGCCAGCAAGCTTGGAGGGATGCGGTTCATCCCCCTCCAACCAGTACGGAGGAAGGTAGCTGCGTGTTTTGCGTCTCTCAGGGGTTTCTTCCTTTCGAATCCCACCCATCTTGCGTGCCCCGCGAACACAACAGAGGCTCGAGGGAGACGCAGTGTAACATGGCCGCTGGATCTGCCAGCCCGTCGTCCGTCATCAGGATGCTCGATCAATTTTGCCAGCCGACGTTGTCATGGGTGTCATAGGTGCTCTCTGCAGCATCTTCTTCCCCCTTTGCTGCGCGCGCCAGCACCGCACCGGACATGGGGCATCGCACCGCACCGCGCGGCTACAGCGCTCCCGCAATGAAGGACGAATGTAGAAGGAATCCCTGGTCTCCTCCGGCCCCCCGGCTCCCTTCGCTCGATCGGTCCGTCGTTCGGTCGGGTCTCGGACGATCCACGGCAGAGACTCGGGCCATGGGGCTATAGCAGTTGATGCAGGAATGGGGGGAGGTGGCTCCTCTCTAAACCCCCCGCCATCGGGTGCCGCTGATCCTCCTCGTTTTTCTCATCTTCCTCCTCATCGTCGGATGAAGCGGACAGGTGAGAGGAAAAAAATGCAATGGTAAAACAATACTCCATCGGCACATGCGGGCCAAGACTACGGGTTGCTCTTCTTGGGAGAGCTTTGTCCGTGGGTAGTGGAGAGCGCGCATGTCCAGCTCGTTGAGGGGCAGGGGAGGGGGAGGTTGACGTTTTTGTGGGACGACGGGGACAATGCGACTGCGGGATATTTTTGCTTTTTTCCTTCTTCGAATCCTTTTTGTCTCCTCTCCCACGATGGTTCGAAAAAAAAAATATTAGACCAAAAACTGGAGAACCCCCGCCATCATGACACCCTAACGCGGGAGGTGTTGCAGCCATGTCTGGCGATGCAGGGCTGGTGTGGGGATGATCAAGCTGTGCGTCGCCAACATGTGTGGGTTCAGATTTGTGCCCAACGCCGAATCTAGCCACCTGAGATGCTGCGATTGCGGTTTGGATGCGTGCTGCAAAACAGAATTATTCTTGACAATTCCTCCAACTCGTGAGACGCGCTGCACCGGACGAGATCGGGGCGCTTGGAGTTTCTCCATTGGTCGATGCTCGTCCCGGCGGGGTTTCGACGGCGGCAACATGTGGATACCGTAGGGTAACCAGATCCCCCAAGACAGCGGGGGGCACACGGGCGACACGGGGGGGGGGGGGGGCAACACTCTCTGGATATGCCATCTCCATCTGGTAACGATTTGAGGCATACTTGTATGCCGCCGGCGGATGTAGATGGTGGTGCCTATCAGATCCATCCGATGCTTTCATGCGCCGCGGCAAGGAACCGTCGGCGCACAGATGTGTTGGGAGCTATATCGGGTCCTGAGCAGCATGGTTGGGCATCTTCCTATCAAAAGGTATGGTGACGGCGTTGAGCAGGCAGCTCGTCGTCGGCTACCACCTGCGGTGCCCGGCGAGGCACGATCCGCAACGGCCGTGAGACGAGACAGAGCCAGATTGGCGGGTGGCTGGCCAAACCATTCCTGGATGTTCTTGCAGAGAGGGGAAGCAGCTTCCTTGACTGCAGTAACGTTAGCGTGTGTCGCATCTTGGTGCTGCCGGCCGGCCGGACTGGATGCTCGCGACGTCAGCGTGCGTGCGGAGAGAAGGCGGGGGGGTTCTGAGCAGAGGGGATGATGCATGAGACGGACGGAGGCACCGGCGCTCCGCTTCTTGTCTCCATCTCCGTCCAGCAGCAGCCACCGCCGAGATGGACGACCAGTGATGTTCTGCTGACTGGGATGCTGGAGAACGGCCTGCCCAACCACAACCGCACGCACGCTTTCCGCGTCTGCGCGTCCTGCAGCACCAAGGGATCGATTTGTTGCCGGGCTCGCCGCCACCCGCCCGCCGCGCCTCACGTTGTCACTACTTGCTAGTGGGTGTTGTGCTGTTTGCGGTGTCTTTTCCCTGATGAAGCGGAGTGCGGTGCGCCGAGGGAAGGGAGACGAGTCATTTCTTGCCGCCCACTCTCCCTTCTCCGCACCAAGGGGAAGCGTCCAATTGCGAGGGCAGCAAAAGACCGGGAGAGAAGCATGTGTCACTTCAACGTTTCTCGGAGGTGACTTTGCTACCGCCAGGCCCTCCATGCCGCAGAGGCGAATGCCACACAGATCGTTTCGTCGTCTGCCCACACCGCCATGCAACAACAACGGCCACGGGGTCGATGACCCCCCCTTTTTTCGGTGTGGGGGGGGGGGGGGGGGGGAAAGGGAGGAGACGTGCGACAGGCGAGTCCGGTTTGGGGAGTCCCGAGTAATCTGGGAAGACGGGACGTACGGGTTCTCTTGCGTGGCTCTTGGAGTCGGCAATCAGCCCAGAGAACCGAGGGCGGATTGGGATTGCACCCTCAATCTCGCATGGCCAACGGGCGCAGCCGGTCATGAACGGTACGAAGGGGTGGGGGGGGGGTTTCGGAAGGCGGTCTGCAGCTGGGGTGTCTGGCTGGCCGTGTTTGTGAACAGCGGTTGGGCTGTCGAATGATACATCAAATCGCGTAGCTTCTGGTTGGTCGAAAGAGCCCATCTCGCATCTTATTGGCGCCGACTCCAGCCTTCAGACCCGGCTGTCTTCTTGTCTTGGCTGCCTTCCTATTCCCCAAGACGGCCAGCCAGTGGCTTCGTGGAGGCGCAGGGCCGCTCTGGCTCTGCACGCAGCGCCGGTTCAAGGGTTGGACGATGAGGAAGCACAACCCGCCACGGCTGAAGTCAGCCACCTCATCTTACAAATACGCAGTATGTACACGACGCGGTTCGAGGGCTCCCTTTGGGTTGTTTTTTTTAGGTTAATCAGAATGCCGATGCTCTACATACACCAGATGGTCAGGACATTAAAAATACAAAAAAAATAAAACAAAACAAAACAAAAAAAAGACAAGCTAGGTTGTTTGACTGGATGCTTCCCACTCCCATGAGGACAGCGTTGTGAGTGGTTCGGGTGGTCTGGAAATTACACTCCAGGCGATGTCAGGCGCAGCAAAAATTGACTCGACACGCATAGCGATGGGACCCCCGTCTTGTCCGTCTGGTGCGTCCGGCTTGCCAGCTGCAGAAGACCAGAAGGGAAATCCGCAGCAGCAGCAGCAACAGCGCAGCGGTAGCACCCAGCACGACGTCGGGACTGGACACTGCCTCCTCCCCTCCCTCCCCCCTCCAAGTGTCCACCAAGAGGACCCCCTAGGCCGGTCAACAATCGGCAGGCAGTGACCGGTTTCAAGCACGGGCCATGTACATACTGCGTAGATGGCGGCGATCGGTGACCATCCAGGTTCTTGTTCCTTTGCCATCTTCTGACATCTCTTGCCACGTCGGATGTTGAAGCTGCCATCGAGCGTGTCATCCTGGCTAGAAAGGTTGCCTGTTCCAACCTCAAGGTGTCGTGGTGTGCCTCATGACATAGCGTGCTTCGTGGTCGGTTGGGGGCACGGCCTTCCTTTCTTGGGGAGCTTCTGCCCGACGCTACGGTTCCTGGTGCTCGTCTTTCTGAGCCTTGTTGACCGCCTCGTCGCGCCTCCTGCTTTCCCCGGCATGTTTTTTTTTTTTTTTTTTTCGTGAAAGAGACACCCCGAGGGGTTGCTTTAGAGCTCCACCCCTCGAGATCTCAAAACGCCGTCCAACCAGAACGACTCGCATCGAGCTCCAAGGTGTGGGTCCCCCGGCAACTTCAGACTTTTAAGGCTTTTTTGAGGCGCTCGGTTTGTTGACTCGGGGGGCCGGGAATCTGGAAGATTGGAATGTTTCCCCCGGTCTGAAGCAGCAGAATTGTTTCCCTTTGAGACATCCGGGCTCCTAGCCGTTCAAGGTTGAACCAAGCCTGCTCTCTGAGTCTTGTCCCGATGAACACGACCTGATGCTCACTGTCTGGTCTCCACATGCACAAAATCCCAAGGATGGAAACGCAAGAAAAAAAACAGCCGGGCTTGTGATTCTCGCACCCAGGTCGACGGAGGGGGGTGCGAGGGCCGAGAACCGGCCTTGGGACACGCCCCCCTTTGGCTCCTCCTGACTCCTTGTTTTGGTTACCCGTGAACCCATGTACATGCTTCGTACCCTCATCATCTTGGCGCTCTCCTTTTCCTTGGCGACTGGCGCGCGCTCTTTCTAGCTCATTTCCGTCAACCTCTTGTCCGTCACCTGTCCCTCCAAAAATTTTGACGCATCAACGCGCCCGGCCGACCGTTTGGGTAAATTGCATGGCTGGGCTCAAGTGCAACAACAACTGGTGACGTTGACGCTGCCGCGGGCTGATGGACAGAGATCTCTGCTGATCCCCAAATCAACCGTCGGATCTTCTCCCGCACAGTGTGTATGTGTGCGTGTGTGTATGTGCTTTGCGAAAAGAAAAGACCTTAACAAAAATATCCCGTGCTAAGTACGTAAGCATCAAAATGACGCGGAGCAGACAGACGTCATGATCGATGGGTGCTAGCATCGGGTTGTGCGGCCTGTGTGGGTTGGGGATGGGCTTGAAACTCCCCAGCGCCAGGGCAGGTTCTGTTCCTGCGGTCCGTAACACAGGCTCACCCTGCACCGTCTCTTCCACGACCTCCTGGAAAGGCCTTGGGCCGGCGATTGTGCCCGCCTGTGCCGGAAACCTGACTTTGGCCCACATCCGGCGGGTGTGGGTCTCCTTCCACTGCAGTCCGCTAGCGAAAATCGCCCATCTCCCCTCCTCCTCCCCCCCTCCCCCTCCGCCCCATCGACCCACTAACGTTAACGTTTCCAACTGAAGGCGACCCACCCCGGCTTGCGAAGTACTGGCCACTCAATTGCCCGGGTGGTGGTCGGCCGTCTGTCCACTTTGGCCACCGCTGGAGCCATTCTCCATCGCTCGTGGCTTTTTTCCCTCTATTTTCTCTGTGCACCTCCCACACCCCAAACCCATTCCCCGTCTTCTACGACGTGCTCCCTCCTATCTTCGACAACCGCGAATCCTGCCAAGCTATCCAGCGACAGACGGATCGACCAAATTCACTTTTGTGTCGTTCACCAAAGGATTCGCGTACCTGTCGACGTCGCCGACTCGACCAGAGACAGCATCGCTTCGCCCTCGCCGGAGCGGTTTTTTTTGTTTCGTTCGGTTGATCGGTTTGGAGAAGGCATCTGGGGTGCTGTTGTGACTTTGGCCTTGCCATCGACACAACCTGGAGGACGCCCACCATCTCGGCTGAGACGAGGAATCACAAAGTCTCGGCTGTTTTTGCCAGGTCAGTGGTTCATGCTTTCTTGTCGCGCTGGCTTTCCGTCTCTTTTTTTGTGCGTGTCGCGACCGGACCGATCACGAAACGAAAGCGACCCATCCCGACCGGACCTCTCCACCGACCAGAATAACAGCACCCAAGACGGCTCGACTCGCGATACCTGGCCCTCCACGGAACCCCCCCGACGCGCTTGAACTCGATGTTCGGGCTGCTCGACATTCCATGATCCCCACCCACTGATCATCCTGCTCTCGACTCGCCACCACAACGTCGCGTTCCGTCATATTATTCGTTTCGGACCCCAAGCCGGATTCCCTGGACTAACATGTTCGATAGCGCGCAGACGTTCCTTTTGTTTCTCTCCTAGTTTCGACACCGCTCTCCCGGTGCATTCGAGCTCAAACGCGAGATCATCTTTGATCTCTGTCGCCGGTCCCTTTTCTTGACCTTCCATCGACCTTCGCAGCTCTTGGCTCATCAGCAAGCTGGGGTTGCCCTCGAGCTCTTTTTGATACGAAGCACGTCCTCCTTCCTCGTATCGACGGCAGCAAGGCTACGCTCTATGGCTCTGCTGTCCTACTAGGTCTTCCATTTCCTTTACTTTTCGGGATCCTCCTGCTCTCCGGCTCTGGAAACTTGCGCGGGTGTGCGCTTCACCTCGACTAGCTCGCGTCGTTCCAGCTGCCCGAAGCAGCTCGACCCTCCTCCCCGCCAGTTCTGCGAACCCTTTTCGACAACCCAACAACCGCCAACATGCCTGGTGGCGTGTGTGCCGTCCTCGACTACGAGGTCGAGCTCATGGCTGATTACGTCTCCGAGATGGCGACGCGTCTGGTGATGCCCCAGCGCGCCATCAACCCGGCGTTCCGCAAGTTCGTGTCGCAGATCCTCACATCGACTCGGCTCCCGAGCACCACCATCCTCCTCGGCATGAACTACCTTGCCAAGCGCATCAACACGATGCTCGCCGAGGGCCAGAATCCCCCCTCTGAGGGCCAGACATGGCGCCTGCTCACCATCGCCCTGCTTCTCGGAAGCAAGTTCCTCGACGACAACACCTTCCAGAACAAGTCGTGGGCCGAGGTTAGCGGGATCCCTGTCCAGGAGCTCAACACTCTGGAATACGAGTGGCTCAGCCTGATCAGCTGGCGGCTCTACGTGAACCTGGATGAGAGCAAGGATTACCAGGCGTGGCTGGCCAACTGGCAGGAGTGGCAGGAGACCAAGAAGCGGCAACAGCAGCAGCAGCATGCTGCGCTCGTCTCTCCCGTCGACACCGACATGTCGCGCGTGCGTGCCCAGCAGCTGTACTCGGCCTGGCACCAGCAGCAGGTGGCCGAGTACGAGCGCCTTACGAGCATGAAGCGCAACCAAGCCTCGCAGGCCGGTGCCTCGTACCGCCGCGACCCCTCGCCATGGGCTTACTCGCAATCCGCGTGGGCGCAGGCGGCTCCCGTCACGCCGCCCGACTCGGGCTATGGCACCCCCGAGTACGCAGCCTCGCTGGCCATGATGAACGCTAGCTACGTCGACTGGTTCCACACGGCGCTCATGGACAACTCGGCCGCGTCGCGCTCTTACCAGCCTCCTGCCCCGTACAACCACCGCCACAGCGTCCATGCCTCTCGGAACACCGCTGGCTACCGTTCCGTCTACGGCCATGGCCGCAGCATTTGGGACCACGTGGCCGACTGCCGCTGCGACAGCTGCATCGGCTTCCACCGGCCCGCCAGCTATTTCGGCGCCAACTATGCCTACGGCCAGGCCGTCATGGGTTGAGGAGACCCTCGACTCCGAGCCATTTGGTGTCCCCGGCGTCCCGACGCATCTTCGCCTCGCGGGCGCTCTTCTTAGTCGGTTCGGTTCCCACGGGCAGCAACCGCATCTCCTTGCATCGACTTTCACTCGTGGATGTCCTCACGGGCACTTTGGACATTCCTCAATACATTTGCATTCAGATACCCCAGCGAGGGCCGGGACAGACTGGCGATCACGCCGCCACCTTGAGGTGTTGGTGCCACGATGGCGCCTTTCTACAAGGTCAAGCACGTCAACACGCTTATCATCGTGCTCTTGACGACGCTGCAACGCGAATCCCGACGCATGCTGGCGTTTTCGGTTCCGCCGTTCGTCTGTTGCCGGCTCCCGACTAATCATCTTCCTTTTCGGTATACGGGTCGACTTTTTCTCACTCACATACCCTGGCGTTTTCGGGCTTCTTTTCACTTTTCATTGCGGTTTCCCCCCTTTTTTCAGCTTTCATAGATCTGGAGAATCGGCTTTTCTTTGCTTTTCAGCCTTCAACATACTGCGACAGAATCGATTTCTCCGACCGAGCACGAAGCGAGCGACTTCGCAGCTGCAGCGAGCGATTGAACGCGGGGGCCTGTTGGGTGTGAGAATCCACGACAAACGCTCACACCAGCCCGGCAGCTCACTACTTCAGCGCTTCGTTTCCTCTACCGGGCTCGATGCCCATAAGTGCCAGGTGCATGCATGGTCACACCTGCGAAGAGAAAAATCGAGTTGCGGCCCTCTTTTGGCTTTGATGTTGAACCGCCCCGACAGGACCGACCAACCTGCCAATCCTGTCTCCCCCTTCGCCATAACCGAGCGGGTCGGTGCTGTCCACAACAGCGGTTCTCTTTTACAAACTGGGAGTTTCCTGGGCCAAAAGTCTTGTTCTTTTTCACGGTACATATCTGGTTGCTATTTGCATGGGCGCTTTTCCCCGATTTTCTTTCCATGGGACTGGTACACAGCGGGGGGTTGAAAAGTTGGGCTTTCGGTCGCACCCACAGCTGGTGGGGGCTGTTTTTTCCTACCCGTCTTCTTTTCCTGGGTTTACACTTCTGGGAGGCATGTTTCATATGATTCATTTTCCATGTTCGCCTTTTGTTTTTTTTTTTTTTTTGTTTTACTTCTAATTTTTCTTCGCTTTGTCTTGTTCCTCTCCCGTTTGCGGGCGGCCCATCCTGCCCGTCCTCTTTCGGACGCGTGGCATGCGACAAGAGCGGCTGCAAGGTCGCGTATTGTGGGTTGATAAGAAGCTGCCATGGCTCGGTCGGGAGTTTGGTTTTCTTCTCTCACTGGGGCGCCGGCAGAGGCTTGTTTTGTCATATCTCGGGGTTCACGGATTTCCTCAAGGTAGAGAGGGGGTGGTCTCGTGGGGGGGGGGTTGGTGGGCATGAGGAACTGCCGACAGTTTTTCTTGCTTTCATGGTGGGCGGTTCTGGAGTTCGGGGACCGGTCAGCGAACCGCTGGTGTCGGCCCCTTGTTTGTTTTTTTTTTTTTCTTTTTTTTTTTTTTTGCCTTTTCCTTTGTCGTTTTCCATAGTTGGGGATCATCATGACTTCATGAGCGAAAGGGGTTGGAGGCACAGGAAAGATGGGATGACTTTGAGACTGGGATGAAAGGGATATGGGAATTCCGAGGAGCGGTGGGGAAAATAGGGGAAGTTCCGCAGGGTGTCGATGGCTCTACGAAGCTAGACAGCTTCTGCGCGTGTGTTGCTGGCCCCTTGTCAGGGGTAGTGTCAGCGAGAGGTCAATGAAAGTCTTGTACATATCTTAGTCAGTCCATGGGCCAGCGAGGGTGAGAGGCGCTGTGAACCTTGGCTGTGGCTGACGCTATACGTTTCCGAAATACACAATACAGCTGAAGTCTCAGCATGACTGGATTCGGTACACTTTGTCTTGAGCTGGTGACTTGTTTGCTACTCTTCTGCGGTTTCTGGGTTTGCCATTTGTCTCTGCCCAACAAGCCATACAAAGTGTACCTTGGAAGCGTTGGTTGACGTTGAAGCATCGATGGAAGCTGGAAGCCCGTGATAAAAAGTGGGCCGGCCCGACTTTCATTGGCGGCTTCGTTCCACCATCTCATTCCACCGCTTGCGATCCCAACGACACTCCCACCCTTGTCTTTTCTGAACAGAGGACAACATAAATCGTTGGCCTGCTTACATGCCGCCGGTTTCAATTCCCTAACAGAACCTTGCCTACCTTACCTTGGTGCCCCCAATGGCCTCGCGCTTCGTTTCCGCCGGCGCCATCAACCCCGCCACCGGGGACGCCGTTGCCGCCGCACCACCCCCATCGACCGCCTCGCAACCGGCAAAGTCGGCCAAGGAGGCCGAGAAACAAGCCGCCTGGGCCGCCGCCACCGCGTCCCTCGAGGCCGCCCGCCAGCACCGCCTCCAGCAGCAGCAGCAGCTCCAGCAGCAGCACCAGCCGGGGGCCCCGGAGCAAAGGTCGCTGTACGACATCCTCCAGGCCAACAAGCTCGCCAAGCAGGAGGCGCAGGCCGAGGCGCTCAAGCTGAAGCACCAGTTCCGCGGCCTGGACGAGGACGAGGCGGCGTTCCTGGAGGGGCTGCGGGAGCGGAGGGCCCGGGAGGAGGAGGAGCGGCGCAGGGAGGTGGAGAGCGGGATGCGGGCGTTCCGGGAGAAGCTCGCGGGGAAGGCGGCCGGGACGGACGAGGAGGGCGGCGGCGGCGGCGGCGGCGGCGAGGGGCGGGAGGGGCCGCGGAGGATGCCGCTGGGGAGCTGGCGGAGGAGAGAGTGTCGTGGGAGAGGAGCCGGAAGAGGAGGAAGAAGAAGAAGGAGAGGGAGGACGGGGTGAAGAGGGCGCGCGCGGTCGGCCGAGGAGGGGTTGGCGGCGGCGGTGGGGGTGGGAAGAGCAAGGAGGAGGATAACGGAGCGGCAAAGCAGGCGGGAGAGGAGCAGGAGCAGGAGCAGGAGGAGGAGGAGGAGGAGGAGGCGGAGGAGGAGGAGAATGGAAAGAAGAAGGGGGAGGGGGCCAAGGTGTCGACGGACGCGGACCGGACGGCGGCCTCAGGAGACAAGGCGGGGGCTTTGACGGCTGGGTCGGCGAGCGCACCGCCGGTGCCAACGCCGGTCCCTGCTACGTCGACCAGCAGCACCACCAAACCTGGCGGTTTGCTGGTTGCCTACGGGTCAGATGACGAAGACGACGACGATTAATGCATGGCGATCGAGTGGGAGCTCCGCCGGCAGCGGGGAAGCGACCAACATTGGGAGATGAGAAGTCAGCCTTGTTCCAGGGGGGGGGGGCGCAAAGTGAGAGCGGCGGAAGGAAGCGGAGGAACCTTGGTTCGACACCGGGCTGCCGACCTGCATGTCGTTTACGAGACCCCACCACGTATCGTGAATGAGCCGTCACCACGCCGGCACGGTTCCGAAGGGGACCGGAGATCTATCGTTGGTATGTTACATAGCAGTAGTGGTACAGGTGCTGTCTGCTCAGCTGTCCAATATACACGCGCACCCGAACGTGCCCAACTCCCCAAGCGCCGGATCCATGATGCACGCCGCATGCCGTCGCGACGGCCATCATCACTCAACATCCTTATCATCCAGCGGCGTCAACTTTTTCTTCTCAAACGCCTTCCTCACGCCCCACCGATACAGCTGGCGGAACTTGCCCTTGATCCATCCTTCGACCTCCTCCTCGGGAACCACGATAGCGCGCGCTCTTGCCTCGTCGTCAGGCGTCAGCTGGAACCGGCGCATGCGCGCGGCGATGCGCGGGTCCATGACGACCGGCGGCGCACGCACGCGCTCCGGGATCTCATCCGTGGGGCCTTCGGCCGATTCCTTCCAGAGGTCCTTGACCCAGTCCTTCTCCTCCCATGCCAGCTCCGTCTGCTGCTCGTACTGCGGCGGCGAGCTGGATGCGTCGGTCGTGGGGTTGGCATCGTCGACGGCGGCGGCAGCAGCGGCGTCGAGCTGCCGGTACTCGCGATAGGTGCAGAGGCAGACGGCGGCCACCTCGCGGCCGATGTCGTCGGCGAGCTTGCGGCGGTTGAAGAAGCGGTACAGGCGGGTCGGGGTGTTGAGGAAGCCGAGGAGGTGGGGTTCGCGGATCGGGGCGGAAGGGTCGAAAGCGCTGGGGATGACGGCGGGAAGCGGCGCCGTCGGGTAATCGGCAGGGGAGTTGTGAGGCCGTGGCTGCGGCGGCCTCTTGGGCTTCTTTTCCTCCTCGGCCTTCTTCTTCTCCTCCTCGGCCTTCTTGTCGTCGGCGGTCTTGTCCTCGGCCGCAGACTCGGGCGCATCCGCCTTGGGCGGTTCAGGCTTCGGCTCCGGCTCCGGCTCCGGCGGAGGCGTCAGCGATCCTAGCCAGCCCTCGTGCAATCCCCGGAGGTACTCCTTCCACGTATGCCGGCCGATGACGACGTCGCCACGGATGCCATCGTACTCCTTGATGCCTCGCGACTTGCGGAAGACCTCGATGATCTCCTCCTTGGTGGGCTCCTTGTCCGTCTCGGGGGGCTCGCCCCCGTTGTCTAGGATCTGGCGCCGCCGACGCACGCGCTCGGCGACGAAGGCCCGGATGTCGCCTTCCCGGCGGCCCTGCACGAACTCCCAGTCGAGACCGCTCGCGGCGAGGATGGGCTTGACGTATTCGGTGTAGTGGTCCTGGGCGATGCGCAGGCCATCGCCGGGGGGGCTGGACAGGTAGATGGTGATCTTGCGCGGCTGCGTTAGGCCGTCGGGGAGAGGCTCCTTGGCCAGGTGCTCGACGGCGTGGCGCCACCTTGCGATGGCCCGCTTCTTCTCGCGCTTGTCGTAGATGATGGCGGCGGTGATGGCGCCGGAGACGGTCCAAAAGATCATCCAGTTCCTGGACGGGAGCTTGCGGGGGAGGCCGGGGAGGCCGAGCATGCGCAGGGCCGGGTTTCGTGGGGGTGCCTTTGGCGCCGCCTGAAGCATGGAGAGACCACGTTAGAAGGGATGCCGCCGACGGGCAGAAGGAAGAAGGACCTGGCCGGGCTACGTACGGCATTGGCTGCCGGCGGGGCGGAAGCAGGCGGGGTTGATTCGGCCATGGGGGGCGGCGGGATGGCGGTGGTGGGTGCGGGCTTGAGCGTCTTGCGTTGCGGGAGGCTAAAGAGCCTCAGCACCACCAACACGTTCCTCGCCTGGCTACGGCCCCGGGAGAAGGGGCTTGGAGAGAGAGGGAGGTCGATGGGCTTCGCCACTTTCCGCAAAGAGTGTCCGTGGATATCGGGATGCACTGCGACCGGGGTGCGAGGGCGCGTCGTCCTTTTCGAGTCCAACTCACGTCGTTTGAGAGTCGGGGTCCGAGAAGCCGGCGGCACGGTCAAAATTCCAGCTTTCTTATCGCGATAAGAACATGGCCCCGCACCTCTTCCGGCGGGTGGGTCTCCGGCTCGCCGGTGCACGTGCCGGCGCCGAGACAGGCTCCGGTCCGACTGGCTGGAGGCCGGAGCGTCTTCAATAACTAAATACCTACCGAGGACGATGCTGGGGCGATGTTGGGATAGAGACAGCAGCGTTCTTGATGTCTGATTTGCTGACCATGCTTCTCCGCCACCACAGCTACGACAATCACCAAAAACCACTGCCACAACTACCATCATTATAAACATCGCCGTCGCCGTAGCTGTCCTCGCTTTCTTAACCCCCGCTCTGGCTTTGCCTAGAGACCCTGACATAGCCGTTCCTCGTGAGGATTTCCTCTTGGCTGGTCTACTATAGGGCTGCCTCGTGTATTACCTGTTCTGCTTCCTCTCCTTTCAAAGCTATCGTGACGCGCTCCATCAGGAGGTGTTCCTTACCCCGCTGTCCACAGACCTGGGCTCGGATCCCGATGACAGTTCCTCGGAGCCTTAAAAGATCATGAACAACCCCAGTTGTGAGATGCGCTATACGAAAATCGCAAGTTTGAACGCTGTGATCGAGTGCCCGAGAAGCCGGTGCGTACGTATATCCTTGTTCTTCGCTGACAAGAATAGCGGGACGAACACGAGCAACCTGCAGGTCTATTCCTGTCGTCCTTGCAGTGGCTTCATGAACGCTCTCTTCGCGGAGCATCAACTACGCGTACGCAGTATGTCGCTAGACGAAGCGAATGGCAGACGACCCACAGCCGCATTGTTGACTACGACGGTCGCAACCATCACGGGCGACTATGTCAGGTGTCCGATGGCCCCGAGAAGCGCGAGCGCTATAGCAATGTCTTGGAATGCTGCAAAGCCAGGCCCGTGTATCAGTGAACAGAACAAAGGCGAGACATTGGCTCAGCCCGGGCGATTGCAACGACGGGACCTACACAGTAGACGAGACCCCACCTCAGTCCGCCAGTCCGCGGTAACGATACCTACCTACTGCGTACATCGGGCAAAAGGCCTATGTCCTGTTGTCCCTGGCTGCCGTATGCGTACGCGTATTGCACGGTAGCCTCCACCCGGGGCACGTCTGCACAGATGCGCTCTGCGCTCTGCACTCTGCACTCTGCATGCCCGCTCCTGTCTCGTACACGTGCAAAGTGCGTGAGTCTGGGGTCGGAGCGGAGACAGGTCCAAAGAGAACCCCTCATTCTGCTCCCCGCCTCCTGCTCCCCGCCTCCTGCTCCCCGCCTCCACCGCGTCTATACAGTAGGTTCTTGTGACACAAGACTAAGAGGAGGCATGAATCGGGTCGCCTGTTTTCCAACCCAGGTGGTTTGTTGTGTTTGGTTACTTGGGGCACAACTGGAATTCCTCGTTGTTCTTGGAAGGATAGTTACAGGATCAAGCGCTTAGACCATTTCGTCCACGTTGAGTGGCCCTTTTTCTCGTCTTCTATGTACTACGTAAACGCTCCATCCATCACTGGGACTTGGGCTCCCCCCTCAAAAACAGCTGATTTCGGGCTTCACACCCGACTGGGCAACCTGGTTGAAGGATGCACCGTCGCAGCGCCGTCCCCCCCTGGCCCCACCTTGCTTCGGTAACTATGTACTGCGTAGGCGGGGCGGTTGATCCTGGAGCTCGCCTTGACAGCAAACAAGCAGCCACTGAAGGGGCCGCCACAGGACAGGGCCTTGGCTCGCCCAGAGCATTGCGCGCCCCCAAGACCCTGGTCCCAAAGTAGCAGGGTCTCGTCGCACGTTGTCCCCCCCCTTTCTTCACAACACGGGGCCCAACGTCGACAAGCCGTTAACGCCTGCAGCAGCCCAGCTCTGTCCTGCCGAGGGACTCTGCAACAAACAATCTTGAAACCACCTATCGCGGCCAGCGACCAGCACCATTCGCAGCAGCAGCACAACCACCACCACACCACCAGAAAAAGCCTATCCGTCTGTCCACCATTGACCGCTCACGGCCCGATTCACACCGCACCGCATCGTACCGTACCGCATCCGCCGCGCAGAGCCGTCAGTCAAGATGGACAACCAAGGCAACCGTCTGTACCTAAACTTTGGCAACAACAACAACGATCGCCTCGCTGCCACCGACCGCACATATCCCACCACGCCCTCCACATTCCCCCAGCCCGTGTACCAGGGCCAGCCCGGCGCCGCTCAACCCAGCTCCCAGCAGGGCTACCAGCAGGGTCAGGGTTATGCGTCGGCCGGGTACTTCCAACAAGCCGCCGGTCAGTACGCCGGCGCCCAATATGCCGACTACAGCTCTGCCGGCCAGGGCTATGGGCAAACCGCCCCGAGCGCTGCCGGCGCCAGCAACGATCCCAACACCGGGCTCGCCCGCCAGTTCTCCAACCAGAACCTAGGCGGAGGCGGCCCCGCCGCCGCCGCCGCCCGCTCCTCTCCCTACGGCGGCGGCTGGAGCCAGGCTCAGGGCCAGCGGCCCCGGACGGCCGGCGCCCAAGGCCAGCAGCCCGGCTACGGAGCCGGCTACTCGAACCCTCCGCCCCTGCCGAACCAGGGTGCCGAGCCGGGCTACTTCGCCACGGCCCCCGAGCGGAACCCGGACAAGTACGGCCCCACGGCCAACAACAACCAGAAGAAGTGCTCGCAGCTGGCCTCTGATTTCTTTAAGGACAGCGTCAAGAGGGCTCGCGAGCGGAACCAGAGGTGAGTGAGAAGCGGCCCCTCCCCCTACCTCCCCCCTACCTCCCCCCTCACCGGGCGAGATACGCATTCCGTTGCTTCGGCGGCTGACCCTTTCGACCACGCAACACAGGCAGAGCGAGATGGAACAGAAGCTGGCCGAGACCACGGATCCGCGCCGCCGCGAGTCGATCTGGTCGACGGGAGGCCGCAGGGAGGGCTCGTACCTCCGCTTCCTTCGGACCAAGGACAAGCCCGAGAACTACACGACCATCAAGATCATCGGCAAGGGCGCCTTCGGCGAGGTCAAGCTGGTTCAGAAGAAGACGGACGGCAAGGTGTACGCCATGAAGTCGCTCATCAAGACCGAAATGTTCAAGAAGGACCAGCTCGCCCACGTCCGCGCCGAGCGCGACATCCTCGCCGAGTCAGACAGCCCCTGGGTCGTCAAGCTGTACACAACGTTCCAGGACGCCAACTTCCTGTACATGCTCATGGAGTTCCTTCCCGGCGGTGACCTCATGACCATGCTCATCAAGTACGAAATCTTCTCGGAGGACATTACGCGCTTCTACATTGCCGAGATCGTCCTGGCCATCGAGGCCGTCCACAAGCTGGGCTTCATTCACCGGTAAGAAAAAAAAAATAAAAAGAGACAACGCCCAGAGGATCGCCAAGGGTTTTTTTTTTTTTTCTTTTGGAGAACTAACCAGGCCGCCGCAGAGATATCAAGCCTGACAACATCCTCCTCGACCGGGGCGGTCACGTCAAGCTGACCGACTTTGGCCTCTCGACGGGTTTCCACAAGCTGCACGACAACAATTACTACCAGCAGCTGCTCCAGGGCAAGTCGAGCAAGCCGCGCGACAACCGCAACTCGATCGCCATTGATCAGATCAACCTGACGGTCAGCAACCGCTCTCAAATCAACGACTGGCGCCGGTCCAGGCGGCTGATGGCCTACTCGACGGTCGGCACCCCGGACTATATCGCCCCCGAGATCTTCACGGGCCACGGATACTCGTTCGACTGCGACTGGTGGTCCCTCGGCACCATCATGTTCGAGTGCCTCGTCGGCTGGCCGCCCTTCTGCGCCGAGGACAGCCACGACACGTACCGCAAGATTGTCAACTGGCGTCAGTCGCTGTACTTCCCCGACGATATCCAGCTCGGTGCCGAGGCCGAGGATCTCATCCGGAGGTAGGACTTGTTCGGCCCCCCAGAACGATTCCCTTACGCTGACTTGCTTGTGTTTTTTTCCCACCCCTCTCAGCCTGATCTGCAACTCGGAGAACCGCCTGGGCCGCGGCGGCGCCCACGAGCTCAAGGCGCACCCCTTCTTCCGGGGCGTCGAGTTCGAGAGCCTGCGCCGCATCCGCGCGCCCTTCGAGCCGCGCCTGACGTCCAACATCGACACGACCTACTTCCCCATCGACGAGATCGACCAGACGGACAACGCCACCCTGCTCAAGGCGGCCCAGGCGAGGAACGGCCAGCAGCAGCAGCAGCAGGAAGAGAGCCCCGAGATGAGCCTGCCCTTCATCGGATATACCTTCAAGCGGTTCGACAACAACTTCCGGTGAGCTTGGCTAGCTTTGGATAGGGGCTTGTCGAGGAGGTTGGATGTGGAGCGCGAGGGCTGGCTACCGAGGTACTACTCCAAGACTCGAAGATGCGGGTGTAGAAGCATTACGCAGGCACTGTGATAGAGGCCACCAATCCTTGTCATCTGGTGTATTATCTCTCTCTCTTTCTCTCTCTCCCTCCCTCCCCCCCCCCCCCCCCCTCTCTCTCTCTCTGTGTGTGTGTGTGTGTGTGTGTGTGTGTGTGTGTGCGCCGTAGTCTATTGAGTGACAACGAATTTGCAGACGTTCATTACAGGGTGGTGATTAATCATCTGCTGGTCGATACATTTACACAATCTTTGTTCGTCTTCTAAGAAAACCCTCGCCTCCCCGAGCCACGTTGCCGGCGATGATGCTATCGGACGTCAGCCTGGAATCGTCGCGGGTCCCATCTGGTGTGACCTTACGGCTTCTTAGGATATGATAGATGTCCCATGCTTGGTGCTTGCCCGCCTGGTTCTGTCGGTCGGTTCTGCTAGAGAGCAGAACTTCGCGGTCTTGCGGGTCCGGGGCAACGACGCCCAAGTTCCATGGGAGCTTTGTTTTGTGGGCGTAGGGCGTAAGGCCGGTTGGAGCATGACCGGCCCGGCCCTGCCGGGGGAGGGATGGACACTTCCTCCCCTCTCTCGTGTTCCCGACCACCGGTGCTGATTTCCGCGGACCCCACCCCCCCTGGTTTTCTCTCCCCCCAGCCCAACTCGTTCGTCCCGCGTGCACCAGGCCCCTGTATGCCGGATCAGGTGTCGTAGCCCTGACGTCTCGCGAGAAGAGCAATAGAAACCCCCAATGTCCTCATCCTCCACCAACGATGGTTCAATGGCGCCGGCTGGCCCGACCATCACCGCCGCCCCGTCAGACCCGGCGCCGCGTTGAACCTCTCCTCGCGCTCCGTCATGAACATGATCTGGATCCAAAACTCCTTGGCGTCGGGATCCCACCACTCAAACTGCTTGCCTTCCCGCTTGTCGAGCTCGCGCGCGGGGATCTTGAACCCGCACGTCTCGTACGGCTCCGCCGCCACGAGCAGGTACTGGAAGTTCCGGTCGGGCTCCTCGACGCGCTGCGAGAAGGCGCTCATGACCTGCCACTTGGGCACGACGCCCGTCCCGATGTCCGGGTACTGCAGCTGGAAGAGCAGCCCCTGCTGGCGCGTGATGGGGTCGCGGACCTTGGTGATCTTGTACCCCGGGCGGCCGATCTTGACCACGTTCTTGCGCGGCCCGCCGGCGCCCAGGCCCAGCGCCGCGAAGCCGGCGCCGACCACGCCGACGGGCAGGCCCGTGTGCGGGTCGAGCTCGCCCTTGCCCTCGCGCTGCTCGCGCGCCGCGCGGCGGGCGAGGTTGGTCTGGTGCTTCTTGCCCTGCGTGTGGGCCAGGTAGGAGCCGTCGTTCTGGTGGACCGTCAGGCACAGGCGGCACTCGAACGAGCCGAGGTGGTTCTTGAAGATGTAGGGGTCCTTGTCCAGGTCGATCTGCTCGAGGGCGAGCTTGCGAAGGCGCTCGCGCCGGTCGGCGTTGGTGACGCTGTGCGAGGCGACGCCGCCGCCGCCGAACTTGGAGCCGACGCGGTTTTGGTAGTCCATGGTGGATGTCGCGGTCGCTGTCGCTGTTGCGGTCGTAGGGGTATGGTTCGGATGGGGTTGGGTTCGGGATGGATGGTAGATGAGAGGTTGTTATGAGGCGGTGATGGCGCAGTGGTGATGGGATTGAACTGTGACGACGGAATGTTGCCAAGTACAAGGCAAAGAGAGAGAGAGTGTGTGTGTTGCGCCGCGACGGATGGACGTGTTTTCCAGGCCAATCAACAGCGGCAAAAGTTGCAAAAGTGGAGCTCTGGCATGCCGTACTGTGTGTCTGGTATCATGTAACTAACCCAGACTGTTCAGTACATAGCACGGTGGTTACCTGACTGGCTCCTCGACGAAGAAACAAAATGCAAAGCCTTCACAAGGAAACACTGAAGTGAGGTGCAAAGGTCAATAGGTATAGAATCAGCATCGTGATCTTTTTTTGAATCTCAACGGTGTCCAATCCCCGCTACTACGGACAGGTCATGGTTCCTCTCTTCCGTACGTCGTAATGTCAATACGACCCCGATCAGGCCCAGACCTTATACGCAGTAGTACGTACCTAGTACTCCTGCTGTGCTCAAACAAACAAACCAAAGATCTCGGCCCAATGCTGGAGAGACTGCCAAGACTGACATGAGGCTCACCGTGGGCATTGTTCTCGGCATGGACTCGTTTGGAGGGGCCGGGAACTGGTCTTTGGTGGATAAGGTGGAATCTGATACACGGGACTCGGCAACCGCCGGTAACGTCGGAGCGCTAACACGGTAACGGGCGCCCTGGTCCCGGGACCTTGGAGCTGGTCTTGTCCCAACCTTCAAGAGCAACTTGTCGAGTTCGTCGGTTCAGGTGGGTTACGGGACCATTTTGCCATTCATTTTGGGTATGCGTTTTGCGTTCCTTCACCATGAGCACGCCACGGTTTGCTTGTCGGCGGATGCTGTCCCGGGTATCAGTGGGTAACCGGGTGGCATCGCCTCGGTGGTTCTCCGTCTCGGCTCGGGCAGCATCGGCGGTGCCGGCGTCGGGAGCTTCCCCGGGAAGGCCGCTCCCGCTCGAGGGGATCCGGGTCCTGGATATGACCCGAGTCCTCGCTGGCGTAAGTCGTACCTGATGTGACTCATACCAGGGAAGTGATTTCAAGGGGGGAAAACACATTGCTAAGGGCTCGCAGCCTTACTGTACGCAGATCCTCGGCGACCTAGGGTAAAGACCAAGAAACACATCCGCCGTCACGCGAGCTCTTCATGCACTGACGTTTTCTAGGGCAGAAGTCATCAAGATTGAACATCCGGTACGCGGTGATGACACGCGCGCATGGGGCCCGCCATACGCCCCCTATCTTCCGGGCTCAGGCCAAGAGGGGCCCGGCGAGTCGGCCTATTTTCTCTGCGTATGGCTATCCCCTCAACCTCTCTGCTCACCACTTGACCAACAATTCCTCCAGGTGAACCGGAATAAGAAATCGCTCGCGCTCTCCTTCAAGGACCCCGCGGGCGTTGCCATCTTGCACAAGCTAGCCGCGCAGTGCGACGTGCTCGTCGAAAACTACATCCCCGGCTCCCTGAAGCCGTACGGGCTGGACTACGAGACGATGCGGGGCATCAACCCGGGGCTGATATACGCCTCCATCACAGGTTACGGCCAGACAGGACCGTACTCCAGCCGCGCCGGCTACGATGTCATGGTCGAGGCCGAATTCGGCCTCATGCACATCACGGGTGCTCGCGACGGGCCGCCGGTCAAGGTCGGCGTCGCCGTCACGGACCTGACCACGGGCCTGTACACGAGCAACAGCATCATGGCTGCTCTTCTCGGGCGCGCTCGTACGGGAAAGGGCCAGCACATCGACGCCGCGCTGAGCGATTGCCAGACGGCCACCCTGGCAAATATCGCCAGCAGCTGTCTCATTAGCGGCGAGAAGGACACCGGTCGGTGGGGGACAGCGCATCGTAAGTAGACGAGGACGCCTGACCGAGGCTATGCGCGGTTCTGACCATGCATTCAGCGTCCATCGTCCCGTACCGGTCCTTCAAAACCAAGGACGGCGGCATCCTGCTCGGCGGCGGCAACGACCGGCTCTTCGGCATCCTGTGCGAAGGCATCGGGAGGCCCGAGTGGAAGGACGACCCGCGCTATCAGACCAACGCGTCGCGGGTCAAGAACCGCGACGAGCTCGAGGCCGCCATCGAAAACATCACCTCGGCGCGGACGACGCAGGAGTGGCTTGACGTGTTTGAGGGCCGCGGCATGCCGTACGCGGCCGTGAACGATGTGCAGGGAACGCTTGAGCACTCGCATACAAGGGCCAGAAACATGGTGATCGAGGTCGATCACCCCGCTTGCGGGCCCATCCGGCTCGTCAACACGCCCGTAAAATACTCCGAGACTCAGCCCGTGGTGCGCAGCCCCCCGCCGATGCTGGGACAGCACACAGATGAGGTCTTGACCCAATTGCTCAGCATGGGAGAGGCGGAGATCCAGGAGCTGAGGGAAAGGGGCATCATTCGGTAGCCTACGTTGTATATGCGAAGAAGAAACAGCGAAACACCCTATTCAGCAGCATCTCGCTTTGGAGTTGTCCGTTGTCTTGCTCCTGTCGTTCGTGGTCCCCCGGCGGCAACCTGGATCAGGGTTGGGGTTGTTCCCAGAAGAGCCAGGGGTTCAACACGTTGGTGGAGGAGGACACGTGATTTTCACGTGAACGATCTCCCGTTTTGGTCAAAACATCACCTCATCTCACTTTCACACTCAAGGCACTTTTCACTCGGACAACCTCTGTCTCAACAAAACAACCTAGCCACAGCTGGACTTGTGGTTTAATCGCCAAGGATGTGTCGAGCTCTTGGCATTATTCGGTACAAGCTCATAACTTTCCATAATTCACCTTAATCTGGCTCATTGCCGCGGCGAAACTAGTACCACTCGCCGAACGTCAATTCAGTGTTGCAGTAGCTACTCCAACATCATGACAACCGACGAAGACCACAAGGAACAAGGTCGAAAAGATGACGGCGACAAAGGCATACAGGACCAGGCCTCAAGAGGCTCTCTGGCTCTCAACAGCTCTGGTCCAGGTTCCGGCCCAGCACCCGGAGGACCCAGTTCCGGCCAGACCTCAGCGTCACGAACCCCTTCCGTCCCGTCATCCCGGACCCCGTACATGCCCCAGTTTACAGCCGCGACCGAAATGATTCTCAAACGGCTTAAGGGAGAGTCGACAAGCCTCAGCGCTGCTCTGTCACGGTCGACACGCTCCGTCCCGCTGACGGCGACCATCTCTCCGGCGAGCTACGAAGACGCGAAGAATCGGTTGCTCATGTCCTTAAACACATCGACGCAGATGACTCTGCAGATGCCCGCCCCTCCACCATCGTCTCGACCCGCTCCCTCCTCTGCACCGGTCCGTGCCTCACCAGCGCCAATAGCTACATCTATCCCCCCGTCAAAGTCCACGGCCGGGATGAGCGCCATCCGGAAAGTTACCGCCGGCCTGACCTCTTCGTCCCAGCCTAAGACGACCACTGTCGCCTCCAAACCTCCGCCTCATCCTCCATCACCAGAGACCAAGGCCAAGAAAGCGAAACCATCCGCCGGTCAAAACGCTCGCGGGCCTCTTGGAAAACGCAAGCGCACCAAAACCGAAGACTCCGACTCGGAGCCTGAATCCTCCGCATCCTCCTCCCAAGATACCACCCCGGGCGCCTCCTCACCCGCTCCTAGCGCTGGCACGCCGCTTTCAACCGCTGCCAGCCAAAGCTCCGCCCTCCATCCCGCTCCAATCCTCCTCACCATGACCAAATCAGGTCGTCAGGTCCTCAAGCCTGCTTCCTATGACCCGGCTGCCATCGATGCTGCCAACAGGCGCCAGCGCGCTCACCAGAATGGGAGCGGGAGCTTGAAGGCACCACGCACCGCCGAGCAGGCGCTCTGTCGGCGCTGCAGCCGCCTGCACAGCCCCGCGAGCAACCAGATCGTGTTCTGCGACGGTTGCAATGACGCGTGGCACCAGCTGTGCCACGAGCCGCGCATCACCATGGAGGTGGTGCGGGACGCCGCGAAGGGATGGTTTTGCGCCGCGTGCGCGGCCAAGAAAGCGCCTGCGAGCGGCGTGAATGGGTTGACGGGCAAGGGCCAGCCCAGCAGGGGGAGCCTTAGCGCCACTACGAGCATCAACGGCGCCGGCTCCAGCAGCAAAGGCCGCGACAAGCCTAGGCCGCAGCAGCAGCAGCAACATCAACCCGAGCGAACAAGCTGGGCAGGCCGCCCGGCCCAAGCCAAGCGCGCCTACCTTTCAACCCTCTCCCAGCAAGAACTCGTGGCCCTGCTCATGTCCTGCCTCGACATCCACCCGGACCTTCCCATCTTCCCCCCCGCTCCGGGCGGCTCCGTGTCATCGCCGTCCACGTCAACCCCTACCTCCGCCCTCCCGGACCACGGTCCCGCGGCTCCGCGCTCCCTTTTTGCCGGGTCCACCACCGACGGCCTCTTCCCGCGCGCCTCAGAGGCGGCAAAGAAGGCCGCTGCCTCTTTTCCTTTGTCTTCGGGGGCCGCTGCGAACGGGGGAGGATCCAAATCGGGCGGCGGGAAAGGAGGCAAGGGCGCTCCCGCGCACAACAACGGCACGAAGGACGAACATGAGGATCACGAGGACGAAGAGTACGACCCGCTCGCGGCGCTGTGGCCGCGCGTCGGCGAGGGCATGTACGCGCGGCTGCCGCCTGACGTGGAGGACGCGGCGCGGCTGGTGGACGAGGGCGATTACGAGGCGTTTAGCGTCATTGTGTATGACGATAGGGGGAGGAAGGTGGAAGAGAATGGCATGAAGGTGTGAGGAGCTGGAAGGAGGGGGGGCTGTATTTTGCTGGGTTGGAGCCTCATCTGTGTATTGTAAGATGGCATGATACCGGTGGTTTCTTGCATGGAGGCTATGCTCTTTGACTCGCCAGGTCACGACGGCTGGTGGTCTTCGATCTGGTGTACGCGAACGCTGATACGGATGACAACCTAATCTTCGCTGGAGAGTCCCGCATTGACATGAGGGCAATCCATGACGATGCGTCCCATCTCGACCATCGGGTGGTTGTCAGGTACGAAAAAAAAAGTGCCGAACAAATGAAGCCTCGTCCATTCTCAGCCCACCTCCCCCAGATTGTTGCTGCTCCCGGAGGTCGGTGCCGCTGGGAGGAATCATGACCATCTCAAAGGACACAACCCATCTGTCTTTGGTAAAGAGTACCAAGCGGTTGCCAAAGATGACAACAAAACCGGGTCACTAGCCGCCGCCAGCCAGGCCAGTTCTTGTTTCACTTCGACAAGCTTGAGCTGTGGATGATTGGCCAAGGTAGGTGCCTGGGGGAATCTCGAGCCACAGTGCCAACACAGTATTGGAAACCCATGTTTCCCAATTAGCTCGGTCCTAGATTGTCTAGAAATTGTCTAGAAAAATGGACAATGAGGCTTGCAGCGCGTCGGCGGAAAGAATCCTTGATTCTCGTATCGAAAGTGACAGGCGGTCTTGCTTACCTGGTAACAATGTCATGACAACATGAAGAAACAGAGTCGAGGGCGATATCGTGTGACAACTTGAGAAGGGTTACTGTAATACGGCACCAAAGAAGAAAGCTCAGAGGCCAACGTGTTTTTGCTACCAAGGTAACATTCAGGGGGCGATGAAACCCCGGCCAGGCACTGAATGTGCTAGTTATTAATCAGACCAAGCTTTCGCCTTCTGGTTTAACATACGTATAACTAACTAATTATACTCTTCGTATTGTTTGATCTCTCCAACTTCGCGGCGGCCTGTTGGACGCAATTCAGCCTTCATCATTCGAGAAACGTTCACCGAGACTCTGTTTCCATGTCAAAGGATCTCGAGACTCAGAAAACAACGCCTGGCGGACTTTGCGCCGTACCCGCTGGCTTGTTGAATGAAATCCCGACCAAGGATGCCGCCCGCCAGCCAGCAGCATCCTCGGGAGCGACACAACACGATGACCAGATCATACTCGCGACGGATGTAAAACCGACGGAGCTTCTGAAAGGATGGCGCTTCCACGTGCTTACGGCGGGCATCTGGATCGCCCTCTTCCTCTCAACCCTCGAGACAACTATCGTCAGCACGTCGCTCGTGTCCATCGCCGACTCCCTGAGCGGGTTTGAAGAGCGCAACTGGGTCGTTACGTCTTACTTCCTGACTTACACTGGTATGATGGAGTGTTGAACAATCCCCGTGAAGCTCCTGTGCGGTGTCATGATTAATCGGTTCTCACCGCCATCATGCAAAGGCTTCCTCGTCATCTACGCCAAGTTAGCAAGCATTTTTGGTTCCAAGACTGTGTTTCTTTTCGCCCTCACCATTTTCACCGTCTTTTCCATTGCATGCGGTGCAGTCAGCACCATGAGGCAGTTGTAAGTATTTACTCGCTCTGGGACTTCCCACCGCTCGGCTCACAGAACCATCGCAGAATCATCCTCCGAGCGTTCCAGGGGATCGGCGGCTCTGGAATCTACTCCATGATCCTCGTCCTCGGCCCGAAGCTGGTCCCTGTGACCGAGTATGGGAAATACATCGGCATAATCTCGTCCGTGTTTGCGATTGCGAGCTTCACCGGTCCGCTTGTTGGAGGTGCGATAGCGACCAACACGAGCTGGAGATGGGTGTTTTTGTTAAAGTGAGCACCCTCCCCCCTCCCTTCCATTCTCCTCTTCGAGTCCAGCGATGTTGACCTGCGTGACCAGCGGACCTCCTGGCCTGTTGGCTATTCTTATCATTGCCGCCTTCCTCCCCGCAAGCAAAGATGACCGCAATCTGAGCTTCGGGGAGAGGCTTCGAGCCAAATTCTCGGCCGAGTCCACCAAGAGAGTTGATGTTGTTGGAGCCGTGTCACTCCTGGCCGGTTCGATACTGCTCGTCTTCGCGCTTGAATCCGGTGGAAGTCGATATCCATGGAACAGCAGTCCCATTACTGCCAGCTTGGTCTGTTCTGGGTTGTCATGGATCGTTTTTATCGCCTGGGAAATCCGATTGGAGAGGACCAACGCGACACAAGAGCCCATCTTCGCCATGGGATTGCTGAAGAACCGACAACTGGCCAGCATGATGTGGTGTGTATTAACCCGCTTCCCCTCCAACGCCATGGTCTCTCACGCCGCTAATCCCCATCTGCTTCCAGCACCACCTTCCTCATCGGTTTCCCCTTCGTCACCATCCTCTTCCTCATCCCCCAACATGCCCAAGCCGTTTACGGCCTCTCCCCGGTACAAGCGAGCTTGACCGTCTTGCCTCTTCTCCTCACCTCGCCCGTGGCAACACTCATCTCCGGCGTGTTAACCTCGAACCTGAACGTCCCACCCAGCTACCTCATCATCACGGGATCCGTGATCCAAGTCGTCGGCGTCGGACTCGCCATTGCGATTCCACTGTCTGGCAACGGCATCTCTGCACTTCAGCACGGCGCCGAAGCCGTCATGGGTGTCGGCTTCGGCCTGACCCTAGCCACGGCGCTGACGCTTGGCCAGTTTCTTGTCTCCAAGGAAGAGGGAGGCGTCGTTATGGGTGCCCTCACGCAGATCCGCGTCCTCGGCGGCACGGTGGCTCTTGCTATCTGCTCGGCCGTCATGAGCAACCACCTCCGGGACAGCCTTGGGGGCCTTGTAACGCCGACCGAGGCCGCCGAGATCGCGGAGACATTGGGAGCTATCAACAAGCTTGATGCGGAACGGATGGCGCAGGTCAGGCTGGCTTTCGCGCAGGGCTACAGGACGCAGATCCAGCTGCTGACGGGGTTCAGCGGTGCTGCGCTGGTCTCTGCACTGTTTCTCATTAGTCGACGCCCGATCACGGCGAGGGAGGTTGCGAAGCAGAGGGGGGAGCTGGAAGAAAGCCAGGGCGAATCTCCAACACCGGCTGAGTGAAGTGCTTTGGAAGAGGACCTATTAGGATTGCACATAATAATCTTTCGGCAGTTACATGTGTAATGTTTATTGGGGATATTTTGAGTTGCCACCCCAAGACATTCTTCAAATCTTCTCAAGTCGGACATAACACTCCTGCGGCCGTCGCAGGATGATCCCCTCTGCAAGTTGACTGTTCAAAGCATCAGGAAGGGTATCCAGCTCAAAGTTCCACACCAAGAGCACCAGGAAGATCCGAAGCTGCTGCATCACAAGTTCGCTCCCTGCGTCACAATAACAAAATGCGTCAGCCGCTGACTTGCCCGCACGTTCATCACTGCGTTGAAGATCGGGAATTGCAAAGCAACAACGATTACGGAAACGGCTGGCAAAGAAACTTACCAAAGCAACGGCTCCCGCCCGGTCCTAAATGCAACCTTGTCAACGCCTCGGGATTAAATCGAGCTTTCCCGCTCGCATCCGCCTTGAGCCAACGGTCCGGGACAAACTTGTCGAGATCCTGCGTCACGAAACCCTGCCCTTTCCGTAGCCGCCACGCCTGCTGACAACTCTTGCTCCTCGCCTCCTCTGGCACGTCTGAGAGAGGCTCGCGCGCAAACTGTGGATTGCAGAGAACGGGCGTATCCTTGGGAATAGGACAGCCCAGAAGGGTGGTGTCGATGGTGGCCGCGAGGGAGAGAAAAGGGATCGGATTGGCAAGGCGGAGGATCTCTTCCAGGGTTGCGTCAAGGTAGGGGATGGAGATGGTGAGGATGTCGGTGACGGAGGGGCGTGAGATGCGCGAGACTGTGGGAAATGCAGCCCGAAGGGCCTCGCGTAGAAGGAACTGCTGGGCCCGGTGGTTGGTAAGAATCTTGACCGCCCAGGCGAGGGCGATGGCGGTTGTTTCGTGGACCTGTGTAGGGCATTAGCATGCTCTAATTCGTCATGAGTAATATGGGCCTGGGACTGGGATGGGCTTTGTTGAAGCAAGCATCATGAAGGACTTCCAAGAAACTTACCGCGGCGAAGAGCATAGAGAGGTCTTTACGAACTGTTCGATCATTCGATGCAGACGAGCGGCTTGCGGCCTTCGCCTCAGCGACACCGGGCCTTCTCACAACCAAGTCAAGCAGGCATGTGTCACTTTCGCCGCCGACAGCCGCTACACCATCCTGGGGATCTTTCTCGACCCGTTTCCTTGCCTCAGCAACCAACCGACCAATCTCCCGATCCCTAGCCGCCTTGTAATAACGGTATTGAGGCGTTAGCCACAGAAACCAGCTTCGCAGCCCTGGAAACAGCGACCACGCAATGCTGGCTCTGTTGCCACTCAGATGCCCAGCGGCGCTGTACATGGCTGAGCGCGCCGCACCGCGGAATTGCACTGGTTGATCAAGGTCGTCACTCCCATAGTCCTCGTCCCATTCTCCATCCTCCTGACCAGTACGGTCGACGGCGATCGCAGCGATCTCATCCTGCAACCCAGACGTCCCACGCTTCCCGAGCAGGGCGGCCCAGACAGCGTCAAAGGTGGCCAAGAGGATGTCATCCAGGACCTCAAACGGCCGACCGCGGGACAGCTCGCACTTCTTCTTCCACAGCTCAACGAGCTCTTCGGCACAGCGATGAACCCTCGGCGCAAGGACATGCTGCAAAAACCTCTCGGACATGGCCTCCTCCGGCAAGCCCATCGAGCCGCCTTCCAGCGTGAGCGGGTGCAGGACAGACGCGATCCCTGAGGCCGAGGCCGGGGGGCGTCCAAACTCCTCGGTCCGCCGCAGCAGGACATCCTCCGTCTCGCGCGGATCATCAAGCACCACGACGGGCCGGCGTGCGAGCGGCCACAGGAAGAGCTGCGCGACGGGAGAGCCGAGCTTGCGGCATTGCTCGAACGCGAAGCTTGTGAGCTCCCCCGTCTCGCGGTAGTGTGCGAGCAGGCTGGGGAGATCACCCCAAGCCCGCCGGGCGGAGGAACGGCTGTGCGGGATGCCCGGAAGGGGGTTTGGACGGGCGCGGTAGCTGAGGTAGATGAGGCCGCCCAGGGCGAGGGCGATGAGAGTGGCCAGCACGCTCATGGTTTTGTGCGAATCGTGGTGGGGGGATAGTGGAGATCGGGGCGATGTTATGGGATCTCTTCCCACTCCGAAGATGAAGCCATCGAGTCTTGGTGAAACGGAGTTTGAAAAAATGGTTGTTGTGTGGTCTTGTTGAGGGAACCAGGTGGTTTGGGGAGCCGGAAGGTTCCAGGACCCCGAAGCCTTGACCCCTGACTGTTGTCGTCTAGTTATGAGCTAGGGTTAGGGTTTTCGCAGAACACCACGAACTCCCATCTGCGGCTTGATCGCCGCCTGCCTCCTCATAACGTTACCTATAGAAGCTCAATTAGACGCATTAATACCGCCATACTGGTACCTAGTCTGCAGACACTGCTGGTTTATGCTTAGTACTTGGCTATGGGCGATCTCCCTGCCCTGCCTCCTAGCCTTTGGGCGATAGCTGACCGCTCAAGCATGGCAAGACTAATGCCGCTTAGGAGCACTGCAGGCAGAACTGGAGAAAATGATGGAATATGGCGATAGCGATGGCATATGATGAACGATTAGAGAACTTATTAAGACAATATCTAGCCCAGAGGAAGAAGGTGGGAAGATCTCTAGGTACCTCTACCTACCGGTAGGTACAAAAGCACCTGCTGTAACAATCTCGGTAGGAACCGTACCCCATGTATCTATCGTAACGTACCTGCATCTAGGGAGGTTGAACGGTTGTGGCAGTTTGTGAATCACCGCTGGCGGAGAAGCACGCAGTATTGGCCTTCCTACCTATAATGATACCTATCGAAATGCGGTTGGAGCCAGGCGACGGGAGCGTGGATCCGATCTCGTCGAGCCGTGCTCATTCTTTCCATGCCGACAGGTCGACGTGTAGGATGTGCCGTAATTATTCGGCTGCCGACCGGTATACTGTTCTTAGGTGAGATGAGCAATCTCATGCAGCTGAAGGGAGGTGGAAATGCGGTTCTGAAGCTTGAGGGGAGGCCTGGCAGCAGCCCAACCACAAACCAAGAGGTGGGCTTATTTGGTGGCCCCTTTTCCCACTGGACTTGAACTTTGTACTTTGTTGTAAACACGCAAACCATCTTCAATCCCACCATCTCCTGGCAAGTGACAGACAACAAGAAAGCATGCCAAACACGCCCGCCTCTCTTCTTCAGGTCGACACACATCGGACCGGGTCACCGGGACAGCTCTGGGCTGCCAACAGCAGACGCGTACTGAACACCTTTACCCACGTCACGCTGGGAAAAGACAATATAATATAGATCATGGTCATGATGGGATTTTCCATCTCTTACATACACCTCAGGTTCATTTTTACCAACAGCACTTCAAATCCCCTGGCAGAACCTCGTACTTTCCCACGAGAGCATCAAAGAACACAGCGTGCAAAAGGACACGAGAGCAGAAACAAACGACGAAAAGGCGCACATTACGCACCTCTCGTCTCCTCGACATTCTTGAAGTGGTGCAAATGGTGCCTCTCCCTCAGCCCTTCGCGCTCTTCACAGGTGTACAGACCATCGCCACTCTTCTCTCCCAGCTTCCACGACTGGATATAATTGTCATGTAACCACTTCATGCTCTTCTCACTGCCCAGACTCGGGTCCTTCTCCAGATTGTGCTGCTCGACCCGATGCACCGTGTCCAACCCCACCTCGTCCATCCTCTCGCACGGCCCCTTCTCGGCGTGGAAAAAGTCACAAAAGAGCGCGTCGATGTCCGCCGGCTTGGCGACCCCCTCGCTCAGCACCGCCAGCGTCTCGCGCTTGCACGCCGCCCAGATGCGGTTGAAGACGAACCCGCGCGACTGGATGTCCCGGGGCACCGTGACGGGGACGAGGCCGACGCGGCGCATCTGCGACGCCAGGAACGGGAAGATGGGCGCGGCCGTGGCGCCTGACGACATGATCTCGACCATGCGGTTGCGCGGCGGGATGAAGTAGTGCGTGTTGAGCAGGCGGTGGGGGTGTTCGAGGGGTGCTTCGGCGGCCATCTCGGCCGTGGTCAGGCTGCTGCTGTTGGAGGCGAGGATGCAGTCCGCGGGGAGGCTGCGCTCAAGCATGGCCAGCACCGAGGTCTTGAGGGGCAGGATCTCGGGGAGGCACTCGATGGCCAGCCAGGGCGCTTTGGTGTGCTCCTCGGGCGTGATGGCGCCGGAGGAGTCGCGCGAGGGGTTCTGGCCCGAGGTGCCCGTCGCGACTTTGAGGTCGGAGGTGGTGCTGACGTGACCTGGGTGGGTGTCGCGGGAGGCGCAGTACTCGCCGAGGTGGTCGGTGATGTAGTTGGTGGCGGATCGGAGAGCCTCCGGGGATATGTCATAGATGGTGACAGGCCGCTGGTTGGACGCCCAAACCAAAGCTACGCGTCGGCCGATGTTGCCGGCACCGATGATGAGGACGGGTCGGTGTTCAAGGCTCTCCTCTGATGGCGCCCGCCACCTGGGCTGGGGAGGCGTGTTGACATCCTGAGTCCGGCGGGCCGTCGTGGTGGAGAATGAGCGTAGGACCAACCGGGGTTGGCCAGGATATCGAGGTTGCTGTAGAAGCCTCGGCGGCTGGGGTTGATGTCGCTGGGCGACTCTCGAGGCGGGCGAGGCCAGCATCCGCAGGGCTGAGATGCAAACTGGCCGTGATGCGCTGAGAAGAGCCGCGCTTGTGGCCATGGAAAGGCCCCTCAGGGCCAGAGGAGGCGAGGTGCTCATGGTGACGGTGCCCTCTATGCCAGGCACGGCAAGATACTTGGCGAAGATTGCGAGTCTTCGGTGTCAAACGTGTAAGCAGATAGTGATGAGGCTGCTTGCTGTGCTCAATGGTCAATGGATGGGGCCAACTGTCCAGCAAACAGCTCAATTCGATTCATGACGTGAACGGAGCAATGGTTCAAGATCTTTGGTACGCGCCGACACGGAATGCATCCATCTGGCCGATCGCCCCCTAAATACCACCCATAAATCGCCCCTCCTTGGCCCCGCGTCTTCTTGGGTTGGTGGTCTGACAGGGCATCTGATGATATGTACGTGCACTTCGGCTTCCCCCGCACAGGTTCCGGGCCGTGACGCCACCACCATCCCTTGAGAGATGGGCGCCGATTGAACTCATGATGCGTTTTCTGATTGCTACGTCGGAACTGCTGCATTCATGATTCATCTCTCCACGTGCGTATGGTGTTGTCGAAAGCTCCGTTTTGCCTGTATTCGTTGCCCTGGAGGTATTGTTGTTTTGAGCTTACATCCCAGTACGTACACTGGTTCGCAAACCACCAATACGTCATTGCCCTCACCCCCCCTCCATGATCCCTGTTCAGGATGCGTCAAAGTGGATGCACTGGCTCCTCGCAGCCCAACGCTACTAATCTGACCTTTGATAGTGCCGGCCTTGCTGATAGGTACCAGGCCATGTTGGAAGGACGGGCTATCCCTTTCTTAGAAGGGGATAACTATACCTAAGCGAGGACCGTTACAACAGGCGCATATGCAATAGAGGATTTGTCCTGTAGGAGCAACTCACTATGAGTAGCGCAGGTCAGGAGCGAGGACAGTCATCCAGCACAGAAGGTCCTTGATGCGGGACTCCGCACCAGAGGCACCTTAAGGAAGTAGTATTCCAGAAAATGCCAAAGTTGGTGTTGAATTCGATGATAAAGATAAGGAAGGCCCTCTTGCGTAGAGCAGTCTGGAATATGTATAGGAAGTGTGGCCAAAGCTCCTTATCGGAAGTCTTATCAAAGAGATCAAAGCTACAAGGAAGCTCCTGTAGCTAGATACAGAGGCTGTGCAGCCGGCAGGAAGACCTTGCAGCCGGAAGGAAAGGCCTTGCAGCTGTAAAGAGAGGTCCTGCAGCTGCAGGTAGCTTTCCGGCCCTCACACCGCCTTTCCTTCTCGCATCAGTCCTCAAACATCAACAGCGCCGGTGTCCACGGAGACAATATTCGGCATGCTTGGGCGTTGGGGGTAGTTGGTAGTTTCGTCCCTGTTAGTCCTGAAACCGTAGTGTTGGGCTTGATATCTAATCCTCGAGGGGACGATATCACTGCTACCCGCTAGGCCGACAAGACATAATTAGACCAAATTAGAGAAGACGGATGGGTTTCATCAGAGTCAACTACTCTCACCCAGCTTCACCTAGAAGCTCCCTGATGCTTTTGGACAATGATGCCCTTTCTTCTAGACCGTCGTTTGCTGACGTTGTTTGTATTGGTGCTGAGCAGACGGACTGAAAGGTAACTGCTGGTGATTTTGTGGTAGCAGTGCGTTGGTGAAAGAAACGTGGTTCCAGAGATGCAGAATCAAAGACGGAAATCAAAGGAAATTTCCTTCCATGGTTGCCCTTCAATGTCGTCCATGTTCATGAACTAAAGCTGCAGGTCTGTATGGTCAGAACTTTCTACTTGATTGTAGTAGCATAATCCAACCTGGGATGTCCTTTTTCTAGGGTTGTCTGTCTGGCATGGAGAGCTTTGCAGAATGTGATTATGACAAACGGGTTCCTTTTCCTTTTAAGCACCGGTGGTAGCCCAGGCAGAGACCAGTGTTTTGGACCTTGAAGCTTTATCTACCACGACCACATCTCGGGGACTTAAGATTCCGGGGCCTCCTCTCCCAATATCGAGCACAGCCGGTCAGTTCTTCTTGACTTTGAAGAACTCTTCCTGTGTCGCATTTCACATGGAAAGCTGACTCCTTCATGAACACTAGACAGTCAAAATGTCGTTTAACATCGATCAGCCCAAAAACACGATCATTATCGGCATCGACTTTGGAACCACCTACTCCGGGGTTGCATTCACCTGGGGCAAAAAGGTTGAGCGAACAGAGGTCATCACAAGCTGGGATTCCGAGTTACACTCGAACTCAGATGAAGAGAAGGTTCCGACTGCCATTGCATATGACGATGAGGGCGACATGGTCCGTTGGGGCTACAACATCCCGTTTGATGCTGAGCATGCCAGATGGTTCAAGCTACTGCTCATCGACGAGCACGATCTTCCCGAGGATGTTCGTCTTTCGGCACAGGTCAAGGAAGCTCGCCTATACCTGAAGAGACACGAGAAAACTCCGATCTCCGTCATTGCCGAATACTTGCGCCTCCTGTGGAATCACTGCAGCCAGCGCATCGTCGAAACAATCAGCCGCAGCTTGGTAAAACATTCCACCTTTCACATTGTCATCACTGTGCCCGCCATCTGGCCGCAGTATGCTCGTGAGCGTATGCGGGAGGCAGCCGAGGAGGCGGGCATACTTGAGACACGCACCGCCGGTCCAACCCAGCTTGACATCATCTCAGAGCCAGAGGCAGCTGCTCTGGCCACCCTTGCTGACATGGAAGGCCGCTGTGATATTAAGGTGGGTTTCCTGTTAAGAAGGTCTTGATACCTTATATGACAGCATAGAAGTCATGCGTCTAATACTGGAATCAATTTGTGTTAGGCTGGCGACACCTTTGTTGTGGTTGACTGTGGCGGCGGTACCACGGACCTCATCAGCTACGAGGTAGTCAGCATTTCCCCAATGACGGTGAAGGAATGTGTTCCGGGACAAGGTAAACCATTGCCGGCATGAGCCCACTTTGCATGAATGGTTCTGGAGCTTCGATCTGACTTGTATATAGGTGGACTTTGCGGCGCGGTCTTCGTGGACGAGGCTTTTGTCAAGCTCTTGGAACGGAAGTTTGGCGAAAATGCTTGGTACAAGATGCGAAGTCAAACCCGCCACCGACTCATCCATGACGAGTGGGAGCACGGCATAAAGCCCACCTTCGACAACAACCGGTCACGGACATGGGTCATCAACCAGCCTTGGGAGTGTGTTGACGTCAGGTCTATCTCGAGACCTTCTAGCCGGGAGCCTCTGCCACATGTGTTGCTTACCACTGACGACGTCCGCGCTGTCTTCAACCCTGTTGTCGACAAGATCTGCTCCATGGTGCGTTCGCAAATCAAATCCATCATGGAAAAAAAAAAAAAACAAGGCCCCGAAGGTATGAAGCCCGCATCCCTGCATAGCCTTTCTAGTACAACTAACTTTATTCATAGTATGTCATCATGGCTGGGGGGTTTGGCAGGTGCAGGTACCTGCTCAGCTCTCTTACAAGCCTTCTCGGCCGTGACATCGAAGTTCTACAGTCACGTGGTGCCGGCCCGTGAGTCCTCTTGGTACTATCGTGTTCTTTCATGTCCGTTATTTGATTGCTGACATGCCGTTTGGTCGTAGGTGGACCGCTATCTGCCGCGGGGCCGTCATTTATGCCGCGAGCATCCGAGGCTTGGGGTCTTTCACGGTTGATGTCGAATCTCGCATCGCTCGTGCGAGCTACGGTACTCTGATCTACATGCCATGGGACCCAAGCAAGCATAAGGAGAAAGACAAGTTCTGGCATGAAGCATACCAGGCATGGTACGCCAATAACCAGACGGCATGGACTCTTAAGATTGTACGTCGTCCGGTCGCTACACCGTCTCCTTTCCTACACAATGACCGAGAACCCAATCCTAATAGAAAGGCAGGGCCAAGAGATACAAACGAACAAGCCCGTCCGGTTCTCTTTCGAGCGCCTGTTTTCGACGGACGATCCAATCAAGCAATCGCTCTCGGAAACTATCTACATATGCGAAACATCGCCTCCGCCCTCACGCCGTAAGAGGGGTGTAGAAAAGCTGTGTAAAATCGACTGGGATGCTACAATCGACCTATCATCCCTGCCAACATACACCAACTCCATCGGAAAGGTGTATTACCTGTTGGAGTACGACATCCAGATGACTTGCGTGGGCGGTTCACTTGACTTTTCCTGTTACCACAAGGGCAAGCGCCAGGGCTCGAAGAATGTGGTGGCAAAGTACAGTGTCCGGTCCACTTGAATGAATTCTGGTTGGGGGTCTCAAGAGACCATGGAGGCCATCCAAATACGGCCGTGATGATTGTTGTGCTTCGGCACCTGGACGTCATCGGACTCTGACGCGTCTTGGTCATCATCTGGACAGGTACATGTATTCTCGATTTGCTCTGTGCTATCGAGTTTGATCAGAGGGACTGCAAAAGAGGGTGGGGAAGGACAATTGAGTAATCTGAGAGTTCTGGTCTTTTTTATGGTCGTGACTATGAAAGGTGAATTAGTTAGGGTACCTAACCATAGCAATTATTACCCCTTGGTTGCCTTCCTTGAGATGGCTTCTAGTGCTCGATGATCGAATTACCCGAGGTTTGGAGGTCTCTGGCTTCCAGGCAACATTTCCTGGCAAACCTAGGTGTAGGCAAGGTAAGGTAGGTAGGTAATTAGTCAAAGGCCCCATGGAGAACATAGCACTGTTTAATGGTGATGAATGTGCACAGAACCTGAATTCTTAGTGCTTTAATTCATTGATGAAAGCCTTTACGGAAGAGCCTAGAAATTCTTGATATGGGAATAAATCGCCTTTCCGAAAGTCCTGCTCCTACAGAAAGGCTTTTATTCCACAAAGCCTTCCAACAATCACTTGTAAGATGCGTCTGAAAGCATCCTTGTTGGTTTTCTTGCTCGGGCAGCCAATTTTGTTCAACATAGTTAAGCGCTGTATGTATAAATTCTTCCCTTCCATTTTATTCCCGGTGTCCATCAACTCTGCTTCCTCTTCGAGCCTGGCACGACTTGAGTAGACACCAACCATCACTTCGTTTTCTTGTCTCTGTTGGCTAGATCTTGAGTTGGAGGATCTACCTTTGTATGCATCTCCTGAGCGCTACCTTCCTTACGAGTAAGTTAGTACTTCATGCGTCTAGCTTCTAATTAGTGACATTCGGATACCACCTTGCGGATCAGAGTGAAGCCAACACATGACCATAGATCGACGTACAACAATCCAAATCCGAGGGCACAGTCGCGCGGGCTACGATAGGCCGCATAATCGGCGTCGGAAACTATGAATTATAATGACGGAATGGGCATAAACGACACGGGGGAAGGGTGTTGCCAGGCCAGCAAAGCATACGAATGCCTCAGATCCCAGCACTGCACTCTCCAACACGCCCATAAGCAGCTCACCGAGTACTCCAACGCTCAGCAAGAACAAATCTGTGCCCTGAATCAAACCTTGCAAGACGTGCGGCAGGTCCTCGACGGCAGGTCAACGGAATGCCGGGCGCCCCAGGAACAGCCAGCCCAAATGCAGAAACACGCGTCATCGACCACTTGGCAGCTATTGTGCAAATTTATGCCCGGAGAACGAGAGGAAAGGAGAACAGAACACGGGCTCAATCAGAGAGTTCAGAAACTGGAGGCCTATGTGGACCAACTCAAGGCAGCGAATGGCAGACTGGAGGAGGAGCTGGCTCGTGCTAACAGGGAGAACGAGGGAAATAAACACCAGAAGGCTGATCTTGGGTCTGAGAACTGCCAACTTCGTCAAGAGCTGGCCCGACTCAGACAACAGATGGAGGTGCAAGGCGCTAGGTTTGCTGAGGAGATTGGCGCAATTCGAGCGGAGAACTTCCTCGACATACCCAAAGTGTCGGATGCCGCGATCCGCGAGGAGTGGAACGAACTCGACTTTGCAATCCGGCAACTTGTTTCTCACTGCTTTCCGGGATGCTTCTCCACCCGCCAGGCGCGCAAGATCGCACAGAGAAGCTCATTCAGTAACTTTCCGCACGCAGAAGCTATGTTGGGGAACCCGGCTCTCAGTCCCATTCTCCTTGAATCATGGGTCTGGCACAAGCTCTATGACCATATCTTCGAAAGATACTCCAGGGCTTGGGCAGGCGTTCATGGCCAACAGCTGAGCAACGCATGCGAAGCGCTCCAAGGTATGGGTGGAATGTGCCCCTTGACGGCTTCTTAAAACTGCTAACTTGGGCTCCTTCTTTACGATCTTATTTTGAGCGACAATCGCCCTGGACTCTCCAAGTCCGCTGCCATCACACAGATCCAGGACTTGCGTGTTAGATGGACTGAATTCCTTGTCCATCTCGACCTTGACAACAGGAGCTATCGCCAGAAGATATCAACAGGGATCATCGACAGTTTGACGAAATGGTCGCTCGCCCTGGTTTCGTCCGAAGAATCGGCGGAAAACATCGCCGCGGCTGTATCGTCTTCCACTATGGACATACTCCGCAAGGCCGCCCATCTTGACATGACCTTGCGCAGGTCAAGAGCATTCTTTAAACTCTATATCTTGCCGGGCAATCCCCGTCCCAGCTCCGGATTCGATTTTGATCCTGCGACTATGGAGTGCAATCACGAGTTACCACTGCGCTCAGAAAAGACTCAACGTGTCGATCTTGTGATTTCGCCAGGCATCATCAAGGTCGGTAATGCAGACGGCAAAGACTATGACAAATGGCAGGTCCTGGTCAAGCTCAAGGTGTTGTGCGACTTGCAGACGTTTCTGGAGGATATCGCAAATGACGATGTTGATCAGGCTGGGCAGAATCCTGCCTTCTAATGTCAGACAACGCGAAGAGGAGAACAAGGAGGCCGGGACAAAGAGGCGGGTCAGGAAGAAACGAAGACGCTAGGCGAGGGAAAGGGGGAGGCGGATGTGAAAAAGATGGAGTGGAAGAGAGAACGAGAATCGTAGGGCTTGTATGATGCTGTGAAGAGAACGGGGTTGGTGGATTTTCGGACGTCAAATCTCCGATTGCCCCTCGTAGCCTTTCGAGGAGATAATAATATGGAGTGAAACGACCCCCGGGAGGCAAACCTCAATCCATCATAAGGCCTATTTGCAGTCTTATCCACTGATTTTGCACTATATTTGATTGAACTTCGATGTTACTGCTTACAGTTCCGAATGGAATCTCTCTGCCGTTGGGCTTTGTCCAGTTTCATTGCCAGGTGGTTCAAGGGATCATTCAGGGGCTCGTCGGCCTGTCTTTTTCCCCTACTCGTTGCCACAGCAACCCCTCTACCTCATCAAAGACGAAGGAAGGGAACCTCGAGACAAGAAGGATGACGGTATCCCACTGGGCCATTAGAGTGAACGCGTCACTGGGACAAAGAACTATGCACCGTTGCACAGTAGGCCATCTTCGAGCATAGAACCGCAAAATTTCAGATCATCCACTTCCCATCTGCGCATCCTGTAACTCCATTCCCTGTTTGCACTCATGACGTACTGTCGATCAACGTCATCCCAGCCGACGCAGATTCGTCATGATGACTTCACTCAAGTTTTCTGAAAACAAGGATGCCTTCGGTGAGCAGGTCGCATGTGATGGGAATGTTGTTATAGATCTCGCGTTTGCTAAACATGGTCTCTCACTTCCCTCCCACCTCTCTCGCTTTCATACCCAGATTTCAATGAAAACGAAGGTTGTCTCATTCACACTCTTGTTTTCTACGCTTATTAAACAGAGCCCTTTTTCATTGATTGCTACCAAGCACAGCAATCATGTCGCGTAATGTCTGTATCACCGCCGTCGAGGGCCAAACCGGCTTCCTTATCGCCGAGCTGCTCCTCACCGACGAAGATTTCAAGAAAAAGATCGACAGCCTGACCGGACTGACCATGAATCCGAGCTCGGACAAGGTCAAGGAGTTGAAGGCTCTTGGTGCGACAATCGCTACGCACACTCCGGGCCGCGAACGCGACGTCGCGGCGGCGCTCAAGAAGACAGGTTGCGACACGCTGTGCCTGGTGCCGCCGGCCCGCGCTGACAAGCTGGACATCGCGTCTGAGCTTATTGGGGCTGCGCGCAGGGCTGGGGTTGCGAACGTGCTCCTCATCAGCGCTGCCGGCTGTGACTACGCTGAGCGGGACAGCCAGCCCCGTCTCCGCGAGTTTGTCGATCTTGAGGCAGCTGTGCTAGCTTGCAAGGGTGACCCGAGTAACCCGCTGGGTCACTCGCCTTGCGTCATCCGGTAAGTATCCAGGGTGCAGGGCGAATACTGTGTTTTTGTGTGAGAGGATGCTGATTCCTAGCCGGCAGCGCTGGCTTCTACGCTGAAAACCTGCTGCTTTACACGGAGCAGGCTCGGAACGAAGGCTTGTTGCCGCTACCCATTGGAGACAAGCACAAGTTCGCTCCCATTGCCCTTGGAGTAAGTTAATTAGACCATCGTCGAATGTCTCTCACGCAAGACTGACATCTTCAGGACATCTCCCTCGTGGCCGCCCACGTCCTCACTGGCAAGGGGGCCCATGGCTTTGACGAGCGCCACCGCGGCCAGCTGATGGTGCTCACTGGCCCCATGCTCGTTTCTGGAGAAGAGCTTGCCGCGGCGGCCAGCAAGGCGCTGGGCCAGACATTGGAATTTGAGAATATTTCGGAGTATGTGCCATTTCCTCGGTGCTCCCGTTCCGCAGGCTGACTGTCAAAGACGCGAGGCAAAGCGGGTTCTCAAGACCCAGACCGATATTGACGACTCGGAGAAGGAGTACCTGCTTGACTATTACAGCCTGGTGCGTGAAGGAAAGACCAACTACATTTCGACTACAGCATTCCATGATGTAACGGGTCAGCATCCGACGGGGCCGGAGGAGTTCTTCCAAAACTATGCCGGCGAGCTGCGACCCAAGAAGAAGCTGAGGAGTGGTTAATAGGAGCGTTGGAGAACCAGGGACGCTGGAGACATGGTTGGCGCATTGATTGACAGCGCGGATACTGCCATCGGTTACGGGGAGAGTCATGGTTTGGGGCATATAATAATCAATCATGGCCTCACAACATTCCAGAGTGATAAATAGCCATCATGAGGCTTTGTTACTTTCCTTCCCCCCCCCCCCCCCCCGAGCTCATCCCCGTACACAGGTCTCGAATGTAGCTTCATTCTGTGTGAGGATGAGTTAGGGTTGTATGGACTCTTACGGCGAGTCCTTTCGACTCCCGCGTGATTGATGTTCTAACGATGCCAAATGGGCCGGAGAAGATGAACACAGTTCTGTTCAATAATGCGCATTCCGAGTTGGTACTCTCCTCCTGCATCCCCTCTTAACCCAACACCACATTAACAGCAAGCCTGCACCTCCTCCTTGACTTCCAACCCTCCCTCTGCCTGCTCATAATGGTGGATAGCCGCAACCTTCGCCGCACTAGGGCTGGAGTCGTCAAACACGTAACCGAGCCACTCCTTGGCGAGACGACGAGCGAGCTCAAGCCCAACAACGCGCTCGCCCATGCACAGGACCTGGGCGTTGTTGCTGAGCACGGCGCGCTCAACCGAGAAGCTGTCGTGCGCGGTGACGGCACGAACGCCCTTGATCTTGTTGGCCGCGATGGCCACGCCCAGGCCCGTCCCGCAGATGAGCAGGGCACGGTCGACCTCTCCTGCTGCCACGAGCTTGGCGGCGGCGGCGGCGATGTGCGGGTATGCGGTGTTGTCGTCGGTGCCTACATCGATGACGGAGGCCACGCGGGGGTCGGCAAGAAAGTCCTCCTTGATCTTGTTCTTGTAGCTGATGCCGGCGTCCTACGTTGGATGGGTTGGTTAGCATCCATTGCCAAGCAAACGGTCCTGCCGGGACCAAGAGAGGGACGGATGGCCTACATCGCAGCCGATGGCGATCCGCCACTTTGGTGAAGCCATGGTGTGTGAAGTCGACAGTTTGACTCAGCGAACAATGCGGCTTGACCGGCTCAGGGCCAAAAACAAAACCCCCCAAGGTGCAATGATACCCTTTCTGCGTGGGTAACTTAAATGCCGTGCAGGTCTCGCCAGGGGTGGCGGCCGTGTAACCCGGGATTTATCCAAAACTCGGCATCCGAACCGGGTATACCGGCAACATGCAGCCACACCCTCATCCCACCCTCCCGGGTGTAAGTGACACCTTTGCCCCTCCCAGCGTGTACCCTCCCCTCGCTTCCCCTCACGTAAAGCATGCTACTGAGGTCCATGAAACAGTCATGCACGGTGGATGGTGTGGGGGGCCAATATATCTGGCCGTGTCCAAATCCCTCGTGGCTCGAGGCTCAACCTGCAGCTAAGAGTCCGAACCCCGGACCAGCCGCTTCTGCACAATCCTCCCACGCAAGCTCCTCCGTGTCCTTCCCCAGAAGCGCGCCAGCATGTCCGACCGCCACCTCTTCCCGTCCCTCGTGGGCCTCGTGCCCAAATCCCTCCGCGGCCTCGTCGCCGCCAGCCCGCGCCTGCGCCTCGACGAAGCCAACCGCGTCGTCTACGACCCGTCCCACCCGCGCTCGACCGTCAGCATCATCAGCGGCGGCGGATCGGGCCACGAACCGGCGTGGTCCGGGTACGTCGGCGCCAACATGCTGGCGGCGGCCGTGCAGGGTGGCGTGTTCGCGTCGCCGAGCACGAGGCAGGTCCTCGCCGCGATGGACGCCGTGCCTTCGGATGCGGGGACCCTGCTGGTGATTACGAATTACACGGGGGATCGTCTGCACTTTGGGCTGGCGGTGGAGAAGACCAAGGCGGCGGGGAAGGCGTGCCGGCTGCTGTCGTGCGGCGATGACGTTTCGATTGGGAAACAGGGCGGGCAGTCGCTGGTCGGGAGGAGGGGGCTGGCGGCTCAGATCGCCGTGTTGAAGCTGCTTGGTGCGGCGGCGGCAAAGGGGGCCTCTCTCGATCAGCTTTACGACTTTGGCACGGCCATCAACGCGCAGATCGTCAGCATGGCGGCGACGCTCGATCACTGCCACGTCCCCGGCCGGCCGGCCGAGACGACCCTGGGGCCCAACGAACTCGAGATCGGCACGGGCCCGCACAACGAGCCGGGCTATCGCAAGCTCTCCCCCGCGCCATCGGCATCGGAGCTGGTCCGCGAGCTGCTGCGCTACTGCCTGGACGAGACAGACCCGGATCGCGGGTACGTGCACTTCGGACCGGGCGACGAAACGGCGTTGGTCGTGAGCAACTTTGGCGGCCTGTCCAACCTCGAGCTGGGTGCCCTGGTCGACGAGCTGTTGGAACAGCTCAGAGATGATTGGAAGATCGAGCCGCAACGAGTGTACGCGGGACACCTCGAGACATCGCTCAACGCGCCGGCCTTTTCCATTTCGGTCATCAACCTGTCGGGAATCGCGGCGGACCCCACGAGCGGGTACACCGTGGAGCAGATCAAGGAGTTCTTTGACGTGCGCACCGACACGGCGTGGGAAGCCGTTGCCGGGTCGCAGGCCGACATAGGGGCGAGGCCGCGCGGGCCAAGGACCGAACAGGTTGTTCAACCGCCGCCGCCGGCCGAGGGGCAAGGCGTGGTTGACGAGTCCCGCGACGTGCGCGTCGACCCGGCTCAACTGGAGCGCATGGTGCGCGGGGCGTGCGAGGCGATTATCGCGGCCGAGCCGGACCTGACGCGGTGGGATGCGGCCATGGGAGACGGCGACTGCGGGCTGACGCTCGAGACCGGGGCGCGGGCCGTCCTCGAGGCGCTGGCCACCAAAGGCATCGCCGCGCGCGGCTCCGTCGTGGAGGTGCTCACGGAGCTGGAGGAGGTGCTCGAGACCAAGATGGGCGGCACTCTGGGCGGGATCTTGGGTATCTTCTTGGTGGCCCTGCGGAGCGCCCTCGAGGAGGGCAGGAGTCGGGGCGGCAGCGTGGCGGCCTGCTGGGCCCAAGCGCTCCCAACGGCGCTCGCCCACCTGGAGCAGTACACGCCCGCCAAGGTTGGTCATCGAACCGTCATGGACACGCTAATCCCGTTCGCCGAAACCATGCGAGATACGCAGAGCTTCGAAAAGGCCGTCGGGGCGGCGGTCGCGGGCGCCGAGGCCACAAAGAAGATGAGGCCGCGGCTGGGGAGAGCGACGTATGTCGGAGTCAGCCACGAAGAGACCGAACTGCCCCCGGATCCGGGCGCCTGGGCAGCCATGGTGGCTATCAAGGCGTTGTTCGCCGGCCTGTAGTTTACAAATCACAGAGAGGCAACTTTGTTTGTGTTTCGAGCCCTAGGCGCGCGCAGAATCCAACGTTCAACCTCGCTTCAATGCTTTATTGTTGGAGGCCCTATGTGATACTCCTATCTAGCTTTACGCCTTGCCGGCACTCCCCAGCCAGTGCATGTACTGCTCGACCGCCTCCTGCATGGCCTTGGTGCCGGCCTCGATGACGGCCGTCAGGGGCTTCCCCTTCATCTCCTCCTGCACCCTCGCGTAGTGCTTGTTCAGGCCCTTGTTGATGTTGATCTTTGTGACGCCCGCCGCCATGCAATCCCGGAAGATCTTCTCGTCAAACGGGTCCGCGCCGTGCAAGACGAGCCTCACCCTGTCGCCCACCTTCTCGTTGATGGCCTGCAGCCGGTCGTACTCGAGCCGGATCCCCCGCGGCCCGTACTCGCCGTGCACGTTGCCAAAGGCCGGCGCCAGCATGTCGATGCCCGTCCTCACAAACTCCTCGGCCTCCTCCGGCGTCGTCAGCAGCCCCTCCAGATCCGCCGTCTCCGGCACCCCGTCCTCCCCGCCCTCGATCCGCCCCGGCTCCGCCTCCGCCGCGATGCCCCGCTCGTGGCAATACCCCACCAGCTCCTTGGTCAACCGCAGGTTCTCGTCCCGGTCGTAGTGGCTCATGTCGCACATGATGCTGTCGAACCCGGGCTCGATGTCCGCGGCGCGCCGCACGAGCTCGGGCGTCTGGCAGTGGTCGAGGTGCAGCGAGACGGGCACCGAGGCCGACTGGCACGCCTCGGCGGCGGCCTTGACCAGGGCCTCGCCCGCGTACTGGATCGCCCAGGGGAAAAGCAGGACCATGGCCGGGGAGCGGGCGGCCTCTGCGGCGCGCACGGTCGCGATGATGCCCTCGATGTTGTAGCAGCACATGGCGGGGACGGCGTAGCCGCCTGCCTTGGCGGCGTTGAGGATCGCCATGCTGCGGTTCTGGGAGAGAGGCGGGCGGGGCATGGTGGCGGTCGTCGTGGTGGCAGGTTGGCTGGCTGGCTGGCTCGCTGTGTATGCTGATGTGTGGATGTATGTGTGTGAGCTTGTCCGTGAGTGTTCTTGAAAGGCAGGTTGTGTGGTCTTGGACCTAGGTGCCTACGCTAGCGATGACGACGTTGCCCTTTGTCGATCGACGGTTGCCAAGATGTTCCAGGGTCGAAAAGAAACTCCGGCGTCGGCACTTGGTTCAGTAATAATTAGCTGGTAGGCAGGTAGGTATGTTTACACGCCTCCAAGATATTTCCCGCCCCTCCCTTCGCCTATCATCCCGTACGCCGATGCCGCTGCGACCGGCACATTCATTCCAACCCCGGCGTCCTTTGTAATACGTAGTAGATCAATCGTTCGGGTTGCCTAACTTGGTTTCGCCCACGCTGATACCAAGGGGCTCGGGCGGGCTCCATGCAGTTGATTTTAGCCGTAATGCGGCAGTTTGGCCCTGTGGAGCGCGCCATAACGTCATAATTGGTCGCGGGGCGGCGGGAGGATCATGAAACCTCGTGATTGTGGTCGCAGTTTAAGTAACTAGCGGGTGAACATCACATCCGCCAAGCCGCATGCTACTGTGGGGGCCGGCCGACGTTTTGGCTTCACCAGCTGTGGCACGGCATCTCTCGCGGGACTCAGAATGATGACGGGGTTGGCAGGGGACACACATCACATCCCCAGAGCGTTTCTCCCGTGTCCACGTTCACAACCACCGCCCTAGGGACGTCCTAGAGCCCCTCCAGAATAAGGCCGGCAACAGGCCAATTGACGTCACGCGCCCGTCGACGCACTTCCACGCTGTTGGACCAGCTCAACCAAACCGAACAAGACACCTCGACAGCATGGCCGACTCCAAGCCACCCGTCGCCTTCATCGGCCTCGGCGCCATGGGCTTCGGCATGGCCACCCACCTCGTCCGGCGCGGCTACCCCGTGACAGGCTTCGACGTCTGGCCGCCCACGCTCGAGCGTTTCCGCCAGGCAGGCGGACAGACGGCCGACTCGCCCGCGGCGGCCGTTTCTGGCAAGCCCCTCTGCGTGTGCATGGTGGCCACCGCTCAGCAAGCCGAGTCCGTCCTTCTCGACGGTCCCAACCCGGCCGCACCCGCCCTCGTCCAGGGCGCGACTCTCCTCGTGTGCTCGACGGTGCCGTGCGATTGGATCCAGTCTCTCCAGCGGAGGCTGAAGGAGGAGCTTGGCCGCGGCGATGTGCTCCTCGTGGACAGCCCGGTTTCGGGCGGCGCGGCGAGGGCGGCCGAGGGGACGCTGAGCATCATGGCGGGGTTGTCGGACGAGAGCGAGGCCGGACTGGCAAAAGCAAGGCCGCTGCTGGAGGAGCTGGCGGACCCGCAGAAGCTCTACATCGTAAAAGGCGGAGTGGGTGCGGGCAGCAACATGAAGATGGCGCACCAGGTGCTCGCGGCGGTGCAGATCCTGGCGGCGAGCGAGGCGATGGGCTTTGCGCAAAAGCTCGGGCTGGACCTGGCAGAGGCGCAAAAGGGGGTGCTGGAGTCGGAGGCGTGGAACTGGATGTTTGAGCATCGCACGCCACGGATGCTGACCCAGTTTCAGCCCGTGGCGAGTGCTGTAAATATCATCGTCAAGGACACCAACATCATTCTGGACGAGGCCCGGCGCGGGGGGTTCCCGGTGCCCATGACGAACCAGGCAGCCGAGGGTTACCGGGAGGCGGTCGACAAGGGGTACGGACCTGACGACGACAGCAGCTTGTTACGGCTCTACACGGAACAGGGAGGTTCTGGGGAAGGGTCGGGCAAGCCGGATCAGGAGAAGCTGGGGCTCGTGGTCGAGCTCCTCAAGGGAATCAACCTATGCGCGGCGGCCGAGTCGTTGTCCGTGGCTCACGCTGTTGGTCTCGAGCTTGACCAAGTCCTCGACCTGTGCGTGAACGCGGCGGGATCGAGCACTATGCTGAAGCAGCATGGGCCTGAGTTCGTCACCGCATTGCGTGCCCGGGCCGCAGGAGAGCCCGCGGGGGCCACCGAGTCAGCGCCGCGCATCAGCGAGGTAGTCGAGAAGCTGGAGAGCGTGCTAGAAGAGGCAGCACGGGTTGGAGTAAGGCTCCCCCTGGGCCAGCGAGCCTTGGAAGTGTGCCGCGGGGCTTCGTCACTCCCCATCAAGGCGCTGGTGGATGGTTGGGCGATTCCGAAGGGGACCAAGAGCGACTGATCTGACGGGAGGACTCTAAAGAAACATAGATTCGAAGAAAAGATGCTGCTAGTCGAGTATGGAGACTTGGGGGCTTCGGAACCTTTGCAGCACTGGATGGTGCGTATGGATAAAATGAGAACAAGCATGGCTGCTCGCAACGCGTAGATAGAGACGATGATAGAACTTATGCAAGCAATCAATCACTCAAAACACGGGTCTTGTTTGCTTTTGATGGTATTGTTTCTGTCCGCTTGGAGAAATATGGGTTTCTGACTTTCATGATGTGATAGCATGCTGTTTGTAGTATCTGGTCAAGCAACTCATTACTGCGTAATAGTTATCATTTCATAATTACAGGGCTGAATTGGCGAAGGATGTCCGTCTAAACCCTAACCCTCCAAGCCGTTCCTGGGTCTTGGGACCCAGGATTCTGGCAAAGCATCGGCTCCGTCCTCTCCCTGAATCATCTCGACTGCCGTTTCACTCAGCCTCATCCGATATTACCCCGTGAATGAAAAGCCCAAGTGTTGTATGCTTTGACGGCAATATCCAGGTGTGTTTTTCTATTTTCTTGTCGTCGACCAGATGCTGATCCGGCAGGCAGAAGCTCGTGTCTACGACTTGGTTGGATTCAACTGGGTTCGTCTGGAATCTGGAACTATCCTCCACGGCATCACCAGGCGTGTTATTTCAGCCAAGTTTGTTAGCTTTACATCACAACCTGCTTGTGCAATCACCGCCATAATTCTACGTTGAAAGCCGCCCCTGCCACCCCCCCTTCCCCCTCGACATCATGGAGGCCGCTATAAGGCCGCACTTTTTCAATCACGGCCGCCCCGACGTAAGCAGCCTTGACCAACGAGCAACAGTCCATCCGTATCCCTGTGGCTGTTGCCTTGTCTTTCCATTTTTGTTTCGGTATTCCATCTGGATAGGGTCTCACAGTTTGGACAGGCGGATGAGGAAGAAAAGAAGCGCTGCCACTGGTGCCAAATCCGGTCCTTTGCCACGCACAAGACCCTCCCCATCACCATTGTCAACGAGCTCAACGGCGAGGTTCTGAACCCCAACTTCCGCTTTATTGACCACACGGTGATTGGTGAGGGCGTGCCCGTGGCTGAGGAGTCGTTCCGTACGGGGTGCAACTGCGCGGACGATGAGGACTGCATGTACGGCACGTGCCAGTGCCTCGACGAGATGGCGGAGAGCGACGACGAGGTCGGCAGCACAACCGCGGGCCGCCGGCCGCGCATCGCATACACCAAGGCCGGGCTGCTGCGGGATCGAATCCTGCTCAGCCGGGAGCCCATCTACGAGTGCCACCAGGGGTGCAGCTGTTCTCGCAACTGCCCGAACCGCGTGGTGGAGCGGGGCCGGACGGTGCCGCTGCAGATCTTCCGGACGCACGACCGAGGCTGGGGCGTGCGGTGCCCCGTGGACATCAAGAAAGGCCAGTTTGTCGACCGGTACTTGGGGGAGATCATCACCAGCCAGGAAGCCGACCGTCGGCGGGCCGAAGCGACGATCTCGCAGCGCAAGGACGTCTACCTTTTCGCGCTGGACAAGTTCACGGACCGGAATTCCGACGACGAGTGGCTCAAGGGCCCTCCGTTTGAGGTGGACGGCGAGTGGATGAGCGGGCCCACGAGGTTCATCAACCACAGCTGCGAGCCCAACATGCGCATCTTTGCGCGCGTTGGCGATCACACCGACAAGCATATACACGACCTGGCGCTGTTTGCCATCCGCGACATTCCCGCGGGGGAGGAGCTAACGTTCGACTACATTGACGGCGCCGACGACCACGAGAAGATGGACGCCCATGATATGTCCAAGATCAAGGACATGACGGTATGCAAGTGCGGGACGAAGAGCTGCCGGGGGTTTTTGTGGTGAACGAGGCCGGAGGGATGGTCGAGGGCAGAGTGCAGGGTTGGGTTGCATCCCGCATCTGGATCCAAGTGCCGTCAGGATGGCGGATCATGACGCACCGCCGACGAGCAGGCGAGGAGCGGGTTGCAAAGGGACGAAATCAGGCCATGGTCTTGATGGATGCATCATGCTTCACCTGCCTCCAAAAACAACGTGAGGGTGTAATGGTGGCCCACGGGGACACCCCCCTCACGGTGGCGTCTTTTCAGAGTTGAATGTGCTTGCTGCCAATGTGACCCACCCAAGCCTTCGCAGCTACGGAGGCAATGGATTGAGCGGTAACGAGGTGGTCGACGTTGATTTGGCTGTCCCGATTTGGGCATGTGCATGTTCTCGGCCTTTGATGGCTGAAGTCGAGGAACGCGATTGTGTTTTCTTGCTTGGCTTGAAGAAAGGGAGGTCCAACCTCCCCTCGCTCAGCTCTAATAACTAGCCCACAACAAGTGGACGACTGTGTATGGTAGTTATTTACTTAGGTACCGTTCAAGCACGGGAAAATCGCCATTCCTGAAAGATAATGCTCTCTCTCTTTCTGTCCAAGAAAAAAAAAAAGGCGGCAACTACGTGCCACACGGTACATAGTAATATTGGGCTGGTTGTTATTTTCCGGTTTCGTGATGCGGTGCGTTTGTTCAGGTGCGGCGTCGCCGGTCGGTTCCGGTCGTTGGTCACCTCGGGACAACGACCTCGGGACCACCTGAGGACCTGGACCGCCCACCTGCTGTAGTACACTCCCCCGCCAACCCACCAACAGGGACCATCCAAGGCTCGGCACGGGGTTCGAGAAGGGAAAAGCTGCGGGTCTCGAGCCACTAACCCCAGATGGGAGAAACAACCACAGCCCACAGCCCGCAAGCGCCAGGATCAGGCCTCGAACGTTAATTGGACTGCCTGGGCCATCAACCTTCCTTCAACGCTCCCACCACCCACCTCTCGATTCGCACACTCTCCCATCCATCGCCGGCACTAGGTAGCCTTGCCGGGCGTGGGCGAGCAGCCGCCTTTCAGTAACCCAGGGTTTCCTACCAGAAACAAGCAACGCAGCTCACCAAGGAGTCCTCACACTCTCTTCATTGACAGACCGACGCTTACGGTCGCCGCCATCACATTGCTGTCCAGCGAAGAGCAAGGATTCGTCCGAACTCTCGATACACATCACCTTCCCTGACATCACCCGCGGGGTGCTCAGCCCTCCCTTCTTGCACGCGCTCTGGCTGAAGCTGTTGGCTTTCCCACACCCTGCCCGTCCTCCGTGTTCATCTTCGAGCACCACGCCACTTGTCAACCGCACAAACCTGCGCCGGTTTAAATCCCTATCCAGACGCCTCGACTTGCGGCCGTCATGAACTAGTTACACAGGCGGCCGGATCGAGCGACCTCTTGGGTGCAGAATCGAACTCGTAATCCACGCCGCAGTACATCCAACACCATGGTATGGCGTGCCCGCATTCCTTGCGTTTCGCTTCTTCCCGCAACCGCGCCGCTTCCTGCCATCGCCCGCTCGGTCCTGACCTCGCTCGCCCGCTTACCTTGTCTGCTATCGATCGTTGCGTTGTGCCTTCGGCTGACACGCTCATTCTCTAGGGTTGCTGCCTTTCGCGCGAGGGAGTCGACAACTCTCCCTACCAGGACGGCGCCGCTTCTGGCTCTGCCCGCGCCATCAACGAAGCGGCCCAATCCGCCGCCGCCGCCTCCAGTTCCCAGACCGGCATCGACGAGCCTCTCCCGTCCGGTCATCGGCGTCACAGGAGACGCTCCCACCAGCCGCTAGATCAGCACATCAACAAGCCCCTGCGCCGCCACGTATGGGCCAGCCACGACCGGCAGTGGACACTGGCCGCCCTGCGCCGAGAGAGGGAGGAGTTCTTCGACACGCGAGTTACTGGGAGGCAGGAGATATGGCAGGCCATCCACGCAGCTCTCGAGGTATTATGGGCCTCGGACGAGGCCGCTCGCACCGGCCGGCTCCGACATGTGAGCGATGAGGACGGACCCAGCGAAGAGGACCCGGCCATTGCCCTCGCGACAGCCCAGAGCATTCTCGATGCCGCCGATATCACCCTGCCCACCGGCGATCTGTACAACGGCGTCTACGATGCGTTCGGCAATTACTACCAACTGGCGCACCATATCGTGTCGGACCCGACGAATCTCCTATGGAGTCCAGACTCCCCCGACGGGCTTGATGACTCCAAGAATGATCTGACCGCGGATGACGAGACGGAGCACGAGTTTGGCGACGACGAGGCGGAGAGGCGCCGAGAGGAAAAGGGGAAGGCCGTGGCAGAGATTCGAGATCCCATCACCATCCGTGCACGGCTGAGCGATGGTTCTCAAGACGTCACGGTCGTAGTGGACAAGTCGGACTCCGTGCGGCGCATCGCGAGGTTCATTGCCGAAGAAGCCAAGGTGAGCGGCACACGTGTCTGTGAGCAGCAATGCGACCCATCACTAACATCGTCCGCCTTTCAGCTGGACCCCGAGAAGAGGATTCGCATTGCCTACCTCGGCAAGATCCTCCAGGAGAGCCCCTCCCTCACAAGCCAAGGCTGGAAGCAGGGACATGTCGTCAACGCTTTGGTGTTTAACTGCTAGAATCTGTGGGTACCGCTGTTCGATGCAGACGGGATCCTCGACTCCGAATGCTTGAACAATGCCCCGCCCCTCGCCAGCACTGCCATCCCCACTCCCAGCTCTGACGACACCGATCCTACGGCTGTCGTTACTTCAGCCTTGCTACCATGCCGTTTTTTATGGCACGGCCGACGGGTCCGATTCAGCTCCCGCCTGCGCAGCTTCCAGCGCCGTTTCTTTCCGGGCCTTTCATCCCGGGCCCTCTCCCGCGGGTATGGCGTGCTGCAAGAGAGCAACAACAGCAGCGACCACCTCCCACCTTGCGGCCACGACCATTTCCCCCGCTGTATCATCGCGCTCCGCCACGGCCATGCCATCGACGTCAACCGCCACGGTGATCGACGGCATGCTAGCGATTCGTGGGTCGCTGCCAACATCACAGATGCATGGTGCTTGTCGGCCCTGGTCATGTAGAGTATCACGCCGCAACACACCAGAGAGCATGCCATCGGCATCCCGCTGGTATGATAGCGTGGCACATAACCAGCCGCGCATCCCAAGCTCTCCTCACCAACAGACCGTTCATTGACCTTCCTTTCCTATCGACCCACTCATCTCTGCTCTGAGGCCAGCATCCGCTGGCCTCATGGCGGACTGGACCGGACCGAACCGAACCACACCGACCCCATCATCCCGGGTTCAACTTCCTGAAAATCTGGGAGCCAGTCTTTTGAATCTCTAGGAGGAAACGCCTTCGCGCACCCTGGCCGAACTAACGAGGGCAGCTCCCGTTCAAAAACGAATTGATCGTCTCATCAATGCACCAATCCATCGATACATCCGTCGATCGATTCTGTAATTCGTCAGTTCCTTAATCCATTGGACCTTTGATCGATCAGTCCGCCGCATCCACAGCCTCAAGCCTTGCTTCAAGCTTGAAGCTTACATGCACCCGTTCAGGTTCATACCCTACCCCGCCCCTAGTTTCGACATGTTGGGTCCTATACACCGAGATGTGACGCGGATGATGCGTCTTGTTTTCTTGTGTGGGTGGCAGATTGTTGCTGTGTCTTTTTGTCATTTTTGAGAATCTGCAATGGGAAAGGGAGCGAATAATTCTAATCCGCCGAGATAGGTAAGCGGGCGGGTGATATTGGAAAAACGAATGGGAGGACAGGTGGAGCAGGAGACGCAAGGGGATTTCTTCTCATGGCGATTACGAGATGATGATCATGATGATGGAATTAATCATATATACCCGGATCCCAATCAAGCTTCAAATCGTCCTGCAAACTGGAGAACGCAGAATTGCAGGCGCCGCCCTCAAGTTGATGTGACACCCTGATGCTAAACGGTTCAGATATTAATCTATTGGCCATGGTTGACTCGAGACCCAAGGCCAAGTCTACGACATGAATTCATCATCTGTCTACTTTTGTAGCACCACCGACATCGCCCACCCGCCGTCCCAACCGTTTTGCCCTCCTTTCTCTTACGCGTAGAACCAATTCCAGCTACTGCTTTTAACGGGCCATATGACGCAGAGGAAACGCTTTTCACTCGCTACACCGTGCTGTATCTCGTAACCGTCAAAGTCACAAATCATTGACAACCCGTCCATTCACCCCCACTACTGTGAATCATCAACTTTACTTGCTCAACCCTCCCCCCCCCCACCCCCTCCCTTCGTCAACACATCAAGAGCACACTAAACGACGCCATGCGCCGCTGACAAGCTCCGCCGGGACCATTACTACGAGCCTTTGCCTTGCTCATGCCGCAACCGAACCAATCTTGTTCAGCCCCTTGAGCGAGCCCAGGCTGAGGGCCAGGCCCTGAGAGCGGCTGCGTATCCTGAGGAAGCCCGTGATGGGGCCATCCTCGCCCTCCTTCTCGATGCTCAGGTTGGCCAGGGCGTCCTCGCCTGCAAGGAAAAGATGGTTAGCATGCATACGGCCGGATGAAGGAACCGCCCCCCCAGAAGGGGAAAGGGTCAAGGGATTTAAACTTACCAAACACGCTCCTGGCGTACAGGTTCGCGCTCAGGAACTGGCAATCACCCTTCATGCTCGCCTCGGGCGTCAGGCAGTTCATGTTCGTGCAGGCCATGAGCTGGTCGAGGAAGTCGCGCAGCGACTTGGCCTTGGAGTTGATGTTGACCTTGTTCTCCCACTCGAACTCGGTCCACATGGTGCGGAACTGCGTCTCAGAGCACGTGGCGGGCTGGATGTAGTCCATGATGTCGACGTGCAGGTCGTTGAGGATCACCACGTTGGTGTCCGTCGAGTGGGCGCCCTCGTACACGACGTTGCCGAAGATGACGCCCGTGTCGGTCGACGACACCTTGATGGTGCACTGCACGTTGTGGAAGTCGTGAGGTCCCAAGCTCTGGCTGGTCGGCCGCTCGACGACCTTGAGATCGCCCAGCGTTGCGAACTCGACCGTCAGGTTCTGGAGAGTATCGGTGGTCTGGTTGACCAGCAGGACGTCGAGGATGATGTCGAACTGGTGCACCTTGACGTAGGCCTCGGCGTAGACGGGGTCCGAGAAGCCGGTGAGCTGAACAACGCGGCTCAGCTTGCTGGACAGATCTTCCGAGGCACCGCTATCACCGCCCGTGGCCCTCTCGAGATCAACCTCGATGTCGTCGACGCCGCCAACCGCGTTCTTCTTGGACAGCTGGCGGATCGAGACCACGTCATCGACTTGAACGGCCGTCTTGGCCTTGTCGAGCGCCGCCTTGGCGGCGCGCTTCTTCTCCTCTACCTGGACCATGGCGCGGAAGGCCTTGCGTGTGTCCTCGAGGTAGACTGTTTCGAGCTCCTTGTGCTGCTTGAACTCGGCAAGCGAGCGCACGCAGCTCATGATGCGATCCACGGAGTCCTCGTCGATAGGCGCCTTGACGAATTGCGACTGGCCGACGCGGATGACCGAGATCATGATGAGCATGGCCTCGGCACGCAGAGCGTTCGTACGCGCCTCCTCAGACGAGATCTCCGAGTGCCGCATGACCAGCTTGGTAAGAGTCGCGGCAAGGACCGTTGCAAGGTAGTAGTCGCCATCCAGAATGAGCTGGCGGAGCGGCGGCTTCGAAGACGCCTTGACGGCCTCCAGCTTGGCGGCGGCGGCAGCCTGGCTGGTGAGCGCAGTCTCGGTAGCGTAGGTGCCATCAGCCAGGATCTTGCGCGAACCGGTCGGCTTGCCGGCGTGGCCGTTGACCTGCTCTTCTTCCTTGTTCTCCTCCTCGTTGTCCAGGTTATCCAACAGCCTTTGCTCCGAAGCCAGGATGGGAATCTCACCCAGGCTCGCGCGAATGCCCTTCCACGCGTCCCGGATGTCCTTCTCGTCGAGCGAGTACTCGCCGATGATCCATAGAATGCCGCGGTACACCTTGCCTGCGCGCACCTCCTTCAGCGTCTCGACCAACCTCTTCGTGATGGCAGGCCGCAGGGCGGGGAACCTCTCAACAACCTCCTTGACGAAGTTGATGACATCAACAGCCGAGGCGTTGTTGAAGTCGGCGATAAAGTCCATGAGCAGGTCCACCACGCTGGCGGCGACCTCGGAGAACTTCACGGCGCACTGGTGGATCGAATGGATGAGCAATTGGCGGTACTCGCTGTTCTTCTCATACTCCTGGTCCACCGTCTTGGACAGCTCCTTCTTGAGGAGCAGGACGACCTCCTCGACGTTCTTGCTGGACACCATCTCGAGAGCGATCTCCAGAGCCTTCCGGCGCACGTCAATGTCCGGGCTGGAGAGGACGCGCAGGATCTCCATGATGAGGTCATCGAGAATGCCTTCGCTCTTCTGGCGCAGCTGGTCAACGCGATCCAGCACGATCAGCTTGACATTGTTATCGGGTTCCTTGATGGCCAGCTCGATGAACTTGCCCGCGGCGGCCTTGACGGCGACGGGGTTGTTGGTGAGCGCGGTCAAGGACGACGCCGCCTCGTAGACCACCGTCGACGTGTTGGCCTCGAGCAAGTCGAAAATAAGCCGGAGGTAGCGGGCCTTGTTTTGAGGGTTGTGGACGGCATCCTTGCGGATGAACTCGAGCTCGACCAGCTGCAGAAGCTCCTCGGCGTTCGGGATGCCATCGAAGACTGTGCTGAGATAAGCCAGCGCCTTGTCGTGGCTGATGCTGGAGAGGGCAGCGAAGCCGTTCCGCTTGCATGTGGGGTCGCTCTCGCCCTCGAGGAAGGTGGCGATGAGCTCCGCGGCGTCGGGGATGAGGGATGGGGAATGCTGGTAGATGGACGCGATGGCGAAGACGGCGTTCTTGCGCACGTAGGCGTGGCGGTGTTCGAGGCATTGCCGCGCCGAGGAGAGAAGGGGCTCGAGAAGCTCGGGCTCGCGAAGCTTGCAGAGGAAGCGCAGCGTGTTTCCGCGGATGAACTCGTTCGGGTGCTGCAAATCGTTGCGGATGCCGTTACTGCGGGAAGGCCACGTTAACGACGAGCCAGGCAACGGACCTCTGGCATGTGGGCGGCCTGGCCTTACCATACTAGAATAAACTCCTGCTTCAGCTTCCCCTGGGCATCCAGCTTGGGACATATCTCGTAGTAGAAGTAAAGAAGCTTCTTTAGGGGCTTGTGCTTGGACGGCATGACGAAGCGGATGATGTGCATGAGCAATTGTGGCATGGGGTCGCCGTTGAGCATGATGGTGAGAATGCGCTTCATGGTCTCGACCTTGGTCTCGTCGGTTCCCTTCTCAAGCTGCGTGCGCAGCTCGGCCACGGTCGGCGTGCCATCTGTGGCACTATCCTTGACCAGGCTGTAGGCGTTGTCGAGGAACGACATGGTGGGCGGTGGGGGAGCGAAGGCGGTAGGCGATGGGGGATGGGAGCCGGCGTCGTCGATGTGGTTCGTGGAGCTTGCGAGATGAGAAATTCAACGGAAGCGCCCCTACCCTCTCTCTGAGATGCGTCGTGGGGATCGCGGGTTCGTCAAGCGGACTCGGGGGGGTAGTCGACTATCGCGGCGTTAGCAAGGGGTGAATTGGACCCGAAGGCGGCGGCCGGCGCAGGTCACTGGAGGATCCTTGGCCGCTAGCGGCGTGGGACGGCGGAGAATTACCTGGCGTGGTTCGTGGTGAACAGTAGAGCCAGACGAGGTCCGAGTCCAGCTTCAACGTCGTCGGGTTCAATAGGTATCAGGAAGGGGATGGGATGCAGAGGCCCGCATAGGAGATGTGGCATTACCTGGCACCTGTGCATCCCCGTTGTGGCAGCTGTGGGGAACAGGCGGCAGCTGTCATCCCGGCTAATCACGTGAAAGCTTGCGGCAAGTGGCAGGCGGTGGGAACAGTGGGGTTGCTTTCTGCCCCGCTGTTCCTTGTGCTTGTGCTTGGCTTGGTTGCTGCTGCGTCCGCTGCTCTCGGCCTCCTCCAAAATGCGGTTCGCAGCCGCGAGGGTTCCCATTTTCCAGCAAAGACAGCATCTCAGCGCTTCCACGCCCAGAGTCCCGTACACCGGCTCTTCTCACCCCAGACGCCGCCATCCGCGCATCCGGCCGGGCAAACCTTGCCGACCATGTCCAACTTAAACGAGCCATTCTATCTGCGATACTAGTATGGAGCTTCCTTGTTCCTTGTCGGCACAGCACCAAGCTAACCTACCCCCAGCTCTGGCCACCAAGGTCGTTTCGGACATGAATTCCTAGGTGCGTTGCCCGATCGCCCAGCAACCTCGCAGCTTGTTAACAGTACCCAGAGTTCGACATCCGTGTCGTTGGCGATGGCCGCAGCGCCACAGCCCGCTATGCCAACAACTCGAACTACAGGAATGATAGCCTCATCCGGAAAGAGAGTACGGGTCAATCCGGGTTTCTGCACGCGAGCCACAACAGTCGCTAACCCATGTCTGTTACCTAGTGTATGTTAGCTCTCTCGTCGTCGATGAAATCAAGCGGATCGTAAAAGAAAGCGAGATCATGAAGTATGTTGAGAGATGGAGATTCGACGGGACTTGAGGCTCAGAAACTGACGCAGGCCACCAGGGAGGATGATGCCAAGTGGCCAACCAAGAACAAGGATGGGAGGCAAGAGCTTGAGATCCGACTGGGAAACGACCACATCTCGTTCGAGGTGAGCCAGCTCTGCGCCCTGCCGCATCCGACATACCTCGGTACTAACCATGTCGCCCGGGCAGACTTCGAAGATCGGTTCGATCAACGACGTGGCCGAGTCGGCAGATCCTGAAGGCCTGCGGGTGTTCTACTATCTCGTCCAGGACCTCAAGGCGCTCGTCTTTAGCCTCATCTCTCTCCACTTCAAGATCAAGCCCATCTGATGCCGTGATCTCGGGGCACCGACGTCGGGATGGGTCAGCCTTAGAACAAGACGCCGGTGGCACAACCTCAGGACGGCGGTGGCAGGGGGCAGGCCTCCCTGCCGCTCCGGGATTTCAACGCACGCGCCGCTGGATGGTTTCCCTGGGCAGTTGCGGCGTTGGCTATGCATGGCGGCCTGCAGAGAAACACAGCGGGGTTGGGGGAAAATGATGGCTCCTGGGGCAAGAGGGTTTCAACCATATGCACCACCGATACAGAAGTTGGGAGGTTGCTTCACGACAAGAGGTGCGGCGTTTAGCTTTCCCCCGCACTCTTGCCCGCTGCTGTTGATCAGCGGTCAGCGCTGAAGCTGGGCTTTTTCTAAGGCCAATCAGTTGGTGACATCTGGGACGCTGCAGACGCACATGCCTGCACGACTTTGATGCCAGATTTTAGATCTCAGCCTGGGCTTATGTTGGCAAACATCTCTAAGCAATGACAAGGAAATATAACTACGGGATTCTGAGTGTTACGGCCTGGGTGGTGTTGTACCGTGGAGGATGTCGTTCTCGTGGCACAGAAAACATGCAATGTGACATGTTCCAGGAAAACCTCCATGAAATGGGGTGACCCTTGGGCCAAAGCCAGCGAAGAAACAGCTCATATGGCAATTGCCAAGCTGTCAACCGCGGTGCCTCAAGGAGGCAAACGTGTGGTCGGGTCGGGTCCCTGAAAGACGGGTCGTGTCCGGGCCACATGGTCACGGACGGGCGGGATGAGCGGGACGCTTCCAGAAACGGGAGACGGGATTCGCCATTGTCGCTCCGAACATGGCTTAGGTATGTAGATAGTTAACCATTCCCAGGCCTCTCTTCTTCGATTCACTTTGGACCCCCATCGGCTTTTCGTGTCACGTTTGTGTCGCGTTCCTTAGGGCCTCAAGATACGGAAAGGTAGTTTTTGTGGGTTTTTGCATCGTTCTCCGGGCAATCTGGAAACCACGTGGTTGGCACCGTTTCCTCCCCTTGAGCGACGATCCAGACGGACTGGTACAGCACACGCCAGGAAAGCTGCAGCTGGTGACTAGTAGTATAATACCGTCCGTACAGACACACGGGGGGCCCGGGTCCACACCGCCGCTACCAAACCCCCGCGAGTTTAGCTCCATGGCATCGCTTGGCTGGGCTCCACTCCCCCGGGCATAGGTCGGGTCAACCCCCTAAAGTACTTGACACGCCCAGTCCGGCGCCCCGGCATCCTTCCGCGATCGCACACCTGCCACCAGAGGCTCTGCCCGTTATCGGGTAGCAATCCTCGTTTCTACCATCACTTCCAAACCCTCACGCGACATCAGGCCTGACCAAATCCCGGTTTCTGCTGGCACGGCTCGGCGTTTGCAGATCACCGTCTAGTCCATGGCATATTATCGGTTTGGGGCTGGACGCTAGATTGCCGATTTCAGTCCCACATCTGACTCTGGGCATCCATCATCATCATCCCCATCAACGAGCGTCCCGTCCCCCCTTCTGCTCTCTGCGTTGAGCTCCTACCACCACCCTCCCAGACTTGACGCCGTGACACGCACCGCCTGTCATGCCCACGCCCTCCCACAACGCGCCCAATCCCCTATCGCCGCACCCGCGCTCCCATCCCTTCTCGTCATGTCCCGATCCTGAAGCGTCGCAGGACTCGCAACTATCGCATCTGACCTCTGATCCTATCACCTCTCCTGAGCCTCTCTCCCCGACACAAGTCTCCGAGCCCGCGACGCATACCAGCGGGACCGTCGTTGGCGACTCACGATCCGTCACCATGTCGCCCGGGCCACAGCTAGAGGACGGCATGTCCACCACGCCCACGCTTGGCGATGTCGGTGACAGGCACAAGCCCGCGGGTACGGAAGGAGAGATGGACCCGGCACACAGAGACGAGGCGCTTCGGCGGACCGGTATTAGAGGGAGCCGGGAAGGCGATGCTGTTGCCAGCGAAGGCGGCGAGGGAACGAACGCTACAGCGCTCAGCGGACCGCCTGGCAGGAGGAAATCCAACACCGGACAGCAGCTAGCGACAACGGCCGGCCAGTTAGAAGAAGTCGACGCCTGGTCCCCCTGGTGGAGCGGTCCCCGGTGGGTGGAGGACAGCGGGCTCGTAGGGCTCGGAGCCGAGTACTCGCACATGCGCCTCCTCACGCCCGCGCCCTCCCTCTATCTCCAACCAGGTAGCCGCTTTGTCGGCACGCAGCAGTCGGAGCGGCAGCGCTACGACGTGGATGTTGAGATCAAGCACGTCGATATGCGCGAGTCGTTCCTGTGCGGCTACCTCAAGATCCAAGGTGCGTATTCATGGAATGACCCCAGACCCCACCGAACCTCTCTCCGCGAGCCTCTTCCGCTAACCTCCCGTCTCCTACCCATCACAGGCCTTACCGACGACCACCCCACCCTCACGACCTACTTTGAAGGCGAGATCATCGGCCCCAAGTACAGCTTCATAACGCAGCACCCCAGCTGGGGCGCCACCGAAAAGATCGACATGTCGCACTGGTCCAAGTTCGGCCCCTTCCGGCCGTACCACAAGCAAGCGCGCAAGGTGCATCCGATCATCCCGAATCCAGATCAGCGCGAGCACATTTTCATGCGGTGGAAGGAGCACTTCCTGGTGCCCGACCACCGCGTGCGCACGATCAACGGCGCGAGCTTCGAGGGATTCTATTACATTTGTTTCAACCAGCTGAGGGGGGAGGTGAACGGCATTTACTTTCATAGCAAGAGCGAGAAGTGAGTGGCTTGCTACACCTCTCTTTGTCTGGTACGGTACGGTGCGTGGATGGGAGAGGGCTGACGGTGTCTGCTGCAGGTTCCAACAGCTCGAACTGAAGTACGTCGACAACAGGGGATGCTATGCTGCCATGGAGTTCAGATGAAGAAGGGATGTACGGCTCCGATGGGCCAAGATTCTATTGATGATTTATGTTGATGGATGAAAACAATCTCCCAAGAGATAATCGCCGAGGACGAAGGATATGATGCTGTCAATACGAGCCTGAAAATGGACCGGGGGACGGCGCGAGGTCTGCGTTACATGTAATGTTGGGTTTCTCTTGGGTCACGTTTGGGTACTGGGGTCGGTCGGGGAAGAAGGTAGGCGGGGAGAGGTGAGGTCAGGCTGTTTTTTTTGCTTTTTTTTTTCTTGCACAAGCACGCAGAACCGGATGAACACAAGGCACAACAAATCGTTTACATATGGATGGGTGGCTGGATTGGGTCGGGGAGGCGGACTGCTTTGGGGTGGCATGGCATGCGTTTCATGTTGGTTCAATACATCTCTGGTATCTTGTCTCGTTTGGAGACCAAGCACGAGGCGAGAAATTTGGAGATCATCGGTGCTATATGGGCTGCTTGGATCATCTTGTTCGTTGTTTTCTATTTTCTACGTTTTGGATGCTGGTTCGGTGGTTGGTGGCGGTGGTGGTGGGGTTGTTGTTTGTGATGGCGTTTGCGACCTCGAGGAAGAAGAGGCACCGTCGGACTCAAAGCGGTTGAAGTAGGCCTTGCGGAACGGATTCAGTTCGTCCGCCGTCTTCCCGACCGATTTTGTCTCCTCGCGCTTCTTCATGGCTTCTTGGTCCACCTCAGCGTCGGGGATCCGGCGGTAGGTGATGAGTCGTCGAGACCCTAGTTTCCGGTTAGCATCGTCAGGGGCAAACGTTGAACCCTTGGGTAGGGTACAGAGGCGGGTACGTGCATTTGTTGAACGTTTGTGTGCAGACCGAAACAATCTCGAGGTACGGATGCGTCGGCACGGGGATTTCTTGGTCCTCGTCGTTGGCTGTGGGCATCCAAAAGGACAACCGGCCGTTGTCGACGAGCGTCTGGGCCGAGAACTGCAAGATGGTGTCCAGCATGGCCAGGAAGCTGAAGGGCTTCTTGGGCGGAATGAAGTCGGGACTCCTGGACCATGTTGTCAGCAGCCAACTCCGCCTCTGGTTCCGAGATTTGTCACTCACTTATACATCTCCTTTCCCCTCAGCTCCACCCCAGCTGACTTCTCCGGGTCACGCACCCCCAGCACCTTGAGGCCTTCTCGAACACCATACGGCGGATCGCACACGACAGCGTCAAATAGCCTCCCCGTCGCGCCGTTGCCGTCGAACCGCAGTGGCGTGCGGCGCACCGGCGAGTTGGTTAAATCCGCAGTGAACATGCCGCCCAACCCTGCCAGCAAGCCGTATTGCTCAAAGTTGCCCCGCAGGGTCCTCTTCTTGCTGTCTCCTCGTATGCTGCGCCCGTCGATATCGCTGCCAAAGGTAAGAGCACCAAACTGAGCGCAGGCGATCGGGAAGCTCCCCGTCCCAACGAAGGGATCGTACACCAGCTTTCCCGGTGCCGCCAGAGCCAGGTTGGCCGTGACCAACGCCAGCTCGGCGTCCATGGAGGTCGTGCTGATATATCTCCTCTTCTTCAGGTCGTGTTTCTTTGGCAGGTCACGAGCACCGCCGCCCAGAAATCGTCCAAAGTAAAAGTACTTGGGCTCCGGGATTCCCAGGCGCGAAGCGTTGAACGGCCAGTCCTCGAAGAGCACAAACTCCTCGTCAGCCCCGCGCATGACGATGGGCCCTTCGAAGCCCAGGTACGAAAAGGACTCGATGATGCGGACCTTGGCGTCGCTCCCGCGCGAGCCTTGGTACGAGTCAAGGCTGAACTTGAAGGAGGAGGTGCGGTAGCGCGGCCAGAGGTGGGATGTGTCGCGCTTCACGGCCGAGTGCACGGCGGCCAGGTCAGGGCCGTGAGCCCAGAGCTCGTGGATGGACATGGCGAGGATCGAGCGCCGGATGAGGCGGCGCGCAGCATCCTCGGAGGCGAGCCGGACAATGCAGAAGGGGGACTGTGATGAGTCAGTCGGCTGTTATTCGGAATGGGGAACGCAAGGCGACACTTACATCGAGGCTGTATGAGATGACTTTCAAGTCGACTCCTTCCAAGACCGCAAGAGCCTCGATCTCTGGGAGGCGGAAGGTCTCGTGGGACTGGGAGAAGCGTATGAGGTAGTCCATGTTTGGCAGAGAGGTGGCCGGACCTCAGTTCGAGACCGAAGGAGGGGCAGATCAAAGTTTCTTGAGGGGTGTCAAAGAATAGACGTTCCCAAGCCCAACATCTTCGTTTCTATCGGCTAGAAGTGTCAGTCCAGGTCTATATTCGTGGACTGGACGATGGAACCATCCTTTGTTGGTGAGATTACTAACGTTGAGGTCAACTGAATGTGTGATGTATTCAACGGAGGAGGATGCTTCATTTCTTGCTCATGGCGGGGTCGGAACGTGTGCCTATAACCCTGACACAACCAGGGTTAATGCCGTGAAACGTCTCTGGGGTGTCCTGACAGATTTTCACCCAGGCTCCGTGTTCAACCCGGCGACCCACTTTCATCACAATCACCACATCCTACTTACATACATCACAGGAGAACTTCCGGAGCATGGAGACTTGAGGTCCGGGTTGGAAGTTCAGCAACCCAACATGTTATCCTTCAACCAGCCGGCGCTCTATCAGGCGTCCAAGTGTTATGTGACATGGGGTGCCATGCCCCATCTGGACCCCAAGCAGGTCCCTTCCAAGTCGAAGCCGTGGGCGTCGCTTGCAGCTCAAGATTTCGTCCACCGGGTAAGGAGACTCCAAGCTGCAACTGCGTTGCGTTTTCAACGCCTTTCTGACAACCGGCTAGGTTGATCTGGTCATGCCCCAGGAGGTCTTTGAGCTGGTTCAGGAGAAGCTCCTCCGCGACAAGCCCGCGCCTACGTTCTCGAGAGTGGTCATGTCCCTGCATGATATCCTCACGGGTGACTTTTTCACCGAGTACATCAAGAATGGTACGCTTCCGTGGCTTTTCGTGAGCTTGGGAATCCCGTGTTGACATGGAACAGGAAACATCTTGATGCTCTCCGAAGGCAGGAGGGGTATCGACAACGTCTTCTACCTCAGGGGTGGGACGCTCACCATGCTTCTCGACAAGGAAACATACGAGCGTGCCGGGCTAGTGGGAAAGCCGCATGGCGTCAAGGGGAAACGCGGGTTGAAGCCCCGATGGAGTAGGTGGTGCTTGTTCATCCACGTCCTTGTTGGCTCTCTCATGCGGTGCTGACCCCTCACAGTCGTTGAGATCGACCTCAAGACTCCATCCATGGTCAAAGGCAAGAAAGGCTTCGATCGGCTGCTGTACGCGAGCAAAATGGCGCTCGCGGCGCCTGTGACCTGGTTATTTTGCAATCTCTCTCCTTCCAGTATTGGCCCTCCCCTGTCCACGCGTCCCGTTCCCCGCTGCTAACACGCTGACGTAGCTCCTAATCCGGACCCCTTGATCCAGCACTCCCCTGCCCCCTTCACATGCCACCCGAGCGTCTCCCAGCATATGAACGTCCTCATCCCCAAGCTCTCTGTCGACCCCGATCTGGAATCTCCAGATCACCAACGCGATCTCGAGGACTATGCGACCGAGTTGTACGAGTGGCTCTCGCTCGTGCGGCTCCAGAGCCCCCGGGTGCATGTCGGAGATCAGATTGACCCCTATCTCTCGCGGTACCAGGTCCCCGAGGGCGCAGAAGCAGGCAAGGTGTGCCGGATCAGCTGGCAGGGCTTCTTGGCGCCGTCGTGGACCCGGCAGACGCTGATCGAGATCCTCCTGGCCTTCCCGCACACGGCCTGGTTTTCTTTCAGCGCCACCACCTTTACCAAGGGCTTCGCAGGCGATAATGCAGAGTGCACGCTTCACCGCCTGCCGGACTCCAAGGGTGAGTACCTCATGTGGGAGGTCAAGGCCCACGAGTGAGCCAGCGGCTGTTGCTCCGGACTTTACCGCACTTGGCACGCCCCATGTTGCATTTCCATCACTCCTGCCTCGGCCGCACGCTCCTCTCACTGGTGAACCCGCCGCCCAACGCCTCCTCGATTAGCTTCCGGAGCTCGGCCTGACCCTCGGGAGTCTGGAAGTCCTCCCTGGATGCGAGCTCTTCGATCCTCCGACGGAACTCAGGATCCACCGGAAGCTCTTCGGCCTCGGTCTCGTTCATGGTGCCCACCGTCACCTGCAATCCTTCCGGCGGAGGCGGGAGCTCCGAGTCTTGTTGCTGAGCTCCATTGGTGCCATTCGACCCCGCGGCGGCCACCGAAGAGGCCTCGGCACCTCCATCTTCCAGCTTCTTCAAGTATTCCGCCACGGCGGGCCAGTCCGCCTCCGCCTCCAGCTTCTCCCTCGCCGTTTGTCCCTCGGCGTTCCGTATCGTCTTGTCCAACTCCAGCTCCTCGACGAGCACGCGAGCGGCGTCGACCGTCTCAACGACGAACAGAGCCGTCTCGCCGTCCTCGTCGCGCAGGTCGACGGGCACCTTGAAGTCGCGGACCAATGCGCGCAAGAGGTCTAGGTGGTTGTAGCTGGCGGCGGCGTGGATGAGCGAGTAGCCGTGTTCATCCTGGCAGGGTGCGAGGGAGGGTTGGTCGCGAAGGAGAGTGAGGAGGGCGGCGGGGTTGTCGGCGGCGAGGAGGTACGGATTGGGCGTCATTGTGTCAGGTTAGGTAGTGTGATGGCTGGCAGGGGCAAACGGCCGAAGTATGCGGTCACTCGATGATGGGATGGAGCTTTTTGACGTTTGACAAGGCGGAGGAGATACACAAGCTAAGCCGTGGCGGCACGCCTGCGTCCTCAAAAATTTTGGTGGGGTAGAAGGTGATGGTGGGGCAAGTCGGCGATGGAGGGGCAACCTGAGAGATGGGTCAAAAAATTTACCCTGGCTCGCCCTGTTGTCACCCTGCAACGCCCACCTTGGAACTGCTGGGAGGGTAAACAAGGCCGAAGTTCATGGACGTAGCTCTCCTGGACCAGGCTCAGAATCGGCCGGCTCAAGGGTCTCATGGTTTCGAAACCACGATGTTGGAAACACCCCCAGATCGATCTCGTGTGCAGGGATAAGTTGGGGGCTGATGATGATGGACCGTTGTCAAGGGCCCCTGCAAGAACAGGGGAGCTGTGCCCCTCATTCAGTGACCGTCGATGACTCTTACGGCGATCCAAGCCTCCATGAGAAGATGGGATGCATACGATTGAGCGCCCCCTGAGCTCACCTTTTTTTTTCTGGCTGCTTGTCAGATGTATTGTTTGCCCAGGCCTGTTGGACAGCGGTTGAGTCAGAAGAATCCTTGGAATCCCGAGAGCACTTCCTTCGCCGCAATGCAGGCGGCCGCCTATGCTGCTCACGAAAGTCGAGTTCGATTCGTGGATTCCTTGTGATTCCCTCTTCGATGAATGTGGAGGTGGTGGCTGCATTTAAAACAACATGAACTCCCCAGCTTCAACGGCTTAGCACCTTCCAACAACGCAAGATTCCACACTAAGTGCTGCTCAGGGCCTTCTCCTGGTCGCATCACACTTGCACCAGATCGTGCCTGCGTAATCTGCACACTGTTGGCAGTACTCCCCTTTTCGCTCAACTCGGTTTCTGCATCTTCCCCTCCCGCATAACAAGCCCTTCGGCCACCAAATCTTCCTCGCCTCCCATCCGCTCGCAAGGCCTCGCTCAAGTCCAGCCGCATCCACGCATCACTGAGCCGCCATGGCAGACACCACAGAGGGGCCGGATTACCGGCTGTCCCAGAAGTACAAGGCCTCGACGGATTACGCAAAGGATGCCGCTGGCATCACGCCGCCCTATGTCAGCCAGGACCCTCAGGCGGTTGCCACCATGATCCGTGGCCTCGAGACGTTGAGCAAGAAGGGCAAAAACCGTTGGTCTGGCGTGAAGATGACCAAGTACGGCGTTGCCGACTCCCCCACCAAGATCGTGGTGGAGTCGTGGCGCATGGGCGAGCAGGACTTCAAACGCCGCGACCTGCCCACCTACGCCCGCGGTCTCTTTACCACCAAGACAAAGCGTGGGCCCGAGATTGTCGTCCGCGGCTACGATAAGTTCTTCAACATCAACGAGGTCCATGAGACAAACTGGGAGAACATCAAGGAGCGCACCAAGGGCCCTTATGAGCTCAGCCTGAAGGAAAACGGCTGCATCATTTTCATCAGCGGCCTCGAGGACGATACCCTGCTCGTGTGCAGCAAGCACTCGACCGGCGAACGCGGGGACGCCAGCCTAAGCCACGCCACCGTTGGCGAACGCCACCTCGAACGTCAGCTCGAGCGCCTAGGAAAGACGAAGCAAGACCTGGCGAGGGAGCTCCGGAAGCGCAACGCCACCGCCGTTGCAGAGCTGTGCGATGACAGCTTCGAGGAGCACATCCTTGCCTACGACGGGGATAAGGCCGGTCTGTATCTGCATGGCATCAACATCAATCTCCCCGAGTTCATGACGTACCCTTCGGCCCTCGTCCAGAAGTTCGCCGAGGATTGGGGGTTCATCAAGACAGGCCTGATCGTCATCGACGACATCGACGAGGTCAGGGCCTTCCTGGAAGAGGTGGCGGAAACCGGCGCCCACGACGGCCGGGACGTCGAGGGGTTTGTCATCCGCTGCAAGCGGACTGCTCACCCGACTTCGGACATCTATCAGGATTTCTTTTTCAAGTACAAGTTCGAAGAGCCGTATCTGATGTACCGCCAGTGGCGCGAGGCAACCAAGGCGCTTATCTCAGGCCGGCAGTTCAAGATCCGCAAGCATGTAAAGATCACGGAGGAATACCTGCTCTACGTCCGCCAGCGGCTCGCCGCCGATCGCGCCCTGGGCAAGGCGTACATGCATAACCACGGCATCATCAAGCTTCGCAACGACTTTTTGGAGTTCAAGCACATGAAGGGCTCGGACGCGGCCAACCTGGAACTCGGCGACGGTTCGGAGAATGTGACGCGCGACATTATCCTCGTTCCCATCGCCACCATCGGCTGCGGCAAGACAACCGTCGCGGTGGCGCTGACGCACCTTTTTGACTGGGGCCACATCCAAAACGACAACATCACGGGCGCCAAGCGGCCTCCTCGTTTCACCAAGGCGGTCCTCGATCAGCTCAACGACCACGACGCCGTGTTTGCGGATCGCAACAACGCGATGCGACATGAGCGCCAGCAGCTCCTCACTGACGTCAAGACGCAGCATGCGACGGCCAAGCTGGTGGCGCTCAACTTTGTCCACAACGATATCGACGCCGTCCGGCAGGTCACTCGGGAGCGTGTGCTCGCCCGCGGCGACAACCACCAAACCATCCAGGCTGCGACCGACATGGACAAGGTCATTGGCATCATGGAAGGCTTCATCCACCGCTACGAGCCCTGCGACCCGGAGAAGGAGCCCGACGCCGGGTTTGATGCCATCATCGACCTGGACCCTACCGCCGGGAGCCGGGTGAACCTCGAGACGGTCGTCAAGGAGCTGAACCGCCTGTACCCCAACTTCCTCAAGGAGGTCCCCTCGGCCGAGGCTATGGACGAGGCGGTCCAGTTTGCGCTCGAGAACTACAAGCCTGACCTGCGGCACGTCATCCCGGATCGCTCCAAGAATAACAAGAACAAGCAGGCAGCCCAGCAGCCGCAGCAAGCTGCAAAGAAGGAGAAGAAGAAGCCGCTCGAGTACATGTCGGTGGACGTGCCCGCCAAGGACATCACCTCCATCCTTGACAAGACCTTCAACGCGAGCATCCCCCTCGACCAATCCCGCTTCTACAAGCAGCTGCAGGGCACGCGCCGGGTGCAGGCAAAGTTCCACGTTACCTTGATGCACCGCGCCTCCTCCAAGGAGTACCCGGAGCTGTGGAAGCGGTACGCCGAAATTGTGGAGCGGGATGGCGCCACCCACCCGGATGGACGCCTTGGCGAGCTGGACGTGCAGCTGGAGCGGGTGGTGTTTGATGACCGGATTATGGCCATTGTTGTGCGTCTCGTGCCAGTCCCAGAGGATGGCGATGGGCCTGGTGAGGACGGTGGTGATGGGAAGCCCAAGTGGCAGTGCGTCAATCGGGTGGCGCATATAACGGTCGGGACGAGGGATGATAGCGTGAAGCCAAAGGAGAGCAATGCCCTGCTCGAGAGGTGGCTGGAAGTGGGAAGCGGGAAGGATACGGGCATCGGAGAGTTGGTGGTTGAGGGGAAGCCGCTCGTGAGGGGTATTGTGAGGGGTGTGCTGTCTAGATAGGATCAACGTTGGCCATCCAGAGGCAGCGCGATGACGGTGACGGCGGGACGCGGTGGGCGGAGAGCGATGGTGGTTGGGAAGCCGCGGCGTGGTTGAGCTGTTGAGTCGTTGGAGGTGTGGTGTGTTTTGGTGTCTGGCTACAAAAGCAAACCCGAGGGGTGGATAAGCTCATTGCTAAACATTCGTCAACGCATTTTTGGTCTTGATGTTCTGTACAGACAGACGGATCCAATTCTACTCGATTTCGCAACGCTGAGACTCCCGCCTGGTCATCGAAGAAATTGGTGACAACGAATTACAGTAAACAAAGCACACAGGCTTCCGTCAGAACCTCCAATGTCCAAAACTCGACGCATTAGCTTCCATAATGTGACCTCATCACCTCGTCAACTCTAAGGTGCCCATCCCAAGCTTGCTGGTATCTCGCTCTTTGGTGCCTGGCGCCCGCCCCCCACGCCTATTCCGAAAACGAGTTCGTCACCTCCACGAACTTGGCCCACTGCCTCGCCGCCTCGCCGCTCTTGATCGCCCAGCGCGCCCTACGCACGCCCTCCTTCCAGCGTCCGCCGCCCGGCCCACGCTCCGTAATCACGTTTCCGTCGTCGCCGTGCCCCAGATCGCTGGTATCCGCATCGCACACGCCGCTCACCACGAACAGCGCCGCGGCGTTCATGAGCACAAAGTGCAGGATCGGGTCGTTGTCGTCAACCTGCCCGTCGAGGATCCTACGCAGGATGGCGGCGTTCTCGTGCGGCTCCTTGCCGGGGGAGACGTCGGAGAGCGGGTGGGCGGGGAGGCCAAAGTCGCGCGGGTGCAGGCGGAAGTGCTCGGTGACGGTGGCGCCCGCGTCCGGGCGGGACGGGTCGGCCGGGCGGATGCGCCAGCAGTGGGTGTCGCCGGCGCAGCTGATCTCGTCGAGGTCCTCGTCGCCGCAGACGACGAGGGCCTTGCGGGCGCCGGCCAGCTCGAGGGCGCGCGTGAAGACGGGGCCGAGGTCCTTGCGCGCCACGCCGATCATGCGGGCCTCGAGGAGCGGCGGCCGCGAGGCGTCGGAGGCGGAGCGCAGGTCGGTCGGGTTGGCCAGCGGGCCCAGGAGGTTGAAGATGGTGCGCCAGGGGAGCTGCTTGCGGATCGGGGCCACGTGGCGCATGCCCGGGTGGAAGACGGGGGCGAAGAGGAAGCCGTAGTTGGTGTTGCTATAGAGCGAGACGATGGTGTCGGGCCGGACGCGGTCGAGCTGCGGCGCGCGGGGCTGCATGTTGGCGAGCAGGTCGGCGGACCCGGACTTGGAGGTGGAGGCGCGGTTGCCGTGCTTGGCGACGAGGAGGAGGCTCGAGGCCAGGATGGAGGCGGTGGTGCTGATGTTGAAGGTGTTGTGCGAGTCGCCGCCCGTGCCGACGATGTCGACCAGGCCGCCTTGGTAGCTCCCTTCGCAACGGCGCTTGCCGTCGATGGCCGCCCGGAGCGCGGGCTCGTCGACCTGCGCGGCGGCTTGGAGCATGCACGCGGCGGTCTTGGCCAGGACCTCGGCGTCGCGGTCGAGCGTGGTGAAGTGGAGGGTCATGAGGAGGGAGGCGACCTGGGCCTCGGAGACCTGGTTGGTGAAGAAGTACGAAATGGCCTGGGCAATCTCCTCCGGAGCGACCGGGTCGGGGTGGCCCAATGGCCAGAGCCGAGCCAGCAACGGCTTGAGGTCGACACGCGGGAGGCCTTCTGTTGACATGGTTCCGGGCGTCGGCGTTCGCACAGCTCAGTGGAGAATGGAATTGGTCGGGGCAATGGTGGTGATGATGATGGTGGTGGTGGTGGTGGTGGTAGTAGTAGTACGTGGTTGTTTTGCTGAGCTCCGTGGAGATTTACTCAGAAGCTGTTGGTTAGGGAGGTCTGGTTCTGGTCTGTAAGTGGTTTCCCAGAGAGTGAAGCGAAAGCAGCGGCAGGCAACCTATGCCGGGGCGACGTCTTTGTGCCGGTTCAAGTTATGTATCGGCCTTTGAGACGGATCGCTGGAACAATAGAAGGCCGAGGCTTGACTCATTATGTATCGGAGGGCTAAGACGAAGTCAGGTTACGCCGGGAACAAGGCCTCTGTTGACCTCCCGGAGCCATGCAGCGCCAGGAACTGTGTTTAGCCCCCGCGTCGATCGGAGGGGCCTGCAGGGATCCGCCCCCGGGAAATCGTTACGGCCAGGCCCGTCACGGCGTAAGCAAGGCGGCAGAATGCCGGGCGGTGAAGCCGACACCCAGCCATTTGGCTCCCGCTTGGTCATGGCCCCTGCGCTCCGCCGGACCGCTCCCGGGCCCTGCCATTGGCGCCGCCAAATTTTTGGTTGTGAGGATCGCAAACCAGCCGCGACCAAAACCGGAGCATTATCACAGTAATCCGGCAACCTCCGACGCAGTCAGCACCGACATTGACAAGTCGCCGGCCCGGTCCGTTGCGAGTCGAGTCTTGTTTGGCCCGTGCTTGGTGGCACGTCTTGTCCGCCAATCGACCTCGTTGCCATGTCTTCGAGATCATTACGATGCGCCCTCCCGCGCAACCTCGTTGCTCCCGCCGTTAGCGGCACGAGGATAGCGAGGTCTTCGGCCGTCCTCCTCCTCCCCAGCTCAGCCCCTGCCCCCTCGACAACAGCAACGCCGACACGACACTACGCCACCGCCGCCCCCGCCGCCCCCGGGGCTCGGCTCTCCCTCCCGCCGGACTACATCCCCCCGACGACGCCGCCGACCGCCCGCCCGGCCGACACCCGGAAATCCCAACTCCTCCGCAGCTACACGTCGCTCCTCCGGTCCACCCCTCTGATCCTCATCTTTCAGCACAACAACCTGACCGCGGTCGAATGGGCCGCCGTGCGCCGTGAGCTGCGCTTGGCCCTCGCCGCCGCCGCGCCCCAGGGCTCCGAGGCGGCCGAGGTCGCATCCCGCGCCCAGCTGCAGGTGGTTCGGACGCGCATCTTCGACGTGGCGCTCAAGATTGTCGAGTTCTACGACCCGTCCAAGGTGCAGCCGTCCGAGGCCACCACCATCACGGGCAAGCGGGTCAAGGTGGTCTACAACCACGACCTGTCCAAGGCCGCCTACAAGGCCGTCAAGGCCGTCTCGTCCAGCGACCAGCCCCTGCCGGAGAGCTCCACCTACGCCCAGATCTCGCCGCTCATGGTCGGCCCGCTGGCCATCTTTACCCTTCCGGTCGTGTCGCCCGCCCACCTCGCGGCGGCGCTGAGCGTCCTGGCGCCCAACCCGCCTGCGTTCCCCGCGCCGTCCAAGAAGAAGAGCCCCGGCTACTACGACCCCATCGCCCAGAGCGGCCTGCAGAAGCTCCTGCTGGTTGGCGGGCGCATCGAGGACAAGGTGTTTGATCAGCAAGGCATCGAGTGGGTTGGCAAGATCGAGGGCGGCGTGGACGCTCTGCGCGCCCAGCTCGTGTATCTGCTGCAGAGCGCCGGCCTGGGTCTTACGAGCACGCTGGAGGGAGCGGGCAAGAGCCTCTGGCTTACGCTCGAGAGCAGGCGTAGCGTCTTGGAGGAGGAGCAAAAGGGGCCGCAGGAGGGTGGGGACAAGGAGAGCTCATGAAGGAGCCCAGGTGGGGCCGGTACGGGAGATCCACGTTCACGCCAGATCAACCAACAACGGCATGGCAGCATGCTCGTCAAGCAATCCTGAGCCTGTAAACTATCATGTTTCATTAGGTAGCGAACCGATCTACAGTGTACAACTGCGGGAGGTGATCATGTGAAGCGGTGTTGCGGCTGTTGGATGGCTGGGTGGGTGGGTGGTAAGCGGGGACCTATTTAAGCGGGGGAGCTGCCCCGCCAATCTTTCCCGCTTGTGGCCGTCACCGTCGACGAAAGGGCAGCCAACCGCTTTCATCACGTCACCAGGCTCTCAACCTTGCGGCGCAGCACAGTACCAGCCACCCACCACCCAACGGACGCCGCACACAGGAGTCGGACAGCTTGCAGTTGCCGACCGACACGACCCTCCGAGCTGCGGGCATACCGGCGCCGGACCGATCTGTCGACGTCGGGCGGTCGGGGAACTCGGCTCACCGGACCCTCCGGCTCCGTTATCTCTAGGCCCGATAAGCTCGGCGCGTTTGCGAGCACTACACACACAGTAGGCTGATCACCAGACCCGACCGCGCTGAGACAACAATCCACCTCATTCGCTCCAAATCAGCACGATTGATATCCCGAGTCGCCGTTTGTTGATCCCTACCTGCCTACCTCGTAGGGAGATCCATCCTTCAACAGGACCCGTTTCAGCGCCGATTCCCGTTAGGACCCAGGCTCTTGATACGATACGGACCCGAACCCACCTGTCCCAACCCGCAGTGCCACCTCCGTCAAGCTTCTCGACTCTGGGTTATCCATCGTCGCCCAGGCGCACGCATCCTTCGACGTAAGCAGCCATTGAAGGTGGCGAAACGCCCCATCCACCGTACCGAGATCGAAACGAGACGGACAGAGGTGTTCAACAAGATGGACTTCGCACCCTACCAATCCTCCCCGCCCGAGGCCGCGCGCTCCCCGACCGCCTCCCCACGCACCTCCCTCGACACCCGGCGCGCATCGCTCGACGGTCGCCGCGCCGCCGCCCACTCCCCCGCGGGGAACAACCTGTACCAGGCCCGCCAAAGCAACCTCTCCCCGCCCCCTCTGCAACACCCACAGCCGCAACGAGCCTGGCCCGGCGAGGGCTTCGGGCGCTACCAAAGCCCGCTCGCCCAAGAATACCAAGTCTCCGGGGCGAGCAGCCCGGACCTGTCCACGCCGCCATGGGGCAACGGGCGGTCCGGAAGCGGCGCGGGGCATGCCAGGACGGGCAGCGGGGTGGGGGACTATTTCAGCGCGCTGGCCGCGAGAGAGGGGATGGTGAGCGAGTTCGACACGAGCCTGGGGCTGCGGCTGGATTATGAGGCATGTTTGGCGTACTTGGCGCTGCCGCCGCTGGGCGGGATATTGCTGTTGATCTTGGAGCGGAAGAGCGATTACGTGCGGTGGGTTTTCCCTTCCCCCTTTCTTGTCGTCTGAGTTGGACGATGCTGACGTGAAGGCTCCAGGTTTCATGCATGGCAATCAAGTTTGTTATTTACGGCGCTCTTTGTGGTGCATTTGGTCTTTTCGTGGTCGACCTTCCTCAGCTGGGTGTTCTTCCTGGGGGACCTGGCCCTGATCGCTTGGCTTGTGTTGAACGCGTATCGCGATGCCGATACATTGGACAGGTTTGTGTTCCCTTTCTGCTTTTCTCCAGGCATCCTTCTGTTGCGCTGGCTGACCATCCCTCAGGTACGAAGTTCCCATCTTCGGGCAGATAGCAAGCAGGATCTTGGACGACGAGTAAATGATAGGGCATGCGCGACGGGATCGACCGCTTGAGAGACTTGTCGCATAGGAAGCTTGGCCGTTCTGGTTTTCTGGATGCTGCATTGTTAATGTTTATTTTACCGTAGACCTGTCTCATTGTTTGGGTTGGGTCATCATTCTCTTGGCCGTTGTCTCGCGGGGTCGAATCCCATGGGCAGGGGATGGTTGGAACAGCGCGAAGGACTATCACCACAACGCAGAGCCTCAACCAGGATTGAAAAAAAAAAAAAAAAAGAGAAAAGAAAGAAGCATCCGATGCTTCTGATTTGCAGGGACCATTATGGACTTTTCTTTTTGAGAGGCTTGAGCAGCAAAGAGCATCACCTAAATACTGGACCAATATATCCTGTGGTGGTGTTGGTTTGTCCATCCCCAAGACTTAGTTAGTCAGCAGGATCCCGCAGTTTGGCAGCCACCAAAGTGGGTCCTGGAGCTGGTTACGTCGCGCTTTTGCCTGCTGCAGCTGCGCCCAGGAGCACCCGACTCAACACCCAGTTCCATCCACTGCCTTCCACCAACCTCCAACCGCTCTCAACATCGCCGCAACACACCATCTTGATCTGCCTCATCAGCGCTGACCTTGCACTACCCGCATCGTTTCATACCGAATCGCTCGCATCCTATCGAATCAGCCACCTCTACCCCTTCTACCGCCTCTACCCCGCAACCGTTGCCCGCCATGTCGACCCTCGAGGAGCTTGATGATCTCGACCGCCGGGAACAGGACGACAAGAAGGATAAGAAGGACAAGAAGGATGACCAGGACAGGAAGAAGCAGGGCAGCGGAGATGCCGAGATGAAGGATGCGGAGCCCGAGGAAGACGACGTCTTGGACGCCGAGATCCTGAGCCTCAGCACAGAAGACATCAAGACGCGCCGCCGGCTGCTCGAGAACGACGCCAGGATCATGAAGAGCGAGTACCAGCGGTTATCACATGAGAAGGCCACCATGTTGGAAAAGATCAAGGAGAACAAGGAAAAGATCGCCAACAACCGGTTCGCACCCCTAGGTTGCAGCGATGCGCGGTCTTGTTGCTGACGCTCAATGACATTAGCCAACTGCCATATCTCGTCGGGAACGTCGTCGAGCTCTTGGATCTCGACCCGACCGCCGAATCCTCCGAGGAGGGCGCCAACATCGACCTCGATGCTACGAGGGTGGGCAAGTCGGCGGTGATCAAGACGTCGACGAGACAAACCATCTTCTTGCCGCTGATCGGCCTCGTCGACCCCAACAAGCTCTCGCCCGGCGACCTCATTGGCGTGAACAAAGACTCGTACCTCGTCTTGGACACGCTGCCCGCCGAGTACGACAGCCGAGTGAAGGCGATGGAGGTGGACGAGAAGCCTACCGAGAAGTACAGCGACGTCGGCGGTCTTGACAAGCAGATTGCCGAGCTCATTGAGGCCATCGTGTGGCCCATGAAGGAGGCGGAGAGGTTTAAGAAGATCGGCATCAAGGCGCCAAAAGGTGCGCGCGATCCTCTAAGCCGTCCAGACGTTCGGTCGAATCGTCTTCGCTAACCAACCTCGACAGGCGCTCTCATGTATGGCCCTCCCGGCACAGGCAAGACGCTGCTCGCCAGGGCGTGCGCTGCGCAAACCGACGCCACGTTCCTGAAGCTTGCCGGGCCGCAGCTTGTGCAGATGTTCATCGGCGACGGCGCGAAGCTGGTGCGCGACTGCTTCGCCCTGGCCAAGGAGAAGGCCCCAGCCATCATTTTCATCGACGAGCTGGACGCCGTCGGCACCAAGCGGTTCGACAGCGAGAAGAGCGGCGACCGCGAGGTCCAACGTACCATGCTGGAGCTTCTCAACCAGCTGGACGGCTTCGCCTCGGACGACCGCATCAAGGTCATCGCGGCGACCAACCGCATCGACGTGCTCGACCCGGCGCTGCTCCGGTCCGGCCGTCTCGACCGCAAGATCGAGTTCCCGTTGCCCAACGAGGAGGCGCGCGCCCAGATCCTCAAGATCCACTCGCGCAAGATGAAGGTCGACCCGAACATCAACTGGGGCGAACTGGCGCGCAGCACGGACGAGTTTGGTGGCGCCATGCTCAAGGCCGTCTGCGTTGAGGCGGGCATGATCGCGCTGCGCATGGGCAAGAACAAGATCTCGCACGAGCACTATGTCGATGCCATCGCCGAGGTGCAGGCCAAGAAGAAGGATGTAAGTCGACTTCCCGCCCTCATTGACACGGCAACGTCATTGGTTGCGTTGAGGACCATGCTGACGATTTCCACAGACGGTCAACTTCTACGCTTAAGGCAACCGGCTAGCCAGCCAGGAATGGGAAGGGAGCTCGGCGACAGCGATGGTGAAACGACGCTCAACGCTGGTTCAGGGAGACTCGGGTCGGAACCGTTGATAGAGCGCGCTGTGCGTTGTAATGTCATGGGCCATCGCCCTTGTACCGTGCCAACAGGCCAACATGATGTTTCCGCCACACCCTTGCCGCCGTCTGCGTACCGTTTTGCTCATGTCGTTGTCATTGCCTGTGCCATTGCTGCCGTCATGCTGGCGGAGATACCCATCTTCCCGCTCATTCTCCATCGGCAGAGATCGTATCATCACACCACCACGTATTGCGTGGGTGATATCGCGGATGCTCTCAACGTCCGTCTCGAACCGGCGTACCTGGCCGGCCTAACCCTCCAGAGCATCTTTTCTTGCATGTCGGGGACTTTTTGCCTCTTTCTGCCCGGTAATTTTGCCTTGTTTCGGTGAAGGGGGTGAAAGAGCGAGCACAGCCACAGCCACGCTTTGAGCTTTAGGGTATAGCTTATACGTATATTCCCTGACGTGGATGGAAGTATGTGGCCATTCTACAAAGTGCGGGATACATGTGTACATTGAGGTATGTTGAAGAGCTCTTTCTCTTTTTTTTTTTCCTTTTCTTGCGCAGCACCCCATGTTATCCTGACGTCATAGCCTCCCGCCGCTCCTGAGGCGGCATGCATCCATGGGCATCGATTGCTTCGGACGGACATCTCGGCACCGCATCGCATCACATCGCCTTCCCCTGAGCCATGATTACCTAAGGTACTCTGCTTACGGTTCTTTGTGGGAGGGTGGGGGGGGGGGGGGGGGGTTGTGGGGGGGAGAAAGAGAGGAGTGCGGTGGTGGGCGTATGAAAACGCAAAGCAGCGATGCCCAAGGACGCCTAACGACGGGGTCGTGGGGAGGGGCGGGGCGGTGAGGGGATGGCGGTGATGATGGTGATGACGATATGTGGTGTTTTCAACCACCATCTGCGAACACCACCCCCGGGGTGAGATTTGTGCATAGTTGAGGGGACGCAGCGTGGCTGGTCGTCGTCGACTTCGACTTGCGTGTTTTTTGGCGGCAGCATGGTGGGTAGTGTTGTATCGTGCGGAAGTACAGCCACGCCGGGATACGCCCCTGCGCATCAACGCCCATGGTCCGCTACGATCTGATGATCTGATAGATGCTCGCTTCCTTGCCCCGGGGGGAAACCCGCCTTGGCAAGCTTCGACGAGCCTTCGGTCCCGGTCCGCTGACGTCGAGTGTCGCCCTAGCTGCGGTTGTCCCATGGCTTGGCAGGCACGTGTGTCGCAAAGTACAAGCATGCCTTGTGATGTTCAGGCTTTCTCGCGGGTTCGGCGCTAAGGTTTCTCGTATACTGACCAACCAAGAAGGAAGAAGTATGAAGTGATGTCCCTGACAGGCTGGTGTGGTAATGGCAATGGCATCTACTTCTGGAAACGTCGAAACTGAGAGGTGTTGGTGATGAACATTTTCTCACCGTCTTGGGGTCCGGGGCCATCTGGGCCATGCAACAGGATCGCTTGTCCAAGGTGCAAAGCTCAACTATCAACCATGAGTGCCTACGATGCCGGATGGCGCCATGCACATGATTGTGAAAGGGACGTGTATCACGCCGCCATGGTGGTTGAGGTGTGTTGGCCGCCATGGCGGCAAAAAGCCACCAGGCAGAAGCTCGCTAACAACCCCGACCTTGTTTGGAGCTCCCAGTCCCGAACTTGCGACCAAGACCGTGCAAATTCTAAGTGGGTAGCTGACGGTGTAATCCCCGATCATCTTCGGAGGTTACTTTCGCATTCATGAAGCTAACAGCTCGTCTTCTTAGGGTTGGCGGGGAGGAATGTCGTTGCATCTGCCAAGGTCGGGGAGCGTCCGCCCTGATAGGGATGGCGGGCGGTGTGGGGACCTGAGTGAGAGTGCCGCCCGGGGCCGTGAGGTAACGTTGCACACGGCCGGCCGGTCCGCGTCCGGGTCGCGTGCTCGGACGGGCTTGCAAGGCACCCCTCCCCCCCAAACTAGATCGATTGATGCCCCTTTCAATCCCACCCCTCTTACGCATGGACAACCTTGTTCTGCCGAAGTGTTCCAGAAGCCCGCGATGGTCTCTGCCCTAGCGTACTGACTGAGCAGTACGTAATCCCTAGGTAGCACGCCCTCCAGAGTGCCTGTCAGATTGGGTCGCAAGGCAGGAGACTAGGGTGTAATCTCGGCCCATGATCCGGACCCGATCTCGCCCCCATAGCCCCCCATTCTTGTAGCTGTTAAGCCACAACCCGAGCCGCCGTCAATAGCCCAATGGGGTCAAAGACAAAAAAAGAACGACCCCCCTTCTCCGCCCCCAAAAAACTCAAACGGGAAGGGGCATGGGCATCTTTACCTGGCTCCATGGACCCACCCAGCCATGCCGACTGCCCCACTCGTATGGAACGTCGGGGCTTGGCGACGGACAAGACTTGGGGTTACGGCCCGCGGGGGGCATAGGTCGATGGCAGGTGGTGATGTCATTGACGATCGACTTTCCAGAATGGACGCACACACCTGCGTGTTTTCGTCGCCGGTCCTCGCCGACAAATCTCCTGGGGGCGTTGTGGCGCGTGGCGGAGCGCGCATCCGAGTTCCATGCCGCTGCGGCACGGCGGGAAGCGAACGAACCGAGGAGGGCAGAGAAGAGCGGTCGCCGCTCTCAACGGCTTGTTCATAGGGTGAGGATCCATTTGAGGACGGGCGATGACGGTGAGGACGGATCGTCCATCCTTGTTGCTATGTACCTTGGGCCAGAGCTATCGGTGCCTCCAGGCTCTTCTTTGTTTGCATGTGTTGGTCGGTTTTTTTTTTCGTCTTGGGCTGGATGGAAATTTGACTGGTGCTGTGCCGCATGCGTCTCCACGAGTTTAAACAGACCACCCCATCACCATAGCATCGCGCGAAACGAACCGTAGCATCTCCAGCAACGCCGTGGAGTCGGAATAGAACATGATGTCGTATTGTTGGCTTGGAAAAACGCTTCGCCGGATGAGTCGAGTCGGACTACGGGTCAGCTTCATGCCACCCAGCACCTGCTGTACCTACACTACGCCTCCGAGCGGAGCGCTGCATGCTGAAAGATTCTCCTGGGAATGGAGGCGGCTACTGATGGTGCCGTTTAGGCGGTTTGCCGTGGCCAACGCAAAGCGGCGCTTCCACACGCGCGGGCCCGGGCCTTGAGGTACGCGAGATGCGCGATGATGCCGGCGGTGCTGTTAGCGGTATTAGCGGTCCTGGCCAAACCGCGGTGCTGGTGTTGGTAACGAAGTCTAGCACGACGTGCCCGGTGTTGCGTATTCAGCGGCACGAGAGAAAGGTCCAATTTTGCACCGTCAATGTTCAGAAACCACATTCCCCGACCCCCCCCCCCCCCCCACCAAGTCTGGAACACGTACGCCACGCACAGCCCGCTCTGCAATTTGACGCCCGAAGACCCGCATGATACGGAACCGAGCCTGCGGTTCTCCCCGATGCAGGCCTGCAATGGAGTGTGGCTGCGGCTTGGCATAATGTCGTTCAGGTACATCACGGGGAATGCGCTGCTCTCGTGCAACACCAAGCGCTGCGTCACCGGCCGTCGCTTAGGTCCCAGGCATCTCTAGGCTGGAGCGCGTGTCTACTTCATGCATACGGTTGGCAGCGAGATTGGGTGGTTGGACGGGGAGCAGAAAGCGTTTCTTCATGCATCGGTTTTGCTTCGTGGGGTCCGGAACGTCCCGTTTTCCTGCAGCATCAAGACATTTTCTGGGCCGTCGCAACGTCAAGATGGCAGTGTTTCTGGGCAGAAACCAACATGCCCCCCGCCTAAAGTCATGTGAGGGCTCTTTTGATCGAGTCATTGCCCAATCATGCCGGGTCGGGTGATAGCAAGGCAATCAAACATCGATACGACGTCGGTTTTTTTGGGGTTCATTAGGCAACGAGGGTTAGGGTGCCAAACGCTCACCCCTGAACAAACGTCATTCTCTGGACGACGGCCTAAACACAAGACCTGAGGTCGGTTTGGGAATCGGTGCATTGGAAGGCTCTGATGCAAGCTTTATGGAGCACCATTGTCTTCCTCGAGACCTCCCCAAGACGGCATCAGCATGACATGAACCAGCCAGTCTCCCAAGCCCACAAGGCCATCCAAACAGAGCCTTGAAATCAAACCCATGGAAACCCCAAAACTCCTAGATGGTCTATCCACATGTACAGCCCGCCCCGTGCCTCCAAGATGGTATCCCGCCTGATCCCAGTTTCCCGTCGTGTCTCTGATTAGACTAATGATACATCACACAATAATAATGAAAACGTCAAGTCGACAAGTGTGCCGACGTATGTTGCTCGTGAGGTTGTCGCGGCTTCGCTTCCCTCGCTCTATCGCGAAGGACTTTGCCAACCAGTCCATCTCGGCCAGAACAAGCACCCGGTTGTTGCTACTGATAACCGAGTGTCGCTACGGAGGGTCAATACGAGTATCCGTAGTCGGTTGCTGGGTCATCTGGTGCGCAGAAAAGTTAGTATCCTGGTGCCCGGGTTCTGGGACCGGAGATGGCAGGGGTGGCGTACATTGATAGTTTGCGTAGGCTTCGACATAGGCTGCCTGGTGGTATGCAACCTCCTCCGGCGGCGGTGTCCCATAGACGAGGTCCTCGACAGGTTCTGGATACGAACGGCTCTTGTTAGCCACGGGGCTTGGCGTGCAGTGACGGGACTCGCAGGACTCGAACTCACCATCACAGACAACGGGCTGACCTTCCCTCAGCAGGCCTTTCTTCTGTGCCCGCTTTTCAAACCTGGCGATGTCCTTGGGGTCCACGACACGCCCTCGAAGGATGAACCGGGTTTCCTTGGGGGGATTCTCGGCCTGGCGCTCCCGCATCGTCTTGATCATGTACATGTACTCGGATCCCTTGATGTACTTGGTGTCAAGGTTCCACTTCTTCAGCTGTGTCTTGTACTGCTTCTCGCTGAAGGAGGGGTCAGTTGGGCCGAGATGGAAAAGGAGAGGGGCTCCTTGGTTCTTACGTTGCTTTGAACCCGTACGACGTCTCCATCTCCACCATGACATCCTTCAGCTTCATGTTGAGAGTGATGTAGAAGTGGGCGATGAGGTCGCGGTACGGCTCCCAGTCCTCCGGCTTGGTGGGCCGGTAGGTCGCCGGCTGAGCCGGCTGCTGGGTCGGCTCGCCGTACATGCCGTAGTAAGGGTCCATGCTGGCCGGTGGTGAGGGTGATAAAGACTGGAATGGCTTGGGTGGCAGGCAGCGCCGACGGTCTACGAGGTGCTGGACAGGACTCGGTAATGTCGTCGTGGTTGTCTCGAAGGCGTGATGCTCTGAGACCCAGCCAGGCGAGCAGCACCGGTGGGGGAGGCATGGTGGACTTATATGATATCCACGACGATGTCCGGATGCATGCGATGGGACTGTGAATGGCATGGTCTCGTAAAGGAGAATGTGATGCCTTGGTGTTTGCTGCCTTGTGGTTCACGGCGGAGGAGGCTAGGCAGCTAGGGGGCCACTTGGACGGGGGTTGACGGATGTACATATGAGTCCAAGAAGGTTGCAGATGCCATGGCTTGGGCGGTGATCGACTCATGAATCCTCGACTTACCTCTGTTATGCCCCCCGGAAAGCCTCATCCACCCTGCGGACGGGGACACGGGTGGGGTGAGAAATCACACCCCCCTTGCTGCGGCCTTGGGGACCCCTGCGCCGAATAAGAGCCTTGCCCCTTGCTCGAGAAGGAAGACTTCTGGGTGTGCCCGAGGATGGTGGGACCGTTCCCCGGTGATGGCGGGCGCGTTGGACCCATCAACGCCATTGGTGTTGCACAAGTTCCTTGCAGACCTCACTCTGGCTGGCATTGGCTTCGTCTCCCCTCCAAAACGGGGACAAGGACGCAGTATCCGCGCAACAACAGCTTCGAGAGACGGCAAAAGGGAAGACGACATGAGACGTCAAGGAGAGGACAAAATAAGCTTACTGCGTGAACTGGGCGCCAGGTGATCGTTCCGGACGTGGCCGGCAACATGTCGGTCCCGCAGTTCCGCCAAGCTTCCAGGTTGGCGGGGCTCTTGGGCCAGATCCAGACCACGTCGAGGGCTGTCAGAGACCAGGGCGGCACCCAGCGGTCGGGACCGCGTCTTTACCGGGTCTCAGAGAACACGAAAACGGCGGAGTAACGCAACTGACTCCAGAACTCGACGGCGTGAGGCGCAAGCCTATGGGCATGCCCGTGGTGGTGGGGACCTGGATTTGCGGCTGCGGCGTCTGGCAAGTGGGAGAGGCACGACGGCGTAGGGGCGGTCTGGACGTGTGGCCAGAGCGGCTTTTTAGGAAATTTATTGTCTGAGAGATGGGAGGAGGGTTCCTGCCCGACAATAATGCTTGAGATGAGGGATCAAGCGGCGGTTTGGATCGGCTGGTCTGGAGGGATTGTCCAGAAGTGAGCCGTAATTACACACAGTATAGTACAAGTTCCGTTGGGTCGCATGGAAGGAGAACTTGTGCGACAGGCACAACCGCACGCCGGACGGTGGAGAACCGGACTCAAGCGTGCTGATTCAGGTCCGCGTGTTCAAGCGATGAGCTGGAGTCGCGGATGGGGTGCTGAGATGTCGGGTGGATGGATGGAAGCATCTGCTGTTGGCCTTTTTCATCGTTGCGTTATCTTCTGGGCGCACATTTTGGCCAAGTGCCCGTGCCGAGAAGGCTGCTCGCCCATGGTGCTCCCCTGGAGCCTGCCGGTTTTAGCGGCCCGAACATCGACCCTACGACGATAAGTGTGGGCAATTATTGAATTCAGCGTGGAAATTTCCAGGCAGCACAGGCAACACATCCCCGCATTCGGCCTCGCTCGATAGAAAGCACGGAACCTCCAGGTCTCCGCGGGAGCGATTGCCATTGGTCGAATCGGCTCGGTGTGATAGGCGCCAGCGTGGAATTGTGGAATTGCATTGGTTCTTCTTATTCTTGACCTCGGCTTTGATCAAGTCACACACTCAGGTGTGCAACGGAAATCAGGTGATTCAAGATTTTTATTTTCCAAAGTCCACCTTTTTTTTTTTTCTTACACCCATCATTTCCAGGCGAAGTAAGCAAATGCCGCACGCAAACCCCTGAATCCTACTTCCAATCGCCATCAAGCAAAGGTGTCCTCGCTTGCACGGCGTCCATCATACAGTGTATAGTATGTACGCAGTATGCTTGAATGTTTCCTGCCCAGGCTCAAACATCCTTAACCCCAACAAGGCGGATGGGGCACCCTAAGCCGCAAGATCCCTGGATCCCAAAAGCTTGATCTCAGATTGTTTCACCTCCACCCACACGCTTGGAAACGGGGGTTACGCGATTCCGATTCGCTCCCAATCTCCGACCAGCAGCAGCAGCCCCAACGCCCAGGCCATGACGTGCAGACTGGGCGATTTCAGATGTCGTGTGCAGGGAGGGCTCTGTACTGAAGCACTTCTGCAAACCGTGATAACACCGTTGCGGATGCGCATGCACTCCCCGTTTTGCCCTTGGCCGGCCACCTTGGCTGCCCGGCCAAGAAAGGTTTCCAAGATGGGCGCAGGCCGCGTCGCTGAAGATTCGCCAACCTCGGTCCCGACACGCAGCGGTTCGGAATTGCTTGATGACGGCCAAGCTGCAACCGCCGCTTTGGTGCAGTGGTACACGCCATCCGCTCGCACCTGGCTCGTCGATCGATTTGTCAATGGCCGCCGCATGCCTGCAGTTTGCAGATGTCATCCATATAACGAGGAGTGAAGCAGCCCCCATCGTTGGGATGTCCCGCCTTCGTCTTCGTCGCGCCGTCAAGGTCATAACCTTACTGATCCAAGGCCGCGTCCCCGGGGCGGCGCTGGCGGCGTTCGAACAACGGTGTGATGGCCGATTGAAAGCTTGCCGAGTGCCGCTTGTTTTTTTCTGTGCCTCATCTGAGCGGCGAGCGATGATGCTATTCCTACCTACTGCCCGGGCTTCGTGGCCACAACGACGCCCACTCGCGTTCCATTGGCGGTTGGTTTCTGCATCGACCAAAAGATTAAGCGCCACAGGCGCCGTGCGTCACACCGAGGGAGCGCGACTTAGCAAGCGAGCTTCCCGGGACCGTGATCCCTCCCAAACATGTTCTCTTGTGCCCTTGCAATAACGGCGGATGATCCTGCTAAACATCACGGTCCTACACGCCTGCATTTCGCGTGGGCGATGACACCACCGATCATCAACGTCAGCATTGTCCGCCAGCAACGGCTCGGAACCCTAGCGAAGCGGCAATACACCGTCGAACTGCCCATATCATAACCCCTGGCAGCGAAGTGCAGGGCTGATGTACTAACTACACAGTACACAGTAGTAGTAACTACTCCGTAGGAGCAGAAGAGTGGAGACAGCCCACGAGAACGCCTTGGCCCCAGCCTCGTGGCACGGTCTTGGCTCGTCAAGGACGAATAAAAAGACATCACGAGATACAAGGGACCATGATGGATTCCCTGTTGTGTAAGCAGTCAGATCCTCATTCTCATGTAGCACAATTCTAGAATTCCGACAACCATCATCGAGACGCAAGCGTGCGCGTGAGCTTAATTACGGCGAACAGAGCCATATGTCATGCAAGCTACGCTTGATGTCCAAGAACGCCGGCATTCGTACGCCTGCAGCATGCCCCTGGGCCCATGCATTTTGTATCACCGCGCGTGCTCCTCCGTAAGGGAGGAGTCTGATATCGAACAAAAATCTGGTAGCCATGTACATAACTTAGGAGGGGGCTATCTCACTGGCTGACCGTTATAGAAAGATTGCTCAAAGGCACAAGTTCCAACTACATTGACGGTTATTAATATCTCCCCATCAGCGGCCACCTTCATTACGTCTTGCATCAAACTGACATTCCAGCGACCAGCTTGCTCACCTCTCCTGCTTTCCCAATGGGGAGCAGTTCTACGGTGCAGCTTTCACCTCGTCGTTGACCTGGACACAACGGTCGTTGTCCTTTTGGCATGATCAAGCATGGCTAGGGGGGTCCTTGCGTTGACAGAGCTGTTTTCGTGACGCTTTGTAGAGCGTTTCAGCAGTAATTATTCCGCCCTTTGAGTCGAGAAAGTATTGTCGTACAGTTAGTGATCTATCGTTGTCAGCCACATGGTTGTGTCGTTAGCCACGCTCATTTTTACTCTTGTGGCGCATCCCTTCGATGAGGTCAGGCTCTCATATCCAAATGCAAATCTTTGAGAAGACAGGGTAACATATCTAGACAACGCCATGGAGGTTGTTGCAAAAGGAACACAGCAAGACCCTGTTTATAAACTTTATAAATCAGTAATTAATTACTCGCGACAATACAAAATAAATCCGACTCCAATATCCTTGAGCATTCAGTGGTCCGCTGGCCTCAGGCACCTCCGTGAACCCACCACTCCCCGTTTCGTACCCAGCTTTTCAACCACGGTTCCTTGACTCTCCACCGCCCTGACACCGATTGCCCCGTTCTTTCAGTTGCCCTCTCCTCACGGGCTTGAAAATTTCCAACTCCTACTACGAACGGGATCGGTTCTTCTTGTTGTCCCCTCGCCATCCGCATCCTCAAAATAACCAACCGACCTTTCCCCGTCGTACTTGGTCAACCAACTCGGATCAACCACCTCACAGCTCCGTGTGCAGTTTCCCCTTGATCGCCTCCTGGCCCTGCTCGGCCTTCTTCCTCGCCACCTCGGCTCCGAACCCTAGCTGGGCAACCACCCAGTCCCAGGTCCCCACCACGCCCTCCTTGACGCGCGCATAGGCGGTGCTGGAGGGTGTCGAGGTCCCGTACTTGAAGTACATGTACTGCTTCCTCGCCAGCGCGCGCAGCTCGTTCAGCGTCGACCCCTGCGGCACGGGCACGCCGTAGCTGTCCAGGTACGACTTGAGCTCGCTCTCGCTCCACGTCTCGAACAAGCTCGCCTTCGCGGCGTCGGTGGCGCGGGAGAGGTACGAGGTGGCCGAGGCGTAGGAGGAGCCGCCGGCCGAGGAGGCCGAGGAATAGGCGGACTGGGCGGCCGAGACGAGCTCGTCCCGCGTGGCGCTGGATTTGCTGGCGACCTTCTTGGCGGCGGCGTCGCCGCTTGAGGCGAGGTACTCCCGGATGTTGTCAGTCGTGAGGTCGTCCCAGGTCCAGGCTGTCCAACCGGAGGCGGCGCGGTGGGCGTGCTTGCGGACGAGGGCGCGGAGCTCGTTGGCCTTGGTTCCTTGGGGTACGGGCTGTGGCAGCGGGGCGTTAGCATGGGGAAAAGCTGACCTGGAAAGAGAGCGAAAGGACCGGGTGGGGGGAGACATACCACTCCGCGAGAATCCAGATAGCCTTTGAGGCGGGTGTCAGACCAAGTGTTGATGGCCTTGTCAAAGGCATCCTGGAGAGCCTGAGAAGCTGCATCAGTTGCCTTGGCGTATACAGACCCGACGTTGGATGTGGCCGCGCCGAAGGCCGACTTTGCCGTGCCGGTGACGGTATCGCCGAGAATCTCGGCCCGGTGCTTGCGAACCAAGGAACGAAGCTGGTTCAGCTTCGTGCCTTGAGGGACTATGCGACGGGTTGTTAGCCCCAGGTTATCGAGCCGGTGCGCGGTGAGCAGGCTCTCCACGGAATGCTTACCAGCGATGCCATTCTTGTCACAGAACTCCTTGAGCTGCGACTCGCTCCAAGCGTCGATCAACTTGTCAGTGAGGGAGGAATACGTGTCCTGCACGTTCTTCTTGGAGCTTTCGGCCTCCTCCTGCATGCGCAGGTACGCGAGGCGCGAGTTGCGGCGGACGGTAGCGATAAGTTTGTCCCGCTGGCATTGTGTCAGCCGAAGAGACCCTCCCCACACTTGCCGTCATGGACTTACAGTAGTTGGCTGAGGAGCGGGAATACCCCGAGTATCAAGCCATTCCTTTAGGTCAGACTCTGAATGGAGAGTTAATACCAGCGAGTCTTGCTTGGTTCAAACGGGCAGAGGTTGAGAGCTTGAGTGTCACATACCGCTCCAGGTCTCATACAACCAGTTACCAGGGTAGGCGGCTGCCTCGCCCGTCTTCTGCGTGATGGTCTCCCAGTTCTCGCGAATCTTTTCTAGAAGCGTATCGCGCTTCCGGGGCTGGGGCACGGGAATACCATGCTTGTCACAAAAGGCCTTGAGCTGGCTGTCGGTCCACGTATCAAGGAACCAGTCTTTGACATTGCCCCACGCATCCTGGGCCTTGTCCCCTGATTCATACCAGGTGGACTTGACGCGCTCCAGCAGCGAGTCGCGCGTGTCCTCGGCGGCCGCCTTCGAGTCGATGCCTTTCTGGGTTAGGTAGCCCGTCAACTTCTGAATGTCCCACTTCCGATACGGCTCGACCACGTTATCCTCCCAGTTCTTCTGGATCAGCTCCTCCAAGGTCTTGCGGTCGGCTGGGGTTGGGTAAGGGATGTCATGGTCCGAGAGCCAGCGCTCAAGCTCTGTCTCGTGCCACCTGTTGTAGGCTGCGAATGGTGACGTGTGTTAGCAACGGTCGACCGATTGGCCTCGGCTACGAAGCTCAACTCACCAGCATTGGAGAGCCAGGTGTTTCCAAGAGCGGTGCCGGCCACGCACGCCAGCGCGAGGATCGTTTTTGTGATCCTCATGACGAAGGTGTTGTTGTTCAGTCAATGAGCGGGAAGAGGGTGCTTCAATGGGGCTGTATTCTGCTGGCCTTGGCAGTTTACTCTGGCTTCAGCAGACGAACTTGGCACGAGGTTTCAGTGAAATAAAAGAAAAAAAATATGGTTGAGTTGAGAGTCGGAGGCTGGGCAGGCTTAAAGTGCCACACGAGCGTTGAGTGGCGGCCCATGGACGTCACCGGTTCCTCTTTGACTCGATGATCTCAGTTGCTGGCCAGCCGAAATGCATGATGCCGCCCACAGCGGGCCAGCTCAAGAGTGTGCTTGGGCCAGAATATTGCTGGGCGAGAACCTGGAAGTGATGCCAGAAGACTGACGTCATGCCTTAGCACCACTTACAGGATGAATCGCACATCTCTCGTTCTTATTGTGGAGCTTTCTGACTTGCTACCAGCCGTATCATTGATGTTCCATGGAAGCCCAGCATATGGTACGGCGTACAGGAAGCGTCTATGGCATGGACATTTCCAGGTCGTGAAATGCATGACGTCACCAGGATCGCCGTTGGAGCTTTTGTGACAGCAAAAACGGATCCGCTGATGCTGCCATCAGCTAGTGCACCATATATACCTGCTACTGCAACAGCTTTGACGCAACCCGAGCTGCCCAGGTTCACAACACAATACAAATCGCACGGCACCAGGAAACCGATGCAGCGTGAACGTGAATTGCAAAGAATCAACACTTATGGTATCTCTGTCTCAAGTATCACAGCTACCTTCATTAGAGACATCCCCGCCCTTCGTGTTACAATCCCACAGGAAATGGTCAAATAAAACAGATCAAAGACCCCCCCCCTCCACCAACCCCAGTACCTCAGTCGGAGCTCAATCCTGCTGTCCAACAGGAATAGCCAGGCTCTTGGAATAGTTGAACGTCTCTGTCTGGTATCCTTGCTGCTGTCAAGGTCGTTGAGACTCATACATGGCCGAGCATTATCTATCATCATCTACCAATCCTCTGAACTTTGTTGTCCAACAAGTCTTGTTAGACGTTGCCAAGTCCAAGCAGGTATCTTCACTTCAGTAGCCGGCACGGGGTTTCTCGTGCTCCTGAATACGATCGCAAGGATCCCGACCTGAAAATGGCACCCGGTTAGTCACAAAGCTTCGTCTGGCTGAGGCTAGGGACGATCGACCGATGGAATTGAGGAAGGTTTCCCGAGGTATCTTGGTTAGAAGCCAGACCGGACCGAACCAGAACGCAGAAAGCAGAACGGCCAAACGAAAGCAAAAGGCCACGAAAATCAAACAACAGTCGGGCAGCAACTCACCATACTCGCACATAACCCCAGCGTCTCTAAACTCCCTCATGAGCGCCATGCGTGCCGCCTCGGCCTGGCAGCGGAAGCTCCCAAAGCGGATCTCGAGCAGCACGCGTGCGCCGTCCGGGCTTTGGCCTCTATGGATGATATCATCGATCTGGTACACCATCTTGGTGTTGAGGTAGGCGCAAAGGCGGTGCCGCTCGACGATGTGGGGGGGGCCGCTGATGAGCAGCACGCGCGACCGCCGCCCGCCCTTGTCCTCCTCGGCCGATCGTACTCGGTTCCAGGTCACGCGGGCGCACAGGTCCGGGTGGTGCGGGGTCCGGAACCCGGTGGCGGCGTAGCGGGAGTAGAAGCGTTCTGTGGGTGGGTTGGGGAAGGGGTTGGTTAGCAATGACGGTCGTAACGCGGCATTGATGATACCTCGGGGGTGTGACAAGAACGACTCGCGGAAAAAGTTCTCTTACCGGCCCCCTCGCGATCGAAAAAGACCAGCTTGGCCGCGCTAAACGCATGGCCGCGTTCCGGTGCCGGGGGGTTGATGTGAGTAGCAAAAACGCGGCCGACGTCGCGGATGCCAGCCAGCAGCTCGTGGGTGGTCAGGTCCGGAGCCAGGCCGACCAGGAACAAGCTGCAATTCTCCTCGGCGGGGATTTCGGCGGACTGGTTGCGGGGCAGGCTGGGATCGCCTTTGTAATTGGGGGAGAAACCCATGAGCATCAGCTGGGCCATCTCCTCTTCTGTCAGCTCGCGGTTCGGGTTGCGGCAGTTCATCGGGTGGTAGTAGGAGCTCTGCTCGCGGACGCGGTGCAGGTGACGGTTGAGGGGAGCCAGCGCGCTTCCGGGCCTGGCGATGGCGGTGCTGTTGCTTGCAGTTGCGGAAGGCGCCGGATTATAGCCCATTCGAGAGCGGGCGAAGGACGGTGAGACGGGGGGCAGAGATTGGAGACGCAAGAACAGCTGCTGCTGGGTCAACAGGCCAGGGCCGCGATCGGGCTCTTGGGACGGGGGACATGGATTCCAGCTCCAAGGACTCGCAGGAGCCAAGGCGACCGGCGCAGCAGCATCAGGAACTTGAGGTGGCAGCGCCACGGGGCTGCTTTGAGCCGGCCACGTCCCAACCATGGGAATGTGGGAGGTGACCATGGAGTCCCGAGACTGAGACTTGCGTTGGCTGTCGTGGAGAATAGTCGAAGTGTTCATCGTTATGTCATTTCCCACAGAGGTAAAACCGCTGGGCTCCCGAACGGCTATGGGAATATCAGGAGTGCGTCTGAGTTGCTCGTTGACTCCTATTCCCAGGTCGATGCTAGACGGAATGGGCCACTGGGGAAACAGAACCGGAGCTGAGTATGAGGTGCTCTGTGGGCGAGGTGAAGAAAACGACGACAGCGGGATAAGAGGAGCCGGAGTCCAAGTGGGAGCGCGCCTCGGCTGGATGAGATTCGGCGCTTGAGAGCGACCGGACCCAGGGTCAGATCTAATGGGACCGAAGCCTTGCGGCGAAGCCTGGTCGGTTGCCGTAAGCTGAGGAGCGGTCGCAGAACCGAGAGACCACCGAGTGCTGTTGTTCGCCGTTGTCGAGGAAGAAGCAGCAGCAGAAGCCTGATCATGGCCAGCAGCTGGGTCGATGTCTCGAATCGGCTTGGATGGGGTCTGGTTGAGTCCCAGACGCTGGATCTCGGCAAGTCGACGCTTCTCAAAGTGAGTCCTCAAGAGATTTTGGCCGGAAGTGAGCTGCGACATCTTGTATCTGATGGTGCACTCATCCTTCGACTTGGGAGACTGGGTCTTCAACAGCGAAGGGTCCGTGTTCGGGGTCCATTCTGGCAACGAGCCTTCGGATCGAGTTCCCCATGCTGGCGTGGAAATCGGCCGGAAGGGACTAGACGAGTTAGTCGTTACCGAGTTCGATCCAGGTGAAGCCATGGCAGAACGAGCCCCGGCCGTGGGTGTAGGTGTCAGGGTTGAATAGTAGGACAAGAAGGGAGACACAGTAGGAAGAGTTGGAGGTTGAGCTGGGGTTATATCTGTTGAGGAGATTGCATGCCACTCTGACGCCTGGGTGGTGTTTATCTGCAAGTCGTCCTTGTTGCTGGCTTTGTCCGAGGTGGGAAACCACAAGAAGGCTCCATTCGAATGGGTGGTGGGAAAGACGAAATTCTAAAGAAAGCCCAACGCGTAGGGCTTGAGAATGAGAGAATCCAGGTTTCGATCTGGTTTGGTGCTGGAACCGGGCACGAGCAAAAGCCTAAAACCCAAGTCCTTTGGGTTCACTTGGGACGCAAACAAGATGCAGAATGGAGCCGCGGATGACAGAAACAAGGCCACAGTCCTTGAGAAACCAAAAAAGACCCAGAGGCCAGTACTGAAGTTGAATTCGAGTCTCTTGGGGCGGATGACCGGTAGCATTGAGTTGAGACAAGATGGACTAATTCGTCGCGGGAGAGTTTTCATGTTTTCTGTACTTTCTGCAAGTTTCTGTAATATTTCTATCCTTTGCTGTTTTTCACCCCCAATGTTCTAGGGCTATATGAAGATAATTATTGAACAAAGCCAAGTAAATCCGTACAATAGCTGAAATTTGGCGTATGGTGGGAGTAAAGCAGACGAAACTTGAATCATCACGTGGTATTCTTTTTTTACTTTGGCACCTAGGCAGGCAGTTGGTAAATAAGGTACCTGGTTAATGACCCTTGGCGAACAACGTTAATCCTGAATGTTAAAGATCTTTTCCACCGTTCTTCCAAGAGCTAGCGCCCCGACTCTAAGTGTCCACGAACACCAGGAGCGCGCAAACTCAGACGAAATGTGAGCTGAAGCCTGGATTGATAGACAGAAAAGTTGTGCTAAATTCTCGAAAATCAAACTGCGGCAACTTATTCTGTAATTTGATTCTCCATTTTATCCCAAACAAGACACTTCGCTTCACGATAGCAACGGCGAGTCTAGACAACAACTACTTTGCACATTACATCCAAGATGCAACGAGTTCCCAAGGTTGGTTGAAGCTAAGGATTGACAACACCGATCCCGGACTTCCAGGAGCCCTAGTCGCTCCATTCTTCGTCCACTTATATACGGTACTGTGATCTCGAAGGTAGGATAATTCATTATGTCGAATCGCCCCCCAAGGCAGCATCGACAAGGCTCCGAGTTGTATGGCTGTTTATAAACAAAAAAGACAAGGCTTTTCGCATGGATAGAGTCCTATATTTCATATCTTGTTTCATTGGTCGCTTTTGAGAGGGTTGTTGGACAAATGGATGAAGACTTGGGCATGTGTGAGTCTCCCAATTTCGACACCGAGGGGATATCCAGCCCGAACTCACGCCGAGACAATCGGTGTCCGAATGCGCGAGGGTAGGAGGCTGAGGCAATCAGCCACTCGCCGGTAATCCGCCCTCCATACTTCCTACGCTAATGCTTGCAAAGTCATTGGTTACCTAGGTCTTATCCACTGAATAGCTGCTGACTCGTGGCAGGTGACCGAGGCGTGGTCTTGGGGGGCGTTCCGCCTACCGCGCCGCGTTGTCTCAACTATGCCTACCACATCCAGTGTCCCGCTGGCCCGCTGGCATGCTCATCTAAGTTAGTCTGGTCGGCCTCTGCGTATATCCAGGCTGCCAGTCATGTGCATGGCAGATCGCAAACACAATAGAGTATAAAGTAGAATAAGTCAAGGCTCTCGTAGCATCGAGCCCACCATTTCATGTTTTTGCGGCTGCCCGTGTCTTGACAACTCCCAACTTGGCACCTGAAAGCTCCAGATCACCAAGGTACCTAACTGGTGGAGGTATACTACTATATTGATACCATGCCGCCAGAGAAGCAATCCCTGGACCTGGGTGTTGCTTCGCCCATTGTGCAGGACAACATCGGAACTCCTGGCAACTCTAGCGCGAGCTTGCCATTGGATGATGCCTTTTCAATCCAGCGCGCAACGGTCAGTGATTCCAGCCCATCATGCTGGGCAGTTCGTTCCTTGATGCTGACTTGGCAAAGCAACACCTCGCCCTGTTGCGGCTGTTCGAACGCATCTACCATGATATCGCCACTCACCCGGACCGTGGGGGCAAGCTTCCGCCACCCCCCCGACGGCTCACACGCATCGCAGATGCAAGGCAGTGGAGCATCCAGTGTCTCCTCATGAGCGCCGAGGTCCGATACCCGCGCTACCTCAGCCTCCTTGAAGACTGGATTGGCAACCATGCGGCGGAAGCCAGCAGTCCTGACCGATGGCCGCTCCCACCATGGTAGGTTGCTCGTCGACTGGGGCGAAGGCCAGATCTGGCTAATCCGGAATGCTTCTTTCATCGCCCACAGGGATGTTGTCATTCATCTGTATTGCCACATGCTGAACCCAGACCGGTTCCAGAAAGACCTCGAGCTCAATTTTCCTCGAGTGTGGAAAGCCGGAATCGAGTTTCCCCTGGCACGCCTCATCCAGACCTCCTACTATCTCACCGACCAAGCCTCCGAGCTGGAGTGGAAAAAGAAGCAACCTGGCGAACCCTACCAAACCATCGAGTTCAACGCCGAGAGCAACCGGTTCGATGTGGCCGGAAAGGGTGCGTTCGATATTCGCCAATACCGCTGCCTGTCGGAAAACTGTGCTTCCCACGGCACACCTTGCCCGCAGACCATCCCGATGGGGGTTTGGTCCCAGTTCCGCTTGGGCCGAGCATTGATCCGGTGTCCCAAGTGCACGGCTGTCTACGCTCGGCCTCGTTTTCTTGATGATGACTTCCTTTTAGAGTTCGGGCGGGCCGCGTTGAATATCCCACTCTTCAACCTCTGGCTCAAACCTCTGCCTCAGTTCCATGAGTTTGGTTATATCCACAGCCTTGTACGCATGGTGGACAAAGATCCCGACGGCAACGATCCGACCACTCCGGCCTCCCTCCACCGCTATGTCATGTTCCTGAAGCTCTTCAGGGACCACCAGAATGAAGCTAGCATGCTCGTGCCTACGCTGGACATCGACCTGTTCTGGCACACGCACCAGCTCCGCCCGTCTGCTTATCGCGCTTATTGCATTCAGCACATTGGCCGAACCATCTCGCATGACGACTTTGTAAGCTCCGGGCTGCGCGAGCATGCCGTGTATAAAACGGCCGTCCTGTGGGCCAAGAGCTACAGGCAGCTGTACTGCGACCCGTACGGCCCATTCGACAAGCTACAGCAGCTCTGCTCGGCCATGGAACTCCTCCTCAACCACGAGAAGTTGCGTGATGAGCGCCTTGCCGAACAGGACGAGGCCGCAAAAACACTTCTCAGCAAAGTAGCCGCCGTCGAGGAGGAGTTAAGGGCCGTTAGTAATCAGCAATATAGTGCCCAAAGAACCGCCAACGACCTCAAGCAGCAAGTAGCCGACCTCCAGGAAGCCCTCTCCAAATTCACACCGCGCGTGCCGTTGCTCCCCAACAAGACGTGGGGATACTTCTCCGAGTTTGACGCCGAAAAGCGCAACGAGCTGCGCGCGAAGCTGAAGTGCGTTCTTCGAGACCTCAAAAACGCTGAGCACCGTCTCCGCTCCCTGGTGTCGCAGCACAATGCGGCGAGCAAGGAGCTCCACCAACTCCAAACGCAGCTTCGGGACGTGCCCAGGAAGCGGTGGAGGATCGAGTTTTCCTTTGAGGCCGACTTAAAACCCCTCGAAAGGAAGGCCGGGCAGATCGGATTCAAGCGGCCAGATCATTCCACTCCCGGCAGCGGACCGCCCTCGGCGAGCATTGGCGCCATTGTATCTCCCCCACAACCGATCGACGACGCGATAGATTGTCAGCCGCCGCGCAAGTTAGTCACCTGGCGCAGCTCTTGGGAGGATGCGTGTAGCCGCCCGCCCCAGGCGTTGGTGACGATGGCGCCGGCCGCATTGACATTCGCACCGAATCAGCAGGTGCAACAAATCTATCTTACCGGCCTGACGGGAGGATCGGGAAACGGGTTCGGAGATGGAGACAATAGAAGCAATGACAGAGGCAGCATTGGTGGTGGTGGAGGAGGGTGCGGTGGTAGTGGTGGAGGAGGGTACGGTGGTGGTGGTGGAGGAGTGTGCGGTGGTGGTGGTGGTGGCGGGTGTGGAGATGGAGGAGGAGGAGGAGGAGGAGGAGGAGGAGGATGCGGTGGCGGCGGTGGCGGTTGCTAAGGCAGCTGATGAATGGGTTGCCACCGGTCTGTGTTGATTGGAATTAATATTCCTGGATGGATCGCCTTCTCGGGCTGTGAGGGAAGAAACTGAACATCAGAGGGAAAACAAATAATAAACAGAGGGGCAACTGAGGGAACATCATGTCTTCCATGACACAAATATGGCCATCGGCACCGGGGCGGCTCTAATCCGACCTCACCGGGCCAATTGCCGAGTGGCCACACGGAAGGGATGCCGGAAGCTTTGGTTCCCCGTGTTTCCGTCTTAACGCCGGTGCAGGTTGGCCCTGGAATATCCTACCTCCGATGTTGTCGACGCGCTATCCCATTTCCAGGTAGCCATGGTGGAGCCGATTCGCCTTCGCATCATTCTTGAGGAAAAAGAGCCACCACGGCGTTACAGGACTAAAAGGAGAGCATTCCCCAAAATGCCACCATGGGGAATTTGCTGGGCTGATATCAATTTATAGATTACCGACAGCTATTTTTGTTCTCGGAATCCAGATGGCTACACCACGGGACAGCAACAGCGGCCCTGAGCCGACGCATTCACTGCGCCTTCAGGAGAAGAATAGCCGAGCTCTGGAGGACTCGGAGGTAAGCGATGATGCTGCCAAGGCCGTTGAGGACGACAGTCAGGACCTGACTTCACGCCTCCCCTTCTCGAAAGCCCGGTGCATCGCCCTCGTCGTCACCCTGGCCGGCGCGAGCTTCTTGAATGTAAGTCAAAGAGCAAAGAATCGACAGAAGAACCCCTTGGACCGGGCGACTTACACAGACAATAGACGCTCTCGGGGCAGGCGGTTGTCATCATCCTCCCCACTATCGGCGAAGACCTCGGTATCCCTGAGGCGCGGCTGCAGTGGATTCTCTCTGCTTATGCCCTCACTTTTGGCTGTTTCCTCCTTTTCTGGGGACGAGTCGCCGACATCTATGGCAAGCGAAAGATCTTTGTGGCCGGCTCAGCATGGTTCTCCGCGACGACACTCATCAACCCTTTCTTGCCAAACGAAATCGCCTTTGATCTATTTCGGGGGCTGCAGGGCCTGGTAAGCGCTTGCATTGTCTTGAGCCAAGCTCAATGTCGGAAAGAAAAGCAACTCCATAATGCTAACTGGGCACAGGGTGCTGCCGCTAATGTTCCGACGGCCATTGGCATCCTGGGAACTACATTTCCTCCGAGCAAGGCCAAGAACTATGCCTTTAGCTTCTATGGTAAGACGGGTCCAACCTATGACACTGCCATCGCTCAGAGTCCTTCCGCTAACATATCTGGGAAGCCGCTGGAGCACCCCTAGGAGCCGTGGTGGGCAACCTTCTCGCCGGCATCATTGCCGAGTATGCCTCGTGGAAATGGGTCTTTGTATCCATCGCCATCGCAGGCTTTGCCATCACCGCGGCGGCCATCTTCGTCATCCCGCCCCCTCCAACCCCGCCCCCTCGCAACCCCGATGGCTCAAGACCATCCATCGACTGGCTCGGCGCCGTGCTTGTCACCGTCGGCCTCCTGGCCCTCCTGTTCGCTTTGACCGAGGGCAACTTTGTCGGCTGGAAAACGCCCTGGGTCATCGTGCTCATCATCGTCTCGGTCCTCCTCATTGTCCTCTTCGTTCTCTGGCAGCACCGCCTCGAGAAAACCGGCAAGCTAGCACCCATCATGAAAGTATCCAATTTCCGCAACCCACACTTCAGCGCCGCCATGGTCATCATGGCCCTCTTTTTCAGCAGCTTCAACGGCTTCCTCGTCTACGCCACCTACTTCTACCAAGACTACCAGGGCCTCTCCCCGCTCCAGACCACCCTGCGCTTCCTGCCGACGGGCATAACGGGTTTCCTCACCGCGGCCGTTGTCTCTCAGCTTTTGGCGCGTATCCCAACCTACGTGCTCCTCACCGTCGGCAACATCTGCGTCGCCGTGTCATCCTTGCTCTTCGCTACCCCCATCCCGCCCAGCACCACCTACTGGGCCTGGTCCTTCCCCGCCATGGTGCTCTCCGTCTTTGGCGCTGATACCACCTGGCCGTGCCTGATCCTGTTCACGAGCCGCTCCTTGCCGCCGGCAGACCAGGCTGTTGGCGGAGCGCTGGTGAATGCTATGGGCCAAGTCGGGCGTGCCATCGGTCTGGCTGTCGCCACGGCCATTCAGACGGCGGTGATGGCGAGCGAGCGCGGAGTCCCTGTGCAGGAGGTCGGGTCAATGGTGCCATGGGACGAGCCTACGTTGCTTGGTCTTCGTGCGGCGGCTTGGTGGCATGTCGGCCTGGGCTTTTCTGCACTGTTTGTGGTTTTGGTCGCGTTTAGGGGGACGGGGATTGTGGGGAAGCCTGCTGAGAACGCTGGCCATTCAGGAGAGACTCCGGCGCAGACGCAGAGGAACAGTCAAGGGGAAGAAAGCAAGGTCTAATGCAGGCGTTAATGATAGGAGCTTGACGACCATATATAGAAAAATATTCTTGCAAGTAATGAACTGGTTATTTACGAGGTGGTCCTATGGATGCTTGCGAAGTGACGCAACCCAATGCTACCAGTGCAGAGCGGTCCACGAACTCCCCCAGCCCTCATACACACAAGAGCCGATGGTTGGTTTTGGGTGTCGTTCAAGCTAGCTCCTCGTCTACCTCCTCTGCTTCAAACACACGTCTGCCTGCAGTGTGTCACAGACTTCCGTTTGCATTATTCGGTGTCGAAATACCGTGTAATTAAGCAAGCTTCTTTCATTTGTTGCGCTCTCGGAACGACCACTCCCGCAATGGTACCTCCAGTGCACTTCCACCATCCTGCTAATTAACCTCACCCTTGGGATGCCGGGATTTCTGCACCCCGCAAGTCCGAAGCAACCCAAAAAGCGACCCCATGCCACCTTCACTCATCTGGAAGTAAGGAGCCCCAAAGGTTATTATTGATATAGGATGACGATTCAAAAAAGCACACATGGCTCACATGGCCTCCCGCGGGGGTCCCTCCCGCGTACTAATACCGTGCCGTCTCCTATCCTCATCTGATGACCCGGTTTTCTCTCCCCCATCGCAAGCCACCTCGGTGAACATACCCTTTCCCAACAGCGCCACGGCCAGCCACCATCATGAAAGCCCTTCTGTCCCTCACGGCCCTCGCAGCCCTTGCGGCCGAGACCGTCTCGGCCCACTACATCTTCCAACAGCTGTCCGTCGCCGGGACCAAGTACCCCCTCTGGAAGTACGTCCGGCGCAACAGCAACCGGCCTGGCTCCAGAACGGGCCCGTAACGGACTTGGCCTCGACGGACCTGCGTTGCAACGTCGGAGGGCAGGTCAGCAACGGCACCGAGACCATTACGGTGAGGGCTGGCGACCAGTTTACCTTCCATCTCGACACGGCCGTGTACCATCAGGGTCCCACCAGCCTGTATATGTCTCGTGCGCCGGGCAAGGTGGAGGATTACGATGGCAGTGGCCCGTGGTTCAAGATTTATGACTGGGGGCCGACCGGGAATAACTGGGTGATGAGGGGTATGTGAATCCACTCTCCCTTTCGCACTTATCTACAGCATCACCCTGTGCTCTGATGAGGATAGCCTTGGGGGAAATGGCCAACATGCTTACCCCGCCTTACTACAGACTCATACACGTACAACATCCCCCGCTGCATCCCCGACGGCGAGTACCTCCTTCGCATCCAGCAGCTGGCGATTCACAACCCAGGCGCGACGCCACAATTCTACATCAGCTGCGCGCAGGTCAAGGTCACGAACGGCGGCACTACCAACCCAACGCCGACCGTGAACATCCCCGGCGCGATCAGAAGCACAGATCCCGGATATACCGTCAATGTGAGTCCGCGTGGGCGAGCAAAACAATGAGTGTGAAAAACTGACCCATTTCACCCTTGTAGATCTACAACACCAACCTGGCCAACTATGTCGTCCCGGGACCGCGCGTGGTAGGCTATCTATCTGCCCGTCTGGTAGGAATGATGGCCTCACGAAGGGTGCTGACAAAACTACTAGTTTTCCTGCTAATTGGCGGGCTTCAACGGGAATGGAGATGTCTGCATAGTTACGAGACACTTTCCAACCAGGCCGCAAGTCAATTACACGACAGTCAGGGCTTGGCTGGGCAGAAAGCAAGTTATGGACTCAGTTGTGTTCGTTGGGAGCCACATAGTCGAGCTCGCATTATTGATAATCAACCACCTCGGGTTCCCAGCCAGCGTTCAGAGATGTCTTGCTTCTGTCTTGTTTTGCATATTGATTCCACTTGTGAAGCTTTCGCCGTGGTCTCACTGTACCTTTCTGTTGCAGTAGCAGGTATATATGGTGCACTAGCTGATGGCAGCATCAGCGGATCCGTTTTTGCTGTCACAGTTATGAGCCCGGTTCTCTTCTGTTTACGCAGCGGTATGTTGATAACTAGTGCTACCTGCACTGTAAAAGTCACATACAATGAGAAGGCTCTGAGTTCGAAACCTGTGTTTGCACCCCTGACACCCAGAAAAGGACGTTTTTAGGGTGGCGTCTGATAAATAAAACACCCGGGCACCCCTGGGGGGTGCGATGGAGGATAGAGATGAAATTTCCTCTAACTCCAAGTCAGGGATAAATAAGTGCACCAGGGGACTCAGACCTCGACTACTCGCCTCGGTCTGGGGGGTGTGTTGCAGTAGCAGGTATATATGGTGCACTAGCTGATGGCAGCATCAGCGGATCCGCTTTTGCTGTCACACTTTCATGCTTAACATACCTAAGGTGCTGAATGATATCTGTCGCCTCCGAAGGCAACGTGATCAGCGCAGCTCCGACTCCTCCGCATGCCATACCTGGCCTCGGCCAGCAGCGTCTTGATGATGATCGGATCAGAGTATTTGCGCGGGAACATGCTGGTAAAATGGGTGCCGTAGTGAGAGCTAGGGTCGTTTGTTCGTAGCCTCGCCAACCAACATGAACGGCTTCAAGACGACCTGAAAGCTGGACCTATGAATAACTACCAGACCCGGGCCTGAACACTGCGGGTGGCTGTAGGGCCCCACTCCAAGCCTATGAAGTAATTATTCGCCAGCGACGTCGACACGGTTGTCGACTGTGCAGAGTAAAGGCCGCTCATACTCATGCCTCCAGGCTCTCCTAGGCATACTTAATTACTCGACTCAATGTCAGTCAGCCTTTAGGCGACGAACCGCCGATGCATGTCAACCCTGACGATGGCTGGAAGGACTGCGTTTCGTTTCCCAGGAACTGGCTAGAGTTTTCATCATTCATTTTTGTTTTCATTGCCGGCTCATTTCCCATGATGCAAATGACCATCGTAGACACAGCACGCCTGCATAGGCTCTCTACTACTCGAAAGCCGTTCAGCAAAGACCAGTCTGTTGGTCGATTTTCATCATGGTACCTCCAAGCAAAGAGGGTCATTGTTCTTGCGATGCGGGGGATCTCGAGCGCTTTGACAGCCCCTCCATGTAGGAAGCGGAGCATCCATCGCAAACAAAATGCACCATTGAACAGTCTCCCGAGCGGCGAATCCACGAGGAACGGGTTCGGAAGCTTTTCCTGGGAAAGTTTGCACTTCACCACTCAGTCTAGCCACTTGGCAAGAAGGCGATATGACTTGGCGGCTGACCCGGGTATGACGCGCGGATGCTGAGCCACGCGCATGACGGCATCTGAACCTACCGCCAGGATCCCGCCCCGCTGAGAGGCAGCCCGTCATCATCATTTCCTGAGTCGGACATCCAACCGAGTGGGCCTGTAGCGTGATCGGATGAACCACCCGCCTTTTCACAGCCTCGATGACTCGGTGCTCTGTGCGTTGCGCATGCTCTCTTATGTTTCACGTCTTTTCTCTTCCTTTAGGTACTTGTACGGTCTGGCAGCTTCGTTTTGCTCTTTCTCACCGCTCTCCCTTCCAGCAACAGCTCCTGACGGACCCCAGGCTACCCCTCCCTTACACCGTCCACCAACCACTCTTCATAGCAACATTCAGGCTTGCATCCCTCGACATACCCACTTATCAAGCGAGGCGCGTTTCTACGACCATTGATTAGGCATTCGGACCAGATCAGCATGTCCTACCCAGGATACACGCCATACGGCCGTGAGTGACGCCCGCCCGGGTTCCCTAGCAAATGAGCCCGTTGTAACTGATGCACCGGAACACTGCAGAACCTCCGCCGCAAGGAGGTTACTACCAACAGCCTCCCGCTCAACAGCCGTATGGCGCTCCTCCTCCCCCGGGGCCCCCGCCCGCTCAGCAACCATCCTACGGCGGGTACGGTCAACCGCCCCCGCCTCAGCCCCCTTACGGACAGCAACCATACGGACAACCAGCCTACGGAGCGCCGCCGGCACCACCCCCGGCTCAACAGTATGGCGCTCCTCACGCACCTTCTCCGCAACCATACGGCGCGCCAGCCGAACTCTACGGAAGCCACCCGCCCCCTCCCCAGCAACACAACGCCGCTCCGCCGCCGGCTGGTCAGTACTACCCCCCACCCTACGGCGCGCCCCCTCCACAGCAGCAGCAGCAACAACCGGGATACGGTCAATACCCACCCGCATCGTCTGCGCAACCGCCCTACGGCCAACAACAACAACAGCAACAACCACCCTACGGTCAGCCCCCGCCTCAGCAGTACCCACCCTATGCCCAGCAGCAGCAACACTACCCGCCAACGCCCCCGTCCTTGGGCTACGGCCCTCCCCAGATGATCGCCTGGAACGGCGACGCTGACGCCAACGCGCTGCGCGCCGCCATGCGGGGATTCGGCACGGATGAGAAGGCCCTGATCCGCATCCTGGCGCCCAAGGACCCTCTGCAGATAGCCACCATCCGCGACGCCTACACCCGCCTGCACAGGCGCGACCTCGTGGCCGACCTCAAGAGCGAGACGAGCGGGTGGTTCGAGGCGGGGCTGATGGCGCTGGCCCGGGGGCCCTTGCTGGCGGATGTGCACCTGCTGAGGGAAGCCATGGCGGGCGTCGGGACGAAGGAGAAGGCGCTGAACGACGTGCTCCTCGGCCGGTCGAACGCGGACATGCAGGCCATCAAGTCCGAGTATCACCGCGTGTTCCACAGGAGGCTAGAGGATGACGTGCGCAGCGATCTAAGTATGAAGACGGAGCGGCACTTTATGATTGTGCTGTCGGCGCAGCGGGCCGAGGACTCGGCGCCGGTCGTCAAGGGCGACGTGGACCGGGACGTGGACGATCTGTACAACGCGACCGAGGGCAAGATCGGGACGGACGAGATGAAGGTGTGCAGCATCCTCAGCAGGAGGAACGATAACCAGATCCGGGCGATCGCCTACGAGTACCAGCGGAGGTATGCAAGGAACTTGGAGGATGTCATCCGCAAGGTACGTTTTCCCTCGCCGCTTCAGGAGACCCTCGGCACCGCAAGACCGCCGTATCTGACAGGTTCTTTGCAGGAATTCTCCGGCCACATGGAGGACGCCCTCCTCTTCCAGCTCCGCAACGCCGTCGACAAGTACATGCATCACGCCATCTTACTCGAGGCCACCATGGCCGGCGCCGGGACAAAGGACTATCTACTCGTCAGCAGGATCGTCCGCTACCGTAAGTGATGCCCAAGACGTTGCAGTGGGGGGCGAGAGAGTGAATCACATGCTAACTCCGCGCAGACTGGGACCCGAACCACATGGCTAACGTCCGGGCCGCGTACGAAAAGCGGTTCCATCGTAGCCTTGCCAGCAGGATCAAGGGCGAGACGAGCGGTGACTACGAAAGGTTGTTGCTCGCATGTATTGGGGAGAGGGTCTAGGATGCGTTGTGTTCTTCCTGTCTGTAATGTCTTTTTGTCGAAGGGTGTTTTGGGGAGTTTGGCGGTTTGGTCAGAGCCAGCATTCCGCATCGGTATTTTACTCCAACGGCAACGTGTAACGCAACGAGTTCCCTATCCGCCAATCTTTTACGAGATTCCTCGGGCCAGGGACTTTACATGGGCCTAGGGAACCGTACGAGCGAGCTTGACGCCAGATTGGCAATCATGCCCCTGGATTCTCTGCCCGATACACACACAGGTACAAGTCGCCTGCATTAAACCCGCCCGTGAATGGCCCGGCCCGTACAGCTTGATGTACTATAATCCGGTTCCGCCTCGGTGGCTCCCACATGTTCGTCCACCTTGTTCCTACCATTCCTACATCAGGGAGGTGTGTACACAGCAAGGAGGACAGAGACCGTTGACGTTATGGATTCTTCCGTGACGTCGGGATCTCGAATCTCTCCCGCCCAAAGAATAGCCATATTCGTGTAGTAATTATGGCAATGCGTTGTGTCGTGTATGTAGAGCCCATCGGATAACGTACATCGGATGACGATCTCCACCATTCATCATCGGTCTGTCCCTGGCTTTGGCATGACACGGTTCCGTGATGACAGTGGTGTAACACAGTATTGGAGAGGGGGTGGAACCCGGGGAGGGGCTGATCTTTAAAGAGCCCGCATTTCTCAGACGCCGCAATGCATAGAATCCGTGATACTTTACACCCATAACGTCACTCGTTAAGTTGCTGCTGGGCGGCCTTCGTCAAATGGAAGAGGAATCGGAAGTTCTCTCTTTCGTATGCCGAGGCGTTCGAAACGCGGGACGCTAGGCCGAGATTGAACCCCTGGTCAGTTTTCCGTAACCTTGGCGCCATACGTTAAAAGTGACGAGGTGGACCGCGAAGGCACCGATGTGGGGGTAAGCAGGGGGGGAGAGGAAGGCATTAACGAAGGAAACTTTGGTTAACAAAATTGATAGCTCAGAAACGCAGTGTTAGAGGGGACTTAATTAAGGTGTTTAATTTTGTTGTTAATCAAGAGCAGGCGCTCTTAAAATTTAACCGAAGCAGGAAAAAAACGTTTTGACTGGCCCAGCCAGCACCACCGTACCCCCGCAACATCCAACAAAAAACTGGGCGGCTTCATGGCTCCAGTCTGCTCCGTAGCATCCCTAACTACCCGCGGGACCTGAACCAACATCCCAGTTCTTTCGCTGTCCAGCTTCATTTCCTACCTACCCTTTTCTCTCGTTGCAACCAGGCTTCCAGGCGGCGCTGATGCAGTGCCGGTCCAGATAACTAGCACAAGTTACCGATAACTATACTTTTCGTTCATTCATTCCTTCTCTGTATTGTATCCCATTGCCTGCGATTTCAGCACTTCCCACATCTTGGCCCGCCATCGGGTACCATTGCCGTTGCCAGGATTGGAACCACAGCATTTCAACACCCGCCTTTGTCTGACACCAGTCTCTGCTTGGGTCTGCGTGCAGCGCCGCCCTGAGAAGCTGATAATTTTCGCTCTCTCTCTCTCGGAATAAACACAGGGGAAGAGAGAAGGTTCGTTCTCCAAAGGAAAACGCCTGGCCGCACAACGCTTGAGTCGCGGCATTCGCCAAACACCGGATCAATTGGCGAGACGGGAACAGACAAGGCAAAAAACCCCCCTCGGGCATCGCCATCAATAATGGCAACCGAAGGCGCACAACGGCCTTCGGGTCCAACTCCCCAACAGCCGGACACTTCAGACCAGTCAAGTTTGCCAGCCCCATCGGACTCGACAACGGTGACAACGGCACCAGCCGTAGGAAACGAAGACTCTTTTACACGAAATGGCCCTGGCGCTTTGACAGCAACCGGGACGCAATCTGCCGAGGCGGTGATGGATCAGATGGCAAAAGGCCTGGTTGATGAAACCCGCGCAGATCCCCCAGGGACCCCCCCGCATCCGCAGCAGCAGCAGCAGCAGCAGCAGAAAAAACAGCCGGTTGACGCAGAGCGGCTGCAAAACGAGCATTCTGAGCATACTGCTAATCACGGGCAGCAGCAGCAGCAGCAACAACAACAACAGTACGTCGACTCGGAAGAGAAGCAGCGCCAACTTGTAAGCTTGGCACGGCTTGTCAGCTCCGCACACCAATACCGGCAGCCAGAAGCCCATGGACCGCAGAACCTTGTGAGCCCACAAACCGCGACGCTGCCCCAGGCGGCCCCACCAGCAAACCTGCCGGCCCCGGCGGCTAATCCGGTCCTCGCGTCCGTTGCGCCCGCGCCATCAGTCGCGTCTCCGGCGCCGCAAGCAACTGCACATCCGCTGCCGGCTCCGGCGCAATCACAGCCGCAACTGCATCCGCAACCGCAGGGAGCGCCCGCTCCGTCACACGCCTCATACTACCAGCCTCATTTGCCAGCCGTGTCTTCATCAGGTTCGCAGCAGGCGTCCGTGCAGGCACACGTGCAGGCACAGGAGCAGGCACAGGAGCAGGCACCGGAGCAGGCCCAGCCACCGCAACATCCTCCTCACGCTCAGTTCCAATATCATCGCCACAGTTTGCCGCAGGTCTTGACGCCATCCACTGCGTCGCCGACCCCAGTGACACCGCTCCAGCACGCTCCTCAGAATCAATCTCATTCCCAAGGCCCTGGGGCTGGGGCTTCGTACCCTCATCATCCATTTTCTCAGTATCTTGAGCAAAATCCTCCGGCGCATCCGCTACAACCATCGTTGCCGACGCCGCCGCCACCGCTGTTCGCTCCTCGCCCTCGCGGTCGTCCTCCCCGTCTGCCACTGGCCAACAAGCCTGTCATCATGGACCCGCCAGCTGCGCGGAGGGCGGGCCAGCCGCAACGGCCGGCGACCGTCCCCGGAGGATTCCCGTCGCCGATGCGCGACCACGCCAGCTCCAACCCAAAGTTTGTTGACGACACGGCTCGCATAAGGTTTGCCATTCAACAGAGCTTACCAGAGGCCGTCCGACGCATCATTCGAGACAACTGGGAAAAGTGCCTGCTCGGTTCCGAGTTTCATCAAGCCTTCATTGTAAGTGAATCTCATCTCTGAAACGCGACATGGAAGAAGTGGTTCCTTCCTTCCCATTCTTTGTTTTTTTTTCCCTCGCAACAGGTCATTCGTTCCTTCCTGTCATCCCATTCTATTTTGTCGTGTTTCCGCATGTGTTCCCGCCTGGGTGGCACACAGCAATCTCTCCGGTTAATTTTCTTTTTTCTTCTCATCATCCCGAGTCCTCGTGTCTCATCTAACTTTCTTTCTCCAGCTCAACGCATCCATTCACCACGCTCAGCCGCACGTGATGAAGCGCGCGGTTCGAGACTTTGGCGGCAAAGTGGTCGCAGAGGCGAAGCAGGAGCTGGTGGCTCACGTCACTACAGAGATTCTGGACGACATTGCCGACTTCCTTATCGAAAAGGCCAGCGACAGGTTCCTCGACAAGTGCATGGAGAAGCGCCTCTTGACCATTGAGGCGAAGCCTCTCATCAACATGCTTGCGAGGGCCAAGCGATTAGGCTATGAACCAACAGACATTATCCAGGACGGTCAAGAGCACGTCATCCCTCAGGCGATACCGCCTACAACCACCATGGCAACCACCACGGTCCAGCCCTCCGCCAACACCGACGGACCCAGGTTGCAGTGCCTGGATTGTTACCGGACCTTTGTGTTCGAGGATGCCTTCAACTATGTGAGTAGGGCCCGGAGGCTGCTCGATGGATTCGATGGATTGGGCAGAACTGACGAATCATTTCTACTTCAGCACAAAAATCGCCGTGTGTGCGTGGTCGACCCCCCAACAGCTGAGGGGTTCGCATACGCATGCCTGGATTGCGGCGAGGGCTTCATTCGTGTCGAAGACCGCGAACGGGTATGTCGGCAGGAGCGTCATCATGCAACAGAGAAAGCTAACTTTTGTTTTAGCATGTCAATAACAGGCTTTGCGGTACTCATGGCCGGCCGCCTCGCCCTCGGTCTGGCCCGGGTCGGCCGCCAAAGACGGCACAACCGTTCAAGGATTCCACGGCCACACCGCCGCCTGCTCGCCCCAGACTTCAGACCCCAGGGATTCCAGGTTTTCAGCTGTCTCTGCAATCTACACCCGCCAGCGGGAAGAAGTATATCGGGTCCCCCAACGACCCATACGCCCATCTGACACCGGAGATGCGGGAACAGATGGAGCAAGAATTGCGTGACGCTGAGCTGAAGTACGCCCCGCGGTTCCAAGAGGCTCAGCAGATCCCCGATGAGGAGCAGCGCAGGCAGAAGCTGGATGGCCTTCGCAACAGCTTCGGGACCAAACAGTCAATGATCCGCAAAAAATACGGCGTTCGGTTGCGCGAGAGGCGTACCAAGGCTGAAATCATTGCGGAGAAAGAGCGAATGGGCCTCGCAGCTCTGGAGAAAGCACGGGAGCTGGAGCAGCTGAGGGCAGAAAATGACGCCGCTGGGAGGGCCTCGAGAGAGGCGTCAAAAGGCGGCAGCGGGTGGACCGCGGCGAACACGCCCCGGGAAGACCATGGCGCCAAGCGCCAGCGCCTCGACCAGAGCGGCGCTTATTATAAAAGCCCGTACACGTCTGCCAACGACACGCCAACCCGAAAGCAACCGCCATCCGCCTCGCAACCGGTCCGCGTCTACGAGCAGAGCGGCGCCCGCGTGGAGGTTCACGAGCCGGTGAGGCCTGCAACCTCTCGATCGGCCACCCCGACCGGTTCCGACCGCGGAGCCAACGGAGGTCGGCCTTCTGCATCGGCTCCGCAACCCGTCGTTATTGACGACTCATCCGATGATGACGATGACGAGGATATCCCCTCGACGCTGCCCAGCCACGTTCGCAAGAGCCTCGCGTCGAGCAGCAGTAAGAACTCGCCTCTACACAAGAACCCTTAGGGGTGCGCGGTTGGCTGAAAAGGGGAGGAGATGTGGTATTGGTGATGAGGATAATGATGGTAGAGGAAGACACAGGCTGTGATACCCCGGTTGCTGGTTACTGATTGAGTGTATATGTAGTTAATCTCGGCGCGGCGGATTGTTCTTTGCTTCTCCTTCCGTCGCGACGCACTGGTGTGTTCACATCTTTGACAGATCTGCGTGTTGATACTACCGACACCACGGATGTTGATCATCCAAGGAATGGGCCTAGCATTAACAGACCCATGAGCAAAGCGCGTTCGAGGGACGGAAGACATCATCATTGCGGGCGTTAGAGGCTGAGGGAGGAGTGGGGGCCAAGTATCGATAAATTATACATAGATAAAGAATCGCCTTCACCTATTGGGCGGCTGAGCCGTGCCACACAAGTATACCATACCTCCCGACGCTACTCTTATGACCCTGCTCTGTGCTCGGCACGGTATCCCACAATCAACGCTAATCCCAGAACTCCCATCGCCTTAAGCAATACATGACAAGTTACAAGAAAACATGGAAGCAAATCAGACCAAATCATGGCTCCCTCCCGCCTCCCACCACATTTCTCTATTAACCAACCCCTCTTGTCGCCATCCTTCACCCGAACAAGCTCGCCGCGACCCCGATCCCCATGCCTCATGCCGGCTCGGCCGGAAAGGGGAAAGCTACCCCGTAACCCGCCTCACCCAAAGCGTGGACGCCTCAAACTCGCCCTCGCGATCCAGCCGCTTGTACGCCCGGTGCAGCTTCAGGCCCAGCTCGTACTCGTCGCGCTGTATGTCGGCCAGCTCGCGCCTGAGCGCCTCGACCTTTTTCTTCTCGGCCTCGCGCTTCCTCGCCACCTCGTCCGAGTCCATCAGCCGGTCCGCCGGCATGAGCTCCGTCATCTGCTGGATGGAGCGGTTGATGTTGATGCGGCGGTTGGCGAGGGCGCGCAGCTGCGCGTTGAGCAGCCCGACGCGGTCGCGGGCCGACTCGGCGGTCTGCTCGGGCGGGGCCGGGGGCAGCGCCTTGTCGACGTCGCTGGCGCGGGAGCCGGGGCGGTCCGTCGAGGCGGGGGCGTCCTGCGCCTGGGCGCGCGCGAGGCCGGGGTGTTTCTTGGCGGGTTGTTGTTGTTGTTGTTGTTGTTGTTGTTGTTGTTGCTGCTGCTGCTTTGGTTCGCCGAACAAGCCGGCCATGAACCGGTCCATCAGAGGTGCGACGGGGCTGGGGCGGTCGTTGTGGGAGGGCTCCTCAGGCTCCGCCGATGCTCCAAACCCACCCAACATCCGAGGCGATGGGTGCGGCACCTCGGTCTGTTGAGAGTAGGCCGACGAAACCGACGCCTGATGCTGGTGCTGTAAATGGCTGGCCTGTGCCGGCGGGGGCTTCCGGCGCACGACCTGGCCCGGCTCGGGGGATGGGGCGTATTGCTTGGGGCTAGGTGCGGGGCTGGCGAGCTGCCCGTCGCGGACGAGGTTCCTCGCAGCGGCCACGGCCGGTGCCTCGCTCGATACGGGATTGCTGGAGACGGGGGGGCTCGGACGCCTCTCGGGGCGAGGCAGGGTTTGGGTGGGTGATGTCTGCGGTTGGGGTGATGACATCATTTTCCTGGAGCGAACGGGCCCGTCTGCCGGCGGTGGGCTGACGGGCGGCGTCTGGCTGCGAGCCGTGCCCTCGGCAGCGCTTGACTTCTTGGCAAGAAGACCGGATGGTATGATCCTCCTGCTGCTCTTCTCGGATATCTTAAGCGGCGGGGCCTCCGGGTCATCGTGGACGGGTTCGACGATGGCGGTCCGGCCGCTTGCGCCACGCCAGCTGGGTCGCGTGGACGTGAAGGCACCGGCGGCAGGGTCTGTATTGCCATCCTTTGCGGCAGCCTTCTTGGCTATCCTCCGCACGCGGTCGCCGAACGACGGAGGCGTCGTGTTCGGGCTCGTCTGGGGGTCTGCGAAGGCTCTGGATGTGTTGCCCAGACCCAGAGGCCGGCGGCCGTGAGTGCCCCTCGCCTGCTCTCCCTCCAACGGATCATAGCGGGGTGCGTCGCGCGGTGCTGCATTTCGCGACTGCTGGTGCGACTGGCCGCGGTGGCCCAGATGCGCCTCACGCGCTGCGGCGTCGGACTGTCGGCGGCGCTCGCGGCGCAGCGCAGGAATGCTGGGAGCGGCGGTGGCCTGCTGCTTCGAAGAAGGCACCGTAGGCTGATGGTTCGAGTCGGCAACGTAGGAGGCGTTGGACGCTTCGAGCCGCGTGTGGTCGGTATTTGGGATGCCCGGCTTATAGATGTAGGCGGCCGAGCCGTCGTCTTCGTCTATGGGTGAGACGTCACCGGGAAGCGCCGCGCCGCGGGCGCCCCGGGCGTCAAGCTCCGGAGAGCTCGGCGGCGAGATTTCATCGGCGCCGCCGTACCGATAGCCGTACTGGGTCGCCACGGTTGCGGTGTGTGCTGCGTCCACGGGGGGAGGAGAGTCTTTGGAGTAAATCGAGGACGGCGGGCGATAGCTGGTGGTGCGTATCTTGAGGCGGTTCGGGTTGCGCGGGGGAGGGTCCTTGACGGCCGCTGACGTTTCACTGCAGGTTCAAAGAGAGGACGGCGAGTTGCGTCAGCGAGTTTGCGCTTTGTGGCTTGTTTGTTGGACACGAGGTACGAAGATAGGGTTGGCCAGAAGAACGTTGGCAAGACGCGACAGGCGAAAGGGCCAAAATTAAAGAGAGAGTCTGGTTTCGAAAGTTCCCCAGGATCGTCCTAGCACTCAAACATGTCGCACGGCATCATGTCGGTCGGCTGAGGTTCAGATGAGATGTCCTCCGTCGAGCACATGGACGGATGGCGGGGCTGGGCCGCTAACCGTCCCACCCGACAGCAGGTGTTCCAGGCGTTACCCAAACGGGATCAGCACTGCAGCCCGCTGAAGAGGCACAGCCCCGAACCCCGGCCACTTGGCGCCCCGCCCCTTCCGCAACAGCTCCGCTGGTCTCCCGGGCCCGGAGGCCAGCAGAAGAAGGGATGGCCTGCCTCATCTCAACACAGGCGGAGGGCTTGCAGACAGGAGGGGGCATTGGATGAAAACCCTCTCAGCCCGAACAAAAGAACAAGGAAGAAGGGGGGGTGGGAAAGAAAGGGAGAAGAAACCGCCACTCACTATTTCGCATCCATAAACTCACGAGGCGGCCTCGGGGGCGCAGGCCCGCCCTGAATCGAGTAGCTGTAGCCTTTGGGCGTCGCCCCGACGGCTCCGAAACCAATGCCCAGGCCGATGCGTATCGAGTCGTCGTCAAGAGGGTGGCCGACCTGCAGCTCCTTCCCCGAGTGCTGTGGTACAGTCTTGAATCGTTGCCACATGGCTGGCTGGCTCGCTGACTGATGAATCTCGATCGATGACAGACGGTTGGACCGGCCTCGTTTTCCCCTTGTCAACTTCGATTGCGAAAGTGGCAAAAAAGAAGCACAAGAAGAAGAACCGGGGCGAAGATCGTGCTTGTTGCCTCCAAATAGTTTTTTTTTCCTTTTCTCCTTGTCCTCGAACCCTGGCCGCCCTTTGTTTTTTTCCTGGCTCAGATGGTCAATCGGCTTGTCCCAATGCCGCGGGGTCCCGCGTTAGATCGTCACAGGCGGGAGTGAGACGAGCGAGCAAAGGGTCAGGGGTGCATAACCGGCGAAGCCCGCCTACAACCGAACGGGTGACGCAGCACCAGGCTATCCGTCCGTGCAGTTATCAAATTGTCAGGACCAAAAACCAGACAGAGGCCTTCGCAGAGGGTTCGTGGTTGGATTTTGCCTCAAGCTCACGGGGTGAGATGCTCGAGCGTACGGCGAACCAAGGTTGTCGAGGGGGGAGTGTGGGAACCGAGTAACGTCATCATCAACTGGAGAGCTTCACAGAACTCGACCGAGGGGCCGTCAAGTCTCTCTTAAGGATCACTTCAACTCCCCTGTTCATGTTCGTCCGGGGTTGGGATCTGATGTTGTCTTCGGCCTCGGAGGAACCGGCTGCTCGAGGGGTGATCCGGCCCGTCGAGTTCATTGGACCTGGCGGCATCCCTTCCACGGCACGACCCCGCGCTCCAAGCTCGGTGCTGTCTGGAAGCCAGGGGAGCATGCGGCCAGGCAATGGGCCGTGGATGGGCTCTGGTGTTTCTGTTCTTTTTTTTCCCGCGTCTGTTTTTACCCAGAATGCGACTCTTGCCCGTCGTGTGCCCCTGTCTCCATCGTCGCGGCGGCGGCGGCGGAGGTGGTCGTGTTAGTTGGCCGGCACCGCGGCATGGGGGCGCGACAAGGGAACGACAAGACTCTGGATTGGTTGGTTCTCGCCGCATGCTGCGGCCGGGCCGGCTGATGTCGTTGGGCGCAGAGAGGGGCTTCTTGCTGCACTGCAGCTTAACGGTCTCTTGACCCTTGAGTACCTAGCTATAGTACCTGTGTCCAGGATGCAGTGGGTTCTGGGCAACTACGTAACTAAACAAGCCCGCTGGACAAATGTTTGATCGTGGTCCACCGGCTGACGGCACCGCATCTTCCAAAGCAACCCATATCAGCCGATCCAAAAGAGTGCAACAATCTGAACCCAGACGGGCATCCATCCGCCCATTTCAGCCGCTTATGCCAGCTCCTCGGTGGCATGCACCATCGGGGCTCAGCAGGAAAACACGGCTGAGCCGCACAACTCAAGACCAAAGAAAACCTAACCAGCATCTCGAAACAGCAGATCCGGTGCCACCTGTCATGTGAGGAGGATGGGATGCCGTGTGCCATGTCCGACAACTGGCCTGAAGGCATCCCCGATGCGTCCGAGCGAATACCACACGACGGCGGGGACCAACAAAGCTTGATGGTCAATGATGGGGCCCGTGTTGTTTCCAATGGATCGAAGATGCCGAAGCTTAATTGCTCGGCTGCAGGTCCAGACAAGACAAGACCCGTCAACTGAGGGGAGATTGGAGGGACGAAACTTGTGTTTCATGTCAACCCGGCTCGCTGGCCGCGAATCGCAGACGAAGGGCCTGAGCTTTGCATGCCAAGCCCCAGGGTCTCGACGTCTTGGCCTGTCTCGACCAGGTTAAGCTGTCCAACGGGCCGCCCATTATAGTATGTACTATGCTGCGTAGTTAACGCAGGCAGGACCTCGCCTCGCTAGCGTATGCATGTCGTGTGAAGGTTCCATGGAGCACTGGGGCGATCAAGCCAGCCGTGAATCCCATGCCGACCTGATGAGCGGCACCATCTCGTGAGGTGCTCATGCGCTTCGGCACGCCAAACTCCCTGCGGCAGTCCTGTGTCAAGAGCAAAGCCACCCGGCAGATGGGCGATCTGAATGCAAATCTTGGGACGCGACGGCGACTAAGAAAGAGGCTCGGCTTCAAGGGGGGTCCATAATACGGCACAGCCCTGCACTTGATGGCATGATGGCCGTGGGATGGCTAAAAAAAAAAAAAAAAAAAAAAAAAAAAAAAAAAAAGAACATCCGGTCTCTCCAACTGACGAAGCAGATGGATCCAGCATCCAGAGTTTCGCCAGGCAGAGCCCCACGGAAGCAAAAGGTTCACCGCCAGGCGCAGGTCAGAAAGCAGGTCTACGCCTCCTCGACAAGATGCATTCCTGCGGCACGAGTCCACGCTGATTCTTGTCCCCAGGTCGGCCTGGCTGCCCGATGCGCCGCAGGTGGAATTCGTACCGCAGGAGCGGACTCCATTCGGGTGAAGGAGTTGGACAGGACCTACACTGTAAGCACAGCAGGAACGCTCTCATACAAGGCATGAAAGATTACAGTACAGGCCGGAGATGGTGATGAGTGACCTTAGCCTACTATTATATATTATCAAACCGAGGTGTCAATCCTTGTTATGTATAGGTGTGTGTGTGTGTCCGGGATACAATTCTGTTGGGAACTGCCTAACTTGGCCCATAGCCACCAGCGCTATGGGGAGATCGTCTTTGAACTAAAGTAATTAATATCATCCAGGGAGAACTCATGGCAGTTGTGGACTTCGGGATGAAGCCTAATAGACCTGGTTGCATAGTAACTAGTGCTGCCGAGAAGTGTTTTAGAGCGAGGCTGTCCCTGTTAATCAAACAAACATCCTGCCACGGCTTTATACCACGAGAAACGCTTGTTTCTTTGTAGTGTAAGCCATGACAGCAGGCTGACCACTAACGTTAGGTCCCCGGGAAACTGAGAGCCTAGTACCTAGTTACCTGACGCTTTTCTGTATTGGTGCTACACTCATGGGCTCAGCGACGTTGCTTCTTTCGGCCGTGTCACAACACAAGCTCATCATCACCGCCGTCAGGGTCAACAAACTTGTGGAATTGTGTTTGTTCCCTTGGCGGCGCTTTTGCTGTCCGTTCAGAAACGCAAGAGGCAACCCAACAAAGTATCCAGTCAAACACGAAGCCGGGAAAACGCACCAAAGTTCAGAAAAGACAGTCCGGGGTATCCGTCTAATTACAAGATCGTACCGTTGCTCCGACCGTTAGGTAAATGCCTTCAACTCCAAATCCAACGCCGCCGCCATTCTCTCATCCAACGCCGAGTCTGCATCCGGGTCATACACGGGCAGCAAATTGCTCCCCAGCGACGCGCTAGGCGTGTGGTACCGGACGGGTATCGTCATGCGGTCCACCTCGCTGGCCTCTTCCACCACCACCGTCGTCACCGTATCCATCTGAATCCCCCACCCGGACGACGACGATCCTCCTTGGCCGCCCTTCCCGTTCGCCTCTTCGTTCCCATCGCGACCCCCCACCCCATCCCCATCCTCCCTGCTGGAGCCGGCGGCCGGCGTGCCGGCCCCTTTCAGCTTCAATTCCCTCCACCCCACCCTCCTCTTCCCCAGCGCCCCGAGCATCCTCGTGCCCCCCTCCCCATCGTTCTTCTTATCCCCTCCCTTCGCCCCCGCTTTCCCGCTCCCTGCTCCGCCCTGCACCCAGACCATGTTCCCCCACCGCCTGTCATGCGGCGTGCGCATAAACGTAAACGTGTTCAGCCCCGTGTCCTCCGTGTCCACGTCGCTGCTGAAAATCAGCCGGTGCCGCGTCACGCCCCACAGGAGCACGTCCAGCCAGCCGTTGCTCGTGATGAGCGCGCCGGCGGTGACAAAGTAGGACACGGGCACGTCGACGCCGGCCATGGTGGCGATGCGGCCGAGCGCGAGCGGGGCGGTGCAGACGATGTAGATGATGGGGTAGAGGAGGAAGGCCTTGTGATGGCCTCCTTGGACGTGCGGGTGCTGTGGCTGGCAAGCGGCGGCGGTTTCCGGAGCGTTGGAGGCCGTGGTCGGGCGATGGTCGACGGGCTTTCCGAGAGTGGAGGAGGTCGAAGTGGTGCGGTTATGATCGTGGCTGTGGCTGCCGCTGTGGTTGTTGGCGGTGGTGGCGTCGACGCTGCTGCGGTCGTTGATATTGATGCTAGAGTCGTTCGCGGCAGGGAGCTGGGCCTTGATGGCGACAGCTTGTCGCTTGCTCAGCGAGCGCCAGATGAGTGTGTAAAGACCCCCTGTGATGGCCAGGGCGAGGAAGATCCAGAGGTAGTGCAGGTGGAGACGCAGGTCTTCGTACCGGACGTTGATCCAGCACTGTTTTGAAAGCTCGGGGTTAGTCGTTTCAACACATCGCTCCCAGGATACAGACGGGAGGAAACGGGAACGCTAGAATCGAGACCTACCCAGGCCGTCGCCCGAACAAAGAATCCTCCATGCTCCTTCCCATTGTCCGTGATCGCGACCCCGAGAACCAGCAGGAGGTAGTTGAACAGCCAGAGGGCCACGACGGCCGTGTAGACGGTCCACTGGGGTGGCGTGTAATTCTTGACAATGGCCAGGTATGTGTGCACCGCGATGGCCGTAATGAACAGGCTCGACGCCACGTCGCCCGTCTGGATCAGCCACGCCTGGACCCAGCATGTCGCGGTCCGGACCTGGAGGGCATCGCGGCCCACCCACACGGCGTTGAGGATGAAGGAGGCAGCCTGGTGAATATCGGCCAGCAGGAGGTTGTAGATCAGGATCAAGAACTGGTTCAGGCGCGGACGCTCCTTCTGGGGCGGCGTTGGTGGTTTTGCAGCCTCGTCGGCCACGAAGAGCCGCTGCGCGAGGCCCAGAGATAGGTCGACCTGCTGAGAGGCCGGGGCTGCTGGGTCCTTGCGTGCCTGCTTCCGAGTCCGAAGATGCCACCGCACGAACTTGACGGTCAAGTACAGAAACACCGTGGTAGATGTGACGAAGGAGAGAGAACCTAGGACGGCGCAGGCAATGAGACCCCGACGGTGGACTCCCGGGAGCGGGCTGAGGGTGTCGCTCTCCGGGGCCAGGGGCAGGTAGTTGCTGCTGCTGTCCGCCATGGTGGTGCCGGAGAGGTGTGCAAAAAAGGCCGCCCAGCAAACCCCTGCTCACCTCATCGCTGGGAGTGTACCGGTATCGAAGAGTGCTGCTCGTGCGTTGGATGGCTGACCGCGACAGATGCCGGAGAAGATGGAGGGCCTATGGGAGTTTTGTTGTCCCTGAAGCAGAGGACCCCTTACCGTTGGCCCGAGAGGGAGGGGAACCTGGGGGTGGGACACCACCAGCACGACATGCGTCCTGATCGAGGAACAAATCTCCGGACCAATGGCGAACGGCTCCAAGGAGAGTCCAGCAGTAAAAGGGTTGCGATATGCCGTCGGGCCATGGTCTAGCTGAGGTAAAACAGGCGAGCCTCGTGAGCCTTGAGTAGCATGGACTCCTACTGTATGCTACGTTCTTCCGGTTCGATGGGCCCGCAAGAAACGTGGTGGATGCAGCCTCCGACTGGGCTTCCTGGTTGATCTAGAAGAATACGGCGGGGAGGGTGCCTTGTCATCATGCAGGATTTCGTTCTTCATGCGCGTACCCAGCCAACGGTCCAACCGCCTCTCGTGGTTCTCGTTCAGTGAAACCCCAGGTTGCTCTGCCATGCCTCAGGGCCCCGCGTGGGAGGGTCGCAGTTGGCGTCCCTATTCCAGCCTTTACCAGTGTTGGGAACGGAGGAAATCCCCTCCCTAGCGCCAGACTAGGGGAATGCCACGGTAGGATCGGGGGCCCCAGCGCTCTTTGACGTAGCATCGTCTCAGGCATCGCTGTTCCAAGAGGCGAGAGGCCGGGCTTGGGTGCTTGGTGGCGATGGCGTCTTCCCGCGATCAACGAACAGATAGCGTTCGATCCACGAAGATCGGAACCCGTGCGCATGCAAAGAATCCTAGGCTGGACGTTGAACACGAGACGGAGCAAACAAGCCAAATCGCTGCGTCGAAACGGGCCCGCTCCAAGCCTCCGTCGGGAATCGCAAGTGAGCTTGTTGTTGCGCCGGCTGTGGGGGTCTGGGTGCTCAACCCCGGTTTCTTTCGTCTCGTTTGTGCTGCAAGGCCGTTGACATGTTTCCTAACGGGGCAGTCCGATGGAACATTCCTGGACGAAAAAAGCAAAGAGCCTGAGCCCAGAGCCCATCCTGTCATCCTCACTGGCATCGGTTGGTCCCCAGACCTGGTCAAGCCTCCTCATAAACACGTCCAGTCCGGGTGCAGCATTCGTCCAGGTTCAGCCACGGTTTCTCGGTCTCCTCTCCTGAGGTGCTGAATAATAATCCTAGAGCGATAAGCCGAGGAGCGAAGTAGCGTATGTATGCATAGTACATACGTGATCTACTACCGAGCAGAGAACAAAACCCACCCCAAACACGACTGTGCCATTCCCGCTGTTGAGGATTTTCTGGTTCGCGACGGCAGCTGTTTTTGGTTAAGTTATGCCGGCGAGCCGGCCGGGACGCTTCATGGATTCTGTGGGGTTTCGGGTCCGTCTGGCAGCCCCAGGTCTTGAGTGGGGGTCTGCCAAAGGGGAAGGGTTCCCGTGAGCACACGTGATCTGTCACGTGGAGAGATAGCCCACTCGGAGACCAGGAAACCAATGAACAGAGGGCAAAATGGTGCAATCCGCGCTAAGCCCAAAGGGGTGGTAGGGCAGCCCGCATTCCTGACGTTGCTGTTGACGACATGTCTTCTCCTATTCTCCTTTTCAACTCTTCACTTCCTGAGCTTCTTCGCTGCCTGAGCATCTCCTGTGTCTTTTCTGCGATTTTTTTTGGCATCAAAATGGTGTGTTTCTGTCGACATTTGACGTTGCCGACCTCGAGAATCACCGAGAATCACCAACCCGCCCGCCGCTCGGCTCCGTTTCCTTTTTCGGAAGCACCACCAGAGTCACAGGATTGTCCGCTCGCGGAAAGCCGCCGGCCGACGGGCCACACGCAGGAAGCGCTCGGAAATGGATGAAAAGGGAGGTGGTGATATATTTCATTCTTGTTACTTAAATAACACCCTACTCCGATGAAGATGCCCATAACACAACAGCAACGCCGCTGGCAAGCGCCAGTTCCCAGAACCCAATTATCCCTCATCGTCAAGTCATCAGCAGTACGACGGCCACCCCGACCCCATCATAGCTTCTTCCCATACGCGGAGTAGTACCCGCAGTTCTTGATATGGCTCTTCTTCCCCGTCTCAGCGTTAAAGATATGGCAACCCCCGCGAGCGACGTTCGGCGGCGTGTACAAGTGCAGGGACACGGCGAAGTCGCTGCCCTGATTTGAAACCCGGTGCACGCCCAGCTCATCGGCCATGTACGCCACCTCGTTCTTGCGGTGCACCCGCTCCGAGATGACGCGCATCGGCTTCTCCTCGCCTTCCTCGCCCTCGGGGAACGCGTACCTCGTCTCGGTGAGGTCCCCGTGGAGGATCTTCATCAGGCAGTGGGCGTTGCCGTGGTCGTGGATCGGACTGCCTTTGCCCGGCGTCCAGACGAGAACGAGCTGTTGACGTCAGTCAGCCACATGCACACACACGCACGCCCACCCACACCTGAACTCAGGGGCAAAGTAAACAAAAACAAAGCACCATCATACACCCCTTCCCCTATTCTACCACCATGAGACGCACGGCGAACCTACCAGGTTGCTCTTTCCGTTCCCCTCGTCCACGAGGTTCCTTGTGTATCCCCGGCTCTCGTCGCCCATGGCGAACCTCGCCCACTCCCTCGGATCCGAGTCATAGTCGCGCATCAGGCGCATGAGGTGGTTGACGTCCACGTCGTCGGATGTGAGGCCCGAGCATGGCCCCAGGGCCTCCTTGAGGGCCTGCACCAGCTCGTCGAAGCGGTTTGTGTCAATGGTGGCTCGGCAACCGACCACCGCCGCCGGCGACGACGATGTCTCGGTTGCTGGAAGGGCTTGGATGAGGCCGATCGCCATGGTGTGTGATGGCGGTTGCTATCTGGATGGTGTTGGGTGCGGAGGACTCTACGCCAATGTCAAGGACGCCTACGGTCCAAGGTTACGAGAGCCGATGGGTTGCCGTCGATCTTTGTCTATTTCGTTATGGATGCGGATGGATGAAGGTCGTCGACGTCGTCGTCGTCGTCTTGTGCTATTTCGACCGAAGGATATCTTGATGATGTCTTGATCCCAAGGCAGGAGCTTATCAGGATGTTGGTTGGGGGGATACAAAAGTGTCACAACCTCAAATGGCGGTGTCAGATAAGGGGGCACCGCGGGCGGCCGAGCGTTCCCAGGGTTTTCCTCAATGGCTGCGGAGAGTGGACAGCGCTGCCGAGGGTGCCGCGCTGCCGGCGAGCGTTCGGGTTGTGGCCCCCGATATCGGGTGGGTCACCTGCAATCCCCGGCCTCATGTGACCTGGACGTGCGAGAGGTCCCAACATCGCCGACCTATGAGGCCCAGACGTCCGTTGGGACGAAAACGGATGCCTGTGAATAATGGAAACCGGGATTGCGGTTCAGGTCATGGCTGAGCGCTTACGTCGCGAAACCCGGCCGCGGTTGGCTCTTCGGCGACTTTTCTGGTGACAGAGCTTGTAGTAAAACTTTACAGCTTTAGAAGCCATTTCGACGCAAAAAGAGGCGGCGGACCCAGACGCCGAAATCTTCTGAAGGAGTGACATCTGTTATCAAAACTGGGACCTTCTCAGACCAAACCACTGTGCTAGCAGATGATGTCTTCTGTTACGCCCCAAACAGCCGGGACAGCGCTTTGTCCACTAGGGGATCCACTACGATCGATGCAGACCCGCGCTTGGCTTACATCCCGTGTTCCACGTGTTGCGTCTGTCCCTGGTTGCGGGCTGGCTTTTCCAGGGTTTGGTTGAACGCAGCGCCTAGTAGTACACAGTATTCTGCTGCAAAGGGGGTTTGGATAGGCAATGTGCGCCAACGTCGAATCAACCCAAGAGGACTGAGCAAGACTCCGGGGGGCAAAAAGGCTGAGCAAGAGCGGGCTGCATGCAGGCTGGACCTAGGAAACTGACGATGTATGGATACCCTGGATCAGGACAGAGACAGCCCGATACGGCTCTCTCTGTGGAGTAATCAGGTCGTTCAACAAGCCAGGGCTGAGAGGCATCTAGTTTAGTATCATTCTTGCGTCCACGGATCAGCCATGGATAGTTGTCATAAATTCCTCGCGCTGCACACGCAAAACGAGAAAAAAAAAAGGCCATACAAGACCCAGTCATCATCAACGCTGCTCCCTCCTGCTCTCCAACTCCAGCCCGTCTTCCTCCCCGGCCACGTCCTCCGTCCCATCCAGGATCCCACCCTGAGCGTTCCTCTCCCTCCCTCTATCCCCCTCAAAGCTATCCCTCAGCCTGATCCTCCCCCCGCTCGCCCTGCCCACGGCGTCCGACACCCAGAACGCAGCCTTTTGAATCAGCTCCCACACCCTCTCCTGCCCTTCCTCCTCCAGCCGCCGCAAATCTCCTTCGCGCGGGTGCGTGTGCATGTGCTCGGCAGCCTCGACCTTGATCTGGTACTTGAGGCAGTCCTTGACCGTGACGAGCCCCGTGAGACGGCCGCGGTGCTCGATGAGGACGACGCGCGGGCCGATCTTGCGGAAGATCTCCATGACCGTTTCCAGAGGCAGGCGGGGGTGCACGGTGAGCGGGGTGGTGTCGACGTAGGGGGTGAAGTCGACCGTGGTGGCGGCGCCGGTGGTGTAGTCGTTCTGGTTGTGGGATGAGGTGGAGGGTTGGTTAGTGGTGGTGGTAGTGGTGGTGGTGGTGGTGGTGGTCCCGGGGGGAACGGCAAAGGTGCACTTGGCGAGCGGGCTCAGGAGGGCGCGCTCGCGCCTGGCGCGGTCGACGGCGTAGCGCAGCTCGGTGCGGCCTATGTAGCCGAGGAGGACGCGCGAGTTTTCGTCGTCGACGATGGGGAAGCCTTGGTAGCTGTCCTTGGTGAGCAGACGCTCGACGGCCTTGAGGGTCATGCCCGTGGCTGGGATGGAGACCACGTCCGAGATCATGGCCTGAGAGACGGGGACGCCAAAGTTGTGCTCTTCTTTGTGGTCGAGATAGGGAAAGCCGCTGAACCAGATCATGCGGTCGGCGATGCCGCCCTTGCCGAAGAGCTCGCTGACCGCTTTGGTGATGCCGACCACGATCATGGTAGGGAGGATGTAGGTAAGGGCGCCCGTCAGCTCGAACATGATGACGACGACCGAGACGGTGATGTGCATGATGCCGCTAAGGGCCGCGGCGGCGCCAAGGAAGGCGTATGTGCCGGGCGTGATGCAAGGAACGTCGGGCGCACACGACGAAAAGAAGACGCTCTTGGGGCCGGCCGACTCGTGGATGGCCTCGACAATGATGCCTACGGTCCGTCCAAAGGTCGCGCCAATGGCCATGGAAGGCACAAAGATGCCGGCGGGGACTTTGCAGCCGTACGAGATGATGACGAAGAAGATGCGGATGACGGTGGCGAGGATCAGCGACACAACGTTGCCGAACCTGTGGTTCGGGTCGCACAGCCCGTGGTAGTCCTCGGCGCCCTCGCACTCCCGGAAGAGCACCTTCATGCTTTCCGTCATGTCGATGCGCAGAAAGGCATTGGGGTAGCAGACGATGGCCGTACCCAGGGCGAGCAGGGTCGCCTCGAGGATGGCGTACTGGCCGAGGTACTTCTTGCGGAACGCCTGGGCTCTGAGGTTCCACTTCATGACAAAAGCGCCATAGAGGCCACCAAAGATGCCGATGATGATGTAAAAGAAGACCTCGAAGAAGTGCCATGAGCGGTCGTACTTGACCTGGAACATGACCAGTTGGCCGGTGCGGAAGGGATTCATGGCGGCCAGGACGGCCGTGGCGACCAGGGCGCAGAAGTAGCTGCGCCAGAGGGTCTTGAGGGGGAAATGGCTCGACATCTCCTCGAGGGAGAAGAGCACGCCTCCGATCGGGCTGCCAAAGGCGACGGCAACACCGGCGGCAGCGCAGGCGCTGAGCACTTCGCGGGTCTTGGAGGCGTTTCGGCGATACTTGGCAAAGAATCGGGAGATGACGTTGCCGGTGCAGACGGCGTAGTGCACGCTGGGGCCCTCCTTTCCCACCGACAGCCCAGATCCGATGGCGAGCGGCAGGGTCAGCGACTTGATGAGCAGGGTTCGCCAGCCGAGGAAGCCCTTCATGACGAAGCCGGCAATGATGCATTTGATCTCGGAAATGCCAGAGCCCGCAGCGTAGGGCGCATACGACTTGACGAGCACGGCGGCTGTGAGGGCGAACAAGGTCTGGTGCGGTCAGCATCCCAGCAGGCAAAGAAAGCGGCCATGGGCGGGAAGGCCAGCGGGCAGAACAAACCGCAAACACAATGTAGATGATGTAGTTGAGCGGCTCCAAACCGGTCCACCGATGCCAGTGAGTGCACTCTGCAGATTGTGAGCCCTCCCCTCTTGTCTCGACAGGCGGCTGGTTGAGCGATAACGCCTACCGTTTTCCTCGCCCCAGCAGCAGAAGTCCTCGTTGAGGTAGAACCTGGAGTCGCAATAGCCCATCTTGATGTCGGCCAGCCACTCGGTGATGATGCTGAGGAAGGCGGCGTTCAGGCCGATGGCGGCTCCGATGATGGTGACAACGATCCAGCCCTGCGCCGCATCGTAGGCTTCATAGATTCTCTGGCGCCAGTCGAACTGTCCCGAGCCGTAGAGACCCGCCTGGCGCCTCCTCCGGGCCTTTCTGCGCATCTGCTCGCGGGCGGCATCCTGGACCCAGTCTTTGTTGAGATTCGCGGATCAGCACATCGGTTTCAACACGGCGCTCGGAGCCGAGGAGAACGGCGAAGGTGCGAAGTGCGGGGCATACCGATGGTTGTAAAATCCTGAACGGCGAGCATGTCTGGTCAGCTCGTTGTCTGCAAGCAACTGTGCGTCGGATCCGGCCCGGGAGGGTGGGGGTAAATAGGCCGGGCTTACTTCGTAGCGCTTGATCTTTGCGATCTCCTCGTCTATCTGGTGCTGTGCTGCAATGCCGCCGTTGTCATCGTGCGGTTCGCCGCGCTCTGCCATGGACACGGCCGACGACAGGCGCGAGCTGACCGAAGGGTTGCGCACCCTCGGCGCATTGCCCACCGACAGCGACGAGGTCCGCGACGGGAAGTTCATGGCGCACCGTGGCCGCCCTAGGAATGCGTGGTCTTATTGGTACGGCATTGGCGTGTCGGGGGTTGTCGGGAGCGCAGGGGGCAAAGAAACGCGCTCGCCGGAGTCCTGGTTGGCTGCTTGTTGGCTGCAGTCTCGACGACGGACCACGGCCCTTAAGGTTGCTGCTCGACTTGGGAACGGGCTTGGGGATGGTGGTGCTGGGAAGCGAGGCTGAGGCCCCGCCGAAAGCTGTCGTCAGCCTTCCAGCCTCCCCCGGGCAGCGACCGTTAGTACCCGCCAAGCCGGCCCATCCCCACAGCAGGCCAATGTGGGTCGGGCCGCTTTCCTCTTGGAGGCGCCGCGAGTCGCGTCTCGCGCGACCACTTTAGAAGCGGGCTTTGGCCGATCTTGAACCTCAGCTTCAGCTTCGGGATCTCACTGTAAATCGGCGGTAGAGTACGGGTAGAGTCAGCTCCAAGAACGCACCTCATCGCACCTGAGCCTCCTCCCTGCATTGCTTGAGTGCCTGGCCTTCATAGCCTCACCTCGATTCCACACTACGTACTCGTTCTCATTCCCGTTGAACCACTCCGTCACACCTAGACAGGAGACCTCCGCCTTTCTCACCATCTTAAAACCCAAACCAAAAATGCCCTACAACACCACAGCAATCCCTCCAAGAAAGGAGGTAACAGGCCAAACGCAGCTGCCCTGTCAGTCTGTCCCCGCCAACCATGTCTTCTCCGTCGCCCATCCTGACCCTCCCGTTGCAGTGACCCGAGTCAAAAAGATCATCGCCATGGATCCTGACATCACCGTCTGCTCCAACAACGCCGCCTTTGCCATCACCCTAGCCACGGCAGGTCCCACCGTACCCTTCCGTGATGCCCTTGGAACTAACCCTCCGGTCCAGGAGATGTTCGTCCAGTACCTCGCCGAGGAGGCTCAGAAGATGACCAAGCTCGATCGCAAGCCGCGGCGGAATATCCAGTACAAGGACATGGGTGAGCGCTCCTGTTCTCCCAAACCCCCGTTCCCATTTGGCATCCGGGTGGAAAAAGAATACCACGAAGCTAAATGCCTTCTCAGCCAACGCCATCGCCCACCGCGACAACCTCGAGTTCCTCGAGGACGTGGTTCCCAGGACCGTTCCTTACAAGGAGGTCAAGGCCAAGGCTGCCGCCGCGCGAGCGAAGATGAGCGGCGAGAAGGTCCCCGGAGATGCCGGTGCGGACGACAGGCCGGCCGAGGGCGCGCCCAGCGGCAAGCGAGCAAAGTCCGCGGTGAACGGTTCCGGAGCCGCGACGTCGAATGGTTCGTCGAGGGGCAAGGGGCAGCAGCCGTCGGGCGCTGCTGGCCGCCAGCACGACGGAGATGTAGATATGACAGGCTAGACGCTTGTCTCCCCTGGTGGGGGGTCGGGCATGTGCAATGGCGTAGGAAGGATCGACAGGACCGCTTTATATTACCCGAATCATATATTCTAAAACGCCCCAACGCCAGTGAAGATCTCGACATGGAAGATAAACAGGTTGGCCGTCTGCGATGCTTCCTTCCTCCGACGTGGCCGCCAAAATCGCATTCACTCCCTTCCCATTCCTCGTCCACCTCCCGCCCCCACGTCCTCACTCCTCCATGGCATCGTCCAGCAGGATCCCCGGCGGCAGCCTCCCCTCGTTGAGCGCCTTCTCCAGCCGGATGATCTCTTCGAGGCTGTCGGCCTTCTTGATCATCTCCTGCAGCTTCTTGCGCTCCTTGTCGGTGAGCTTGAGGCGCGACAGCTTCGACGACTGGCCCGCGCCGCCGTTGGTCGGGGCGGCTCCCGCATCGAACGTCTTGGTCTTGATGCCCATAATCTGTCGAGCCATGTCAGTCACAAACCCTCCAGCGGGACCGTGCATGGGAGAAACGAAGGGGGGGCACTCATCGCTCACCTGCGATGCCAACTCCGTTGGCGCATCGGCCGAGCCGAACAGCTCCTTCGCCTTCTGCCGCTCCGCGTCCTTGACCTTCTGATAGTCAAGGAACCGCACCGTGGGACACCGCCAGAGAACCCAGTACCGGTAGTGCTAGTAAACCAACGCATGTCAGCCCACCAAACTCCATGCCATCTTCTCTCCCCAACATGTCTCCTTTCTCCAACACCCTCAGAAAAAAAGAGTCAAAAAAGGAGTCCGAACCCACCTCCTTCTTCGTGACAGGATTATCCACCAACACCAAATGGGTCAGCCTGGGCAGCTTGCCGAGAACGTCCAGATCGGCCAGCTCGGCGAGGTTGTTGCCCGCCAGCACCAGGTTGCGAAGCCCCGGCGTCGCGTTGGGGAGGCCCGGGTGGATGGTGGCGATGCGGTTGTGCGCGAGCAGCAGGGTGCGCAGGCGCGGAGAGAGCGGGATGTTGCCCAGGACTTGAATGTCGTTGTCGGTCAGGTCGATGGCGTCGTGGGGCTGTTCGTCCGCGATTGTCCGTCAGCATCGCTGGACCGAGGGGCGTGAGAGATGGAGGGAGGGAGAGATATATAGAGATATATATTTATAAAAAAAAAAAAAAAAAACGTACCCCAGCAACGCCCAAGTTTTCAATGGCCGGGATTCGGTGTCCTGTATACGCGGCGCAACGACCGATGATAAACACCCAACGTTGATATGGTCCGTCTTGTCTAAGGAAGGGGTGTCTTCGAGCTTCTCTTTGACAAAAGGAGAGATCAAGACCAATGTGCAGTATCTGCTCTTTTCAACGCACCTCGGAGGTCCAACTCGCGCTCCTTGAGCGGGTTGAGGTAGGACAGGGAGTTTTGGATGAGCTCTGCCGTGAGCCTCATGGTGATGGTGGTTTGTTGTGTTGCGGCTGCTCGTTACGCGCGTTTCCCGTTCGTTTGCCGTCTCGGATGTTCGTCAATGGCAGGCTTGGTGTGGTGTTGTGTTGGTGGGGATGTTGGGTCAAAAATCGGATGTGTCGAGGCCGATGCCGTCGTCGTTTTGCTTCTCTACCTACTACGTTCGCGGTCCTCGAAGGTTGCAGGTTCGCGACGGTTCCCAAGCTGCACCCCCACAAGGCGGGAAGCGGAGGAAAATAAAGTGGGTCTGCAATGAGATAACCCTAACCCTGCACTCCGCCCAACCCCTTGCATCTCGAGAAGCCACAAGACAGACAGCCCAAAGACCAGTGACTGTCAGGATATGCTCGAGCAAGACTGATTACAGTGGAACAGTTCGCTTTAAATACCATGATTTGCCTCACAAAGTGTCTACCGTGCTACCATATCAAGCCAGAAGAATCCAACGCACCCCGAGTCTCCCAACCCGAAACCCACCCCCCCACCCCCCCTTCCATCCACCAACTCCAACTCCCTAGAACCAACCTGTGCATCTACAGGAGAAACCTTCCCGTCCATGCCCATCATAGTGACATTGCCCATCGCCCCAAGCCCATTCCCAAACAAGCCCATCCCGCAAGGCTCGTCACTCATCAGAAGAAAAAGAAAAAGAACACGTCCCTAAGCTCACTGAAACACAAACACCACGCCGCTCCTGTCCACCGACACGGTCATCATGTACGGCGACTCCAACACCGCCATGTCCACCACCGCATCCAAATGGCTCCTCAGCAGCAGCTGCTGCTGGGCCGAGATCACGCTCGACTTGTTACTGCCTCCACCCTTCCTCCCCGCGCCGGTCCCCACCCTGCTCACAACAGAGCTCCTGCCGCTGCCGCGACCGTTCGCAGGCCCCAACGTCGGCGTCGGCGGTCCTGGCGACGAAATCGAGGGCTGGCCCTGATGAGAAGAAGGCCGAGGCCACCTTTCCATGTTCAACGTCACCGACGGCGTGGGGTGGGTGGCCGAGTACGACGGCTTGCCATCGTCCGGCATGAGGCCGCTAAACACGGTGCTGTTCTCGATGCGGCTCAGGTCCCAGAAGCGCAGCTTCCTGTCGGCCCCCGCCGTCAGCATGTACGCGTGGCGCACCTCACGCTGCTCGTCGGTGGCGCCGGTGCCGACGATCATGGCGCGGACGCCGCGGTCCGCCGAGGAAGAGGCCCCGGCGGCGGTTGCGGAGGACATGGCGGTTCCGGCTCCCGATGGTGAGGAGGCCAGGGGCGTTTCAATGTTGGTGGCAAACCTCCCCAGCATCCCCTCGGGCCGATCCTCATCCACCTCCCACGCGTCGTACGTCTTCGGCCCATCCCTGCTCCCTCCCACGCGGTAAATCTCCCGGCACGTGGTCCGCTCCAGATCCCAAACCGTCACCTCACCCTGCCCTCCAGGCGTACCGCCCGCCACGCAAACCCAGCGCCCCCTTCCCTTGGTCGGATGCACCGCCAGCCTGTGGATAGGGCCCTTCCCCGGCATCCCCCACGCCTTGAGGCGCATCTTGAATCGCAGGTCCCACAGATCCAAAACGCCGTGCGAGGTTCCGACGAGCAGCCAGTTGCGGCGCCGGTCAACACAGAAACAGGTGGGAGCGCCGTGGTGGACCGGGTTGCGGAGCTGGTAAAGCAGCGTCATGGTGCGCAGATCGATGCCGAGTATGTTGGACTTGTTGGTGGCGAGGAGGAGGACCGAGGTCGAGTCGCGCTTGAAGTGCTCGCACCAGACTGCGTACTCGGTCCCGTCGCTGCCGCCGGCATCGCCGTCGCCGCCGGAGCTGGTGCCGACGGGGTACTCCCGCAGCAGCCGCAAGCGCGGGTACCGGAAATTGCCGGCGCCGCTGAGGACCGTGTCGACCTTAACGATGTGCACGAACCCATCGCTCGCGCAGCTAACAAAGGTATGCGTGTTCTCGATGAAGCACAGCGCCAGCACCCTCGCCCCCGGGGAATGCCGGTGCGTCAACCTGGAGCGATGCGTGATGTTCCTCTCCAGCCTCGCCGTGTCCCACACCTTGACGCATCCATCATCGCCGCCCGTGAGGAAGAACTGATGGTCAGGCGACACGACGATGCGATTGACAGCCCCAGCATGCTCCGAGAAGGTCGCCACCAGCCTGCCCGACGGCTTCCAAGACTCGCCGGCGTCCGACTGGCTCGTCAGTGACGACCTCCCGGACTTTTGCCGGCGGATGGGCGTCACCGGGGGCCCGTAGTCGTAGATGTCGTGCGGATAATTCGACACGTACATGGCGTCCAGCATCTTAAGGATGTTGGGGTCGTTGCCGGTGTAGGTGTGGTTCGCCCTCAAGCCAGCGGCAGCCTCCGCACCAGCCGTATCGTCCCGCGGCGGCGTGTCAACAGGCGCGACTGGACCCTGCCTGAACGGGCCCTCGACCTCGCCGAACGCATTCGCCTCGGTCGTGGCCGTCTCGGGTCCCGACTTGCCGCTGTCCTTGCGGTTCAGCAGATTGATGGCGCTCGACTGCGGCCGCAAAGCCCTCCTCAGGGAATACGGAACGCTCGAGACGGAGGCATCGTCGTCCAGCAGCGCTTTGCCCTGAACGACCAGCGACGGCCGGCGTGACCCATCCTGCGAGGCAACATCCTCAGCTCGCCCCGCCCCGGCCACCACGGTCGACGACGCCACCGAACCATCATCCAGCCGCCGAGGGCTGTCCAAAGACGATACCTCACCATCGCGACTGCCCAGCCGGGAGCGGTGGCTGTTGAGCGCGGCAGCAACGCCGGCGCGACGCTTCTTGGCGACGGTGTCATCGATTGTCATGGACGCGTCGAGGAGCGCATCCTTGAGGGTCCTTGGGCCGTTGGGATCCGGGTCCGTGCTCGCCACCATGTGCGGTCGCGGGGCGTCATCAAACAGCACCGTCTGCGGCGTCAGCCCCATGGCGCGCAAGGAGATGATGTTGTTGAGCGGCTGGGTTCCTGTCGCGTTCTCCTGAGCGGCCGAATCCCGCGCCTTGATCTGGCTCAATCGCCAAATGAACTCCCTGAGGGCAAGCAGCTTGGGCTCGTCCTCGGACGCGAGGCCGAGGTTTCGCAGCTTTCCCAGCCACTGCTCGTCCTCCTCGTTCCTGATCGACTTGGCCAACGCCTGGGGACTGGAGTCCGAGCGGGAAGACAGCATCGGCCCCGCAACGGCGTCGCGGAATCGCCGGAAGGGTTTCCAAAAATCGCCCTTCTCCGTCTTGGACGCCCACAGTAGCGCCTGGTCAAAGACAGACCGCGAAAGCGGCTTCTGGAGCGCTTCCAGCAAACCCAGTTCCGTAAAAGGCGGCAGCCTGTGCGGCTTGAGGAACGGTGCCAGCTGGGGCAGGACCTGGACGCGAACATACGCCGGGCTCAAGAACTGCATCCCGGCCCAGATGAACTCGGCTGCCGACTCGCGGATCCAGACGTTCGGGTGCATGGTGAAACGTGCAGCCACGCCCACAAGCTCGGTGTACGTCTGCTTGGTGAGCAGGCCCAAGTTCGTCAGCTCGGCCAGGGAATGCAGTGCGCCCTGCACGACGTGCTCTTCCGGATCGGTGATGGCCTGCACCATCAGGGGCAGGATGAACTTCTCAAGCCCCGTGCTCCCCAAAAAGGTTGCGATGCCGACGATGGTATCGAAAAAGGCGCACTTGAGCATCCAGTCACGGTCGTTGAGGTAGGTGTTCAGATGGGTGAGGATGATGTCGTTCGCCTGGACCGGCCCAAAGAAGACGCACAGGTCGGGGACCGACGTCAGAAGAGCCCGTCGCACAAAGGGGTCCGAATCCTCGATGAGCGCTTGCGTGTGTATCTCAAACACGTCGACGAGGTCGTGGCGGGCGTTGTCGTACAGCCCGGCGAAGGCCACTTCCGGCGGCTCGTTGCGTTGCTCCACCTCCGGATCGACGAGGGCGTTCGACCCGTCGGCCCGCAACGTCGCGGCCATGGCGAGGAAGCGGTCTGCTGTGATGGCCAGTTTGCCAAGACATGAGGCATAGGTGGCGCGAACGATGGGGCTGTAGGCGCGCTGGAGGTCGAGCGCCAGGGGTTCCATGCGAGGCATGATGTAGTCGAGAAACACCTGCGAATTGACAGGAGTAACAACCTTGACGAGGTCGAGCAGCTGCGTGATCGCGCGAACGGCCGAGACTACCACCATGTCGCACTTATCCTTGAGCAGGTCGACAAGATACGGCAGCACGCGATCCAGCTTGGCCTCGTCCGTCAGCCGCTCGGCGAAGGCGAGGAGAATGTCGCAGGCCTTGATCCTGGCGGCGGCATGCGCTGTGTTGCGCAGCGATGAGACGATGAGCGTCAAAAAGATGAGGGTGCCGTCGTCTGCCGAGGGCTGCTTGTCGGCAGAGACGTAGTGCTGGTTGTTGGGTATGTTGAGGCGTACGGGGAAGTTCCCCAGCCCTAGCCTTGGGGCGAGCTGGCGCTCCTCGGCGCGCCACTCATCGTCGTTGCGGTACCTAAGGAAGTACGAGATCTTGTCAAAGTCAAGCCACACGCGCTCAATGCGCTGGTCCGCCTCGGCGACGTGCCTCGCGTGCCCGCCTGGGGCATAGGGGCCGGATGTTGGGTGCGTGATCAGCTCCATGTACTGGTGCAGGAAGCTGTAGAAGTACTCCGGGAAGACCTTGCCCTTGTAAAAGTCAAGGAACTGCTCGGCCGAGTACCGCTTTTGCGGGTCAAGCTGGATCATCTGGGCAATCATTTCGCGCAGGTCCTTGTCCGGGATCTTGCTGAGATGGGAGATGGCGGGGTCATACTCGCCCTTGCGGTACGAGTAGAGCTGGCTCAGGCTGAAGATGGGCGTCTCGAGGAACAGCTCGGCGATGACGCATCCGGCGCTGAAGACATCCATGGCCCACGTTACCTGGGCGTCTGGGTCGGCCTCCTCGCCGGGCGGAAGGAACCTCTCCGGAGCGAGGTAGCACGTCCGGCGGCCCGATGTGTCAAAAAAGTACGAAAAGTCACCCGGGTTGTCCTCGGGCAGCATCACCCTCTTGAACGAAGAGGAAAAGTCCGCCAGATATAGCCAGTTCCACGACGTCACCAGGATGTTCTCGGTCTTGATGTCGCCATGGTAGACGCCCTTGGCGTGGCAGTCGCGGAGGGCGCACAGCAGCTGGAAGGCCAGCCACTTCTTTTCGATGTCCTCGAGGAACGGCCGGGTGCTGAGGCGGTCGTAGAGAGAGTTGTAGAGGAACTGGCGCACGAGGTAGGCGTTGGACTCGGTTTCGATGGCGCGTTGGTAGGCGAGGGCGTTAGGCACGTCGGCGAGAGCGCGTCGTTCTCCTGGCGCGGGGGTCCGATGCGGGTTAGTCCACGGCCGCCAGCACCGGCAACTTGGCGAGACGGGGCCAACTCACGAAGTATGGCCTGCTTGTACTTCTCCAACGACATGGGATACGGCTTGATAAGAACCTTGGCCAAGACAACCCCGTCATGGTGCCTCGCGCGGATGCTCTTCATGAAGCCTCCCGTACCGACGGAGCGCTCGTAGACCAGGTCCGCGAGCTCGGGGACGTCGATGCCGGCACCGCCCGCGCGGGGCGCAGCGAGGGAGAATCCCTGACCCATGGTAGAGGTGGGCACTCAGCCTCCGGCTCTCGGTGTCCAAGCTACCAAGCTACCTTTGGAAAGCGGCAGGGCAGGCGTGGCGCATCTTGATGATCCGAGCTGCGACGGCGTGGGGGGGGGGTTGGGGTTCCGTGGTCTCGACACGATGCGGGTGGGCGATGCGATCGACAAGAGCTCCGTCGGAAGGTTGAATGGAACGGCTGAGTGGGTACGTGGGTAAGGAGCTGCCTTGAGAGGTGACGACAGTTTCGTCCTCGTATGATGGCAGCGAAAGCCAAGGGCAAGGGAGACGACGTGGAAGGGAGCTTGGTTTGTCGGCGTTGACGGTTGATGGATGATGACGGGAGCCTAGTGCATCTATCCACGGGCGGGACCAATCGAGGGAGCCGTAGATAAGATAAGATGCCGCCGGAGCTGCTGAACTCGGTCTCCACAGACCTTGGCGCCCATGTTGACGACGGGAGCTCCAAGACAATTGTGAACCATGGTTCTGCTCTTGCGTCAACCGGAAGCGGCTCTGCGCGGAGAGTATCGGATGCTCTACAAGCTCTCATGCTTCCCTCTGATCTGCAACAAGTTTACCTGGATGATTCGTGGAACCGTGGCACAAACAGAATCACACACTATACCTCCGCGAAGTCATCAAGTTGTCTGCTGAATGTCTTATTTGAGCTAAATGAAAAGGCCTTGTTCGGTTCTGCCAGCAAACAAGGCACATCTAGGCACCAGATGCGGTTCCTCTGGATATCCGCACGTTGTGGTCAAGTCTTGACGCCGCCCGTGGCGGGGCCGGTCGAAAGCGTCGTCGGTCAGCTTCCAAGCCGTCAAGCGCTTTTCCATAACCTCGTCTATCCACCGCGTCCTGCCATGGAACAGGCTCCCAAGACTCGCCGGGCCTCTAAGAACAACTGGGGGTATATAGCGAAAATAAAACCATGATGCACCCGGCCCTCATGATCGACCTGCCGTCACAGGGTCCGTCTTCTCCGTGGACCGCGCCGAGGCCACAATCGACCAAAAAAACGATTGTTGATAGAAGATCAAGCTCTTCTTCGTGTCGTAAGCCCAAAACGCCGTAGACCATGCCGCACCAAAACTCGCAGGGGAAAAAGAAAAAGCATGCATGCCGAATAGGTGGAATGGATGAATGCCTCTCGTCATCATCATCACCGCTTGCCCTCCCCCTCAGGCGTACGTCCCTGTCATGTATGGATTGGAACTCACGTCGGTCGAGCCCTCACCATCGATCGTCTTCCTCCAATGTTCTGGCAGGCAGACGCACACCAGGGGGAAGGCCTTGATTTCACCACCATTCAGGGGCTGCGGCGAATCATCATGCAGTCTCCCCGACGTGTTCGACACGCCGCTGTCTCGCTGCGCCCGGCGACGAGCCTCCCACTGCTCCGCCCGCTCATCCAACATGACGCCTGTCGCCCACCCATCGTCCCAGATGCCTATCACCTTGATCATATCGCCCCGCTCGAGCAGGAACTCGTCGCCCGCCCGTGGCTGGTACGCCCAGAGCACCGCCACCCGGTCGCCCGGGTGGATGTCGTCTTGGGAATAGTAGTCTTTGAAGAAGGGCAGCTGCTCCGACTGCTGGCTGGTGGCTGCGCCGGGTAGCGACGACATGCCTGCTGAGCTCGGAGACCGCGCGTCCTCACCAGCCAAAACCGAGCCGCTTGAAAGCGACCCGTTCCTCCGCAACATGGCCGGCGGGGGGCGTAGCACGCCGGCCATGCCGCGCTCCGATGCTGGGCTGCTGCCAAATCCGTCTGATGATGAATGCTCATCGGTTCTCCTCCTGCTTCGGTACCCCGGTGTTCCTGCCGGAGTCGAGCCAGGTGTCATCTCGCGCATCGTCTGGCGCGACGGCGCACCGCGGGATTGTGTTTCCAGAGCCGACATCCGAGCGATGCGCCCGCCAGGTAGCACCTCCAAGCCCGTTGACGGCTTGCTTTGAACCACCGACGGCGGTGGACCCTGCCGTGCAGGTGAGGGCTGGTTGAAGATGCTGCTGCCCTTGCGGCCGGTGCTCCTCCTCTTCCTGACCACGAGCAGCCAGAAAAGCAAGGCGGCAAGCAGCGCCACGCCCACCACAGATCCAATGACGATGCCGGCAATCTGCCCCCCGGACAAGCCATCATTCGTGCCCTTCTGGTTCGAGTCCGGAAAGGCCGTCGTTGTCACGGTAGGCAGCGAGATCGGGGTGATGGTCGGGAGGACGACGCCGGCACAGCGCGACTCGGCATTCGAATTGTAGCAGCACGTGTCGGTGGAGTTGATGCCACCTGCAGCGCAGTAGGAACAGAGGCCGATGGTGCTGTTGCCATAGCCGCAGTTCTCGGGTTCGTTGGCCACGCCAGGGATGCACTCGCGGCTGTTCAGCGATTTGTCAGGGAGAGCGCAGTTGGTGAAGTCAGCGCGAATCTGGGCCTGGGAATTGCTGCCTAGGTTGGGGCAGAGGTCCTTGTCCGCAAGGAGATAGGCCTCAGCCTGGGCAAATTCGGCCTGAGAGTCGGGTCAGCTTGGGCTATCTGGCAGCTCGTGGAGAACCGTGAACATACGCATGTATCGGCGCAAACCGGGCGCGAGTTTTCTGGGGTCAGGCTGCAGGCCTCGATGGAGTTCTGGATAATAGCATTACAGATTACAGTGGTGGTGAAGCGAGCATAGAGGTCGCTTGTCCTGCTGAAGTCGATATCACCGCAGCCAAGCAACACCGAGTATCTGCCATGGTCAGATCCCCGTCTGCAAGCACGCCGCGTCTCGAAAGATTGGGGCACTCACTTTTCCCGAACGTATTCGGTCTGCACGTAGGAGGCGAGCAACGAGTCAAACACCTCGACGCTCGTCGCGAACTGCAGGAAAGGACTGATCCGAGGTCAGCAAACACGTCTCGGACGGTGGAGATGGGCAAATGGGCATACAAGAGCTCAACCGCGCGACCGCTCTTGGTCGCCACGGACGACGACTGGAAGGCAGGGCAGAGTTGGGAGCCCTTCAATGACAAGCATTGGGCCATGGCAGATGGGGCGGATAGCAGGGCCAAGAGAAGCCCCCGCTTGCTGACGGTTTCGCTGCTCGTCCTCCGGCCGTAACTCCTCATGCTCGTCGGCTTGGCTGGCGATGTATCGCCCGCTGCTGAATTAACCGGCGACTCTGGGTCTTGATCGTACTCGTAGATTGCCAGCGTCCGCGTCACCGCCGTGGTGAAATCATTGTGGTCCCGGAATGCTGACATGGCTCATAGCGCGGGCTAAGGAGAAGAAATAGGTGGGGGGTCGTGGGAAGCGCGCGGGTAACACGACAGTGGCTTGGCAAAGCCTTGTGTCTGGTGACCCGCTGCCAGACTCTTGATACGACTTGGTGGTGAGGGAGCAGGACACGGGCCGTCTGCGTCGTGCTCGACGAAGTCGATTGTTTGCTCGTTGAGTCGAGGTGGTTTGTCTGTTGGCGCGCAATCGCACAGGTCTTGTGTAAGTCGGTGGGTGGCGCGGCATCCACTCTTCAGCGGGAATGATGTGGCCTGGCTGCTGTCGACAAACACCGCAATGGATATATGGTCTCTTGTTGAGGTGGGAAAGGGCACAATTCGAACGGCAAGATGCGACCTCTGGATTGGCACGGTCTAAATTTCAAATTGACGCACGAAAGGAGCGACGGCTGCGGTCAGGCGGCGAAGTGCGATGGCGGGTGTTGAAAGTTGAGTGAACGGTGGGTAGAGGGCCCAAAGAAGTGGAAAGAAAGGAAACCTGGAAGCCGCAGGTGAAGTGAGCGTGATGGAAAGAAAAGTGAATGAACGAGAGAATGGAAAAAAGGAAGACCAGTCCTGATGGTGGTGGTGATGGGCGGAACACAGCGGAGAGGGTGGTCTCGCTGGTTGGTATCGTCACCCCTCAGGAACGTTGGAGGGTGAAAGAACGCGGACAGGCAGGGCCAGAGCAGAAGAAGTCGCGGAGGATTAGGGAATGTTTGGGTCGTCGCCAGTGAAAAGTGTCGAACCAAACGAAACGGAGAGGAAAGGCCCAATTTCGCTTGAGGGTGTCTCCCCCCGGGGCGTTTCCTTCCCCATTGAGGTTAGCCAGCTTCTGCAGCTGCCCCTGCTCATGCAGTCTTGGTCCTGTCTCAGAAACCGCCAAGGAAATGTCTCGATGAAACCTTGCTGTGGTACACCACGACGCGGCCGGGCTTCCGGTAACAGCTTGCCGCCAGTGTGCAATTCTCCGACTGGTCAACGTCACGACGATTGCGACCCCGACAAACCTATTCAAGCTTCAGCGCAGAGGGACAATCGGGGCGATCCGCTGCCCGTCATGTCACTGAGGTGGCTCAGCTCCCAGGCGTCTGGGAGACGTTGATTGTGTCGCTGGGGCTTTCTTGGTGGGCGAGTTGATAGCATAAAGCCGACGCACTGACCGGTGGCTGGGAGAATCGTCCCAGTCGGTTGCCTGGCGCTGGCTCTCGACCTAGTGAGCCGTCTTAGACATTGCAAGATCCGGGCGTTTGCGTTGCATACGGTGTACACGTCGACATCACGGTCAAAGCCTCCGTTGAGTCAATTGAGACTTCTTTGCAAAGTCTCATCAGCTGGCTTTGCTGGCATCTGATCCATCTGTCTTCAGACAGGCTACCCACCGGGAGAGGATCCATTCCACGGCCGTTGTTTCGCTCGGAGCTATCCGAAAGGTTCCTTGAGCTGGCTGCGGGAACGAACACCCCCCACAGCGGAAACCCGCCAGGATGACATTGTTCCACTTTCAAGGCGGCGAAGCAACCCAGAAGCAACCTCAGCGAAACACGTCGCAACGTCCTGGATCACTTCAGGGGCCAGAAAAAAATTCTTCCTTTTCCATCTTCTCCCTGCATCTGGATGATACAAGGCAGATTCCACATCGCGCTCCGGCGGTTACACATCCAGACATACGCTGTCTTGAATACCACGCCTGCTTCCAGGCTTGGGCGCAGCGCCTTGCGTCAGGCACAGGGCCCTGATGGCGTCTCATTGGCGTCGGGTTGGAATGGTGCATTTCGGGATTTCGGGGCTGGAAGCCACCAGATGCCCCAAATTCCAGACGCGTGCCACGTTTTTGGAAGCGCCTCGGCCGTCAACGAGTGAGAAACCAGGACGATCCATGCTCCCCCCTGAACGTGCGCCTGCGATTGCCGAACCCCATCCCGCACGAGGCTGCGGTGTGAGCGAGGTGTGGGTGACCGCTCTGGCTTTGCAAGAGTGAACGTTGGCCTCCATCCCCCATCCTCCACAGCCCACATGAACCCCCGTTCCCTCTCCAGCTTGCTCAGACCCGTTTTATCCCCCCGCGGCCGGCAATGGGCCCTCCTCACCTAATCAGTCGGCGCTGCCCAAACCCAACATCCAGGAATAGCATACCAAATAACCGCTGGGGCCTTGATCGATCGCCATAATAGTGCGTCCGTCTCTCAGGACCTGTCGGCACCCATCCATCACGTACAGAGGCCTAGCGCATGTGCTGATATGCCAAATTCGCGACGAAATGAATCCCACATCCTTGGTTGGCCGGCCCTGCGAAGGGACGACTCGGAGAACATTCCGAACGCTCCCAGGCCCTCCCGGGTCCTGAAGAGGACCGTTGCCGGCATCAGGAGCCGACGCGGCGATCACAGAATCCTCACAGCCACGTCTGGCCTGTTGTGCGAACCAAAAAGTCGGCAGACCAGGCGACCAGTCTACCACCCAGTCGAGTCGACCACTCGAGATGCTATGTATGGTGTAGTGCGTAGATCTTCCCCCTGTCTGGTCTCAAACGCAGGGCCCTCCTCTGCCGCACTTTGTCCCTCGGAACTTTATGCTACCAACGGGCCCGCTCGCCGACACGCACACAGCCCCGGGATCGACCATCAGGCCCCCTCCCTTCTTCAAGCGAGAGCTTCATGCCACAAACGTTTCTGCAGCCGCGGCACTTGCGCACCATCAACAAAACGGCCGGATGGGCTGGCGCACGCGCGGTGCCTACGCAGACGGTTCCAATGGATGCACGAAATCGCATGGTGGGGACCCACGTGCACGTGCAGCAGATCTGTGGGCAAGCAAAAGGCGAGACGGTAGCTAGGCAGGACACAAGATACTCTTTCCAGAGCAGAGTTAGGCCTAAATTGGATGGATCCATGTCTCCTGCGAACATCTACTTGCAACGGTACATCACATATTAATCTCTCCGAGGATACAGTGCCCAATATTAGGTTGGTAGAGACGTGTTTCTGGAGGGAGGGTGGGGGGTGCTGTAAAACACCAACGTCCCGGCTCCCTGTTTGGACTCAAAACACTGCTTCAAGATCCTCCCGTTTCGAATCATCTCCTTCTCGGCGCAAGTAACCAGATTTGTACGTGCCAAGGTTGATAAGGCCTACACTACCGAAAAGCGCAGTATTTCCCAGCTGTCCATGAAGCCGGTGAGCACTGTGTTCCGTATTGGCCATTACGATGCTTCGCTAGATCATCCAGTTGCATGAATATAGCTTCCAAGTAAAGGTTGTTGCAGCCAATATTACGGCACCAGGCCGTCTTCGCCACCTGTACCATTCAGTTGGCTTGACGCCCGATTTCCAATCCGTGCTGCTACTAGGCGGTAGCAGCGGGTGTTATTTTACATTGTGCGCACACGCAGACACGCCCAGCAGACCAATACATGCCCAGAGAGCTTGGTGGTGACGGTACACCTCTTGCGTAATCACAGGTTCTAAGCTGTTTCTGGGTCGCTGACCGCTTCTCCCACCACGCAGCACGTTAATATGGAACGAATTGGTAGGAAGCTTCACGGTACAGGAGGAAAAGCCCGACAATAACATGCTCGAGAGTTGCTACGGAACCGGCACTGGAACCAGTGGACGAGGAAGAAAGGAGGCGGGGTCATCAGGGGGGCTCAAACAGCCAGGTCGGGCTCTAGATAATCCCAGTTCCCAAAGCAGGTTCAAATCTGCAGAGACAGGGGGATCAGCCGTTTCTGGACGTGGTTTGGCCTTTGGACGCATTTCCCATCCCATCTTGGAGAAGGTCTGATGAGTATTGGCTGGGAGGGGAGTATGCTTCGGACGAATTCCCGTCCGGGAAAATACAAATCAATGGTGAAGACCTGAGACTAGCTGTTTTGTATTTGGGCTTCTTTGAAACTATGTGACTCCGAAGTTTGAAGGGCAGAGGGCTCATGAGGGTCAAGACGAACGGCAAAACATCCCAATAACGAGATCCATCCATCCATCCGCGTAGCCGCGACACTCAGTCTTGTCCGTCATGGTTCCCCAATCGCGAATGGTAGCACAATAATTAGCTCCTCATGTACGCAGTGGCCGTGGATTTCATATGGAGATGTCTATTACACACCGTTTCCTATCGTTTGCGGCATTTGAGATTGGCGGAATGGAACCCCGTTTGATTTCCAGGCCAGAGCAACAAAGGCATATCGAGCCCTTACTTTCCGGCGAGAAAAAGCGCAACCACGGTGACTTAGGCTCTGGTTTTTCAGGGTTGTGTACCTCCCAGATGTGGAGAGGACTTAGGTAGCAAGCCTTCGACGCTCAAGACGTCATTCTGGACGTATAATTCTTTTCTGTACGGGAATGACCTAGCTAGAAGATGTGTAGCAAGAAAGAGTATCCTTCGACGATCCCATCGTGTAGAGACTTGGACCTGCCCGGCGGAACGTGAATATGGCGCCTACTCCTCGGTCCATGATCCGGACGACCATCTCATCGTCAACTCCTCGTGGTCAAGTACCCCCAGACGGAGAGGAGAACTTAGCCCTCACCACCTGCAGCAGGTGGAACCTGTGTCTGTCTTGAGCTCATCTCGATGTTAAATGTCCAAAATAATCATTTGATCGTGGTGAGCTGACGATCCTCAAGGCGTCGACCTTATCACTGGATGTTGAATGCTGGATATGGACTACGCCGAATCTCACTCGCACGATCTAGCCAGCCCTGAGTTTTTGGTCTATTATGATTAGATTCCCAAGAGAAGGGCAACGTGAACTACCGCCTAGAAGAGTTACGGGGCTCTCTGATGTAAGAAAGGAGGTAAGGAAACGGAGACTTGGACTCAACAACATCTCGAGAGCTCGGGTCCAACTAAGCCAAGAGTATCTTACTCAGAAAAGAACAACAGAAATCAACATTGCGGTAAGAGTCGCAGCAGATGACGCGAGGGACCTAGCCTCCCACAAGGCAGATAGGACAAACCGACGAACAGAACCCCCCAGCCCTTCCCTTCACACCTGTTCGGCACGGCATGTATGTATGTAGTGGGTATCACCTCCTTCGTTGATGCCTACCTACTACCTACGCGGGGATGGATAGTCTGGACAAGCAAGCCACTGTTCGTCCATTCCGGTTGGTCTGTAACTCGGCCGCTGTGCGTCTTATCCCTCCGCCGCGCCGCTTTGGCTGCGAGGGACACGCTCAGGCAAGAAGCGCCGGTTGGCGTGCCACCGGGCAGCTTCCATCCCTCACGAAGCACACCTCTCTCTGCTCAGAGCCGGTGGCTCGGTCATCACAACCGCGGCGGCACTCCTTCCCCTTACAGGAAATAGTCGGGAGTCCTCCTCGAAACCATGGGCTCGCCCGCTCTCGGGCAAGGGTCGAATTGCAAGCTGCAGAGACGTTGTTAGACGCGTCGATGGCGGTGGCTGCCATGTGGGACAAACAGAGAAGAATACGTACAAGGTGTACTTCAAGTGCTCATCGATCTCCATTATCGCCGCCTGGTTACCACACCGGTAGCAGTAGTTTGGAGCTGAATCCCTCGAGCGTTAGTGATGACGCAAAAAAAAAAAAAGAAAGAAAAAAGAAGAAAAAAAAACGGCAGGCGATGAGGGACGCACCAGAGAAGATCGTGACCACGTTACGGTCCTGCGACCAATTATACCCTTCCATCACAAGCTGGTGTGCCCGGGCAATGAGGGTCAGCCCGTTGTTATGATTGAACGCCTCGGATATGTCCTGGCCGAACGTGTAACCGGCGCCGCGGGGCGAGATGCCCCAGCCGCAGCGGTCATCCGGGTCGGACCACAGGAGGTCGCACATGGGACCCTCGTGCGGCACCTCCTGGACGCGGTCGAGGGCGCGGATGTTGTCCAGGGTGTCGATGCTGGGCGAGAGGCCGCCGTGCAGGCAGAAGATCTGGTTGTCGATGAGAGCGGTGAGGGGAAGGTAGTCGAAGAGGTCGGTGAAGTACTTCCACACGTTGGCGTTGCCGTACTTGCGCAGGCACTCGTCGTAGAAGCCGTAGACTTGCGTGATCTGGCGCGACTCGTGGTTGCCGCGAAGGATGGTGATGCGCGAAGGGTAGCGGATCTTGAGGGCCACAAGCAGGGTGACGGTCTCAACCGAGTAGTATCCCCGGTCGACGTAATCCCCTACGCGAATATCCGACCGTCAGAACGCTTCATTCTCACGGTTTCCGGGTCCTGCCGAGGAAGAAGCAAAAGCCCAGCCCGCCGGGGTCACGCCATACCCATGAAGAGATAGTTGGTGTCGGGATTCGGCCCGCCGATCTTGAAGAGTTCCATCAGGTCGTGGAACTGGCCGTGGATGTCGCCGCAGACGGTGACGGGACATTTCTGGAGGGTGCGTTAACCGATGATGCGGGCGCTGTCGAGGCGGCGGGTTGGCAACGATCACCAAGAGGGCAGACATACGACAGGTTGCACGTTGGACTCTTCTTGCAAAACCTCACGTGCCTGAAGGCGAAGCCGAGTTAGCCGATGCCGCAGATGCTATCGAGGAGGCGCGCAGCAGGCAATCGCCCGGGTGCCGACGCATCGCCATCCAGAGGTCGCCGCACACGACGCGGAGCAGGTTGCCTGTCGGCGCATCGCAGGGCGGCGCAGAGGGATGCGCGGGGTAACGACCGAGGACCACCACGTCAAAACACCAAGAACAAGAACCGACCTTTTCGCACAGCCTCTGGACATCGGACTCGGCAAGCTGCTTGCACTGCATCAAGCTCTCGATCCAGCCATCGAGGGTTGGGATGGTGGTCGGTTCGACGTTGGCTGGGCTCAGGTCGGAGGGCAAGCGCCCAACGTCTTCCATGTTCGTATCCATTTCGGCAATTGCCTCCTCGATCGATGGGCGGCGTGATTAGACGGCTAGGTGGTTTGCAGCACGACGGGTAATGTATCGACAGTAAATGTTCTCCTAGGCGAGCGAGTTGAGGGTCGATGGCGATGTCGGGGGTTGAGAAGCAATGCCGTTCCAAGGTTGTGGTTTGGTTGAACCCAGGAGCGTTTTGGCGGTCTCTCAAGTCGCGGCGCGGGTCCAGAAGTCTGGGTCAAAATTGGGCAGGTGGTCGGATCTGGGAAAGGTGGAAAGCAGCTGCCAGGGGCTGCTTGTTCTCTGGGAGAGCTTGCTTCTTCACTGTCTACTACGTACCTACACAGTAGATGGATTGGGAGAAATCGCACAATCAAAGCAAGGAGAAACGGAAGATGAAGAAAAAAAAACAAAAAAAATGGATTATGCCAGAGCTTGACGTCTTGATCCTTTTCGAACTCCTCCAAAGCTGATGTTGCTGAATCACAACAGCTACCTCTATAGTAATATTGACTTTGATGAGCGCTGCTAACGAACCCACCCTGGGAATGCTCTTGTGTTGCCCACCGCGTGCAGCACAGTCAGGGAGGAATGTCCGCTTGCTGGGGGCCGGCAGTGACTTCCTTCCGGGGGAGGGGGGGGGGGGCTTGTTGTGGCCTGTGCGACCAATTTCCCCGCCCGTCCGGGTGTCCAGTGGGAGAGTGGGGGAGCTACGAAGCAACACAACCTCACCCCACTTGAACTAGGAAGCCCCGCCTTCAGGGAACCCTGAGCTTCACGGTGGCCCAGAGGTTACACATGACGCGATACCGTCATCATCGCGCACTCCCCGGCCAGATCCCGGTAGCAAAACATACAAGAGCTCGGCAAGAAAAATAACAAAAACAAGAAGATACCGAGGTATGGCAAGAATAAGGTAGTATGCTCCCGTCGTCATATCAACAGACTCCAAACCCTCCTCTCATCCATCCTCAATTCCAAGATGCATACATCAGATCAGGCCGCTGCCGCCTGCGCACCACCCATATTCAACCCCAACCCTTGGGGCGCGTTCGTCACCCCGTCTGCCACCTTCACGTTCCGGCCCACCAAGTTCCTGAAATCCAGATCAACCTCAGAGAGCATCGCGGCATGGTCCTTGGCCGTCTCCATGCACTGCGTCCACACCTCACTTTCTTCCTTCTCGCCGCTCAGCTGCCGCGCGAGAATGGCGTTAAACGCGTCCACCTCCTCCTTGGCCCACTTGACGCACGCGCTCATCATGGTCGGCGGAAAGCTGGCCTGGAAGCAGCTGACCGTGTTGCGGATGATGGTGAAGTAGACAAAGGAGATCTCCCAGATGTAGTTGTTGAGATTGCCTTGGAAGATGCATTGCCTGAAGAGAAACCGTCAGCAAACCACGCACGTCTCGGGGGGGAATCAAGGCGTGGGCATGGATATCGCTGGACCTACCTCGTCCGCTTCTGGATGATCTCGCTCCGGGCCGACAAGTACGCCTCCCGCGCCCGGTCCTCGTACCCCAGCCGCGTCAGCCACGACACGTTTTGCTCCGTTTTCCGCTGGTGATTGTGCGTGTTGACGAGCTCCCGCACCACCAGCGCCGCCAGCCTGCCCCGCCGCTCGTCGACCTTGAACGAGATAAAGTCCTGGGCAATGGCGTTGTTCTTCAGGCTGTACGCCAGCGTCTTGAGCTTCTCGATCAGCGCCACGGCCGGCTCGATCTGCTGCAGCGCGATGTGGATGTCCAGCTCGTCCATCTGGCCCTCGACCCACCGCAGGTTCTGCTTCTTGCCGTCCACCTCGATCAGCATGTCCTTGATGTCGGACAGCGTCTCGAGAAGCTCCGTCTTCTGCAGCAGCCCCGGGTCGCGCGAGGCAAAATAGTTGATGGTCTCCTTGGCCTTGTTGGTGGCCTCCCGCTCGGACTGCAGGTTCCTCCTCAGCTCCTCCACCTGCTTGCGGATGTTGAGGATCAGCGACGCCTTTTCGGGGTCTTCGGCCTTCTCGGTCCGGTAGATGAAGGACTCGTTCTGGCCACCACCTCGAACCATGATGGCGTCGGCGAGCTTGTTTCTCCCGCTCGACGAATCGCTCGGCCCGGCCATGTCCACCACCTCCACATCCAGCAGGTGCCAGCAGCGGTCGGCCACGAGCTTGGTCATGGGCACGCGGCTGTCCGCAGCCGCTGGGACGTCCGTCTTTCGCTTTTTCCGCGAGGCGATCAGGATGTGATCGTTGAGGAGGAAGATCTGCATCGCCCTCCGCGACCGGTAGGTGGCGTTGTCCAGCTCTACCCAAGGCCCGGCGTCCTGGACGACGTGACGGCCGGGCGTGTTGGGCAGAAACTTTTGCGAGCCCTCGACGTTTTTGTACAGCGCTTGCATCTGAGCGCTCCACAGCGCCGTCCTATCGGCCACGGAGCTCCGCTTGTCCCGCCGGCTCAAACCCGTGCTCATCTGCCCGTTAAGCCCGCTCGAGTCGGCATTGTGGGACGCCGCGCGCAGCGCCGTGGTGTTGGCCTTGAGCTCGGCCATGAGGTTCTTGAGCGTGCGCATCTCGCTCTTGAGCTTCTCAGCCTCCTTGCTGATCTTGATGAACTGCGTGCGGTTCTGGTAGACGTTCTGCTGGAGGTCCGTCGACACGCGGTGCTTGAGCTTCTTCAGCGCTTCTTCGTAGTCGCGAACCTGGTCCTCGGTGGCGTCGCTGAGAATCTGGGCGACGTATTGCTCGGGCACGAGATCGGGATCCCGCAGCGCTCGTACGTCCACTTGTATCTCGGCGACCCCTCCGCCCACGCTGTCGCTGCGTCCGCCGCGGGAGGGCGGCGCCCGTCGTTCCAGGGCCTGTGCCTGAACATACTGGTCGAGGCTGGGAAGCGCCGGCACGGGATTCGCCGCGGGATCGAAGTCGTTGGGCAAAGCGTTAAAGCGCGTCGAGTACCGCCGCTTCACGAGATCGGAGGTCTAGCAAGCCTGCCCGTTAGCTCTGCGTGCCGAGGCTCTCTGGGGGTCGAGCGTGCTACCTTGGCGCTGCTTTGGGGCGGCGGACGCGGCCGGGGAATGGGTGTTTCATCGGGAACTGCAGGACCCGATGGCCCTCGCGGCCCGCTGCCATCTTGAAGGATCGGCCCCGAGATCTTGATGGGTTGTCTGGCCTTCCGCTTCCCGCCGCTGCGCAAGGATATCTTGGATCGTTCTTCAGACATGGTGGAGAAGGCCGCCGCGAAAGTCGTCGGCCGAGAACGAGCAATGAAACGACAAGTGCCAGGCTGTTTCGTACGAATTTGGTATCGAACCAAGCCCTTCTCGGGATGTGACCGTTGCCGCAGGTTCGGGGCCAGCCCTGGAGAGAGAGAGGGGGGAGGGGGGGTGTTGGTGTTGGTGTTGGTGGAAGAAGAGCTTCAACGGTTCGTGCTGTTGCGGCTAGGCCAGCATCCACGACCACGAACTGTGGGTCCTCCAGTTGCTGAAGGCGGACAAGGTGGGGCATTCTGATCGGGGACCGCCCGAGGTAACGTACCGCCGGTTCCACCTTGGGCGGCGTCCCGTCCTGCGGCTTCCAGGAAAAAATTACGGCATTCCGGCGTCACAGAGAACCTCAACTCCAAAGATACAACCCTCCGCGACCAAACTTCCCCCACCACGCCCGCCCCCTCCTCAGCCACCTTACCGGCCTCGGCTAGCAGCAGCTAGATCTCAAGAGCCCCCGCAATGTCCTCATCATCAACAACATCGACCACGACCCTCGTGACGGCCGCCGTCGCAACGGTGGCCGTCGGTGTGCTCGGTATGCCAGCGCTTTCCCCGCCGTGCCCCCGATTCACCGAGTGATTTAGCGACGAGGTGATCGGCCGACAGACAGACCCTGGCTGACATGTTCCCGTTCCTTCTCCCTCCCCAACCGCAGGCTACGCCGCCTACTTTGACTACCGCCGCCGCCACGATCCCGAGTTCCGCAGGGAGTTGCGCCGCACGCAGCGGCGGCAGGAGCGCGCCGAGAAGCACCAGGCCGAGGCCAACGCCACCGCGCGCAAGCAGGCGATCCGGGACGCCGTCGACGATGCCAAGGCCGAGGGTTTCCCCGCCAGCGCCGAGGAGAAGGAGGCCTTTTTCTTGGAGCAGATTCAGGAGGGCGAGCAGCTGGCCGCTCATCGTACGTCCATGGAGAGAGCGGCCCGTGCGGAATGAAGCGCGAACGCATCCACTGACCATGCCATTTCCCCGACCAACAGCTTCCAAGCATCTCGAGGCCGCCCTCGCCTTCTACAAGGCGCTCAAGGTCTACCCCACGCCGAGCGACCTGATCAACATCTACGACAAGACAGTATCCAAGGTACGGACGGCAGCGCCGAGCACGACGAAACCCTGCCCTCTCCTTTGGCTCTGCCCTTGCTAACGCTCTCCACCCTCCAACAGCCCATCCTCGACATCCTCGCCGAGATGATCGCCTACGACACCAGCCTCCGAATCGGCACCGCCTACACGGGCCCCGACGTGGCCGACCTGCTGCGCGAGATGGCTGCCAACCCCGGCGTCGGCTTGGATTAGATTGTCACCGCGGCCAACTGACGGCTCATCGAGTCCTTGTGTCGCTGGACGTGGGTGGCGTCTCTGCAATGGGTCGAACACGAGGAAGTCCCCATGGGTTGAGCCATGCACGCGGTGACCGTCAACTTCTCGCTGGGCTGAAACGAAGGGGGAAAAAAAAAAAAAGAAAGACAACGTCTGAAGCTGTGATGTGACACGGGCAGACCACGCAGGTGTTGCTGAAGTGATTGTATTATACGGAGAAAGAGACGGCGTCGCTCCTCATTTGCATGCATGACATGAGAGGGTTCTCACCGAACGACGATGCGATCTCTTGGGACCGGAAGGTGAGGGGAGTCGAGGGGGCTCCAAAGAAGCGGATGGGGGACCGGATATACTGTACGTTATGTATGGGTATGTGCCATGGGGCTCGCATTAACCACAACGACTGCTCTTGGCTTAATGAGACACACGCCACACTGTTTACGAACGAACATGAAAGCTCCTCTCCGATTCTATCCAGATCGCTTCCGATGCACAAGACTCTTTTCTCCACTCGCGTATCGATGCAACCTCCCGACTACGCAGCAGCCTCCAGGGGCCTCCCTTTCCTATCCACCCGCTGGTCTCTCGGATCGAATCCTCCGTTCCCCCATGTCGCCCACTCGGGCGTCGGCGGGCCCATGTAATCCTCCGGCCCGAAATCCCCATCCGGGCCCTTTTCCTCGAGCAGCTCAAAGAAGCGATCGTAGTCGATCAGCGTATGCCACCGCCCGTTCACCCTAAACTTCTCGCTGGCGAGCAGGATGCAACAGCTATGCGCGTGCTCCGCGGCAATCCCGTACGCCAGCCCGCGCCGGCGCAGCGCCTTCTCGAGCGCCACCACAAAGTCGCACACCTCCTGATAAAACGGCACGTTGGCCATGGTCAGCCCCGCGTTCGCCGACGTCGCCGTGCCGCAGTACGTGACCCCCTTCACCTCCACAAAGCACGGCAGCCCGCGCTCGACCAGCGCCGCGTACCCCTCGGCCGCATCGTCCACGTTGAACCCCTTGACCAGCGTCAGGCGGAACACGGTGCGCTGCTTGTGGCGCCGCTCGCGGAGGATGTCGAGGCAGCGCAGGAACCGCTCCCAAAAGTCGCGGTGCAGCGGCCTGTCGATGCGCCGGAGGGACTCGCGGTCGGGCGCGTCGATGCTGACGTACAGCTGCGTGACGTGCTTCAGGGCAGCCAGCTGGTCCGGGTGCTGGGCGTTGCAGACTAGAAAGGACGAGATGCGCTCGCCGTGGAGGAGGGCGAGGAATTCGTTGATGTGCGGGTAGAAGATGGGCTCGCCGACGAGCGACAAGGCGCAGTGGCGGATGCGCATGGCTTCGGCGAACCGCTCGGCGCGGACGCCGGGCACGCCGCGCATCATCTTGATCTTCTTGTAGTGGTTCTCCTTGATGCCGGAAAAGATGAGGTCGGGCGGGTCGACGATCCAGCGCCAGGTCGTGCCGACGGGGTTGGTGCCGTGCCGCCAGCAGAAGACGCACTTGTTGGAGCAGGACAGGGAAGGCGTGGCTTCCATGCATTGATGCGAGTTGATGCCGTAAAAGGAGAACTTGTAGCAGGAACCGCGGCCGCGAAGGGCCGACTTGGTCCAGCGGCAGATCTTGACTCCGGAGTGCGAGCCCACAATGGAATAGCCCTGCTTCGTCAGGGCCGCGTAGGTGGGCGAGTTCTTGGGCACCATCTCCTTCACCGGGGCAGTGGCTGTTTTGGTCGCCGTGCGGCGTCCTTCGGTGGTGAAGTCGATGGCCAGGGGCGCCGCGGACTTCGGACCTGCGGAGGCGTCGTCCCGCGACAGCTCCATGATCCGTCCGATATCCTCGACATCCTGCAGGCCGCCAGAGCCGCGCCGCTTCCTTTGCTTCGGGGCAGCCGCCCCGTCCTCCACCAGCACCTCGCCGTCGTCTCCGGCCTCATCCTCGGCGTCGCTTTCCAAGGGGTCTCCGGAGCCCGGCACGCCCTCTCCCAGGCCCCCAGTCTCCTGCAACAGCTTGAGCACGTCCACCAGCCCGTCCCTCCACTCGGCAAGCCGCTCCTTGCCGTCTCGCTTCCAGTCGCCCAGACCGAGCGGGAACGCGCGCTTTCGGCCGGTGAGTTTGGCCATCCACTTGTCCACCTCCTGGGCCTGGAAGCAGAATCCTTCTTCCTCGGTCGGCCATCCTTCCTTGTCGCCGAAGCCGAACACCGAGTATCCGAGGATTGGGGCGAGCGGGGATGTGTCGATGCGAAAGTCGTGGTGGGTTTCTTGGAGATGGTCAAGGAAGGTGTCGTTTATGCTGTCGATGTTGTAGCTGGGGATGAGGAAGAGATAAAAGTAGTTGATCGGTTGGTCCTTGGGCTTCGGAAGCGTGATGAAGTATTCGTCGTAGTCGACTTCGGCGAGATCGAGCACCTGGGGCTGTAGGAATGGGCTGCTAGAGTCTTCTTCCGTTGGAGCCAGAGCGGCGGCGAGCTCCTGAACAAACGCCCGAGCGATCTTCTCGGTGGTCGCTGTCAATGACGAAAAGAAGACCAGGACCTGGGTCTTGGACGCCTCGCTGCCAACAGGAGGGCTCGCCCGCCCTTTTCTGGAGATATCCCCTTTTATCCTTCGTGGTCCCTGTTTGGCATCGGCCTTCTTCGGTTCGACATTTGAGGTATTGGCTTTCCCCCTCGTTGTCTGCTTGGGCTTCTCCTTCTCAACCGCGTCGTTGACAGCAGGAGGTTTGTCGTAGATGTCTGGAAAGACGCGCAGCTTTTCCGGCGTATGGGTCGAGTGTAGATATAACCGCAAGAGGCCCAGCGTGACGAGAGCAGTCATGATGATCGAAACCCGGTATTCGTGCCAGAGATCCAGGACCGCTGGTCATGTTAGCGCCGGCTCAGCATTGCGCAGGTGCAAAAGAAACATACTGTCCGGGATGCCCGGCACATTGGAGGGCTTTCCACCCTCGATATCGGGGAATGCCATGGATGGCGGCTTTACACTGCCAAGGGCAGTGGTGGCAGGATTGGCGTCTTGATCGTAAAGGATTTGGCGATGGCGAAAACTTGGAAGTTTTGGAGTCCATCCCCAAAAGTGTTAATGCCCCGCATCACTTTCAAGCTTATCGCAGCCGATTATCAAAGGGGCCCCTCCATTACATACTGTGTGCAGCACAACGCTTCGTTTCGGCGCCTGTACCCCAGAGTGCAGCTGCGCCAGTCATGAAAAAGTCTACATGTACCTCGGCATGTCAATGTCCAATTACATGTCTTGGTTTTGGTTGTCGGAGGACATTCGACAGCACGAAGAAATCGGTATTCACCTGTTTGGATCGAAAGGGCATGGGATGTTTTCCCTGCCAAGACCTCCATTACAAGTATGTACAGGGTAATATGCAACACATGACGTCTCCCGTGCCTCCATCCTCCGAGTCCTCATTCTATTCGAGATTGCCTACATATCTAGTCACTTTCCATGCGTCGATTCTCCGCTCTCATCCTGTCTCCCAGATGGTGTCGAAATCTCGCCCCTTTGCTCGCTCTCTGGACCACGAGAAGGCCGGCCCTCATCTTTCCGGCCAATAATCACATTTCCCGCCACCAGCATGGTAGCGCCCAGCCACCACAGCGGCGGCAGCGCCTCGGAGAAGATGGCGGAGCCGAGCAAGGCGGTAAGCACAAAGTTGGCCGAGGTGTTCATGATGGACACCTGGGTTGTAGAATGGCCGCGGGCGAGAGCGGTCGTGAAGAGGGTCCACATCTTCCGACAGCTTTGTTAGAGGTCTGGCTTCGTTGGAAAGGCGGGACAGCAGGAGGGTGACTCACCACGCCGTTGAAGGTGAGATTCAGCCCGAAGAAGGACTGTCGTAAATCCATCAGCATCTAGCTAGGCATGTTCGTCCGGTTGGTGTTGCCGACGGCATGAGACTTACCCCTCTCACCACCCACTCAACCACATTCTCTGCCTTGTCCAGGCCCAGCAGGCTGGAGATTCTGGAGGACAAGCTCGTTGTAAGCTCCGTGGTGGTCCTTTTACGCACACGAATTAGAATCAGCAGGTGCCATCTACTACGTCGTCCAATATAATAGCAAATGCACCCACAGCTTTGCAAAGACGCCATTGAAAGCGGCACACGCGCCACTGGCCAGGGCCAACAAGATCCACTGGTTCCGTTGCGACCAACTCGGGCTTTCTGAGGGTAATGAGGATGATGCCGAATGGCCGGCAAGCAATGGGCGCTCCTCATCTAGCGGTGACATCTTGTCTCCTTCCGGCCGCTTCTCATTCTCGGCTCTCCTCTTTCGAACCTCGGAGCCTGAAACGGCCGATGAAACGGAAGAGGGTGACGGCTCGACGATCGCCTCAGGCTGCGATAACGTGGTCGTAGATGGCCCGGGTTTGGGCTTTCGGGGACGGAGGGTCCGCATGGTTGTTTCCAGCTGCGAAGGATCGCTGGGGTGCGGGACAGCGTTGAGGTCACGGGGCCCCATGCCTGACTGGGATATTTTGGGACAGGCGTTGGAAGGTGAGCGGAGCCAAATGGACAGCTCAAAGAGCTGGCCGTATACCGGATTGGTTGGTTGAAGAATGGCTTTGGTATCAGGTGAGCCGAGACTTTTCAGTGACGACTCGGTGCTCTTGCGAGGGTGAAGGTCGAACCCTGTTGCCTTCAGCTTGTCTCGGGATCGTCGATCGTCTCGGCACGTCGGAGCGTCAGGATGGACGGCAGAGCAGACAAAGCTGCTGAATCCCAAAGGCGATTGAGATGGCCAGGCGATGTTGTCACCGACTGATGACGATATGGGGTTGGAGCTACAAGCGTCAAGAAAAGCGATGCTAATTATGAAGTGGACGATGGTTGAAATGTGAGGTCCGCCAGCGGCGGAGTTATCCGAATGGGGCCAGGGGTAAAGACGGGTTAAGCCAGGGTTGGACGGTGGACGGCTGCTCATGCCTTCCAACCGTGTACTACGCAGTACAATAAGGCGCGCCCGATTGCGGGTTCTCCTCTGCGATCAGAGATTGTCTACGTCATGTTTTGAAGCAGATGTTCCTTTGGTGTGCCAGTGAGCTGCCAGTCAACGTAGCGTTACGCAGCAGCGTGCCGGTTCGTTATCAAAGGTTCGGTCGCACAGGATCCCGTCGCACATGCATCAAAGACATCGTCTTCTGTCTTGGGTATAATACCTGGCTCTAAAGCCATAAAGCTCACCGCTTAACGCCGTCCCAAGCTTCCCTTATACACTGAGCCCATACCAACGCCAGCCCCAAGAATCCCTGATGAGAAAAGCAAAGGCACATCCCTGATTCCATCCTCGACAAAAAAAAAAAAAAAAGCTGGTCTCCATCGACGCAATGCGCTCCTCAAAACCATCACCAGTCCGGCTCTTGTTTAATCCGGGGCGACGCCACGTGGTCTGGCACGCACCCGGCGTTAGTGCCGACGGTTGGCTCCCGCCCGACTCCGGTGGCGCTTGATTTTGGTTTCCTTGACTTCTTGCTCTCCTTGGGAGACTCGGGGCAACCCTACTTGTCCTCGGTCTTCTTGGAGCTGCAGCTGACGATCTTGACCTTATCCGCTTGGATCGTTTGCGCGCCGTTGTCGAGCTTGAACGTCACGTTCCGGATCAGGAACGTCCAGACTTCGTCGCAGAACCGATACGTGTCGAGCGATCCCTGTGTGGACGGGGCATCTCGGTCAGCCGGGCCTAGGTGTCTTTGATGGGGAGCGGGCGACTCGGCCCTGGCTCCCGCGGCATCGCGCAACATGGCAAGGTAAGAAATCGTAATCACCTTGAACGTCAAGCGCGCCTTGACTTTCTCCTGCAGCGTCTCGGCAATGACCCGGTCAAACTGGGTGAGGACCTTCATGGCCAGCTGCGGATCGATGCGCTCGTCACCGATCAGCTCGTCGAGGGAATCGGTCAGGGCAACGCCGAGGCTACCGGCAAGAGCAATGTTAGTCGCATTCCATCCATTTCAACCCCAAACGGCGTCATCTACCTTCCGTGCCGGTAAAGATCGTAATAGCTGTTCGGGGCCGCCATTTTTTTTTGTTACCTGAACTTTCGGTGGTTCAGAGCAGCGGCTTTGATGAATGGAGATGTGACGGCAGCGTGTTTGTTGTAGAGGGGCAGATTGACCAAACGGCAGGCAGGCGAACGGGAACCGGGGACGGGAAGTGCCTGGACGGTCCGCGATCGGACCCACTTGACGCGGTTTATCACGTGATACAGTGCTCGGAGGTCCGGGTTGGCTCAGTCCAGCCTATCCACGCGGGCCTTGGCGGTTGGCGGCGCGCGGCTTGAGGATTCACTGCAACCATCCAATCCCAGGGTGACGACGAGCTGTAACCAGGCAACGTTCAACATCAACATCCAAAAGCCCGCTGTCCCCCGTTCGCCCACAACAACACGGTTCCGGCACGATGAGCCTAAAATACGGAGTTGGTGGGATCGGGTCAACCCTGGCTGTGGTGGGAGCTTGTAAGTCGACTTCTCGAATTACCGCATTGGATGGATGATGATGGCCTTGGTGGCTGGCCGAAGCGTTGAGAAGGCTAACGAGGTCCTCTCTCCTTCAGACATGCTCTTCACCGGCAGCGGGGAGGCTTTCAACGTAGGCTAAGCACCAACCGAGCTCCACCGTACGCGATACCGAACAGCAGGCTTACCTCGCAACCCTTGATAGATTGGCGCCTTTCTCGAATCCGTCTCCCCCTACGCGTGGGCCGACCTAGGCATTTCCCTCTGCATTGGCCTCTCTGTGGTCGGTGCCGCATGGTATGCGGCCTCCCCCGATAATCCGACATCCGCTTTCTCGGACTGGCATACTAAAACAGAGGACGCGACGCAGGGGCATCTTCATCACGGGCTCGTCGATCTTGGGCGGCGGCGTCCGGGCCCCGCGGATCCGCACCAAGAACCTCATCTCCATCATCTTCTGCGAGGTCGTGGCCATTTACGGCGTCATCATGGCCATCGTCTTCTCCTCCAAGGTCAACCCGCTGCAGGGTGAGGCGGCGTACTCGGCTGACAGCTACTACACGGGATACGCGCTCTTCTGGGCCGGCATCACGGTCGGCATGTGCAACCTGATTTGCGGCGTCGCCGTGGGCATCAACGGGAGCGGTGCTGCGCTGGCCGATGCTGCGGACCCGAGCTTGTATGTTTTCTCCCCGGGAAATGGTGTCCTCGTGGCGCAACCCCCACGCAACTCCACGCTAACGACCCCGACAGGTTCGTCAAGATGCTCGTCATCGAGATCTTCAGCTCCGTCTTGGGCCTGTTCGGCCTGATCATTGGCCTTCTTGTCGCGAACAAGGCGACCGATTTTGGTAGCGTCTAGGTGCCGTCGCCCGACCTCGGACTCGCTCAGCCACGTCTCACCACCACACCACCACCACCACCACCACCACCATCATCACCACCATCACCACCACTTCACCAAGAATAATCAGACAGTATGCATGCATGAATGCATGCGCATCGTCCGTGCTTCGTCATTTCAACCGGCGTTTTCGGGAGGGGGAAACAGGGACGGTCAAACGGGGCATGGTCGGCAGGATCTCCAGTGTAGAAACTACCGTGTACAGTACGAGAAGGGGTTTGTCGGGTTATCTATTGGTATTTGGACACGTACACAGCGCCTACCTAGTTCCTGTTGTTGCGTTTGCCTGCCTCATACCCCGCTGTGCAAGGGCCCCATGAGCAGCGCTTCCACCTTGGATCCTTTGCGTAGCGGTTCTGCCCCGCTGGGCATGCAGAGCAACGCGTTGGCCCCTTTCATGCTGCCCACCTTGGAACTCCTCTGACCTCCCGTGCTTGTGGCGGAGAGCACGCCGTCGGTCCCGACCGAGACGACGGCGCGGTGATACTCCGGGCGCGCTTTGTCCAGCGGGAAATCGTGTGCCAACGCCACGGGCACCCGGGGGAGCTCGGGCGGGTCGATGCCCGACATCTGGCGTAGCGACGGGAGGACGAACAGGTGGAACGTCACCAACGCCGACGCTGGGTTCCCCGGCAGCGAGAAGATGACCTTGGGCACGCGCTCTCCCGCGTCGTTCTTGACGGGAACTGTCGCAAACGTGGTCGGCTTGCCGGGCTTCATGGCGACGCGTCCAAAGTGTATCGTCCCGCCCAGCGCCCGTTCAATGGTGGGCTTCAGCAGGTCCAGCTCGCCCATGGACACGCCGCCGGTGGTGATGACCAAATCGACGCGGCGCAGCGCGTCCCTGAGCACCTCCTCGAGCGACCCGGCCTGGTCCTTCGCAATCCCCAGATCCACCACCTCGTACCCCCAATCCCTCGCCGCGGCGATCAAGCCCGGCCGGTTCGTGTCCCTTACCTCGCCCAGCCTGAGACCGCCCTCCCGATCGTGCTCTACGATCTCGTCCCCGGTCGACAGCACCCCCACCACCGGCGGACGGTACGCCTTGACCTCGCGCACTCCCACCGACGCCAGCAGCCCCACCTCCCCGCCGACGGCAGACACCCGCTCGCCCTTGCGCAGTATCAACGCGCCCTTTTCCACATCGCTCCCGACTTCGCGGATGTTCTCCCCTTCCTTGACACCCTGGGCCAGAATCTCCACCTCCTTCTCCTCCTTCTCGTCCTCGGTCATCGACACGAGCCTCGTGTCCTCCACCATGATCACCGACGTCGCGCCCCCAGGCAGCGGCGCGCCGGTCGTGATCCTCGCAATCTCCCCCATCTTTAGCGTGCTACGGCTGTCGTCGCCGCCGCCGCCGCCGCCGCCGCCGCCAGCATCCGGTCCTCCTCCCAGCGGCGCGGCATGCGACACCGTCACGACGGGATACACCCCGCGCATGTCCCCTCCCGGCGGGACGACGACGGCGTACCCGTCCACGATGCTCGCGCGGAAGGCCGGCACGGGCTCGGGGGCGCGCACGTCCTCGGCCAGGACCAGCCCGGTCAGCGAGGGGGACACCTTGCAGGCGGTGACGGCGGGCGACGGGGTGTGCTGCCTGATGAGAGCGAGGGCGTCGGAGACGGGGAGCATGGGGTAGGGCGAGGCGCGCTGGCGGCGGGTGGGACCGAGGGAGGGGTCGTTGGATAAGGGCTGGGTGTGCCGCACGAGAGGGGCGTGGCCGTGGCTGTGGCCGTGGGTGCAGACGTGGTGGGCGTGATGGGAGTGATGATGGTGGGTGAGGGTGTGCGGCGGCTGCTGCTGAGCGGGGGAGCCGAGGCCGGCGTCCTGCTCCAGCTTCTTGGTGCCCCCCGCGTGCAGAGAGCGGGAGTCGGCGCCGGCGGCCTGCTGGCAGGCGTGCGGGAGGGTCTTGATGACGGCCTGCAGGTTCTCGCGGGCGCCTTTGGGAGAGCCGGGCAGGGTGATGACGACGCTGCGGTTGCGCACGCCGGCCACGGGGCGCGACATCATGGCGAAGGGGGTGACGGCCAGGGAGGAGGCGAGCATGGCGTGGACCAGGCCGGGAGCCTGCTTGTGTAAGAGCACGGAGACGGCTTCGGGGGTGTGGTCGGCCACGGCAAAGCCCGTGCCACCCGTTGTGAGGACGAGGTTGACGGGGTCGGCGTTATCGGTCCAGAGGAGGATCTGACGTTGAATGTCAGCCGTGACGTCGGCGACGATTTTGGCCTCGGTGACGTCCCACCGGCCGCCGCCGTCATGGTCAAAGACGGTCCGGAGAGCGGCCTCGGCGGCATCGGTGGACGGGTCGTTGGCGGCCGTGGTCGAAACGATGAGGATGGCTGCTTTGAGAGGTGCCATGGTTTCCTTTCATGCAAGCAGCTCATCGATCAGAACAGCTCATGGAGGATGAGAATGCTAGATAAGGTCCCCCTTGGAGAGCTGAGAGCTCCGAAGGGTGGGGTTCCCCGAGACCAGAAGCTACCCCACACATGGAACCGGAGCTCCGAGGAGGCTCCGGAGATGCTCCCGTGTGGGGGGAGGTCTTACTGCATGCATACCCGATGCCGTACAGGAATGTTGGATAGTAATTTGCATGTGTTGCAGCTTAGCAACATGTGTCCTATGTGGTACGGGAAATGGGGACTGAGCAAAGCGACCAAAACTTGGATCGCTCATGATGCTGAGATAGGAGGGTTCTGTTTGCATCGCCTTTCGGGCTAACATAGATTAGCCTTTGTCAAATGAACTCGTGATTCCGACGAGGGTGTATTTTGCAACCCTTACAGACATCCGGTTTTTCTACATCGTTGATCATAGCATGTAGAAAACCATCAAGTTGTCAGAGCGAGAGAGAGAGAGAGCTCAATCCCATTGACGCCGGGTTGGACCGATTTCTAGTAGTTAAAGGCCTTATCGATAAGCGGGCGACGAGCCTTGGATTGGACCAAACGTTCTCGTCTCACACAGGCCATCGCTTTCAACTCCCTCTGCCTCTCACACACTCTCTCGTCAACACGCGACCATGGTCCGCCAAAAAGACCGCTACCTTTTAGTCAACATCCTCTACAACGATGTCCCGGCCGGCCAAGCCAAGGACCCGGTGCCGGACCTGCTCCTGTACAACCAGCCAACGAGCGGCGAGCTGAGACCGCAGTACCTCCTCAAGGCCATCCGCAGCGAGGTCGCGGCTCTCTTTGGCGACTGCGGATCAGGAGCCGTCGAACGCAGCTTGCAAGGTACTTGGTTTCGCATGCTCTATCGTGCACAACCCTCAAAAATCTATCCCCTTTCTAACATCCACCACAGTGAAATACCTCTCCCCCGCCACCTCCACCTTCATCCTGCGCATCTCGCGCGCCCACTACCGCCTCGTCTGGGCCGCGCTGGCATTTATGAACCGCGTACCTGTGCGCGACGGTCGCCCTTGCGTTTTCCGCGTCGTTCGCGTCAGCGGCACGATCCGCAAGATCGAGGAGGATGCCGTCCGCCGCGCCAAGCTGCTGGTTCGCGCCGCGCGCGGCGAAATGGCTGCTGCTGCTGCTGCTGCCGCGGGCGGCCCTTCCTCCTCGGCTGCCGCATCTAGCGCCCTGAATACTCTTCTGCGCGTGGACAGGGACCCCCCGCGGAGGACGGCAGCGGCGCGGCAAACCGATCTCGGCGAGGATTCGCCCATGGCCGTTGACGTGGACAGCGGTGATTCCGACTCGGGATGAAATCGCTGCCTCGGGATGTCCACGCTCCAAGGGGACCTTCACTTCTTTTTGCGCACCACCTTGATGCCGCTGTCGGAGGCAGGGACAGGCGTCGGCAGCAGCGCGTCGAGCGCATCATCCCCCATCGCCTCGGCTTTGGCCGCCTGGATCCGGGCCTGCTCCTCCTCCTCCTTCCGCTCCAGCTCGTCCCAATACTCCTTATTATCGATCCACCTATCCTGAGGGTCCTGGCCGTCCATCAGCGACGACTCGTTGCGCATCGCCACCTGCCAGATGGTATCATTCGTCCCCTCGGCGCCACCAAACACATAGCCGCCCGCCCGGTCGATCACGCGCAGCAGGTGCATCATGCTCTTCTTATTCTCCACGGCCAGCACCTCAAAGCTGAGCAGCCCAAAGTTGGACACCAAGTCCGCGATGGCCTGGTTCAGCCGGGCGAACTGCTCGCTGCGCATCGCGGGAGCCTCGGCCTCGAGGGAGGGGATGAGGTAGGACAGGTCCTGCACCTCGGTGTAAAAGTCGAGGTTGAAGGGCAAAGGGTCGTACTGCGAGATCTTGTCGATCTTTGTCAGGACGTTGATGTGCGGGAGGTCCATCTGCAGCATGGCGCGCAGGGCCAGGAGGAGGTTGGAGATGTAGAGCGAGGGCTGCGTCAGGCAGAAGGAGTCGGAGAGGTGGACGCAGACAAGCTGGAACGGGTCGCGGGAGGGAGTCAGCACATGGAAGGGCGCGTCGCGCGGAGGCGAATCATGAGAAGCATACCCTGTAGCCCATCTTCTGCAGCTTGTAAAACACATTGCGCAGCGACGAGTGGTGAGTGTAGATCTCCACCTGGCCGGGACAATCAAACAGGATGTAGTCCTCTCCCAGCTCCTTCAGCCCCTCCTCCAGCCACTCAAAGTTGTACTCCAGCTGCTCCAGGGCGTACAGGATCCCGCCGTTGGGGCCCAGGCGGTCGTCCGACATGATCTCCTCGAGCGTGACCAGGTCGCGGATGTCGAGCGCGCATGGGTAGTTGGTGTGGTCGTTGGCCGGGTCGAGGTTCACCACGGAACACTGGCGGCCGATGGCACCTAGGAACTGGTGCACTGAGATGGAGAGGTTAGCAGAGACAAAAAAAGGGAGGGCGCTGTCGGTGAGGCGCGAAAAAGCCTAGAACTTACTGCCGTCGCAGTAGGTGCTCTTGCCTGCGCCGGGGCTACCGACGACGAGCTGTCCGAAGGGCATGTTGGAAGAGCGCGAGAAGCAGCTTTCGAGTCGGGGGGGGGGGGGGGGATATGTCGGGGGTGTAGAAGAATAGGACAAGGCTGTAGTTATTCGCCGTTTGCCGGTGGGCTACTCGAGGTCGTTGCGTAGGTAGCTTTGGACACGGGCAGACCTCGGTGAGGAACCAAAGCTGTGGAATCTTCCATGTCAATATGACGTGCCGCTGGTGCTGGTACTGTACCCAAGGCCGTCGCCAGTTCTCTGCCCCACCATTCAACAATCGCACCCCACGCCCAGCTCGAAGATTAAAGTGGGGCAGCCGGCTCCGAACCAGGCGGTGTGAGACGGCAGAATCCCATCTGTTTACCTTCTGCCCGTGTTGCCCCAGCTCCAGCTTGGGACGACAAGCTTCCTGAAGCTCCCGTCGCAGCGCCCATCTGCGATCCTTTCCCCAACGACAGGCCACCACCATTCGCCATGGCTCCAGGTTCGCGCTCCCCGGCTCTTCCGCTTTGCTCTTGGTCGTTTCCTTCTTTTTCGCTAACGCGACGGATACAGCAACGCAATTCGAAGTGGCGCAACCGCCCCAGGACGCCATCTCGGCCCTCGCCTTCGGCCCCGGCACGTCAAGGCGATTGCTCGTCTCATCCTGGGATAAGAACGTCTATCTCTACGAAGTTTCCAGCGGCGCCGAAGAGGCGACCCTGGTCCGGACTTTTGAGCACCGCGCCCCCGTCTTGGACGTTTGCTTCGGCGCCAGCCCCGATGAGGCCTATACGGCGGGGATCGACCATCAGGTCAAGAAGTGGGTTTCCCTTCTCCCTTTCTTTCCCTGTGAGCCTGTGAGCAACCACGCCGAATGCGTTGCTAATTATGCCGATCACAGGATCGACCTCGCGACTGGCGACCAAACCGTCCTGAGCAAGCATTCCGAGGCTGTGCGCTGCGTCGTCTTCAGCGCCCAACACTGTTCGTCACCGCCCCCCGCAGCCCTTCCCCATACAACCTAGGGTACCTGAGCTAACCTTTCCACCCTCCGTCCAGCCATCCTCATCTCCGCCTCTTGGGACTGCACCCTCCACGTGCACAACATCTCCCACCCCTCCCAGCCTCCCCTCGCCATCCCCCTCCCTGGCAAGCCCCACGCCCTCGCTGCCAGCCCCACCAAGCTCGTCGTCGCCATGACCGCCCGCCTCGTGCACATCTACGACCTCCCCGCCCTCGCCGCGGCCGTGGACCCTTCCTCCCCCTCCCGACAGCCCCCGCAACCCTGGCAACAACGCGAATCCTCCCTCAAGTTCCTCACCCGCGCCGTCGCCTGCATGCCCAACGACGCCGGCTACGCCACCTCCTCCATCGAGGGCCGCGTCGCCGTCGAGTGGTTCGACGATTCCCCAGAGTCCCAGGCGCGCAAGTACGCCTTCAAGTGCCACCGGCAGGCCGCTCCCGAGGACGAAGGGGGCGGGGATATCGTGTACCCGGTCAACTCCCTCGCGTTCCACCCGGTGCACGGGACGTTCGCTTCGGGCGGCGGGGACGGGACGGTGGCGTTGTGGGATGCCGAGGCCAAGAGACGGATGAGGCAGTACCAGCGGTTTCCGGAGAGCGTTGCGGCGTTGGGGTTCTCGGGCGACGGGAGGTTGTTGGCGATCGGCGTTTGTCCCGGGTTTGAGACGGGCATGGAGGATTACAGCGGGGAGGGGAGGACGAAGCTGTTTATCAGGGAGCTGGGCGAGTCCGAGGCCAAGGGGAAAGGGTCCAAGTAATGCTGCCTACATCTCGGGGGAAGTGATACCGTTGGTATGGATACATCTAGGTACTGAGTTAAAGACGGCTGGAGCTCGGCGTTGCGGGGGACAATTCAGTCTGTTTGTCTTTGGCCTCGTTGCAACCTTTGATTTCATAATTTCATGTCGTGCCCACGGTGCTACGGGCTAAGTGAGCTGAGAAAATGTACCATGGAGGTCCCATGATGCTGCTCGACTTAGCAAGATCCGCGACGGACCCCTTCCGTCACGAGCTGTCCCCGTCGCTTCTCCTCCTACCCCGTCGTCGCCCGCCTCCTGCCTACCGATGAGTGACGGCTGTCCGCAGCGGTTCGTCCACGGCCTGTTTCTCTTGCTGTCGAATTGGCCCGCGGTTTGTGCCCCCTCTGTGGGGTGTCGGTGACATGGGATTCGTCAGAATTCTGTCCTCCATCCGATGCGTGTCCTGGCTTTGCCATATCAGCCTTGCCGCCCTGGTTGTCGTCGCTCCTTGGTATGGTGATACAGTCCACCTCGTCCTCCTGGATGTAATTATTCGAGGCGATCTGCCGCACTGCTTCTGCGGGAGCGAGTTGGGACGGCTTTGCTTCAGAGGCTGTCTGCTTGGGAACCGGCTCGTTCACCTCGGCGGTTGTATCCCGTGAGCGAATGTCACAGGCTGCACTGTCCTTGTGCCCAGATCCCACAGGCTGAGGTGTGGCGGGCGTCTTCGCTGGTGAGAAGGCCTCACTTGCGGATGGAGGGCGTGCTTTGACTTCAGATGCGTTCATGAACTGATTAGCATCTTTCGGGACTAGCGGGCGGCGAAGCTTCTTCTTTTTCGTAGCAGCAGCAGCAGCACTTGGTCCAAAGGAGTTATCGTCTATCCCGGCCTTCCTGGAGCATCGCTTGCGTCCCTCCTCGGTAGGAGACGTCTGCGTCAGGTCCAACATCCCGAAGTGCGTTGGTCCAGCCACCAGCTTGCCATTCCTTCTCAACAGATTGGCGCCGTTTGGCTTCGCCTCCGCACCGCTGAAGCCATCCCCGAGTCTGTGCCGCGAAGCCGGCGGCGTCGTTGCGTTCTTGGGTTCGCTTCTGAGCTGCTTGAACCCTTTGGCTTCAATCCTGTCGAAGACGAGGAACGGGCGTTTGCGGAGGTTTCGCATTCCGTTGGCCGTGCGATGATCGTGTTGGGCGTTCACAGTAGAAGGCCTCCGTGGAGAGAGGGTGAGTTCGTCATCGTCGTCGATGGAGTCATCCCACGATCCTTTTTGAACCTCCGATGATTCTCCAGTTTCAACCGAGTGGACAATGCGTTCTGATGATGCGCCATGGGGAACAGCTAGGGGTTGAGGGTCGGTCAGGGTGTTTGAGCTCGATATGGGGTTCTGGTTATGACTTACTCTCTTCTTGAGCATCTGGAAAATCGAGAAAGCCCACCTCGATACTGCGTACTTCTTCCTCGTCCCGGATAACAGCAGAAGCCTTTAAGCAAATAGGGGCTCTGGCCGTACTCAATGACGCCGGCGTCGGTTTGAGAGAGGGAAGTGCGGTGCGACTGCTTCGTTTCCCCGAGTAGGTCCGCAGCGGCTTGTTGGGACTCCTAAAGATCATGTCTTGATTGTCCCCTTCATCCGCCATGTCTGGTGATTGTGGAAGAGATTGATTGCTCGGTGCGGCGTCAGGAATAACGTGCAGCCGGGGGGTTCTTTGCAACCTCAGACCATCAACGTCTGCAACCAACTAATAAGTGGAAATTTGGCGAGATCCATGATTCTCTAAGGGACGGCCATTGCAAAATAAACTAGGCAGGAGACTTTAGGCAGTTGTTGGGGCGGCTCCTTCCATTTCAAGAGGAGCACTGTCAAGGCAATCACGATCAGGGGCACAATAGCCCAAGGGAATGATGAGATGGAACTATGTGCGGTATCATTTGTTTGGATTTCATCCAATATCACACCATAACTCAGGTACCTACCTTACCATATCTACCTAAGCGTCATAGAAATCAAAACAATGCCCCCCCCCCCCCCCCCACCAAAAAAAAATAAAAAAAAAGAAAGAAAAAACTTGGTCTCGTCAGAGAAGTATTAATGTTGTGTGATGGTCATGGCTGCATGGCTGTCTGTTGGCATTTCATTTCTCGCCGATGGTGACGAGTCCATACAGGGTAGACGCTTCAGAAAATCAACGCCGATATGCTAGATAGAAGGCAACGGGACCATCTCGAAATGGCAGTGACAAAAGCAAAAACGACGGGAATGTACTGAGATGGAGTTCCCCTTTTCGGGCATCAGCCCATCTCTTATTGGCCTCTCGGGATGGTCACGCTGACGACGACGGACCAAAATTGGGCCGCTCGAATGCATTGCCAACCGTGTCCTAGAGCGCACATCACCTGGGACAGCCGGGGGACAAACCTCCGTGACCATAGTCATTATTTGGTTTTTTTTTTCTTTTCTTTGATTGCCCATTTCTAAATCCATTTCAAACCGGCCGGCTGTTGCAATGCCGGAGTACAAGCGTTTCCATACACATACAGCATAACCGCATAGCTAGGTAGGTAGATAATCATCGGCTCCCTCGCTCCTTATGTACACCGCTCCAACTCCCGCTGCCACGTAAACCAACGTCTCCCCTTCCTGCGAGAAAGACGGAGCGCAAGAACCCTCAGGGACCTTGCCGCCTTCAGCACGTCCAAACGCCGACGATGCCGTCCCTGCGGCCCTCGACGAGGTATCCGTCGCGGATGCGCACGCGCTCCACGATGGCGGGCGTCTTGCCCTGCTCGGCCTCGACGATGCCCGCGCCGCAGTCCCAGTGCCGGCCCTCGACCTTGTCGTAGACCTTGACCACGTCCTCGCCGGCCGCGCACACGATGCGGCGCGCGTCGAACATCATGCTCGTGATGGGGTGGTCGTAGGCGTAGGCGTCGAAAATGGACCCGGTGCGGAGGTCCCATATCTGTAGAGAGAAATGCCTTGTTAGTCACAGCCACTCACGGATAGACGGAAGAGTCCAGGGGGAAAGGGGAGGTGAGTGGTCGGGAAAGCTACGTACCCGCACGCTCCTATCCAGACTGCCCGTCACGAGATGGACGTCGTCAAACTGAAGGCACGTCACGGGCGCCGTGTGGCCAACCAGGCTGCGGTGGACCTGGCCACTACGCAGATCCCACAGCCGAACGAGGCCGTCAGCGGTGCCGCACGCCAGAGCCGACTCGAACACCTGCAGGGCACCGACAAAGTCCGCCGACACATCCGCAGCGCGCATGGTCTGGCGCCAACCGCCGGTGTCGACCGAGAACGCCGACGCCTGCGCCGCCGCCCACATGACATCCAGCGTCTGCACGCAACGGCCCTTCTCCAGGTCCCACTGACGCAGCGTCTTGTCGGCCGAGCCGGACACGAGCACGTTGTCGCGGAAGTGCAGCGCCGTGATCTCGTCCAGGTGCGCCTGCAGCGTGAAGAGCGGGCAGTCGGCCATGCTTCCGGCGGGCGGGTCGACGGGCTCGTCGTCCGGGTTGCCGAAGGCGATGGCGTCCTCGTCGTCGTCCTCTTCTTTCCCGAACCGGCTGCCCTGCGGGTCGTAGTGCGCCTTGCTCAGGTCCCAGAGGCGGATGGTGGCGTCCATGGACCCCGTGGCAACGATGTTGTCGTCGACCTGCAGGGTGCGGACCGACGCGGTGTGGCCCTCGAGCATGCCGATGCAGCGGCCCGCGTTGAGGTCCCAGACGCGCACCGAGTCGTCCATGGCGGCAGTGACCATGAGGCCGAAGGGGGCGTCGAAGTCGACGGCCGTGATGTTGTCCTGGTGCGCACGCATGGTGCGGATCATGTGGCCTGGTTCAAAGTGCTCGTGAAGGATGGGCATCGACTTGCGGCGGATGCTCCGCCCTTTCCGGGACCGCGAGTGTGTGCTGTTGGCCGAGGGGAGCTTCTCGTAGACCGATTGCGACATGAACCCGGGGCCCTCGCTGGGGTCGGAGCCTGCTTCGTCTTCGGATTTTGTCGGCGTATGCATGGCCACCGAAGCGGCCTCGGCCGCCATCTCCTGAGCCTCTTCTAGCTTGCCTTCCACATCGACGACTGCGTGCAAACGAACGGTTAGCTACCTCTCGGCATAGAAACATCGGGGAGAGAGACGGCGAGGGAGGGATCAGGGCAGCACCCACTTTCGTGCTCCAGCAGCGCCTCCTCCTGCTCCAAATTGGCCAGCCGGTCCAGGAGGATCCTGCGCATGCCGGCGAGGTTCTCCATCTTGGCGTCGATCTCGCGGATCTCGCAGCTCGCCATGTTCTTCCGAATCCCCAGCATCTCGAGCTGGTGCATCATCGAGGCCTTCTCCTTCTTGAGCTTGTGCACGGCCTCGGGGCTCCCGTCGGGCACGGCCGGCTCCTCGTCGAGCAGCCTCCTGCCCCGCGAGACGCGCCTGCGATGCTTCTTGCCCTCCTCTGTGAAATCGGGAAAGCTCGCCTGGAAGCCCTGGAACAGCGAGTACGAGTTTTCAACCTCGGGGATGTTCTTGAGCAGCTCGTCGGGAACGTAGGCCAGGGCGCGGGACTGGATCTCGCGGGCCGAGAGGTGCGAGCGCACGAGGTCGGTGGGCGTGGTGCGGGCCATCGAGAAGACGCTGCGCTGCAGCGAGGGGCGCTGAAGCTGGCGCTGCACCTCGGACATGGCGCGCTGGTATGCCGGGTTCGAGGCCGGGTCCGAGTTCCGCGTCGAAATCAGCTGCGAGGCGGTGCTCGTGACCTTGCGGCCGAACGCCTCGAGCCCTCGGGTCTGCCATCGTGTTTTGGCGATGCCGTGGTTAGCCTTGATCCCGGGTCTCCCTTCGTCCCGCCGTTCCCCCTCTCTTGCTCCCCCGGCCTTCCAGGCCATGACCCAATGCAGCATGATGAGGCTCCAGGGGATATCGTGCTCACAGATATCACCGAGACATCGTCGTCAAACGACGACAAGTCGGGAAACTCATTATCGTGTCCTGGGTCGGCCATCCGTCTCGAGAAAGAAAAAAACCTTTCGACCCCTGCCGCCCGCTTCGCAATTCGGCAGCTCTGGTGTGGGACGCGCCTTTCGGAAACGGTTCCAGTCTGGTCAGCGATGAAGTCGTGGGGTCGATGACGTGTGTGCTTGGGTTTGGCTCTCATGCGGTGCAGGGCGACGCGGAGCCCCTCGAGGACGACAACACAGTGTGGGCGCAAAGTGAATGCGGGACAAAATTGTCAAGCTTGCCCGGCTGGAAGATCGGGTGGGCCGGCAATCCATGCACCCTGCGCCGCCGGCTGCTTGGGGATTTGCTTGGGCTGGACAGGGGCATGTGCTTGGGCCGAGAAGCTCGGGAGGAAGGGTCTTTTGGCGGGGGGTCTTGGCCCAGGCTGTGACTTGGTTCAACAATCATCAAGCATCGACCCTCTGTGGCCCTACTGTGGCCCTCGGTGGAACAGGGGGCGCCGTGCCAGTGGCTGGCTGATTGTGGCGGCGGCATACGTTTTGCGGTTGGGCACCAGCCGGGTCCCAGCCGGGCCGGGCCCGGGGCAAGAGTGGGATGTGCCAAGTCTCTTCTCCAACTGTCGGCAGGGAGCGACACACTTCTGTTTTTTTTTTTCTAAGTGGGAGGCTCCGATTCGGAACCCGGCATTCTTCTGGGGACACCACCGAGATGACGACACCGTGCGATGCGAATAGAGGGACAGTGCCCGCCCTCTCTGGGTGAATGTTCAACCACACAACCCATGGCTGATGATTCCAACCTCGAGGGTCCCCAGACGATTCCGGACGGCGAAGCACAGACAGGCAGAGTTTTACGGAGCACGAGGCGGCGGACACGACGGGAGCGCCGAAAAAGAAACAAAGGGGGCCGCCACCCCAGGGTTCGGGTTGGCCGTGGAAACAAGTCGCGAGCCATGCCGAGTCAGGCACGTGCCACTGTATGATCTGGCCAAGGACATAGTCCCCCGAGCCGCTCTAAAAGGGAGAGAAGGGGGCGAGGAGTCACCCAAAAATAAGGACAAGATCAACTCTCTTTTTTTTTCCTCTCTCATTTCTTCTCGTTCAATCCCTGAAGCGCTGATTCAAGAAAAGTACGTAACGGCCATGGACTCGCTCATTGATCTCTCGGATCCATCCAAGGCTTTGGACCTCTCACGGATCCGCTACCAGCTGATGTGAGTGTGACATGTGTTTACTTGTTGAGACTTCTTTTGCCTACCCCCTTGTTCACCCACTCCCTCGGATGGGTATACATGCATAAGACACAAATCCGCCCAACGTTATGGACACTGTACTCATGCACGCCTATCACGTCGCCAGCCGCCTGGAGGACACCATCACCTATCACCTCATCGAGCGGGTCCAGTTCCCGCTCAACCCCAGCATCTACAAGCCCGGGGCCGTCCCGGGCATCCCGGACCCCAGCCTGAGCTTCATGGACTGGTACCTCCGGGAGCAGGAGAAGCTGCAGTCTCTCATTCGCCGCTACGAGTCGCCAGACGAGTTCCCCTTCTTCCCGGACGCCGTTCAAAAACCCATCCTCGAGTCGCTCAACTACCCGCGCATCCTGTACCCCAACACGGTCAACGTCAACGACAAGATCAAGAGTTTCTACGTTGAAAAGTTCCTGCCCAAGGTGTGCCCGGACTTTGGCCGCGGGGACCGCGGCGTCTCGCGTGAGAACTACGGCTCCTCGGCCACCTGCGACATCGCCTGCCTGCAGGCCCTGTCTCGCCGCATCCACTTTGGCAAGTTCGTCGCCGAGTCCAAGTTCCAGGCCGAGGCCGACAGGTTCACCCGCCTCATTCGCGCGGGCGACCGCGAGGCCATCGGCGACGCCATCACCAACAAAGCCGTCGAGAAGAAGGTGCTCGAGAGGCTAAAGCTCAAGGTCCAGACCTACGGCACCGACCCGTCTCTGAATGGTAACGGCAACGGCAACGGGAATGGCGGGAATGGTAGTTGGGATCAGAATAAGATCAATGTCGATGCCGTGGTAGCCATGTATGAGGACTTTGTTATCCCGCTGACAAAGGAGGTGGAGGTCGAGTACCTGATGCAGCGGTTGGACCCGGTCGATTAATGATATAAATAATGATTCGTTGTTTCGGGCTCGTCTTTTGTGTTGCTCGTCCATCCTTCTCGCAGGTTGTCTGTCTTGTCGTTGTATCGCCCTGCGCCACCCCCCCCTCCTTTCTCTTCTCTCATCCCTTGACCTTTCATGTGCTCGTCGATATCGTCATGCCTCCGGTCCCGACATACTCCGCAATGGCTTTCACGGCACGCTGAAACTTCCCCGCCTCGATGAGCATCATCAACCCGCACGGCTTCACGCCCAGCTCCTGAAACGCGCGACGGCTATCCGCCACCACCTCCCCCTCGCGCGCAAAGGAGTACGCGCCCGACGAGACGGCATGGCGGCGCACCTCCTCGTCCTCGGGGTGGAAGTACTGCAGCTCGGCCTCCTCGCGCGCCTTCTTTTGTTTCCTCTCGGCCTGGTCCAGCGTCGACTCCACCTCGTGGTACGCCCGCGACACCACCAGGTAGTGCGTAAACTGGTACGGCTCGCCGTCCTCCACGGCGGCCTCGATCTCGTCGATCAGGCACGACCACATGGGCGGGATGACCTCGGCGGGCATGTTGAGCAGCCGCTCCGCGAGGACCAACCCCACCACCTGCTTCTCCTTGGGCTGGGTCAGCAGCTCCGGCACCCCCGCCGCCGCGAGCCCCTCGTCGCCCCGTGCCCGCTCCGCCAGATACTCGGCCAGCTTGGCAACGGCGGGCTTCTTGGGCGCGTGCTCGGTCACGTTGAGCACCGTCAGGAAGGCGTAGGCGTCGTTGGCCTTGTCGTCGACTTTGCAGGTGGAGCCGATGGTGTTTTGCTCGACGATGAGATCGCTCAGCGCCGACAGGTCGAGCAGCTGGGCGTCGGCGTCAAAGAGCTGGCGCAGCAGCGTCTTGACGCCGTGGAAGTCAATCTGAGGGTCGTAGTTGAAGAGCTCAAAATCGACGTTGATTATATCCATGTCCTAATCCAGGGTCCGGCGGGAATCCGAGGCCCGTCAGCTCAGAGATACATGTGTGTGGCTTGTGTACGTGTGTTTATTTTACCTCGTCTGAGCTGTCGTCCTCGTCATCACTCTTCTTGTGGATGGCAGGGTCCTCCATGGGGATATCCCCTTGCCCGTCGACTTCCCTTGACCGCTTCTTGCCCATTGTGAGATAGTTTTACGTGAGTGAGATATGGCAAAGATGATTTAGAATATTCCCGTCCCGTTGAAACTCGGACTTGAAGATCGGGGAACGATGAGATGAGGTTTCACTTGTCTTGATGTCGTTCTCAAATTTTTGGTCTTTCGGCCCCTCAGAGCCAGGGTTGATAAGGGTCAAAAGATCTTATCATGGACCCTAACCCTCAACGGAAGGTTGGGCTTACTAGTATGTGATGCTGCTGCCTCAACCCTACCTCAGGCAGGCAACAAGAGAGGTAGGGAAATGCCAGAAAATGTCCATAGCCATGCATTCAATATCCCTCTCAAGGTCGAGATTGGATGTGCCCGCCCTGAACGTATCATACATGATAAGATCAATCCCATGCCGCCCTACTCCCCCGTGCGATCCAAACTACCCAGCCGGCCCAAGTAACCGCCGTAAAAGCACATGATTGGATTCTGCATGCTCTACCCCCCAGCCTCAACCAAAACCAACCTGTACCTGCCCATATTTCCCATAATCACCGCCCCCCCTCTCCCCCTGATTGAATCCACCTTGAAGGAGTGTTTTCTCCGCCAGAGACGAAGGAAACTCTCCCTTCTTAGACCTGCTCGGCGCCCCACCCAGCATCCGCCTCGCGCATGTTCGCGGGAGGCTCAATAGACGGCACAAACTCGAGGGCGACATAGGCAACGCCGATGAGGCCGATGATGGAGCCGGCAATGATGCGGAGCACGTGATCGTGGAGCAGAATGCAGCCGACGAAGACGTAGACTGGAAGAGCAGGCGGATTTTCGTCAGTTTCTGGACCCGGTAGCAGGGGAGGGGACAGCGGGAGGGGAGGTACGTACAAACACCACGGCCGAGGAACGAGAACAGGAACGAGGCGTAGCGCGAGACTTGGGGAGGAATTTGGAACTCTTGATGACGACGCCGGTGCTGTTAGTGTGTGCGTTCGCTTCCGCCGGTCACGTCTCGTCGACGGTACGGTCAAGGGTCAGCCGCGCAGTTGGGGGATGTCATACCAAGCAGGCCGGTAGCTGTCAGGAAAAGAAACGCCAGTCAGCATCATCTCTATCATCCACCCTCCAAGGATTCAACGTTGCCAACACACTTACCCAGTCCAAAGACGATCACGTACACGCCAATGATGGCCGATTGGCTGTGTCAAAGGGTGCGCAGCAGGCGCTCAAGTCAGTCTTGTCATGTTCCCGCATCTCCATGCATGAAGCCGGTTCAAATCCGCGGCGTGCAAAGATGTTGTTCCCTTGGGAACCCTAGACAGGTCGAGGAGGGTGTCGTCCGGAGAGAGGCTTACAAGCTAGTGGGGAAAAACTGCGAGATACCACCCAGGACCATCAACACCGCCACGGCGAGGTTGACGATGCGGCTAGATCGCGGGTGCAAGTTAGCACAAGGCACCAGGTATTGGCTGAGAGCACACGGGCGAAGGGCGGCAGAACGCGAGGACACGGCCTGAGGCTTGTTCCGCCTTCGTCCGGCCCGTCATCCAGCCTCCCAGCAACAAGGTGTGTTTGCTGAGGAAAGAGAGCTCCGGGTTGAGAGGCCCACGCACAATGTATCTGAGAAGTCCATGTTGGGCGGCTGTTCGACCGGATGGCGGAGGGTTCAGGGGCAGGGAGCGTTGAGCACGCCGCGTTCGGGCTTTGTGACGTCTGCAACGGTGGAAGTCGAGGACGCACGGATGGTGGCGTGAAACGAAGCCGGTCGACCGTCAGGAGAACCTGTAGCTGCGTTGTTATCGCTGCGCTCGATCGAGGTCGCGCTGACTTGGGTCGTCTTTGTTGGTCGGGAGATGCTTGCTGTCAGACAATGGGGGGTTGCTGTGGTTGAAGATGTAAATCCGGGAAGCTGGGTTCGGAGCTGCGGGTTGCGGGAGCTTGCTTGCGCAACAGGTGGGTCTTGGCAACTCGCATGCGACGCGTTGTCGGGCGCAGCAACCCCAAAGCGTCTTGGCATGACAGCTGCGTTTCATGAGTTGGGCCCAAGCTTGCGCCTGAGAGCACCTCCATGCCGCTGGTGGACCGATACCTAACGGTTCAGAACTCAAGGCGCATAGGAGGCCGACTTTGCACTTGCCATGTGCATCTAGGCTTTGCCTATATTATGGGTGCTGTTATACGGTCTCTAGTGTGTGTTCAACGTCATCATTGCTCTGTTCATCATGCCGGATTGCTCCACGTCTTCAAATTCCCTAGCCTCTAGCTCCCTTTGCTTCCAAGCCCCGATGCTGCATCCCTTGTCTCCCGGAATGTACTGTGTAATGCATGCTAAATGGAGAGTACTGTGTGGCCTCGTTATTGCGGATCCATCCAATCCATGTGTCTGTCTAGTCCTCCAACTCGGCAAGCTCCCTTTCCTTGGCCGCCAGCAGCTCCCTCATCATTTCTCTCTCACGCTCCAACACGGCGCGCCTCTCGGCCTTTAACCTTTCCCTCTCGGCATCTGATTGGAGGAGCTCCCGCGGACTGGGCAGTCTCGGCGGCATAGGCGGCAGCGGCACGGTATGAGAGTAAGCCCCGGGGCTCGGGGTGGATACCGCCGTGGTGACAGGCGTCATCATGAACGGTTGTGACGGCTCCCGGTACTCCTCCCGGCCAGGGCTACTCGCGTCAGGGTTCAAAATTGACTTGATTGACGACAGCCGCTTGGGTTGTTCCGCTTCGCTTGCGTTGCTCGGCTCCATTGCGGCCGACGAAAAAGACCGCTTCCGCGACGGCGAGAGAAACGACGAAGGGGAGAGCGATGACTGTCGATTGTTACGCGGCATCGGAATGGACGTCAACGGGGCCAGCCGATTTTCGTCGTTCAAAGAATCGGGGATACGACTGGGGTGGCTCTGATGAGACGAGTGGTACTGTCCCAAGCTGCTTGATGGCAGCGGTGACGTCTGTCGGTTCTGCATCAGGACGTCCTCGGGGACTAATGCCAAAGGCGGCTCCTGCGCCCGGCGCCGGAGGCCGAGATTCACCGATCCATCTGGATTCATCGATCCTCGTTCCTTGGGGGGTTCTGTCTCGGACGGCGGCGAATCGGCGCGTTCGCTCGTTCCGCCGTCCGACTCGGGGCCGCCCGGTGCAGGGATGACACGTTTCCTCCTCTTGATGATGGATTTCTTCATCGTAACCGGCCTATGAACCCCGTGAAGCTTGTAGTATAGCCCTGTGGATAAGTCAGCAGCCGGTCTTGCGAGAGTTACCGGAAGGTGTGCCTACCGCAAGCATTGCAGATGGTGTGTCCGGCCTCGTCTCTCCTCCACAGCGGCGTAATGGTTGTCCCGCAGTTTTGGCACGCGATCAGGACGGTTGTGCTCTGACTTTGCAAGGCGGCGACGTCTATCGGCGTCGGTTCGTCCGGATTGTTGGACGACGGCAGCTTTGCACTTTGGCATTTCAAGACGCTCAAGCTCGCGCTCTTGGAGACTCGATTGTTGTATGCGGGACAGCCGCTGCATCCTTCCGCGCCGCCTGTACCGTTGCATTTCCCTCCTCCCGGGCACGAGCCCGAGGGAGTTTGATCTGCTGTCACATATTTGGCGAGCGGCGCGTTCGGCAGGATCGGAACCGTCTTCGGGGACAGCTTGACTGGCGTGTTGCGGGCGGCGCTACCAGCCCCGGTTGAGGGACGCTTGAGGTTGATGGGCCGAGCGGAGTTCCTCGCTTTGAGGTACAGGCCGCAGGCGTTGCAGATGGTTTCTCCTTGTGGCGACCGGCGCCAGAGAGGAGTCCGTGTGGTGCCGCAGTTGCTGCGCTCTGTTAGGATCTGACCACCCTTTTCCTGCTGACGCACTCACCTGCACACTTGGCCGCCGTATGCTTGTCCAGAGCTTGCCTGCCCTTTTCCTTGGGCTGCCTGGCTTGGTTCCTCGCCTTGCGTGGGAACCTGCGGAGGATACGAAGCAGCTGCCGATGCGGGCATCGAGGAAGGCTTCACATCCGAAGCAGATCGCTCCGGGCCCTGGGGGGCCTGCTGCTGCGTGGCGTCTTTGGGATCTTTTGACGACATTGGCCTCGATGGGAGAGCGGTTCGCCGAGGAGCAGGGGTGCGTTCTGGAGGCGGCTGAGAGACAGACGAGGTTGATGCTTCAGGTAATGCCATCGTTGGATGGCAGCCGACAGATAAGCCTCCTTGCGTGATCGAAAGCGGGAGCGATGCCAACGCGGCGGGCAGATGATAAGTGGCAAATCAAGACGACGACGATGAGCGGCCTCCTCGAGACCGGTCGCGGCCTGCTCGAACGGTTCCTTTTTCTCCACAAAGCACAACCGTCAAGACACCAAGAATGTCAGGCGGACAGTGTCCAAATATCCGCGTTGCCTCTGGGGGGAGCCACAGAGGAAATGCGATGCAGTGTAACGCAGCGTCGTACGGAAAGAAAGAAGCGAAAGCCGTGACAGCCCGCGGGTGCGATCGATGCGGAGCGTCTCTGATGGCAGTATCGCCAGCGAAGTTGACGAGATGTCGAGAGAGACGACAACGAGCAGCTCGTTTGAAAAGTCGCTGCTGGGGGCTGAGCACTCGCAAGGGGTGGGACCTCTGGCACACTTCCCCGGATCCACAAAGCAACTTTATCTGATGGAGGGGGATAATGAGGCGATTTCCAATCCGAGAATCGTGTAAACGAGTCGCGAGGTCGAGGGGTCCAGCTGGATCTCGATTTTTGGGGGGCGCGGATCAACCACCAAATCCCACCGAACAGAACAGCCGAAGGATGGACCAAGGTCAAGAGGCTCGCTAACCACAAAACGACGAAAAACGAAGAAATGCCAGCAGCAGCGGGCGGCGATCTGACAAGCGGCGGACAACATGACCCGAGAGGCCAGCCTTGATGAAAGGGAGCCGCTCACCCATCCAGGTTAATGGGACCCACTTTGATCCTTCCCAACCAATCACGGGCTACCCAATGTCAGCAGACTCGGTGACAAGTGGTCCGCCGGCAACCAGCGTCCCACATTGCGTAGGGCGAAACTCTCAGCTCCGCCCCGAAAGTAACACCATGCTCCGTCCTCCGTCTTCAGCAAGCGAGCAGGGTTGAAAGGGGGAGTCGGTGCCTAACTTCTCACCTTCGCACCGCGTAGCGGGCATGTCGTCGTTGATTGGGGCTCGAGCTTCCAGGTTATCCGGAATGCCGCCACGATTTCGAGGCATGTTCGACCCTCAGACCCAGAATCTGAGTCTCGCCCTTCTCCGTGTTGCCCTGACGAGCAAACACCCCGCTGATTGCGAATCGGGAACAACGAGTGATCCAAGGCAACAATCCCCCACCACCAGCGTCACGGAACGAGACTCATGGAACTTGTCATGTCATCCAGTCTCGCTATGCCGGAGATCCCCAGAATCACGTCCAAGATGCGAGGCGCATGACCAACCCAAAAGGGGCAAACTGGGCTGTCAGCCTGATTATCAGATCATCGCGGCCATCTCTGATCTCACTCTCCCTCCCAACAAAGCTTCCCTCGGCTTCTTCCCCAGACCTTGGCTCTGAACAAAGGGTGGGTTCGGGACTTTCCTTCGGCGGAATCGGCTGGCGATCCCATTGGTTGTTTGATTCCAAACCACCGCTTCGCCAAGCAATTTTATCAGTTCCGAGCGCAACCCACCGATCTTTCGGGGACAGAAAGGGGGGAGGGGGGCCGGCGCCGCTGACGGAACGACGCTTCGACCGAAACGGGAACCGAGAAGAAAAGTTCCCAGACACAAACCTCATCACAGCCTCGGATCGATCAGGTCGATTACAGCACAGACACACACACACAGACACACATGCGCACAGAGGGAGAGAGGAAGGGAGATATATATGTAGGTAGATATGTAGTCGGCGGGGAACACGGCATCTGGCGCACACCAAACCCGAACCGGCCCAGAAGGAAAACAACGGCAGCAGAGGGGAGGGCCCGATTTTAGCGCTCATGGATGATCCACCGTCACGGTAAAGTTATCACAAAGATCTACCCTCAACCCCACCAGCAACGGTGCAGTGGTTCTAGTAATCATGAATTCTCTGATTGGCACGGCTCACAGCAAAACCTTCTCAAAGTTCCGTCTGCGAGTGTGGGGGTCGCAGACCATGTTGCTCGCGAACGGGAAACCCAAGGAGAGTGGAAGCTTCAAGCGTCGCGACCGGGCAGAGATTTTCTTCACCACCAAACATGCTCGAGACCATCCCCTCGAGTTGTCAGGAAAAACAAACAGCCAATAGCTCCTATCCCGCCGATACGCTCCCAAGTGGCATCACAATCTCTCAGAATACACATGTCAACCGACCATGGAACGAAAAACCCTCCCGATTGAAAAGCCCCGCCTCCGATCTGCAACCCTACCATGAAAGTCGCTCCTCACAAGTCCGGGTCATCCTTAGCGCCCGGCTGAAGGGCGACAATGTTCCCCGTGTCCCACAATTGGCATAGCGCATCTCTTGCCAGGTTCACCGGCAGGGCCAGCGACAGAGCGTTCCAGAGCCACTGGCTCCGATCGTTAAGCGGGACCTGCTCCAGCACCACAACGGGGCCGTTTTCCCCGCGGTTCGGGTCGTGACTGGCCAGGAGCACAATGTGCTGGATCACGGCGAAGGCGTACAGCGTAGGCGCTTGGGGGCGCCGACGGCCCGGCGACAAGAGCATCCTGGCCTGCCTTGCGTCTTCCTGCTGCTGCAGCGAGTCCCGCCACCGCTGGCCGAGCTGGCGCAGCCGGCGCTCAACGTCGCGCGAGACGGCGCGGGTGAAGCGCTGGACGCGCCGGTCCTCGGCGAACTGGTCATCATAGTCGCCGGAGCTGTCGTCCGGGGAGGAAAGGTCGCTCCCGGACGGCGCGGGTGCCGCATCCATGAACTCGGGCGGATAGGACCGCACAAGCATGTTCAGCAGCGATTTGTGCTTGTCGATGCCGGCGTCCCGCAGCGCCCATTGGATGTAGCCGCGCAGGGTCTTGACAACCGTCGGGGCGATCTTGGATTCGTAGCCGATTTCTTCATAGTCGGTCACTGTCTGGGACAGGTAGAAGAGGGATTCGAGGGCCTTGGCAGCTGTTCAACATGACCGGCCGGTCAGCATCGCGAAGGGATATACAAGCCCGGGCATGGATTTCGCGGCGCTTACCGGCCACCTCGTTCCCATACGCATGAATTGCCACCCCCTTCCTACTGTTCTTGGGCGTGAAGAGATCATCCAGATGGGGCTGGGTGACCCCCCACATCTTGAAGCTCACACGCCACCACGACGGCAATATCGGGTGCAAGCCGCGCATGTAGATGAGCTTGTGCAGCTTGCGCTGGTCGGCGTTCCAGTTCTCCATGCCCTCGAGGCCCGCGGCTTTGGCGTTGTACTCCTCGAGGGCGGCGGGGATGTCGCCGTACGAGTCCCAATTGTCGCTCATGTCGTCGACATATTCGTCCTTGGCAACCACGCGCGCCCCTGCCCGCTGCGCCTGGACCAGCCTATGCCTCCAGGGCATGTTGGGCGGCGGTGGGAGCACGCCGGCCGGGAGGGCTAGGTTGTCGCCATCGCGGCTCCCGACCGAGGTGTGGTTGGGGCTGTCGGGGAGAGCCGAGTCTTCGCTGTTGGTATCCTCGTCGGCGTCCGGCATGTCTAGGTCTTCCACATCCTGACCGGCGGCGGGCGAGCAGGAGGGTGGCTCTGTTGTCGGGTCCGTCAGAGGGGTGTTGGCGGCTTGCATTGTCTTTCGCCTCTGGCCCAGTGGGATCGTCATGTACTCCATGGCGAAAGCCCGTAAATGGAATCCAAGCTGGGGAGACGACGCTGGTCCAGAGGGGCGGTGGGGGTGTTATCGTCGTTGTTGAAGCTGTGGTTGGCTGGCAGTTCGGGAAGAAGATTAGCTTGCTGGACGACCGGTATGGACAAGTCCAAGTCTGACGCAATCCAATTTGCGTCGGGAACAATACTCCGAGTTGAGAGCAGTTTGGGGCAGGTGTCACATCCGCGACTTCTCCTTTGTCGTTGTGATGCCGGACTCGGGAACAATGGCAGGGTGGTCCGGATCAGGACAAGTTCATGTTCATGAATTCAAAGACAAAGAAAAAAAAAAGAGATGATTCAGATGCCAGTAATGTGTACCAGAACGGACTTTGCTGTTTCCGGCGGCCACGACATCATGGATGCTGATGCACACCGATGTATGCACCAACCCAACCCAAGGGCCAAACTGGCGAATGAAGGCGAAACAGCAGAGCGGATTGGGCCCCAGATGGAGGAGCCTTGTAAGCCGTCTCAGAAGCTTTCATTCCGGGTGTCAAGCATTAAGGCCTTGAAAGACCTGCACCAACAGACGAGCGATTGTCACGACGGTTTACTGGGCATAGAAACGTTTCAAGCCCCATGTCCAGTGATTCCATGAGGCCGGGGCGAGGGCCAAGCTGGGCCCCGACCCTGTACCGACAGCACGTACCACGCAGAAGAACGATGAGGTTGCGATGACAAGGTTTGCAGGCTCGGAGATGTGGGGTTCGGCATCCAAAAAGAAGGTGTCCCACTGCCCCACTGCCCCACTCGGCACAAGGCTGGTAGGTAGGTAGGTACTGCGTAGGTTCCCATTTCCTGGCAGTGGGTCGAAGGAAATCCCTGTCGCCTCCCCAAGCCTCAGCTCTTTTGGGAGTGCTCAGCGTGCTCTTTTGGGGGAGTGGTGACTTTTTTTTCGCTCCTGCTTCACAACACCATTTCCCCGACACCGCGACGCCAACGCGACTCCATCCACCTCCCCCCTCATCATCCGTTTGCTCCCCCTACGCGACGCGCCACGACGACCCAGCATGGCGGCAACAGATTTTAGTCGGCTAACCGTGGTCGAGCTGCGCCAGGAGCTAAAGAAACGGAATCTGTCGCAGGCCGGCAAAAAAGCAGATCTGGTGGATCGATTGGTCGCGTTTGAAAACGAACACGCCGACCAAGACCAGAGCTTAGAGCCCCGCGATGAAGCCGTCGAAGACCAAGGCGACACCGACGACCAGGCTCCCAACCAGAGCGCCGACGAGAATAACAATGCCCCTGCTGGTGCGCTCGACGAACCAAAGATCGACCAAGAGGGGAACGACGCGTTGGCCAGGAGTAACGAGCAAGTGAAGACCGACGACGCCGCACCCGCCGACCAACTTCCCACCGAACCTGCAGAAGATCATCCCATGGACGACAATGCAATTCCCGCATCCGAAATCGTGGGCGACGCCGCCGGTCGCAAGCGTCGTTCACGCAGCCCGCCCCCGGAGAACGGCCTTTCCAGAAAGCGGGCTCGCGCTGACAACCCGTCAAATGACAGCGACCATTCAGAGTCGCGCGAACCTGCCCTGTCCGCCGCCAACGCTCGTCAAGCCACCAGTCAGCTGGCTTCTGACGCGCAACCGTCCTCTCACGACGAACCGATGCCGCAGGCAACCGCCGCGTCACACGACGAAGCAGAGGAAGACATGGCCTCCAAGGCCCGCACCCAAAATGGCAGGGCCGACGACGACGAACATCGCACCCGCGAACCCACCTCGCCATCTCGTGAACGGCACGTCGACCGCGATGAGCCAATGGTCGACTACGACCGAGATGTTTCACCCGCCCAGCACCCCGCCACTCCGGCCCTGTACATCAAGAACTTCATGCGGCCGCTGCGGGAGAACCAGCTGCGAGATTACCTGGTCGACCTCGCCGCGCTTCCCGGAGCTGCTCCGGATCCCGCCTGCATCGTCGATTTCCACCTGGATCAGATCCGCACCCACGCCTTGGTGAGGTTCACCTCTACCTCGGCGGCCTCGCGCGTGCGATCAACCCTGCATGGGACCGTCTGGCCGAACGAGCGCAACAGGAAGGAGCTCTGGGTCGACTTCATCCCCGAGGACAAGGTGGCGGAGTGGATTGAGCAGGAGCTGGCCGAAGGCGGCCGCGGATCCTCGGCTCGCTGGGAAGTCTTCTACGAACCCGACGAGAACGGCGAAATTGTCGCCAGGCTGGTAAACGTCGAGGCGGAGCCCGTGCGCCGCAACTCGACCCGCCAGCCTGCTATGCCACCGCCTCCCGCCCCGACCGCACCTGCCGCGCGCGGCGCCCCTTCCGGCGTCGAGGGAGCGCCTCTAGGCCCTCGCGGCCGCGGCACGAACCACTACCGCCAGCCACCACCAGGTCCGGCCGCCGACGACTTCGAGCGCGAGCGCGAACGTGAGCGTGAGCGCGAGCCCGATCGCAGCGACCGCCCCGACCGCCCCGAGCGCGTCCCCCGCAGCCGTGATAGGTTCCGCAGCAATGCCGGAGAACCTCGTACGACCCGTGCCCACCCGCCTCTCCACTACCGCCCGGTGTCGGAAGAAGTCGCCCAGCGCCGCCTCGCCAACATCCTTGCCCACGTCACCAAGGACCGCCGCCGCGACCTGGGCAGACCGGACGAGATCAACCGCTACACCTTTGAAAACGGCGAAGACTTTGTCGACCGCGGCAAGGAGGCGTTTGTCGGCATCCGCCCGCCGCACCGCGAGCGCGAGCGCCGCAGGTTGGGTGTCGGTCGCGGACCGGGCGGGAACAATCGTGGTGGTGGTACGCCGGGCCGGAGGTCACCCTCGCCGCCGCCGCCGCCGCCGCCGCGCAGGGGCCGTGGGGGCGATGATGAGGGATACGATCGGTACCGGGCCAGGGAGGATGACCATCGTTACCGCGACGAGGCGCCGCGCTCACGCCTCGACGGCCAGCCGCTGCCCACGTTTTCTGGGGGCGGTGGCGGCCGCCGGTCCGGACGCCGCGGAGGGGGACGGCGAGACCGGTTTTAAACGCCTCTGGTCTGGCTCTAATCCCTGGATGAGTGATGGGAGGTATCCGCTACCCTGCTTCGACATGAGAGCTCCGGAGGGGTTTGAGGATGTTTGGATGGGCGAGATGCTTCCACGCGTCAGGCTGGCTGCCTCATTCTTCTCTCTGCGTGGGACGTTCTTTTGCCATCCTCCTTGGGTTTCCCTGTGGGGACGTCATAACTATTCTGGCACAGCACATCGGACGGGCAGGCACGCGGGCGGGCGGGCAGGACGCAGGACGCAGGCCGGAATCGACGGCGTGGAAGGCAAAAAACCGGAAAACGAAGGAAAAAAAAAAAAAGAAAGAAAACGCCGCCCCCTCTTTTTTGCGGCCGCGTTTTGGGGGAGTTACTTAATAGACGAAGAAGATGAGACCCTCGCCGGTACAGCCCGTGCCTGCTGCGGCGTACAAGGGGTGGACAGGGGGGGATGAAGGGCACGGCCGGGTTCCCCGGACGGATCATTGGCTGCTCCTGGGGAAGAGGATCGGACAGACGGATGAGAGGGAGGGGGGGGGGGGGATGATGATCATGATAGATGGACGTGTTTCCCCGACGGTGCCTGGGAGATGCAAGAAGAGACAGCATGAGGACCCAACCGAGGTGAGCTGTCGGGAACCTAGTATGTGTACAGCAAAAGGGCTGGTCGTGTTTGATTTCCTCTGGGCTCTGACAAGAAAAGGCGGAAACGAGGGCGACATGAACATAGTGTGGAGCTACCCACTTTATGTATGGATACCTGTTCATACCCATCTTGGGATTTCTTTCGCGGGCTAGTGATGATATGGGATCACTTGTGCAATCGACCCCCCTTTGCTGTGCCTGGCTACCTCATTGGCATGAGTGTGACATGTCGAATGTCCTTTATGCAGCATGATCATGCTGATATCTGTATAGTACTTCACACGAGATGCAGGTATGAGGGCAAAGTTTGGAGGACAGCAGGCATGCCGTGGAATTTTGGACGGGAATGCGATCCAGACACTTCCAAGGGTCAAATACGAGAGCAGGGCCAAGAAAAAAATGCAAGCAGGTCAGTTGTCAGAACCTATTATCTGATCCAGCAAGGCAAGCAGATTATTCCTAAGAGGTTTAAATTTCACCCAAGATGCCTCCGCAGAACTCCTGGAACAGCGCACCGTTGCCCTAGCAAAATTGCAAGCAAGAAATCCCCAACGCAAGCCCTATAACTACCTAGAACCGTCTACAAAAGCATGCAAATCTACGTCCTCTCCACGCCCACAACGATGCCCATCAAACGTGGGCAGTCAGAGGCGAGGGCTCCACGCCGACACGCTCCTTGCTGAGAATGTCAATCATGAGCTGCGAGGGCCTGTTGTCGCGGTAGACCTTGGCGCTGCTCTTGTACATGGCCACGTTCTCGAGGTACTTGTCGAAGAGGTAGGCGCTGTCCATGGGCCCGCCCTTGGCCTCCGGGTGGAACTGGGTCGAGAAGATAGGCCTCGTCTTGTGGATCATGCCCTCGTTGCTGCCGTCGTTGAGGTTGACGAAGTACTCCTTGAATTCGCTGGGCAGAGTGCTGGCGTCGACAGCATAGCCGTGGTTCTGGCTGGTGATGTGGCACTGGCCCGTGGTAAGGTCCAGGGCGGGGATGTTGTGGGCACGGTTGCCGTACTTGAGCTTGATGGTCCGGGCACCGACGGCGAGGGCCAGCAGCTGGTGGCCGAGGCAGATGCCCATGATGGGCACAGACGAGGTCTCCATGAGGCGGCTCAGGTTGTAGACGGTCTCCTGGCAGTGGGTCGGGTCGCCGGGGCCGTTGGAGATGAAGATGCCATCAAAGTTGTCGGCAACCTTGTGGATCGGGTAGTTGTAGGGGAACACGGTGACGGAGGCACCGCGGCTGACCAGGCTGCGGAGGATGTTCTCCTTGACGCCGCAGTCGATCAGGCCAATGTGGAAGGTGGCCTTGGGGTTGTTCACGACGAAGGGCGCCTTGGTGCTGACGCGCTTGACCAGGTTGATGGCGCCGGGGTCGATGTAGCCCTCGTCCTCGTCGGCATCGTACTCATCACCGATGGTGATCCTGGCGAGCGAGGAGCCCTGCTCGCGCAGGTACGTGACAATGGCGCGGGTATCGACGCCCGAGATGGCGGGCACGCCCTCGCGGGCGCACCACTCGCCCAGGCTCTCGACGGCGGTCCAATGGCTGTACTTCTCGGCCACGTCGGCAACGACGACGCCGGCACACTGGATGTGCGGCGACTCAAAGTACTTGAGCAGGTTGTACTCGTCGCGCTCGTTGGACGGCACGCCGTAGTTGCCGATCAGCGGCTGGGTGAAGACCAGGATCTGGCCGCGGTACGAGGGGTCCGTCATGGACTCGGGGTAGCCCACGAGCGACGTGGTGAAGACGGCCTCGCCCGAGATGTTGGAGTTGGCGCCGAAGGCGGTGCCGTGGAACACGGGGCCGTCCCGGATGGTAAACGTGGCATCCACGCCAGAGGCGGGAGCCGTGGCCCTCGTGTTCTTGACGGGCATGGCGCGGCCCTTGCTTCCATCCACGGCGAGCCTGCTGGCCAGGCGGACCTGGCGCGAGAGGCTGAGTGGGGCCCTGCGGGCGGCATGCCCCAGGGTGGTCGGGAGGCGGGCGGCGATGGAGGAGAACATCTCGGTCCGTGGGCGGTGGTTAAGTGCGCAGAGGCAAGGAAATGAGACTCGGATATAAAACTAGAGGGGCCTTAAGCTGCCAGGGCTTTCCAGAGATGGTCTAAGAGTGCGGTTAGTGGGGTGGGCGGAAAGGCCAGGGCCGATGAGAGGGTTGGGTTGGGCGAACCTGAGAAGTAGTCCTAAGGCGCCAGCACATTAGCACCGATCCACGTAGAGCACCTGCTGTCCCACGAGAATAGAAAAGGGGAAAGAGCAAAAAGAAGCAAGGTAAACAAGCCAATGGGTCCGGGGAAGAGAAAAAAAAAAAAACCGATAGCCATGCCAACCCAGGCAGCCGGAATCGGCAGGGGGTTTGACAGCGGACACCCAGAGGGCCTGCGGTGGTGGGGTCGAGATGGCAGCCAGGCACACGAGTTGGAACGTACCTGAGAAGTAAAGATCGAGATGCGACCTTTCATCAGCGCGGTTTTGAAGAGAGTCAACTCAGAAGCAGGTTGAGGGAGCCGTCAATGCGGTCCGGAAATCAGGGGTTGCTGTGCGTTTGGCAGAGCTGTGTAGCAGGAGTCCGCTGTCAAGCGATGTTGGAGGCTGAGGAGCTGCAGTGGTGACTCGGGAGCAAAATCGACAAAAAGGGCGGGACAGGTCAGAGAAATCTGGAGAAAAAAAAAATGAGTCGCCTTTGCCGGACCGGGCCCCACCCGATTTTTACTGCGTACAGGTAGGGGGGCGCCCCAATTGACTTGGGCGCCATTGGTCAGGGCCCGCAGGGCCGAACAGGGCCGAACAGGGCAGAGGCCGAAAAGCGGGAGATGGAGGGGCAGCGGACGACACCATGCTGAATCGGGCCAGGTCGGCACCTCCATTCAGCCCCTCAAACCCTTTTTTTCATGCTTGGTTGCTTGCGGCTTCGGACGTGCCCGAGCCTGCGGTGACGGAGCCCACACCTGCGCCCCCCGATCTGATAACTAACGGCCGAGTCAAGGATATGTGGGTTTGTTGCCCTTCAGGCTCGGATTCCTTTATCATTTTTACTTCACCATTGGTAAAAGATGACCACAGCATGAGCTGCATCCTGGCATGGGTTTGCACGAAGATCGAAGCTGCATCTGGAACGGTTCATTTTCACGTGCACTCGCGGGAGGAGGAGGAGGAGGAGGAGGAGGACGTCCCGGGGAGGTTGACTTTATTCGAAACAATGCAGCATTGGTGAATTGTACACGACGCCTGCGTTTAGATGGCGCCGAGCTCCTTGAGCTTGGAAATGAGGCCATCCACATCCTCGACCTTGCCGCCGCCTTGCCTCGCCGGTGGTTCTGCAAAAGGAGCATACGTGTTAGCCTGGCGTCCCTCTCCCCCTCTCCGCGTATCCGGAGGCACGTACCCGTCACCTTGAGCACCTTGAGCCGCTTGTCGTTGGTGATGCCAAAGTCCGCCAGCGTCTTCTTCTCCAGCGGCTTCTTCTTGGCCTTCATGATGTTGGGCAGGCTGGCGTAGCGGGGCTCGTTGAGGCGCAGGTCGGTCGTGATGACCATGGGCAGCTTGGCCCGGAGCGTCTCCACACCGCCGTCGACCTCGCGCGTGACCGTGACGGTGTCGCCCTCCCCAAACTCGACCTTGCTCGCCTGCGTCGCCTGCGGCCAGCCCAGCAGGCCGGCGAGCATCTGGCCCGTCTGTCCCGCGTCGTCGTCGATGCTCTGCTTGCCGAGGATGACGAGGTTGCTGCGCTCGCGCTCGGCCGCCGCCTTGAGCAGCTTGGCCACCGTCAGGGGCTCCAGGTCCTCGCCCTCCTTGACGTCGACGTGGATGGCGCGGTCCGCCCCCATGGCCATGGCCGTGCGCAGCACGTCCTGCGCCTTGGCCGGCCCCGCGCTCAGCACGCAAATGTCCTCGACGCCGCCCGGGGCCGACTTCTTCTCGCGGATCCGCACGCTCTCCTCCACCGAGAGCTCGTCGAACGGGTTCATGCTGTGCTTGACGCCCGCCGTCTCGACGCCCGTCTGCGCCTTGTTGACGCGCGGCTTGACCTGCAAGTTCCGGGCGTCAGCGACTTGTTGTTATCGTCGGCGGCCATGACGGCCGCTTGGTGGCGTCAACGGAGGGAGAGGTGATGGGGCCGAATCGCTGCCGTGTCGGCCTGCCGCGGCGGCCTTCTCGTCTGTCCCGTTGAGCCGGGCGCACTCACCGCATAGTCAATCACCCGCTTGACGGGCACCAGTATCCGTAGCGCTGACATGGCGGGGTCTGATAGAGCGATGGCGGGGAGGATAGAGGCCGAAGAGAACGATGCAAGAAACGGCCAGTCGGTCGTGTCGCAAATCCGCTGGCCAAGCTTGTCTAGCTATCCCGGCTAGTGCCGATGCCAACCTCGGCCAAGCGGTGGATAGGGATCAGCACCGGCTCACCACCGTATCCCTAACCCTCGCCGTCCCACCTCTCTCAGGGTTCAGGGGGGGGGGGGGCAACAACGGTCCATGCTCTCTGCCTCTGCAGACAAACACAGAGGGAGGGGGGGGGGGGGGGGGGTAGTACCATGCATGTCCTGCGTAGTGTATTACCGGCAGTGAAACGAGTTCAAACATCTCGCGATACCAACTCGCCATGCGATTCAGAAAACCCCCCGATCCAGACAGAGCACGACACAACAACTCTAGGCCCCAAATACTCATGCCCTCTCTACCGAAACCTGACCCCTGCCCGTGACAATAACAGCGCTCTCAACGAACTACCTGACCCTGCACAACCGTATCACCACACGCACCAAACCTGCTCCGGTCTAACAACACCGACCACCGCCCGTTCACCAATCATCCCACTCATCCTTCTCCCTTCCTCCCGCCTGGCCCCCCGGCGCCCCGGAACTCGCACCCCCCGCCCGACTGCTCGCCCCCTTCCCCATGGCCGACGTGCCTATTGAGCTGCCCGTCTTCTTGCGCTGGTCGGCCGCCGCGGCCAAATCGTCCCAAAAGGCTCTCCGGCTCTCGTCAAAGTTGCTTCCGCCGCCGCCGGTGCTGACGGAGCGGTACCCGCTGCCCGGCGGCCCTTCGACGAAGCGGGTGAACCCTTCCTGCGCGGTGCGGGCGCCGGCCTGGGCCGTGCGTGCGGCGGTGGCGGCGGCGGTGGCAGCGGCGGTACGGGCTTGGGCCGCGAAGTCGGATTCGGAGATCTGCGTGAGGAACAGGGCGTCAGCTTCCGGTGCTTGGCCGTTCGCCGGGCGACTGCAGAAGAGGGGGAGGACGTTGGAAGAGGGGAAGGACGGGGAACAAAACGCACCTGCTTCGCGGTAGGCTGAATGAACCCTTCGTTGACCGTCTTGGCCGTCTTCGTCACCGTCGACGCAAACCACCCAAATCCCTTGGCAAGCGCCCCAACAGGGTCTTTGGACAAATCCTCCAGGCCCGGCAGCGCCGTCTCGTCCCTCTGCGCCCGCGGCGCCGAGTTGCCGAACCCCTGGTACCGCCCGCCCTGGCTCGGCGGGAGGTCATCGGGCCGTTGCGCGTTGCGCTCGCCCAGCTTGGAAAAGTAATCCACATCCACCTTGATCTTCCCGCCCTGTTGTTGTTGCTGCTGCTGCTGCTGTGGCGTTGCGGTCCCACTCAGCGGCGTCCCCGACCTCGACGCCGTCCCGGCCCGCCGCTCCTGCTGCTGCTGCTGTTGCTGCTGCTGCTGCCTCTTCGCCTTGGCCTCTCCGGGGACATACTCCCGCCCCTCGACCTTGGCGGCCAACCTCTCCTTCCACTCCTCGCCGACCTCCCCGCTGTACCTCTCGGCAATGGTCGCATCCTCCCAAGTCAGCCCTCGTGCCTTGGTGTCTTCGTGTTCCTCAAAAAACCGGCGCCAGTTCTCGTTCCCGCCCAAGCGCATGCGCTCAATCTCGGCCGCCTTGAAGGCGTCCATGGAAATGGAGCGGACAAACGAGATGTGCACGCCGAGCCCCCGGTGGACGCCGGCGCAGGTGAGGCAGATGAAGATGCCGAACTTCGGGGACGCCCATTGCGGGGAGGGCGCGCCGCAGTCGCAGCAGAGGTTGTTCTTGGACTCGGATTGGATCGCGACGAGCTATAGGACACGGGAACGAGGGCGCGTCAGCAAGCAGCTCGTTCACGCCATTATCGCAAAGCAAGGTCGTGCTCAGAGAGGGGGCAAAGAATGCGCTGCCGACGTACTTTGGCCCGAGTCTCGGGATCGACTTCCCACATGGCTTTGGATGCCATCTTTGCGCCGGTAGCGTGTCCCGGATGGCTGTCAAACGACGAAACGACCCGAGATGGACGACGTCAACTCGAGGCGAGTCGAGTTCGTCGAGACGAAGACGGACGCTAGAGCGGAGAGCAGGCGCTCGGCGGGCGGGTCGCTTTCAATGGATGGACGACGCTTGGACGATAATGACGCGCAAGCTGTGCTTTGCGTTGGCTGAGAGTCTGTGAGGTTCAGCCGTCGACCATTCGAGTCGCAACGTTACAATCCCCCATGTGACCACGGGTTGGGCCACTTGTTGTTCCGTTTGCCAAACGAACAGGTCGCGGGCGCTTTGGGGAAATCAAGGGGGACAAGTTGGTTGGATTCTGGGCCCTCAGGTTGGCGGGGCCGCATCAGAGCTCGGCAAGGGTCCGAGGAGCTCCCTACCTACCTAGGGGGACAAGGGTCTGGGCTCTGACGTTCGAGATCTGAGACGGAAGTCCCCACATGTCATCTCGAACAAGCCACCCGCCCACCACCACAAACGCCCAACCCAAGACAGGCAGACGTACCACACGTGAGGTACGCAGACGCACGTGCGCGCGCACACACACACACACAAAAGACCACAAGCAGGAAAAAATAAATATTGACCAGTCATTCTGCCAAGCGTGCATCGCATTGTCAAATCGCCGTGCCGTTGCCCGACCCCAACTTCCTGCTCAAAGCCTACGGAGAAGACACCGCCTTGGAGACTACATGGATGGATGATGATGATGAACCGCAAGCGCCCAGGCCCAGCAGCAAAATCAAAGAAAAAAATTAGGACGTGAGTCGTGAGAAAAAAAAATATTAGAGGATAGCTTCTGCATGAGAACCGGCGAGACATGGATAAAGCGCTCCCAAACTCTACCCACCACCGTGTTGCCGTTTAAGAAGCGCCATGTGCCAAAAACCCAGGACGCCACGAGAACCCATCCCGCCACCCACTCATGAGATGGCCTTCGTGAAATATCCCGTCTAGCCCTTGGCAACTGGAATAAAAACTACCATCCACCCATTCCCAGTCGTTAAGAGATGCGCCTTTCATAACATAAAGTAGTACATGAGAACATGGACCTTGCCGAAAAGAAGCGAAGCGAAGAGGTGGTGCAACGACATCTTGATTGATGAATGCTGCATGCATGCTCTCTTCAAACCGAGTGGAGCATCATCTAAGCGGTGGCAGCGGGAGCCTCAGCCTGCTGAGTGCCGTTGGCGGTCTGGTCAGCCTCGGGGGCCTGGACGTTGTCGTCCGTCTTGTCCGGGCTGTCGATGGCGACCTTGACGGCGATCTCGCGGCCCTCGATCACCTTGCCGTTCATCTCGGCGACCGCCTTTTGCTGGAGCTCCTCCGACGCCAGCGTGACGAAGCCGAAGCCACGGCCCTTGCGGGGCTCGCCGCGGGCCTGCAGCTTCTTGATCATAAAGCGGGGAATGGGCCGGAGGGCGATCTTGGCGGACAGGGGCTGGTAGGCGGTGAACAGCTCCTTGAGCTAAGCGGGAATTAGCACACCACATGTTACGTCGCAACAGGACAGAATGCGTTGGGCGCTCGACGAACCTTGTCCTCGGTCAGGTCATACGGGAGGTTAGCGACCATGACCTTGGTCTTGGACGGAATGCCGTCGGCCGGGGGGCCACGCTCCCGGCGCTCCCGAGGACGCTGGGGCTTGCTGGGCTTGGCTTCCTTGTTGTCGGCGCCGGCCTCGTTCGTAACGTCCTTGAGGGCCTCGGGCTGGGCCGTGTCGGCGGCAGGAGCGGCGCCCTCGGCGGGAGCGGCGCCCTCCTCCTTCTTCTCGTCCTACAGGCCCCAACGTCAGCATGCAACCAGAACAACGCGACGGCACCGTTCAACGGGAGCAACCTACACCGCTGCCGCGGCCACTACGGGCGCGGCCGCCGCGGCCACGTCCAGCCCGGCCACGGCCACGGGTGGACTGACGACGGCGGGTACCCTCGGCACCACCCTCAGCATTGGCACCCTCGGCCTTGTCATTCGACTCGGGCTTGCGAGCGAGCTGGACCGACACCTTGCGCTCGAGAATCTCCTTGCCGGAGAGCTCGGCGATGGCGCGCTCAGCCTCGCTGGGGGTCGAGAGGTCGACAAAGGCATACCCGACAGGGCGGTCGGTGCGAGGGTTCTTTGGGATTGACACGGACTCGCTGGAGGCCCCGACAAAAAAAAAAAAAGGCGACGTGGTTAGCTCTAGGCCCCCAAGAAGGGAATCGAACGTCATGGAAGGCAGGGGTGGCGGTGAAGGGGACGACGGACGGCGTGCGGCATCGGAGGGGGTTTCTCCATGACGAGCCAAAACGAAGGCCGAGCGAGGCGGAAACTTACACAAGGTAGCCCTTGAAGAAGTCCTTCAACTCCCCCTCGGTTGTCGCATAAGCCAGGTTGCCGATGTACAGGCGGCGACCTTCGGCGGCGCTGGCAAGGACGGCATCGTTGTTGGCCGGCTTGTCATCGGTCTTGCCAGAGATCGAGGTGTTGGCCAGAGCGTTGGTAACGTCAGTGACAGCAGCAGGGGTGCTGGCGTCAGCAACTTTCTCCACGGTGTTGGCGGACATTTTGGAATGGTTGGTGTTGGAGTCGGTCACGGAAAGGTGTTGACGTGTGGCGTTGGGGAACTCGTTCGTGCGGATGGCGAAGAAAACACCAAGCGGGAGAGTTTCGAACGGACGAGCTTGAATTGAACTCTGGTGAGGGGGAGTGGTAACAGGGTAGCTGCGTGCCCTAGAGAAGATTGACTGGTGGTGAGAGGCTGAAGGAAGCTGTTTGGATCGATCCTTGAAAGTTGACGTGGAGAGGGAAGAAGGGGGGAGAAGAAAGTGGGTTGAGGCGGGCCAGCAGGCCGGATCCTCAAATAATTTTTTTGGGCCTGGCACCGTTCGGGCATTTCAGACGGCCTGGCGGGGAGGCGTCGCGCCAGCCTGGTTCAGCCAGCTTGGGGTGGCTCAAGGATTGGGCAGTCGCCTCCTGGACGCCGGGCGTGCTGATTGGGTGGGGAAGGGGGGGCCAGGGGGCAGAAGGGAAAGTGTCACAAGCTGTCCGTGTTATTTGCCAATGCCGGGCCAGGTCATCGACGGTTGAAACGACGCCGACCCCCGACCTCCAGTGCATGAAACAACCACTGGCGAGCTGCCATGGAGTATCCAAGGGGCAGCATGGTGTATAGTACATGATGGCATGTTGGTTGACGTTGACATTCTGGGGCTTCTGCTGACCGCCACTACATACCTGGCCTCTCGTTTGTTGCGTGCCTGAACCTTGTCGATGGCTGTCGATGCCCGACGGGCCCCGGTTTCTCGGCGTAGTTATGTAAAAAGGTGCCTCGCCAGCAGATGCTAGCTGGGGCTGGCCGAGGAAATGGCAAATGGAGGTTGCCTGATGGAGGGTTTCTTGGATGCGGGTGATTGAGCCTGCTTGAAGCTTCCACGAAAGTCCTGCTGCCGGCCTGGGCACGCCTGGTACTGGACCTTATGGATGGTACCAGGTAGGTAGAGTTGCTCGTCTCAGATGGGGAAGTTGCTGCAGAGCTGTGGACGTTGGTAGAAAGGAACAAAGACCTTTGGATGCAGGTTTCCTTAGGTTCTATCCTGAAGGGCGTGTTTCATTCACGACGCTGTGACGCTTGGCTTAGGTTTTGAGCCTCAGGCAGGTATGAGAAGGTTTCTGAGCAAGCCGGGGATGGGCAGGCAATGGAGCCCCGGAGACGGTGGGCCCGAGATGGATGCCAACAAAGCGGTAACGAAGTTACAAGCTGATGGATCGCCTTTACAGAGTCGGGTCCCTGGTGGGTTGCGCCGAGTCAACCAACCTACCTTCGCGGACATCATCCCACCTCCCCAAGTTGCCACACTTCGCCGGCGTTCCGAGTCGCTGCGGGTGTGTAACACCAGGAAACGAGTGCATGGCTTGGAAGGCAAGGTTGCATGGCGAAACGCAGCTGACTGGTCTGGCGGCCACCGCATCAGCTCCCATCTGTGAATCGACGGCATGGCCTCAGCCTCGGTTCATGCAATATCCAGACGTGATGTAGCTCCAAACCAAGCCTCCAGCATGGACAGGTCTGGATTCCATGTAACCATCTCATTTTGCTGTCTTTCCATCTAGCTCGCTGCCGTGACACAAATCCTTAAAACACGGCACAGCCCGACCTCGATCTGACTGCTCCGGTACCAACAAGCCTCGATGGCAGCCATCTTATTGTAGAAGCATACTTCTCCAGGAGACAGTCGGTTCATTCATGGTCTGCAGTCACGGGTTACTGTCTTGTCCGCACCCCCTGAGCCTGCCTTAGCTGCCAGACACGACACACCAACAACTCATTGAGCACCAAGCGTATATACTCCCTGTTTGCTTCTCCCCAATTCGGGCTCACTCCCATGCGTGGTAAGTCATCTCCTTCTGGCACGGCGGTCCATGGGCGCTTGAATCCTGGTCAACACGAAAATCCTACGTTTCTGTGCCGATCAACAGTTGAACTACGTCTACTATGTCCCTCTACCTTCACACACAAAACATCTTCCCATCAGACGCTCCCTCCTTAGCTCTTCTCCTTATCCTCCTTCAGCGACACTATGCGGTTCAGCACAATCTTGTCGTCGGTGGTATCCGAGTCCATGGCCTGTCGACACCGATTAGCATTGTGTACCCATCACCCCAAAGGACAAGACCACTTACAAAGTACCCCACGCGCATGCCCTGGAAGCGCACCGACTCCGGCCCGCCCTTGCCCAACTTGTCCTCGCCCGCTGCCTCGGGCCAGGGGGCCCGAGCCCGCACCTCATCAAAGCCCGACTCGATGACCGCATTCGGGAAGATGATCTCGCTGTCCGGGTTGATGTCGTTGAGGTACCCGCCCTCGGCGTTGTTCGGGTTCTCCGACTTGAACAGCGGGTTGTACACGCGCACCTCGCACTTCTTGCTGCCGGCGCCCTCTCCCGCCGCGACCCACTGGATGAAGGTCTTTGGCTTTTTCGTCTCGCGGTCAAAGACGGCGCGGATCTCCGTGACCTTCCCCGTGGCCTCGTCCTTGGTGAAGCTGGTCGCCTTGATGGGGAAAGGTGCCTGCAGCAGACCGACCGTCTTTCCGGGTGCAAGGCGGAAGTAGTCTTTGCTATCCACCTCGCGGAAGTCGGAGCGGTCGATGTAGACCGTCTTGGTGAACTTGACCTTGTGGTCGCCCATGGCGGGGTTCTTGGGGGAGAAGGGCACCGTGAGCTCGGTGCCGTTGTGCTCGTCGGCGTCTTCGATGACGACAGGGACCGGGTCGAGGACGAGCATCAGCCGCGGCACGGTGCGCTCGAGGTACCGGCGAATGGTCTGCTCGAAGCGCGTGTACTGGATGATGCTGTTGGAGGTGGTGACGCCGAGCTCGTTGACGAACTCAAGGATGGCGCCTGGCGGCACGCCTCGCCGGCGGACGGCGATGAGAGTGTGGAGACGCGGGTCATCCCAGCCGCGCACGTATTGCTTGTCGACCAGCTCCTTGAGCTTGCGTTTGGAGAGGACCGAGCCGGAAATGCTCAGCCTCCCGTACTCCCTCTGCATGGGCTGGTATTCGACGAGCTGCTGATTCAGCCATTCGTACGACACGCGGCTGAGCACGAATTCGGTCGTGCACAGGGAGTGCGTGATGCCCTCGAAGCTATCGCACAGGCAGTCTGCAGGCCAAGACTCGTTAGCAGTTCTTTCCCGTCGTTCGGTCGCGTGCTCTCATACGTACGGGTGAAGTCGTAGGTCGGATAGATCTTCCACTTGTCGCCGGTCCGGTGGTGGGGTTTGTCGAGGACGCGGTACGCAGCGAGATCCCACATTTGGGGATTGCCATCGGTAATCTGGAGAGCGTCAGCGCCAGGAACACAATGGCGCGGAGGCAACGACATACATCCTGCTTCATGCGCAGGAAGGCTTCCCTAGGCTTGTACTTTCCATCGCGCATGTCGCGGAACTTCTGGAGGTTTTCCTCCACCGACTGCTCGGCGTGCTTACACCGGTAGCGGGGGCTTGTCCCCTTTTCGCCGCCGCGCTGCAGCTTGATCTCGTCGTCTGAGCCCTGTTAGCGCCCGTCCTCGACTCCATGTCTTGTTGAGACCTACCCCCGCAGTGGCAGACGTAGGCCTTCTCGAGAGTGATGAGCTTCTCGGCCAGCTCGTAGAGTCGGTCAAAGTGGTCGCTCGAGTAGGTGATCTTGTATGGTTCGAACCCCAGCCAGCGCACCATCTCTTCGATGGCAGTAAAGTAAACCTCCTCCTCGGCCTCGGGATTGGTGTCGTCGTACCGCAGGTAGCTGTGGCTGGGTCAGCGTCGCCCGGGGCAGGAAAGAGGCATGCGTATCCCGTGGAACGACGTACCACTTGCCGCCGTGGTGCCGGGCAAAGCCAAAGTTGACGGCGATGGCCTTGGCGTGGCCAATGTGAAGGAAGCCGTTGGGCTCGGGGGGGAAACGGGTGAAGACGGGCTTGACTGGGCGCTCGTTGTACACGTCGTTCAGGAAGCCCTGCTTGAACATGGCGTCGGGATCGATGGGAGCCTCGTCGGTCTTCTCCTTGGGCTTCTTCGGGGCGGCGGCGTCCTGGGCAGGCTTGGGCGTGCTGGCGCCGCTGGCCTCCTTGTTCTTCTCCTTGGCCGCCTTCTTCGCACGCTTTGCGAGGCGCTTCTTGAGCTCCCCCTTAGACACCCACTCGCCCGTCTCCTCGTCGAGCTGCAGCTTCGCGCCGCTCTCGCCCGTCGGGGCCTCGCTGATCTGCATCTTGGCCGTGGCCTCAGCGACCTCGCCCGCCATGTTGACTACGTTCGAGGGTTTGTTGGAGAGAAGCAGAAGGAGCTGGAAATGCGGTGCGCCGAGCGAGTCGACGGCAAGAGTTGCAACTATGAAGACAAATCAGAGTAGCGGAGGGTGAGTCACCTGCCACTGCCACACCAGCTGAGGAGCGAGTCGGTGAGAATGCTTCGAGATGGGTAATGTTTCGCCGCCGCGATCGATGAGTCAAAGCTCAGGGCCTGTCCCGCTCTATCGTGGTCCCAGCAGACGAATGCCGTGTTGAATCAGAAAGCAGATTTATAGCGGGGCATCCCGAGGGGCGCAGGGGAAGGAGGGGTGTGTTTGTGTTTGGGTGGCCGCAGATCATGTAGGGTGAAGCGATAAGATAAGAAAATGGCGGGGCAATTTTCCGATAACGATGCGGTTGCGGTCCGCTGCCCTCCCACGTCTCCTGGGTATGTACACAGTACGAACCTACACTTACTTAGGACCTGGGATCCGGTGATCTGGTGATCGATCTCGAGTCGGTCCATTCCCCCTTTCAAGCTTCTTCCTCGCCAACCCGAGGTGCTTTTCTCCCTCCCTCATTGTCACAACCATACCTACCGTCCGATGATTCTTTGGCTCACAATGTGCCGAGTCCTCTTTGATGACCAGATGAAGCAACGGCAGCCGGTTGGATGACAATGATTGACCTCCGCCGCTTTCGCCATGTTTCCTTTGACTCGTGATGTTTCTCTTCTTGGGTGCGGCCGCATCCGTTCCAGTAACAATGGCCATCTATTCTCGACCGAGCATGGCTCTTCTTTACATGCTCGAAGCTAAGACGATGGCCAATTCCTCCGCCGTTGAAGCACTGCGACTCTCCTGTTCGTCGAGACCTCGCTCTTGGATCTCAGTCCCGTCTCCAACTCGAATCCATATCACGGGTCCCTCGATTGCTCCAAGGTCTTCGGCACGGCCATTACCGCATCGCGTCTTCACGTTGGAGCACAAGCACAATGTCACACGACGCCGGCCCATTGGGACACTCGAGCACAGGTGGTCAACCCAACCCATCCAAACCATCTGCGCAGGCCGCGCCCCCTCCCCCAGCGGGACCCCGCGTTCTGCAAGCAGAGGAGATTCCCACACTCTCTGACCTCTATTCTCGCGGTGACCTCCCCCCTGCGCCTAACGGCTATGCGGTCCCCGATACCATTTTTGGTCCCAATGTTGGCATGCACGCTTTCGCCCCGTCACAAAACCTCAACAGCCGTGTCTCCGTCATTGTCCATGACATTACCCTCTTGAAGGTCGACGCGATCGTCAACGCTGCCAACCAGCACCTGGCGGCTGGAGGCGGGGTTTGCGGCGCGATATTCCAAGGCGCGGGCCGACTGGCACTTCAGAACGCATGCTACCGGGCACTCGCACAGCTGGGCTGGGGCGTCTGCCCGGTAGGGAAGGCGGTTACTACGCCCGCTTTCAACCTGCCATGCAATTACATCATTCACGCCGTCGGCCCCAAGTACGACGACAAACATGGACACGCAGATTACGAGTATCTTTTGCAGATGTGTTACCACCACGCTCTTCGTCAAGCTTGGACAAAGGGTTGCCGCACCGTCGCATTTCCCTGCATCAGCACGCAAATCTACAAATACCCCCTCCGGGACGCGACGTATGCCGCCATTGCTGCCGTGCGCCGTTTTCTCGCGGGCAAGATGGGAGGATCCATGAAGGTTATTTTTGTCCTCTTTGAGCACAACCATATAGCTCCGTACTTTGAATTTCTCCCGTATGTGTGCTCCTCTGTTTCCCGCCCAACCCTTCGCAACGCCAAACCACACCCGTTTGCTGACTGGACTGGCCGCCTTCTCCGTGCCGCACCAGAATCTACTTTCCTCCTACTCCCGAGGAGCACGGGGCTGGGGTCAAGGCAAATCCTTCGTGGAAAGATCGCAACCCCCCCAGCATTGCTTCTGCCCAAGGGACCAAGGGCGGGAAACCTGGTGCGGGCAATGGAACTGGCCATGGCGATGGGACTGGTGGCAACAAGGGAGCTGACAACAGAAGCAAGACTGGTGACTACCAGGGGGATGACAATGGAGGCAAGAAGGATGCGGCAGACAAAGGGGGGTCAAACAACCGCACCGGGTCAAACCGGTCGTTTGATCCGAATCGTGATTTGACGGACTACGTTTCCAGTACGCCCTCTCAACAGTCAGCACAAACGGGGTCCAAATCTACTCGGGAGCGACCGTCCACTCCGTCAACTACGAAGTTACCCCAACAGCAGCCTGGCCAGTCACCTACCCCGTCAACTGTGGAGAATCGCCGGAAGATGTTCAGTCCGCCGTTCCCATCACCAACAACCAACTCTCCTCAGAAACACCCCGTCCAGCCGTTCACTCCGATAGCTCTAGAAGATCTCCGGAAGATGTTCAGTCCGCCGTTCCCGTCGTCAACCACCAGCGTTTTTCAACAGAAGTCCAACCAACCTGCTAGCTTGTCGTCGTTCGATCCGGTTGCGAACTCGTCGTCGTTCGATCCGGTTGCGAACTCGTCGTCGTTCGATCCGGTTGCGAACTCGTCGTCTGATCCATTTGTTAGCTCGCCGTCTCACGTACCGTCTCAGTTCAATACCCGAATGCTGCTTGATATGAAACCGAATCAGCAGGGATCAAAGGACACCAAGAGCGAGGAGCTCAGCGACTTTGACAATGTAACAACTAACGCTAGTGATTTCGAATGCAGCTCTTCGGACGGGGAAGAGGAAGAGGACGACTACAAGCCAATAACACAGCAAGAGAAGGAAGAACTGCAAGAAGAAATCCAGAGTCTTCGCCCAGAAAAGTCCCCCTCTGCCAAGAGGGCCACCAACGAGGAGAGCCACGGGGACACGAGCCCCTATCGCGGCCGACTCAGGAAGTCAGAGCCCTCGTCGTCTTCGCCGGCACCCTCTAAACCTCAGCCGCCCCAGCAGCGGTTGCGCTTGAACCAGTTGTTGTTTGATCCGCTATCCCGGACGTCGTTCGATCCGTTCCAACATCAGCACACCGGACAGCAGCAACAGCAGCAACAGCAGCCATCGGCCGGACAGCTGCCCTTGAATCAGCCTTCCCAACGCCCGCTCCCACCAGATCCTCGCGGGCTGTTCAAGCCAGGCAAGTTCAGACCAGGCCACGACCCCTACACGTCCAACTACACCGAGTCTCCACCGACGCCGGAAGAGCATCGCGCAGCCGAGCAAGCACATGCCAGGTCCCTGGACGAAATACGCACCCAACGAGAAGCGCTCCGGAGGAGGGCGAGGCAACCACAGCGGGAGCAGCCCTTCGGGCCGCTGGGCGAGAGGAGGGCGCATTTCTTGCCCGGCTTTCGAGGGACTGGGGCTGGCCCTGCACACTGGGTCGGAGGATGGGACGCGTATGCTTCGCCCGCGCAGGGGACGGAGCATGACCAAGACCAAGGAACCGGAACGGGTGTCCATGGGAAGACTCATGGCACTGCTGGACAGGGGTGGATTTCGGGTGATCATGACGGGGAGGAAGAGCGGCCGGAGGACATGGCTGAGGAAGAAGGGATTTAGGATTGGTGACGATGGGGGCATGATGGAGGGTCAAGGTCTTTTCAGGGACTTGAAAACGAAACAAAACAAACGAATATATGTATATATATAAAAAGGAAGAAAAAAGGGGAAAACAAATCCTGATAGTAACATACATATATTTTTGGAACTATGTGTACGGGTTGATCTGGAACTCAACGTTACGACCTAAGGAGATGGGGATGCTGAAAATGCAAGCTGACTTGGTGTTGACCTTTTCCTAACCTCCCGTATAAAAGTAGGATATGGATCCTGTCACATCCCTGTTAGTTCACGTGCTAACTTACAACTTCCATCCTACCATCCATCACACTTCTTAACACGACATATAGACGACACGGCCTAGTCAATTCATCCAACAGACACAAGAGAGTGTGTGATCATGGTCTATTTTTTGCCCTCTTTATCAAACGCGGAGGTTCCTCCTCAGCTTCCGTGGTATCTTCCCTCCTTCTGTCCAGCCGGTAAGACGCGCCCTCAGATCTTCCCAATCAACCCAGGGTCTCCAGTCCTGGGCGATAGGAAGATCCAGCGCGCTACCAACCGCAGGAATCATCGCGCTCGTCTATCTGAAGGCATTAACCATTGTCCCAGCAACCAGAAACAGAAACATCATAACAACATGAAGCTCATTAAGGCCGCCATCCCATGAACATCGCGAAATCGAAAAAGGAAAGAAACTTTTGTGGACCCCAACGCGCTGTTTAGAAGTCATCCTCGTCGCTGAAGACCTCCTCACCACGCTTCCGGCGGGCCATGCGCTCCTTCTTCTTCTTGCGGAGCTCCGAGCTGGTGAGCTTGGCCTTCTTCTTGGTCGACTCGATCTTGTTGCCCATGGCATCGAACTTATCCTCCTCCTCACCATCGTCCTGCTTGAGACGAGGGCCGCTGCCCTGGCCCTGGACCCAGTTGTGGCCCGAGGGAGTCATGGTACCGTCCATGACGGCCCAGACTTCCTCAGTCAGGTCCTTGGTGAACTCCGAGGAGTGAGTAATGATGATCACACCACCCTCGAACTTCTTGAGGGCCTTGGACAGGGCACCGAGCGAGTCGCGATCGAGGTAGTTGGTAGGCTCATCGAGGACGATCAGGTGAGGACGCTGCCACGAGCAAGCGGCAAGGACGACCTTGACACGCTGACCACCAGAGAGACCGCGCATGCGCGAGTGCGAGACCAGTTCGGCGTCGAGGCCGAAGTTGGCGCAGTGGGCCTCGATCTCCTTGCGGACCAGAGGGCGGAACTGACCCGAGGCGAGGGCTTCCTTCATATCGATCTCGGCGACCAGCTTCTGGTGAGAAGCCAGGAGCTCGTTACGAGGCAGCCACTGGTTGTCGGCAGTCATCATGGGCACCCAGCGCTCGTTCTTCTGGCCGACGTTCTCGCCCAGGGCGAACGAGCACTCGTACTCGTACGAGTTCTTGAACTTCCTGCGGGAGTGGATGCCAATGACGCGGCGCTGAGTGCCATCGATCTTGAAGATCTTGTTCATGGCCTCCTCATCAGCCTCGGTGATGATCTTGTTGGCACGATCCATCGTCTCGCGATCCTCGCCAGTCTGGAAACGCCACTGGATGTACTCGGAGGGAGTCTTGTCCAGGTGGTTATCGATGTGGGCGAAGGCGTGCTGCTTGATGTAGGCGATACGGATGTTCTCGTGCTGGTAGATCTCACCGCTCGTGGGGATGAGCTCACCAGTGAGCACGTTGATGAGGGTAGACTTGCCGGCACCGTTGGGGCCGATGACGGCAATACGAGAGCCGAGCGAGCACTGGAAGGTGATGTCGCGGAGCTGAGGCTTCGAGGTGCCAGGGTACTGGAAGCTCATGTTGGTGGCACGCAGGATAGCCTTGGCCTTGGTCTTGACACCCTCAAGGAAACCGGGCTCGGGGAAGGTGAACTCGATCTCCGAGGCGCCGAGCTCGTAGTACGACTTGGCCGACGGCACGCGGCGGACGAACTCCTTGAGGTTGCCCTTGTAGCGCTTGAGCTTGAAGCGCTCGTAGTGGATGATGTGCTGGCAGACGTTGTCAAGGAAGCCGCTGTCGTGAGAGACGATGATGGACGTGCAGGGCGAGTTGATGAGGTAGTCCTCGAGCCACTTGACGTTCTGGACATCCAAGTGGTTGGTAGGCTCGTCGAGCAGCAGAATGTCGGGAGCCTCGAAGACGGCACGGCACAGGGCGAGCTTCATCTTCCAACCACCAGAGAGAGAGGTGATCTCGTTCTCAATCATGGTATCCGTGAAGCCGAACTCCTTGAGGCGCTTGACGACGTCCTCCTGGGTGGTGGTGACGCCAGCCTCGCTGAGCTTCTTCATGGTCCACTCGATGGTGGTCATCTCAGTGTCAGCGGAGTCGAGATCGTGCTCGACGAACACGGTCTTGACCTCGCTCTGCTTGGGGAAGCCCTCAACCTGCTCGTTGTTGATGGCGCGCATGAGGGTGGACTTGCCCGAACCGTTGGGACCGCAGAGACCGTAGCGCTGGCCACGCTTGAGGCGGAGTTTGGTCTGGTTGAGCAAGATCTTGGCACCGTAGGCAAGAGAGAAGGTGCAGTTGCAGAGGTCCTCGCCCTCCTCCTCGTCGTCCTCAGCCGCATCGGCCTCGGCGGCGCCCGGGACGGCACGCTTGCGGAGGGCCTCAACGACGGCCTCGGAGTCGGCATCGCCAACGGCGACGGTGATGTAGGGCTTGACGTTCTCGGCCCACGTAGGAGCATCGGCGGCCTTCTCATCAATGAGCTGGCCGGCAATGGCCGAGGCGTACTCGAGAACAGGGCCAAACTTCTCAATGGCGGAGGCGTGCTTGGGCGAGAGGACAGCCTTGAGGTGGCCCAGGACGGTGGCGATGTCGCCGTCATTGCGGACCTCGGGGATCTTGCCATCGACAACGTTGCCGACGCGGATCAAGGTGTCGAGAGCCTGCTTGGTCTTCTCGCGGGCCTCGGGGTCGGCAAGGTTGTCATAGTTCTTCTGCAGGCCAGGCATCATCTTGGGCAGGAAAGGAGCGACGATGTTCGGGTCGTCGACGAGCTTGCACATGTTGTCGACGATGACGGCCGACTTACGCTTGATGGCGGTGTCGCGCTCAGCCAGACCACGGTCGAGCAGAGGAACCATGAGGGCGAGGGTGGGCTCCTGGACCTCGGTGACGAAGGTGGTGGCACCCAGCAGGTGAACAGTCTCGGGGACGTTCTCAGGCTTGGCGATACACTTGATGAGCTCCGGGATGAAGCGCTCAATATCACGGTTGACAATGAGCTGGCAGACCTTCTCCATGGTCTTGTAGGCGCGGTCCTTGACCTCCTTCTTGGTATCCCACATGGCCTCAGAGACGACGGGGATCAGGTCGGGGACGCGGAGAGCGGTCTGAGTGGGGGCGGTGCGAATGATGGTGTCGATGAAGTCGAGCACCGTCATCTTCTCGGGCCACTTCTGGGCGTTGCGCAGCGAGTTGATGAGCGCCGGGAGGGTAGCCTTGACGGCATTGGGGTTGATGGCCTCGGCGATGGCCAGGGCAGCAGCAATGGCGGCATTCTTGACGGCAGTGATCTTGTCGCCGGCGCCGGCGAGGACGTCCGGGAGAAGGGCAACGAGGTAGGGCTCGACGTGAGCCGAAACCTCAGAGTGCTGAGCGATCGCCTGGATCGCCAGAAGAGCCTTCTCGCGGGCGGTGGCATCCTTCTTGCTGGCGAGCTGCTTCTTGAGAGCCTCGACGGTCCTGCGTTGCGGCGTCACATGTCAGCTTGCATTCCGAAGACGGCTGCATGAATGAGTTGGTTGCGGCGCCCTTGAAAAAAATTTGCCGAGACGCAAAAATAGATTGGCGGCTGCAGCACATGCCGCCGCCCAATCTAATTCCAGCGTTGCGAGGCCAAGACCGCCGCTGACAAGCTGCGGCGGCAAGGCGGACGCACAGGCGGGCTGGGGCTGGCAACGCATCCAAGAACTTCGCATGCGTTGCTGACCGCAATAAGAGCCGGCCGGCCTGCTTTTTTGCGGCGGGGTGGGAAGAGTGGGGGAAAGGAGTAGGGTAGGTCTTCTAAAAACGACCAAGGCGCGGGTGTGGGTTGGGGTATCGTCTCTTACTTGGTGGGAACGTCGTTGTCCTCGATGCGGCCGTTGATGAAGGAAGCAAGGGCGCCGGTCGACTCCTTGATAGCATCGGCCTCCTTGGAGATGGAGAGCTTCTGCATCAGCTGGTCAAGCACCTGAACGCTCTTGGCGTTCTCCTGAGCGGAGGCAGACATTATGGCTGATTTTTGGTGGTTTTTGGAAAGAAAAGGATGGCGGGTCCAAAGAGGCCGGAAAGTCTATCGAGAATCGTAAATCGGAACGAAACCCAATACTGCCGTCTATCCGGATGTGGCGAGCTGATCGCGAGTCTATCGGAGAGGTTGCGACAAGGCGAGCCCGTAGGATTTCGATGGAGGGTCGAAAAACCTACTCTATCTTGGCCCTTTTTCTAGAGAAAAAAGACTGAGTGGGGAGTTGTCCTGAAGGAATGGACAGCTGGTAAAGAAGGGAAATGGAGGGGAGGGAGGAGACCTGAGGAGGTAGAAGGGAAAAAGAAATTGAGAAAGTGTGGGAGGAGGGAGTGCTAGATATAAGGGAAAGGTTTCGCCCTTTGCCCACAGTCTTACACAGGCTCGAAGGAAAAAAAACCCCCAAAGCAAGAACTGCATGCGCCCCACCACGGCGTCGAAACAATGGAGGGGCAACGCGGCACCAAAAACTTTTTTTCGGGTTTTGCCTCAAAATTTCTGCATTGCGCACCGTCTCACCGCCTTCAGGTTCGCCCAATCGGGCATGGCGTGGCTGGCTGATAAAGAGATAACCATAGGTGGACCTGCCTTGCTGAGTCGGGGCGGTCGGCGGGCAGCCAATCACGGACAAGGCAACGATCCGGACCAGGGCGAATCGGCCATCGCGATGTCTGCATGGGATGAAACCCACGTCTGATTCGGGAAGGGGAAGCAAGGGCTCAACACAACCAACTCCAAGCTTCCGGGCCGGTGGAGCCGTGGTACCGTGTCTCCACTGGACATGTCCGCCCAAAGGACCGCATCGCATGCTGGAACTCAACATTTTCCACGCTTTTTCCTGCTGTTGGCTTGTGGCGAAATGGTGTTAATAAGGGTGCAGTTCCACGTTTCCCGGGGCGTTGAAGCGAGCGGCGGGGGGAAGTACGGAGCGCATGGGCTGCATTGGGCTGCGTCGTTTGTTGTCAGCAATCAGGGGGCGGAGTGGGAGGGATGCGAGGAGCTTGCCATGCCCGCCGTTGGCAGGGGGTTCCGACTTTGTCCGCCATGGGTCGCCATCCCCTTTGAACGTGCACTTCTCACTCCGTATCATATGTGCCTGGTTGACGGAGAGGCATGTCCATGCACCCCAAGATGGTTTGGCATGGAGTTCTGACAACGCTGCGTCTTCCATCCGCATGAATCTCCCTCTTCGTGCCACTGCACCATTCAAGACCTTACACGGCATCGCGGCTATGCCACCTCAACCAGCCAGCCCTCAGCGGCAGCGGCAGCAATCCGAAACCCGGCTGCATTCGCATGTTCTCCCGCTTGTTCCAACACGGATTGGCCGTCCTGGGCCTGGGAGCGCCGCACTTCGCCACTCCATCCCATCTGTCGGCCTGGAGGTGGAACGCCAGACCAGACGACAGGCAGACCCGGGGCGGACCTCGAGGCAACAGCGACGACAACGTCAACACTTGATGTCGGTCTAATCCGTCTTTCTGCGAAGCTAAATCTTGTCGGCGTCACGCCCGCATCCACCCCGTGCCGGTGCAAGCAGGCTCCAAGTTGACTCCACGCTCGTTAGACCTTATGGACATCGCTTCGGTCTCGCGTTTACAGCTTCGAGCCTCGAATTGCGACGTCATCGCAGAAGCCTTGAACTTGGCCACACACAACCTGGACACCGACTTCGATGCGTCGGGTCTCACGCTTCCAACTCCCGCCATATCGGTCGGCCCGTGCTTTAAACCCTCCCTGTCCAGTCCCTTGAAAATCCGGGGCGATTCGTTCCGCAACGCCTCAGAAAAAATTCGCGGGGAAGGTTACCTCGTTTGCAAGGTTTGATCCTGGCTTCTCCACAGCAACCATGATCGCCAAGCGCCGGCGACGAACATGGCGACGGGAAGTGGATCACGGCTTGGGCCGATCTGAACTTCGAGGGTTCACCGCCTAGGCCTGTACAAGGACGTATATGCTTGGCCGACTGAACAGCAAGTGATATAAGATCTGCCTAAAATACAAAGGACCGAGATGCCGTTCACCTGCACTCCTAGCCTGACCGTGTGTTCTCAAGAAATGCCCACCGTGGCTGCGAAACGCATGCAGCAAGGCGTTTCGTAAGCTCGGACCAGGCACGGGGAAGAGATCAGGGTTGAGCGTCAGCAATTCTCAATACTTATGTACCTATACTTCTTGAGAAAGAGGCACAGGCTCAGGGACAACTCAACAGCAAAGAGATTGGGGGCGTCTCATGATTTCGTATCTGTCAGCCCAAGCCTAAAATGGGTCCGCTCGTCAAGAGGGTCGGGCGAGTGGTGCCTTAGATAAGGGACTTGTCAGCTCGGCCAACCCGCTGGTTCGTTAAAGTTTCGAAGCAAACACGTCTATAGTATACAACTAGTTCTTTTGATCGAACCCATGGTTTGCTCAACCTCATCGCTGAACTGAGCAAGAACTGACAGGGTCCGAAACAGATCCCATGCGCATGGATACGCCCCCCGTCGCTGCTTCATCCTCGTCTTCGTCTCCGTCCCATGAACTTACCTGGCAATACAAGCCGTAGCATCCAAAGCATCGTTCAAATTCTGCGTCCCAGATTGACCACAGCCTCCGTATTCCTTATGCTCATTCGGACGATCACGCCTCCATATCCGCTTGATGCGCGGCCTCTGCACGTCCTGATCCCTCACCAGCATCTCCCACCGCTCTTTGCGCTGGCTGTCGTTAGAAAACACCCTTTCCCATACGAGCTGTAGCTTCGTTGGGAGCGGCCAGCGTCGGTCCGGTCTATGAAGCCTTGTACAAGCGCATGAGGTGACAGAACCCGCCGTCGTAGCAATTAATACGCGCTGGGGTCGTCACCGTATCGATCTATCCGGTGCATCACCGCGAGGTTGTTGACAAACCGTATGTCCCCCGGGTACGTGTTGTGGCAGATCTCGTGGCGGCACGCGATGGCATGGAGCGTGCCAAGGGCCTCGGATTGCGCCTCTGTGAAGCCTGGTATGCCCGGCGTGCGCGCGGCGCCAGAGGGGTGAGTGCTTGTCGCGGCGTGTCCGACGAGGGCGCGCCGGGAGAAATTGAGGGTGATACGACCGTCCGAGAGGAGGTGGAGAAGAGCGCGGCGGTAGTAGGGGGGTCCGTGGTCGAATCTGCGTCAGGGTTTGTCAATGGGGAAGCCTCGCCTCGGCTTGGATGTGAACGAGAAGGTCCAAGGAGGGGTCATACGTGTCAAACGGCCACTTCGGCTTGTTGACGACGAAAGACTACCAAGACGCTCAGTACTAAACGAGGGGAACGGAAAACAGGAGCAACTCGGAATGGCATACCCAACGTCGCTCCCTGCTGGTTCTGCTTTCCGCGTACTCTCGCCACGTAACTAGACAAGCCCAAGCAGACCGTAAGAAGGTCAGCTTCGCTGTGGTAAGCATTCACGTCCAAGCCGCGCAGGATTGCAAACCCGTGGTCATCGTACACATCGTCTTGGATGCTCAACAGCATCTCCCTGAGCGTAGGCAAAGGGGCTTCATATTGGCATGCTTCCCCGCCAGTCCACAACGGTTGAAGTATGCCAGGGCGGCATCGATCTCTGCCCTGTCTTGGTCCGTGAGGTACTAAGTGAACATATTCTCATCCGTGGAGTCCACTTACCGCTTAGGCTTGATAGGATTAGTTCCATGCAGTAGAGTGCTCGTAATAGGAGGGATCGCCTTCCCCGGTATGATATCCAGAATATGAGTAATTAGTTTCTGGTGATATGGACTCCGCTTACTGACGGCCGCCTTAGAATCTGGAAATTACAAACGGGTGGACCAGCAATGGTTAGAAATTTGGGGCCCTAGTTTAGAGTGCAGAGTCAAAGGGGTGGGTATGCTAAGGAGAGGCGAGCGGATGGGAGGGGATAGATTTGAAGGAATGGAGAGGGCAATGGAGGCCGGCATTCCTGTAGACGAGCAATCCTTCCCTAATTATTATGCCAGAATACGGGGGCTGGCGTGTCTCGTCTCGGCAGACCCTCCCCCCACGTTCCAGCATCTGCGTGACGTCAAGTATTAACTTTGGCCCGGAGTCCAATGATGGGAACAGAGGCTCATTAACTACAGACTCAGAGCCGGTAATTCAAAAATATCGGCGGGAATGCTGACTCCATCTGGAGCGTCGGTACGTTAGGGGCATTACTACATCACCTAAGACTGGATTGCGTTAATTAAATGAATGAATGAAGTTTGCTATTCCAGACCATTCTGTCAGCGCTGACTTTGGCCAAGATGCTGTGACACTGCCGCTCTTTCACAAAATTGGCCGCATCATGGCCAACATTGAGTCCGTTACAGTACGCTACAGCCCGGTGAGCCAGGCCAGGAATGTGGCAAGACAGGTGGTTATGTTGCACAATCATGTCATGGAGATCCGAGAAACCGAGTTCAAGGAGGTAAACATCGTGAAGATAGTCAACTTGACAGGACACCCCACTGGCTGGACTCGCGACGACGGAAGATGGCCGCTGTCCAGGTGGCGGAAGGCGAGTTGGGTTCCATGTTCTCCGACACCGAACAGCGTGGCAGAGGAAGCGTGGTCCATCTTTGAGGAGTGATTGCAGAGTCTATCTCTTGATACATGGCTTCCGGCGTCTTTCCTCTCATCTTGACGCATTCTTGAGATGCCATCCTCGGTTTATTATGGAAGTCAAAGCCCCGGAGCTCAGCCCTGCTGATACAAGCACACCCTGAGAGTATCCCCAAGTGCTCACCGGCATCGGTGATATCATGTTGGCCGTTCGCTTACCATAACTACTGGGTGTTACTTCAAAGGACGGGTTGACCCATCACTGGTGGCGAACTGGGGAGCTTAGGCATAGAGGAACAGAATGCGAGACTTAAACACATCAGGAACATATTGGCTGGTGCTATCGTGAAATTCAAGCAATGATATTCTGTGTGACTACCCCCTTACTTCTGGTGTTGCAGCTTTCATCGGTGCTGCCATCATGCGCTGAGTCCCGATTCCCAAGGCGCAAGGAAGATGCCCCCCCTGAGTATCTTGGGATCGAGTGTCTTGGATTTCCCGACGACAGGGCGGAGTCTTCTTTGAAGTCTAGCCCGCCACCAAACCCCCTCCTTCGAGGCTTCTCCCTCTCCCAAGTCATGCGAAGGTGATTCAACAGTGCCGGTAGGAACGGCTACTCCCGTACCCACTGAGCGACTTCCTGACCCCATCAAGACAGGTGCCGGGGCTGTACCCGGAGAAAGCTCTCAATGGGCGTTGCCTGGTTCAGCTTCGATAGATGGCAGCTGATAGCTGGAGTCAGGCGGGAGTCTTTTGGCTGTCGTCAAGGGTTTGTCATCGCTCGGCCTCGCGTTTGGGATGGATCACATAAAAGTCCCAGTAGCTAATGCCGTTCCGGAGAGACATTGAGACGCCGTCGGAAGGGTCTCTCGCCCGCAATAGATTATTTTGTCTTTGTATCCAGTTTTCGCATGCCTGCGATAACTGAAAGTCCAAAATAAACTCATTCCAGCATGCGCGGAAGCGAACATAACCGGGAATTTCGCGGGCAGTCACTAGGAACGAGTGCTCAAAGACTCGGATCGGTCCGTCAGAAGAGGCTTGGTCAAGACAACCATGCCTCCACAAAAACCAGGGAAGAACCGGCCGCGCAACATTCATTGCCTGTTCCGGCATGATCTGGTGCAGGGCCTGATGCCGCTGCAACGGGTTCACACATGACGTGGCACGGCTCACAGAACCCCGATGCCCTCCCACATATCCCTGGCTCTTCAAACCCACAGACGTTTATAATACGACCGGACATGCATGAAGGAATGCAGCCAGCAGATCGACGACCCATTCGACGTGTCGGCGCAGCGGGTGACGAACGACGGAATTATGCAGCATACGGCCTCCTTCCGACAGGTGTGGAGGAAGTGTGGCTACAAGGCCTTGACTGCCCTACCGCCGCGCAGTACAGGGCTCTGCTCCAAATCGTGGCAATCAAAGCGGAGGCCGATCAGGGGCGCGTTCAACGAAATTTCCTGTATAACATGGTACTCAGCGTTCAGCGTTCTTCAAGCGTCCCCTATTTAGGCTTGGTATGGTGGCGTATCTCTTGAACCTGGGCGGATTATGGTACTAATACATAAGACGCATGACACCTGCTTGTTGACAACGGCAGCCTTTGTGGCTGTGTTTGGATCCATTTCAGCCAGGGTAGATGGAAAAGCCGTCTGAAGTTCTCACTGCTACGCTGGCGTACGCTACTGTGCAGGTTATGTTTGTTGGGCTGGCCATCGAGGGGGAAGGAGGCCTGGATGGTGTAGTGTCTGGGTCGAGGGAGCTAGGAGGGTGTAGGTGTAATGGTTGGGGCTCATAGCCGTATGAAAAGAAATGGGTTGTTTTTTCCTTGGCCAAGTTATCCTTGTATTGCGGTTGGGCGGTTTCCTGATCGAGGCCGTCACCTTGTCGTGGCTCATATTGATGAGTCGGCGAAACGGACTCAGGTCCTGCATTCAACACGGGCTGCGAAAATGCAGAGCTCTCCGCCAGCCCAGAAGCAGACATTCCCAGCGACAAACATCCTCCATCTTCATTGAAACTGCGGGTGTCAATCTGGGCGGCATTGGCTCAACACGCTGCTGCCTGTTCGGGCACGCCTTGCCGCCACGCTTGATATCCACGGCGGAGGGGACGGGGAAGGGTTGTGGTTTGCTCGCCCATGCACGCTAAACACTTGTTTTGGGAAAATTACAGCACCACTGCCTCGCGTGATTTCTTCAGCCCTCGGCGATGGCGTTCACGTTCCAATAGCGCCTGGGCTTAAGGATTTTAAAGAGGGGGAGGGAGGCATGGGGGCCCGATACGGCTCAGCTGATGTGGTTCAACGCCTAGCACGGCGCGGTGGTTACGGCAATGCGAAGGGGACGGCTTCGGGTCTGTCTCATGCGGAGCAGTTTTTCCTCCAGCTTCCCTTCACTGATTGATTCGCATCTTTTCTTTTCTTTTCTTTTTCCGCATCGATGCCGTCCCAAACATGTCGTGCCGGCTGTGTAGAGTTGTTTTTGGGTTCTTTCTTTCCCTCCGTGAGCTTCCTCCCTCAACCCACCGCACTGCTCAGGTTCTGCCAAACTGACACAACTTCGTGCCAGTGGTCCTTGTGCTGAACGTTTTCTGTATCGCTGGTGGCTCGTCGGCGGGCTTAAGTGGCATCATGATCTATGAGGTGGAGGTCTTGAACCTGGCTCATCGCCTCGAGGACGCGGTATTCCACGACATCAACTTGAAGGTCAAACTCAATGTCAGTTCAGAACTGCCAGCATACTGGAGGTTTGGAATAAGCGGTCCGTCAACTGGCCAACGGCAAAGTGACAGACAAAACGGTCGGCTGACAAGGCGTCGCTACCAGGTATATGTGACATCTACAACAACGAGAAGGGCGAGGTCCACTGCCGCAGCCAGTTCGCCCCGCCCCAGGATGTTATGAGCGTGCTCGAAAACCCCCTTCGCGACAGCTTCCGCCGCAAGTATATGAAAGCGAGCCGGGCGTACGATGATAACCTTCTCGACCACGACGTCAACCCCATCCTCGAGACGTGGGCGCTCGCCGTCTACAACCTTGCTCCCGAGCGTCTCTCCAACCGCGAAAACCATGCCAGCTCACTCATCAAGGTGTGTGGTGGTCTCACCATCGCCACTGTCTTTCTGGACTTTTTCGGGACGCTGTCCTTTCCCAGGAGCAAAATTGCGGCGCTTTTGTTTACGCTCGGGGGGGCTCTTTCACTGGCAGCGGGGGCGTGCGCGATGAACCTCGTCGGACATAATATGCTCCCTTTGCCGACGGACATAGAAGACCGCTACGTGGGCGTGGTGATATGTGTCCAAGTTACGGGCACCGTGCTCCGCATGACGCTTTCCATAGCTTTGATGGTCGGGTGCTGTGACGCAGATGACTTCAAGCTTGTATGTTGCGTGCGCAGAGGAAGGCGGCAGTCTCGTAACAACATGGCGCTCCAGGATTATCTGCCCTACGGGCGGCGTGACCCAAACCGACCGGTGACACCCAACCCCCGGGTCGTGACATCAACACCAACTCAACCCATCCGCGGTGAACTGGTTCAACCCCCGGCTGCGACCATACTTCACGACCGTTTAGCAGTCACCGACTTAGAATGCATTGGAACTGCAGATGCCCCTTGGGACAGACAACGCGGCCTGGCTAGCACCCCCAACGAGCCCGCAGCATAAGGAGGACGGTACTAGATACGGTTGCAGCTTAACTTCTCGTTCTGATTACTGCAGTCCAGGTACGCTCCTATTTTCCTTCTCCTTGCAGCAGCCGCTTTGGTCCCAGAGTCGAGTGGCCTTGACCTGCGTGGCTTGTCCCTAATCAAATCTTCATTGCCGGGCGTTCGAGCCTCGCGCTTCTTAGCATCCTGCAAGCTTCTCAATCGCCTTCCAGTGATAGAGCCCTCGAGCAAATTCTTTGATGCAAGAACGGCATTAGGACAATGTCAATCGCTGCGAGGTTCCCGCCCTTTTTGCGACTTTCCCTTCTCCGGCTCCATCAACCTAGGATCATAGGCGGGCCAAAGACAAGGCTCGCAAAAATCGACTGGCACAGCTAGGGTGAAGGTGACACATGATAACATCTGAGATTGTGTGCTTAAGTGACGTCACGGCAGAGGCTATCCTGACGTCGACATTCGTGACGCTCCAACCTCTTTCCCCGCAGTCAGGATCAACACAACGCCATCGTATCTGCTACGGCCATCTTCATCAATTCCGAGTACATCGCATACAGATATTCAGTCACAGTTCAGGAATCGTTCCAACATGTCGTCCTCTAACAACCCCCAGGATCCACGGAACCCCCAGAGCGCTCACACTTCCCAGAACCCGTCACAACCTGAGCGGCAACCCGGAGGAGCCGAGCAGCCTCAACCAGGCCTCCTGTACGGCCACGCTGAGTGGATCAAAGGGGCGGCTGAGGTGAGCAGCCCTTGTTCAATCTTCTGGGTCTTAACGTCCTCGGCTTGTTTTCCTGTCATCCCCCAGACCCTACGACACTTGACTGCTTCCCCCGCCCACGAAATGCTCGGACTGCGCCACTTCTTCCACCAGTCCCTCTTACATTCGATGCGATTGCAGAAAAAAACAAGAAATACTCACTCCCTCCCTCTCGCAGAGCACCATCGGCAGCCTGACTGGCTCCCGCTCGTGGCACGAGTCGGGTGAGCAAGACAAGGCGCACGCTCGGGCCGCGCTCCAGGCGGCCGTTGAGCACCGGGACCCAGCCAAGAGCGGGTATGGCCGCGCGGAAGAGATTGCTGGCCGCCTGACGGGATGCGAAGGCATGCGTCATGAGGGCGCGGCGAGCAAGTCGAAGCCGAGGAGCGACTAGCCGGTCCGGCGCTTCCCTCCCAAGACCAAGAAAGGTAGCCTGATCGCGGGTGACCTGCCGAGGAGAGTTGCGGTATGCAGGTCTTGGTGGGCGTGATTCGCTTGCCGAAACAGATTGGTACTTTGATAGGAAGTTTACCACATGGAGACCCAAATTGAACGTGGTGGGGAACATGTAATTGACTATAGTAACTACATCCGGGGTGGACTAGCTGCATACCTAGGTAGCTGTTTAGAAAAAGTTATTTTCAAGATCCTCCGAACTGTTGATGTCACTTTGTCAACAGGCTAAGCCAGACGGCGTCAATGGTGAGAACTCTTAACGTGTTGTTCCTTCACCCAGCAGGGACTGCCGATATAGATGGTGTTGATCCGTATTACTTGTGCCATCACCGCCATCTCCCAGGTGCACTTTTGTGTCACTCACCCCGTCAACATTCCAAATCTGGAAATGTGCAGCTGGATTGCTGGATTGCGGTAGCGACGTGGGCTGACATCGTAAGCTCTGTGATATGCATCACGGCTTAGTGTGTGTGGTCCCTTTCAGCAGAGGTGTTCCAGGCCAGAGAGAAGCTTGTGAAATCGGACGGAGGTCGAAAGTATGTATTATAGCACCATCATAATGATCAGGGCCTGATGCGTAACAGGAAAGGGGGGTGGGAAAACAACTCTGCAGGAATCCCATCATATTTGGGTAGGTCTAAAAACAGAAAATTTGGATGATCCAATCACCATCGCGGAAGCCGGCGTGGCGCAATCGGTTAGCGCGTCAGACTTTTACGACTTTCCAAAGTCAATCTGAATGTTGCGAGTTCGAGTCTCGCCGTTGGCGCTTTCTTTTATTTTTATTTTTGACCATTGCAACCAGGGACTCGAGCGAACCCTCTTGTCTACCCATTTCTCAGTGGATGATTTGAATGTCAAATTGACATTCGATCTTGAATCGTACATTTAAGTGATTATTGCCGCTCGAAGGATGGCGGATGCTGCACGAAACCTGGTTGGTGAGAATGAATCCTCGCGACTGGACCCCATTGTCATCATGTGTTGCATCAACTCTCTCAACGTTTCCCTTTATCAAGGCTCATTACATACCTCCTCGGTTCCTTTATCGAGTTGTGATGTAAACTGCTCAATATGAAGTGTCTTTGGTATCTGTTTTTTATTGCTGTAACCCATGGGAAGCCGCTTCATCCCCCCTCTCTCAGATGAATGCCAGAACAGTTAGGGCTTGGTGAAGTGAAGCAGCGGTAAAACCAGGGAAGAAGCTTCGTGAGAAGAAAATGTTGGTCCTTTCGACGGTTGTGGTGAGTTTGGTGTAGGTGTCGTGCTGGTCAGCGATGCAGACTCGGTCAAAGTCTGCGCCGAGAGCAGGGCGGTTGGTCGTAGCAATGGCAGTGGTAAATGACCGAGGAGTGCAAGGTGACCTTCATCAGGGAGACTCGACGGGCTCGAAATACAGGGGGGGGGGGGGGGGAGGAGAAGGGGGGGGTTGCTATGGTGCATTAGCTCCTTGCTCCTTGTACAACTCCTAACATGACAAACGCGGCCTGGTCGCAGTTTGGATCCTGGCGCAAGTGTCATCGTTTTTGACACCAATGCACTCACCCTCCTTTCTTCCACTGGAGGCCTTGAACGCCGTCAGTCGTTTCGATCAGGTGGTCAGAGTGCCGCTCATGATCTCAAACATGACTATCATTTTGAGATAAACGGGTAATGACCGAGAATGCACTCGGAATTAGAAGTAGTAGTCCCAGAAGTCGGCTACGTTGTAAACGCGGTGAACAACGTTCCCGCAACGATGGCTGGAGACCCCGAGTTTCATGGAGAGGAGCATTGACGTTGTCCAATACACTTTTGCCATAATTATCCAGCTGGTACATTTACGCAATCCGGATCATCTGTACGTCTATGTTGCCTCCTTGTAACGGCATCCCTATCACAGACCCCCTTCCATAATTAATACCGTATTTCTCGAGTAGCATACGGTTCACCTGGTCGATCGAGGAGTAGTGGTCGCTTTAAAGCTCAATCTAAGGGTGACTCATAGACAGTTTGTTTGTTTCTGTATCGTACTCGGTATGCACGAGAAGGGGGACATCCTGTGTCGAGGTGCCTCTAGCTTCTTTGAGAGGTCATGGGGTAACACGCTCCCAGTGAAACAGCCTAGGTGCCTGCATATGGAGGTACAAGAAGAAAAATGTGGACTGCTTGCGTATGCCTGTGGAGTCAGTCACCAAGCAGACCCAGAGGGTGTAGGCTGAGTCCCTTTGCCGAGGAGCTGGTTGACGTCGGCCGTCGTCATTATTATCAGGCGAGAGTGGAATCTGAGCCAGTCGCCCCAGGTTTAGGCGTTTTTGACCTCAGGCCGTTGACTGCATAAACGACCGCCGAGACGCTAAGGAAGGGGCTGTGCCGGCGGGTCGCTTTCAAAGGTTGCAGCTGTGAAGCGACGCCAAGTAAATCGACTTGTGTTGGGTGGTCTTGAGTGACATCCAATGCCAGGCATTCAGGGACGTTTGTTATCGGCTCTGCGGTTACTTTCCAAGTATAGCAAATAACTGAAATCAAGAAAACACGGAAAAGCCAGGAGGACAAGAAGCCTCAAAAGAGAAAAACTGTACCAACACAACCAAAAGCCTTTCATGTACTATCCAGAAGGTAGGCTGTGGTCGAGTTGATGTCTCAGTGTTGCTGCGAAGCGCTCAGACAATGCTAAGGCAGATATGCGGGCAGTTGTGGCAGCCCGAGAGTTGCGCCACCTCTAGTGATTGCATTGGCGGACGATGCATCCGGGAAACGCAAGTTCCCCGTAACACAACGTACCCCCACTGTTTCGCTCCCGGATCACACCCGTGCACGGTTCAAGCTTTGTGACAGTCCGACTCGGCAGTCGAGATGAAAGCGGGAAACGTCTTGCGCATCCAGCGACTTCTGCTATTGATTTTGAACTTGCCTTGATGCCAGGGGGTAATGTCGTGGTTTCTATCGCCCACCTGCTCTGAACTCTCCCTTGTAGCTTTCCTTCTTATCGATATGAACCATCCCGTCCCAATTATCAGGCCACAACCTGACTAATTAAGTGAGCTAGGTACCTAGGCAGGCAGGTAGGTACCTATAGGTTTCCAACCATAAACGTGGAAACAAGCACTGCACGATTGCCCGACGTTAGGCTCCTAAAGATTCATCTTCCCTGGGTTTACCTTAATCTCCCCGGCGACCTACGCGATACGCAATCTCCCAGCCTCAGTCCCAGCCTCAGTGACAAATCCTACCAACCGCTGCGCGATACAGACAGCCTCCTCATACGATTCCTATTGTGGCTGTTCTATCATAGTGCTGGGGTCTGTTTGTGCATTGCCAATGTAAGGATACATGAAGCCACTGAGCATACCCCTTGCCTTGCCCTGAGTTGGCTTATTTCTTTATCAAGTCGAACGAGGCTCGTTGGGTTGGAGCTGACGGCGGACAACTAGAATCTATCAACAAACCTCTTCGGCTCTTCCGAGCTTACACCGAGACCGAGCCACGCATCTCCTCATTTCGACTTCACCTTGTCATGTAACGGTTCTTGATCCAACATCCGAGGGTCAGCGTCATCACCACGATTTCAAACCCCTTGTCCACTTTGGCTACAGCCGCTGCTGCCGTCACCATGGACGGCCGTCGCGCCCGGCTCCACCAACTCGCCGCCGAATGGGGGGTCCACAACCCGCCGCCCGTGGTCCCGCCCATCCCGGCCCCCTTCCTCCGGACTGCCGATGATGACCGTCATGCCGAGGAGCTCCTCAGGCACCGCCGCTTGTCGGTCGCCGGGGACCGCAGATCTCAGGGCGGCCTAATCCGCGCCTTTAGCTCCAACCGCAAGTCCTGGGACCTCGCTGAGATTTTCGACGCCTTGGACACCCACGTTGCCAATGCCGGCGCCCCCGGCGTGGCCTGCGCCTTGATCGAGAAGCTGCGCGCTGCGGGCGGCGACCCGTACAACGCCGATGTCAAGGGCAAGACAGCCTTTCTCGGCCGTCGCCGCAGCGTCGAATCCCCGCAACAGAGCCGCCTGCTGCACAAGGCCATCGAGAACCGCCACGCCGACATGGTCGCCGTCCTGGTCAAGTATGCCGAACTTCCCACCGTTACTGCCGCACTGCCCCTGGCCCTGAGCGCTCGCGACCTTGCTGTCATTTCCCTTTTGCTCGGGCGCGGCGCCAACCTTTCCGATCACAAAGATGCCCAGAGCGCCTTCCGCAATTTGTGTATCGACGGGGGTTTCGACGAGATTGTCGGGCTCCTCTTGCAGTCCAGCCACCCTCCCCCTCCGAACGTACTGTCCATGTGCATGGTTGATGCTGCCAGAAAGGGCTGTCTGCCGACCGTCGTGAGGCTCAGTCGCGCCGCTGCGGATGGCGAATACAACAAGGGAGAAGCCCTCAAGGAAGCCATTGGCCAGTGCCGGGCCGATATTGTTCTCGCCATCCTCACGGGCACGAAGCCACCAGCGACCGGAGGCCAGGCTGTGCTCGAGAGCTTCTCGCGGTTGCTCACCCATGGTCATATGGGCGTAACTCAGAAAATCGCCATCGCCGAAGCCCTGTTATGCGCTGGCGCATCGGGGGACGCAGTATCCGACTTGCTCGCCCAGGCTTGCGAAGCGGAGTTTTATGACATGGTCAACCTTCTTGTCTCGTACGGCGCCTCCATCGAACATCAGGACGCGGCAGCCTTGCGGGGTGCCATCGCGCGCGGCAAGGCTGGCATCGTGCAACTACTCCTGACCGACAGGTCCACGCTCAGCCCCATCTATGCTTCCGAATGCCTCACAAACGTTCCAAAAATCATCGCCCCCGAGGACCGGCATTTCATCTTTAGCCTGTTGTTACGGAAAGGCGCCTCGGGGACTCCTCTGCACGAAGCTCTGATCGATGCCGTGAGGGCTGGGGACTTGCCGTCGGTGGAGCTCCTCGTGACTCCCCATTTCCCTGGCGCCCAGTCCATCACCAATACCAACCGCCGGAGCAGCACTCCCGGCGTTATTTTGGTCCGCCACGACGTAGCTTCACTCGATTACAAGGCCGGGCTTGCGCTAAAGATAGCCGTGGGAGCTGGAAACCTCCCGATGGTCAGGTTACTTTTGGCCGGGAGGCCCTCGACAGCGACGCTCGACCAGGTGTTCGCGGCTGTTCTCGCTTTGGCCCCAGCGACGAGATACAGCATCGCCGAGTGCTTTCTCGCTGCTGGTCTCTCTCACGAGTCCATCTCGGCCGCCCTCCAACACGCCATCGAGGAGCAGCCTCCACGCCGCGATGACAGGCTCATCGGCATGCTCCTGCACCACAACGCTGATGTAAACTTCAATAACGGCGCTGGGATTCTTTCCGCCATCACGATTCGCGATCTGACGCTTTTGGAAACCTTGCTCACGAGCCGTCTGTCGCCGCAGACCGCGGCTGCTGCTATGGCACGGGCTATGTCCGTTGAGGACCGCTTGGTTCGTTATGATATGGTGAGGCTGCTCGTTGGCGCCGGTGCCGGCGGCGAGGGCAGCGAAGTATCCCTGGCTCTGGTGCAGGTCTTGTCAGTCAGGCCTGCAGACATCGAACTGGCTGCGTTGCTCCTCCAGCACGGTAACGCAGATGCAAACTTCGACCACGGCATGCCCGTCGCTTTGAGTAGGTCATTCAATCCAGAGCCGCTATAGGTCCTTAGCTTACCAACGTCTCCAGCTGTGGACCACCCAGACCCAACACTCCTGGAACTTGTCCTCTGTCACGGCGTCCCTAGCCCTGATACCCTCTACCGCGGTCTCGACGCCCTTACCTCCAACGCCGCTATCCCAGAGAGGCTAACCAAGGTCGAAGCCCTCCTCCGCCGTGGCCCTGACAAAGCTAGCCTCGGCCAGTTGCTTTGGAAGGAGGTGCAAATTCTTGTCACCACCCCGCCGACCCCATCGAGTCCCAACACGGATACATTCAATCCAAGCAGCCCCCTAGGCGTTCTTCGCGCGTTGCTCGCTGCCGGAGCCGATGTCAATGCCCACAACGCCGCCGCCTTTGCCTACGCCGTCAAAGCGGCCGACGGCCCGATCGTTGACCTGTTTCTCACGCCCCCTGCCTCGTCCCACACCATCTCTCCAGCCTCCCTCGCCATCGCCATGCCCCATGCCCTGAACATTGCTGGTCCCGTGGACCGTCTCGACTTTACGAAACGACTCATTTCTGCCGGCGCGCCTCGCCAAGAGGCCACGAAAGCGCTGGCGTACGCCTTGACAGCTCACTCCCATGACGTCGCGCTCATCGCCCTGCTCGCGGGCCATGCCGCTGAGCGGTTTACGGACGGTGACGGTGAGGTGGGTCGGGATGTTCTCCTGGCTGCGGTCAAGGGTGGGGACGTTGAAGTGTTGGGCGTCGTTGTGAGGAAGGCGCGGGGTCGGTTTAAGAAGCCCGCGCTCACGGAAGCCTTTATCGAGGCCACAAAGCTCGCGGACCGGCAGAGTCGGGTGGGCATCTGCACCATCCTTTTGGCCATCGGGGTGGACAAGAACGCGGTGTCGGATGCGCTGGTGGTCGCGGCCAAGGAGGGAGACTTGGCGTTGGGCAAGATCCTGCTCGAGCATGGCGCCAGCGTGGAGCTCGCCGATGGTCAGTCCATCGTGGAAGCCAGCGGTGCTGGCGAGGCGGGCGTGGTAGCGATGCTGCTGGCGGGCAGCAAGAGCAAGATTAGCCAGGGAACGCTCGACAAGGCATTCCACGCCGCCGGAGAGGTGGCAGACTTGGCCAAGCGGGCCACCGTGTTCGACCTCCTGCTGGAAAAGGGAGTGAGCGCGGACGCCCTGGACGCTCAGCTGGTCGCAGCCGCCAGGTTTGGGAAGGCTGGCGAGCCCCTCGTGCGCCTGCTGCTCCAGTTTGGCGCCAGTGTCGACCATGACTCTGGCGAGGCAATCTGGAATGCCACTCGCGGCGGAGCCCTGGGCAGCGTGAAGCTGATGCTCGGCGTGGAAAATGGGACCGAAGGCCACGTGCAGCAGAAGAAGCCTGCCCTCACGACGTTGCTCCGCGCACTCAAGGCGAGCCGCAGGTTAGGCAGAGACGAGAGATACCAAGTGATCAGCTGGCTATTCGAAGCCGGGCTGCCCTCTTGCGAGGAGATCGCGATCGCCCTTCACAGGGCTGTCAAGGAGGAGCCCGACCCCCGCCTCGTGCAACTGCTGCTGGCTCACGGCGCGTCGCCTCTGACTAACGGTTGCGAGACGCTCATTGACGCTGCTCAAGGTCTTCAGCTTGAGATTCTGACGCTGCTGTTGGCGACAAATGTGCCGGAAAAGGATATCTCGTGGACCTTCCAGCAGGCCTTCACACCCGAAGCAGCCGATGCTTGGCTCTCAGAAAGGGGCTTCCAGGTCGCTAAGATGCTCCTAGACAGAGGCGCCCAGGGCGAAGGCCTTGCCCTGGCGCTCGGGGCAGCCATCGACTTCTACGGTACGGAAAAGGACGGTCTTGCTCGTCGGTTTGTCGCCGCCCTTCTGAATGCCGGTGCCGATGTCAATGGCCAAGACGGACTTGTCGTTCAGATGGCGGCCCAAAAGGCGGACTCGGAGCTCATCCAGCAGATCCTCGCCCGCAAGCCGAACTCGCATTCCACATCTATGGCATTCCCATACATCTTTGACGCCGGGCTGGCAGAGGCAGAGGTCCTGGTCTTGATGGAGCTCTTTTTGGAATGCCAAGAAGGCGAAGAGCGGCTCGATGTCATGTTTAATCACCCGAGGTTGGAGCCCGTGATCTTCCACGCTGCGGACACGTATCCCCGCTCCGTTAGCGTCTTGGAGGCCCTGCTCAATGCTGGCTATTATCATGACCAGGTCACCAAGGCTCGGGTGTTGGACGAGATCGAGGAGCCCGAGGATGTGAATCTCCTTATGTGGATGCTTCTTCAGCCGCAAAAGCGCGTCAGTAGCGCCGTCATCGAGCTGCTCGTCGACCGCGGAGCCAACGTCAACTTTGAGACGAGCGTATCCATGACGACGCCGATGATGGTAGCGATCCGGCAAAGGCGGCATGATGTGGCTAGGGCCCTCCTTCTCGCCGGCGCCGAGGTTGATGTCGTCGATGCCACCGGAAACACGCCAATGACCTTGGTCGCACAGGTCCCTGGAGATCAGGGCATATCCATGATGACGTCCATCCTGGCGGCAGACCCCTCTCCCAATGATGGCTCCCTGCACAACGCCGCCAGGGATCTGAATGTCCGCGCCATGCAGGTGCTGATACAGCATGGCTATGACCCTGACTTCCCGAGCACGCTGCACGGAGGCCGTAGCGCGCTCGGGGAGCTTTGTCTCAACGCTGCTGGCGCCGAGCCGATCAGTCCCGCGCGTGAGAAGCAGATGGAAAAGGCCATGTCGTTCCTCATCCAGGCAGGCTCAGACTTGACCATCCAGTGCGACGGAAAATCCATCTTGCTCCTGGCTCTCCACTCTGCCGACCCCTACACCACCACCAAGGCGCTCCTTAAAGCCGGCCTCTGGAAGCACGTGAACCAGTCCTACCACCAGTTCACCGACGGCAAGCACACCTATTCCCCTACTCAATACGTCGCCCGCGTGCTCTCCTGCGAAGACGGTTCCGCCCGCGAGCGGCTCCTCTCCCTCCTCAAGGCCAACCGCGCCATCGACGTCTACTACGCCAACGACGGGCCCCAGCCCGCCGACGCCGTCAACCTCCCGCCTGAGCTCCTCCGCGCCGAGCGCGAGCGCCGCGCCCGCGAGGAGTACAAGGCCCGCGACGAGGAGGAGCACCGGCTCGCCCTGGCACGCACCAAGCAAGTGGCCGAGGTGCAGAACCAGCTGTTCCTCGCCCGGGCCGAGCTCGAGGACGCCCGGGCCCGCCGTCGCATCGGCGATGAGCTCGCGGCGGCGCGCGCCCGCCACGAGGCCGACGAAGCCGCGTTCCGCGCCGAGCTCCGGCGGCGCCAGGAGGCGCGGACGCTCGACGTCGAGCACGAGCAGCGGCTGACGGAGGCGGGCCTCACGCGCGCCAGGCTGGTGGCCGAGGCGCAGCTCGAGCTGGACGCGCGCCGGCACGAGGAGGAGGAGAGGTGGGCGAGCAAGGTGGCCCGCCGGAGAGAGGCGGAAGCCCAGGCGCTGAGCGATCTGAGGTTGACAGAGAGGCGGGCGGTGGAGAGGATCGAGGCCGCGGCGGACGAGAGGCTGGCGAAGAGGCTTGAGCAGCAGACGAAGCTTGTGGAGGAGCAGGCGGTGTTGGCGGCGCAGATTGCGGCCTCGGAGATGGGGAGCGGGGCGCAGAGGAGGCAGATTGGGTTCGTCACGGGGGAATTGGATTAAGGGAAGAGGGTTGCTCAAGGACGGGAAATGTACAGCGATGGTCATGGGCAGGTTGGAACTGTGGGATTTGTTCGCTGGCCCTTGAACGGGCGGGGATGGGTGGTGGCGATGCTGAGAGACGGATGGTGCCTAGCATCTGATTCTCTTGCCCGGCATTTCGAGATCCATGACCAAATTGGAGCAAATGCGTTGTGATGGCAGCTGTATTAGAAATAGGGCGCACCGGCTGATGATAACTACGACGGTTCCGTTTTTTCTGTCACGACATGGAAATGGGACATTGGGGTGCTGGTTTTCTTGTTCCTAGCAAGAACTAGGCAAGATATCAGGTAATGATTATTCGTCTTCGTTGTTTACATCTTGCTATGAGAGCCTCGAAGAGGTTCTACGCAGACGCAAAAGACAACATATATTCGCCAAGCGTCGCCCATTTTCATTCGGGTCTTGGGCATTCTTTCGGTTGAACGCACTACCTTCGTTTCTCGCCAAGGCTTTCGTCACGTTTTGGGTCGACACGGATTGGTTGGACGGCTCGAGATTTGATTTCAGCCATGGCACTGAGCCAGGGGATACGCTCAAATGGTCTGCAATCCTCGGCGTCAATGGCGACAAACCTCTTCATTCTTGCTTCTTGGTGACAACCTCACATAGAACAACATGCATATCGATCTCGGGAGCTTATTACCACAGCCATCAACGAAGCATCTAACTTTGTTTCCTCCGCGCCGAACCATTCCCATCATTACCTGGATACAACACTACCGACTTGAGCCACCAGCTCTCACCGTTTTTCACTTCCTCGACGCCCTTGATCTTCTTGCCTCTATTACTACTCTTCCGCCTCTGCTCACCCCAACAAACTCGCCCTCATCCATCTTTCCCTTTGTTTCACCAAAGAAACCTCCCTCTCCTTACAGCAGTTCTTGTCTTCATCCCCTCGAACATTTGAAATCGCAGCATTACCCTGTAGACATCCCATCTTGTGCTTCCCTTCGCTACATTCACAACACAAAACTATCAAGAAGACGATGACAGACCCCGGGACGCGGGGGAGCCGAAAGCAGGTGAGCCTTGGCAAGCCAACGTTGCCAAGTCCCCTACAGAAACAGCCTACTAGTACTGTATAGTTACTCGCGGTAATACAACGCATCAGCCGACCAGGTCTGCACGGACCATATCAAGTTGGTTGTATGGTTGCATTTCTGATCGCCGGCGCACCCCCCTTCAGGCATGAACCTAAACCAGAGTCACGCGACATGCAAAGGCCCTGCACCAACACACAAGGGAACGGGACATCAAGGACGCAGAGAAGCTGGTTAGCTGTATGTTTGCATGATTTGGCAAATCTACTGTCTTGACACGCCCTAGCCATCGCCTAACGGTACCATTGTCAATGGAGCAGCGACAACCTAATTCAATGAGAGAACAACATTCAAAAAGCAAAGAAATCACATAACAATGGGAAGGGCGGAAGACGACCTTGCTGGGAGTATGTTACAACGGTTGCTGTACCGTCATTGTTGCGTTCACCATGGATGCATGTTTCTACAGAACTTTCAAATACAAAAGTCCAAACATTCGGAAGGTGGTCAGATTTGGCTACATACTATAATAGTACATACTGTGTACTATACTATGCTCCATCCCCGCAGCCAACACCCCTCCCCTAACCCCCTCCCCTTCCCCCCTCCCCGGCCCCTGACCCTGTCTGTCTACGTTCTGCGGGCGCGTGGGGGTTCAACACGTGAGCCTCTCACCGCGAGACAGCCCGGGAGCCGGGCAAGCACGTGCGCGTCTAGGGCTGGCTGAATGCATGCCTGCAGGCGCTTGACCTCAGCTTCGGCGAGTCATCAACCATCATTTCACATCCGCATTCGGAAGCCTGGCACGAGGCATCTCTGTTTTTGTTGACGTGGCTATCAACAACCGACAGGCAGCATACCGTGGGTTACAAAGCGGTGTGGTGGTCAAGAACGAGGTCATAGCGCACGGCGCAAACATCGGGAGGGGATGAGGCCGACGCCCGACGGCAAGCGAAGGAGACGGCGTCAAGAAAAGAGGAGGTCAGACATGTGTGTGCGCCCGGTGAATGGATGGATGGCTGAGGGCGCGACACGCTTCTTGGAATAGGTTCGGCGGGAAGAGGGGACAAGCTAAGCCAACCGTGCTTGACACGAAGTCACCAAAAAAACAGAAAGCCGAAACACACAGAAAAAGGGAAAAGAAGAGAAAAAAGTAACAACAAAGATCTCGGAAGGCGTGCATGGTGGAGAGAAAAACAAGCGTGTAATAATAGTAGTGTAGGAGGACCACCGTAAACCATGCCCTCCCTTCCCAGCGATCCACCCGACCGTACACCCATCTATCTAGGTAGGTATCATTCATTTCATTCGTCGTGCTCCAGAACCGCACACACCTCCTCCCTCCCATTCCTCCGAACCCAAGGCCACGCAGCTCACCCGCCCGCCGCCCGCTCCTCGGACGAGGAGGGGCTCTTGTCCGCCGCCGGCCCGGCGGCTCCCTGCCCCGCGGCATCCCTCCCCTCCCTCTCCCGCCTGCACTGGCACCTCTCGAGCTCCATCTCCAGCTCCCTCAGCCTCCTCGACATGGCCTTGTTCTTGGCCTTCAGATCCCGGATGAACCCGACCGCCATCTCCACCACGTCCAGCTTGCTGCTCGGCACGCCGGGCCGGATGACGTAGTCTGCGTCCTTGGGGACCTGCGAGGACGCGGGGGAAGGGGACCTCCCGCTCCCCGCGCTCACGCCGGCGCTGCCTCCTCCGCTGCCTCCTCCGCTGCCTCCTCCTCCTCCTCCTCCTCCTCCTCCGCCGCCGCCGCCGCCGCCGCCGCAGCCGCCGCCATCATCCCCAAACTCGGATGGGAGGAGCTTCTGGATCTCACGGATGGCGATGGTCAGGCGGTTCCGCCGGCTCTTCTCGGAGAGCTTGTGCGCGATGCGCTTCGAGTCCATCTTGTTGGACGCCGACGAGCCGTCGCGGGGGTGGGAGAGGTCGAGCTCGGCGGCGCCGTTGGTGGCGTTTCCGCCCGCGTTGTTGTTGTTATTGTTGTTGTTGTTGTTGTTGTTGTTGTTGTTGCCCGAGTGCGTGGGGTTGTGGAGCGGGCTGCCGAAGCCGGCCGGGCTGGCGTATCCCGGCCCCGGCGCGCCGCCGGACGGCGGGGCAAAGTCGACCATGTTGGCGGCGGCTGCTGCTGCTGCTGCGGCGGCGGCGGCGGCGGCGACGCCCGGGTCCAGCGGGTCCAGCCTGCCGTAATCAACGTCGGACATGTAGGGCCTGTCATGGCGGGGCGCGGCGGCGGGGTGGTGGCGCGGCGAGGGCATCGCCGCGGACGAGCCGGATGCCCCGATGGTGCTCTGGCGCCGGGGCTGCGGGCTGTGGAGGGAGTCGAGGTCCAGCTCTTCGTCGATGGCGATGTCGGAGGGCGCCGTGTGCCAGAAGAGGCTTCCGGGCGACGGGTGGCGGAGGGCGTGCCATTCCGGCGTCGTCAAGGCGGCGGCGATGGGGCTCTGGGGGAACGACGTCGAGAGATAGTCGCTTCCGGCGGAGAGAGGGTGGCCGCGGAGCTGTGTTGGAACGGTCAGCCGGGAGCGGAGGAAGGGAGGCCGATCGGGCCGGTCTTGGCATCCGGGGAAGCTTGGGCGGCGGCGTCCACTTACATGGCGGTCGGCGTGGGCAAGAAGTGGGCTGTGGTTCGCGGGCCACTGCTGATGAAGAGAGCGCATGCCCGGGCCCGGCTGGTCAAACACGGGCCGCTTTGTCACGGGGGCCGGAGGGGCATACGGGTCGGGCCCGGCACCCGAAAAGAGCCGCGACGGCTTGTCTTCCACATCGAGGTGCCGCTCGGGAAAGGAGCTCTCAGCCTCGTAGTCGGGGCTGTCGCCCCGTCGGCCGGAGTCGACCGACTGCATGGTCGTACGCCGTATCTTCCTTATCAAGCCAGATTCCGTGGAGAAGGACAGTCCGAGGGGGGGGGAGGGCAGGCAGGCAAGGTGAACGGTGCGGCGGCCGCATAATCTGTGCGGCAGATGCGGTGGTTTAGTTACAGTGTTGGCCGCTGACGCAAGACATGTGCATGCTTGCGATCCCCCTGTCGTCACCTCGGATCAATGCGCGCATCACCACCTCGATGGAACAAAGGGGAGGGACCGCTTTCTTCGGCACGCGCTCGTCGCGGGCGCTTGAGGCCATCATAAGCAATGCAATCAAGGGCTTGGGTCCCCGTCTCGCCAGCACGACAGAGAGCGTCGGGTTGCATCAGCATCGGGCGCGGCTGCCGGACCCCCATCTGTTCCTGGGGGGGGGGGGGGAGGGAGAGTGGCGGAGGCCTGATGCAGGCCCGGTCGAGGTTGGGCGGTTCTGGACCCGGGCGATGAAAGGCCGTAGCCTACGGCTTTCTAGAAAGCAGGTTGGGGGACGTAGAATCGACACGTAAAGAGAATAGGGGTCCTGGGGTGACGGCAGAGCCCGATAGGCCCGACCCATCCCAGGCTGCTTTGTGTTGACGAGCGACCACATTCGGCAATGCATTGCGTGACGGCGCCACTGACACATGGCGACCCGGTCACGAGCCCGAGCTGGAAACCCGTGCTCGAGCCGGAGCAGCTTCCGCTGCCTCTGCTGCGGTACGTACTCCTACATGCACTAACGCTAGCGGTGCTGCCGCGTCAAACCTTTTTCGTTTTATCTTGATTTTTCATTGCTTTGCGCCGCTTCTCCCATGCGGTGTTTGGGCTTGGGTTGTTGCCATGTCGTCCCCTTTCGTCCGGAGATGCCTGTATAGTCGCAGGATTTCCCACCCGCGCTGATGGTGAGATTCAAATCTCAGCCTCGGGCCGCTGCTGTTGCACCCGGGCTCGGCGATCCCGCCGACGACGCTGCTGCTGCTGCTGCTGCTGCTGCTGCTACAGGATGAGCTGCATCTCATGGCTCAAGGGAAGACGGACCGCGGACAGGCGAATGCGGCTCGGGCTCCCCGACGACCGCTACAGACTGAACATACACCATCCCATTCACCCACGCTCAGGCTGCTCGGCAAGCTGGGCCAATATTGCCATGTCACGACGAGGCGTGCCTTGGTAGTTTGATTTCCTGGCAACTCCCCATCCTGCCCTCCCCCCATTTCCTTTCCTTTCAGGTCGCCGAGCCGGTCTGATGGCAAGCTCGGCCTTCTCCGCGGGCACCGAGTTTCGAGGCTCTCACGGCCGTGTCGATGCGCAACCCGTGGTGCGTGGAACCATGCAAGCAAGGCACGAGGCGGGAGCGGGCGTTCGCAGCTGAGACCAGGCAGGACCCGACGATCTGGACTCGACGGCGTCGTCCCGGGCCCGCGGATCTGACTCTGTGTTCAACCTAGTGTCGCTGCCGTGGATCTGCCGGACATAAGATTCGGTTGTTGCCAACCCTAATCTCCATCCCAAGAACCAGGCTGCTGGAGCCTGTGTTTGCTTGCCGTGGAGCCGAGGAGATGCCGCAAGGCAAGGCCGGTCGAGAGCTCGTTGCGGCGACGCGGTGGAGGACGCAGTGGAGAATGCCCAAGGTTTAGGGTTAGGTGGTGTTCCGGTGCCGGCACGGCAGGACGGTGCGTGGATTGCAGAGCCGTCGTTGGCTTTGCTGCATCGCGCAACTGGGCCCCTGAGATGTCGTCATGCAGGATCCGTGGGCGAGAGCTGCCTTTTGTCTTGTTTGGGACGGCGTCGTGCTGCAGGCCTCCCCCCACGCCCGGGGCTAAACTCTGACGCCAGCGCCAGCTTCGGGAATTTCAACAGGCCAATGGAACGTCAAAGGCTGGACGTGCCAGGGACAAGAAACGAGCACAAAGACGACCCTAGAAATCGACGAGAAGGGACCGGAACGAGAAGCGTGGGAAACAGCCGCGCCCAGAAATTGGTTGCGATGCTCCAAAATGGTGTCATCGCCCAGCGCAGCCAATCACGCGCCGCCTGCGCCGCTGCCAAGACGAGCCGGAAGAGCGGCGGCTTTCCGAATCAGGAAAGGCCCAAGACCACCCGTCAACGTCGCCGTCGACGCTGCGAAAAAAAAAAAAAAAAAAAAAAACATTTGCTTCCATCAATGCCTTGCAAGGCTCTTGACTCGAAATGCTTGTTGGTGTTCCCGATCGGCACCACGCCCAACCGGCACACCCGGCACACACCCGGCCCATCCAGGAACCCCCCTCCCTTCGCGTGAAAGGAGGGAGGACAATGGCAGGACCAGGGAAGAAAACGAGGGGCAGAGGGGCAAGACAAGCGTGAAAGGCGGGGGGGGGGGAGGGAGGGGAGGGAGGGACAGCAAAGACAAGACACGGCAGCCAGGAAGCATGCGGAAGAGAGGTCGGCAAACCCCAGTGGCTTGATTCTTTCTTCCTCGCCCGTGACGAATCCCGTCCTGGCCTTGGATGCCGTGTTGGATCCTCCATCCGGCGCAAACCAGCTCGGGAACTTTGCCTGTCGGTGAGGCCGTCCGCCCCTCTCCTCCCCTCCCCCTTCTCCCGGTCTCCCCATCAACAATGCAGACACAAACTGCATAGGCCAACACCAAGGAAAACGCCAGTCTGCCCCTCGCAACGAGCTGGAGCTTCCCATGGCACACGGCACACGGCGTGCGCGGGGGGGTGGGGGGAAAAGGCTTCTCGCTGTCACGGAGACGGGCGAATTCGGTCATGGACGCTCGCCTGGCAACGGGCAAGCCCACCACAAAGGACGGTCTCTTTGTTTCCGCGCCATATGGCATCGAGGACCTCCACGTTGTGGCATCTGACACCGAGATCGAGGGGGCTCGCATACCCCGAGACCCTCCAAGAGCCTCCAAGCCGGGCCTTGACGCCTCACCAGTGGAGCCCATGTACCGTTACAACACCAAGCCTTCCATGGCATCGAGCCGACGGGAAGCCAAGTGATAGCTAGCGGCGAAACTGGCTTTTCGGGAGACCCACACCCACCGCAACCCCGCGAACGGCCCCGCCGCCTGGCTGGCGAATCGACGCGCTCGACCGGCCTGGATCAACCGATCCGTGGCCGGTATTGCTTCCCGGGGTCGCCCTCCTCCATGTCGTGCTGCCGCGCCTGGTTCGCTGCTACTATGTACTACTGCGTATGTACCTAGGCAGTAGCACGGCATGCTGCATCTTGCAAGGACCCCGGTGCGCACCCACACGATGCAGCTCCCGCGGGCGCGCGGGAGGTCTCATCAGGGACATGGCATGCTCCGCTGCGAATGCGTCGCCACCCCGGCCCCCGGTCCTCGCCGCGTGCTCTCTGGCCCTGGCGTGGGGAGCACCGCTTTGAAGAGCGCCTCTTCCCAATTCTCTTATTTCTGGTGTGTCATCGCCGACCACCTCGCTGGGAGTCGGTTCTATTGGACCTAGCCATCCCGCGGGCGTCGGGTTCCATCAAGCAGCCCCCCCGAGCGCGTGCTCAAGCTCTCAGATCCTAAACACCCGCACCGCTACCCTGCAGGCCTTTTGCTCCGTCAAGCCCTACCAGACGGGTGGTGGTCCTTCGCACGAGCAGCTCAGCTGAAAGCAAGGGAGAAAGAAATCCTTGGGGGGTCACGCAACGCACGCCGCCCACGACGACGCCTGCTCGTCGTTGATATAACCTGTCCGGCCCATCCCCATCTTCTCTCCGTGCCTCCCCAACCTCCACCACCCAGCAGCACCGCCCTCGCCGACGACACGGGCCGCAGCCATGGCGACCTCTCCGACGGCCTTTGAGCGCTTCAGAAAGTTCTTCGGCGTCGAGTCCAACCAGCTCCGCCACGACCACGCTCTGTACGACGATGGCTCCTTCGTCGAGGACGAGCCTCACGTCAAGGACGCCTTGATCGCCTTGGTCCCCACGCCAGGCGGCATCCTTCGCTACCTGAGGAGCCTGTTTCCCTTCCTGAACTGGATCTTCCACTACAACCTCAGCTGGCTGCTCGGCGATGTCATTGCTGGTGAGAAGCCACCCGCCCTTCCACGCCCGCGGCCCCGCGTCTAGCGTGCTAACCCGGCTTCGCCGCCCGCCCTCAGGTGTTACCGTTGGCTTCATCGTCGTGCCTCAGGGCATGGCGTATGCGCTGCTCGCCAAGCTGACCCCCGAGTATGGTCTCTACACGTCCTTCATCGGCTTCACCCTGTATTGGGCCTTTGCTACGTCCAAGGACATCACCATCGGTGTATGTGATTCCGCCGCGGCCTTGCGCTCTCTCGCCTTGCTGCTGACCAGCCCAACAGACGGTCGCCGTCATGTCGACGATCGTGGGGAACGTCGTCATTCGCGTCCAAGAGCAACACCCCGAGGCAGGCTGGAGCGCCGCCGACATTGCGCGCAGCCTGTCGGTGATTTGCGGCGCCGTGATCCTCTTCCTGGGCCTGATCAGGGCCGGCTTCGTCGTCGAGTTCATCCCCCTCGTCGCCATCGCGTCCTTCATGACCGGCTCCGCCTTCAGCATCGCCGTCGGCCAGGTCCCCTCCCTCCTGGGCATCCGCGGCGTCAACACGCGCAACTCGGCCTACTTGGTCATCATCGACACCCTCAAGGCCCTTCCCCGGTCCAATCTCGATGCCGCCATCGGCCTGACCGCGCTGTTTTCCCTCTACTTTTACCGCTGGTTCTGCGGCTTCATGTCCAAGAGGCAGCCTCACAAGCAAAAGATGTGGTTCTTCATTTCGACCCTGCGCATGGCCATCATCATCGTTCTCTACATCTTCATCAGCTGGCTCATCAACCGCGGCATCGATGATCCCGCCAAGGCCAAGATCAGGGTTCTCGGCCACGTCCCCAGCGGTACGTCTGCACTGCACGCCTCCCTCGGAGGAGGGCTCCTTGTTCTGACGGCGTTGATGCAGGCTTCCAAGTCACCGGCGCTCCTCCCATCACCACCGACATCCTGTCGGCGCTTGCCCCCGATATCCCGACCACCATCATCGTCCTGTTGATTGAGCATATTGCCATCTCCAAGTCGTTTGGTCGCATCAACAACTACATCATCGACCCCTCGCAAGAGCTTGTCGCCCTCGGCTTCACCAATCTCTTCGGCCCTTTCCTCGGCGGCTATCCGGCCACCGGCTCCTTCTCGCGTACCGCCATCAAGTCCAAGGCCGGCGTGCGCACGCCCCTTGCCGGCATCTTCACCGCCGTCATTGTCATCCTCGCCCTGTACGCCTTGACGGCCGTCTTCTTCTTCATCCCCATGGCCGGGCTCAGCGCTCTCATCATCCACGCCGTCCTCGATCTTATCTCGCCCCCGAGCGAGATCTACAAGTTCTGGACCACCTCTCCGCTCGAGTGGGTCATCTTCTGGGCCGGCGTCTTCGTGTCCATCTTCACCAACATTGAGAACGGCATCTATGTCACCATGGCCGCCTCGGGCGCCATCCTCCTCTTCCGCATCGCCAAGAGCCCGGGCCGCGTCCTCGGCAAGGTGACCATCAAGACGGCCCCGCGCGACAGCGCCCGCGGCACCTCGGGCGTGAGCCCGGATGCCCTCTCCGAGAAGACCCGTCTCGCCTTTGTCGACGTGGCCCGCGATGATCTCTCCAACCCGGAGGCCAACATCGGGAGCCCCTACCCCGGCGTCATTGTCTACCGCTTTGGCGAAGGTCTCAACTACGTCAACTCGGGCCGCCACCTCGACAAGCTTATCGTCTACATCCAGAGCGTCACGAGGCGGTCCCAGCTCGACAAGTTCCAGAAGCTTGGCGTAAGTTTCGGCCCTTGCTTGACAACGATGGCTGCCGGAAACATGACAAGCTAACATCCCCCCTCCAGGATCGCCCGTGGAACGACCCAGGCCCGCGCCGCGGCCAGGCTGCCTTCACCGACGAGATCCTCGCCCGGCCCACGCTTCGCGCCATCATCCTGGACTTCACCGCGGTTGATGCTCTCGACGTGACGGCCGCTCAGGCCCTGATCGATCTGCGCGTCTCGATGAACAAGTACGCCGATCCCGACGTCGTCGAGTTCCACTTTGCTGGCGTCGCCAACCCTTGGGCCCGTCGCGCCCTCGTCGCCAGCGGCTTCGGCGGCGACAGCCAGTCGACCATCAGCGCCGGCGCGAGCGATGAGAAGACGGGCATCTACGAGCCCCTCATCGGCGTGGCCGAGGCCGGCGTCGCCGCCGGCGACGCCGCCCAGGGCCCGTCCAAGGCCAAGGAGGCGGACGTCGAAGCCGGCCCCGTCACGACGGTCAGCTCGGGCAGCGAGATCAGCCCCGCGGGTGCCAAGGGCGCTCCTCGCCGGTTCGTCCCCATCTACGGTGTCAACCGCCCGTACTTCCACGTCGACGTCGAGACCGCCTTGGACAGCGTGCTCCGCAGCCTCGACGGGCGTGGGTCCGATTTCAGCGGACGCGACTAGATTGTGTCTTTTGGGATCAAAAGTTGTCTTGTTTGGGTGTGATTTGATACCTGGGAATATATTGGGTTTGGCTTTGGTTCATGGGTTTGGGTAGGTTTGGGTAGCTGCTCTGCTAGTATGCTTTTTATTCCAAGGCTTCCGCGTCTACGGACACGGCCGTCATTAATCCGCACTTTTGCGCTCCCCCGGATCTTTGCCTGCATGTCTTTGTGTCACGTTGATAACTACTAAGCTTGTCCGTACCATGCTGCCGTCGTCCAAACGCCTCGGATTTTGGGGGGGCGCTGGTCCTGCCAATTCTCATTCCCTCTCTGCTCAAGAACAACAGCTCTCAGCACCAACACATACCACACACGCTACACGTTGTAAAGTTCATGATTCATTTCTTCATCTCACCATGCTCCGATGACTTATCCACTTGGCACCTTTTGTGTCGAGCATGCCGCCGCCCCGTTTCTACCGAACCCTCCATAGGCTAGTTAGTCGGTCCTTTTCTTTTGTGTGTGTGTTTTTGCAGAACCCATGGTTCCGACCCGACATTCAAAGTAACACAAGGTTGAAGAACACAGGCCGTATTCATCAGAGCACGCATCAACGCAGCCAACCTCGTCCCAAAACAAACCACCGCCGGCGGTGCCATTCAGGCAGCTAACCATGGCGGCCCGACCGCCTCCTCGAATCGCGAGAGACCGCACAGCATGCCGCGGCGCCCGAGCGTTGATCCCACCTACGCCCTTGAATCATCAATGCATCCAACCGACCGCGTGACCGCTCCCGTGAGATGGCAGCAGACGAAAACAACCCCCTCCTAAAAAAAAAAAAAAAAAAAAAAAAAAAAAAAAAAAAGACTGGGGATCAGGACCCGACAAATGTTTCAAAACCCCCGCAGGAAGTCCTCCAACGACAGCGGCTTCCGGACGGCGTTGTTTATCCCTTCGTGGTACGTCACCCACACCCTGTCGCCCCTGGCGGCGGCCCCTCCGGGGCGGGCATGGCGATCCCGCGCCGAGAACGGCCGCTGCTGTGCCTTTTGGTGCGGCTGCGTCTGGGGGATGATGCGGCCGAAAAAGTCCCGCTTGACCTCCGCGGCCGGGTGGAGGGCATCGCCGTCCGGGACGTTCTCCTTGCTGGCGCCGCCGCGGCCGTTGTCGTTGCCGTTGCCGTTGTCGTCGTCCCTGTGGTGGGGGACGCCCCCCGAGCGCAGGCGGGCCTGCCGGGAGGCGGCGTCGCGCTGGGCGAGCGCCTTTTGCAGCTCCTGGTCGAGGACCTGGCGGACGGCGTAGCGCGTGGGAGGGGCCGAGGCCGAGTAGAGGGAGGCGGGGGCGGTGGGGAAGGTTGTGAGGGCGTCGAGGTCCCTGCGGGAAACAAAGCGTTAGGGCGCCGGATTTCGTAATCACCTCCCAAAGGGCCGAGAGAAATGAAAGAGGAAAAGGAAAGCAGAGAAAAAACAAAAAAAGAGAACTTACGGATCCATGCGATACACCCACTGCGTCCTCGCCGCCGGCCCCGAGACGCTCGCATCCTGCTCGATCTTTCCCTTCTGCAGCGCCACGCCCACCTCGGCGAGCACCTGCGCGGCGCGGCGCACCATGGCCTTCTCGGCCTCGCGTCGGACCGACGCCACGGGCCCGCCCGAGCTGCCGTCGCCGCTCCCGCCCACCACGACGGGCTTCACGTCGGGCGACACGAGCCGCACCAGGTACGGGAGGAAGTCGGTCGCGATGTGCTCCGGGCCGCGGAACGCGCGCGAGAGCGACGGCGGCAGCTGGGCGTGGAGCGCCTGCAGCGCCGCGCGGTGGACCTTCTCGGCCTCGTGGGCGGCGAAGTCGGCGCGGGGGCCGGAGAAGGGCAGCGGCGCGGCGGCGGCGGCGGCGGCGGCGTCCTCGTTATCGGCGTCTCCCCAGCGGGGGCCGCCGTAGCTGGCGAGGTTCGCGCCGGGGAGGTGGCGCCGGGGCGATGCGAAGAGGTGGTGGCAGGCGAGGATGGGCTGGGAGACGTAGGGGGCGAGCTCCCACTCCTGGCTGGAAAAGAGGCGCGAGGAGCAGGCGTCGTGGAAGTGCAGCCAGTCGTAGGCCAGGTTGGGCTTGGTCAGGAACGAGTCGTCGTTGAAGTCGCGCTGCGGGTACTCGAGGAAGACCTCGGTCATGATGCGGTCGTACTCGCCGGCCGTGTCGATCATCTCGGCCAGGCGGGCCATGGCGTGCTTTTTCTGCTGCTCCGCGAAGCCGAGCTGGGCTTGCGGCTGCTCGTGGGCCGTGTTCTTGGGCGCCGCTGCGGCGCTGGTGGTCCCCGACGGCTTCGGGAAGCCGGCGCCTTCTTGGAAGATGCGCGTGACGATCTCGCGCGCGCCGCCGCGGCCGAGCCCGCGGGCGCCTCCGCCGCCGTGGGCCAGGTCGCGCAGAACGTGCTTCTCGAGCCACTGGCGCGTGAGACGCGGAGCGGCGCCGGGAGGCGTGGCGGCGCGTAGGCGGCCAGCGACCCATTCGCCGACGACCATGACGCCGCGCAGGTCCCCTTCGGCGTTGCCCTCGGCGCCGCGTTTCGCATCGATGCCGCTCGTCATGCCCCAGGCGGCCTCGCACAGCTTGCGCGCGGCGTCCTTGTCGCACGCGATGCCCTCCTTCTCGAAGATGGCCTTGAGGCGGTTCACGACGGCTTCGAGGGTGGGCTTGCCGACGTGGATGATCTCGGCGAGGCCGGACTGGCGGAGGGGCCGAAGCGAGGGGTGATAGACATCGTTGCAGATAAGGATCAGGGGCCTCATCTGACGGAAGTCGTCTCCCTTGTGCTTCCGCCTCCCCGCGCCCGAGGACGCCCCGCCACCTCGGGCGCTGTTCTTCTGGTCCAGCAGCACGAGGTCGATCAGGGCCTTGACGAAGCCGCCCTCGCCGGACCCGCCGGACCCGCCGACCACGCCGTCCACCTCGTCCACGACGACGCACACGGGCCGGGCCACCTTGGGCTGCTTCCCCGGCTCGGGCTTGCGGTGCTCGACCGTCTTCACCGACTCGGTAGCCAGGCACGTGCGGATGCGGCCGCGGACCACGTCCTTGCTGCGCTCGTCGCTCGCGTTGATCTCGAGCACGTCGTAGCCGGCCTGGCGGGCGCAGACGTGGGCGAGCGTGGTCTTGCCGAGACCCGGCGGGCCGTGGAGCATCAGGATCTTGCGGTGCGGCTTCTCCTCCTCGGGCGGCCGGTTGGGCCCTCCTGCGCCCTGCCGGCGGACGGCCGACTTGGACTTGGACGCGGCGGCGTGGGGGAACACGATGGGGTCCCAGCGCTTCAGCCAGCGGAGGACCTGACGGTTGGTCAGGTCGTCGCCGCAGAGGTCCATGAAGGTGCGGGCGCGGTACTTCTCCGTCCAGAGGACGGAGCGGCGGGGCTTCTTGAGGTTGGTGTGCGGCGCCTCGACGGAGCGGACGGGCTGGTCGGGGTGAGCGGCCGGAGCGGCGGCGGGGGCGGCGGCGGGGGCTGTCTCGGAGGGCGGTTTGGGCTGGGAGAGCTCGGCGCGGGCGCCATCAATGAGCTCGTGGATGGCAATGCCGTAGTAGCTCTTGTGAGCGCGGCCTTCTTTGGTCCTCGAGCGGGCTGCCACCATGGTCGCGTAGGAGACGGCGGCTGTTGGCTTGCGCACGCGGATGGGAACTTCACGGCCGGAGCAAGTGGCGATGCTGTAGGGGGCAGGGCCTGGGTCGGCGCTGGTAAAGGCGGCAAGGGTCGGGCGGCCCTGGGCGCCGAACAGACGCTCATAACGTTCGGCCTCTTCCTGGGACATTTCGACGGGCTGGCTGGCTGGGTTTGTCACAGCATCCTGGGCGGCCGGCAGCGCATCTGCCGGGGCCCCTTCGGCCTGTGTTGGCGCAACATGCGGAGCATCGGACTGGGAGCGGGTGTCATTGTCGGGGATGTGGCGGGGAGGCGACGGCGGCGTGGTTCCGCAGGCGTCGTTTGCGTCGTTCTCGTCGTCGTCCGAGTCGTCGGCGAGGAATCCGGCCAGCACTCGGGGCTTTTTCACCGTCTGGGAAGCCGGGGCTTCGTCCAAGGGTAGGGGCCGTTTGTTGGCATTGGGCGACAGCTGAGCCAACATTGCGGATCTCGCAGAGCGTTTGGCTCTCGGCTCTCGGCTCTCGGCTCTCGTGGTCAGTCAGATGGCGTGTTTCTTCATGGGCAAAGTGCTGAGCTGTTGTTGTTTCTGTTGTTGTTGTTGTTGTCGTCGTCGTCGTCGTCGTCGTCGTCGTTGGTGGTGGTGGCGGTGGATTTCGTTGAGTGTTTGGTTGTGTTGCTAGAGGCTTCCTGGGGACATGGACCGGCCAGGGGAAACGCGTAAAGCGTAAAGTGGTGTTTGCCCCACACGCGTTCTGGCGTGTCCAGGTCGTGTCGCGCAGGTGGACCCGCTCGTGGAACCCGGTTCTGTCAAGGGTTAGGGGTGTGGCTTGCCATATATTCGTTGATTGGCTCTTCTTGGGTGTTGAATTGCCGAACTGGGGAACTCCCATCAGCAATGATATCATTCTTTGTACACAGTAACTATCCAACCTGTCCTCCATCGCTGTCCATGCCCACCTCGAGAAACCTTTACAGAGCGAAGGAATCGCTCAAACATAGAGAGAGCTGTTTCCCACAACCAGCAAAATGATGGAGGGTTGGTTCGGTGCTTTTGCCTCAGCTGCAGTTGTCCTGAACCACCGGCAGCCAGGGGCCTGCTGGGGAACACACACCGATGTCGACCTTTCGGTCATCTCGGGCCCGAAACCACGCCACAGGGCCCGAAAGATGCAGCCCTCGCCCCCCAATCAGAGAGCCGGTGAGATCCCGTCTGTAAGACCAAGTGAAACTCGGTCCTGTGCAGATTTGCTGCTGTGAACTCGACTCCAAGCAAGACGTGGTACCCCATGGGCCGTAGGATTTCATCATGAGATCATCTCAAGTGGCTGCACGGCCGGGTCTTTGTGAGATTTGCCATCGGCTGGCCCCGATCGGCCCTCTTCTCCTGGATTCAAAATATTGTTCTTAATTGCGCTTCACATCCTGCCCGAGGCATTTGCTCAGGACAACCGCTCTCCCATCCCCTTGTGTTGACGACGGCCATGTTTCTCCATGCCTTCTTGCCCCTCGCCCGATGGGCCGGCATAGTCATGCCAACCTTATACGCGGGTACGAAACATGGCAGTTCCAAGCATCTAGTTTGCTCCGTTTGACCCCGTGGCTGACACCTGGCCGCGACAAACAGGCATCACGTTCCAATACTCTCTCAGCATGCACCTCCTCGCCCGCATCGCTACCACCACCAGGACCAGCACCACCGGCACCTCATCTTCCTCCGAGCTTCTCTCAGAGTTCCCCTCCCAGGATCCCGCCTCCAACCATCCCCTCAAGAATCAATGGGACCTGGCAAGACAGTGGTACGCCCTCTACCGACAAGGTCCGCGCTGGGTGCCGCCCGTCGTCCTGTCGGGTGCCCTGAGCAACCTGTACCTATACTTGTTCGCTCCCGACAGCCAGCCGTCTCCTTATACCCGGCACTCCCTCCTCGCCGCGGCGCTGCTCACCCTCTCCGTCCTGCCCCTCACCTTCTTCTACTTCGAGCCCGGCATCAACGGCGCGTGCAAGTGGAAGTATGCGCAGCTTTCCGAGCGGAGGATGACGGCGGACGCACGCAGCGGGAAGGGACAGCCGCGCCAGCCAAGCGGCCCAGAACAAGGCCAAGGAGGCCCAGAGCCCGCCGCCACGGAGACCGAGCCTCCCAAGCAGAACGAGGGGTTCTTGGCCAGGCAATGGCGAAATTACATACCGGCATCCGTCAGCCGCCACACGGGCACGCCGGCGGCCAAGGCGTGGGCGGAGCAGACTGACATGGCGGAGCTGGTGGAGGGGTGGGCGCGCCGAAACCATGTGCGGTGGGTAATCGGGCTCGCCGCCGGCGGGTTGAGTTTCCTGGGGAGCCGGCAATAGCTGTCGTCGTCTTGATGGCGATGTGAGTTGGAGACGATGGTGTTGGAACTCCTGAGGGCGCTGGGCTCAAGCGCGTGTGCCTTTCCTCGTGAATATCATTTCCTTCCTGGCTCCATGTTTGGGCAGTTAGTTTTCTTTTCGCGTCATTCGGGGGCCACACCTAGCCAGCAAATCCATCTTTGGAACTGTCAAATCCAAAAAGAAAGAAAAACACCACTTATTATTCAAGACGTCAAGTTATGGGGGTATCAAAACTCGGCCCGAACCGAGCCCTCTCTCTCACGCCACGCTGAGCAACCCGCTTGCCCTCTCCAAGAAAAAAAAAACCCAGAGAGGAGATGAAATCCAGAAATAGAAAAGGGACACAGCCAACCCCCCTCCCCTCTGATTCCCTTCTCCAACGTCCCGCCGCCCCACCTCTCTCAAAACAGACGATCACACACGAACAATCTTAGCCATCCCTATTTTCGTTTTCCGTGTCGCTCTTCATGGTCGTGAGGGTATTTACGCCGGATAAGGCTACTGCTGGTAGGCGGGCTGTTGCTGCTGGTTATACACCGGCTCCTGCTGGAACTGCTCCTGGGCGGGCGGGACGGCCGAGCTCTCGGGCTTGACCTGGCCGAGCTCGGCCTGGCTGGCGGGGCTGTCCTCGCGGACGCAGGCGAGGATGAAGTAGACGAGGTGCACGATGGTGGCGACCCTGGAAACGCGTCAGCTTTCTTTGCGCGCTCCTGGCTTTCTCGGGGCCGCTTTTTCCTTGGGAGCGGCGCCCGCGATGAAACGTACCAGACAAACGCGCCAAGGGCGGCGATGGCAGCGAGAGCGCCGCCAACGTCCCTGCGCCAGGTCCACGACAGCCAGACGCTGGACTCGCTGGCGGACCAGGCCCAGCCGGCGAGCCAGAAGATGACGCACAGGATGTAGCCGATGAGGGCGCCGACGCGGTAGAAGAACTGGGGCCACTTGAGCTCGAGGGCGAGGGCGCCGCCGTAGACGATGAAGGTGAAGAGGCACTGGAGGGAAAGAAGAGGGTCAGTTTCCCTTGGGCTTGCGCTCCATCTACGGGGTGGAGAAAACAACGTACGACAAAGAGAGTCAGGCCGCCGGAACCCCAGGGCGAGGCGGACAGTGCGAAGCAGGACAGGGCGAAGAGGAGCAAAGAGAGCGACAGGATGCCGATCTTGATGTAGAGAAGCCACAAGGGCTGGGGCGGGACGCCCACCGCGACGAGTCCGTTGGCACCCATGATGATGATGATGTTGTTGTTGGAGAATAGGCGGTTCTAAGGAAGGAGGATGAAGGTGTGTTGTATTATAGCGTGCTGCGTAGGGGTTCCTGGCCGAGCTCTGCGGATGGGAGACCGAGCGAGCTTTCTGTGATGTTCTGCGGCTGATACACCAAGCAAATCACGACCGACAACCTGCCGGGAGCACGACTCTTTTGTATCATGTGGGCATGTCCACCACGACTCTAAAATTGTCCACGCGCAGGGCATCGATCCCGTCGGTCAGCCGCTCCGTTCCCTTGTCACCTTACACCCCCCCCCCCCCCCCCCTCATCTCGCAGTGGAGAACCAAAGCCGACAGTGGGCGGCCTCCCACCGTAAAGAGACCGGGATCAGCCACAGAAACGGAGCCATGCCAAGAGCGTCAAGAGTTGGGCAACGGGCGGTGTTTGTCTTGAGAAACCTCAGGCACGCCAAAGACAAAGGGGTTAGGACTGCGATGTGGTTCTGTGCATCGGGTCCCCATCGAACCAAGAAAAAAAAAAAAAAAAAAGGGAATGAAACAGTTGGGACTGCCCAGATGGGCGTTGCTGGTCTTGCGTGATTGGCCCAACCGGGCCGGAACCCCATGCTTTGACATCATGGATTCCTCGTCCCACCCTGACAACCCTGCTCCGTCTAGCGCAGATCCCATCCGCTGCGCTAACCCTCGCTCGGTGTGCTTGGTGTGACTGTAGGGAATGCAAGCTGCTCGGCAGCGCCTCACGCGATCTCTTGCAGGTTTTTCTTTTTAAAAAAACAAAAACAAAAAAAGAACAAGTGACGTAAGGCGCAGAAACAAAGAGTTCCTTTTTGTCGACACCGCTCGTTTTTGCCTCGGCTGTTTCCTTTTGCGTATCACGTGTTGGGCGTTGGGGTTGGGGAATGTGATGCGACCATGTTGGCCAGCATGGCGAAGATGGGGAACATGAACCAACCGTTGTGATGCTCCAGACATGTATGTAGTACAACATGGGGAGGGCCCGAGTCAGTCATCAGGAGCGCTAGTGTCCACTAGAACTACTGTGTACATACCTACGTGGAGGATGGAACGACGGAGGATGCGAACCGAACCCGTAGTTATCCCTCCGGCTTCACATCCACGGAACAGCCGTCGGGTAGCGACGCGCCGAAGCCCCGGGTTGACCCAGTCCCTATCGTATGTATGTACAGGAGAAGCCCAAGCTTCCTTTTGAAACGGCGTCAAACCCATCGGACCTTCCCCGAGCGGCATGGAGCATGACGAACAGACCTGACGGTCCGACGTCGATGAAGGCATGAAAGGAGATCTTGGCCCATGGACCAAGCCCCGCTTCCCCCCCCACCCCCCGCATGTGGTTCGAGCCAAGCCCGTCCTTCTCCACGTATGGCGGGATGTAACCCTTCACTGTGCAATTCTGTTGCTGCGCCACCTTGCGGCTGAGGGGCCATGCTCGTTGGAGTCAAGCGTACTGCGTATGTATGTGTGTGTGTGTGTGTGTGTAACGGTATGTGTTGGCGGGTTTGGCTCAGTTGTGCAAAGGCTTCCCGAGTACGAGCAGACCCCCTTTCCCAGACACAGACAGGGAGGGACTCAGGAGAAACCGCATGCAGGCTTTGCTTTGTTCGCATCTCCTGCTTCTGAGGCCGCGCAGCGCGCCCTGCGCCGTGATGGACGTTCAAGAACGTTGGAACTACCGCCGCCATCCAGCATCTCACACGGCCCGACAACTCCGTTCACGCGGTCCGACATGCATATAGTATCTCGAGCTTCAGGCGCTCGCGGATAAGTCGCGTCCACCCCTCCTGCGTCCCATCCAGCAGCACATACACAGTAATTACCGAGTCCCCCGACGGCTGTGAGACACAACCGCAATGTTCTGTCGCGCCGCCGTAGCTGACATCCAGGCCCCGGTTAGTTAGGTGTCGACGTCTCGAAGCGGGCGCCTGCTTGCTAGGAGCCGAACGGAGTCGTGGACCTTGTCATTGTATCAAGGACGACCGCAGCCGTCCTGGTTTCGCACCGCGCTGCTGCGTCAAGCTCGGTGATTTGATCGACGCTGTCAAGCTGTGCAGCGTGCCACACAGCATTTGTAGGTTGCACAGCTTTTGGCTCTAAGTGCTACCCAAGAATTGTACCGGACTTTCTACCGACCATTCTCGAACCCGGGCTGGGGGCCTTGTGGCGCAGGGGGTGCCGCGTGTATCGTCGGAAATCGGTCGGTGTGCGTTGCGGCTGGGGGCTCCAGATCCGGCCCATGCGTTCATTTCCGTGACCTTGCATACTGCGTATACTGCGTAGTAGATGATTATGCAGACTTGGTATGGAGGGAATAGAGCAACGGTCTCAACGGCCAATAGGCTGGAAAGGCTTTGGGAGGCGTGCCTCGTGGCTTGGACCCCATGAAGGGGGTGAACGATGGTTGATTTTGAAGCTTCATCATTCGCTTTGATTTTGAAGGTACACAGTGCGACTGTGTAGCAAGAAATCGAAGCGGAAGCTCCGCTTTGCTTTACTATAGTTACCCGCACAATCCTCCAGAGTTCTTTAAGTTTTGATTGGCTTGTTGCGCTTATTTTGACTCCACAACTTTGCAATTGGACCGCTTAGTTTTCCGTATTAGGTAATACAGTGCGACGTGTATACGCCTAGGGAGACATAGCTGCCGTATCGTTGACGAGGACTTGCATTGGCCGATCGGGTACAGAGAGGTATACGCAGTATCAACAGATTGCAAGGAAGCCCGCTACAAAGGTCCTTTTACCTAGAAAACGGGGAGCAGAGGTTTTGGGCAGTGCAGAGGAGTTTAAAAAGCGAGTAAGTTCCACGCTTCGATTTGCACTTCCTGGGGCGAAAAGCCAAACGAACGTCACAGGAGGCTCTAGTATCTGAAAGAACTACGAGTATTATTAGTCCTTGGTGGGGTTTTGCACCAGGCGCTGGGCAAGCAGAGACCCCATCCCACCCCCCCCCCCCCCCTTGAACGAGACGGCTCGATTTCACCAACTACCAGACTTGTAGTGCATTCTGGGTTTCCTTCCGTCGATGCAAGGCCTGGACCGTGTGTTGTTCCGTCACGCTTTCTTATTCGTGCTAGAGGTTGGCCTTGGGCGCTAAGAGCACTCGAAATGGCGTCCTCGGGAGATCCATGAATGCACAGCCTCGCCGGATGTATTAGTGAAAGAAAAAGACCCAGGATTCCCACCCTGGTCTATGAGAGTCTCTCTAGTATTCATTCCTTCTCTCTATAGGCTTCCCGTAAAAGCTCTACGGTCGAACCTTGATCGAGCCGACTGCCCGTCGATATCTCCCGTGACCTCCATAGGTCTCAACCCGTTTCGGAGCAATGCTAGAACCCTGTTTTTCTTTCTTTCTCGTTGATAGGTCCCTTTTCTGCTCCGGACCGACGTTAATTTACTTCCGCTCATGCACCAACCGCCCCTTCACCCACACCTTCTTCGTGTTCCGGTCATCGCCCGTGTAGACCCACTTGGCGATCCGATCGGGCCAGCTCTCCCAGCCGAACACGTCAACGTTCCCGTCGTCGCCGCCGCCGCCGTTCTCCGTACCCTCCACCTCGCCGTCCTCGCCGACCGCGCATAGCCCAACCAACTGGGCGTCCCACTCCATCCCGACCTCAAACCCGCCCACCTTGGGCGCCAGCCCGACCGCCTCGGCGCCGCCGCGCGTCGCGAGGTAGAGCACCTCCTTGACGCTGAGCTTCTGCCGGTCCGCCTCCTCCTGCGCGGCCCGGCCGGCGGCCGCCGCGCCCTGGGCGACGTGCCGGCTCACCAGCACCGCCGCCCGCGCCGCCTCGAGCACGCTCGGGCTGTACCCCCCGCTCACGTCCGAGCCGAGGCTGCACCCGATCCCGCGGTCCAGGAACCACCGCACCCGCGCCGCGCCCGACCCCAGCGCGCTGTTGCTGCAGGGGCAGTGGCTGACCTTGGCGCCCCGCCGGGCCACCAGCCGCGCCTCCCCCTCGGTCAGGTGCACCGCGTGCGCGAGGATGGTGCGCTCGGTGAGCAGGCCCGCCGCGTCGTAGACGGCCGCGTACGAGGTGGCGTCCTGGCCGTTGTCCTCGCTCGGGGCGGCGCCGGTGGCGGAAGGCGGGAACAGGGACTTGACGAGGGCGATCTCGTTGACGTTCTCCGAGATGTGCGTCTGGATGGGGAGGTTCTGCTCGTTGGCAAGGTTGGCGAGCTGGCGCATCAGGTCGATGGAGCAGGCCGGGGCGAAGCGCGGGGTGATGATGGGGCGGACGATCTCCATCTGCGGGTCGACGGCGCGGATGTGGTCGATGGTCTGCCTGGTGGCGGCCATGACGGCTTCGGGAGACGCGTCCCGGTAGTAGTCGGGCGAGAGCTGGTCCATGCACACGCGGCCGATGAGGGCGCGCTGGCCGGCGGCGAAGCACAGGTCGGCGAGCAGGTTGGTCGAGGCCGCATCGATGGTGGCGTAGTAGGCGGCGCAGGTGGTGCCGTGGGCGAGGGTGCGGCGGACGACGCGCGAGTAGACGCGCCGGGCCTTGGCCGGGTCGGCGAGAGACGCCTCGAGCGGGAAGGTGTAGGTGTTCAGCCAGTCGAGGAGCGTGGACTGGCCAAAGATGCCCGCGTTGGGGTACTGTGAGGCGTGAATATGCGTGTCTGGGAGGGGTTCGTTAGTGCCTGCTGCGGCTCAACCGCTCGAGTGCCCAAGACGTACCAATGAAGCCCGGAAAAAAGAACTGGCCGTTCTTCGCACGAACGATGTCGACATCGGTCTCGGCCCAGCCCAGGCGCGAGAAGATCTCCTTCTTCGCCTTCGCCTCGTCGCATGACTCCTCGATGGCCACGATGGCGCCGGACTCGTTGACGAACACGGCCCCGTCATGGAGAAACTCGAGTTCGGCGAGCGATTTGCTGTGCACAAAAGTGCCCAGGTACAGCGTTTTCCTCGCCGCCATGGTGCTTCGTTACGAGATAAGCGGATCGACTTGATGAGCCAGGGGATGACAGAAGAGAAAGCGAGGCAATAGGTGTGTGATGATTTCACCTGCCGGCGTGGGGATGATTGAATTTTGAAGGGCCGAGGCGAAACGGCAATGATGAGCCTCAAGAGCAAGGTGTCGTTCTGCAGTCGACGGATGAAACGGCCGGGAGCAGAGGACCGCCAATCGAGGTGAGGCTGTTTCTTTCATCAGCTCAAGTTCCTTCCCAGCCCCTGACGAACTTGACAGCCTTCCCTTCCCAAGACCACCGAACCCAAATCTGTACGAAAAAAAAGCAACAAAACCGTCATCCGACCACCTCCACCAAATTCGCCAGGACTCATTATAGCCACGATGACGCCCCAACCAAGTGCAGCTCATTACTCACCTGCCACAAGCAGGGGCTTGAGCAACCAAGATTGCGGTCTTACCGAACTGATGTTGACGGGATCTTCCGCTCGAGAGCTCGGACGAATCACACAAATCAGACGAGATGAAGCCCAGAGGCAAGCACAAGCAAGGAACCCAAGCTTGAAAAAAAAAAGAAAAGAAAAAGAAGACAAAACGAGACCGAGTTCAAAGCCGTTTGGAGAGGTTGTTGAGGGTAGATTCGAAGTCAACAACAAACTCTCCCAAGTTTCAACCGTCTTAGCCCCTTGGCACAACGTAAAGGGGGTCAGCCAGCAGTAATAAAAGGCGAGAACAGAACCAGCGTAACACAAAACCCCAGCCAGAAAACACAGATGATTGAAAACAAAATTAAAAAAACCAAGCTGGCCTTTGACGACTTGCGTCGCCTCCCCCGTATGTAACTGTTCTTAAAAACATAGAGCGGGAGGGAGAGCAAGCACTTACTGTGTGTGGTGCGTGGCAGGTACCTAGGAGTTCTCGAGAATCAACCGAAAGAGGTGACAAGGCTGACAGACAGACAAACAAACGGCATGCAAGAATTGTCAAAAACCGCTATCAGCAAGCAAGCCTCCAACAATGCATCTGCAGCCACCCAGACATATACGGTGGGTGAGGTGGGAATGCAAAACCACGGATCTGGGACCAGCCGCACAAACTCCCTACCCAAAGAGCCAGCCTGCCAAGGGTATGGAGCCGGCCGAGAGATACCGGTACCTCGCGTGGAGCCTCTTCTCCAGCCGTCCCCCCCTTTATCAGACCCAATCCGGATGGCCGAGTTGCCTCCCCTCCCCGCGAGAGTGGAACCCCGCTGGCGATGTCCTCCCTTGGCGGGTGGGGCCGATCGATTTGTGGACCTGGTTTCGGCTCGGAGCTCGACGGCCACGGCGTCGGCCAGCGGCGGAGCCCGGCGATGAGCCATCCATCTTATCACTCCTCCTATCTCCCTCTCGCCGTCATGGCGGTTTGCCAACCAGATACCCCCCACCCAATCACCCCTGAAATGGCAAGCCCTCTCTCGGGCGCCACCAAAGCCTTTGCGCAAACCCTCCCTTGGATGTGATGTCACACAATCATCGGACACAAACACTAGACGAAATCAAAACCATGACGTTGACAAAAAGATCTATTCTCATTTCCCATGACCAGGCCCAATATCACGTGAATTCCCTCCTGATGCAAGGCATCATCGTCTAAGTAGAGGCAATCGCCACATAGCATCGCATTACAAGAACATGATCATAAAACGACACGGCACACAACACGAAAAGACGATGCCCATCAAGCCCCCCGGCGACCACATCCCCTTGCTCACAGGTGCGCCGTCGCCACGGCCGCAACCTGGCTGCCGGCGTACGAAATGCTGACGCCGACCTTCTTAACGCCCGCCTCCTCCGCAGCCTTGAGAGCGGCGCCGTGCAGCTGTTTCGATCGAGTTAGCCAACGGTTCTTCGCTCTTGAAATCGTACAGAGGTGCCAGGGCTCAAACATACCTTGACCGTCGGCGCGCCGTTCTCGTCATTGACAATCTCAATGTCCTTCATGGCCGCACCACCGCCGCGGCTGGCCACGCCAAGCGCCTTGAACACGGCCTCCTTGGCGCTCCACCGACCCGCAAACGACGCCTGCTCGGGCCGGCCCGAAGCCTTGGACCGGCAGTACTTGATCTCGGCCGCCGTGAAGTTGCGCTCTACAAACGTCTCGTTGTCCGAGTTGACGGCCGACACCTCCTCGACGTCGAGGCCGACGCGCGTGTGCACGTTCTCGAGCTGACGCGCCTGCTGCGCAAGCACCGTCTCGAGCGACGTCGACGCCGCATCGACGCCGGCCGACTGGACGCGGAGGTTCTCCGACAGCTGCATGAAGTTCTTGGGGAAGGTGAGCTTGCCCGGCTCCTCCTCCTTGACGCGTGCGTCGGGGTTGAGCAGCACGGAGCTGAGCTGCTCGTCGGTGTAGGGCGCCTTGTCCTTGGCCACAAAGAGCGAGTTGTTGATGAGGCCGTTGTGGAAAAAGCGGTACGCCTTCTTCTGGCGCGCCTGCACCTTGGCCCGGTACTCGTTGAACGTCTTCTCGTCGAGCGTGGCGTACAGGTACCGCGGGTGAACGCCGATGGCCTGCGCGCCCTTCTGGCCGAAACCGAACGACGTGACCGAGAAGGCCTTGACGCCGTCCGTCTGGATGCTGCGGCTGGGATACAGAATGAAGTCAAACTGCTCCATGACCTGGTCCACGTTGTCGGCGTTGCGGTTGCCCGGCACGAGACCCGTGTTGAGCACCTGCAGGCAGCCGTTCATCATCCAGGCACCTGCAGCGCCCTTGGGGTGACCCGTGAGGTACTTCTGGAAGATGCCGAGCACCGGGTTGCCCTTGGTGCGGCCCAAGTGCGCGAGCTGCTGGCAGATGACCGACGATTCGTTCTTGTCGTTGGCCTTGGTGGAAGTGCCGTGGAACGACGCGACGCCGAGGTCGTCGATCGTGAGGCCCCACGTGGCCAGGGCGCCGCGCAGGGGAGCGATGCTCGGGTCGTTCTTCCAGAAGTTGTTGCCGTAGCTGCGCAGCACCTCCTTCTTTTGCCTCTCGGCCTCCTTGGCGATGAAGCGGGTGCGCTCCGCCACGTACTCCTCCACCTCGCTCTTGGGGCGGCCCTCGGACAGCAGCGCATCGGCCTCGCTGGCCAGGAACTCGAGGTCCGCCTCCTTGTCCTGCTCGATCTGCCGGTGGCGGCGCTCGATCTGGCGGCGACGGTACTTGATGTCGAGCAGCGGCGACGGGAGCTTGCCGGCGTGCTCGCGGGCCGTCGTCAGCACACCCTGGCCGGGGGCGGGCACCGAGCGACCGATCTTGTCCGAGGCGGTCGTGGTGAGGGCGAGAATGCCGTAGATGGGCACGCCCATGTCGAGAGCCAGCTTGGCGGTCATAATGACCTGCACACCGGAGCCCTGAGACTCCATGAAGCCGTTACGGGTGGTGGTCGTGGGGCGCGACATCTCCCTGGGGGTGCGGCCGTGCTCGAACTCGTCGACGGCATTGCTGGTGGCCTTCATGTTGGCGAACTCGTACGAGCCCTCCTCGCCAAAGTCATCGAAGCCACCGACGAAGCAGACGCGGGCCTTGCCCTCCATGATGGTCTCGTAGCCGATGTCGATCGACTCGACGGCCGTGGCGCAGGCGCCGACGGGGGTCTTGATGGGACCAGACGACGAGATGAGGAGCATGTTGACCCAGGCGGCCATGGTGTTGATGAAGGACTCCTGCAGGATGTCGTTCTGCAGCGGCTTGTCCAGGAAACGGTCGCGGTGCATGCCGCGAAGGGCGGCGGCACCACCCATGCCAGAGCCGACGCAGTTGCCCACCTCCGACACGTGCACGTACTTGTAGAACTCGTACGGGTCCGTGATGCCGGCCGACAGCAGCGCCTCGGCCGTCGAGACGAGCACGAACAAGGCGACGGGGTCGACCTGGGAGATAATGTCGTCGGGGATGCCGTAGCGCTTGGCGTCCCAGCCGGTGGGGATCTGACCGGCGACCAGACGGTCGAAGCGCAGGGCCTTGGGGATCCAAAGCGACGCGCCCTTCTTGAGGCGGACCGTGTATTCGCCCGACTCGGGGATCTCGAAGATCTCGACCTTGTCGCCGTGCTCGCGCTTGAACTCCTCGGCCGTCTCCTTGGAGGCCTGGAAAGGATCCAGGTCCTCCTCGATGACCACCTCGTGCAGCAGCTGCTTCTTGTTGGGGTCGTAGCCGTCGAACAGCTCGGGCTCGATGAGACGGATACCCGAGTGCTCCAGGATGTACTTTTCGTACTTGGGCTTGACGTCCTTGTCGTCGACAGGCTCGCCCGTCTTGGCATCGACCCAGCCCGAGTAGGGCTTGCCCTTGATGGGACCGTTGTGGTTCTTGATGAGGCCCATGATCCAGGCCATCTCGATGCAGCCCTCGAGCGAGAACTCGCCATAAGCCTCCATCTCCCAGCGGGTCCTCGAGTTGCCCCAAGGGCCAACCTCGGCGAAGCCCGTCACCACCACCACCTTCTCGAGGTCCACCATGCCCTTGAGGGTGTCGTTGAGCGGGGCAATCTCCGTCTTCCAGTCGGGCAGCGACGGGAAGTCGAACTTGATGTTGGCGCGCGGCTCAACCACCTTCTTTTTGTACAGAGCCTCAGAGGCCTCGCCACGCACCACCTTGTTCTCGGCGGCCGTCTCCTTGGTGACGGCGCGGCGGATCTCGCTCGTCTCGGTCAGGGCCTTGCGCTCCTTGGTCATGGTCTCATTCAGGTTAGGAATGAACTGCAGACCGCCGTTCAGGTCCGCAAAGACCGGTTCCGTCTGGCAGAGGTCGACAATGGTGGGCGCCATGAGACCCAGGAGGTTGAAGGCCATCTCCTGCTGCGAGAAGGTGCGGACGCCGAACCGCTCGACGGCCTCGGCGACGATGTTGTTGCCCGACATGAGACCGGTACCGCGGGTCCAGCCGATGATGGCACCACAGATGGTGAGGTAGTTGGCCCAGTCCTCCGAGACCCAGCGGTTGAAGAGCGTCTCAAGGCCAAGCTTGGACTCGGAGTAGAGGCCGTCGCTGCCAAACGTGCCGTGGTTCGGCGACAGCGGAAGGATGACCTGGGCGGGGCGCGTCTCGTAGCCGCGAGTGGCCTTCTGGGTCTTGACGGCGCCGAGGAGGCGGATGAGGTTGGTGAGCATGATGCGGTGAGCGAGCTCCGACTTGGAGTCGATGCCGTCGATCTGGCGGCCCTGCTCCGAAATGGCAGCGAAGGGGACGATGTAGTCAAGATCCCAGCCGAGACCGTTCTTAGTGTCGTAGATGTAGTTGACGAGCGCGTTGACGTCCTGGACGCTGCCCTGGTTGAAAGGCACCACGACGAGCTGGGAACCGCGGGCACCGTACCGGGCGTACATGGACTGGTAGTACTCGGTGACCTCGCGCGAGTAGCGGCTCGTCGTAACGATCACCTTGGCACCGCCGCTGATGAGGCCCTGCAGGACCTCGGCGCCGATGGAGCCGGCACCGGCGCCCGTCATGAGCACGTACTTGTCGCTGAAGGTAAGACCATTCCTGGCTGCGTGCTCGAGGCAGTTCAGGTAGACGTCGGTCAGCTTCCTGTCGAAGTCCCAGCCCTGCTGGGTCTTCTTGCGGAGGTGGAGGAACGGGATAGTCTCGGTCGTCGCCTTGGGCTTGCCCTTCTTGTGCAGAGAGTTCGTCCTGCCGCTGTCCTTGGCCATGATTTGGCTCTCGTTCATGCCGAGCGAGCGGATGATATCATGGTACAGGGCCTTGATCTCGGTCTGGGAGCCCTTGGAGAACTTGTACTGCTGCTTGATGAGCTTGTAGATGCGGGCGAGGTCGTTCTGGACCTTGGTGCGGTTGCCGTACTCCGAGATCTTGCCGCCCTCAGCCATCTGCTGCACGTAGGTCTCGAGCTTGCGGCAGCTCGGCCGCGGGACCTCCTCGTACGTCATGTTGCCACGGGCATCCACCAACGTCTTGGGGCCCGTGGGGACCGAGACGTCCTTGTAGACGGGGGCCTCAGCGAGCACCTGGCGGCAGTTCTCGATGAGCTGAGCACCGAGCTCCTTGGCCAACTGGTACGTCTCGCCGCGCTCGGTCGGGCAGTTGTCGATGTGGTACTGCATGAACTCCAGGAGGGTGGGGTTGGCGCGGTTCATAACGCGGATGCACTGGCTGACGATCTCGCGGTCCACGGCCGTGAGCCTGCCGAAGATGATATCATAGTACATGCTCAGGGCGTCCTGGCGAGCCCAGTTCCACGACGAGTCGTAGACGCGGGCCTTGAGGGCGCTGAAGATGGGCTCGATGCCGGCGGCATAGAAGTCGCCGTGCTCGGCCAACCACAGGTCGAGCTGCGACTGCAGCACCTTGGCCGACTCCTGAGACGCCTGGAACGCCTTGTCGCCGGCCCGGATGTCCAGCTTGAGATAGCGGGCGATGAGCTCGAGCTGCTGCTTGAACAAGGCCTTCTGGTCGCTCGTCAGCGCCTCGATGGCGGCGGGGTCCATCATCATACCGCCACCAGCGCCGCCGGCCGGTCCAGCCGCGGCGGCCGTGGACAGGCTGACGCCGGCGTGAGCGGCATATTTCTGAGCCACGTCGTCGAGGAAGGCCTTGGCGTCGGCATCTGAACCTAGACGTGCCGGGGGCTCCATCGTTATGGCAAGCAGGAGCACACCATCCTGGCGGCCCGACTGCAGGCCCCACCTTGTCTCGAGGTACTTGCGTGCCGTCGTGATGTTGAAGCCGCCGGGCATTTTAGACGAGATAAGACGGGCTACGAGGCCCTGGGTTGTCTTTCCGAGATTCCCATCGAAAGTGGCCTGCATCGCGGCGCCAAGCTCGTCGAGGGGCGTATCTTCGGGCTTTTCGGGTGTCGTGCCGAACTCCTTGCCTAGGTCACCCAGGATCTCATTCTGCAGCGTAGACTTGCCTGTAAAACGAAGCAACATCAGCACCATGGTTCACCTAAGAGACCAAACTCGGTGAGAAAAAAAAACCTACCGCCAACCAAGTCCTTGATCGCCTTGCTGAGGGGAACGTCCTGAATCGGCTTCTTGAGCTTCTGGGCAACCAGAGCACGCACGATATCCACGGCGGGAACTGGCGCATCGGGAACCTGAGCCGCCGGGCCAGCGCTCGGCGGTGGCGGCGCGGCGGCGGCGGCAGCGGCGGCAGGAGCAGCAGCGGCGGCCGGGGCCGCTGCCGGGGCACTTGAGCTGGCCTGAGCCGGGGCGGGCTCGGGCTCCTCCTCTACCGGGTCGAAGTTGTAGTAGATCTCCTTGGCATCCTTGTTGTAGCAGAGAATCTGGCGCTGCATCGACTTGGCAGCATCGAACTCCTCATACTTGGACGCAAGGGTGCGGCGGGCCATGCCACCGAGCGTGTCGGCGGGGCCGACCTCGACGATGCGCTCGGCGAGCTGTTCGGCGAGAAACACATCTTGGGTCTCGATCCACCTCACGGGTGAGGCGAATTGGTATGCCAGCAGCTCCACGAGGAGCGTGTGAGCAAGCTCCTGCTCAACTTCGGGGCGCATGGTTTCGGCTGGTGGCGTGGAAAGCGGGTTGCCCCAGGAATTAAGTGAGGTGAGGAATCAAGACGGCTCGGCTTGATCTCTCAGCGTAGGGAGGTAGGTATTGGGGTATCTCTCGTGACGAAGGGAAGAATAGGAGCTCTACAAACGGGCCCAGACGACGGGGAGGCTGGAGGCCGACGATGGATGGGGGTTGTCGGGAGGGGAGGGTGTGGGAAGACTCGCAACGAAGGAAGCGAGGGAGCGAAAGAGGGGAGGAGACAGTGAAGGGATCCAAGAGAGACCTCTCAACCACACGCAGGGAAGGAGGGGCTGCGGTGGACGTTATCCTTTTTTCCCCTTGTCGAATGCGAGGGCAGGTGGGCTTGGGGGACGAGGAATGGCCGGGCCACCGAGTTCCAGTGACTTGCACGGTTCCCAAGATTCCGTTGATGCGGGCAAGGGGCAACCTGTTCAGTCAAGGGCAAAAAGTGGAAAGTTGCCGCGTCCTTCAGGTCAGAGGCGCAACTGTTGAATCATTTGGCAGATGCACCCCTGTCGCGCCTGCCGCGACCCGCATGTTGATTCTCAACCAAACCTTGGTCTAACCCCAAAGGAACTAGCGCCCCGCCTTCTGGGTGCCCCACGACTTTCAGAGCGACGATCCCAGGTTCCGATACAAGAAGCATTCCCCGAGGGGATTGTGGATGCGTCGTCGACATCCAGTTCCACCCGGCGTTGCTCAACTCCCCAGCCGGTTTGCTCAGCTTTCCAACTTGGTGGAAGCGCGAACCCCCATCGGGGCGGCAGAATGGAGTGAAGACTACCTATAGTAGGTAGGTAGGCTTGAGACGCCCAACCCGAGATCCGCATGTACAGTACGCAATGCCTCAGGTTCCAATGGCGTGGGTGGGGATTTCGGGTTCTATCGGCAGCGAGCTTCGCTTCTGGGCCAACTGTTGTTCCCAAAAAGAAACAAAAACAACAACACACGACACACAGACCCAGAGCCGCGCGGGGGGGTTCGATACCACCACGGTCTGTCTCCTTTTAACGCACCCGCCCTCTGCTTCTGATGCTCTGAGAAGAGACGAACTGGAACTGGCCCACACACGGGAAAAAAATAAACCGCGTTTGCCGGCAGATGGACCAACACGTGTGCGGTGAGTGGTTCGGATGGGTTGCGAGGGCACAGTCCAATCCACATCGGCTGCAGGTTGCGTGGAATGCAGTGGTATTGGGCAGCGGCGAGGCATGCCTTTGGCAAAAAAGAAGCGGTTTCTTGAGTCACTGGCCCATTGAAATGCCCTCGGACATGACTCCGCAGGCGCAGGTTCCTGAAGCTCATGAACGCTGGTCCCGTCCGCATGTCGGCCGATGTTTTCTTGAGGCCGAAGCCAGTTCCCACCTATCCAGAAACCGTTCAGCCACCGTCCAGCTCGCATCCCTGGCGTTGTCTCTCACAACAAGTACCAGTACATTGTGGTGGGGGAGCCGAGTGGATCTGGGAAGGCGGAGAGTGGTGGGTTCCGGTTTTGACAGGTGGGTCTGAGGACCCTTGGGGTTCCAGTGGTTGAACGGCGGGGCCTGGGCTGGGCGAGGGGGAGAGAGCCTGGACGAGGGGCAAGCCTGCATGAAGCGAAGTGCGGACGCGGCAGCAACCACGCAGCGAAGTTGCAGGAAGCCACCGTCACCGCACCCGCCGGACACGGCTCTTGGGATGACAGGGGTTGGGAAGCAGCGCACCGCGCCCACCGTGTGCCGGCCCCTTCCCCAACAAAGATGATGCCAAAAAATTTGGCGAGGCAAGAACAGAGTCCCGAGACACAGACGGGCGGTCGCCATCCTCGGGCTTTCGGAACTTGGATGCAATCGTCTCTCATTCCATTTTTGTGTTGAGCTCGGCTTCGGAGCGTCTCCCTGGTCCATCGTCCCTCTTCCCACCCCTCTTTCCCCCCCCCTCGTCGGCCATCTTCCCGGTCCAGGTTTTGTTTTCCCATTTCTCCAACACCTTGCCCACCTCAGCTCGCAGAGGGGTTCGTTCCTGTCCCGAACCAAACACAACCAACCCACTGTGCCACCTCCACCGCCCTGCCCTCGCTTGGCCCGATTCCTCCGTCCTCTCCCTCCCTCCACATTCTCCTTCCCCTCCTTGACGTTTCGTAGTTCACGCTTGACTTCGGGACTCAAACTCCAGGGCAGGTTTCGAGATCCCCTTCTTTTGACGTTTGACGACCATCACACATAATTCGAGGGGCACTGTTTTGTCTTTTCTTCTCATAGCAACGAGGAAACACGATCCGTCCGTTGCTGAAGGTGTCGTGTGGCCTGGTAAGCCCGAGGCTCGCCTCTCCTCCCCGCGTCCCCGAGAAACGAGAGAACACAGGCATTGACGCGAGAATCACAGCATTCGATTCTCTAGATACCCGCCACATCCATTACCTACCATAATGCATCCGGCCGGCACCAACACGGGGCTGCAGACGGGCGCTGCCACGCCCCGCTCGACCTCGGCGCCCCGCCAGCTCACCCTCTCTCACGGCTCGCTCGAGACGTCCTTCTCATTACGCACCGACCTGCACTTCCAAGCATCTCGGTACAAGGATGCCTTTGTCGCCACCCTCCCGGCCCCGACCGACGAGCTGGCCCAAGATGACGAGCCGTCGTCGGTGCCCGAGCTCGTCGCGAGGTTCATGGGCTACATCGCCCATCAGATGACCGAGGTCGAGTTCGATCTCCAAGGGACAGACAACGAGCTGCTCACGGTCATCCTGAACGAGTTTGAGAAGGCGTTCCTCAACGCCAACGACGTCCACGCCCTGGTGGCCACCCTGCCTGGCATCGACGCCAAGAAGCAGGAGGTGGTGCGGTGCTACTATGCCGCGAGGTCAGCCGTGAACCGTCCCATGAAGCCCCACGAGTCGGCCCTGCTCCGGCATGCGGCCGACGGGCAGGCCAAGCTCTACAACATCTTTGGCGGCCAGGGCAACATCGAGGAGTACTTTGAGGAGCTCCGCGAGCTCTACCACACGTACCCGTCGTTCGTCAAGGGGCTCGTCACTTCATCGGCCGAGCTGCTTCAGACCCTGTCAAGCCACCCCAGCGCCGACAAGCTCTACTCCAAGGGCCTAGACGTTATGGCGTGGCTGCGGAATCCGGACGCCACTCCGGACGTGGATTATCTCGTCTCGGCGCCCGTCAGCTTCCCGCTCATCGGTCTCGTCCAGCTGGCCCACTACCAGGTCACCTGCAAGGTCCTGGGCCTCCATCCCGGCCAGCTCCGCGAGCGCATCAGCGGCACGACGGGCCACTCGCAGGGCGTCGTCCTGGCCGCCATCACGGCGGCTGCCGACTCGTGGGAGTCGTTCGAGGAGCTGGCGAAATCCGCTCTGACGATTCTCTTCTGGATCGGCGCTCGCAGCCAGCAGACCTTCCCCATCACCTCCATGAACCCGTCCATGCTGCAGGATTCGATCGACAACGGCGAGGGTACCCCGACGCCCATGCTGAGCATCCGCGACCTGTCGCAGGCCGAGGTGCAAAAGCACATTGACCAGACCAACAAGTACCTGCCCGAGGACCAGCACATCTCCATCTCGCTCATCAACAGCCCGCGGAACCTGGTGGTTGCCGGCCCGCCGCGGTCGCTGTGCGGTCTCAACGCCCAGCTCAGGAAGGTCAAGGCGCCCACCGGCCTCGACCAGACCCGCGTGCCGCACACCCAGAGGAAGGTCCGCTTCGCCAACCGCTTCCTGCCCATTACGGCTCCGTTCCACAGCAAGTACCTCGCGAACGCCACGGCGCTGATCGCCGAGGACCTCAAGGACGTGAAGATCGACGTGTCGCGCCTCGCCATCCCTGTGTTCGACACTAACAGCGGGAAGGACGTTCGGGACGAGGTCAAGGGCAACGTGGTGCCCGCGCTGGTGCGCATGATCACAAACGATCCCGTGCACTGGGAGAAGGCGACCGTGTTCCCGGGAGCCACGCACATCCTCGACTTTGGTCCGGGCGGCGTCTCGGGGCTCGGCGTGCTCACGAGCAGGAACAAGGACGGCACCGGCGTCCGCGTCATCCTGGCCGGCGCGCTGACGGGCACCGTCACCGAAGTCGGCTACAAGTCGGAGCTGTTCGACCGCGACGAGGACCACGCCGTCAAGTATGCGGTTGACTGGGTCAAGGCGTATGGTCCGAGGCTCGTCAAGACGTCGAGCGGGCAGACCTTTGTCGACACCAAGATGAGCAGGCTGCTCGGCCTCCCGCCGCTCATGGTCGCGGGCATGACTCCAACCACCGTCCCGTGGGACTTTGTCGCCGCCACCATGAACGCGGGCTACCAGATCGAGCTGGCCGGCGGTGGCTACTACAACGCCAAGACCATGACGGAGGCCATCTCCAAGATCGAGAAGGCCATCCCGCCGGGCCGCGGCATCAGCGTGAACCTCATCTACGTCAACCCTCGCGCCATGGGCTGGCAGATCCCGCTGCTCGGTCGCCTCCGGGCCGAGGGCGTGCCGATCCAGGGCCTGACCATCGGCGCTGGCGTGCCGTCCATCGAGGTGGCCCAGGAGTACATCGAAACCCTTGGCCTGAAGCACATCTCGTTCAAGCCCGGCTCGACCGAAGCCATCCAGGCCGTCATCAACATCGCCAAGGCCAACCCGACGTTCCCCGTCATCCTTCAGTGGACGGGCGGTCGCGGCGGTGGCCATCACTCGTACGAGGACTTCCACGCGCCAATCCTTGCCATGTACGGCCGCATCCGCCGCCAGGAGAACATCATCCTGGTCGCCGGTAGCGGCTTTGGCGGCGCCGAGGATACGTACCCTTACCTCACGGGTGCCTGGTCCACCAAGTACGGCTACCCGCCCATGCCCTTCGATGGCTGCTTGTTCGGCAGCCGCATGATGGTGGCCAAGGAGGCCCACACGAGCAAGGCCGCCAAGCAGGCGATCGTCGATGCCCCGGGCGTTGACGACAGCGAGTGGGAGAAGACCTACAAGGGCCCGGCTGGTGGCGTCATCACGGTCCGGTCCGAGATGGGCGAGCCGATCCACAAGCTCGCCACGCGCGGTGTGCTTTTCTGGGCCGAGATGGACCAGAAGATCTTTAGCCTCCCCAAGGAGAAGCGCGTCCCCGAGCTCAAGAAGATGCGCAGCTACATCATCAAGAAGCTCAACGAGGACTTCCAGAAGGTCTGGTTCGGCCGCAACAGCAAGGGCGAGGCTTGCGACCTCGAGGACATGACCTACGGCGAGGTGGTTCGCCGCATGGTCGAGCTGCTGTACGTCAAGGACGAGGCCCGCTGGATCGACCCCTCGTTTGCGCGGCTCACGGGCGACTTCATCCACCGCGTCGAGGAGCGCTTCACGACCACTCCCGGCCAGCCTTCGCGCCTCCAGAGCTACGCCGATCTCGACGAGCCGTACTCGGCTGTGGATGAGATCCTGTCGCACTACCCCGAGGCCGAGACCCAGCTCATCAGCGCCCAGGACGTGCAGCACTTCCTGCTGCTCTGCCAGCGCCGCGGCCAGAAGCCCGTCACCTTCGTGCCCACCCTCGATGAGAACTTTGAGTTCTTCTTCAAGAAGGACTCGCTGTGGCAGTCGGAGGACCTCGGCGCCGTCATCGACAAGGACGTCGGCAGGACTTGCATTCTCCAGGGTCCCATGGCCGCCAAGCATTCCACGAAGGTGGACGAGCCCATCAAGGAGATTCTCGACGGCATCCACAACGGTCACATCGCCGGCCTCACCCAGGACCTGTATGGCGGCGACGAGTCCAAGATTCCGACGGTCGAGTACTTCGGCGGCACCTTTATCGACCCCGAGAATGCCTCGGACATCGAGGGCCTCATCATCAAGCCCGCCGAGGACAAGGTCGTCTTTAAGCTGGAGCTGGCTTCGTCGGCCCCGCTGCCGTCGCTTGATTCCTGGCTCTCGCTGCTTGCCGGCCCCGAGCGCAACTGGCGCTACGCGCTGCTGCAGTCGGACGTTATCGTCCAGGGACAAAAGTACCAGACGAACCCCATCCGGCGCATCTTCGCCCCGGTGCGTGGCCTCACGGTCGAGATTCTTGAGCCCAACAACCCGGCCAAGACGGTCATTGTGGTCAAGGAGCAGCCGCGCCTGAACCGCTTCGTCGACGTGATCGAAGTCAAGCTCGACGGCAAGAACGAGATCGTCGTCAACATGATCAAGGATACGACGGCCCTCGGCAAGCCCGTGGCTCTCCCCCTGCGCTTTATCTACCGGCCCGAGGCCGGCTACGCGCCCATCCACGAGGTCATGGAGGGCCGCAACGACCGCATCAAGGAGTTCTACTGGCGCGCGTGGTTCGGCAACGACCCGCTTGACCTTGACGCCCCGGTCACGAGCAAGTTCGACGGCGGCAAGACGGTCATCACGGGTGAGGCCATCAACGAGTTCGTCCACGCCGTGGGCAACACGGGCGAGGCCTTCGTCGACCGTCCCGAGAAGACCATGTTCGCGCCCATGGACTTCGCCATCGTTGTGGGCTGGAAGGCCATCACAAAGCCCATCTTCCCGCGCACCATCGATGGCGACCTGCTCAAGCTGGTCCACCTGTCGAACCAGTTCCGCATGATGCCTGGTGCCGAGCCCCTCAAGAAGGGCGACGTGGTGTCGACCACGGCCCAGATCAACGCTGTCATCAACCAGGACTCGGGCAAGATGGTCGAGGTCTGCGGCACCATCACGCGCGACGGCAAGCCTGTCATGGAGGTGACTTCGCAGTTCCTGTACCGCGGCGTCTACACCGACTTCGAGAACACGTTCCAGCGCAAGTACGAGACGCCCATGCAGGTTCACCTCGCCACGACCAAGGACGTCGCTGTTCTGCGCTCCAAGCAGTGGTTCATCCTGGATGACGTGGCCAACCCTGACGAGCTCCTGGGCCAGACCCTGGTCTTCCGTCTCCAGAGCCTGGTCCGCTTCAAGAACAAGACCGTCTTCAGCCGCGTCGAAACCCGCGGCCAGGTCCTCGTCGAGCTGCCTACGAAGGAGATCATCCAAATCGCCACGGTCGACTACGAGGCCGGCGAGTCCCATGGCAACCCGGTCATCGACTATCTCGAGCGCCACGGTTCCTCGATCGAGCAGCCCGTCAACTTCGAGAACCCGATTCCGCTCGGCGGCAAGAAGCCGCTGCCCCTCCGGGCCCCCGCCTCCAACGAGACCTACGCGCGCGTCTCTGGCGATTACAACCCGATCCATGTGTCGCGCGTGTTTGCTGCCTATGCTAACCTCCCCGGCACCATCACGCACGGCATGTACTCGAGCGCCGCTGTGCGTAGCCTGGTCGAGACGTGGGCTGCGGAGAACAAGATTGGCCGCTTCCGGAGCTTCCACGCCTCGCTCACGGGCATGGTCCTGCCGAATGATGACATCAGCGTTAAGCTGCAGCATGTCGGCATGATCGCCGGTCGCAAGATCATCAAGGTCGAGGCCACCAACAAGGAGACCGAGGAGAAGGTGCTGGTGGGCGAGGCTGAGATCGAACAGCCCGTCACCGCCTATGTCTTCACAGGTCAGGGCTCGCAGGAGCAGGGCATGGGCATGGACCTGTACGAGAGCAGCCCGGTCGCCAGGGAGGTCTGGGATCGTGCCGACAAGTACCTCATGGATACTTATGGTGAGTGCCGCTTCCAGGCTTTTGCGTTCCCGGCGGCTCCCGACTAACAAACGTTACAGGCTTCGCCATCACCAACATCGTCAAGAACAATCCCAAGGAGCTGACGATCCACTTCGGCGGTCCCCGGGGTAAGGCCATTCGTGCCAACTACATGGCCATGACGTTCGAGACGGTGGCGGCCGACGGAACCGTCAAGTCGGAGCGCATCTTCAAGGAGATCAACGAGAACACGACGTCGTACACGTACCGCTCGCCGAGCGGCCTGCTCTCGGCCACGCAGTTCACGCAGCCTGCCCTGACCCTGATGGAGAAGGCCAGCTTCGAGGACATGAAGGCCAAGGGCCTGGTGCCGCGTGACAGCACCTTCGCCGGCCACTCGCTCGGCGAGTACTCGGCGTTGGCTGCCCTGGCCGACGTCATGCCCATCGAGTCGCTCGTTTCGGTCGTCTTCTACCGTGGCCTGACGATGCAGGTGGCTGTCGAGCGCGACGCGTCGGGCCGCTCCAACTACAGCATGTGCGCCGTCAACCCCAGCCGCATCAGCAAGACGTTCAATGAGGAGGCTCTCCGCTTCGTCGTCAACAACGTGGCCGAGACGACGGGCTGGCTGCTGGAGATTGTGAATTACAACATTGCCAACCAGCAGTACGTCTGCGCCGGTGATCTCCGCGCCCTGGACACCCTGACGGGCGTCACCAACTACCTCAAGGCCATGCGCATCGACATTGAGCAGATGCGCACCGAGTTCCAGCCCGAGACGGTCAAGGCCAAGCTGGTCGAGATCATCAAGTCGTGCGCCAAGGCGACCGAGGCCAAGCCGAAGCCTCTGGAGCTGCAGCGCGGCTTCGCCACCATCCCGCTCCGGGGCATCGACGTGCCGTTCCACTCGACCTTCCTGCGGTCGGGCGTCAAGCCGTTCCGGAGCTTCCTTCTCAAGAAGATCAACAAGACGACCATCGACCCTGCCAAGCTGATTGGCAAGTACATTCCCAACGTGACGGCCAAGCCGTTTGCCCTCACCAAGGAGTACTTTGAGGACGTGTATCGCCTCACCAACTCGCCCAAGATTGGCAACATCCTGGCCAACTGGGACAAGTACCAAAATGACAGCGGCGTTCTGACGGATGTCGCGTCGGATGCTTCCGGCGGTGCGAACGGAGGCAACGGCGCTAACGGAGACTTTGTCTTGGTCAGCGGTGGAAGCGCGCCCGAGAGCAGCGGGTCCGAGAGCAGCAGCGGACCCGAGTCGGAGTGAAAGGGGGGAATTTGAGTGAGCGTGGTAGACTTGCAAGGGGGTGTTTTAGTATTCCTCATCTTTTTTTTTTTTCTTTCTTCCTCGGGTCATGAAGTCTTTATGTGTCTGTAATTTCTAGGGTTTTATGGGCGACGGGTCTTGTTAGAGTATATTCATAGAGCTCAAAATCGTTGATTTTTTCATTGGCCCTTGTGCTGCGCTGCCTAGGTTACATGAGGTGTTCAGGTTCTGTGCGAATGATTGTGATGTGTGTCTGCGATGGCTCTCTGGCTGGTTGAGGTCTTGATGCTGCACAGAGTCCACCGTCGAAGAAAGATACGGTTGGCTCGTCAAGGTGGCAAGGCCGTTCTCAAGTGGGAACTGGGGTTTGTGTTTTCGGGATGAAGCTCCCACTTCCATTGAAGTTTCTAGGTAAAGGCAGCTGGGTATTCGTCGGTGCGTTGACGGCCCAGTTCCAGAGATCCCCAAGACAGCAAAATGATTCAAGCTCTCCGAAACTCCCCATCCGGTATCCCATGAGTATCCCATAACTAGATGCACCAAGCCACCAGCCAAAAAAGGGAAAAAAACAAACGACGTGTCACTATCCAAAAGGAAGCTGCAATATATGTTATCAGAAACCAAATCCTAGACCCAACTCCCAAGGTGCCGCGCAAAGTTCATTCCTCTCGTTGACCTGTGTGACCCGTCCGAAGTTGATTTTGTAACCACGCAAATGACCCTTCCCTGATTGCCATCCCTCCTTTGCTACGTATCCAAACACAGACTGCGAACTTTGGTGGAGGAATTAGAAAAAAAAAAAGAAGCAAGCAAGATTCCGTACAACGCCCGCTCCGCGCTTCACATGCAAAGCTATCCGTTTTCTGACGCATTGAGAGCTGAGACAAAAAGAAAAGCTTGATAACATAGGAAAGAAAGAAACAGGGAACGAAATGTTGCCGAGGTTTTGGCAGCAGGTCGTAGTAGCACAGAAGGAGTGATGCGAGAGAGAGAGAGAGAGAAAAGAGGAAGAAGAGGTGAGATGAAGGTGAAGGAGGTGTCGTCGGTTGAGACAAAAAAAAGGGGTGATGGTAGTTAGAGCTCGACAGATCGATCGGGTTGGCGACCGGGTCTGGCAGCAAACCAGGCTGTGTGCTGTGCGGACTTGGTGGAAGCCGAAAAAGAAAAAAAAAAGATGCTTGACTCGACTCCGTTTGCCAACTCGTTGTTGACTCGACCGTGCAAAACGTTTTGCCAGCTCGCCGCAGTTCAGGCTTCATCTCGACTCCACTCGGTTGGGCCTCCGGCTCAGGCTCAGGCTCAGGTTCAGGCTCAGCTCAGCGCAACTCGGGGCCGTGAAGGCACCAACGATTTGGCCAGGGGGGGGGCGGCGCAAGAGATAGCTTTGCTTCGTGTCCCGTCCCGTTTCATCCCCGTCCCGTCCCGTCCCGCCCCGTCCCCGTTCCCGTGCCATCGTAATCCAGGGTGAGGGTGAGGGCGAGGGGTCCTTCTCCTCTTCTCGCTCTTGAGATGAGGATAGTTCCCCCCGCCCCCCTCCCCCCCCCCACCGTGGAACGTTCGGCCAGGTCCAGGGTTGGGTCAGGTCGGATGAGGTTGAATCAGGTTGGGTCCGATGCGCGCTTTTCTCGCCATGTCCTCCTCCCCTCGCACGTCGTTCTGGTCCCCTCTTGTGTTCCCAGGTTGCAAGAGAGAGAAAGAGAGCCGAGTCCAAGTCGGAGGTTCGTTCGAGTTTGCCGTCGGAGAGGCCCAAGCTGTGCGGTTATCAGTCGAGTCTCGCATCGAGTTTTCCATCAGGAGTCGTCGAATCGAGCGGGGTCAAAAAACATCCCACCAAGTCCAAACACGACAAGAACCAACCACCACCAGGGGTCAGCCAGCCAGGTCCTTATCCATGGCGATGCTTGTCCCGGGTGGTGGTGGTGGTGATGGCGGTGGTGTGTTTGTCGCAGGTGGTCGTGATAGTGGCTGGTGGAGCGTGGCGGTGCGCCGCATGCTGCTGTGGCACCCCGAAGCCTCCTCTCTCTGTCCCGTCCCTCCCCCCGTTTTGTTTTTCCGTTCCGCTCTTTTCAACGCTCATCCGCCCCGCCCCACATCCAAGGGGGTCCACTTTTGCGCCCGATCAGGCAGTCTGCATGGGTCGCAAGTGGGTCCGCATGATCCCTCTTCCAGATCTGAGACCTGAGCCGTCGGTTCGGGCAGCAACACGCGTGCCGAACACGTGGCGGCCCATCCGAAGCTCGTCATGGTCGTCGAGGTGGGAGGGGAGGAAAAGCAAGACGGTTTGCGACCCGATCGACACGGACCGACCGGGCCAGACCCGCGAGGTTGGGGATTCGGGGAGGAAAGGAAGAAAGAAGCGGAAGGGAAAAAAACGGGAGGGGGGGGGGGGGGGGAACCGATCCCGGGGACGACGTCCGATCCGAGAATGGGCCGGTCCGACCGTCCCGGTGGATCGGTAGCGTAGGCGAGAGAGATGCTTGAGGAGGCCGGGGGGGTTAGTTGCCGGGCGCGCATCTTCTTCTGGCACCACCACGCCACCACCGCCACCACCACCACCACGCACACACACACCGCCGCTGCCATCGGCGGCCGTTCCAATGCACGCCGAGCCCAATAGGGGTGGGTTTAGTGACGCATCTCGACGTCACCACCACCACACCGCCACCCAACAATGTGTGTCACCGACTGTCCGACACCCCCCCAACCACCCAACCACACACGCAACTTTCCCCCTGAACCATCCCATCCCGTATCCCGTTCCTGCCTCCCACCCCCCCTGGCCCCTGGCCCCTCGGTGCACAGCCGCCCGCTGAAACGTACCCCCAACCTACCACCCCCAAAAAAAAAAACCAGGGCCTCATGTTTCGTTCGTCCGTGGGTTACGCGGTGTGCGAACGAGCGGTCAGGCCGGGGTTGACGAAGCCGACGCGCAGGGGGCTCCTCGCGAGGGTGGGGGTGCCGGGGCGGGAGTTGGGGTCGCCGATGCTGCTGCTGTCGCTGCTGCTGTCGCTGCCGCGGCGGCGGCGGCGGCGGCGGAAGAGGTGGTGCATGAGGAAAGCCTTGGGGCTGGCGCTGGTGTTGGTGCTGGTGCCGGCGGCGCCATCGAACGAGGACGAGAGGAAGGGCAGGACGGCGGGGAGGGAGTGGTGGTGGGCGGCGGCCTTGCGGGCGGCGGCGGCGGGCTTCTCCCAGCGCTCGCGGATGCAGTCGTCGACGAGGGCCATGAGACCGGTGGCCATGATGACGCTGGACAGATTGGGTGTTTTGGTTAGTGTTTTTTTTTTTCTCTTCTGGTTTCTTTTATCATGGATGGTAGGTATGACATGGTTGATGATGATGATGAAGATGGAGGACCAATGGAGAGAGAGAGAGAGAGAAAGAGAGAGAGACAAGAAAAAAAAAAAAAAAAACTTACTCGGCAACGTCCGTCACGGCCTTGACCGCCGACTCGTCGGCGATCCACATGAAGCAAGGCGGCACCCAACCGCCGGCCGTCTCGTCGGCCAGGACCTGGGTCGGCGAGCGCGTCTCCGGGACGATGTGCGCCACGGGGGCGGACGCGTCGCCGTCGCGCACGAGGTGGAACGAGACGGCGCCAATGTGCTTGTCGACGGCGCGGCGCCAGGCGTAGCTGTGGCCCCACCACTCAAACTCGTAGCGCTTGCTGCTCTTGCTGCCCTTGCGGGTCAGCTCGACGCGGGCGTAGTTGCTGAACTCGAGCTTGAGCGTGTGGGTGGGCACGGGCCGGCGCGGCGCGGCGGCGCCCCCGCGGAGCAGGCGGCTGTCGAGGGACAGGCGCGACGACCAGTTGGAGGCCGAGGTGCTCGGCCGGGGGCCCTGCTGGTGGTGGTGGTGGTCCGACGCGGCGCGCTGCAGGACGGGCTTCTTGCCGCTGCCGAGGGACCAGAGGGCCGAGGACACGGAGCGCTTGAAGGCGGGCTTGAGGGCGTCGAGGGGCGCGCCGGCCGAGGCGGGCCTTTCCTTGGTGGCGGGGGGCTCGAGGAACTGGAGCTTGGAGGTGCAGACCTCGCGGCCCGAGTCGCGGTGGTAGCGGCGCAGGACAAAGTCGCGGCGGGCGAGGTCGTACATGCGCAGGTGGAAGAGCTGGACGGCGGTCCTCCGGCGGGTGGTGGTGACGACCGAGTCGATGCGCAGGTTCATGTTGCCGTCGTTGGTGAACTCGTCGTGGCGCACCGTGAGGCGGTTGAGCGACGGGAAGAGCTTGGCAAAGTCCTGCGGGGTGGATATCCGGACGTTGGGCTCGACCATGCCGTGGCAGTACTCGGGTAACGGGGGGATGTCGCCGCCGTCGTAGTCGGGCGTCTCGTCCAGGTCGAGGTCGTCGCAGGACAGGGTGGTGGAGGCGCAGGTGAAGTCGTCGGTCGAGCGGGGCGAGATCCAGGTGGACGGGCTGACATCGTCGCGCGAATCGTAGACGTAGCGAGCCTTGGAGCGGTAGTCGTCGTGGCGGGAGGCGTAACGGGCCGATGAGGCCGTCGTCGTCGTTGTCGTCGTCGTCGTCGTGGTTATGGATGACGGGGCATACTGCTTGAGGCCCGAGGGACGGGGCGACTCGGAGACGGAGGTCGGGGCGGTGGAGTGCGACGAGTACGAGTGGTAGCTCCGTTGGCTATCCGAGTCGCTCCCGGTGCCGTGGCTTGCTGGTTGCCTTCTCGAATACGGAGCCGCCATCTTGGGCCCAGGAAAAGGAGAAAGAAGGAATAGGGGGGAGGAGAGGGTGTTGTGAAGAACCGCTGCGGCTCGGAGCTATGCAGCTCTGGGAGGAGAGGGGTGGCCCAGGTAGGTAGGCAGGTAGGTATCTTTGTGCTTGTAGGTATATGTTTGTGTGTATGTGTGTGTGTGTGTGTGTGTCTAAGTGACAGAGATGATGATGATGATGATGTGTGTGTGTATGTGTGTGTGTGTGTGCGTGTGTGTGTGTGTGTATGTGTATGTGTGTATGTGTGGTGTATGTGTGTGCGAGGGAGAAAAAACCCCTGAGGGGGCAAGATGAGGGGCGAGAGAGTGTGTGGTGGGAAGGTTAAGAATAAGTGTGAGCAGGTGAGGTGAGGTGACCTCGATGGTGGTGGTTGAGGGACAAGGACCCGTGTGAGACGGAGGGTGGCGTGTGTGGTTGGGTCATGGGTGGTTTCTGGGGTACCTTTGATGCCCATGACCGGTGGGAACCCATTGAGCTGCATGCAGAGCTTGTCCCGATGCAGGACAAGGCCGAGCGGGTGCGTTGTCGAGGTTGCAGCTTGCCCATTGCAGGAGTCAGGCTGGAGTCGGGCACGAAGCGCGGGGAGCTGTGTTGGCAGTGACACGCTTGTTGGAGCTAGGGCCGGAGCTTAGCAAGGCCACGGGCGCCAATCGACAGCCAACCTTGCTGCTGCTACCTTGCCTCCTGGCTGGTCGCTCAGGGATTCCCATCGCCATACAGAGGTACATAGGGCGGGGATCATCACATTTACGCACATGAGCATGCATACTCTACTAGGTACCTAGGTACCTAGGTACGTATGTACGCAAGATGCAGCATAGTACACTGCCTACACAGTAGACAGCTGTGGACCATGTTCACTTCGGGACCTGCGGTGGTTCGGGTTATCCACCATTCGCTCTCACCAATGCTAGCCTTGTTCTCCTCCTCCTCCTCCTCCTCCTCCTCCTCCCCCAACAAATAAAAAGAGAAAATAAATAAATAAAAAATATAAATAAATAAACAAAAAAAGCACTTCCCAGTATGCAGCTGGCTGGATGCTCCCGCCCCCCCCCCCCCCTTCCCGGCGCCGCCTCCGCCGCCTCCGCCATGAACTAGTGCGTATACGCAGCACATAGTACATAGTATGGATAGCACACACTCTCAAGATGACATGGGGGCCCGAACGGCCTGATGCATGACCCTCGCTGGGACACCCCCGAACACGCGCCAATGTGGTGCGCCCGGCGATTGGTTGGAAAATCCCCGCCCCCCGCTCCCCAGCCCAGGCGAGTTTTGATTGGCCGGCCCCCGTTCCCCATGGCCAATTGCGGCAGCTCCGTCGTTCCGGGGGGGTTTCACCCAAGTCACTGACGGCGCGGGGGACCAGCCACAAGTGACGGCCGGGTGACCGTTGAGTGACCCTCCCGTCCCTGAATAACCACGCAGTAGTTACTATACGCAGCACACTTCCATTCATCGCCACACCTCTCTGCGGCTGGTGTGCTGGTGTGCGTGTGTGTGTGTGCGTATACCTTGTAAAGTTGGTAGGTGTTGGTGTGCTGTGTGGGTGAGCCCACTTCTTCCTTGACGACATCCCACTTCTGCATCCCCAGCATCATCTACCGTGGACTTGGGACGGTAGCCCTCCAGGAACGCATGGAGCAAATGCGTATTGCTTCGTAAGCTCTCGAGCATTCCCCAAACATCGAAAAGAAAAAAAAAATTCCGGCAACCACGAGACTCCACGGCAGCAGCCAGCTCGTATCGCGATACTTCTCCCTTGTTCCTCCAGATCCTCGCTGCCACGGATGTCTCTTCCCCGTGGCACGCAATCACCTCATGCCAACACCGACCATGGCGCCTCTTAGCTGAACGGCCTGGCCGTAACGCTGCTCGGCATTCCCCTTATCTCGATCTTGCTGACATCATTACCCACCAGTTCTTTTGGTTTCGTGGACGTCATGGACGCCTCACTGGTTCGCCCCCTTTTTTTCCTATTCTTTCGGGGATAAAAATCCGAAAAGCAAAAAAAGAGATTCTCGCGTCTCGAACCATCCATGCCATCATGCCATTCCTCATTGCCGCTATCAGATGCACCTGATGCTGGGCCCCCGGTACGTGGCAGCTCTCCGGGGTTGCCAATTCAAAAGCCTCTCTCCCCTTTTCCCGTGACGCCACTGCCGCTGCGCTGCCGGGCTGCCGGGCTGCCGGGCTGCCCAACGCAACCTCGCCATCGCAGCATCCAATCGTCCCAGCCACATCGGCCGGCCGGCGCATGAGGCTGTTCCCCCTGATGCTGCACCATTGGCCCAAACAAATCCTTGAGTCTCGGAAAAAAACGCCCGCTCAACGTCACCTCCCCCAGCCAATCGAGCCTCGTCTCCGTGTTTCCCCCTCCCCAAAGCTTCGCGCCCCTCGCTGCGCCTTCTGGCCTTTCTCGGGGCTCTCTCTCTCTCTCTCTCTCTCTCTCTCTCTCTCTCTGTCTGTCTGTCTGGGTGATCGCGACGAGAAACAGGTCATGCAACACGCTGGCCGTCCCGTCTCGCTCCAGGCCTGTCGTGACCTGAACCTCTCGAGCTGCTTGACGGTTTCCTCTTGGCGCAGATCCCCAGAGCCTTTTGTTTCCCTTTTCAAGGCGACGAACTGCTCGCTAGTGCGACCATGGCTGCGCTGCCATGCCATCCGGGACTTGTGTCAAGCCCTCATTCGCTGGGCCCGCGGAGCCACGAGTCCACGCTCACGCGCTCCTATTCCTCCTCCCGTGTCTCGACTGTGACGCTTCCTCCCCCCTTCCCCCTTTCCTCGGTACTGTGACTGTACTATACACAGTATACAACCACTCAGGCCTTTTTTTTTTCTTTTCTTGAGGCTTGTCTCGGTTGGCTCGGCGACATTGGGTGCCAGCAAAGCAAAGCACAGGGCGCGCGCGCACACACACACGGTTGGCATCGGGCAGGGCGCATGGCGTCCCGCCTAGTTACCCGACCCGAGCCCATCGATTGCGCATCCTGCGCTCCGTGGCCGGAGAATGACCTCATCCCGAGCCGAGCAGGCGAGCCAGCCAGCTCCTCTTCATCGTGCCAACCACGCACGTGCATGGCGATGCCGGTGCTGCTGCTGCTGCTGCTGCTGCTGCTGCTACTGTTCAGTCGACCCGTCGACCAGTCGACCGCCGGAAAAGACCGGTCCGGGTTCGGGTCCTGTCCGAAGGATGGCCTCATTTCCCGGTATCGGCACGCTCCGCCGGGCCAAGGCTCAAGAGGGTGAGAGAGGAGACTCGAGATCCCCCGGTCGCGCTGCCGCAACACCTCCGAGACCCTCTATTATCTTTCCAACGTTGAAGAGAGGGAGGAAAGATGCCCCGCGTCCTCCCTCCGCCCACGCCGGGTTGCCCACTTTCGGCAACCGAGTTGCGGGATGGTTTTCACCCTCCCCCTCCGCCCCTCCGCCCCTCCGCCCCTCCGTCCTCCCACCCCCATCCCCCCCCTTCCAATCTCGTCAATCTCGTGATGCGCAAGTCTGAGCTGCTACGGTGACGGGGTGGGCGTGGGAGCCAAAAAATACTCCAACCTCGTTGTTGTCGTCGTGGAAAGGAAGGGAAGAACGGCTGTTGTGTGACTGATGATCTCTCTCTCCTGAGGTTCTCCGGACATTCAGCCGGAGAGGCGGTGGGGGTTGGAGAATAAGACCCCATCAAAAAGGTACCTACTTAGGTACCACGGCTGATCGTATCGGACCCGCGCCCGCGAAGGTGGGTACTGTAGTGTTTGACGTTCCTCCGTAGAGACTTACCTAGATAACGGACGTTGGTCGTTGCGTGTAAGAAGGAGCTCCCTCGCCTACGCACCTAGGGGCCGGATGCCGCCCTCCTCGCCTCGCCAGCAAGATAGGTAGGTAGGTATCCGGGGGTTCACATCAACACAAGAAACTGTATCCTCTTGACTCGATGATGATGATGATGATGATGATGACGGGGGGGACATGAAGCTACAGCAAGCCCGCAAGCCCGCGACGGTTGTGGTAGGTCTCCCTTTCCACCCCCGGCCTCGACGTGCAGTAGCACATCCGGGCGTCTGGCCCATCCCGCTCCAACCGTTGAACGAGAAAACAACGTGCCACAGCCCACATGCCGCTCCCGAGATGCCAATCAAACTCCCCGAAATCGTCCCTCGCTCCGCATGCGCTACTTCTCTCCCATTGGAGAATCGGGTCAGCTCCTCTCCCTCCCCCCCGTTGTTCCATCAGCGGCTCGCCTTCGACGGAAGGAAGAGGGGGGGTTGTGGGATGTTGAGCCACGGCTTGATGCCCCTGGTATCCCTGATATCCAAGGGAACGCGAGGGAGTCCCCCGGTTGATAACGACGATGTCAACGATGATGGTGATGATGATGATCCACGCTGGGAGCGAGGAGGGAGGACGGTTCTGGAATGGGCCCAAAAGCGGAGGGAAACTGTCTGGGGCAGACCCTGGGATCGTCCTATTGCTGGGGAGGAGAGAGACGGCGCGGACGCCGGGGGGGGGGGGGGGGGGGGACGGCGATGTGGATCTCGAACCAACCCACCCCCCCCCCCCCCCCTGGTTGCAAATGGCCGTCGCGATATCTGAGACACGCCGGATTTGGGGCTGCGGGAATCAAACAATAGCAAACGGGAGAGCGGAGGAGTGGAGGCGTGGGTATGCCGGCTCAGCGAGAAAGAGAAAGAGAAAGAAAGAGAGAGACTTGGACGCCCTTGTTATCCCATGCCACGGTTTCGTGCCCTTTGAGATCTGCAGGCTTTGTTCGTCTCTTCGACATCGAACAATGGCCACGAAGAATCATGCCAGGGTAACGAATAACTACAGCGAGTCATTCTCAGACACATCTCCTTGATGGATCCGTAGCCTAGGGGCCCATCCATGACTGTTTCGATAATACCTACTCGTGCTATGATAAATATAGACCCTAGCCACACTCTCATCTACTACTGCGTACTACGTAGTACTACAGTACATGCTATGTTGGGTGTCGCGGGCCAAACCTGACTGACGTCTCTCCTGCCAGGAATTGTCGGTGCCAACCCGCTCCGGATGTCGACGTTGGGGTGAGCGATGCATGCGCGGGGCCATTGGTATGCGCCAGAACTTTTGTTTTTCAATTGCCTTCTCCTGAGCCAATTGCACACGTCGTTCTGTGCTCAGTAGGTAATAGGCTGGCTCCTCTTGGTTTCGGAAAGAGATCGTGGACTCCCCACGGATTGTCTGACTTGGCATTGGCCTAGACATCCCAACGAAACAGTGAGACACGACGTACTGCGTACACGGCAAACGGATAGGTTGTTAGGCCTCTTGCGCCTACTCTACTGCGAACACAGTAGTTAGACCCTCCCTCCCTCCCTCTCTCTCATACCTTGCAGGGTTTTGCAACTCGGTAGCTTGCCATGGTGGACTTGCTTAATAGTACGTGAGTGTTGAAGAAAGAAAGAAAAAAAGACATGAAACATATTATGGCACCTCAGAGGGGTTGTATTGGAGGGGGAAAAAAAAAAAAAGAAGACTCAAGGAACTATCCGTGAGGGCTAGCAGTGAGTGTGTCATCATCTGGACGGTTGGTCATAATGGGAAATGGCCACTCCTCTGATTCGTTGTCCTCGCGGAGGGATCCCTCAGGTGTAGACACGGGGCCATGAAGAATCCATGTGAGCAAGAGTGGCTTTGATTCTTGTAGCATCGACAACGACAACGACAACAACAACAGCAATGGCATAGTTGACATAATCTCTCGGCTCGGCATGCAACCTCTCACACAATCCACCTGCCACCAACCACCTCTCCCCTTCCCCCGTCATCTCCACGTAACCATCGTCTCCCTACCTTGGGCGTACCCAGACCCGATGGCCACCGCTCGAACCAGCACCGATGCGAAGCCCCGAGCCGTGGCCGACCCGGCCGTTCCCATCCCCATCGCATCTCTCGTATTCACAACCGTCAGGGTCTCCTACTTCCCACCGCTTGATCCCGCCGGGGTCGACTCCCAGCCGACCCAGCTTCGCGGCATGACGCGCCAAATCTTGACCTCGCCCGACCGCAGATCGTCCAGCTTGAACGACTCGAGCTTGACCTTTTTGCTCTCTCGCCCTTGCTCCCAGGCGCGGACCTTCTTCTTGGTGCCATCCCACTCGGCCACCACCGCCACGTGATCCGGCTTGCCCACCTCCATCGAGTACTTGGCGTGCATGGCGCCGTGCTTGCCCTGGAACTTTGCGTTGCGGATGCTGACAATGTCTCCGGGCCTGATCTCGTCGTTCTGCGCGGTGCTCGCGTTGGCCAGGTTGCTGTAGACGAGGGCGCCGTAGGCGCGCGTGCCGACGGGGAGCAGGGCGTCGCGGAAGGGGCGCAGGAGCTCGTGGACGAGGGCCTGCGGGGTGCCGTCGCCGACGACCGTGTCCTTCTTGGCGGCGGCGGCGTCGGCGATGGCGCGGCCGAAGCGCTCGTAGCTCTGCTCAAGCTGGTCCTGGCGCAGGGCCCGCGGCGGGGGCTCGTGGCGCTGCTCGAGGTGCACGTCGGACGCGTCGTGCGGGTCGAAGCGCACCGTGATGACGGTCTGCGAGTAGTCCTGGAAGAGCACGTAAATGTCGCGCGTAATGAGCGTCTTACCGCCCTGCTGCGGATCCGCCGTGCTCGACTCGTCCGACTCGACGAAGATATCGCGGCGGCCGTGGAGCTGCGGCGGGAGGCCGTTGGGCTGCAACCACCAGCCCGACTGGCTAGCCAGATCAATGTCGTTGGCCACGTAACCGGACTCCATCGACATGGACGGGCGAGCCATGTCCACGGAGCGGCGGCCGAACCCGGCGCGCGAAAACTCCGCCGACGACCGCTGCTTCTGGCCTCGGCCGGAGGGCGGCAGCGGCGGCGGCGGCGGCGGAGACCGCGGTGCTTGGCCGTACGGCGACGGCTCGTGAGCGTGGGAATACGCGTCGTCGTGCTGCCTGATGTGCGGGGTAGAAGAGGGCGCGGGATACGAGGGAGCTGCCGGGGCGGGATGCGCAGGGGCGGCGTTGTAGTTGTAGGGGTCGTAATCGTCATCGATCCGCGGCGCCTCCTTGGGCGGAGGCGGCGGGGGCGGTGCCGCGTCCGGCGCATCCGGCGAGCTCCGCATCTCAGGCGCGGGCTGGCTGGGGATCGGCGGCGGCCCCGCAGGCGGAGGAGGCGGGGTAGCTGGAGCGGGGGGAGGAGCAGGAACGACGGGGACAGGAGGTGGAGGGGCCGCCACGGGAGGGGGAGGCGCCTCGGTGGTCGGGGAGCGTGGCGCCAGCCCCTCGTCAAAGCTCGGCTCGCGTTGGTGCGCCTTGAGCGCATCCTTGTGCGGGACCGACGAGGCAATGTCCGTGTCGTAGTCGCCCTCGTAAGCGGTGGTCTCCTCGTCACCATCATCGTTCCTCGCCGGGGGCATCGACGACGACGGCGGCGGCGGCGGCGGCGGCGGCGGCCTCGTCTGGGTCGGCGGAGGGGCCGGCGGAGCGCCGGGAATCGGCGGGGGAGGTCTGCTGTGACGTTTGCTCGACTCGCGCGGCGGCGAGCCGGACGTCGTGTCGTCGAGCGACGCGCGACGGTCCAGCGAAGCAGGCGGGGATCCCGGGACGGGCGGCGGCGGCGGAGGTCGGGCGGCCGGAGCCGGATCGGCCTCGCGGGGCCTCTCCGAGAGCTCGTCGTCGGAGGCCGATCCTTCGCTGGGGGATCTAGCCGCGCTGGAATCTGGACGGGGGGGAGGCGGCGGGCGTGCTTCGTGACATCAGCGCTGCTGCTCCACGGCGCTGGACGGCGGGCATGATGCTACTCACCTTGTGCAGGCACAGGGGGCACAGGGGGCGGGGCCGGCCGTCCTCCCGGGACGGGAGGAGGGGCTCCAAGTTCTGTCGAGGGCACTTCGGCGCCGGTCAGCATTGGCGTCTGCGGATGCAAAGGGGTCCCTGTCGAGCACGAACCGGGAGGGGCAGGCTCTTGGTGAGGCGTCCGGTGGCGGGACTCATCCTCGGGCTCTTCCTCGGCCTCCTCTTGAGGCTCGGGCTGTTTGGGCTCGGGCGGAGGGGGAGGCCGCATGAGCCCGGGAAGCGGGACGGGGGGAGGGAGGGCAACGGGCGACGTGGTCTCTTCGGCCGATCCCGAGCGCTTCTCCTTCTTCTTCTTCTTGGGGAGGATGGGCGCAGGGGCGCCAAACAGCGGCGGCATGGCCAACCCGGGCATGGCCATGCCGCCGGAAATCTTGGCCATCCTCGCGCGGACCTCTTCTCGCCGGCGAATCTCAGGATCGATGTCATCCTCCTCGTCCTCGTCCTCGTCCTCGTCATCTTCGTCTTGGCGGTCGCTCTCGTCCGCCTTGGATGGGTGCTTGGCCTTGTCATCGCTCTCGTCCTTTTCCGTGGCATCCTCGACGCCTTCGGTGGTCTCGCCGGCGCCGGACATGTCGGCCTCGTTGCCGTCGTGAGGCTCCGTGCCCTTGGACAAACGACGGCGTGGGGGGTGCGCCAAACGCGGCGGGTGAGGCTCGTCGGTGGAGGTGCCGCGCGTCTCCTCGGAGCCCTCGACGGCGCCTTCGGCGGGCGCCTGGGTCTCTTCCAGGCGCTTCTTTGGCGGCTTCTTGGGCTTCTCCTTTTTGGCGGCCGCCTCGGCGTGGCGGGCGGCGGTCTCCATCTGCTGCTTGTGAAGCAGAGCCAGGCGCTCCTTGACGCTCATGGGCTTGGGCTGGTCCTCGGCCGGCTCGCCCTCGTTCGAGGCGCCCGCGGCCGGGACAAGCCCGGCCTTGGTGGCATTTTCACGCGCCTCGGCCTCCTGTTCCTTGACGTCCGGATCTTCTTCTCGGCGGTAGATCTTGGCCACGGGCGCCTGCGTCGGGGGAGGCACGTAGGCGTTCCTGCTCGGCGGGGGCGCAACGAAAGGCTTCTTGATGAAGCCCGAGCTGCCGGCGCTCAGGCCGGCCGGCTTGAAGGGGGCAATCGGCGGGGCGGAGGCCTTGTTGAAGGCGGCAATCCTGTCCAAGAACGAGCTGCTCACGGGCTTCTCGGCGACGGGAGGCTTGGGGGCCGATGCGGCGGGCTTGGCGGCGGGCGGCGGCGAGGACGGGGACGGGGACGCGGAAGAAGGGCCGGGAACGGGCGGAGGAGCGGCAGGGGCCGCCGGCGCGGGCTTGGATGCGGGCGGCTCTGCGACGGTCTGCGGCGGCGGCACCGGCGGCGCGGGCACTGGCACCGGCACCGGCGCGGGCACGGGAGGCGGGGCAGAGGGGACCGAGGGGACCGAGGGGGCTGAGGGGGCCGCGGAGGAGGGAGAGGCAGGCGTGGAGTCCTCGGTGTGCTCGCCGGGTTTCGGAGCGACGGCCTTGGGCGACTGAGGAGGCGAGGCGACGGGGGCGGGCTCGCCGGGAGCTTCGGAGGCCGGCTCCTTCTTGGGGCGGGACCTCGTGGGACGCGGGGGTGCGGTGGGCTCGTACTTTTCGACAAAGTTGCGGGGGAAGATGCCCTCGTGCTTCACGCCGGCGTCGTCGACATATTCGCCGCCGTACCAGTCGTCGTCGTCTTGGTCGGTGACGGTGATGATCTGGCCGGTGCGGAACTCGAGGTCATCCTCGTGGCCCGACTGGTAGTCGTAAAGCGCCTTGACCTTGAACATGGTGACGCGGCTCGAGGCCAGCAACAGGCGGCGGCGGTGGCTGTCGGAAGCCGTGCGCGATGGGCTTGCAAAGCTGGGTCGCTCAGCCGTCGGAGGTGGATGGGATCGGGGCTGTCTGTAGCTCCGGGGGCCGGACCAGTCGGCGCTGCGGAAGGTGGTTGAGGGTTGGGTGCGTTGCTTGCAGGAAGGCAAAGACGATAAAAAAAAAAAAAAGGAATAAAAGAAAGCAAGAAACTGGCCTGCGTGGGAGAATGGATGACTTGCTGACCAGGGAGGTAGATGGAGCAGAAGCAGGAGCAGGAGATGGGAACGAGTCCCTGGAAGAAAATGGGGATGGGAACTGGAGCCGAGAGGTTTTGATGCTGGGACGGGCTGGGAACCAGGACAACCAGGTGGAATGGAGGAAAGATGACTGACGAGGCCAAGGTGGTGACCTGGAGGCAAAAGTGTCAGGTAGGTAGCGTGGTACTCCGTGGCTTCGGACCCAAGGCAAGACAGGCCTGACTGACGGATCTACCAACCTTGAAGGTAAGGTAAGGTACTTTGGGGTTAGGTAAGGTAAGGTAAGGGATTCCACCCGTGGACGGGAAGGGTGAGACGGGATCTGGTGCTTCGTTCGGTTTGGCTTCCTGGTTGGGGGGCTGTCGGCCAGATCGGGCGGCAGCGGGGTTTTGGCAGCGGGCAACGGGCAGCGGGGCAGCAGCAACCGCCCCCCCCCCCAGCTACCAGGCAAGGTAAAAGGCGAGTTCCCACTACGGTAATAGGTAACCTGGCGTTACTGTGGTAAAAGGTTGGGAACCGGAAGGTAAGGAGGGGCACAGCAAGGGGCGGGGGAGGGGGAGAGAGCCTCCACTGAGGTGGGTGCAGCCTAATCCCACTCCGGATGACCCGCTTGGTTGCTCGGCTCTAGCCTGATCTGACCCAGGTGGATGAACTCCCTAGCTGCCACCAGCAGGTTTCCGTCCCGGGTAACCTGAGGTTCCGTCGTCCATCAGCTTAGGTTATGACGTGTCGCAGCACAAGGCCTCAACCCCGTCCGTTGTCTCAGGGAGGTGGCTTGGGCTCCTTCAGACCCGTTCAAGGGCTTGCTGTTGCGCATGAAACCGAGGGAGGGCACTTGGTCCGTTCATGTATTCCTGCGTTTCGTTTCCATGCGGCGTTGCCCTGGGTTGGTGGGTTGGCGGGTTAGTGGATGAACTAGGTACCTAACTACGGTAGGTAGTGGGGGGGGTCTCCCCGCCCCACCACCCCCGCCTTCCATGGTGTCGAGGTTGTGCTGGGCTTGGCTGCTCAACCTGAGTGGAGCCAGGGATGCGCTGCGGCCGGCCAATGAAACGCCCCGGCAGGTGCCGCTCCCACTGAGGTCAGCCAAGACGAACGCTGCGAGCTTCCAATCCAGCAAAAAGCTCCTTCAACGGGGAACGTCTGGAACATTTTCGAAAAACGGCCCGGCCAGAGGTTCACCACGTGGGGAGGTTGGCCTGTACCTGCATCCCGTCCGTCAACCACGCAACCCACCAAAGCATACAACGCTTCAGCCATCCCCGGCCACGACCTACCTTCTCTAGCCTCCCGAATTCGGTAGCCACCTCTTCCGCGCCCTTCCGAATCACGCCATGGCTTCCCCGTCACCAACCACCCACCCCAAACCCCAACAACCCCAGCCACGAGGCATCCTCAAGAAGCCCAAGGCGGCACCACCGACACAGACGCAACCCCGCCCACCCCAAGCTACCGCTGCCGCCACCACGACACCCGCCGGGTCCCAGCCCTCGTTGACCCGCGCGGAGCTCCTCCAGCAGCAAGAGCTCGCCGCCCGCCAGCGCCTCCTCCAAAAGCTCCGCGACAGCGACCTCGTCAAGCCGCCCGTCCCGCTCGAGACCTTTGAGCTGCTGTCCCGGTTCCCCCGCGCCGCCGACCGCCCGGCCTCGTCCCCCGCCGCCGACGACGCCGCCGACCTCCTGCGCGCCCTCGCCGGCTTCCAGCCGTCCGAGTACCTCGACCTGATCGAGGAGCGCAACTGCCTCGGCCGGTGCGGCTACGCCCTGTGCCCGCGCCCGCGCCGGCGGCACGAGGGCGCCTGGAAGCTGCGCTCGTCGGCGGCGTCGGCGGTGGTGGCGCGCACGGCCGACCTCAACAAGTGGTGCTCCGACGCGTGCGCCGTGCGGGCGATGCACCTCAAGGTGCAGCTCGACAACCCGAGCTACGTGCGCGTCGAGGAGGAGGAGGAAGAAGAAAACGAGGAAGCCCAGGAGGCGGGCGGCAAGAAGGTCGTCCGGCGGGTGCGCAAGAGCAAGCTGGTCGTCAAGCTCGAGCTCCGGGAGGAGAGCACCATCAGGGGCGGCAGCCAGGAGCCCGCCGCCGCCGCCGCGGCTCGGACGGCCGCGCCCAAAACGGCAGCGCACCATCAGCCCCGCGGCACCCAAGAAGACCGCGACAAGCTCGCCTCGGAGCTCGCCCGGCTGTCCATCGACGACAAGAAGAAGCGGGACGCCGCCGAGCTGGCCCGCGAACGCGGAGACCCGGGCGGCCCGCTGGCCGGCGTGGTGACGCGCGTCGACGTGACCATCTCCGACAAGGACGTCGACGGGCCCGCCGAAGCGCCGTCCCTCGACCTCGTGGGCACCGAGGGCATGATTGAGGGATACAAGCCTCGGTCGGGCACCGGCAAGGCCAAGGACGGCAAAGCCAAGCGGTCCAAGGACCGGGACGCAGATGATGATGATGATGATGACGACGATGACAACGACGACGACGATGATGGTGATGACTACGATGTGTTTGATGATCCCATGAAAGGCGCCAGCTTACGGTGCTAATACCGGTGAAAAAAAAAGGGCGGGCATTGATGACACCGAGAGTTTCCAAAACGCTTACACGAAAGGGCATAGCATCGAACTTTGGGAGTTTGGGCGCACCAACGGAGAGGTTGTTGCTGGGAGTTACGCGTTACATGTAGACCGGAGGTTGGCATCATAACCGGGAGGGGGGGCAATCGGCATTCAGGAAGCCGCCAGAGCCTCCCCTCAACATGTCTCATCATCATGTAGAAGAAGGCATCACGATCATCATGGGTTTTCATCTTACCTTTGCCTGACATGAATGGGCCGTCGATACGTGTTCCAGCACCACTCGGCTCACTCACCACAACCCCCCTCCGCCGACAAGAGCAGTGCACCACAAAGAGCTTGTTCACATCCAGCCAAGGGACGTAAAAATTGGCGATCAAGCGTCATCCCCGGAATTACCCTAGGGAATCGGCGACACCTGGTGTGGGCAACAGATCTCTGTTATTTTGTTTCAGCGAGGGATCTATCCCGCTGTTGCGCCTCCGCATCCTCTTCCCGACAAACGCCGCCGTGTGTAAACCATGCATATCCCCAAGGCCGTGGTATGCCGTATCCCCGACGCCCGCCGCCGTAGCCTTTTTGTGGTCGTTTGCCGTGATCAAGTCATGTGTGTGATTTCGGTCGGGTTGGTTCCGAGCGCTACGCCACCGCCACCGGCCGGCTCCCGCCAGCCGATCGCCATGGGGAGGAGGAGGAGGTGGTGGTGGTGATGAAGGAGCCAAGGAAAAAGAGGACGACGCGCTTAGTCGCGGCGAGGACGGTCGCCGAAGCGGCGGCCGCCGCGCTCGACAACGGGGCTCTGGGTGACGGGGACAACGTTGACGGGGATCGAGTCGAACTGTGGGTAACAAGCCTCGCGTTAGCAAACCGTCGGATGCCCGGGGCCCGCGGCGGGCTCCTTTTTCCCTCCGTCGTGTCGCGGGGTTACGTACGCCAAGGTGCTTGAGCAGGTCCTTGGTCTCGGTGTCGACGTCGAGAGCGCCGGCCTCGGAGAAGTCGAGGGCCGAAACCTCGGGGACGTATTGGTCCTTGCGCTCGCGCTCCTCCTCCTGGAGCTTGAACGAGATGCCGCGGACGGGACCGCGCTGGATGCGCTTCATGAGGTGCGTGGTGTAGCCGGCAATCTGCGGGGCACGTTTGTCAGCCCCCCGAGCGTTGGATCCGTTGGAAACTCCATGCGTACCTTGTTGCGCAGGCGCTTCGAGGCGATGATGGCAATCTCATCGCAGACACGCTTGTTGGTCTCGAAGTCGAGGGTAAGCCTGGGGTAGTACCGCTCGATGATGACCTTGGCGGACTTCTTGACGGTCTTGGTGCGAACGCGACCCATTTTGGCGGTGTTTGACTGTTGCTGTCGGGGGAGGTTAGGAGGTTGTTGGTGGTCGTCAAACGGTCGAGGAAGAAGTCAAAGGAGAGGGGAAGACGGGACGGGAGTTGAGGGTTGCCAATGGGGGGGAGGAACTTTTTTTTGGTTGGGCAGGCCAGCAATTGTGGGGGTTAGGGCACGCCAAGGATTTTTTCTGGCGCCTGCGCAGCACGGTCGCGTCCTGTGTGCTACGACGGGCAATCAGCCACTTGGGAGCCCCCGCTTCCCCACACCCAGCCCGTCATTAGCCACATGGCTGACCCCACCTCCCACCGTGGCGCGGCAATCGAGGCATGGCTTGGTCCATAGTAAGAGAGGTTGATGCTGGACAACAACAAAACAGCTACCAAGAATCCGTTGGATATCGGTGGGTATTGTACAATGTGTATTGTTACAAGGCCATATCTACGTGAACGCATCTAGAAACAAAAACCATCCCAAACCACCCCGACCCGGCTCTCTCTCTCTCTCTCTCTCTCTGTCTCACGGCTTCAACCCGTAATCCTGCGCGCTGGACAGGGCCGGCGCCGACGAGGTGGGCCGGGCCTTGTACCTGTTCCTCAGGTCCAGGGCCGTCTCGGCGCGCTGCTGGGGCTGCGACCTCTTGCTGGTGCCGAGCACGACGGCGTCGCCCACCAGCTCCTGGGCCACCAGCACCGACTCCTGGGACGCGTCGCTGACGGTGAGCATGACGTGGCCGGTGGAATCCACGTAGGCCTGCCGCGGCTGCACCCAGAGCTTGTGGCCGCCGACGACGTCCGGGTTCAGGATCGACATGCTGCTCTCCGCCTTTTGGTTGGCCTTGGCGTCGCCGCAGTGGCCCGAGTCGACCACGAAGCCCGCGACGCCCAGCTTGGCCCGGGTCCCCAGCCGGTTCTGGCGGGGCCGGAGGACGCGCGCCACGACGGGCGCGTGCTCCTTCTGGGGCCCGTAGAGGGGGTGGTTCTCCATGTACATGGAGGTGCGCAGGTACGAGAGGCCGGCCGAGGGGTGCGTGACGGGCGGGCCGTGCTCGGCATACGGGCTGTTGACGTCCTTGTACTCGAGCTTGATCGGGGTCTGCTCGGGGAGGCCCGTCTGGACGAGGGTCGGCGGCTTGAGCGGCGCCAGGTCGAGGAACTCGCCCACCAGGTCGTAGATGGGCTGCTTGTCGTAGCGCATGCGGCGCAAAAAGTCGACGACCTGGTCCTCGGTCACCGAGCTCGCGTCGATGGGCGCCGGCGCCGGCTCCGCCTTGTCGAGGGCCGCCGTGGCGGCCGCCTCGTTCAGCTCGCTGGCGATCTTGCCGCGGAGGAACTCGCGGAAGGCGGCCCGCTTGGGGCGGACCTCGCGAGCCAGCCACCGCTGGAACTCGCCCGGCGGCATGCCGGCCAGCCAGGGCCCGCTAAACTTCCACCGCATCTCGAGGTTCTCGGTGCGCTTCTCGGGCGGGACGTCGGTGACGTCGAGCTCGTCCTCGAAGGCGCTCTTTTGCGGCAGGTACATCTTGTTCACGCTCGAGGCGGCGCTATCCCCGGCGGCGGTCCGCTGCGAGGTGACGGGCAGGCCCAGTTCTTGGAACTTGCGCAGGGTGATGGCATGGTCGGCGCCCGAGGAAAAATCGGTAATCTGCTCGACCGTGTCGATGGCCTTGATGCGGAGCAGCGGATGCGTCGTGCGGGTCGTGGACTTGAGCGGGAGCGGCCGCTTCAAGCCCCAATCGCCCTGCTTTCGCGCCGAGGGGAGCGTCGTGATGACCTGGTGCGTCGGGTAGGCCGTCGTCGCCGTCTCGGAGTGGTGGGGGGACGCCGGGTTGTTGCTCGGGGGCGGAGGGATCGGAGCGGGGAGCGAGAACATGCGCGACGCCCGGAGGAGGGCGCCTCCGGGCGACAATGTCCTGCTCGACGTCGCCATGATTTGGGGTGGGGGGGGTCGGGTTGGTGCTTCGTTTGTCCCCGAGGCCACCGGCGGGGGAGTTCGACGTCGGAGGGGGACGAATGTTTCAATCGGCCGGCGGAGCAAAAATTGGAGCTTTTGGAAGTTCCAGGTCGGGTCGGGCCCCATCCCCACATCCCGGCGTCGGTTGATTGGGGGCTTGGCACCTCGGGAGGACGGCGTCCACATACAAAACCCTAACCCTGTCACTAGCACATCATATATATGGTACTGTAGTAGTACATAGTTACTGTATAGTAGTACATTCAAACTCCATGCGAGACAGCCTGGGAACACATGTCACACAGGTCCCGTTCGAGGCCGGGGCGGAAAACAAGCAAAAGGTTATGTGTCTAACAAGTCTATACCCACGCCGCGGAGAGCGTCCACGGCCCACGACGGGTACTTGCTGCTGTCCGGGTACAGGTTGGCAAAGAATTCCCTGACAAACGCCGGGAACGTGTCGGCGATGATGGCCTCGCGGGCGCGGCGCATCAGGTCGAGCTGGTACCAGACGTTGTGCAGGGTCAGCAGATGCGCCGCCACCGTTTCCTTGGCGGCGTTGTGGTGCACAAACGCCCTCGTGATGCCCATGGCGCCCTCCTGGCCGACGGGCCGGCAGCAGGGGCACCCGCAGCCGTCCTCGATGGGCCCAAAGTCGGTGGCGTACACCTCGCGCTTCATGTTGAGGACGCCGTGCTTGGTGATGGCGTTTCCGAAGCGGGCGGTGCGGGTCGGCCAGACGCAGTCGAACATGTCGGCGCCGAGGGCGACGCTGACGACCAGGTCCTCGGGATACCCGATGCCCATGACGTAGCGGGGCTTGAGGTCCGGCAGCAGCTCGGTGCAGGCGGCGACGACCTTGCAAAAGTCGTCCTTGGCCTCGCCGCCGCTCAGGCCGCCGATGGCGATGCCCGGGGTGTCGCGGGCCAGCATCTGGCGGACGCACTCGCGGCGCATGTCGAGGTCCAGGCCGCCCTGGATGATGCAAAAGAGGTTCTGCGACTCGGGCTTCCGGTGGGCGGCGATGCACCGGTCGAGCCAGCGCACGCTGCGCTCCATGGCCTCGCGCATGCGCGCCTTGTCGGGGCACGTCGTGACGATGACGTCGTCGAGCTGCATCATGATGTCGGACCCGATCGAGTTCTGCAGGCTGATGGAATGCTCGGGCGTCAGGAGCATGGGGCTGCCGTCGTGCGGCGACAGGAACCGCACGCCCTCCTCGGTGACGTTGGCGAGCTTCAAGAGGGACACCATTTGGAAGCTGCACGGCGTCAGCGAGCACCGGGCCGGAACGGAACGGAACGGAACGGAGGACCAAAAAGCCTACCCGCCGCTGTCGGTGAGGATGTTGTGGTTCCATCCCTGAAGCTTGTGAGCGCCGCCGACGGCGTCGAGGACCTCCTGGCCGGGCTTGAGACCGAGATGGTACGTGTTGTTAAGGCACAGCCGGCAGTTGGTGGCCTCGAGCTGCTCCGGCGTCAGGCCCTTGAGCGAGGCCTGGGTCGCGACGGGCATGAAGATGGGGAGGTTGACGGCGCCATGGGGCAGAGTCAGGATGGAAGCGCGGGCCCGTGTCGTCTGAGCATGCCCAGGGTCCGGTCAGCGAGCAGGGGACGGGACATGGTGGTGGTGGTGGTGTACGTCGGGAAGGTTGGGAAGTCAACCGGTCGTTCTCACCGAGCATTGCGCAACCAGCTCAAACTTGAGCGCCGGCGACGTGAAGATCTTTTGTGACGCCATCCTTCTCGCCGTTGGCCACATGCTCCACCCTGGAACGGCCTGCCGGAAACTTGGAAAACGGCCCCCCGCTGCAAGCCACGGTACCTGCGGAGAAGTGAGGTTGGGCGTTGCAAAGCCGCTGATGATTTTCCAGAAGTTTTCGAGCCCCCGGTCGCAGGGTGGGTTCCATCTCAGTCCCGCCCGCCCCACCCACCACGCGAGACCCACCACCACCAGCTCCACCACCACCACCACCACCAACAAACAGCAGGCCCGGGGCGGCACGGAAAGCCTTAGGTACCTTAGGCACTGCGAAGCGCTGAAGCAGCGCACCTACATAGTGTACTGCGTACCTACATACGGAATGCACCGGGTAGGTCTTGTCGGTGCGTAACACAACCTAGGTAGGTGGTAGTAGGCCGCCCAGTTTGAAAAAGACCCACCTCGCCGGAACGACTGGATCTGGACCCGAAAACATGACCGGGGGGGAACGTTTAGCTCCACGCTTCTTGCATTGACATTCTGCCGCCCACAAGATGGACGGCCCGACATTTCCATGGGATCGTGGTTGAATCTATTTTTCCCGCTGGCTCTGATGTCTGATTCTGCATTGCGAACCCCAACCCCGCGTCAATGAGACATCCGCGTGAGTCATGCTCCCGTGACACAGCCTCTGCCGGGCAACGCCACCTACAGCGGACTCGACAAGGCAGACGGGGCTCGACAAGGCTCGCCAAGCCCCCCCCCCAGCCTTGGCCTGCTGAGAGGATCTGAAGGTGAGACCTGACCGTAATAAGCCAAGGAGGTGGCGGGCTCGGCGTCGGTCTGTATTACAGCAGGGCCTGGTTTGGAACACGGTAGCCATCTGCGTCTGCAGGGAGAAGGGCAAACTGGCGGGGACTTTGCAGAACGGCATGGCAGCGGACGCAGTAACTAGTGCACGTAAAATGCCTCTTTACATAACCACTTGGTTATGTTCCTTGACGGATAGTTAGTTACCGACTTTTGTGCGCCGGTCTTGCGGTCGGTTAGGTCGCTGCAGGCGGCTTGTTTGGGGTGCATCGACGCCCGGCCACACACGCCCTGGTCGGGCCGGACCAAGCGGCCCTCCAAAACTTACCTAACAACCGCCTCGATTCGAGTCGAGCAACATCGTCCGGCGACGACGTGGTGCTCTCCCGAACCCTGCCAAGGCGCAATGTGAAGCGTTGGCCCGTCTGCGAGGGATTCCCATCCCTTGGCACTCCCGAGAAGCCGTTGCCGACGGCGAATGGTGTTTCGTGAACGAGCCTGGGCCTGAGCCATCTCATCTCATGAGGTTGTAGTTTCGTGTGGTTAGTGTCCGAAGGAAGCATGGATCAGAAGGAAACGCCGAAAGCGCGAGGGCCTGGCGGCCGGCCGAGAACGCCCTGGAGGCGGTAGGTCCAGTCCGCGCAAGCTCCCTCGGCAAAAGGTCCCACTCGGTCGTTAAGCGGCAACGGTAAGGTCAAGGGTTTCCTCCGTGATCTGCACGCATTGAGATTTTTTTGTCCTTTCTTATTTCTTCAGCTTCGCACAATGTGAGGAAAAAAAAGCGCGATAAATACCCTTCGCTTCGTGCGACTTGGTTGAGGGTTGGGGCCTCCCCCGTTTATAAACAGACCATCTTCCCTCCCTTTTTCGGGTTTCACAAGGCTTCCGACGTCACCCTCTTGGCATTCCCCCCCCCCCCCCCCCCCCCGGACTTACATGGCCGGCCGAGGTTCCTAGGCAACTCGCCAGCGCTTCCACCACAGATCGGGGTCAGCCGGATTCAGGACGCATTTCGGCCTGAGTCGTCCATCCTCGGCCAACTCGTTGGGCAGAGTTGAGCTTTTCTATTTTATTTTTATTTTTTTCCCATTCAACCTCCCACCCTACCTACTCTACATACAATACCGTACACTACTTCGTACACACTACCTACTACTCCTGAGCTCCACACACACACACACACACACACACACGCACACACGCACAGACACACACACACACGCGCACATCGCATATCGCCACCCGCCATGACGTCTACCAATTCACCCTCCGGGCCGAGGGAATTCACCCTCTTCCCTCTTTTGCCGCCAGAGATTCGCATCCAAATCTACCGCTACTGCTGCCACCCGCGCATCACCGTTCTCGCCTACGACCCCGTCACCACCTCGTTCCACTGCCCGACCCCGCCGCCGGCCCTGCTCCAGGTCTCCCGCGAGGCCCGGGACGAAGGGCTGCGCCTGTACCGCCGCTGCCCGCTCGATATCCTGCCGTGCGAGCTCCCGGCCGACGACTCCTTCCTCCACGACCGTGACGATGACGAGCTGCCGGTCCCCGGCGGGCTCAGGGAGCAGCGGTATTTTTACCACCACCCGGACGTCGACACCCTGTACGTGCCGCGGCCGCGGCCGCGCGGCGAGGCCTTGCCGGCCGGCAACCCGCTCGCGTACCGGCTGGGCTACGCGCCGTGGGTGTTTGAGTTTGAGCGGCGCCTGCCGTGGGTCAAGGGGGACGCGGTGCGGCGGCTGGCGGTGGACCACGTGCCGGCGTCGGTGCGCCAGCCGTGGGAGGTGTACGGCAAGGTGTGCATGATGCGGTCGTTTGGGCGGCTGGAGGAGGCGTACATGGTGATCGGGACGGTGTCGGACGGCGCCGAGGGGGGCGCCGTCCCCGGCGCGGCGGACGACGACGACAGCCACCACCGCGGCGGCGAGGGCGGCGGGGCGAGCGCCGAGGGCCGCGAGATTGAGTTTGTCGACCCGCGGGCCGACGACGCCAAGATCATGGGCATCATGGAGAGGGTCCGCGAGTCGTTCCGCGTCGAGCTCGGGGCCGACATGGGGCTGGCGGACCGGGCGAGGCTGCTGCACCAAGAGCGCCCGGGGCTTGGGCCCAAGGAGATGGGGTTGGAGCTGGTGCCCAAGGTGGTGAGCGATGTCGGGTGCCGGCCGGCGCTTTGCGCCTACGCGGGCCTCGGCGGAGGGGGGAGAGCGGTGTTTTGAAGAAGAGCGGACTTGGGAGGGAGAGAGAGAGAGAGAGAGAGAGAGAGAGAGAGAGAGAGCCGAGTTTCGGGTTCCGTTGCTTTTTTTGTTTCTTGGGTCAAGCATTCATAGACATAGAGAGATACCCTCGGGGAAAAGAAAAAAGGGAGCAGCGGGATAATCATAATCATTATGCATTACTGAAACAAACTCGAGTATCATTTCCTGATAGGTATCCGGTATTCCACAACAACGCCGCCTCGACTCATTGTGTGATACATCATAGATCATGTGGGCATCCGATACCCCTCTTGCATTCACATCCTCCTTAGACCAGCATGAGAAGCGACAGGAACCACCCAGCAACGTGAGCCAACCAGGCCACGAACCCCGGCACAGGGACTCCTGGCACGGCGAGGGGAGAGCGGTGTTTTGAAGAAGAGCGGACTTGGGAGGGAGAGAGAGAGAGAGAGAGAGAGAGAGAGAGAGAGAGAGCCGAGTTTCGGGTTCCGTTGCTTTTTTTGTTTCTTAGGTCAAGCATTCATAGATATAGAGAGATACCCTCGGGGAAAAGAAAAAAGGGAGCAGCGGGATAATCATAATCATTATGCATTACTGAAACAAACTCGAGTATCATTTCCTGATAGGTATCCGGTATTCCACAACAACGCCGCCTCGACTCATTGTGTGATACATCATAGATCATGTGGGCATCCGATACCCCTCTTGCATTCACATCCTCCTTAGACCAGCATGAGAAGCGACAGGAACCACCCAGCAACGTGAGCCAACCAGGCCACGAACCCCGGCACAGGGACTCCTGGCACGGCGAGGCCGGTCGAGGTGAGCCCGATGTTGGTGGCCGCGCCGGAGTCGCTGCTCTCCGACGAGCCCGTCGGCGTCGGCGAGGGGAGATCCAACCCTGTGCGGGTGCCCGCCGTGGTGAAGACCAGCGGATTGGTCGCCGTCTGGGTCGGGGTGGTCGCGACGAGGTTGCACACGCTGGCGAGGGCGCTGACGACTGGAGCACATTCCGGGGGTTAGAGCCCATGTGGGCGCGGCGGGTCGGAAGCAAAAAAGAAGAAAAAAAAAAAAAAGGGAAACAAGCAGAGAGAAGGGAGGGTACTTACGTTGAGAGTTGGTCGACATGGAAACGCGGGCATAGGGGTAGCATGAGCTGGCGTGATCTTGGATGTCCGTGTTGCGCTTGCCGGCCGAGTCGGAGCTGGTAGAGGGGCGGTTAGAGGACGGACGGACGGCGAAGCCAAGGACTGGGGGCGAAGATGGCGCAGAGGACCAAGACTTACCACACGCACGAAGCCATGTCGTACCCGTCGGCGGTGGGGTCGAGCTTGAAGATGCACGAGTTCCAGATGTCGGCCATGGAGCTGCACGCCGCCGGGGCCGGGGATCGGGTCGTCGTCGGCGACAAGCCCGTCGCCGTCGCTCCCCTCCGGCAGGTGATGTCCCTCTTGCAGGTGGCATAGATGTCCGAGACGACCGAGTACACGGTGCTCGCGTCCGGTCCCGAGGCGCTGTTGAGCACGAACGAGGCGCAGCTCGAATAGTAGGTTGAGAGCGGATGGGTGCCGGCGCAGCACAGGCAGCGCTCGGCAGCGCCCGGGGCGGCGGTGGCATCGAAGCGGCCCTCCTCGTCGCACCCCAGGATCAAATCTTCGACGACCAGGCAGGAATCGTAGCCGTCGGAGCCCTCGGCGAGGGCGCCGGCGCCGGCGCCGGCCCCGGGGGCCGGCGCGATGGCCGCGAAGGATCCCGCGGCGGCGGTACGGACCTCAAGATCCACCGTCACCACCACATCGACAAAGGGTTCCAGCTCGGCGGCGGCGACGCGGCGGGCCGCGAGCAAGGCAAACACGGCAAGCAGTCGGGGTTGGCGCGTCATGGTGTGTGGGGGGGGGCCTTGACTGGGTGACAAGGTGAGGTGATTAAAAAAAAAAAAAAAGGGAGAGAGGGCGTAAGTTCCCCTTAAGGCGGCCCCCCCTTCGCCCGAAGTAGTAGTATAGTTAAATAAATCTCTTGGGCGGCCTTTGTCGGGGCGCAAGGCTGCCGGACCGGGGGGGGGGGGGGCGTGGCCTAACGCGTTTGGATCCATCCAACGCGGGAGGTACCTTAGCATCCGCCCCCTGCACAAGGGCCTTGCATTCGCTGTGCTGCGGGCGTGCGGCTGAGCCTGCAGTCAATTTTACGATCTTGGCAACGTGACGGTGTTGGCGGCCAGGCCAGGCTGGGGATCTCCCGGGTGCCGAAGTACGCAGTACTGACATATGTCCACAGCCATGTATGTACTAGTAGTGGTAGGCTGCATTCCTGCCAGGGGCATGTTTGGCTTGATCAGGGGTACCGGCGGGAAGGTCCTCGAAGATGCATGGAAAAAGATGATGACAAAGGCAACGAGACGGAAGAACACGGAGGTGGGCTTGGGCTGTCGGAAAGAATCGAAACGGATGGGCAGTCCATGTCGAGAGGCGCCGGCCACGACGGAAGATCCTCATCGAACTAGGGGGGGCAGTCTTTATTGGTCTTGGTCTGGGTTCATATAGTAGAATTCCCAAGATTGAAATGAGATTGAAGAATGAAGGCGCATTGGTTCTGGCGCATCTGGAAAGCACATGAGCGACCCAGGGCCAGGCAGCCGGCCCACTTTTCTGTCCCCTTTCCACCCAATCATGGCCCGGTGCGGGGCCGTCGACTTGCCGGAATGACGTCCCGTCCCTCCTCTCCCTTTGCCTGCTTTTTGGTGGATGACGGGAATGACTTTCACGGGCTCGCGTCAATGACAACAACAACAACATCAAAGAGCACGTCAATGTTGACCTCCAAACACTGCAACACACACGCATATCCAACACCAGAGCTCTCAGGATTTGCGACATGCAGAGCCGCATCCAAGGCTCCTGATTCTTCTGCATGGTAGATCGGCATAACTACCGCTCTCTGCCGTTTTCAAGCCGATTAAGAAGCAACCCGGCCAGCCAGCGCAAGGGAATTTTCCTCTGACCAACTCGTCCATCGCTCGAGCGGACGACGCCAGGAAGAGAGCCTCTCCCGCCCTGGGTGGCCAATCGATCCCTCGCCAGTCTCCTGTTCGCTGCTCCGTCACAATGTCGGCACCGTCATCCTCATCCAACCTCCCGAACCACCAGGCCCACGACGCCCACGACGCCCACAACGCCCCCCATGGCGGCGATGCTCCGTCGCAATCCCTGAGGCAGCTGGCCATATCGACGTCATCGCCGGCCTCGGCCAAACCCCCCCGCCCTTCGGGCCGCGTATCGACCGGCCCCAGCCCGCTCAAGCTGGCCGACCCCTCGCCCGCCTCGCCGCGCACCGCCGGCGCCGTCCTCACCCCCCTGCGAAGCGCCTCCGTCTCGGTCGTCCCCTCGTCGCGCTCCGGCACCCCCACCCTGCTGCGAAAGGCCTCCATGAACTCGCTGCACTCCGCGAGCGGCCCGACGCCCACCCGCCGCGCCAGCGTCGCCAACCTCGTCTCCTCGGCTTCGTCCTCGGCCTCCTCCAGACCCAGGGCCGGCCGCTCCCCCCGCCGAAGCGTCTCCCCCGAACCCGTCCGCGAGCATGTCATCCCGACGCCCTGGTCTCTCGCCAACGCCCACTTCAAGGCGGAGCTCGAGGCCCACCACGGCCCCTTGCCCACCCGCCGCGCCGAGACGGTCGTCGTGCTGCAGGATGCGTGCTACGGCCACCGCTACTCTCGCCCTCGCGCGTCCCGCGCTCACCTGAGCACCATCGTCGAGCGTCCCGAGCGGCTCAAGGCCTGCGCCCTCGGCGTCTCGGCCGCCTACGTGCGCCTCGGAGACCGGCACCAGGACGGCGCCTTCCCGATCCACCCGGACGGCGACGCCGCCTCGCTGCCCTCCGTACCGTTTCGCATCCACCGCTCCGCCCGGCGCCTGTCCCTCACGTCCCCGACCGTCACCAACGTCCACGGCGCCCGGTGGATGGAGGAGCTCAAGCTCATGTGCGACACGGCCGAGATGAAGCTTGCGGGCGGCGGCAAGGAGCTGCAGCGGCCGGACATGGGCCGCGGCGCCAACGCCGAGGAGCCCCCCCAGCTCCACGAGGGCGATCTGTACCTCTGCGCCGACTCGCTCGAGGCCATGGAGGGGGCGCTGGGCGGCGTGTGCGACGCCGTCGACGCCGTCTTCCAGCCCGAGGGGCCCCGGCGCGCGTTTGTCGCGATCCGGCCCCCCGGCCACCACTGCTCCGCCTCGCATCCCTCGGGCTTCTGCTGGGTCAACAACGTGCACGTCGGCATCATGCACGCCGTTCTCAGCCACGGCCTGACCCACGCCGCCATCGTCGACTTTGACCTTCACCACGGCGACGGCTCCCAGGCCATCGCCTGGCAGCACAACGCCCGCGGGCTCGCCGCGGCCAGGAACGCCGCCGGGTGGAAGAAGACGTCCGTCGGCTACTTCAGCCTGCACGACATCAACTCGTACCCCTGCGAGATGGGAGACGAGGAAAAGGTGAGAAACGCCAGCGTCTGCATCGACGGCGCCCACGGCCAGACCGTCTGGAACGTCCACCTGCAGCCCTGGAAGACCGAGGCCGACTTCTGGGCCCTGTACGAGTCCAAGTACGCCGTCCTGCTCGACAAGACCCGCGCCTACCTCAAGGGCCAGACGGAGCGCCTGCGGTCGGCGGGCCTGAACGCGCGGGCCGCCATCTTCGTCTCGGCCGGGTTCGACGCGAGCGAGCACGAGGACCCCGGCATGCAGCGCCACGGCGTCAACGTGCCCACCGAGTTCTACGCGCGCTTCACCCGCGACCTGGTCCGCATCGCCGCCGAGGAGGGGACGAGCGTCGAGGGCCGCATCGTCAGCGTCCTCGAGGGCGGCTACAGCGACCGCGCCCTGTGCTCCGGGGTGCTCAGCCACCTGTGCGGGCTCGCCGGCGACGGGCCCGGCGGCCGGGACCCGGGGCCGGCCGCCTCGGGTTCGGAGGCGGGGCCCGCGCGCGCGCGCAAGGATTCGAGCGCGAGCGAGCGCGGCGCCCGTCGGTACGAGCCGGCCTGGTGGTCCGCCGCGGAGCTGGACGCGCTCGAGGCGACCCTGGCGAAGCCCGTGCCGGCCCCGCGGGTCATCCGGACCGGGCCGGAGCCCAACTACACGTCGCCGACCCAGGCGTCGCAGGCCAAGGCCGTCGTTCCCAAGGCCCGGCGAAGCATGTCGGGCCTGTCCTTGGCCGCCGGCCTCGAGCCGCCACGGTCCTTCGAGCCGCCGTCGCCGCCGCCTCTCGAGGTCCCCTGGACCATCGCCGCGTGCGAGCTGACCAAGCTGCTCATCCCGACGGGACGCACGACGACCAGCTGCACCCACGAAGAGCTCAACGCCGAGGCCACCAAGGCCCGGCGCGAGCGGCAGGCGGCGGCTCTGCTGACGGCGGCGAACCCCGCCCGGAGCGGCGCCCCGCTCGAGGACCGGCCGTCCACGAGGATGGCGCTGCGGGAGCGCAAGCCGAAGCCGCTGCCCGCCGACGACGGCCTGGACGCCAAGAGCCGCCGGAAGACGGTCGCGGGAGCCGCCGTTCTCCCCTCCGAAGACCCGTCGCGCGGGCGCGGGAAGCAGCCGCACGCGCCGAGGCGCCTTAGCGCGGCGTCCACGGTGGTGTCGGCGGAGAGCGTGGACCTGGCCGACGCGGCGGCTCAGAACGTCGCGGCCCGCGCAGAGCCCGGGGCCACGGAGGACGGCAGCGTGCCTGCCCCGCCGGGGAGCGCAACGGGGCCTGCCGGCGGCTCCTTGACGGTGAAGAAGACGCGGGCGCCCAAGAAGGAGGCGGCTCCGCGCGCGCCAAGGGCGACCAAAAAGACGGCGGCGGGAGGCAAGGAGGCGCCGGCGGCCTCTGCGGAGAGCGGTGCCGCCGCTCCGCCTGCCAAGGCCGGCGACGAGATGGACAAGCTCGCCGGCGCGATGAAGAAGATCAAGATCACCGTCATCACCAAGGCCCAGAAGGAAGCCCGAGAACAGGAGCGGCTGGAGAGGGAGAAGGCGGCCGCGCCCCGGCCCGCGTCCCGGCCCGCGTCCTCATCCGCTTCCGTGTCCGGCGACACGGTAACAAGCGTCTCCCCGTCGACCATCACCCCGACGCCCACCGATGCGCGCCTCTCGTCGCCGGCCTTCTCCGCCGCGTCGCAGTTCCAACCTCCTCCACCCCCAACCCCAGCTGCTCTGTCAACCACGGCGCCCCAAGCGGCGGACGTTTCGACCCCGACCGCTGCCTCTCTCCCCGCCGCCGTCGACGCGCACCGCATCCCCTTCCTGCGAGCTCCCCGCCGCCAGAACCCGCCGCACCCCGCGACGACCCGCCCATCTCCCCCGCCGACGCGACAACACCCTCGGACAACTTCATCCACTACCAACCCGACGGGCCGGCGCCGCGGCACGATCCCCCCAGGAGCCCAGCAAGCCCCCCCAGTGGCTCCCGCCCAACGCGTGCCTCACGCCATCCGCCCCCTCCTCGCCGGCCTCGGCGCAAGCGCCGCCGGCCATGACAACCACGGTGCCGTCGTCGGCGGCGTCGTCGTCGTCGTCGCGCCAGAGGTCGCCCGTCAAGGCGGCCCCCATGCGGTCGCCGGTCAAACGGGAGGACCTGCCCAAGTTCAGCAGCACGGGCTACATACCGTTTGCGGTGCCCCCGGCCGGGTCGGCGGCGAGGGGGCGCGGGGGGACAAGGACCAGGGGGCGGCCGCCGGGGCCCGTTCCGGGTCGGGTTGAGAGGCTGGGACGAGCTGGCCGCCAAGGCCAAGGTGCGGAACGAGAGGCCGGGGCGCGCGGGGGTGAGGAGGGAGAGTCGAGGGTCGGAATGTGTGCGGCTTTCATCAGAGGAGGAGGAGGAGGGGGTTGTTGTTCTGTTCTCTACGTTTCGTGTTTTTTTCTTGTAGTTCGGGGAGGCAGGGAGGAGGGGTGTAACGGGTTTGCGGTGATACCATTGTCTTTTATTTTTTTTTTCTGTTTTGTCTGGCTTCGCTACCTAGCGATGTGCCTCTGTCGGGAATAGACTTGTGCTTTCGTCTTGCTTTATCTGACGCATCTCCCTCTCACCCAGGAGCTGTTGTTGTTGTATATGTGTTTTGTCCATTGTAGTGAAAGAGACCAATTCGTCCCATTCCGTCACACAGAGGTACCTCCGGGTTGTCTTCTCGGCCATCTCGCAAACAAGAATCAAAAGAAAAGAAAAAAGAAAAAATCGTCTCATCTATATGGTATCAAGGTACATAGGTAGGTACATATATATATGCTCATCGACCTTCCACCCAGTCTCTTGCGAAACCCGGGCATCGAGTGGACAGGTCACTCCTCTCTCGGGTCCATGTGCCCAACCGCTCGCGTGGCCATCCCATGCTTTCTCTCTCTCTCTGCGTCTCTCTCTCTCTCTCTCTCTCTCTCTCTCTCTCTCTCTCTCTGTGTGTGTGTGTGTGTGTGTGTGTGTGTGTGTGTGTATGTGTGTGTTTGGTGCATCATACAAGCCTTCCTCGCGTCCATTATATACATCCGTCACATTATATATCCGCAAACTCCCTCCCTCCCTCTAGGTCCTCTCTTTGTTCCTCTCCTTGTTCTCCTCGATTGCCTGCTCCATGAGCCTCATCTGCCTTGTATCCTCCATCTCCTTCCGCACCATCTCGTTGAACTCGTCCGGGTTATCCAGGTACAGGTGGTGCCCCGCCTTGGACACGACGAGCACCTTGGCGCTGCCGTTCTCGCGCTGCCGCTCCTCCTCGGTCGCGCTCCCGTCCAGCAGGGCCTGGAGCGCGCGCTGCCTGAGCTTTTCCTCGGCCGCGTACCCGCCCGCGACGTCCATCCAGTCGTTCTCGCCGTACATGAACACGACGGGAATGCCCGTCTCGCGGACAGCGGGTTCCGTGGCGGTGGCCGGCTTGAGCACCTGCCGGCCGACGTCCTGGATGCGGTGGATGACGGGGCTGCGGGCGTAGGCGCCGGGCGCGAGGAGGTAGGGCAGGACGTACTCGCCCGAGCCCCTTTGGCGGAAGAGGGCGTACGAGTAGTCGTGCAGGGCCTGCTTTTCGTCGGCAGGGAGGTGGCTGAAGCGGCGCGAGGTCCAGCCCGAGACGAAGCGGGGGCCGAGCGGGCCGGCGAGGCGCACGATGCTGAAGGGCGAGACGTTGACGTCCCAGAGCCAGCTGAGCCAGCCGGGGATGGGCCGCTTGCGGGGAGGCGCGGCCATGGTTTCCATGCCGTCTGTTCTGCTGCTGCTGCTGCTGCTGCTGCTATTGTTGTTGACACTGCTGCTGGAGGATGGGGAGGCGAGGCTGCCTCGGGTGGTGGTGGTGGTGGTGGTGGCGGCGGTGCGGGGCTCGTCGCCGCTCACGATGCTTTCTTGGTCTTGCAGGAACTCGTTGGCCATGGAGGACTCGGTGGGTTCGGGGAGGTCCGTGTTGACGGCCCAGGGGTCTTCTGGGATGCCGACGGGCGAGACGAGGATCAGCTTGTTCAGGCGGCCCGGGTACTTGAGGGCGTAGGAAACGGCGAGGTAGCCGCCGAGGGAGTGGCCGAGGAGGGTGAACTTTTCAATGTCGCGGATCTTGCGCCACTCCTCCAGGGCGTCGATGAACCAGCCCTCGGCCTCGGCGATCTTCTCCTTGGGATCCTTGGCGCGGATCCGAAAGGGCGGGCGCGACGAGTTGCCCATGCCGAGCATGTCGAGGGCGTAGAGGCGCCAGCCCGGAGCGCGGCTCAGCGGCTCAAAGTTTTTGTAAAAAAAGCCCAGGCCGGCGCCGTAGCCGTGGATCATGACGAGGGTGTCGTCGGCGGGCTCGCCGACGCGTTCGATCATGAGCTCGTTGAGGGCGCGGTGTTTGCCGGCCAGCTGGACCATGGACGATCGCCAGATGCGCTGGCCGAAGGGGTCGGCGTTGGCGAGGTCTTGCAGCTTCGAGGCGGCCGTCTCGGTGCCGGCTTCGCGGAGAAAGGGGACGTAGGACAAGACGTTGCGCTCGGCCTGGCGGGGGTTGACGTTGGTCCACTGCGCCGGGAGAAGGACATGTCAGCTTGCGAGGCGGTCGAAACCCGGGTGGGACCACGAACCCATTGCTGCGCGGCTTCTTTGTAGCCGAGGGGAAAGTATGCGGCGGCCATGGTGCGGCGACGGATCGTGGCGGGGTCCGGCAGGTGGGAGGTGTGGTGGGAGGCGAGGAGGAGAGGCTGGCGCGGATCGTGGTGACCGGGGAACGAGGCGGCGGCGGTGTCGGCTTGGGCGTGTGCGTGGACGTGGGCGTGAGGATGAGGATGGGCACGAGGATGGTGGTGGTGGTGGTGGTGATGGTGGTGGTGGGACGAGGAGGAAGCGGAGGAGCAGGAGGAAAGCGTCGAAAAGGAGTGGACCGACGGGGAGGAGAGGGAGGAAGCGGAGGCGGAGGCGGAGGCGGAGGACACCAAGGAAAAGGAAGAAGGCGAAGTGGCGGCGGCGGCGGCGGAGGAGGAGGAGGAGGAGGAGGAGGAAGACGAGGGAGGAGAAGAAGAGTCGGAATCACCGCGACGGGCAACGAGCGACACAAGCTTCAATCGCTTGGGGACGAGGCACGACTTGAGCGTCAGCATTGTGCAAGGGCAAGGCGGGCGACATCGGGACGGGGGGCCCTTTATCAAGAGGGTGCGGCGATCAGGGCAGCATTCCAAGGATTCGGGAAGACGGTCCAATGTCGGCGGGCGTGGGAAGGCTGCGCATACGCAGTACATAAAGGCCGACCGACGGACGGTTGGATGTGTCCGAGGGCCGGGGGGGTGGGTTGCATGGATGGAGGTTGGGGGAACCTAGGAGGCTCGGGTTGGGGAAGATGGGTTGGATGGGGAATTTCATGGAGGGGTTGAGGGTTTGGCCGGGATTGGTTGAATCATGACCGGGAGGTCAGGCGGTCTCGGTATTAGCGGCAGTGCTACGTGGTTAGTGACGGGAGTACACTACATAGGTACCTACCTTTAGCGGAGGTAGTTAGTAGTAGTAGGTACGCAGGGAGGAAAGCCCTCAGGTAGGTACCTCACCTACCTAGGCGTCAGTGCTGTGCGGCGTCAGGTCAGGGCACCTTACCTTAGTGAGGTGGCTCCCCTCCCGCACATCACCCTCCCCCCCCCCCCGCGCCACCACCTACCTACTTACCTCTCGGTAGGTACCTAGATAGGTACGTAGTAGGTAACTACCTCACCAACCTCACCAACCCCACCTTACACCGTACCTGGCACGCCGTTGGGAACTGAGGTGAGGTAGGTAGGTGCCCAGGAAGCAACGTCATCCGTCGGGTCGCCTGAGGGGACGGTTGACGCGCCCCGGATTTTAGCGGCACTTCCTCCCCCCTGTTACGTCCGAGGGATCCCGCCATTCCCCCGTTCCCGCCTCCACGTCTCCCAGTCTCCAGGGCTCCAGGTCTCCATCCAGCTCCAGGGGTCCCGGGTTGCGGCCTGACACCTGCAAAAAAAAGTCTCCGCGTTGGGCATGTGCATCGAATCATCGAATCCCGTCCAGTCACAAGCCCGATCCGCCGATTCCATTCGACAACTCCGGTATACGACGACGACGACGACGACGACGACGACGACGACGACGACGACGACGACGACACCACAGAAAAAAAAAATAATCCACCAGGATTGCCGTTCCCGTCATCCCATCTCACCCACACTCCACACTCCTGACGGCGTGCCTGACCCGGCCCGCACGGTCCAAAGACCACACACACAACCCTCGGTTGGGACTTGGGACAGCGCCGGGCCGTCCAAACGCATTCGAGTTCGGCATTCCCTCGACGTTGGAACGCGCCGAGGTTCCACGCTGCTCTGCTGGGATTTCTTGGCGAGACCTTCCTTGCTTCTTCTTTCTTTTTTTTTTTTTTTTCCCACTCTTATCGTTCTTCCTGCCCCGCTGCCGAATCACATCACGTCGGGTCGTTGTGCTCTCGTCCCCAACGCGGCCTGGGGCCGGCCATCGCGGGCTTTCCTCCTTGTTTGTTGGTCCGTCTTCCTGCTGCCGTCGAGGTACCTACGACATAGTTAGCGTCCGCACCCGCCTTCGACGACCCCTCCCCTCCATCCGAGGGCCACGGCCCGTCCCGTCACCGCACGCCATGGCCGCGACCGACCCCGACCCCGACGCCATGGCCGACTCGCTCGACTCCATCGTCAAGGGCGCGCCCCTCTCCATGCCCGGCCAGGACCCAACGGCGCCCGTCGCATCCTCCAAAGGCGGCTTCCCCCACGGCAAGCCCGGCGACCCGCTGTCCCACACGCCGAGCTCGCCGTCCATGATCTACCTCAACCTGCTCGTCCTCGAGGCGTCCCTCCGCGCCCAGTACCTCGAGCTGCGGGCCCGCCGCCGCCACCACACCTTTTTCCTGTCGCTGCTGACGCTGTGGACGGCCTTTTTCGGCTACGCCCTGTTCCTGGCGCCGCGCGAGGACGGGCAGGGCGTCGGCGGCAGCGTCTACTGGGTCGTCGAGACGGCCGAGCACATGTGCTTCCTGGGCGGCGTCATCGCCGGCCTGCTCGTCTGGGCCACGGGCATCTGGGACCGCGGCGTGCGCTGGCCCCGCCGCTGGTTCGCCATGTCCAACCGCGGCCTGCGCGGCTTCAACTGCAAGCTCGTCCTGCTCAAGCGCCCCTGGTGGAAGGAGGCCCTGGCCACCATCGGCTGGTTCCTGACCTACGGCCTCTTCTCCAACAACGGCAGCTCGTACCGCTGGGTCGACGCCGCCCTGGTGCGCGAGGTCGACCGCGAGATGGGCCTGACCCGCGACACCCACCCGGCCGTGCCGTCCTTTTCCGGCTCCGGCGGCCGCGACGAGGAGCGCGGCGGCGGCGGCGGCGGCAACGGCAACGGCGGCGGCCACGAGGAGGACCTGGCCCCGGGAGGCGACTACGTCAAGCTGCTGCTGCTGGCCAAGCCCTTCTCCCCCGCCTTCCGCGAAAACTGGGAGCTGTACCGCGCCGAGTACTGGGAGCGCGAGAACGAGCGCCGCGCCCTGCTGCGCGCCAAGCTCAAGGAGCGCGACCGCCGCCTGCGCAAGCAGCAAGGCGGCTGGCTGTGGTGGCTGCCGTGGTGGACCCCCGTCCCGGACCGGCCGCCCACCGCCGCCGCCGCAGCCGCCGCCGCCCATCACGAAAAGGCTCACCACAACCACCACCATGCTCATCCGCGGCACGCGGCGGTGGCCGGCGAGGGCCGGCGGGTCAGGAGCGGGAGCGGGGGCAGCGCCACCCTCCGCCGCGGCAGCATGTCGAGCACGGCCGGGGGCTCGCGCAGTTCGACGCCCCGGCTCGAGGTGGAGGATCACAGCGGTGGTGGCGGCGGCGGCGGCGGCAACGGCGGCGGCAACGGCGGCGGCAGCGGAGCCCACCACCCGACGCTGTCGCGCAAGGCGAGCTCGCTGTCCGACTCGTCCGAAAAGAAAGCGCGAAAGAAGCTCGCTCCGGGGTCCAAGACGCGACCGCGCCCGGAGTCGAGGTCCGTGACGCCCGAGTTCCCATCCCCGCTGGGCAGGGAGCCGTCGAGCTCATAAAAGGCCGGGGCCGTCTTGCGAAGAGGGAGGGGGGAAAGAAGACGGCGGTTGGCCGCCTAGAGTACGAAGTAGAGTTGCTGTATACGACGCGTAGAGGTTCCAGGTGGTAGATAATACACCCTCTTTCCACGTTCCCGGTTCCTTCTCCTTGGTCCGTCGGTGAGGGTCATGGAGGGTTCGGGTTGTGCCTATGTAGCATCGAACAGCGGGCTCTTGTATCGCTGATTCATGACGTCTTCCTATCGCCAACTATTACCTACCTGCTATAGCTACAGTGGGATGCCATCCATATCCCATCGTCGCCTCTGGGCTGCCGCAATTCGACCCCCCGAGTCCCTCTTTTTATTTTCTTTTCTTTTCTTTTCTTTTCTTCTTTTTTTTTTCCTTTTTTTTTTTGGCTCGCTGCTGCTACCTTGGGTCGAATCGAAGAATCGAATCAGGCAGACAGGGCCCCCAGGACCCTCTTTTCCTTAGGCAGGGCAGGCAGACGCCGGGAAACCCAGGAACCCCATCCGGCATCCTGCCAAATGAAGAAACACCAACGCACCTAGCTCTGTCCCTGCTGTTTTCCCGGTGTAGTAATCATTGTTGCTCTTTCCTCGGCTTGCCTGGATGGGAAACCGCAGCGAAGCCCGGGAAAGAGAGGCCCGAGTCAGAGAATTTACCTTTGCTAACTAGGCAGGGGGGTGGGAGGGGGAATTTCCTTGTCCACCTCACCCTCACCCGTTCAGTCCCTTTATGGTTTTCTTGAATGGATGAATACCCGGGCCCCGGGCCCTTCGTGCATGCATCTTCTTCCGCTTGGGACCTCACCTCCCGTCACCTCTCATCTCAGCGCATCCTCTGAATAAGAACCACGGCTTTCTCTCTCTCCCTCTCTCTCTGTCTGCCCGCCTGGACCACGCTGCCCATGAAATAATTGATGGCTGCTGGGAACGCTCGGACTTGACACTGAAGACCCCGGCATTGAAATCGATTGAACTCCCGCATCTCTTTTCTCTTTCATCCACCAATCTCTTCTTCGGGTCACCAGCCAAAACGTGCAACCCTCGAGCCATCGGTCGCCGACTTCAAGCCATCCTTCATCCTCATCGTCATCCTCCTCAACCAACTCCACCGCCTACCTACCTACCTACCTACCTACCTACCTACCTACCTACCCACTCACTTCCTTTCCTCGCTCTTTGACTCATTCACTCATTTCACTCCCTCTGTCCATTCATCCAGCACTCACCTTACCTACCAAAAAAAAAAAAAGAAAAAAAAAGCCATGGACCCTCCTCACCGTCCTCCCGACACCCACGGCCTTCCAGGCCTCCTTCAACCCACCGTCCAGCCCACGGCGCCCTACGCCCCGCGCCCTCCTTCCCCGCCCTACATCCACGTGCCCCCCGCCGGCACCTCCCCGCCCACTACCCTCACCAACCCCTACCATCCACCCACCTCCGCCACCTCCTCGGCCCGCCCGTCCAGGGCCGCCACGCCGATCCCAAGCCCCTCCCCCGAGTCCCCCGCCTACACCGCCCTTGCCCACGCCCACGCCCACGCCCACGGCCAAATCTACGGCCACGCCCCGTCGGCCGTCGCCATGACGATCCACCCGTCCCCCTACGCCGTGCACACGACGGGCCTTCCGGAGCACCAGCTGGCCGTCATCACGCGCGGCGCGCCGCAGACGGCGCGCGACGCATCGGCCGGCTGGCGGTACGAGTCGCGCCGCGCCGCCCAGCAGGTGACAGACTTTTTGTGGCTCGGGCCGGCGAGCTGCGTCCGGGACCGCGCGTGGGTCGAGAGCGCCGGCGTGACCTTGGTCGTGTGCGCCCGGGATGCGAGGTTCGCCGCCGCCAACGCCAACGCCAACGCCACATCGGGGAGCGGGGGGGTGGTGCTTGCCGGAGGAGCAGGAGGAGGGGAAGGCATGCTGGTGGCCGGCGTGAAGCGGGCGGTGGCGGGGATGGGCATCGCGGTGGAAGGGCTGGACGTGGCGGACGGGCGCGAGCTGGTGGGCGCCTTCTCGGTGGCGGCCGAGGTGGTGAACCGGCACATGCTCGAGGTGGCGGCGCAGAGCGGCGGGACCCGGCGAGGGTGCGTGCTGCTGGTCTGCGAGACGGGCAACGACCGCTCGGCGGCCGTGGCCGCGGCGTACCTCATGACGGTGTACGGCCTGGACATGGTGGCGGCGGTGCAGTTTTTGCAGCTCTGCCGCTTCTGCGTGGCGCTGGGGGACGATCTCAAGTTTCGCCTGCGGGCGTACGAGGACATACTTCGCGCGAGGGGCGACGTGGGCGCCAGCGGGGTGGGTCAGGGTCAACAGGAACATCAGCATTCTGAACAACAACAACACCAACACCGACATCAGCAGCAGCAGCAGCAACAACAAGTGGGAGGTAGCATATGGCCGACAGCGCCGCCAGAGATGGGGCGTGGTTCCAGGACGGGGAAGGCAAAGCGGGGGATCGACGATGTCATGGAGGATGTTGGAGCTGCGGGTGGTGGTGAGGACGCCATGCCGGTGGATAGGGACGAAGAGCGATATATGGGGAGGAGTTTCGCGCCGTTTGTGGAGCGGGAGGGATAGGAGGAGGAGGAGAACGAAATTTGAAGCCCTGGCTTTGTGGAACCCTGTAGAATACGATATGTAGGATATGGTTGGGTGGTGTTGGGAATGGACGGCTTCTGCTAGGCGGTGCTGGGAGGCGGTTTGGCGTTCAACCGGGGTCGTTCAAACGGCGTAACGAGAACTTCTCACGCGGCCATGGCTGGGCGCGGGAACCTCTTGTAGGCGAGGCACCTTGAAAAAGGCAGCAGTCGGTTTTTTCTGTTGTATTGGTGTCTCGGCTGGCTACGACGATGGCTTCTTTGGTATTTCATTGCCGGGGGGGGGACGAAGTGATGACTCTCCAGCTGAAAAGAGGGTTTGAGGGCCGTCAAATGGGCGCCCTGCCTCGCTCCCCGCTTGTTTCGTCGGCCTGCCTGTGCATATACAAGGCTACCTTGGGTGGTACGCACATACACAAAGAAAGGCGTAATTCTCCTGCTTTGGTGCTAAGAGCTGGGGGGTTGGTGCTGGGCCGGATGGAGCCAATCGACTTGGGTGTAGGTATCGTCACGAGAGCGAGGTGCGCAAGAGCACACAAACGTTGCCGGATGCTGGCGGCGGACCTGGCGTTTTTTGTCGTACAAGACGACGGCGATGGGATCCGAAACCGCCAAGCTGACGTGCATTGGTTCCCCTCGGATCTCCGATGCGTCCAAGGCCAGCGGGGGAGGGACCGGGACCGGTTGGAAACGCAGCGATCCGTCGTTTCTTTTTTTCTTCTTTTTTTTTTCTTTTCTTTTTTTTAACTTGCGAGACGCAGGGATATAATCGACGTCGCATGGACATGGAGGGCAGACTATGGACTGGCGGACTGGTGGACTGATGGACTGGGGGTGCCACGACAGGAGCTCCTTTCTCCCAAGCCAAGCTAGGGAAGCCAAGGAAGGAAGTGCGGTCGTGGAATGGCTTTGAGGTCGCGAGGAAGTTTGCGACGGGACGGGAGAAGAAGAAGAAGAAGAAGGAGAAGAGGAGGAGGAGGAGGGGAGGGGAGGGGAGGGGAGGGGGAGAGGGGGGGGGGGGGGGGGGGAAAGGAACATAAAGACGAATCACGCTCCGGAGGACGCGGCGGACCAACATGGACCACAGCAGCAAGAAGAATATTAAGGTACAAAGCAAGTGTGTACGTTTGCGTGTGCGTGTGTGTAGGAATGATCTTTTCCCGACCTTCCCAGTGGGAAGTTTCACAGGTGCCGCCGGGTGACCAACTACCCAACCACACCCGCCTGGCAAGGCTTGGTTACCGGTTACCTATAGTAGGTATATAGTATCCATGCCTTGCTTTAATTAGGTAGGTAGTTATCTGCTGCGTATAGTCGGTAGAGATCTGCGCCACAACCCCCCAAGGAGGTCCTGGCCGAGGCCATCTTGAGGTGGCCTTGCCACGTACGCACCAGCAAATCCACGGAGCGGGCTTGAAAGGTCGTTTGAGGCTTGTGGTCATTGACCATTGTGAATTGGTTATTTTCCAGATTCGCCCTTCCCGGTGAGCGAGGTGACGCACGAGGTATCCATCATCTTTTCTATCGACCTTATATGAACGCCCCCAAAAATGTGTCGGCCAAAAATAAAAAAAAGAAAACAGAAAACAGAAAAGAAAAAAAAAAGAAACTATGCACAACCTTCTTTTCACACTCCCTCACCGTATCTCTAGGTATGATGTCATTGTTGATTGAGAGTCCGCACACCCCATCGCGTCGCGTCCAGTATGTACATAAGTTCCCGTCGTCCGAGCCAATGCCGGGTGATCAGGTTGTTTGGACCTAGCTTCCTCCGTGATCTGCGGGGGAGGGGGGGAGGGGGGAGGGGTTCCGCAAGGTACCTTACCTTACCCGACGGAACAAGCTCGGGGAGCCCTCCGGCAAGGCTGGCTGGCTGGCTGGCTGGCTGGCTGGCTGGCTGGCTGGTTGGTTGGCTGCCCCAGTCGACCGGCTGGCATGCGTGCGTCGGGTGCATGCGTGCGTGCGTGCGTGCGTGCGTGCCGTGGGAGGGGGGGAGAGGGACGGGAGGTGCACCGAGATTCAAGCTCCCCCCCACGGGAACGTGCCTGCATGTGGCATGCATGGCGGACGACCGGTAGTCCGCAACGTCCCCTCCCCTTATTCTTATGTCATCCCCCACATTCCGGAGCGGCCTAGACCTCCTCCTTTCCCCCCCCTCCCCCCCCCCCCCCCCCCCCCTTGGGAGCCCGCACCCCATGCGCCAAACACGCAGGAAATCATGATGCCATCAACCCATCAACATCATGGTGTGATGTTGGCGCAGCGGCCACGCCACGCCAGCACGTTGGGTTGAAACACCTTGTTGACGCACTCTCTGCCGTTTCACCCCCCCCCCCCCGGAGGCCTCTCCCCCTTCCCCTTCTTCCCCTTTCCTCCTCTTCCCTCCTCAGAATGAGACTCTTTTTTTTGTTGTTTGTTTTTTCATGCAGCAACAGCCGAGCCATGCAGCAAAAGGTACAGCCGAGACATACAAAAGAGCCATGCAGCTGTCTAGACGACACGCAAAGAAAAAGGGCCATGGGATGGGAACGTAACGTGTGGACAGAGAGGAGAGAGAGAGAGAAAGAAAGATAAGAAAGTCCTCCTTAGTAGCATAAGGGCGGCTTTGTTGGAAGTGACTCTTTTGTTGTTGTTGTTGTTGTTGTTGATCATGATGATGATGAGGAGGAGGAGGAGGAGGAGGAGGGGGGCAATGCGTGACTGCCGTTTTACCAGGCCGTGATATCCCCCACCTCGGCCTCGCCAAAGGTGCTGCTCTTGGTCAGCTGCCCCACGGAGCTCTGCTCGGGCTCGCCGGTGCCTCCGCGCTTCATGATGTCGGGCAGGACCTCGCGAAGGAAGTCGAGGGTGTAGTGGTTGACCTGCTCAAACTGCAGCAGGAAGGCGTCGTGGCCCTCGGGGCTGTCGATGCGCTCGAGGCGGGCGTTGGGGATGTGGGCGGCCAGCTCCTCCTGCTCGGCAAAGGTGAAGAGGCCGTCGCTCTCGATGCCGAGGACGAGGGTGGGCTGCTCGATCATGGCGAGGGCCTCGGCGATGGTGCCGGCGCGCCCGCGGCTCACGTCGTGCGTGTCGAGCTTGCGCGTCATGGCGATGTAGCAGTTGCTGTCGAAGCGCTTGACGAACTTGGTGGCTTGGTAGCGCAGGTACGACTGCGCCGAGAAGTAGGTGGAGCCTGCGGGGATGACCTCGCCGCCCGTCAGGCTGCCGGCGCCGTTGCCGGCGCCGTTGCCGGCGCCGTTGCTGGCGCCGTTGCCGCTGATGACGTTGTCGTGCTGCGGCCCGTGGAACTGCGGGTCGCTGGCCCGGATCTCGGCGTACTTGGGCGCCTGGTCGGAGCTGTCGCTGCCGGTGCGCCGCGGCGGGGTGCGCTTCCACTTGTGACCGTCGTTGTGGATGTGGAAGTGGGCCTCGGAGGGCGTCGTGGGCGTCGGGGTCTCGCGGATGGCCTGGCGGCGCGAGGGGTCCGGGGTGTTGCGGCCGAAGCGAGCCTCGAACGAGTTGCGGCTGCGGTAGGTGAGCAGGGCGGCCATGCGGGCGGCGCCGAGGCCGGTGGAGGGCGGGTCGTCAAACGAGTAGTAGCCGTCCTCGTACTTGGGGTCGGCGTAGATGGACTGGCGCTGGGCCTCGCCCCAGCTGATGCCCCAGGCGCTGTGGCGGCTCGAGGTGGCGATGGGGACGATGCAGCGCACGTAGTCCTTGCCAAAGTACGCCCATTCCAGCACAAACATTCCGCCGAGGGATCCGCCGATGACGGCGGCGACCTGCTTGACGCCGAGCTCGTCGAGGAGCAGCTTGTGCAGGCTGGTGGTGGCAGGCCGGGGTTAGTGAGTCATTCTTCCTCCTCCTCCTTCTCCTCCTCCTCCTCCAAAAAAAAAAAAAAAAACAAAGGACAAAGAGAATTGTTGCCCAACTCACCGGACGTCGTCCCGGATGGTGGTCAGGGGGAACTCGGGCCCGTAGCGGCCCTTGGCGGGGTCGCCATCCATGGCGGTGACGGGGCTCGCGGTGCCGTAGGGGCTCCCGAGGCTGTTCATGCAGACGACGAAGAAGCGGGTGGTGTCGAAGGCGCGGCCGGGGCCTCCGAGAAGCGGACCCCACCAGTCAGCGACGTCGGCGCTGCCGGTGAGGGCGTGGCAGATGACCATGACATTGTCGCCGGTCGGGGCGAGGGTGCCGCGGGTGGTGTAAGCCACGGGCACGTTGTAGAGGGTGACGCCCGACTCGAGGGTGAAGGAGGGGATGATGGCGATCTGCTGGTCGGGGATGAGGGCGGCAAAGGGGTTCTCGGGCTGGGAGGTGACTCTTTCTGGAGGGGAGAGGGGGAAAGCAAGTCAGCCAGAAGGCCCCTCCGCAGAAGGGGAGGCCAAGCCATGCGAAGAGGTGAGGCGGCTTACGGTAGACAGGGCGCGGCCCGTTGTCGACGACGCCGTTGGGAGTCATGGCGGGCGAGGGTGCAGGTCGCCAAGGTGCAGAGAGGCGGGAGAGGCGGGCGTATTAGCCGGAGTATGAGCAGCAGCAGCAGCAGAAGCAGCAGAAGCAGCAGAAGCAGCAGCAAAGAACCGGCGTGGATCGGCGAGGGGCAGGCTGCAGAACAAGAGCGATGTTCCTTGCAGCCGAGAGATCTGAGGAACCTCCGGCGGCGGCGGCGACGGCGGCGGCGGTATTAGTACTCGGCGGCGGTATTACTGTGTAGTGCTAGGAGCAGCAGCAGACGGACACGTCGTCGAGGACGGATCTTGGCCAGCGGCAGCACCGGGATCTGGGGGAGACAGCAGCATCCCGAAGGCCGAGTTGAAGGGTCCGTGAATGCGGTAAACGCGGCGCTTTATTGGGGATCGGGTTGTGCACCGGGAGCCGCAAGCGCGGATTGCGCAATTGGCAATGGCACCCATCGATTGGACAGAGGCTTGCAGCATGTCAAGGGATCACGCCGCGAGGCGCGGGCAACTTTTTTCGTGGGCGGGGGGGGGGGGGGGGGGGGGGAGGGGCCGCATTTCTTCCACGGCCCCCCGATGACGGGGATGCGGCAGCGCCATGGGGGAATGGGGGGGGAATGGGGGGGATCCACCGGGCGGGCCCACCGCCCACCGCCCGCGCAACACATGCTTCCGATCCTGACGTGAAGGTTTCTTTTTCCTGGCATGTCCCATCATCAGGTGCATACCTTCAGCTTCCGATGGTCCATGTACTATACGGAGGTGACATGGACCTGACGGAAACTCGCTGCAAGGCGGGTTGGCCAGGGCACCCGAGGTCGGGCAGCGTCGCCGAATCGATTGTTACCTTTTGCTGTCTTGCATGCACAGCAACAAAGACCCTATTCACCTCATGTAAGTGCCTATGTCGGAGCTCCCCTGAACATTCTCACGGATTTCTTTTCTTTTCTTTTTTTTTTTTGGGGGGGGGGGGGGGGGAGTGTACCACCACTCGCGACAGGCATGGATCAACATACCATTGCAAACGTCCGGTATTATACTGTGTAGGTAAGCAAGATACTGCGTACACTGTAGCTAGTGAGTACCTTGACCTCGGATTACACCCCAACCGCGAAAACGGCGCTACTCCCCCTCGTCAAAGCCGACGTTTACCCACCAGACACTACATAGGTGCCAACCATGGCACGATGGCGCTCTTCCTACCTACGTAGTAACTCTTTAGAGAGCGGTACAACAAGACAAAACGTCGTGCAACCGGGGAGGCCTTGCGTTGGGAGGGTTGGAATGAGCACACAACAAGGGCATGCAACATGCAACCTAGGTACATCCCGTGTTTCTGTTCTTCAGGTTGTGTGTGAGTGTGTCCGTGTGTGTGTGAGGGAGTGTGTGTGTGTGTGTGTTCAAGTGCCGGGCGAGTGGGTGGAGATTTTGCGGTGGGTGGAGGTTCCCGTTCATGAAGACGACCCAACATTCCAGGTCCTCAAGTCCCTGCTGTTCCCCGGGCATCCCATCCCATCCCATCCCATCCCATCCCATCCGCCCCCTCCCCGCAACGCTTTTGGAGATGCCACATCGTAGCCAACCAACAGCCTTGCAGACGAGGCTGACGTATTTCCGATCCGGCCGCCGCCAAGACCCACCTCAGGTGTCTCGGCTGCCAAGCGTACCTTATTCAACAGTGGAGCCCGACCGGCCCACGTCCGAGCCCCTGATTGGCCGGCCCGCGACGCGCCTCCTGTGCAGGTCTCGAAGCCTCCATCCAACCTGGAAGGCTCCAATCCTTGGTGGGAGCTTGTCTCTTGCCTGCGACACCTGCCGTCGCTCGTTTGCTGTCGCTTTTTTTTTTTTGGAGGTCGCCTTGATCCGGCCATCCAACCTCCAACCTCCAACCCCAAACAATCCCCGTGCTCCCTCAGCATCGCCCGCGGGGAACGTCCATCCCTCCCGGTTCCATTCGACGGCCGCAAAAAACAAAAACCTCCGGCCTGGAAACCGGTCCCTGCCCCCACCGGATCGCCCTCCCCATCCTCCCGTCGACCGCAATTTTGTCTCGGTACGGTCGCCGTTGAGAACGGCAAGGTTGGCTTCGCCTCCCCTTCCCCATTTCCCATTCATCATCTCCGTCCGGAACCGCTTTTTGCATTGTTTGGCGGTTTCCCTCCGCTTGCAACCTCTTCCCAAGGCCAAGGCCGTCTCGATCAACGGGACGGAACCCCGACCCGACCCGATCACGACCGTGGGTTTCCAACGCCGATTGCGTGCTTCCTGCATCGATCCATCCGTGCCCTCGTCCGTTGGGCGGCGTTTGCCATCCAGCGTTGGTCCACCGCGCGTTCCAGGACATCAGGACATTGACAAGCTCAGACCTTCTCCGCTTGATCACCCGTCTCGTCCCCTCCTCCGCGGCGCGATAGCGGCAACGCGCCCGAGAACCCGATAAATGAGCCGACCCGTCGAGTTCCTCTTCCTTCCCTCCCCATGATGCCCCCAAAGCGCAAGAGAACCGATCGCGGCCCCGGCGATGCCGGCCCGAGACCCTCGCCGCATCGCCCCTCCGACACGGCCCTCGGCCAGCACGACCGCAGCTTCGACGGAGGCCGCGGCGGCGGCCGCGGCGGTCGTCACCCGCGCAGAGGAGACCGTCGCGATTCCATCCAGTCTCCGGGCCCAGCCTCGTCCTTTACCAACGGTCCTTATCCGCGATCCCCATCCCTACCGAGGCCTTCGAGCGCCGCCTCGGCCGGAGCCGCCCCGATGCCCACGCCGTCATTGCCTCCGCAAGCCCCAGCCTCAGCCTCAGCCTCAGCCTCAGCTCCAGCCCCAGCTCCAGCTCCGGCCCCGGCGCCGCCGCAACAGCAGCACCATCGACAACAACAGCTACATGCCCAAAAGCTTGCCCCTCCGGCGCCTCCCGCGGCCCCGCCGACCCCGATCCAGCCCTTCTACGACTACACCGTCATCACCGACGACCGCGTCGCGCGGTGGGCCAACGGCGGCCGGCAAGAAGTCGTCGACCATGGCGTCCAGTCGCGCAACGATGAGGATCTTACCGAGGTGGTCGTCATCTTCCAGGAGCTTCTGCATTCCGTCACCGGCGGCCGCCTTCAGGGCGCCGATGCGGGCGCCGTCGTCCGGGAGGTGCTCGGTCCCGAGCCGTCCCAGGAGGATCGCGACGCCGGCGCCTTCGACCCCCACACCTTGTTCCTCGATACCGTGTCGACCTTCCTCGACGTCGAGTCGGGCCCCCTGCTGCCCCAGCTCCGCGACTTCATGGCGGCCTCCGAGGTCTCGCCGGCCCTGATGCGCGCCGTGCTGGACCCCCCGCTCCTGCAGCACCTCGACCTGATCCGCGACACGTTCGTCCGCATGGGCATCCGCCAGTCCACCAACCTGCTCTACCGCCAGGCCAACTACAACCTGCTGCGCGAGGAGACCGAGGGCTTCTCCAAGCTCGTCACCGAGCTCTTCACCACGGGCGGCTCCGACCGCGCCACCTCCGACCTCGTTCACGCCACCTTCAACAAGGTTATGGGCCTTATCGGCACCTTCGACCTGCACCCGGGCCGCGTGCTCGACGTCATCTTCGACATCTACGCCGCCGTGCTCATCAAGCAGTGCCGCTTCTTCATCAAGTTCCTGCGCGTCAGCTCCTGGTGGCCTCGCAGCCAGCTGGCCCTGCCGAGCGACTCCTTCGTCGGCGGCCTGCCCATCTGGGCCCTGCCGGACCACGCCGGCTTCACCACCACCGACGACGAGGAGGCCGTCCTGGCCGAGCTGCGCCGGAAGCGCGACGTCGCCTTTTGGGACCGCGCCCGCGAGATCAAGCTCGACGCCTACTTTGAGCTGGGCGGCCGCCGAGCGACCCCCCGCGCCGCCGACAAGGAGCGCCTGACCAACGGCGGCGGCGGCGGCGACGACGACGACGACGACGACGACGACGCCCAAAACGGCCCCGAATCCGACATCGAGCGCGATTGGATTCGCATCACAAAGACGCGCCCTCCCCCCGGCAACCGGGATGCCGCCCAGCTCCTGGGCTTCAAGCTGCGCTTCTACACGTCCGAGGCCCGCGATCCCGATGACACCCTGCCGGCCAACCTCTTCTACCTCATCGCCCTGCTCATCAAGGTCGGCTTCATCTCCCTGACGGACCTGTGGAGCCACGTCTGGCCGCCCGACGAGGAGATGGAAGAGGTCCGCCTCAAGAGGTTGAAGGAGCTCGAGGAGAAGGAAAAGGCCAGCTGGTCCGGCGGCGAGAAGAACGCCCTGATGACCGCCGGCGCCCTGCCCGATGACATGCCGCCGCCACCGACGACGACGACGGCGACGACGACGATGACGTCCCAGGCTAACGCCCGCCGCGACGCCGCCGCCGCCGCCGGCGGCCCGAACGGCGCCAAGGCGGACCCCAACGGCGGCAACAAGGCCTCGGAGCCGGCCGAAAGCGACAGCAAGGCCAAGCTGCCCGAGCCTTCGGTCCAAAAGGTGGACCTTCTCAAGTGCCTCCTCACCATCGGCGCCCTTCCCGAAGCCCTCTTCATCCTGGGCCGCCACGAGTGGATCCTCGGCGCGTACCCGGACGTCGTCGAGCTGCTCAACCGCGTCCTCCACCAGTCCATCGACGCCGTCTACCGCGACAGCTGCCCGACCCCGGCGCGGGGGCCGTCGTCCCCTTCCGCGGCGTGCCCTCCCAAGGCGCAGCTCGACGCCGACCAGTCGGGCGTGCCCAAGGGCCGCGTCAAGCTCAGCACGCCGCCCGTCAAGCGCGCCCTGCGGTGGCCGTTCCCCGACAGGCCCGACGTCGGCGACGGCGCCTCGTACCGCTTCTACTGGGACGAGTGGGCCGACAACATACCCGTCTGCCGGAACGTCGACGACTTCTTCACCCTGTGCGACACCCTGGTCAACGTCGTCGGCGTCAACATCGGCCTCGACGCCGCGCTCGTGGCCAAGATGGCGAGCATCGGCCGCAAGAGCCTCGCCGACGACCCGTCCCCCGACAACCAGGGCCGCTGGCTCGAGCTGCTCAAGCGCCTGCTGGTGCCCTCGCTGAGCCTCGGCGAGCCCAACTCGTCCGTGGTCGACGCCGTCTGGCACCTCCTCAGGCGGTATCCCATCCGCACCCGCTTCAACGTCTACGCCGAGTGGTACGAGGGGGCCATCTCGCGCCTCGAGCCCATGCGCCACGCCTTCGCCCGGACGCGCCGCGAGACGCTGAGCAAGATGAAGCGCCTCTCGCACAGCAACATCTACCAGATGGCCAAGAGCCTCGCCAAGATCGCCTACCCGTCGCCCGGCATCGTGTGCAAGGTGGCCCTGCTCCAGATCGAGGCCTACAGCAACCTGATCGAGGCCTTTGTCGAGTGCGCAAAGTACTTCACCGACCTCGGCTACGACGTGCTCGTCTGGTCCGTCCTGAGCTCCCTCGGCGACCAGCAGCGCAGCCGCACTCAGGAGACGTCGGTCCTGCTCACGAGCAAGTGGCTGCAGGCCCTGTCGCGCTTCTCGGGCAAGGTGTTTGAGCACTACTCCAACATGGACCCCTCCCCGATCCTCCGCTACGTCCACAGCCAGCTGCTGCGCGGCAACTCGACCGACCTCGTCATCCTCGAGGAGCTCGTCATGTCCATGGGCGGCGTCGTGTCGGGCTTCGACTTCACCGACGCCCAGCTGCGCGCCATGACGGGCGGCGACGTGCTCCGCCGCGAGACCCTGCTCGGCCTCGGCGACAAGCGCGCCGTGTCGCAGCGGAGCGCCGCCCGCCTCATGAAGGCCCTTTCGCACTCCAACCTCGCCGGCCAGCTGCTCATCAACATCGCCCAGTACCGTCAGAACGCCATCTACACCATCGCCGACGGCAGCGCCCGCATCAAGTACCTCTCGGCCGTCGTCGACGACGCCCACAAGGTTCTTCTCCAGTACCTCGACCTGCTCGTCAGCAACCTCGACCCGGCCGCCTTCGACAGGCTGATCCCCGACGTCATCCCTCTCATGCGCGACTACGGCCTCGACGCCAACCTCGCCTTCACGATCCGCCGCGCGAGCATCCGCTGGGACGCCAAGGCTACCGCCTCCGCCGCCTCCGCCCCCGCCGGCACCCCGAAGGAGAGCCCAGGAAAGGGCGGCGCCCACGGCAACGCGGCGGCCCTGACGGACGGAGACGGCGACGTCGCCATGGACGCGGACGGCGCTTCGGCCTCGGACGGCGAAGCCGGCGCCGCCGACGACAACAACAACGCCGCCTCCGTCTCCGCCTCCGCGTCCGCGTCCGCGTCCGCCAAGCCCAACGGCCGCGCGCCCGAGTCGTTCCCCGACGCGCTCGTCCCGCTGATCGAGCAGATCCCCAGCGTCCTGCCCCGGCAATCGTGGCGACACATCTCGCCCGCCTGCTACGTCTTCTTTTGGTCGCTCCAGCTCGGCAACCTCGTCTGGCCCCAGCCCAGCTACGAGGCCGAGAACAAGCGGCTCCAGGCCCAGATTGAGGAGATCAAGTTCGAACGCTCCGACACCCGGGAAACGACCGCCGCCAAGAAGCAGAAGCGCGAGGAGCTCCTCAACCGCCACCAGCAGCTCGTCCAGGAGGCCAAGGAGGGGATCGAGCGGTTCTCCAAGACCAAGCTGCACATCGTCCGCCAGATCAGCGCCTGGTTCCCCGGGCCCCTCTCCCAGGCCGACGCCACGGCCGACGCCCTGCTCGCCGAATGCATCCTCCCGCGCCTGCAGGTCTCGCCCGTCGACGCCGAGTACTGCTTCCGCCTGGTCAAGTTCCTTCACGAGTTCTCGGCGCCCAACTTCAAGCTCGTGTCGCTCTACGACCGCCTCTTCCAGCACAACCGCCTGCGCGCCCTCATCTTTACGTGCACCGTCCGCGAGGCGGAGCACCTGGCCCGCTTCCTCAGGTTCATCCTGGGCGACCTGTCGCGGTGGCACGGCAGCAAGAGCGCCTACGAAAGGGAAGCCCTCGGCCTCAAGGAGCTCCGGGGCACCAAGACGCACGACTACCTCGGCTTCGCGACCGCCTTCGACGCCGACGGCAAGCCCGCCGCCTTCTTGGACCACGGCGCCTTCAAGGAGCTGCTCTTCAAGTGGCACAAGGGGCTAAACAGCGCCCTGCGGTCCTGCCTCAACGGGACCGAGTGGATGCACATCCGCAACGCCATCAGCGTGCTCAAGGGCGTCATCGACTTCTTCCCGACCATCGACTTCATGGCCCACAAGTTCCTCGAGCAGCTCAGGACCGTCACGGACCGCGAGTCGGCCTCGTCCAGCGCCCACCCGGACTCGCTCCAGGGCCACCGCGTCGACCTCTCGGTCACGGCCCAGACGACCTACTCGGAGCTCCAAAAGCGCCGGTCGGCATGGGTCTCCGTCCAGGCGTTCCGGCCGGGCGTAAGTAGCGCCCGCACCCAAGCCCCGGCAGCTGCAGCCGCTGACGGAGCACAGAGCAAGAGCGACAAGGACGAGAAGAAACCCGCCGCGCCGCCGTTCAAGCCCGGGAGCGGCGGTTCGGCTCGAGCGCCGTCATCCTCCGAGAAGGAGGATGGCGAGGTCGACGAGAGCAAGACGAGCGGCGGCGCAGCCGCCAACAAGCCGAGCGGCGCCGGCGCCGCCTTGCCGACCCGGGAGCCTCCGCGGGACGCCAACGCCCCGGCGCGGTCCGGGACGGCGACCGCCACGAACGCCTCCCGGCCGCCGCCGCCGCCGCCTTCTTCGAAGCAACCCCCGCCGTCGCATCCCGGCAGCCACCGGCAAGACCCCCTCGGTTTTCGACCCTTCCCCCCGGCGGCCCCGGGCTCCCGAGCAAGCCGGAGCTGCCGAGCCGGCCCGACCTTCCGGCGAGGTTTGGCCAGCACGGGCAGCCTCCGCGGCACGACAGGAGGGACGCCCCGCCGCCTCGGGATTCGCGCGACTACCGGGGGACCCTCGGGAGCCGCGGGACCAGCATCCACGCGACGCGCGGGATGCTCACGGTCCCAGGGACGGCCGCGATTACCGGGCGCCCGATGCTCCCCGCCCGGACCGCCCGGACCGCCCGGACCGGCAGGATCGCCCCCGGGACGTCCCGTTGCCCGAACGGCGCGCCCCTGAGCCGTCCGGCCCCCGCGATTCCGGGCCGAGGGAGCCCGGCCCGCGGGATTCGCCGCGGGGCTCGCCGCGAGACGCCGGGCGGTCTTCGGATCGTCGGGCGGAACCCCCGCCGCGTCGGCACGACGAACGAGACGGCCGCCCGGAGGGTCGTTCCGACAGCCGGCCTCCGCCGAGGGAGCGGGGCGCCGCTCACGAATCAAGCCGAAACGATTCGAGGCCGGCGCGGGATCCTGCCGCCCCCAGCGGCCCGCCGGCGCCTGCGCCTGCGTCCGCTTCTGCATCGAACGCTCCCCAAGGGCCCCCCATCAACCCGGAGCGGGCGCGCCTCATCGACAACGATCGCCCTGACCTCATGAAGCCGGCAAGGGCGGCTCTCGTCGGCGATCCCCGGGAATCCTCCCGCCCGTCCCCGAGGGAGGCCCCTCGCGAGCGGCGCGCCGAGTCTCCTCGACGCTCCGACCGCCCGTCTGCCGGCTCCTCCTCTCAGCCCGACGATCGCCACGGCCGGCACCGTCATTCGCCCCGGCCGGAGCCGTCGCGAGAGCCTCACGGCGAGCCCGCTCCTCCGCCGCGCTCGGAGCGCCCTGGCGAGCGCGACGAACGACGGGGAGGCGGAGGAGGAGGACCCAGGGAGTCGTTCGGCGGCAGCCAGCCCCGGCCCGACCATGATCACGGAAGGCTCAGCCAGCAGGACCCCAACTACGGCCGGCTGATTCCCATCCAGTCCGTCGCCGACATGCCTCCCAACCCGCCGTCGGGCCCGCGCGGCCGTGGCGGCCGGAACGCCGCCAGGACGGGCCCGGCGAACGGCCCTCCCATGCGCTCCGACGCTCGGTACCCGCCGCCTCCGCTCGAGCCGATCCGGCCTCCGACGCCCGAGCGTCACCCGCCCACAGGCCCCTCGGCGTCGCGTCCTCGGAGGGGCGGCAGCGGCCCGTACGATGGAAGCGTGCACTCCCCGACGTCGGCCGCTCCTCCCGCCCTCGGGATGCACCCCGACAGGATGCGCCACCTCCAAGGGCAGCCTGCGCCGTCGGGCCCGACGGGCATTCACCCCGACCGTCTCAACCAAATCGGCGCCCAGCCGGCGGGGCCCGGCCCGCACCCGCGGCCTCCCATGCACACCCCCGACCGGCCGTCCATGCCGGCGCCCAACACGGGGTCGCGGCCGACGCCGTCCGGGCCTAGCGCCGATTACCCCACGACGCCGACCGGCCCCGCTGCGTCGAGCGAGCGGATGCGCCCAGGTGGCCGGCAGCTTCGCGGCATTCAAAACATGCTCGACAAGGCCCAAGCCGACGCCGCGCGCGGCGGTCCGGGCCTGCGCTCGTCGCGCTCCCGGGCCAACCTGGCCGGTTCCGACGCGCAGGTCCTGGCCGGCGGCTCGCCCGTCGGCACCCCCGTGCACGAGCGGCCCTCCGAATCCTTCCGCGAGTCTTCGTCGTTCCGCAGAGACACGCCGCGCGGCACCGAACCGATCCAAGTCGTCAGCGACAGCCGCGAGACGGGGGCCGCGCCGCCGCTGCCGCCGCCGCCTTCTCTGCCGGCCGGCAACCCCAACAGCGGCAACGGCGGCCACCGCGGTGGTGCCCCAAACGGTGGACCCGCTGGCCCGGACGACTATAGCGCCAGCCGCTCGGAACACGATCGTTCGCGCCGCGAACACCATCGGTCCGACCGCGGCGGCGGCGGTGGTGGTAGTGGCAGCGGCGGAAGCCGCCCATCCCGCCGTAGCAGCCGCGAGCGGTCTCCCGAGGGGGGCCGAGAACGCGACCGCGAGAGAGGCGATGGTCACAGGGAGAGGGAGAGGGAAAGGGAGAGAGATGGACACCGCGATAGGGATCGCGATCGGGAGCGGGAGCGGGATCGGGAGCGGGATCGGGAGCGGGATCGCGAGAGGGATCGCGATGGTCACCGCGATAGGGACGGCAGGGACCATCGCGAGGCCCGAGGCGGAGACGCCAAAGACCCGCGCGGCGATCGCGACCGCGACAGGGGCGAGAGGGGGGAGAGAGATCGCGAGAGGGAGCGCGAGCGCGAGTACCGGGACCGGGAGCGGGAACGCGAGAGGGAGCGCCGGTCCGGCGCGGCCGGCGGGATGCTGGCCAACGCCGCCCCTGCCGGGTCGAGCGCCTCGTCGTCGGCGGGGGCGGGGGCCGGCGGCGCCCGCGATGAGGGGCGGGACCCGCGCCGGTCCGCGCGCGAGCCGGGCCCTCTCCGGGGCGGCGGCGGGCCTAGGGACTCTTCGACCCGCGGAGATCGCGGTGATCGCGGGGACCATCGCGACAGGGACTATTCGGCCCGCGGCGGCGGCGGCGGCGGTGGTGGTAGCAGCGGTGGTAGCGGAGGAAGCAGCATCGGCGAGAGGAAGCGGGGGGGCGAAATTCCTCCTGGAGGAGGAGGCCACCACCAGGACAAGCGCCAGCGCCGTTAGTAGCGGAAGGCTAGGGACAACGGGGGGATGAAAGAGATGGAGAAAGGGGTGGGTTGCGTTGTGCTGACGAAAGGGGAGGGGTATTCATTCCCATGTGTTTGGCATTCTCATTGTATTTCTCCCTCGTGGCAGAAGGAGGAAGAGAAAAAGGAGGGTGAGAAGAAGAAAGGGGGGTTTCCTTGGCCGGCATGCCGACAAGAAGTGTTGTTGTCTTTTTTTTTTTTTTTTTTTTTTTTTCGTTGTGAGGACCTTAGTTTTCTTAGCGAGCATCAAAGTCGGGCACGGGACAGAACAGCACGGAGGGATACATCTAAGCAGGTCTGTTTGCCGGGTGTGTGAAGGCATGAAAAGATTGGCAAAGAAAAAACAAAATAAAGGGGGGCGAAAGAGCCCTTGATTTTGTTGGCAGATGCTGGAAGGTCTCGTGTCTCGTGTCGCAGAATGGCCGGGTCTTTTTTTTTTTTTTTCTTTTTTTTTTGTTTGTTTGTTTATGATGGGATGGAGGGAGGAGGGCTTTCAAGGGGGTTGAGATGCGTATTCTGCCTGCCTGGGCGACGATCATGAGTCTGGACATGTTGGACAAACCGAGGCGATCCCACCATCGCATCCCCTTTTCAGGATCACGTACCCGGACCACACAAGCTCGCTACGAATTCCACCTCGGGTCAGCCTCGCCTATCCTTTTTGTTCCACAGCCCTGCCCTTATTACCCTTCTCCTCCCTCCTCCTCCTCCTTCTCCTCCTCCTCTCTTTACCGGACTACTCTTCCGATCTCACCGACCTTCTTGTTCCCGTGTGCGATGTGCGATGTGCGATGTTACGCCAGATGCAAACCCAACAAAAAAAAAGACAAGAAAAAAAAAAAGGCGCAGTCGGGTACGTATTATAACTACTGTGTACGTACTATAGCAAGGCCGCATGTAAGGTAGCATTGCCTAGGGCCCAGCCGGCTGCAGGTTGGGGTGCATCCAACCTCGTGGTTCCGCGCCTCCGGGTCGCAGCTTGCAACGCTGCTTTTACAACTTGGCTTTATGTAGAACGCTCAGGGCGCCCGAGTCGCACAACCCACAAACCAACCAACGGGAGGGCGGGGGGATCCATTGGAGGGGAGGGAACCAACCTCATCTGCGCCGCCGATGTAACCCTAGCCCGCCAGCGCATCTGGCTTGAACTACCTATGTACGCAGTATTACACGCTGATATAGTACATACGTCACTGTGACATGATGCCGCCCCAATCCATCAACCACGGGCCGTCCAAAACCTTGAAAACGCAACGCAACGCAACACCCAGGTCTGGTAACCTCTGCTTGAAGAGCGTGTGCTTGATTGGATGCATGCATGTATGTATGTATGTATGTATGTACAAGGCTCCGGAAGTATCACGACATGGCGATAGAACAAAGCCCGCTGCATCATCATTATCATCCTCTTGTCCAGTCCCAGAATACCCATGACAAGTCCGGCATCCATGGAAATGCACAACCTTCCACGATTTGCAAACCGTCCCTCCCGCTCCATTTCGTCCCCTCCAGGTGCACCTCCTCTCCTCGGATACGAGGGGGTTTTCCCTTGACGAACATGAACATTCCAAGAGCAAGCCATACATACCCTTCATACTTCCATCCATCCCTTCTTCCCAGGCCAAAGCCTTTGGAGGAAAGCCCTTCCAAGCCCAAGCCCAAGTCCTTTCAAACCCACCCTCTTCCCACCGCTCCGTAGTGCAGCGGTTGCCATCACAATGGAAAACAGCCCTCCCCCCTCCCCTCTGCGCCAAACGCCGTGGTATCACAAATGCATATGCAAAGGACAAAACGTCCGAACAGACACGGTGATGCCTGATTAAAAAAAGTGCGTTTTTCAACATCTCCATGAGAAAGAAAAAAAAAGAAAAAAAAAGAATCTCAATCTTCTTCAGGATCCGGATTTACAGCCCTCAGCACGCGCTGGGGCTGGTGCACGCGCCTCGAGTAATCCTGGTTATCCTGCAGGGACGTAAAGCTCAGGCGGCTCGTGTTTTGGTCGGACGAGTAGATGAACGGGTCGAGGCGGGGGTCGACGGGCATGAGGTGGCTTCGGCAGCGGTCCGAATCCCATCCGAGCTGGCCGGAGCCGGCCGAGGGGGCGTAGCGGCCGTCCGACATGTCGGCCATCGGCGGGGAGTGGGCGCCGCTGCCGGAGCCGCGGCTGCGGATGGGTGAGTCGAGCGGGTTGCTGTCGGCCTCGTCGCGCCGGTGCTTCCGGGACCACCACAACCAGGCGAAGCAGGCGCCAACGGCGATGGCACCGATGACACCAATCACGATGCCGGCGATGGCTCCCGATGCGAGGCCGTGGCTGTGGTCGCCGCTGCTGCTCGAAGCGGCAGCGTCGTGCGTGGTGGCGGGGGTTGCCGTGATGGTGGTGACGGTGCCGCCTATTGTCACGGTGGTGACGGACGGGGTATCAGAGCTGCTGCTCGATGATGGCTGCTCGCTGCGTTAGCTCGCCATGTCCGGTCGGCCAAGATGCTTATCCAGAGAAACGCAGAGGAGTGGTGCCCGCCCGGAAGGGGTGGGGGAAAGGGGGGCGGGTGGGTTCGTACAGTAGTAGAAGGTGGATGATCGGAAGAAGATGATGACGAAGAAGAAGAAGAAGAAGCGGACGAGGTCGAGCTCGTCTTTGGCACTTTGCTACTCGTCTACGAAACTCAGCCTTCTCGTACGAGCCGTGGCTGGGGAGCAGAGGACCGTTCGACCGAGGAGGGGAAGGGAGGAGAGGAGAGAAAAGAGGAATGATCTGGGCGGGCACCTGTACATGCGGGAAAAAAAAAAAAAAAGAGACAAACGGAAGATCCAACGTACCGTGGTGGGTTGGGGCGAAGAACCGCCTGGTTCGGCGGTGCCTGAGGGCATGAACCCCAAGACCTCGAGGTAGCCGTAAACGCCGTTGCCGCCGCAGTGATCGAAAGGGTAGCCGGGACAGGGGGCCTGGCAGTCCTTGAGGGGCTTTCGGTCGTCGGGATTGGGTATCAGGTTGGAGCACCAGCAGTTCTTGTGCTGGACGATGGCCAGGGCGTAGCCGAGCTCGGTGCAGTTGTTGAAGCAGCGGCCGTCGCTCTGATAATCGCTGCTGACTGTTGGCGAGATGCTCGTTAGCGAACCGACCCAGGACGTTGAAGCGTTGAGAGGGAAGGCGAGGGAGGGAATGGCGTACTGGGCGTCATGTCGGCCGTGTTGACGGTCGCGCAGTAGACGGTGGGAATGGAAGGGCCCTCGGGCTGTTGCTGGGCCCAGGCCGTGCTGCACAGCAGGGCACCGGCGCCCAGGCCCATCCACCAGGCGGCGAGCCGTTGCGTCGGCATGGTGTTTTGTTGTTATCGTTGTTGCTTTTCCAGTGGTAGCAGAGGTGGTGGTGGTAGAGGTGACGGGCAGGAGGATGTTGGATGTGGCCGTCGGTGAAGGAGAGCAAGAAAAGAAAAGCAAAGAGAGGGAGAGAGAGAGAGAGAGAGGACCGACGGCCGGACGGGAGGATGCGATCCAGAATATCGACGGGCCCGCGGAAGGTCGCAGAAGGAGACGAGGGCGGGCGGGGGAGGATCACACGGCCATGACGGAAACCACACAAAACCCAAAGAGAATGAAGAAGAAGCGAGCGATGCGGTCGGTGGTCGGCACCCTCTTGGATGATTTTTTGTTGTTTGTTCTCGGGGTCAATGGCGACGGCAAGGCTGGGGGATGAGGTTCGTTCCCAAGAGGGGAAACACAGAGCCAGGATGGGAGATGTCACGCAGCGAAGGGAAGGGAGAGAGGAAAAAACACAAGAAAAAAAAAAGCCCAGCGCGGGACGGCGGCGGCGACGACGACGACGCGGACCGAAGCAAGCCCGAAAGGTGGGATGGGTACGGAGCAGAGAGATGGAGGCGGGAAGCAAAAACGGGAAGCAGAGGGCGGGCGGAGAAGGCCGAGAGAGGAGGAAAAGCGAACGAGCGATGCGGTGGAGTGCCCTGATCTGGGCGGGCGACGGTGAGCCAACAACCTTGGAACCCTGGAACCGGGATGGCGGCGGATGGGTTCGGTGAGGTGGGTATGTAAGGTAACTATGTACTATTACTGCGTATACGCAGCCAGCAGGTTGGCGGGATCGCCAATGGAGGGCAAGCGGCAGCCCCCCAAAAAAATAAAAGACCTAACAAAAGAACAGGACTCACCTCAGGTCCCGTCCCGAGCAGCGGCAGTGAGAGGCCGGTGTGTCCCGCGTTTGCATTGACGGCCCTTGGGATGCTCCCTAGGTACCGCCGGGATGATATCCAGGTACTGTGGTACGAGAGAAGATACCGTAGCACACAACGAGCTACTGTGTATAATACAGCAAGCATGGAAGCAGTGAACAGCACGCCCGCGCCTGTGCCTGCAGGCAGGCGGCAGCGGGGACGGGATGGGTGACGGGTGGTGACCGACCTGACCTGAGCGCGTGCCGAACGCTTGGTGCCTGCGAAGCTGGGCGGTGGAGATTTGCGGGTGGAGACGCGGGTGGGGATGCGGAGCCAGGAAGATGCTCGCCGGTACGCCGCTCTCCCGTGCCGCAACAGGTGGAACCAGCCGACGCCGCCCCCTGATTGGGCAATCGCCGGGCTTGGCTTACACACGCTGGATGGACCCCCATGGCTGGATCCTGCCTTGAGAGGTTTGAGGCCTTGGGTCTTGACGGGGACTGCCAGGGTTTCAGGCTTGCTGTCACTCCTCCAACCAACGTTACCTATGTACCCGGATGGGTACGCAGTACTTGACGTTCCTTGGGTTCCTTCAAGTGTACGCAGTACTGCGTACGCAACACTGCGTATGCTACAGGAGCACAGGTGCAGCCCTTGAGGTACCTTACTGTGTAGGTATACGGGTAGGGAATTACCTATACAAAGAGAAGCACCGCATTCCCGTCACCCTTCATCACCAACCGCACCCAGTCAACACGCATACACCCTCTCCCTCCCTCCCGCTCCCATCCTCCCATCCTCTCAAGAGGGGGGCCCTTCTGCCCTAGGGACCTTCGCAGGCATGTACATACCACGGTGGGATCTTGGCTCAACACAACACGACACAGCACAGCACCAGGGACGGGAATGGGCGATGGATGCCCAGAAAATCAATCCATAATACCACACAGTACATGTCATTTGCGCTGCCCTGGATAGATGAGCGATGGTGGTTCCCAGGGCCCATCTTGTCCCACCCGGAACCCAAGCCACAGCACGCTACCGTGTAACCACGCCAAGGGCAAATGAGCAGACGAGGTGGAATGGCAGGACAAGGGCTCGAGCGCCAGATCAAGAGCCCCCAACACTGCCCGCAACGGGAATGGCGGAGGCGCGGCGTGACGCCGTGACGCCGCCTCCACACTGCACCGATCCCGTTTCCTCGAGCGCTTTTCTCTTCTGGGCTCAACGTCGCCCGAGGCCCAACGGGGTCGTTGGTTGGCGTCTTTGCCGGTCGGCAGGCTTGCAGATTGCCAATGAAAAGAAAGACAACAAGATGCAGACCTCGACGAGGGCGCCTTTTTTCGTTGGGTTTGTGGTTTGCTTGTTTGACACCGAATCGTCTCCCTGGCTCTCCTATTCCTACACAGTATTACACGGTAACTACTGCGTAGGTACCGCAGCAGCCTTTTGCTTAGTAGTATGAATGCGTGTACCACAGTACGCTCGCTTACACCGTACATCAGGTACATACGCTTTACGCAGTATTAGTGACTATACTTACAGACATCGTGCCCTCCTCTGTCGATCACAAATCCTCAACCCTCGTGCGCCCCCCTCCCCTTTTTTGTTTTGCTCTTGTTTCTCCTCGGCCCTTGTTGCCCCTCCGACTGGCACGCGCCCGCGCCCGCCGTCCTCGCATCGTGTCTGACTCGCCGCGACATGTTAGCGGCCCCCTCTCGGCCGCTCGGCGACAGGCACAAGAGCCCAGCCTTGCCAGGGATACCGCTGCGTCGGGGCGTCGGCGGGATTGCCCGCAATATGACGACAATTTTCTGGCCTTGGCGTCCGTCGCGCTCTGTGGGCACACACCTCGCCAACCCACCACCGACCCCGTCGAGCTCGTTCGTGTCACGGGTGGGTGGTGGGTGCCGTGACGCCGTCGCCATCGCCCACCGGGGATGACGTAAAGACCCGCGGGAGAAGAGGGGAGAGGGGGGCTCGATGGAGCGTTGGCACCGCAGCTGAGTGGTGCGTGTTTTTTTTTTTTTTTTTTTTTTTTTTTCGGTCTATGCGGTTGGTCCAACCTCGTATCTCGTGGATTGTCAGGAGGAAGAGGAGGAGGAGGAGGAGGAGGAGGAGGAGGAGGAGGCGGCACGCGGCGTCGCACAACGGGCAGCGGCTGAGCACAAACAAGCGTTTCGATGCCATCGGAACAAACGCCAAGGGAAAACAGCTCGCACGCCGATAAGAACCATGTCGTAATGGGATCGCAACCTCAGCTCTCGAACCCACCGAGCCCCGGCTTGGCCCGACGGGCGCTCCGGTCCACCCCGGCGCTGAGCTCCGGAGCTTGCTCTCCGCCCTGGGACGCGACGTGCAAAGAAAATCAACGGGCTTGCCGTGCGCTTTCACTACGCAGTAGGTAGGCCACCTGCTTCGCCGTGCTCTGCTCTGTCCGACCCGGGTCCTCCTGAAAGGATGCTTGTACGGTGTAGTACCTATACTATAGTACATGGTGCAACTTCGCGTCCCCGCAGCGTCGGGTGCCGGTGTTTTTGTTTTTCGCCGGCCTTCCTATCGCCTTCTCCAAACCGCTCCCAACGTGTGAAAATAGGCGAGTCCAGATGGGCCGCCGTCAACACAAACACAGGCACTGGGCCAATAAGACGCCGTCCAGGGCCGGAATCCTGACTTGCCACTCGGCGCGTCCCGCAAGTTCCCTCCAGCCCCAACCAACCTTGTGTCACTCCAGCAAGGTAGTTACACAGTAGTTGGTTCGGTTCCACAGGGCCACAGGGCCACGGGGGGGGGGGGGGGGGGGGGACGACGACATGCTCCATGTTCCATGTTCCATGCTCCATGCTCCATGCTCCATGCTCCATGCTCCATGCTCCATGGGTCATGGTCATGGGTCATGGATCCTGTTCCACCCCGGTTGGTGACGGTTTTTTTTCCCCTCTCCTCCCACTCTCCTCCTACGAACTCCCCCACTGGTTCCGGACAACGTCGGGGGAGAGAGAGGGAGAGAGGGAGGGAGGGAGATAGAGAGAGAAGGAATGGCTCTGGAGAGATAGATAGGCACAAAAACCCGCCAGTCCGGGAGGTCGCCTATCCGTGTATGTATAGTACAGAGCACACGATAAAAGCCAGCGCCGTGCCTCGCTGGTGGTCCCCGAGAGAGAGACAGAGAGAAAGGCGAGGGAGATGAGGATCGCCGGCAGGGTACGTCACCAGAACGCAGATAACAAAGTCCCATCCATGGACGCAACCAGAAGAACAACAACAACAACAACAACACCGATAGCCACCTCGCGGCCAAGACATCAACATGCACGTACTGGGTAAGCATGTACTATACACAGTCATGTTCGAGAAGGTGGAGAGACCCCGGGGGCCACCGGGGCTCTTCTTGTTCATTTTGGATCCGACATGGGAGGAGACCACCACCACCCAAGACACGCCGTGCTACGTTACAGCGGAATGTCTACTGCGTATACATCGTGCATGCTGCGTACTGAGCACACACTGCGTACTATACATTGTAGTGACCGTGGGCCGTCCTCTTGGGAGGGGACGGAGAACCACCCTCCAAACAGAGCTCATGATGATATACCTCCCAAAGCCATTCCTACGTCCACAAGGAGTACATACAATACGATATAGTACGTGCACACATATAAACACACACACACACACACACACACACACCCAAGGGCAGGCGTACCTTGCCCTCCCTAAATACACATACTGCGTACACAACCACCACCACCTCCACCTCTTTTTTTTTCTTGTTCCTCCTCTTCCTCCTCCCTCCTCCTCTCATCCAAAACAGAGACCCTAGAGATCCACCTCTCTGAAACCCATTCCCATCCAAGTCCCGGATCCCTCCCCCTTCCCTTCCCTGCAACATCCAAGAACCAACCAAAAAAGCAAAAAAAAAGGAACAAACAAAACAAAACAAAACAGAAAATAGAAAAAAAAAATCATCTCCTCTCATGGGACGACCTGGGACTGCCGTCCGGGCTACCGCTGCCGCTGCTGCTGCCGTCGCCCGCGTCCCGATCCCGATCCCGGCCCCGGCCCCGCGTCTCAAAGTCCTCCACCATGGCTAGCACCCGCGAGCTGGGCCGCGGGTGCGGGTTCGGGTGCAGGTTCGGGTGCGGGTGGGCCGGCCGCTCCAGCCGGACGGCCGTCGCCGTGTGCAGCGTCGGCGGCGTCGACGACGTGATGGCCGACAGCAGCGAAAAGGTCGAGGCCGTCGAGAACCGCTGGTCCGCGGCCGCCGCGGTGGTGGATGCGACGCCGCGGGTTGGCATGGTGGTGGTGGTGGTGGTGGTGGTGGTCACATCGGTGGTGCTGCTGCTGCTGCTGATCGGGAGCGTGATGTCGGTCGTGCTGCTGTTGCTGCTGACGGTGCTGCCGACGGTGCTGCCGACGGTGCTGCCGACGGTGCTCGGGGCGAGGAGGCTGATGGTGTTTCTTGTCGTGCTCGTGACGGTGATCTCGGGAACCTTTTCGTCGTCGTCGTCGTTTTGCTCGTCGTTCTCGTGCTGCTGAGGATGGTATGGGCGTTGGTGCTGGTGCTCGTGCTGGTGCTGGTGCTGGGATGCATCCCGCCGGACCGCCAACGGGGCTGGCATCTCCTCCTCCTCCCTCTCTTCCTTCATCTTCCTCTCCCCCTCGGCCTCGCCACCAACCACCCCGCCCGCCGAGCCCTGCCGCCTCTCTTGATCTTCTCCCCCTCCCTCCTCCTCCGGCTCCAGCACCAAATGCACGCTCTCCTCCCGCTCCACCTCGGCGTTCACCACCCTCAGCGGCTCCCTCGGCACCGTGAACATGATCTGCACCGTCCTCCGCTCCGCCGCCCGCTCCAGGTCCCGCTCCAGGCCCTCCGCGTCGTCGTCGTCGTCGTCGTCGCCGCCAACGTCCCCGCCGCCGCCGCCGCCGCCCCGGCCCGGCAGGCCCAACCCCCACCGCTCCCGGCCCTGCGCCGCCAGCGCCGCGTTCAGCACCGTGTCGTACTCCGACATGCCCTCGCCGCCGCCGTCCGCGTGCTGCGAGTAGCGCGACAGGAGGCCTTCGCGCGTTGGGCTGTCGGGCGGGTAGGCCGCCCCCGCCGCGCCCGTCGCCGCCGCCGTCGTGGCGGCGGCGGCGTGGCTGCCGCTGCTGAAGACGCGCTTGAGGCTGCCCAGCCAGCTGCGCCGCTGCGGCGGCTTGTTGCGCTTGATGCTGTTGCTTGACGTCATGTAGTAATCCGGCTCCGGGCCGTCGTCGCCGTAGCCGCCGTAGCCGCCGCCGCCGTAGCCGCCGCCGCTGTAAAAGACGCCGTTGCTAGGGTCCGCGTCGGCCGGCGCGGAGCCGAGAAGCAAGCTCGGCCCTTCGGCCTGGAGGGCCACGAAGCTGGAGCGAGCCGCGTGGTGGCCGTTGCCGAACGAGGTGTCGACCGAGATCTCGGGCCGGCCGTTGCTGGCGCTGCCGAGGCCGGCGCCGCCGTTGTTGATGTTGTTGCTGCTGCTGCCGCTGCCGCTGCTCTTGCTGCCGCCGTCGTCGTTGCCGCGACGGGCCAGGAGGCTGCCGCCGCGCACGAAGCTCCAGGCGCTGCGCTCCGAGAGGTTGCTGACGGTGCGGCCGTCGTCGGCGGGCCCGGGTCGGCGGCCGGCGGGGCCGGCGGGTGGGCCGCGCGGGTCAGGGCGTCGACGTCCGAGACCCAGGCTTTCACGTCGCGGTCCTGCCCTGCGCCTTCTCCGGCCCCCGCCGAGGCCGGCCCGCCCGCGTCGTGAGCCTGGAAGAGCTGCGAGAACCGGTTCCTCGTCGGCGAGCCCGTGGTGGTGGGCGTCAGGAACGGATCCTCCTCGACGTCCTCCTCTTCCGCCTCGTAGATGGGCGAGATGCGTCCCGGCTGCTCCCGGGCCAGCGGCGCGAAGTCGTACCCGCCGCCGGCCGGAACGACCAGGCCTTTGGCGCCCTTGGGCCGCGAGCTGCCAAACGACGACGCCGACGGCGGCGGCGGCGGCATGTACACCCCCGCGCCGCGCGACCACCCGGCGCCGGCGTCGCGCAGATTCTCGTACGCCGGCGACCCCCTCCCCACCGAGTACGGATCGTCGTTGCCGTACCAGCTCCTCGCGCTCGCCGCCGTCCAGGGGAACAGGTTGGACAGCAGGCCGTGCTCGCGCTCCAGCATCTCGTCGCCGCCGCCGCCGCCGCCGCCGCCGCCGTCCGCCTCCTTGCCCAGGCCGCGGATCGCCCCGTCGCACCGGCGGTCGCGCCGGCGCAGGTACGTCTTGCGGACGAGGAGCGCCGCCAGGAGGAGCAGCAGGGGGAGGCCCAGGCCGAGGCCGACGCCGAGCCCGATCTGGCGCGCGCGCGACGACGAGGCGTCGGCGCCGCCGCCGGTGCCGCCGGAATCGTCGCCGTGGCCGGACGACCCTCCCCATCCGCTGCCGTAGCTATTGCTGCCAGAAGAACCTCCGCTGCCGCTGCTACCGCTACCGCCGCTGCTGCCGCCGTTGCCGTTGCCGTTGCCGTCGCCGTCGCCGTTGCCACCGCTGCCGCCGCCGTTGTTGCCGTGTCCAGAGGAGCCACCCGACCCGTTGGCGCCGCCGCCAGACCCGGATCCGGTACCGCCCGCAGACCCTCCTCCTTGCGCTCCTCCTCCTCCTCCTCCTCCTCCTCTTATTCCACCCGTCAGCACCGCCGGCGCGACGTACTCGTCCGACCACGTGCCGCTCGTGATGTTGTAAAACATTTTCCCCCCGGCGACGGCCCTTTGGCGCCTCCGCCGCGACCCCGGCTGCCGGGTGCCCGTGCGGATCTCGTACCCGCCGTACACCATCATGACGTTCCCCGGCAGCACCGCGGCCCCGTGGCCGTACACGCCCGCGTCCCGATGGTCGTTGCCGGCCCGGGGGATCTCCCACACCCAGTCGTCGAGGCCGACGCCGATGCGCGCGACGGCGAGCTGCGGGCGCGCGGGCCGCCACTCGGTGGCCGTCTCGGCGGTCCAGCCGCCGTACACGACCAGCCTGGTGCCGTCCTCGCTGAGCACGGCCGTGTGGCCCGAGCGCCGGTCGATGGCGACCGGGGCGACCGCGGCGGCGGCGGACTGGCGGAGGCGGGCGAGGTCGGGCTTGTCCGCCGAGGATGACGACGACGACGACGACGACGACGACGACGAAGACGAGCCCGGCATCGCGATGCGGACCAAGCTCCACGTCTCCTCGGGCAGCGACCACACGGCGGCCGTGTCCATGCCGCTCGGGATCGTCAGCCCGTGCAAGCCGCCGGCCCCTTCGAACCCTTTGCCCTGCGCGTGCCCGCCCAGCAGCACGTGGCTCGTCTTTTGCGTCACCACGTCCGCCCCGCGTTTCCTCCTCTTGTCGCCGTCCGCCGCCCGGCTCGCCGTGCTCGGCGGCAGCTCCGTCCAGCTGAACCCGGCGCGGGCGAGCGGGCCCTGCTGCCCGCGCGTCGGGGCGTGGTCGAGGGTGAGCGGGCCCCGCCGCCGCCGCCGCCGCCGCCGGCCGGCGAGATGCGCAGCATGTGGTTCGAGTAGGTGACGCCGGACCCGGAGCCGGCGACGGGCGGGCACATGCCGCCGTAGAGGTACAAGGCGGGCGGGGACAGGGTCGGGCGGAGCTGGGCCGAGAAGGCGAGGGCGCCGCCGAGGTGGTACGGCCCGCTCTGCGCGTCGTCCCACGACGACGACGCCGGCGCGACGGCGTGGCGGGTCCACCGCGGCGGGGCGCCGGGGCGTACGTCCAGAGCGCGGCGGCGACGGAGCCGCGGCCCTTGCCGCCGCCCCGGGAGGAGCAGCTGCCCGTGACGACGGCGAGGGTGCCGTTGCGGAGCATGGACGGGGCGAAGGTGGGACAGCTGTTGTCCCGGTCGTCGGCGAAGAAGGGCGGGGGCGAGGAGAAGAGCTTGGTGGGCTCCAGGGAGGCGGCGCGCAGGGTGGAGGACGGGGAAAGGGGGACGGCCAGGAGCTCGACCGCCTTGGGGTCGTTGCCGTTGTCGGAAGCGGTGAAGATGTAGACCGTCGTGCCGGAGCCGGAGCCAGAGCCGGAGCCGTCGATCGGAGGGATGAGAATCGTGGTCGGGGTGTACGGGAGGGGCGAGCCGTTGAAGGCGGACGCGCGGCCGGCCAGGCTTAGGATCGCTGCGGTCATGGCCCTAGTGGTAGCGGTGGCGGCGAGGTTGCCACGGGAGGCGGCTCGCCGACGGGTACGGGTCGTGTCCGATAGCCTTGGAGGTCGTCGACCCCGGGAAGCCGCCCTGGCGGCTGGGGTATCGGTCGCGGCCCCGGCCCCTGCCCCGGCCCCGGCGGCCCGGGCCGTAGGCGCTGTCTTGGCCGGACGTCGGTGGGAGGCCAGCATGATGCGACTGAGAGAGGTAAAGAGAGAGAGAGAAAGAGAAGAGAAGAAGAGGCTTGGTGGGAAAGCAGTGTCGCGGGACGTGTGCGTTGGCGGGGACCCGCTTAACCACGCATCGTTACCCGGTTCCTCGTGCCCGTCGAGATTCTGGTGGTGAGATAGGACGCAGAGAGACGGGTTGGATCTTGGTTCAAGGCTTGCTCGACAGGAGAGCCGCTATCGATGGATGCGGTGGCCGACCCCGTCCGTGCCTCTCCGTACGGTTCTGCGCTATCCCGAAGCGATGGGAACACGCTGATCTCACTCAAGACCCCAACGCAACGTATATAGTAATGGTAGTAGTAGCAGCAGAAGTAGTAGTAGTAATAGGTAGGGAAGTAGGCAGGTAGGTAGGTGCGTGTAAGTGGTCAACGAGAAACAGGAAGCGAGCCCGAACAACCACGGTCCAAGAAGACGCTTTGGAAGTGCGATGCAAAGAGGATCTGGCAACGACCGGCGCTCGCGACAGCAGAAAAGCAGGATATGCTACTACGAGATGGAATCGAGTGGATGCGCCCTGTGGATGCTTCATGAAAAAAAAAAAAAGCCCCCCTCTCTCTCTATCTCGCTCTCTCTCTGGAGCTGGGGATCACGACGTCAACAAACCCCTTCTTTTTTGGGGCATGCCTTCGTATCGCCCCTCTCATTCATCCGCGGCTCGGAGACGTTGCCCCGGGGAGGTTGCGAGGCAACGTATGCGCGCCATTGGCCAGACGGGGGGGGGAGGAGGACCTTTGCGGCCGCGTGGGCTGCAATATTGGCCGTCTTCTCAGCCGGATGCGATGGAGGGAGGCGTGTTGTTTGGAAGGGAAGGGGGGCGGCTGGAAAGGGTTGCCACGGCAACGGGCGATCTGGACCGCGGGCCGCCAAGGGTTGACGCCGTCATGTTCCCCGAACTACCGAAAACGGCGACCAGCGCACGAGTCAGAGGCCGTGGGCCAGCGAGGAGAACCATTCCACCATGATGCGAAGTCCTTGTCGCGGTGACCGGAGCTCCAAGAGGATGGGCCGCGGCATCGCGCCGACCGGCCTACGCAGGAATTAGTTACTCAGTAACTAGCTGGTCAAGCCAAACGCGGACGGGATTCATTTCGCGGTTTGCAAAATCCACAGCGTCGTCCCTCCGTTGTGCGTTGGTTACGAGCTACTATAATATCAACGAATCAACTAACTACCCGGCGAGGGCTTTGCGTCCCTCGCCGCCTCGAGCCTGGCCACCTGCGTCCTCAGCGCCTCGACGCGCTTCTCGAGCGCCTTCTCCCTCGCCCTCCCTTCGTCCCGCTCCCTCTGGGCCTGCGCCAGCTCCGTCTTGGCTTTCCTCGCGCTCTCGCGGATCTCGTGCATCCTCTCCGCCGTCTCCACCAGCAGGCCGTCGTCCCCCACCGCCAGCAGGAGCGCGTCCCGCGCGCGGGCCAGCCGCTCGTTCTCGGCGGCCAGGAGCCGCAGCTCGGCCGTCTTTTCCTGCACCTCGAGCCGCAGCCGCGCGTCCTCGACCTGGGTCTGCTGCGCCCGCCGCAGGTGGTCCTCGTACCTCTTTTCGAGCTCGGTGGCGCGGGCGGGCCACTTGGGGCTGGGGCAGGCGACGATGGTGGGCCGGGATTCCGCCGCGCGGGTGTGGGCCACGCCGGGGTGGTGCTCCCACGCGGGGAGGACGAAGAGGGTGCTCCGGTGTTGCGCAGGGCGGGCGGAGCCGCCGCCGCCGCTTTCGCCGCTGCCGGTCGGGGGAGCGACGCGGTAGTAGCGCGTGGCGACGTCGACGTAGACCAGCCCGCCCTTGTCGGCGAAGCCGGCGCCGTCGCCGACGGCGCCGTTGCGGGCCAAGGCGCGCTCCCGGCTGCGGGCGAGGGCTTCTTGGCGGTCGAGGAGCGAGTGGACCAGCTCAAAGACGGCGTCGCCGGCGTGGGCCAGGATCCAGCGGTCCTGCGGGTAGACGAGGGGCCGGCCGCCGCCGCCGCCGCCGGAGGCAGAGGAAGCGGCGCCGGAGGCCAGGAGCTCGTGCGGCACGGTGGCCTCGCCGGCCAGGACGTCGAGGGCGGCGCCGTAAGCCCGCTCCAGGTCGTGGGTGCGCGCGACCAGGGCTTGGGTGAAGTGCAGCCACTGGCCGAGCAGGCTGTTGCGGGCGTTGGCGAGGTCCGGGTGCGGCAGCGCCGGGTCCACCGCCGGAGGCCGGTGCGGGCCAGGGCCGTTATCATTGCCGCCGTCGTCGTCGTCATCTCCGACCAGCTTCTGGCCGGCGAGCGGGGTGACGACGGGCAGGAGGCTCATGAGGCCGCCGGTCGGGCTGAACTCGTGGTCGAGGCGTTCGAGGCAGGCGTTGGCGTGCAGGACCAGGTTGTGGTGGCTGGCGTAGGGGCGGATCTTGCCGCCCTTGGAGCGAGGGGGCTCGGCGGCGGCCAGCGGGCAGTGGTAGTGGGTGACGCCGCGGGCCTCGTCGCGGGAGCGCACCTCGTTGACCAGGGCGAGCAGCGGGCGGTGATGGTCCGGGTCGTTGTTGTCGTAGGGCGTGGACAGGTCGTCGAGGAAGTCAAAGGCGTCGTTGAGGCGGTAGCGCACGGCCAACGGGTCCTCGGTGCCGTCCTTGTCGTCGTCGCCGTCGCGGTTCTGGCCGCCGCGGATGCCGATCTCGCCCGGCTCGAGGGTCGGGGACAGCTGGAGGATCAGGGCGCAGAGCGACTGGGCGTGCTGCTTGAGGGCCAAAAGGGTCGGGGGCACGCCGTGGGTGGACAGGTAGGTGCAGTTGACGTGGCGGAAGAGGCCGGTGTCGACCTCGGCGTCGTGGAGGCGGGACCACGACGACGTGTAGGGCAGGGAGTAGTCGGTGGCCTTGATGTAGCCGCGCTGGCCGGCCTGGTCGTCGTCCTCGTGCTCGGCCAGGTGGGCGGGCACGCGGAGGTGGTCAAAGCCGGGCCTGGACATGGTTTGCTCGCGGGATGGGCCGTCGGTCTCTCTACGTGGCTCTCAGGGGCAGGAAAGAGGTCACGCCGGGAGGAGGGGGAGGGAACGTGTCTACCGTCTCCTGTATATCCCACGGTGGCTCGTTTGTGGGAGACCTGCCAGCCCGCCTGGCTGTCTCGTGGTTCTTTGTTGGGCGCCGCAGGTCAAAGGCGTCGTCTGTCCATTCCAACACCGCCTCGGACGGAAACGGCAGCGTACAAGGTTCCATGATCTCTCCTCTCGCCGACGCAAACGGCCTCGTGTGCAGAACCCAGAGGGGGGCAGCGCGGTTTGTCGCTCTCGGGGAAAGCCGACACCGACCTATGAAGGATGCTGCCATCTACTATAGGTACGCCATGGACTGGCCGGGTGCTTGTTGATTCGCACCCTGCAACCCTGGCATCCTTTCAGGGAACGAACCGAGCTGCCACCCCCGTTTGGGGTACTCTGCTACTTTGTACACCACCTTGGTAGTATGTACATGACCACTGTATACTATATACAAGCTTGCAGGTGGTTTCTTCATCGGTTCCCCCGCCCTCCACGCACACGCGCGCGGTCGGCTCTGGGGAAGAGGGGAGACGTGCTCTGAAGGTCGCCGTCCCCGAGACATGGCCATGACCTCATTGGCTCCCCGGGGCTGCAATGCAACCCACCCATGGCCGGCAGGACGGACATGTGCTTTTCCATGTTCCTGGGCAAGCTGGTGCTACCGCAGCAAGTACTATACTGCTACTGTGTAGCATGTATACCGCTGTGACACGTCGACAGGACGCCATGTCAAAACAAGCAGAGCTGGTGTAGATCGGGTGCGGGGGTTCTCTGCAAGAGGAATCTGCAAGCTCAGCAGCGCCGGGTCAGCCGCTGCTGCAGCTCATCGGTCGGTCGGTCGGTCGGTCCCATCTTTTACGCAGTACGTAGTGTACACCACAGTACGCAGTATGCACCAACCAACGTTAGCCCGTATGGACCGTCAGCCACACCACGGTTTGTCGACGCCAGTCACCCAACGCCGGCTTGACTTGGCTTGGCTTTGGCTTGGGTGGAAACGCCAAGAGCCCGGGCGGCGAGGAAGAGGGGCGCCGGACCGGAGGGCGAGAGAGTCAAGCGTCACGGAGGAGGAGGGAGGCCTGTCCTGTCCTGGTGTTCGTTCGCTTGTTGGCTGATTGTCATGAAAGCCCAGGAGAGGACGAACACGGGATCCCGACAGGGAAGGGCAGGGTTGCATGCGGCTTGGCGGGGGGTTTGGGGCCGTCGGTAACCCTGGTCGAGCTGGGAAATTGCAGGGGCTCCACCGGGCTCTTCGAGGTTGTCCGTTTCTGGCATTTCGGCGCATTGGGGGGCGGCGCATTGGAGCGCATTTGCGTCATTGGCCTCTCGCTGATCCGCGAGCCATGCTGCCAGGCCCTTGCAGGCCCTTGCAAGTCCTTGCAAGAACCTTGCAAGAACCTGGCAAGAGAGAGCTTGCTTCTCCAACATCTTCCCACAGCACTGCGTATACTGCGTACATGCTGCTAGTACTAGGTACGCAGTCCAGCCACAGTACGCAGTACATGCAAGTGGTTGGTGGATGGGTGGATTCCCTTGACGTACATGGTGGAGAGAGCCAAAAGAGAGTCATCCATCTACCTTTCCAGGTTAGTTACCTGGTTTTCTTGATTTTTTTTATTTTACCGTTCTTTTTCTTTCTTTTTATTTTTTTTTATTTTTTAAATTGTGCATACCTACCTCCCAAACCTCTCTGCAACGCTCTCATCTCGTCTACTTGTCCACCGTTGCGTCATTGATTCGATTCGATTGGATGGGCCTGCGCGCGCGCTTGTTTCAGCGGACGTCCCCTGAAGTCGGGTCACCGGCTCGCTTTCATCCCTGACCACTCGATCCGCTTGACCTCCCCGACCCTCAGGGCCTCCCCTTGTCTCACCAAAAAGTCCGGCACCACGAAGCGGCTACGCAGTACGGACACCTACCGGACACGCGCCCACGCCAAAAAGAGAGAAGAGAGCTGCACAGCTGCCCGGCTGCCCGTCCTAAACAAAACCTCGGCGCTCCCTCGGACCTCCCCGACCCGCCTTTTGGTGACGGACCCCCGCGACGATCTCCGGCGAGTGAACCATCCAACTACACAAAGTAGTTTAGTCTGTCTACAGAGGGCGCTGGTCATCGCCCTTGTCTTGTCTTGACGTGTTACCCCCCTACATAGACGGTACGGCCTACAACTGGGTCCTACTTTACCTACACAACTCTACTTGTTCTTGTTCTCCTTCTTCTCCTATCCCGACACACATACACCCCCCCTTGGCACGACTGCGAGACCACCTCAGCCCTCTCTCACTGTTTCTCCCTGGGGCCGCAGAGTACCCAACTCTGCACCGTCGCCATCATGGATGTCATCTTTGACAGCCTCAAACCCGCCGAGGATGAGGCCAACGACGACACCCGCCCGACCTCGTTGTCGAGTGAGTTCTTCTTTCTCCTTGTTTTCTGCGCCATGACGTGAATGGCGGACGGAGGATCATGATGGGACTGACCTGATCATTCAACCCTCTCTTCTCTCTCTCTCTCTCTAGGCATGGTTGCGACCCTCATCCCGGTCGCCATCATCTCGGGCGTCTACATCCTCGCCTTCCTCATCCTCCGTAAAACCCAGCGCCGATTCTACGCCCCTAGAACCTACCTAGGAAGCTTGCGCGAAATGTAGGCTCCTTCTGCCCTGCCTCCTCCTTCGCGTCCCTTATGGGCTAACCCTCCTCCTTCTCCTCCTCAGCGAGCGCTCGCCTCCCCTCCCCACCGGCTTCTTCGACTGGATCATCGGCTTCTGGAAGATCCCCGACATCTACGCCCTCCAGCACCAGTCCCTCGACGCCTACCTCTACATCCGCTACCTGCGCATGTCGGTCGTCCTCTGCTTCGTCGGCTGCATCATCACCTGGCCCATCCTCTTCCCCGTCAACGCCACCGGCGGCGGCGGCCAGGCCGAGCTCGACATACTGTCGTACGCCAACATCGACCAGCAGGGCCAGTACAACCGCTACTACGCCCACGCCCTCGTCTCGTGGGTCTACTTCGGCTTCGTCATGTACATGATCATGCGCGAGTGCATCTTCTACATCAACCTGCGCCAGGCCTTCCTGCTCAGCCCCTTCTACTCGGACCGCATCTCGTCCCGCACCGTCCTCTTCACCTCGGTCCCCGAGGACCTGCGCAACGAGCGCGCCCTGCGCAAGGTCTTTGGCCCCGCCGTCAGCCGCATCTGGATCACCAGCGACACCACCGAGGTCGAGGAGCTCGTCGAGGAGCGCGACGAGGTCGCCATGCGCCTCGAAAAGGCCGAGGTCGAGATCATCAAGCTCGCCAACAAGTACCGCCGCCAGGCCCTCAAGACGGGCAGCCCCGGCGACGCCGTCGCCGACGCCGAGTCGGGCGACCTCGCCGCCCGCTGGGTGCCCCGCGACAAGCGCCCCACCCACCGCCTCGGGCCCCTGGGCCTCATCGGCGAAAAGGTCGACTCCATCGACTGGTGCCGCAAGAAGCTCTCCCACCTCGTGCCCGCCGCCGAAAAGGCCCAGCGCAAGTACCGCGCCGGCGGCTACGACAAGATCTCCGGCGTCTTTATCGAGTTCAAGACCCAGGCCGACGCCGAAGGCGCCTCCCAGATGCTCTCCCACCACCTCGGCTTCCACATGTGCCCCCGCTACGTCGGCATCCGCCCCGGCGAGGTCATCTGGTCCTCCCTCGCCATCCCCTGGTGGCAGGTCGTCATCCGCCGCTACATCATCCTCGCCTTCATCACCGCCATGATCCTCTTCTGGGCCATCCCCGTCGCCTTTGTCGGTTTCGTCAGCAACGTCGAGGCCCTCTCCAGCACCATCTCCTGGCTCGGCTGGCTCAAGGAGATCCCCGGCTTCATCATGGGCGTCATCACCGGTCTTTTGCCTTCGGTCCTGCTTTCCCTGCTCATGTCCCTCGTGCCCATCGTCATTCGCCGTAAGCTGCTCTCTCTTTTCTCTCTCTCTCTCTCTCTCTCCCCCTCTGCCTGCCTGCCTGCTAACAGCCGCAGTCTGCGCCAAGTTCGCCGGCGAGCCCTCCACCTCGCGCGTCGAGCTCTTCACCCAAAACGCCTACTTTGCCTTCCAGGTCATCCAGGTCTTCCTCGTCGCCACCCTCTCTTCGTCCGCCACCGTCGTCGCCGAGAAGCTCTACAACAATCCTAGCTCGGCCCCGTCCATCCTGGCCGAGAACCTGCCCAAGGCCTCCAACCTCTACATCGCCTACTTCATCGTCCAGGGCCTCACCATCGCCACCAGCGTCCTCACCCAGGTCGCCGGCTTCATCATCTTCTGGCTGCTCTACAAGTTCCTGGCCTCCACCCCCCGCGCCATGTACCAGAAGTGGACCGAGCTGAGCGCCATCTCGTGGGGCAGCACCCTGCCCGTCTACACTAACATTGTCGTCATTGGTACGTGCTCCTTCCTCTTTCCGCCTCCTCCCTGACTGGCGGCTGGCTGACACACGCTCTCTCTCTCTCTCTTGGTCAGCCATCACCTACTCGTGCATCGCCCCCCTCATGCTCGGCTGGGCCACCGTCGCCATGTTCCTCTTCTACTTCGCCTGGCGCTACAACGTCTTCTTCGTCACCGACACCCAGGTCGACACGCGCGGCCTCATCTACCCCAAGGCCATCAAGCAGCTCTTCACGGGCCTCTACCTCGCCGAGGTGTGCATGATCGGCCTCTTTGGTGCCTCCATCGCCCCCGGTCCCTTGATCCTCATGGTCATCTTCCTCGTCTTCACCGTCCTCTTCCACATCTCGCTCAACGCGGCCCTTGAGCCCCTCATGTACAACCTCCCGCTCACCCTGCTGGCCGAGGAGGCCGAGGTCCGCCGGCTCGACCTCGAAAAGGAGCGCTCCGCGTCGGCCGCCGCCGCCACCTCGCCCTCGTCCTCCAACAACGCCAAGAAGGCCAAGCTGCACGACCTCAACGGCGACGGCATCATCGACGAGACCGAGGCGGCCGTTCTGCTGGCCCGCGAGGCCAACAAGTCGACGGGCCGCGTCGGCAACTGGTTCACGCGCTTCCTGCAGCCCTGGATCTACTCCAACTACGCCGTCCTGCGCAAGCTCGTCCCCCGCACCGCCTACCTCGACCCCTACCCCATCGACGTCGCCGACGACGCCTACCACCCGCCCACCGTCACCAGAAAGGTGCCGCTCCTGTGGGTGCCCCGCGACAGCGCCGGCGTCTCGGCCCAGGAGGTGGCCCAGACCCGCAAGGTCATCCCCATTACGGACGAGGGCTGCGTCCTCGACGATAAGGGAAAGATTCGCTGGGACGAGGAGAACACGAGGCCCCCCGTCTGGGAGAAGAAGATTTATTACTAGACGGAGTTGGGAGTCGATGGGCGACGGCTCTGGTAGCGTTGCCTTGAGGGAGGAATCGGCCAGTGAAGAAGGATGCCGTCGTGGTGGTTGATGTGCCGGGTGTGTATGGGGGTACGTACGTGTACCTTGGTGCATAGCAGTTGCGGGAAACGTTTGGGTGGATGACCAGAAAGAGGCGGCGGTGGCGGTTGTGGTGGTGCCACCAGCATGAGAAAGGGGAAGAGGGGGGGTAGAAAGGGAGGGAGTCTAGTTTTCATGGGTTGAAGGAGGGGGGGTAAAGTAGAGAAGGAGGAGGGTGGTGGAGGAGATGATTTATGCCTTTCCATTTTTTTAATGTTTTTTTTTTTTCCTTTTTTTCCCTCTGGATTCTGATACCCAACGTTTGGAAACCTCTCTCAACCAAACGTACAGACACACATGCATACACACACACACAGACAGACACACACACATTCACTTACCGTCAATGTATCTGTCTATCTGTCTTTTTAATTAGACATTGAATAATATACAAGTGAGTTTTTTCGGGTTTTATTTTTTTGATTGCACAGCCTGATGTGATGATAATATGCCCAAGGTGGCCAAACAATAAAAAAGAAAAAAAAAAAGATAGAGGACATGACTCTTAAAGATGTGTCTCCCAAGAACCCTTGTCTAGAAACAAGTACCCGGCGGTATGTACACGTTAAGATGCAGTTCTAGTTCTTTCCGGTGCACTCTCTCCCGAGTTCAGACTTGATACCTGCTTAAGCCGCCATCATCACAACATCCAGCCGTCGCGGTCACAAACACGGTAAATTGTTTCCAAAGTATCTCGCTCTCTGTATCTGTCTCACTCTCCTTCTCTCAAGCGCACACGCCTCTCTCCCTCTCTCTCCCTTTCTCTCTACCCCAGTCATCCTGAGCAGCTTAACGTCGACCTAGGTGCACCCCTACTAGTATATTCAACGACCGAAACCGCCAACATGCCGCATGCCTCATTCCCATCCGGCTGAACTCGCTCGGCGCACCGAAAATGCAGGAATCAACAAAAAGAAAAGAAAAATGAGAAAAAAAAGGGAGAGGGGGAGGGGGGGTTTGAAAAGCAACCGTTTGAGCACGTTGAAAAAGGAACACCCTTCACCCTCGTACCACAGACGGCATAACAAGCATCCTCACGTTTATTCCCCCCCATGTCCCCTTGGATAGAAACCATTCTAGCCATCCCAAGGGCCGAATCTTCCGTCTTTCCTTTTGAGCCGGAAGCAAAGCCCTCCCGGGTCAACCAGCAACAAGCAGCAGACCACCAAAAAAAAAAAAAAAAAAAAAAAAAAACGCCAACATCAGCCAACACCAAGACCCGCCATCGCCATCACCACACCAGCCATTGCCATACCCCGCGGGGCCCGGCTGAGAAGGCTTGCTCCTCAGCAATACGAAAACCCCGGGACATGCTGCATTATGCCACCGCCCGAGGGCATGGCGGGCCACCCCGTGGCCACGTCGGGCATGCCGCCCCAAAACAGGTTGCCATTGTCCAGCGGCATCAGCTCTTCGGTGCCGTGGGCAAACTGGTCGATCCCCCCGGGCGCCAGGTTCCATGGCAGCGACTGGTTCTGCTCCAGGTACACCACCACCTGGTTCGACGTGTAGGGCGGCAACTTAGGCACGCTACTGCCGGCGAGGTGGCCCGGGTGCTGTGGTTGTGGTTGTTGTTGTTGCTGTTGCTGGTGGTGGAGGTAGTGCGGGTTATGTGGCATTTGCGGCGACGGGATGGCTCCTGAGGACTGCGACGGCGAGTGTTGCGGCTGGGGCTGGGGCTGCGGCGGCTGCGGAGGTTGACCCTGTTGTAATCGCCACATCACCGAGGCGGCCTCGGTTTCGTCGATCTGAGGAGCGGCGGGAGCGGCATGAGCAGTCTGCGACGTGTTGATCGGGGTGAAGGACATGGATGTGGACCGGGGCGTCTTGGTGTGGTCGGCGACATGGCTGTTGTTGTTGTTGTTGTTGTTATTGTTGTCCGGACCGACCGACGAGCCGGGCTCGGCGGTGCTGTCGCGCGAGGAGGCCTTTTCCTCGTCAATGGCCAGGATCTCGCCGTTGTTCACCACCTTGAACCCTTGCTGCTTCCATTCCTCCAAGCCGCCGCCTCCCATGCGCAAGCTCAAGTCCCCTCCGGGCCCTCCGGGGCCGCCGGCCGGGGCGCGCCGGCCGATGTGGCGCTCGTAGTCCTGCTTGACGCGGTCGTAGTAGGTCATCATCTGCTGAAAGTAGGAAACGTACGTTTCGGCCAGGTTAAGCCACGACGACATGTGCGTCAGCATCTTGTAGGTCAGGCCCGTCGGCCCGTGCTTGAAGACGTTGAGCTCGCCGCCGGGCACCTGCTCCGGCTTGGGGAGCATGTGGCCCTTGGTGTCGATGTGCGGGAAGTGCACGGCGTAGATGCCGACGAAGGCAGCGGTCCAGACGGCGAAGAGCACGAGGGAGGACATGGGCAGCTTCTCGCGGCAGATCTCGATGAGGTCGACAATGTCGCGGGCCGCGTGGAAGATCTCCTCGGCGCTCGCCTCCCAGAAGCCGTCGGGTTCCTGCCCCGCGGGGAAGGTAGGAGGGTCCAGGGGCCCGACGGGCTTGTCGCACAGGATGGGGATGAAGGGTATGTACTCGCGGTGGAGCATGATGCGGCACACGGCGCCCAGCATATGCAGGGAAACGTAGACGCTGCTCGCCTGGTGGTTCTCGTGCTTGTAGTAGTTGCTGTCGGACCAGCGGAAGTGGTCGGGCAGGTCGGCGTAGAAGCCGTCAAGCTTCTGGCGCAGCTTGAAGAAGGTGGTCTCGTGGGACCAGGGCGGGTGCTCCTCGGTGAAGCGGCCGCCGGCGAAGCTCCAGCGCGAGATCTCGCCCCAAAGGTCGACGAGGCGGACGAAGCGGCCGAGCACGCTGTCCGAGGTCCTGCGCGACGCGTCGACGCCGGGCATGGGCTTGAGAAAGCCCGTGTACACCTCCTCAGACAAGTCAAACGACACCTCGGAGCAGGGCAGCTGGATCTGCAGGTCCTCGGAGCGTATCGTCGAGACGCGGTCGCGACCGCAGCCGAGCAGGCGGTCCAGGATGAGGCAGCTGAACATGGTGCGCCGGCGGATTTCGCGGGCGATGATGCGCTGGCCCGGCGGCATGGCCTGCCGGGCCTGCCCCGGGGGTCGCGGCTCCCGAAACACCCGGCCGGGCTCGCAGTCGCCGTCGCCCAGCCCCAGCGCTTGGGCCATGCGGATGGCCACGCCCACGAACATCCAGGCGGCCATGCCGCCGACCTTGGGACGGGCCTGGCTCCACTCGTAGAGCCCCAGCATCAGGAACGCCTGGACGCGCTCGACCGAAGCCACCGTCATGCTCGTGCGGAGACCGCCGAGCGCCTTGGTGAGCACGTCGGCGTAATACTCGGAGGCGGCAGCGGCATCCGACGTGGGGCCGGCTCCCGGGCGGGGCTTGGGGCCGCCCGAAGCGGCGGCGGCGGCAGGCCCGTTCTTGGGGGCCGTGACGTACGAGACGAGGGTGCTGTGAAAGCGGGCCGTCAGCGTCAGGATGCCCAGCAGCACCAGGTTGATCTCGGGCGAGGTATCCGAGGGCTTGGCGCGGAACCGGCTGCCGAGCTTCTCCTTGAGGGTCGCGAGATGGAGGAAGGGCAGCTCGGTGGCGAAGTGAAGGCGGTAGATGTCGAACAGCTGGCCCCAGACCGTCTCGGTGAGATACGGGGCCGAGAGCACATCCTCGGCGACGGCGGCGGCGGGCACGGCGGCTTCCATCTTGACCATATCCTCGATGCGACGAAGGCGCTTGCGCTCGGCGCCTTGGTCCACCTTGGACCCGGCGGGGGGCTCGGAGCGCTTCGGCGGGGCGGGAGTGGCCTCCGGGTAGGTGCACTCCTTGCCATTGCGGATGCACGTCTCGCAGGGCTGGTCGCCGCCGGTGTTGTTGCACTTGATCTTGGACTTGCGACAGCGCTGGCAGGCGATGCTTGACCTGAGGGGCGGCCGCTTCACACCCCTCTTGGAGTCGACAGCGCCGGAGCTGCCGGGACTGCCTACCATCATCGAAGCCAGAACGGGCGACCTGCTGACATCGTCGGGGGTTGTCGCGACGGCGGCCGAACCGCTATGGCCGTGGGCAGCGCGAACCGGCCCGCCTGCGGAAGCAGCAGCAGCGGCGGCGGAGTGGCGTGGCGGGCTGTGCGGCAGCGGCTGGCGTATATTGGGAAGACGCTCGAAGGGTGCCGAGCCCCGACCCGGAGGGCTCGGGTGCGGGTGTTGTTGTTGTTGCTGCTGCTGCTGCTGCTGCTGCTGCGGGGGCGGTGGCGGCTGCTGAGGCGACACGACGGGGGACTTGGCCGGCTCGACAGGCGCATGAGGCGCCTGAGCGTGGAATGCGTCGTGAAATTTTCGCTTCGGGGTGGGCTGCTGCAGGTCGTAGGAAGACGAGGGGGTTGCGGCGGCCGCTTCGGAGTCGGGCGGCTCGGGAGGGGAGAGGATGGACTGGATGCGCAGATGAGAAGCAATCGTGACGGCGGGTTGGGTCTCGCAAGGGGACCCCCACGGCGCAAACGCAAGCGATGAGAAAACGAGGCCTTCCCTGGCCACGGGGCACGGTGCAACAAGCGGGCAGCGAGACCGCACCGACGGCTAACGACGCGGACGTGCGGAAAAGAGGGGGGGGGGGGGGAGGGAAGGCAAGGAGCCGAGACTCGAGGTCCGGTCGCGCGGCCGGCAGATGGGACCGCGAGCGGGAACGGGTTAAATACGCGGTGCCGGGAGGACCAAGACAAGAACGACGGGGACGGGACCGGAGCGGGAGAGCGGGCGTTGGCTCAGCAAAGGAAAGAAGAGAGAGGTCGGTTGGACCGGCTGAGGGCGACGTTTTGCACGGCGGCCGCTGCTGGTTCGCGCGTGTGCGACGGCATCCACACAAGCAGGTGTGGGTATCCGTTTGGGCGGATTGCAGCCGGGCGAGTAAGCGGTGGCGCCTGCGGACGTGTACGGATCCGGAACGAGCCGGTGCGACGCCGACGGGTTGCTGGCGACGCTGGTCGGGTTGCGCGAGGGTGCTGTGGGATGCAGGATCGCGGGGAGATGCTCGGGGCGGCGAGGAGACGTATTCGATGGGACCGTGACAGGGAGCAGGATTCTGGCAGCAGCAACAGCAACAACAACAACAACAACGGTTGCAGCGAACAATAGTACGGTATAAGTAGCCGCTGTTGCAGTTGCAGTTGCAGTCGCAGTCGCCGTCGCAGTCGTGGCACCGGGTCAACGAGTCTGGATCGGGCAGGACGCGGCAGGAAAAAACGGGCGTCCAAAGAGTTCGATGACACGGCCGGTGGGTACGTAACGTCCGACGAGGTACGATAGTGTGCACAGTGTGTTTCGAAGTCCCGGGGTTTCGCGGGGGAGGGGGGGAGAGAGGGGACAGGGACGGATTCGGCAAGACGGCCTCAATAAATTTGGGCAATGTGTGTGTGCGTATTGTGTGCGTGGTGGTCTGCAATGGCGGTGCCGTACAGCACAAGGAACGGCAGGCTAGGTAAGCTCCAGAGGGGACGGAAGGGAATGCACGGCGGAACGGGGGCTGCAACCGTTCCGGTGGTTGGTCTTTTGTCGTCCTTGTCTGCCCACCCCAAGAAGAACAACCTGGAAGGGAAGACGATTTTGTTGGTAGCTTCGGTAAGGTCGGCAGGGGCCCCGGAATGGCGCTGCGAGGGTGAGGATGATAAGTCCGCGGTGCCGGTCCGGAAGCAAGATGGATAGGCGGACTGTTTCGGGGTGGGAACCTGGAACCTATCTTTGGGGGGACAGTCGCGTGGACCTGGATGCCCTGGTTTGGTGTACTGCGTACTATATGTATAGGTAGTATGCTGACGGGTCAGGGATGATGGAGGGGGGTCGGGGTTCCAAAGTTTGAAGGTTTCAATCGGCAGTGACGAAGAAAAAAAGAAAAAAGAAAAAGTGAAAGGAAAAAAAAAAAAAAGAAAATCCTGGGGACGCTTCTGTCCTTTGGAGATGCCTCACACTGATGTGCCTGCCCTTCTTACTTGCTTAAGAGGTAGTTAGCGTGCTCGGTAAAGGAGAGCAATTGCGACCAGCACGAGTTTCCCCAGCTTTACTGTTGTCCATGCTTTCGATCGGTCACCTGTTCCTTCCTACCTACTTAACTCTACCGACCTACCTACACAGTACAAAACGCAAATGGTGTTTCTCTCCTCCAGTTCCAGTTCTCCACCCGAGGGTTGCCAAGCCAGCGATTTCGGGCTGGCTCTGCCCCTCGTTCCGGGGGGACAGCGGCTCGGGCTGTCCCGCGGAGAGCTACCAACTTCCAGCGAGCTAGGGCGCCCACCAGGTAGCTACCTACGTATACGCATACCTACAGTACACTTTAAGGACGAAAGTAGGTACCCAACGAGCTTGGGGTATATATCGTCGTCTTATACAAAACCCGAAGCCAGGAACCAGAAAGGTAGATAAGTACCCTTCCACTGCTTTATTTACAGCAACGCAAACTGGACCCGAGGGGTTGATGTGCACAACTGCCCGGACCGGGCATACCTAGGTACCTAGGTACCAGCTAGGTGGGCACCTCCCTCCCGTCGCCGGCCGGCCTGGAACTTGATCTTCCTTCAGGTACCTTACCTACACAGTAGACACCTAAGGCTGGGCCGATGCTGCCTCGGAGAGGGACCTTCCAGTGCGACGGAACCTGGATGGGAATTCCGGAATCCGTTCCCGCTAACTAGGTACTTGATACACGCCCCCCCCCCCACTTCCACCGTCCCGCCCGTCCCCGTCCACCAAAAAACCCCCTCCATCTCAACGCCCGGCCCTCGCCTTCTAGGTACTCTGCTCCGCTGCCTGAAGAGATCCATGGGAATTCTCCTCGATCAAAATGCATCACCTGAGTTCCATTTTGCACCAGAGATCAGCGTTCACAGAAAAGGCCGGCGCTGTCGATTTCCGGCTTCGGTGGTGAGCGGCTGAAACCCCCCCACCTCTTCCAAGGTTTCGCTGTGGTGCCGCGGCGAGCGAGCAAGACATAACGCCAATGCAAGCCAGCCCGGCGCGAGAGGTAGGCAAACAACGTGTCTCTGCTCCGAGAGCCGCCCATGGCCTTCTCCCTTGCTCCCGGGATCGGCAAGCCTCCGCCCTGACGACAGCCCTCCATCGGGACGGGGGTCTCGCACGAGTTGGCCGCGCCGGAGCTCTGGGTCTCGGATGGCCTGCCCCGCCTCTGCCCACCCACCGTCCTTGAAACACGCGTCTTGGGCATCGTGGGCTGGTCACCGACGCAGAACCCGTGTCCAACCGCATCCCATCTGCATATCGCCGAGCAAGCCTCACAGGCTTGCAGAACTCCTGGAAACCGTCGCCAACCTCCCTCCCAGGTTCCCGGCCAGTTCGCCGAGCGATGTGCATCACCGGCACCCCACAGGGGGGGGGGGTTTGCTTTGAAACGGGCTGTCTTTATTGACTCGGGACGGAACCTCGTGGGCGTATCTACCTACCGTTTTCTGATGGCCAAGTCACGCGCTAGCTTCTCATCACGCGCTGCCATCCCATCCTCGACGACATGGCCCGCAGGCAAGCCCGGATTTCCTTGAAGGAATCCGGAACGGGGCCGTGTCTTTTCTTGCTTGGGCCGTGGAACGGCGCCCGAGGTTGTGTGTGCGACAAGGCTAGCATCGGATCCGTTTGCCATAGGGGCGCCTTCCGGCCGGTGCAACACCAAGAGATGAGGAGGAGGGGGTGGTATAAAAGGAAGAACGTGCGGCAGGCAGCCTGTTGGAGAAGACGAAAAGAAGCCGGGGCGTTTCCTCAAGGGAAAAAGAAACAAAAAGAGGCGTCGGCTGGTGCAACACACTCGCTGCTCCGTGGCTGCGGGAGAGCCCAACTGCCGCGGGTCGTGGGGAGGGAGGTTGGTCGGTGTTGACTCTGCCGACCCGGTTCCGTCGTGACGGCACCTTTTGGATGATGCAACCTCCGGGTTCCCCTCGCCGGCCCCAACCGCCTCGCTTGACGTTGGGCTGTCCTGGGCCGTCGCGGGGCGCTACGACCTCGATGCTTCAGGAGGGAAAAGAAAGCGTAGAATGCATGGAGCTCAACGACGATCGGTGAGCCGGGCATGTCGCAACGGACGAGCCAAGTCGAACGTGGCGGTCTCTTCGACCAAGCATGGCGAATGACAATGGCCTCTGGCTCGCTCAGGCCGAACGGTTTCCCAGTCGCCTGCATTTCTGCATCCACAATCTTTTTTCCTTTTCCCTTTGGAAAAGGGCCCGTGCAGCTCCATCATCATCGCAGGGATCGGGCCTCTCACATAGGGCCGAGCATATCGCCTAAACAGCTCGGCCTGATACGCCTCCGACAACCTGGCACACACATGTTCCGTGACGTGGACCGCCTGCGGCCGTGGTGATGGTGGAGTGCCGGGCGCCCTCCGACACAAACGCGATGCGATACCTTGCTTCAACGGGTGGAAAGGGGGAGGGGGGGCGCTCTCTCCGAAGGGGCATCAATGGCGACCGCTGCAAAACAGATTCAACCTTCTTCCCCTCAGGGTACCTGACAGACAAGACAGCACTAAGGAGGTGAGCGCGCTTGAAAGGGTCATTCAGTGTCACCCTGCCGGCCCCGTCCCCCCGCCCCCTCCTCGCCCCCCCCACTAGGTATGATAGGAGCATGGACTTTTTTACCATCATCATCACCACCACCACCACCACCACCACCATGTGGGAATCTACGCCGCAGGCATGCAGGGAAAATGTCTGCACACGCGGTCTGGAGCTGGCGATGCGCAGGGCCACGTGAGACAGACAGCGGGAGAGCAGGGAGGGAGCTTGATGAATGAATGTACCCACGCAGCGAGCGACGGCAGATGAGGTTGGATGGCGGGGTTTCTAGGTCCTACTGCGTAGGTACATAGGTAACAGCAATGCCACAAGCTCGGAGCTGGCCGTCAAGGGGTCAAGGGCTGCCTCTTGATCCACACACCCGACACAAGACACCGCCCCCCCCCAATAGCTTTTCTCTGGAAACCTACACAGCATGTATAGTAGGCACCTTACCAGGTAGCCACCTTTTGTTGGGGTTTGCTTTCGTCATTTCTCCATGCCCGACAAGACCTAGCCCATGGCCACCCTACGCCGTTAGTACATACGCCCTCGATCGGTGGCGGATGCGAGCCCCTCCGACCTGGCACGCCCAATGACGTCGCTCCCAACCCACCGAGTGACGGGTGCGAGAGGCCTCTCGCCGCTCCACACAGGCACGGCCTTTAAGCGCCATGGGGCCGCGGGGTGCCGGGGCACGTTGCTATTTTGAACCCGGTCGAAACCGCACGGCAAAGCCGACCCCGCGCTTGCTCAGCAGCATCGTTCAGCTTTGTCAAGGTCCAAACATTTGGGTTGGTAGCTTGGTTTCTGATTTTAGAAGCCTCGAGGAATCCCGGGACTTTTCGTCCTGCATATCTTGGGGCCGAGTCCCCACGAGCATTGAGCATTGAGCATTGAGCATTTGCGCTACTTTCAGCAGCCGTTTCAACCCACCCGGCCTGTCCGTCGCACCAATCTATAGCACCCGCGGCTTTCTGGCACCTCCTGAGGGGCTGTGCTTTGGGCATAGATACCGCAGTCCCAGCGGAGCAACCCCATCAACGACGAACCCAGCCAGGCGTTGATATCGCAAGCCCGGTCGGCATTGCTTCCTGGATCTGCCTTCAAAGAGCCACCGGCCTCCTAGCTATCTTTCGATTCGAACCCCCCCCCCCCCCTTGATTTGAGAATCAACCAACATCACCATGTCGCCGGGACACAATGTAAGACGACGGCGCCCGCCGCCAAGAAATCTCTCGTCGCTAGGCGGCTCCGAGGATCTGACTTGGGAACGCAGGACCCGAAGCTCCTCTACGCCATCGACGGCGTCAAGGCGTACCACATCGCCAACGGGCGGGAAGAGCCGCTGACCCCCGCCGGCCCCCAAACGCTCTCCCTGCTGATGGTGCCGACGACCTCGGTGTTCGCCGACCCCGCCCTCCACCCCGATGCCGCAGCCGCCGAGCAGGACTTTTACCTGCACCTCCACCTGCCGCCCGAGCTCGACCTGCCGCTGCCGGCCACGACGCAAATCTACCACCAGCCGCCGACCAGCTACCTCATCCCGCGCTGGGACCTGGGCCCGGACAGCGGCGCCTTCACGCGCATCGAGTTCCCCTCGGTCGAGAGCCGCAAGGGCATCCAGGAGGACGTGGACACGTTCGAGACCATCCTGGCGCAGTGCACAGCCTTTTTGGAGCGGGCGCCGCCGCCTCGCATCGGCTCCGGCGGAGGCGGCGGCAGTGGCGGCGACGAGTGGTGGGAGGACGGCGGCAAGAGCAAGAGCGCGGCGGCCAAGGCGGCCGAGGCGGCGGGCGACGCGCTGCCCGCGTACAACCCGGCCGCCTTCAAGCCGGGCGAGGGCTACGCGCGCGGCAGCCGCAGCGCCACCGCGCAGGGCCAGATCGTGCTCATCGACGAGGAGGACGGCAGCGTGATCGGCGAGCTGGCCGATGGGTTCCAGGTCGTCGAGGACGGGAATCTGAAGCCCGGGTCCAAGGGTGCGTGCCTCCCCGACAATCCCACCGAAACAAGCACGCCGAGAACTAACCCGAGGGCCCTCGTCCCCCCGTTTCTTTTCTTACAGACCCCGTGGAGATCACGCTCCCGTCGCAACATAGCCACACCATCGGCGTGGCCCCCATCTCCAAGGAGGCGTACGAAGCCGAGCTGCACCCCGCCTACAAGAAATCCTTCCTCGTGTCCAACGCCCACGCGGCGTCCCGGCTGATCATCGCGGGCTCCGAGATGGTGGCCAAGCTGCTGCAGAGCCAGGCGGAGACCATCACCAAGAAGACGCCGCCGGCCTCCAAGCCCATGACGTTCAAGCCCGCGACGCGCCAGCACATCCGGCGCATCAACACCTTCACGGGCAGCGCGGCGACGCTGTCGGCCAAGACGGTCGGGCAGATCACCAAGGTGGCGCAGAACTTTGGCGCGACGCTGGCGGGCAAGAGCAGCCACGGCGCGCGGAAGGGGTACGACAAGGACGGCAAGCCGATCGAGAGCTACAAGCCGGGCCTGCTCAACAAGACCATGATGGCCTTCTCGACCGTCATGGACGGCGTCGACCAGGCCGGGCGCAACCTGCTGGCGACGACGAGCGAGGCGGCTACGACGGTGGCGACGCACAAGTGGGGCGCCGAGGCGGGCGACGTGACGCGCGGCCTGACGGGCGGCATCAAGAACGTCGGGCTCGTCTACATTGACGTGACGGGCGTGTCGCGGCGGGCCATCCTCAAGAGCGTGGCCAAGGGCATGGTGGTGGGCAAGACCTCGACGGGCGACAACATTATCGTCGGCGGCGGGGACGGCGGGGTGGCGGTGCTGGAGAAGGACGAACCGGCGGGGTCCTCAACGGCAGCGGCGGGGTCGCAGAGCGTGGCCGAGGGGAAGAAGCCGGCGAGCTCGGCCAGCGGGGGGTTTTTGTACAAGTGAGCTTGAGGGAACGTTTTGTTTTTTTTTTTTTTGTGCCGGGGAGGGGAACAGACAGGGCGGGAAAGCGGGAAAGCGGTTAATCTAGCACCTAAAGGATAGAGAGGACCGGACAGGAATTATAGGCGGGGGTCGGGGTTGTTGGGTTGATTACATAGGTCTTCCAGCAGTAGGGACGCTTTACTGCGTAGGGATTCAGGTATTGACAATGTAAGTACCTACCTACCTACTCTGTACCTGAGTCATTCGTCTTTTCACCCCTTTTATGGCCCCAAGGAATGTACTGTGTATTATGTACATATTGTATCCCTATTGGCGGGTGGTGCCCCACTTTCAAGCAGACGCTGATGTCACTCGTCGAGTTCCCCCATGGACGTTGGCGATTCAATCGCGTCCCTCCGCCAAACTTCACCGCGGAACTTGGTACCGACATCTTGCCCGGCCAACATCCTCTCCCATTGCGAGGGAATATGGCATTGGATGTTTTGAGCACGGCAGAGCGGTAACGGCTGACCCGAGGCTGCAGACGAAAAGCATCCCAATTCCTTCCTTCGACCAGCAGGTCATGTGCTGCCGTTTGGAACCTCTCGGCTCCCTCCTCCTCTTCCTCCAGTCCCTCCGCGACCGCCGCGCTCGACGACGAGCCGCCCGCCTGGCCCGACGAGACCAGCGAACCAAGCTGCACGACATCCATCCTTCTCCCCCCTCCACCAGCTACGAACCATAACACCCAGCAGCCAAAGCAAAACGAAAAAAAAAAAAAAAAAAGAACAAGCAAAAAACGCAAAGATGCTGCAAGAAATCCTCCTCTCCCTGTCCGGCCACCCCTCCCCGCTCCTCCGCTCCGCGGCCGCCTCCGCCTCCGCCGCCGGCTCTTCTTCTTCGCCTCCTTCCGCTTCCGAGCCCGACGTCTACTCCGCGGCCCTCACCCCGCCCGAGCGCGCCCTCCTCGCCCCGCTCGCCCGCCTCGCCGACACGCACATCCGCGCGCGCGCCGCCGCGGCCCACCTCGCGGCGAGCCACCCGTCGGTGGTGTGCCGGGCCGTGGCCGCCGCCGTCGACGCGCGGCACCTCGCCGCCTTCCGCGCCAAGGTCCTCGACGTCGAGCGCGCCCTGCTGACGGGCGACGCGGCGCTCGTGGGCGCGCACCGCGCCGTGCCGCTGACCGAGGTGGTGGCCGAGTTTGACGGGTGGGGGAGGCGGCTGGGGTGGCTGGAGAGGGTCGTCGGGGTGCTGGAGCGGGGCGTCGGCGGAGGCGGCGAGGGGAAAGCGACGATGACGGCCAAGGGAGTGATTGATTTCCTCCGCGGGGAGCTGCCGACGGGGTACACGGACGTGGAGGAGGTTGTGCTCGAGCTGGTGGAGGTGGCGGAGAGGGCGTGGGTGAAGCAGGTCGCGGCGTGGGTGCTGTATGGGCGGGTGCCGGGGTTCGGCGCGGAAAGAGACTTTTTTGTGAGGGTGGAGAGGAGGAAAGCGGAGGACGGGGAGGGCGAAGAAGGGAGGGAGGAGGTCGAGTACAAGTGCGAGATGGGGTTGCTGCCGGGGTTCGTGCGGCCGCAGACGGCGGCGTCCATGCTGTTTATCGGGCGGTCGCTGAACCAGATCCGGGCCAAGGGGGCGGCGGCGGGAGAGGCTCGGCTGCGCGGGGAGCATCACCTGTCGACGCAGCTGGCGAGGCTGGCGGCGCTCCAGCACCCGATCGACGCGGCCGCGTTTTCGAGGGCCATCGCCGAGATACGCAATCACCTGTCGCGGACGGTGCTGCAGCGCTTGCTGCCCCTGGGCAAGGTGCAGGAGACGCTGCAGCTGCTCCGGGACTTTTTCCTTCTTGGCCGAGGCGAGTTTGCCATGGCGTTGACGCACCAGGCCGACGCCAGGATGCGCAGCCGCTGGAGGCGGGCCGAGAACCTCGCCTACGAGAGGCGGGACGGGCTCGGGACGGTGGCCGTCAAGGAGGGCGAGGCGGCAGCGGTCCTCGCCAAGACCTGGGCGGCCATGGCCTCGATGCAGGGCGAGCACTCTCAGGAGGACGAGGGCCTGGAGCTTGCGCGCGACCTGCTGAGGCTCAGCATCGCCAAGCCGAGGCCGTCGACCCCGGGGAGCTCCGCGTCCGCCGAGAGCGGCGGCCTTCCCTCGATCGCGCCGACGCCGTTCCGCAACCTGCTCTTTTCCGTCCCCGTCGTGCTCACCATGCGCCTCCCCTCGCCTCTCGACCTCTTTCTCACGCCGGCCGACCTGCAGATGTACACGGCCATCAACTCGTACCTGCTGTCCCTCCGCCGGGCGCACATCCACCTGACGGACCTCTGGAAGATCTCAACCCTTCGGCGGCACCACCCGGCGCCCCCCGGCCCGCCGCAAGGCAGCACCCGCGCCGGCCGGGAGAGGGTGCAGCTCCTGCGCGAGCGGAACGACGCGCGGCGCTCCATCCTGCGCAACGCCTGGGTCACGGCGAGCGCGGCCCTCTTTTTCCTCGGCGAGCTCGAGGCGTACCTGCAGACCGAGGTGGTCGCGGGCCTCTCGGACGGGTTCCAAGCGTGGCTCGCGATGGGCGAGGACGAGCAACCGAAGCAGCGCGACGACGAAAGCGAAGACGGCGACGGGGGCGGCAGCGCCATGGACCTCGATCAAGAACCCGGCGGACACGGAAACGGCAACGAAAACGAAAACGAGCACGAGCACGAGCACAACGACGTCTGGCTCGCCGAGTCGTCTCCGACCACGTCGCCGCCGCGGCGTTCCGTCCAGCACCACGACCCCCAGACCCTCGCGACGGCCCACCGCGCCTACCTCGGCACCCTGACCCGCCGCTTGCTCCTCACGCGCGCCTCCTTCACCGACGCCCTCTACGGGCTGCTCGTGCAGACGGACCACCTGGCGGCGCTCGTGCGGCGGCTGCACGACCTGTGGGCGGCGGCGGACCTCGAGGCGGACGCGGGCGTCATCGACTCGTTTGTGGATCTCGAGCGGGAAGAGCGGGAGGTGAGAGGGGAGATGGGGGCCGTGGAGAGGAGGGTGAGGGAGGGGATCCGGGCGCTGGTGGCGGAGCTGCGGAAAGCGGAGGAGGACGGGGCGAGGATTGGGGATAGGGAGGAGGAGGAGAAGGAGGAGGAGCAGGAGGGGCAGGCGCAGGCGCAGGCGCAGGCGTTGGGGGAAGACAAGATGTACGAGAGCGTAGAAGGGGGCGAGTATGTTCCTAGACGGGTGGGAGGGGTGGATCGGCTGTTGATGAAGCTGGATTTTGGGACGTGGTTTGGGACGGACGGGGAGGGGTTGGGGGAGGGAGCAGGCATCCAAGGATAAGGTACCCTCGGGCAAGGTAGGATGATATGGCTGTTGTTTTACTCAAGGAGGTCTCTAGGCGAACAGGCGTATTGGTTGACTTATTGGACGTAGGTAGATGTGGATGGCTTGGGATTGTATAATACTGTACAGACCTAGGTGTTCGTAGTAGACACCACAGTTCCAACGTTACACCGCGCCTTGAATCCGGCCAGGTTCGCTTCACTTCCAGTGCACCTACTATTATACGGATAGCGTTATGACAAATGACGAAGCAGTGCCCAGGGCTGGGGGTAGGTATGAGCTATTTTGTCATGATTGCATGTTCCTTGTCGCTGGAGGAACCATCGGATGAAACCAGGGGCGTACCATACAAAACACAGGTCTTCAACTCGGATCCTGGAGAGATGTCTCCCCTCCACAATTTGTCAAACCAAGGTTCCTTCAACAAGAGAGCGGGTGTGTGGATATCTTCAGCGTGGACCCCAGGTGTGGTTGACACAGGAGGGGGGACGGGAGGAGGCCCGCTTGACACGCCCACACCCCTTGACAAGATCGATCCCACGCCCACCGAGCCCGGCAATCGGCGCTACGGTGTAGAATACTCCAGTGACTTGCACACTAGGTACACTCTAGTAGGTACACAGTACACTACCGTACCATACCTCCTAGTACATCGTCTATTTGGTTACTTTTTTTCGCTTCCCTTGAATGTATTCCTCCCCTCCCTTTTTTTTGGGGGGGGCGGGGGGCGGGGAGGTGTCTTTTCATAGGAAGAATTCAGTCTGGACAACCCGGACAGGACAGGACAGGACAGGACAGGGCACACCCAGCTGACCCCACCCGACCCAAACCCGACCCGACCCGACGCAAAATATGGCTTCGCCAGGCAGCGTTGTGTTGTGTTGTGTGTGTGTGTGTGTGTGTGTGTATGTGTGTGTGTGGTGTGTGGTGTGTGGTGTATGTATGTGTGTGTGTGTGTGTGTGTGTTGGTGAGCGACCTGAGAGGGCCCTGTTGGGTTCTGAATTTAGCTGTTTCTGTTTGTGTTGTGTGGCGCGTGCAAGGCGCAGTTTGCTTTCCTCCAACCCTGGTTTGTCGCGACACATGCCATCCCGGCTGTGCTGTGGGGCCGTGCATCCAGGCGGAACCCCATGATTGGCCGGCTGGTTTGTTTTCCGGTCACACTGTGGGCCGAAACGGCGTCCCGTCACCTCAGCCGGTGGATCCTCGTCTTCTGCCCAACCTGGAGCCGGGTCCCCACCCCAAAAAGGGCCTTGGGCCATTCACCACGCACGTCGCGCTCTTCTTCACACTTGAACCTGGCGCACGCCCACCCCGGTTTCCCATCCCCCCGTCGCCCCGTCCCCCCATCGCCCCCCGTCCCCCGTCCCTCCTCTCCTCTTTTCCCATCCCCCCCCTCCCCCGGGCCAGCTCACGCACACACCTCCTCTTGCCTTCGGTACACGCCCGCCCACGGTCAATCCCCCCCCCCCCCCTCTGGCGAACGGGTCGAGGCCCAAAGGTCGAAAAGCGCCCTGGAAACGATCGAGAATCGACGCTCCTTTGACGCCCTTTGTGTCCATTGTTCCCGAGACGGCATCCCTTGTTGGCCTCTCCGCGACGCTGCCCGCCATGTCGACCGCCAGCCATCATCCCGGACTCTCGTTCGGCGCGTTGAGACAGCAGCAGACAAGGTTCCCGCATCCACAACAACACCATCTCTCGCAACAACATCCGCAGCATCCCCAGCACCCGCAGCACCCGCAACACCCGCAACACCAGCCCAACCCGACGAGCACCAAGCAATCCCCCTCGCTGTCGCAGCACACGTCGCCCTACACCCAGCACCCCTACCACCACCAGCAGCAGCCCGCCCACTCGACGTCGGCCCACCACCACCACCAGACGCACCAGAGCCACTACACGCACCACCTCTTCTCGGCCCCGAGCGCGTCCCAGATCCCCAACGTCGGCGCCAACCTCCAGAATGCCGCCGCCGCCGCCGCCGCCGCCCGCTCGTCGTCGTCGTCGACGCACATCCCGCCGCCCATCCCGGCGTCGCGCCAGCGGGCCGCTCCCCGCCCCATGCCGCCCCAGCAGCCCAGCCCGTCGCTCGGCTACCTCCAGCAGTCCCTGAACCCGCAGCCGTCCATGGGCTCGTCGCTCAGCTCGTCCCTGAGCTCCTCCATGGGCCAGTCCCTGACGCAGCAGTCCATGACGCCGGCGTCCATGACGTCGTCCATGAACTCCCTGACCCCGACCCTGACGCCGTCCATGACCCCGACCCCTCCGTCCCTGACGCCGCAGTCCCTCCACTCCCAGACCATGAGCACCCCGCAGCTGGGCCAGTCGCACCTCGGAACCTCGTCCCTGGGCACGCAGCTCCAGCAGAGCATGGGCTCGCAGTCCATGAGCGCCCCGCAGATGAGCCAGCAGCAGCTCGGCACCTCGTCCATGACCCACCAGTCCACCATGAGCCAGGCGATCCACGCCATGCACTCGGCTCACGGCAACGACGCGTCCATGCTGCCGCAGCAGCCCGCCTCGCACGCCTCGCAGTCCACCCTGCCGCCGGCCCCGTCCCCAATGGCCCAGGTTCACCACCAGGTCCAGCAGCAAGTCCAGCACCAGGTTCCGCAGCAGGTCCAGCAGGTGCCGCAGGTGCAAAAGGCCTCTCAGGGGCAGCAACCGCCGCAGCCTCCTCCGGTGCAGCAGCCTCTCCAGCCGCAGCAGCCGCAGCAGCAGCAGCAGCAGCAGCACCAGCCGCAGCACCAGCCGCAAGCCCAACCCCAGCCGCAGCACCAGCACCAGCACCAGGTCCAGCATCAGCATCAGCACCAGGTCCAGCATCAACATCAACACCAGCAGCAGGCGCAGCAGCAACATCATCATCATCAACAGCCGCAGCCACCACAGCAACAGCAGCAACAGCAGCAGCAGCAACCACCGCAGCCGCAACCATCACAACAACAACAGCAGCAGCAGCAGCAGCAAAAGCAGCAGCAGCAGCAGCAACAGCAACAACAACAACAACAGCAGCAGCAGCAGCAGATGGGGCTCGTTCGGGTCTCGGAATCGACCGAGCCGGCCCAGACCAGCCAGGCCGACGACGAGATGGACGTCACCAGCCCGGATGATGCCGAGCCTGTGCAGCCCGCGACGGAGAACCGGCTTGTCGAGACGTCGCCCTTCATCCCGCGCCAGCCCATGGGCCCCATGATGTCGGCGCCGCCCGAGGGCGGGAGCTTCCCGACGCTCGAGGCCATCCACAAGCACGTGCTCGAGTACTGCACGTCGGTGGGCTACGCCGTCGTGATCGGGCGTTCCAAGAAGACGGTGCCCGGGCTGAAAAAGGTGCTGTTCGTCTGCGACCGCGCCGGCAAGCCGCCGAGCCGCGTCAGCCCCGAGCAGCGCAAGCGCAAGACGACGTCGCGCAAGTGCGACTGCCCCTTTGGGTTCTTCGCCATCGAGCAGCGCACCCAGTGGACGGTGCGGTATCGCCCGCACGAGAGCCATCTCAAGCACAACCACGGACCGAGCGAGAGTCCGCTGCTGCACCCGGCAGCGAGGAAGCTGGATAGCAAGATGGTGGCCGCCGTCAAGAAGTTGAAGGATGACGGTACGTGTAAGCAAACATCGTCATCACCCTCCCGGGACTTGATCCCGCTAACCAACCCCCTCCCTTCCCCCGGGGGACCAACAGGCGTGGGCGTGAGCCAGACCCTCGAGATCCTGCAGAACCAGAACCCGCACGTGCCGCTGCTGCCGCGCGACATTTACAACGCGCGGGCGGCCATCAGCCGCAACCCGGACAAGGTGGCCAACGCGCTCGCCGAGAACCGGCCGGCCATCTACAGCAAGCCGCAGCAGTCGCCCGAGGAGCGGATCCGGGCGGACCTGCGGCGGGAGCTGCAGAAGGCCAAGGAAGAGCTGGAACAGGTCAAGCGGGACAGCGAGAAGCAGGTCGAGGAGCTCAAGAAGGAGCTCGAGGAGAAGAACAAGATCATTGCCAAGTTTGAGGAGTTTATCGACATGTGCAACCAGCGGGTCATGGTAGGCCTGGCGAGGAAGGAAGGGCAGAGGCAGCAGGGGGGGGCGGCGGCTTCATGAGAGGGGTTTTTTTTTTTTTTTCTTTTTCTCTTGACATGGAGGATCGGATCGATCGATCGCACGGAGCAAGCTGGGTGGAGGGAGACGGAAGGGAAGGGTCGCGATGAGCGGGACATGGGATATCTGACGAGCAACATGAAGGCGTTCGGCCTGGACTGTCTTGGGAGTCAGGAGTTTTCTTTGGGCATTTTTGGGTTAGGAGTCATGAGACGGGGGTTTTGAAATGCGAAAGAGGAGGGGAGCCTGCGATGCGAACTTTTTTTTTTTTTTTCTATCAAGAGGCTTTTGGGAGGGAGGGAGGAAGGCAGGGAGGGAATGAGGTTGGGGTTGGGGACATGGAAGATTTAACGATGGTTTCGGTTCCAGATTTTTTTCTTTCTCTTTTCTTTCACTGCCAAAGAGGTGGTGGGCATTTTTTTTTTTTCTTTCTTCTGTTTGTTTCTGTTGGGCTCTTTTACATAAGGTACTGCAGGCTTTCTCTTCTCTTGCAAGGTATTTGCGTACCTTGTATGTAGGTCCTTGAGGGAGAAGGAGGCAAGGGGTTTTTTTTCTTCAGGAAAGTGTTGATAGGGTATCCACGAAGCACGTCAGGTACATGGAAGGCTATGAATGGAATGATGATTTGCGAGCAGCCTCCTCCTTTGCCTAAGGCACATACGCTCCCCAGTACCTATATCCGACATTCCAGCGTACCTGAGGCAGGGATCTACATGTATACACGTCAGTGTTGTGTACGCAGTACGCTAGATTCTACCGATTCGATGACTTTTGAGTAGTACATACTATACACAATACACTACCTACCTAGGTACCTCTGGAGACGCTGAAGACGTCAGGTAGGGTAGGGTAGGGTAGTGTACTCTATGTACATACTGTAGCACTCCGGAGCGTACCTAGGTCAAGCAACGAAACGGCCCGCAGCACCAGCAACAAGGGTCGAGCGGCGAGGAACCAATCAGAAGCCGGACCGCCACAGGGACCGACATGGGCCCGCCCCTGACGCATGACTTCTCCGCGTCGAGGAAAGCTGCGGGAAGTCGCGTCTTGTGAGAGGTTGACTTTCCCGTTCAGGTGCAATCAAATCGTACCCACATTCCCCGTTTTCCCACTTTGGCGGAGCATCAACCGCATCAACCTGCCTGGGAACCCTTTCCACCCTCCAACAACGAAACATCATCGTCTTCTTTTGGCGGAGGATTCCGGCGAGTTTCCACACCTTACCTTGCTACCGCCCACTTTGTGATACCCGATACCCCCTCCCCCTCCTTCCCCTATCGCATCCCAACGATCCACGACCCATCTATTCGCCTTGGCCCAGTCTTGCCGTTCGCTTCGGACACCGCCCCTCCTCCCTCCCTCCCTCCTCCCTCCCCCACGGGGCCCTGTTGTTCTCTTCTCTTGTTACATCGTTTCTAATCTTGTTATCTTGTCTTGGTCGCCACGACTCACTGGCTTGCCGAGGTCGCGGCGCTGCGGTGACAAAAAAACAGAGCTCTGGCTGGGGTGGTGACTGGGTTCACACTGGCCGGGGCTGTTGGCTGTTTGTTGACTTGCTCCGAGACCGAGTCCAGAGAGAGTACACGACGACGACGACAACGACGACGACGGAATGACGGCGGAACCGTCGTGAAGAAGAGAACCACATAGACACACACACACAAACACACAACCCGCCGCCGATTCGGCCACCTCGCAACCCCTCTCCGCCGACCTGCTGCTCGATCCGAGACCCCGCGAAGCCATGGAAACCGCCGTCTCGCCCCCGCCCGGGGCGAACGGAGTAGCCGGCTCTCCTTCCCCTTCCCCTTCCTCGGCGTCCTTTGCCGTCGTCGATCCGACCCGCGTCGTCGACTACCTCGCCTCCCTGCTCGAGGCCGCCTTGGGAGCCACTCGCGCCGAGCTCGAAGCTCCGGGGAGCTTGCTCTCCAGGACGCGATATCCGGACACCCTGCAACGCTGCACCCGCTTCGCCGCCGAGACCCAGGTCGCCCTCTACATACAAAAGGAGCTGATTCCGTTGGATGATGGAGCCGAGGGTGAGTCCCTTTCTCGTGCTAGCTCTGTCATGCCCGACATTCATCGCGGTGGAGCTGCCGCGTGGGGAGGGGCCCGTTTTGTCGTTTGCTGACGCGCTCGCGCTCGGAACCAACCCGCCTGCTGCTAGGCACGCCGTCGCACGTCTACACCATCTCTTCCGACCTCTCGTCCACCCCGACGACCGTCGCCTTCCTCGTCCTCCTCAAGCGGCCGCAGCCGCTCGACCCCAATGTCCCCATCACCTCGCAGATACAGATGCTCAACCTCCCCGGCCCCGCCTCGCTGTCGGCGACGTCGGGCGAGCAGGGCCCGACCGCGTCGCCCTACGAGATCCTCCAGATCTACCTCCACAACGGCCTGGCGCCCTACTTTGACGCCAACACCAAGAACCAGCAGGTCCTGGGCGGCGCGAGGGGCCGCGCCGACGTGGACGCCAAGACGGGCATCCCGGTGACCAAGAAGCGCTGGACGGAGCTCGAGCTGAGCCTCAGCCACCTGCAGCAGAACGTCGAGATCCCCGAGGTGGTGCTGCCGTTCCACCCCATCGTGCAGAACGCGCTCGACGAGGCGGCCGCGAGGCAGGCCAAGCCGACCCTCGATCTGATCCCGGCGTCGGTCCTGCAGGACAGCTCCTTTCTCAACAACCTCCAGGCGACCGTCAACAACTGGATCAAGTCGATCCAGGTCATCACCAAGATGACGGGGGACCCGACGACGGGCACGGCGACGCAGGAGATCAACTTTTGGCTGTCGATGGAGTCGGCCCTCGAGGGCATCGAGAACCAGCTCCGCGGCGAGGGCGTCATGCTGACCCTCGAGATCCTCAAGCACGCCAAGCGCTTCCAGGCCACCGTCAGCTTCACCGCCGACACGGGCCTCAAGGAGGCCATGGAAAAGGTGCAAAAGTACAACCAGCTCATGCGCGACTTCCCCCTCGACGAGCTGCTCTCGGCCACCACCCTCGTCAAGGTCAAGGACTCGATCGGCCAGATCTTTGCCCACCTCAACAAGAAGCTGAGGATCTGCCCCTATCCCATCCGCCGCGCCCTGCCCCTGGTCGAGGCCATCTCGGGCGACCTCGATGAGGTGCTGCACCGCCTGCTGCCCGGCACCGAGCTGGTCAAGCTCGACTACCACGAGTTCCGCAGCGTCATGGCCGAGACGGACAAGATCTTTGGCACCTGGGACGAGAGCGTCAAGGAGTTCACCAACGTCGCCCGCGAGGTGACGCGCCGCCGCAACGAACGCTTCATCCCCATCAAGATCGCGCCCCGCCACGGCGAGCTGCAGGCCCGCCTCAAGTACGTCGCCAACTTCCGCGCCAACCACGAGCAGCTGCAGCGCACCATCGTCAACGTCCTCGGGCCCAAGGCAACCATCGGCGGCGGCGGCGTGGCCGACGGCGGGCCGTCGTCGTCGTCGTCGTCGTCGTCGGGGACCAACGGCGGCGCCGCCATCGTCGAGGAGATGGGCGACGTCGACGCCGTCGAGGAGGTGCGTCAGGCCTGGGAGGGCCTCAAGGACGTCGACCTCCTGGACGTGACGCCCGAGGGCACCCAGAAATGGGTCCGGGCCGAGAACATGTACAACGAGCGCACGGCGCGCGTCGAAAACTCCATCATCGCCCGGCTGCGCGACCGCCTGGCCACGGCCAAGAACGCCAACGAGATGTTCCGCGTCTTCTCCAAGTTCAACGCCCTGTTCGTGCGCCCCAAGATCCGCGGCGCCATCGCCGAGTACCAGACGCAGCTCATCGACAACGTCAAGCAGGCCATCACGGCCCTGCACGAGCGCTTCAAGCAGCAGTACGGCCACTCCGAGGCCCACGCCATGGCCCAGCTGCACGACCTGCCCCCCGTGTCGGGCGCCATCATCTGGGCCCGCCAGATCGAGCGCCAGCTCGACGGCTACATGAAGAAGGTCGAGGATGTGCTCGGCGACAACTGGACCCTCCACGCCGAGGGCCAGCGCCTGCAGGCCGAGAGCGACCTGTTCCGCAAGAAGCTCGACACGCGGCCCATCTTCGAGGCCTGGCTGCACGACGTCCAGCGCAAGCAGATCTCCATCCAGGGCCACCTCTTCAACATCAACCGCATCCGCTCCGCCGGCAACGCCCTCGAGCTGGCCGTCAACTTTGACGCCCACGTCATCGCCCTGTTCAAGGAGACGCGCAACCTGCTGTGGCTCAACTTCCAGGTGCCGCACTCGGTCAACAACGTGGCCAAGGAGGCCAAGCGCGTGTACCCCTACGCCGTCAGCCTCATGGAGAGCGTCCGCACCTTTGCCCAGACCAACCGCCAGATCGCCGACATGGCCGAGGTCGCCGTGCTCCTCAGCGGCCACCGCGACGAGGTCTTCACCCTCATCGCCAAGGGCATCCCGCTGCGCTGGGAGTCCTTCGTCAACACGTACGAGGTGCACTTCAAAAACTACGCCGCCGCCTCGGCCGCCCTCGACACCTTCGGCGCGCCCAAAAACACAGAGAGCAAGCACGTCTTGTTCGTCCGCGAGTTCGCCGCCGCCGTGTCCCTGCTGCAGACAAAGACCATCACGCTGGCCAACATCCACGCCACCGTCCGCAAGGCCATGGCCGAGCTCGAAAAGTGCCCCTACGAGGTGTCGGCCTTCGAGTCGCGCCTCGAGACCATCCAGACCGCCGTCGACCAGCTCAACCTCGAGCAGTACGTCAACCTCGGCTACTGGGTCGAGCGCATGAACCGGCAGATCCAGGCCACCCTGCTCGCCCGCCTGCAGCACGCCATCCAGGCGTGGATCGAGGCCTTTGAGGACGACACCCCGGAGAGGCCCGGCGACTTCCGCAAGCGGGTCGCCGCCCTCGAGGCCGCCGCCGCCGACGCGGGCGGCGGCGGGCCCAAGGCCGACGTGCCCGTCATCAAGAAGCTCGTGCACGAGATCACGATGCGGAACCAGGTCATCTACCTCGACCCGCCGCTCGAGTACGCCCGCGCCAGCTGGTTCGCGCAGCTGCACGAGTGGATCGGCGTCGTGTGCAACCTCAAGAAGATCAAGGCCACGCGCTACCAGATGTCCATCAGCACGACCGTGTTCGAGGAGCCGCGCTTCAACGACCTGCCCGCCGAGTGCACGCCGGCGCTGCTGCGCGTGCAGACGTCGGTCGAGAAGAAGCTCGCCGAGGTGGGCGCCTACGTCGACAAGTGGCTGCAGTTCCAGTCGCTGTGGGACCTCCAGTCGGAGCACGTCTACGACGTGCTCGGCGACCAGCTGTCGCGCTGGCTGCAGCTCCTCCAGGAGCTCCGCAAGACGCGCCAGACGTTCGACACGACCGAGGTCAGCCGGTCCTTCGGCCACATCACCATCGACTACGACCAGGTCCAGACCAAGGTCAACGCCAAGTACGACCAGTGGCAGCACGACATCCTCATCAAGTTCGCGGCGCGCCTCGGCACCCGCATGCGCGAGGTGCACGCCGAGATCGACAAGGCGCGCAAGGACCTCGAGGGCCAGTCCATCGACGCCACCTCGACCGCCCAGGCCGTCCAGTTCATCACGACGGTGCAGGCCTGCAAGCGCCAGGTCAAGCTCTGGGCGCCCGAGGTCGAGACGTTCCGCCAGGGCGAGTCGACCCTCGTCCGCCAGCGCTACCAGTTCCCCGGCGACTGGCTGCACGTCGAGCAGGTCGACGGCTCGTGGGACGCGCTCAACGAGGTGCTCGCCCGCAAGGCCAAGGTCGTCCAGGACCAGACGGACGCGCTGCGCGCCAAGATCATCGCCGAGGACAAGGTCATCCTCGACAAGATCGCCGAGATCGCGCAGCTGTGGAGCGAGGAGAAGCCCGTCTCGGGCACCATCGCGCCCGACGTCGCGTCGGCCACGCTCCACGACTTCGAGGCCAAAATCACGCGCCTCCAGGAGGAGTCGGCCATGGTGGCCAAGGCCAAGGAGGCGCTCGACCTGCCGCCGACCCCCGAGACGTCGCTCGGCCTCATCCTCGAGGAGGTCCAGGACTTCAAGTCGGTCTGGGCCTCGCTGTCGACCATCTGGAACAACCTCAACGAGCTGCGCGAGATGCTCTGGAGCAGCGTCCAGCCCCGCAAGGTGCGCTCCTCGGTCGACAACCTCATCAAGATGACCAAGGAGATGCCCAGCCGCATGCGCCAGTACGCCGCCTTCGAGCACGTCCAGAACGTGCTCAAGCAGCTCATGCGCGTCAACCCCATGCTCGCCGAGCTCAAGTCCGAGGCCGTCCGCGACCGCCACTGGACAAAGATCTACAAGCAGATCAAGCCCGGCAAGCGCTACTCGCCCGTGTCCATGACCCTCGGCGACGTCTGGGACCTGAACCTGGTGGCCACCGAGCCCATCGTCCGGGACATCATCGTCCAGGCCCAGGGCGAGATGGCCCTCGAGGAGTTCCTCAAGCAGGTCCGCGAGACGTGGACCGGCTACGGCCTCGAGCTCGTCAACTACCAAAACAAGTGCCGCCTCATCCGCGGCTGGGACGACCTCTTCGCCAAGTGCAGCGAGAACCTCAACTCGCTGCAGGCCATGCGCCACTCGCCCTACTACAAGGAGTTCGAGGAGGAGGCGTCGGCCTGGGAGGACAAGCTGAACCGCGTCCACGTCCTCTTCGACGTGTGGATCGACGTCCAGCGCCAGTGGGTCTACCTCGAGGGCGTCTTCACCGGCAACGCCGATATCAAGCACCTGCTGCCCATCGAGTCGTCGCGCTTCCAGAACATCAACAGCGAGTTCTCGGCCGTCATGAAGAAGGTGTACAAGCAGCCCAACGTCCTCGACGTGCTCAACATCCCCAACGTGCAAAAGTCGCTCGAGCGCCTCGCCGAGCTGCTGCACAAGATCCAAAAGGCCCTCGGCGAGTACCTCGAGAAGGAGCGCGTCTCGTTCCCGCGCTTCTACTTCGTCGGCGACGAGGACCTGCTCGAGATGATCGGCAACAGCAACGACACGATGCGCATCGCCAAGCACTTCAAGAAGATGTTCGCCGGGCTCAACGGCCTCGTCATGGACGAGGAGGGCGTCATCTCGGGCTTCACGTCCAAGGAGGGCGAGGTGGTGCGCCTCAAGAAGGAGATCAGCCTGGTCAAGACGCCCCGCATCAACGACTGGCTGGCCCTGCTCGAGAGCGGCATGAAGGCGACGCTCGCCGAGCTGCTCGCCGAGGCCGTCGACGAGTTCGGCCCCGTCTTTGGCGGCGACGCGGTCGACAAGGACGCCCTGATCCGCTTCATGGGGCGGTACCCCAGCCAGATCGTCGTCCTGGCCACGCAGGTCGTCTGGACCACCGCCGTCGACCAGGCGCTGGCCGAGGGCGGCGGCGCGCGCCTGCAGGCCCTGTTCGACCGCGAGGTGCAGGTGCTCCGCCTGCTGGCCGAGACGGTGCTCGGGGACCTCGAGGTCCTGATGCGCAAGACGTGCGAGCAGCTCATCACCGAGTGCGTCCACCAGCGCGACGTCATCGAGAGGCTCGTCAACGCCGGCGCGCAGTCCAACGCGCACTACCTCTGGCTGCTGCAGATGCGCTACGTCTACACCCCCGAGGGCGACTTCCTGCAGCGCCTGCACATCAAGATGGCCAACGCCAAGCTCAGCTACGGCTTCGAGTACCTGGGCGTCCCCGAGCGCCTCGTCCGCACGCCGCTGACGGACCGCTGCTTCCTGACGCTGACCCAGGCCCTCTGCCAGCGCCTCGGCGGCTCGCCGTACGGCCCCGCCGGCACCGGCAAGACCGAGTCGGTCAAGGCGCTCGGCGTCCAGCTCGGCCGCTTCACGCTCGTCTTTTGCTGCGACGACACGTTCGACTTCCAGGCCATGGGCCGCATCTTCCTCGGCATCTGCCAGGTGGGCGCCTGGGGCTGCTTCGACGAGTTCAACCGCCTCGAGGAGAGGATCCTGTCGGCCGTGTCGCAGCAGATCCAAAACATCCAGCTCGGGCTCAAGCAGGGCGCCGAGGACGACAAGGCGCAGATCGAGCTCGTGGGCCGCCAGCTGCGCGTCAACGCCAACACGGGCATCTTCATCACCATGAACCCGGGCTACGCCGGCCGCTCCAACCTGCCCGACAACCTCAAGAAGCTGTTCCGCAGCGTCGCCATGTCCAAGCCCGACAAGGAGCTCATCGCCGAGGTCATGCTCTACTCGCAGGGCTTTGGCCACGCCAAGCAGCTGTCCAAGCAGACGGTGCCCTTCTTCGACCAGTGCGCCGCCCGCCTGTCCAAGCAAGCCCACTACGACTTTGGCCTGCGCGCCCTCAAGAGCGTGCTCGTCAGCTCCGGCGGGCTCAAGCGCGCGCGCCTCGCCAGCAGCGGCGGCAGCCTCGGCGCGGCCGAGGAGGTGGTCGAGCCCGAGATCCTGGTCCAGAGCATCCGCGAGACCATCGCCCCCAAGCTCATCAAGTCGGACGTGGACATCATGATGGACATCGAGGGCCTCTGCTTCCCCGGCGTCAAGTACGTGCCGGCCAACCTCGACAAGCTCGAGGACGCCATCCGCCGCCTCGCCGCCGAGCGCCACCTGGTGGTCAGCGAGCTGTGGATGACCAAGGTGCTCCAGCTCTACCAGATCCAAAAGATCCACCACGGCGTCATGATGGTGGGCAACTCGGGCACGGGCAAGTCGGCCGCCTGGCGGCTGCTGCTCGACGCGCTGCAGCAGGTCGAGGGCGTCGAGGGCGTGTCGCACGTCATCGACAGCAAGGTCATGTCCAAGGAGGCGCTCTACGGCAGCCTCGACGCCACCACGCGCGAGTGGACCGACGGCCTGTTCACGAGCATCCTCCGCAAGATCGTCGACAACCTTCGCGGCGAGGACGCCAAGCGCCACTGGATCGTGTTCGACGGCGACGTCGACCCGGAGTGGGTCGAGAACCTGAACAGCGTGCTCGACGACAACAAGCTGCTCACCCTGCCCAACGGCGAGCGCCTCGGCCTGCCGCCCAACGTGCGCATCATGTTCGAGGTGGAGAACCTCAAGTACGCCACGCTGGCCACCGTCTCGCGCTGCGGCATGGTCTGGTTCAGCGAGGACACGGTCTCGCCGGCCATGATGGTCACCAACTACCTCGAGACGCTGCGCGCCGTCGCCTTTGAGGACCTCGACGAGGACGCCGTCGCCACGGGCCAGAGCTCGGCCAAGGCCCTCGAGGTGCAGCGCCAGGTGGCCGACCTGCTGCAGGCCTACCTCACGACGGACGGCTTCGTCGAGCTGGCCCTGCAGCAGGCCGAGGGCTTCAACCACATCATGGAGTTCACCGTGGCCCGCGTGCTCAACACGCTCTTCTCGCTGCTCAACAAGGCCGTGCGCAACATCATCGAGTACAACGCCCAGCACGTCGACTTCCCGCTCGACCCGGAGCAGGTCGAGAGCTACGTGGCCAAGCGGCTGCTGCTGGCCATGGTGTGGGCGCTGACGGGCGACTGCCCGCTGGCCGACCGCAAGGTGTTCGGCGACAAGGTGGCGGGCCTGGCCAGCTTCGGCTCCCCGCCGCTCGACGGCACCAGCTCGCTCATCGACTTTGACGTGACGCTGCCCAACGGCGAGTGGGCGCCCTGGCAGAACCAGGTGCCGACCATCGAGGTCAACACGCACTCCATCACGCAGACGGACGTGGTCATCCCGACGCTCGACACGGTCCGCCACGAGGACGTGCTCTACTCGTGGCTCGCCGAGCACAAGCCGCTGCTGCTCTGCGGCCCGCCCGGCTCCGGCAAGACCATGACGCTCTTCAGCGCCCTCCGCAAGCTGCCCAGCATGGAGGTGGTCGGCCTCAACTTCTCGAGCGCCACGACGCCGGACCTGCTCATCAAGACGTTCGAGCAGTACTGCGAGTACCGCAAGACGCTCAACGGCGTGGTGCTGTCCCCGACCCAGATCGGCCGCTGGCTCGTCGTCTTTTGCGACGAGATCAACCTGCCGGCCCCGGACAAGTACGGCACCCAGCGCGCCATCTCGTTCCTGCGCCAGCTCGTCGAGCACAACGGCTTCTGGCGCACCTCGGACAAGTCGTGGGTCACGCTCGACCGCATCCAGTTCGTCGGCGCCTGCAACCCGCCGACCGACGCCGGCCGCACCCCGATGGGCGCCCGCTTCCTCCGCCACGCCCCGCTCATCATGGTCGACTACCCGGGCGAGAAGTCCCTCATGCAGATCTACGGCACCTTCAACGCCGCCGTGCTCAAGGTCATCCCCACGCTGCGCGGCTACGCCGAGCCGCTCACGCAGGCCATGGTGCGCCTCTACCTCGAGTCGCAGCAGCGCTTCACGCCCAAGATCCAGCCCCACTACGTCTACAGCCCCCGCGAGCTCACGCGCTGGGTCCGCGGCGTGTACGAGGCCATCCGCCCGCTCGAGACCCTCTCGGTGGAGGGCCTGGTGCGCATCTGGGCCCACGAGGCGCTGCGCCTGTTCCAGGACCGCCTCGTCGAGGAGCACGAGCGCAAGTGGACCGACGAGGCGGTGCGCCGCATCGCCATGCAGTACTTCCCGACCATCGACGAGCAGCAGGCGCTCGGCGGGCCCATCCTCTTCTCCAACTGGCTGTCCAAGCACTACATGCCCGTCGACCGCGAGCAGCTGCGCGACTTTGTCAAGGCCCGCCTCAAGACCTTCTGCGAGGAGGAGGTGGACGTGCCGCTCATCCTCTTCAACGACGTGCTCGAGCACGTGCTGCGCATCGACCGCGTGTTCCGCCAGCCGCAGGGCCACCTCATCCTCATCGGCGTCAGCGGCAGCGGCAAGACGACGCTGTCGCGCTTCGTCGCGTGGATGAACGGCCTCAAGGTGTACCAGATCAAGGTGCACGGCAAGTACTCGGCCGAGGACTTCGACGAGGACCTGCGCGAGGTGCTGCGCCGCTGCGGCTGCAAGGGCGAGAAGATCTGCTTCATCATGGACGAGTCCAACGTGCTCGACTCGGGCTTCCTGGAGCGCATGAACACCCTGCTGGCCAACGCCGAGGTGCCGGGCCTGTTCGAGGGCGACGACCTGGCCGCGCTCATGACGGCCTGCAAGGAGGGCGCCCAGCGCCAGGGCCTGCTGCTCGACTCGCAGGAGGAGCTGTACAAGTGGTTCACGGGCCAGATCGTCAAGAACCTGCACGTCGTCTTCACCATGAACCCGCCCGAGGACGGCCTCTCGTCCAAGGCGGCCACGTCGCCCGCCCTCTTCAACCGCTGCGTCCTCAACTGGTTCGGCGACTGGTCCGACCAGGCGCTCTTCCAGGTCGGCCACGAGCTCACGCACTCGGTCGACCTCGACCGCCCCAGCTGGAGCGCCCCGGACACGCTGCCCCGCGCGTACCGCGAGCTCAGCATGCCGCCGTCCCACCGCGAGGCCGTCGTCAACGCCATGGTGTACATCCACTACTCGCTGCAGCGCTTCAACAAGAAGCTCGAGAAGCAGCAGGGCAAGAAGACGTTCCTCACGCCGCGGCACTTCCTCGACTTTGTGGCGCAGTACGTCAAGCTGTACAACGAGAAGCGCGAGGACCTGGAGGAGCAGCAGCGCCACCTCAACGTCGGCCTCGAGAAGCTCCGCGACACGGTCGACAAGGTGCGCGACCTGCGCGCCAGCCTGGCCGAGAAGAAGGCGCAGCTCGAGCAGAAGGACGCCGAGGCCAACGAGAAGCTCCAGCGCATGGTGGCGGACCAGCGCGAGGCCGAGCAGCGCCGGACGACGTCGCTCGAGATCCAAAAGGCGCTCGAGGTGCAGGAGGCCGAGGTGGCGTCGCGCAAGAAGATCGTGCTCGAGGACCTGGCGCGCGCCGAGCCCGCCGTCGAGGAGGCCAAGGCGTCGGTCAGCAACATCAAGCGCCAGCACCTGACCGAGGTGAGGTCCATGGGCGCGCCGCCGCAGGGCGTGCGGCTGGCGCTCGAGTCGGTGTGCACGCTGCTGGGGCACAAGGTCAGCGAGTGGAAGCAGATCCAGGCCGTGGTGCGCCGCGACGACTTCATCGCCAGCATCATCGGGTTCAACAACGAGAAGCAGATGACGCGCGCGCTGCGCCTCAAGATGCGCAACGAGTACCTGGCCAACCCGGAGTTCACGTTCGAGAAGGTCAACCGCGCCAGCAAGGCGTGCGGCCCGCTGGTGCAGTGGGTCGAGGCGCAGGTCAACTACGCCGAGATCCTGGACCGCGTGGGCCCCCTGCGCGAGGAGGTCAAGCAGCTCGAGGAGCAGGCGCTGCAGACAAAGGCCGAGGCGCGCGCCGTCGAGCAGACCATCGAGAACCTCGAGTCGAGCATCGCCACGTACAAGACCGAGTACGCCGCCCTCATCAGCGAGACGCAGGCCATCAAGGCCGAGATGGCGCGCGTGCAGTTCAAGGTGGACCGCAGCGTCAAGCTGCTCGACAGCCTGTCGTCGGAGCGCACGCGCTGGGAGGAGGGCAGCCGGTCGTTCGAGACGCAGATCGCCACGCTCGTCGGCGACGTGCTCGTGGCGGCCGCGTTCCTGGCCTACAGCGGCCTGTACGACCAAACCTTCCGCAAGGCCATGATGGAGGACTGGCTGCACCAGCTGCACCTGTCGGGCATCCAGTTCAAGCCCGTCAACCCCGTCACCGAGTACCTGTCGACGGCCGACGAGCGCCTCGGCTGGCAGGAGAACACGCTGCCCGTCGACGACCTGTGCACCGAGAACGCCATCATCCTCAAGCGCTTCAACCGGTACCCGCTCGTCATCGACCCGTCGGGCCGCGTCACCGAGTTCCTGCAGCGCGAGTGCAAGGACCGCCGCCTCACCGTCACCAGCTTCCTCGACGACTCCTTCACCAAGCAGCTCGAGAGCTCGCTGCGCTTCGGCAACCCCATCCTCATCCAGGACGCCGAGCACCTGGACCCGGTGCTCAACCACGTGCTCAACAAGGAGTACCAGCGCACGGGCGGCCGCGTGCTCATTCAGCTCGGCAAGCAGCAGATTGACTTTTCGCCGTCGTTCCGCCTGTACCTGTCGACGCGCGACCCGTCGGCCACGTTCCCGCCCGACATCTGCAGCCGCACCACCTTTGTCAACTTCACGGTGACGCAGAGCAGCCTGCAGACGCAGTCGCTCGCCGAGGTGCTCAAGTCGGAGCGGCCCGACGTGGACGAGCGCCGCTCCAACCTCATCAAGCTGCAGGGCGAGTTCAAGGTGCACCTGCGCCAGCTCGAGAAGCGCCTGCTGCAGGCGCTCAACGAGTCGCGCGGCAACATCCTCGACGACGACCACGTCATCGAGACGCTCGAGACGCTCAAGCGCGAGGCGGCCGACATCTCGACCAAGATGCGCGACACGGAGGGCGTCATGGCCGAGGTGGAGGAGATTACGCAGCAGTACCTGGTCGTGGCGCGCTCGTGCAGCGCCGTCTTCGCCGTGCTCGAGCAGCTGCACTACCTCAACCACTTCTACCAGTTCTCGCTGCAGTACTTCCTCGACATCTTCCACTCGGTCCTGCACGGCAACCCGCGCCTCGCCGCCGAGTCCAACCACGCCGCCCGCCGCGACGTCATCGTCCGCGACCTGTTCGTCACGACCTTCAGGCGCACCGCCCTGGGCCTGCTGCAGAAGGACCGCGTCACGCTCGCCATGCTGCTCGCCCAGGCGTCGCCCTACAAGATGGACAAGAGCCTGCTCGACGTGATCCTGGACGAGCGCGTCGAGGGCCGCGACGTGTCGACGGCCGGCGACGCGGCCGCCGCCCGCGAGGAGGCCTTTTCCCGGGCCCGCCGCGTGCCGGCGCTCAAGGAAAAGCTCGACGCCGTGCCCGAGGCGGACTGGTCCCGCTTCTTCGGCGAGGAGTTCGCCGAGAACTTTGTGCCCAAGGCCTGGGACGACGGGGCCGGGCCCGCCGACCAGGCGCTCGTGTCGCTGCTCCTCGTCAAGCTGTTCCGCCTCGACCGCTTCGTCCCCGCGGCCGAGCGCTTCGTGGCCGCCGTGTTCGGCCCGGACCTGTTCGACATCGTCGAGGACCTCAAGCAGACGGTCGACCAGGTGTCGGCGACGCGGCCCATCGCGCTGGTCTCGACGCCCGGCTTCGACGCCAGCTACAAGGTCGAGGGCCTCGTGGAGCGCCTGCGCGTGCGCTGCACCAACATCGCCATGGGCTCCAACGAGGGCGTGGCCTCGGCCGACAAGGCCATCGCCAACGCGGCGCAGACGGGCTCGTGGGTGCTGGTCAAGAACGTCCACCTCGCGCCCACGTGGCTGCAGAGCCTCGAGAAGCGGATGGAGGCGCTGCACCCGCACCGCGACTTCCGCCTCTTCCTGTCGATGGAGTCGTCGCCCAAGATCCCCGTCAACCTGCTCCGCGCCTCGCGCGTCCTCATGTACGAGCAGCCGGCCGGCGTGAGGGCCAACATGAAGGACTCGATGTCGAGCCTGTCCACGCGGGCGGTGAGGGGCCCCGTCGAGCGGACGAGGCTGTACCTGCTGCTGTCGTTCCTGCACGCCGTCGTGCAGGAGAGGCTGCGGTACGCGCCGAACCTGGGGTGGAAGGGCTTCTGGGAGTTCAACGATGCCGACGTACGTTTTTTTTTTTTATTATTATTATTATTTCTTTCTTTCTACCGATAGGTGGCAGTGGCATGTATGCTGACTTTTCTTTTCTCTTCTTCCGCGTTACAGTACGAATGTTGCGCCTTTGTCATCGACACGTGGGTCGACCAAGCCGCCCAGAACCGCACCAACATCGCCCCGTCCAACATCCCCTGGGCTATGATCCGCCACCTCATCACGGAGACCTACGGCGGCAAGATCGACGACGAAGGCGACTTTGGCATCCTGCGCAAGCTGGTCGAGAACGTCCTCACCCCGGCGGCGTTCGATATCGGCCACCGCCTGGTGTCGGCCGGCGGCAGCGGCGGCAGCGGCGGCAGCGGCGGCGCGGGGGGTGCTGGTGGTGATGGTGGTGATGGTGATGAGGAGGAGGAAGAAGGGGCCAGCGCGGGCGAGCTGGTGGTGCCGTCGGGCACGTCCCTGCAGGAGTTTATGGGGTGGATTCAGAAGCTGCCGGAGCGCGAGCCGCCGACGTACCTGGGCCTGCCGGCCAACGCGGAGAAGCTGCTGCTGGTCGGGCTGGGCAAGAGCCTGATTGGGAACTTGAAGAAGGTGACGGATTTGCTGGACGAAGGAGAGGCGTTGATGGCGGAGGCGTGAAAGAGACATAGAGGAGGACCGTAGATGTGTTTTTGGGGGGGAAGCAATTTTTTTTTTTGTTTATTGACTGATTATGAGCATTATTTCTCTTGTGTCTTTGTTTTAGACTGCCTACCTATGTACAGGGAACGGGGGGGATTACATGTTGGATTCCGAGTACGGTCCTACGCTATGGGTGAATGATAATGGTACCCGTGACCCAGACTGCCAGACTGCCCTTGGGATGTGTCTCTGCGTCGCTCATGCTCCAATCATGGTCGTATGATTTGTTCGAGAAACCTTTGGCGCTTCATTGCAGCGAGGGGAGTTGTCTTGTTACAGCAAAGCCGCTCAGGTAACATCGCTTGCCTCGCTGGTGATGGTGGTTGATCATGGATGGATAGACATCTCCGCAGGGATGAGAGCTTCGGGAGTGAGGAGTTCCGCCGGCGGCGGCCCACAATGCCATGCCATTGCGAGGTCCCAGGCGAGGCCAATGCCAGGCCACATGGTGCTGAAATCGCCTCGGGTTGGTGATCGGAGCGTCGCTCATACACACACACACACACACACACACACACACTATCAATCATAGCTTTAAACGCGGCATCTCCCCATCGAGGACCCCTCATCCGGCCTCGACCTGAGTTCTCTGAGTCACAGAACCGAGGAACTTTCTCTATACTATACGATTAGTCTTTTTCCTTCTTTTTTTTCCCCAAAAAACAACCCCAGTCTTGTCAAGTTCCCTCGATTGTCTTCCTACGTTTCATACTCGCTGAATTTCATCATCCACCATGGCTTTCACAATGCACTCGCATTCGGGGCAGTTCTGCCCCGGCCACGCCAAAGACCAGCTCGAGGACATTGTCCAGCACGCCATCAAGCTGGGATTCAAGACCATGGGCCTGTCGGAGCACATGCCGCGCACCGACGTTGCCGACCTGTATCCTGAAGAGGTGTGTGTGCCTCTCAGTCCCCACGCACTGCTCACCCTCTTTCCCCCTTTTCCACCTTCCCCTTGACCAAAGACAACACACACTTACACGCACGCGCGCACGCACACGCGCAGCTCCTCCCTTCCCCGCAAGAATCCCTCGCCGCTCTCGCGCCGCGCCACCAAGCCTACCTCGCCGAGGCCGTCCGCCTCCGCGACGCCTACGCCGACCGCATCCACATCCTCGTCGGCCTCGAGACCGAGTTCATCCGCGCGGCCGAGTACGCCCCGCTCGTCCGCGACCTCGCCGCCCACCCGGACGTCGAGTACGTCGTCGGCTCGCTGCACCACGTGCGCGGCGTGCCCATCGACTTTGACAAGAAGATGTACGCGGCGGCCGTGCGGGCCTGCCGCCGTGGCGGAGAGGGGGGCGAAGGGGAGGAGGAGTACGAGGACGCCGAGGAGGAGGCGCTGTGGGCGACGTACCTCGACGAGCAGCTCGCCATGCTCGAGGCGGTCCGGCCGCGGGTGGTGGGACACTTTGACCTGGCGCGGCTGCTGAGCAAGGAGCCGCAGAGGGACCTGCGGACGGCCTGGGGCCAGGGGCAACAACGGCCGGGCGGCGACGGCGTCTGGAGCAAGGTGCTGCGCAACCTGGCGGCGGTTCGCGAGTACGGCGGGTGGCTCGAGTGCAACACGAGCGCGCTGCGCAAGGGGTTGCCGGAGCCGTACCCCAAGAGGGAGATCGCCGAGGCGTGGCTGGCCATGGGCGGCAGGTTCACCTTCAGCGACGACAGCCACGGGATCGCGCAGGTGGGCACCAACTATCTCAAGGGGCTCGAGTACTTGGAGTCGCTGGGGGTCAAGGAGGTGTGGACGCTGGGGCGGCAGCCGGCCGAGGAGGGGGGCAAGGGGAAGCTGGTCGAGAAGGCCGTGCCGATTGAGGAGTTTCGGGCGAGCCTGAGACTGGGGGAGACCCAGTCAACATGACGAAGCTGGGTTTGAGCGGAGAAGAGGCCGTTCTCCCCGAGACCTTATTCTTCGTCTGCTTCTTCTCAGAGCCCTTGTTTGGTCTTTGAGGACCATCGCGACGCGTGGGTAGACAGACGTCTGTGAAAGCAGCTCATATGTTACCGGTGCATTTTCGTCATCCCTTACAAGTCCTTATGCCCTTTCATGACCGCTTTTGTTTTCTTCTCTTTTTTTTCCCTGTACCAGGACTCCTCGACTCATCCCATGCCCTCTCAGGGGTTGCCCGGGGATACCTATCAACTATCCAACCATCCAACTAACCTCACTCGTTGGTTTTCAATGTTGTTTTCTTTGCTCTTTCTTTCCCATCAACACCTGACGACCCGTACATGGGACCGTGATTCTCACCAAACGATGCCTAGACAAGGGAGCATGAGCCCTAGGGAGAAAGATCCGAAGCCCCGAAGTCCCACGGAGCCGACGTCTCCACCACACAACCCACCCTCTCGTCAAAAAAAATAAACCCGCACGCCGCCATCGCTCTCCAACAACATCCGAAGCCGGTCCGCTGGCTCAATGGCAGAGCGTCTGACTACGGTTCCTCTCGGGATCGAGTAATCAGGAGGTTCCAGGTTCGACCCCTGGGTGGATCGAAGATGTTGAGGGCGCAAGTCTCCTCAACAGCTGCTTTTTTCGTGTTAGCGAAAGGATCACAATAAATATCACCGGTTCATTTTTTTCCCACTCGCCTTCTTGTTTGAGCCTGTGTTAGTAAGCCCAGAAAAAAACCACCGAGCATTCTGGAATGGCCAGAGTGCCATGGAGGGGAAAAAGGGAAAAACATCAACACCGAAAACTAGTAAGAATAAAAAAGTTACAAAAAGGCAGGCCGATCGAGATGGGACTCGAACCCACAACCTCAGTCTGAATCCTTCAAGTAGGAGGACCACACGCTACCATTGCGCCACTCGACCTGGAACGACTGGTTGCAACCAGCTGTGATGCGGTCCCTGAGGACCCCAACCCCCTTTATCTTGGCACTCACCCAGTGCGTCAGCACGGCTCATCGTCCACTTCCCCTGTCCTGCTACATGAATCTTCAAGCGAAGCTATTCGATGCTTCATGTAGCGGGTATATCATCATGTCATCTACCCACTCAACAAACCATTGAGCTGGCCTCTCTGGGCCAACGTTGCTTCCCCAGAGGATATCCCTTTTTCTTTTTTTGTACAAGCATCCCTATCCAGTGGCATGCGTCACTTTCACCATGCTCGAGCTCGACGCTTCGACGTCGCTCCTCTAATTATACCTTCTTTGTCTCCCCGCCCTTCCACGGCAGCATGCTCGCTGCGTTTTCCGCATTGAACCCCATGCACACGGCCGTGGCATACCCCCAATCATGGCTAATGCTGATCTGCGCCATCTGGATCCGTCCCTTGTTGTCGTCGCGGATAATCGCCACAGGTGCCTCGCCCGTGAGCGAGTCGAGAAGAACAGGCAGTTCCGGCGCCCCAAACATGGACTCGGCGGCCTGCGCGCTGAGGATGAGCACGTCATGGAACCCGAGATGCAGGTGCGGATGCGCTTTGAAGGCGGCTTCTTTGGCGGCGAACCTGCGGGCAGGGCGTCAGCGTGCCGGTCCAAGGTGGCTTCGGGATGGGGACGACGGAAAGGAGCGCGAGGAAGAGTGACAAAAGAAAACAAAACGGAAAAAATGCTCTTTACCTCCCGGCCATGAAGGCCACGGCCCGCCGAAACTCGATCGACTCCTTTGGTTTCCTCTTCTCGCCGTCCTGCTTTTCAACGAATTCTAATGCTCCCTCCTCGTGGTTCTCCTCGCGGTTCTCCGCGTGGTTCTCCTCCCCCTTCTTCGCCTCTCCCTCTCCCGACTCCTCCTTACGGGTAGTCCCCCACCGCCAATCCGTCGTCCCACAGCCGGCTTTCCCCCTGGAGCCGGCCTCCCACATCATCCTCACCACGGGCGGCGCAAAGGCCACCTCCGGGGGCGTCAGCACGCGGCGCACGAAGCGTGAGGGTGTTGTCTGGGGCATGCGCAGGATCCTGGCGATGCGCGGGATGCGGCAGATGTCGGTGCCGACATGGAAGGGGAGGGGGAAGGGGATGATGAAGTTGCCCGGGGCGCCGCGGAATGGCGGAGGCATTTTGAGGGGGGGTCAGCGGGGGCGCTGTTGCAAGCGTGTGACTTGTGGTGGTGTTCTTTGGCGGGGTGGTGGTTAACGAGGGGTGGTAGTGGTTACTGCGTATGTTGGTGGGCTGTGTGTGTGGTGCGGTTGAGGCGCTGGAGGGAACCGGACGAGATGGGGTCTGTAGGAGCCGAGTGAGAATGAGAAGAACGGCAGGAAAAATTGTCCCGTTGTGGATTGGGGTAAAGGTTGTCCAACTAGTTGATCCTACAGTTCCTCCGTCCGCCGGCTGGGCTTTGTTGTTTTAAGCAACGTGATGAGATCCGGTCAAAATGAGTTCTCAAAGTGTCTCGAGCACAGTGTGTGTTGTGACTTGGTGGTTGTCGGGGCTTATCGATAAGCACGCTTGGGAATTGAATTGGCTTGGGATCGCAGAACCGGGAAGCCTTTCTCATTGGCATAATGAACTAACATTACCCTCACGAATCCTATCAACCGTATGTATGTCCCTCCATGCCGAGCATGGTACTCTGCGAGAAACGTCACGGTCTCACTAGGCAATCCTAGCAATGCCAAAACTATAAAGAGATTGCAAAAATCTAGGTTTCTCCCCCCAGCCGTCCCTCTTCAAGCTCGTCCCGGTCTCCTCATCCCCTCTTCCCTTCCCTTCTCACCTTCCTACCTATCGCCACCCGCGTCCGTCCATATCATCTCTTCTCCAACCTCGACAGCCCCTCTGCTATCTGTCTTCAAAGCCGTGGGCAAATTACCTTTCTTGGTTGCGGGCATCAGCCAGCAGCGGCGCCCTCTCGCCAACCTGGCTGGGCCACGACACCTGCATGCCAGCCCACTCGGGCAAAGCCACCACAAGGGAGAGCAAAAACAGCACGCCCATGATCGTGAAGCCAAAGATCCACTGCAGCGCAATGATCTGCCGGAGGAACTGCCCGACGGCGAGCGCTGCCGTCAACACGCTGAGGGAGAATCCCACCGTATAGTCCTGGGTGGTTGTTGTTGTTGATGGTCAGCGGCCCGTCATGCAAAGGAAGGTCCGGTTCCGGTCCCCGGGCATCCTTGGAAGCAAGATTGAAAAGAAGAGGCTGCGTAGGTACCTTGTAGAATAGCAAGAAGAAGGATCCATAGCCCAGGATGCTCCACACCAAGACGTTCGCCAGGATCCTCGCCAGCAGGCTATTTTGAAACGGCACCATGATGGCGCCGTTCCAGTAGATGGCCACAAACGTCCACGCCAGCGGGCCCGACACGACCGGCAGGTGGATGGTGACGAGGCGGAGGAATGCGGAGCCCCGGCCGCCGGTGGGCGACGGCGGCCGCCCGGCCTCTTGCTCCAGCTCCTGCTTGGTCGGCCGCGTGGTGTGGCGGAAGTACAGCGCGCTGAGATTGACAAAGTTGGCCAGCAGGACGATCTCGGCCAGGATGAAGCGCGAGCGCACAAAGAGCGCGACAAAGGCCGAGTGCAGCAGGTTGTGCACGACGAAGTGGCTACCGACGGAGCACGCCTCGTGGGCCGTCTCCGCGTTCGGGGAGAAGAGGCGGGCGACGTAGCCCAGCTGAAGGACGAAGAGGGAGATCCTGCGGAGGGTGAGCGTCGGCATGATGGCTGGCAAAGGAGGGTTGGAAACAACTCACCAGTAGACCGAGGTGATGATGGAGTTCAGGGTGAAGCCCGAGGGGTGAGCACCGTTCTGGTCCCAGATGGTGCGGCCATGATGCTTGCCATGGCCAGGCGGCGCCTCGAAGGTGTAGTGGACGGTGAAGGCGACGGCGAGAGCCCAGCTCACGACGGTCAGGAACCTGTACCACAAGATGGCGCCTGCGCCATGCGACTCCCTCCGGGCGAACGGGTTGACTGTTTGACGTCAGCATGGACCCGACAACGAAAAGGTGGTTGTCGTTATTGTCCTCCATCATTCTCGCGAAAGATGGCATTGATGATGCTTGGCGTACCTTGCTGGAGGTTCATTGGAAGTAACTAACGAACGCGCCCGCGAGACTGTCTCAGTGGTCGTCTTGTTCTTTTTCTGGGTCCCAAAGAGCGTCAGAGTGCGCGAGGGAGAGGAACAAAGCTCCAAACTTCCTGTCCTTCGCCGGAAGGGTAGGAGACCGGGCAGCCGGGCAGTTCGCTTTGCATTCCCTTCCTTGAAGTGGACTTGTCAGGCGGGCGCATCATTGCGTCATAGGCGAGCTCTCGTCCAGGCTTTTGCCCAGTAATAGCACCGAGTTCACGGCGTGAAGGCCCGAGTCAGCTCCATGTCGCCCGAGTCGGATTCATGCCGCCCAACCCCTTACCTCTCTTTCTCTCCGCGACAATTAAGAGCTAGCTGTCGATGAATGTTAGTAATGCTGCAAGCCAACATGCTATTCCAGCTTCTTGACTCCCTGTTCCTGGGAATAGTAGCTTGGTACTACTGAACCCGGGGGGGGGGGGGGGGGGGCGGGAAGGGGGGCTAGGATGGTTGTTTCGACATGTGGCGAATGTCTTCGGCCAGCCCCTCTCTCGGCTTCAAGGATGCCGCGCAACGCTCTATGAGCGAGCCCTGATTCCGTGTTCCTATGCCAGCCATTCCAGCCTGGACCAAAACCAAAATAATAACCAACAACGGTTGGCTGCGTCGAAGGTGATGGCCCTCTCCTGGAATTGTTCCGGGCTGCTGCGGCCAGTCGGGTACGATGTTGGAGGCTCACCAAACCGAGACTGGATGTCGACATCGAGGATCGTACAGTGGGGTCGGGATGCGTCTCAAAACTCGGTCCTATCCGTTGACGACCGTCCTTTTGTGTTGACCATCTCGTAGTAGCCGTTGCTTATGTCGATGTTGAGTGGTCGAACCGCACCGAACTCGCTGAAGCATCTCGCGCCTTCGCTGCCTCTTGTCCCCATCCTCGACGCCCATTCACCCATCTCGATTTCCCAACGTGATACAGGTCATGTTGTCAACCAAGTTTGTTGATTATGGGAGCATGCCGAGTGGCAAACAAAACACTCGTGTTCGACGGAGGGGAGAGCCTGCTCTTGTCTTGTATCTTTCATCCTCCGCCTTCGACCTCGGTTCTCATGCACCACTCCATCCCCTCTCCACTCGGTCCGCCCTCCTCCGACAAGGACCTCATCAATACAAGGCACGGCCGCGTCTCGATCCATCGTCGGCTCATCAAGCATAGGTTTAGCCAAATCCAGTGAGACAATGGCATCTTCACCAGCATCAAGTAAACGGCATGACATGGCATGGCGAGGCTGAAGAGGAACACCGTCCAGTTCAGACAAGACCATCATTCAGCCTGCAAGGCTGCGATGAACTCCTTCCTTGCCGCCCAGCACCCAACACCCAGCCGCCGGCCATCCCTGGGGCCAGGACAAGGCACTCTGGCTTCTCTGGTCCCTCCTCGCCACACGCTCTAGCCACTTCCCCTGAATGCCCTGCCAACCACCCTCCTAGCCGCTAGAACGGCCCGTGTCTCCTGGTTCCTTGGCTCGGTCTTCCCCTCCCCTCTTCTGACCACACCCCCCTTGAGCACGCCTCGATCCCTCTCTTCCTCCTTGTACATGTATCTCGCCGTCCCGTTGGGAACACACCACCCCGTCACACCGTCAGAAACCAACAGCCGGAAGTTGAATCCTTCTCTTTGCTGACACCGAGACACCGAGCGAAGCAGCGCTTGTTTTCCCCCGTGATATCCAAGGAACAGAGCCTTCCCACGGTGTGGATGCTGAGGCCTAACCGCCCGCTTTGGTACCCCGTGTGGGAGGGAGGGCATGATAGCCGGAAGCCTTCCCGCCCACACCTGAGACTCGGCCGCCGAGAGACGGGAAGTCACCCGCCCCCCTTTCTATTACCCAGTCCACGACGACAAGGAGGAGGAGGAGGAGAGGACTGTCGGTGGCCAATCTTCCTGAATCTCGTATGCAGCCTCTGCAGCTCTGGTCCTGCCCCTGCCCCTGACGTCTCGGATCAACTTAAGGGGGTTAAAATCCCCTTTCGGAGGTCCATCTCGATGCCCTCGGCATCATAATGAGAAGCCCGGCACCAGTTCAACTCAGGGGGGTGCGAGGGATGATGGATCACACATCATCCTTCGGGCGTTCTCGTCCGCCCAGCACCCATCGCCTTGCAGATTGAGACTCTGTCACATTCACCCGCACACACACTTTGTCCTCGCATCGGCATCACATCCCTGCCTTTCTCCGCTGGTTCCTCGCTCCCATCAAACTCTTTCGGGTCGTCGAAGCGCCCTTTCTCTTCGTACCCGGCCTCTCCAGAGTTCACCCCACATTACGCGGCTGCGGACGACGGTGTCCCTGTGTCCCTGACGCCGGATGGCGCGATCAAGCTGTCTTGTAGATGGATGAAATGAAAGGCTTCCTGATGCTCAACACAGCAAGGCCTGCCCCTGCTCTCCTGTCCATCCTTCGCATGCTGGCACCACACCCACCCGCCTTGATGCACAACGCATGGCTCGATGCCGACGCAAGTGCCGGCGCCATCCGGGCCGATCTCGCCAGAGATGAACGACTGGAGATCTGCAGCATGCGGAATCCCATGTCTCGCGGCCTGCGCGGCGCGTTCCCGCATCTCCCAAGAACTGTGTTGGAGATCGGGCGTTACGGTGACAGCTACATCCTCCTATGCTACGTAGCCTGGGCCAGCCAGCCAAAACACACCCCCTGGTGAGTGTGTATGTATGGGTATGTATGTATGTGTATGTGTGAGCGTGGTGGGGAGAACGACGGAATGAAAAGCCAGGGTCCATCGTGCGCATGGCTCGGGATCGTGGAGAAATCCACATCCGCGTGGCAAAGACGGGATGCCGAGGACAGCAGACGGCATGACGCAGGGATGAAGGGGAGATAGGGAGGACGAGGGGTCTGCCTTGGGTGGGGGGGGGGGGGGGGAGGAGGGGATGGACTACATGCGTCGGATTTGACGGTTGTTACAGGAACCCAACACAAGTGGCCGGTGTAGCTGGTGCAACGGAGGGTATATGACATGGGAATTTTCATTTTTCTGGTTTTGACCCCGTCATCCCGCTTGGAGACTCACGGCTAGAGGAGTTCCATCACAAAATATGGTGTCTTGAGGCTGGTGTGCCCGAGGTAAGGCGCTGCCAAACCAGGTAGAAGTCTTCGGCCTCCCCTTTGTTATCTAGCATGAATATGTGGCTTCATCACCATGGCCATGATTTGAGCCTCTGTTGTGTATATACTACAGAAATCAGGGACAAGAAGACGAATGCTTGGGACGGTGTGAAAAGAGGCGCCGCAAAGACAAGGGAGCAGGGTACAACCAAGAAACAGGATCCTCAACATGATGGATGTAGAAGCACATAGGAGGGGGGTGCCAACAATGCATGCATCATACCCATTCGCAAGCAAAGCCCAGTCCAGCCAGCGGTCACGACTGTACGAGAACGAAGCCAGGGAAAGCTTACGTGACAGAGATCGCTCATGCTATTGTGATCTTGTCCGCTGCTGCTCCAATAGACGGTCGAAAGAGTCCCGACGGATGAGGGAGGCGTAGAAGGACAGGAGAAGGGCAGTTGGAAGATGATAGGCTGGGTGGCCAAAGGGATCGACGTCTGGAATGTTCGTGGCCAGGCAAAGCCGGCCGCTTTCTGACGGTCAGGTCATGTTAGACATGGACGGGAAGAAGACGCAGCATCCCCCCTACCTTTGCCGTCCGTCCCCTTGTCTTGTTCGCCGATATGCTACGTATGCTAGGTAACAATTCCCATAAGACCTCAAACATATACCACTTGGACCTGAGCTAGGTCTCTGGCCTCAATCGATGATTGCGAGATCGCAACTCCCCCTTTTTCTTTTGGCATGTCCCCTCCCCCCCTTTTCTCTCTCTTCCCCTGAACGCCAACAACACCACCCGCGCGCCACGACCAAACACGACCATTCTCCCGCAAGCTCTGACCCCTGATCCTCAGCGATCCAAGCTCGCGGGAAGGGCGTAGCATCACCGGGCTTGCTTGCAGCCTTGTGGAGGCCGGCATTGGATCGACATCCGGGACCATCTCAAACACGGGATCGGATCTTGGGGGGAACCAGCACCGTCGAGAAGGCCCGGGGCGTGCGCGCTTCTCGAAGGATTCCGTACCCGGCCGTCCGTTTGTGACCGGATGGGGAGGCAAACCGGGCGAGGAGCGAGGAAGCTTGGTGGAGGTCAAAGGCCTCGAGGGGTGGTGGAATCAAGTACCTAGGTATCATGTTGCCAGGGAAGCACCCTAGGGGTCCTGCCCGGTCAGACCTTGCGGGTGTCAAGCTTGCCGACGACAACCTGTCGGCCAGGTACACGCTTTGTTTCCTGCGGCGGTTGACGGGAGACCAGCACGCCACTGGCAAGGGAGGGTTCTCATGGTGGCGGTGGGGCGGGATATCATGATTGAAGACCACCGCAAGCGAGGCAACGTTTCTGAGAGGGGGCGTGTTGTGTCTGCGGCGGTTGCGTTCAGGGAAGAGGAGACCAGTGACCGAGCCGTGGCCAAATTCTCTCTCTCTCTCTCTCACACACACACACACACACACACTCTCTCTCTGCATGTCCCTAGACACATCCTCGATCGGAACTGCAGATGTGCCTGCAGCCGGTCCGGTCCTGGCGGGCGGCGGCAGCAGCAACAGGATGCAGCAAGCATTGCCGGCGCCATGCCGAGCCCGGTATCATCGGTGGGAGCCTCGGCGCAACACCATCACCACCATCGCCACCGACCAAGCAACCAAGCAACCAGCAACACGCATGGAACAACCTCGCGACCGGAACAGAAAACCTTCTAGAACCCCCCCTGCCGTCGTTGTCCAGGCAAACCCCAGCCACGATCTCAGTCGATAGGGGCGCCGGCCAACATAACGATGATGCGCGGTCCTTGAAACACCAAGGAAATACACCCCGTTCAATTTTTGGTGGGCGGGTTTGTCTCTTTCAAAGCCCCAAGATGCTCACCGAGCAGCTCCAACGAGGAAACACCCCATCCATCAGATACTCACGACAGAGTTCCGAAACTACACGCGCAACAACAGGCCGAACAAACAGCGGATGGGGGGTACGGACGCTTTGTTTGATCGTCCCCCACAACCGTCGAACGGGATTGCCTTTTCGTGACGAGCATCGGGATGTGTTCATGCCAACAACGACAACCCCTCTCCGACCCCCCAGCACGGCCGGTCGCGAGGAGGGGATCATTGCGGGGGAGAACCCTGCTTTTACGGCTCTAATGTGCCGTTTCCTGTCCAATCCTCGAAAGGGTGCTCGTTGTTTTGACCAAAGCCACGCGAAACAAGCCCCCTCCCCCGGCGGGCAACAGCCGCCCGCCACAGCGACGCAGGCCCGAACGGCATGCCGCAGCACCCGCAGGAGCACAGGTGCACTCCAAAACGCAGACTGTGTCAGCCCCGCGCCCGCCGAGCCCGGGTGCCGGCCGGCACCCGGCTCGGGTGGGTTGCCTAAAGCCGGTCAGCTTTCTACGGCGTCGTCGCTGCGATTGGTGCTAGGCTGTCGTTTATTCGGGAGGGAAGGGAGGGGGGGGGGCGAGGACGGCATGCACTGTCGGGTGTGCTATAGCGCGTTGACTGTACATCCTCAAAGGTCACAATGCCATTCCCGGCTCCCGTAGACAACGACAACCACCTTTTCTTGGAGACCTCGGGACACGGCTCGGTCGGCTCGGGAGAGATGCTTGTGCCGCGGCGAAGGACCCGGGTCACGCCAAAGATAGTACGAGTAGGATGTCGTTCTGGTGGCTGGCCGCCAAAGATAGAATGCAAACCTGCAGTCTTCCCTACCGTGGGAATCTCTCCTATCACCATGTAATGTTGATAGCCGACTAAGCGCTCCTTTCCCCTTCGAGCTTCTGACCAGGTCCATCCCTTTCATCACCTGCGCGCTATAGTCAACGATGCCTCTTTGGTCGAGGCCTGGAGGTGTGCATGGGCTTGCGGGTCAGCGGATCATGGTACTCCCGCAGATGAGACGTCGATGCTGGCGAGTCGCGCTGTAAATCGAGATTCCGGAATACAACCCACTAACCTTGTTCCCCCGCACGTCAGCTTTGACTTAAGCCCTGGGGATCTGGCAAGTGCCGCGGAGACCGGCTGATGAAATGGGACTCAAGCCGGAGCTCGCTCCCGCATCCAGCCCTCGCCCAGTGGACCCGGCGAGGGGGCCTCAAGCACCGGCTAAAGTCGAACAGACGTCACTAGTTACCGGGCTGCGAGGTGTCCTAGACTATGGTGCGTCTAGACATGGCCGTAGCATGCTGCCGCAGCATGGTGCTCGACGCCAGGACGAGATCTTGAAGGGCCAGCACCAGCCGCCTAAACGAACCACGCGCGCGCTTCGCTAAACATAGCAGAGAGCGAGCGCCCTTCCAACCGCCAGGCATCCGTCACAGCGTGGCAACCCTGAGGGTGGAGATGCTCCAGCAGCCTACGTATGGATGGGTGTGGTTCCTAGAGGCAACACGTGCCTGCTCGGGCAGCCCATCCGCCAGAGTGTCCTCCTTTGACGTTCGTGTGAAGCTTTGCTCTGGACGCGCCGGCCAGAGGAGCTCCGGGTCGTTGTCACACCGAATGGAAACTCGGGGCGACGTCAAATATTGTCCGAGAATTGCAACGCAACCTATTGCTGCAATAACTTCGGGTCCTCCAGAACGCTGTGCGACCATGGCGTGCTGTGTGACAAACCATCAGAGAGAACATATCAACGCCATGCCTTGGATGCAATGCTTGCAAGTCGGACAAGATCGACAGCCATGGTATGGCGAAGCTCCTTGATGACGCAGGCTTCTCGGCAGGTAACTTCCGCTCTGGAACCGACCAGGAAGGGCGACAAAAGGATGCGGTATCCAGTCCTGGCACGTGGTTCTGTCATGCACGCATGCCTCTCCGCTTGTCCGACCTGATCAACGCAGAATTCGAGACCTGTGGCCCTCAACCGATGCCATTGGCAAACCGCCACAGTGGCGTCCGCTAACACAAGGACGGGCGTTGGAGATAGATGGCACTGTTCGTGGTCAACCATGGCGGCTATATGGGGTTACATCACGCCACAGAGCCTGGACCAGGTTCTCACTGCGTCGTACCTGCCTGGCTGCCTGCAGGTCAGGGAGCACGGTGAGCACGGCTCCCGGAGGAGTCATGGCCCTCTCCCGTCCCTCCTTCGCACGCCTGCTGTATACATAGTCCATCGAGCAGTCCGGGAGCTCTGAGCATCCGCCGGGCTCTCCGCGGCTGACCGCGAAGGTGACGTGCGACGAGAAGGAGCCGCATAGAGCGCGCTCTTTGCCCGCATCGAAAAGTAAGATCTGGACTGATGACACATAGGACCGATGGCATCAGGGCGGGGGCGGAGATGGGATCCTGGCTGGTCGCCTGCTACAGTACTGCCGAGCCTTGGCCTTGACGCGTCTAGCGAGAGCCGCCACTCACCGCGAAAGGAAGGTGACCAGCGTCGCGAGTCGATACGGCGGCGCTAGCTGGCTGGGGTTCTGTATAGGGGGTCGCGGTGGAAAAGCGGTCCCCATCCCGGAGAATACGACGGGGTGGCTCGAGCAGAATAGATTGACCCCGGACCGATCAGCACGGCTTGCGTCCTCTTCAAGGAACGTGAAATGCAGGCCTCGCCCCAATCGAACGTGGGGTATGGCAGCCACCAGAGCTCTGTCGCGCTGGCAGGCTTGGTGGAAGCCAGGGCTTGACGTCGTATTCCCTCTCGGCAGCTGAGGCTGGGGTACAGCGGAGAGTTTTTGTGGCCGGCAACTACCGATGACACCTCGATGGAATGCTCCCCCGGCCGCATTGGTGGCTGGCCGTTGGCGGTGCTTCCGTGGATCGAAGGGTTGACACGGACGGAATTGTTGCGCCTTTCACCAGAACCAGTCAAGCAGGTGAGCCAGAAGAGGCATGCATCGCCCGTGGTTGCCAGGTTGGTCCTGCGGAGGAAGGCTTCTGGAAGGTGAACCGATTTGGAATCCCTGCTCGCGTTCCAGGAGCAGGGCGAGCAAGGCGACGAGGGAGAGAGAGAGCTCTATAGTAGAGGGAGATCGGGCGAGGCGGGCCGTCTGTCGATGCATGGCTGGCGACAGCTCGTCCATCATGGAGTGAAGACCATTTATTTCACGCATGCCCGGCGCCCGAGCTGAAGTGCCGTGCTCACCATCCTCGCGTCTCCAGCTGCTCTGTGGATGGCTTTCTCGTAACGAGGCAGAGGTCAACGAACAAGACCGGTCACCCGCCCCACCCCAAGCCAAGCCAGGCTAGGCTGGGGGGTCAAAGGCGGACGGGGTTTCGGGGAGCGCCTCCAGACATGGGACGGCCAGCGAAGCACCGATTGGACGGCTGGTGAAGCGAACCACAGATGCTGAGCGCGGCGGCCCAGGGGGCCGGCGGATGGGAGGTGCAGCAGCCTCGTCGACGCGTATGCAGCGATCGTGGTGTGCATGTGGAGTTTCGGACCGACGGCCGCTGAGGAACTACGCAACGACGGCCAGGGTGGCTGCCCCGGCTTTGCCAAGGCCAAGACGACGCCATCGGCGATCTGGTGGCGTTAAAACGGTTGCGATGCTGGTGCTCGAGGTTGAACTTGCGGCTGAGCGCGAAAGGGAAAAGGCAGGACGGCAGGAGGCCTGGTATTTGTTTTCAACTTGAACTTCCAGCACTCTCCTCGTCAGGCTCTGGCCGACGACGGACGTCATGACGAGGATGGGAAGGGGATTCTGAGGGCGGGCAGAGCGGCCAGGCGGACCAAGAAGTGCCGATTCGGCGGTGGGGGGGTGGGGGGGGGGGGTGGTGGGCATGCCCAAACCGAAAGTGGACAAGCAAGAGCGAGGAGTTCCGCGCCGACAATTCCGACGCTACCAGCCTTTTTTCAGCAACCTCGCTGCTGAGCGCTTTCGACGTGCGCAGGTGACTGTGCAAGGTCTAGCAAACCCGGTCACGCTCCGTCTGGGCCGCAGCTCGAGCCAACAGTTGAGAAAACCTAAGCCATTTGTGTTGTGCAACGCCGGCGGGGAGGTTGTCCGGTTTATACTGTGGCGCTTTGCGATGCATGTGGAGCTTTCAAGAGTTGTTGCCACGGCGAGAAGGTAGCGTCCTCTCACCCCTTGAGCATCGTTTGGCGTGTCGTTGGGGCATGTATGTAGGCGTTGGTGATCCTGTTTTGTTTCCCTCGAGATGTGTTTTGCCGAGTACCCTGGGAAGACAAAACGTCCTCGGCCGGCTCGGAGAGGCCGTGGCTATCCACTGGAGCTTACTACGCAGTACGCAGCAGCCCTCAGGACGAGCTCCTTGGCTTGATTGGTTCCGGAGATCAGATTTGTTTCAAGTCGCACCAAGCGCCGCGGATTGGGCGGACGGGAGCCTCTTCCACCACCGCCGCCACCCTCCCTCGCCGCTTTCTCGGCCGATACTTGTTGACGTAAGGGCTCCTCCATCTTGGCCTGCCGTGCGAACCAGAGGCCGAGTCAGGCTGCTGATGGCAGGCTTGATGAAGCGATGCTGCTGATGCAGTATCGTCCGTACAAGGCAAGTCGACATCGACTGCATGCTAGGTACGAGACGCCTGAGGCTAGTGCAGGCAATGAATAGGGGCCGTACCGTAAGCAGGCCAGGCCGGGCCATGCCAGATTCATCAGAAGAGCGGTGTTCTGGAAGACTGCAAGGCTGTGAAACAATGATTTGCACCAATGCCCCGTGGCGTTGACTTCCGGGTGATGGATTTGCTGGTTGTCAATGCTGCTTGTTCATGGATGGATTCGGAGATTGCGGATGCCGTTCATGGGGTGCGTCAAGAACAGGGCAATCCTGCGTTTTCATTCCTCGTGACATTCATTGGACGCCAGGCAACGGACAGACCGGTTCCTGTTCCTCCTGCCTTTTGGAGCCATCAAGCAGGGAACACCGTGAACTAAGGAAAGAGGCTCTCATTCTCTGGCCTCGCAGTTGTTGGTGTTGGTGATGGTGTTGCTGCGGCTGCGGCTGCTCCTTCCGAGCTCACTGTACATACTGCGTACACCAGAAGAGAAAAAAAAATCAGCTTGCATGCACCAATTAAAAACCAACCTACAGCAAACACAAAAGCTCCACACGCACACAACCCACAACCCTAAAGAGCGATGGACGAAATCTTGGCCTTGGACCCTTGCCTTCGGGCATGTGCCGTTCTCCATTCTTTTTCTTCATTCATCCTCGTAACAAAACTCCACAACGACGCCGAGGCCATGCCACGCCAACCAGTTGTGGACATGGCGGGCATCAAGTGGGTAAAGCCAAGCCAGCATCGGCAGCGCCGATCTTGCTGGATTTTTGCTTTGCCTTGCCTTCCTCAATCATTCCATTTCTTAACTCAAAATTCTTCAGCGGGGGCATGATCGGCCGACCACCTTACGCAGCACACACACCCCAAACAGTTCGGCGTTCGAGCTGCCTCCACAGATCGGCCTCGGATACCGAAACTAAAGCTACGGCGCTCGGTTTGGCCATCTCGCCTCCGCATTCTGATCGTTTAACGTTTAGGTCACGGTGTGGTCCGACGCAAACATGGGGTCTCTCGCTCGCTTCGTGCTTCCGTCTCGAGAAGCACATCCGCTATCAGTACGACAGCACGCAGCACACTGTATGAACCGCTGCGACGGAATAGCAGACGTGTTATAGCACAGCGGATCTAGAGCGGTAACGGCCATCTGCGATGCGGGCCCCGTGCCCGTTCAGTGCGCCGCACCACTGATGGACGCGACTGGGGGGAGGGAGGACCAGGGCCAAAATAGAGGAGGGGCTTGCGGTGCAAGTGCAAGCATGCACGATGCGGCGGCATCGACATGGCCCAACGCCTCCGGCTCCTTGCGCTCCTTGTTCGCTTGAACTCGGCGCCAACCAGGCAGGGTTGGCTCGTCCTCGACGCATGACATGGCATCGCAACACATGTTGACCGACAAAGGATTCCCACCTCCCCCAGAGTCCAGCTGGTCCGCTCCGCTCCGCGATGTCACCAACCCCAGGTTTTCCTCACCTTGTGTCCAGTCGTGTGATGAAAGGAGTTCACACAGAAAGGGGAGGTGGCCCAAGGCCCTCTCGGCGACACTCGGCGCGGTCCATGACCATCGCCAAGCCCACTATGAGCAGGGATGTTACAATTCCGCAACGTCAACTGCCAGCTTTCCACACGGCAGCCATGGGCTTGTTTTCTCCGCTGCTTCTAGCGCGCGCGCAACCATGGACAGAAGGCGTCTCTGTCGGGGGTTCGGAGCCTTGCTCGAACCCTCCATCCACGGTGGGGCTCAGTCAGCCTGCTCGGCGTGTTGTGCATTTCTGCGCCGTTTGGCTTGGTTCTCGTCGGTCATCCTGCTGCTTCGGTGTTGGCGTTGGTCTTCAGTCCCAACATGTCCTGATTCTGGGTACAGTACCGGACGGGGGCTCCCGGCGTGTCAATGCCACCCGCTCCGTGAACCGCCAACATCGGCCGAGCTGCCCTTCTTCTCCACCATGAACCGGCACTGGCCACCCCCTTGTCCGATGGGTCAAGTCTAGTCGGGCCCAGCCTTCACGCCGTCTGCTGGCGGGAACGCAACGAAAAGGTCCATATATCCTCCCAGCAGGCCCAGACGAGGGCGGATTCCCCAGAAAATCCGCTGTCATCAGTTTTGCATCCCACGCTGCGCTGTCCCCGCTCCGCGCTCACTCGCTTTCCCCTCCCCTCCACGAACACGACGCCTCCCGTCCCGCCGCAGTATATTGCCTTCGCAATCTAAACTTGATGCTCTATATTGTGCTGGACCAGAAACCTCCCCACCGCGTCGCCAATCGCAGCCGGTCCCGTCCATAAGCTTTCTCACGGCTCTCCTGACGTGCATGCACGCCGAGCCGAACGCACGCTCTTCGCTCGCGCCTCACGCACTCAAGCTCGCACACCCACGACAGCCAGGAACGCCGCCATAAATTTACCAATTTCGTCACCTGTTCGAATCCGGCATCCTTTGACCCTTCTGGCAGCGCCTGTCTCTTCCGGCCCCCTCTTCAACACTTTCCGGCACTTCAACAGGAACACGCCCTCACGACGCTTTTCATTCAAGGGGCTCGGAAAGGCCTTGACATCCACGGCCGGCACATCTGCAACCACTCGAGACGACGGAGCCGTTCGTCTTGTCGGATCCGCCTCCTGTAGGTGCTAAGCTCTCTTCCACGGCCCTGCCAGTTACTCGACAGGGTGTGTGTTTTCCCTCTTCCTCCCCATGCCGCCCTCCCCCTGCCGGCTGGCCCGCACCCCACCATCCGCTCACACCCTTCCCGCAACCTTGCACCCCTATGTACACCACACCCCCCCCCCTCTCCCCCTTCCCTCCCCTTTCTACTGTGTACTTCCCGCCCCCCTTGTGGTTCACATCCAACCCCCCCCCCCCCCCTCCTCCCCCGCCGTACAGTGTTGGGGCTGCAGCCATCGTGCAGGTTGACCTCGCCGCTGCCGTCTCTCTCATATCCGCGCGGATCCCCTCCCAGACTTCTGGTGTCCTGTCAATGCTATTCCAGCACCACCATTAACGATCAGGCCCTGTTGCTGACCTTACCCCACAAGGAAGTTCACCTCGGTCCGTGTGACTGCCGTCCTTCAGTTCTGGTTCCGGTCGCTCTCGCGGGAATCCCTCTCAAGGCGGTCTTGTCAAGAGCGCGGATATAGAAAGCTGTCACATCCCCAGCATACACGCCCTCTACGGCTGTCACCCGTCATCCCGTCTCTCCCCCTCCGCGGCCTAGACGTTGCAGCGCTTCAACCAACTGCTCTCACTCGCTCGAAGCCGGACGGCCACCACCTTCACATGTTCTAATCCTCGGGGTCTTGACGACCTCGTATACCAGTAACTAATACCCGCCTGCCACACGCCCACCGCCCGTACACCCCCTCTCGACAACGACTCGGGTCAGCGAACGCCAGACAAGATGTTATCGAACCCGCTTCACCGTTTTTCGCCCTACCACATTCCCTCCACCACGCTGTTGACCAATGGCCATGTCCCGGCCGGCCACCTCCACGCGGCGGCGGGGCTTGACCCATTAGCCCCGGGATCCCACTACGCCCTTCAGCAGCTCCAGCAACATGTCGGCGTTCACAACCCTCACCTCGCCCGGGCGGGACCCCAGCCGAAGCACAGGCAGCACCCTTATGGGCCTGCCGCTCGGGCTGCCGGCACCGCGGGGCCGATCCGGAGGAGAATCAGCCGGGCGTGCGATCAGTGCAATCAGCTGAGGACCAAGTGCGATGGACAGCACCCCTGTGCCCACTGCATTGGTGAGCGAAGCCCAGCCCGCGTCCTTGGTTATGCGGGAACGCGTTCCTTCTAACCGTCCTATCCTGCAGAGTTCCAACTACAATGCGAATACATTCGCGAGCGCAAGAAGCGCGGTAAGGCGTCGAGAAAGGACCTGGCCGCCCAGGCGGCGGCGGCGGCTGCGGCGGCGGCCCAGAACGGCAACAAGACGGAAAACCAGACGGGCGAGAACGGGAAGCCGGCCGAGAACCAAACCGCCACACCGACGACCACCAAGCCGACTCTCACCCTGAACACACAGCAAGCAACAGCCGCCTCGGAGAAGAGCATGACGGACGCGTCAGAAGAGACCCTTCGGGGCCAGAGGACAGGGAGCATGGAAACCCTGGGCGAGATGAGCGCGCACCCGGGCCACATGTCGGGGCACCCGGCGAATTCTGATCACCACCACCTCGACAGCCCAGCGACTCTGGATCTTAACGGGTACGCGGCTGGGATGCACCCCGCCTACGACCGCCAGATGGGAACCCACATGATGGGCGGGCCGGCCGCCCACAACCCCTACGGCGCCGCCAACGCCCAGGGCGCCATGTCTAACTATCCAGACCTGCCCTACGCGATCCCAGCGCAGAGCCCGACGGGCTACGGCCCGGGCCACGCCAACGGCTTCCGCATCGCCAACAGCCCCCTCAGCGCGTATCCCATGGGCGGCGAGGCCGCCTCGCCAGGTGGCTGGATGAACATGTCGTCGCCGCCGCCTCAGTTCGCCTCCCACGTTACCGCACCTCCCCCGAACGCCGCCGCCTACCCACATCCCGCCGCCGCCGCCGCCGCCTCCGCCCAGCTCCGGTACCCCGTGCTGGAGCCGCTCGTGCCGCACCTCGGCAACATCATACCGCTCTCGCTGGCGTGCGACCTCATCGACCTGTACTTCTCGAGCTCGTCGTCGGCCCAGATGCACCCCATGTCTCCGTACGTGCTGGGCTTCGTGTTCCGCAAGCGCTCGTTCCTGCACCCGAGCAAGCCTCGCCAGTGCCAGCCGGCGCTGCTGGCCAGCATGCTGTGGGTGGCGGCGCAGACCAGCGATGCTCCGTTCTTGACGAGCGTGCCGTCGGCCCGCGGCAAGATCTGCCAGAAGCTGCTCGAGCTGACCGTCAGCCTGCTCAAGCCGCTCATCCACACCCCATCCGAGGAAGCGTCGCCCGTGTCGAGCCCCATCGTCGACGGCGTGGCCCTGGGCGGCCTTGGCGTGGCCCTGCCCGGCTCCATCAGCATGGAGGCCCTGACGAGCGAATCCGGCGCCTTCGGCGCTGCGGGCACCCTCGACGACGTCGTCACCTACATCCACCTCGCCACGGTGGTGTCGGCGAGCGAGTACAAGGGCGCCAGCCTGCGGTGGTGGAACGCGGCGTGGTCGCTGGCGCGCGAGCTCAAGCTCGGCCGCGAGCTGCCTCCCAACGCCCCGGCGACACGCCAGGGCGGCGCCTCGGATGAGAACGGCGAATCCGGCACCGCCGGCATCCCGGGCGTCATCACCGAAGAGGAACGCGAGGAGCGCCGCCGCATCTGGTGGCTCGTCTACATTGTCGACCGCCACCTCGCCCTGTGCTACAACCGCCCCCTCTTCCTGCTCGACATCGAGTGCGAGGGCCTGTACCAGCCGATGGACGACACCGACTACCAGAACGGCAACTTCTCGGCCTACACGACCGACCCCAACATGCTTGCCGCCGGAGGCGCCGGCACCGATGCCGACGGCAACGTCATCACCCCCAAGACGCGGGCCCGCGGCCCTACCTTCACGTGCACGGGGCACAGCATCTTTGGATACTTCCTGCCGCTCATGACCATCCTGGGCGAGATTGTCGACCTCAACCACGCCAAGAACCACCCGCGCTTCGGCATCAACTTCCGCTCGTCGCGCGAGTGGGACGACCAGACGGCCGAGATCGCGCGCCACCTCGACCTGTACGAGCAGAGCCTCAAGCAGTTCGAGCAGCGCCACCTCAGCCTGAACGCCCAGGCGCAAGCGGCCGACGAGAAGGCTGCCGAGGCGGCCGGCGTGCCGACCGCGTCCTCAGCGGGCAACACCACGGCGGCGACCACCACCAACGGCGCCGCCACCGCCTCGACCGACAGCAGCGCTCCCGCCGCGGCCACGGGCGACGTCATCACGGCCCAGCCCGGCACCCCGGGAGCCCACAGCGTGCACAGCGCCACCTCGGCCAGTCGCATGAGCGAGAGCGACATCCAGACGCGCATCGTCATCGCGTACGGCACGCACGTCATGCACGTGCTGCACATCCTGCTGACGGGCAAGTGGGACCCGATCAACCTGCTGGACGACAACGACCTGTGGATCAGCAGCCAGGGCTTCATCACGGCCACGGGCCACGCCGTGAGCGCGGCCGAGGCCATTAGCAACATCCTCGAGTACGACCCGGGGCTCGAGTTCATGCCCTTCTTCTTTGGCATCTACCTCCTGCAGGGCTCGTTCCTGCTGCTGCTTATCGCGGACAAGCTCCAGCTGGAGGCGAGCCCGAGCGTGGTTAAGGCGTGCGAGACCATCATTCGGGCCCACGAGGCGTGCGTGGTTACGTTGAACACGGAGTATCAGGTATGTTTGCCTCATCGCTTACGCTCTCCGTTTTTTGGCTTTACGGAGCAAATGCTAACTCATTCAATAGCGCAACTTCAGCAAGGTTATGCGCAGCGCCCTGGCTCAGGTCCGCGGCCGCGTGCCCGAGGACCTCGGCGAGCAGCACCAGCGCCGCAGGGAGCTGCTTGCGCTGTACCGGTGGACTGGCGACGGGACCGGTCTGGCCCTGTAAAAGAGGGGTTCCATTCCTCTTTCCTGTTGTCCATACCACTTCCGTGTCTTTGTTTCTCTTTATTTTCCTTTTTTCCCCTCTTACTGTATGTGTGTGTCTGTGTGCGGATGTGCCTTGGAGGGTGGCGTTCGGGGCTTGATTTTGCTGCGAGCTTGTGTTTTCCTCTTGGGTTTCTGTGGTGTTGTCAAGGTCGTTCCAAAAAAACCTTCCCCCCCCCCCCCCCCCCCCCAAAAGGACAAAGGAGCTGGTTTGTTGTTTCTTGTTGCTTGATGGGCATGCGGCGCGCAAATCCGGTGGTTGGAAATGGCGGGTAGGCAAGCGGGAAGGTTGGTTACCCTAGGTAGGCGTGGATATGGTGTTGGTTTGTTTTGTTTCCGGATCGGAATGGAATGATGGTGTTTCCAAGGTTTCGCTCTTCTGCTTTGACGGTGGGACTTTTTGTGATGGGAAATGGGTAACTAACTATATATGAATGGGTGGGTGGAAATGTGCGTCTCAAGGTGTAGGATGATGATGGCGGGCTGGCTATGATGGACGAGGTAGGCAGGTAGGCGTATTTTGATTTTGGGTGTGCGTTTTGATGACAAGAGAGGTCTTTTTTGGTTTTTTGGGGTAAGGGGTCTTGAGGTCTCAGTTTACAAACCAGAGATATTTGTGTATATACCTTTTTCGGTGTATGCTGATGCTTACAGTAAGATTCCAAAACAGTTAAATGCTGCAATCTCTCTCTCTGGATGCCGGTGATCGTTCTCTTTGCTAGAATTGATGTGCTCCCTCGCCAAGGTTAGGTACAGAGCTATAGTTCAACCATTCGTCTTCACCCAAGGCATTCCCAGGGGTTGGGGATGTGCTCTGATTCAGAGGGTTAGGGTTATGCGTCTTGGAGTTGTGTTCGCCGAAGCTCAACTTCAACGTCATTCGTCGTTCCAAGATTCCTCAACACCAACACCAAACACAAACAACACTCAACCCACCGATCGCCCGCCATGGCGCACATGACGAACCCGCTGGCCACTCCGGACCAGTTGTTCCAGAGGCGGTCTCTGGGCGCTCTTCCCATGGAGCTGCAAGACATCATCTTCTTTTCGACACAATGCCTCACCCAAGCCGCCGGTCTGCTCTTGCAGCTTCCCCAGTCCGTCACGGCCCAGGCCAACGTCCTGCTCGCCCGCTACTGGCTGGTTGAGAGCATGATGGCGCACGAGTTCAGCGTACGTTTTGCCCGCTTTTTCTCTCCTTGAGCGACTCAATGGACGGATCAGAAAAATTAACAGCAGCGCTCCGGCCCCAACTTGCAGGACGTCTCCGCCGCGACGCTCTACCTGGTCGCCAAGCTCTCCTCCCACCCCGTCTCCCCCCGCGACGTCGCCTACATCTACACGTATCTCCTCTCGTCCTCCTCCGCCTTCTTCCACGACCCATCCTCCCGGCCGCCGCCACCTCCTCCCCCACCGTTCGGTTCCGAGTCAACAACGACAGCCACAGCCTCCTCCTTCTCTTCCGATAAGAGCAACACCCCCTACCTCTCCCCCTCCGGCTACCAGGCCTTCCACGCCCGGCTTCTGCGCCTCGAAGGCCTCGTACTCGCCGCGCTCGGCTTCGACACGCACGTCGCCCTCCCGCACCCGCTCGCCGTCACCTACCTGCAGGCGCTCGACTTCTTTTCGTTCCGCCGGGACGGGAGCAAGGAGGCGGGCAGGCGGGCCCTCGCGGCGCGCGCCGTCGCGTACCTCAACGCGGCGCTGCTCTCGCCGCAGGCGCTGTACCTGACGCACCAGCCGCCCGCCCTCGCCGTGGCCGCCATGTACAGCGCGGCGCGGGACGTGGGCGCCAAGATGCCCGAGTGCGAGTGGTGGGAGGTGTTTGACGTGGACCGGGAGGAGCTGGGGTTCCTGGTGGTGGGGATGCGGAGCGTGGAAGGGTGGGGGAGGAAGATGAGGAAGGACATGAAGGAGGCGATGCGGGGTCGGGAGAGGGGGATGCTGACGAGGAAGGATGTGGAAGGGGAGCTGAGGCGGAGGGGCCTGGTGGCCGGGGACGAGGTCGGGAACGGGTCGAAGATGGCGGTGGTGGATGCGGCGGAGGAGGAGGCGGCGAGGAGACTGGATGAGAAGATGGCCGAGATGGCGTCAGCGGCGTGATATGACGGTGCGGGTTCAACAGAAAATATGTCTACACTCTATTTGTCGGTATTTTACAGGAATGCTCGTCATCGACGCGGAACCAACCAAGACGATGCCAACGGCCTCTCCAACGGCTCGCCCAACCGCCTATCTACACGCTCCAACGGGCGAAAGGGGCCTGGGTCCTTCAGAACCAAACCGCCGAATGCAATGCCGCCCCCTCATCAGGGCTACGCGTTGCCCACCAAGCCCCTTCTGGGCTCGAATCAGCTCCTCAGCACCCTCATGGCGGCCTCCAACCCCTCAATCTCCGAGGTCAAGCGCTCCCTCTCCCACTTGGTATAATTGTCCTCCCCGGCAATCATCTCGAGCTGCTCGTCGCTCAGCGTCGCGACGAGCTTCGGGTTGAAAATCTTGAGGGGGCTCTGCTCGTCGTCCAGGAGGTAGTGCTCAATGGCCACGCGGCACACGGTGTCGACGAACCGCTTGCGCGAGACCTTGTAGTAGCTCTTGAGGACGTCGTGGATGTCCTCCTTGACCTGGTCCGCGTTGGACTTGTTGGTCGCGATCTTGCCCACGTCCGAGAGCTTGATCCGGTACACGTCGTCCGAGTGCTGGCCCACCGCCGTGGCCTTGACCAACACCGTCAGGCGCTCGGACCTGGCGACCTGGAGGTTGTCGTTGAAGTAGTGGTTGTAGGTGCTGGGCCTCCCGTCGAGCTCGATGCGGAGCAGGAACTCGGCGTGCTCCTTGGCTCGGCGATAGGCGTTTTGCAGGTGCCCGAGCAGGACGATCTCGAACAGCTCCTCGCGCATCCGCTTGTCTTCCACGGTTTCCTCCAGCAGGGTTTGGATAAACTGATGGACGGTCACGATGACGCTCTCGACGTGGGCCATGACCATGGACCGCCACTTGGACGCCTGCTCTCGGAAGATCATGGCAAGCAGGGAGCCGCCAAACTAGCCGGATCGCCTCATGTTAGCCTTTGTCCACGCAAAAAAAAAAAAAAAAAAAAAAAAAAATGATCAGCACTGGACGGCCGAAAACCTACCGTTCCCAGCTCTGGGCCACGGCTCATCGAGTAGTGCCTCTCAATGTTGCTCATGATGGCGCCCTTGGTCGGCTCAGGCCAGATCATGTTGTCGCGGACAAGCTGCTGGAGCTCGGGAATCGAAGAGACCCTGGCTCGGATTTCGTTGACGTGCTTCTCGTACTCCAGAACCTCGGGTCCGGTATTTTGGGGGGGTTCTTGGCTCTTGGCTTTGGCATCGGATTTGTCCTTGTCCTTGTCCTTGTCTTTCTCTTTGTCTGACTTGGAACCCGATTTGGACTCCTTGGACTCCTTGGAGTCCGGCTTGGACTCCGGCTTGGACTCTAGGGAATCCTGCTTGGTCCCAAACTCCCAGGAATGCCCTTTCTTGGCCATGAAGTCGGCAAACCCTTCGTTCAGGTGGATGATGTTGGTGGCGAGCTTGAGCTCCGGCTTCTTGGAAAATATGGCGTGGCCGTCGTAGCGACCGTCCAGGGCATCGCGCACGACATCGCCAAACTGCGAGGCCAGCTTGACCAGGCACTCGCGCTGGCTGGCTGCGGTGTTCCGCGGCGGGCCCATCGCGAGGAGCTTCTTGCGGCACCTTGCGAGGCGCTGCTCGACCTCGGTCCTCTGCTTGGGAAGCTCGCGCCTGGCCAGCTCGGTCAGCAGGCTCTGGAGCTCGGCGCGGAGAGCGGGAACGCCGGTGCGGCCAAGGTTGACCAGCTCGGCCCATTGCGGCTCGGCAAACACCTGCTGCTCTTTCATGTGGCACTCGGGGACCGTCAGGGTGTCCTCGTCAGCGCCCCGGTTCCGGACGACGAAGTAGCTCAGCTTCAGCGTCTTTCCCCGGACGAGATCGAGAATGGTCTGGATGACGGCCTGCTCCTTGACCAGATCGGCCTTGGTCAGGACGCCAACCGTCCGGAGGCCGTCCGGGTCCGCTTGCTTGGCGAGTTGCAGAACGCCTTCGGTGGCACGGTCCGACAGGCAGCTCAAGACGGCCAAGATGCTGTTGTTGCGCGTCGTTAGGAAGGACCCGAGAACACGGGGATTCCGTCGTCGACTTACATGGTGCGCTCATGCTCCATGTACCGCCTGACCATGTTCTCGACCTTCAGCTTGTCGTGTTCCGTCGTGATGCCTATTTGGCGTAAGCAACCGAGGCACTTCGGCAAGCGACGATTCCACAAACCTTCGTCCGTGACCTGGAACAAGCCGGGCACGTCGATGACGGTGAGATGGGGTTGCTTTGATGGCCGGTGTTAGCGCAAGAGAACGGACGGAGGGTCTGCTGCCCACGTGCCTCAGGTCCCGAAATCTCAACTTTCAAGATGTCATCGCTGAACATTGGGAGCGAGGCGTCGTTGCTGAAGGCGGAGCGGACTCCCATGACCTCGTTGGCCTGGGGTGATGCGGTCAGCGACAAGAAGGCGTTGCAGTACAGAGAGATCCCACCTCCTCAATGACCCTGCCCAGGGCTGTGCCGTCGAACGAGTCGAGCTCGCGGTGAAAGGCCCTCAGGCGGTCCTTGCGGGCCTGGCTTGAGTCGCTCCACGGAATGATGGTGATGACGGTGCGCTTTGCGGCGCTGCGACGGAGGGTGATCTGGGTGGCATAGCGAGTGCAGAGACCCTGGCCTCGGGGAAAGGCAAAGCCGGTCAAGCTTTCGAGCAGCGAGCTCTTGCCAGACGACTGGCTGCCGACGACGACAATCTGGCCAACCCTCGTCAGCCGATGAGCCCGCCGGGGTTTCGGCGGTGAATGTTTCGAGGCTTCCGTACCTGCGAGGTAGGAATATCGACGCCGATCTCTCGAAGCTTGTCTTGCTTCTCAAGATACACATGGCTGCCCAGCCCTTCGAGAGGCTCGGGTCTCACAACGTTGTCCAAGCGGCGGGTCAAGTGCAGTCTCCTCCGTCCGGTCCACTGAGCTGCTGGGCTTTGACTTCGTGCTGGGCTTGGTGAAGAGGAGACCGCCGGAGAAGAGGCCGGGGGAGGAGGGCAAGGCAGGGTGCTCGTCCTCAACCGAGATACAAGGCGACACCGCCTTGCGAACGGGGAGAGCCGGAACATCGCAAAACGGCGCCGGCTCTGTGTGGTTTTTCAACGTCGCATTAATACAACGAACAAGGCGGGCAGGCGGGAGCTGGGATGTTTGAACTCACAAAGGTACTGGCCTCTAAACTCTGCCCGAAGTCTTGGGTACGTCCTGCGTGCTTCAGGTCCCGGCGACCGCAGTGAACTCGGAGGAGCGAGTGTAAATGGCGTGTGAAAAGTTGGTTGCGTATTGCCGTACATTCAAACACGGTCAAATGCTGTCAATCATAATGGATCCACGAACTTGATTTGCCGGAGAAAGTGGGGCGTCTGTAACGGTGTTACGGTAACTTTCACCCATCGATTCCAGGTGAGAACAGAGCATGTATTGTACAATTATTGTATGGCTGGCTCTCATTCGGTATTTTCATTGTCAAAAAGGAATGAAAGTGAATGAAGTTGGATGCACCATTCCCGTCTTTGAGACATGACCTTCCTTTCTCCCTACGACCAGACACAAAACAAGACGGGACCTCTGACCCGATCAACCGGCTTGCTGCCCCGTCTTCTCCTTTCCCAGCTTGCTTTCGTTCAACCATGCTTCGACCGTCGTGAGACGGGGGATTGAGCTCCCAGAGCTTGGCAATATCCACCCCGAATCCTTCGTTCCTGAACCACTCCGTCATGATGCTCAGCTGCGATACCATGCAGCTCATGAGCTTCCAAACGATCCGGTAGGTGGTCTCGATGGGCTGCCCCGTCTTCTTCTGGCCAGCTCGTTGACTTGCGCAAAGGTCAGCCGATCCCCGGCGATACCCATACCTGGCGCCTTTCCCTTCCAGGCCTCTGCCGGGGGGGGGGTGGAACGCCTCGGCCGCAAAGACGCCAATGTCCTTGGTCGCCACACTATACACTAGAGGCCGGTCGCCGGTGATGTCACGGAGCATGGTCATGAGCACCTCGCTCGCGTAGCCCATGTCGAGGTTCTCTATGAAGGTGGTGAGCCGCAGGATGGTCGAGGGTCCAGGCGTCCAGGCCATGGCGCTCATGCCCTCGGTCGCGGCGGCGCGCTGGTGCTGCTCGACTTTCTAAAAGAGCTCGGGCGTTGCGTTCAGGTTGCCTCTTGGCGAGCTTGATGCGGTGCGACGTGGCTGCGAGGCGCTCCGCCGCCGCCGGCTGGGCGTTCTGCGTGACGGCCAGGATCAGAAAGTCGGAGGGTTCGCGAGCGAGAAGAGCATTGCTCACGGCGCCTCCCCGCTGGCCGGTAGCGCCGGTGACGAGGATAGCACGAGACATGGCGGGTGGTGAGTATCACTGGCGTTGTATGTGTAGGTACCTAATGTAGGTCAGGTAAGCAAAGTGTTGCTATTTCCCCCCTTTTTTTTTTTGCCACATTGAATCGTCTTTGTCATCAGGAATGCCAATATTGACGGGTCAAATCAGTGATCTCTTGCAGCCCCCCTCTGCAGGGCTCCTAGAGTCACCCTACGGTCTTCGGTTCTTGCAATCAGCAATGTTGCTCCGCATCGCAGGTCCGGACTCTCGGGCTGCTCCGTAGCGACGCCATGCCGAAGGATGGGGCGGCCGGGTCGCCCCGCCGGCTCCGAAGTGGGGCCGAAAGACGGAAAAGTGGACCCCGACAAGCCCCGATTTTTGATGCATTTTCGCAGACCCCGCCCCCACTTTCACCCACACAACACCAACCATAGCACCCAACGCCTGGCCGATCAGCTTCACCCCGGCAACTAGCAAGGAGAAGAAGCCTCTTCACAAGAAAAGATCCTTGGTCGCCGAGGCTTCACAGAGCGTTTGAGACAGCAGGACCCGGCATCAGCACCGCTGGCCAAGGGCTGGGCGGATTCGTTGGTTCTCCATCTCAGTCTCATCTCCTGGATCACCCACGGGGGCAGGGAGGATCGCAGTGACAATGCCTGACGTCGATAAGGTGGCCCAGCAGGCCGAGGGGCTCTCGCTGGGAGACGGGGAAGCCATGCCGATGTTTCCCGAGCTCCCACCAGGCCGGACGCTCAACGCCGGCCTGACCCTCGAGGAGACGGTGGCGGATCTCAGCAAGCACCCCTTGTTCATGACGGAGCTGGACCCCAACGAAGATAACGAGGCGCTGGCCGCGCTCCAGGCCATCGCTTACGAGGGCACGCCCCTTGAGAACGCCCAGAACTTCAAGGAGCAGGGCAACGAGTCGTTCCGCGAGAAGCGCTGGCCCGACGCCAAGGAGTTCTACGGCAAGGGCATCGCCATCCTCGCCGCCGAGGAGCAGCGTCGAGCCAAGGGTCTGCCCAGGAAGGTCCGCAAGACCGAAGACACTATAGCCCTCAACAAGGACGCCGACATGTCCGCCAAGCCCGAGGACCTCGTCGAGGACGACAAGGACAAGGCGGCCCAGGCCAACGACAACGACTTCACCCAAGAGCCCGACGACCCGGCCGAGGTGCAGCGCGAGAAAGCCCTCCTCGAAACCCTGCACGTCAACCGCGCCGCCTGCCACCTCGAGCTGCGCAACTACCGCTCCTGCACCCTCGACTGCGCCGCCGCGCTGCGCCTCAACCCGCGCAACATCAAGGCCTACTACCGCTCCGCCAAGGCCCTGCTGGCCGTCGAGCGCGCGCGCGAGGCCGAGGACGCCTGCACGCGCGGCCTCGCCCTGGACCCGAGCAACAAGCCGCTGCTGGCGCTGCAGGCCGACATCGCCAAGGCGTCCGCCGCGGCGGCGGCCCGCCAAAAGGTCGAGGAGGAGCGCGCCTCGCGCGAGCGCCGCCGCAAGGCCCTGCTCAAGGCGGCCCTCGCGGCCCGCAACATCCGCACGCGCTCCACCGGCCGCCCGCCCGACATGGAGGATGCCCGCGTCAAGCTCTCGCCCGACGAGCTCGACCCGGCCAGCGCCCTCGTCGTGCCCACGCTGCTCCTGTACCCGTGCCACGCCGAGAGCGACTTCATCAAGGCCTTTAGCGAGCGCGAGTGCCTGGAGCAGCACTTTGGGTACGTCTTCCCGCTGCCGTGGGACCGGGCCGGCGAGTACAGCGGGTCGGGGGCCGTGGAGTGCTTTGCCGAGACGGTGAGCGGGGGGTTGGTCAAGGTCGGGAAGAAGGTGCCGTTGCTCAAGGTGTTGAGCGGCGGGAACGTGGAGATTGTGGATGATTTGCTCAAGATCTTCGTGGTGCCCAAGGGGAGGGCGGACGGGTTTATCAAGGGGTGGAAGGAGAACAAGGGGAAGCAGTGAAGGCAGGATAGGAGGGTGGGAAGCGGGGGGAAAAAACAATCTGGTTACGGGGAGGAGTCGATGTGATGGAGTATGATACAGCTAGAGAGAGAGAGAGAGAGAGAGAGACGTTGAGCGCGAGCTGAGATGCGACGTCATGTGCATGCCATGCAATCCTGTATTTAAAAAAAAAAGGAAAGAAAAGAAAAAGAATTAAAGATTCACACACCGCGAGGCAGCTGTTGTAGGGAAAAAAAACGATGAGTTACCATTTCACGAATGAATGAATGAATGAATGAATAATTACATGGATGCGATCCGTGTATGCCAATCTAAACCATGACACCACCAAGTCCCGGCCCTAGTACGCAGTACTCCCATGCCTTCATACCCCCCCCCCCCCCTTAGAAAGTCGATGCACCGAGCCAACCCCATCTACCTATGTATGGCATTCTTATGCGACCATTTTCAAGTGTGCAACGAAATGAAACGGGAGATGCAAAGTCCAAAATACAATGCAACATGACAAGGAAATCACGAAAGCCATCGCATCACACCCAACACGATCCTCGGCGAGTGATGCCAACTTTCAAAACCCTCTCCTCCTCCTCCCTTTCCAAAGCAACAAAGGAGCAACCTCCAACATGGAGATACCCAAGCCTAGACTTCTCCCCCATTGGTCCTCTCACATGCCATAAAGCTGAAGGGAGTTCATCAGCAATCCTCGGTCCGCCGCCTCTTGACGCCCCCTATGCCCATGCCCTGGCTCTCGCCGACCCCATCGCAAGCATCGCCGACGGGCTTCCTCTTCCCAGGAGTAAAAGAGCTTGAAGAACGATCCGCGCTTGGCGAACAAGCAGAAGAGACAGCGCTCCGCTGAACGGAAACGCGGCCGTCTTCTGGGTGGGACCCGTCCTCGCCGTGGATCCCGTCGCTCTTGATAGGGGTGATCGGTCGCATCATCGACAGCGGCAGGGCCCGGCGACGGATGCCGATGCCGGCCGCTCCCGTGCTTGAGCCCGACTCCGAGTCCGAGTCGGAGCTGGACGGGCAAGGATGCCACTCTGCATCCGCATCCATGTCCCCATCCGCGTCCGCGTCCGCGCCCCCGTCCACGTCCACGTCCGCATCCTCCCGACCGCGCTCTACATGCACATCCAAGGCTTGTCTCTTTCCGCCTTCGCCATCCCCTTCTTCATGGCAACCCCCGGCCTCCCCGCCCATCCCAAACGACGAACCGCTCCCCCTCGCCCAGCTCCAGCGCACACCGGCGCTCCCCGTGGCCCCGCTGCCGCTGCCGCTCTCGCTCTCGCTCTCGGCAGTCCCCGTGCTGCTGCTGCTGCTGCTGCTGCTGCTGCTGTCGGGGCTCGAGCCGGGAGGGCCTGTCGTGCCGCTCTCCCCCACGGTCTTCCGCCGCAGCCCGAGGAGGAGGAACGCCGCGTCGCGTTCCGAAGCGCGGCGCGGGCCGGTTCCCGCGGCAGGTCCCCTTCCACGGTTGTTGTTGTTGTTTGCAGCAGCAGCAGCAGATGCATCATCATCGTCATCGCCGCCGCCGCCCTCACCATCGCCAACCACCGTAGCTACGCAAAGAGGGGCTCCATACGCGCGGGTGTAATACGCGTAGGCCCGCCGCGCGGTGAGGGTAGCCTGCGGGATGGTCAGGTCTGCGAGGGCGGGGTGGCGCGGCCGACCGAGGCGAGGGGGAAGACGAAGGTTGGATGTGATGGGGGCGGCTGGGAGGAGAGTGGGTGTTGATGACGAGGGAGAGGGGGGCGGGGGTGTGGTGGAAGCTGGAGCCGGGATAGAGAGAGGAGGAGGAGGAGGAGGAGAGGGGGGAGGAAGACGGGGAGTTGATGAAAGCGACTTCTTCCCTAGCTCTGAGGCGCAGGATTGGGCTCGAGGTTGAGCTGGGAGAAGTTGAAGAGCCCGCTGGGGTAGCGGGGCTAGGGCGGGAGTGGATGTCGGTGTCGAGACGGCAGGAGAAGTTGGGTATGAAGACGGCTGGCGCGTAGTTTGGGCCGTGGGGTGGCGGTCTGGGGTCGGCGGCATGGCGAGGCTCCGGATGCTTCTTTTGAGGTCGGCCAGCGTGGCAGGCTTCGCGTCTGGCGTGGACGGGCGCGCGGGCCTGCTGCTGCTGCCGTTGCCGTTGCTGTTGCTGTTGCTGCTCTCGCCTGCATCGTAGTCAACCTCGCCGTTTTCGTGGACGGTAAGAGCTGGCAAGCCTTCGACACGGAGATTCCCTCCATCCTGTTGAACGGCCTCCTGTTCGTCGCTCCCGCTCTCATCTCCGCCGCCCTCTCTGCAGCGCCGGGTAAGGCCATGCTGGAGACTGATCCTGCTCGGCTCTCTCCGCGCATCATTGCCGTCATTCACCTGGCCAAACGAACGTTTGCGAAACCGCAAGGGCGGCAGCGTCGGGCCGCGCTCCACGGGGAGAGGAGGGCCTTGCGACAAAGACGCCGACGATGACAGGATATGACGATGGTTGGACAATCTAGGGCCGTCATGGAACGGATAGGACATGGGAGGACGAGGCGGAGGGAAGTGTTGCGAGCGTGGGGGCTGGCGGTAAGGGTCGTTCCACCGGCTGTCACCGACTGCCCTTCCGGCAACCCTGGCGGCTGCGGCCGTCGGAGTGGGCGGTTGCGGTACGGCGGACAGAAGCGGATTGGCGGCGATGGTCCAGATCGGATGTGCTTTTTGGCTTGCGTTCACCCGGGGCCGATTCGGGAGGTCGTCGGAGGACCGCGAGCGAGGAATAGAGGATGGCTCTGGTGCAAGCACCGCGCGAACTGGCTGAGGTTTCGAATGGTTCACGGCCCTCCAACGTGGCGAATGCAATGGTGTTGGCATGGACGGCTGCGGTGGCGGATGGAAGGAGAATGGCCGAGACGTAGGGTAAACCTGAGGCTGCACGGGAGGCCGGGCCATCGGCAGGTAGGCGTGTTGAGGGTGGTAAAGTCGTTCTCGAGGAGGAGGAGGAGGAGGAGGAGGAGGCGGAGGATGGTAGTCCTCGGTGTCAGTAAATGGGCTCATGGGGACTCGATGCGAGACGTATCCGTCGTAGGGGTCCGAGCTCGGGCCGCAGCGAGCTGCTGGATGCTGAATGTCCGCGGGGCTGAGGCTGCGGGAGGAGCGTGGACTAGGAAGGACGGGGCCTGGTAGCATCTTGAACGACTGCTGGGCCTCGAGCCTGGCCTGGTGCACGATGCTCGGATCGATCACCATCCGTTGGTAGTCGGGAGCCCCCTCGGGGATGCAATCTGCGGGAAACCGTGGGCCGAAGATGGGCACCAGTGCTGGAGAGATCTTGTAGCAAAAGGTTGCGCAGACGGCACGAGCGCACGGGTAGGGCATCCAGTAGCCTGCGAGTATTGTCAGCAGACCCCAGACCAAGCCGTGGTCTCGATGGAAGCGGTTTCTCTGTTCGAGTGCTCTGCCTCAACTCACCCTGTGCCTTGATGGAACCTCCGGTGATGCTGTACGTTATGTCCTTCAGGCCCGGATTCATCCCAAGCATCTTGGCAGGCATGGTCTGCGGACATTAGCAAAGCACGAAAGCGAGAATCAGCCGAGGAGAGTGGCCGGACCTTGGGGTAGCCACAACACTTGAAGAACGGCGTCATTCGAACAAGCCCGACACTATAGTCCCACATGACGGTGTATGCAACTTCGTCTCCGGGAAGCTTGAAGTCGTAGTGGAAGACTGCCCATGTAGGTGGTCAGTCACCTCCTTTGTCTCCATCCCTCCCGACGCCGACCATGCCTACCTTCGAAGCCCTCGCGGCCTGTCTTGGAGGAAAAGTCCTTCTTGCCGCTGTTGTAGGGGATACGCTCGGAAGTGTGTTGGATGGCACCCAGGGGATGGACTCGAAATCTGCGCACCTCCCGAAGGGTGGCCTCGTCGAGGTTCTCGAACGGGGGGTAGCGGACAGAGACGCGAGGCCTGCCTCTCGACGAGGCTCTGCCGAGGGTGTTGACATCGACAGCCATCCTTGAGCTTGACACTGTCGGCGTCCCTGCTGCTCTTAGTCGAGGGCCCGCTGCGGTCCGGTTGCCGTCCAGGGCAGGCGGAGGGGGGTGAGATGCGGGGAGAGGCGGGCGACCGGTTGGCAACGGAGCCCGAGGGGACTCCTCCGGATTAAGAAGGTCGGCGACGGAGACCATGGCGGTGAAGGCCGATGCAGAGATGTCTCGCATAAATCCTCGTCGCTACCTCTCCGGATCTGTGGATGAGGAACTGGCTGGAGAAGGACGAAAGGGGGGGGGGAGGTCTGAACGAGGGTTCTGGAGGAAGCGAACCGGTTATCAAGCAAGGCAACGCTTGTATCCGAGAAAGAAGGGAGGAAAACCAAGTTATTCCACCCCCCTCCTCCCCCCACCCCTCTTCCTCCCCGCCTCTCAGTGTCGCAAACAACAAAGCTCTCGGTGGCCTCGCGAGCCGGCAGCCAGCGGGCGAACAGGCGGGGGAAGGGGAGGGATGCCTTGTTCAAGAGACGGACGTACGGGCACCTGCGACAAGGTCACGTTTCCCGGCCTTTCTCCTCCTGTGGCTGCTGCTTCTTCACCTTCTTCTTCCCTTTCCTTTGGGACCCCGGAATGCAGCGGCCTGCAGCCGCGGTGAAGTGCGTACCGTTCTCTCCAGGAGCTCTCGATGCAGCTGCTTTGTTCGGGTATCCACGGAGTCGAGCCTCTGGAGTTCGTCCGGACGATGGGACGTTTGGCTTTTGTCCACCGCCCTTTTTTTTTTAGAGATCGAGGTGCCAGCGGGTGGTGTTTGGTCGAGGAGGAGAAAGTGAGAAATGACGACAGCTCGGCGGTCAAGTGGATAGGGGGCTGATATGGCGGCGGTAGCGATGGTCTGGCGGCCACGTCCCTGGAGCGGTTGGGCTGGATTCTGGGAGGGGAGCGAAGGGGTGGGAGGATGGGATGAGCAAGTATGCCCCAAGCTTGTCTCGGAGGGAGTGTGAATAGACTGAGAGGGGGAGCGGGCTGGTACACCTCTACAGCACACACACCCCTCCCCTGGTGATGTGATGCTTTGGGAGTGTCTGGCCAGCACACTTGATGAGCTCTACGTAAACCTACTCCTCCATGTGTGCCGCGGAGGGTCCTGTGAAACAGCGAGGCAAACCGATCCTTGCAGGTGAGCCACGCGCCGGAAGAAGGACAGGAGGAATCGAGGGACCCAGAATTGTGATCCCCTCGCAAGCTGGACAGACACGCAAGTCGACAGAAACGGGGTTTCAAAGCACAGGTTCCTGCCGATGTGTCCGGACGGAGAGAGCCGCGGCAGCTTCGTTACCACCAAGAAGAAGACAACAACAAGAAAAGCACATCAACAGGAACGGTGAGATGGGCAGCCACAGAGAGAGACGCAAAATGGCTTTGACACGGATGGATGGAACTTTCCACAGCTCTGAGCGACGGGCCAGGGCAGGGATGCGGCTAGTTGGCGGCCCCTTGACAGAAAGACGAGCGTCGGCCAGCTGCAGGAGTTAGGTTTGTAATGTACTGGTAGATGGAGGCGCCGGTGTGGGAGGAGGGTACAACAAAGAAAAGAAAAGCGCCGTCCCAGGGGGATGACCGGGCCCGCCGGACGGAGATGACTGCTTGACTCGACACGCGTGGTTGCTTCACCGCTGAGGGGTTCTCTTCCCTAGTGAGAGTCTACGATGAGAGAGCCGGTGAGGGACCTTGATGGATGAACCACGAGCTTCCGTTCCCCTGTAACATACAGCTCGGGCCGGTGTTTGCTGGTGTCACGTCCACACCCCAACTCCAACCCCCCCCCCCCCCCCCTTGACATGAGAATCAAGACTGCGATCTCCCATGTCCAAGAGCAGGGACAGCATGCCTAAGTGTCAGGTGATTACGACTAGCAAGTTAGAAGTCAGGCAACGGCCACGGGTTTCTTCCGGATCCTTTTCTCTCTGCCTCCGGGTTCGCGGACATGTTGAGGCAGGATCAGCTGTCGTCATGGCGTTGAGCCTTGCCAACTGCCCACCAAGGTCCCCGCCCCACGAACTTGAGCTGTTCACCGCACGACGGCAGCACAAGAAAACTGTCCGATGGGAACAGGAAGAGAAACGTGACCTGAAACACCCCCCCCCCAAGACGACGACGATGCTTCTACCCTGGGTGCGCCGTCTTTGTTCTCCTTCTTACCGCGTGAACGGTGTTGCCGATGATTTCGACGGGGATGATGACAGGGAGAGCGAGGGAGAAAAAGGGACCCAGGACGGGCAAGCACCTTGAGCTGCTGGGGCCGGATATGCGATCCGGGGTCGATCGAGCGAGGTTGAAAGAAAAGTGTGGCGCAGAGGCTGGCGGCAGGTGAAGCAGGACAGCAGTGAGGAGCATGACTTGACTGTTCGCCGCTGCATGGGGGCCGATCGACGCCGATCGACCCCTAACCTTGGAGAAGAGGGAGGAGGGGGACGGCCGGCGCCTGGACTGGTCCCGCCTAGCGGAGCACCAGACCAACAGATTCTCGCCTTGGGTACTTGGGCACACAGCACACGGTCTGTTGGGTGGGCAGCATGGATACCTCGACTCGTCAAACCCGCAGCGAAAGAGCCAGGGGTTGTGCGGTTTCCGCCGTGATGAGGTGCTGCAGCTACCCGCCCGCCTTCAAGATTGCTCTTCTCGGCGAGGCCGCCGGTGCAAAGAAAGACGAGAAAAGACCAGGGTCAGGGGGAAACCCCCGCCGGCCTCGCCCAGATCGGGTCGGGACCGCACAGGCGTGCGTGTGCTGTGTGTAATCTGAGGCGGCCGTTTCTCTCCCATCCACATCCACCCCCGTTCCCTGGCACTCCTCAAACGGCAACGGAGAAGGCTGGTCAAGAACCAAATCGAGGAGCGGCGGGTGCCAGCTCAGGCCCGAATCGTACACCCGCGCACACGAGAGCGCATTCACTGGGCCGTGTGGCGTCTACAGGCTGCGTCTGTGGAAAGAAAAGGCCGCGATTTCTTCTGGCTTCTCTGGGCCGGTGACGGGCTGTGCTCGTGGAAGGGGGCTACGAATGGAAGTCCCAAGTCGAATCCGCCCATTATCTTCATAGATGAAACCGGATTGTAAGCAACAAGACGATACGAGACGAACGGGCAACGATTCGGTCGGATATGCTCCGATCCCAAGCATCCAACGGCCGCCGGGCGGAGCGGCGAGTCACTTTTATGTTTACCTGATTGCCAGCTGGCTAGTCCCCAGAGCATGCTGTGCCGTGCCATGCCACGCCGTACTTTCTGTTTGCTGGAGTTCCACACGGACCTCACGCAAGCATCACGGGGGCTTGTTGTTGAAGGCTTCCTCCCCCTTTCGTCTTCCTCCCAGCCCCCCCTTTTTTTCCCATCAACAGTACGACCGCCAAGGGCGTGTCGCGGCTGAGGGCATTGGCTCGGGAAATTTCTGGCATGTCGTCTGGGAACACAAAGCAGCAAGGGGGCGGTGGGACAGCATCCCCAAGTACCTTACCTAGAGGCGGGGGAGGCAGACATGACTGGTCCCCGAACGAGAAGAAACAAGGCTGCGAGGCAAGACATGCTGTGGACGCTGAAGTAATTTCACAATTACCCCATAGAATGTTCTGTGCTTCTTCACCGGACCTGGCTCGGGTCAGGGTCCGAGTCGGCGTTGGTCGGTGAACCAGAGCAGACACGGAGAGAGAGCGAGAGAGCAAGCGAGAGGAACCCAGCCAGGAGAAATGGAGGGGCGGGAGCGGGCGTTTACATCCGGCCGGGATCGGGAACGGCAGCGTCACGGTGCGTTGCCATGGTCCTCGAGGGGAGCTAGAAGCTCCCCGGTGCTCAATTTTATTGCCTGTGTAGCGAACTCGGTACTTCCAGGAGCTGAATGGGCCGTCCGTCAACCAGTCCGTAGTCGGAGGACGAGAGAAAGGGCCTAACCACCTCGGTCAACCCTGAAGTGGTCAGCACTGAAGTGTGTATTATGTACATCGCACGACGCTCAGGCAGCTCAGGCAGACTTCTGGAGACATTCCAACCAGGAGCAGAGGGACAGCATGAACAAGCGCGAATCCTCAAAAAATGCCCGAGCGAGACTCGAGATCATGTTGCGGAGTGTCATTGCTGCTACGCAAGGTAGCAAGTAGGTTTGCTGCAGCTGATGGCGGCCGTTTGAGGCGATGACGATGCTGCACCCTCGACGCCATCGCATCTGTTGAACCAAGCACAAGCGACAGATCGTCCGGCTTCCCTTCCCGGTTTTCCCCCTGCCCTGCCGAGAGACATCCGTCACTTGACCAGACGCTTTCTCTGCTGCCGTCGCACCTGTGTGAGGTGGCTTGTGTCACGAATGACCCGGCCGGCCGCTGGGGGGAAAAGATATGAGAGGGATCGTACAAGATGTACAAGGAAGAGCAAACAGACAGACCAGGCGGAGCCCATCTCCCACGACTTCACCATGCCTGGCTGGGGTGAGCAAACAAGAAAGAAGACGAAAAATAAAGGTGGGGGTATCCCAGATCACCGTATATTGTGATCAGAACAATACGGGACATTTCGGGAATTGCAAGGTGAAAATCATGGATTCCATGAGAGTTTCTGTTTGGTTGTTGGTGGTTTGGTTTGGACCTTGATGATTCCCTCTTGTTCATCACATGCTGAAGGTCTCTGACCCACCAAGAACCCGGAAGCTGGGCGGAAAAGTGGGGGCCTACCCCTGACGCAGATTTCCAGGCTGGCGCCCGGGCCTTCCAGTGGAATATGGAAGCCTTAGGCAGACAATGTGGGGTCTTGGCGTTTATGCGTCGCGACGCGCTCCCACCGCCTTGAACGCGTAGTGGGCCTGGGATCGTTTCTTCTCCACCAAAACGACAACACAGAGCACGCGCAAAAAGTGTAGGAGGGGGACCCTGTTTTCTTTTCCCCATTTGCTGTTTACTTGGTTCTGGCACGCTTCCCCGCGACAACGCCAGGCTTTTCCCTCTTCTCACCTCCATTCCCCCCCCCAGGTCGCTGTCCTGATTTCCTTCTTTCCAGGTCCTTTGCACAACGGCTATCGCCTGGAGAGTGCGAGGCTCTACGGCGAACTACCCCTCCATTCCTCAAGTGCACGTTTCGTCGGCTCGCAACCGAGTCGTGCGTGCATGCGCTCGACCTGGACTTGAACTTGGTCGACCGAGGACGAGGCCCTGCCTGATATTTTTTTTTTTTTTCTTTCCTTGCTGTTTCTTTGTTCGCCCGCGACTCCCGCGACGACGCCTTTCTCTCTTTGGTTGCGCCCTGCGCCGCATGTCGTGGGCGCTTTTGTTGTCGACCTAACGATTCTTTGTTCGGACAATTGAACGCGTTTTGTGCTACGTCTCGCGCTGCCATCCACCATGGATTCCGATTTAGACTCGGTCTTTGGCGTCGAGCAGGACGATGAGTCCGACGCCTACTCCCCAGAGCCGGTATGTAAACTTTCTCACGCCCAACAAGTTCTCGGGTCAGAAAAAAAACATAAACAACCACTGCCTCGCCATGTCCCCCAACGCGACCCGGCCTCCTCCCCGGCCTCGCAACGCGGTTTCGCTAACGCCTGCCGTGAAGAAGCCCAAGGCCAAGGCCACCAAGAAGACAGCCGCCGCAAAGCCCGGCAAGATGGTCCAAACAACACTGACCGGCGGCAAGGCCGCCGCAAAGAAGCGCGCCAAACCCGAAGGCGATGCCGACGATGGCGTCCTCGACACCACCCCACCCAAAAAACAAAAGAAGGCCCCGGCCAAGAAGCCCACCGCCGGCAAGCCGCTCGCCCAGATCGAGAATGACAGCATGGCCATCGATGACGACAACGACAGTAACAACATCGTGGATCTGGGCAACGACGACGCCCCCAAGGCCGGGTCATCAAAGACCAAGACGGCCACCGAGATGTACCAGAAGCTCACCCAGCTCGAGCACATCATCCGCCGTCCCGACACGTACATCGGCTCGGTCGAGCGCACCGAGCAAAAGATGTGGGTCTTCAACAAGAACGAGAAGCTCATGGAGAACCGCGTCGTCGGGTACGTGCCCGGTCTCTACAAGATCTTTGACGAGATTCTCGTCAACGCGGCCGACAACAGCCAGCGCGACTCGTCCATGTCCTACCTCAAGGTCACGGTCGACCGCGAGACGGGCGAGATCTCGGTCGAGAACAACGGCAAGGGCATCCCCATCGAGATGCACGAGAAGGAAAAGGTCTACATCCCGGAGCTCATCTTCGGTCACCTCCTGACGGGCTCCAACTATGACGACAACGAGAAGAAGACGGTCGGTGGCCGCAACGGTTACGGCGCCAAGTTGACCAACATCTTCAGCAAGCGCTTCACCATCGAGCTGCAAGACTCCAAGAACGGCAAGCGCTACAAGCAGACGTGGACCGACAACATGGGAAACATGGGCCCCGCCAAGATCACCTCCAACAAGTCGTCCGACTTTGTCCGCGTCTCCTTCCTGCCCGACTACAAGCGCTTCGGCATGGAGAGCGGCATCGACGACGACCTCGAGGCCCTCATCTACCGCCGCACCTACGACATGGCCGGTACCGTCTCGGGCGTCAAGGTCTACCTGAATGGCGATCAACTCAAGGTCAACTTCAAGTCGTACTGCGAGATGTATGCCAAGGCCATCGCGATGGAGCGCGGCGACGTCCCCGCCGAGGGTGAGAAGCCTGCCTCGGCCAAGGTCGAGTTCGACCAGGTCCGCCACAACGGCCGTCTCTGGCAGGTTGGCTTCACCGTCTCGGACGGCTCCTTCCAGCAGGTCTCGTTCGTCAACAACATCGCCACCACGTCGGGCGGCACGCACGTCAACTACATCGCCGACCAGATCTGCGAAGCCCTCAGCAAGGAGCTCACCCGCAAGAAGAAGGGCCACTCTCTCAAGCCGTCCCACTTCCGCAACCACATCTTCATCTTCATCAACTGCCTGATCGACAACCCGGCCTTCACCTCCCAGACCAAGGAGCAGCTCACCACCAAGGTGAGCGCCTTTGGTTCCAAGTGCATCCTGAGCGATGCCTTCCTCAAGAAGGTCAAGTCTTCGGACGCCATTGCCCACATCATGGAGTTCGCCGACCGCAAGGCCGACAAGATGCTGGCCAAGAGCGACGGCAACAAGCGCTCCCGCATCAGCAACGACAAGCTCATCGACGCCAACTGGGCCGGCACCAGGCGGGGTCACGAGTGCACCTTGATCCTGACCGAAGGTGATTCAGCCCGTGGTCTCGCCGTTGCCGGTCGTGCCGTCCTCGACCCGGATCGCATCGGCGTCTTCCCCCTGCGCGGTAAGGTCCTCAACGTGCGCGATGCGTCGCTCGATGCCATCATGAAGAACAAGGAGATCGAGAACATCAAAAAGTTCCTCGGTCTCAAGCACAAGCAGCACTACACCGACACCAAGGGCCTGCGCTACGGCCACCTCATGATCATGGCCGATCAGGATTTGGACGGTAGCCACATCAAGGGTCTGCTCATCAACTTCCTCGAGGTCCAGTTCCCCTCGCTGCTCCAGATCGAGGACTTCTTCCAGGAGTTCATCACCCCCGTCGTCAAGGTCTGGCAAGGCAACAACCCCAAGAAGCCCCAGAACCTCAAGATGTTCTTCAACCTGCCCCAGTACGAGGCTTGGAAGGAGGAGCACAAGCACGAGCTGCGCAAGTGGAAGTACAAGTACCTCAAGGGTCTGGGTAGTTCGTCCAACGAGGACGCCCAGATCTACTTCACGAACCTGGATCGCCATCTCAAGAGGTTCGAGATCCTCAGGCCCGAGGATTCGGAGCAGCTCGAGCTGGCCTTCGGCAAGAAGAAGGCGGATGCCCGCAAGGAGTGGCTCGGCAACTTCATCCCGGGCACCTACCAGGACTCGACGACCACCCGCAAGAGCATCTCCGAGTTCATCAACAAGGAGCTCATCCTCTTCAGCATGGCCGACAACGTTCGTTCCATCCCCTCCATGGTCGACGGTTTCAAGCCCGGCCAGCGCAAGATCATGTACGGTGCCTTCAAGCGCAACCTGGTCAACGACCAGAAGGTGGCCGAGTTCGCCGGTTACGTCTCCGAGGTGGCCGCCTACCACCACGGCGAAGCCTCGCTGCAGGCGACCATCGTCGGCCTCGCCCAAAACTACGTCGGTTCCAACAACGTCAACCTGCTCGAGCCTAGCGGCAACTTCGGTTCGCGTCTCTCGGGCGGTAACGACGCCGCCAGCGCTCGTTACATCCACACGCGCCTGTCGCCCTTCGCCCGCCGCATCTTCTCCAAGCTCGACGACCCCAATCTCGAGTACCAGATCGACGACGGCACCGTCATCGAGCCCAAGGTCTACGTGCCCATCCTCCCCATGGTCCTCGTCAACGGCGCCGACGGTATCGGTACCGGCTGGAGCACCAACATCCCCAATTTCCACCCCATCGACATCGTCGAGAACCTCAAGCGCCGCATGGGCCGCCTCGACCCGAGCGACCCGGAGGAGAGAGAGTTCAAGCCCATGATGCCCTGGTTCCGCGGCTGGAAGGGCGTCGTCGAGTCCGACGGTCCCAACCGCTACAAGTTTACCGGCGTCATCTTCCAGGACGAGCAGAACCCCAATGAGATCCACATCACGGAGCTGCCCGTCCGCATGTGGACCGACAACTTCAAGTCTTGGCTTGAGGAGGTCATCCGCGCCGAAAAGACGCCGTCCTTCATCAAGGACTACCGCGAATTCAACGACCACAAGACGGTCCACTTCATTATCGAGATGGAGGACAAGCATTTGAGGGCCGCGCTCGAGGAAGGCCTCGTCGAGAAGTTCAAGCTGTCCAAGACCATGGCCATCACCAACCTTGTCTGCTTCAACACCCGCGGCCAGATTCAAAAGTACGACAACGTCGAGCAGATCATGGAGGAGTTCTACCACTACCGCCTTCAGTTCTACGCGAAGCGCAAGGAGTACTGGCTCGGCGTGTATCATGCCGATTACCGCAAGCTCCAGAACCAGTACCGCTTCATCACCGAGATCATCGAGGACAAGCTGGTGGTCAGCAAGAAGAAGAAGGCGGTGCTGGTTCAGGAGCTGCGCGAGCGCAAGTACGAGCCCTTCCCGCCCAAGGACGACAAGAAGGAGCCCGGGGCCGAAGGCGAGGACGATATCGAGGAGGACGAGGCTGCCGGTGGCGCCCGCGACTACGACTACCTTCTCTCGGTATGCTTCCCTGCTTGACCGCTTGCTTTTTTTTTTTTTGGCAACATGCTAACCCACGTCTAGATGGCCATCTGGTCGCTCACCAAGGAGCGTCTCGACAAGCTCAAGGCTCAGATCGCCGCCAAGAAGGCCGAGTACGACGAGCTCGACGCCATGAGCGAGAAGGACTTGTGGGTCAAGGATCTCGACGCCTTTATCGAGGAGTGGCATGCGCAGCTCAAGCTGGAGGAGGAGATTACGACGGATATCCGCCGCAGGGGCCGCCGCGCCTCGCAGAAGATCGGCGCCGGCCGGGGCCGGAAGCTCAAGGCCGCCGACGACGATGACTACGCGCCCGAGAAGAAGGCCAGGGCCAAGCCCAAGCCCAAGGTCGAGAAGGTAGAAAAGGTTGAGACCAAAACCCACGAACGGTTCGCCGAGAAGTTCGCAGGCGCAGCGAAGACGAAGCCGAAGAGCGAGCTCTCGGACGACGACTTTGCGCTTCTCGGTTCCAACCCTGCCATCAAGAAGGAGAAGGCCGACTCGCCGCCCCTTGAGGCAGCTCCCAGCCGCTCCAAGCGTGCTGCTGCAGCCACGGCCAAGAAGTACACCATCGCTAGTGATGAGGAGGACTCGGACGAGGACTTTATGGAGCTGGGCAAGTCGGAAGTCAAGAAGGAGCCCGGGTCGTCCGCGGCCGACGAGAAGCCTGCTCCTGTGACGGCCGCCAAGGCCAAGGCCTCGCACCTCCTTGATGATGAGGACGAGTCGATTGTGCAAAGGCCGACCAAGCGCGCCGCGGCAAAGGCCAAGCCGAAGTACGCCGATAGCGAGGAGGATGAGGACGACGACAACAACGACGACGACGACGACGATGATGATGATAACGCGTTCGAGTCCGCGTCCGAAGATGCTCCTGCGCCTGAGCCCGAGCCTGCCAAGAAGACGGCCAAGCGCAAGGCCGCATTCTCGGACGACGAGGAGGAGTCCGAGGTTGTCGAGAAGCCCGCGAAGCGTGCCGTGACCAAGGCCAAGAAGCCATCCTATGCCGAAAGCGAGGATGAGGACGAGGAAGAGGAGGAGGTGTCTGAGCCGACCGGAAAACCCAAGCGCGCCGCGGCGAAGAAGGCGAAGGCCAAGTCCACCTACGTGGACTCGGACTTCGGGTCCAGCAGCGACGACGACGGCGAGGACAACCTCGGAGATGTCGGCGCCTTGGTCAAGGGAATAGGAGGCGCTCCTGCCGGCAACGGCGGCCGGCTGAGCCTGTTGTCCATGTCACGCCCGGGCGCCGCCGCCGAGGTGACGCTGCCCCGCATGAAGTCCAAGTCGTCCAAGGCCCAGCAGGAGGATGACGAGCACGACGACACCAACTACGAGGCCCTCGCCAAGTCGTCGCCGCTCAAGCCCGCCGGCAAGGACGACGACCTGGACGACTTCCTGTCGGACGACGAGCCCGGCCCTTCCACCAAGGCGGCGGCCAAGTCGGCGACCGCGGCGGCCTCCAAGGCCAAGGCCCCGCTGAGCGTCGTCCCGGCGCCCGCCAAGAAGCGCGGCCGCCCGGCCGGGTCCAAGAACAAGCCCAAGGACGAGGTCAAGACGGTCAAGACGGCCGCCGGCGCCAAGAAGACCATCGCGACCCTCTCGCCGGCCGCCAAGGCGTACGCGGCGAAGAAGGCGGCGACGGCCAAGTCCAAGGCGGCCGACGACGACGACGAGGTGATGGAGGACGCGCCCCCCGCCGCCGCCGCGAAGCCGAGGGCGAGGCCGGGCCGGGCGGCGGCGCAGAAGGCCAAGCCCATCATTCTTGACGACGACGACGAGGATGAGAGCGACGCCTTCGACATGGATGACGATAGCGAGTGAGCCGGGCAAGCGAGAGCCGTCGGGGTGGATGGATGTGAGAAAGAGGTGCAGAGTGGGGGTTGATGAGACATGACTACCTACGATTCCCGTCCGTTCATTTTGTTCTCTGGGGGAGGAGGAGGAGGAAGAAGATGTCTTTTTGTGCTGTCCAGAGTCCTTGACTCTTTGAGTTTTTGTTGAGTCTTTGGGTCTTGGCAGGTTGAGAGGTGATGGTATGTGGTGGGATAGGTTTTCCTTTGTCGTCTCCTTTCTCTTCTTCGGGTTGCTCGATTTAGTCCACGTACCGTTGTAGTAGCCATTCATTCCCCTTTTTGAGAGGAATCAATATGCACCCCAAATATGTACTACTAGAACCCTACCTAACCTACCTACCTACCCTATGTACTTGGCAACCTGTTGTGGTTTTGTCTATGAGGTCTGGGTCTTAGGCTGCCTCGTAGAGCTGTTCTGTTGAAGCATGTGCCCTGCTGCAACCGCCGCCTGAACCGAGAACCCCCCCCCCCTCAAAAAAAAAAAAAAAAAAGTCATATTCATATTCATCCAGTGATGGTGGATGCTTTCCGCAGTCCAACATGGTCACTACGAACTCGGACCCCGCACGTCACACACGACTCGCTGCGTCTCCAAAGAGGAAGTGCCGTGGGAAAAGCGAAAGAGCAACGGAAAGCAAAGCACCAAGTTAAGCAGGCCTAAAGGATAAACTAAACAGAGACAAAACCCCCCCTAACCCCTCCCCTTTTGTGAAGCAGAGTCCCAGTACACTTGATTCACAACCACCGCAGCACCCAATCAGCCATCCCCCCGCCCTATCCTTCCGTTCCTCAACGCATCCCACCTTGCACCTGGAAAATCGAGTCCGAACCACCCAAAGCCCAATGACAAGAGAAGGAATCTTACACACAATCGAGACGGCCGTAGCCTCAAGACCACCCCTCACCCATACACCGTATGCATTCAAGGCGACAGCTCCGTTCCCACCCCTTTGGCGATGAACCGACCGCGTTTCTTTCCTTGCGATGCCAATCTGTCCAGTTGATTGTCATAGCTATGCTCTCTACCGCTCATGCCATTCCTTCATCTTCAGCATCTCACTTCCTCCCTCCTGCTTCCCTTCTCGCTTTTTTGTTTCTTTTATTGTGCATCCTCCTACTACTAGGGGGGAACCTACACCCCCGCTCTCTTGTTGATGCGTGTCAACGCTCATTTAGGAAGAGGCCGCAGGGACCGTCTCGGCATGCTCGGTCTTGATGCCATCCTTGGGAACCTCGGGAAACTCGGGCTGGGCCTTGACGTCGGCCTTGGGGGCGGCGGGGAAGTCCTCGGGCTTCAGGCCCTTGCCCTGGCGGGCGCCCTTGAGCAGGGCCTGGGCCTTGGCGGTGTAATCTCCCATGTACTGCTTGGTGACCTGAGCAGCCTGCTCCGTGTGGCGCTGGGCGACGGTGCGGAGCTGGGCCGTCTGGGCGTTGACGATCTCGCCGGCGTGCTTGAGCTGGCTGTCGATGAGCTCCTGGTTGGTGGTGTAGATGAGCGGCACGAAGAAGGCGACGGTGGTGGCGATGAGGGCCAGGCCCCAGTAGGGGACGATCTTGACGAGGTGGTAGGAAAGGAACGCGGCGAAGGCGGCCTGAGGGTCTCGGGTTAGCTCGATTCGGGTAGGAAGGAGGGCCAGGGCAGGGAGGCTCACAGCAGCTGAGGCATAGACGTTCTCGGCAAACAGGATGCGCTGAGCCTCAATGACAAAGAAGTTGATGAGCTCGTGGACGTCGCCGACGACGGTGTTGAGGGTCTCCTTGGGAACGGTGTAGTAGCGACGAGGGCGGAACTGGGTGGCGAAGCCGTTGTTCAAAACGAGCTTTCCGGCGACCTCGGCGCCGACGCTGATGGCCAGGGCGATCCACGTAAGCCGGAAGGCCCAGCGCAGGACATCGAGGTACCTAAACGCGAAGATGATCGAGACGGTGGACGCATAGGCGATGGCCGAAGCGCCTGGAAACGTATTGTCAGCAGGGAAGCGGAAGCTAGCGGGAGCGGCACGCCAACGAGACGTACGAGGGTTGCGCCAGGACAGGAGCTCCGAGAAGAAGGAGTGATAGTGTGTCAAGGGCTGGCCGGTGGCGGCTGTGTAGTCGGGGGTATGACGGGAAGCGGCGAGCTTGGAGATCTCGTCCGACGCCTTGAGCGACTCTGCCATGACGTTCTGCGCTACGGGTCCTGTGGAGAGAGAGAGAGAGAGAGCGGTCGGGTTAGTTTCTGTAGCTTCCAGCTGGGTACGACAGGACGAGAGAGCGGGGGGTGCGGGCAAAAGTACCGTTAGTAACAGCGTTGTAGGCAGCTGAGACATCTGTCGAAGGGAGAGAAGAGGATGGTGGTCAGTGAAGGCTCGCGGCGGGAAGCGCTCAAGAGGCGGTTTTTGGATGAGCAGGCACTGGCAAAAGAGCGTGTCAGCGGAAAGTCGATAAGAACACAAACCAAAAGCAATAGCGGTCGTAGATTGCCGAAAACAGGACTCACCCTACTGGACTTGAAGATATCGGCGGTGGAGCCGTTGATGACGGCGGCAGCGGCCATTCTGATGATAGCTGTCGGGTGATGGGGGTTGTCACGGGGAAATGGAGGCAGTGTGTCGAGGTGGTGTGGTTCAAGGTTGAAGTGTCGAGGCAGGGCTCGTGACGTCGATGTGGGCGAGGGAGGGAAGTGGGAGAGAAGGAGGAGGGAGGGGAGGAGGGGCAGCAAGTACCTAGGTAGCAGGTATGGTGGTGGTAGGTTCGGGTTGGTTGGCTGGCTTTTTGAATCACGTCAGGCGGGAGAGGGGCGAGGTCGACGTAACGCACACGGTGCCGATGCGATGTTTTGTTCCTTGGGAGGGAGGGAGGGAGGGAGAGAGGCGTGGTGTGGGTGGGGAGAGAGACCTGGGTCTAGGATGTACAACAGGACAGGACAAAAAAGTGGTGCAGGAGACGGTGGTACGTTTCCGAGACTGAGACATGGAAGGACAGCCAAACAAACGTAAGGGGGGGCTCGGATGGCCCCAGGGACGTAACGAAAAAAACGTTATCATCGGGTATCCAACCCTCTCCCTCCACTGACCTCACATCCGAGTCACCCAGGCAAAATGGCAGTCGCGATCGCGCATGCCGTTGCTGCATGGCGTCCAGCTCCCGGAAGGGGGTGCAGGACCCCACCGTACCACTTGGAAAGCAGCGGCCAGCTTGGATTGGATGATCTCATCGGCCCGCTCTGACGCAGCCTATCATCCTCAAGCGTCCGGCGACTTGCACCGCAGCCCCCAAGACACGCTGTTATCTGTTGTCACGGCCACGATGATAGGCCCTGGTGATGAATTGGTTTGGGTTATGCCCTAGCAGGACCCGTTTTGGCCGTGCTACGTCTACGGACGGCCCGGAATCCCCTCGGTGTCTTCTCACCAGACAACATCCGACCCGAAGGGGGGACAACAACAACAAAAAAACACAAAACGCTGGAAACTGGAAAGGCTAGACCCCTCCCCACCCCCTGTCGGCTCGCCACCCCGGGACTTGGAACTTCGCAGCGAACCCAAGAGAAGCAGAGAAGCCCACACACAAAGGAAGCTCGGCAGTCCAGCAAGTGGGCCCTCCCTCGACCGACCGGCACAAAACAGGGCAAGCAAGCGACGGCTTTTGGAGCTGCAGGAGGGGGTGTGTCTGGGAGGTCCGGGTCTGGATCCAAAACTTGTCAGCGGGTCGCATCAGCTCGGCCGGGAACAGCGTCATCGACACATGTGATATTTTGCCCTGCCCTCCTCTACGCAGTACACTACACGCTGAGCATCCAACCCTCCCTGCTCAGCCGGCTTCGCTCGTGTCCCCGCCATCGATGCCTGCAGAGGCGGGGGGGGGGGGGGGGGGAGGGCTGCGTCACTGCTGTCGATCATGAGCGGAATTACGCAACGATAGCAAAGCTAGTTACTTGTCCCTTTGTTGCAAGAGAAAACTTGTCCAGTTGGACGTGGGGTGCGTGCATCTCTCAGGGGCTCCGAGGGGGGGGAAGGATGACGTGGACGGGCGGACTTGCAAGAGCCAGGGTTAGGGTAAGTGGGGTGGGTTGCTGTTCCAATTTGTTTGCTGGAACCCAAACAGTTGCATGTGATACTCCACTTGCGCTGGATTCTGCTGGGCCGACATTCCGCATCACCACCAACTCCAATCACCATCACCACACCAACTTCCCTCCCCCTGCTCCTCCTCCTCCTCCTTCTCCTTACTGTGGTATGCTTCTCTTACTCACCTCACCGTCTTTCCGATTCCAAAGTTTGCAACCTGGTCTCTTTCTCTCAGACTGGAAATCCATGGTGTCAACACGTCATCCAATAAAACGTTAGCCTCGAGTTGTGTCTGTCCTGCTCACGGCCTACCCCTTTGCCAGGGCGGCAACAGTTTTGATGCATACACCCGAACTCCAGAACCCCCCCAACAACCCGCTGGAAATCCTCCGCGATACTACGAAATACTACCCCCGGCATTGCCTCGAAAATATGGCCCATCCATCCCTCGATGCCTCCCTCCATCCAACCATCCATCCATTCCATCTAGATCTACGAACATCTAGACGATCTCAACCTGGACGCAGCAGGCATATGAAATGCTTCCCATGCAAAAACAACAAAGGAAAAAAAAAAAAAAAAGAGCAACATAACAAACCAAAAACAATATAGTTCCACCGAAAATCGATATATGGGTATCACAAACCCCGATGGTTTTCCCGCGACAATACCATGGCCTTCCACGACGGCCATGATGGCGATGACAATGACGATGACGATAGCCATGCGACACCGTGCGCATCACGACGCCATCTCACGCCCCGACCCCTCATCAACCACGATGGTCCATCCAAATAGACCACCTACCTCCTCCACCCCCAAAACCCGCCGCCGCCGCCGCTGGACGACGACGTCGCCGCGCCAGCCCCCGAAGCCGGCGCCGGCCCCGACACGCTCCTCGTCCCCGCCGAGCTCGGATCCGCCCCGGTCAGCCGCCCAAACATGCCCCCCATGACGACCGCCGCGCCTGAGATGGAAGGCGGCGACGCCGACAGGCCCGACGCCGACGACACGGACGACGAGAACGGCGACGACGACGATGCCGACGACGACGGCGGCGGCAGGTCCTGCCCCGGCCCGAGCCCCACCGCCTTGCGCAGCTGCTCCAGCTTCTGCCGGCACTCCTCGAGCTCCTGCCGCGCGACCGCCTCGGCCGTCTTGGCCTGCACGAGGTCCAGCAGGAGCGCGTCGTGCTCGCTCGTCGGCTCGACGGGCTGCTTCAGCTGCTGCTCGACCAGCGAGTGCTGCGAGTGCGTCGACAGCGTCGACGCCGTGCTGTCCTTCCGCGTCATCGGCAGCGTCGAGGACCGCTTGGTCGGCGCCAGGTGCGCGCCGAGCCCCGAGGAAGACGAAGAGCTCGCCGGGGCCGCGTGGTAGGGCGTCGACCGGCTGCGGCCGAGCTTGAGCTCGCGGAGGCCCGACGTCTTGGCGTTGGCCATGCCTGCTCCCGTGGCGGTTGTTGCGGAGGACGACGAGGAGGATGCCGCGCCGCCTAGGGCGCCGGATACCAAGGCCCGCGGGAACCAGTCGCTGGCCCCTCCTCCCCCGCCTGCTCCTCCTCCTGCGCCTCCCCCACCGCCCCCGCGGTCTGCGGCGGCCGAGTCTGACGCGCGCAGTCGCATCCCGTGAATCTGCCTCTCTAGCCTCTGCTTCTCCTGGTGGATGTTGCGGACATGGGCGTGGCTCTCGCGCAGCTGGTCGCGAAGCGAGGAGGCTTCCGACTCCATGTCCCGGATGCGGCGGCGGAGCTCGGTGGAGCGGGCGCACTCCTCGGTCAGCTGGTTGCGCACGCGGGCGAGCTCGTCGCGGAGCTCTTGCTTGGTTTCGGCCATGGCGGGGGAGGCGTCGTTGTCGGCTTGGTCGCCAAAGCGGTCCTTGACGGCGGCGATGAGGCCGGGCAGGTTCGTCCCTGGCGCTAACGTAATCGTGGTTGGTGATGATGATGACGATGCATCCTCTTCGTTGCTTGCATCCCCCGATCGCAGCCCGCCCAGCAGCGCGTGCACGGCGCGCCGATCCTCCTCGCGCTCCTCCTTCTCCCGCTGCAATTGGCTCGTGAGGGTGGCATGGTTGCGCTGCAGCTCGCTCAGCGCCGTGAGCAGGTCTTCGATCTGGGTGTGCAGGTGCTTGCTGCCGTCCTTGGCCGAGGCGCCCCCCACCGCCGCCGCCGCCGCCGCCGCTGCCGACGTCTTGGCAGGACCCGAGGTCGGCGGCAGCGGCTCGTCGGGCCCGCTGTCGCGCGAAATGGTGGTGGCGGTGTCGGTGCTCGACGCCGAGCTGAAGACGCTGGCGGCCGACGAGGCGGTCGACGAAGATGCGGCTTCCATGGAGGAGAGGCTTTGCTTGGAGGTGCTGCGGCGCAGCATGCTCAACGGTCGACCGACGATGGAGCTGGTCGGATTGAGGGCGGCGGCGGCGGCGGTGGGAGGTGAGGTGGACGCGGATGCAGATGCGGACGCGGATGCTTGAGCAGCAGCGGCGGCGGCGGCGGCAAACGTGGTAAATTTGGGGGTTGATGCGGAAGATGAAGCCCAGAGGCGACCCAAAAAGCGCGATGCGACCGTGGTAACATCGGCACCTGAGGCCTGCGGCGCGTCGGTTCGGTGATTGGCGCCGTCCGCCTCACTGATCTTGGCTGCTTCTTGTTGTTCTTTGTACCCCTGCTCGAGGGCGGCCAATCGCTCTCGCGTGACGACATCGGCCAGGGCGACAAAATCGTTGACAAAATCGTCGGCGTTGTGGCCGTAGCAATCCCAGACGCCGCGCGACAGCAGCAGGTGCATGACGTCCTCAAACTCGGTGCAGGCCAAAATGCGGACCTGGTTCTTGCGCATAAGCGACAGGGCCACGCGCATAATGGTCTCGGAAGCACCCTCGGCAAAGATGACGTCGTAGATGCGAAACAGCATGGGCAGGGGGCACGTCACGGCGTAGAAGCTCAAGAACCACTGCGAAACGTAGGCGTGATCGACGCCCAGCTGGTCCAGATGGGCCGACAGGGTCGGCAGATGCTGTCGCAGCAGCTCGCGGAACTGGTAGATGCGGAGATGCAGCCCAGACAGGTCGGGCGTGAAACACTGGCGCAGGTTGTAGCTTTCCATGAGCCTGTTGATTGTTTTGTTAGGCGTTTGTTTCTCGAGCGTCAGCCCTCTGGTTCGTCGAAATGAATGGGGGGGGAGGGGGTGGTGTCCTCGTCCTTGCACCGTCGGGAGCGACGTGACAGAACATGACCACTTCCAAATCCCCTCCAGAAAGGGGGGTGGAAAAAAAAAAAAAAAAAAAAAAAAAAAAGAGAGTTGCCTTACCTCACCAGCACGCAAAACGCCTGCTTATCCCCCATGTGCATCAGCAACGGCCCGACCAGGAACGCCAGGCCCTGGCAGTAGCCGATCTTTGCGTCGTAGAGGCTGAAGCACTTGAGCACGCGCCCGAGCATCCTCTGGCCGTCGCCCTCCGGGTCGCGGAACATTTCGACGCCCGGGAAGCTCCGGCCGAGGTCCTTGCTGATGACGCCCTCGTAGGGGCTCGACTCGCCCGACAGGCGCTCGTACAGCTCCTCGAGGGCGCTGTCGCGGGCCCCCGCCATGCTCTGCCACACGACGCCGCGCAGGGGCGGGGGGATGCCCTTGCGCACCTTGTTGGACAGCAGGGTCGGCAGGCGCGCGGCCGTCTGCTTGGGGTCCTTGACGAGCGCCAGGTAAAAGTCGAGCTCCGTCATGGGCGTCGGCGGGAGCGTCGAGTAGCGGAGCGCCGGCGGCATGGGCCCGCTGACCATCTTGCGCAGCTGCGCCATGGAAGGCGGCCGCGGCGCCTTGGTCGCGCTCGACTGGAACGCGGCGGCGCGCGGGTTGGTGGCCGCCACGGCGATGCGGGCGTTTTCGCGGTCCAGCTTGGCCAGCAGCGACGCCGCGTCGGGCTCGAGCGCGTCGCCGCCGCCGCCGCCGCCGCGGCCCGCGTTCCGCGAGGCGTGCTGCTTGGCTTCCAAGTCCTCCTTTTCCTGGAGCGCGTCCCAGTCGATGTTTTCCGAGTCGGAGCTGGAGCATGAGTCGCCGCGCTTCCGACCGTGGCTGCCGCGGATCCCGGCTCCTCCTCCCAGCTCCTGCAGCAGGTTGGGCCGCCGACGGGTCTCGGGCTCGAAGATCTCGGACTCGCTGTCGTCCTCATCATCGTCGCCGTCGTTGTCCTCTGCCGTCTCGATTGTCGTCGACCCGTTCGGAATGGGCTCCGGGATGGAGCTCGTTCTCGCGAGCATGGTGCTCGGCGGAACCTCGGTGTCGATCTGTAATGCCGGACCCCCGGACAGGCGGACCGTCACGAGGGAATCGTGGGAGCTCGCCCCTTTGGTGGCGACGGGGGATGCGCTGGCCCTCGGGGTCGCGTCGTTGTCGCTTGTCGTCGGTCGTGCCATAGAGCTCGTCGGCGTCCTTCGGGCGACCTCTCCTCCTGCTGCTCCTCCTGCTACCGCTGCTGCTCCTCCTCCCCCTCCCCCTCCTCCTCCTTCATCGCGGTCGGGATCCATCCCGACGCTCTAACCCCCCGAGCCGAGCCTTGGTCCCGCAGCCTCGATGCGGCCGACCCGAACAACTCTTGGGTGTCGAGTTCGATCGAGGCCGAAAAACAAAGCAATAGGGGGGGGTTGGTTGCTGCCCAATGGCGTTTTGGCGGTGGTCTTGCGTCTCCTCCTGTCGATTTGCCCCCTGTGTGTGGGGGGGAGAGCTAGGATCTGCTTTGGACGTGTCGCGTCCCTCCTTTTTTCTGTCGGTGCTAGGTCAGGTAGCTTGGTGAAAGTGCCCTTATGTCGATATCCAGGGAAACAAAGCTTGCCTGCCGTTGCAGCTTCAAAACAGCAAGACAAGAAAAAAACGAGAAAAAAAAAAAAAAAAAAAGGCCAGCTAGGATTCAGCAAGGATAGGTTCGTTCGTTCGTTTCGTTCGTTTCGTTCGTTTCGTCTCGGGACAGAGGCGGGCACAGAAGGGTCGGTTGAGAAGCTCCGGCCTCGAACTGTGCGGCGGATCTTGGCGCGTTGCGGTCTGGGGCTGGTTTGCTGGTGGGCTTCGAAGATCGGGGGTTTCAGCGAAGGGGGACCGACGGGGCTGAAACGGCGTGACCTGATCAGAGGAAACGAGCAGCTCGGGGGCTAAGTTTGGGGGTTTGTCGTCCGATGGTCAAAAAGAACCCCCCCAAAACCACAAGAGAGTTGAAGACAGAAAAGAAAAATTAAAACGTCTGTACACACGAAAGTCGGTAGAGCTATGCAAACGGCGCCTCTTGTCGTTGCGGCGAGGCTAAACCGAGCTGAGCATGACGACCTGAATTGGGTGAACCCCTGGATGTAAATTACTTATTCACAAGATTGGCCTGCAGACGCCATTGCAACCATGCTGCTTCTGAACCTCTTGGGGCGGGGCGGCCCCGTGCATCCCGCCACCGCCAATTGTGCATCTTGGCTGATCCGTCAGCCGGGCAGCGGGGATCGTCCTTCCTGCTGGCCCCCCCCCCCCCTTTCTCGGGGTTTGCCTAGGAGGAGACAGGAGAGGAGAAAGGGGGGGGGGGGAGGGGGTTGGCTGACGGGATGGGATGGGCCATTGGAGCCGTTGGAAGCCCGCGGCACACGACTCGACTCGACGTGGCCATGGCTCTAACAAGAGAGTTTCGAGTTGGCAGAGGCAAACGCCAAAGACTGGTTGCCAAACAACCTGGAAGACTCTATTTCTTTTGCGTCCTTCCTCCAAACCCCTGCCGCGACCCGTTGACGATCCACACTTTCAGGTTGGGGAGGCGGCATTACAGCCAATCGGTAGGCCCGGTGGGCACCGGGCACGGGAGGCTGGGGGGGGGGGGTCCAGCGGTAGAGGGGAGGGGACGGAGGGGCACCGAAACGCACCGCCAAGCAATGCTTTGCCTGCCTGAACCCCTGAACCTAAGCTAGACTAGTTAAAGCTTCTTCGAGATCCGTCTTCTTCTTCCTCTGTTACGGCAGATAGCGACGGTGCACCAAACGCACGATGCGGTTCCAGTGTATAGTAGCGTATGTGTATGCATGTACAGAGACTACCTTGGTTTCTGGTATCCATTCCTCATACCCCTCAGCCCGTCCCTTCAACCCTTACCTCTGGTATCTACACTACCACCAGGTGCTCTCCTCAGGTACGGCACCGAACGTAAACAAGCCAAGGTGAGGTGAGCCAACGTACGCTACCCCACGCTCACCCTCCCCCTCGGGACTCGGCCAGTACCCTCGGCCCGGCGATACCCAGCCGATGGTTGAAGGTACGGTAGTTACCAGGCGATCCCAGGCGAGATGGACCGATCGGACGCGGCAGGGAAGAAAGAGATCAGGATCGCAAGGGCGCCGTATGTGTGTAGAGAGAAGTGCCGGACCCCATCGCGCAAGGTCTTTGTTTTTTGTAAACAAAAAAGGGAGGTTGGGGGGGGATGGGAAGGGGCTTTTACACCGTGGGACTCCATAGAGATGGCGATACGAAGTACTATTTCACCCTCCAGCCACCCTCTTCTCGCCTCGCATCTTTGCCACGCTGACGCCGATATGGGTGCGAGTTTTGTAACTCGGCATTCGCGTCTTAGCTAAGGTGACCTGGACTCCTGACACCTCGATCTTGGTCTAGATCTAGACGGAAGACCGGCCATAAGATGACGGCGACAGGCATATCACACCTCGGATCCGTGCATTGTGGAGTATGGACATATAGTAGGTCACCTAGACCAGGGATGCAAAACCTAGCAACATGAGCATCGAAGTATCCAACAGAGGAAACAAAGGCTGAATATCACATTCTTGACAACGATACGACTCCAAGCAGCAGCATGAGGCAGCAAAAATTACTGAGCAAAAAAAAAAAAAAAAAAAGAAAAAAAAAAAACAACGACAGCAGCCACAGCAATAGCAGTAAGAAGAGGAGGGAAGAAGAGGAAGAAGTATCCTAGAGAGTGATAGCAATGGAAACAACAAGTCAAAAAGGATCAACGCCCCAAGACAAACAGGCTACAAACACAACAGGTCAAAAAAAAAAAAAATCATAATAAAACAAAGCCACACCGCGCCAGCTCCAAACCAAGCCAATCCCTCCACCCTCCACCACCACAACAGCAAAACCTTCCCCCTCCCTCTTCCCCTCTCCCTCTATGTAACGAACAAAACCAAGCTAAAGAAGCATTCCCGTCCGTCCCTTTCCTTTGCTCTCCTTCTTTTCCTTGGCTTCACTTATCCCTCCCGCCCCGGTCTCATGACCCTCATCATCGTACACCCCCGAGCCCAACCTTCCTCGGCGTGCTCTCCCGTTCTTTCCCCAACCTTCTCTCACCCCTCATCATCACATCGCCATCATCATCATCATCCCCCGTTGTTTCTCACCCAGACACCTGCCCCGGCTGCTGCCCCATCAGACCTCCCTGCTGCATCAGCAGCCCCGGCGCAACCGCGTTGCCCATCTGCGGCGTGCCATGGGTCTGCGCCAGCGTCGGCGTCGCGGCGGGGCTGTTCTGGTTCGACGCCTGCCCCAAGCTCACGGGCGTGGCCGCCGTCTGGCTGCCCATGGCGGTGGGAGTCGCCCCGTTCGGCCCCTTGTGAGCCGCCGGGTTCCCTCCCGCGCTTCCCTGGATGGCTCCTCCCGGCATGCCCGGGCCGCCTGGCTTGCTCGCCCCCGCCTGAAGCTGGTTCGGGTTCGGCTCCTTGTTCGGATCCACCCCCGGATACAGCGCCTGGAGCTTCTTGTACAGGCTCTTGATGAGCTGGTCGCGCTCGGCGCGGTCCGCGACGGGGTCGGCCGGGCGCTCGATCGGGTCGTCGGGCCCGCTCGGCGGCGGGAGGCGGATCCTGAGGTTCAGGTTGAGCGGCGGCGGGGTGAGGTAGGCGGGCGAGGGCGGGATCTGTGGCTTGCCTTTGCGGTCGGCCAAGGCGAACATGTACGTGAGGTTGGCTTGAAGGCGTTTCATGCAGCTGGCGGGGAAGCCGCCGTCAGTCACCAGTCGACTTGCTGGGAAGAAACAAGCAAACAAAAAAAAAAAAAAAAGATGCAATGCGAAAAATAACGTACTGGTTGTAGTCGATGTTGGCCAGCTTCTCCTCCTCGGCGTAGTCGACGTCGCCGCTCTTTTGCCCTGACGCATCGGCGGTGGCCTGCTGCTTCTTGAGCTCGTTCCGGCTATTGACCAGCTGTATTGACTCGTACAGCAGCTCCTGGTTGATCTCGAGCAGCACCGACATCCTTTCCTTGTCCCGCGAGTCGCTCGCCGGGCTCTGCGGGGCCGACCCCACGACGGACGTCCCGTTCGCCGGCGGCTGCGCCTGGTCTCCGGGGAAGGTGGGCGTCTGCGGTGTCGCTATTGAGGATGGCTGCGGCGGCTGCGCCGTCGTTGGGGTCTGCGTGGGAGGGGTGGCTCGGGTCTGAGGCGTCGAAACGGGCGGCTGTTGGGGCGGCATCGAGCTGGTCGGCGTGCCTTGAGGCGGGTTGAACGGGCGCTGGGGCGTCGACACCGACATGCCTGCCGGACCCTGCTGGGCCTGCTGGGCTTGTTGCATCCTTTGCATCATGGGCTGCTGGCCGGGCACGCCCGCGCCCATGGGGTAGGATCCCATCTGGCCGGCCATCATAAAGTTGGCCGGGAGCTGCGGCTGGGGGGGCGCCGTTGAAGCGACGCCGGCCATGTACGGGCCCGTGGTGAAGGGCGCTTGGAAAGCCACTACCGACGAGCGTCAGCGAGCGTGTCCTGGACACCGTCGTGGGGTTGCGGCCAAGACCGATCCGATGAGGTCATCCTCTAGGAGAATTGGAGAGGGCCGTGCGTTCGGACGCGTAACCCCGTGAAAGGCCTTGGAGGAGGAGGAGGAGGAGGGAGGAGGGGGGGAACCTACTCTGACCGTTGGCGGCCATGTGCGGCATGGCGGGATTCTGCATGATTCCTGCAGGGCCGGCCGTCCCCGCCATCATGGACGGGTTCGGGCCGGCGGGAAAGGCGCCAGGCTGACCCGGCATGGGAAACTGCTGGCCGTTAAACATCATCTGTTGCGGCTGACCTTGAGGTTGCCCAGGTTGCAGGTGCGCGCCTTGGGGTGGAGCACCATTGAATATCGGGCCCGCAGCGGCATTAGGGTAGCCATAGGGTGCCGAATACATGGCTGGATCGTCCGGGCTGGATGCTGCCCAAGCCAAGAAGCCCGGCGGGAGGCGTCAGGGGGGGGGGGGTTGAGGCCCGAGGAGGGAGGAAGGCAGACACGGGCACGGCGAGGCGCGTCGTGGATCAGCAATTGCGGGTGTCGGAGTGTGGGGAGAAAGACAGGGTTGCCGATCTGGGAGTGGGAGTGAGAGGGGGGGTTGGCATGCGACAGTCCCGAGAAGGGACTTGTTGCAAGACGGTCACAGCCAAACAGGTCGTCGCGCTGACTTTTTTTTGTCAGTCAGTTTCCAACAGGGAAAGTAAGTCAATTGAGAATCCAGCCTGCTGGAGCAATGCCGAGGGGGTTTGGTTGAGAGCAGCGGGGAAAGCAGGGTGGTGTGTGTGTCTGTGTGTGTGGAAGGGTGTGAGTGAGTGAGTGGGTGAGTGAGTGAGTAGGTGAGTAAGTGAGTGAGTGTATGTGTGTATGTGTGTATGTATATGTGTATGTGTATGTGTATGTGTATGTGTATGTGTGTGATTGTGTGTGTCTATGAGCGTGTGTGTGTGTATGTGTGTATGTGTGTCGGTGTGATGGTGTGATGGCAGATGGGGTGGCTGGTTGGGTGAAGCCACCACACGTCTCAGACGCGACTTGGCTGCGAGTTCAGCACAGCGGCCACCTCAGTCCCTGTCGGCGCTTGGCTTGTGAGCCCGCAACCTTGGGATCTTCCAGCAGAACCACCCCAGCAGACAGAGACCCGGGTGGAGGGGGGTGGGGGGGGGGTACCAGCAACCCCCAGCTCGAGATCAGCAAACCAGTGATTGCTGCAGCAAGGACCCGCGCGAGCTGCGAACGGCGAACGGCGGCCGATTAAGGTAGTGTAGGTTTGCGGCGGCCGTCTGCCCCTGCAGCACAGACAAACGAAAGCACGCTGGGGCGGCCGGCCTGTGGTGGGTGTGTGGACTGCCCCGGCAGGCCAAGGTACCTGGGTCAGGTAAGGTACCTTACCGTAGGTATTCGGATGGGGGATCCGGATCGCAAGCCTTCAGGTACCTGACCTTAGCGACCCACGGGTGGGATTGCCGCTTTGTGCGAGTTCCACGTCCACCAAGACCGGTGGCAGACGGCAGCACAAACTGCCGGGGGAGCGTGTGGCCCGGCGCTGGGCCTAAGCGGGGGGGAGGGGGGAAGTGGGAAGTGGGAGTCGCCGATGGACAAGACGAGACGATGCAGAAAAAAATCCCCATACCTTTTGGGATCACTGTGTACCTATACGCCGTAATCTCGGAAAGGGACACAATCCCAGATGAGGCTGATGGCGTACCCGGAATGGGAGGGAGGCCAGAGTCAGACGTCCGAGCTGAGCCGTCGGGGCTTGGGCTACCAGGTAGGTCAGGTCGGTCGGTGAGAGAGCGGCGGCGGCGTGTGTGTCGGGTCGGAGCGGAATGGGGGGGGAGCGTTGGGTTGGTTGCGTGTTCACAAAGAATTGACAAGAATTGCCCTGCTGCGAGACAAGGAGCGCGCAATTTGCACGCCAGCGAAGGCGAAGCGGCCCTGCCCCCCTTCCCCCCCTGGGCCCACGCGCTAACCCCATTGGGAAGTTTTCCGGTGTCAAGTGGGGCAACCGTTGCGCGCTCAGGTCCCCTCCTGCCCCCCCTTTTTTCTCCAATCAAGGGGAGAGGAGGATGCCTTTGTCTCTTCTTCACCCTCATGTCTTGTTATAGTACATCATGAATGTACTGTAGTACACAGTATTGCACCGAACCCAGGTTGGCCTAGGTAGGTAGGTACGTAGCGAGTATATTGTACTATGGTGATTTCTTGAGCGTACAAATTGTTCACAGCTCTCGAAACTCGAGGCGATCCGGCTCCTCGTCCTCAACGAAATCGAGTCCCGTACTTGGACTTGCCGGCCACCACATCCAGGAAGTGCTCGGCCACGATGGCGCCTACAAGTGCGGGTTCACCCCGCGGTTAGCTTTAGGTCCCGACAGAGGAGCGGCCGGCCCTTGCATGTATTACTAGCATGTACTTACTCGTCTTGTTGGAGGGGTGCAGCTCGTCGTACCACAGGTAGCCGTCGAGCGAGCCCGGCAGGTCGACGCACGGGCTGCCCGTCGCCGGGCACTGGTGGTAGTAGCTGCGGACGTCGTGCGGCGGCGCCAGGTACTTTGTGGGCTGGCGGACGATGTCGAGGAACAGGCTGTGCACGTCAAACAGGTCCACCGTCGCCCGGGGCCAGCGGCGCTTGAGCTGCGCCATGACGGGCAGGCCGTACTCGTACATGGTGTTGACGCTGGTCGAGTACTCGCGGATCTTTTGGCTGTACTCGGTGATGTTGTACCGGGTCTTGGTGCCCCAGAACTGGCTGTCGAGCGTGCCGCCCTGGTCCGGGTGCGCGTACAGCGGCGTCAGCTCGAGCGGGCCCGCGTTGAGCACCACGAAGCGCCGGCCGCCCGTCTTGTAGACCTCGTCCAGCACGCCAAACACGCACGACACAAAGTCGCTGATGGTCTTGCCGGGCGCCTGCGAGTCGGACAGGAAGGCGTCGAAGCCCAGGTCGTTGGTGCCGATCCACACGGCGTACACGGTGTTGTCGGCCGTCCGCCGCGGGTACAGCGCCGGGTACTTGATGTCGGCCTTGAACGACGGCAGCTGGTCGTCCACGATGGCCGGGAAGGTCCGGTTGATCATGGCAAAGTGGCGCGCCACGATCGAGTTGGAGCACACGGCGCCGCCGACGGCGTAGTCCCGCAGGGCCGCCTTGGCGTCGCGGGCGGCGTACTGGGCCCACGACAGGCCGCCGCTCGCCGTGACGGTCGACTCGCCGTGCATCTTGCCCGGCGGCGGCGCCTTGCCGCCGTTGTTGATGTAGTAGCCCAGGCGGCCGTTGTCGGTCCAGCTGTCGCCGAACGCGACCAGCGTGTCAAAGTCGGCCTTGTTGGGCTTGGCCAGGGCCAGCGTGGCGCCGGCCAGGATCCAGGTGAGACGCATCGTGGGACGGGTTGCTGAGAGGGTGAGGGTAGGATCGACAAGCAAGCTGGGTACTAGCACCACCACCACAACAACAACGACGACGACGACGGTGCGCCGCCCGGGGATGGGCCCTCCCCATTTTATCCTTGTGACGGGCTACAGGCAGGGTGCCTGGGTAATCGTCAATAAACCGTTCCATTCAACCGGGAACGAGCGGGATCCGCAGGCTATATTGGGGTTCCGCGCCAGGAACCCGGGCCGGACGGAACCATGACAACGACAGGCGAGGGCGGTGATGTGACCTGCAGGTCCTTCGAGAAGCCCTTGGCGGGTTAGCGTTCGGCTCTAAGCGGACCGGGACAGGCAAGAGGGGAATGGTGGCATGGAAAACACCCAGCATGGCCGGTCCCAGCGGTCGAGTTACATCGCGCCCCGGCGCATGTGGTCTTGTTCGGGGATGCAGCCATGCCATTCCGGGTCGAGCGCCCTGCGGCTATAGTACGGCATGACGGGGGAAGATGCTAGCGCGGGCGGTGTACTGCGTACGTGGTGTGCGTTGTTGAGTCTGGTCAAGGACAGTGACAGTCCACGAGAAAGAGTCCCCTAATTCACTAACTACAGGGACGAGCCGAGGGACATGTCCACCCGTCAGCCATGCACTATTATACAGCCTGCTCCAGAGGAGAACCTGGAGCGAGGGGACAGGCCCGCAAACACCCAATGAGTGCAAAACCCCTGGATGAGTCGGACCTGTCTACGCCATGAGCCGATTCCATGAGACAAGGTTCCTGTGGAAGAACGACTTTGCAACCTCAGGTAGGTAACATTTCTAAGTGGTAGGCTTTGGCGGTGGACATGGGACGGGATGACGAAGAGAAAGGACACTGCTTCCAGGGTTAGGGTCGTCGCCGGTAAAAGATCCCCCGGACCGGCCCGGGACTGGCTCAACACGGAATGTCCAGTGGTCGAGCCGTGGTCTGACGAAACAGGAAGAGGCAACATGCTCTGGGAAAGGGAGGACGGGATGAACTCTGAGCCTGTTTTGCAATGTTCGTCTTCCTTCAACCCAAGGGGGGGGGAGGATGACTCAGGAGCCACGAGGCGGCTCCGTTTGCCGTTCCTCAGCGGGACCCGCTCCGGCGTCGGCGCCGAATCATCTCAAATCTCCCTCTTTTTCACCCCGCCGACTCACACGCACGACACGGTGGGGTTTGTGACTCTTACACCACGACGACGACGCCTCCAAACCTAGGTTTGAACCGAGCATATAAGGGGGGCGAGACTGCTCAACGACAACCAACTCTCATCCCACCAACCCATTGGGTCTCCAAAGACCACACCCGTCCGCCCGCCATGTCCCCTTTCAACCTCGAAACCTGCGCCCGTCCCAACATCCTGGCTCTCGAGCCCTACCGTTGCGCCCGGGAGTACGTCTCACTCACTTGGTCACTCGCTCACCCAATTCACCCTTTCCAAGCCCCGTAGCTTGTTGTTGCTTACACTCATTCACCCTAGCGACTACAAGGATGACGGTACCAACATCCTTCTCGACGCCAACGAGAACGCCTACGGGCCACCCCTCCCCTCTTCTTCTTCTTCCTCTCCTCTCTCGGGCCCAACCATCGACCTAGCCACCCTCCACCGCTACCCCGACCCTCACCAGCACCGCCTCAAGCAGCTCCTGTGCAACCTGCGCACCTCTAACCCCTCCGCCCCGGTGCTCACCCCGGACCACCTCTTCGTCGGCGTCGGCTCCGACGAGGCCATCGACGCCCTCCTCCGCTGCTTCTGCGTGCCCTCGCGCGACCGCATCCTCGTCTGCCCGCCGACCTACGGCATGTACAGCGTCTCGGCGCAGGTCAACGACGTGTCGCTCGTGCGCGTGCCGCTGCTGCCGGCGCCCGGGTTCGGCCTCGACGTGCCCGCCATCCTGTCCGCCCTGTCGGGCCCCGGCTCCGAGACCATCAAGCTGGCCTACTTTTGCTCGCCGGGGAACCCGACCGGGACGCGGCTGTCGCCCGCCGACGTGCGCGCCGTGCTGGCCCACCCGACCTGGAACGGCGTCGTCGTCGTCGACGAGGCCTACGTCGACTTTTGCGCCGACCCGGACGCCGACGGGAACCCGGCCAGCCTCGCCGAGTGGGTCGCGGCCTACCCGAACCTGGTCGTCATGCAGACGCTGAGCAAGGCGTTCGGCCTCGCCGGCGTGCGCCTCGGCGTCGCCTTCGCGAGCGCCCCCGTCGCGCGGCTGCTCAACAGCCTCAAGGCGCCGTACAACATCTCGAGCCTGACGGCGGCGGTGGCGGAGTGGGCCCTCGGCGAGCAAGGGCTGGCCAAGATGCGCGAGAACCGGGAGCGGCTGCTGGAGCAGCGCGAGAGGATGGTGCGGGAGCTGCCGCGGATCCAGGGCGTGGGGCGGCTCCGCGGCGGGCTGGACAGCAACTTTTTGCTGTACGAGATGCTGGACCGCGAGGGCAAGCCGGACAACGCGACGGCGCTGGCCGTGTACGAGAGGCTGGCCGAGAACAAGGGGGTCGTGGTGCGGTTCCGCGGAAAGGAGCACGGATGTCTGGGGTGCCTGCGCATCACCGTGGGGACGGAGGAGGAGGTGACGAGGTTCCTGGAGGCGCTGGAGAAGACGCTGGCCGAGGTGCGCGGGACCGCGGCGCCCTAAGGGGGTTGGTTGGTTGGTTGGTTGATGAACAACAAAAAACCAAGACCCAAAAAAAAAAAAAAAAAAAAAAAAAAAAAAAAAAAAAAAAAAAAAAAAACATCCCATGCTGTTGTCAAGCGGGACCTGCTGCCATGTTTGACCATGACACCGAACCATTCATTCACCGATTTCATTCTGTTTATGATGACACCATCCCATGCCTTTTTTTCTGCCATCTCCATGTTATGCTGCTCATGACCGACCGTCTAGGTTTTTTTTCTTGCTCTGCTGACGAGAGCTATCACCAGATATGCTCATGTAGAGTTGTCGAGGCGAACACACACACACACACACACACACTAACACACACACAGTGCCAATAAGAAAAAAGTCCCACACAAGGGGAAAAAAGATGAGAAAAAAAAAAGGGTCTACCCAACCCTGAGGCCCCATATGTTCTATCCAAGCATCTTCTGCTTATTATATAGTACAATCTACAGAGCCCCCTCCCGTCGCCTCCGCCTCTTCCCCGACGACCCACCGCTGGCAAAGGTGCGCACCGTCTTGATCTGATCGCCCTTGAGCGGCGGCGGGGCCTCGTAGGCCAGCAATCCCTGGACCGTCTCGAGCGCGCACATTTCCTCGCCCAACCCCGTGACGCCGTCAAACGCCCGCCAGTACCAGTGCTGGCCGCACTGGGTTCCCGACTCGCCGCCCGTGCAGGACGCCGCCAGGGCCTCGAGGGTCGGGTGCCACAGCTCCTCGACGGTCGGGCGCAGCGAGGGGACGAGCACGCTCGCGGCGTAGGCGAAGCGCGAGAGGTAGCCCTTGAAGCTGCGCATGTCCTGGTTGCACGTGTTGACGTGCTCGCAGGCGTGCTCGTACATGACGTTGGTGGCGTTGTCATAGGGCGAGAAGAAGGAGCGGCTGGCCTCGAGGAGGCGCTCGGCGCGCTCGGCCCACCTGGCGTCGCGCGTGTGGTCGGCCAGCACGGCGGCGCCGTACAGGTAGATGGCGGCGGTGTAGGAAAAGGTGAGGGGGTTGGTGTCGGTGCAGTTCTTGGCCGAGCTGGCGCCGTCGTAGACGTTGCCCTCGGCGTCGATGAGCCCGACGGCCTCGGTCCAGTCCCACACCTTTTCGGCCCACGCGAGGTACGTGTCGTTGCCCGTGGCGCGCGCCAGGCGGGCCGAGATTTGGAAGAGCCCGCCGTTGCTGACCGTGTTGCGGTAGTCGAGGCCGTTGGGGTTCTCCGGGAAGATCTGCCAGAGCAGGCCGCCGCCGCACGCCGACATGTTCCAGCGCCGGATCTGCGAGTTCCAAATGTTGGACCCCATCTGCAGCCACGACGGCACCGACTCGTCGGGCTGCGGAAAGTTGCGCTCGGCCGCCGCCAGGACGGCGAACCCCCAGAACGCCTGGTCGTCGTTGCCCTCCTGGCCGAAGTGGGCGGGGGACATGTAGTCAAACTCGGGCCCGACTTGGTGCAGCAGGGCGCGGGCGATGACCCGGTCGTAGCTCCTGTCGCCCGTGTAGTGCGAGTAGTCGAGCATGCTACCCATGAGGGCGCCGGCCTGCCACCAGTAGTGCGGCGGCGGGAGCTCCTCGAACCGGTCGGCCGTGCCCGCGTAGTAGGCCATGGCGTTGGCGGCGATGGTTTTGGCGACTCCGCGGATCGACGCTGTTGGGGGTGCGCGTGTTAGAGGGTGGAAGAGCGTAGCATAGCTCATGTGGAAAGGTTCTGTTGCCTACCGCTGTCGCTGATGTTGAGGTCCCTCGGGGCGAGGGCGGCAATGATGGCAGCCCCGGCGGCCGCCGCGGGCCTCACGGACTTGACGAAGCGCATCTTGATTCAACAGCTCTTGGGCCGGCAGGCGAAGAGACAAGACAAAAAAGAACGAGACTCGGTCGGTTGTCGCCAGCGAGCAAAACGAAGGGAGGATTGCGCAAGGTAGAGAGGCTGCTTGGGCGTCTCAACCCAGGCCGGAGAAACAAATGGGGATATCGTCAGGGTCGAAAACCCCCTTCGAGACTTTGTACGCAACACGCCGAGTTGCTGGTACAACGTCCACCGACCCAAAATAAACACAAGGGAAAGGAAGACAAGGAGCGACGGTGATCAACACGCGAACGAAGGACACAGTCCGGAACCCGAACAAGAAGGATGGCTCAGATCCAGAGGACCAGCTGGGTGAGGGTTGGGAAAAGGACGGCCGAGTCGTGGCACATTGGCCGTTGGGTGGTTTTACGAGGATGGAAGCAGGGTTGCCACGATCTCTTATAAAAGGGACACACGATGAGACCCGAGAGCCTCCGTTGGCATCGGACGAACCCCACCGTTCAGCACCGGCGGAGCGGGTGTGGCCTCAGGGACTGGCCCATGATTTTCTCGCCCCATCGTCTCCGCGCGTTCGGGGTCCCTGGAGACGCCCGGCCCAACATCCCCTGGGGCTCTGTCAAACGGACGAGGCCGATCAGAGGCAGGGGTTGGTCCGGAGCCAATGGGAAAGTTGACCGGGCTCGTGGAGAGGTCATGGTGTGGACAAGCCTGTTCCCTCGGATTTTCAGCCCCTGGATGGTGGCCAGTGGCCAACAACAAATGAGCGTTCGGCCGAGGCTGAGAGGCCCCCCGGGATCGGTTTCCTCTGTGCTCGATTCAAGCAGCAACACGACAAAGTCAGGCCAGAAGACGTCATCCTTCGATTGCGAACATCATCCTTCCATGCAGAACCCTTCATCCCTCCCCCGTTGGTACGACTCAGGAGGGCAGAGGTTGAACAACCCAACCTGGAAACATGTGGTCGTCAAAGCCCGGCCGTTCTGGAAGTCGGGTGGGACCGTTTCTTCGGGCCAATGGGGGTTCGCTGTTGGGTGATTGGAGGATGCACCAGCATGGCGGTTCGTTTCCTCGACCCGAAACAAACCCCGGACCCGGCAGCTTTTCTGCCAAGACCACGCCAGAGCCCCCGGCGGCTGGTGGCGGAGGCCGCAAAACTGGTTTTGGCGCGCGACTACGGTGCGTGTATAGTATGTACGACGTGTTTCGTACCGGCCTATGAACTGCTGCCGGGAGAAGAAGGGGAAAACGGGAACCGCGGTGTACTAGGTCACCTACACAGTAGGTTACCTTTCTTTCCAGGTAGTGTACATCTATTGAGAAACCGCTTAGAGAAAGACGTATTATTACGTAGGTAGGTAAGGTACAGGTACAGTACAAAAAGCTACGCCAAGGTGCCTACCAGGTAGGCAGGTAGGCAGGTAGGCAAAAGGCAAGGGGTCGGGCAGGTCAAGGTCCCTGCAGGTACCTCGTACCAACTATAGTCACGCAGTAGCATATAGCAGCACAAAGTGCGGCCGTGTCCTCGGGCAATTCGCCTTGTTCAACATCCTCGATGTTCAGAGCCGGTCTGCCCTGAACAGAACGCCACGGAATCCTCCATACCAGGTATCCTTCCCACGCGGGCGTCGTCGACACAGCATGGAGGACCCTCTCACTGCAACAAGAATCCCAAGACGACCGCCCCGATCGAGGCCGACACCCCGGTGCGCAGCCGCCGGCCAGACCCCGACGTCGGCACCGGGTCAGACGCCGCCGGGGTCCCGTCAAGATCGAGCGTGCCCGTGGACGCGGGCGGCGTCGACAGGGTCAAGACGCCCCACGTCACGCCGGGGCCCGTGAAGGTGCTTGTCCAGACCGTCTCGGTCGGCCCCGTGATGCTGGGGCCGTGATAGCCCGGCCCGAACGACGACGAGCCCGTGCATGTCGCCGCCGTGGTCCCCTCCAGCCGGCACTCGAGATCCGCCGTCCTGGTCTGTCGTCAGCCGTCCCGTCGGTGAAATGCTCTACGCGCAGGGCGCCTACAGCGTCCCGGGGTTTTCGCCCTTGTACACCAGCGTGTGCGGGCCCTCGGTGAAGACAAACGGCAGATCCCCGTCGATCTGGCACTCGGCACAGAAGACGGTGTAGACGGTGGTCGACTCGTCCTGGACGTTGACGTTAGAAATGGAAAACAAAGCAAAGCGGTCATTATCGGTCGTCAACATACGCTGCTCAGGACGCTGCCGCGGAGCGCCGCCCAGTCCGAGTCGCCGTACTCCGGCAGGTAGACCGACACGGTGGACTGACAGTAGGCGCCAAGGCCTGCTGCGCACAGCAAGCCCAGGAGCGCCGCGCGGTGCCGTCTCATGATGGTCTCGGTGCTTCACCGTCGGCGTGTGACAGGTCCATGATCCACGGGTACGGAGAAGAGAGAGGAAAAAAGAGCGTCAGAAGGAAGGGGGGCGGCGGTCGTCGTTCAACGTTCAAGTCGGCGTCGGTGCTTGGCGATGCTTGGCGTGTCAGCCTTCACGGTCCATCGGAACCTACCAGCTCCCCTTTCCAACGCCAAGCAGCGATTGAATGCATCAAGCCGTTGGCTGTGTACTTTTTTTTCCTTGTTTTGCATGGTCGTCGCCCTTCACTTGGAGGGGCGGAACCAACTTTGCGGTTCATGGCTGACGAGGTGAGGTTCTGAAACGGTCGGAGAAAGGGTTGTTTGTTGGTGGCACGTTTGCGCCGCGGCCGTGTCTCACAGCGACCGAGGAACCCCGTCAAGCAGCCCAGCTTGGAGTTTCGCTTCGTTTCCAGCAGATCTCAGCAAACAGGAATCCATCTCGGCGCTCGTGCTTAGCGACCAAACTAGGCCCATCCAACATCGACATCACCAAACCGACACGGAGACAAAGAACAGCCCTGTTGACATGCATAGGGTATGTACACAGTACACGGTATGCGTGTAGCGGACGGCGGCGATCCATGAGCCAACCCAGTTGTGTCGTTCAGCCCCTGACGTCGCCACCTTGGTCCACTGCAACGCGCCCCGGCCACGGAAGACGCATAGTTCTCCGTGCCGCAATCTCCGGCTCCCGTGAAAAGGAGACCAACTACTGCGTAGCTATTGAACGTTGGTTTCGACGATCGGCGGCGTTTAGGCAACGATGAAAGCGACCGGGAACCGGATCCGAGACCTTTTGGCGATTAATATTGATCGCCGACTGATGGCTAGCTGGCTATAAATAGGATTCAAAAGGTCCTTGCGCTGTCATTCTGACCAACGCGTGTCGCTCTTTTTTTTTTTTTTTTTTTTTTTTTTATCAAAAACAACAAAACAAACCCTGACTTCCGCGTCTTTCTCGTTGCTGTTCTTCCTGTTCTTGTTTGGCCATTGCTCTCCGTCCCTGGGCTTCATCTGTTTTGCATGTATAACGAGTGCATGTGCTGCTTGCGCCAGAGACCTCATCCATCATGAAGCGCACCTCGTCGATGCTTCTGACGGCCGCCACGGCCGCCGGCCTCGCCGCCGCGCAGGCCAGCACCACCGTCGTCAGCGTTTTGGTGCCGTTTGCCGACCTCCAGGCCATTGAAGGCTCCGTCATCTCGGCCGGCCCAACCGCCACCAGCTACCTCCTGGCGTGCCCTACGACCGCCCGGGACACCGAGTGCGGTCTTGGTCCTGGCATCTCGGTGCTTCACGGGCCTTCCATCCTGACGTACGCCATGTCTTACACCGGGTTCGACGAAACATCCTCCACCGAGGCCTTCTTGTACGTTCTTCTCGCCTTTCCCGCCCGTCCTCCCGCCCCTCTCTCCCGGAACGAACACAAGCAGGACTGACTCATCCATCCCCTTGAAACAGCTCCCTCGGCGCCTCCTGCACGATGGACGACGCCAAGAACACCATCGGCTGCCTGGCCACCTACGTCTCGGGCACCGAGACGACCACCTTCAGCACAAAGGAGGAAAGCTACCGAGAGCACATCATGCCGGTCACCATCACCGCCGGCGTGGAGAAGCTGCAGGTGGCGGCCACGGGCGGAAGCAGCGGCGACGACGACGGCGGCCCGGCCGAGACCGCCACGCCCGCCCCGACCCGACCCCGACCGGCGGCTCGGAGGCGGCGGGCGCTTCGGGCGGCAGCTCGAGCAACGCGGCTGTGCCGAGGATCACGCAGAACGCGGTGGTGCTGGGCGCGGCCGCCCTGGTTGGGGGTGCGATGCTGCTGTGAAGCAAAAGAACAACCAGTTCTCGATATCCAATCGCTACGTACCTTGGGGCTTGGATGGGACGGACGGGCAGCTCTCTGTTGGGTTGGGTTATCTATGTAGACGGATATATTTGCCTCCTTTCCTTGGCATAGACCGGCGTCGGTAATGCCTGGGTGGGGATAATGATAATCGAATGGATGACGACGACGACGACGATCCCCCATCTACCATCCCTCTGGTTACACCTTCAACCCCCTTCCTTGCGAAACGAAGCCGCCGAACGAGTACCAAGGTACTCGTGGTGGCACCCCCGTGATGCTGCTTGCCTGAGAAGTGTCAGGTACCACATGTTTGTCTCCACGTCTTGGTTTTCATAAGGAGTTTTCATGAGAAGGTCGCGGGTTGGACCCGACCGGACCTTGGCAGCTGGCATGGCGTTCCCTTGTGTTCGCTCATCACCGTGGAGCACACGTCATCCGAGACAAGCTTGATCGTAAGAAATCACGGTTTGAAGTTACGCGCCAGACAGGCAGATGCGGCCGGCCAGGCATGCTGCCCAACCGGTTCTCTTCCCGGCCATGTCGTGCAAGCCTCCACCGGGCGTCAGCGAACCCGATCCTCCCTCCCGTCCTGCCAGCTCGTGCAGTTGACGCACCGCAATGCCTGTTCGTGTCAGTCACACACACACATACACATGCCCGGCGGAACAACACGAGGTAGGCGGGACGCACCTTATCGCTGATGCTCTTCCGGCAGTACTGGCACTTGACCGTGTGCTTGATGATGGGATCGTGCGAGATCCATTGGTACACCGAGGCCAGCAAGTAGAGCGAGAAGCCAACGCCGACGAAGTTGAGGGCCTTGTTGATGAAGAGCCTGATGGCGTGTCAGCACCTGACCCCCCATGAACGAGGCCGGCTCATACAATGAGCCAGACTGGAGAGAGTCGGTCGACGAGGAACAAAAAAGAGAGAAACCCACCCGTACGCCATCACCACCGCACCATCATCCTGCGCCTGCTGCAGCGTGTTATACCCCCCGTGCGGCGGGCGGTTCGGCCCCGGGCGGAGCACGGCAAACTTCTCCTCGAGGTTCTTGTTGAGCGGCAGCAGCACCGACAGCGGCGGGAGGAGTATGTCCGAGACGAAGGACGTGACGAGCGCGGTGAACATGGACGCCACGATCAAACCAAAGGCGATCTCGAGCACGTTGCCCTGGAAGGCAAAGTCGATGAAGCCGTTGACGATCTTTTCGACGCGGCGGCGCGACTCCTCGAGCAGCGGCTGCTCCTCGGAGGATTCGGAGGCGGCGCCGGCGGCGGCAGCGGCAGCGGAGGGCTCCCGGTTGTGGGGGGAGTTGGACCGGTCGGCCATGGTGCCGTTGTAGTGGTGGTGGAGGGGGTGGTGGTGGTGGTGATGTTCCGGCCTGATATATACTATAGATTGATGGTCTTTTCTCTCTTTTTCTCTGCCTTTTTTTGTTAAAAATCAAACAAAACCGATCAAGCAACACCACGATGCGCCGATCTAGATATATACAAAACTATAGTATGTTCGTTTCGTCGTAAGGAGTTGAGGACCTCGTCCCAACCATCCCCCTTTTGTGTTGATCGACACCAAGCAGCTTTACGAGGGCGGGGACCAACCGCTCGACCCCTGGCGCCGCCGAGACACCAACATCCAAACATGGCATGGCGTTAACGCTCCTGACGTCACCTCCCGAGCGACGTTGTCAACACACCACCATGCCACGACCCCTCACGTTCACCGACCCCGCTGCCGTCGCGTCCAGCGTCGTGCGTCGTTCCGGCTCTCGGCAGCGGTTACCAACGCTGAGATGGTGATGCCAGGGGCTGGTCTTGCAAGCACGACACGTCCTACCGGGGAATGGAGCTGCAGCACGTACGCGGTAGTTATTCGTCCTTCGCTGGGCGCCTCGGCCGCTGCATGCATTGTGGTCCTGCTCCTCTCTCCGCCTTTCCCCTTTTGGCCAGGGACGTGGCGATGGTGCTGTGTTGACGATTCTCCGGCCAATGTTGCTGACGATAGTAGGATCCAGCTGACTCGTAAACCCAAGACATTTTCATCGGACTTCATGTAAAGAACCGAAGCCCCGCGGAGATCCAATAGAGAGTCTAGAATACGATTAACGAACGACGGCATATGAACTAATACAAGGAAAAAGAATACATATCCCGCCTCCACGACCACTTTCGTCACGGCGGTAGATTTCAAAGCATGCGTCAGACTGGAAACGAATGTCTGCTTCTGTGATCTGAAGAGAGTTGGCAGGGGGAACAGATGGCGATCGAAGCCCAAAAGGAAAAGCAAAGCAGAAATTGAGAACGAGTGCTATAATTGACAGCATCCCCATGAATCCCCCCCAAAAAGAAAAAGAGTCTAGACACCAACCCACAGCTCACCGGCGCTCATCGCCACCCTCCTAGCTCGCCGTTTCCGTCCCCTTCCTTAGAACCTCGGCGGATAGCCACCCCCCGGAGCCGAACTCAGGTTGACATCATAAAACTGGTCCCCGTTCCCCGCGGCCCCGGGCCCCTGCGGCGGATACATCCCCCCTCCCAGCGTGCTCTCCGACATGCTCGCCTCCTTGCCCATGCCCGCGCCCGCGCCCGCGCCCCCCATCGTCGCCATCATCATCCTCCTCGCCCGCGTGGCCCGCCGATGCACGGTGAGCAGCGCCCAGAACGCCACCGCGGCGCACGCGACCACGGCGCCGAGCAGGCCGTACAGCAGGCCGCTCGTCTCGGCCGCGATGCCGAACGCGGCCCCGTGCTCGTTGACGCCCTTCTTGACCGTCTCCGCGGCGGCCGCGACGCCGACGGCGGCGACGGCGGTCGCCAGCAGGCCGGCGGCCAGGCCGCCGAGGGCGCCCAGCATGGCCGCGCGCTGCCCGGCCTCGAGCGCGCGCGAGCCCCCCGGGCGGCGCTCGAGCGCGTGCTCGAGCCCGACGAGGGCGGCGTTGCAGGCGAGCGCGAGCGCGAGCGCCGAGCACGCGGCGAGCAGGAAGCCGGCCATGGCCAGGACGGCGCGCGGGATCGCGGCCAGCGCGTCGAGCAGCTCGCGCGCGAGGCGCAGGTCGGCGAGCCGGGCCCGGAACGGGCCGACCTGCAGCCCCTCGTCCAGGGCGCGCAGCAGGTCCGGGCGGTACCCCCAGCGGAACTTGGGCGTGCAGGCCGGGGAGGAGATGCCCCGGTTGAGGTTGTCGATCGGCGCCGCCTTGACGCCGTCCTTGTCCTTGTCTTCTTTGCGCCGGATCTTGCGGGGCTTGCTGCTGTCTTTGTCGTCGTCGTCGTCGTTGTCGTCGTCGGAATCGGCATCGGAATCGGAATCATCCTTGTCTTCGCCGTAGTCGGCCCAGCAGAGCGAGCCTGCGTGGACCGAGTAGTACTCGTGGATGCCCAGGGCGCGGGCGACGCTGCGCTGGGCGTCGGCGAGGGCCTCCGAGGTGATTTTGATGGCGTTGCCGCAGGTGTTGGAAATGGCCTCGTCGGCGCCCTTGCTGTCGATGCCAAGAAAGTCCAGGCCTTTGCTGACGCCGCCGCTGACCGACTCGCAGGCTTTGTTGCCGGCGTTGTTGATAAGCTGGATGCCGACGCGGCTGGTGTTGAACTGGAGAGACGGTCAGTCAGGGGCGAACGCTTCCATGGCAAAGCCCACGCCTTTCCTCAAGGGATGGCATGCCCAGCAGAGAGGTACGTACGCGAACGATGGCAAGATTCTCCGTCGTCTTGTTGCCCATGCCGGACGTGACGATGATGGTCATGAGCAACGCGGCGACGAAGGTGCAGAAGAGCGGCGCCCACTTGATGAGAGCGTCCTTGGTCTTCCCGCCACGGCGGGGGTGGCCTCCGCCGGAGGGCTGCATGGGATGCATGCCCGGCATCCCTGGCCGCTCCATGGTGCGTTATAGGGACCAAAGAGGGTGCCGATGGGAAGCTCTTTCAGGGAGCGAGAGAGGAATGCTCCAGCTCGATATCGAAGGAACGTATGAGGAGAGAGCTCAAGCCCGTGCTTGAGAGTCTTGTATCCTGTCTGGTCGTCCTCGACGGGCGAACCAAGGCGTCTTGGATCAAAAGGAACGAGAAACGCCCGCGTTGGGCAGCGTCAAGAAGAAGAAGGAATGAAGAAGGGATGGAAACGTCAATAGAGAACAACAGCCTCTCTGTTCACAACGGAGGACACAAGACCAGCGGCCGGGGCTCCTCGACGGGTTATATCCAACCCACCCCCGACTGTATCCAGCTACCGGACTCCCTCATCACCGACTGACCGGACCCAGCACAACCCGCGAACCCAAAGCCGAAACAAGGGGATTTCCGCGAGTTCCGGTTCTGGGACCCGGCCGGGTCTTGCTTCCAGGTTTCCAAGGGGCCAGAACCCATCCGTGCATGTATGTGTGTGTGTGTGGTGGGGAGGGGGGGCAGGGCTTTGAGAGAGAAACATTCGAGACCAACGCAGCCGTCCATCCAGGCGTATGCCGCTTACACAAGGAGGAGGGCCCAGAACTCACCACGGGGCCGCGAGGTCTTCCGCTGGGTTTGAGGGAGCCAGAGGCCCACCGCCCATGAAGCCGCATGCCGTGCACCCTGGGGGATTTCAGCACGATTGGCCCGTCGTCAAGAATGGGCACACAGACGGAGGTTCCCCAGGCCGAGAGTTTTGTTGCCTATTCACCCCAGACATACGCGGCCGGGCTCTGGACCCGAGGCGAAACCAATCCAATCCAAGACCAGCACGGAGCAACGTTTCAAAGCCGGGGGCGGGGAACGGGGGGCCGGGGGTGCGGCCGGGGTCGGGACCGCGGAGATTTGTGTGACGTTCGTTTTGGATGTCCGGTCACCGACCCGGCCTCCGGGCCCGGCCTTGACCCACTCCTCGCTCCGGGGCCGCGCCCCGCCATTCGGAAATGACTTGATGGCCTCGGCACTTTTTAATCCTACAATCACTCTTACTCCTTGATGGAACCCAAGCTGCAGAAGAAGAGAAAAAAAAATCGCAGATTTGGCATTTCCTTCATAAAACTACATACATACAGCATAAAAGAAACGCACCGACCCGACCCTCGCGCACCGTCGCTTAGAGCTTGGCCGCCGGGGTGGTGTAGGAGTTCATGGTCTTGAGGGAAGCGACGGCGTCGTTGACGAACTCGTCAACGATGGCCTTGGCAGGCTTCCTGTCGTTGACGACGGCGGCGCACTGGCCCATGAGGTAGGGGCGGAACTCGTCGAGCAGGTCCTCGATGTCGCCGTCCTTGTCGGCCTTGAGGGCGGGGCTGATGTTGGTCTCGCCGTTCATGACGCGATCCAGATCGGCCTCGTAGGGGATCTTGCCGCGCGAGGTGAGCTCCTTGATCTCCTGCTGGCGCTCCTCCTCCCAGTTGACAATGTAGGGGTTCTTGCGAACGCGCATGGGGCGGCCGGTGAAGATGACGGTGCGGATGGTGTCGTTGAAGCCGGCGGTGCGCACGGCCTCCTTGTGGGTCTCGGGAGCACCGGCCTCCTCGGCCAGGATGAAGCGGGTGCCGACCCAGACGCCGGTGGCGCCCATGGCGAGGGCGGCGGCGAGCAGCTGGCCGCTATGGATGCCGCCGGCGGCGACGACCTGGACGGGCTTGCCGGTGAGGGGCGACTTGTGGCCCTTGACGGCCTGGACGACGGCCGGGATGAGAATGGTGGTGGCGATGTCGCCGGTGTGGCCGCCGCCCTCGCCGCCCTGGGCGCAGATGATGTCGACGCCGAGGTCGAGGCACTTCTTGACGTGCTTGGGGTGGCCGATCATGTTCATGTAGAGGATGCCGTGCTTGTGCAGCTTCTCGACGACGTGGCGAGGGGGCACGCCGACGGCCGACACGAAGAGCTTGGCGCCCGACTCGATGATGATGTCGATCAGCTCGTCAAGCTTGCCCTTGGTGTAGTCGTAGCTGGCGCGCGGTCAGCCGAGGTCCCGAGGCAGAGAAGCCAAAAACGATAAGGAAAAAAAAAAAGGAGCCAACGTACTTGGTCTTCCTGGCGTTTCCGCCCACCTGGGGCAGCAGGAGGTCCACGCCGAAGACGCCGTTCTTGTCAACGAGGTTCGCCTTGAGCTCGGCGATCTGCTCCCGGAGCATCTCGGGGGTGTAGCCGATGCCGCCCAGCACGCCCATGCCGCCGGCGTTGGTGACGGCCGCGGCCAGCTTGGGGCCAGCGGCGACGTTCATGCCGGCGAGCAGGATGGGGTGGTTGATCTTGAAAAGATCGGTCAGGGGGGTGCGGATCTGCTCTGCGTGGTGTCAGCCGGCGTTGATCATGGCGGCGAAGGTGTTGCCGAGGATCGAGCTCATCCCGTGTGGGAGAGACTGGGAGGGACTTGTGTGTGTGTGTGTGTGTGTGTGTGTGTGTGTGTCGTCGCATCACATGCTTGTCGGCGCCTTGGGGGGCGGGGGGGGGGCGTTGGGGTCACTTACGAGGAGAAGCCATTGTGTAGGTCGGTGGGAGGGAAACGACGAGAAAGATGAACCACTACAAAAAAAAAAAAAAAATAGGCTGATGCGATGCGAACAAGCAATGGAACGAGGACAAGCAGAAGCGACGAGGAGCGAGGAAGAGCGAGGATCGGGGTGGTGTATTTAAGAGAAAGATGGGAGCCCGTCGGCACCAGCCCAGATCCGGGGTAACCACTTCGTGAAGCCGGGGCCGAGTCTGGGGAAACTGGCCCGCCAAGAGCGTCGGGGGGGCGTTTGTGCCGAGGTTGGCCGCCTCGGGCACCGCAGGCGTCGCAGGCTGGGGGCCGCTGAAGGAGCTTGAAGGAGCTTGAAGGACCCACCGCAGAGCTCAGATGGGGACGCTGATGGACTCGGATGGGGTTGCCGAACCCCCAAGCTGAGAGGGGCCCGTGGCTGCCGTAGCCGAGGCATCCATTCCATCCCAGCAGCATTGCGGCCCCCGTTCGTGCCCGCCATGGATACTATAGGTAGGTGGCATGGGCACCCGTCACGCGTTTTCCTGCCTCGCAAACAAGGAAGTCCTGGACCTCCCACAAGGCGCCTCTGTCAGCGCGTCCTGTCATGGAAGCAAACTAGCACCATCCACCCGGGCCGACGTCCATTTTCTGGCGGCCACGGAAAAGCTCAGCCGTCCAAAAATACCAACCATCAACAGCCACGGGCCACGGTCAGCCCCGGTCAGCCACAGATCGCCACCGTCATTGTTTGGACCGTGCATGTCGTGGCAAAGGGCAAGACAGCAGCGGCGTGGGTTGCACGTGCTTCTTCATGACGACCCGCCTCTCTCCCTTGCTGGTGATGGACGCCGAGACGGGAACCAGGGGTTAATTACTACATACTACTACTACATACTGGCGACGGCAGCACATGCATGCACCAACCAAGACCAAGACAACCTTCTGGGCCATCCCCAGCGCCCTTGCGTGGGATCATGTCCCCAAACCGGTCGCTTGGAAGTGGTTCTGGGCCCTGACTCTTGTTCTTTTCTTTTCTTTTCTTTTTTTTTTCTCCTTCTTCAACAATATGGAAACTCGACTCGCCCTTGGACAAAGACTCTGGGCTGGCCTTGAACCGACTTGTACAGTGCTGCAAGTAATGAACGACACGGTAACAAGCTTTGTTGCACAAGAAAGCCCAAGGGACGGTGCGGGGTAGAACCCTAACCCTCGATCCCGCAGGACCGACCCCTCAGCAGCGCAGCACGACGGCTCGAGAAAATCGCAAAACGTCCCAACGGCCTCGCGATGCGACCATGAAGCGTTTCCCCCTCGCCATCCGCCCGCCATTGTGCCCGCCACGCACCGTTGTACCGCCAGCCCGCCATGCGTGCCAATTCGCACGCACTCCGCGCCTGACGAGGTCCGAAAGCAGACCCTATTCGAGGACCGCGCACCGTCCTGCCGACAAGTCGCCTTCGGCCTCGCTCCCCTTCCGCAAATACTCCCTCCCGCGCTCTCCTCGACGCACCGGCCCCGTTGACCTGCCCGCCACGATGAGCGCCCCTCCAGACCCCGCGCGCCCGCGCACCGCCTACATCGCCCTCGGCAGCAACATGGGCGACCGCATCGCCTGGATCGAAAGGGCCTGCAACGAGATGGACGCCCGCGGCATCCGCGTCAAGCGGACGAGCAGCCTGTGGGAGACGGAGCCCATGTACGTGCTCGACCAGGATCGCTTCGTCAACGGCGCCTGCGAGGTTGGTTGGTGCCGTCGCCGTCCGCTGCATCTGCGCGTCTGTCTTGGAGGGCATGCTCGAACCTGACGCTTGGGGGTTGTTCCAGGTCGAGACCACCCTAGAACCGCTCGAGCTGCTCGACGCTCTCCAGGACATTGAGAGGTCGCTGGGCCGCAAGAAGGTGATCGACAAGGGACCCCGCAACATTGACTTGGACATCCTGCTGTACGAGGACCTGAAGCTCGACCACGAGCGCCTCAAGATCCCCCACGTGGGCATCCCCGAGCGCGAGTTTGTGCTTCGGCCCCTGGCCGAGTGAGCATTCACCTCCCAGCCAGCAAAGCAAAGCAAAGCAAATGGCATGGACCCGTCTGACCGCGCAGGCTCATCCCCGAAAAGCCCCTCGACCCGGCGCGGCCGTGGCGCACCATCGCCGACTACCGCGACGCCCTGCCGCCCTCCAAGACGCCCCTCACCACCCTGACCCCTCTCACCTCCCACCACCCGCCCATCCGCGCTCTCGACCCCGCCCGCAAGACCCATGTCATGGCCATTCTCAACATGACCCCCGACTCCTTCTCCGACGGCGGCCAGAACCCGATCCCGGGCCAGGGCGGCGCCGAGTCCCCGGCCGTTCTTCAGACCATCCGCGCCTGGCTCGACGCCGGCGCGACCATGATCGACATTGGCGGCCAGTCCACCCGCCCCGGCGCCCCCGAGGTCTCGCTGCAGGAGGAGCTCGACCGGGTGCTCCCCGCCGTGCGCCTGATCCGCCAGACGTACCAGGAGCCCGTGCTCATCAGCGTCGACACGTACCGCGCCGCCGTCGCCGAGGCCGCCGTCGCCGCCGGCGCCGACATCATCAACGACGTCTCGGGCGGCTCCATGGACCCCGACATGCTGCCCACCGTCGCCCGCCTCGGCACCACGGTGTGCCTGATGCACATGCGTGGGACGCCCTCCACCATGGGCCAGCTCGCCAGCTACCCGGACCAAGAGGGCGGCCTGATCGCCTCCATCGCCCGCGAGCTGCTCGAGCGCGTCCGCGCCGCCGAGGCGGCGGGGATCCGGCGCTGGCGCATCGTGCTCGACCCGGGCTTGGGCTTCGCCAAGGTCGGCAGGCAGAACGTCGACGTCCTCCGCCGGCTCGACGAGCTGCGCACCTGGCCGGGCCTGCAAGGCCTGCCGTGGCTGGTCGGCTCCAGCCGCAAGAGCTTCATCGGGCAGGTCACGGGCGTGCCGACCCCGCGCGAGCGGGTCTGGGGGACCGCGGCGACCGTCGCGGCCGCGGTGCAGGGCGGCGCCGACGTGGTGCGGGTCCACGACGTCAAGGAGATGGCGCAGGTGGTGGCGATGGCGGATGCCATTTGGAGGTTGTAGCATGTCGCCGCGGAGCCTTCCTGTCCAGGCCGTGCTGTCGCGGTGCACATGGCGGACCGATGGGTGCATGTACACGAGGTCTAGGTATAGGCGTTGCGTTCGGGGCGGCTGTGTGGTTTTCAAAAAGGGGGAAAAAAAAAAAACCCAATAGATGTCATTTTTTTTTCTTGCTGCTGCTGCTGCGCATTTTCGAGGCGTACCTCCGTGGGTTGGTAACATGTCACGGCAGATATCCTCCGGGGGTTGTTGGGACTCGACATCGCTCTTCAAGATGGCGTCTTTTGGCCGAGGCGATCGAACCGTCTTGTCCCGGCATCCACCGATTCTTGCCTCATGGCTAGACGCAATGGGATTCCTGACGAACCAGGAGCACGCGTGGGGCGCGCGCGCGCCTCGATGTACAACGCATAACGAGTGACCAACAGATACGGAGCCGACAGCCACCGTCCGTCCCGCGATCAAAGTGATTCCCTCCCCGTCGGATAGCCATACCAGTAGTTCCCAGAGCGACTCCATCCCATTCCATCCAAGGACGCCGCCCTCCTCGATCCCAAAACGCCATGCTTAATATGCAAAAACTAAACCCGAACCCGAACCGTGAAGCCAAGATCCGTGCCCGTTTCTGTCCGTTGTTTTTTTGTTGTTTTCCCGTCCCATCCCGAACCCCGACCCTTTTCTTTGCTATCCCAAGAAGAAGAAGAATCCGCAGAAAACCCACCAGACCTGAAAGCCGATTTCCCGTAACCCGCAACCCGTAACCCTGCCTGCACCGCCTTCCTGAGGTCAAAAACTCGTGCTAATATACAATTACCACGTCTCGGGCCCGAACCTGCCCCCCTCGGGCACCGTCTTGTACGCGCATGCGCGCCAGTCGCACCCCATCTTGTACACCTCGGTGCCCCACCAGCGGAACCCCTTGGCGACGCCCGAGTAGATGAAGCCAAAGAAAACAACGACGATGCCGAACGCCAGCCCCGAGTCGAGCGCGGCCGACAGCGTCATGGTGTACTTGGCCCACCAGGCGGGGGCGCGGCGCTTGATCAGGTAGTTGAAGAGGTAGCAGACGAGGGCCCAGACCGAAAAGTTGAGGCCCGTGGCGGGGGGGATCCAGCCGAGGGAGCCAAAGAGGACGGGCAGGTTGATGAGGCGGACGACGGAGCGCTTGCGGCCGCGGGCGTAGAGCCAGAGGAGGACGGGGAGGACGGCGCCCACGGCGAAGGCCCAGACGAGCGGGCGGTAGGTGGCGCCCTTGCCGAAGAACTCGGCCGGGCCGACCACGCCCCAGAGGATGGAGCCGTTGAAGTGGACCCGGGCGATGGGGCAGGTGAAGCCGTTGACGGCCTCGGGGGTGCACAGCCCGGGCACGTTGACGAACATCCAGTTGAGCACGGCGATCTGCGTCAGCGACGAGACGACGGTGGCGGCCACCTGCACGGCGAACAGGATGCGCGGCGGGATCTTCATGTAGTGGCCGAGCTTCAGGTCGGCGGCGAACTTGATGCCCTGGGCCGACGAGATGTAGCCGTACGTGACAAAGACCATGTTGGCGACGGGGCGCCCGGGGAACAGGGCGCCCGCGACGAGCTGGCAGATGAGGTAGATGGACGAGTGCTGGTTGGTGACGGCCATGACGATGCCGATGGGGATGAAGAGGAAGGCGGCGATGGCGAGGGCCAGGAGGAGACCGTACCAAGGGAGGTGGATGGGGTAGCTGGAGAAAGAGAGAGAGAGAGAGAAAAGTCAGCTATCGATCCATGCCATGCGCTGACCTGGCCCGGCCCGGCCCGGCGGAGAGGGAGCGAATGCGATGCTTACTACTCGACGACAAAGATGCCGATGGCGGTCATGGTGACAAAGGTGGTGAGGTACCACAGCATCGGGGCGTCCTTGTAGCGACGCATCAGGCGGTTGTGGACGTCCTCGCGGCCCATGAGGTTGTCGACGCTGAGCGAGGAGCGGGTACGGCTGTCGGTGCTGGGGCGGCGCCGAGGGGCGGCGGCGGCCTCATGGCTGTTTTCGTGCTCGGGGGCGGCCACGGGCTCGTAGCCCTTGGGCTCCGAAGCCGTCTCCTCGAGCGAGCGCCGCCACTGGGTCCAGATGTCGCGGCCGTGCCAGCAGGCGGTGTGCGTCAAGAGGGCGGCCAGGCCGGCGAACTGCACGCCGTAGCTCAGGACGTACGTGATGGGCAGGAACACGCGGCTGTAGCGGGAGTAGGCCTCGCGGTCGAAGACGAAGTCGGGGGTCAAGATCTTGCTCACGTCGTAGACGTGGCCCGTGTTGTCGAAGACGGCGGCGGACAGGATGGGCATGTAGGACGAGTAGAGCCAGTTGGCGTAGTAGGCGATGGGAGCAATGACCCACATGACGATGACGAGGCCGCCGACGACGTTCATGGCGGCCCAGAAGGGGGTGAGCAAGGGGGAGCCGATGTAGGCGACCTGGGCCCAGTCGAAGGTCAGGGGGAACAGGCCGAGGCCGGAGACGACGCCGAACAGGTTGGCAACGACCACGTTGTCCGGGGCGAACCAGGTCACGACGTTGAAGTAGCTCAGGGCGGGCATGAGCAGGCCGGGGAGGAAGTAGAAGAGGAAGGCGCCGAGCCAGACGACGTAGAAGAAGTTCCAGCGGCTGATGCGCCAGCCGTTGGCCTCGCGGTTCTCCTCCTTGTGCAGGGTGGTGAACATGGCGGCCGACATGAGGGTGCCCGGCCAGATCATGCCGCTGGGGCGGACCAGGAAGCGGCGGGTCAGGCCGGCAAAGGCGTAGCCGATGATCTGCGTGGACAGGGTGAGCAGCAGCTGGTACGGGAGGCTGGCCTCCTGCTTGTAGAAGCGCGTCTGCTCGACGATGACGTCGGTCGCAAAGGCGAAGCCGAAGGCCACGTTACTGCTGACGTAGACGCACGTGTGCTCCTTTTCGTTCCAGCGGCCCTGGGCAAGCCACAGGCGCAGGCGGCGGAGGCCCGCGGGGCGGGCGGGCGGCGCGGGGCGGAGGCTCGGGCGGTCGCTGCTGGCCAGCGACGCGACCTCGCTCCGCATGCCGTCGACATACTCCTCGGGAGGGTCGTCGTCCCGCTTCAGAAGGTAGTCCCAAACGTGGCCGAGCGGGTGGGCCATGAGCAAGGCGATGACGGGGGTGATGGCGACGCTGGGGTAGCGCAGCGAGAAGAAGAGGTTGGTCGCGGAGCCCATGACGGAGAAGAGAATGGACAAGGTCCACATGCGCGGCGTGTTGATGGACAAGGTGGTGTCGTCGGTGGGGGACACGGAGGCGCGGACCTGGGCGTAGGGCGAGTTGTCGGGGGGGTTCTGCTCGTCAAAGTCGTCCCCGACCACCGATTCGGAAAAGTAGGAGCGGGCGTCGTCATCGTCCTCGTCGGCGTCGGCCTCGGGGGTCCCGAGAGGGTCCTCGAGCACCGGCGCATCGGTCGTGCCAAAGCGACCCTCGAGGCCGCCCACGGTAGCGGAGCCGCCGAATTCCTGGGACTGGCGGGGGGTGCGGCGGAGCGTGGGCGAGCCTGGCTGGGAGCGGCCGGAGGCATAGCTGCGGAGCGAGGCGTATCTCGAGTCGGAGGCTTTGCGCGAGGAGCTGCGGGACCCGGTGCCGTGATTGCCCAGGTCCTCGGAACTGTCGGCAGGGGAGGACGCGATGGAGCCGTACGACGGGCTGGCGCCGGGCGCCGCACGGCGCAACGGCGATTGGTCCTTGGTCATGGGATCGCCAGGACAGCCAGCGTGCCGGCCATGAGGGTCAGCAACGTCGGGCTCGGAATCGAAGGTTTGAAAAGCGCTGGCGTGGTGGACAAGAGTCGGCACTCTGGATCGGCCGGGTGGCGGAGGAGAAAATGCGGCGGGCGGCGTGGGGTCCGAGGCGGGTCCCGGGGACAGGGAGCGCAGTGGAATGGCCTGTCCAGTGTCTGGGGGCGTTCCAGAGGTGCCCCGAGCGAAGGGAGGCATGGTTTTTTTTGGGCCAAGGCGACGTAGGACGGCTCAATGCTCCTGAATGGGGTTCACATGTCGAGACACGCGCGGTCCGGCGAACCTGGAGGTGATGCAACCATGCGGCGCGGCATGGGGGGACAGGATCGGCATTGGACGGGCGTGTCGTGTCGGCTTTCGTTCGTGGGCAGATACACTGGGGTGGGGGTGGTTCTGGGAGATGCCAATCCGAGCCACCATGTCTTGGGTGCGCTCGGGACCTGAGTAGGTGAGCCTGAAGAGCAGGACACGGATACCGTACCTCGGTTGCACGATGCAGGTGGGAAGTTTTTTTTTGGTGGGCTTAGGTCGGGCAGGTTGGATCTTGATTTGGAAATTGCATTGGCGCTGGGACGGTACTTACAAACGAACGGAAGGTACGGGACCTGAGGTCAGGTACCAACCTGCCTACCTGACTTGGCCATGCTAGCGGGAGGTTCCGCTCGGCTGGGGCGGATCGGGAAGCAGGAGCCCGTTATCGTTAATAGTGATTAGGTCCAACGTTCACGTTGGGCGTCCTGTTACACGCACCCTCAGGACCCACCCACAGCGGCCCCAAGACCTGGCTGTCCAGTCCCGTCTTCGCGCCGTGGCTGCATGGAGCCTCCAACCTGCAATACCCTCCATGAGCTCCTCCATCCTCCAGCCCACTTCATCACGTTCCTCTACTTGGCACACCTCTACCACCGTAGGCAGGACAACGAGAAACGGGTAGCGAACGAACCTCCACATCGAACCCACCAACTTCCAGCCTCTCCATCCCGCCGGAACCTGGAAGAAGCTAGGCCAATTCGCAAGAAGCGCCCACAAGCCCGGCCACATGGACGACGACGCCATGCAGCTCAAAGCGGCCAAGCAGCAGCTCCGGGCCGCCATGAAGCACAAGCTGCGCGCCATCCCGCCCAGCACTCTTCTCGCACAGAGTAGGCCACCTTCTCTATCCGGGCACCCCACCCCCCCCCCCCCCCCCCTCCATGGATGCACACCTAGGCTGCCGCTAAGCATCATCTTCCCTCCTCCCCCCCACCCCCGTCACACCTCCTCCAGGCGTTGCCGTCCGCGACACGCTCAAGACCCTCCCCGCCTACGCCGACGCCCGCCGCATCAGCGTCTTCCTCTCCATGCCGACCGGCGAGGTCCAGACCGACGCCATCGTGCGCGACGCCCTCGCCGCCGGCAAGGAGGTGTTCGTGCCCTACCTGCACGCTCACCCGGCCCACGAGCCGGGCCTGCCGAAGCGCGTCATGGACATGGTGCGCCTGCGCGACCTCGCCGACTACGAATCCCTGCGGCCCGACGCGTGGGGCATCCCGAGCATCGACCCGGCCACCGTCGCGAGCCGGCGGCGCGTGCTCGGCGAGGAGGGGGCCGCCGAGCCGTCCGACGCCACCCTGCTGGACCTGGTGCTCGTCCCCGGCGTGGCCTTTGACGCTGACCCGGCCACGGGAGCCATCCGCCGCCTGGGACACGGCAAGGGGTTCTATGACTACTTTTTCTTCCGGCACGGGCTGAAGGCGCAGAGGCTGCAAACGTCTTCTCCTGTATTGCTGGTCGGCTTAGCCCTGTCTGAGCAGTTCCTGGCGCCGTCCGAGGGGCCCGTACCTGTCGGCCCGCTGGACCAAGAGCTGGACGGTCTTGTCCTGGGCAGCGGCGAGATCAAGGGCCCGCTCGCCGAGGCCCGGTGAAGAGTCATGATTCCACAGTTTAGCCTGGCGGCATTGTTGTTGGCTGTCCGTTCGTCTGTCCGTCCGTCCGTCTGCCCGCCCGTCCCCAAATCGTGCGCCCGCCTGTCCGTCCAGTCTGTCTGTTCGCCTGTCCTGTCCTGTCCTGTTCTGTCCTGTCCTTGTTCCGTCCCGTCCCGTGCCCGTTGTGCCATCCAACATGCTTTGCTTGCCTTTGCGTTGTTCTTTTGGGACTTTCCCCTCCTCAACCTTCGCCTCTCACCCCGACAAGCTCTGAATCAGCGACACGTTGTCGCCCTTGAGCAGGATTTGCTGCGACCCATCGTCAGTTCTGTCCGTCTCGGTTTCGCCTCGCGGGGAGAGAATGTCGATCATGGCATACCCCTAGTTTCCTCCTCTCCTCGGTGCTGTTCGTCTTGGTAACAAGCTTGACCTCCACGGCGTCGTCAATCTGCGTGCGCGTCGGTTCGTCAGCCGGCCCGTCCAGCCCCGTCCAGCCCAGCTCGCGAGCGCGAACATGTCGGGGTGATGGGGTCCTGGATTACTCACCACCAGGTTCATGAACTCGTCGAATCCCTGCGGCACGTCAGCAAACAAAAACCGTCCCTTCCACGGAGACCCCATCTCGGCTCGAGGCGTCGGCGTACCCGGATGATTCCCTCGATGCGGATCGACAGCTGCTCGTACAGCCAGATTTGCACGGGCGTGCGCTGCTGGAGGAGGCGGAACAGGAAGTTGATGGGGGGGAGCAGGACCCTCCTGCCGCCGGGGGCGCCTCTGCCGGCCATGGTGGGTGTTGAGGGGGTGGTGGTGGTGGTGGAGGAGGAGGTGGTGGCGGTGCGGTGGTGGTAATGTGGTGGTGGAGGTGGTGGATTGTTCAGCGTCTCTTGTTGGAAACCCAAGCCAGACAGAGAGAGCCGCGTCCTTCTGGCTTCTGGCGTAGGTCGGTCGCGAAGCAGGGTTGGCTTGGCGAAACCTGCAAGCTTGGAAAGGGAAAAACAAGTGGCCCGTGCGTCCCTGAGGTCGACCGGTCCCCTGGTAGGTACGTCTCCACCCCCCACCCCCCCCCCCCCCTGCTGGTTCTGCCCGCCGGTTCTGTTCCGTCGGCTGCTGCTGCTGCTGCTGCTGCTGCTGCTGCCCCTCCTTTTTTTCCAACTTTCGTCCCAGTGCCGGAGTGGGGCAGTCTCTCTCAGCACTTGATTGCCTTTGGCAGCAGCCTGACGTGGGTTTCTTGAAGAGCTGCAAAAGGCAGAAAAGAGAGAAACATAGCATCATCCTCCACCTCACCCATCTCACCTTCGCCTCGCCTCGCCTCGCCTCACCTCGCCGCACCGCACCGCACCGCACTAGCTGCCCACCCACCCTGTCTGCCCCCCCCGTCATCCGCACCCAACTACCAGCGCTCATTTCGGACCCAAGTGACAGACGCTCTTGGAACGCGCCAACCCACCACCGTTTCGCCAGACCCGGTTCTCCAAGGAAGCAGGCTAGGAGGGAGGGGCAGCAACCTGGAAGCTTGGAAGCCGCAGGAACCGAGCAGATTCGCGGCCTGTTGCGGCGCTTTTCTTCTCGGAACTCACCGTCAACCGTCTCGCCGTCCATCGCCGAACCCATCCACATCCGCTTCTCGAGCCCCCCCGATCAGCCCCGTCCTTGCTCGTTTGCCGCCATGGCGTCCAATGGACCCCCCGAGACGTTCTCCGTCTCCAACGTGCTGGCGGCCATGCTGACCATGCGCAGCGGGGACGCCGACAAGAAGAAGGTCGCCGTCGACTACCTGGCGCGATTCCAGAAATCGGTTGGTCGCTTGCCTCCCCTCCTTTTCGCTCCCGTCTGCCACGCATCACCCCCGCGCCCAAACTGACACGACGCGCCCAAGAACGACGCGTGGGCCACGACGATATCCATCCTGCAAAGCTCGACCGAGGCCGAGGCCCAGCTCTTCGCCGCCACCACCCTCAAGGGAAAGGTACGCTCCTCCTGGCCGCCGTTCCTGCTCCTCTGACAAAACCGCCACCGCGCCTCGGCTGACCCCTCAGATCACATATGACCTTAGCACTCAAGTCCCCGAGGCGGACCTGCCCGCCCTCCGGGCTCAGATCCTCCTGCTTCTCAAAAAGTACGCCCCCGGCCCCAAGCCGGTGCGCGTCCAGCTATGCGTGTGCCTCGCCATCCTGGCCATCCAGATGCAGACGTGGAAGGACGTCCTCCCCACCGTGGTCTCGACCCTCGGCAACGACGTCGCCAGCCACGCCTGCATCCTCGACTTCCTCCGAGTTCTCCCCGAAGAAGTGACCGAGGGCCGCAAAATCACCCTGTCTGTACGTGGACCGACGCACCAGCCCGCCTCGCCCGCCCGCTTCGCTGCCAAAGCGCCTCCCCTCCCCCCAACTCCCCAACCCAACCCAACCCATCGGCTTCGTCGTTCTAATTCAAGCTCCCCCGTGACAGGAAGAAGACCTTGCTCAGAGGACAACGGAGCTCCTGGCCGATAACGCCGAGCAGGTGGTGCAGCTTCTCGTGAACTATGCTCAATCGTCACGTAAGAGACCTTTACCCCCCCCCTTTCTTTCTCTCTCGCTCTCCTTTTCCCTTCTCCTCGGTTTTCAAACCGCTGACGACATCTCAGCCGCCGCCGCTACCAACCCCCAGCTGTTCGATTGCATCAGCTCGTGGCTCCGCGAGGTGCCCGTCAGCGTCGTCGTCAAGTCGCCGCTCATGGATGCCGTCATGCACGGCGTGACCGACGACCAGTCCCTGCAGGCCGCCGCCGACTGCCTCGGCATCATCTGCCGCGAGACCCGCGATGTCGACGATAACCTCGAGACCATCCAGGCTCTGCTGCCCAAGGTGCTCCAGCTGCGCCCGCGCATCCGCTCGCTCGTCGACGACGACGACACCGAGGGCTTCAAGGCCATCACCCGGGTCTTCGCCGACGCCGGCGAGTCGTGGGTGCTCATCATCGCCCGGCAGCCCCAGCACTTCCGCCCCCTCGTCGAGTGCCTGCTCGAGTGCTGCGCCCTCGACAAGGAGCGCGACGTCATCGCCTACACCTTCACCTTCTGGTACGAGCTGAAGCAGTACCTGACCCTGGACCACTACATGGAGGCCCGCGTCCAGCTGCTGGACGTGTACGCCCAGCTCGTCGACATCATGATCAAGCAGCTCGAGTACCCGGCGTCGGACGACCCCAACGACGTCGACCTGTTTGATGGCGACCGCGAGCAGGAGGAAAAGTTCCGCGAGTTCCGCCACCACATGGGCGACACCCTCAAGGACTGCTGCGAGGTCATGGGCGTCTCGGCCTGCCTCACCAAGGTCCACGACGCCATCCAGCGCTGGCAAGACACGTACGGCAGCCGCGCCACCCAGCAATCGGTGCCTCACTGGCAGTCCCTCGAGGCGCCCCTCTTCGCCATGCGCGCCATGGGCCGCATGGTCGACCGGCACGACGCCAGCGTCCTGCCCCAGATCTTCCCCTTGCTCGTCCAGATCCCCATCAGCAACGAGAAGCTCCGCTTCGCCGCCATCATGGTGTTTGGCCGCTACACCGAGTGGACCGCCGCCCATCCCGAGTTCCTCGAGCCCCAGTTCCAGTACATCGTCTCGAGCTTCCAGGCCGAGTCCCAGGAGATCCTCCGCGCCGCCGCCCAGGCCTTTATGTATTTCTGCGTCGACTGCAAGCACCTGCTGGGGTCCCAGGTCGTTCAGCTGCAGGCCTTCTACGACCAGATCCTCGACAAGCTTCCCGTCTCTAGCAAGGAGGAGGTGACCGAGGGCGTCGCCTACGTCGTCGGGGTCCAAAAGGTCGAGGACGTGTACAAGCTGCTCAAGCTGTACTGCGACCCGCTCGTGCAGCGCCTGATGGTCAAGGCGAACGCCGCGGCCGACAACAAGGCCAAGCTCGACCTGGCCGGTGTGTTTTCCTTTTCCTTTTTCTTTTTTTTTTTTTTTTTTTTTTTTTTTTTTTTTTTTTTTTTTTTTTTGGCTCCGGCCCGCCTCCTTGTATCTCTCGTCTCGTCACTGACACATCCGCGCAGACCACATCAACCTCATCACCTTCTTCGTCCAGCACGTCGTCCCTTACATCCCCGGCAACGAGGAGAACCCCGCCGTCAAGTACTGGCAGGAGGTGTTCCCCATCCTGTCGACCATCCTCGACAACTTCATCGACTTTGTGCCCATCTGCGAGCGCGTGTGCCGCTGCTGGCGCTTCATGGTGATCTCGTACCGCGCCGCCATCACCCCTCTCCTCGGCCCGCTCGCCAACCAGCTGGCCGCCGGCTTCGCCAAGTCCAAGCAGGGCTGCTTCCTGTGGGCCACCAGCGCCATCCTGCGCGAGTTCTCGGAGGACCGCGAGCACGTCGACGAGTCCATCACGTCCAACATCTACGTCTTCTTCGAGGCTCAGGCCACCAACGTCCTGCGCACCATGAGCGATCTGCCCCCCGCCGACCTGCCCGACGTCATCGAGGACTTTTACCGTCTCCTCATCGACGCCCTGCTCTACTACCCGACCCGCCTCATCCCCTCCCCGCTGTTCACCCCCATTTTCCAGGCCGCCATTTCGGCTCTGGCCCTGGAAAAGCAGGAGCCCGTCTCCGCCGCCCTGCACTACATCCGCGACCTGCTCACCTACGGCGGCCCCAACCCTGCCGCCTCCGGGGGCGACCTCGGCCCGGCGGGCCAGCACCTTCGCGACCTGGTGCGCCAGCTGCTGCTGGCCCAGGGCGAGGCTCTGGTGAAGCAGACCCTGGCGGGCATGATGATCACCTTCCCGCGCGACTGCTTCGCCGACGGCAGCGGCGTGCTGCTGGGCATGTTTGAGCTTCTGCCGGGCGAGACGGCCGTCTGGGTCGACCGGACCGTGAGGATGCTGCCGCAGGGGACCGTGACGCAGGCCGAGGCGGATCGGCTGCGGGCCAAGATTGCGGACAAGCTGAGGGATGGTGACCCCGCGGCGGTGAGGCAGATTCGGGTGATCCTGCAGGACTTTACGAACACGTACAGGAGGAGGTACGTGGCGCCTAGGGACGGGCTTGGGGTGTTGGAGGCGGCGAGGTTCCATTTTGAGGGTTAAGAGCGTCGAGGGTGGATTGCGGGAATCCAGAGGAGGTGGCTTGTCGTGGAGCTGTCCGTGATCGTTGGGTTGGACTAGGACCTGGTCTGAGGAGGAGTGGATGAATGAATGGACGGGGTGGTTTGACGGAAGGGTCAAGGTGGAGGAAGAGCAGGACAGGGCAAGGCAGGGCAAGTCAGGACGCATGGATGAGGATCAGGGGGATGATGACGAAGATGATGATGATGATGGGCAGGATAGCATGGTACGATATGCGGGAGTGACAAGGGGAGGGAATGGAAGCATTGCGTTACGATCATCTCGACAAGCCGGAGAAGAGGATCGGGCGGGTATTGGGTGGGTTCCTTGTCGTTTGGGCCCCAATGGATATGATATCGGTACGATACGGTGTCTTTCTGGCCACATGCGTGAATGGATGGCGCGCATCTCGAGGGGAGGAGGGAGGGAGGGGATGTGTATCTAGGTAGAGGAAAGAAGACGCGGCACACGGGCGACGGCCGATGGCTTGCGGGGTGGCTCGTGGGGTGGCTCGCGGGATGGTGACGAGTCAGGCCACGCGCGTCGACAACAACGATGGACCAACGAACGGACGGGCGGACGAGCGGATGAATGAGGGGCGCGCCACGCTTATCCGTTATCCTTCTCTTTTACATTTCTGTTTCATTTTCACCTTTTTATTTTATTTTTTTTCCTCAACATGAAAGGTGCCATCGATGGGATCATGGAAGATATCCAAAAGCAACGGAACAAAGAGGGGCCGGCATATGGTGGGAGGTCGTAGTTCAGGTAATACTATATCAGATGCGTATGAAGGTGGCATTTGTCTTGATAGATGGCGGGGCGGTCTCTTTACCTTGCTCGGGGGGGGTTTCAGGGACGTAGGACAAAGATATCGGGGATGAAGGGCAACCAAGGGAGCGGGCGGAGGTGTTTTCTTCCATGCCTATGGAGGAGAGAAGGGGGAGAGAGGAGTGACAAGACATGTACCGTACCGCCTCTTGACCAACAACACTCCTCATGAACGAAAAGGAAGACTGGCTCGATCATATGAAGAATAAAAAAAAAATAAACATGTTTTGTCGTTCACCCCCACAGAACACGCCAAGCTTGCATGCGGATGGGAGAGACAGTGACGAACACACATACACACGCGCATACATACGCGCATACACGCGCGCGCACGCCAGTCGCAAACCAACACAAAAATAGTTTCCGAAACGCAAAAAAAGCCCGAGGCCCACGCGCCCTCGGCAGAGTATCAAAGTCGAAGAAGCAAGTGTGCTCATTATGTACAGGCCAGGGAGGCCGCCCATCGCTAAACCATCCATCATCGTCTTGCCAAAGAATCCACACAGGCCCGCCATCCCATCCAGAAACCAGCCAACAACAACAACGCACATACACACGCACACCCCCCTCCTCTGCCCAAACAACCGGCAACCATGCATCAATCACCAAGCACCACCGCTGCACACCAGACCTGGGTACCCACACACCCTGGGGGTAGTACATAAATCAACTACACGCTTAGAGCAGAGCCACGAACCCGGCCGCCACGACAGCCAGGGCGGCCGTGACGGGGGCCACGATGGCGCGCCCGGCGGCGTTCTCGTCATCCTTGGTCTCGGCGGCTTCGGTGGGCTCGCTGGAGGCGCCGCCCGTGGCGGCCGACCTGTCGGTGGTGACGGCGGTGGCGGGGAAGGAGCTGGCGCTCGAGGTCTCGTCGTCCTCGTCCTCGTCGGCCGAGGAGGAGGACGACGAGGTGGTCTTGGCGGCCGAAGAGGACGACGACGACGTCTTGGTGGTGGCGGCGGTGGCCGAGGTGGACGACGACGACGACGAAGACGACGTCTCGGTCGCCGTCTCGGGCACGGGCGTCTGCGAGACCAGGGCGCCCTCCACCTCCGGGTACGAGGCAGCGCAGTCGGCGAGGGACTGCCCGTCGGGGCAGCACCACGTCTCGCCCTTGTTGTCGGCCGCGCAGTAGTAGCCGGCGTCGCACGAGCCTGCGTACACAAGTGGTCAGCAACGACAGAACCAAATAAAAAAAAGCAGCGCGTTGCGAAGCCAAAGGGGAACGCGATGGCGAAAGGGGTGACGACGTACTGCCGGAGCGGTTCGGGCAGCAGACCTCGCCGGCGCTCGGGTTGAAGCAGTGCACCTCGTCGTCGCCGGACGAGCACGTCTCGTAGCCGGCGCCGCAGGCGGCGGCGCAGGTCGGGCCGACGCCGCAGACCTCGGTGGCGGGCTGGTACCCGGGGACCTCATCGCGGCGCATGACGCCAAAGAGGGAGCGGGTCGACATCTTGAGCATCGAGGGCTTGTAAGGGCGGAGAGGCTCGGCGGCAACGCCGGTGGCGAGGCTGAGGGCCGCGAAGGCGGCGACGGACTTGACGAGCATGGTGATGATGTTTTTTTGTTGGTCGACTGAAGCGAGCGAGCGAGAGACAGGCAGGTAGTTGGATGATGATGGTCGTGGTGTAGGTTGTCGGTGAACCGGATCGACGATGAAGACGACGACGACGACGACGACGACAGCGACGAGCACGCGCACACACAGAGCAGCCAAAGAAACGAGTGGATCGAGCGCTAAAAGGGCTCTTCGTAAAAGGAGCGACACGCGGTGTTTCGTGGTTTTACGAGAAAGGAGACGACATGACACGAAACGACGGACAGAACAGGAGGTGAAGGGGGGGGAAAGGGAAGGGAGGCGAAAGGGAAATGAGGCAAACGGCGGGTTACGGGTGGATAAAAACGGTCAGGCTGCGAGCGCAATCTCACTCTTCCTTGCTCTCCTTAATTTTAGGTCGGGGTCCCCTTGCGCCGTTTCTGGGGTTGCGAGGGCTGGAAGCAGGGGACTCGCTGGCGGCCACCTCCCTGAATGAAGAGTAACTAACTACCGTTCCTGCACGCAGCCTATCTTGGCGCTTTCCGCCAAGGCTGCGCGCTTCTGGTACATTTTTTGCAGTCATTGTCATCCGCCACCTCGGAAACAATCAAGAGTGACGAACGTTTCAACAGAGGTATCGCATTGAGCCGTTGCCAAACAGAGAAACACAGTTCTAGCGAGATGCTGTTAGTCCACACCGCCTGCTAAAAACCTGTTCTCTTGCCCTAGCGAAACCTCCTTACCCTTCTTGCTGACGGCGAGAGATGTTGGTGGGTATCGACGTGAGAGTCGCGTCAGCCAGGCGAAGCGGACCCGATGGCCATGTTGTCTGCAAATATTGTATGGAGAGCGTATGGCCTTGGCAGAAGCGGAGTGCACGTGTCGGGGGTTTACCAAGACAATCTGCGTTTAGGAACGGTAGGTTAGTTCACAGTACACAGTAACGTGACCGACAGGGTTTTTGGCCAGCCAGGGTTTTTGGCCACATGCAGCTCCGCCAAGTCGACTATCGCAAGCCACCTCCTGACATCGATCACAACCAAGCGAACAGCGTTCAACACCAACAACCTGCTCTCTAAGGTGCGTTTTTCCCTCTTTTCGATGCTCAGAAGGCCTTTCAAGATGGCGAACAGTGTTGACGAAAAAGAGCTGCGTATTCAACGCGCGCTCGAGGCATTTGCTGTCAATCTAAAGATGAGCCTTCGCTAGGCTGCTTATTTATTCGATCTTAACCGTAACACTCTCGCCAACCGCCGTTCCAACAAGCACCAGCCGCAAAAAACCGTATACTCGAAAGAGCAACGCCTCTCGCTAGCCGAAGAAGAAGCAGTAGTCAAGGCCTGTTATTAGCTTGATGCCTGGGGCTGGCCGATAATTATTCAAGCTATTCGCAACCTTGCAACGCAGCTTCTTTGGGCAAAAGGCGATAAAACCCCCCTCGGCCAGCGATAGTATCGCAATTTCCTTTCTCGCTACCCAGACTTATAGGTCCGGCGGGCTCGCGCGATGGATCAAGCCCGCAAAGATGCCCTCGACTACAATACCGTTAAGCACTGGTTCGAGCTATTCTAAACCGCCCGCCTCGCGTACAACGTACCCGACGACGATATCTATAATATAGACGAAAAGGGCTGTATAAAGGGCGTTGGGACAAGCCAGCGGGTTATTATCCCTCGGCGCGATGCAGAAGCCTTCGTTGCATAACCAGGAAATAAGGAGTAGGTTTCTGTGATCGAGTATATCTCCGGTAATGGCTACTTTCTTCTACCATTTATTATCTTCGAAGGCAAGGTAGTATAGCTAAATTGGGTCCCCGACGATGCAACTATCGATGCGAAAACGGTTCTTCGCGCCTCCCCGAATGGCTGGACCGACTGCGAGATCGCGATGGAGTGGGTTTAGTATTTTGAGCGGTATACCGTGCCCCGGAAGCTGTCGAAATATCGCCTCCTTATCCTCGACGGCTACGCTAGCTATGTCTCGCCTAAATTCGTCGACTTTTGCGCCAACTACGATATCGTGCCCCTGTGCCTTCCTCCCTACGCTACCTACGCCCTCCAGCTTCTCGATGTAGGCGTTTTCAGCCCTCTAGCTACCGAGTACAGGCGCCTGGTCAACGAAGGCGCTTTCCTTGGCGCCGTAAGGGTCTCCAACGCCCAGTTCCTCACCTATTATACCTAGGCGAGGAAGACGATGAGGAAGAATATCGCTAGCGGTTGGCGTAGCGCAGGTCTCCTGCCCTTCAACCCCGAGAAGGTCTACGCTACTCTAGGATGCCTATCTGAACGCCCTGCCCCTTACCCTGCCTCTCGCCCAGGAGATGGCCCTGCCTCGCGCCCAGGAGATGGCCCTGCCCCTCGCCCTGCCCCTCGCCCTGCCCCTCGCCCAGGAGATGGCCCTGCCTCGCGCCCAGGAGATGGCCCTGCCTCGCGCCCAGCAACTCCAACAGTACGCCTTACAGATTCGCAAGGTCGCCAGGCAGAGTTCTTCGTTACAGGGGCTTTGGCATCCAGGATCGATGGCTTACTTGGGGACTTGGTTCAGCTGTACGGCAGCCCAGTGAAACAACACGTTACTGACATTAAGTCCGTTTGCGAAAGCCTCTAAGCTGATAATCTTGCCCTCCAGTTTTTGACCAACAAGCTCGTTGACAAGCAGAAAAACGGTAGGAAGAAGAGCAAGAAAAGGCAGGTCAAGGGGGCTCGAATCTTGACGGTAGAGGACTATCGCTAGGAGGAGTATGAGCGAGAGGTACGTGCAGCAGAGGAAGCTAAAGAGAAGGAACATCGTGCATCTAGACGTGGGGTAGTTAAGATCGCAAAGATCGCTTGGAAAGAGCTGCCCAGAGCCACTGACTTATTTGACTGACTGATTGACTGTGTGTTTTGCTTGTCTCCTCACCGCCAGCCTTCTTTTAATTTCTCTGCGTTTGTATGTATCTGTTTAATTGCGAATAGCCTCAAAACTGCCCTGTTTGTATTGCTCATGGTCATCGCGAGACTCCTGATTTTGGTGTTGTGGGCTGACCCGGCAGGTGGGGAAAAGGGGGTGGCCAAAAACCCTGGCTGGCCAAAAACCCTGTCGGTCACGTTACATACTCTGCATGCTGATAAGTCGGCTGGCGGGCGGCTTGCATGAACGCCCAAGAAACTGGTCAGTTCAGGGAGTCCCAGGCCTTCGCTGGGCCGGGAGGGGGCAAACAGCCGCAAAAACCGGGAACTTGTTTTTTTTCTTTCTACGCCTGCCAATGCCCTTCTTCTCTGCTTGCCACTCATCCACCTCTCAAGGTAATTCGGGCATACGCTAGGGACAGAACCGTTTTGCAAACGTTGGGCAACTCAGGTAGGTTCCCTTCCTTATTATAATACTGCGTAGGTACCTTAAACAGTTATGTCGGCGGGTGAGACATGTGCCGTGCACGCCACGCTTCTCAGGTGACGGTTCCTAGCAGACCGTGCAGAGCGCGCCAGAAGGGCTCACTATTTTCGGCAGGTTGGCCAGGGCATTAGGCCAGGTCCCGGGGGTCGGGGATTGGGCCGCGCTGAGTCGAATGTGCCGGGCTTCGATTGGCGAAATGAAAGCCAAGCCGCCAAGCAGAACAGCGCGCTCATCGTGTACCATCATCCCCCAAGAGGGGGGGGGGGGGGTGGTTGGCACAGATGAACCAAATGGCGGCCAGAACAGAGGCAGAACAGCAACAGGCCATGGCGCTGAAGAAAAGAAAAAAAAAAAAACCCTATAGTATAGTAGATGTGCAGACAAAGAAATGTGTTTTCTTGTGTTGTGAGGCGAGTGCTGTCCGACAACCATCCGATAAACCGACCCATCTGTTCGCCACCACCGTCCACCGTACTTTGTAAAAACGTTTTGCTTCAAAGTACCTCCCCCCACACAAGCGCCGTTTTGGCTTTTCGTCAACGAGGCGCCCGGTGTTTCCATCAGGCTTCTGCTGGTGGCACCTGTCCACCGTCCGTCTCCGCAGAGTGGAGCCGACGGATCTGGTTCGTGAGGCGCGTCGACCCACTCTTTTCCTCATCCCCGGGACCGGCGCCGGCCTCCGGTCTTCCGGGCGGGAGATAGAGGGAACCTGCTTTCTTTCTCCGGACCAACGGGCTTGGGTTGCTCCGGCCTGGCTGGCTGGCTGGCTGGCTGTCTGGCATCGGAATGTTGAATCGGAATCACAACAGGCTGAATGAAGGCCAAAACAAAGCCATCCCAACTCGATATCTAGGTACGCAGCTGACTCAACAACATATCTCAAAAACTCTTTGCGACATGAAAACCACCAATCCGTCCTCCTAGCATTACGCATACGTGCCGAACAGCTCACAGCTCAACCAACCCTACGTAACGAAGTTATCCTCAGCACCCCCCACCACTCTCTCCTTTTCGCCCGTCTACGTGTAAAGCTCATCCGTCAGGCTGTTCAGCATGACACCATCCTCGGCCAGGTCCGGCACGTCAACGAGGAACTTGAGCGGCATCTCCACCAGGTTGCCCCGGATCCCCGACAGCCACTCCTTGAGCTCGGCCACGCCGCCCGGGAACTCGCTGCGTACGACGTGCCCGTAGTCCACCTTGCCCTGCTGGTATGCCTCGTTGGCCTTCTCGGGCGGCTCGCCTGGGTTGACAAAGTGCTTCGAGAAGAAGGCGTCGTAGTCCTCCCAGGTCCGCACCTTGTCGTCGGGCACCGGGTGGAAGGCGCGCGAGAAGATCTCGGTGTTCTTGCGCGCCGTGGAGCGCCAGAGGTTCAGGAACTCGCGGCTCGTCGGGTCCGCCACCAGCCGGTCCGCCGGCGAGCCCCAGTCGTACTGGTTGGGCGCGTGCGTGACGGGCATCCAGTTGGGGGTGGGTTGATCCGGGCGCTCGTGCGGCCAAAGGCCGAGGTGGCGACGGAACAGCAGGCGGCGCAGCGACGCCGCGAACGCCGAGGCCGTGTAGGGACGGCCGCCCATGGTGGTGGACACCGGGGTCGGGTCCTCGATAACGACCGCGATCTCGCTGTCGTGGTCGCCGCACTGGGAGCGGTCGTTCAGGTTGGCCGAGCCGCAGATGACCACCCGATCGTCGGCGATGAGCACCTTGCTGTGGATGTAGAGCTGCTCCGACACGAAGGCGTCGATCTCGGCCTCGGGCTCGCCGGTCCACGGCAGGCTGCGCAGGTCGGGCCCGTTGTGCATGTAGCAGGCGGCGATGCTGTCCCACGTCTTGTCGGAGAGGCGGCAGGCGGCGGCCTGGTAGCGGCGGTACTGGCTGTCGGCGGGGGCGTGAGCGCCGCACTCGCGCGAGAAGCGGCTCTCAAACTCGAGCCGCGCGTCCTCGTAGCGGACGCCGCTCTCGCGCTCGGCGTCCGCCATGGCGGCGGCCGTGTTGATGCGGTCGTAGTTGCGCAGGTTGTAAAAGTTGATGTACTGGTGCGGGTCGCTGACGCCAGAGTTGCGCAGGGCCTCGAGGATGCTGTGCTTGCCGCGGCTGATGGACGCGTACTGGAACTCCATGATGGCGCGCGTGCCGATGGCGCCCTCGGAGCGCAGGTCGCCTGCGAACGCAGGCACGGCGGGCATGACGACGAAGATCTGGAACGGCTCGCGAGAATGGTGAGCCCGCACGATGCGGTCGACAATGGCGCGGCCGATCTTGTTCTTGACCGGCCGCTGCGAGTCCGAGGTGGCCGTGATGAAGAACTGTGGGCGGGTTAGCAGGACGGCGGGGAGCGAGGGGGCATGACGCCACACTCACCTGGTTCTCGATGTAGATGAAGTGCTTGGCATCCCGGATCGCAGCGATGTAGGCGTTGGCGACGGAATGCTCGGTGTGGACGCCCAGCGACCACTTGCAGCAGCTTCGCGTAAGCTGCATCCGGGCCCCCTGGCTCTCCGGCGGCCGGGCTTGGCCTTGTTCTTCGCCGAAGAAGCGATTGACGTGCTTGGTGAAGCGCATCGACAGGCCGGCGATATCGTGGCCGGGCTGCTGGAACGTGGCCGGTGCCTCAAGCAGCCAATACTTTCCGATGTCGCGGGTGCTGTACTTTTTGTTGAAAATGAAGTTCCTGGACGAGTTAACGCATGGCTCCGAGAGAGAGAGAGAGAGCAGGAACGAAGCAGGATCCTACCATCGTTGGGTGAAGTGAGCCGCCAGGCTCTCCACGATAGGACCCGAAAGGCTGATGCTCACGTCGGCCCAGCCCATGCGCGAGCTCTTGGTGCGGTCGACTGATCGGTCAGCAGCAGAACAACCACGAGAACGCCCGGGGGGGGGGGGGGGGGGGTGTCTTACGCTTGTTGTTCTCCCACTTGTTGACCTCCTCGAAATCGTAGACGCGCGCGTTGTTGTAGTCCTGGCCCGGGAAGATGACATTGTCGAGGTTGCCCGGGTGAATGTCGGCGATGGGGTGGCTGTTGGTGTCATAACGTCCAAAGCCTGTCGCGGTCAGCAAGGCTTTCCCGGAGCATCAATCAGCTCAGCCACGTACAGAGATCCAACCCTCCCATGAACGCAACCTTTCCGTCAATCAGGCACAGCTTCTCACTACCGTTCGTCAGCACCGTCCAGCCAGCCTCCATCCCCTCCACCACCACCGCCACCGCGGGACACGACGTACTGATGGGCAAAGTAGAGAACCACGTCCTCTGCGGTGCCGTAGATGCTCTTGAGAACATCTTCGGAGGCACGGGCGAGGCTGAAGTTCTTGAAGTCAAAGTTCTGGATGCCAGAGCCCAGGTCCTTGAGACCGGTGACGATCTTGTTGCCGCCAACGTAGTGGTCCGGATACCGGAACACCTTGATGTTGGGGTGCAGAGCCTCGAGGGCGTGCTTGGTATGCTGCGGGGGGGTGTCAAGGCGGTCAGCGCCGGGTCCGCACGAGCCAGTCCATCTTGCCTTGTGGGTAGCCTCCTACTTTGGAGTTCACTAGGGAACCCAGGTCAGCGGTGATCAGGTCGCAGGGGAACGCAGGAAGAGGAGGGGCTTACGGGTCAAGGCCTGAGGCACCTCCTTGTACACAACCACGTAGATCTTGACGCCCCGCTCGGCAGCGGCCTTGAGCATGTAGTCGAGGCGGTACTGTTCATTACGGGCCGGGGGCCGACGCAGGTACAGCTCCGGACTTCACCGGTTGGGGGTTAGCGGGCTGGGGTGCCGGCTACAAGCGGGACGCGAATGCGCATGCCTACCTCAACCACCAATCCAGGATGTAGATGTACTCGCGAGCCTCTGTTGGCGGTTAGCGCGGGGCCCAGGCAGGAGCCTTGCATTGCGGCATCGCAGCATCGCAGCATCATAGCAACACAGCATCACGGCATCCTGGTCATCGCAATCACACACCTTCCAGAGCCACCGAGACGGCCCAGAAGTACGAGGCGCCGTCGACGTGCCACTTGACGTTCCCTGAAGACTGGTCCGCAAAGGACGAGTAGCGGTGCGAGTGTTCATGGTCTCCCGCGCAGTCATGGCCCAGGTGCGTGTGAGAATGCTTTTCGGTACCGGGCAGTAAGTCCTGAACGCTGTGCTTGGCCTTTCTCAGCAGCGAATGGAACGACATGGTTTGGCTCGGGTCGGACCGGAGATCGGGGAGGTTTCACGTGTCGGCGCGGGGTCTTCACAGGGGCGGGGGGTGGTGGGGAGAGAAAGTCGAGGGCGCGAAGTTCCACGTGTTGGCGGGCGAGAGGGGGAGGTGGGGGGGAGCGCGTTAAATGCAGGTTTGCGGTCGCGTGAGGACTCCCAAGAACCAAGAAAAAAGTTGAAGGAAGAAGGCTGCCGGGAAGTTTCGTGATGAAACTCTTGGTTTGGCTCTTGAGATCCGGGTGTGCTACCCCCTCGTTGCTCAGAGCGATACCGACGTCAATACAAGACACTAGCCCAGCGCTGAGTGAGTCGCGCAGGTGATGCCGGCCAATCAGCTCGCCAGCTGAACGACGCCGAGGCCTCCTGGGGGGGTTCGGTGGAGAGCTGGCGGTGGGGTAGTGCTGGGACTCTGACTTGGCCGTCGGCTGCTGGCCGTCGCTGATAGGGCTGAGCAGAGGGGCCAGCGTTGCAGACGGTGAGATCTCACGGCTGCAGTCAGCGACCCCCCCCCCCGCTCCGTCGCGTTCGCTGCTGCAGCTCTGCCGATGCAGACTCGTGGCCGTTTGACGCCGTGCCACCCTCCGACGTACCTGGTCTCGGTCCGGATGCGTGCCATGTGAGCCCCGGGGTCGTCAACCATGGGATGGGACTTGGACTCGGTAAGTTTAAAAATAAATAAATAAGTAAATAAAAAAAAAACCAAAAAAACCAAAAAAAAAAACAGAGCCGGTGGGATGCGTGTGGTGGATGGGGACGCTGTGCCGTACATGGCATGCACTACAAGCACCCAAGAACCTGGAAGGCTGGCTTAGGTCGTCTTATGACGTTCTGTGGCGAGCTAACTGAGGTGACCTGACTGGCGAAAAGACAACAGTGAATGTGAAAAGGACGGGAGTTATTATCCGAGAGGAATCGTACGTCTAGCACTCGGGTACCTACCTACCTGGTAGGTACCTATTGTACCTTTACCTTGGGAAGCCGAGCCTCCGGTGTCGGGTCCATGGCTGCATCGTAGCGGGCGGCTGCCTTGATGTCAACCTTGCAATGAATGTTGGGTAAGGTAGGTAGCGCTGAACACCTTCCTGTCACCACCAGCCCGCCTGTAGCCGCTGGCATGCTCTTCCCCCCGGTGGAGGTTGGAAGCCAGGAACGACGGGACCTGACCGTCAGGCACCTGCAGGAGGTACGTGGTACCTACGGTAGGCAAGGCAGGTACAGAGTACCCATCTTAGCTCGTGGACCAGGCATACCTACCTACCTAGGTACCTGAACTTGCAACCTGGAAGGTAGGTAGGTACCTGAGCGAGGCAGTAACTACCAGTACCTAGGTAGGTTGAGGTGGTTACCTGACAGGCAGCCGCCCTGAGTGAACATGTGAGTGAACATGCCGTTTCATGGGTGATGGGGATCCGGGGATCCACCGAAATTGGAACCTTCCGTCCCCTCCCCTCCATTTCATGGGAAACTACCATCTCCCATCTCCCGATCCGTCCCACGCCACCGGCTTGCAACCCTGCCAGCGACCGACCGTCCGACCGGTGAGCCGACAAGGGTGACGTCGTGCATCCGGCTCATCAACCTCAAAACGACGGTGCCTGGATTCCGTCCCTGCATCGTCTACATACCTGGGCTTGAATGCCCCCCGCGCGCCATACAAGACGGATGCACCTCGCCTGGCCGCGTCCGGTGTTGGTGATCCCGCTCACTTCACAGGGTATCATGCCAGAGGTGCCATGCGACCAACTCGGCACCCCCCCATCCGTCCACCACACCCGGATTTTGCTGCTCTCCCACGCTGGCGGACCCCCATTTTCCTCCCGCCAGGCTGGGTCCGTCAAGTACAAAAAAAGCAAATTTCTTGCACTTCCCTCCCGCCTTGAGACATTTTCACCTTCTTGAGCCGGGCTAGCCGCCATCCCACGCAATTGGCTGACCTAGGTCTGTCCCCCCCGCGCACCCGACGCGTCGTGACCGAGACGAGGAACAGCCGAAACCCCCCAGATGGGAGGTTGAGGACAGGGGGAGTGACAGGAGTGATGAATTGAAGGAACTGATGGTGGGAAAAGCGGTCATGAACTGTTGAAAACTTCAGGATAGATTCTGAAGCGAGCCGTTGCGATACCTCTCTCCTCTCTCTTTCTCTCTCTCTCTCTCTCTCTCCCTCAGCATCCTCCCAAGCTCTTCTTCTTCCCTCCCGCCCCGGCACCATGACGTCCATGACGTACCTCTACTCGCAGGACCAGCACGGCCACCTGGTTCCTTACATGGCCGCCCTCCACGCCTCTTGCATCTCGCTCGACGGCATGGTCGGTCCCTTTTTGCCGCCCCTGACAAACGAGAAGCTGCTGCCCTGGTGGCGCGAGCGCATCGCCGAGGCCAACTGCGGAACCCGCATCATCGTGCTCCTGCTGGCCCCGCCGTCGGAGGCGACCCCGACACCACCGGCGACTCCCGGGAGCGGGATCAGCATCTCGTCGAGCTCGGCCGCCGCCGCCAAGAAGCCTCTGGGCACGGACCTGCGCGGCCTTGCCATGCTGAAGCTGTCCGAGTCGGAGACGGGCTCGTTCCGCGGCCGCATCGACACCGTCCTGGTCGACCGCCGCCACCGGAGGCAAGGCGGCGCCCGCGCCTTGGTGGCTGCCCTCGAGTACGAGGCTGCCAAGAGAGGACGGTCGCTGCTGGTGAGGATGATCCACGACAAGGAATCCCCGACGTCGCTCCGCAACCAAGGGCTGACCCTCTCCCCTCCCAGCTCGTCAACGCCGAGACGGACAGCGTCGCCGAGACCGTCTTCAAGAAGCTTGGCTACGTCGAGATCGGCAAGGTGCCGCACTTCAGCCGCGCCCTGCCCACCGGCAAGAAGAAGGGCGAGACGTTTTTCTACAAGGAGTTCTTACCAGCGCCCCAGGCAGGTTCATAGCGACGCAAGGCAGGCTGCCGAGGTTGCGCGTGACGTCTTGGCATCGTCCGATCCATTCCTACATGCTTTGTTGCCTCTTGTTCTCTCCGTCGGGCGTTGGGGGATAGGGACTGCGATAGCCCGGGGACTTTTGCTACCTAGATGGTCGAAGCTCACGCTTCCGGTTCGGGGACTGACCGAGACGGCCATGCTGGTTTCGTTTCCACATCGGCCGGTCACACACGTACAGAAAATGGAAGAGCGCTGCTGGATCCTGGCCCCCTTTGCCATCACTCGCACAAGGCGTCGTCATCGTCGTCGTCCACCTGATCAAACCAGCTGATGCCCCTCTTCTGGCACCCTCCTCTCCCTTTGGGATCAACAGCCGATCCCACCGTCGTTAGGATCCCATGAGCGACGTCGATTGATCCATGAGCCATCCATTGGCGAATAAGCTGCGGTTGCGGCGGCAGCCGCGCGCGGGGCTGAAAAACTCGTCCCCCGCCAGGGAAGGCGGGCAGCTTCCAACGTGCTTCCGGGTGATCACCCCCGCCGGTGTGATCAAAAGAGAATGGAAATACCATGGGGTTAATTTGGTCTGTACAACCATGTACACGAGGGTCGATCATGCCCCCCTCTTCCCCCCGTCTCATCCCCAACACGCACCCAACGAGCAAGCCACCGCAGACGACGATGTCGCTGCAGCACCGGTATGTATGTCTGGATGTCCGGCAACAGCCGGCCCAATCACGCTTGTTACCATGTCTCAGTCGGCCACGAGCCCGGCGGGAACGCTACTGCATAGACGTACACCAAGCACTATAGTATAGGTATGTACCTAGGCCTCAAGCGCACATCCATGGGTGCGTTGAATCTCGGATCAAGGCAACCCCCTCCCCCTCCCCACCTACGGTGTAAAACGCAGCTCACCTGGCGCGCACGTCTTGTTCAAGTTCCCTTCCACTTGGTCCATCTCACGTAACACGACAGCGGGGTAAGGGGGGGGGATCGTGGCACAGAAACATTATCCAATAACCCAACCCCATTCTACACACAGACACGCAAACATACCATAGCCAACCTACAAAACAAGACCCCCTTCCTCCCTTCTTGTGCCATCCTTCACACCGGCCCATCCATCCATCCTCTCTATTATGTATGCAACAAAGCCAGCCAGCCAGCTGACGACAAAGCCCAGTTCCAGATACGCGTCGACTCGACCTTTGTAGGTAGGTAGGTAGGCAGGTCGGTAGGCAGGGAGGTGGGTAGGAAGGTGTAGGTACCTACGCGAGGTACCGGATGCAGAACCAGAACACTGCCCTGCATCACCACCTTTTCTCACCTCCCGAGCCCAACCCAACCAAAACCAAAACCAAAACCAAAACCCAACCCAACCCAACCAAACAGACAAACAAACAAATAAAAAAAAAAAGACTTATCAATCCGCCTTGCTCATGTTCCCCAGCCCCAAGAGCGGCGCCTTGGCCTCCCGGACGGCAGCGGCCGCCTCGCCGAGCCGGAACACGCCGCGCGGGCGACGGATGCGGCCGCGGAGGAGCGACAGGCAGCCGAAGGCGATGCCGAGGACGCACCCGGAGCTGAGGTACGGGTGGTCGCGGAAGGTGGTGCGGATGTCGAAGACGATCTTGGAGAAGAAGCCGATGGTGAGCTTGGGCTTGAGCTTGGGCGGGTTGGCCGTGACCTTGGTCAGCGTCTCGAGGATGGAGGTGCGCGAGGGCACGATGGGGTTGCCGGTGCTCGTCTGGTCCCAGTAGCGCCGGTTCTGTCCGAGGTGAGGTGAGATAGGTTAGCTGTTGGAGCCCCAAAGGGAGAAGAAAAAAAGGTGGAGGAATAAGAAAAATGGGGGGGGGGGGGGGGAAGAGAGACTGAGTCAGGAGTCAGGGAAACGTACATCTTCGTCATTGATAATCACACGCTCGCCGTCCTTGATGTCGACGCCGTAGGTGGAACGCAGCCAGCGCTGCCAAAAGGCGCCGTCGACCCACGCAAAGATGACCTCCTTGCGATCCGACAGGTTCAGGTTGATGCGAATGTTTCTTGCGTTCCTGAGGGCGCGCTCGTCGCCGCGATCCCGGGCCTCCTCGATGCGCAGCTGCTTGGCGTCGCGAAGCTCCTGCCGCTCGAGCTGGAACAGCTGGATCTGCTTGTCCATCCACTCGTTGGCGGCGCTCTTCATCTCGCGGATGGCCGTGCTGAAGGCGTCCTCGTCGGCGCGGTTCAGCACGCCCAGGACCACGGTGCGGCCGTCCATGATCTCGCGGGCGTTGGCGGCCGTGAGCTCGGGGACCAGCGGCAGCCAGACGCGGCGCATCCAGTTGCGCAGCATGTTGATGTCGCGCATCTCGCGCGGCGTCGAGGGCGTGTAGTAGGTGGGGCGGCCCTCGCGCGAGACGAGCAGGCGGGGCCAGGTCCAGATTTTGAAGCGCTCGTACAGGCGCACGTCGTGCGACTTGACGAGGCGGGCGCGGCCGATGAGCTCGAGGGGGAGGCGCTCGAGGGCGTTGAAGTCCTCGGTCGTGGCGGCGTGGTCGTACAGGTACAGGAAGATGACGTCCTCCTTCTCCTCGAGGGCCTTGAACTCGTCGGCGTCGACGTCCTGGACGCCCTGGGCGATCTCGGCGGCGTGGTCGGCGTAGCGCTTGAGGTCGCCGAGGCCGCGCAGGCCCTGGTACTCGACGCGGTCGCTGCCGCGGAAGAAGAGCATGGTCGGGTAGCCCCGGATCTCGAGGTCCTTGCAGAGCTTCTTCTCGGCCTCGCAGTTGATCTCGCCGATGTTGAGGCGGCCCTTGGTCTCCTTGCCCAGCTGCTCCCAGTTGGGGGCCAGCTTTTGGCAGTGGTGGCACCAGGGCGCGTAGAACTTGATGAACCACGACTCGCGCGTCTTGGCGACGCGGGCGTTGAACATTTCGGCCGTCAGCGGCACCGACTGGCCCGTCGGGTTGGGCGACGTCTTGGGGGCCAGCTTCTTCTGGGGGGCCACGGGCGGCACGAACTCGTACGTCACGTACTTGGCGACGCCCGTCTCCTTCGACGGGGCGGCCATGGTGCCGAGCGCGGGGGGGTTGGCGTCGACGGCGGCCGCGTTCTTGGGCGGGCCCTTGGGGGCCGGAGGGATCTCGTTCTTGGCCGGGGTCTTGGATCCCGGCTCGGGCGTCTTTGCGCCGGCGGCTTCCTCGGCGTCGGCGGCGGCGGCGGCGGCGTCGGGCGCCGACTTGTCACCCGGCTTCGGGAGGTTGATCTTGGCCGGCCTCGTGCCCGGCTTGGCCTTGTTGAGGACGTCCTCGATCGCGCTGCTCAAAACGTTGATGTTCTTGCTGCCCTTGAACGTAACGACGGGCTCGCCGTCCTCGTAGATGATGACGGTTGGGTAGGCTTGCACCTTGTTGCGCGAGCAGAGGTCGTTGTAGGCGACGCAGTTGAGGTCGGCGAAGCGAAGGCCGTAAAAGCTGGTGAAGTCGGCATCCTTGGGCGGGGAGCCGCCGGGAGACGACGTGTAGTAGAACTCGTAGAGGGTCTGGAAGGTCGGAGCGAAGTCGATGCAGTGAGGGCAGTAGGGGCTGGGGGGGTTGGGTTGGTCAGCATACGGCATCCAAGGCGGCGGGATAAGGCGACGTTACCTGTAATGCTTGACGACCATGTACTTGGACGCCTTGAACTCCTTGTCCCAGTTTTCGGGCGTCAGCTCGAGCATGGGCGGGACCTTGATGCCGTTGAAGTAGGTGGCCTCGCGCGTCTCCTCGTCGGACTCGGCGACGGCCCAGGCGGCCGAGCCCAAGAGCAATGCTAGACCGGACCACCACCGCATTGTGGCGACAGGTCTGGGGCGCACCGGGTCAGTCGTGCAAGCGAGCTCGCCGCCGGCTGGGCGGGAACGGGTTGGGGTGACCGAGTCTTGAGTTTGCGAGGTGCCGGCTCTTAGCAAGGCATCGGGGCGGGCGGTGGTGCTGGGTGCGTGCAAGCGGCTCGAGCGGTCAGGACGGGCTCGGGAGCAACGATTCGGTTCGCGGACGGTGGCTACGGGGTGCTATGGGAGCCGAGCTGGTTCAGCCGCGGCGTTGCACGGTGGTGGTTGTACGTTGATCGTCGCGGAGGAGGACGCGGGGGGAGGGAGGAGGATGTCGTAGTTCGCTGAAGAATGTTTGGATGGTTTCAGAGGAGTCTGGCCCAGCATTTCCAGCATTTAGGAGATGCCCCTGTTGCGTGGCCAAGATTTCGGCGACACGGTCCAGTCCAGTCGGGTTCCGTCCAGGGTTGGGGGGCCTAAGGGTCTGGGCCCGGGTCCACTTGCGCCACCGGACCCCCTAGCAGCTGTGCCCCACGTGTTGCCGTTTCGCTGCATGGGGGCTCCACTTTTGGTAGGCAGCTGGCAGGCAAGTGCTTGGGGGGATTCCTTGTACGTAAGTCCAGTCACTCTCCCGTCCATACCTAGATAGGTACCTGACCTACCTACATAGGTACCTACCTATAGTACCTGACTTGGGTGATACTGTCCAGTATTGTACAGTAGTTACCTACCTACCTGAGTTACTTACTTTATCATTGCTGCTAGCTACCTGTAGTACGTCCCGACCAGTACCTTACAGCACCTATTTCCTGTCCCCCCCCTCCCCAACTCCTCTCTACTCACTTGTGCACAATTCGCTTCTCATTGTAATATATACCTGAATACCTCATCAGGTAGGTAGCTATCCGAACCTGAATGGACTCGAAACGTCCAGACCCGCCGGAGGATCGGCCAACGCCGGCCTCGCTCTCCCACCCCGTCAGTCCGCCGCTCAAACGACGGCGACTCGCCGATCCGGAGCCGGCTCCCCAGCAGGCCCCGGTCGTCGAGGGGGAGAAGCCGGCCGCGGCCGCACGCTTCCCGTCGCCCTTCAAGCTCACCAGGATCCGCGATCTACCCCCGGCCCTGAACCGAGACTGCATCGCTCTCAAGGACCTCCTCGGCGACCCGCTCATCTCCGAGTGCTGGCAGTTCAATTACCTGCATGACATTGACTTCCTCCTGGCCGCCTTGGACGAGGACGTGCGGCGCCTGGTCAAGGTGCACATCGTCCACGGCTTCTGGAAGCGCGAGGATCCCAGCCGGCTGGCCCTCCAGGTAGGCGTCATGTGATACCTACCATGGGACTGTGCATTCTGCAAATCTTGGGGCCGATGTCCTGACGCGGGCGTGGGCGTGCCCCCCCCCCCCCTCCTCCTCCAGGACGCGGCATCTCGCCATGCCAACGTGACGCTGCACGCGGCCTTCATGCCCGAGATGTTTGGCACGCACCACTCCAAGATGATGGTCCTGTTCCGTCACGACGACACGGCCCAGGTCGTCATCCACACGGCCAACATGATCCTGCGCGACTGGACCAACATGACGCAGGCGGCCTGGGTCTCGCCCAGGATGCCCCTTCTCCCGTCGGCGGCCGGGGGGCGAGAGGGAAGCGCCGACGCCGAGATGGGCAGCGGGGAGCGCTTCAAGGCCGACCTGCTGCGCTACCTGCGCTCCTACGACGCCCGCCGGCCCACCTGCAAGGCGCTCGCCGACCGGCTGGTGCGCTACGACTTCTCGGCGGTGCGCGGCGCGCTCGTGGCCAGCGTCCCCGGACGGCACCACCTGGAAGACGCAGCCGGGCTTTTCGGGTGGCCGGCCCTGGAGCAGGCCCTGCGGTCGGTCCCCGTGTCGCCGGGCCCGGCCGAGATCGCCATCCAGGTCTCGTCCATCGCGACGCTCGGCCCGACGGACGCCTGGCTGCGGGGCACGTTCTTCAACGCCCTCGCCAAGGGACGTGGGCCGTCCGGAACGGCGCCCAACGGGTCCTCGACGTCTCCTCCTCCTCCTCCTCCTCAACAACAACAACCACCACAACCCCAAGCCCAAGCCCAACCAAAACCCACCTTAAAAGTCATCTTCCCCACGGCCGACGAGATCCGCCGCTCTCTCGACGGCTACACCTCGGGCGGGTCGATCCACACCAAGATCTCCTCGCCGCAGCAGGCCCGGCAGCTTGCCTACCTGCGACCCCTCTTCTGCCACTGGGCCAACGATTCCGGTTTGTCCGACGACGGCACCGTCGCTGGCGGCAGCGCGAGCGCGGGAGGGGTCAGCCACGACGCCAAGGAGCTCGACGCGGGCCGGCGCCGCGCCGCGCCGCACATCAAGACGTACATCCGCTTCGCCGGACAAGACAACGGCGGGAGCGGCGCCCCTCGCACCATCGACTGGGCGCTCCTCACGTCCGCCAACCTTTCCAAACAGGCGTGGGGCGAGGCGGTGACGTCGGCGGGCGAGGTGCGCGTGGCATCGTACGAGATCGGCGTCCTGGTGTGGCCGGGCTTGTACGGCGAGGGGGCCACGATGCGGCCGACGTTCCAGACGGACTGGCCCGACGAAAAGGCAGAGGACGAGCATGAGGCTGACGGGGGCGAGAACAAGGCGGCCGTCGTGGCGCTGCGCATGCCGTACAGCTTGCCGCTGCGGCCGTATGGCAAGACGGAGGTGCCGTGGGTGGCGACCATGAGCCACCACGAGCCGGACTGGATGGGGCAGGTTTGGAACGTCTAGACAAAAGAGGGAAAGGGAGAGAGAGAGATTCACGATACCCAGACGGGATGGCGCGCATGGAACCCCAAAAAAGAACAATTGGCTTGCCTAATGCTATGGATGGCATGATGGTTCATTTGCGTCAACCGGGCGGCTAGCCCGCTGGGGTGCTCACGCAGCTCCCAATGCCGGCCCCCTCTTCTTCCAGCCCTGGGTCATCATTTATTGCCCACCAACAGCCTCGGGCTCCTTGTTGGCGTCGTAGCCGTACTTGTCCTTCATCTCGGCGATCTTGGCCACGTACTTCTCCTGCGCCTGCTCGGCCGTGATGCCGTCCTCGACAACCTTCTTCCACGCGTTGTACTTGGCCTTGCCCTGGTGTGTGTTAGCAGCAGCAGCTAATGACGTATTTCTTCCTTCTCCTCCTCTCCTCCAACCCATGGATGCCTTCGAGAGCCTTGTTGCCGTCTTCACTGCACGGGGAGGGAGCTCTGGGTGGCGTGGGGTGGCTGCTTCAACTTGCCTTGAGGTCAAACATGCCGGGGGCGGGAGCCTTGCTGAAGTCCTCGCCGGTGGCGACCTTGTAGAGGCCTGCGAGGTTGTGCTGTGGTTAGCTTCTGGAGGGGCAAAGGAAACCGACCCGTTCGTTCGCACAGCAAGATTCGACGCACCGTAGATCTCGAGCAGGTCCTCGTTGGACGGCTTGCTCGTCAGCTTCTTGCTGTCGATGACAGCCTGCTTGAAGGCGTCGCTCTGAGGGGCAGACATGGCGGGTGGTGTTGGTTGGTGGTGTTGGTTGGTGGAGCTGAGCGAAAGCGGATTGTTGTTCTGGAGGGTCCACGACTTGGGGGGTCTTCAAGGACTGTTTATATTCTTTTTGCGTTGGGGATGGAGAGTCCAAGGTTCGGATTGTTGAGAGTTGGCGGGGTAAGGTACGCGAACCCGTCAGGCGCGGGGCTCCGCGGCCCCTGGCGGTCAGGAGGAGGGCAGGCGCTTGTGATCGCGGGCAGGGTCTCCACCGTCCGCGGGGGTCCACCCTGCAAACAAACGCACTTGGCTCCGTTGGGCCTAACTGCTCCTAGTATGTAACTAGGTAGTTACTTGTATTACCTCGTACCACAGATTCCCCCGTTCGGCAAGGAAAGAATGCCACCCGACGAAGCACCGAGTGGCCTTACAAAGGCATGAACCAAGCCCGCCGACCCGACACTGCCCTGCCTATAGTACATAGTAGGTACCTAGGTAGTTACATAGTGGCTCGACGGCCCTGGCCCTTTCCTCCGAAACAGACTGTGCTCCGTACGGATGGGATTACCAAAGGTACAATACTCACTCACCTGACAAAGAACCAAATCACACCCAACTTGGACGTTCAGGTTTGCTACCTGCCTTGAGCACTTCACAGGCCACGGCGGCATGGAAGGGGGATTTCTGAACTGCCTGCTGTCCATTAAAAAAAAAAAAAAATCAACGCTGGCGACTGTCGTTGCCTGTCGACCGACCTGCATCTTGCATGAGGAGGCGGCCCTGCCTTGTCCGCTGCAGAGCGTGATCACGAGAGAGCTTCCGCCAAGCGTAGTGCAACAGCGGTCTGCCATAGGTTACCGTCTTGCTCCCCGGCTGCTGTCACACAGCCTTGAGGTACCTAGGGAGGGAAGGGAGAACGATCCAAAGGCCCATGTGCTTCCCATGGAGCAAGGATCTACAGAGATGTTCCTGGAGCAGCTGCCGCTTGTGTCCGGCGGACTCCGGGCAGATGGGAATCGGGACCGGGCACGATCCAGCACAGGGCTTAATATGCAGTAGACATTTCCTCCCTGGCCCAGCAAGCCAGAAAGAAGGGCCATGGAGATAGATGAGAACCGAAATCGGTTTCCTGCACGTCGTTTCAACGATCGGCATGGTGCGTTGCGTGGGGGATGACGCTCTTACACGCATCCTCCATACCTCAGGTACTATTACTCCTAGGTAGCATATCGTTACAACGGCTCACCTCCCTACGCACCCCTACGGCCCTAGGATGCACGAACCAAACGATGCGAACCGACCGACGGTTGTCATCCTCGGCGGCTCGTTTGCCGGCCTGCATGTCGCCCACTTCCTCCTCAAGAAGGCCATCAACGTCAAGGTCATTGTGGTGTCTAAGGTACCGTCGGGCCATCCGTCTCCCCTGGCTCCCTATCCTACCCTAGGTGCTCACGGCCGGCTCAGAATTCCCACTTTTACTGGAACCTCGCATCCCCGCGGGTCATCGCCGGCCGGCTCGACCCCGACAGGCTGCTGGTTCCCATCCGGGCGGCCCTCATCCGGTACCCCGAGGACGCGTGGGAGCTGGTGGTCGGGGCGGCGCGCGGCGTCGACTTTGCCGAAAAGAAGGCGAGCGTGGCCGTCGGCGCCAGCGGCAGCAACGGCGCCGACCTCCTCCGGACGCTCCGCTACGACCAGCTCGTCATCGCCACGGGCGCCCGCCTCATCTACGACGTGGTGGTGCGCGCGCCGTGGAAGGCGGTGAGCACGGCCGAGGATCTTCGCGAGCGCCTGCGGGCGTTCGCCGCCGCCGCCGCCGAGGCGAGGCACATCACCATCTGCGGCGCCGGCGGCACGGGGGTCGAGCTCGCCGGCGAGCTGGGGGCCGCGTACGGCGGCCGCGGGGACAAGGAGATCCACCTCATGTGCCGGGGCGAGCGGCTGGGCATCGGCGACGCGGTCGCCCGCGCCGCGGCGCGCGAGCTGCGGCGCCTCGGCGTCGTCATCCACTACAAGACGTGCGTCACGGGGGTCATGGCCATCTCGCCCCTCGCGCCCGAGGAGGTCCGGAACAGGTGGCACCTCGTGCTGAACGACTCGGACGAGGTGTGGCAGACGGACCTGTACTTGCCCACGACGGGCCTCGAGCCCAACACGGACTTCCTCCCCGAGGAGCGCCTGGCGGAGGGCGGCCTCTTCGACCCGCGGCCCGTCAAGGTGGACCGGTTCCTGCGCGTCCACGGGACGGCGGACGCGTGGGCCTGCGGCGACGTCATCAGCCGGCCGCGCGCGAGCTACCGGGCGACCAGGAGCCAGGCCAACGCCGTCGCGCGCAACGTGCTGGCCGCGCTGGACGGCCAGGACCCGGCGCCGTGGGAAAAGGACCGATGGGACGTGTTCGCGTGCGCCATCGGCCCGCGCGGCGGCGTGGGCCACATCAACGGCCGGTACCCGCTGCCGAGGTTCCTCGTGCGGCGCAAGAAGAGCCGGGACCTGGGGATGCGAAACATGAAAAAGTACATCGACGGGAGCGTGACGGAAGACCGCGCCTGGTTTTAAGCACGACGACGGAGCCAAAGAGCGGGATGGACAGCGGGTGTACCTAGCAGAGCGTCCCAGCATGCGTAGTCTCTTGATTAATGTCTAATAAGTCAGCCCCACCATCACCATCATCATCATCGTCGTCGTCGTCGTCGTCGTCGTCGTCGTCGTGATGATCTAGATTCCCCTCCTCCTCTTACTCCTCCTCATCTTGACGCCTTCTCGTCGTCGATTTCCCTCCGTAGCTGCTCCAGCACCTCCTGCCGCGACCGCAGATGCGCCTCCAGGCCCTCGACCTGCTCGCGCACCGCCTGCAGATCGTCCGACACGCCCCGCAGGCTGCCCCCCGACTTGGCCATCCCCGCGCCCTCCTCGAGGTCGCGCAGCTGCTTGCGCTTGTAGTCGAGCAGCTGCTCCAGCTCCCGCCGGACGAGCGCCGGCTTGGACTCGCGCTTGCCCCCGCCCCGGCGCCGCTCGGCCGCCGCCTCCACCTTGGCGATCTTGTCGTCGAGCTCGGCGAGCTGCTTCTTGAGCCGCACCTCCTCCCACTCGGCGTCCGACGCCGCGCTGTTGCTAAAGTCGGTGCCGGCGCTCTTGAACCCGCCGCGCCCCAGCCGCGTCAGGTACTGGTCGCCAAACTTGGCCTTGCGGCCCGTCGACGTCTCGTCGTCGGGCCGCGTCGCCCAGCGGGATTTGGCCGCCGCCGCCGCGTTGTCGACCCGGTAGTCGATCTGGTTGCGCTCGAAGCTGGCGCGCAGCGAGGCCGGCACCGTCCGCGGGATCCGGTACCCTTCGTGCCGGTTGTTGAGGATGTGCAGGAAGGCAAGGCAGGCGTCCTTGTTGATCGACGACGCCGCCGAGGGGTTGATGAGGTTCCAGGCGGACCGCACGTCGGTGTCGGGCACGTCGAGGGAGTCGTAGAGGTCTTGGAGGGCGGAGACTGAGGGCGGGCGGAGGGGGTTAGCGTGGGGCGGCGGTGAGCGGCCAAGGGAGAAGGGGAAGCGGTGGAGGACATACAGGCTACCTCGCCGCGCATGTCGCGCGCCTCTTGGTAGATCTGCTCGTACTTGGCCTTGTCGGCGGGGCTCATGTACCAATCGAAGCCGTCCTTGAGACCCGGCCCGTCGTCGTCGTCGTCCACCTCGACCCGCTCAAACTGCACCGCCTTGCCCGTCAGGGCGCGCGTGGCCTGGACGAGGTGGGCCTTGGACTCGGGGACCAGCCAGTCGGGCAGGGTCGCGGGCACGTCCGTGTACTCGCCGTTGAGCAAATCAAAGATGAGGCGCATGGCGACGCAAAACTCCTCAAAGTCGAGGTTGCCATCGTTGTCAACGTCGGCAAGATCCCACACCCGCTCCAGCTGGTCGTCGCGGAGCCCGCTGTTCTTGAGCACCGGCGCCGCCTGCTCGCCGGTTAGGTACTGGCCGCCATTGGTGCGGGCAGAAAAGATGTTCCAGTATGTCTCGATTTCTTGGGCTTCGATTCGTGGCGCCATGGCGGCGGAGCGAAGGGGAGTGAGAGAGAGAGAGAGTCGGTTAAGGATGCGGGAGGTAGTCGGGATCAGGGGATCAAGGGGGGGGGGAGAGGGGGAGGGAAGATGGCGAGCGAGTAAATCAGAGAGAGCCGAGGACGGACGGGATTGCGTGATGCTGCAGGATTCCGGGCTGAGATCAAGGATATAAGGTGCGAGCCGTGGGTTCTGGGCGGTGGTACGGCTCGAGACGGCGTTGGGTTGGCGGTGTTGACGGTCGATGATGATGATGATGACGACGGCCGGAGGCCCGGAGCCAGCGGCGATGCCCTGGTCCTCCCGGCTAACCCTGGCGGCCAACCCTGGCGGCCAACCCTGGCGGTCAACCCTGAGTCAACCCTGACGGATAACCCTGGGCGTCCTTGGCTGTTCACCCAACCCCTTCCAACCCTAACCCACGGCCTATAGTACTTGGTCAGGCTCATCTTCACATCAACACCGCCCCCCTCATCATCACGAACGGCATATCGGGGATAGAGTTCTTCCTCCTCATTGCAGGTATATAGGCGGGTAGTCATGTGCTATATACCAACCCTGAGAGTTTATGGGCTTTCTCCCTGTACCACCCCACTCTTGGGAGTCTCCCATGTTGACCTCTCCCCCCAGAAAGATCCTCGATCTTTACCATGCTTCATGATGTACACATCACATTGAACAAAATAACTATCAAACAAGACAACTTGCCCTCAGGCTTTCTATACTCTGCCCCCTCAATAAATTACCGGGTTCCCGTTCCCTTTTCCTGATTCCGTGGCGCCCCCTTTCAGCGTGGCTTGTCAACCAAACCCCCCTCACCTCCGCCATGACACACAATACCATCGACAATGCGCGAAGGAGGAGGGAGCTATACTCGTGAGTCTTGCTTCCTGGTACCCTCCTGGACCTTTGGTTTCGTGGCTCCCAGACTCACACCAAACCCTCCCGAGCCCCTCGGCTGTTCCCCTTCCTCTCCACGCTGGGGGGACCGCCATGTCGATCCTCTCAGCATCCTCGTCCTCGTCCATCTCTTTCTAGCTTCCAATCTTAATCCTTCGCCTGGTCCTCGGCCGCTTTCTCTTCCGCATCCCGACCAGCATCCTTCGCCGCGCCCGCTTCGCGCTTCTTCCTCTCGGCCCTCTCCCGAATCTCGGCAAACCCCTCCACCGGCGCAGGCGCAGGCGCAGGCGCAGCCGGCCGGGCGGCCGCCCCCGCGAGCGGCGACGCCTGCTCCGGGAACAGCAGGTCCCGCATCCCCTCGGCGTACTCGAGGAACGCCTTGTGCGTGCGGAACTTGTCGCGGGTCTTGACGTGGAAGCGCCGGCACCGCGCGTCGAGCTCCTGCACCCGCTCCCGGACCCGGTCGCGGATGCCCTTGGGCTTGCCGTCGTCGGTCTTGGGGGTTGAGACGGCGATTCGGATGCGCCGAGGGGTCGGCGTCGGGGCGGCGGGGGAGCTGCCGGAGTTGGGCACGGTGAGGCGGATCCTAGTGGCGGTCGGCTGGGACGGGGTGCGCGGGAGGCTGGCGCCGGAGCCGCGCGCGCGAGGGGTTGACGTTGATGCGGACCGGAGAAGCGGCTGAGGCGGCCCGGAGGGCGTTTGCTGGCCTGCCTCGGACGCTTCCTTCTGGGCCGTCGGGCTGGACATGGTTCCGGCGGGTGTGTCAGCCACCGGCTGCTGGGCCTTCAAGGTCCTCGCCTCCTGCGGAGCGTTTGAGCGCTTCTGACCCAGGGTCTCAAAGGTCCAGGTCTCTCCCGTAGCCACGATGATGTACTGGCCGCCTCCCAAACGCCCGCCGGGCAAGTACTTGCGCTCCTTGGAATCGAACGCCTGGAGGAACTCGGTCCGGGTCATCGAACGGCCTTCGGTGGAGTGGAGGAGGACGTTGGGATCGAAGGCAGGGCTGTCATGACGCTTGTGCTTTCGTGGCCTGCCGTCGTGGCCCTCGATCTCGTTGGCGTCATCAGGAGGAGCCTTGCGCTTTCTATACCCCCTAGGGGCCTTGGGAGTCTCGGTCGCTTCCACGTCTCCCCTGGTCTTCCTCCTGCGCCGCGACGAGGGTGTATCCGTAGGCTGGGATACCTGCGCGAAGCCCGGGGTCTCTTGCTGGGCAGCCTGGGGTTGAGCCTGTGCCTGCGGGAGGGACTGCTTTTTGGGACGCCCCGGGCCGCGCTTCTTCGGCTGGCCCAGGCTTCCAGGCGCCGTCGCAGCCGCGGGACCCGTGAAGACGGGCTCAGCGCCAGACGAGCGCCGATGCGCTCCAGAACCCCGGGGCCTTCCGGCAGGCCTGGAGCGAGACATGGACCGTCTCGCTTGAGCACGAGAGGGCCCGATGGTGAAGCTTTCATCGCTATCATCGTCGCGCACGGGAAGCCCGGTCATCGGGTCCTCGTCAGAACCATCCTCGTTCGACTCGTCGTCCCACTCCGCGTCGACAAACGCAACAGCACGCCGGCGGCTCTGGGCAGGGGCTGCGCGGCGCGGTGGATCGGGAACCAGGACGCTGCGGCTCCGGCTCAGCAGCTCTTGGGCTTCGGCGGCCAGCCTCGGGTCGAACTGGCGCACCTGCGGCGGGGGCACGAGCGAGATGTCTGGGATGATTCTCTCGGGGGGTTGTCGGACCCCGCGGGGAACCCTCTCCGTTTTCACGAGGCCCGCGCTGTCCTGCGTCATGCCGGGAGCGGGAGGCGCGCTGAAAGCTCGGGCACGCCCATTCCCTTGGCTCTTCGCGGCTGTCGTGAGAGCCCGTTTGCCAGCCAGCGCACCGCCCGGGCCGGACGTCTCTTGACGGGCGGCCTCTTGACCAACAGGCTGCTGCAGAGCCGCGGCCTGGGGCCGCGGGAGGTTGGCCATCATGGGATCATCCATCAGCACGCCTCCAGATGACGCCCGTTCAGGATCCCACACCGGATCCCACGGGTCCCATGGGATAGGGTCCTCTGGAGGGAGGCCGCCGCTCCCTGTGGTATTGTGATCCCAGGCGAGCGCCGTCTAGGGGCTCGCCTGATCACCACCACCCCACATGAGGCCGGGGTCCGGAGGCTGGATGGCTTCGAAATCGACGCACCTCTCGTCGAAAGGAACCGCGCCAGCCATGGCGTTGATCAGCTCGGTAACGGCCGCTTCCATTGCGGCGTTGTCCTTGGCGATCTCGTGCGATGCTTCTTCCGCCGCACCCTGAGCTTGGGCTATGTCGACCTCCATACCCAAAGGGTCATGATAGGTCTCGTTCGTTGGCTCTTTGCCGTCCTTTTCCGGCTCGGGTCGAGCTTCGGCCGTTTCCTTGTCGTCCTTGGGCTCAGCGGCGGCGTCTTTTATCATCGACCGAGGACCGGTTTCGTCTGATTTGGCCGCCTCCTGAGCCCCTTCTTCCTCCACGTCTGCAGCCTGGGAACCGAGCTCGGCCTCGCCGGATGCCGATTGCTCGTTCCCATCTCCTCCCGCGTGGTCCAGCGCACCCAGGCCCATCAGCTCATCGAACCCCAGGCAGTTGACCGCGTCCGAAACCACAGCCTCGCCCGTCAACCAGCCTAGGTCCCCGTCCGAGATGCCGCCCAGCGCGCGCACCGCCTCCCAATCCGGCCAGTCGGACCCGTCCAGCACCGAGTACCGGTTCCCGCTGGGGCCCACGACACAGTAGTTGGCCGGGTGCAAGCCCTGAGACAACACCTTCAACCCCTCCATCGTGTCGGCGGTGGCCCCGCCGCCGCCGCCGCCGCCGCCGCTCGGCGACGCCCGCGGACCTGCCCCGCTGCCCACCCTCTGAGGGTTGACCGTCTCGGGCGGCGGGTCCAACCGCACCAGCAGCTCCCTTCCGTCCATGCGCAGGAGATGCCGCGCCGCCTCGCGCCGCTGCTTGGCAGCCTTCTCGCTTGCTCCTCCTCCTCCTCCTCCTCCTCCACCGCCTTCACCGTCGTCCTCGCGGCTGCGCAGGTCCGCCAGAAACCCCGCAAGACCCGCGTCGATGTCGATGGGGTGGTACCTCCCGCCGGTGCCCACCCAGCCGGCGAGCCGATCCGCGGCGTCTTCCATGCCGCGCGCGCGGAGGAACCGCTGGCCCTGCGCGACCTGGAACGCGGGGAGGGACTCGGTCACCGGCATGAGGTCCTGCAGCCGCGCGAGGGACGGCTGGGCCCCGTCGCGCGGCGGGTCCGGCGGCAGCAGCAGGCCGTCCAGGCGGGCGTGCTTGCGGCGCTCGTCGTGGATGAGGTGGAGGAGGCCGACGATCTCGGCGTGCGCGAGGTTCAGCGACATGAGGCCCTGGGAGAGGGGGCCTTGTTGGGCGAAGGAATGGGCGATGGCGTACTGCACGCCGGGGGCGAGGGAGGTCCAGAAGGGACCGAGGTCTATGGTGTTGGCGTTGCTGATGGGAACGCCATTCTGATGGTGTTGTGAGGGGGAAGGAGAGGCGAAGAGAGACGGGAAGTCGATGACCCTGTTGTTGTGGTGGGGTATGTCGCCGTTCGCTTCTCCGTTGACGCGTCCAGATGTCCGCGGCATATTGAGGGCTGGAGGGGACTTTCTCGCGGCCTATACGCCAGCAGGGCAGAGAACTACTTGATGCCTGCCGACTGCTGCTTCGCAAAGGCCGGGATGCTGGCTGTCCGCAAAAACAATCAGCACGTCTGAACAGAGAACCGGCCGGAGGTGTGACAGAAGCCCGTAAACACACCACCCGGAGCGAGAGCATCCAGCCGGGCACGGAAACACTGGTGTGGATGCAAACCCCACCGTAAGAACCCCAGACATTGGATGGCCGACGAGCTAGATGAAGGATATGAGATGTTGAGACAAGGTAGCTAGACGTACCGATCTGAAGGTTGGGCCGGTGGCCCAGACAGGACCCGGGTGTCGGGGAGCCAAAGAGATTTTGCGGTCTTGCTGAGAGGGAATGCAAAGAAAGAGAAAGGACAAGAGCTCTGTGTCCCGTGATGGTGAGCCACGGGCGCACCAAGAAGGATCGCCAGAAGAAAGTTGACGACGGGGTTTAAGTGAGGAAAACACCAAGGCAGCTAGCCTCCAAAAGAAGCAGACCGAGGACGAAGGGGTCGACTTGCGAACGCCCGCAAGGAAGGGAGGGAGGCGGACCGGCTGAAAGACCGAGTGAAGTGAGTATGTCAAGTCTTCAGCTGGAGATGAGCGACATGTATCAAGAAAAAGGAAGAATCAAGTTCCTTGTTGCTCTGGGCGATAGGAAACCGTGGCGGTGGTGAGGCGGTTGGGTTGGTGTGAGAAGAGGAACGCGAACAATTACTTTCTGGTTCCAAGGAAATCGATAACGATTAGTATTTTGCCCGCTGGTTTGGAACAAACTGCCACTGGAGAGCCAGAAGCCTGGGTCACAAGAATCTAGACTTTAGATTCGCAGATAAAGACGCGTCTCTTACGCGTGTAGAGCCAGTCAGACGTGACGAGGAGGAGAGCAATAAGGAATCGGGTGTCCAAGAGTCATCAACCCCTAGGACTACCAGTCTGCCTGCAAATTTCTCTAATATTTTTTGGGAACTCTTTCACGGCATGTCTTATTGAGTGTAGTCTTGTCGCTGTTACAAATGGGAGAGTTTGTTTACCCCGATTAGGGGAAAAGGGGGTGGAAAGGGGGGGGGGGGGAGGGTTTGTTTACCGTCCTCCAGGCCACGAAACTCGACTGCGTTTGTACAGAATTTACAGAACTGGGCACGATCATAGTTCTGCACTGACTGACCGCAGAAGCCAATGGCAACGTACCTAGGCTCCCTTTCTGGATACAAGTGTTTCCAGGGTCTACGGTGGCACGGGGTTCGTTTACTTGCTCCCGCATCGGGCTGTTGTCCGGGTTGCCGAGTTGAGTGCTCACGATGCCGGACAGCGAGCCAGCGGGGGGTTGAGAAGCGCGGGGAGAAGACATGCACGAGAGACACGACCAAGCCAGACTCACATGGAAACTGGAAGATTACACAGGACAAGAAAAAAAAAACCTTGAACCGTAAGCCGGCCATCTCAAGATTTCACCCAGGCGTTGCCACGCAGCGCACCACTCGGTGCTGGCAAGCAGGCCATGGAACAACTGGCCAGCCAAGGCAGACGCACAGCAGCCAAGGGCACAGACGACAAGGAAAAACATAGGGTTTTTACCTGCCAAAGGCACTTCCAGACGCAGGGACCCTTCTTCGAGATGTTCATTTTCATTCTATTCCAAACCACGCGAGAGCCAAACATGACAAAGGGCCTGTGTTGTGTCCCTCTACCTCTTGGCGCCCTCGGCTTCCTGATTCTGCTGTCTCCTGGCCTTGGCCCCGGCCTTCAACTTTTCCCACCTGTCCCGGTACTTCTCCACCGTCAGCTGCAGCTTCAGATTATCCGACTCGAGCGCCTCCATGCGGCGAGCCATCTCGGCGAGCTGCTCCTCCAGCTCGCGGTTCCGTCGCCTCAGAGCCTCGTCGCCGGCCGGCGCCCCTCCGGCCACGGTGGATGACGCCGTGGGCGAGCCCGGCGTTTGAAGCCGCAGGCTCTGGGCCAGGGCGAGGTGCGAGCTCTGCGAGTTGAGCTCGAACGCGTGCAGCCGCTTGCTGACGCGGTCGAGGACGTCCTTGAGGCTGGCGTTTTCGAGGCGGAGCTCCTCCAGGGCGTTGCGGAGCTCGGCTTCGGTGCGGGGTGGCTTTCTGGAGGCGCCTCCCCGGCGGGCGGCTTTGGTTGGCGAGGCCGGCGAAGGGAGCTCTCGCGCGTCGACAAAGTCGGCATCGTCGTCGTCGTCGTCGCCGCCGACGCTGCCGTGTTGGCTCTCGGAGGCCTGGCGGCGCTGTTCCTTGGTGTCGTGGTTCAGGATGCTGGCGTACGAAGCCGTGTGCCCGCTCGGAGGCACGACGTAAAAGGAGTCGCTCGCGGCATGGTCGCGCTTGAGGGCGCGCAGGGTGGCGCGCGAGTAGATCTTGGAGAGATCTGGCTCGGCGGCGGTCGGCGGCGTGATTTTTGGCCGGGATCGTTTGGGCTCGGCAGGGGCAGGCGGAATGGGAGTGGGAGCGGAAGCAGAAGCGGACGTGGGAGCAGGCGCGGGTGCGGGCTCCTCGGCCGCGAGCGGCAGGCCGGCGAACGCCAGCGGGGCCGACAGGCGGCTGATCAGACCGCCAAAGGCGCTGTAGAAGCGGGAAAATCCGTCGTCGCTGGCGGGCGAGCTGGCGGGCTCGGGCTTGCGGGGCTCGGGCTCGTCAACGCTGTCTTCGCGGATCGCCGGGGGCACCCAGCTCGGCTTCCGCGGGTCGGCCGATTTCGCCTTGGCGGAATCTCCGCGAGGGCGCACCTCGAGGCTGCCCGGGGCCTGGTCGCTCGACACGCTGGTCAAGGGCTGGGCGGTGGTGTATCTGGCGCGGATGCCACGAGCCGAGGCCAGGTTGCTTGCGATGGACGACGAGAGGTTTCGGCTCGGGTACCGCGGGGGCGACAGCGCAGGCGGAGGTTTGTTCGCGGTCTTGGGGGCAGCGGCGGCGGCGGCGGCGGCGGCGGGTTCTTTCTGCGAGGCGGACGAGGCGGACGTGGCGAGCTCGTTGGCTCGTTGGCTTTCCTTGTCCTCGTCGGAGGCGTCATCGGCGGTGGCGGGGACCGGTTGGCGGACCGGCAGCTTCAACAGCTCGGACAGGCGGCGGTGATGCTGCTCGAGCAGGGCCAACGTGCGAAGCGCCTCGTGGCAGGTGGTGGTCTTGGAGGCATTGGCAAACTCGCCGGCGGCCTGGGTGTGCTCGTTGACGGCGACGGTGGTCTCGGCGGCTTGCGTGGCTTTGGCGGCGGCCCGCGCGTGGTCGTGTGCCTGCAAAGTCAGCGGCGCGCAGGCCTGGGATGGCCGGGCATGTCGGGACAATACTGCACCTTCACGAGCGGCGAAGAGTCCATGAGGTGAGCCGAGAGACGGGCGTGGTGCGGGATTGGCGTGTGGATTCCGGTGGATGGAACCGAATGCGGTTTGGAGGTGTGGTGTGGGAGGAAGGGAGGGGGGGGGGGGGGGGGGGAAGGTTGATGATGTATGAGGAATGATGTATCGATGACGGGATGCGTACCGTAGGGCTGACGGTTGGCGGATGACGGCGGAGGATGGAGACCGTCAGGTGGTACTCCGTACCCATGGAGGTGCGGTCCGGTACCGTCAGGTGGGTGAGGTGCTATAACGTTAGTGCGTAGGTACTTTACCGTAGCAGGTCGCCTTGGAGGGGAATTGACCTGAGCGGCTTTTTGAGTGGATGGGGCGGGTCTTGGCACCTGCACGACACCGCCGTGCAGGCGGGACAGGGCCCTGCAGGGTCGTGGCTCCTCGAGGCTCCTGAAGCAGAAGCAGACGGCATGGAAGTTGCATGGAATTCGGGGCACGACAGGGCAGTTTCCCTTCCACGGGCGGCGACATTCGTGTACCTTCAGGTAGGTAGGCCATTGAGGTTTCCCGTTTTGGCATCCTTTTAAGCTTCCAAGCTATCCTGATCATGGCATCCAGGGATAGGTACCTCGAGGTACAATACCTGGTACCCCCCCCCCCCTTAAAAAAAAGGAAAGAAAAATAAGAAAAACAACCACTCGATCATGGACGGCCAGTCCACCAGACTCGGCAAGCTTTTGCCCAAGTCGATCGCGAACCGCTGGTGCAGCAAGGCCAGCGACCTACCAAAGTCCGACGACGATGCACTGCAGCAAGCCTCGTCCCCAATCCCCTTCCGTGCATTGTGCAGTGTGCACCGGGGACTCGGTAACGCTCGTGAGTCGCCTAACTGGTTACCTATAGTACGCAGTAGTTCGTCCCAGCAACTCGCAAAGGCCCAACCATCCCCGTCGCAAAAGCCCCCGAGCCAACCGCGAACCGGCCCACTTGGGGCGGTCCTGCTTCATGGCCCTGCGCCACACGCCCAAACCTCCTCCTGGACGGAGGCGGACGCCAAAAGTAATTACCCCATTGTAGCGTATCAGGGACCCTTGACAACGTACAAAAGCGATGTTGCATCGCACTGTCGGTCGAAACGATCTGTACGTATGTATAGTATGTATGTACTATAGGAATGTATGGGAAGCGCTAGGCAAGTCAGTTGTTCCATGTCGCTGTACAGCTAGGTGACAAGACCTCCCTGGATCGAAAGCAGTACCGAGAGTAAAGAAGAAGCCTTAAAGCAGTCTCACAATACAAAGGTGGAAAACAACTTCTTTTCAAAGCGTGTTCGTCTTGTTCCGAGAGTGTTGTCGAGAGCATGCATCCCCAGATCGGACGAGCAACGAGGGTTAGGGTTGTAGCCTGGAACACGCCGTAAGGCGTGGGGCTGAAGCACTGGGTCGGCACAGTGCAGAAATGCTTGGCCCATGCCAAGAGGGTCATGACTTTTGGGGCCAACCTCCGTACTTCTCCTGAGCAGCAGCGTTGGCCTGGCGTCGGCCATTGCTGCACCCAACCCCGGTAGTGATCCCCAATACATACGTCACCACCACCCGCCCGACCCCATCTCCTCCATCTCGCCGCCCGCCGCCCGCGCAATGCAATCTTTGTATATCTAGGCTGGTCCTGTGTTTTTGTCTCGCTGACAATTATCCGCTCGCTACTCCCCCCTCCCCTTCATTGAAAAGCCACGGCAGCCAACAACACCAGGCCCCGCCGGCGTCTCCCCTTCTCCTATCCTCACCTCGTCCGCCGACCCGGCTCTTCTCGGCCTCCTCCCGGAGCTCCCGACATCCCCGGGAGAGGCCAGCACCATCATCCACCGTGGCTCGCAACGCTGACAACGCCGACTCCGGCCCGGCTCTCGACCGCAGCCGAACCAGCATCGGTCAACCCGAGCTCGGCAAGAAGCGGTCGTCGTCGAGCAGCCGCCTCCGAGACGTCTTCAAGCCCAAGAAGAGCGCCGAAAAGCCCGACGACAAGCGGGTCGACCCGCGAGCCGGCCCCATCGGCCATCCTCCGCTCCCCACCGCCAGGACCTGGGACACGACTCGTCCTCGGCTCGAGCTCCAGCCCGTACCCCGGACACCTCCGGCACCGGGCGAGGCCCAGCCCGTCATCGTCAACACCCCGCCCACGCCAACGACCGAGCCCATCCCCGATCCGCTGGCCGACGGCCTGCCGCGCCCCGCCAACGCCAACGCCAACGCCAACGCCGACGCCGACGCCGCCCTTGCGGGAAGGAAGATGGCCCAACGGCGCCGGGCCGGCAGCGCCGGACCGAGCAAGCTGTCCACCGTCGCCTCGGTGCCGTCGCCAATCTCGGAAGGCCCCCCGGCATCGCCCAACCCCGCCGCCACCTTCTTCTCATCCATGTTCTCGGCCGTCCAGAACACGGCGAGCTCGCTGAGCACCTCCATCCCCTCGTTGGCCCCGACGCAGCCCAAAAGCAAGGCCCTCCAGACCGGCAGCGGCGCCAGTTCGGCCCAAGACGCCGTCGAGGTGGAGTCTTCCGCCCCTTCCCGGCCATCCACGGAGCCCAAGGAGCCTGCCGTCAAGACGCTAGGCATGGGGGACCTAAGCCTGAGCCAGCTCGGCATCGTCGACCCGCCAAGCGTCGCGCCGAGCCCCGTCGCGTCGCGCTTCGCCGAGCCCGACACCCGGACCCGCTCCGAGTCGGCCCCGGCGGACCCCCGCGCCGCCCTCGAGGCCCACGACGAGGCAGCTCGCCCGCGCTCCATGTACGAGCCCGCCGGCGACGCCATGTCGTCGCATGCGATCGACGACAAGGAAAAGTCGGGCCTGGGCCGGTCCGGCAGCATCCGCAGCGCCGTCCACCGCCGCAGGCACCGCGGAAGCAGCATCACCACCCACACGACGGTCGCGAGCACGGCCGGAGTGCCCAACGCGGGGAACCAGTCCCCCGCGCCGGGCCCCAGGCTCACGGGCTTCGCCGTCGCCAACAAGAAGCGCAACCGCGACTTCCACACCCTTTTCAAGAGCGTGCCCGACGACGACTACCTGATCGAAGACTACAGCTGCGCCCTGCAGCGCGAGATCCTGGCCCACGGCCGCCTCTACATCTCGGAGGGCCACCTGTGCTTCAGCAGCAACATCCTCGGCTGGGTCACGACCCTGGTGCTGAGCTTTGACGAGATCGTGTCGGTCGAGAAGCGCAGCACCGCCCTCGTCTTCAAGAACGGGCTCGAGATTTCCACGCTGCACGCCAAGCACATCTTTGCCTCGTTTGCCAGCCGCGACACCACGTACGACCTCATCATCAAGATCTGGAAGCTCGGCCACCCGCACCTGCAGAGCTCGCTCAACGGCGTGCGTCTCGAGGAGCCGGGCGGCGACCGCACCGAAAAGATCGACGTCGACGCCGCCTCTGCCGCCGGCAGCGCCCAGACGGCCTCGGGCTCCGAAGAGTCGGACGAAGGTGAGGACGACGACGACGTCTACGACGAGGACGAGGACGATGCCGCCGCCGGCGCCCCCGGCGCCCCGACTGCCGCTGCTCCCGACGTCCAGGCGTCCGACTTTGCCGAAAAGGCCGCCTCGCGCAAGGTGTCGGGCCCCGTCCTCGCCTCGGACAAGAAGGAAGACGGCGCGCCCGCTGCCGGCACCGACTTCCCCGGCCCGGCGACCCACGCGCCGACGGACTGCGGCGACGCGGCCGCCCACTTTGAAAAGTTCTTGGCCGACGACGTGATCCCGGCGCCGCTCGGCAAGATCTACGACATGCTGTTCGGCCCGTCGTCGGCCGCCTGGATGGGCAATTGGCTCACGACGGACCAGAAGTGCTGGGACCTGCAGATGGAAGACAAGCGCGGCCTCACCGACGAGGTGCGCTCGCGCAACTACACCTACGTCAAGCCGCTGTCGGCCTCCATCGGGCCCAAGCAGACCAAGTGCATCGTCACGGAGCAGGTCGAGCAGCTCGACCTCGAAAAGGCCGTCACCATCGTCGTGTCCACGCAAAACCCCGACGTGCCCAGCGGCAACATCTTTGTCGTCAAGACCAAGTACTGCCTGACATGGGCCGAAAACAACGGCACCCGCATCCAGGTGAACAACGTGATTGAATGGTCCAGCAAGAGCTGGATCAAGGGTACGTTCCCCCCCTCGCAAGGAAAGCTCGGCGATCGCGTGTGCTTGCGTGCTTCTGGGCTAACGCCATGTCGAAAGGCGCCATCGAGCGCGGCGTCAGCGACGGCCAGGGCCAGTACTGCCGCGAGCTCTTCGCCTCCCTCAAAGCCGCCGTGTCCTCTCGTGCCCGGGCCGGCACCGGCGGTGCTGCCGGCCGCAAGAAGCGCCCCCGCAAGCAGCCGTCGGGCCCGGCATCGGGCGCCGCCAGCGACGTCGAGGGTGCCGCCGCCGCGTCCGCCCGCCAGAGCTGGGGCCTCTTCGAGCCCGTTCGCCCCTTCCTTGGCCCCGTCGCCGGCACCATCCGCCCGCTCCTTACGGGCAACGTTATCTACGGCTTGCTGGTCGGCCTGCTCGTAGCGTTCTGGTTCGGCTTCGGCACGAGGCCGCCGTACCACGGCGCCGGCCCTGCCGTCCCGGCCTACTACGCCGACGCGCCCGCGCGCCTCGCCGCATATTATGAGCTGTGGGGCCACGAGGAGAGCGAGCTCTGGGCGTGGCTGGAGGAGAGATCGGGCCTGGATCGTGTTGCCGGGTTGGGTGGCGCCGAGCATTCGCGCCCTCGCTCTCACCCGAGGCACAAGAGGGTCGACCCGCACATGTTGGCGGCGAAGCTTCGCGAGGCGCGCATGGATGAGAGGGAGCTGCAAGAGGCCATTCGCGTTACCGAGGAGCACTTGGAGGTGCTGAAGTCGGCGATTGATCGCCGAGGCGCCGAGGAGAGCGCAAGGGGGTGATGCGGCGCCGGTGAGAGCTCAATGGACGAGACCTGTCTTTCCGTCTCTGCTGCTGCTTCCGGACGGCGGGGGCGGTGATTCACCAAGAGGTTGGTTCCAAACGGTGAAGCACGCAACCACCCATACTCGCTGCCTACTACCGCTGTTGTCTTGGTGCACGGCCTACTCACACACATGCACACCACACGCATACACATACACACACACATACAAACACACACGTGCGTACATATATACATTTACCCTTCACTGTTTGACTACGCTGAGCACACGGGCTGGCGCCAGGGGTCTTTTTTGTTCGGTTCGGTTGGTGTTGGTTGTCCCTATGTCTCGGTTTTTGTCTTTCTCTTTTTGGGCATAGGGTGTTGTTCTCAAAACAGCGAGGCTAGGGTAGCTGGTTCGGTACCGCATCATTTCCTTCTTGTCGTCTCTCGAGGCCATATGGGCATTCTCATTTACCAGCGGGTTACATAAATAGAGTTACTTTCTTGAGCCTCCGGTCGATGGACCATGTGCGTTTGTCCGCCAGATAGTAATTGATCTGCCGCCAGGATAAACAATGTCAGCGTCAAGGCATCTACGCCGTGAGCTAGCTACGGGTCATGATTTGCTAGGAATTGTAGAAACCTCAACTCTAGACATCTCGACGACCCCCAGCGCTCCATGCCTGAGTTTCCATGGAGTGTCGTCTATGGCGACTTTGGCCTGTATGCCTAACCCTTTTCGCCCTTTCGCCTCGAAATACCCTCCCTTGGTTCTTTACTACACCTCTTCGCCACCATGAGCAGCACCGGTCGACAGTTGACAACCCACTGCTCGACGCCTTCACCAGGAAGCTCGTGTTCCTCGAAGAAAGGCAACGTTGGTCAACCAAAGATTACATCGCTTCCCTCCCATCCATGGGCAAGCATGCACGCGGCCTTTGTTAACGCCTCTTAACAGCCGCCGCAGCGGTGGCCAGCTCAAAGACTGCACTGTCAGGGGGCCGCGCGCATGGACGACCTCATCGGTCACGTCAGCCCCCAGGTTGATGGCACCGTCCCACGGGCTTTCCAACACACCAATGCCCCCCGCGGTCAAGCTCAAAACCTCTGGTACTGCCGAAACCTCCTCCGAGATGAGCTGAGTCAGCGCCTGCGGTGAGAAAGGGGCGACATTGCCAACCAGAACCGGCGGAGGGGGGGTGGGCATGATGATGGCTGTTGCGCCTCCATCCGGGGTTCAGGAGCACTACGGATCATCTTGAGCTGCGGTCTACGCAGGGACCCAGACACTGTGTTGCAGATCCGGGCGGGGATCATGATGCTGATGTTCGTACTACTACTACTGCTGCTGCTGCTGCTGCTGCTGCTTGAGAGAGGGGGTATCTTGGGAGGAGGGAGGCGTTTTCCCCTGCAAAGGAGAGAGGTACTCGACGGTAGGCAGCCCGCGATCGAGCCCATTCCTTGCCAGACTTTCTCTCGACTCACCACCATCCGGGAAAATGGCACACCGACGACTACCACCTTCCATATCCCGAAACCCTCCTCAGCCTCAGCCGACAGGAGGAAAGGGGTGCTGGGGGGGGGGGGGGGTCGATCCAAGTGCCCAGAGCCCAATGGGAATCCAAGCACGCCACTGTTGCGAGCCCGGCCGGTCACCATGGCCCAGAAACGCGGCGACGGCAGCCTCGTGACGCGGGTCCAGGCGGCCAAGCAAGCCGAGCCGATCGATGAGCCGGAAAACGCCGCAGATTGAACCGTACGGAAGCATCGGAGGCGTCAGGCAAGCCATTCCGTCTGCACCTCGCCCGCCGTTACAATTATCCCGAGCCGTCGTGGAATCCACAGCCTCGGAATTGGAGGCTGGCTTGCGGGCCAATCGAAAGGTGTGCAATAGGTGAAGGTGTGATGGCTCGGACCTGTGAGAGTGTATACGGCGGAAAGGAGTGGTTGGAAGCTGTTGTTTAAAGGAAGAAAACAACTATCTGATGTGCCACTCCTGGAGGCTCCTTATATATACGATGGATGCCCAGAATAGCGGTCTGAGAAAGCAGAATGCCTGCTGGGGTTCAGGACCAGGGTATAAGTCCCCATAGATCCTGTCACAGAAGGCAACGGGGAGCCATAGGAATTCGGAGTCATTAAGGAGAGAGAGGAGGGGGAGGGAGGGGGAGGGGGGGAGGGGGGGGGGAGTCATAGCAAAGCCTCCTTTTACGTTCTAAAAGAATGCAGCCTCGGACACGCAGAGCCCATCAGCAACTCATCGCTCCTGTGTGTTTCTTGAGGCCCACGGGCTGTCTCGTACGCGGTAGGTTGATGGTAAACAGACTTCGACGTGAGGTTTTGCCGTGTACACGGTAATGACATATCCAGGAGGGCAAACAATGCAAACGAACCGACGCCGAGCAACCCGAGGAGAAAGAAAGAAACGAGAAACGGAAGCTATCCCCCTAGGCTCACACCACGTCTCACACAGTGTCGACTGCAGCTGATGCGCTTGAAAGCACCCCGCCGAAGCCCCTGGACCTTGACGCCGATCCGTAGCAACCGGCTGCTCTACCTATATGTCAGACCCTATACTACCGACCTCGATCAAACCCAACGGTTCCCGAAGCAACGTTAGAAAAGATGACTAGAGGCCCGCCAGCGAGAGACGAGCGCATTTCACGTCCATCTCGCGCAACTTGGCCCCCCCCCTTTTCTTCCCTCCAGGGCTCCCCCGGCGGATGGTAGGGCTGACCCGCTACCGGCGTGTTTGCCAGCCCCCCTTGTGCGACGCGGCCAGCTCCGCTCGGGGAGAGGAGGGGGGTGGCACCGCGAAGAAGACGTATGTACTGTGTACATCAGCGCCCAGCATGGTTTGGCCGCTCGGTCAACAACAGGCTGACGTACCTTTGCGAAGGACAGAAAGACATGGCGGCGCTTTCGGCCACCAGGCAAACGGGACGGGGACGGGGACGGGGACGGGGACGGGGGAAACGGGAGACGACCCGGCGAAACGGACAAGACGAGGCCGCGGAGATGAGCGAGGCATCGGCGCTGTGCGGATCGCCGAGGGAGCCTCGAAGGGGAGGGGCACGATTGTTCCGGTTGCCAGGGCGGTCCGGTCCTCCTCTCCGGCTCAGGCTAAGGGGACGAACTGACGCGGTCTGCGCAGCTCAGAGAGGCAGAATCCGCTGGCCTGGGCGTGGCTACGTCGATACGGGAGACACGATAGGGGGAAGGGCGAGCGGGTCCAGGGCGTATGGACCGACGACGACGACGACGGGACATGAGGGACCTGCTGGGTATCTACCGTACACGTACGCATCAGGGGGGGGGGTTTCCGTATCGCGATCCGATGCGATAGGTATGGACCGCGTCCTGGTACAGGACACGCTTCCCTAGCGTCCTGTACTGCGTAGAGAGCTGCACATGAATGTCCACGGCACCAGCGACACCGTGTTCCAACGGGCCTTGGGAGGTCCAGGTGCGCCCGCTTCATTGGACGGGGCATGAAAAGAAAACCTGCTCCACCAGCTCTCGCAACACCCCCCCCCCCCCTTCTTTTCCCCTCCTCTCCTCCTCCCCCTCAGCTCAACGTCTCCAGCCCGACTCCACGAGACCCCTCTCCGCCTGCATCTTCCCGTGCGTGGTACGACCGGTGAGAAGGACAATGTCCGATGGTGTGCATGGATGCCACCTCCTCGGCATCGACGGTGGAGCAGGCTACGGCATGTCGAGGCAGACAAGGCAAGGATGGGCGAGCCGGGAGGGGGCCGGGCCTCCGGCGGATTCCGCACTTTTGATTGACTTTGGGTCCGGGAGAGCGGAAAACGAAGCGAAGCGAGACAAAAACCTCCACTCTCGCAACCCACGCTCGTCATCGCGATCGCGATCACAATCACATTCCCATTCCCGCCGAGCGCAATTACGGTATGGCCAAGGGAATGGGAGAGTTCCAGATCGGGGGGGTGGTTGTTGTTGTTGTTGGGAAAAAAGACACCCGGTCCTTGCCCAAACGGATCGGCATGCGAGCTCCGCAGTCATGTGTCTGAGACGTCGAGTGTCATCATGGATACCTACCCCATGCATCAAGAGACACAAGAGACAGAGAGACGCGGAGACAGACACACACACACACACACACACACAGAGAGAGAGAGAGAGAGAGCAAAAGGGATTACCCGCCGTAGGTGCCCGGGATTTGCGTAGAGGAGAAAAAAAAAGCAGAAACACAGCAGACCGGTGATAACCATCTTACACGCACACGTTTGCATGCGCGCGATACGACCCACGACGGGCCCCCACCGACCGCACAAACTCCGTTCCCACCCCCGGTTTCCTCTCCGTTGTGAAACCAAGCAATGCCGGATCGAAGTCGCAGCGTGTGAGGGCCGATCTTTGGGGCGTACGAAGCCCCTAGGTGCGTGTGGGCAGGTACCCAACGAACCCGGGGCTTGGGGGCCAGGGAAACGGGAGGGGCTGCGAGAAAGGAGAGAGAGTGAGGGCGAGAGAGTAGAAAAAGCGCCGGGTGCGTGTTTGGATGCGTGCGTGACCGCTGCAGGACCAACCACCGCCCAGCCTTGGTTTGTGTGCATGCAGGTCAAAAGGACCCCCCGTATGCAGCGCGAGGAGGAGGCGTCTGGACGGCGGCGAATTTACGATCCCCTGAATACCTAGGTAGGCCGCTAGGCGTGCTGGAAAGACGACGGATGGGCCATGTTCGATGCCATGCTGCGCTGCACCAGGCCTTGAATGTCGAGGCCGACGGCAGTATTTGGGGAGGAAAAGTAAAGAGGAGCAGGTAAAAAAGTGTTTTTTTTTTAAAAAAAAAAAAAGCAGAAAAGATAAGATGAAAGGATAGAAAAAAAACGCCATCGGACCCTTGGCGTCCGATCTTTGTCCCGTTCGTTGACGGGCATGCGCTCCCAACCGTCGTCTCAAAACTCCGTGTCTCCACGAACCAGCCTCGTTGGCCGCCCCCCAAAACATGGGCCAACGAAACCTTGGTGGAGGGCTTGGTGGTTTCCCCTCTACTATGTAAGTCATGACGACGCTGACGGATTTTGTGTCAACGGGCTTCTTGCAGGGCTGAGGAGAGACAACCGTCGGTGCTCACCCACGCACATACGCGCGCGTGCACACGCACACACGCACACACACACACACACACAGAGAGAGAGAGAAAGAGAAAGACATACAAACACAGACAAACACAGCCCACGTCTCACCCGCGGCGAGCGTTTGTTTCCCATGCGCGCGCACCGCAAACCGTTTCACCCCGGCGTCATTGCCCGAAAGGAAGCTAGCGCCAAAAGGGGGGGGGGGGGGGGGGGGGGGGGGAGATCGGTGGATCTGGGAGGGCTAACTAACTAGCGCTGTGCAACGGCGGGACGAGAAGGGGCCGGCGGCGGGACGAGAAGGCCGGCGCGTCTTGGCGGAGCAGCGAAAGAGAGGGGGGAGGGGGGGAAGGGAGCTGGCTGGCAAGGATCGTCGGGGATCGTACGGTGTGCTAAGACCGGTTCAAACGCTAGGCCCCGAAACCTTATTTGGACCACAGCCAAATCCACCCCCCGTGGGCGTCGTCCCTGCGCCCCACGAGCACGCGATTCCCGGTCACCACCACCCCCCCCCCCCCCTCCCCGGGGGGGAAGTTTGGGTGTTGCGAGCACCTCAGCACCTCGCCAACCGTATGGGGGCCGAAATGTTGGACGGGAGGAGGAGGTGCCAATCGCTAGCACCCACCAGGCGTGAGGGGTGAGGGGCGCGCTGCTGCACGATTGTGTTGGAAGCCCTGCAGCTCTACAGTAGTGAGTGTACTGCGTATGTACTGCGTATGTATGCACTTGTACTGTATGTATAGAACATGCTGCGTAGGCCTTTCCCCCCTCCCCCTCCCTCGTTCGTTTGGGGTGTCTGCAAAAGCCGGCGCACCAACAAAGCTGGCCTGGACCCCTTTCCGGCAGATGCCTGCCGTGGCCCAGTGGGCAGCGTCTCGTTCCATTCTACCGGAACTTTTGGGCGCTACCGTTGCAAGTACGTAATGCCAGATATCAAGAATACCTACGTAGACACCAGGTGGGCTTCTTGCCCCGGCGGTGCAATTCGCGCCCCAGGCGTGCGGCCAGCCAGGCCAAGGCGCTCCAACGCCAACGCTGTCGGCAAACGAAGGAAGAGAGGCCTATGGCGCGCTGACGCTTGGCGCGATCCCCTGCCCTGCACCGCCCAGCTTCCAGCCGTCGGAGCTTTTTCGTCACCACCCGTCGTCTGTACACAGTATGTATGTACCAAATTACATTGCATGCCGTGTGCGGGCAGCCCACCGCCCAGACCAACAAGAAAAAAAAAACCCCCCCTGGTCGGGCTCAACTGCCGCTGACGAACCCAAGTCCTCGCTGCTGCGAGGTTCTTTTTGTGCGCCTTATCAACCAACATACTTGGTGTTTCAGAAAAAAACAAAACGGCGCACCCGGGCAACGGCACCAACGTCAGCGTCAAAGCACCGGGCCCGGGTCCTAGGGGAGGCTGCAGAAGCACCCACAACGACGTAAAAAGGGAGCGCCGGGGGAGGAAAGGCACGAATTGACTGGGCGCTGGTTCGAAGAACCCGTTTGGGAGACCTGCTGCTGGCAGCGAGTCATCCGCGAATGGCCCTGTCTTGGGGCGATTCGGAGACATCGGCAGAAGGTTGCCCGGTGATAAGCGGTGTGACACAGCCGGGACCTTCCGTCTTTAGCGCATGCTGTGTGTCGTGGTGTTGGACTTTTTCATGGTCAAGAGACGACGCTCGTGAAGTCCGGAGATGTTGCACCGCCGACGCCACCGGTGCCAGAGTTGGGGAAGTGGGTGGTGCGGATCGGCGAGGCTTGGGACGACCTGACGGGCCGGCATGGTTGCACTTTGCCCCAGTGTGACAGAACAGTTGCTGACAGGTCTGCGGGGGAGGGGCGTGAGATGGAATGATAGCATGCATCAAGCCATGGAAGTGCGCAGCCCAACGCTGCCCTGGGGTTGGACTGGAAAGAGTTAGGTCGCGTTGATCGCCGCAGCCACGGCGTGCGTGTGATAGATTGCCGCGCTGCAGATTACGAGACACCCTCTCGGGACGTCGGTATAGGCACGTACGCATGTACAGGTGTAGGAAATGTTGAATGAGGCAGAGGAAATCAAAGACAGAGTGTGCAAATGTGCCAAACGGCAAGCGTCAAAACGCGTAAGACGCACCCATAGAACAAAACAAAAGACATGGGCCTTGTGCTGTGGCTCCCACGTCATCGCCAGGCACCTTCGGGTACCTTCTCTCGGTACCTGGGGAGGTAGCCAAGGGACCGACTGAGTCAGTAGTGACCTATGCCCAGCAGTACTGTGTGCTGGGTGGTGGAAGTTCCCCGCAGCGCAGAGGATGTTCCAGCTGGTTTGTCGTCGTCGTTGTTGTTGTTTCATCCATCACCCCAACCAGGAAGCTCATGAATCTGGCACGGCCCGAAGCTCAGCCCGACCCGCCGGTCCATGGACCAGAGGTGACGGCGACTCGATATTCCCAACGGACTTGGCCTCCGTCATCCGAGCGTTTCAGGAATTTCGGCGCTGTTGCTGCGTCTTGCGGAGGCCAAACGGCAACGCCTGAACCTCAGAGCCTTGCCCGCTCTAACAGATGGGAGCCATGGCTGCGGGATCCAGGGGTCTCAGAACACCGCAGCAGCCCGCCAATCCATCCGCTCCGAAAAGCCGCAACGACCCTGTGCCACCCTCCTGCCGCAGGTGACCAAGATCCGAGGACCGGGCCGTCCAGTTGACAGACAGGCAGTGCCACCTCTGGTATCCGATGTGATCAGCTGAGGCGGCCCTGATGCGACTGGGATCTGCCGGATGCGGGGAGCCGGGTCGATGGACGCGTAGCAGAATCCTCGACCGTCGTCATACAAGTCAACGGCTTGAAGAAGGGCGGGGCGGGGCAGGGCAGACGCGCACGCACAAACGCACGTACTGAGTATGCACAAGCGCCGGGGAATCACCCGAGTAAGCACACACGGAGGGCAAACCGCCCCAAGGTAGCAGGACAGCGGCAGGGCGCCCTCGTAAGCTTCCGGAGAGTGTAAGGGCGTAAGAGATAAATAGGATCACGTAAGGCCAGGAGGCTTAAACTTGCGGCAGAGGTCAGATTGCTCTGCTCTGCAAACCTTGCTCTCCTGAGATGACGTAGCCGGAAACCAAAACCAACCCCCCCGCCGCCGCCGACGACGACGACGACAACGACGACGAGGGCTGCGGTTAGTGTTTGGCAAAATAAAACAAATGTGAGGCTTTGACAACACTGGGATGTTGTTGGTCGGTAAGAAAAGAAAGAAAGAAAGAAAAGAGAAAGAAAAGAAAGAAAAAAGGGGGAACAGAACGCGACAACACAGGTACATACCTAGGCATGCAACCATGGAATGTCCATACTAGCTAGCTAGCTATAGGCACCTAACAAATGCGCCAAATGCACCGCCCGTCAAGTTTCCAGGGCAGGTGTCTTCGGATCCTCAAGCCAACGTTACCCTCACCACCGATCGCCACCCGACGCGGCGTGTCGGGACCCAACCTCGACACGCGTGCTTCGTAAACCTCCCGGCCCCTCCAAAAGACGAACAGCAGCTCAATCCCTGCGGTGGCGTTTCCCTCTCCCCCAGGTGCCGTGATCTACAACAGGCAGGTAGGCACCTGGAAAGTCCTGGGTCAAGCAGGGGTCAGGCCCGGCCTGAACGAGCCGGGAACGTACGCAGTAATACTGTGTACGCAGTAATGTACCTACTGTGTAGTTACTGTGTAGGTAGGGTACCCCACCCACCTCCCGACGGGACCCAGGAGGAACCCTTGGCCGGGAAACCCTTGACGACGAAAATAACAACGGAGTGAGCACAACACCAAACATGGGAACATGGGAACGCGGGAACATGAGGAGATCAGAGCAGCCAACCTTACCCCCCCCCCCCCCCCCCTCCCGGCGCGGCATAGACATACAACCGAAATAAGACATCAGAAAGGGGTTTAAAAATAAACAAGAACAAAAAAAAAACAACACAGAAAGCGTGACATTTGCCGTCTCACCTCTCCGACCTCGGGAACTGTACACGGTAATAGGTAGTAGAGCATTGCGTTCTGTATAACCATGGCGCAAGCGCAGCCCCATGCAACGTTCCCTGCTTGTACGTACCGTGTGCGGAAGTCGTCAGTCTCTGCAGTCAGCGCCACAGGGCCGCCGAGTTTCAGACTGAGGTGTGTGCTGATAGCAGCATGCGATGAAGATGGATCAGGGGCGCGCGGGGGAAAGAGGAGGGGGGGGGGTGTAAACCCATCTAGGAACTTACTATAGCAAGTAGTAACCGATAGGCTGGGTCCAAGGGGGAAGATGGAAAACAGCAGCAGCACGAATATGGCCGAGCCTGCTGCTCCAACATCAAGCAAAGAAACGAATATAGAACCACCGTCAAGCGAAACAAAGCCATGGGCTTGACCAATATCAAGTTGCTCAGTCAAAACAGAACGTACAACATGACGACTCAGCATTGCGTTCTTGGAGCCTGCCCGTTCTCTCATCCGTCCGTCCCGACCGTTCCCATGCCGTACCCGATGCCCAGTTCATCCATGTATCTTCTTTGCGTGAGTGTTTCCGCCAATCCCAGTACCAGTACGTACGTCCGTAGGTGTCTTGCTTCCAAAACCATTCGCCATGCCCCGTAATCCCTCCCTATGTGTTTGTGTATCCCTGTGTTTGTTGTAGGCTGTTGTAGGTGGTTGTAGGTGGTGGTGGATTCATGTTTTCCGTCCCAGCGCAGCAGCCCGTCCCGGTCCTAATCCCAAATCCCATCCCAAACCAAACCCCAGATTTTCCCAGTCCCGGCCAGCGGCAAAGTCCATCTTGTACGGATGTGCGCGCGCGCATGTGTGTGAGCAGATCCCAACAATTCCAGACCAGACAGTTTCCCATACGCCAGCCTTGCCGTGACCCGTGTTCTTCCTGCAGAAACAGAAAAATCTAAGAGAAAGACACTGCGATACCTCCATTGCTAGAGCAAACAGATAACAAAGGTGCGTTGGGGGGGGGGGGGGGGGCAAGGAAAACATCGGGAAAGAAAAGAAAAGAAATGAAGAAGGAAAACGAATAAAAAAAAGACAGATAGAAAGCAAGGTTCGACTCAGCGCGTAGCCCGTCAGGGCTGGTATGGTCAGACGTATTTTTGGTGTTTTTTTCTCTTTCCCTCTCCTCCCAAACTCCGTCGCCCATACCTTACTTACCATGTATGTTGTTGTTGACCTGTTCGCCAGTTTTCCATAAGAGAATAAAAAGACAAATCAAACAAAGAAAAAGAAATAAACATACGCGCCATCAAAGATTCCGAAAATGCATCGCACATGTAATCCGTGTGGTATCCGTCGTCAAACAAACCTGCAAAAAAAAAAAAAAAAAAAAATCGCCGCCCGGTCAAGCATACTCTGCACTGTCCAGCCACCTCTCGGATTGGATTGCAGATGACCCTGGGGTCGCTCAGGTCATGTTCATGGTCGACGTGCTTGACACCGACGATGTCATCAAGCTTTGTGTCGCCGTTGCTGCCACCCCGGTCGGGTACTGTCCTGTCGACGTCGGCTTGCCCTCGAACCTCCCACACCGCTGCGAATAGTACTGCCCGCCGTTGTAGAGCAAGCTGGGAAGCCCGCCGGCGGCCACCGCCGCCGCCGCAGCCGTCTGGTCCAGCTCCGATTTGACCCCCGTCGCCGTGCTGCTGCTGGTGCTGCCGCTGGTTTCCGGCAGGTCCTGCCGCGAGTGCGAGAACAACTCGACCGGCTGTTGGCTTTGCTGCGTGTGCGGCTGCGCCTGCTGGTGTTGATGGTGTTGGTGCTGCTGGTGATGAGGGTGGTGGCTGTGATGGTTGCTCGACTGATGCGTCTGGTGCCGAGGCTCGTGGTCCGTCTCGTAAAGGGGCGTCGGGAAGTATTGGTATCCTTTGGGGTCGTTGAGCGCCTTCACCTCATTCGCCGACACGAGCGAGTCCATGTTTAGTTCATGGTGGGTGCGCCCGGTGCCGCCGTAGGGGTTCTGTCGGGGGTCATACGCCTGCCCGTAGCTTCCCATCGAGTAATCGGGCTGTCCGGGGATGCTCAGCTGGTAACTGCCACCACCGCTGTTGCTGACCCCGCCCACTCCTCCGCCAGCTCCCGGTCCGCTGCTCGAGCTGCCCCGTCTCTCGGATTGGTAATGGCCAGGCGAGCGGCCACGGACGATCATCTTGGCAGACTTGCGGAACGCCACCTTGATCCACTGGTCCGAGCCGTTGGTCCCAGACCCGCTGCCCGGCGGCGGCGGCTGCTGTTGCTGCTGCTGCTGGCCAACATCGGCCCACAGCTCCACGATCAAATGGTAGAACTGCTGGGCGGCGCGGCGCTTCCCGTTGTTGGCGGTGGCCTGCTTGAACTGAATGCGCTCGAACGTGTGATCTGTGGGAAAGGACGAGCTCTGGGCTCGCGCCTGACCAAAAGGACCATCCAACCCCTGGTCGCCGTAACGAGATGAACCAAGGCTACCGTCGGCGGCAGCGCAGAGGCTTGTCAGCGGGTGATGGCTCTGGGGCGGCTTCGGCTGAAGTCGGACCTTGTCGGGCGGTGCGATGGGTCCCTTGTCGCGCTTGGGCGTATGCTGGACAAGCTCGATCGTGTGATTGTCGTTGTCAGACACGACGGCCGAAATGCACATGGCGAAGTTGTTGACCTTGTAGACCTGGTTGGTACCGGCCGGCTGGAACTGGATGTCCGTGTTGGGCAGCAGGGGCGTCAGCGAGAAGGAGCACTGGCATGAGAAATAGTTTCGACGGTAGCACGTCCACTCGTTGTCGGCAATGAAGAAGCCCTTGTCAATGATGCCGCCGATGTCGATCTTGATCGGGGTATTGGCCGAGTCCGAGTACGAGAGGTGGCCAAGCGTGGTCATGGCAAGCAGCGGCGGGATATTGGCCGTCCTTGGCGTCGTTGAGAAGCCTCCCGCGTCCATCTTGAGCGAGCCGTAGGCGGTCGACGTGCTGGAAGTCGAAAACTGGCTGTGACGCCGGAGGCTTGAGAAGGGCGGCGACCGCTGGACGTGCGGGTTCTGATGGTGATGGTGGTCCGACCTCCGGAAGGTCGGCGTGGTCGATGCGTAGATATCTCGGGCGCTGCTCAGGCCCGGGTGCGGCAATGTCGTGGACCGATGGGCATGTGCCATGCCCTGACCAGCCGTGCTGGTGCTACCGCTGTAAGCGACTGGGAGGAACGGATGCGCCATGGGACAGCGTCTGTCTTCATCACTGACAAGCCCGAGGGAGAAGGGGCCGACAGTGAACAAGAAGAAAAGGAGAAGAAAGAAACAAGAAAGAAGATGGTGACAAGAACAACGGCTGTGCTACCTACTTGGAGCCGAGTCGGGGTCTGACCTCCAGACCCGAGAAGACCGGGGGAGCTGGGGTATAAAAGTGACCGCTTTCCGGGTTGTACGGCGTTACGGGCGGCTGAGCGATGGGCGGTATCAGACTCAGGTATGAGGGAGGCTGCGGTGGTGTTTCTATTGTCGACAGGGAAGCTGTGGAGCCCTGGGTGAAGCTGTTGTAGAGTCGTAGGCACAGTCTGGGTCAGCAGCCGGGCCACGCCTCCATCCAGCACGCGCGGGTCGAGACGGAAGTGGGCAGTGCGAAGTAAAAAGAACATGGAGGAACAAGACAAGGAGGGGTGTGTGGGTGGTGGTGTGAGTGTGAGGGGTGTAGGCAAGAGAAGAGAAGAAAGGGTCTTAGCACACCCCTGGGAAGGGGGGGGGGTGGGGGGCTTCCCCCTTAGGGTCACCCCCCTCCCCCGGGACTCATCTCATCTCACCACGCCACGCCTGCCTGTCTATCTCCCACCCCTCAGGTTGAACCCGTGCAACACCAAGCACTCGCCGTAGGACTACGCAGTACAGCCTGTCGCACAAGCGCACCTTTTTTTTTTTTTTTGCAGGGGTGCCGCAGCTGTCTTAGCAGCATCGGGAGAACGAGCATGGCGCATGCGGCAACGGTGCGGGAGCAGCACGCTCGCCGGCGATCGATCCCAGGTGTGACCCGTACCACGCCAGCAGCGTGTAACCCATTGTTTTTTAGGCTCGGCAGTGTCATCGACAACAGAGATGATGGGGGACGGCAGTAGGTACTTACACACACTGCCGGGATGGGAAAGGGGAGTTTGAAGGTGGCAGCAGCGCCTGAGCAAACGCCGTCGAGATGCCCCTTGGACGAGGGGCGGGAGGGGATGAAGGCAGTAACAAAAAGAACAGATGAACCCTTCGCTGAAGAGCGGCCGAGTCATGAACTTGTTATACAGACAAGGAAGAAAAAGCAAGCGGGAGGAGGGTACCAGCCCGGAAGTGCGCGGGAAGGCCCTTCAAACAGCCGCAGGGAAGGGTGCAATGGGACGGAACGTAAACAGGTACGGATGGGATTCCGAGACGAGACGCGACCTGAGCGACGGGAGAGGATGAAGAGTGGAGAAGGGGTGGCAGAAAAGGCACCGTAGGTAGTAGGTATTTGATGATGCGAAAACCGGGTCCTTGACCCGAGTCCAAAACGGCATCAAAGCGACCAGTAAGATTCCCAACAAGCGAAACGGCGGGCAAGGACATGGTACGCACCACATGTCGGCCGGGGGTGGTAGATCGAGGTAGTCAAGCCCGGAGCCCGACGACGTCGAGGGCTCGGCGAAGTCCTGCTGGAAAAGGCACTCGTTAGATACATGCCCATTGCCTCGCTGTTCTCGAACCACAAAGAGGAGGGGCGGGCTAGGGTGAGCAACAGGGCGAGTGAATGGATGCTGCTGCTGCTGCTGCTGCAAGAAATCGCCGTCTCATTCTGGCCAAGGCCGCGCCTGACCAGGACCGTATCCGACAGCATCCCCCCCCCCCCCCCTCCTCCCTAAAACGAAACCGGCGAGCAGGCGGGCGGTGGGATTGGAACCTGTGGCGCAATTAGCAACGGGATGCAGCGCCAACGCCCCGCCCGAGAAGGTGTGGCAGAGCGATCGAATTGGAGACGAAGGAGGAGGAGGAGTGCAGAAGAGCGGCGGTGGGGGCTAAACAGTGACGAGATTTCGAACACATGATGTTGGAAGAGGCGTGAGAAAGAAGGAGACGAGGAAGAACAACAACAAGATGAAGAATGACGAAATGGGTTGCTGTGCTCTGCTGCTGCTGTTCCTGCTGCCTTATTCTGCCGCCTTGTGCTGGGAACGCTCTGCCTGTTTGTCCATCTCGGCGTCCGTCTTCCTCGCTCGCTCTCTCAGAGATACAATGCCGGCGGTGGCAGGCTGGTTGGTCTCGAGTCGGGTGTTGCTGCAACCATTCTTCCCCCCCTTCTCCTCCCGCTCCCTCCCCAACCCCCAGCCCAACCCAACACTGGGCCCCAGGTCCGGTACGGTAGGTATTCCACGCAGTACAACGAAGTACCCGGGGTGGTGCAGGGGTACATGCTATCTTGAGCCGGCTGTGAGCGTTTGGCCGAGGAAGGAAAAAAAAAAAAAGATGCACATTTCGCCTCCGGTTTCTGCAAATGTGTCCAGTCTTGTTGGTCCCCCTCTTGACTTGACTCAATGAACGGAGTGAAATGTCGAGCGTGTCCGCGAGTGCTGTTTCTCTTCTTCGAAGCCAGCAGATCATGTCCGTCCAATCACCCCTGAGGCGACTGTTGGGGAGGGAACCTAGGTAGATAGGTACACTACCCGCCAACCACCCAACCGCCGCCGCAAGGGTTTCAGCATCAGCAACAGCATCAGCAGCAGCAGCAGCAGCAAAGGAACATCTTCCTGCGATCGGCTTCAAGATGGGAAATTACAACAAAAACAGAAAACAAAAACAAGGGAGAAAAAAGAAAAAAAAAAAGCGGAACGGTTGTCAAACGGTGCGGGACTCAGGCGATTGAGCTGCAGGCCGTTCCGCACAATGCAGAAACAAACACGCTAGATTGAGAAGAGACAATGAATGCGGGGGCAGGGGTTGGTGCATGTGGTGGCTGGTATTTTTTCTTCTTTCTCGCTTGCTTGCTTGCTTTCTTTCGTTTTGGGTTTTGGGTTCTTATTTACTGACCTGGGACAAGGATCCTGGAATTGTCGTCGCGATTGCCATCCTTTGTCCGCTGGTTGATGTGCAGGGGCGCGAGGGATCCCCGGTCGGGCTCTTCCTCCCTGATCCTCGAACACGCACCGCTGCCGCTCGCCGGGATCCGTTCCCGGGGCCAGGGAGGGCCCGGGAGGGTGGGGCGGCGGGCAGAAGTGGAGGGGAAGGAAAAGAGGGAGCATGAGTATGGGTGTTTGAATGCGTGTACCTTTGAGAGTGGTTGATTCATGTGGCGTTCATCAGCTCCGGCGGGGAGCGAGGAGCTGCTTCCGTCAAGCAAGACGTCGTCTCGAAGTCGCGGTCGTGTCTGTCCATGATGCCGAGTCTGCTGTTAGCTGGACGTGCTGCGTGCATCACCCACCATCTCCCCTGCGACAAAGCCCTTGCTGAGACGGTCGAAAAAAAAAAAAATAACGGTCACTCTCCCAGCCTTCCACTCGCCACGCCGAGCTGCATACGGTACCCGATGGCCCGAGAGTACGACGGAATCTCGACGATGGGATTGGTCAGACCCTACCTCGACTTGAGCCAGGAGGGCCCCTGGTCATGCCAAGCCAAGGGCCCAATTTACACAACCCCCTGGCCCTTGTTCTGAAAGTTATCTTCCGTCAGCAACTCACTGGTACCCTCCACTCTTCAGGGGTCCAGCACGGTTGGCGGGAAGAAGCAGCGCAGCGTTGTTTCTGAACGGCCGGATCTGGATGGCGAGCAGCATTACCGGTCGTCGTGATTTGCCGTGTCGGGTGTGGCTCTCTGGGCGCCAGAGAGCGCCTGATTCCACGACGCTTCCGTGCCGGACGGGTCGGGGACGTGTATGCTTCACAGGTCAGCTCTCAGACCTTGCAACCATGCTGGAATCGTTCCATGGGCGACTTCTGCTGGAGAACGACGCTGTGGCCGAGAGGGCCCGCGGATGACCCTGGAATGGATCAGACGCGGGAGAGTCCTCACCTCGACGGGCTCCCTCGGGGAAGTTGAGGCTACCGGAGACCAGCGACAACGCGCAAAGAGATCATCCAAGGTGGGCTTCTTCAGCTGGCGGTATCTCTTGCCACGGTTGTCCCAAATCGGGCCCTTGATGATCTCGAGGATCCGCCCTTCCCGCTGGCGGTGGGCACAGATCGCTTCTGATCGATGGGGGCTGCTATCGGAGCGGTGGTGACGAAGGTTGAATGCCTATGGTGTTGAGCCCGGAGTCGACGTAGAGGAGACTGCTCGTTGGAGGTGGCCGTAGTACAGCACGTTTGGCCGTGTCGAGCCGGAGGTCTCTAGGAGAGGAAAGCGCAATATCGAAAGCAATAGCTCGCAGCAGCTCCGTCTCCAGAGGATGCTCCTATGCCTTGTTAGGGTTGAGGCAGAGCATGGGCTTGTGCAAAGCTGAGGATAGCAACGCAAGAGAGGCGTCGACATGGAGCTGGCGCCCGGATATCCATCCCCTTAAGTATCAGTATGGTGCCTTGAGCCCTGATGCCTCAGACGGTCAACAACGGAGAGGGCTTGGATTGACGTTCGTGGATGTCTAGGTACCCATACAAGAAGCTCTGCCCAGGCCCCTGGAAACGTTTCCCCCTTTCCGGTGAGCCAGAGTTGGGCAAAGGACCGCGCCGGCAGGCAAGCAAGGAACCGTCAAAAAGTTACCGGCAATGAGCGCCTGCCGTCGTGTCCAACCGCCTCGGCCAACCCATTTTGAACACTTGCCACTGATGGCTAGCGCACCCCTAAGGAGTGTGCTTTGGAATAGGCCGAGGCGAAGCCGGCTTGTGTTCTTTCTCCCCTTTCTACGCAAGCCAGGCGGAACATGCACCGTACCTAGAAACGCCATCTGTCCCGTTGACCTCTTTACGTAGGCCTCAAGCAGAGGGGGTGTCTGTTCTTGGGGCGGCTCAACAACAGAATCATCCAGACCTGGATGGTGCTCCTGTGGTCTCCGTTATCTGACGCACCCCTTCTCTGCAGCCACCCTACTTCTCGCCGGAAAAACAACAATCGGGGTCGGTGAAAGAGCGCGCCCTAGAAACAACAAAAAAGAAGAAAAAAAAAGAAGAAAAAAAACAATCGGATCTGTCGCCTGGACGCCCCACCATCGGCTACCTGCATGACACCAAACAATGTCCGACTACGGGAGGAAAGAGGCCACGTCCGCCTCGATACCGTACAAACATCAGCTAGGGGGCCTGGTCGAGCGCACAGTAGCGTCGCGGCGCAGGAGACGTTCCGACGCGGCCGCCCAACGACGGCTTGCCTTCACCGAGGGGGAGATGCTCGGGGAAAGAGGAGCTTTGAATCGCGTTCTCGTCGTCAGGTCACAAGAAGGATGCGATGAGAGGTCGTGGACGCCCCGGTTTTCGGCCCTATGGTCTTGGCTCTCCCGGCAACGGCCGATAAGGTTCATGCGGAGGAACTCCGTCAGTCATTGTCCTACCAGATGATCAGGCGGCTCGGGTACTTCCCCCGATACACGATTACTGACTGTACTTGGACGCCCCTCATCGGCGCTGTGCCTGGGGTGCCCGTGTGGGGTGGTGTCACAGGTTCCGGTTGGGCCTCTGGAAACGTGAAGATGATGGCCTCAAAAGGAGAAGGCGGCTTCCTGGCGCAGAGGAGGGAATGGTGGGCAGCAGGAAGAGGCAGCGAGCTCACGCCCAACCATCAACCAATGTGCAGCTTCGAAATGGAGAGTTCTAGGCAATGTCACCAACCAAGCTCCACGCGACGCCTTTTGAGAGTGCCCAGCGGGGAGCGTCCTCGTATTGAGTGGCGCATTCGCAAAGACGGCTGGGGGGTGCTTGTTGTCAAGAGACCAAGTCAGCGTCCGGATGAAACGAATCGGCGCGGTGGGTTGTGCACCCTCCCGTGGCTTTCCAATCAGGGCGTGTGTCTATGACGGCCATTCAGCTCTCAAGGCATGGGAGGGATTTCCCTTGACTAAAGAGCTGCCGAACCCGCTGTTTCAGATCCAGCATCCTTTCGGCCGTTAATCTGAGTGGGCTGTGTCGGTACATGCCGTCCCTTCCACCAAGGCGTCCATGGTCAGGAAGTGAGCGGCCAGCTGTGCCTCGGATTGGGCTCACCGGACGGCACCGTCGAGCCTAACAGGTTCGATCAACGAGGTCGCCTTGTTTCCCCATTGAGGACACCGAATTTTGCGTTTGGGGCTTGAGAACGCGCACGCCCGAAGCATGAAATCCAGGACGGCCCTGCTGGTAGCCTGCCTTGGGCGGTACGCAGTAGGGGTTTCGAAGAGATTCTGTTTTCGAAAGCTTCTCCGGATCTGGGTCTGCCCCCACGCCTGTTGGCTGGGAGGGTCAACCGTGGCGTTTTCCAATGTGACATCTCATCTAGCAACCCCCCCCCCTCCCCCCCCCCCCCCCCCCGGCCGGGAGGGGGCTTCTGAAGAAGAAGGCCATGGCTTGGTCGTGCGCGGAACGCCCTCGGACGAGCCAGGGGACCATGCGGACATGGCAGGATGTTTGCGTTTCACTTGGGTTGAACCAAACTGTGAGGTTGGCATGTCAAAACAGTTCGCGTACCGCTGCCGCTGTTGCTCCCGCGGCTGCCGTGCATAACAGAGGAGGCGGCAGCGTGGTTGCTGGCGACGTGGGAGGATGCTGCCCGCCAGGTTCTGTCACCGCCGAGGAGCACGAAGCCATCGAGACCGAACATTCTTGATAGGGAGGGATACTGACGCCACAAACCATATAGGCTCATTCAAGACTGCGTGGACGCGGCCAGCATCGCATGGCCAGGACCGGGGATGGGCTGGCATTTCCAATCCGACGAACGGTTCTCGATAGCCGGACTCTGCAAGGGCCTGAATGCGCCTGACGGACCTTCAGCCCATGCCGGAGATGGCCCTCTAGCTAGCGCTCACGATGCGTCCCTCGTTGGCGGTCCGTTGGGCAGGTTGTGTTGGTGAGGTTGATGACGTTGGTGGAGACCCCTAATGCCAAGCACCCTTCTTCACGACACTATTCCCAGCGAGTGCTTAGCGCCATCGGGACCCCACTCGGGCACAGGCAGGGGAGGCCAATAGTGGGTCCGCCTGCAGGGCCCGGGGGATGTTCCCGCATACTATACGCAGTAGGGAGCGGCCTATCACGGGAAGGTGGGCTACGACTGGGCCGGGGACCCACCGCGCCTGGACGACGAGCAGCCCGGAACGGACGCTTGATGCGGAAAGAGAGGGAGAGGAAGACGACCTGACTCCCTCCAGCAAAGAAGCGTCGGCGGATGGAATGCGAGATGACAAAAGGCCCTCCCTTTGCGACCGAACCTGCAAGATCGGGTCAGGCCGCCAGTGGCCGGTAGGTTCCCGTGCACCCGGGGGCCCTTGGGAGCTCTTCCGCAACGCCACCCACACTTTCGACACTTTTCACCCCATTCGCAGCTGCTCGTCCACAGCAACCGGCATGAAGCCGATTTCGTTGCGTGGGAGAGAGACGACATCTCCTTCGGATCTCCGGGGGCGATCGCTGTCCATCCCGTCTACCAACGCTGCCCGCATGCGCTTCACCCGCTCGCCGTCCCAGGGCGTCCCGGCCGCTGAGGCACGGCGCCGATCTGGCCTGGCTGATGCTCTGTGCCACCGCAGCCTTTCCGACACCCGGGTCCTGGCATCCTGCCCGTCACAACGCCCATGAACGAGGTAGGGATCCATGGGAAGGCATAACTAGTAAAACACGGGCCTTCTACCAACAGGCCCCGACGTCACGCGGCGCGGCAGAAGTCGGAACCTCGACCAACCAGCCAGCCTGGAGCCAAAGTGCGCGCCCTCGACGAGACATGCCGCTGTCGAGCTCACCGGTCGATGCGCCATTTGAGCCATTCTTCCTGTCGGCAGCCCCGGCCCGGTGTGGAAGGGTTATTGGTGGGATACGATGCAGCCCCCGGCACCCACAACTCCAAAAGGGCGGACGGCAAACGATGCGCCCTCGCCTGCTCTCCTTGTCGGCGAGTCTGAGCCATTGACGCACACCCTCCAGGAGCTTTCATGTTTGGTCTTCATTGGCGGACCCTGTCATTTGTGCGTGGCTGTTGTCGGACCGCCCCTCAAACGCGTTAAGCCACGCAGGGAGGGAGGCCGAACATGTGCTCTACTGCGTAATAGTTAAGCCTTCCAAGCGCGCTCGGCGACTTCCATAAAGCGTGAGCCTTATCGTTTGTTGGGGATCGTCCGGGCATCACGCTGCGCCAGCGAGTCTCGCCTGGCTCGTCTCTCATTGCCTCCGTCCGCCAGACGCCTCGTCAACACGCCTTCCTAGGTCTGCGAGGCCCCGTCAGGTCGTGATTCTGCTGCCCGCTCTTCCTTCGGCCGCGTCTGAGCCGTGGCACCGAGAAACTGAGCACATTTCTACCCAACAACAAGCTCCTCGCTGCAACCGCAGGATCTGTTTCTGCAGTCGACGACGGGCATCATCTCTTGGGACGGGGTACCCGTGCCGTGGTGGGGTGACGTCTGCAGCCATGTGTTGCGGCAGCTGTGTGTTGCTGATGCGTGCAAACCTCCCCGGTCGAGTCCTACGGGGCGGTCGGCGACGCACCGTCAGAAGATGACAATACAGCGTCCAAGAGCCTCGGGGGCCTGAGATACGAGCAGGTACATGGTGCGGGGCCCAGATACCGATCTGCATTGACTCGCGGCAAGGTGGTGTTGCACAAGCTTGTAGGCCAAAGACATTCAACGAGCCTCGGATACAACGGGACAAGGATGTCGTACCCGCAAGAAGCACTCTGTAGACAATGAGCGATGCCATCAAGAGAAGCGCTCCAGGGAGGCTGGGCCTCACTTGGGCACCAACGGCAGCCTCTACGTCTCGTCCTCAGAAAAATCGAGCATGCTGAATCTGTTAGGGAAACTCCGTTACGATATGCCAGCTCTAGACACACCCCAAGGCTTCCCAATGACGTGCACACCATCACCAAGGCGGAACGTGTGCTGCCAAACGTTCGAGTCCTTCAACGCTGCCCATCGAAAGCGTGCTGGTTTCTGCGCTCTTATGCCCAACGCCCCAAGGAGAAGGCTGATGCTCCAATCAATCGCGTCCAGGGAGTAGCCAGTCTCAGCACGTGCTCCTCCAGCAGATCAGCTCGGACGAACACGCCGAACGTTGGTTCCAGCCTCATCAGGTTCACCGCGCTGCGCTCGCCAACCGCCATCGAAAACGCCTCTCGATTTCTCGTGACAGGCTAGCTCCCCACGCAACTACGCGTAGCAAACACGCGACACAACCTCCGACTTGGCCCGTCAGAATCCCATCCCGCTCCGAGCTCCTCCTTTGCTCGTCGCCCCTTGACCCGCTCGGAGGGGGCGTGGGAAACGACGACGCGTTTTGTTGATGGGGGCAACGTCCACGGCGTTCACATGGAAGAGAGGGCGGATACACACGCTCGAGATATTTTCAAGGCCGCTCCGGGGGTCTCAGCCACGGCCATTCCGACACAAGAAACCGACCTTTTGCTCCTCTTGGAAGTGGCATGCTTGATTGACGTTTCTCAAGGGACGGCCACGAACCCCAATCCAGCGTCCCGTTTGCCCTCAACTTCCGGATTCGTTCTCCAACCTCCACGGCCCTCGCCCGTTCAGGGCCGTGCCTGGCTCCTTTCTCGGTCGAACTCCTGCCGGCAGCCGTTTGCCCCGTTCCGTGCTGTGCGGGTGTAGCGTACCACGTCGGCCTACCACGTCGACCCGTCCGCGAGCCAAAGACCGATCCACGACAGCGCCGCTGTTCCCCCGTCCGCGTGCCATGTATGTTTGTGTGTATGTATGTATGTGTGTGCGTGCGCGCGCGCGCGTGTGTGTGTGTCACACCGACGACAGAAAGAGCAAGAGAGAACGCGTCGCAAACCTTGTCCGCCCGGTTTCGAAAACCAGAGGCGAGACGAACGAGCGCGCAATGTTTACGGTCCGGGCGACCAGCGTGGATCGAACCCCCCCTTTTCTCTCTCTCTCTTTCCCCCCTCCCCACTTTGCTTTGTCCGCGGCGCTATCTTCGGCCTCATTCTCGTCGTCTCATCCCTGCTGCCTTCGCTGAGCGACGTGGAGGCTGCGAGGTGTCGGAAGCAAGCATGCAGATGCTCTATTCAAGGCGGATGCGATGAGCGGCTGACGGGAAGAAGGACGCCGGCGTCTTGTGGCCGCGACAAAGGCGATGAATTCGCCGTTTCTGTCTCACCACAGGGCCGGACCTGGGGCACGTTTCGTCGGTGCGGTCAAACGGCGAGAGCCTCGGGGGGGGGGGGAAAGGAGGTGACGAAAAAAAAAGAAGCAGGCTCTCTCCGAATTGGCTTTCTACCCCCCTTTTTTTTGCCGTCGGCCTGCTTCTGCTGCCTGGCTGGCCCTGCCTCATCACGAGCCTGCGGTGGGACGGGGGACGCTGAAAAGCGCGCCTTTCTTGATGCATGTTCTGCCTCTCTAGTGGACGGGGGTTTCTCGGGCCAAGTTTGAGTTTTGGCCATGCGAGCCAAAGTGCAGGCTTGAATGGCGAGGAAAACACTGGGCCGTGAAAAGGGAACGGAGTAAAACGCTATGGGGGGGGGGGGGGGGGAGGGGGGTGTCATAAGGAGACAAAACAAGGACCGAACGCCCAGGTCACCGGGGTAGCAGAGGACCACAGCCAGGCGGCTTGGGGATCACGGAAACGAACAGGGTCCCTTTTTGTCTCGTCCGGTCCCTTCTTCCTTCTCATGTCGCACTTGACAGCGCCGCCTTGCCCACGAATCCTCTGCCGTTGTTGCTGCCGCTGCCATGAAGCCGCGTGGCTCGTGTCGGGCAAAGCGGAGCAGCAGCGTACCGGGTCCTACCTATTCTCCTCGGGCCACCGTGTGGTACATGAGCGCGGCGCAGGCCATGTCCGTCGACGACCGTTGGTCTTGAGCTGTAGCTGTCATCGGAGGAGACGTCGTGGAGGGGAAGCCTTGTCGTGCGGCGGCTTGAGGGGTGAGGCTCGGTTGGGATTCTAGAAGGGTCGACGCAGACACGTCTCCGAGGCCAGGGGTCCTCAGCAGATCGGATGCGGGGACGAGGCAGGAGAGGGCAAAGGAAGCCTCGGGCTTTGCTCGCTTCCCACCGTTCCAGCTCTCACCGGCGATCGCCGCTTCTACAATGGCAGAGCCGGGCGGCTCGCGGGTTTGGAAACGGCTGACGCTTTGTCGTTTGTTTTCTTCGGCCTCTTTCTCCTCCTTCCGGAAGAGGTAAAAGACGTATACTCGACGCCGAGTTAGAGACAGCATTGGAAAAAAAAAAGGGGGACAGCCGTGGGAAAACAGGGCGGTGGGCACGAGGGAGGAAGGCTAGTGGCATCCGATTCGTGAGGGTTGGCCGGATGAGTTTTGGTTTCCGCACCGCAACCCGGGGCTCCTTTTTTGCCCAGCTCAGACGCCGTCTATGGTCCATGTCAACGAATTTCATGTTTCACATTCTCAGCTGCCATGTAGTAAGAGTGGGCCTAGAGGGGTGTTGGAAAAGGTGAATTTGTTTGCACTTGCGGAAGATGGGAGGATGAGGAAGGGGGTGTGATTGTGAGTTGGATACACGCCCTCGGTGGCCAAACGTCATCCGGGCTGGAGCTCGTTGGACAGAGGCGTCTCTGCGGCGGACAGGGCGAGGCCCGGGGTTGTTGGCCTCGTTGATCAAGGCTGCACAATGTCAAGATGGAGAGGACACCACGCTCCGACCATGGTTTCGCTAGATGACGTTGTCTACAGCAGTCTAGCTTGGTTGTTCCCGTCCGTTGACTGGACCGCCCTCTCTTTGCCAGCCCCGGACGCCCGAATGCGCCACAGGGCATATGACACGAAACCGTCTTCCATGTCTCGGCCGGGTAGCCGTTTCGTCGCGTGCCCTCGTGCATCCTGCACGTCATGAGTGCTGATGCCGTACCCCCCGGGGGCAGTGGGGAGGGTTTCTCAACCTGGTCGCGTGGAGCACGGCGACCGCGCAGAACGAACAAGACAAACAGGACGTATCGGCGTTGGTGTCTAAGTTTTGTTTTTCTTTTGAAATTTGTGTCAAGGCGTTGATCAATGTGACTGACTGACTGACTACTACGGCCAGGGGAAACTCGACCGAGGAGATCTTGGGGGGATCTCTTCCGACCTCTTTGTCCTCCTGGCCCCCCTGACTACCTGGTGACCTATTCGTAGGCATATACCTACGCAGTACTGCGGTATTCACAGCCAAGACCTTTCCGCTTCGTGAAGGCGCCTAGCCTTGGCTCCGCTCAGTCGCATGACACAGGGGTCTGTGACTTGCCTGTCTCGCGACAGGCGATCGGTGGTTGGATCGGCCAGCGCGAGGGTCGTCATGTTGTGATTCATGGGCCCTGTACCACTCTCTTTGCTTTTGACAGTCTCTGGCTTGTTGGGCAGTCGGCGGGGTGTGTTTTCTTTTTATGCGGCAGAAGCCGAGTGCCAGGTAATAGACATGGAAAGCGAGGTTGAATAGGTTGATGTGGAAGTGGAGTTTGTGTCAACATGGAAGCTTGGAGATGGGCGAGGCGGACGGAACGGAGGAGACAAGACGGAGACGGAGACGAAGACGGAGACGGAGATGGAGACGGAGACGGAGGAAGTTGAGAGAGGAGTGGAGCCTCCGGGTGGAGACCCCGGAACCTGCACAGGCCAGCGTCTCCCGGTGGGCGTCTTCCTCGGAACAGCCCTACACTCAACGCAAAGGCTACGATATCACCTCGGGCCATGGGCAACTTCTTTTCGGCTCTTGGGTCATTGACGTGTACATCGTGAGACGCAAACCACCCTGGGTACTTTACCCAACCAGGTATTACGGTATCGATGGTTGCGTCCGAGGAGAGCCAAGCCCTGCTTCCGCAAGCCCCGGCAACAAGCGGGTCCCCAAGAGACCCCGGTTCGGCGCCGTCTCGGTCGATGACTCGTCGTCTTTCTTTGCATGTCCGCATCGTCTTGCTGCCCGCTCCCGTCCTCTACCCACGCAGGGTTCCGGGGGGATTTCCATCTTGTACCAACCCAGGGCCTTCCGAACCGCCAAGGTAATGCCGAAAAAGAGGCATCTCAACAGGTTTTCCAAGCCGCCGTCCACCGCGCCCGCGTTACTCAGCAGCCCGGCTACCCGCAGAAACGATAGCAACAATGGTGGGTGATCTTCGTGTTCCTCCAAAGCGCCCACCCGTCCTTGTGCACCTATCCGTCCCCCCTTGGCATTGTTTTCCTTTGGTTTGCCCTTGGCTGTTATGTCACTTTTTCTGGTCTCATGTCCTGCAATCTCCGGGGGAGAAGAGAGGAGGAAGGGGGACGGGGTGGGGGGAGGGGAAAGGGGGCGGCGAGGCTAACGAGAGGAAACAGATGACGCGTCGTCTCGCGGCCGCAGCGTCAACGACCTGCTCGCCCAGCTCCGCCGCACCGGCCTGAACGGTGCCGGCCAGGTCCCGGACCTTGGCGTTCAACCGACGGTGCCGCCCGAGCTTCGTCAGATACTCAACATCCCCGAGACGCCGCCGCCCCGGCCCCGCCGGCCGCTCCGTCAGGGGCCCGGCGGCCATCGGCTCCCTGCGGGTCCGGCGCCGCCCCGGAGCTGGCTCTCGGCCGCCGAGCGCGCCGACCATGCCCTGCAGCGCTCTGCCGTCTCCTCCCGGGGCGTCGTTGCCGCCGGCCGCGACCACCGGCCCCTCCCGGGCTTGGCCCTGCCTGCCCGCCGCAGCCTGCTCGACATGGTCCTCCGCCGCTTCGTCGCGGACTGGGAATGGCAGCGCGCCTACAACCGCTACCATCTCTACGAGATCCCCACCCACCTTCGCATCCTCCTGGTCGCCTACCTCGCCGCCCACCACCCAGCCGGCGTCACCCTGAGCGACCTGCGCGCCCTCCTCCTCCCCCCGCCCGACGTCCCCGAGTACCTCGACGACCCCGATCTCTCTCCCGCCGTCGTCAACGCCGCCTTCACGCACCTGGACCTCTCCTCGTCGCTCCTCCGCTCCCTCCGCCTCAAGCACCTCGCCGACCTCCTCTTCCCCTCTTCGCAGCCCTGCCCCCTCGAGGTGCAGGAGACCTGGGACGCGCCCGACCCGACCCCGTCCCTCCCGCCCTCGGTCCTGCCCCACCTCACCCACCTCTCCCTCGCCCTCGACCCCGCCGCGCCCGGCGCGGCCCTGACGTCGTGGCGCCAGCTCCTGTCGCTCGCCTCCCGCCTGTCGGGGACCCTCACGCACCTGAGCCTCGCCTTCTGGCCCGAGCCGTCGCTGACCCCGCGGGCGCGCGCGGCGGCCGCCGGCGTGGTCTCCCCCGTCACGGGCCGGACGGTGGCGTACGGAGGCACGGGCCCCTACAGCCACTCGCTCGACGGCGACTGGAGCGAGCAGGTGCTCGTGCTGCGGCGGCTGAGCCGGGCCCTGTACGGGCTCGAGTGGCTCGATCTGACGGGCTGCGGGGCGTGGTTCCAGGCCCTGTGGGAGAGCGTGCCGCTGGCGGACGCCCTGGTCGATGACGTGGCCGGGACGACGACGGCGGAGGAGGAGGAGGACGGCAGCGGCAAGGAGGCCGCCTCTCGGACCGCGGTCGACTGGGTCGGCGACTGGGGCAAGATGGCCACGTTGGTCATGTTTCCCGGGTATCGGCTGCGCGAGGAGGCGAGCGCGGCGGAAAAGGCAAGGTATTGGGAGATTGTGGACCACGCGAGACGGGTCGAGAGGCACGTACGCGCGCGCCGGGCGGGCCAGGGAAGGGTTTTGACGGTGGAGACGTGCCAACGGTAATAACTGAGAAAGGAGAAATGAGACGAGACCTGAAGAGGCTGGACGGGACGAGACGGCTTCGAGGAAAAGACGAACGACAGCCCGCGTGGATTCAGCGGGAGAACGCCCAAGAGCGGCTGCGAGGATGGAATAATAGGAACCAGAAGCAGCCAACATGCTCATTAGGCCACGAGCACCTTGGCATATATGTACACAGTAATTACGCGTCGCATATCCTAGGTGGTTCTTTGCAAGCCGTTACATCTTCATTTCACCCGGCTCGGCCCCCTCCCCAAGATATATCAAACAACGCGACGTAGTTTTTGCCTACTTTGACGCATCTTTTGTGTGCTATAATTCCATTCGACATGACCTCCGCAGACAAACCTCCCAGGATCCCATCTTTCCGCAGCTCCCATTCCATGCCAAGCCGCGCGCCCGCTCACCATCCTTTCATCGGGCCTCAAACTTCCTCAACCTCCCTCCCCAAGAGCAGTCTATAGCCACCGTTTCCGACCCCCAAGAAGCACCCCCTCTTTAGCTCCCCAAGTAAGCCCGAATCGCGCCCTGCAGGCGCCCCGCGCCCTCGCCGACAAGCTGGGTCAGGGTGTCCAGATCGTCGGCCGCCGTGATGCCAAAGCGGCGCACAAAATCCTTGGCGGCGCTCTCGAGGTCGCCGTAGTCCACGTAGTCGCCGCCCCCGCGAGACGCGCCGGGGCCGCCCTCGTCCCCTTCGGGCCGGCCAAAGTAGGCGTTGCTCGAGATGGCCTGGGCGCCCTCGAACCCGGCGAGGCGCGACTTGGCCTCGGCCTGGGACGAGGCATCGAACATGCCCTTGCCGAAGAACTCGTCGGACGAGATGGCGCGCTGGTTGCCAAACTTTTGGCGGGCGTAGGTCTCGGTGTCGTCTGGGAGCGCTCCTGTTAGATGCGGAGCCGCGAGGAAGACGTGGGCGGGGGAACGGGGGAGAGAGCTTACCATCCGCAGACGCCTTGATGGGTCCGACGGAGCCAAAACCACCGGGGTTCTTGCTGGCGGCAGCCCCCGAGCCCGCAGGCTTGCCCACCTGGCCGAAGCCCAGGCGGCGGATGCCCATCCCGAGACGCTCCATCTCGGCCTCCGACTTTTGGGGGGCGGGACGGGTGGCGCCGAAGCTGCTGCGCGGGCCGGGGCTGACGGGAGTGGGGGACAGGATGGCGGCGCCCGTCTTGGCGGCGGCGGACGGCTTGTCGGCGCTGGGGGCGGAATCCTCCTCCTCGGCGTCTGGGTCGTATCCCAGCTTCTCCTTGCGCTCGGCCTCCTCCTTGGCCTTCTTCTCGGCCTCGTCAAAGTCAATCGCGGCCTCGGTGCCGAGCTTCTTGACGCCCAGCTTGGAGGTGGCCTTCTTGGCGCCCAAGATGTTGGTCTTGCGCGGGCCCGAGGCGCCCGAGCGCAGGGCGGCCGAGTGCGTGATGCGGCTGGCGGCGGGTTTCGCTTCGTCGCCGGCAGGCTTGGCGGCGAGCGGCGACGAGGAACGCGAGGGCTCCTTGTCGCCGGGCTTCACGAGGGGCGAGGGGGCACGGCCGACGACGGGCGGGGTGGCGGTGCGCGAGACGGGCGGGGTGGGCTTCTTGATGGCCGGGCGGCTCCACGCCGAGAAAAAGTCGTCCTCGTCGTTGGCAGCGTTGTTGGAATCGTCGGCGCCCTCGCCGGCCTCGTTGATGACCACCGTCTCGGGGTACCTGGGAGGGAGGGGGGGGGAAGGAAGGTGCGTCGTCAGCCTGCTTGATCGCGTCTCTGCCTCGCGAGGGGGAAAAGCGCCTACTCCTTCGCATCCCGGGCGGCCCGCTTCTTCAGCTCCTCCTTGTACTTGGTGGCGGCGGCCGATGTGTACTTGGTCTTGGGGTCCTTGCTGTTCAGGGCGGCCGAGCCGCCGTTGGACTGGAAGAACTTGGTGGCCGACTCATTGCCGCCAACCTTCATGAGGCGCAGCTGGTCCCATTGCCACTCTTGCCGGGGGGTCAGTGCGGGCCATGCGGGTCGGGGAGGTGGGTGTCTGCGGACGTACGGTCGAGGTTCGTGGAGCGGACGAACGAGATGTGAACGCCAAGGTTGCGGTGGTTCGCGGAGCAGTCGAGGCAAAGGTAGATGCCGAAGGGGACCGACGTCCAGGTCGGGTTCTTTTGGCCGCAGTCGAAGCAGATCTGCCGTGGTCGGCCGTCAGCACTCGCAGGCCGGGCAGGTCTCGGAGCGGCGGGTGGCGGAGCCCGGGAGCCCGGGAGCGACGGGACGACTTGCCTTGTTGGCGGGCTTCGCCTTGAGCTTCTCAAAGATCTTGAGCGACTCCTGCTTGGATGCGAGGCCGCTCATCTTGGCGATGGGGGGGGGAGACCGAGCTGGGACGAGTGGCGGTGGGAACGGCGACGACGACGGCGACGGCTTTGGGAGGAGTGGGGGAAAGCGGGTGAGGTGGTGTCTTTGTCGGTGTCGCGTGTGGTTTTGATTCCCCTACGAAACGGCCCGTTTCAGGAGAAAGGAGCCACCTTCCAGGTTGTGGTCGCCGCCCAGCGATTCCATCGTGGCATCAAAGGCGACGCTAAACCCGATTGGGACTCGACCCGGCTGCCCCACGCCGGGTGGGTCTGGGCCCCGCCGGAAGCACGGAACTGGACCTGGCAGGATGCTCCGCCCCGAGCGTCATCCCATTTTATTGTGTTTGCATCGCTTTTGGTTTGCCCTGACGGCCGGCTCCCCAGAAACCGCCAGCAATGGCCCCCGCCAGACCGCCATGAAACCACGAGTCACGGTCTCGGGGCTACAGCTCCGTCCGCGAGCCACCATGCGCATGCGCATGCGCATCCACCACCGGTCCGCCGCTCTCTATCGGATGGCGTTGGCGTCGGCGTCGGCGTCGGCGTCGGCGTCGGCGTCGGCTCTCAAGCTCACCTCGCATCCGCCATCCCGGCGCAGCCTCCCCACGCCCCCGCCATCCCGTCTGTATGCCACCGCAGCTCCCGAATCGCGCCGCCGCTCCGTGACCCCCTTCAACGACGACGGCCGCGTGCCGTGGTCCGAGCTGTCCGTGGGCGAGAAGGCAGGCCGCGCCGCTCAGCAGACCTTCAACCTGGGCCTGGTGATCGTAGGGCTGGCCCTTACGGTACGTATCCGGCTTGGCCCTTTGCGTTTAGTCGCCCGCCCGCCGAACAAGGCCGCATGCTCATGCCGAGGCTCCAACCCCAACAGGGCGGCGTCGGCTACTTCCTCTTCACCGACGTCTTCTCCCCGGACAGCAAGACGGTGCACTTCAACCGCGCCGTGGACCGGATTCGCGCCGACCCCCGGTGCATCGAGCTGCTGGGCGACGGCAAGAAGATGGTGGCTTTCGGCGAGGAGACGGGCAACAAGTGGCGCCGCGCGCGTCCTATCGCGTGGGTTGGCCCTGGTCGTGGTCAAGGCGAACAGGGGGCTTGCTAACAAGAGCGCAGGTCGACCACCACCACCGACGCCCAGGGCAACGAGCATCTGATGATTGAGTTCAACGTGCGTGATTTCCATCGAGCGTGCTTTCCGTCGAGCATGCTCTCCCGCCCTTGACGTTGTCGCGCTAATGGCCTCTTCCAGATCCAAGGGCCCAAGGGCACAGGCCGGGTGGGCATCCACATGATCAAGCGCCCCGGCGAGCACGAGCACCGTTACAAGTACTTCTTTGTCGACGTCCAGGGCCGCCAGCGCATCTACCTGGAGAATGCCGACGCGGCAGCGCAGGCCAGAGCGGCGGCCGGCCGCAAGGAGTTTCGCCTGTTTGGCGTCAAGTGGAACTGATCCACCCGTAGCAAGGCTTCTCTCGCTCATGGATGATCGCCATGACGAAACTCCATGATGAGGGGACCAAAGCGTGAATGATACAACGGTCCCACCTGTATCATAACAAAACATGTACAACTGTACCTTTTTTTTTTCCCTCCCTTTTCCTTTGAGCGAGCCTGCCTGCCTCCCGCTGTTCCGAAGAAGGGGTATTACGGGAATAAGGACTATTACTAGTATACAAGTACGCGGACCGCTGCTGCTGCTGCTGGCCCTGGGTGATGATTATTTCTTGAACCTCCTCCGCCCCGCCAGGGTTGACAAACCCAGAAAAAGCCTTCTCCTTCCCCTCCCTCCCTCAACCCCAGATCACCTCCGCAACAGAAAGCCTTCAGTGCCCCTCCTCGCCTTCCATCTTGGCAATCCACTTGTTCATCTGCGCGAACTTGTCCTCAAACGACTTTTGCAGCTTCTCGCACGCCGCCCACATGGGGTCCGACTCGCGCCAGTACGTGTAGCAGTTGGTGAAGATCTGGTTCATGTCGGCCAGGAACTCGGTCTCGTCGGCGTACTCGTGCCGGTCCATCTTGGCTTTCATGGTGCTCAGGTCCATGGGCTTCTTGATGACGTCGAGATAGTCGGGCACCCCGTCGCGCTCCGGGTCGACGGGGTCCCGGAAGGGGCCGACCACGCGCGTCCAAAAGCCTGTGGGAGCGTTAGCTTGCGCACGTCCACTCTCTGACCCAGGCGGGAACCAAAAAAAAAGGGGGAAAAAAAAAAAGGCTTACCAGGCCCTGACAGCATCCTCGTCAGCAGGTCGGCGCAGAAATTGAGCTTTTGGTTGGCCGAGAACTGCTGGCCGGAGACGGCGGCGCTGGACCGGCGCTTCGACCCGGGCTTTGGACCCGGCTTGGCCCCCGTCACCGACCCGCGCTTCCGGACGACGGCGTTTTGCGTCCCGCCGTTGGCGGTCGCCGTCCCCGCATCGGATCCGCGCCGCCTCTTTGCGGGACGACCCCCCTCGGCCTCGTTGCTCGTCCCGTCAGGCTCGCTCGGCGCCGACCGACGCTGCGCTGCCGAAGCCGCCGAGGCAATGGCCACCGCGGCCGCCGCCGTCTCTTCCATGTTGTGGGAAGGTGGCGGCGGCGGAGGAGGAGGAGGAGGAGCTGGGCTCTCCTCGAGCGAGCTCATGGCCACGACCAGCTCGCTCAGCACCTCCTGGGGCAGCGAGCGAGCAAACTCTGCGCGCGACTCGCTCGAACGCATGTACTCGGCGGCCCACGAGAGGAGCAGCTTGCGAATCGAAGAGCCCTCGGGGGTGTCGTTCCAGACGCGCACCAGCAGCGGCGTGGCGGGGATGGTTTGGGTGAGGCGGCGGCACTCGGCCATGGCGTCGAGAGCGGCATCGCAAAGCCCGTCGATCCCCAGCGTGTGGCCCAGCTTCCATAGGCCGATGAGAACCTCGTAGCTGGGCAGGCTGTCGAGGTCGGGAAACACCTGGCCGGTGTAGAGGTAGTTCTGGGCGTAGGCGAACACCTCGGCCGGGGTATCTGGCAGGCGGACGAGGTTCTCGAGACCCTGCTCGGGCTGTTCTGCAAAGTGCTGTTGGAAGTAGGAAGACTTGGAGCAGAGAAAGTCTTTCTGGATGCCGAACGGTGTCTCTTCGGGCCCGACCAGCAGGATGACAAAGATGGGATGCGGTTGGCTGTGCGGTTGTGCGTGAGCGATAGAAACGGCCGGCGACGGCGAGCAAACCTACAGCCAGGAAAAGGGTCGGGGGGGCTCAGCCGGGACGGCTGGTTTGGCGGCGTCAGCGGCGGCCTCGGCATCAGCGTTGGGGGGTCCGGTGACAGCGTCCGCGGAAGCCTCAGGGACAGCCTCAGGGACAGCCTCAGGGACAGCCTCCGCGACAGCGCCGGTAACAGCGCCAGCATCGGCAACGGCTTCTTCACCAGCGGCATCGCCGCTGGGGTCGGTGGTGACGGGATTCACCGCATCGGTGGGCTCGGCGACCGGGTTGGTGTCGACGGCACCATTTGGCTGGGGCGGTATGTCGGACATGGCTGCTGTGACGGCTGTCAGACACCCTTTTCTCACAATGGCTATGACCGACTCAGGGGGGGTTATAAGTGAGCTCTTGCCGTGCGTCCACGGCAACTGGCATCCCACACTGAACAACTGTGCGCAAGAGAAGAACATACAGATTCTGATTGATGAAAAAGCCGATGAAATGGACGGTGGGAAGACGGAACCGAGTGTGCTTGATGATGATAACGCTTGTTTTGTGAGGACGGGCTCAGCCGCCAGCACAGAAAGCAAGGCTAATTCTCACAACCAGGTGAGATGATTACCAACTTCGAGACACGGGCATTCGCCTGGTATGAAGGACAGATGATTCAGAAAACCACTGCCTTCAGACGGCTGATGAAACTGTCTCGTGGTGATGGCGCGTCATGAGTTGAAGTCAAACAAAGATTCAAGGTTCAAGTTGTCGGCTGAGAATTGGCGAATGAGAAACAGAAATGTCATGATCCACGCCCCACTCGAGCTCCTTTGAACTCCAGCCTCGCATCCAGCAGCACACCACCGGCACAGTGAGAAGCACAGTGCAAACTACAACAACGGCCGCCATTTCCATCTTGCACCACGACGCCTTGCTTACACAGTACAGAACAATTTGGGCTGCTCATGCTTGTCCAAAGGGAGAGAGAACCGGAGACAAGGGAGAACAAACACGCATACATCCTTCGAGTCCCGCCCAACTCGATTGCTTCCAACACAGCCCAACAGTGCCGCTCTTGCTCTGCTGGTACCTGGTGCAGCGCTCGGTGCAGCGCTCGGCCAGTGATGATGGCGACGCTCTCATGACTCCCGTCGGTAATAAGCCATGTCCCCTTCCTCTCTTAACCAACCTCGAGAAAGTCCTCTCGTGGAGCTCGTAGAGGGGGGTGGAACAGCGCGTCAAGAGCAATAAGGGCGAGACGACGGACCACGAGAAGGAGCTCCATCACCAACAAAGGGCAGAGCAGGCTGGCAGCGACGCCCACGGCGCTCTCGGCGGCTCACGATGATCCATGTTGCTCCCTCCAGTGACTTTCTCACGGTCTGTGCCACGTCGACAGCTAGGTCGGGAGCCATCCAGCTCCCAGCCCTTGCTCTCCGCCTTCCCCAGCAACCTGCCGGTAGGCTTACCCACATACTGTGTACGCATCCTCCCCCATAGGCCAACCGCCTACGCAGTACATACCATGATGGCCATCCTTTCCAGGCCGATGGTCCTTTACGGCTGTCAAAACAGCACGAGAATCTTCTACTCGAATTGCTTTCCTTCGAGGAACCCCGTCAATTCCACGGGTACGCTCCGAGCCCCCGCCCTTTCCTCGCCAGGTGGAATCCCACCGCGGCACAAAGATTGATGAGAGTATGTTCCGAGAGGAGGGCTCTCGGGCACAGGCCTGGATCGTTGGCGTCTGAACCTGGGAGGCGACATTGTGAGCGGGTCTGTGCCATGCCAGCCGCCACCATCACTCACGCATAGACACGCCTACCACCGACCCGAGGCCCCCTCGAACATCCCGTCGCCGGACTCATGGTCGCGTGTTGGAACCCTCCTGGGAGCCAAACGCCCTCCAAGACCCCGCTCCACTCCGCCACTCCCGGCTTGGCTCCCGCTTCCGGGTCTTCTGAGGCAAACCTCCGCATCCCACAGATATCCACTTCCCAATGCAACGCGGGTTTAGCTCAGTTGGGAGAGCGTCAGACTGAAGTCCACTTCGGGAATTAAATCTGAAGGTCGTGTGTTCGATCCACACAAACCGCAACCGCATTTCTTTTGCTACTTTTCCTCCACCACCGCGGTGGTTTTTTTGTCCATTTCCTCCCCCCTCTCTTGTTGACAAGAGAAAACGTGGGGCAGTCAGTCATGACTGGTAGAAGCCACAAACGATGTCAAGTCCAGCGTCTTGCTCGAGACGATTTTGGTTTCAAGACACTTTTGTCACCGCAACGGGTGAAAGCGCTTGATACAATATGATGCATAGGTACCTGATGTTGTAAAAGTCCAACCCATGAAATACTCCGAAAGCTGCCACAAGGAGTGTGTGCATGTGCGCCTTCGGGGCCATACGACACATTTTAGGCCATGGGCTTTGTCGGCCTCGAGAACCCAGGAGAGCCAATATGGGATGAAGTCGACCTCCCGACCCTTGTGAAACTCCCCTTTTGGAACAGCTTGCCAGCGAACGCCAGAACACCCAACCACCCGCTTTTCCACCCCAAAAAGTATCGTTTCCCTTCAACCTTTTGCAATGAAACTAAACCTACTGATAGCTCTGCTAATGACCTACACACGAGAGAATTTAAGGGCCGCCGTAGCTCAGATTAAGGCACAAAGGTGCAGCTACCGCAAGGTAGCTGCCCAGTTCGGGGTCCCTCTAACTACCCTCTACAACCACGTCACCAAACGCAATCAAACTCGAAAGGAAGTTTTTGAGCTACGGAAATCTCTTTGAGCAGTACAAGAGAAACGTCTTGCCGACTGGGTGTTAGACCAGTAAGCCCTCGGCCTTCCACCAACTTATACGTACATCCGGGAGCTCGCTAGCCGTATCGCCAGGACGACTGGAACAGCCAAGCATATAGGCAGACGCGGGGTAAACAGGTTCATCGCTCGTAACCCAGTTCTCAAGACCCAAATATCTCGGAAGATCAAGTCGTTTCGAGTCAATAATAGCGCTACAACCGAGGTGATGCGGCCTTGGTTCAACTACCAGAACCTCCCGGCCGTTACCGGCATTCTACCTGAGAATTGGTGGAATATAGATGAGTTTGGGCTTTATGTAAGGACTGGAAGTTTACGGCAACCGAGAAAGGCTGGACAAGCTCGCGTGTTGCGATAGAATGGCTCGAGGAAGTGTCTATCCCCCGGACCCAGCCACAGAACCCAAATCACACCCTCCTGCTTATCCTGGACGGCCACGACAGTCATATTACCACCGTGGACTTTATGTGGCTATGCTTCTTGAACAACATTCACTTACTGTGGCGTTTGCCCAACCTGCTCGAGGGTGTGACAGGTTCGGATCAGAGACCATAACTGAAAAACACAGGAAGGAGGGGAGGGGAGAGACTGAAGCTGAACTGTACACGTCAGAGACGGTGTTGAGATGGGTCTGGGCAAGCCAGCAGGTTCCGAGATCGCCCATCGGAAGCTGGTCCGGTCAGATGTACGGATGTGAGATCAGGAGATCAGGAGATCAGAGCCGACGTTTGGCACGAGAAATCTTCACGCCTGCACCCTGCCCTGCGCCCCCTCCGCCATGGTTACCTACGAGACAGCACGGCACCGTTCACAACAACATTCAACATCTCCCTTCCCTTGTCCTCCCTTTTCACGACCACCCACCCGTCCTTCTCCACTTCCACAATGGTTCCGTCCACGCATATCTTGCGCCACCGCGCCTCCTCCTCGCGCACCACCACCCGCACCTCGTCCAGCTCCGGCGAGCCGTCTCCCGTGTACCCCACCTCGGGCATCTCCACGTGCGCACCCCGCTGGTATGCCTTGGTCATGATGTCCATCGTGCGCTTCCCGTCGAGCGCCCCAAACCATACCCCCCTGAGCACGCCGTCCAGCGGCCGGCTGGCAGGCGAGATGGTAAACGTCTTCTCGAGGTTGGAAACCAGGGCGAGGAGAAGATACGCCAGCCGTTGCCGCGAGGTCTCGTCCTTGTTCTCGTCGTCGACGGGGGGGATCCGCAGCGGCGCGAATCCCTCGGCCCCTTTCCACCGGACCTGGACCTCCGCGTCGTACGCATGCGCCTCGTGCAGCAGCTCCGCCGCTGCCATGCCGAACCGCTTGTCTCCGTGCACCCTGTGCTCGGGCGTGTCGCTGGCCCAGACGAGCGACGCGTGGAAGCCGTACGACGCGACGACCGCCCCGACGAGGTGCCGCACGGGGTGCTGCTCCTCCGGCGGCGCCGGGCCGTCATGTTCGCCCTCCCCCTCCCCGCCCCCCGGCGCGGCAGCCAACCTCGCGCCCGACGAGAAGCTGGCGCGAAACGTCGGCAGCGGCACCGCGGTCCCAAAAAACAGGCTACGCAGCGCCAGCACAAAAGGCGACGGCGCCCCGTGCGCTTCGTACAGCGGCTTGTGCAAGGAGTGAAACAAGGCGTTGCCCGTGCCCAGCGGGAACAGCACCACCGTCGGCGGCGCCCTCCTCCCGCCAGCGCTGCCGCCGCCGCCGCTGCTGCCGCCTGTCTCTTGGTCCCTTTCCGCTTCCCGATCCAGCGCGCTCAGCAGCTCCACCAACCCTCCGTCCCCCGACAGCAACACCACCGTCGCCTCGGTCCCGCCGCTCGCGCTCGCCTCCCTCGCCTCCCTCGCCAGGCGGCGCACCGCGGCGCTCACCGCCTGCGCGCCGTCCAGCTCCGCGACCTCGTCCGGCACCACCCCGGCCGCCTCGAGCAGCGGCCGGAGCACGCCGGAGCAAAACTCGGACGCGAGGCGCAGGCCGGCGCCCTTGAAGACCAGCACGTGGATCCTCCGGCGGCCCCGCGGGGCGAGGTGCGGCGGGAGGGCGGTCCTGCGGAGCGTGAGGGGCGACAGGGCGGCGGTGAGGTGCCGCGGGTGCTGGGACGGGGAGTAGGGGACGGCGCGGAGGCGGAAACGAGCCCCGCTCTCGGAGCCTTCGGAGGCCGCGGCGGGGTCTGTGGATTCGGAGAGGGTGTAAATCAGGTAGCCCGCCCCCTCGCCGCCGCCGTTCTCGGCGCCGGACTGGGGAATGACGGCGACAACCTCTTCGCTCTTGAAACTTGTTACGGGGTCGGCGGTGTCCCGATTTCCTGTGGCGCCGAGGTCATCGCGGCTGCTCGCGGCGAGGCGGGGCAGATCGTTGGTGTTGGGGTTCATAGCGTGAGCAGCCATGATGCTCGAGTTTTTTGTCGGGCGGTGGTTCGAAACCATCGAAAGCAACAGGAGGAAGGCCAAGCGTTTGGTGCGGATTCCGCAACGCAAATGGTCGCAAGACGCGGCCCATCGTGCATCCAAACAAGGCAAAGGCAGAGAGAGAGAGAGAGGTCCAGGAGCTGCATTGCGCCATCCGCGCCGGGCGGGGCCGGTGCAGCCGAGCGGACCTATCGAGGCCGAAGGGGGGTGACGAAAGGTGTCTACCACCTTGTCTGACTGAATCATAATTACAGTTCACCTGGAACCCTTCGCATTCGCCAACTAATAACGTGGGTAATGAATTTTTGTGCGGTTGCGAGGTCCCCAAGAAACCGGCCGCGCTTTTACTTCCCTTTCGCCCGTGTCATAGGGCCCCAGTTTTCCCTCGGGTTCATCTGATACCGCACCAGCTTCCGCTTATCCTTCATCTTCCCCAGCTCTTCGTTGAACACGACGGGCGGCATTTCTCGCGGCCTGCCTTGATGCGTCTCCTCGGGGTTGCCCTCGGGCGCCTTTTCATCGCCAACGGGCTCCTCTTCCTTGGGAACCTCGCCGCCTTCCGCTGCTTGCCCGGCCTTGTTCCCCTTGCCCAGACCCAAGATCCGGTAGGCAACGCTCCCCGGCTTGATGTTCTCTTCCTTGATCGGCGCCCTCTGGCGGATCCACTCGCGAAAGACGTGCCAGATGACGGACCACGGCGCGTCCGTCTTCATGCTGCCCGGCTTGATGTGGCTGCGCGTGACGCGATAGCCCATGCCGATCAGGGCGCCGCGCAGCGCGTCCTCGGGCGGGCTGGCGCAGTGGATGATGCCCGAAACCTGCGCCGGGTGGAAGTAGAAGGGGTACGGGTCGATGGCTGCGAGATGCGCCTCGGGAGGCAGCTGCTTGGACCCCTCGGCCGCCTGCTGTTCCTCGGGCGACGCCAAGAACTCCTCGAGCGCCGTGTTGAGGACGCCGCGGATCCGCTCCTTGGTGCCGTACACCTCGGGGGATGCCTCTTCGGCCTCGGCGAGGACGCGCTGGATAAAGTCGTTGGAATGGATGCGGCCGGCGTACATGGGCCCGGCCAGGTGCATCGTGGAGCCGCAGTGCTCGCACTTGTCGGGAGCCGTCGGCGCGCGGGCGAAGCCGTGCTTGTAAAAGAAGCCGCTGCCCTTCTTGTTGGGGGCGGCCTTGTTGCGCATGAGCAGCTGGGTCGTCCAGGAGCCGCAGCCCTGGCCGCAGCTGTAGACGACCATGTTCTTGCCGCCCTGGAACTTGACGGTGATGGGAGACTTGCGGATGCGCACAAACACGCGGGTGTAGAAATCGACCGACAGCGACAGCAGCGGCTCCATGGCCAGGCCGTAGCGGGCGGCCGAGGTTTCGACGGCGTGCAAGATCAGGCGAATGCCGACCTCGTGCGAGTACCACCCCTTGACCGGGACGCCGCCGTACAGGGCGTAGCACTTCTCCGGGTAGCCGTTGGAGGCCCACACGCCCGAGTCGGTGCAGGTGATGCAGAGGAGGCCGCCGTCGTCTCGCACCGCCTGGACGGCGCCATCGAGGAACGGGGCGGCGCTGCCGTAAGGATCCAGATCGATGACGTCGTACTTTGCGTGCGGGCCGGGCTTGCCCTTGGCGGTGCGCCGCAGGTCGTCGACCACGATGCCGTACATGTGGGCCAGGGCGTCGTCGACGGAGATGTTGATCTTGTCGCGCACGCCGTTGTGGGTGGCGTTGCGGTCAATGGCATCGGCGGCGGCCTGGAGTATGTCGTTCGCCGTGATGCGCGTGGCGAACGGGATCTCGTGGGCGTAGCGGATGGCACGGAGGCCGCTCGCCGAGAGGGCGTCGAGGATGGTGAAGGGAATCGGTTTGCTGGCCGGTGCCTCTCCGCTGTTGCTCGCCGCTGCCGGTTCGCTGCTGCCGGCGGCTTCGGCCCCGTTGCTGACCGCCGGCGTCTGCTGGGCCTCGGAGCCGGGTGGTTCCGCGGCCGCGGCGTCTTTCATCTCGGTGTCCGCCTCGGCGGCCGGCGCCTCGGCCTCCAGCTTGGGCGACTTGGCCGGGCGGCCATTTTGCGCCTGCTCCTTGCGCTTCCTCTTCTTGTCGGCATGGCGCCCCTGCCGGGCCTGCTTCTGCCGGAGGCGCTCTTTGCCGTAGGCGCGGATGGCGAGCACCGTCAGGTCGCGGTTGAACTGCTGGATGGGGTTGTAAAAGACCTGCTGGACCTGGCCTGGCTTGGCCGAGTCCTCGGGAACAAGGATATGAGCGCGCCCCTCGCGGATGGTGGTGTAGACGACATTGCTGTGCTGGATGCGCTGCCCCTCGGCGGGCGGGGCCGCGAGGTCGCGCGGCGTGTCGGACATGAACCGCCGCGGGAGAATGGCTCGGTGGACAGTTCGGACTGTGGTTTGCGCGGGTCTGGTGGGGTTCCAGAGCCAAACAAGCCGGAGCGCAGCAATCATGGACGAGGCGAGTGTTGATGGAGGTGAGTGCCGCTGCGAGCCGAGTCCCCCTCCAAATTTTGGATTCTGCCGGGCGGTGAGCCCGGGCGGTGAGCCATGGAGCGGCGACACCTGCAGCGACAACCCTCAGGGTTGGCTCAGGGTTGGCTCCGGGTTGGCAAGCCTTGGCATCGACTTACACCCTCATCTTGCTGCTTTCGGCGTCCGAAACGGCAGATTGTTGATCTCGCCTCTTGCTTGGGACTTTGGGAATGCGAGGATTGTTTGGAGTCTTGTATCCATGGACAATTCAAAGGGCATGGATGCAAGAGGACGGAAAGTAGCAAGAAACCAGTAACTAACGGCCTATCGAAACCGGACCGGACGGAGGGAGGGAGGGAGGAGGGAGCTCCCGTCGGAATCATGGTCCACCCTTCTCTCCTCCCCCTCGGAATCTTCAGGGTGATGATACCTTCGGCCGCGCATTCGATGCATTATCAAAGGATCCGCACCTTCTTCCAGGGTCTTCGCCTATCGAGCCCCGCTCTCTCTTTGCTCATCCACCATGGAACTTGTGCCGATAACCACAGGGCGATCCGTGCAGGGCCTATCCATCTCAACCTCATCTTGAAGCCACGCTCTACGCGACGCACATCAGCCCATCTTCACTCCACCGTTGGCGACCTGCTCGATATAATGGCAAGCTACCAAGATAGTTCCGCCACTCAGGCGGCCCCTCAGGCACCTCTCACCCCTACCCCGCCTTCTAGAGCTCCATCTCCTGGAGCCTCTCCGACGGCTCGTCGGAAGAGCAGCCCTCGTGCCAAGGACGCCGGAGCACCCACTGCGTCTCCTGATGCCCCCGCAGATGAGATTCCTCAGAAGAGCCATCCTCACACCCATCTCCCTGATCCCGAGAATGCCATAACTCGTCCTCCGCCTCCTCCCGGACCGTCCCCAGGGGCTCCCTCTCGGCAGGCATCCCCTGCCTCCACAATCAGCGACCCGGCCCAGCCCCAGCTCCGGCACCAGCACCGGCACCAGCACCGCTTTCTAGACGCCACCGAGTGGGCCCGCGTGGCTCACGGCGTCGGGGCCATCCGTACGGACGACGAGGCACACCATGTGGTGCGCCCGACGTGCTGGTACTGGCCTCCCAAAGGGATGCCCGAGGGGCTGTACCGAGATGTGGTGTTTCAGCGGTCCAAGTACCAGGTGGCCTTTTTCGCGCTGGGCGCTGCCCACTGGGCGCTCATGGTGGTTCAGGTCACGGTGGGCGCCGTGCTGACGGCGCTGGGCTCGCTGTCGATGCGCGAGACGACGGCGATCACGATCCTGGCCGCGGCGAACACGGTCGGCGCGGGCTTGCTGGGGTTGATGCACAACAGCGGGTTACCCGATCGGTATCGCATGGACAAGGTGCAGCTTTTGGCGGTGGAGGACTACATCAGGGTAAGTCTTCCAAGAGCCGGGCCCCCATGGGTCCCCATGGGTTTGTAGTACATGTTGTAGGCGAGGTGCTAATCCCCCAGCGGCGGCTCCCAGGGCGTGCTCGACACGGGCATTGTCGAGGCCCAGCAGACCGTCGAGGACGTGCTCAACGAGTGTTACTCCCGGTTCGCCAGCGCCCGGTCCACCATCCTGTCCAACAAGCCTGATGTGTACGCGACTCCGATCCCGAACAAGGCCACGGCGAACGCCATGCAGCGGCCGCAGCCTGTCATGCACATCCGCATGGGGCGCAAACCGGCTGTGGATACGTTTTACTGATCCAGGTGACTGGACGGGGTTGAGCATCGTTATCGGACAAAAAGCGGTCAACCGCGACGTTGGGCGGAGCGATAACTTCGAAGGCTAGGACGGCTTCGGAACAAGCGGCATCGCACCGAGCCAGAGGGCCTTGGGGGATGGTACACAGAGGCGGTGGCATCTTCGGTGGTGAGGGTCGTAGGATATGCAGAGCTCTTCTCGTGGTCATGACAACAGAAGGGATGCACGACCAGAACTTCAAGGGGACGGGAGAACGATGGACAATGGGGGACAGACTTCGATTCCATCTCATAATCGACTCTCACCAGCCATCCCTACAACAAATGGTTTCGTGGTGTAGTTGGTTATCACGTCAGTCTAACACACTGAAGGTCTCCAGTTCGAACCTGGACGAAATCATATCCTTTTGCATTTTTTTTCTCGGGCCTAGGTTCCGTGTTTTTTTGCCAAGTCAAGTCATCAGCCCTAGGGGGGATCGGATGTGGAGAAGGCATTTGCTGACTGACCTGACGGCGACAGCTGATGGGACTTTCTCCACTACACTCCACTCCACAACCATACTATATGCAACAGACTACGCAGTACGTACCTCGGCAATGGAGGACTCGAGCGTGATCTGAACGTTGAAGCCTAGGTTGGCCTGGCTATTATTCCCTCGGACGTCTCGGCCAGCTACGTGATTCCATTGGCCACCCTTTCCGGCGGTCGGATTCGCTTCCCACCGGGTCCAGCTCCGCATCCAACCATCGAGCTGGTTTTCGTTGCTAGCGTTGAGGCCGGCACTCGGGCGGGGTGAGAAGAAGGGGCTTTTTCATTATTAGCCTAGCGCAGTTTGCTGGCGATCGAGAGCTTGTCGAGCTTGAGCTGACTTGCGGCGAGAACGAAAGCGAGAAACAGACAGCCCGACCCAACGTCCACCAGCCTACGTAGTTACGCTGCTTAGACAGTACAAGACTAACCTCGGGTCCAGCCCCTGGTAGCTGAACGCCTGGTCGGGCTCGGGAAGCCATGTGCCAGCATGCGCAGCGCGCATGGGGTTGCATGCTGCATGGCATGGCGCCGCGCCATCCCGCAGGTGGCCCCCGGCCGCGACGCATGGGCCCTGGCAGAATCGCGCCGGCGGACGCCACCCCGCCCCCGTTTGCCTGTCAAATGCAGGGGGAGGGACCAACCAGGAACAGGTACGCCCGAGCGTCCTCGAGTCATGTCGGATTCTTCACCTTTTAGCGTGCTGGAAAGGAGCTCGAAGACGACATGGCAATGGCATCGTTGCGGGTTCCGGGTTCCATACAGACGGGGAGATCTTCTGACCGTAAAATTAGAACAAGCACCGTGGCGTCCATACTTACTCCGTACGTCAAGTAGACGGGAAGATCAAGAATGGGGACGCCGAGGCAACGCCGCAGCATGGCGTTTGAGCCGCATCGTGCAGCATGTACTGTGTATGTACGTATAGACTTAGCACCGCAACACAACAACAAGAAATGTTTCGGGTCTGTCAGCCTCAAGCAAGACATCGGCCCCCCGCCTTGCCGGCTCTTGAATCGAACGTCTTTGCCTGTGTGTCGAGCCAACCTGCAGTGGTACATGCTACCACCGTACCCTACAGTAGTGTGGCACCGGCGTTTGGGCGCTTACCTCCTCCCCCCCAGCCCGTACCTCGACGGTTTGGGCTAACCCAAGTCTTGTGGCGGTTTTTTTTGGTGTCTGGGCTTGGTCCGAATAGGCCAGGGCCGGCGTCGAGCAACCTCGACGCCTGCATACACACTATCATCGGAGATGATGGACTGTGCTTCTCTTTGCTTTCTTCTTTTCCGAGAACGTTGGGATCGGCACTCGGAACGGCTCTACTATACAAAGGTCCCACAAAGCGCAAGGGACAAGAACTGTGGCGTTCCTAGGGCCGTGCTTCTCTTCTTCTTTCTCTCTTTCTCTCTGTCTCCGTCTCCCTCCCTCCCTCTCTCTCTCTCTCTGTTTGTCTGTCTTGTGGAGTAGGGATTCGTTCACGTCGTTCTTTTTCATCTCACCCCTCATCCAGCTCACCTTTGCCGCCCATCACGAGAAGAACAGAAGGGCGGGCGGGCGAGCGGCGCCTTTGTTCCCCCGTCTCCTTGTTTTTTTTTTTTTTTTTTTGGCACGACGCATTGCTCGATATCCCTTCGATCAAGCTCTCCAGGCTAGGGGTCAAAGACGACAGGCTGTTCGGGCCGGCTCTTTGTTGCGTTTTGGCTGGACGATAACCAGGCCCCCTTGAACAACGTCCGCCGCGGAACCTCGACAGCTCAACCGCCAAAGCTCGCGCGCTGACAACCATCACAACCGGTCAACGGTCAACCCCATTCGACTTCTGCTGGCCCTGGAGACTTGATACACGCCCATAGACAAGATGGTCGGTCCCGCGGCTTTCCACTACCCCATCTCGGGGACGGCCGATCTGTCGAGGGTCGAAGCCCCCGTGACGATCAAGGCGTACCTGCTCTGCGCCTTCGCCGCCTTTGGCGGCCTGTGTAAGTCATCCTCCCCCCCTCCCAAGGAGCCGGTGGCTCGCCGCCATGGGACTAACCCGAGCCCTTTCCACCCGGGCCAGTCTTTGGCTACGACACGGGATGGATGTCGGGCGTGCTCGGCATGCCCTACTTCATCACGCAGTACACGGGGATACAGTACGACTACGAAACGATGCAGCCGATCGGGGTGCCGCCGACCGAGTTCACCCTGCCGTCGTCGACCAAGTCGCTCATGACGTCCATCCTGTCGTGCGGCACCTTCTTTGGCGCGCTCATCGCCGGCGACGTGGCCGACTTCATCGGGCGGCGGCCCACCATCATCTTTGGCTGCGTCATCTTTTGCGTCGGCTGCGTGCTCGAGATCGTGTCGACGAACCAGCTGGTGCTCTTCGTCATGGGCCGCCTCGTGTCCGGCCTCGGCGTGGGCGCCATCTCGGCCGTCATCCTGCTGTACATGGCCGAGGTGGCGCCCCGTCGCGTGCGCGGCGCCATCGTCTCGGGCTACCAGTTTTGCATCACGCTGGGCATCCTGCTGGCCAACTGCGTTGTGTACGCGTCGGCCAACCGCAACGACACGGGCTCCTACCGCATCCCGGTGGGCATGCAGTTCCTGTGGGCTGTCATCCTGGGCGTGGGCCTGTTCTTTCTGCGTACGTTGACCTCTCTTTTTTTTCTTTTTTTCTTTTTTTCTTTTCTTTTTTTGGTTCTGCATCAGCTCGCAAGCTCACACGCGCACGCGCGTCCAGCCGAATCCCCTCGTTTCCACGTCATGAAGGGCAAGATCGACAGGGCCATGACGGCTCTCTCAAAGCTGCGTGGCCAGCCGGTCGACTCGGACTACATCCGCGACGAGCTCGCCGAAATCGTCGCCAGCCACGAGTACGAGATGCAGGTGATACCGCAGACGAGCTACATCGGGTCGTGGGTCGCGTGCTTCCAGGGCGACGTCCGCAAGGGCAACTCGAACCTTCGCCGCACGATCCTCGGCGCGGGCATCCAGATGATGCAGCAGCTGACCGGCGTCAACTTCATCTTTTACTTTGGCGTCACCTTTTTCCAGCAGCTCGGCACGATCCAGGATCCCTTCTTCATCTCGCTCGTCACGACGCTCGTCAACGTGCTCTCGACCCCCCTGTCCCTCTGGGCCAGCGAGCGCATCGGGCGCCGGCCGCTGCTCATCTGGGGCGGCGTGGGCATGATGGTGGCGCAGTTCATCGTGGCCATCGTGGGCGTCACCTCCGGGCGCCCGGACCTGGTGCCGACCAACTACGACGCCGTCAAGGCCATGATCGCCTTCATCTGCATCTACATCTTCTTCTTCGCGAGCACCTGGGGCCCCATCGGCTGGGTCATCGTGGGCGAGTGCTTCCCGCTGCCGATCCGCTCGCGCGGCGTGGGCATCGCCACGGCGTCCAACTGGTTCTGGAACTGCATCATCGCCGTCATCACCCCGTACATGGTGGGCAACGAGCCCGGGTCGGCGCACCTGGGCCCGCGCGTCTTCTTCATCTGGGGCTCGCTCTGCGGGCTGTCGCTCACCTTTGCCTACTTCCTCGTGTTTGAGATGAAGGGCCTCACGCTGGAGCAGATCGACACCATGATGGAGGAGACGACGCCGCGCCGGTCGAGCAAGTGGAAGCCGAGCCAGACGTTCGCCGCGCAAATGGGCCGCGTGCGCAACGCCGAGGAGATGCAGGCACAGATGACGGCGTCGTCCATCACGTCGGGAGACAAGATCCTCGGCGGGTACGGGCGAGCGTAGGCGATCGCCGGGAGGGCGGGTGTATGTCTGAACGTGCGTATGCGTGCATGAGTGAAATGGGTGCACATGTGGTGGGTGGGCGGATGCGTATGGACTGGTGTTGTGGGCATGGGCGTGGGCATGAGCGTGGGCGTGGGTGGGCGGCGTGCGTTTGTGTGTTTGCTCTATTCTATACCTTATACCTTATACCTTCGTTCGCCTTTCTCTTTTCTTATGCTCTAATATTTATTTTCTTTTGTAGGGCCGTGTTGCCGCCAATCCTTGTCTCTCTCTCAATCCACAAGATGCGCAGCTCCCGCCGCGCGATGATGGCGAGTTGCCCTGGCAATGGGTAATGAGTTATTGGACCCAATGGATTGTTTGGTTGGTGCAAGGAAGCGGAGCGGAGAGGCGGAGTACGGTCTAGGTACCCCGCGACCTCGACCAGAGATACGTATAGTACTCCCCCCTTTTTTTTCTCTTTTTTCGTTTCTTTTTTTTTTTTTTGGGAGAGGACCGGGGGGGGGGGGGGGGGGGGAGCGCGCAGGATGACGGCGCCGCCATCTCCATTCAGCGGGGCCCGGCCGACCGAGTGGGCGGATAGTACCACGCCCGGCGAGTGACTCACGGCCGAAGCTTCACTCGGATTCCCCGTTGGAATATCAGGGGGGGAGGGGGGGAGGGGGGGGGCGGACCACGTGAGGCCGGTCGAGCCCGGTTTCTCGGCGGCGGCATTGCGCCATTCATGGCCATGAGTGATCTGTTTGGCTGCATCGGCCTCGGGGAGACGGCCACATCGAAGCATAGGTAAAAAAAAAAAGGGTCGCTTCACCTGCACCCGACTCAAGTCCGGCCTGCGTTGATCCGTTGCCAGGTTCCAACGCATCTGTCACCGTCTCAAAATGACATCCATCGCGGACGAAGCCGTCTCGACCATTGTCGTGTCATGCAAGCAGACGCGCTTCCATATCGAAAGCCCCAACTACCGCGAGGTGGGTAGCGGAGCTGCAATGCCGCAGAGCAGATGGAGGAGCAGGAGCACGGCTGACACGACGTCTCTCAGCTCGACATCGAGGGCCTCGACATCACCGTCACGTCGGCTCCCCAGGACAAGGCCAAGGGCAAGGGCAAAGCCAAAGCTGCCAACGGCACCGAGATCTTGTCCGGTGCGAAGCTGCGTCTCAAGGCTGGGAATCGCTATGCCTTGGTGGGGAGGAACGGGTCGGGGAAATCGAGTGCGTGACTTGATGGCGTTGCCCCTGAATGATTGCTGCCGGCTCCCGCTGACCTCTCAGCTCTCCTGCGCGCCATCGCCGAAAAGCTGATTCCCGGCATCCCGGAGCAAACGAGGATTTCCATCCTGCAGCAGACAAACGCCGATCATGCCTCCTCGGACCACCCCCCGGCGAGCACCCCCGGGGCCGCCGAGGGGCCGACCGTCCTCGAGGACGTCATAGACCGCGCCACGGCCAAGAGCGACCTGGAGCGCGAGATTTCAGGTAGGAACCTCGCCAGAGGCATTCTCTCGGGGGGAGGGAGGCTATATCTGACCCATGACCAGCGCTTTCGGCCGGCGTCAACGGAACCGACCCCCTGGCCGCCCTCCGCGCGCTGCGAGCTCTCCGGCATGAGCGCATGCTGAAGCGCTTGTTCGTCCTGGACAAGGACGCCCGCTTGCGTAGCGGCGCCAGAGGCCTCCAGGCACGCAAGGCCCTCGTCGAATATGAAAAGGCCGTGGCCAAGTCTGCCGAACTGTAAGCCGGCGCCGGATCCTTTGCCATGCGCCCTAGGTCCTTCTAACCTTGTGATTCAGCAAGGACCAGCCCGCCGAGGAGATCTCGCCCGAGACGCTGCAGGCCGAGACGCAGGAGGCGGCGGATATGCTGGCCGACCTGCAGCTCCAGGTCGAGCCGTCGCGCATGGCCGACATCGAGTCTCGCGCCAAACAGATCCTCGCGGGCCTCGGATTTACCGACGCCTACGCCGCCAAACCTGCCAGCAGCCTCTCCGGAGGTTGGCGCATGCGCAGCGCTCTGGCCACGGCCCTGCTGCAGGAGTCCGACATACTCATCCTCGACGAGCCCACCAACTTCCTCGACCTTCTTGGCATCCTCTGGCTGCAGCGCTTCCTCGAACGCCTCGGCGACCAACCCACACCGCCAACCTTGATCCTTGTGTCCCACGACCGCGACTTCGCCAGCGCCGTGTGCACCGATCTGCTGATCCTCAAGGACAAGGCGCTGACGTACTTCACCGGCGATCTCGCCACGTACGAAAAGGCCCAGGCCGACAAGAAGCTTCACCTCACGCGCATGAAGGAGGCGCAGGAGAAACAAAAGGCCCACATGCAGGAGTCCATCCGCCAGAACCTGGCCGCGGGCCGCCGCAACGACGACCAGAACAAGATCCGCCAGGCCAAGTCGCGCCAGAAGCGCCTGGACGACCGCACGGGCTTGAACGTCAACGAGCGGGGCGGCCGCTTCAAGCTCAACCGCGACCTGGTCGGCTACCACCTCACGGCGCGCGACGAGATCAACGTCCCGCAGGACGAGCGGCCCGTCATCCTCTCCCTGCCCGACCCGCCCGACCTGCGGTTCCCGGGCTCCCTGATCTCGCTCGACAAGGTCACGTTCCGCTACCCGCCGCCCAGGGGCAGCCGGCAGCTTCTCGCGCCGACGCTCCAGGACGTGACGCTGACGGTCGGCGAGGGCGACCGCATCGGCATCCTGGGCCTCAACGGCGCCGGCAAGTCCACCCTGATCCGCCTCCTCGTCGGCGAGGCCGGCAGGACCTCGTACGCCGGGACCGTCGCGGCCCACCCCCGGCTGCGGCTCGGGTACTACTCGCAGCACGCCGTCGAGGAGCTGCAGAGGCTGGGGCGCGCCGAGCCGGCCCTGACGGCGCTGGCGCTGCTGATGCGGGAGGCGGCCGCCGACGGCGGCGGCGAGACCCCCGACGAGGGCGCCGTGCGCGGGCTGCTGTCGTCGTTCGGGCTCGCCGGGCGCGTCGCGTCGGACGTGCCGATCCGCAAGCTCTCGGGCGGGCAGGTCGTGCGCTGCGAGCTGGCGCGCCTCATGCGGCGGCGGCCCGGGCTGCTGGTGCTGGACGAGGTGACGACGCACCTCGACTACGAGACGGTCGCGGCCCTGCGCGAGGCCTTGCGCACGTGGCGCGGGGCCGTCGTCCTGGTCTCGCACGACCGTTGGTTCATGCGAGGCGTGGTGGAGGGGGTGGCGGACGAGGACGAGGGGGGCGAGAGCGACGCCGAGGAGGAGGAAGAGGAGGAGGAGGAGGACGCCTCGGCAAGGCGCAGGGTCGTGTATAAGCTGGCCGCGGGCAAGCTGACGGCCCTGGACGGCGGTGTGCAGCAGTTTGAGGAGAGCATGGAGAAGCGGGTGAGGAAGCTGTTGGTGGATTAGGTGGCCCCTGATGAGATCCTTGCCGTGTGGTTGAGCACGGGGCTCATATGGGACGAGCGCTTTCGTCTACGGCTATCCACGAAGCATTCCTCTCCCGGGACTCGTTGCCGTCATCTTTGAGCCTCGAGCCCCTGCGCGATACCGCTGGGTTGGGTCGATGCTAGCTCCATCTGGTCGAGATACCCCAGCGCCTCACACGGCCCGAGGCTCACGCATTCCTGTCCGCTAACTAGCTAACCCCCATCCGGGGTCCTCCTGCCGATGCTGGCCTGCCTCGGATCCGGAGGGCCGGGGAGAGACCCACGTCTTCCGTTCTCCGATGGCTACCGGCCTCCTCGGCCATCACCGGTCTTCAGAGCCAAAGCCGCCAACTTCCACGTGCACATGCCTCATCTCTCTTAGACTTCTTCCCAGGACCACACCACACCCTCGCGCCAAGGTCGTAGGTTGACGAGCGGTTTTCTCACCTCGTCCTGGAGTCCACACTGAACATTCGAGCCCCCCAGGCCGGGCTCCGACTCTAGCCGGCTCGTCCCCCCCAAAAGATCCGGCTTCCATTCCAGAGAAAGCTGTCAGTCAACGTTGCCTTCGAAGCCGCGGGTGAGCCCACGCATCGTTCGATCGTCGCGCCGAGGCGTGGGGTGGATGGTTCGACGGCGCGGGTTCTCCCGCGGCGGTCAGCTTGCAGAGGAGTTCCGTTGCCTCGCAGCGTTACAGCGTTACGGTGTAGTTACGTGGAGTTGGTGGTCTCCTAGTCGGCCATGAAGTGCGTCCGTTTTGCTCCTCCTCCTCCCATCAGCCCTCTTGTCTGCCGACCAACAATGGGTTAGGAGGCCGGATGGTAGCATGATGACGACAGCCAGGGAAGGGGAAATGAAATGCCACATACATAGGCAAAGCCAACAGCAGGAGCCGCAATTCGCCGTTGTCGTCACCTCGCTGTTGTCGTCACCGCCGCCGCACAGACAGTTTATATTATTGTTTTGTCTGCGGTCTTCGGTTCCCACAGCCGGTATTCTGCGGTTCTGTTCCGGTCAACGCCTTCACCCGGATAGACACGGTGTGTGTACTAGTATGTGTGTGTGTGTGTGTGTGCCCTGCCGGGCCCTCTCCCTGAAGCCGTGGATACCGGCGAGCAAACCCGTGGTGCAGTGTTACGTTGCCATCGCAACCCAGCCAAGGCTGGCAAGGCATTGGAGGAAGTGTTGCTCCGGCCCCCGATTGCTGATCATGGTGCTCTCCCCTGTGCGCTGCGGCGTTTTTTGTCTTTTTTTTTTCTTCTTTTTGTCGCCTCGCCATCGACTGTCGTGGTTCACCATGACGGCGACTGGCCATGAAGGAGGACGGACCTCCAAGCTGCTTGCCATGCAAGGCGCCGAAGCCGGCGCAGGATAAAGCAATGTACTGTGTAAGCACGGGAGCCCGTTGTTTCTTTTCTGTGCTGTACTTGAGGCGCTATGATTTCCGCTGCATACGCTACCAAGCGCACACGATGCACGAATCTGTAACAGGCCTGCCGGGGGCGCAGCGAGCGGTGCATGGCCGTTGCGGATCCATCCATGCAGGCGCGCCATTGGGGCAGAAACGTCTCAATCTGTCCCATGGGGGTGTGCTTGCTCCTGTGTGCGCGAAGCGATGTGCGACATGCTACGGTGTAGGGTGCTGCGTCCCTTGCGTTCGTTCTGTTGATCTTGTTACGGTGTACTATATGGTACCTACGCAGTATGCACTCCGGAGATACCTACGCTGTCACAGCATGTACTGTGTATGTATGTACAGGGTTTCGAAAAAGCCATCCTTGGGATTATGAGACGAGCGTTTTTCTGGGGTCCCAAACGGACGAGTAGGAATTAGAGCCGGGGACATGGTGATCGGGCCAGATCGGGGGTTGTCGATCCTTCCCCCCCCCCCCCCCCCCCCTTTTTTTTTTCCTTTTTTTTTTTTTTTTCGTTCGAGCGGCCGGTCAGCCGGCCGAGGAGCCCCGAGCCTTGTTTTTATCATTATCCTGTCGATCTTGCTCTGTGCTGCTAACTATGCTCATTTGCATTACCCGATCACAGCTCCGGCTTTTCATCATGACGCATTCTCCCCCCAGGCGATGGCGTTCGCGGGAGGGCCGAGACAGGCTGAATCGGCTCGAGATTGACCGGCTGCAGCTCTCTCCGTGCTGGCCAAGGTTCCTAAACCCCGCCGCTCCGAGCAAGCATTGTTGTTTTCTGGACGGCTCTGGGCGGGTTTTCCATGGCGGCAAAAGATAGGGTGATGTGCTGTTCTTACGTAGACGAGGACAGCCTTCTTTGCTTGATGCGCGCGGGTAGTACCCCATCGAAAACCTCCGATTGATTGCCATTGCAGCCGTTCTGCGGTGCGGGAGCTAGGGAACAGTGTCGTGTAGTGTCGTACCGAGCCGACTGGCCAGGATCGCTGCAGCAGCAGGCCGAGAGGCCGAAAGAAAAAAAAATTGGGGAGGCACCGCTTCTGGAACGGCCGGCGACCTGCAATGATACCTAACGGCAATCTCGGATTCCTAGATAACAACGGAGTCCTCCGAGGCTGCGCAGCCGGCCTTGGTGCTACGCAAGATTCGGACGCCGAGGAGGCTAAAATGTCAGATGCGAATCCCGCCGCGGTAGCGAGCCAGACAACATAACAACTGGCGGGTTTTCTCAACCTCAATGGCTGGTATGTGTTATTCTGACTCCTCGACAATCTCGGGCCGGCTTGGAACAGGAGTCGAGGCCGGCCAGCGGCCGGACATGTCACAGACTCGGGACGATTCCAGTTTCCGGTTTCCGCAGGGCCTGCCGGAGCCGCTGCACTGAAGCGAGACCATTGGCCATGGCGGTTGCCTCTTGCGCATCCGAATCGTCGTAAAACACAACACACGGGCGGTCGAGACGGGGGTCTGCGGTGCTGCGCAAGAATCGGCCGAGATGCTTGGACAGGGGGTGGGCCAGAAGGGTTATCGTACCCGGGCGAAGCGGGAGGGGCATGCAGGGCCAGGCCTCAGGGGCTTCTTGTAAGAAGCGAGGTTAGAGCTCCCCCGCTCAAGGCGGCACTGGAAACGCGAGTTCAGAAATCCTCCGTCAGGCGTGGCTCCTGTGAGGCCCGGGCTGCTCCATCTTCAGCATCGTCATCGTCGTCGTCGTCGTCGTCGTCTTCTTCCTTGTCCTGAACGCCTTCATCCTCCGGGTCCTCCGGGCCCTCCTGCTGTTCCTCCTCCTCCTCCTCCGGATTCGGGCCGAGCAGGATGTCCTCGCTGCCCTGCCACTGGGACGGCATCGGCGGGAGCTCGTCGTCGTCTAGATCGTAGTACTCGTCATCGCTGTCTGCAATCTCAAACTCCGTGTGTCCGAGCTTCCTCTTCCGCGCAGGCGTGCATGCCAGAGCCGCCGACGGCTGTGTGTCGTTGTCGTCGTCGTTGTCGTCGTCGTTGTCGTCGTACTCTACCGCAACCAATCCTCGCTGCACTCCGGTTAGCAAACCCCTAAAGGGGTGACCGTGGACCCTCCCACTCACTTCTTCCACTGTGAACACGCAGCTGCCGGATGCAGCATTTGTAACGTCCTTCCCATTGAGCTTCTGGACCGCGGCGACGCGCACGCCCCTGGGTTCCGCACCCCGCTGGGCGAGCCAGTCACGGAACACAACCAGCCGGGTCGAGACGGCCTGCTCCCACGCCGAGGCGTTGATGGCCGGGATCAGGGTGGCACCGCGCTCGGCCTGCATCTTGGTGGCGCACTGCGTGAGCACCACAACGGCCAGGTCCCGCGTAGCCGCCAGTTTTTGAAGGCTGTTGCCAATGTACTGGAGAACCTGAAGACGGCGGATGGTGCCGGGAGGCCCTGAGCGCGGGTCAGTTTCAATACGTTTGATGGTTCGGGCAGCTGCCGGCTGATGGGCGCACCTTTGAGCTTTGTCTCCGCGGCCGATCGAGTCTCGGGTAGTTTGGGGAACGCATGGTTGACCAAGGCAGAGAGGGAATCTACGACGACGAGTGATGTTCCAGGCGGGATACAGGCCGCGGTTGGCCTGCACAGAAGCGCCAGAAGGTGCGGCAAGGTAGGACAGGCGTAGTGGACGAAACCGTCGCCCAGGCGATCAGCGTCGGGACGGCCGTCCTGCCGCGCGCCGGTCACTTCACTGAGAACGGTCTGAAGGCGGGCTACCGGGAGCCGGTGGAATCCATCTGGGAACGTGAGCCGCGCTGTCCCGCACCGGGAACCGGGAGCAGAGATAGACCGACCTACCCAAACTACCCTCCCTTCCTCGGCGAGGCAGGTCGCGGCGAGTTGAATGCTGGGTCCGTCAGCCGGGTGGGCAGCACAGATACTCTCGGAGCGCATACCCAAAGGCCGTCTTTCCTACGCCTGGAGCCCCCCAGACCTCTGTGACATGGCCTTTCTGGATGCCGCCTGAAGGGGCCGTGTCCAGACCATGGCCGAGCAGGGAGTCGAGAGCCGGAAGGCCGGTGGGGATGCAGGCTCGGGTTTCACCCTCCAGGACCTCCAGGGCCTGTGCTGCCGAGACGGTTGGCAAGCGGTCTGATCGGTCAGCCGATGGATGTCGGTGGTGGCATGGTTGGTCGCGAGGCTTGACAATATGCATCAACGGAGATGGCAAAGACTTACGGGTTGACGGCAGATCAAAGCTGGACACATCGTGGCCGTGTATTGCGTGGTAGTCCATCCCTCGGAAGCCTCGGTATCTTCATGCCCAAGTCACCAGTTGGATCGTCGGCGTCACGGCGGCCGTGATGTTTGGCGATGGTTCGGGCAACCAAGGCCTGGTGATTCTCAGGGTTAGGGTTTTACTACCTGAGCCAACCCTTGATTTCCTCTAACCAATTGGTTCGGGATTCTAGTGTGACAGCTGCGAGTCATACAAGTTGGGACTTGTAAATCGGCGAGCAGGTTGTTGTGTAGTAGAAAGCAACGAGCAAGCAGAAGCGCAATCGTCAGAAACGGTCCGGCGATTTGCTGATGGCAGGTTATGCAGATTCACACCGCCCACGTTCCACCACCGCAACGGCCCGCTGGTCTGATCGATGATCTACAATAGTTCACTAGTCGCTCGGTAACCACCCCACATTGACGGACAAGAGTAACTCCCGGCCTTGCGATTTCTGGGTTAGTAGTCCAACCAAACGCAGCTCTCGCCAAGCAACAACCCAGTCGGGAAACACATGCGGGTTTAGCTCAGTTGGGAGAGCGTCAGACTGAAGTTCAACTTCGGGAATCATATCTGAAGGTCGTGTGTTCGATCCACACAAACCGCATATCTTTTGCCCGTCCAGCTTGCGAGTGTTGTTGTTTTTGTGTTTCTGGAGCCCCTTCGCTCTCTCCTTTTTTTCTTCTATATTGCCACCTTGCTTCGCTTCCTGCCTCTTTAGAGAGGCCATGGCGGGGGATTGTGGCTAAATCCCAGGTCAGACCGACCATGCGGAAAAAACAGTACGACAAAAGCTCAGGAGCTCTTGACTACCTTGCTACGGGCCAGGGTTTCTTGGACAAGTTTCTTTGCAATCGACGGCTCTTGCTGAGGATGTTGTTGCAGGGTAGGTAACTCGTGTTGTAGGCTATCGGAGCAACTTTCACATGCCCTTCCTCAGTACCGGTCCATTCTGCAGATGGAGGCGGCTCCCAACATGATGTCATACCGCACACACACACACACACACACGCACACACACACACGTCATGCCCAACGGACAAAAGCAACTTCACATCTTCATACGTCCTACGCTTCCAAGGCAGTTGGCTCCGTATCAGTACCGGAATTTCCCGCCATAGTGTCCCACTGACGAGTTATTTTTCCATTTGAGCCTTCCTCACCGCCATGATTGCTTGATTTCTGGACCGACGACAAGAACGACACCTCATCAAACCAACCCCACACGCTTGTCACGACGGCGCAATGGCGCAATGCCGTATCAACAGCCCAGCTCATTGATGGGCACTGTTGTGTTTACCCTTTCTGCCGGCTAACGTTATGCCGCTCCAGGGAAATCTGGAGATGGGCCCCCCCTGGCCGGGCTTCGGAAATACGCCTATCATGGTCATGGAACCCCCGCGATGCCGAAACCTTCACTCCCCCTCTTGGCGTCTTACCCCGGATTGGGGGCAAATTGCCTTGAAGCATCACATGCAAAATCGCGCCAACAAATGCTCTGGGCGAGCGTTATCTCTGGTCCGCCGCGCTAAGTTGGTGGAGTTGACAGCTTGAGCATTCCTCGGTGACGTCCGGCGGTCCGGCTGTCACGCCGAAGCCTCCAGGCCCTGCGGATTTACCGAGGCCGGAGCTGCGCTTTCTTCTTGGACAACGGCGTAGGGTGCGAAATGTCTTCACTTCCCTAGGCGCGAAGCTCTTGTCTCCTTCTTGCCCGCCTCCCGGAACGAAAGCCTCGGTCCCGATGCAAACGCGAGGGTATGGCAGCCGTCGGCAGTTCAGGGTCGAGCGGATAATTCCATGGCTTGCGCCAGGGTGTCCAACCTGGATAGGCAGAACCGGCTCCTCACCGTCGCTGTCAAACACGCCTTCACCGGTGGACGGAATGGCTACGTACTGCACCGCGGAGCGTCTGTCTCATCGTAAACACTCCCCAGACGGGTAGGTAGAGTTGCTTTCCAGCAACTTAATTTCCCGAGACGGCGCACGAAATGCCGGACGGTCGCAGAGAGCCTGACCGGGACAAGCAGCCGAGCCTGGGCCCTGGGACAAAGATTCGCGGGGCCTGCAAGGTGCGCACTACGTTACCCGCCCAGATTTTCCTGGACGTTGGGCCCCCGCTGAGGCTCCACGGCCGCTGAAGCCGGGCCGAACACCCAGGAGCTTTGTCCATGCGCCGCCTGGGCATCGCGCTCCCGTCGACCCGGCTGAGTCAGCAACTCCTACCAGAACCAAGCGCGGCCATGTCCAGGTCGTCGGAGGGCGATTCTCCAGGGTCGTCATAGGGCATCCATTCGCGATAGGGAGCCGTCTCAAGCGAACAGATCGCGTCTGCGCTTCCAACAAAGATTGGAAGCGCCAAGCCCCGGATGAGATAGCCGACAGACAACGAAACCTGGAACCGCGCTGCTGCTCGTAAACGCTTCGTGCAGCAGCCCAACCGATGAGGCCGAGGAACGAGCGAGGGCGCGGCGCAATAAAAAAAAAAAAAACATACGCACAGTCCATCCCAACCTACTTAGGGCCGAGATCAGTCCTTGGACCGTGCAGTTTTGTTCGAAGCAGACGGGAAGTGCCGCGGTCCGCAGAAGGGCCGAGGGATCCGCCAGTGAGAGGAGCGGGCTCCAGCCATCAGAGGGCCTCGCGCACACGTGGCAGAAACACGGCGTCGGAGACGCTCACAGCAGTCGGCAGCAGGAGAGAGCAAGCACGGACCATGACTGTTTTCTTTTTTTTTTTCCTCTATCTCTTGCGCCAACGAGGCGGATATGTCTCGGCGCCCCGGGACCCTGGTTCTGCTCAATTGCCTCTTTCAAGGCTAGCGAACGGCGCGGCTAACGCGCACGGAGATCGATCGCCGGCCCCTCCTCAAGCGCAATTAACCGGCGGCTCTGCATCAGGCGAATTCCCCGAGGCGCCACCGCAACCATGGGACCATGGGGTCATTGTGTACATATTTGGATGTGTACTGTGTAGTATAGTGCAGCATGTATGGGCTGCTGGGGGTGGGGGGAGGGGAGACGCTGTCAGGGCAGGCCGGAAGGGGGGGGGGTCTGGGATGGTGGGATGGAAGCGAACGTTGAGGCTCATCAACCTCACGGATCCTCGTGTAGCAGCGTCACGGCTCCCAGGTTCAGTTGGTCACAGAGTAAGGGGGGGGGGGGGGGGGGGTGCATTTTGATTTGGCGGTTTGTGTGTGTGGGGCCCCAAGCTTTTTCCCCCGGATCGCCTCCCCGCTCAGGAGAGTGGTTACAAGACGAAGAAAAGAAAAAGGCGCGAAATGAATGACACCACCGCCCCGGACCAGGACGGGAAATGTGAGGCGACTGGCGGGCAAACGTTTGCCCTTTTTGGGATCCAACCAGCCCGGTCAAAAACCACCCATGCGCCAAAACGCCTGAGAGGTGCAGAAAAGAAAGGATGGAGGAAAGCGGCGAACTGATGACAAGATGCGGAAGCGTCCCCCGAATCTTCCCGAAGGCCGGGGTGCCTCTCCAAACCATCAGGACCCTGGGATCCAAGAAAAACATCTGCCAGGTTCCGCTTTGAGAGGAGGCAGCCGCCGGACTGGGCTGGCCAGGCTGAGCTGAGACTCGAACAATCCACGTTCGCTGTGACGCCATCGTCAAGCTCGTCCTCTCCACCCTCTACACGAACTAGCGTAGCTTGTGGACGCTGTGCGATCAACACCCACCCCCACGCCGCAGCGCCCCGGATTTTTTTTTCTTTGGCTGCCATCACGGCTCCATCCGGGATTAGGACGCGGAAGCTGTTCTGGCAATACGATTCGGAGTGCGCGGAATGCGATGTCCGTCAAATATCGGTGACGTCGACATCGATGCATACAAGGATATGTCTTTCTGTCTCTTTCAACGAGTGAGGGTCCAGGGTTAGAAAAAAACAACAACCTGGAGGATGGGATGCAAGATGAAGATGTGAGATCGTGCTCGTGCTGCTGAGGACGATGAAGAATGGTCAACAGTGACTCGGCCCGACGCGGAACCGCCTCGGTCACTAACAGTAGAGCCTTTCACGTCAACGTTCCGGGGGATCGATTAAAGGGGGGGGGGGGGGGGGTGGATGAGAAGCGCGTGATGCATCCGGGGTCGCTGATACGGCGCCCGCAACGTTGCCAGAGCCCAGAGCACGAAACGGACCCCCACGCCGCCCCCGGTTTGGGGTTTGGGGCGGGTCAACACAACCATAGGCCAAGCTCGGCGGCCTGATGTCGACAGATCACGCCAGATACAGCACCCGACAGAGAACACGGATGGGGCCGGACGAGAAATGACAGCAGAGGCAGGTTTTTTTTCTTGAATGTTGGGTCTCCTGAATGGAGACTCGAGCACAACGCTGCACAAATCGACATAAAACCACAAGGCAGCAATCCTCCACTGCATACCAGGTGGGAATTTTCGGTTCCTGCCGCCCGAGCGGTGGGGAAAAAAAAAAGAAAAAAGAGAGAGGAGACAGGAACAGGCCCACGGGCGAGCGTCGCGCGCTTATCTCCCGGTAGCGTTGGCTCAGCACAGCCCGGCGGCCTGCCCCGGGATTTCAGCACTGCACCCCGGATTTCGGGCAAGCTGTTCATCACACGCGTGCACGCTGGGGGGGATGTGTTTCGTACCTGAGAGCTGCGTGTCTTGTGTGCGAGGGGGGGGGGGGGGGGGGGGCAAATTCGGAACACGAACCCGCTCGCCGCCGCCCCTTCCCCTCCCGGCACGCCGTGTGTGTCGAACGGGGCGGCACCCACAGCGGGCTGAGACGAACCTTGGCTGGTGGATGGTCGAAACCTGTCATCTGGCGATGCGGGAGCTCATGCATGGCCTGATCGCGACGAATCCCCCTCCTTTGCGACATGCGGTTCGGCCGTTGTCATGTTTTTACGCTGGCGAATCTGGTGGCAAACGGCCGCCAAGGGATGGCGGGCCTGTGGAAACGTGTGTGCAACAGCGGCGGTGAGTCGGTTGTGAGTTGACGATGTGTCTGCTTTTTTCTTTCTCGGGGGCCCAGAACACGTTCCACAGACACGTAGCGGGCGTTGGTGAGAACAGCCGGGAAGCAAACAAACAGCCAGGCAAGCCAGCAAGCCTTGTTGCCTAAGCGCACCCGTCTTTCCGGGCCGGGGGCCGTTCCTCTCTCTAGCTCTGTCTTTTTCCCCTTTCCCCGACTCACCTCGACAGGTTCATGCCGGTCGGAGCACGCACAACTGCCATGGTGGCGACCGAGGAACCCGGGGCGCGCGAGCCCTGGAGGCCGAAAACCTGCAACGATATCTGGGGAAACCCAAGCCCCATAACACGGGGCATACTTGGTTGCTGGTGTCGTCATTTCCGTTGGCACGTTGCGAACCTTTGGGGCTCTAGACCTGACCAGGGAGCGCCTGGGTTCATGCTGGGCTTTCTTCGGCCGAATCCACCTCGGGCAGTCTGCTCAGATCATGCCGCGTCTGAACCAGCCGATGGAGAGGGGAAGCGCACGAGCGGGATGGACGATACGCGGCTGGGCTCGGTTCTCTTGCCCTACGGATAGATAGGCGGGTGAGGGCCGTTTCGGCGCTTCTCCCTCTTTTCTCTTTCTTTCTCTGTCTGTCCGTCCGCCAGAGAGCTATCAATTGGGGGATCGACCGTGCGGAGGAGACGTGGCCACAGCCGAAGAGCGATTGGAAAAAAAAAAAGGGGGGGGGGGGGGGGGGCAGAGTGGCACCCGGGGAAAGATAAGGCATGGAGATAAAACGTCGACGACGCAATCTGGGTCGAGTGTGGGGAAATCTTGAAAGTTGGCGCGGCCGTTGGGGATGCGCTACACTACAGAACAGAGAGCACCTTCAAACCTTGAGAGTTTCGGGGCGCGAGGCAGACAACACGATGATAGGTAGCCTAGGCAGCTCGCGAGACGCCGTTAATTAAGGCTGCCCGACCACGCTTCCTCCGTGTCGACCATTCCATGTGTGCTCGCTGAGGCTACGAGGCATACGTGGTTCTTCTCGAGGTCCATCTCGGGCTTCCAAGATTTTTTTTTTTTTTTTTGCACTTTGGGCCCTTGAAGACTTTGCCCGGCATTTGACAGCGCAGTGTCCACTTTGTCTCTCTCCATCGGCGATACTCGTGCTCCAGCAGAATTGCCGTTCAACTTGCGCTCTACCGTCCTCCTGCTCCTCTTGCACCTTTCCTTTTCCCCCATCCGATCCGAATCCAATATCGCAGACGGCGTCCCCTCCTCGTCTCCTGCCGCACACGCATCGGCGGTTGCACACCGGCCACGGCCAGACATCCAGACATGGCGACATGCTTTAGCGGATGACGGAGCGACGGCCACAGCTTTCCAGCCTCTGCAGGCGAGTGGTCTGTCTGCTGCTCGCAGGTGCTCGAGGTACAGCGGTGCAATGTTGCTGGTACCGGCGTACAGTCGTACAATACGGTACCTTACCTCCTGGTACCATACTGTAGCTTCCATGTGTTGGCCATGGCTGTTTTTTTTTTCTTATCGACTCCTCCCCTCGTGTGCCCGAAGTTTCCCCTACTCCTCCTTCCTCCCCCCCCTCCTCCCCCGGCATCCATTTCAGGCGCACCGCTCCCACCGGTCCACCGCCCGCTGTCGCTTGTGATCCCGAACCCCACACCCCCGGGTTGATGCCTCACCCCTGCCGATGGATTTCACCACACCCCATCCCCCACACCCCCCCCCCCCCCCCCCCCTTGCACTCTCCCCCAACCCAACCCTGGAACTGTCAGCCCGCCTCGCGCCATTTAAAACCAGTGCCGCTTCCCCCAAAGGGGACCCGTCTGACTTCTACGACTTCCCCTATGCCTCTTGATGAGCTTCCCCAGCGTTAGCACCACCCAAGCCACAGACTTCAACGACGTTGAAATAGACAGACAGACGATTCCGTCAAGCCAGGGTCTTGCGTCGTCCCCCCCTGAGCAGTCTTGTCTCTTTCAGCACCCTCCATCGACTCACCGCCCATCTCGAGCCGGCTGCATGCATTGTTTGCTTCGACTGCACAACAACAACTACAACGGCCGCGATAGCAACAAAACAACCACGACAGCAACAGCTGCTTTTCTTCCTCGGGCTCGCAAGACACTCCATTCAGGAGGTCGATCACATGCAGCGATCAAAGTCGGCCGTGCACTTCTCAGACCTGCTGAACCCGGCGGTCGAGCCCACTAGGGATCAGGTCTCGACGTCGACCACTCCGGAACAACAAGAAAAGAAACAAGTCGACACCGACATGACGGCCGGCAGCCTCCTCCGGCCCAACGGGCCCGTCCCGCCCACCTCGGCCCCTGCCGACCAACCCACGGAGCTCCCGAGGCCGTACAAGTGCACCATGTGCGACAAGGCCTTCCACCGGCTGGAGCACCAAACGCGCCACATCCGCACGCACACGGGCGAGAAGCCGCACGCGTGCACGTTCCCTGGCTGCAGCAAAAAGTTCTCGCGGTCTGACGAGCTCACGCGGCACTCGAGGATACACAACAACCCCAACTCTCGCCGGGGCCACAAGGGCCACCACCAGCACGCCAGCATGGTCCACCGCATGCAGCCCGACATGATGGCTCCCCCGCCCGGCCCCAAGATGATCCGCTCGGCTCCCCCCACCGCCTTGTCGTCGCCCAACGTGTCGCCTCCCCATTACAGCTCGTACGCCATGAACCTGCCGCCTCCGTCCCTGGCTCATGGCCCGTACAGCCGCGGTGCCCTCTCCAGCCAGAGCGGTCCCGACATGGGCATGCTGAGCCGCGCCCAGGTCGACCGCGACACCCTCCCGCCGCCCCAGCAGCCGCTGCAGCACTACCAGAGGCAACAGCCGCCCTACCCATCCTATTATGGCGGCTCCCTGCTCTCGCAGCAGCGTAGCCCTCTCCCCGGGCTCGGCGCCTACCACATGGCAAGGCCGCACTCGCACGACGACCATGACGACCACTACTCCCACGCTTACCGCCAGCCGAAGCGCTCGCGGCCCAACTCGCCCAACTCGACGGCTCCCTCGTCGCCAACCTTCTCGCACAACTCGCTCTCGCCGACGCCCGACCACACGCCGCTTGCCACCCCCGCCCACTCGCCCCGGCTCCGGCCCTACACCGGCATCGAGCTGCCTCCTTTCCGCAACCTCAGCCTGCACCACACCCCGGCCCTGGCTCCTCTCGAACCCGCCCCGGAGGGCCTCGCCCCTCCCGTCTTGCCGACGCCGAGGAGCACCAGCGGCGTTTCGCTCACCGACATCATGAGCCGGGCCGACGGCGCTCAGAGGAAACTGCCCGTGCCAAAAGTGGCTGTCCACGACCTGCTCGGTCCCAGCGACGGGTTCTCGCAAAGCGGGAGGAGCTCATCGTCCAACAGCATCTCGGGCGGCGATCTGTACGACAGGTTGTAAAAAGGAGAGGGCCAGCGGCCCTGTGCGATAAGACATGACTTGATGACGACAATCCACCGGCAAGCTTATAGAAGGATATCAACCACTTGGCGTTTTGCAAACGGTCCTGCCTCTCTTCTCTGGTTAATTCACGGGGTTTCTTTTTTTTTAAGGATAATGGCAACGGGGGGAAATAACCGCGGGTACCGGGTTTGAGTTTCTGGATTTTGCAGGATAGACATATCACCACTTTTTTGATCTGGCGCTAGACTTGGATATTTATTCTTTTCCTCTGCGGAGCTATTGAAAAGCCACCCTCCCACCTACCCAAACACACACACACACACACGGACGCACGCACGCACAAAAGCAGTGTTTTCTTTTCATATCAACAAGCTCCTGGCAAGCCGGGACAAAGACGGCAGACTCCCATTTACTTTCCTATTTTTGGTTGGAATGGCTGGCGATGGAAATCGGAACAGAGTGGATTTGGACAGGATTTGTTTTTTCTTCAGGTTTTTTTCCCGGTGTATTTTTGGCTAGCTTTTGCCCACCACACCTGTCTACTAGTAATAACAAGATTGGTTCCACGCCAGCAAAGCACCTCCGGTTTCCGGATCACAAATGAAATGCGCGAAAGCATTTCGCAATCACCCACGTGGTTCGTCTGGAACCTGTGTCAGGTCCATCGCCAACCAGAGGAGCTGTCGCCAGGGCCACCTCACGCCCGCGCCGCACGCCGCTTCGTTCTCCACGTTTCAACCAAGACAAAAATCAAAAGCTCATACTTTGCACGGCGGCGTGACCTTTCGACAGGGGCAGAGGGCGGGGAGGTGACAGACAAAGTTAAACAATTGCCGTACGTACGCTAGCGTCTCCATAGCGCGCACGGCAATGGGCTGGGCTTGGAGGCAAGTTACCTCAGGTTTCCACCCCCGCAAACAAAACCACCCGTTCATGACCAACAGCGCGGCGTGGGGTTTCGGGTTTGGTTGGATCTACCACCGGAAAAGGAGGGGGGGGGGGGACCTAACATGGTACCTAGTTACGGCAAAGCAGAGCAGAGCAGAGCACAGCAGAGCAGAGCAGAGCAGATCAGAGCAGATCAGAACGGCGGGCATGGAAAAGCAGCGGCACGTTATCCCAGTTTCCGTTCCCCCACCCCTCCGACATGCTGCAAATGTTGGTGGAACGGACCATCTGCGCGCGGAAAAGATGCACACCAACGCGCACACACTCTCTTTCTCGGGCCGTATTCTTAGTTACCGTCTACCTTACGGCGGTACCTTGTTAGGGCACGGAACGGAGGAACAAAAGAGAGCGAGGGCTTGCGTTGGGGTTCGGTGAGTGTGTTTGCGCCAGTTTCCCGCCTTGCTCGCCCGCCCTCTTATCACCGCCGCCTAAGAAACATGGAATGCCACTCTCCCAAACCTCGAGGGCTTGGTTCGCTGGCTTGGGGGTGGGGGCTTCCATTCGTCTTGCGAAACGCCAAGGACGTGTAAGTGACCGGAGGGTTCCATCTGGTAGGTGTGCGTAAAAGTGAGGGGAATGGATGAATGGATGGATGGATGGATGGATGGTGACCTTGGAGAGACTGCAGCGGCGGCGGTGGCGGCGGGTGGTACGCACCAGCGGGCTCGTTCTTGGGCCGGGCTAGGCGATTGGGGCGCAGCCGGCCCGGCAGAGACAAAGAATCAGGCGGAAGAAAAGAAAAGGTCAAGTTTCGAGCCTAACAGGACGACGCTGGGAGGGTAGGCAGGTGGGTGGGAGAGGCCGGTCTGTTTCTCGCTGTTGATACGCCGATACGTTTGCGACGGTGCTGCGAAAGAAGAGGGGGTTTGGCATGGGCCTGATCCGAGACGATCTGATTGTTAGCACGGAAGCTGTCTTGTCTTTCTTGCGCCCTCGACGTGTCGGGGGTATGGCTGCCTCAGGTACGGAGAGAGAGGCGTGGTTGTCTGATCCAGATCCTGTCCCTGTTCTACATAGCTGTTGACCCCATGTCAGCTTTTCTCTCCCTACCTGCTACCTACCTAGACAGGATGTCTCTCTCAGCACGGCGTCTCATGATTGTTGTCTGAGGTGGGCGCCCATCGCGGTGTCAAAGAGAAAACACCCTCTCAACTTTTACGCCGAGCCGACCGGTGAGCCCGCCGGCAACCCACACAGAGAGGGGTTTGCGACGTTGTCACCATCACCAGCTGGAACGGGTCTGGAACCAACCCCCCCCCCCCCCCCACACACACACCCAAAGAAAAAAAAACAGGCCAGGACGGTTCGGCCTCTCAGATCCGTATCGCAAGGAAGCCTACACGTCCGTGGTTGTATGTTTCTATGAATGGCACACAGGGTGAGAACTACGCAAGCGCCGTAGCACGGGCCTTGGATGCTGAGCAATGACGTGCGCTTCGCGGCAGGAATGCGAGGCAAGGCAGGCGGAGGGTATCCGCGGTGCGCCGAAAGTACCTACCTACCTAGGTAGTCAAGGCGTTGTGGACAGGCAAGGGGCCATTCTTGCGCAGCATAGACGTGAGCCCTTCGGATGTTGCGAGCCAGCCCTTCATCATCACCTAGCTATTCTGAAGGAACCGGCCCGGCCTGTGCGTGGTGTGTGTATACACAGTATGTGTGTGGCCACCCGGCGGCGATGCAAGATACATCCATCCTCCCTTCTGCTGGGTCCGTTGTGCTACGCAGGTCGCAGGTAGACGAGGTCTCGCCTAGCCGGTGGGGAGAGCCACATCGCGGTGCGGCGAGTTGCGGGGGATGCGACGTTGGGATGACGCCCCCCCCCCCCCCCCCCCCCCCCCCCCTTACACGCAGCAGGGCGCAGCATGCATCACGGCAGGGCACGGGAATGGTGCGGAGGGCCGGGCTGCCTTGTTGGGGCGGCCGCACCGGGTTCACGTTATCTCTTGAGACCCATCCCAGCTCGCGGGGACTCTCTGTAGGCGGTGAGAGCGAGCCTGGCGCCGAATGTATGGTCGTTTGCTCAACGCCGGGAGGAGGGACGGAGAGGCGCGTACACAGTAGACCTGGAACATGCCTTGAATGGCCCGGGCAAGGACGGAAGCCGCTCGGACGTTGCACAAACAAAAGACACGCCTACGGCGCCAGCGATGGCGAAGATGGTGTCAGTGTCCCCCTCTCTGGTCTCGATGCTTGGCTGAGGCCCATTACCTAAGATTTCTGGGGTTGGGTCGGACCACCTCATGTGGGAAGTCTGGTCTGGCACATGAAGGACGGCGGCCTTCCTCTTCCCATCCCCGCCGCTGCGGGCGGCAGAAGCGAAAGCCTGAAGCCTGACCACTCTCACCGAACATGCCACACACCCTATTTCCCGATCAAGAACAACTCCGCCTTATGGTTGCCTCTCGGATGCCTCTACAAACAGCAAACGGGGCGAACGCCTTGCCGAAAAAAAAAAAAAAAAAGCCTTTCGCCGCCGAGGCACAGGCCCGGCCCCAACGCGCGCGCCTTGGGATTTGCGCGGGAAGAGGTGGTGGTGTGGCATCACGTCAGCGTTTTCCGCCATGCAACATCACCCCCTTTTTTGTTCCCCCCTCTGAGGCGGCGCCCTTGGTCCCCAGCCAACCCCAGGAAATCTCCCGGGAGGGAAGCCAACCAGACCCCTGGTCTGGAAATCGTGGGGGGAGGCATTAGGCTAGCGGAAAGTCTGGGGTTAAGGTGCCGCTAATGTCGATCGATAGCGGCAGGTCTGGGGGAGATGAAGCAGCGTTCGCGCCGAGGTCAGCTGGCATATCCCACGCCCAAAAATTCGTCTCGGGAATGGACATTGGGTGCCGAAAGGGAGCTGAGCTGGACAGGACGGCTAACTACCGTATGACATTTGGACAGCGTGTTCCTGGCGGTCTGCGGCCGAGCACTCCTCGAATCCTCCCCCCAACCCCCCACCTCCCTTCCACCCCACAACAACAACAACAACACCCTCCGGAATAACATTTCGACGCACGCGGCAGCCCATCAATGGCCGCGTATCGCGCTACAACACCCCAAGGTCAAGCAGCACAACACGGCACAAAGGGGGGGGCGAGTGGTACCAACGCCATGTTTGCACCATGCGATTCGCTCCCCTTCACCGCAAGTTTAGGAGACAAATGTTTATTCCAACCCCCCCCCCCCCCTCCCTCCGCCCTCCCCGCGAAACGGGGTTCTGAGCAAAATCGAGAATTGGGCTCACGGTGACGGGCAGGACTGTGTGTACATACACCATGTACCGTCGGGGTCGCCGGCGCACTCCCCCCTCCCCACCATTCTGTCTCTGGAGGTGTACGGCCGGGGGCAGAGCCAATGAGGTTCTCGGGCTGGCCGGTCTGGGCTCTGACTGGACGGGAGCCCCGAGACGATCGTGATCGTTCATGTTTGCCTTTTTTTTCCCCGTTGCCTCACGGGCGCTTTTGTTGTCCAAGCGAAGGCCCTTCTCGCCGGGGACAAGTGCAGATACGAGCAAGGGATCGTGCATGCGACCCGGCCTCGGGTAAAACGGCCGGACCCCAAGCGGGCTGTGTACGCGGCAGAGAGACAGAGAGGCAGAGAGAGATAGAGAGATGGAGAGATAGAGAGAGACAGAGATAGAGAGAGAGACAGAGAGAGAAAGAGAGAGAGAGGCACCAGCGGCAGCCCGGCCGGCGGGGGATTCAAGCCCCGTTCATCCATACCACAGTACAACGGTAGGCATCCTCCTCTCATCTCTCGTGTATAGCACTTGTAATTACCTCTGTGTACGTGCTGCGTACAGCGAGCGGCTTTCCCCCAGGTTTCAGCCCTGGTGCAACGGATCAATCCCCGCCTTTGCCCCGCAATTCGAGGCTGCAACCAACCGACCGGCAGGAGAAACTCCTGATGATGACGCCACGGGGGTCTGTGTCAGATTTATTCCAGCGTGGTGTTTGTTGTCGCGGCGGCGGTGGCGGCGGCGGCGGCGGGGGACAGGCTCGAGTGGAATGCATGACCCCCCGGGCTCATCTCCAGTGCTTCTTCTTTTTTTTGGCCTCGCTTGACCTGTGCCGTGTGTCGGCGACCGGTATACTATTCTTGGATTTTTCCTTTCTTTGGTTGCTGGGTAGTTAGCCGGATTTGGCTGCAACCGAACAATCTTCAGATAAACTGTGCCGTCCAGCGCGGGCGTCCTGTTCTGTCTGGTTTGGGTTGGTTGCCCCGCTGCGGGGGAGGAAAGTCAATCAACACCCCCACGCCCCACTCTTTTAGCATGATGGAAACCGTACTGCTAAGCTTGCCCCTAACCCTGGTTTGCGAGCATCCGCCTCTAGAACCCTGAACCCGACCCTGATCTGAACGCTTTTCTGGTTCCGCGTCACCCCATCACGCACCATCGCTCATCAGGCACGCCGGCGCCGAGGAAACAGAGGGGGGGGGGGGGGACTCACCGCGAAAAGCGCCACTCGTTGACGTCTCGGAGGGTTGAGGTGTGTGTTGGCTTCAAGGAGGCTGGGAGGGGGTCAACGCCAAGCTCATCCGAGTCCGAGCGGATGCCGTCTCGACGCTGGTTCTGCGTGAATCCTGATCGGCATGCGGGGGACGGCTGCAGCAGCGGCATCGCAGCGACGGCCAGCCCTCCGGACCGTTTCGTCATGGCCTCTGCGTATAACTACGTACGATAATATTCTGCCGTCACGGCAGCCCCCGGGGGGGGGGGGGGGGAGGTTCGTTTCGAATGCTACCGGGTGAAGACGGACGTGAAGAATTCCGGGCCAGCTCCTCTCCTCGTGATGCAGGCTTGCCAGCCGTCCCAGAACTAAGCATTCTACGGAAACCAATGCCCGTCGAGATCCCGAGGGCGAAAAGCAGGGCCCGGCTGTCGATTGCGTGGCCCGCCGGCCGAACCGCAGGGCCGCTCTCGAGAACCTGGAAAGCCCTGTTTCCGGTGTCCACGGACCGCGTTGCGGCGTTGGGTGCCCGCGCGTTCCCCCCGTCCACGGCGCAGGGCTTCGACAAGGCAAACGCATTGATCTCGTTCTTCGCATAGTTAGTTACTCTACATACGAGGGGCGTCTGGGTTTGGGTTTGCACCGTCGCCTCATGGCCCCGGCTCCGGGTCCTCGCCTCGAGCGCTAGCGCGGGCCCAACCCCCGGACTTGGTGCTCCGTGTCCGCTCTCGCTAACCACCTGCGAGGTCCGGCTGCGGGGTGGTCCGGGGCGGGACGTTGATGTGTCGGTCGGCTGGTTCCGAACATCCCCCCACGTCTTGAGATAGCGGGATCCGGACCGACAACGAGGTGGTGTCGAGGCGCTCCATCTTGTCCCCTCCCCGATATACTGCGTACGCGAATATTCGAGCATGATGCAGCCATGTCCTGTACAGGCACCAGCCCGCCCGCTATCACAACGTCGAGTCGGGAAGACCATTGGCATCTGGTCGGCCGAGATAATCATCGGGGAACGAAGGGCGGGGGGGAAAGATGCTTCATCTTTTCCCCTATCAGTGCAGGATTGGCCCACTCTCTCTCCATGGGACATCGATCGGTGCGCGTCAGTGTTTGGTGTTGATTGCCTGATTGCCCCTCCTTCTTCCCGGGAACCGCGCGTCCTGATAACCACGACCGCAGTACGGGGTCATGCCGCCATCCCAGGAGCCGCGGTTTAGGCTATAGCTATCGCATGCTGTGTGTTAATATCGTCTAGCGGTTCTCTGTCAGCGACGACAAGACGGCAGGCCTGGGTCCTCCCTCCCTCCTCTCCCGCCATCGGTGGGGGGTTGCTTGCAAGAGGGAAAGTTGGTTATCAAAGTGCCTCCCATCAGGTGTCTGCCGCGTCGTTGAGACCCGGTTGATTCTGCTTTCTGGGGAGCCGCTCGTGCCAGGCTGCCGAGCATCCGACGTCGTGCGCCTAGCGAGCCTTGCAGATGTCGCTCTCGTCCCCCGGTCCAACATCTCTTCGCTCCCCACGACAACCAACAAGTGGGTGACCTTCTTGGACCGCGTGGGGAAGAAGATTGGCCAGGGCTCGCGGTTCAACCGCAGCCGAGCCGCGATCCGCGATCCGGCACGCATGTTGCTGACCGAGGGGGCTCCCGCCCAGACCATCTCGCCATTTCCAATACAGCATCTTCACCTGCCTGGCCTCGTTTCTCTCTCTCTTCGCCGCGGCATTGACGTCGAGATGGGGGATTGGGTTTGCCACTGTTGCTTCCAGCTTTGTCTCTGGCTTCATCCTGCGGCGAGACGGGAAACACGGAGCCTTTCGATTCAATCTCCGGCTTACGGCATGGATGTTGAGCATCTCCCTCTTCATTGCAGGCGGGATCCAAACCCGCCATTTGCCACGATTTCGACACCATCGCCATGCTCATCGGACATGCTCAGAATCCGGCCTCGGTTGGCAAGCTCGTATTGCGTGTTTGCCGGTGTCTGGGAGACGGCGAAGGACTGCAGAAGCGGTACCAAGCGCATGTAAGTGCTTCAAGCTCGGGGCTTCTCCTTCTGTAAGGGCCAGACACCCAAAGAGAACGTAGAGTGGTTTGTCATCCTACGCGCCAGGAGGGGAGGGGGCTCGTAAAGTCCAACCGTGGTGTGAACTGAACGCGGCCCATGCGAACCATCGAGGGGCCGATGTCGCCCACGGCTTGCTTCCCACGCCCTACAGCGCACACCTGCTCGGCTGCTCGTAGCCAACCGGGCCTTGATGTTGATGGCCAATCTAACCCGCAGAGGCCTTCATCTATCCTGCAGCGCAGCTTGCCGTCTCCTACACTCAGAGCACACCCCCTCCGCGGCAAACCCTCGGTCGATTCGATCAGCATCGTCCCTGTTCATCATTTCTCAGCACCGCCTGACAACCCATCAGCGGGCATAGCTACGCCGGTATGGGCAAACGATTGGTAATGGTTTGACGTGCAATACCGGATTCCAGCAGCCGTCGAGCACGCCGTCGATCACGCCGTCGATCACGCCGTTGCGCACCATCATGGCCCTGCTCGAGAGCCTTCACCCCCACCCTATTTGCGGCTCGTGTGGAATCTGGTCCTCATCTATCCTCTTGGTCCCGTCCCTTTCCACAGAACGTTACCGCTCTCGTTTCGAGCGTCAAGCGTCAGGCGGCGCGTATGTAGATTTTGAACTGCGCAGCGCTGTCGGAACCTGCCTCCACCGCACGGCACGGTGCTCTCGCCATCTTCGGCCCCTCCAATATCGGCCCGCATAGGCGAGGTCGGCTTCCCACCGCCGCTTTGGACGACATGCATACACCGGTCGGCGTACCCACGCCTGGCTCCCACCCCTACCCCGTTCCTGCTCCGCGCTTTGCTCTCTCCCCATCCCATGCCGCGCCTCCTCTCCGTCTCGGACATTCCAAGGCGGGGGGTGGCGGGGCGGGGCGGATGGGACCGTCCTCTCACGCCGATGCCTTTCCCGCGGCGGAGGGCATGTATAATAACCATCGCGGAGGACGCTCCGACAACCGGGCTTTCGCTGCCCCCCCCCCTGGCTACTACGCCAGGTCGGGGAGAACAACTTCAACGTTGCTTCGCGGAGGTACGTTCCTTGGCCCCGGGCCGCCGTTGTAACCCGAGGAGCAGGTAGCTCCCCTGGCGACGGGATTGTGGCATGATTCCAACCCAGCCCGCCGGGTTGCTAACAAGGGGCTCGTACGTCGCTTAACCATGAACGACCTTCTCGCCGGTCAAGGACCGGGGGACGCTGGCTGGGGCCGGCGAAGGGAAACCGCCCCCCCCCCCCCCCCCCCCCGGGCAAGAGCGGGAACAGCGCGGGAGCGAGCGGGAACGGCGGATACATGACAGGGCCCTATCCCTGATACGGGCCGCCACCGCTCTCCAAGGATCTCCAATTCGACGAGCGACGTGGGTTCAAGGGGCAGGGAACTATGGATGAAGGTTGTCGGTTAAGGATGTCGCAACATCAATAGGTGGTCCAAAGCAAGCAGCGTGGACGGGTATGCTCTTTACGATGCCTCTCCCCCCTTGTTGCCCGTGCGGCCTGTTGGCTGTTCTGACCCTTGGCGGCGGCGTGGAATCTCGGCCCGAGCGATAGGTAGCAGCCCGTCCTGCAGCCTGGCCGTGCGTTGGCTACAGTGACAACGTTGTACCGTGGTAATTCTTGCGGGCGTTGGCGTGCACGACCCTAGTTGTCACCTATTCACGCGTTCCCCTGGCCGCCGCAGGACCTACGGAAGGCCCCTCTAGCCTGGTTGGCGATCAAGGGGCCCTTTGCAGGGTCTTGTTCTTGGATATCACTTGTAACTATGTTGACAACAGGGATGATGACGATCCAGTTTCCGAGGGGGAGCATCGAAGGATCGTCATGCCGTTTATGGCTCGTTTGTTGGCATCCTTGCGTTGTGCGGCCGGCGCAGGGCGTGTGTCAAGAAGGCTGAGGTGTGCTCGGATTTCCATCCCGGCCTGGCTCTTCTTCTCCCCCCTCCCTCCGACGAATCGCCCTTCCACGCTCGCTATGGCCCTGGGACATGACGCCCTTTTCATGGCGATCAACCGCCAGAGCTTCTGCCTTGTCGCATAGCCCTGTGCGATAGGAGGCCCTCCCTGCCTTTAAGAAAGGAAGTCCGGCATCAGCCAGGCGGCTTGGAGAGAAGCCGGGTTGGGCGGTCGACCCAGAAACCGCCGTACCATGGTGTGCGTCGGCTCCCCCCACCGACGCTCTTGTGCTACCACCACAATATTTGGCGGTCATATCATCACATTTTCACCTCGAGATCCTTTTGTATCCGCCGATGCGCGTGCCGTGGCCTCGATGTTACGTGTTGTTGTCGCCTCCTTCCACGTCCACTTTGCCGGCCACCCATGGATAGCCCTTAGACACCTGGGATATCGGGGGTTGATGCAAGGAGACGACGTCGTGAAACCAACGAATCGCAGCCGGGTCGGTCATCCAAGCTTACGGACCAGGTGCGAGCCCACCTGCGTTCCGCGGTGGTTGCGACAACCTGGGTGAGACGGCAGGACTGCGACTGCACCCAACAGATGATCGTGACGCGTCGGAGACGAGAGGGGCTTGGAGAGGATGCCGACATCCTAGAAACGACATCAAGACGCCGTCGCGGATACAACAGTTAGGTGGCTAGGTACCTTTCTCAAGGGGGGGGGGGGGAAGGATCGCACAGTACGTCGGTGCAAAAGACGAGAAGATGGACGATGGCCATCCATGACGGCAGCCTAGGGGTCCTCCCATCCAAGGACCTTGTTTCCTATCGTCCTTATGGGCCACCGGCTGGACCAAGACCTTGTTGATACATGGCAAAGCTTCCCAGAGTCACCGGCCTCGCTCTGGCTCTTCCTGGAATCCAACCCCCAGGTCTTCTGGCCGCTACGCTTCCGGTGCGGTCTTGGCTCGGTGGAGGTTCATGTATAGCGTCAGACTGGCGTTCATGAAACCGTGAGATTTCAACCTGGAGGAGGTCCTTCTGCGTTGGGTCCATCACATACTACACGTTTCTATGCCGAACGTGGATGTGGTGTCAAGGCATACACGATGGTCTACAAGGCTTCCCGCAAGAACTGGGTGAGATGGTTATTGGGCCTCTTTGATCAACGTTCCAACCCTTGATCGGACGAGGAGGTCAAGAAGATGGCGACTACTCGAGGTTATTAGTCTATACCAAGATCCCCACGTCCATTTCATTTCCTATGAGAAGCGGACTGCTGCCGCTGCTAGTCTTTTCCCCACGGCCGCTTAGGATATCGCCGTCCTATTTATACACACACACACACACAAAAAAAAAAAAAAACAAAAAAAAAGAAAGAAAGAACATCAGCAACAGATCCCCGGTCCATGAGCCGGTCGCGCGGCCTTCTACGCTCCGGACCCTCGGTACTCCCTACGCGGCCGCCACGACCTCTTCATGTCTCAACCACGCTTGCGCTCCGGCGAGGACGATGCCCGTCTCCCGTTCCCTCTTGGACGTGCGCCTCTACGGCTACCAGCGCGCGTGCCAGCAACGCTGTATTCTCAACCCTTCTTTTTCTTTTTTGTTTTTTTCTTTCGGTTTCATTCTTTTGTCAAGAACATTCTATCGGGCCAGACCGTCTTAGCCGCGTCCCACGATGGACGCGTCCCAGCGCTGGCAGGATCAAGCGACGCGTCAGGAATGATAGCAGCGAAGACGGTGAGACCCACGGGCTGGAGCAGAGCCGGCGTCAGGGAAGCTCGGAACGGCCGACGCGTCGCCTTGGGAGTTTCTCAAGAGGAATGATCGAGGCCAACATAACGACAAACGTTCGTCGAGGAGACCGGATAGGTCTCTGGAGCGTGGCACCACCGCCGAGGAAGATTCACCCACAAAGACAGCCAACCCCATGGTTTTTTTTTTTTTTCTAGCCGTAGCCCTTCCTCTTTTTCTTTTCTTTTCTTTTTTTTTTTTTTTTTTTTCCTTTCCTATTGACTGATGCTGTCGAAACCGCCGATGCAAGTTCCCTCCCTCCCCTCCCTCCCTCCCCTCCTCCCCCCTTTTTCTTTTTCGAGTTAATGTTTGTACTCCAACCTCCCGTCCCCAATGAGCCCCCAAAACTCCTTGATCAGCTCCCGTTGGCCGCCGCTGGCCCCCCGGACCGCCATGTAGACGCGCGAGTCGATCTCGGTATCCCACTGGCCCGGGTTCCCGCCCACCATCATGCCGCCGGCCTCGTTGAGGATGCACCAGCCGGCGGCCACGTCCCAGGCGTAGCAGCCGCCTTCCCAGTACAGGTCGAGCTGACCCGCGGCGCAGGCGCAAATGTTGAGCGCGGCGCTGCCGAGCGAGCGCAGGCCGCCCGTCATGCCGCCGCCCAGCTCGCGCGACGCGGCCAGGCGGCGAAAGGTGCGCGCCTTGAGCTCAAAGTTGTCGCCGTCGCGCTGGCTGCCCCACTCGATGGACACGAGCGAGGTGCTCAGGTCGCCGAGCCGCGGGGCCTTGTCGCCGGCGCCGCCGCCCAGGAGCGGCAGGCGCTGCTTGTCGCCGCGCCCGCGGCCGGCGGGGAGCGAGGCGTTGCGCTGCACGAAGCTGCCCTTGCCCTTGACGCCCGTGAACAGCAGGTCCTGGAAGGGGTTGTAGACGACGCCGACGGCGGGGACGCGGTCGACGACCAGGCCGAGGGAGACGCAGGCGTTGGGGAAGGCGTGGACAAAGTTTTGGGTGCCGTCGATGGGGTCGACGACGAAGGTGGGGGCGTCCGAGATGCGCGTGACGCCGGGCTTGTACGTCTCTTCGCCCACAAAGTCAAAGTCGGGGTAGGCGGCGCGGAGGCGGGACGAGACGAGGCGCTCGACGGCCTGGTCGGTTTCGGTGACGATGTCGACGGCTGGGAGGAAGCGGGCGAACCGCGTTAGCCGGCCTGGGAGAACACGGACGTCCCGGAGGGGGTAGGGGAGGGGGAAGCACCGTTGAGCTTTGTGTCGGTCGAGATGCCCGAGAGGTTGGCGGCGAGGATCATGCGCCCCGCCTCGAAGGCGACCGACACGAGCGTGTCGTGGACTGCTTGGAGGTCGAGGGCCATGGTGTCTTGGCGAGGGGGCGAAAACGAAGCTTGGGAGGGGGGAGAAGAGGGTTGAGGTTGTGAGAGTTCCAACCCGGGTTGTTGGAAGGGGACCGGCGCCGAGCCAAGTCGCTAGGTTTGAGGTCGGTTTCGGGGATGGTCGCGGGGCGCTGGTTTACCCCAACGTCAGCGGGTCCCGTCCGTCGCATGGCCGTCAACCCCACCCACCGCATGCCCACCGCATGCCCACCGCATGCCGCCCTCGTGGGACGCTGAATGGCCCCGGCACGGTCTACACAGTAGGTACGCTCTTATTAGTGCAGCCACCAGTTCGCGTACGGGAATTACACCTACATAGGTACTTTGTCAACCATTCGTTGCACAGCCTAGCACAGAATACATACAATGGACCCGGCGGCGGTTTCACAAGAAGAGTAAAAAACGGGGCATGAATTCCCCGTCATGATGGAAGCAAGAATCCCACGGCGAGTTGGTTAGGTTGGTGCGGTGATACCTTGCCTACATATTGTACCATACCTACAAATACAGCCCGCCGCCCGCCGCCGCCGCCGCCGCCGCCGCCGCCGTGGATTTCCAGACAGAGCCAACCAAAACTCCATTTCCGCCTCCGACCCGCCGCCATGCCCAAAGCCCAAGACAAGAAGAACAAAAACAGATCTCAAAGAAGCCCTTTTCCTCTTTTTTTTTTTTTTTTCCCCAAGCTCACATCTCCTCCCGGAACGCAGTCTTCCTCTCCTCCTCCCCTCTCGCCTTGCGCCCCCCCAACGAGGCATCCTGATCGGCCATCGGCCTTGGGCTGACCCCGCGCAGGCTGATGTTGCTCGGCTCGGCGGCGTCGTCGTCAAACGGGTTCCCCTGCCTCGCCGCGGCTCCCGGCGTCGCCGGCCCGGGCGACCGACCGGGAATGCGCCCTCGCTGCTCCTCGGCGCCACCCGCCGTCGCCGCCGTCGCCGCCGCCGCCGCTGCCGCCGTCGTCCCGGCGCCGGCCGTGCTCGGCTCGGCCGGACCGGGCAGGTTCATCGCATAGCCGTCGCCCTGCGGGACGTACGGCGACGAGGCTGCGGCGCCGGGGCTGCCGGGCGGGGCGAGGCCGAGCTCGCGCTCCTCGTCGTAGGGGTTGTAGCCGCCGACGCGCGAGTCCCAGGGGTCGTCGTCGAGATGGTCAAAGCCCCGGGCGCCGGCGCCGGCGCCGGCGCCGGGGTGGGTGCCCGCGTAGCCCGCGTAGCCCGCGTTGTACGAGGTGCCCTCGTAGGCGCCGGCGGCGGTGCGGGGGTTGCGAAGGCGCGAGGTGCGGAAGCGGTCGCTGAGCCAGCCGACGATGCCGCCCGGGGCGGGGCGCGGGCCCGAGTAGGAGGGAGACGAGGAGCCGAGGAAGGGGAGGTAGGAGGACCAGGGCGGAGGGGGCAGCTGGGGGGGAAGGCAGATGTGTTAGCGTCTGATTGTTTGTCCGTCTGGGATTTGGGACGAGAAAAAGGGCGCAGATAAACAAAAGAGACGAGACTCACGCCTAGCCGCGAGGCCCGGATGCGGGTAAACAGGATGTACCCGCCGGCGGCGGCGAGGAGCGCCAGGACCAGCGCGAGCACGACAGCGCCGGCCGTGTTCATGGTGGGCGGTTGTGCGGGAGATGGTCTCTCTCTCTCTCTCTCTCTCTCTCTCTCTCTCTCTCTCTCTCTCTCTCTCTCTCTCTCTCTCTCTCTCCCTCTCTCTCTCTCTCTCTCAGTCAGCGGATGCGCCGACCTAACGGAGTAAGCTGGGCCGCGGAGATGTATCTCTGGAAATGCACACGGAAGAGAGAGAGAGAGCAAGCCTGGTAGGTGTTGACCGGAAGGCCGGGACGACGCCAACGCCAACGCCAACTTTATCGCCTCCCCCCCCCCCCCCCCCCCCCGGGGCGCCAACCACCAACCGCAAACGGTCAAGCCCCGCTGCCAAGCCCGCAGATCCGGGCACCTATGGTTGGTACGGTTGGTACTGCGTAGTTTTATAGTGGTAGGTATAAATGCTCTATAGGCAACCCGAACCCTGGACCTTGCATCCCTGACCCTGATCCATGGATGAGAACCCACCCACCGACCAACCCCTTGGCACGTCGACGGGTCTCGTGTCGCTTTGTTGCCGGGGGGCCGTGGGCTCGATGACGTCGGTGGACGGCTGCTGCACTTTGCACGAATCTGTATGGGACCTGGGTATGGGTATCGGACGAGCGTACATACAAGACGGGAAGCCCATAATAACTACCTTATATCATGATCCATGAGCTCCGGATGCCCATAGAGGGACCATTCACCATGACCATCTCCCAGCCCGCCAAGTTGCCCGCTTGGCAGAGCCACGATGAAACAAAACAAACGCTGCAAATCCAGCCACTCGATGCCCATGGGGACGAACGAACCGAATGAATTACCTGCCTAGTCAACCCCGGCTGCTACAAGACCTGCCTGCCTCCTTTCCTTGGGTTGGCCCGAGTTCGCGCTGCCGCTGTCATCCATCTCGGGCCAGGTCGAAGCACTCGTCCCATCTCCCATTCTCCCTCGCAAACGCCAGGCTCTCGACGAACCGGCTCAGCGTGCACAAGCCCCTTGCGTCCGCGCCGCACCGAGGCAGCGGCATCACCCGGTCGTTGACCAGCACGCGCACCAGCTCCTCCTCCTCCTCTTTTTCTTCTTCTTCTTCATCGTCTCCTTCTTGTTTCTCCTTGCTGCTCGGGCCCTCGCAGCGCATCTTTTCGACGTACACCCTCGCCGCGAACGGCACCGACCTGGCCGTCGAGAACCTGGCTTCGTTGGCCTCGTCTTCCTCCTCGTCGATCGACGTCCCGTGGCTGGGCGGCGGCGGCGCCGCCTCCTCCTCCCACAGCCCCAGCGCGCTCAGCATGCTCACCATGTCGTTGTCGTGGCTGAAATCCGCGTACAGCCGGCGGCCCAGGGGGAACGTCGCCGGGTCGCCGTCGAGCGTGGCGTTGGTGCTCGTCCCGTCCCTGACCGGCTGCCCCGTCAGCCTCGCGATCAGCTCGTTGACGAACCCGACCCCCTGCGTCGGCCCCAGCGGGTTGCCCGGCCCGAAGCCGAACCACTTGCCGACGTCCTGGTAGCGGTCGTAGAGCCGCCACTCGGCCGGGGTGAAGAGGCCGCAAAAGGGCGAGAGGACGCCCGGGGGCGTTGCCGCGCCGGCCGTTTCGAACGGGCAGAGGTCCATGAGCCCGACCGCGTCGGCCGCGCTGAGGTTGGCGCCGGGCAGCAGGCGCTCGCTCAGCCGCGCCGCGATGGGGGCCGCGAACCGGGCCAGGTACGCCGCCTGCCGGCGGGCGCCGAGCCCCGCGTACGGGCCCTCCTCGAACGCCGTGCACAGCCCGTGGTGGAGCGTGTTGTTGGTCGTCGCGTCCTCGGGGATCACCACCATGTCGTTCGGCGGCTGGGGCGCCGGCGCCGGCGGCCGCGGGCCCGTCGCCGCGCGATCCGCGGCCCTCGCCCCGTGGAACCCCTGCGTAAAGTGCCGCGCCGACGCCACCACGCGCTCGATGCCCCCGGCCCGGACGAAGGGCGCCTCGTCGCGCGCGAGGTGCCGGTAGCGGCGGTAGAACTTGGCGCCCGAGTAGGCCATCTGCCGCTCGCCCATGGGCGTCAGCCCGTTGGCCCCCAGCTCGTAGCGGTACGTGCGCAGGAACCGCGCCGGCGCCGCGTACGACGTGGCGTCGCGCTGGATGCGCGCCACCAGGTCGGCGTAGTAGGCGGCGCGGCCCGTCGTCGGCGCGCGCGCCCCGTGGCGCGACAGGACCTGCGCAAAGGTCACGGTGCAGCCCGGCGGCGTCGACGGGTCGATGGCGGACGGCACCGAAAAGTAGGGCGAGTACTGGCCCCACGAGTGCGACACATCGGACGCGCACCAGAAGCCGTGCTCGAGGGTGTCGTCGCACGACGGACGCTGACGCCTGCAAGGGGGAGCGTTAGCTTTTTTTTTTTTTTCCGTTGGTTCACATGAGAGCGCTGGGTATGCCTTGGGAGGGACAGAAGAAAAAAAAAAAAAAAAAAAAAACAAAACGCACAGGAAGCCGACGCCCACGACGGCCATCATGGCCAACGACAGCGCGGCGATCGTGGTTCGACGGCGGCGTCGGAGCCGCTCCGGGTGAGAAGGGCCGTAGACATCGTCGTCCGCCGGGTCGGCGGGCAGCGGCGTGTACTCCCCGCGGCCCCGAGCCCAGTTTCGAATGGAATCCATCGTGGAACGCGGCGCGGACCCGTCGCGAGCGTCGAGAGTCCAGATCACCTTGTTGGTTTGCTCGTCACGTCCAACGCAGTCTAGCAGCGCGATCTCCGTCCCTGACAAGGTCGTCGACGTCGATGCCCTGCATCGCGACCTGGCTGTGCCTGGGAAGGAGGATGGGGAAGAAGTAGAAGGGAACGGCGCCGTTGGGCTCAAGTGCACGGTGGGAGCGCCCATGGGCGGCGGGGGGCCCCGAGCCGGGGGCGGGGGGGGCGGGGGAGGAGGGGGGGCCGGGGGGGGGCGTGTTGTTCACACGACCCTCGTACCTATGGTGGCCCTACCCCGTCCGTCCGGCCGCCTGCGCTGCAGAAAACTGTCACCGGGGGGCAGCCTTGTCGGGCGGTGACGGCCGCCCCCCCGCTGAAACGTGGCCGTGCTCTGAAACGTGGAACGTCCCGACGGCCTCGTTGGTGCCCCGGTCGGCCCCACTGCGGGCCCCCTGCACGGCCGGGCGCAGCGGATGTTCGTCCGGACGTTGCATCGCGCGGCCCACCCGCCGGCAAGGGAAAGCTTTCCAGAAGGCTGGGACCACAAGGTCGGCGGCCTGGCACACGGGGATTGGGGTGAGGCCGCGAGCCTAGTGATTTGGCGTTTCCGTGATGGGCGTTGACCCTTTCCATCCGCATGGGTTGACCGCATCGCGCCCCTCGAGCGGCCCGACCGTCGGCGGCTACGTCATTTCGGTAATGCGGCCTGTCCAAAGAAGGGAACCGACATGATGATACACCATGCGTCCTGGCGGTTAGAAATGAACCACGACCTTGACAAGGAACGAAGGCGACGAGTACATGCGCAGGAATTGACCAAAAAAAAAGCAACAAAAATAACAGTGCAAGGTTAGCGCCGGCTCTGCGGCTGTTCTACGGTGTGCTTACAGCAGGTATCTCAATCCCATGGTATCATGAAGCCCTTGTGTCCAGCGCCCTCCGGTTCCCAGACCAGCTGCCAAGCATCCAGCTCAACAGACCCATACTAGATAGAGTATGCAGCATATTCTCCTCATCCCTCCAAGGGGAAAGGAAGAAAAGAGACACAGAAAAAAGAGGAAGAGAATGCACCTCAAGCAAACAAGTCCACACACACACACACACACACACACACACACACACAGCCCGTCCCCTACTTAGATAGCCACTCCTACGCTGAGCGGCCTATGGTCTATCGGCTCGGTCACCGCCGCGCGCACCATGACCGGCCCCGCCGCCATGTCTTCCTCCAGCCCCGCCTTGTCAACCTCGATCACGGGCGTCGTGTCCCTCGAGCCCTGCTTGGGCGTCTGCTCGGGCGACCAGGCCGTCGTGGTCGGCACCGTCTTGGACTCGAGATCGTCGTCGTCGTCGTCGTCGTCATCCGTCTCGCGCGTCTCCCACGTGTACACCGACGACGACGTTTCCATGCTCGTGCGCGGTAGGCCCTCGGGAGGGGCCAGGCACTGGTAGAAGCCGTCCGCCTCCCGGACGGGGCGCGGCGAGGTCGTGACGATGGCGGCCGTTGTGGACAGGTGCGACGACGAGACGGCCTCGTCCGGGTGGAAGAGCCAGCTGGAGACGCGCGAAAAGGACTTCTTTTTGCGCAGCGGCGGCCGGAGCACCAAGGGGAGCGGCGGCGCCAGGGGCAGGTCGAGGTCGGTGGCGGCGGGGGCGGCGACGGGAGAAATGCGCAGCGATTCGTATGCCGTGGGCGAGGCGTAGAGTTCGCAAGGCGAGGCCAACGTCCTCGGCTGGGCCTCCTCCCCGGCGTCGGCGAGCTCCGGCAGCTCCTGGATCGGGTCCGGCTCGGGCGCGCTGCGCGAGCGCGAGGGTGCCGTGCGCGGCCGTTCGGCGCTGAGGCGCTCCGCAAAGGACAGCGCGGCGGCCGGCACCGCGGGGATCGAAGGCATCGGCTCCCACCCTGCTGCCGTGAGCCCAGGGCCGGCGCACGCCCCCCTCGGAAACATACGCATGTCGTAACCCGTCAAGGGCCGACCGAGGTAGATGCTCTGACGCTCGACAACGCGGTCGATCTCGGCCTGCAGCCGCTCCTTTTCCAGGATAGCGCTGGCGATGCGCTCCACGATGCGCTCCGTGCCCGGCGCCGCGCTCGGCGCCGTGTAAGCGCGCGCCCGCGACTTGGGCGGGATCTTGGGCGGGGCGCTCTCCGAGGCGGTCGACCCGTGACGCGAGTGGTTCCTCGGCAGGTGGAACGACATGGCCGAGCGAACGCGCTCGCGGGGCTCGGGCTCGGAGCGGGTTTCGGCGAGGCGGGCGGGCGGCGGCTCCGCGATGGCGCTTTCGAGGTGCGGGAGGATGGCAGAGAGGCGGTTGTGAGGCTGGTAGATGCTCAGCTCGATGGGCCGGAACGAGCGCGGGCGAGACCGAGCCGGGCGTGGGGGGGCCGGCCGCGGCGGAGGCTGGCATTCCGGGAGCTGGAACGACTCCGACCGGACATGGCGAAAGTTGGTCGGCTCCGAGATCTGGAGGCGGCGCACCGAGGTGGAGGACCGGCCGAACCAGGCTTTCGCGGCGCTGTCCCGGCGGCTGGCGGGGCGCCTTCGCTTTGGCGGCGGCCTCTCGTCGACCTCGTCGATCTCGTCGACCTTGTCAACCTCGTGGATCGTCCTCGCCGGACCCTTGGGGACGGGGTCGTGATGGTCCCTCATCGCGGCGTAGCCCCTCGTCACAACAACGTTGCGATTCCCACCCTTCTTGTCGCCTGGCCTCTTGGGCTGCTTCTGGCGAGCGCCGCAGCACGACGCAAAAGAACGAAACCACTGAGAAAACGAGTCCGACATGGTGCCTGACTCCATCGCTGGCGGAGAATCGAAAGTGCCGGATCTCGGTCGGCCGCTAGGGGCGAAGCAAAGTCGGCATAGAAACGAAGGACGTCCTTGGCGGCCAGCACCCGGTAGACGGAGAGAACAAGCACGGGGCAGGGAACAGCGCAGCACGCAGGCGCCGCGCGCCAGAGGGACCGTCCATCTTTTACATACGCAGCAACGCCGTCCAAAGAGCCCGTCACACACCTACCTGGGTCGGCTGAGCAGCGCGCATTGCGTGCTGACACGAGTGGTGTAGGACAGGCCGGGCGCGAGGGCCGCCGGGGGCGGCATCTGATAGGCCGGGCCCGCCCAGGCCAACCAGCCAGTTGGCGCTTGCGAAACCGGTGGGACGGTGCTCTGGCGGGCACCCTTCGACGCCGGCCCCGGCTTGGTTCGACCAGTGACGTGCGCCAACGGTGCCGCACCGCAGGGAAATGTCTCACTTTTCTTTGTCCGCCGTGGCCACGGCATCGCCACGGCGCGACCAGAAAAAAAAGGGGTTCGGTGGGCCTGGGACGGCGTCTTGAAACCGAGCCCTACGGCACAAAGGGCGAGGCTCTGGTTGGCCCGATGCGAGGCCGCACGCGATGCCGTCGTCATGTTTGGATCTCGATGCAGCCCGACGTGTGACAGGCGGATGCAGGAACGGGGAGGCGGGATCGGCCTCTGCCCGACTCGCCAACGGTGCCTTTTTTGCCTCGCCGACTTCGAGAAGGGTCCGAGAGCCCGCCAGGGTCAGACATGGAATCCGATGCTGCAGGTGGAGTGGATCGGCAAACGAGCGTCAGCAGCACGAGGCTGCCCCGGCGCTGGCGTTGGGTCTGACAAGGACCGTTGGGAGCCTCGGCGACCAATCTACTGGTCCAGAGGCCGCGGCATCGAGACGCTCACGGGGGCGGACAGGAATGTACTTGGTCGAGGCACAACGTGAGGCGGACCGACGAAACAAAGCTTGTGAAACATCAGGGTGAAAAAAAAACTATCAACATCGCTAATGACATCAAATCAACAGAGAGTAGAAGAAAATTGTTGACACTGAGATGAATCGTCGCAGAGATACCATAGTAATGAGAAGGTAAACTCGTCGCTGACGGGATAATGCGCGAGATGCTACAATACCGAGTAATTACTGCCATGTTAGGCCCCAATCACAGGTTCAGCCCTGCTGCGTGTGCCACTTTCCGGTTGGCATGAAGGATGCCCATCGCCGGCCGTCACGTGCAGTCCTACCTCGAGGCAGGACGGCCCGGATTAATGCATTGCCGGGGGGCCCGAGCCCCACCTTCCCCAGCTTGGCAGCCGTTTCCCTTCCGTGCCAAGACCCAGGGCACGGGCCCGGCGGCAGGGGTGATCTGAGATACGTGTACGGAAGGAGCTGCGATTGATGAACTTTACGCGAACTTCATCAACCCGCCCACTTTGCAACCTTCAACTTCTTCCTCGCCCTCCCACCTTTCGACCCCTCCCGGCTGCCGCATCCATCCCGGCTCTCGACCGAGTCGACACCCCCCCATCCATCCATCGACAACCATGCAGGCGCCACCACCACCCCAAGGCCCTCACGGCGGCCCTCAAGGCGGCCCTCAAGGCGGCCCTCACGGCGGTCCTCACGGCGGCCCTCAAGGGCCCCATGGGCCTCAAGGACCGCAGGGCCCCATGGGTCCCATGGGTCCCATGCCCGGCCACATGCCCAGTCCCGAACAGATCGCGGCCATGCAGCGGCAGCTGGCCATCGATGCAGAGAAGCACGGCATGACGGTGCCCCAGTTCATCGGTGAGTCGCCCGGGCGCATGCCAGCGACGAGACCCCCCACCTCCCCCGGCTGACCCCTCCCGCCCTAGAACATCTCAAGCGTCAAGCCATGGAGCAGATGCGACAAGCACAACAGCAACAGCAGCAGCAGCAGCAGGCCCAGGGCCACGGCCCGGACGGGCACCAACACCCTCACGGCCATCAGCACCCCCACCCACATCCTCATCCTCACCCGCACCAGCACCCGGGCGGGCCCCAACCCATTGTGCCCGGGCCGCCGAACCCTGTTGCCATCGCTCTCGCCACCTTCCTCCGTAGCCAGAACCTCAAGCCGCGTACATGCATTCTCAACGGCGAGCGCAAGGAGATGTTCAGGGTACGTTCCTCTGCCTTGCCATCCATGACGTTTTGGTCCCTCCCCCCCGCGGCTGACTGACCGGCCCAGGTCAAACGCGCGCTTCGGGCGCTCGAATCGGACGCCTACAAGGCGGCGCGGAAAAAGAACCCGGAGCTTCCCGAGGTCAAGGACCGGGTGACGCTCGAGAACGCCTTCAAGCTGCTCCCGCTGTCGATGCTGGCGCTGCGCGTCGTCAAGATGGACCCGCACGAGGGCCACGACCACGCGCCCAAGAAGCAAGGGAAGCGCGTCAAGGGCCTGTGGACGGTGCGCATCGAGCCCCAGCAGGAGGCCGGCGACGACATGTACTATGTCTGGCTGTGGGAGGGCAGCCAGGTCATGCGCAAGGTCTACTCGGCGCTGGCGCTCCTGGTGATCTTCGCCCTCGTCTGCTACCCGCTCTGGCCCGCCAGCCTGCGCCTAGGCGGCTACTACCTGAGCTGGGGTTTCCTGTGCTTCATGGGTCTGTTCTTCGCCATGGCCATCTTCCGCGTCATCCTCTTCTGCGTCACCTACTTTATCCTTCCGCCCGGCTTCTGGCTGTTCCCGAACCTTTGGGAGGACGTTAGCGTCATCGACAGCTTTAAGCCCGTCTGGGCGTGGCACGAGGTGAGTCCGACAACAGCTCGTGTTTTTTTTTTTTTTTTTTTTTTTTTGTTCTTGCATGGCACTAACGCGCCCCGTAGCCCGCCGGCAGCAAGAAGAAGAAGAAAAAGTCCAAGAAGTCGGCTGGCTCCGCCAACGCCGGCGCCACCTTTTCCGCCACGACTGGACAGCCCGCGCCCGCGACGGCCACCACGACGGCGACGGAAACCAAGGTGTCGGCCGCCCCCCAGCAGCGCAGCTACATGGGCCCGAGGGTGGAGGAGGTGGAGGACGACGAGTGAGAGGTCGGTGCGGTGGAGGAGAGGGGCTTTGGGTCGGGATGATGCTGGGTAGGTTGTACATTACAACGTGCGTCGCCAGGTCGAGCCAGGGCGTCGTGGGTAGCTCTCTTGTTTCTCTGTTCTGTTTCGCATAGTTGGGACTATTGCAATACGCTACTTGGTGTTTTTGGGGGGGTTCGACGGACCTTTTTTTCGACATGATTGTCCTTTTTGCATTCCTGGTCTCTTTTTCTCTTTTTTTTTTTTTTTTTTTTTTTTTTTTTCCGTCGGGCCCTCTCATCTTTTGCTCGTATCTCGGGCACCATCCTCAGCCCACATCAGTTATTACCGAGGGACCTGGACCACAAATGGCTGTTGGGGTTCTCAATCCTTTTTTGCCCCTGGCTCCGGGGATGGCCATCCGGGTTGGGTCGACTTGCTGATTCGACGTCTTCCGGCGCGTTGCTGTCCAGCTGGGTGTATGATTTTTGTTTGGTTCCTGGAGTATTGGTATGTTGTGTGTTTGTACATACATTTTCCTGCCCCAGAAATCCCAGAGGGTGAAGGTGAAGCACACCCCTCACCGAGGTGACTGCCGAGGGATTCGGGCGGAACGTCGGGCCCCGCGACACCGAACAACGTTACCTCCCAGCTTCTCTCAGCCCGCCTCAGCCCGAGCCTGCAGCTGCATTCAACGGACCAAGGCGGCTGACGAGGGTGCGGTAAATTCCGAGTGGCCCGGATAATTCAAAAGACGTCACTGAGGTTACCTCGGGGAGACCACCACGCCACTACCTTGTATAAAGTTAATTGGGCTCTGCGTCAACTGGGCCATGTCAAATCACCGCCTGCTACCATGTCAAAACGGCCAACGCAGATCTCCGGAACGGCACGCACGGCCTTGGGGTCCGGCTGGCGAGGGCCAACCTGACGCGTGGCATCTCCGCCAGGCGAGCGTCCTACCGCTATGAATTCTTTCACGGCGGGATGGTGGTGGGTTGAATGAGGCAACGGTTGAGAGAGACCAAAAACAAAAATAAAACATTGCGTTTCCTGGTCCGCGCCAAAGGAAGTACATGAAGGTGGTGACACGGCATCCAATCGATCTCCAGGGCCCTGGTGCAAGAAAAGACTCCCCGCCGCATCCGCAACGTCCCGTCGTCGACATCATCATCATCTTCTTCTTCCTTCTGCCCAAGCTCCGACTCCTCCCGAGCGCTGCACCATGGCGCGCGCCCTTTAGCACTTCTGCCACTGGACCGAGATGTTGACCGTGACCTTGCCGCTGATGCGATCGACCTGTGGTGAAAAGAAAAAAAAAATGAACTCAGCCATCTGCCCGCCAGGGGACCAAAGAGGGGGAGGGGGAGGGGAGGGGGAAGGGAAACCTACGGCGATGAGGGCGGGGTTCTGGGTCGGGGAGATGTTGCACTGGGTGTTCATGTTCATGATGGCGGTGGTGCCGCCGCAGGGCGACCACGAGACGACATCCGGGTCGGCGTGCAGGGTGAAGGGGCCCTCGCGGGGGCCGGGCAGGGCCAGGGCGTACTGCGACGAGCCGGTGGCGCCCGTGAAGTCGAAGGTGTTGGTGCAGATGCCGCGGGAGCCGGTGGGGATCTGAGCGAAGCCGCTCATGTCGGTGGCCAGGGTGGCGAACCTGAAGGGGCGGCGGGGTTAGCATGCCCTCCTAGGACCAAGGACCAAGCTCGGACGGTACGCCCTCCGTCGCGGGTCGCGGGTCGCGGGTCCCCGGAGGGAGGGGAAGCATGAAACGTACTGGAAGCCCTCATCGAACTCGAGGTTGAGGGTGAGCTTGCAGTTCTTGCGCCAGTCGGCGGCCCGGGTGCCCGGGCCCGTCTCGACGATGTACTCGGAGAAGGTGACCTCGATGAGGGTCTTGGTGGCGTCGATCTGGACGTCGGCGGAGCCGGCCGGGCAGCCCGAGCCGAGCAGGGAGATGCCGCGCACGCGCACCGAAGACGGCACCACCGAGTTGGGCACCTCGAGACCGCGCGGGCTGACCTCGGCGGCGGGCGCCGCAGCAACGAGGGGGACGAGGGAGAGAGCCGAGAGGAGCTTCATTGTGAAGGATGATGGAGAGAGAGGGGTTTTGAAGGGATGAAGATGGTCAGAAGGCGCAGATGAGAGCGGAAGATGCTGGCGATGCTGGCGATGCTGGCGATGCTGGTGATGAGAAGCAAGTCGTCCTGGCCTGGGGAGGGAGGCCGGTTTTATAGACGATGACGGGCATCTCGGAGGGCTTCCTCACCACCGCCCATGTTCCGAGCTCGAGGGCCTTCCCTCCCCGCCGTGGCAACCTCCGCGCCCGCGACATTATCCCAATGCGGCGATGCCAGCCTGCTGAGTTTGGCAGCGCGGGATGGAAACACCGGCCGGCCAGGACCCTGTGAGCGAGTTTCGATGTGAAAGCCAATATCTTTGCGCACTATTTTTATCCTCCCCGAGCGGCCGTACCTGGGCTGTGGTATCTCGCCCGCATGCAAGAGAAGAGTCGTGGAACGTGCGGAAGAGACGTCCTGGCTTCAATATCGAACCGTTGCCATCCAGGCCCCGACCATGCTCGCCGTCGTCCGGGGCAGGGCACGCCTCGGGGTCCTCCGAGGACCTTGCCGGCCGTCGAGCTGCGTGCAGAATACGCGGCCGTTGGGTCTCCACCTTCTCCAGTGGCTCGTGTCGCAGGATACGTTGGTCTGACTGCATAGGTAATTAAGTGCGGGATCCGTTTCCGTGACTGGATAAAGGCAGCGTTGAGCGTTGAGGACCGCACAACAGCCGCAGTGCCCACCCGCCGGGGCTGGCAGGATCGCATTTTAATATGCTCTGCAATTAAGTCGACTGGAGGCTCCTCGCGGCTCCAAATGGAGTCTTGTATATGGTTTCTAAAATCAGCGTCGCTGTGCATCATCCCTCGGGCCAGGTTTCTAAACTTAACAGCAGCTTTGTTTGCGGATTGCAACAACCACCCGTCCCCTTGCTACATAGTTGAGTGAGAAAGGACCCGGTGGAGAGAAAGAGCCTTCAGTTACCCTATGAAAAAAAAACAGCGGTAGAATGAAGATTCACGAATTAGTCCAAGGATACCAGACTCCAGGGGCGATTCAACTCGGGTCCCGAGTCGAACTCTCGGCTCCTTATTTGCCGTCGCCGGTTACAACGGGAGTAAAAGCAATCAACGACGGCGAACCAGAAGCAACAAAAGGTCCCACCCGTACCCTGACGACGATTCCCTGCAAATCCCCCCCCCCCCCCCCCCCCTCTCTCCCCCTCTCAAGTGACGAACTATTCGTTGCCAACACATCGGAACAATAGGGCGGAAGAAAACCAGCCCTTGACAATACCAGCCGCCCTCCCTCCAAAGTATTCGCCCGAGGCATCGCCACCACAAATTGGCAACAAAACTCCGGCTATTTGGCTGACCACCTTGGGCTGGTATACCATGTCGAGAGAGTACGTCTCTGGATTTCCCATCGCCGCATTCCACGGAGCATCGAGCAGCGAGCAAGTAGCGGCGCTGTGACTTCGAGGTCTTGCAGAGACTTTCGTCCGTTCTTTTTCAGCTCCCCGTGGCAAAACCTACCTAGTTTGTTCATGACCATCCAGCTAGGTCAACAACGCCCAGAGAATCGAGCCAAGGGAAAGACGCGTGCTAACGGCTCACTTGCGAAAGTGCGCACGCATGCGCACTTGCGCCGATGCGAGGAGGAAAGTTCCTTGGGGGGGGGGGGGGGGGGGATATTCTTGGGATCAGCATGGTCTGCCGGGAGAAGGGTATGGTCATGCCACGGAGATGCGCCCGAGCAAGGTCTTGCTTGGCGCAACGCATAGTAGAGCTCAGTATCGTGCAAAGTGGAGCGATCGTGAACCCAAAGTATCCTCGGAGGTTCTGTGGAAGCAACCTCGTCCTGGAGCCTCAAGCTGAGGCGGGTTGGATCCATTGGCCCATCGCCGAGTCATTAGAGAAAAGACAGGATGGAGCGTTTGGCACAGAGCACGTCATCCTCAGGAGCTCGTTTGCTCCCCGGCATCTCGTCCGCGGGAGCAGCAAAATTCAACGCTCACTAGGCGGGGTCAACGCAGCCTGTTCCTAGCAATCCTAGATGCGAACACAAGGAACCGCCGCGTGACCTCGGAGAGTGGCTCTCGGTCCTATCAGGGCAGAAATATTCAACGAGAAAGGCAATGATGAACTAGGCCAGAACGAAAAAAACCTCCTATGCTGTATCATCACGCTCGCTTGATGCGATCGCGGTGGTATTTGCCCGAGTTGAACCTCAGCTGGCATGGTAACGTGGCGGGTACGGCCGGCTCTAGACACCCCTCGGACCGCCGCTGCGAGTAGACTTCGGGATCAAATCCGGCGGTATCCGGAAGATGGCTGATGGAATATGGATCACTCGATCGAACTTCCAAGCACTATACGAGCCAATGATGGTGGGAGGAACTACAAGTCATAGATCGCCGTGCTCAGGCACCACGTCTTCACAAACATCTCAAACTGTCGGCGTCACAAATACGGGGGCGCTAGGATGATGAGTGCGGGCCTGCGGGTGAGACGGCTGCTGGAGAGCCCTACAGGGCGTGAAAGCAGCGGAAAGAGCACGCTCGCGTTGACGGGATGTGCCGCGAGCGAGCGAGGGAGCGAGGACCGCTTTGCATTTCTCCAAGCCCGACGGACGCACAACGATCGGCGGTGCATCTACGGTGCAACGGCCCGGCCACTCCCGCCCGACGATGCCCCCCCCCCCCCCCCGTTGGGTCGTGGCACACGGTCGGATTGGCGCATGGCAGCTGGCCTCTCGAGGCGAGGTCGCATAGGTCCGAGTTTCTGATTGTGATTCATGCTGCCAGTCCGCAGCTACCAAAGGGAGGCGCGCAGCCTCGCATGGCACCATGTTACACCGATGTCTTTGACCTGCAGGAGGCACAGCCCAAGCACAGCGCCAGCGAGGCACGTGAGACTTCCTAGTCTTGAAAGGCCCCGATGTTTCTGATGCTCTGCTCTGTGCCCACCTTCAGGGACCATGTGTGGCCATCTATTCGGCAGAGTTTTCCATATTTCTGTGTCCATCGAGCGCGCGAGTTCCCATGTTTGTTCAGCACCCGTTTGTTGCTTTCAATGATAATGGATAATGATATACTACTTGTTGTGTGTTGAGGGGTGTAGCGGGGACTGCCCTGATTATTCATGACTAATACACTTTCTACCGCCAATTCCTTCACATGCGCATGCTTTGAAAGAAATAGCGCGTCTACGTTGCAAGGAGAATCATGATACTTCTGGCGTTTTCACCTTGTTCGCTTTAGGCTTCGAAAATGAGATGGTCTGCAAGTCTTTTTTATTAGCATTCTTCTTTCTTGTGTTCTTGTTGATCAGTAATGACAGCGTGGTTGTCTTGAATCAGATCGAAGCAAATCATGTGCCATAATCATAGTATTAGCGTCTAGGCTAGGCGGCATTTCAACTTCGTGAGACGAGACTTGAGCGAGCTTTCATCATGACGATCTCATAGTTCACATAGACACCAATCTGAAAAACCCCTTCACGTATGATTCATGACCCATTTGATTCTTGTAGAATCCTTACAACCTCCGAGTCACGGGTAGACGCTCCCCAACACGGTCCCGTTGACCTGGTCTCATCGTTCCCTAATGATGCTTCGTTCAATCCGTCTCGGTCGCAGCCGGGGTGCTCGTAGGCGTGGGCTGGCCGGGGAAGCCGGGGAAGCCGGGGAAGTTGGTCGGGAAGCCCGGGGGAAAGCCGGTGGGGAAGGGACCGCCAGGGCCACCGGGGAAACCACCCGGAGGGCCGCCGGCATTGCCGTTGGGAACGCCGCCGTCGGGGCCGAGCAGCACGGCAGGCTGGACCTTGCGCACGTTCTTCGAGTCAACGCCGAAAGCGAGCCAGGCGAACAGACCGTCCTCGAGCGTGTCGCCGAGCAGGGTGTACTCCATGACCGGATCGACGCCGTCGGGGCCGGCTGCCTGGCGCATGATCCAGTCCTGGACGTTGGTGGTCAGGGGCTGGCGGTTGTCGGTGTACGGATCCAGCTTCTCAACCTCGTCGATCAAGGCCTGGTCGAAGAACGCCTGGCCGACGTGGCTGGCATAGGTCTCGTGGCCGAGGGTGTTGTTGGGAAGCAGCGTGGCGTTGGTGTGGACGGCGATGTGGATGTGAGCGGTGCGGCCGGTGTAGTGGCCCGGAAAGATGGACTCGAACTGGGCGACGCCGTCCTCGTTGGTGGGCAGGATGCCGCGCAGCCAGGTCGCGTCCAGGTTGGACCGATCGTTCGAGTTGCCGTTGCCCGGGGCGACCACGCCGCCGTACACGCCGGTGGCGTTGCAGTGCCAGATCTCGACGTAGACGTCGGGGATTGGCTCGCAGGTGTTCACGTCAACCACCTGGTAGTCGAGGAGGAGCGGAACGCCGGCCTGGTCCTCGACAATGTTCTCACGCACAAACTCGCCGGCAACGTCTAGACGGGTTCAGCCTTCTTCATCACGCCAGCCAAGGAGAGCGGATCAAGAACGCTTACAGTACGGGCCCTCGGTCGTCTCCGGGGTCAGCAAGCACGAGTTGTATCCCGCAAACAGAGTGACCGGGTCGGTGTCGCGGGTGTAGCCGAGCTCGGTCTTGTTGTGGTTCGTATTGATGACCTTGTCGAAGTTGCGCTTGGTGAGCCCGCGCTTCTGGCGGGCCTTCTCAATGACGGCATTGCGACGAGCGATGTTGCGGGCCTCGATGCCGCGAGCGCGGAGCTTATCGGTGCAGTGCGAGAGCGACGTGCGCTTGACCGACTGCAGGTACGCGCGGCGTTCGGCCGCCTCCTGAGCCACGTCGTGGCCCGGGTGGGCGGCGGCGAAGCCGGCGAGGAGGGCGAAGCTGGCGAGGGTGTTCTTGAAGAGCATGGCTGCGGTGACGACACAGGCTTCGCCGTGGTGATGCTTGGGGTCTCAGAGGGGCCTAGCTGACGCTTCCAACCGGTTGTCGCCCCTGTTTATGTACACGTCCCTTCTCCGCCCTGCATCATCATGTTCCTACCATCGCCCGTAACCTCCTTCCCCGTTCCACCACAGAGCAGTACAACAAACCTGCCATCGCGTCCCCTCTCCTGCGCCGGCAAACACGCTGCTTCCCTCGGGCAGCATGTTCGGTAGTTGGCCGTCCGGCTCATGAGCATCACAGATGATGCGATTGGCCCGCTGGTCGATGACGCGACGGTAGACAGCTTAGCTTGGCGCAAATTGATTAAGGGGAGATGTTAACCGCGCAACGGCTGCGGGGGAAACGCCACGATAAAGGGACGTCGGGTGGGGCGGGATTACGCACGCTCTCTGCCGTTCTGCGACGCGACTTGGCCCAGCCCATCTCCCTCCCCGGTGTTGCTGCGATACAAGATCCGATGCGAGATCCGCCGACGTGGGCGGAGGCTCCGGGTATAGTTGCCGCGACGCCATGAATGGCGGAAAAACGACAAAGCACGGCCCACGTTGTTGACTTTTACCGCGCACCAAGGCAAATATCTCAAGCGGTTTTTCAAAGCAAGAGGATAGGAAAAATGGAACCCGGGAGCTGCTACATTTTGCCTTTGAGCCGATCGTTCACCATGCCTGGGTGTCTATCTCGTCAATGCTCAGGTCGAGAGCGGCCGCGAAATCCATATTGCCTGGCTGGGAAGTTAGGTCGAGCTGCTGCGTCGCTGCGTCGCTGCGTCATGCCCTGCCTGCTACGACAAACTGCTACCATTGTTCGTCATGGCTGCATCTTCTATCTTCTATACCACCATTTCTCCCAAAGGGCTACAGGCTTGCGAGCTATGTCGCCGAACTGATGAGGAAAAAGCGACCTTCTACGGGAAGGTGGTGTTGGTGATAGCAAGCGAGGGCCGGGGTTGCATGAAACGACCTACCCGATTCAGCCATGCTCCAGCATTCATTCTACAAGTAGGGAACTCGTCGCAAGCCTCTTCTATAGTAAATTCAACCCCACGTGAAGATGTCTTTCAGCAGACTCAACCCCGTTTTCCTAGCGGGCTGTTGTTTGGCTGTTCTTTAGCATGTGGACTCGAAGAACATAGCTGATGTCTACACAAGCAGACATTCATCAACCCTGACCGAAGCGAGCGCGGTAATATTGTGTTTCTACTCCTCCATGAAGCGGCGCGTGGATGTTTGTTTGCAAGAAGTTGTCCGTGGATGTCGTCATGCTTCAAGGCCGGAGAACGTTCGCGTGTTGAAGGCTCAGGTTTTAGCCCCTTCGTACTTCTCTATGCCTTCTTCACAATTGCTCAGCGGTGAGACCGCCTCGGGGGAATTCAGAGAAGCTCTCACCGTTCTTTTCCTCGGGAACATCGGTGACAGACGGTGGTTTGAGGTTGCTGGGAGTAGCCGAGGGACTATCGTTCCTCCCATCCGGTGCACATCTTATGAGCTGGACATTTCTGGTTCTACGCTGAGAAGCCCCGCGCTGAGACGCCAAGCCCTGCCTTGGCCGGGCATGCAGAGCAAAAGTATCACAAACCGGCAGAGTTGCCGGAGGAGACCGCCGAAGCCGGGAGATCCACATGCCGGATTGGGGGGACTCTCAGCACCGTCATTGGTGCTGATCGGCTCCGCCACGGACCCGCGAAGCCGTGGAGATGCCGGTGCTGGTCCCTCCACAGACGAAACGTGTCTGGGCATATGCCATTGCCAGCATTAGTATCAGTATCAGAGGTCACATCGCTTTCATAGCTCCGCCCAACAATCCTACTATGTCCATTCTCGGAGATATCTGTCTCATCGCGCATTATCCACGTTGTCTTTGTTGATGTCTTTCATCTTATACTGGTTCAGGTTTCCCATCTCTCACTTCCTCCGACCATAGCATCGACGTTATTAACATCTACCGGTCAAAGGCAGCAATTACCATGTCTGACTTGGGCGGCTCGGGAAGCTATCCAACGCAACAAGCACTCTGATGACGCCAGAAAAAGTCTCGATCTGGCATACTTGGACTTGCACAACCAAGTCGCTCATTTGAATGGAGCAACAACATGTCATATTAGATAAAATCCGGAGATGTTATTACTATACCATTATCAGCTGTGCTGTTAGGTGTGACAAATCGGCAACTCGAAACTTTATTTTCATTTTCTTAGTGCGTATGAGTTTGGCATCGAGTTACTGGCACTAGGAGGTGACTCCGTCGTTATGGTTGCAAAGTGGCCCATTACAGATTATTATATCACCTCGAACCCTATAAGTGTTGCAGCTTCCTTGCTATAGATGACAACCCGAGTGACAACGCGGACAGTAAAAGCCACCAGACTGATGTCGATGAATATCGATGGTGGTGATGATGCTGTCAAGTAGGGAGGTTACACCCTAGATGGCAAGAATGACGGACGATTTCGTGATAGGGCGATGGCTCCCTATCGCATTTTGTTATGCATGGCGTCGATGCAAAGGGCGCCGGCATTCTGTCCCCATCAAATGCCCTGCTCTAAGAGTCGCGTCTAGATTCAAGGATAAGCATTGCCTTCTTCGGTTGCTAGACATGGCAAAAGGGATTTGGAAGCGCTGGGGTCGATCCGGAGCGTCGAGTAGCAACGCTCTGGCGTCCTCTTGGTGGGTTGATGAGACCATGGCAAAAGAGGAATCCCGAGCATTCTCGTACCCTGACTTGCAACACGGTAGGGATTCAGCAGAGACTAGCACGTTCGGCATATATAAGCCCTGAGTGGCCCAGTGGTCAAGAACATGCATGCAGCCTGCAGGCGGTATGCGAACCACAAGCCACAAACCAAGAGCCCGGCATCTTATCTCGGTGCTCAACGATAAGATCTTGTGAGTTAGGCATCGTCGAACCCACCGCAGGTGGTTGATGTGCTTCTGTCAACCCGATCAGCAGCGCGTTATCTATCTCCTTGTTGCAGCCGTGGCACCCTCGCATGGACATCGGCATTGGACATGGACGTCGGCAGCCGTGTGGTGCTTGCGCTTGCACAGGGATAGCACCATCGTGGTCCAAATGCCGAGATGGGTGTGCCGGTGGGCAATGGCACGTCTATCCATTTCAAAGGCCAACCAAAGAAAAACGCAGCCAGCAGTCGAGATAACATTCTCTCACCGCTCCGAGCGACATCGGCAAGCGACCGGACGAGCCGCTAATGCTGCCGCCCGTGATGCTCCAAGGGAGATGATGTGCGGTTGGGCGACATGATTTTTTTTTTTTTTTTCTAATTTTTGCATGTAACCCAGCTAGGGTAGGCAAGGGTTCTGGCACCAGACCGTCGGTGAGTCGGGGAGACGGGAGATGGTGATATCTTGACGGTGGCCAATCCAGGGATTTCCATGACCAGACAGGAAAAAAAAAAAATTGCAAGTGGAGGGAGCAGATCGGACGCCCAAGAAAGTCTTGAACGTACTACTACTGTAGTACTGCGTAAACAAAGTCCCCACAGCTTGGCACGCTAGCGCCGGCTGCAACCGGAAATCCCTGTTCAAAGCTCTGCGATTCGAGTGGGTGGTTTCGTTCGTCGACGCAAGATCCACATTACCAAACTACTAGATGTCTTTGGGGGTCTTGTGTTTTTTCGTACGGAACTCAGGTGGAACAAGTGAAGCCTTCGAAGCCACCCTCGCAGCGACACACGGGGGATCCTGGACCAGCAACGAACGACGAACTTCTTCACGTGATGCTCGTCGAACCACCAGTCAAGGATGACCGGGTTGATCATTGCGCTCCACCCAGTGTCCGTACAGTGGCGGGGCAGCCGGTCCGGGTGCCGGATGCAGCTGCGACGCAACTCAACATGCGCTCCTTCGGGCGAACCGGGGGGTTGGTGAGCTACTGTGTATGTAGGGCAAAGGGCTCCGTTGGCACCGCGTCCGGCCATCCCATCACGGGCAGATGGCAAACTCGCAGGCCCATCCGACATCAGCTCGACGGCCAAGACGGGACAGAGTCGACGCCGGAGCAGGGCTGCAGCGCGGAGGGGTGTTTCGCACCTCGGACCACACACGGTGCTGGGATTGTCTTACAGAACCCTGTCGAAAATCGACAAGTCTTGGTCATGACGCCGTCCGGTCCGGATTCCAGAAGCATAACGCAGCTCGGGTCGCATCAAGCGATCTCCGGCCCCAGCGCCAGATTTTGTGCAGGCGTCCCCCTCCTACCTATTCAATGTCTGATATCTTTCTACTCGCCTCCCTCGGCCATGGCCGCGGACTTTTCTCGCCACATCTGCAACTTGAGGGGCCGCGGGAGCTCGATTCCAAACATAGCATAGACGCTGCGAAGCAATGCCTCTCACCAGCCGCTCGCGTCCTCGCGACCCGGATGCGTTCCCCACGCTCCAGCTCTTCGTCCTAGGTAGGTTCCGAGGTTGCTGGTTTCTTCCTCTCTGCTTCGGCATGGCTGACTCTTGCAGCCGTCGTCCGCCTCGCCGAGCCCATCGCTCTCACCTCCATCTTCCCCTACGCCTGGGCCCTGATCAAGCACTTCAATATCGGCAACCAAGATGATGCGTCATTCTACGCCGGCCTTCTCATCTCGGCCTTCTCTCTCGCCGAGGCCCTGATGGGCATGTACTGGGGCTCCGTGTCCGATCGGGTGGGCCGCAAGCCCGTGTTGCTGCTTGGCTGCGTCGGCACCATGTTCAGCATGATCATGGTTGGCGTTGCCGGCAACATCTGGGTGGCCCTGGTCGGCCGTGCCCTAGGCGGCCTGCTGAACGGCAACATCGGCGTCATTCAGACAATGGTGGGCGAGCTGGTCACCAGCCCCGAGCACGAACGTATGCCTTCCCTCTGGGTTCCCTTGCCTTGCAATGTTTTGCGTGCTGACCGTCACAAGCCCGAGCCTTCTCCATCATGCCGTTCGTATGGAGCATAGGAACCATTCTCGGTCCCATGATCGGCGGCTTGTTTGCCGATCCCCACGAAAACTACCCCGACCTTTTCCCCCAGGGCTCTCTCTTCGCTCGTTTCCCGTACCTGCTGCCGAACCTGCTCTGCGCCGCTCTGCTCTTCTTCAGCATCGTCCTCGGATACTTCCTCCTGGAAGAGACCCACCCAGATAGGCAGCCGCGCGTGCTGCTCCCCGACGACACCTTCGTCTCAGAGAACACGCCGCTGCTCGAGACTTCCGACGCCATCAAGCGTCCCGCCGTCGACATGCGCGACGACAACTACGGTTCTGTGCGCCCACACGGCGCCGGCTCGCCGTCCCGGGCCCGCACCGAAAAGCAGCCCCCCGCCAGCATCTTCTGCGAGCGCATCATGGCCATCATCATCTCCCTCTGCATCTACACGTACCACTCCATGACGTTTGACCACCTGCTGCCCATCTATTTCGAGGACGAGCGCATCCCCGGATCCGTGGCACCGATCATGGCCTCGTCTGCGCACAGCATCTTCTACTCGCCCGGCGGCCTCGGCCTCTCCCTGCAGGCCGTTGGCGTGATCATGGCCGTGCAGGGCGCCATCGCGCTCTTCATGCAGGCCGTCGCGTTCCCGCTGCTGGCCGAGCGCGTCGGCGTTTACCGCCTGTTCCTGGGCGTTGCGGCCACCCACCCCATCGTTTACCTCCTCATGCCGGCGCTTCCTCACGTGTCCGAGTCGCTGCTGTACCCGGCCATCTACGCCTGCCTGGCCGTGCGCAACTTCTACTGCATCTTGCTCTACCCGCTGCTGCTGATCCTCATCAAGGACGCCACGCCGTCCCCGACGGTCCTGGGTAAGGTCAACGGTTTGGCGGCGAGCGCGGGTGCCGCCTGCCGCATGGTTGCGCCCCCGGTGGCGGGGTACCTATATGCGGTTGGCAAGAAGTACGACTGCACGGCTCTGGCTTGGTATAGCAGCGCCCTGGTGGCGGTGGTTGGGACGGTGCAATGCTTTTCGGTCAAGCGGCCGAGGGACACGAACATTCAACGGGAGGAGGAGTAATGCGTTGGAAACATATCCTCTTGGTGGCTTACGAGACATGACATCGCAAACAACACACTTGGAATACCTTGGACGGATTCGGGCGCACGGCGTTGTGTTTGAACAATCATGGGACAGATTGGAAAGGCTGGTAGCATTGGATGAGAACCAGGTGAGGACAAAATAGACATTATGATAGAACGTATCAGAACATGAGCATCAATTGTACAAGCAAGCGGAGTCTTTGGTCAGGTAACAGATGAGATCGTGGCATTCAGCAGTCGTTGGGTTCTTCTTCTCATATCCCAGCCGGTCTCTTCATTCGTGTACTAGAGTAGTCCTCGACAGGATTTGCGCGGAGCGCAGAAAACGGCTTCTCGACGAGGTAAACGGGTCAGCCTCCGTTCAGCAGCGTCACGCCAACAGCAATAGGTAGCGCCTACCAAAACGCTCAGGCTTTCCCTGGGTTGCACCCCCTTGTGCACAAAGCAGGTAATGTCAAAAGTTTGAGCAACTTGACAGTCCTTGCAGGCTTTGTCTCTGCTGCTCCATCGCATCAAGACAGCATCAATGGCTGCTGAATGTCCCAATCATCGTGGATAACGAACGCGCGCCGAGCAAAAGGGTCTTGTGTAGACGCTCGGTGTCACGGATGGGATCGCCCGAGTCTTCGAATGTCTCCCGGTGGAAGCCCTCAATGCGTAACTCGCCTCTGGCGATGGCTTGGGAAAACCCAGGTGTCCATCCTCTATTATTATGCCGGTTTGCCAACCATCCATCGTCGAGTGAGACAACGTTCCGAGAGATTGACGACATTGTTGGGTCAAGGTCTGGCTCGCAGACCCACATGCCTGTTCCGGACCACGTCGACACGCTCATTGGTCCAGAAGGTTGTTTCGCCTCCCCCAGGGCACGCGGAACCCCGCAAGCTCAAACCCTGGGAAGCGATGAAACGACGGCGACGCGGTCTGTGTCGTTGTATAGGGGATGCCTACATGTTCGGGCCAGGGTTGCCAGGTTTTCAAACCATGGGCTTGAACGGCTTTTGTTTGGGTGTTCTTTTGGTCTGTCACAAGGACTTTGGTTGGTTTCTTGTTTTGGTTACCTCAGTACTATCAATAGGTAATTTTACGATGGATAGGTACTGCTGATTACGCCGGGGCTTCCACCGCCAAACCTGGCGTGTGCGTGGCTTACCCAGACCGATGTCAGCGTTGTGTCTGTAGGGTGGGAAAGTACGTAGCTCCCGACCGGAAGAGCATGTACGCCATGCTCCATGGCAAATGGCGCCAATCTGAGCGGACCGTGGACTGGTTAAGCGTCAGCACATGCTCTCAAAACAGGGGTAAAACTAACAGTAGCGAAAGCAGGTACAGGACGAGTGCTTTCTCGAGTGAGCGTCGGCTAAGGTTGAGTAGAGAGAGGGGTGAGCTAAGAGGCTCTGAAGATGGTGAAACCCCATCGGAAAGGATGTAGATTCTCTGGAATACAAGCTAGATCCAGTAAGAGATGATAGAATTATACTAAATGTTGTGAGTAGTGTTTTGAGGAAGCGGTTCAACTGAACCGCAATTACGAAGCAAACCTTACTTTTCAGGCTAACTACCTGTATTACCACAGCCCTTACACGCCATTGTACATGCTTCACTGAGGGGGGGGGGGGGGGGGGGGTCTTGAGCCTGGAGAGGACCACTTAGTTATGTCCATCTTCTACAACCTTGTCTCGAAATGGCAATTCCTATCCTTTCTAGGAGCTCTCCATCCTTTCTTTGTATCCATATTCCTTCGTTCAACGTCCCGCCATTTTTAGACACTCGTGTTGCGTAGATGTATTTGCGAATCCCCAGGCTGTTGGGCAGGTCCATCGAGCTGTTGACCAAAGAAACGGCCGCACTTCTGGCCAGGCGTGAAAAGCAAGCCAGGAGGGAGAATCATGTTCGGCTGAAACAAGCCATCCAAAAGGCCAAGGTCAAGGTCACGGACACCAAAATGCTCGAAATGGTTCACCAACGACATCTTGAGAGAGTTCGCGACGAGATTCGGCAGCTGGTAAAAGAAATCAAGAATCTGTACGGCAAGGCGGGGCAGCTTGGGAGCCTCGTGGATGAAGCGGCTGCGAACGAGATGGGTGCCCGTGCAAACGCCGCATGTCTGGAGGAGCGGCTGAAGCAGGTCAAGAAAGACGAGAATCAAGCTTCAGCAGGTTGAGAAAAAGCGAACCGGGGAAAAGGAAGACCTTGGAGAAATCAAGAGCCGGGGAGGGGCCATGTTAGAACCGAGCTGCCGCCGCACCCGGAGACGCTTGGTGGGCAATAGAAGGGAAGCCATCAGGCAAAGATGCAGGAGAGCACAGGGGAATCCTGAGCGAGGACCACGTCCCTCGGAAGGAGAGGCCAAACAAAGATGGGGTCCAGTGGTAAGAAAGGGGCTTGCTTGGAAGGGAGACGAGTGGATATGTGGAATGAAAAAGCCGTTTGTTTTCATTTGCACCCCCCAACCCAGCATGCTGCCATGTCCGCCCGTTTTCAAAAAGTACCTGAATTAACAACACAAATACTGCCAAATCACCCAGCAATCCTCAACTCCTCCAGCTCGTCCTTCACCCTCCGATACATCTCCTGCGCCTCGCGCTCACGCGTGCTTACGAACGCGACCTCGGCGCGGAGCGCGGCCAGCCGGCGCTGGATGGCCTGTTCTTCGCTCCGCTGAAGGACACGGAATCCGGCCAGCGCGTTGCGAGCCTTCTCGAGAGCGACGTGCGCGTCGGCAATCTTGGTGCGCAGCGTCTCGGCGCGGTTCTTGTACCCGCCGAGGTGCAGCGCGAGCTTCTTTTCGAGCTTGTTGCCTTTTTCGGCCGAGGCGAGGAGGGACTCGAGCGTAGACTGGGGTGGCGGTTAGCGTGCGTAGAAAAGGCAGAGAGAGAGACGGGCAAACAAGAAACGCACCTCAAGAGCTGCGTGCATGGCCGGAACTGGGTCGTCTGGACGGCCCAGCCCGAGCAGAACCGGATCCTCCTTGTCCCAGGCAGCATGAACGTCCTCTGCCGATGGCTTTTCCATCTCCATCAGCACCTGTAGACGGGCCTCGGCCAGGGCGTTGTCGTCAATCCGCGGCAGTGGCACGGGCTTGGCGGGCGGCGCCCCCGGCAGCGGGTACTGGGCAGCGTCGTGGGCGATCAGCAGGGCGGCTTCGCGAGCAATGAGAGCCCGGGCCGGATCGGCGACGTCGGCAGCTTGCTTCAGCAATGCCGTATAATCGACGCTCGCGGCCCGCGGGAGATCCCGCTGCATGACCTGAGTGCGACGACTACGCTCGAGGGCCTCCCGGGCCTCGCGGATTTCCCGCTCGCGACGGTCACGCTCGGCAGCGTCTTCCTCGAGCTGCTCGGCGGCCGCAGGCTCCGCCTTCTCCTCGGGCAGCTCAAGCTCCCATTCCGTCTCCTTGGGCTTGGGCAGGGCGGCGAGGCGCTGCTTGAGCTGGTGGCGGAGCGACATTTCACGCATGCGCGCATCGGCCGGGGTTCCGCCGACCATGTCGAAGTCGGCGTCGGGGTCGTTGAGAGAAAAGGTGTCACGAGGGGTGCGCAACGGGGTCTGGCCGACGCGGAGGGGCGTCGCGGCCGGTCCGTTGGCTGCCCGGAGCGGCGTGGCAAGCGGGTTGGGTGTCGCAATGACCTCTTTCCTCGGAGCTGCCGACTCAAACCCGGTGGACCCTGGACCTTGGTGAAGCGGCGTGTTCTCGCCGCCCAGCAGCGATGACTGCGTCTCGGTGAGGGCGCGGATGTTGCGGATCTCGTTGGCGATGCGGTCCTCTTGCGGGGGAGCGCGTGGGGTGCGGATCGGGCCTCCTGTTGTGAGAGCCGAGTAGTTGCCAACGAGGCCTCGGGTAGCGTCGTTGTCGGCCTCGCGGGCTTCCTTGCTGACGCGGTTGGCAATCTCGCCCATCTTGACGATCTCCTCGAGCTCGCCCTCGCTGACCTGGGGGGCGGGCAGCACCAGGGGCTTGCGCTTCTGGCTCTGCTCGGCCTCGCGCAGCTTCTGCATCTGGCCCGCCTTGAGGGCGGCCTTCAGCGAGGCCGACGCGCCATCCTTGTCGTTCTTGCGGCGCTTGCGATCGGCCTCGTCGTCCTCGTCGCCCTTGCGCTTGTTCCCGACCTGCTGCTTCTTCGGATCGAAGTGCTCGCGCTGGTACTCGTTGCGGCGGATTTCGTCGGTCGTGTCGTAGAATCCGGGCACGGGTTTCTTCTCGAAGGGGATGTCGGCGTTGTAGTCCATCTGGCCCTTCTTGCGGGTGGTGATCTTGATGTTGATGCCGGCCGTCTTGAGCTCGCGGCGTTTTTGCAGAGCAGCGAGACGACGCGACTCCTCCTGCTGGCGCTCGCGGGCCTTCCGCTTGGCCTTCTTGCCCTGCGTGTTGGCGAGACGGGCGCGGGCCTCGCTGAGCATTTCCTTCTCGTCCTCGTCGAGGTCGATGGTATCGGGGCGGGCGGGCTTGGTCTCGGGGTCGGGATCGAGCTCGCCGGGTCGCAAGCGGCGCACGTCGTCGGCGGTCGGGGCTCGCGTCTCGCCGCCGTCGGGGCCGGTGAGGCCGAGGGCGGAGGCTTCACGTTGCTCTGCCTCATCGAGAAGTCGTTGATAGCGCTCGAGACACTGGTTCGCGGTGCGGCCGACGATCGGGGCGATGGTCCGCCATTGCGTGGGCATCAGCTTGGCCAGGTGCAGCAGCTTCTCGTCCTCCTCCTTGCTCCATTCGATCTTCTTGATGCTGGGGTCGAGCCACTCGTTCCATCGCGCTTTGCACTGCTTCGGGGTTTTGCGGGCCAGGAGCGACGACACGCGCGCCCACTGGTTGAGCCCGTACTTGCTGACGGACGCCTTGAGGATTTCATCCTCGATGTTGGTCCACACGCCTCCCTTGACGACGGGCATGATGATGGATTTTCCCGAGGTCGGTGATGAAGTTGTTTGGGATGACGGATCGAGGTTGGAGCCGCAGGTTTCGCGACAGCCAAAAAGGTCGAAGCCAGCGGCCGGCACAAAGTGGGTCCGACCCACCGACCAGGGGAAAGCTGTTACGCGACGGGGGAGCATCGCCCGTACGCAGCATGTATTACAGGCGCGTTGCCGTAAATTGTTACCACCACTTTCCAGGCGACAGCTCCAAGAGCTTCCGTCTTCCCAACGTCAACCCCCCCCTCCCCCTCCCCCAACAACTCCCAGCCATTGCCTCTGCGATCCGACCTCTTCTCCCCCCACGAGCTTCTCACAATGGCTTCCGACGCACCCAGAGAGGGCACGCCCTCTACGGTCCCGCAAAAACGCGCCATCGACGACGACCATGCCCCCGCTGTGCCATCGCCGCTCAACCCCGAACCCAAGAAAGTCCACGTCGACGAAGCTACCGTTACCCGGGAGAAGCGCACCAAGAAGGATTCGTTGAAGAAGCGCGAGTCAAAGGGTCTGCCTGATAGCGCCAGAGCCACGCCCGATCCCAAGCCTGGGCCGCCTGCCGAGCTGGCTCCTGTCCGGTACAAGCTCGCCCACCCGCGGCCGACCGACTTCGATTTTCCTCGGGGCCCCGTGTTCACGCCGCATCACGAGGTGCAGGGCCCCGACGGCCGCGCCGTCGAGTTCTACGAGACTTCTGAGCAGTAAGCCGCCTCCGCCGGCCGCCGGATCCAACCTGATGCTGACCCCGTCGTCGTAAGCGTTTACAACAAGAAGAGCTTCCACTACACGCACTGCATCGCCGACCCAACCTTCCCAAGCATTTTCTACTACCGCAACACGGAGCCGCCACCGTACGGGCCACACCTGTCCTTCGAGGATGCCGCGTCGCACATGTTCTTTGACCGCTCGGGCATGCACGTCACGTCGGATAAGGGCTTTCGCATGGCGCGCGCCAACGTTGCGGTACGCGAGGGTCGCTGGTATTGGGAGTGCCGCGTTACTCGCGGCATCCTGAAGGACCGGAAAGAGGGCGACCCGGAGTCGCACGGGCATGTGCGGGTGGGCTGGGCTCGGCGCGAGGCGTCGTTGGACGCTCCCGTGGGCTTCGATGCCTACAGCTACGGCCTCCGCGACGTGGGCGGGCAAAAGGTGCACATGTCGCGGCCCAAGGATTTCTTCCCTCCAGGAGAGGCCATCCGCGAGGGCGACGTGATCGGGCTGGAAATCCGCTTGCCGTCGGAGCGTCTCCAGCGCAAGATCGCCCGCGGCGAATACAACCCGGCCATCGACGCATCCGACGAGCCCGAGGAGAGCCAACCCCCCGAGGTCGCCGACGTCATCCGCGACCGCATCCCCATCCGCTTCAAGGCGCACATCTACTTTGAAAAGATTGATTACCACACGACCAAGGAGCTCGAGGACCTGATGAACCCGTCCCCTTCCTCCAGCCACCCCAGCGCCGAGCCGCCGAACCCGAACCACCGCTCTCCGGCCCTGCGAACGCTCCCGGGCTCCTACATCCGCGTGTACAAGAACGGCATGCTCGTGGGCACCCCGTGGACGGACCTGCTGTCGTTCCTCCCGCCGGCGTCGCGGCAGGCCCAGCCGAGCGGCGGCCGCGACGCCCTCGACGACGGCACGCTGGGGTACTACCCGGCCGTGAGCGTGTTCCGCGGGGGCGCTGTCGAGGTCAACTTTGGGCCAGACTTTTGGTTCCCGCCGCCCGAAGACGTCGAGATGAGCGGCGTCCCAGGGAGCGCGGGGCCCGGCCGGCTGCGCCCCGTGAGCGAGCGCTACGACGAGCAAATCGTCGAGGATATCGTCTACGACATTGTGGACGAGGTGGGCTTCTGGATGGAAGACGGCCAGCCGGCGGTCGGCCGGCCAGGCACGGACGGGAAAGCAGAAACCGCCATCCCCGGTCGGGACGAGATCAAAGAGCTAGTCCAGGACGACTGAGTCAGTTGTCGAAGGCATCGAACGCTCTACGGAATCGGCGAAACCCGCGGGCCAGCGCTGTGACAAGGAGCTAGTCAACGTTTATTACCAACAGAATCGCTAGAACCGCTAGGGAACATCAAATCATGAGGCCCGAGAGCGTCGTCGCCGGCTCTCGGAAGGCTGCACCACCTCGGCACGCGTGGCCCGACCGGCATCATCCCTGCTGTCCCTCCCAGAGCGACTCTTCCTCGACGAGGTGGAGCCGCTACTCCTCCTCGAGCTGGAGCCGCTGTGCCTTCTCGACGCCGACTGCCCCGCTCTCTCGGCCGCCTCCTCCCTTTCCCGTTCCTCCTTGCCCCGCTTGCGGCAGTACCACAGGACAAACAACAGCAGCACGATGGCCAAGCTCCACAGCAGGCTCGTGCCTACAAAGGCCGGCCAGCGGAGCTTGAGCGCATTGACGATGGCCTTGAGCATGCTCTTGACGATGGCGGGCGTGAGCATGAGGTCGCCGAGGCCGCGCGGCGCCAGGAACTTTGCGAGCCCCTTGGCGTCCTTGACGCCGGCCTTCTTGTCCGCGCCCCGCTGGAGGCCCTGGGCTTCGGCGGCGCCGGCGGCCGCCGCCAGGATCTCGGGGCCGAGGGTGGACGTGAGCTTGTCGGGCAGCTGCGTGACCATCTTTTGGAGGGGCTTGGGCAGCTTGTCGAAGCCGCGCTTCAGCACGTCGTTGCGGCCGTCGAGCAGCGCGACAAGGTCGTTGGCGGCGGTGGGGGCGCCCCGCATGATGTCGCGGAGCACCACGACGAACTGGTTCAGCAGGGACTGCAGCTCGGTGGAGGCTGTCAAGGCGACCGCCTTGGCGCGGCCGGCGGGCTTGGGCTTGTCGGACGTGGGGTCGAGGGCGTCGGCGGGAACGGCCGGCGCGATGCCCAGGCGGGCCAGCGCGCGGTGGAGGTCGGCCCATTCGCGGTCGGCCTCGTCTTGGGCGGCGTCGCGAGGCGTCGCGGCGGCCGTCTTTCTTCGGAGCAGGCGGGCGATGCGGCCGGGCTTGTTGTGGTGTTGGGTGGCGGTGACCGCCCGGGGCAGCTGCGCCGAGTCGCTGTCGGTGTCCCAGAAGAGCTCGGGGGTGCGAGGCCGCGGCGGCAGCGGGGGCGGCGGCCCGTAGTCGTCGTCGTCGGAGAGGAGGCGCATGACGAACTGTTCGTTGTCGTTGTTGAGCAAAGGCGCCGACGGGAGGGGGTTCGATGGGCCGGCCTCGGGCGTCACGACGGCGTCTTTCACAGTAGGTGCAGCGACCGCTGGCTCCTTGCCTGAGCCTTTGGGTGCCTTGTGTTTTCTGAATAGCGACGGCATTTTATCTCGCGGTCATGCCTTTGTCTCTTGTTCCCTCGTGGCTTTTCCATCGCTTGCCATCCGCCCTTGATCTTCCGACCCCGACGAATGGGGTGGTGGGTGGCCTCCGACGCGCCCGGCGTTGGCTGGCGCTGCCAAGCCGCACCGCCACGTCACCATTGCCCGCCTACACAGTATAGTACGCAGCCCAACCGTGATGTCATCCATGCGCTGTGGCGCGCCACCAGCCACTCAATCATCAGGCTCCCTCCTCCTCTTCCTCGTCCACCGGCTCCTCGTCGTTTTGGGCGGCCTCTGTCCGCCTCCGCGCGCCCCGGCCCCGCTGAAACCCGGCGCGCGTGGTGACGGCCCGCTCACCGACAAAATGGTTTCCCTCCCACGGCGTGCCGCACTTGGGACACGTGCGGGCGCTCCGCGTGCGCCAAAAGGCCTCGTCGCAAATGTCATGCAATCGCACGGTGCAGTCTAGGTTGTCGCATCGCTGGCCATGCGTGACAATTTCCTTGCAGGCCTCGCAAAACTTGATGCGCTGCCAATCGCCGTCGGCCGGCTCCGGGTCGTTGTACGTTTCCACCAGCCACGGCCACAGCTCCATCAGGGCGCGCGGCGTCAGGTCGTAGAAGCCGTCCTGGGACTTGCGCAGCCAGCCCTCCGCCACCAGGCTTGCCAGCAGCGCGAGCACCTCGGAGTGCTTCAGCGGGCGGGCGGCGGCCGGAGCCTGGGTTCCCTCCTCGCCGGCGTCGGCGTCCCCGCCGGCCTGGCTCTCGCGGCCGCGCGGCCTCGACGCCCGCAGCGCCTGGCCCTCGTCGACGGCCATGACCTCCATGCGCGGCGTGTTGTGCTGGTCGAACATGGCATCGAGGAGCCGCTTGACGTAGGCGACCTCGTCGGGGGTTCGCGCCGTTCCGAGCTGGGTGACGGGGTCGCTGTGGGCGTTGACAAAGGCCCAGACGCGCTCGCCGCGGACCTGGTCGCGCGTGTTGCGCACGTCAAAGTCCAACGGCTCGACGGCCTCGCGGACGGTTCGCACCCAGCTTTCAAAGTCGGCCATGGTGATGGAGTCCGGGTTGACAGGGCCATGGCCATGGCCATGGCCCTCGCCCTCGCCCTCGCCATCGCTATCGCCATCGCGGCCGGCATTGCTGGCTGACGCAATGGCCGCCAGCAGCTTCCGACCCTCGCGGAACGTCAGGGTGCCCCGGGCCATGAAGGCCTGGAGGAATGCACGGTGAGCGTCATTGTAGCCCGGGGGCAGGGGAGGTTCCCAGTCATCAGCCATGGCGAAAGCGAAGGTGTTGTGCGTGCTCGACGCAAGCGGCTGACATGTGCTATGTGCTAGGTGTGGTTGGGGACGCCGAGACGCCGGGCCGATGCAACGACGGCGACGATTGTGACTTTTGGCGTGCGCAGGTCGCACAACACCATTGAGCCAGAATCCCCACTCCGACCAAACTCTGGGGAGGGCCGGTCACGCAGCGCCCTGCTTTGGGTGCAACGCGACCCCAAAGAAACAGTGGGGGCGCTGTGTCCCTACACAGTATGTAGCGTGGTACCTAGATACTAGTTACACAGTACTATACACAGTCCTGTGTATACGCAGTACACCGCAAGGACCGCAGAGAGCTTCCAGGCTCCCTGGCGTACCTCCTGTGTACGTAGGTAGTAGTAATACTGTGAGACGCACAGGAACCTGCCCACTTGGACGCTGGAGCGAAGGCTCCACTGAAGACGCGCCTAGCGTAGGGTCCCTACAGTGGTACCTGAACTAACACCTCCACCACCCCTGAGGTGCCTAGGGCAGCCCAGGTCCCAGAGGCAGGTATTTCCAGGTTGGTTAGGTTTCTTCGGTATGTACTGTACAATACGTACATACTTCGTGTACCCCTTGAAAATTTTACATGTCTTGGCACGCCAAGAGTCACACTCATCCTGATTCCCGAGGCTCTGTTTCCACCGTCACAACACCTCTTGAAATGCAAACCACTTGACCACCTTCTCGAACGCGACAGGACTCCCATGTTTCGCCTAACTATTTTGTTCGGTCCCAAGGATTGTTGCTGTGAGGTGGCTGTTGAAAATTCGACCGGGGCCCTGGTCGAAATAGTCGAATGTTCAGGGGGGGCCGGGGGGACTGGATAGCGCAGTAGGTATCACAGTAGTTACTGCGTGCTTGTACATACGCAGTATGTACAGATGCACAGTCCCTGCCATGTGTGCGGCGTACGCAGTAACTAGTTATAGTAGTTCTGTATCGGTTCCCGTTTAGCTCCATCCGTGATCATCAGCGATAGCGTTTCCCAACCCAGTCAATAACGGCTCCGAACGATGACCTCAGCTTCTCCGCCTGAGGAGCTTCGCTTCGCGTCTCGGATTTTCACCATTCCCGATCCATGCAACTCCGTGCAGGTCCCATGCACGTGCAGCCTGCGCTCAGACGTTTTTTCGGCGCGAAACACTTTCTTATCTCTCCCCGTCGCGGGCACCGGCCACTCCTTGCCTCTGATTCGGAGATGCGCCACGTGGGCTCCGCGAGATCAGGCCAGGTCCCCCCCACGGCGGCGATGGCATCTCAAGCCAAACCAGGAGAACGCTGACGGAGCAACGGTCGCCAGCGTCCTTGGACGGGCATGGTCTCTAACTTTATTTAGCGCCTGAGAGCAACGTGGTTATCCATTTTAGGTTGGTGGATCGTCCGGTGCGCACCAGGCTGTACGCAGTATGGAGTATGCCAGGTGACGGCCATGCAACTGGTTGGTGGCATGCCCAACGCGAACGATCAGGCCAATCCCGGGCGCGCCCAGGGTCCGGGCCTCTGGCGTTTCACGGCACTGCAGTCTCGCTCTGCTTGCTGCTTGATGGCCGATGAGGTCCTTCTTCGTCAAGCCCTCCCGAGCGTGGTAGCGCTCCGGCGACCGCTCAAGCGGAGGCCAAGCGAGCCTGGGGACTGCGCATATTGCACGCATGTCGCATCTCGCATGCGGCCGGGCTAACTGGAGACGGTAGGTCGACGCAACGGTGCTCCCCCGCAGCCGGCAAAAGGTGGGAGCTGGCGGCGCTGTTCGGTAAAGTTGCCGACCGCGGCCGCGTCCGGGAGCTATGCGTTCCCGAGGCACCTGGCTCCACCGCCCAGCGACTAGTAGCTCGCCTCCAGACCGTCAGGGTCAAGCCGTCGAGCGCTCGGGCGCGGCACTGTCGTCTTGTCGTCGCCCAGCCCTCCATGTTTCGGGCCCGCCTGTCCTGGTTGCCACGTGCTGCGTCGGTCCCCGTCCCCATCGACCCCGTCTTTGCCGAACCCAACGCCATGGACCTTCTTCATGCTCCTTCCATGCACCGCTCCCCTCCCCCTCCTCCTCGACGGTCACGTCCGCGTCACCTCTCCGTCGAACCGCTCACCACCACTCCGCCGCCATGGCCGCGTTACCGCCAGAGGTGGCGAGCGTCGCCGGCCCCGTGCTCGCCTACAGCCTCATCTGTCTGTCGTGCGGCTTCTTCCTCTTGTGGCTCGTCTGGGTCCATGACGAGCGAAAGAGCTGTACGTCCGCCACCCTCGCCCGCCCCCCCGCCGCCGCCGCGGCTTCCCGCTGACCATGGACGACGCAGACGTTGCCATGCTGGGCACCTTTGTCACGTTGCACACGCTGGCCTCCGTGATTCAGCAAATCCACACCATTGCTCGCTGGAGAGAGATCAAGATTGAGCAGTGGGAAAACGTGGTTCAAAACGTCGGAAACCCCGAGCTGAACATCACGGGCGCATCGACGGGCCTCGACCTCGTTCTGTTCTACATCCGTAAGCGTCGCCCGAGGAAGCCGTGTTGCCCTCTTTTTTTTTGCCTTCTCGACAATGGCTGACCTCTCCATCAGAGTACTACTCGTACAATGTCGAGTCGATGCTGGTTCTCTTCTGGTACGCCGAGCCGGGACGCTTTCGATGGTTTCTCCGCGTCGCGCCGCTGACATGGAACCTCTAGGGCCGTTGAGCTCCTGAACAGCGTGTTCCAGTTCAACTTCATCCGCACCTACCGCATCCACGCGAGCATGTTCGCCAAGGCGAGCGCCATGGTGTTCCCCGCCATGCAAATGCTTCTCCTCCGCTTCAGCGGCATTGACAAGAGCACGCTCGCCTTCATGGCGTTGGCGGACCTGATCAGTGCGTTCCCGGCTTCCGTTTCCCCGACATGATGGCAACGCCCTGCTAACCTCGCGCCAGTGATCCTTTGCTTCGGCGGCGGCGCCTTGATCCTGTTCGCCATCCTCGTGCGCTACGTCCACTCGCGCATCACGCTCGCCACGTGGAACGTTCGCTACGGCCAGTCCACGCCCTCTGCCAGCGGCGGCACCTACGGCAGCCAGAGCGCCTCCGGGACCAGCCGGCGGCGGGCTCCTCGCGTGCGCAAGCCCAGCATCTACGACCGGTGGCTCTTGCTGCGCTTCACCATCGCCTTCATCAGCCTGAGCATTTTCCAGCTCGTCATCATCAACTTCCAGCTCCGCGCGGCGTCGACCAACAACCCCGCCAACGTCCCCCCCGAGCCCGATCTCAGCGTCGAGCGCGCCCGCGGCGACTTTATCCTCTTCGCGCCCGCCCCGACCGGCGTCCTCTTCATCTTCCTCGTCTTTGGCACCACCCGCGCCTTCCGCCAGACCACGTGGAACACGCTCGTGCCCCGCTTCATCCGCGACAAGGTCGCGGCGAGGCGCGAGAAGCGGAAGCAGCAGGAGTTCCGCAGCGAGTTCTCGACCGGCGCGTCCGCGTCCATCACCCAGACGTCGGCCGTGCGCGATCTCGAGGCTGGCGGCATGGGAATGGGAGGGTTCCAGGGTCATCATCCGAGCATGCCCATCTCGATAAAGCTCAGGGATATGCGAGACATGAGGGTCGCCAGCGGCAACATTAGCGATGGCAAGAGCGACGAGTATCCCATCCTGAAGGGGAGTCCAACCGTCGTCGGTATGGGCCCCGGTGGGATGAGCCCAGGCGGGATGGGCCCCGGTGGGATGGGACCGGGGAGGCCCAGGGGTTTCAGCCAACCCAGGCCGTATCAGTAAGCTGAGAGGTGTTTGGGGCGTGTACGATTGGGCAGGGGGGTAGGTTCACGGTTATGCGGTCGGTTGGGAAGATACCCTCGCTCTGTTTTGTCTTGTTACACAATAACTATTTCTTATGGTAATGAGCTCTGCACGTCGAAAATGAAGCATTTGTGCATGGCCAGGCAAGGCATCCGTCGAGCGAGCAATTCTCCTTGTTTGGTTGGGTCGATGAGCAAAACTCCTGCAACTCTATGGTAGACCTCTCTACTGTGTAGACCATATAGGCAACCTGGGGTAACAGATGATCTTCCCGATGAAACCCACCTTTGCTCGTGAACCCCCCCATTTCCCGGGTCTAATTAACGTACCCAACTATTAATACTTGCTGAACCATTGCCCAGACCTCACGGCACTATGTACTTTTGCCAAGCCCAATCATCATTCTAGAAGCCTGCACCGTTTCAAAAAGCCACACATTCCAGAATCGCCCCGGCGTCGTCCCAAGTGCTCTCCGACCTTTCCTGATACATTCCTGCGACCACCAACCGCCCAGAACCACAAGCCGTTTCGCAGCCCCTCCCATATCCGGTAATAGTCTCGGCCGTGTAGCGGGGCGTACAGAGTACAGAGTAGTCGTTCATGCCCCCCCCCCCGGACCGTCCGCCGCGGGAAGGAAGCACAAGACGTGGGCGTTTCTCTTCTCCTCGCTGTGACGATTCACGGGATCGATCCATGCTTGGCTCTCTCTCTCCCTTTTTTTTTCTTTTTTTCTTTTTTTCTTTTTTTTTCTTTTTTTCTTTTTTTCTTTTGGCTTGCAAAACACGGGACGGGTGTGCGGCACCGGGCATGGATGCACGCTTCGGCGTCGGAAGGGGAGCCCAGGAGCTAGGAAGTTGAACATCACGGAGAGCGAGAGGAGCATGGAGGGAAATGGAATCGGAACATGCTTCGCGGCTGGAGTGGCGTCCATCACGGGTGATGCACTTCTCTCGAGACGTTGGAAACCCCCGTCAAGACGTTCTTCCTAGTCCGTTTGTAGAGTAAATCTCTCTTCTTTCTTTGTATTTTACAGACCCGAAAGGATGGTTCCCTGCTTTTCTCTCTCTCTCTCGCTCGCTCGCTCCGAGGTTTTATCTAATATGCCAGGGAGAGGATGCACCAAAATCTCATCCCAACCGCCTACAACATGTCCTTAGGATACATGTTGACGTAGGTACTTATAAGTAGCCATCAGATGCTAACGTCTGGTACACAAAAGGCAAGGAACAAGGGGTTCGCAGCGATTCATCAATGCAAGCACCCTTCCTAATCGTACATTTCCGACTCTACGTTCCCCCCTTCTCACTCACCACCTCTCCAAAGCCTTTTCCCGGGGCCCGGTCACCAGCTCAAACCCGCCCGGATCCAGCTGCAGCGTGTGCCTCCCGCCCGTCATGCTCCGCAGCTGGGTGTCATACTTGAGCATCTCCCTCAGCGGCGCCTGGGCGACGATGCGAAGCATGCGCACGATGCCGCGCCGGTTGCCGTCCCGCAAGCTCGTGACCGATTCGTACGGGTCCGGCGGCGTGTACACGCCGGAGACGTCGACAGGCTCCGGCCTGCCGTCGGCCGCGGTCCCGTCGTCGCCGGGGACGAACTCGTCGTCTTCGGGCTTGCGCACCTCCAGGATGTGCCCTCCGCGCGCGGCGGCGATGTCGTGCTGGATCGCGGGCCCGGCTTCTTCGGGGCAGCCGATGAGCACGCGAGCAAACGGCTCCAGCAGGCCGACGCTGCCTGCGGCGTGAACCTCGGCCAAGGCGGCGCGGACGGCCATGATGGCCGCGTTGGTGATGTGGCCACCGGTGCTGGAAGCGCCAAAGAAGTCGGTCGCCGGGTCCATCGTGATGTGAACGCGGCAACCGCGGACCGGGGTGCTGCGGCGGGGCCCGCGAGCAAGGGCGGCGATGGCCCCGTTGACGAGCTGCTGGCGGATGAGATCGGCGTCGAAGGACGGCAGGCGGCCGTCATGCGCCTGGATGGTGACGTGGATGGCGTTCCCGTCCCGCTCGACCGGCGCGGGCAGCTTGGCATCTGCCGGCCCGAGCGGCTCGTAGGGCTCGACGGAGGCGGTGCATGCGGCCTTGCCGGCCTTGTCGCGGATGGTGCGCTCGAAGACGGCGTGGTGGGGGCCGGAGGGGGCGAGAACGCACTCCGAGTACTCGACCTGGATGTCGCCCCACAGGGCCGAGTCCGGGTCGATCTTGTAGTGGGTGAGCAGGCGGTCGCGGGCGATCTCGAGGTGCAGCAAGCCCATGCCGGAAAGGATCAGCTGGTCGGTCTTCTCGTCGGCGCTCCAGCGGATGCTGGGGTCTTCGCGGGTCAGACGCCGGAGGGCGTCCTCCAGCTTGTCTCGAGCGGTCCGCGTGTAGGGGTCGATGGCGATGAAGGCGACGGCCGGAGGCGTCTCCAAGGTGTTGATGCGTACGTCGCGAAAGGCCTCCGGGGCCGACGAGTGGTGACCGGGGAACGAGAGCAGGGTGTCGCCGGTGCGAGCCGACTTGAGGCCCGAGACGGCGCCGATGTGGCCGGTCGACAGGTGCTGGATCTCGTGGTGGTCTTTGGCGGAGACGTGGAGCAGCTGCTGGGGCTTCTCGAAGACGTGGACGTTGCTGTTCCACAGGTGGCTGCTGCGGGTGACGGCGCCGTGGTACACGCGGACCCAGCTCAGCATGCCGCGGTGCGGATCGTCGACAACCTTGAAGACGTGGCCGAGGGTCACGATCGGGGGATGCCCTTTGCGGCCCGTCCCGAGCAGGGCGGGAAGCGTGGCAGCGCTGCCGCCAACGAGTCCGAGCGGCGGGCGATCGGCGGGGCTGGGCAGGTAGTCGACGACGGCATCGAGGAGGGGCTGGACGCCAACGTTGCGCAGGCTGGCGCCCGCAAAGACCGGGGTAAAACGGGCGGCGCCGTCGGACACCAGGCCGCGGATGGCACGCTTGATCGAGGCCGCCGGCACGTCCTGCTCGTGCTCGAGGAACTCATCCATGAGCTGGTCGTCCTGCTCGGACAAGGCCTCGATGAGACGCAGACGGGCCGTCTCCATCTCGGCCGCCAGGGCGGGGACGTCACGCTCGATGCTTTGCTTGGAGACGACCGACATGGTGCCGTTGCTGCTGGAGAAGCGCAGGCCGTGCTGGTGGATGACGTCGATGACGCCGACGAAGTCGTCGCCGTGCCACCAGGGGATCTGGCACAGCAGGGGCCAGGTGCGCAGGCGCGCGGCAGCATCGAGCACGGAGCGCCGGAAGCTGGCGCCGTCGCGGTCGAGCTTGTTGACGAAGAGAAGGCGGGGGATGCGCGAGAGGTGGGCCGACTCCCAGACACGCTCGGTGTGGGTCTCGACGCCTTTGACGGCATCCAGGATGCACACGGCGCCGTCGAGGATCGGGAGACAGCGGTCGACTTCGTACCGGAAGTCTTGGTGACCCGGCGTGTCGATCAGGTTGATGGTGGTGGGCTGGTGGCCTGGAGGACAGAGCTGAGGGGGTGGCCACTGGAACGTGACGGCGGCCGACTGGATGGTGATGCCGCGCTCCCGTTCCATGGGCAGGAAGTCGGTGGTGGTGTTTCCATGGTCGACGTCTGGAGGGGATTAGCCGACGCGTGGCTTTTGTGAGGAAGCAAACTCAACCTACTCCCAAGATGCCGGGTACGGCCGCTGCAGTAGAGCATGCGCTCCGTCGTGGTGGTTTTGCCCTGAGAACGTCAGCCGGGGCCGAGGGGTTTGGGGTCTTGCTCGGGAAGTCATGCCTACCGCATCCACATGGGCAATGATGCCAATGTTCCGGATGTTCTCGATCCGGGCTTCATGGTGGGCGTGGTCGGTTGCATAGCTCCGGGCCCATCGGGGGGACGAGCGAGCCCGCTGAAGCCGCTGAGCGCTGCAGACGACGCCGATGCTCGGGGCCCTCCGCGCAACCCCGGGAGCCGCTGCCGACACGCTCGTGCCAGACACGCGGAGGGCTGTCCGGCAGAGCATGATTATGTATCCAAATCGAGCATATCAGCCCTCAATGGTTCAACGTTGAGAGAGAGAGAGAGAGCGCGAGAGAGCGAGAGAGCGAGAGAGCGAGATGGAGCTTCAAGAGAGCTCGCTTGATCTCATGATGGAAGCAGCGTTGTGCTCGCTGCTGCCCGCTGGCGACGGCCCGTTCATCTGTCGGGCTTGGCGCCCAGATTCTTTGTGGCCCCCCGGGCCCCACAGGAAGCGAAGGCGGGAGCCGGATGGACCTGAAGCCTGGAGCTGACGGCCTGTAACTACGCAGTACGTACATTACTACAGTTGTTCTACAAGCCTACGGAGCTGATGGAGCTCCACTCTCCACTCTTTACTGCCCCCCCCCCCCTCCCTCCCCGGCCAAACAAGGCATTGCTTCGTCATCCTAACCCCCAACCCTGAGCTTCACCCGTCGGTCGCCGCGAAAGCTGCAGCCCGCCGGCGACCACCATCGACTTCCATCGTCAACCCACGCCAATGAAATTCCTCCCAAGCGCCACCGCTCGCAATTGAACACAAACACGACCAGCATGGACTACAGCGCCTCGTTAAACGACCCCGACCACCCGGCCGACGCCTCACCATGGGGCAACTCGCCGACCTCGTCGCCCCGCATCAACCGGTCTGGCCTCGGCGCCCTCGTCGGCGACCCGCCGAGCTCCCCGTTCCGCTACGAGCCGTCGCACAACGCCTTCGACGACGGCGGCTTTGGCTCCGGCTCCCGCAACGACGACGACCGCCTCCCAGATCCCGCCAGCGCCTTCTCCGGGTCCGCAACCCTCGCCGAGCCGTCCGAGACGCACCCCGAGAGCCAAGGTCCGCTCTCCGAGACATCGGCCCCAGCCAAGCCGCCTGCCGCACCGCCTGCTCAGACCTCTGAGCAGCAGCAGCAACAACAGCAGCAACAGCAGCAGCAGCAGCAGCAGCAGCAGCAGCAGCCCCAAACACCATCAGCCCAGACACCGCGAGACCAGTCTGGTCAGGAGCAACCCCGCAAGCCGACACCGCAGTTCCGCCTCCAGGCCAAGATCACCGGCCTCGAGCGGACCGGGCGCAAGGACCCTATCCTACGCTTCGATGTCCATGTACGACCCCATGCTACCGCCTCCTCCTACGAGGGCCTGACCGCTAAACATCGCAGACGAACCTCCCGGCGTTCCGCACGACGCAGTACCGCGACGTGCGGCGGCTGCACTCCGAGTTCATCAAGCTGGCCGAGCACCTCATGTCGGCCAACCCGGAGGCCATCGTGCCGTCGGTCCCGCCGGCGCTGACGTCGGCCGGCGCCGGAACCGAGGAGGACGAGGTGCGCGTCAAGGCGCTCATGCAGCGCTGGCTCAACTACGTGTGCTCCAACGAGGTGCTCATCCGCGACGACGAGATGGTGCTCTTTGTCGAGAGCGACTTTGGATACAGCCCCATGGTGCGCAAGAAGCAGCCCGCCACGGGCGTGCGGCGCAAGATCCTCAAGCAGTTCGCCCCGCCCCCGGACGACACGCCCGAGCTGCAGGACGCCCGGCCTGTCGTCAAGCTGTTTTATCTGGGGGCCATGGACGCAGGGCATAAAGTAGATAAGCTCGTCAAGTCGCGGAGAGGTACCGTCTTTCTTTTTTCCCCGTTCGGTCGTCGTGGTTGATGGATCCCCCGAACGTCTCGCTAACCCACCCCAGGTCTCGGTCTCGCCGAAGCCGAATTTGGCGTCAAGCTCGGCGCCATGCACGTCCAGGAGCCGCACCCCGGGCTCGCCAACGCCTACCGCAAGCTCGGCAAAATCGTCCAGGCCGTCGGCGACTTCCACGCCGCCCAGGCCACCGCCGAGGCCACCACGCTCGGCGACCCCCTGCAGTACCACTCGCAAGACGCCTTCGTCGTCAAGGAGACCCTCACCAACCGCCAGATCCTCCTGCGCGAGCTCTACCAGGCCCAAGACACCACCCGCAGCCGCCTGCAGGCCGCCGACCGCCTGCGGGCCTCGTCCACGGTGCGCCGCGACAAGGTCGACGAGGCCATCGCCGCCCTCGTCGAGGCCCGCCACGTCGAGGCCGCGCTGGCCCAAAAGACGGCCGGCGTCACCCAGCGCCTCGTCCACGAGAAGCGCCGCTGGTTCGCCCGCACCTCGGCCGACCTGCGCCTCGCCATCCGCGAGTACGTGCTGCGCGAGATCGAGGCCGAGCGCCGCACGCTCTCGCTGCTCGAGTCGGCCCGCCCGGACATACGCTCCATCGACGGCTCGGGCGGCCTGAGCCGGCTCGGCCGCGAGAACCACCCGCCCGCCGCCGCGCGGAGGACGGCGCTGGCGGCGAGCCAGGGCCCCAAGGGCGACGCCTGGAGCGGCGTGCCGCGCCGCAGCGCCGACGCCCTCTCCCGGTCCGTCTCGGGCAGCCTGGTGGCGGCGGCCGTGGCGGTCGATCCCGACGCGGCCGACGGCGCCGATGGCGCGGCCGACGGCGCCCGCGCGCTCAGCGGAGCCGGGCGCATACCGGGCGTGCTGGAGGAGGATGACGAGGACCGCGTGGACGCGCGCAATGCCGCCAGCCGGTTGGCGACGAGCACGTTTTAGCAGAAGCATGCCTACTGAAGCACCTAGGAAGGGATTATTAGTCGTAGCTATGGCGAGAGAAGGGAAGGGGGAAGCGGAGGGGGGGGTGGCGTCCATGTTGCCTTTCTGGTAGGATGTGTGTTGATAATCACGTGGGGTCGCATCGGGCATGAAAGGAAATGAGGATTGAAGTGCAGGGTTTGGCCAGGCGCACCACGTACACGATCATCACCGCCCTGCGTTTCTCCAGTCGTGCGCTGCCATGTTCACCATTCACCGCCCAAGCTCAGACGGCGATCATCACGGTTCTGGAGGGCAGACTCCGCGTCTCGGGCCGCGCCGCCAAGAGCAAGTTCCATGGCTTCCGATGAGGTACGCCGTGCCATTCTTCCCTGTGTCTGTGCCGTGTAGAAGCCTCACGCAAGAATCATGGCACTTGCCATCTTCTTGTGGGTTGTAGGGAAGCACAAGACACAAACGAGTCTTTCATGCGCCTGAGAGGATCTGGCCACGAACGCAACGCTGCGAACGTATCTCGGAGCCGGCGCGGCTCCTTGACATGACAGACGGGCCCTGCCGGCGGCTGACGCCCACCACAAACACCACCAGCAACGGATTCCAGCCGTACCCCACGTCCTCGAGCCGGCTCGGGACCCGATAGGGCTGTCCCGTCGTGGGTTTTGTTCCTCTTTCTTTTCACTCCTCGGCTCCCTGGGGCTGTAGCCAACGCCGCCAGGCGGCATCTCGCCTCGGTTTCTATAAATGCATCGCGGCCCCGGAGTGTCTCCTCAAGGTAGCCCTGAGACGGACACCATGCAGGGACCTGCTGTATCGTGCATACTTGCCCTACCTTGGCTCGAAAGGTAAAGTAGCTCTGGATGGACGGACGTATCCGTCCACGTCGCAGCTCCCCCCCTCGGGTGTCCCACCCCCCGGAGCAAGCGAACCGCGGCCGCGGCCGAGTCGACCTGCAGGCTCACACACCGCCCCGCGTCTCGATGACGCCAGGGCGGCGTTCCTGTCGGATTGCGACATCAGCGGAACGTCCTGCGGTCTTGGTGTCACGTCCCCGGAGCGAGAATAGGCGAGCCGACCGATGTGTTAGCTCCGCCAGCCTAGCTCCCTTCTCCGTCGGTGAGGAGAGGTGTGTTGGGAAGAAAGAAATGTACCCGGGGGTGCTATGTAACGCAGCACGTGCCGTGGCAAAGTTCGTCTATGGGTGTGAGCACCGGACGCGTGGCTCGCACCGACCAAAGATGCACTCAGAGCGTCGTCTTGCCGGCGCTTCCTTCGCATCGGGGAACCTCCTCCTCTCGTCCGAGGGCTGAAGGTTTGGCATTGACTCACCTGTCGCTCGGACGTCAGGCACCGGACGGACGGATGACTTCTGCCGCTGGTCCTTTGGCATGCTGCTGTGCTGGCGTGTACGTCTGAGTGGTGGCCGGGTAAGGTATCCTCGCCGTCCAAGACCAGCGCGGTCAACCCCTGGCCGCAGAGATGACGCGAGATCCAAGGGGGGGTACCTCGATGCTACCACCGGCATCTGTTATTAGCATAGGCCGGGAGAGAAATCCGACGCATGGTTTTGTTCGACCGGGAGCAGCTTTCGCCGCTGTCTGTCGTAGACTTTGAGCGGCCCCGTTGGTCAGAGGAACAAAACATCCCCCGTTGGGGGTCTTGGAAGATGTTGAGAGATAAGATGCCGTTGATTTCGCTCTGCCGTCCCGTGGCGGGTTTCCAGATCGAGAATTCCCGTTCCATATTAAGCGGTGACGGTGCCAGTTGCTCTGACGAAAACATATGACAAGAAAACCCTCGAAAACAGCGTTTGTCGAACCCTGTTACGTAGGTTCATTGGTCCCGCAACGCCGAGCCGGGAAGACGGCCGGCCCTTTGCTTTTTCGTTTTTGAGCCGCTTGAGGGACCCTTGTCGGCTCCCAACTACTATACACAGTACGTCCGACTCCAATGCACTCCCAGCTCTCCATCGGGTCTTGCTCGAGTTTGGTGCAGGCCGGCTTCTTCTCCTCGGTGTTTCGATCGGAATGTCATCAGGGACACAGCAGGTACGGCGCCGAAGAAGAGCCAATGCCGGCAGCAAGCTGTTTCTGATAAGGCGCAAGCAGCAGCCACGCACCCGTGCCCAACTCGAGCCGTCGACCGGTGACCGGGCGATATCGCGGGGGAGGCAAGAGGACGGCAGTGGTTATCTGATAAGGAGGCGATAGAGATGCACATGGCCTGCATGGCGATGGAGTCGTGTAATGGCGATTGCGCAGTGGACGCAGGGTGTAGGACGGTCCGCCACATGCGGTACCACGCCCCCGAGCGCAGCTGTGAGAGATTCCCAGCCATCCGGAAGGGCTGTCCAGGTCCCGGAACAGGGTGACATTGCAAGCAAAACGTTGTCTTGGACGCGAATGGCATTGGCGAGCGCCGGCGGTCCCGTTGCATGTTTGCAGATCCCTGGTGTGCCAGGGCCGCCAGGGCCACCGCGATAGGTCGGCAAAACGGGAGAATGCATCCCCTAGCCGGCAGTGCCATGGCTCCTCCGTGCCAGCCCGGATTGCGTATGTACAAAGGGGGGAAGGGGGGGGGGGGGGCGCTCTCATGGGGCTATACTGTGTACGTACCTACATACACGTCACAACACGCACATGCCGATGTGTGCGTCATGGACGACCATAACGGCTCATCTCAATGAGTGAAATATTTCAGACCGGTTGGGCAGCAGGTGCCTTGCTCCCTCGCTCGCTTGGGACGGTCGGAAGATGCAGAGGATGGACGGAGCAGGTCGGGACGTGGACATGGGATTGTTGGGTGTCAGGAAAAAAGATTCAGGTTGCAAGCATGGCAAGATTTCGGAGGCTTGCTCGGTGCTTCCCACCACATGCTGCTTGGCCATGAGCTCCATACGTCGTAGCGGTTCCTTCCTGTTGTGCGGCCCGGAGATACCTACAAAACCTTTTTTTTTTTCCTCCTGTGACCCCCCCTCCCCCCTGCCTTCCCTTCATGGGCTCCTGGGGGCTGTCTGCCTGGCCCTGTCGTTGACGGGGGGAAGGAGGTGCCAGCCCTTGTCATCGGACGGACAACCCCTGCCCAACAACGGTTTCTGGAAAAAGGCACGACGTTCCATGACCCCGTTTGATGGCTCGGTTGTCAGAAGCTAGACAGGCCACCTTGTTGTGCTCGGTCGTCATCGGTCGCTGCAGCCATCAAAGCACGAGATAGCGTCATTCCGATGTCCACATTGCCCAGGGCCGTCCACCGCCAGAAACCTTCTTACCAAGTACCGCTCGACGGCCGGCACGCGATGGCGTGCTCGACAGGATGCCGCATTGTCTGTCGATTTGGTCCCGTCCCCAATGCAGACCGCGGATGCTCCAAATCGTCCGCCGTTGCCGCCCTGCCCACCGCCCATGGCGAACGGAGAACCCCCAGGCCAACCACGGACGCCCGCAACGACCCCACGACCTGCAGGTCGCTGCATGGAAGCTGGCTAGTCCTCCCGCATCTTCTTTGGAGAGTTACATCCCTAATTTCGCCGCCGTTGGCCGCCTCCACCCCCCTCCAAAACGAGCTCGAGCCAACCCCGGACAGGCAACCTGCTCACCCCCCAACGGCCCCCCCCCCCGGATGTCGACTCGACTCGACTGGCTGGCCCAAACGAGCACGTTCCGGCCGCAGCTCCCGCCAGCCCTCGGCAGCGCTCGACAGAGCTCGACGGGCCCTCGGCGGCCCTCAACGGACCGCGCCCGTTGCCTATCTTTGAGACGTGTGCGCCGGGCCTGAACCGGAGGGCCCCTGTTCCGCTGCAAAGCATACTGGTAACTGCTGCACTGGGCGGGGCGTGCGTGGTACGTTGTACGCAGTACACGACGTGCCTGCAGCGGCTCCGCCTGTCCCTGATGTCGCGATCCCGCTTTCCGAACCTCGATAGACAGGGGCAGGACCCGCCAGCAAGCCCGGTCATCCGCAATGCTGGCCCGGGACCCCCCGCTACGTCCTCCCGAGATTATCGGGGCGACTGCCCTGTTTACACTCCATTCTCTTGTTGTCCCCCTCCCCCCTCCAAGCATGGATGGGTTGCCGCGATAACCAGGCGTGAGCTGACTGGCGAGGCCGGCAGCTCATCCGCGGTCGCATCTCTACCTCCACTCCCCTGGACCTTGCAGTGCGACATCCGTAACGCTCCCTCTCTCACCCTGCTCGGCCCCATGCCATCCGCGCCAGGCCTTGACACAGGGTAGCACGTCAATGATCCGAACCGCCCCGGACCAGGCCGTTGATAGCACATGTATAAGGGTGGGGGTTCCTTCCTGGCCTCGCCTCCCGTATCTGCCTTTGATCACGCACCATCTTGTCGTTCGTAGAGACGCTGTACACCTTGCCCTCGTCAGGATCGCGCAACCGCCGACTTTGCCACCCTTTTCTGCAACCTCGTCCCTGACAACGACACCATCTTCTGGGAACATCCCGCGCCGCCTCAGAGCCGCAACAGCCTTCCCCAGGCCAAGCAGGAGCTATCCCACGTCATCCCACGCCGCCGAAGCCGCCGCCGCCCCGCGCCCCCCCCCCCCCCTCCCCCCCTCTTCTATCGATCAACATGGCGCCCTCGGCAACAGGTGACCTGGCGCCAATGCACCTACCCGCCGCTTGCAAAGCGTCAACCATTAACGCTTCGGTCCTTCACGGACCGCGCGACCTTCGACTGGTGCGTTCGTCCCCCACCCTCCCGTTTCGCAGGGTTACACAGGCCGGCTAACACCTTTGCCCAGGAGCGCCGCGCCATCGAGGACCCGGGCGTCGGAGAGCTTCAGATCGCCGTTCACACGACGGGAATCTGCGGGTCCGACGTCAGCTACTACAAGAAGTTTGCCAACGGCGATCTGTGCGCGTGCATGCCGCTGTCGCTCGGCCACGAGTCGTCGGGCACGGTCGTCGCGATCGGGCCCCAGGTCACGGGCTTTCGGATCGGCGACCGCGTCGCCCTCGAGGTCGGCATCCCGTGCAACCGCTGCGGCATCTGCCGCCAGGGCCGGTACAACCTCTGCAAGCGCATGAGGTTCCGGAGCAGCGCCAAGTCGGTGCCGCACTTCCAGGGGACGCTTCAGGAGCGCATCAACCACCCGGCCGAGTGGTGCCACAAGTGAGTTTTCTTTACCCCCTGGGCTTCGCGGAGGGCCAAGGACGCGCAGCTGACCGAAGGCCAGGCTTCCCGACAGCATATCGTTTGACGCGGCGGCGCTTCTCGAGCCGCTGTCGGTCGCCATCCACGCGGTCAACCGGGCCAAGCCGGCGCCGGGCTCGTCGGCTCTCGTCATCGGCGCTGGCGCCGTGGGCCTGTTGACCGCGGCCATGGCCCGCCAGTCGGGCTGCTCGACGGTCACCATCGCCGATATCGACCAGGGCCGCGTCGACTTCGCCATCGCCAAGGGCTTCGCCACCCACGGCTACGTGGTCGAGCGCCCGCTGCAGCCGCCCACGCCGGTCTACACCCCGAGCAGCTCGGGCACGTCAACGCCGCTCGACGGCGTCATGACGCCCGGCAGCCCTCTGTCGACCCAGGTCAAGTTTGAGCACGCCAAGGCGCTGGCCGCCGACATCCTCTCGCTGACCCGGGCGTCGAGCTCCTTCTCGGCGCTCGACGACGACCTCGACGACGAAGACGGCGACGGCGTCGACGTCACCTTTGAGTGCACCGGCAAGGAGGAGTGCATGCACACGTCGCTGTACGCGACCAAGGCCGGCGGCAAGGTCATCATGGTGGGCATGGGCACCCCCATCCAGACCTTGCCCATGTCGGTCGCCCACCTCCGCGAGATCGACATCCTCGGCATCTTTCGTTACGCCAACACGTACGCCACGGGCATCAAGCTGCTCAAGGCCCGCGAGCGCGCCCTGGCGACGGGCGCCGCCGGCGGCTACGTGCTCCCGTCGCTCGACGACATGGTGACGCACCGGTTCAAGGGCCTCGAGAACGCGCATCGCGCCTTTGAGCTGGCCAGCCGCACCGTCGACGAGGACGGCAACCTGGTGCTCAAGGTGGTGATCGAGGCGTGATGATCAACGGCCGGTCTCTTAGGTGTTTTATTTTTGGAGGGGTTTTTTCTTTGCTTGTTTTATTCCTTGGATACCCGCTTGGATGAATGGCTGGTTTGGGTCTCGTTGGGAAAGCCAGGGCAATACTTTTTTTTGAATAGATTGGATGGTGGGGCGAACGGATCTTGGGTATTCTGGTTGGGTTTGTGGTTTTCATGTTTATTACTAGACCGAATCTGCCTGTGTCTGCCTGTCTATTTGTTACTTTGGGGGGGCGGAACGGGAAACGCTGGGATAGACGATAGGGACTTGAGTTTAATCGAATTTACCCTCTGCCGCATTCACGTCCCGTTCATGTGAAGCTGTTTGATGTTCAAACGGGCTGAGCTCCCCCGCCCCGAGCAGGAGGGGGGGATGAGGGTGAGGATGAGGGTGAGGTCCCATGCGTGATGTCATTCGTAGAAACGGCTCAAAGACGCCGAGAAGGCGGCATCTGTCTTGTGTATTTCTCTAGCCGTGACACCATAACCCATCTATGCAGCAACGGCAGCGGCTACCTGAATTTCCATCGTGATTGAGCACCTGTCGCGGAGCCCAACAACAACGCACGCACGCACGCACGCCCGCACACACATGAGATCTGCCTTCTGAACGCACCCAAAACGCCTGCGATGCCCATGCAACCCGTCCCGTTCGCCTGCCCATTCCGTCGTGAGATAAAAAGCGTCATGATCCGTGTCCTCTTCCCTGCCGGGTCCGTAGGGTCCGTCGTGGGGTTCCCCGCCCTGTGCATGCCTAAATCACATACGAAGACGGACCGGCGCCGTCGTTCACGCCCTCTAGATCGCCCGCCGCCCGCAGCGCCGAGTCGTACGGCACGCCTGCCAGGCCGGCCATGGCCGCCGCCGCCGCCGCCGCCCTGCGCGGGCCCACGCGCTGATGCCGCGCAGAGTCGAGCACCAAGGCCTTCTTGCAGGCGTCGCGCATCTCGACGACGCTGGCGAGCAGGTCGGCGGCAAGCGACACGAGGCGGACGTCGTTGGTCTCTCGCTGGATCTCGCGCGAGAGGGACGAGATTTGGGCGTCGACGGGATCGTCGTGCTCGGGAGCCGCGGCCAGGCCGGCGTTGGTGACGAGGGCCTGGATGCGTCGCAGGATGTTGTTGGAGGGGATGGTGAACTGGCCGGTGGAGGCCCGGGCGAAGGCGGCGGCGTCCGAGGTGGTCTGGGCGCCGGAGACGAAATCGGGGGGAAGGCGCTGGAGGTAGGCGATGAACAAGTCGAGGCGCGACTTTAGCGCCCGCACGGCGTTAGCCTTGGCCTGGAGGGCCGCCATGTACTCTGATTCCGCGGGCGAGAGGTTGGAATCCTCGTTGGCCGGGGCGGCAGATGTGGAGGCGGCAGCGCCCTCCTGCTTGGGCGTGCAGGGGTCCTGGTAGGCAACCGCCCTACGCTTGCCCTTGCCATCGTCGACCGCAATCTTCTTGTCGAACTGCTCGACGATGTTCTTTTCGGCAACGTCGGCGGTCACGGCCGCCGCGCCGCCCCCGGACCCGCGAATGTGCTGGACGGCAATCATTTCGGCCTCGCCCGCATCCGTCGTGTATTGCAGCTTTCGGAAACGCAGCACCAGGTTCGCAGCGGTCTCGGCGTCTTTCATATCGTGGTCTTCGGTCGTGCTCGTCGCAGGGTGGCCATCGGCGGGCTCGAGGTTGCTCTCGTAGATGGTGATGGGCACGGCGGTCGATGTTTGGTCCAGCACTTCCTCGACGTGGAACCCGAGAAGCACGGCAGCCTCGTTGTAGGTGCTGATCTGGCGGTGGATGGGGAGGTGCTGGGCGGTCGGGCCCGTCTTGGGCACGAGCGAATACCAGCCGACGAGGTCGAGCTGGGGGCTCTTGTGGACGAGGCGCACTGAGCCGGAGGAAAGTCAGGTTAGCTGGTGGTCGAGGGAAAATGGGGACAAGCGGAGCTCCGACGCACTCTGCTCTAACCGCTGGCGGAACCATGGCTCGTCGAGCTCGTAAAATCCGTCATTGTTCTTGGCTGCCTTGCAGCTGAACGAGTGCTCGATGGTGATGTTGCGGCCATGCTGCTGGCCCAGCAGGGCGCCGACGACGGCGCCCTGGAAGCCCCGTTGATACCCGCGAACGATGAAGTCGGAGATCTCGAGGATGGGCAGCGGATGCAGCACGACCTGCAGGCCCAGGTCGGAAGCCTTTTGGGTCGACAGCAGCTCGTTCGCTGCTTGGTCGGCCATGATGACAAGCTAGAGCTCTCGCGGGGGGGGGGATGCTGCGTAGGCTCTTGAAGGCGAATGTGAAGGTTGGGGGGTGGAGAGGGGGGGTTAGGGGGGGCCAGGGTAGAGGCAAGTCTACGTTTCCAGGGCGAGGAAGCTTGTAGGTCCAGAGCTCGTAAGGCAGAAGAGCAGCCTTGCCCCGCAGAGCTCCCGTCCCAGATCTCCCGCGGGGCGTGGGGTCGTCCTTAACGGATCCATGATTGGCGGATTCATGGATGGTATGACCCCACACACCGTTGGCTCTTGGCTCCGCAACGGCCAAGCGGAGGGAAGCTCTGCTGTGGAATTACATAGTACTCTACATGCGCAAGTAGCCACATCGTACATAGACAACACCGACCTGAACAAGCAGTCAACGCAGCTCTGGCGCATGCTCAGTGTCGGTACATTCTGATCTTGAGCAATGGTGCCAACCTGATCATGGAGCATGGACATTGTCAAATCCCGGCTCTTGAACCGACGCCATTCCGACAGGGCCCTTCATTGGGGTGATGATTGTGCTCTCAGGGTACCCTCTCCCTTGTCCACCGGCAGAGGGTCGCTGTTCAACTCCCGCAGCCTCGCCGATATTCTTGCTTCAGAATCTCCAAGTTCCGCTCTGAGTTGTTGATCGCCAGCTTATCACACGTCGGCCCGGAGCAGCGACTCCGAGAAACATGTCATGGGTATGCCGGCAGCTAACCTGGTGCCCTTTCCACCCTAGCCCAGCCCAAGTACACTATGATGATTGACGTGTGACCGATTCTCTACCACAGTACATGGACACATAAAGAAGCCCAAGCCCACCTCTCCTAGAATATCTACATAGCGTGCCTGCCTGAATCAGTGCTCGTTCCCGCTCACTCAACCACATTGTCGATGAGCTGACACACACCCACACCCACACACACTTACACATGGACGACGCAAGAGCTTGTTTGAGAAGATTCTGGAGAGGGTTATTGCGTGATACAAATTTCAATGGCACAACCACCTATATTCGTTACATTCGATAGAGAACCGTGGATGGCATGAACACCGCAAGACATAGCACAGCAGGTCTGAATCGAAGTCGTCCCCAATTACACCGGCCCTACACCCGGTGCTGTGATACGATTGGTCTGCCAGGGAAGAGCCCCACACCGGGTCACCATAAGAGCTCCACAGTCGGCGACGCGGGTGCTTCCACGTGATACGTAAACGTCAGGGTGGGTCCCCCGATTTGACCGGGCCCGCGCAGGAGGCTCCGAGCCCGCCGAGACCGAGCGTCCACCTCGCATCAACCGCCCCCCCATCGCCGGCCAGCCCTTCGTGTCTGTTGGAGGACAACCTCCCGTTCTCCCAACGCAAACGCTATTGCTAAGAACAACCAACGACGGGAGATATCTGGCATTTCCTCAACATCGGATGAAGAAATAACCAAGACGTCCAAGTTCTCGTCATTTGTTGCTCATATTGTGCGGAGGTGGAGAGGTGTCCAGCACCAAACAGCTCTCGGTCCACGGAGCCCTCCGATTCCACAAAACGTCCGACGAGCTCAAGGTACCTAGCACAAAGCAAACCTCATGCAGGCTCCCGACGATGCCCACCTCACGAGAGACCCGACCGTCCAACCACTTCCCCCCGCCGCCTCCGCCGTAAGGCTACCCAAGGCGAGGCAATCGCTGGCGTCCGACACGCATCCCCTCGCACAGCCCGAAGCCTCCCTTCCCCATGTCCCCGCCCTCACCATGCCCCTACGCGAACGCCGACACACCCCGTCCGCTGCCGCCGCCTCCCTCTTCCGCTCGACCCTCACCCCGCCGGCCTCCCGCTCCGCGTCCCCCGCTCCCAGCTCGCTCTCCGCCTCGTCCCTCCGCTCCCCCACATCCTCCCCCTCCACGATGACGTCCGCCACGACGCTGCCGTTGGCAGGCTCCGTCTTTGGGAGCCTTGCCAGCGGTGCCTCCTCTTCCAAGGCGCAATCCCTCGCCGATACCCCCGCCGCCGACGACCCGGGCGAGCCCCTAGGCCTGCTGCTGCGCAGCTTCGTTCCGCACGTCGCGGTCCACGCCTCGGACGATGCCGACGGCCTGGCTCGGGACAAGGGATTCTCTGGCGGCCTGTGGGAGCTCCTGCGTCCCTTCGGGGAGCGCGTGCAGGGGCGCATCGTGGTGCGCGACAGCAACGGCGCCGCCCGCTCCTGGGACGGCTTCGCCGTGCGCTTCGTGCGTTTCGGCGAGGGGCTCGAAGATCCCGAGGCGACGGCGGGGGCGGCGCAGGGCTCGGCGAGCGAAAAGATGCTTTCGCAGGTGGAGGCGGTCGTCGAGCGGCATCTGAGGTTCGCGGAGGAGGCCTACGTCGGGTCCCCGCCGTCGCCCTCGGCGACGCCGACGCGGGAGGGGTTCGAGGACGCGCAGGCCACGTCGCCCTACTACGCCTTGTACCTGCGGAGGCTGCTGTCGGGAATCCCGCTGTCGAGCCACGAGTCCTTCGCCCACCCCGTGGCCTGCGTCATGGCCATCAGCTCGCGCAACCCGGCCCCGATCGACGCCCTGCAGCGGCTGTACCGCGAGACGACGAGCCAGGGCGCCCGCGGCCTGCCGCCGTGGGCCGACGGCGACTACCTGCGCTACTACGTGCTCGTCCACGACGAGGAGAACGGCGACATCGCCAAGTCGATGGCGCTGTTCGACCAGATGAAACGCCACTTCGGGCTGCACTGCCACCTGCTACGCCTGCGCAGCACCCAGAGCGCCGAGACGGACGACGACAGCATACCGCTGCCTCGGAGCGACTGGATGACGGCGGCCGAGGAGCTGGCCGACATCGAGGCCGTCGACGCCCGCGGAGACGACGTTGAGGACCCCACGCGCTACATCTTCGAGTCGGACGCCACGGCCATCCGCACCTTTGTGCGCGAGATGGTGGCGCAGTCGGTCGTGCCGACCATGGAGCGCAACATTTCGGTGTGGAACGACCAGGTCGCCTCGCGCCGCCGCGGGCTCAGCGGCCGCTTCATGAGCCTGTCGAAGCGCTGGACCGCGTTCGGCAGCTCCGGCCGCGGCGGGTCGGCGGGGAGCGGCTCGGGCTCGTCGAGCAACTACGACGCGGCGGGCTTCTACCGCGCCGACGCCCCCGAGGCCGTCATGCGCCGGCTGGCCGACTACGCCTTCATGCTGCACGACTGGAAGCTGGCCATGTCGACGTACGACCTGCTGCGGACCGACTTCCAGAACGACCGGGCGTGGAGGTACCACGCGGCGGCCAACGAGATGTGCGCCCTGGCGCTCCTCATCATGCCGCAGAGCATGTCGTCGAGGACGCGCCTCGAGACCATCACGCAGATGCTCGAGCAGGCCGTCTACTCGTACCACATCCGCTGCGGCTCGCTGTACGGGGCCGTCCGCTGCACGCTGCTGGCGCTCGAGCTGCTGCGCCTGCGCGACGGCTCCGGCATCGACGAGGCGGTTCGCTGGGGCGTGCGCACGCTCGAGTCCCGCATGACGGGCCCCGTGGGCGAGGCGCTGCTGCGAGAGCGCCTCGCCGTATGCTACGCGTCCAAGGCCGGCGCCGGGTCCCAGGCCTGGGGCAGCCGCCGCCGCAAGTCGGCCCTCTGGAGCGTGCTCGCCGCCGAGTCGTGGGTCGCCCAGGCCAAGCACGTCCAGGCCCAGCGCTGCCTGGCCGCCGCGCGCCAGATGTACGCCCTGCTGCCCGAGGAGCGCGGCGTGCAGCGCTTCGGCGCGGCGAGCGACTTCCTGGCGCACCTGCACGAGCGCATCAAGGCAGGGCTCGGGCCGGAGATGGCGTCGGCGCAGGGTTCGACGTTCCTCGGAGGCGCGAGCGGGGCGGGACAGCCGACGGAGGGCGCCGGCGAGCTCGTGGTGGACGAGGAGAGCGAGACGCTCGGCGCCAAGAGGTCGCGGAGGGCCAGCTTGATCGGGCCGCCGCCGGGCGGGGGCGCGGGGATCGAAACGGCGCCTCTGAGCAACCTGCAGAACGCGGGCGTATCCGGGGGAGAGGGCGTGAGACACGACGGGTTTGGATAAGCTCAAGAACGGAAGAGGAAAGGAATTTGTACCTGCTACCTACGGCATGGCTAGATCACGTCGGGGAGAGGGAGAGAGAGAGAGAGAGAGAGAGAGAGAGGGGGGGAGGAGGTGGAAGGTTAGCTTTGCATGGACTGGCGTTGTCATACACCGGGGGGGAGGGGGGGGGGGGGGGGGCGGGGAAAGGGTTAGGACGGAAATAATACATGGAGTCTGCAAATGTCTACAGGAGACTCCCTTCTGGGTTCCAAATCATGAGATTATGTCTTGTCCATCCATCCATCTCGAAGATGCTTCCTTTCGTGATGTTCATCATGTTGAAGGTCAAAGGTCCAGGACCCGACAGAACCGGCCCACACCCGACAGGAGCCGGTGTGGGGCCCCTCGGAGCTGCTGATGATAAGATAAGGCCGCACCGGTTGCCTGGACGTCATTGTCCTGCCTCCCCCCCAAAATCAACCAAACCAATCAAGCAGCGGCTCCGCTCCAGCGCTACATACTTGTACACTATTACCACCCACCTACACCGTACACAGCCAGGTAGTCAACATTCACGCATCTCCAACCCGAACGGGGGCCGGTGCTGCGCTGCTCGGGTTGTCGTTGCTGTCTGCTTTGGTCCCTTCTGCCAGGCAAACCCTTTCTCTTTTTATTCTCCTTTTTTTGTAGAAAAAAAAAAAACAACGGAGACGAGGTGGTGTTTTGGCGGTGACCCTCTCCAGTTTTGAGACCAGACCAACAGCGAGCCGCCACCTTTTCAAGATTGTTTGTCTCCTTTTCCGCGCGTCAACCCAGTCGCCTGATTGACGGCCCACCGCGGGCACTCCCGACGGGTGAACAAGAATAACCTTCGTTGCAACCTCCTAAATCACCCGGACGGCAGCCGTAGCTTCAGCCGCAGCCGCAGCCGCAGCCGCAGCCGTAGCCGCGATCATGTCACAATCACTGTTCGATTACCTCGTGGAAAACGAGCCCGCTTTTAGGAAGTGAGGAACCGCTCCGCCCAGAGAGGGGCATCGCTTGTTGCAGCGGCCGACGCTGACATCTCCCAAGAACTCGGCTTCCCGCCCTCTACTCCGAGTTTCAGACGCAGCGCACCGTCAAGCCAGACGCCTACCAGGCCAACGTGTCGGCATGGCGCCAGGCCCTCGCGCGAATCGTCAGCTCCGGGCTTGCCCCGTCCCCTCGGGGTCAGGACCCCAGCCTGTTCGTCCTCCACTCGGGCGAACAGCTCGCCCGCGCCCTCGAATCCAAGCAGTACGGCCGCCCGCTGGCCCTGGGCGCCGTGGTTCAGGAGGCGCTGGCTGCCAGGGACCTCATTCCCCTGCGCGAGTTCCTGGACGCTAAGGACAGCATCTACCGCCGCTCCTGGTCCGTCTGGAACCTCGCCTCGTGGACCATGAAGCAGCTCGGCGTGGCCGACTACCTCAAGAGCGATGCCCTCCCGCCGGGCGACTTTGTCGTTCTGTCCAACGTCGAGGAGGCCGGCCGGGCGTTTCCCGAGCACGCCAAAGACGCCACCGGCGCGGGCACGCGCTTCGAGCGCACCTTCACCAAGGCCCACTTCCACCGCGTCTTCAACGCCCTCCTCGTCGACGGCAAGCAGCTCTCCAAGGCCGACACCGACGTGATGCTCCGCTTCCTCGCCCGCGACAAGGGCGCCGTCGCCTACGACGGCGCCACCGTCCGCATCTACCCCCCCGACACGGCCGCGGTGCCGGACGACGAGCCCGCCGCCATCACCCCCGAGGACGCGTCCATGGCGCAGATCAAGGAGCTCCTCACCGGCCTGACCCACCAGGCCTCGGTCCTCACCGAGCGCATCGCCCAGCTCACCTCGCAGGCCGCGCTCGCCGCCAAGCAGCAGAACCGCACCGTCGCCCTCGCGGCCCTGCGCTCCCGCAAGCTCGCCGAGGCGACGCTCGCCCGCCGCCTCGCCGCCGCGAACCAGCTCGAGGAGGTGGCCGCCAGCCTGGAGCACGCGTGCGACAACGCGCGGCTCGCCAAGGCCATGGAGGCGTCGACGGCCGCGCTGCAGGGCCTGCACGCGCGGACGGGCGGCGCGCGGCGCGTCGAGGAGGTGGTGGCGGCGCTGCGCGAGCAGATGGACGCCGTCGACGAGGTGGCGTCGATCCTGGCCGAGTCGGCGGGCACGGTGGTGGTGGACGAGGGGGAGCTCGACGAGGAGCTCGAGGCGATGGAGGCCGCGGAGCGCAAGGCCAAGGAGGCGGCGGCGGAGAGCGCCCGGGCCGAGGAGGTGCGCAAGAGGCTGGCCGAGGCGGGGCAGGTGCCGGCCGCGTTGCCTGCGGCTGGCGCGGCCGAGGAGAAGAAGGCCGACGGCGAGCTGCGCTCTGCTGAGGATCTGATGAGTAGGCTGTCCCTGAAGGAATAAAAGAAGAGGGTGACGTGAGCTGGCCAAGGCTGCGTGCTGTTTTTTTTCTCTTCCCCTCGGACAGAAGCTAATTCGTATTTTGTGGTTCATAGTGCATGCATGAACGAGTTACAAGAAGGGATTTGAGTGTGGCATTCGGCAATACTATATCTCGGGACCAGTGTTGATTTTTTTTTTTCTCTCCTTTTCTTTTCTTTTCTTTTTTTTTCTCTTTTCTTTTCTTTTTTCTTTTTTTTTTTTTTTGCTGCTGTTGTTGTTGGTGTTGTTATGGGATCAACATATCATTATTTTACGTATTCATCGAACTCGTGGAAACATGCCATGCCTGCTTGTTGTATTCGTCAACCACACCATCTCGTGCGGCATCAGGGTGTGATCCCATGATTGTCCATGGTAGCTGTGAACAAGCACCGCCCAGAAACCAGCCCACCCGGGGCTTCAAAACGTCCCAGCGAACACCCGGGCTTAACGGCACCGCCCAGGCTTTTTTGTGTCTCTTTTGCCCTGCTTGTTTTCCACGATCAGCTGGTATGTAGGCGCGTGACTCATCTGTCTGATGCCCCGCCATCCCAACAGGTCCAGGACGGAATCAACATCTCCCCTCCGAGCCCGTCAAGTTCGTACCGCACGCACGACATCTGCAGTCCAAGCAGGGAGGAAGAAGACGGAGAGAGACCGCCATCTCGTTGATTCCCCGTCTCTAAGAGCACGCAGCGCAGCCCTTTCAGGGCTGCACACGGCTACGTTGTCCCTTTCCTCCCCATCCCAACATCGACACCAGCCTGGGAAGCGTAAAACAGGCAAGCTTGGCCCTCTCAATAAGGCGGACGCCGTACCCTCCCCTGCGAGCTCACCGGCGCCCTGAGCCATTCATGGAGCTTTGGTAATTCATTCATCCCGTTGGCTAGCGATTGTATTAAGAGGTAGGGTGATCTGACGAGGTCAAGTCGAGCAAGACAGTGGTTCGAGACCTGAGACGTTCATCTATGCATCTCCCAAGCCGCCGTCAACCTGGCTGGCCACTGCTCCAAATGTCCCCGATCCCAACGGCAGGTCGGGCGGCTCGGGTTGGCTCGACGGCGGCGCTGTCAGGTCCACGACTTCTGCAGCTGGCGGGACCACCGTCGGAGCCTCGCCGCCGCTTCCGCTCCCCTCGGGCGCCGCCGCCGCCGAACTCGTCCCTGTCTCCGCGGCCCCGGACGCGGCCTCCCCCGCCGGCTGCGCCGCCTTCTGGCGCGAGCTGCGAGCCTTGGCGATCAGATCGCGGAACGAAGACTCGTGCTTGGAAGCCCAGGCGGCGCCGTCAAAGTCCTTGTCCTTGATCTGCGCACCGAGGACGGCGGCGCGGGAGTTGGTCGGGGCCCGGGTCCCCTGGGTGCGCTCCCAGGCCTCCAGGTCCTGCAGCAGCTCGGACCGCTTCTTGGGCCGGGCCGAGTCGCAGTTGGCGTTCCAGAGCGTGACCCATTCCTTGTGGCGGTTCTCGAGCATCGCGCGCGTGCCAGCCGTCGAGAGGCCGAGCTCTTGCAGCTTTTTGCGCAGGGCCGAATCCTTGAGCATCCCGTAGGCGAGCGCAGGGAGCCGCTCGGGCGGCTTGGTCTGCTTAGTCGGCGTCGGCGGGGCGTTGGGGAACAAGGAGCCCCGGGGAGGGGCGGAGGTGGATGGTGGCGGCTGCTGCTGCTGCTGCTGCTGCTGCTGATTCGGAGGCTGCGGAGACCCGGGACATGACCGGTCGATGTGCCGGTCGACTTGCCACGGCTTCATCCTTGTCCAGCATATCGGGCAGGCGACAAGGCCATCATCTGAGCATAGCAAATGACAAATCAGCGGTCTGGGGTTTTCCTTGACGTTACAAAATGTCACGAACCTGGTTCGGGTGCCGGCTCGGGCTCGGGTTCTGGCTGGTAGTCTGTCGCGTCGTCCTCGTCGGACGCCTCGATCTCGTCGCGCATGACGGCGGCGTTGGCCTCCACCGCCTTTGCCTTGCTCGCCCTCGTCGCCATCCTGGGTCTCTTGGCCTCCGACGGCCCTTCCAGGTCGGCCGCCTTGCGCTTGGGCGACTTGGGCGCTTGGGAAGCTTCCGGGGCCGCAGCAACAGGAGTGCGGGCGAAACGGAGGATGGCGTCACGAGCCTTGACGAAGGCTTCGACAGCTTCACGGAGGGCCCAGTTGCCTCGCAGCTTGGACTCTTGGTCCGAGGCACGACACAGCGGGCACTTTCCGTCAACGAAGAGGCATCGGCGGATGCAGATGGAGCAGAAGGTGTGGTTGCACGACGTGATCATGGGAGAATTGTAAAAGTCTTTGCAGACATGGCAGCGCAAGGCTTGCTCGACCTGCTCGAGCCCGGCGAGGGGCGTGCCGATCCAGTCGGTCGAGTCGGGAACGTCGAAGGCATCGCTCGCGAAGGCGTCCATGGCGGGGATGATCCGTTGGAGGTACGGGGTGCAGGTAGTTATCGACTATTAGGCTAGGCAATGGGCTTGGAAGTTCGCAGGGCGGTGCATGATTTCAAGTACAGAAGCAAAACAAAAAAACCCGCTTGCTTTCTAAGAGACCCAACAGCTTCGGCTCGAGGTGTGATGGTTCTGGGTCAACAGAATGCCCGCTTTTGGCCGTTGTACTTGTAAGCACAGAGCAGGCTTGGTCTGGAAGTGGAAATGGAAGACGCGATTCCCAGACGCGACACCCCGGACGGGCTAAAGGGCACCGTGCCCAGGTCCTTCCGCACCGTCCTAGTTACACTGGCTTCCAGATCTCGGGTGTAACGGATCTCGGAGATCGACCCACGTGACTCGGCGTGCTTCCGGCACTGCGAAGCCCGCCTTAGAACTTGGAAGGAACCCCACCAGGCAGCTTCAGCGGCGCCTTTCCGTTTCGGGACACAATCAAAACAAAGCCCGGCCAATCCAAAGGAGCTGCGTCCCGTCACAACCCACAACTTCTCGCCCTGGCTTCGCAAACTGGACAACCAACTCTTCATCCCAAGTCCCGACACTTGTTGCAGCGGCCCGGATTCCATCATTTCTCGCTTAATTACCGCTTTGCAATGTCCACTTGAGCATCATACTCCGGTTTCTTTTCTCTCACCCCCCCTTTTGTTTACTCTTCTCCACGCGTGTCTCCTTCTCACCGTTTGTTTACTTTCCCCGTTGGCTCCCATTCCACGACGACCAGCGACACGATGGCGATGCGAGGAGGCCCGCGCCTCCAGGTCGGCTCGGCCGCCTGGATCGCCGAGGAACGAAACGCGGCCCTGACGATTGTGCAGTCCGAGCTCGAGGAGTTCTCCTTCTCGGCGCGCAACGAGATCGAGTGGCTCAACGAGCACATGGCCGAGATCTTCTCCGAGAACCAGATGTACGTGTTGCCATGCTCAACCCACCCACGCGTCGCTGACCTTTTGCCTGCCTAGGAACGTTGCCGAGCTCTTCAAAACCCCGGGGAAGCTTCGCGGCAAGACACCGCGCACGGCGAGGAAAGACCTGAACAACGTCCGCGTGGTATGTAGCTCGACCCATGCCCAACACGCGTCGCGCGCTGACCCTTTGGCCCAGCCACTCGCCAACGTCTTCTCGGCAACTCCCAAGAACGCGCCCAATCCGTTCGCGATACAAAGCCCGCCCCAGGCTCGAAGCCCCAGGATCCAGGTGGCCGAGGACAAGTCGGACGCTCCCGCTGCCGAGTCTTCTCCGGCCGAAAGCCCGGCACAGCTGGCCGTTGTGCACCCTCCACACCATGTGGAGCCGCGTTACCACACCTCCCTCGCCGACTCGGGCTACCACGGCAGCCAGTCCCAGGATACGCTGGCCTTCGAGCGCGTCGACAAGGATCTCGACATGCTCGACAGCCCGCGGGATGTGCGCGATTCCGGCCTCCCGCTCTCCGACGAACCCGCCCCGTCAGCGGCAGACAAGGAGCCAAGCGAGTCGGCTCCCGTCGTCGCCGATGGTGCAGCGACGCCCTCGTCAGCCATGGCTCCTCCCAGCAGCCCCTTCACCACGCGATCCAAGTTGCCCGTCATGTCACCTCGCTCGCCTTCTCCGCAGCAATCATCATCCCCGGCCAGGCGGTCACCCGTCAAGAGCTCTTCGCCGCTCAAGTCGTCAACATTGGCCCGGGACGACGACGTTACCAAGGGCTTCCCCAAGCCGAGCGAGGACCTCCGCCACGCGTCGGAGCCTCAGGCGGTTGACGCCGACGATATGGACGTGGATGAGGCCCGTTCGCCCTCGGAAGCGTCCAGTCCCATTCGGCCCATCGTCCGCAAGAGCAGCCTCAATTTTGCTTCCCTGCCCGCCCGCGAGCCCCTGGCTTCCAAAAAGAGCCTCGGCGGATCGCGCATCTCGAGGACGAGCCACTTGGACTTCCGCCAGAGCTACTTCAGTCGGCCGACCGGAGGGAAGAGCCTCGGAACCGGCATGCGCCACGAGGACTCGGACGACCAGGATGAGATGGATGTCGAGAGCGAGGACTATGCGGAGGAGAACGCTGCGGTCCACAGCAAGACGTACACGCAACGCCTTCAGGATCAGATCAGCATGCTTGGCCAGAACCAGTCCACGAGCTCGAGGCCGTCCAAGTCCCTGGCCAGCACGTTGCCCCCGCAAAGCGCTCCAGCATCGCAGACAAAGCAGCCCATCGAGCCAACGCGGTCATCTACCGAGACAAAGGCGCCTGCCACCCCCGGCGCGTTCCCAGAGGATGATGAGGACGACTGGCTGGAACCCGCCCCCAAGGCCAAGGCCCCGTCGCCGATCCGCCGCGTGGAGGAGGCGCCCTCGGTCCCGATCCACCGGCCCGGTTCGGCGCGTGCCGACAGCAGGCCGGCGTCGCCCGGCAAGTCCCCCTCTCGCTCCGAGTGGACACCCAGGCACGCCAAGGCCATATCCGTGCCGACGTTCCCGACCCTGGCGCAGCTCGATGCGGAGCTGGGCGACAACCAGCTGAAGAAGACCATCTCGGCCGAGAGCGCTGCGCTGTCCACGGTTGCCGAAGACGAGTTTGCCGCGCCCCCCAAGTCACCCACGCGAACCTTCCGGGATGGCCCGCTCAAGCAAGTCAAGAACAAGCTCACGTCGCTGCTCAAGGGCTCCAAGGGTCTGATGGCCATCAGCGCCGAGGACAAGTTGTCTCTGCCCCACTCCCCAACGTCGACGCTGCGGCTTGGCCAGCACTCCGAGCCGTCGGTCGAGTCCTTCAAGACGGCCGACAGCGTGGTGTATCCCGATTTGTCGCAGCACGCCGCGGTGACGGCCGCCCCGCTCAGCCCAACGCGGAGCAACGGTTCGCGCCGGACGCGGGCCTCGGCCGAGCGCGAGAGGCAAGAGGCGAAGGAGCGGGAGAGGGAAGAACGGGAACGCGAGAAGGAGAAGGAGAAGGAGCACCGGGAGGCCAAGCGGATGGCGGAGCAAATGGACAAGCTGGAGAAGCTGCGCGAGAAGGAACGGGAGAAGGCTCACGTGTTCAGCAAGGAGCAGGAGAAGGTGGCGGCGATGGAGAAGCAGATCGCTTCCCAGAAGGACCACGAGCCTGTCACGCAGTCCTTCCGGACCCCGGCGCCCGCGCCTAAGAGCCGCCCGAGGAGCCCGACGAAGATGGTCAAGCCGACGCCTGCCACGGCCAAGGGAGGGTCGGAATCTCCCGGCTCGGAGAACGGCGATGTTGACATGGCCGACGGCACGACGATGATCCCTCCGCAGTCCATCCCTCGCCCTGCGACGGCGGCTTCGATCCGGTCGCAGGGCACCAAGAGGCCCATCAAGCCCACCAAGGAGATCGCGACCAAGCCGAAGCAGGCGCCGACCCTGATCCGGGTCAACACGACGAGCGCGCAGCAGACGCAGCTGCACCCGTCCAACGCGGTGCTCTCCGCCTCCCTGCAGGACACGCTGCAGCCGCCCGGGTCGGCCAGGCAACCCAACACCAAGGCCAGCCAGGCATCCCTGCATGGCAAGGGGTCCGTGCAGAGCTTCAAGAGCTCCGTGTCGTCGACCGCCCGGCCCAAGGCGCTGGAGCAGGCGGCCAAGCGCAAGGAGCAGGAGGCGCGCGAGGCCGAGCGCAAGCGCAACGCCAAGCTCGAGATGGAACGGAAGCGCGCCGCCCAGGAGGAAGAGCGCAAGCAGGAGGAGCAGCGTAGGCTGGAAGAGGAGCGCAAGCGGGAGGAGGAGCGCAAGCGCAAGGCGGCCATCGAGCGGGCCAAGCAGACCAAGGCCCCTCCCCCGGCCGCTCGCCCGGTTCCCAACGGGCCTCCCGACTACAGCCTCGCCGACAAGCCGGCGCCGCCGACGATCCGGCCGCCGTCGCGCCTGGGGTCCATCGCGCACCAGGACCGCCTGGTGAACGCGGTGCTGTCGTCCAGCACGGCCGGCAAGGCCAGCTCAAAGCGGCCGCTGCAGGTGGACGCGGGCGAGGAGAGCTCCCGGGCGCAGCACCAGCAGCAGCAGCAGCACACGCAGTCGCAGCGGGGCCTGCCGTCGTATGCCGGCAAGGACGGCAAGCGCATGCGCATGAGCGAGGAGTTTGACGAAGACCTTGACATGGTGGACACGCACACGCCGCGGATCAAGGGCCAGCCGGTGAGGCCCTCGCACGGGTTCAAGAAGGTACGTGCCGCCGCGCCTGGTTTTGATGGCCGTCCCTCGTTCAAGCTAACGAATCACGTCGTGCAGGAGCTCCCCACCAAGTCTGTCTACGGCAACAGCATGTACAGCAACCCCCCGCCGAGCGCCACCAAGGATCTTTTCAAGGCGACGGTCACGTCCCAGCACAACAGCGCCCACCAGGCACGCGCGCCGCACGACATGTCGCACTTCTCCAAGGGAGCCATCCCGTTCGCGTCGAATCCGGGCCAGGCGGGACCTCCGGCCAGCCACCACTACCCGCCGCACAAGACGCCGGCGCGGCCCATCGGCGCCGGCGTGCCCAAGTCGTCCGCGACCAAGGCGCCGCCGTCCTCGGCGTTGGCGGCCGCCCGTTCTTCGCCGCGCTTCCCCAACGGCGACGCCATCGAGCTTCCCGACATCCAGACCGACGACGAAGACTACAGCGACGAAGACTCTGGCCACCACGGCCCCGTGGCTGCGTGGGCCGACTCGCCGGCGCTCAAGGCGGCGCTGCTGGCGCAGGAGCGGCTGGATCCCATGCAGGTGTTTGGCCCGCCGGCGCCGCTCAACATGGAAGAGGTGTTTAGCAAGACGAAGGAGCGGTGGGGCAAGTTCCGGGCAAGGACAAGCAGCGCCAACTGGAGCGGAGCGGACAGGCTGACGGAGGAAGACATCCGGAAGGATATGGCGGCGAGGGATCGGATGAGGAGGGAAGGCGGGTGGAGTTATGAGTTGAGCCGCGAGATCAACTGAAAGGCGGGGGGTTTTGCGAAGCATTGTGCGTTCTGGTTGTTGTTTTTGTTTTTTCTTTTCTTCTTGGCTGCTGGAGTGAGGCGTACTTTACATTCACCATTTGGGTTTAAGGGGGTCTTATCGGAAGCATAGACAGACGGGTTTGGTTGGGTGGGCTTGGTCGGTCGGATGGTTTGTCTCGGCTTGGGTTTGTGGGAGTACCTTAGCTATGCTAGATTTGCGCACGTTTCTGCTGCGCGTCATGGCTAGCCATCTGAAGCATTGCATTGCATCGCATCGCATCACCTCGCATCACCTCGCATTAAGCCTCGCACCGCATCGCACCCTGGATCGAGCTGCCGCCAGGACGGTCGCCGAGGGGTTGTCCTAGGGGGGGAAGAGGGGGGGGGGGATGGATGAATCAGAGTTATGTCCATCTGTCAGGCCACAGGCGTACCTTGGGGGGAGATGCTGGAAGCCTTCTCGGTGGCCTTGCCATGGCCGTTCCGTTTTGCGGCATGGCTGCTGGCCCTTTCAGCTTGCCCGCTCCCTCGGTTGATCTTCGACCAAGACCAAAAGAGACGTCGGAGCGAGATGCAGGGATGGATGCAGACATGGAGGGACGAATCTTACGGTACAGGCGCGCCGGTTCTTGATTGGCGAGGTACGGGTGTCCCCAGGCACTGGAACCGTGTGACGTGGGAAGAATCCGACCGACACAGGCGGTGGTGTCGATTGGATCCCTAACCCCGGACTGACAAGCTGCAACACGCCGCAGGAGGTGGGTGACGGCCGGGTGGGTGGGCTGAGGCTGTGTCGAGCCTGTGTTGAGCCTGTGTTCTTGGATGCGGGGTCTCTCTCTCTCTCTCTCTCTCTCTCTCTCTCTCTCTCTCGCTGTGTGTGTGTGTGTGTGTGTGTGTGTGTGTGTGTGTGATACACACGCATACTACTATATATATAGCTCACCCAGACCGCGGGGTGTTGGGTTCTCGCGGAGGGCACCCTTTCCCCTCCCCCTTGGCGGATTTCCCACCTTGAGCGCCTCCCAGGCAAGGGGGGTGGTGTAGGGTAGGATACGGTAGGTTGGTTGATATCAGGCCATCCATCAGCGGCATATGCCCTCTTTGGAATGGAATGGCTACAGTAGACGAGGCACCCGACACTGGCATTGGTGATTGCAATCCGCATCGTTCTTTGCGAGAGGGAAGGGGAGGGGGCAAGGGCAAAATATCTCAAAGGTAGAAGGCACCTTATTTCTTTCTCTAACTTATCAGATGAACGGCTTTGCTGAGAGTAGCTGACGAAGGTTATGGACAGGTTATGGAGGCGGCACATTCCCGTCGACATTTACGACGAAACGTGCCCTGAGGACCCGATGCTAATGCTGCGTTCGCTGAGTGACCGGTGATGGGTGGACTTGCAAGACTCTACTCGTAGCGTGCCCGAGGTGGTTGGTTGGATGGGCTGTACCCAAGTTTGGCATCCACCATGATTTGAAAGGGTTTCTGCAACCATGTCGCACAGAATGTTGAGAAGGGGGAAAAGGGGGGGGGGGGCTGGATAAAGGATCTCACCGCTTGAACCGCATACCAGACCCTAGCCTCGAGTTACCTAAGATGTCAAGTAGAAAGGCTTGGTACCTTGAGACCTGCTGCCCTGGAGGATACGCGGGAAGAACAAGAAGAAGAACAGCATCTCAACCCAGATATCTACTCGGATACTTCAGGTAGCTAAGCATCTCGGACACAATACCTAGTAGGTAATTAATTGTAAACCACCTCTACCGGGGCCCCAGGGAAACAAGCCGGAGGTGAAAGCCAGGCGGTTCGTCCATCTCCGGATACGTCATGCCCCCCCCCCCCCCCCCACCCCCGGGCCAACTGAAGGGGCCCCACCACCCGCCACGCCAACCCTGGAACCAAGAGCGCCTGAGTTGCCCATGACAGCCCCGGCTGAATGGTCGTGGCCCCACCTGATGCGTTCTCTCTTGGCGAAACTGGCGCTACCAGTTATCCATTCGTTGCTTGCAAGAACTGGAACCAGCCTCGAACATGAAATCTTTCTGCTCTTGCATCCTGCATACAGCACCCAGGTCAGGTTGGTTCTCGAGAAAGACAAACAAGAAGTAAAACAACTCATTCTTGGGTTTCTTGGGTGGTTTTTCTTTTTTTATTCCTGATTCCTATCCCTTGGTAAGTACTTTGGTGTCAATCATCTTGGTCTTTTAGCCTTGCTGCGCAAGACCGGGGGGGGGAGCTCCCCTCTCAAACCAACTTGGCTCCGTGTGGGCTGTGCCTCGACGGCGCGCGGCAGCCCGCCCTGGGTTGTTGTTGTCCGCCCCAGCTGTCACCGCATGCATACCAACCAACCTACCCTCCTGCCACCGCTTCACCAGACACTCGTTTTTTGTTTTCCCTCCTGCAACAGAAACAATACATACCCTTGGCTCTCAGCTGCTGACAGAAATCCGGCATCCACAGCCTTCGATAGGCCGCTCGCTTTTTTCTTGGTCCCCAACAACCGGCTCCCGTCTTGTGCCCCTCCTTCACCGACCCCGTTCGATGGCTTTTTAGGGTTCGATTTGCTTGCGTCGTCCCAAACCTAACCAACGCCCCACGACACGCGTTCTGCAACAACCGCTCGACGACGACGATCCGTTTGTGCCCGACCGCCCGGCCCGCGACGACATACCCTGAGCATTGCGACCTTTGCACCCATCCAGGACCCTGCTTTTTGGGTGGACGTCGGTTTCCGTGCGGCGGTTGGCTGGTTTCACCTTGGGTATTCGCCGGGCTTCCATTCTCCTCCGCCTGGGACATCAGCACAACCGCAACGGTAGCGGCAAACCCCAAGCCAGACCTCGGGTCTCCCTGGCGTTCGGCTGGCCGTTGGTTGCTGCTGTACCTGACGTCCGTTTTGGTGTTCCGGAAGAGCGCAACAACACCGCCTGCCGCGACTGATGAAGACGCCCCGCCGACGATCCCCAACTCTATCTCGTCTCGTTTCGTCTGCGACACGGCAACAGAGGCACCATGGTGAAGCTAGACCTTGACCACGATTACTACGCAGACCTTGAACTGCCCGGCCCGGTGGACGTGGCCGAGGTCAAGAAGCAGTTCAGAAAGCTAGGTGCGCCGCTCCGGCTCCCCGGCAACGCCAGAAACCGCCGTGGCTAACGTTGCATGGTCCCCAGCCTTCAAGTACCATCCCGATCGCAATCCGGGCGAAGAAGAAGCCGCCAAGGAAAAGTTTCACATCATCCAGGCTGCCCACGAGATCCTGACAGACCCGGTCCAGAAGGCCAAGGTCGATGCCGCCCGCCAGCAACGAGCCTCGGCGCGGTACCCCGGCGCGTCGGGGGTCCGCGGAAACCCATGGCAGAACATGGCAAATGACGTGAACCAAAAGTACGGCGCTCCTCCGAGACGCCCGCCCATGCCTGCCCGCCAACCCGCCCCGACGGCAGCCTCCGCGGCATCGACCAAGCACCACTGGGACTGGGCGCAAAAGGCCAAGAGCAAGTCGGAGAGCATGCGGGCTCACATGGATGCCTGGGACCGCGCTCGTCCGCAGCCGAAGCCGGCCCCGTCCAGCAGCACCCGCCCCGCCCCTCCGCCGAGGGAACCGCAGCCCCCCCGCACCGCGTCGCAGGCCAGGAAACAAGAGGCGGCCTTTGGAAACCGGAAGGCCGGCTACGCCTCGGGGTCGCCCACGGACGACGAGCCCCCTGCGAAGAGCCAACACTACGCGACCGGCCCGCCCCCTGCCGTGCCGCCCAGGAAATCCGCCCCGGCGCCGACGCCTTCCTTTGCCGATCCCGCCCCCCAGTTCGACCACCCCTTTGTCGAGACCGACCGCCAGCGCACCCCCTATGCCGCTAACGTCGGCGAGAAGACAAACGTGTTTGAGAACGTCAACGTCAACCGTGCCAAGAGCATGAGAGACGGCATCAGGAGAACCCAAGACTCAGCAGTGGACCCTCCTCCCACGCCTCCGCACCGCCAGCGAAGCGCCAGCACCGGCTCCGAAAAGCCTCCCTTTGCCAGCCCCACGGCGCAGCCTTCGTTCAAGTTCCCGTCGCGAGCGAGCGCCCGGTACAGTCCCCATGCTGCGGAAGCGAACTCGGCCCCCCCGGGCGCCTCGTTTCCGGAGACGCCCAGGCCAGCTTCGCCTGCCAGCAGCACTCATGGTGAGCACACATCGGCCGCCCTCAACCCATGCCGTGGACTTGGATTGGCTGACGTCCTTTTGTTTTTTTTTCCTTTTCTTAGCGACGGTCAATGGCCATGCCGCCTCAGTGCCCAGCAGTCCCAAAGTGTACGCGATCCCTCCCCTGTCGACCCTCCGGCATCTGCACGCGGGCGCTGCATTCGCCAAGGCGCGCATGCCCCCGCGACAGCACTTCCCCGGCTCTGGAATCCCCGTGGCTCGCGCGGCGCGCTTCGAGTTCCCGGCATACAAGCCGGAAGAAGGCGCGAGTCCAGCTCCGAGTGGAGACGGAAAAGAGAACAGCCCCAACCCCTTCGAGATCAAGCTGCAAGCGCAGATACAGCAGCTTTTGTCTCAACCCCGGGTGTCCACGCCTCTCAAGCGAGCAGCGTCTGGCACCGGAGGAAGCGACGCACGCCCGCCGCCGCCGCCCTGGCCTAGCAAGCATGCTAACAGCACGGCCTTCTCTAGCTTCTCGGTTCCGATGGACGACAACGTCAAAGCCCAGTCCCGCTTCACCCGCAACAGTGCGGATAACATCAACACTCACTTCGAGGCGGACGATGGGACGGGAGCCAGCGGTTTCCAGTTTGGCTCGGGCGGGGCTGACGACAGCTTTGTGCGGGCGAAGCAGCGGGCTCGCGGCCAGGGATCGCCGCTTAGGAACGGGTTCACCGCCGCTCCGGAGCCGGCCGGAGAAGCTCCGCGGCAGCCCGACGCGGGCGTCAAGAAGAGCGATTTCCACCCGGAACAGTGGGAAGATTTGGGGCCCGAGATCTTTGTGCCGCCCCAGGCCGCCAAGCCGACCGTCTCGCCGACGCGGCCGTTGCGGCCGATCAAGAAGCCGAGACCGGTCCGCACCGCGACGGCGGGGGCCGCGGGCGCGACGGACGACGAGGCCAGCGGCGATGACAGGGTCAGGGAAAGCCCGGCCCGGAGCGGCGCCAACGGGTCGCGGAGGTCCAGTGCTATGGACATCGATACCCCTCCATCCGAGCCGACCAAGGCGGAATGGCGGCCAAGCAGCGTCGGCGGCAGCGCGGGCGCCACGCCCGCCGTCGCCGTCCCTACCGCGGAGCCCAGGCTCGGCGCGGGCTTGAAGATACCGAACCTGAAGCCCAACACGGTCGGGTCCGAGGACATGGACGGCTTCACGCGGCCCCTTTTCGCCGAGTTCCGCAACGTCGAGCCGTTTGCGCCGCCCAAGCCGTCCGGGCTCGACTCCTTCGCCGACCTGAGCACGAACCTGCCGTTCCCGAGCCGGCCGTCGGCCAAGCTGCACCTGGATCCCGAGAAGGAGATGACGCCGCCGCGCCCGCCGCGGCAAGTCGTGGTGCCGGCCCCTCCGCAGGCGCCCCGGCCGCCCCAGGGCCTCTGCGTGCCGAGCGCCGTCAAGGCGACGGCGCCGCACCCGCAGTGGGCGCCCTACGCGGCGGCGTTCGAGGCGTACATGACGGAGTGGTACGCCTTCAACCGCAAAATGACGGACCACTTTGCGGCGCGGCAGCGGCAGATGGAGAACCGCGGGTTCGGCTGGGTCAACATGCGAGGCGACCACGGCGTGGATGAGTACCTCGAGGCGCTCGAGACGGACAAGTTCGTCCGGCAAAAGTGGATCGCGGCCTGCGAGGCGCACGACTTGCACTTTCGGGAGTTTATGGGGGTGAGGCAGAGGGTGCTGGGAGGGTTGATGAACTGATGATCAGCCTTCCTGTCTGGTTTTCTTTCTTTTTTTTTTTTCAACGCCTCCTAGGCAGGTGGTTGAGAAAGGGAAGCATTGGGGGCGAAGAATTAATGCTCCTCTGTCGGACTCTTTTTTTTTTTTTTTTCCCTCCTTTTGTTGTAGGGAGGGGGGAGGGGGGTCTTTGGAAGGACAGAGAGAAGGTGGGGTTAGGGGAGAAGAGAGGACATGATAAGGAATGCGGCAGTACCTCACGAGATGAGGGAGGGAAAGGGGGAGAAGGGGTGATGATGAAGTTCACGAAGAGAAGATGAAGGATCCATTGATCGGGCGTTTGATAGAGGACTGGCACTGGCGCATGCGCGGTTACCTATGTATGACCTGCTTCCTTACCTACGGTACCTACTGCTACTACTACGACTGGGGGCAACTCACCATCCTGTATTTGTATTGATGGCGGATTCTCTTCTTCTCTTTTGTTTTTCTTTTCTTTTTTTTTTTTTTTTTTTTGTTGTTGTTTTACTCGTCTTCTACGTTGGCCATGGACATGAGGAAAAAGAAGGAGGAAGGCAATGTTTGGCCCCTCCCAACCACCACCACTCACGACACCACACAGATGCATGGAACAGAACAGGGACATTTCTGACATCTTGACATTTTTGATAGACGACAGCCAGCCAGCCAGCTAGCCTGTTCTCCGCTCTGGCTCAAGCACCCACCCATGCAGTCCCTACACCGTACAATGGTCAGGCGAATTCCATGAACCCTTGATGCCCTTGTGCAAAAAAAATGCTTTATGGTGTCGCCGTCTTCACAAGCCTTTAGGTCTATCCATTGTGACCATGGGAGGTTGACGGGTCAACAACACATGACAACGAAGCTGGTGATGCAGCCGTTGGGTGATGGTTGGACCCTATTATTGCTGTACCGGAGGTCAGGATGGTCATGGCCGACGGGGAAGCCTCGTTAATGCAATCCTGCAACCCCCCCCCCTCTTCAAGGGTCGCGTGGCTCTGTCGACGCCGACGAGTGGGTCTTGGCGGGGTCTTTTTTTGGACGGAGACCGCCTAACGGAGCCGAAGTGGAAAGCGGCTTGGCTGACTTTTTGCGGCGTGCGACTGACTGGACATGGATTGCGGCGTGTGCCTGGCAGCAGCAGCAGCAACGGCAACAGCAACAACAGCAGCAGCAGCAAACAATTCCTTCTCTTTTTTTTTCTTTTTTTTTTTTCTTTTCTTTGTACACCTCGGCCAGCCATCCAATTTCCCAGTCGGTCGAGACTCTGCCTCGACACGACACGCAACTCCCGACTCACCTTTTTTCTTTTCCTCACGACCTGGGATTTTTGGATTGAGCCGGCCTGGTCCTGGAGTCGCCCCAACCAGAACACCCCCCCCCCCCCCCCTCCCCCAGCCGAAACCTAACCTCACCTACATACAACTCACGTTCCTTGGGCGCCCCCCCCCCCCCCCCCCCCCCGAGTTGGCCTTGTCGTCGGCTCCCTCTCCTTCTCTTGACACATACAGCGGCCCTGGTTCCAGGCTAGGCTGGGGATCCAGATTGATGCGGCAGTGAATGCGGCCCGCGTTAGCAGCTTCTTCCTGGTATTGGCGACGTCTGCCTCCCTCCGCAAAGGCCAGCATCGCCCTCAACACCGTGGTGACAGCGGTATCAGCTTCAGCAGCAGCAGCAATAACAACAACAACAGCAGCAGCAGCAAGGTCTTGCCCTCGGCAACGACGCTTCGGCACCGCATCATCGCCGCTCTCCACGTCCGCCTGCCTCCCTGACCCTCTCTCTCGTCGACCGCCCTCGAGAAGCCGTCCTGCAACCTCTGTCCCTTCCCTTCTTTTGCGTGCGCTTCTCCCTACCTGGCGCTGCTCCTCCTTCTCTTCCTCGACCTCGGCCTCGCCTTCGACTGCCACCGACGCAGCGTTGTCATCCTTCGCGGCCGCCGACTCCCGTGCTCCGGCCGCCCGTCGCTCCCACAGCCCGAGCATGAACGGTACCAGTCCCGCCCTGCGTTCCAAGCGCAAGGAACCCCCCCAGACCATGGACGGCCGCCTCCCAAAACACCCCCGACCCAACGGCGATGCCTCCTCGGGCGGCGCCAACACCCCAGACCACCACCACGACGGCTTTGCCAGCGAGTCGGACTACGAAGATGACCGCCACTTGCCGCTGCTGCCCGCCGGCGCCGACACGGCCGAGTGGCAGGCCACCATCCAGAAGGTGGTGCGCAACGTCGTCTCGATCCGCTTCTGCCAGACGTGTTCCTTCGACACGGACCCGGCCTTGACCAGCGAGGCCACGGGCTTTGTCGTCGACGCCGAGAGAGGGTAAGCTACCATCGTTGGCTCCGTCCCTCTCAAGAATCACCATTCGCTAACCCGACGGCCGCCGCAGGTACATTCTCACCAACCGCCACGTTGTCGGATCCGGGCCCTTCTGGGGCTACTGCATCTTTGACAACCACGAGGAGGTGGACGCGTACCCCGTCTACCGCGACCCCGTGCACGACTTTGGCATCCTCAAGTTCGACCCCAAGGCCATCAAGTACATGCCCGTGACCGCTCTGGAGCTGAGGCCCGACCTGGCCAAGGTGGGCGTCGAGATCCGCGTCGTCGGCAACGACGCCGGCGAGAAGCTGAGCATCCTGTCGGGCGTCATCAGCCGCCTGGACCGCAACGCCCCCGAGTACGGCGAGGGCTACAGCGACTTCAACACGTGCTACTACCAGGCCAGCGCCGCGGCCAGCGGCGGCAGCTCGGGCTCGCCCGTCGTCAACATCGACGGCTTCGCCGTCGCCCTGCAGGCCGGCGGCCGCGTCGACGGCGCCTCCACCGATTACTTCCTGCCGCTCGACCGCCCCCTGCGCGCCCTGCGCTGCCTGCAAGAGGGCCGCCCCATCACCCGCGGCGACATCCAGTGCCAGTTCCTGCTCAAGCCCTTCGACGAGTGCCGCCGCCTCGGCCTGACCCCGGAATGGGAGGCCCGCGTCCGCCAGGCCTTCCCCCACGAGACCAACATGCTCGTCGCCGAGATCGTGCTGCCCGAAGGCCCTTCGCACAACAAGATCCAGGAGGGCGACGTGCTGGTCGAGGTCAACGGCGAGCTCCTCACCCAGTTCATCCGCCTCGACGACATCCTTGACTCGAGCGTTGGCCAGCCGGTCCGCTTGCTGCTGCTGCGAGGCGGTGAGGAGGTCGAGGTCGAGATCGAGGTCGGCGACCTGCACAAGATCACCCCGGATCGCTTCCTGTCGGTCGCCGGCGGCAGCTTCCACGACCTTTCGTACCAGCAGGCCCGCCTCTACGGCGTCGCGTGCAAGGGCGTCTACGTGTGCGAGGCCGGCGGCTCGTGGCGCTTCGACAGCGCCGAGAACGGCTGGATCATCCAGACGGTCGACCAGAAGAAGACGCCCGACCTCGCCACCTTCATCGAGGTCATGAAGAACATCCCCGACAAGGCCCGCGTCGTCGTCACGTACAAGCACCTGCGCGACCTGCACACCCTCAACACCACCATCATCTACGTCGACCGCCACTGGTCCAAGAAGATGAAGCTGGCCGTGCGCAACGACGAGACGGGCCTGTGGGACTTTACCAACCTCGCCGACCCCTTGCCTCCCGTGCCCCCCGTGCCCCGCAAGGCCGCCTTCATCCAGCTCGAGCACACGTCGCACCCCGCCGTCGCCGACCTGGTCCGCAGCTTCGTCCACGTCAGCTGCACCATGCCCGTCAAGCTCGACGGCTTCCCCAAGAACCGCAAGTGGGGGATGGGCCTCGTCATCGACGCCGACAAGGGCCTCGTCGTCATCTCGCGCGCCATCGTGCCCTACGACCTGTGCGACATCACCATCACCATCGCCGACTCCATCGTCGTCGAGGGCAAGGTGGTGTTCCTCCACCCCCTCCAAAACTACGCCATCATCCGCTACGACCCGTCCCTGGTCGACGCCCCCGTCCTCAGCGCCCGCCTCGGCTCCGAGGAGCTGACCCAGGGCGCCGCCACCTACTTCATCGGCTACAACCGCATCGGCCGCATCGTCCACGCCGCCACCACCGTCACCGAGATCTTCGCCGTCACCATCCCGGCCAACTCGGGCGCCCCGCGCTACCGCGCCCTCAACGTCGACGCCATCACGGTCGACACGAGCCTCAGCCAGCACTGCGGCAGCGGCGTCCTCGTCGCCCAGGACGGCACCGTCCAGGCCCTGTGGCTGACGTACCTCGGCGAGCGCAACCCCTCGACCCACCGCGACGAGGAGTACCACCTCGGCCTCGCCACCCCGAGCCTGCTGCCCGTCGTGCGCCAGATCCAGCAGGGCCTGACCCCGCGCCTGCGCATGCTGCCCGTCGAGTTCCGCGCCATCCAGATGTCCCAGGCCCGCCTCATGGGCGTCTCGGAGAGCTGGATCGACCAGGTCTGGGTCGCCAACTCGCACCACCACCAGCTCTTCATGGTGACCAAGCGCACCATGTCCCGCCTCGACGAGGCCGCCGAGGCCGGCGCCGCCGCCGCCGACTCGCTCGAGGAGGGCGACATCCTGCTGTCGCTCAACGGCAACATCATCACGCGCATCTCGGACCTCGACGTCATGTACTCGCACGAGCGCCTCGACGCCGTCGTGGTGCGCGAAGGCCAGGAGCGCGCCCTGCGCCTGACCACCGTCGCCGCCGACGACCTCGAAACCACCCGCGCCGTTTCCTTCTGCGGCGCCATCTTCCACGCCCCGCACCACGCCGTGCGCCAGCAGATCAGCAAGCTGTTTAGCGAGGTGTACGTCTCGGCCAGGACGCGCGGCTCGCCGGCCTACCAGTACGGCCTGGCCCCGACCAACTTTATCACGCACGTCAACGGCAAGCCCACGCCGGATCTGGAGTCGTTTTTGAAGGAGGTGGTCAAGGTTCCGGACAATACCTGTAAGTCTTCTTTTTTCTTTTCTTTCCATCTTCTTTCCCTTTTTTTATCCTTTTTTTCCTTTTTTTTTTCCTTTTTTTTTTTCCCGTTGCCTGCTCGCATTGAATTCCGCCCCGCCGCTTGCTTACGCCGCTCGACCAGACTTCCGCCTCCGCGCCATGACCTTTGACAGCGTGCCCTGGGTCGTCACCATGAAGAAGAACGAGCACTACTTCCCCACCATGGAGCTCATCAAGGACCCGACCGAGCCGTGCGGCTGGCGCCGCGTCACGTACGAGGGCGGGCACGTCATCCTGGGCGAGGGCCCGGACGGCGTCATGGCTCCCGCCGGGGAGAGCACGGATACGGATCTTGACGTTGGGGTTTGCGATAACTAGGTGGTGTTGGTGAAACGTGATGGGTCATCATGATGTGCGCGACCATGATACGACACGACACGACATGGCATGGCATGGCCTGCCGTAATATGGCATGGGGAAAAGAAAGAAGAATGGACCTCACCATCTGGACATGTTCATTCGCCCCGTCCGCATCTATCCAAATGGCTCGTTTCATTGTTCAGAATTAGGTGTCATTCAGTCATGCCATGTGCACGCCACGCCCTCCAAGCCCATCCTCTTCCTCTTCCTCCTCCTCCTCCTCCCTGTGCCCTTGTAGGCCCTTGTATTTTGTTCTTTCTTTTTTTGTTTGGATGCACGAACAAGGAAGATGCTCCTCATCGTAGATAGCCATTCGTCCTCACATTTCCCCCTTCCCAAATCTTGCTGTGCTGTGAACCCTTCATGACATGGCCGTGTCCGCCGCCGCATCCGCCGCCGCATCCGCGCGCCCGCCCGTCTCGGGAGGGGGACCCTCACCTCTTCTCCCACGCCGCCTGGGCCTGGGCTGCCTCGTCGGCCAGCGCCTCGGCCACTCCTGCCGGAGGTGATGATGATGCCGAGGCCAGAGGCTTCTTCCCCGCGGCGGGAGTGTCCGCGTTGTTGGTGTTGTTGTCGTCGTCGTCATTATCGCTGTCCTCGTCACGACCGGCGCCGGCGCGTGTTGCCGGTGTCGTCGTCGCCGTCGTCATCGTCGTTGTTGTTATTGTTGCAGCCGCCGGGCCGTCTCCCACCCTTTCCTCGGGTCCTCCCGTCCGTCCTTCATCATCGGCCTTCCCCGCCACGAGCGGGAGGCGGTGCTGCTGCTGCTGCTGTCCTTGGCTTGGCCCTTCTTTCCGTCCCTCGGCTTGTGAGTACGCGACCGGCAACCCCTTCTTGGCATGCGCCTCTGAGAAGTCGCCCGTGGTCCGCCGGCTCGCATCCGACGACGCCGTGACCGGTCGCCCGTCATCGCTATCGTCTATCCCCGACGACGAGACGATCGCGTACCCTTCGGCTGCCGGGGTCGACGCGGCGGCCGTCGGGGCGGGGGCGGTGGCGACGCTGGCGATCGACGTCCTGTTGCTGGCGCTGCCCTGCTTGCTCTTGCCGCTCGCCGCCCGGCTCCAGCTGGCCGTCCACCCGGCGATGACGCTCGTGCGTTTGCTCTCGGTGCCGTTCCCGTCGTTGCTCGTGCTGTTCCTGGGGCTCAATACGGCGCCCGCCGCCGCCGCCGATTCTGCCGAGGTATCCACCGTCGGCGAGGCCAGGGGCGTCGAGGAGGCCGAGCGGCCCCCCCAGCCGCGGCGCTTCTCTCCTGCCCAGGCCGCCCAGCTGTTCACCAAAGCGCCGGCCTTGCTGCCGACCGTCTGGAGTGCGCCGGTGCCGGTGGTCTGATCTCCATCTTGTTGTTGTTGTTGTTGTTGTTGCTGCTGCTGCTGTTGTTGTTGTTGTTGCTGCGGCTGCTGCGGCTGCTGCTGCTGCGGCGGCGGCGGCTGTTTTTCCTGGCCGTTCTGGGGCTCCTTTTTGGCGTCTTCGCTCTTCTTGCGTTGCGCTTCTCGCAGGGCCTCCACGTCGGCGTACAGCTTGTTGAACCAGCTGCTCGCCTTCTCACGTCCCGCGGCGAGGTTTCGGCCGAGAACCTCCTTGCCCTGCGCCAGCCTCTCGTCCCAGTGCAGATCCTGCACCTGCTGGGCGATGCGGCGCTGGATGTCCTCGATGGTCAGCCCGCCGGCGCAGGGGTGGCGCGGCTCGACAATGTCGAAGAGGTGCGAGTCGGTGTGAGCGTTCCAGATGCGGTAGTTGTCGGTGCGGGTCCAGGCGTCGACAAAGTCGTTCCCAAAGTCGAGCGACGGGTCGCCCTCGACGTCAGGCAGCAGCATGCGCGGGTTGTTGGCGTGCTTGGCCAGGTGGGCGCGGTACTTGACCGAGGCGAGCAGGGCGAGCAGGTATTCCTCGAACTGGACGCGGATGAACTCCTCGCTGCCGACGTAGCCCATGGTCTTGGGCCGGCTCGGGTTGGCGTCGTCCCACGTGTCGTTGACGTTTTGGGTGATGAAGTCGATCCAGCGGCGGTCCGGCGTCGACAGCTGCAGGGCGGCGCGCAGCGAGGGCGACGTGACGGTGATGGCCCCCTCGTCGAGGTTGACGAGGATGTCGCTGTAGCGGTCGCGCTGCTGGAGCAGCAGCGAGTTGGTGCTGCCGATGATGTACGACTTGGTGCCCTTGTCGGCGAGCACGTCGAGCTGCTGCAGCGGCGTGTAGGGGCCGAAGAGGCTTCCCTTGCCAAAGATCTGGAGCGGCAGGCCCATGTAGGTGAGCAGCGAGTTGCGGTCGCTGGTCCGCAGGCTCGTCGGGGTGACCAGGGCGCGCTCGTAGCTGTCGAGGTCCGGGCCGGCCGAGTCTTGCAGGTTGCGCAGCAGGCCCGGGATGAGCGAGATGAGCGAGAACTGGGTGAGGCAGAGGCGCTCGCAGCGGGTCCCAAAGAAGAGCATCTTGGGCTGCAGGAGGGCGCACTTGAGCAGCACGAGGGTCTGCCAGCGGAACTCGTGCACGAGCTCGCGCAGGCTCAGGCCGAGGTACTGGTCGCGGGAATCCTTGTCGTCGGCGCCGCCCACGCTGAGGCCGCGCCGCTTGTCGTCGGCGAGGCTCTCCTGGAAGCGGCGCAGTATGTCCACGTCGGTGAACTCGCGCTGGGCGAACCAGGCCTTGGTGACGACGCTGAGGCGCTCGCGCAGCACGCCGAAATGGTGGGGGCTGTCGGCGACGACGACGACCGCCTTCTGCACCGTGGATCGGGTCACGTCGGCCGGGCGGTTCAGGAGCTGGGAGGAGTCGATCTGGCGGGTGCAAGAGATGCCAAAGAGCGACGTCGCAGGGCTGGCGTCGGTCGCGGGACGGAGCAGGGTGAAGTAGGAGAAGTCCTCGGAGAGCCTAAAGAGTCAGAGAGGGAGGGTAACCCAGGACACGAGGGAGGGGAAAAGGGGGGCCACGGACGGGCCGAGGGAGCGACCGGAACGTACGCATGAGCACCATCGCTCAGGGCCATGAAGGGGAGCAGCCCCCAGTCCCACTCGACGACGGGATCTCGCCCTTCGTCGACGCCAAACCACCGTTCCACCTCGGGACCGCGCGCATGATGAAAGTCGACGACGGCGACGAGGGGCACAAAGCCCTTGCGGGCGCCCTTGTCGACCGTCGGCGTGGGAGGGACCGACATATCCTTGTTCCGAAGCGTTTTGGCGTCTTGTTCTTGTGGTAGGCCGTCGTCTCCTTTTCTCCTCTGGTTGTTGTTTTTGGGGGGGGGAGGGGGTGGTTGGTGATGGCGCCCCCACGTGCGAGGGTCTCGTCCCAATTCGATGCGTAGCCTCTGCGACTACGAAACCGGTCCCATCGAGACGCCAGGCCGGGGCATGGGCCGTCGTGTGCTCCTTTTATGCGTCCCGGGGCCCTGGCCGAAGAGGGAAGAAGAGGTGTTGGGAATGCCCGAGTTCGGGCCTGAGGTGGTTCGGTGCTGAGTATGTAGACGCCAATGACTCGCCGGTGGAGCCCCCCCCCCCCCCGCGGGCGCTTGTCGTGTCTGGTCTTGTCTTGTTTTGTACTGTAACATGGCCCTTCCCGTGTTACGTTTCTTACCTTGTCTTGGGTGGAAGGAGATGTACGGTACCGTACCGCAGGCTCCATGCCGGCCCCGCCGATTTGGGGGGGTAACTACACGGTAACTACTGTGTAACTATATAGTACTACTATCATCACTACATAATACTGATGAACTCATCTCACACGCAGCCTGACAGGAAAAATTCACCACCACCAACTTCTCGCAGCCGATTCAAATCTCAAGTTTCCCATTTGTGTATACCGTCGTGTCGTGAACCCCCCCCCCAAAAAAAAAGTACATGCAGTGCTTCATAGCACCGACAAAATGGTCCAAAATATCCTCACCTCCCTTCCCCATTCTAGGGTAACTACTAGTCAACGAACCATGCGTCCGCCCCAGCCCGGATTATCCTTCGCTCTTGTAAACAGCACAGCCTTGGAACTCCTTGTCCCCCCCCCCCCCCCCCCTCGACGCACCGTTTTCTTTGTCATTCTCCAAAACGCCTAGGAACTTGTTGCAAGAGCTCTGTTTCCTCCATACATCCCCCCCTCTGCCTGCCTGCCTCCCAACCCCGAAGCCCCCCCCCCCCCTCACTGCTCCATGGTGGGCAGCTGCCCGACGTTCGCCGCCTCGACTTCATGGTAATCCAGTATCTCCGAGTACCTGTTGCAACCGGCGTTAGCATGACCAATGCATCCGAAACCAGGCGGGGCGGGGCCAAGGCAAGCGCGCACATCATGACCCTCCACGTCTCGATGGGGAGATCGGCGTCGTTGAAGCTCCAGTCAAACTTCTCGTCGGCCACGGGCTCGTCGGTCGGGTCGTGGTACGGGGCCAGGTACTCGTGGGCCAGCGCCTCGGCCGCCGTTATCCGCTTCTTGGGGTCGAACACGAGCATGCGCTCCAGGAGGTCGACAGCCGCCGGCTCGGCGTTGGGAAACCGGCTCCTCAGCGGCTGCCTCTCGCGGCGAGGCAGCGACTTGACGAATCGCAGGGTCTGCGGCCCGAGTCAGCACCGCTTCCGTTCCTCGGCGTTGCAGCACGGCCCGACACTCACATTCTCGCTGGCGATGGTGTTGATGACGTCATCGGGCGGCGTGCCTAGCAGCTCGGTGATGATGGAGAACTGGTTGACGTGGTCCTTGCCCGGGAAGAGCGGCTTGCCCTCCATCATTTCGGCAAAGATGCACCCGGCGCTCCAAATGTCCACCTCAACGTCGTACTTTTGCCACGTGAGCATGATCTCGGGAGCCCGGTAGTACCTCGTCGACACGTAGCCCGTCATCTGGGGATCTTGGATGCGAGCCAACCCAAAGTCGCAGATCTTGAGGTCGCAGTTCTCGTTGACAAGGATGTTGCTGGGCTTGAGGTCCCGGTGGACGACGCCGGCCGAGTGGACGTACTTGAGGCCGCGCTGCGTGCGGGGTCAGCGAGGCTTGTCACCCCAACGGAACCCTTTCCGCGACGGCGGCACGCACCATGATCTGGTAGAGAAAGTACTGGATGAACTGCTTCTCCAGCGGACGCGACGTAAGCAGGCGGTGCAGGTCGGTTCCCAGGAGCTCCGTGACGAAGTAGCTGCGGATCGTCAGCAAGCCGTGTCTTTGGGTCGGCGGCCGGGTCCGGCGGGGGGGCGCTTGGGGCGCTTGGGGGGCACTTGCATGTCCTCGAGGGGCGAGATGAAGATGTCGTTGAGCGAGATGATCTAGATGCCCAGCCCCCACGTCAGCCACCGTCTTGTTCGGCGTTCCGGAATGCCGCCATGACCCACGTTCTCGTGCTTCAGATGCTTGAGCAGCTTCAGCTCGCGGTACGTCCGCTTCGCGAGCACGGGGGTGCTGAAGGGCTTCATGATCTTCTTGATGGCCACTTGCTGGTTGGTGAGCTGATCTCGGGCGGCGCTGCAAGGGGGTGGCAGCTCGTCAGCGCCCGAACGCGAGAGGGTCGAGGGGGTCGCGGGGGTTGAGGGGGTCTCATCCTACCAAACGAGCCCGAAGGCTCCCATGCCAACCGGCTGGAGGTCCGTATACCTAACCCGGCGTCAGCGCCTCTTTCGGGCCTGTGGTCGGGCATCGAGCGGAGCAGCGCACCTCGAGGTGATCTCGAAGGTCGTCCCAAAGATCTGGGAGCGCACAAACTCGGCCATGGCGGGCAACGCACGATCCGTTCGACGGGCGATGGCGGACAGAGGTTTGTTGGTTTGGCGAGAGTGCGGGGCAGCAATTCTCGGGAGGTTGCGGCGGGCGGCGCGGCGGGGCAGGCCAAGCTAAGTCGCGCGTCGGCTGTCGAGCACAAGGCAACGCAACGATGGACGATGGTGCAAGACGGGAGGGGGGGGGGTGGATGCACCGGTCACTGCGCGCTCGAGCTTTCCTCGATGGTGTAATGCAAGTCCCGGACGGGTGGAGAGGGAGAGTCGGGCAAGCGAGGACGTCTCGTCCTAGCAGCACCGTTTTCGATGGATAGCGCTGTTGATAGGGCGGTGCCGAAAGCAGATGGTGGAGGTTGGGGCGAACAGCCGGGCACCGTTAGCGCTTCACGTTTATCGGAACGGCCGGCCAGCGTGTGCAAGAGAGAGCAGCGTTGCACTGGAGCCCGCCAACTGCGTCAGTGAGAGAGAGAGAGAGAGAGAGAGAAAGGGCAAGAGAGCTAATGCCTCGGCCGGGCGTCAGGTTGAGCGTCAGGACAGGCGAGCTTTGCCCTGCCGGTACCTACCTAGGTACCCAGACAAAGCCTTCAGGCTCCGTTCCGAGGACGCACAGTTTTGTCGTTTTCCAGCTTGTTGTTCCCCGGCTGCAATGGGGGAAGCGTTCAAGCCGTGTGATTTCCAACGTGCTGGATGAGCGATGGAGAGAAAGAGAGAGAAGAGAAAGCTCCGGTCTGGCTGGACTCGGGCGCGGGTCGGTGCACTAAACGCGGGAAGCCTTGTGGGTCCTGGGGAAGCTGGCCGAGCCGCGTGTCTTTGCCAGTGGCCAAAATCGCCGATCCGGACAGAGGTATCGAGCCAAGCCTAGGGGGGGATATTTGTCATGGTTGACAACGGAACGAGTCGAAATTCAGCACATGGTCACGTACCTCGGGATGCTGGCCGGGGAGGGTAAGGGAAGGATCTGGTCCCGTCGTCCGTCGTGTCGCGGAGGGATATGGGTAATATAGTTACCTGTAGGCGGATGGGCAAGGCGGATGCAACGAGCGTCAATGGCGACCGTTGTGCACCCTCCATGAGGGCCAGGGCCGGTTCAAATACCTGCCCGGACCAACAACCATCTGATGGTTCCATCGCCGACCGGGACAAGATGGCTGGGGTGGGAAAGGGGGGGTGAGTTCCCGATCCAGGATGCCATCGCTTGCATCCCGTCCGGGACCATGCCGATTACCATGGCAGCGCCCAACTTTCCCGTCCCGCCTGCAGAGCAATTCCATGTCGAAGCCAAACCGTCGACAGCAAGACATGGCACACCTAGGTACGGCAACATACTCAATGCACATGAAAACTTGCGGCCGAGAGAGAGGTACCTACGTCAGGAACCTGTCTGCCACCACCACCCTCTCACACACTCATCCCCGCCGCCCCCTCTCCCAAACAAGGGACATGTTCAACTTGGCACAGGGCAACCAAACTCGCGTCCCTAGGTCCCATCCCAAAGCCTCTTTTGTGCATGGACCGCAAAACTTACTCAGGATGATCCCTCACGGCCTCCGGAATGCTCTCTCTCTCTCTCTCTTCCCCCCTCCCCTCCCCAAAACAAAATAAAAAAAAAAACAAGACCCCCCCGCCCCTGGTCCCCGTCCTTCACGCCTCCTCCTGGTCGGATCCTCTTCTGAGAGGGGATGTTCTCGTCGATTCCACCCCACAAACGGCCCAGCCAAGCGCTCGATCATGTATCGCTCCCTCCATGCAGAAGATCGGTCCAATCAAGAGATGCTCACGCACCAACCCCCAGAGTCGACTCCCTTTCCCGAAACGGACCGCGCGAGGGGTTCGGCAATGACGTACGTCACATTGGCGGAACAAAAAAACGGCGTTCGCATACCCCTGCCATGGCGGGGCTTGCCCGGCAGCCAAGCCTCGAGCAGCTCACCCGTCGAGATCGAGACGAAAAAATTGGATGCTTGGGGGTCACCCTCCACACGGCGAGCGCTATGGGAGGGGTTGGAGCCTTCATGTGGTATACCGCCTTTGTACGACGTGGCGATTCCTGGGGGGGGGGGGGGGGTTCGGTGTAGTATGGAAGCGTGGCAACCGACACGTTTTCTTCAGTTGGAGAAAACACACATGGTCGTCATTCCCACGGAAGGAGGCCGAGGGCGAAGCTCAGGGGTCGTCGCTCAGCTCTCTACTCTTTTCCCCGTCCATGAATCTACCGTAGTACCTATGTACGCCGTATGAACTAGTATACCTCCGGCCGGTCACCCCGATCACCTCAACCGCACCACCAATCCTCCCCACTCGCAGATGCAGATCACCAACAACAAGCACGAAACAAGAAACATCAAAAAAAGAAAAAAAAAAAAAAAAAAAAAAAAACAAAAGAGGTTGAAGATCCCTGGATCGTCAGGGGCTGGCGTCGCTCTTCCTACTACTGCGTACACAGTTGACATTCCCGTACCCACGTGAAAGCGCCCCCTGTCACTCAGACCCGACATCAAACCCCTTTCTTCCACCCTTTTGTCCCCCCCTCCCCCGGCAGTCCCATCTTCCCGGCGCCCCAACCGGACCGCACCCGAACCGAAACCGGGACCCAACCTCTCAAGTTTCTCCAGGACCGGCATCTCACCGCCGTGCATTTATGTCTCTTGATGAAACCGGGAACCCGAGCAGGACCCGGACCGGAGACAGGGGACGGATGAAGAGACCCCAAACACCTGCATGCTTTCCCTTACCGCCCCCCCCCCCCCCCCCAAAATAGGCCATTTCATCTCTCACAACGCAATGTCGGCCATGCGCGCGTTCGCATCTCTACACAGTAGACGCTTGCAGCCTACCGCGGCAGGTATAGGTAACCACGGCAACGGCGCTTCAGTGACAGCTCCAAGCATGCGTGCCGGCCCGGCCAAACCAAGCGCCGAAACGTCAGGGTGCAGCAGCTTGCTCGACGCCACGCTACACAGTACACGCCAACTACCACCGTAATACACCACACCACGCAACACCACACCCCGGACCGCCGGGGGTTGTTCCCTGGAGGCAACGACAATGACAACAAAGGGCCCGGCAACCACGGGACGGGATCGCGACGTCTCCGAAGCGATCTGGGGGCTACGTACCTCCCTCGTAGCCAGCGTATAGAAATGCCCTGCTGCATGGAGCAGGATTCCCGATTGTTGACATGGCTTGTTGGGTGGCCGTGATCCTGACCGACGAGTACTGTGTACACAGTAATACTACGTCCAACCCAACTCGTCCATGACGTCATAGGGGTGTCCTGGATTGGGTGGGGTTGCAGGAGGCGCCATGCGGGTTGCCCCGCCGCACCCTCGCCCCAACAAACATGAATTCCAACGACATAGTATGGACCCGACATAGCAGAAACAATCGACGGCCAGCACAACAGGCAAATAACATCGCAACAAGTGAATCCAATTTCGGAAATTAAGGCTGGGAACCAGAGGATACCGGCCGCCAGAGAGCCTACCCTAGCATCATTTTCCCTCCCCCCAAACCGCCACCATGGCTTCAAGACCCTGACTGACGTCTTCTTCTTCTTCTCCTCCTCCCCCGCTTAGTCATCCTCGTCCTTCACCTTGAGCGGCTCAATGTTCCAAATCTCCTCGGCGTACTCGGTAATGCACCTGTCCGAGCTGAAGAAGCCCATGCTCGCCACGCTCTTGATGCACGACGTGATCCAGGCCTCCTGGTCGCGGTAGGCCACGTCCACCTGCGCGTGCGTGTCGATGTAGCTCTGGAAGTCGTCCGACACGAGGTAGAAATCGCCGTGCTCGCGCACCGCCGAGATGAGGCTGGCGAAGCCGTCGGGGTTGCCGAACGTGCCCTTCTCGATCTCCTCGAACACGCGCGCCAGGTCCGGGTTGAGCTCGTGCTTCCCGTACAGGTGCGAGTGCCGCAGCTCCTCAACGTGCTCGGCCAGGGTGCCAAAGAGGAAGATGTGGTCCTCGCCGATCTCGCGCGTGATTTCGATCTGCCATGAGGTTAGCAACCAAGTCACCTCGCCCGCCTTCTTTTTCTCGTCTCGGTCGGCGGCGGGGAGGCGGGACCACTCACGTTTGCACCATCGCAGGTTCCGATGATGAGGCCGCCGTTGAGCACAAACTTCATGTTGCTCGTGCCCGAGGCCCTGGTGAACACAGGTTAGTTTTGCACGACAACGTCGCAGAGAGAGAGAGAGAGAGAACAAAAGAAAGGACCCCGGAGAAACGTACTCGGTGCCTGCCGTCGAAATGTGCTCGCTAATGTCCGAGGCCGGAATGATCATCTCGGCCTTGCTGACGTTGTAGTCCTCAATGAACACCACCTTGAGCAGATCGCCAATGTCCTTGTCGTTGTTGACGACGGCGCCCACGCTGTTGATGAGGTGGATGATCTGCTTGGCCATCCAGTAGCCCGGCGCCGCCTTGCCGCCAAAGATGGACACGCGCGGCAGCTGCTTGGCGCGCTCCTCGGGCGTCATGGCCTTGAGCTTCAGGTAGCGGTGGATGGCGCCAAAGATGTTCATCTGCTGCCGCTTGTACTCGTGGATGCGCTTGACCTGGACATCAAACAGAGCCCGGGGGTTGACCGTCACGCCCGTCGTCTCCTTGATGTGCTTGGCAAGCCGCACCTTGTTGGCGTACTTGATCTCGGCCCACTCGCGGCGGAAGTCGGCATCGTTGATGTGCTCCTCGAGCCTGTTGAGCTGCGTCAGGTCCTTGAGGAACCCGTAGCCGCCCGTCTTGCTCGAAATCAGCTCCGACAGCCGCGGGTTCGCCTGGTGCAGCCACCGGCGCGGCGTGATGCCGTTGGTCACGTTGGTGAACTTGTCGGGCCCAAAGATCTGCACAAAGTCCTTGAAGATGGTGGTCTTGATCAGGTCCGAGTGCAGCTCGGCCACGCCGTTGACCTTGTGGGAGCCGACCAGGGCCAGGAACGCCATGCGCACCATCTTGGGCTGGGACTCCTCGATGATGGACACGTCGCGCAGGAGGCCAAAGTTGCCGGGGAACTCGCGCTCGACCGTCTGCAGGAAGAAGAGGTTGATGTCGTAGATGATTTGCATGTGGCGCGGCAGCAAGTGCTGCAGCAGAGGCACCGACCACTTCTCGAGCGCCTCGGGCAGCACCGTGTGGTTGGTGTAGCCGAACGTGTTGACGACAATGTTCCAAGCCTTGTCCCACTCGAGGCCCTCGAGGTCGACCAGGATGCGCTGGAGCTCGACGATGGCGAGGGTCGGGTGCGTGTCGTTGAGCTGGATGGCCACCTTTTCGGGGAACTCGCTCCAGGGCCGCTTCGTCTTCTTGAAACGGCGGATAATGTCGTACAGCGAGGCGGCGACCCAGAAGTACTGCTGCTTGAGGCGGAGCTCCTTGCCCCTCTCGAGGTTGTCGTTGGGGTAGAGCACGGCGCTGATGGTCTCGGCGCGCTGCTGGTCCGCCACGGAGCTCTCGTAGTCGCCGCTGTTGAACTTTTGGAAGTCGAACTCGCCGCTGGCGGCCTTGCTGGACCACAGGCGCAGGTTGTTGGTGGTGGACGTCCCGTAGCCCGGAATGGGCACGTCGTAGGCGACCGCCTTGACCGTCTCGCCGCCCTCCCAGCGGTGGACGACGCGCCCGTTCTCGTCGGTCGACTTGACGACGTGGCCATAGAATTGGATCTGCGCTCCGTCAGCATCCCCTTTGTCCCGATCCGTTTCGGGCTCTCTGCTGCACTCACGTCAACGGTGACATCATGGCGAGGGAACTCCCAAGGGTTGAAGTCGAGCCAGTAGTCAGGCACCTCGACCTGGTACCCGTCGATGATTTCCTGCTTGAAGATGCCGTAGCGGTAGCGCAGACCGTATCCCCAGGCGGGGTAGTTGAGGCTGGCCAGGCTGTCGAGGAAGCAGGCGGCGAGACGACCGAGACCGCCGTTGCCGAGGGCGGCATCTTGCTCCTGCTGGATGACGTCCTCGATGCGGAAGCCGAGCTCGGAGAGACCCGCTGCAGAGAGTTTGGCTTGTTAGCACGCATCCTCCTCCTGGGCGGAAGCGGTCCTTCGTCGGGGGCTCTGCCTACCCTTCGCCAGCTCCTTGTTGCCCAAGTTCAGCATGGCGTTGTCCAGCGTGCGGCCCATGAGGAACTCGAGACTCAGGTAGTAAACGCGCTTGCTATCGGTAAAGGTCTGGCGCTGCTGGGTGCGGTTCCAGCGGCGGATGAGCAGGTCGCGGATGGCCAGGGCGGTGGCCGAGTAGGCGGCACTCTCATCGCAGTTGTACATGCTGCGGGCGAGGGTCGTCTCGACGTGGCGGACGACTTCACGCTCGAAGCCATCCTGGTCCTTGAACCCCTTGACCTGATGCTTACGCCATGCCTCCCTTTGGGGCTCCGGGATTGAAGCTGTTGAAACACAATGAATGTCAGCATCCTGGTGTTTTCTTTCCTCGGGGTTTTGTCTTGTATATTCAAAGCTCGGGCCGATCCATCCCCATCGTTGCGTTCCACCGTTCGATCGTGTGATAGATGCTTTCTCCCCTGAAGCCCTTCTCCCCCCTCCCTCTCCCAACATGGAGAACTTGCCGGGGGCGGGAGCGGGGTGCTACAACAGCCCCTTGGGCCATTGACACCACAGTCAAGAAAAAAAAGACTGGGTGCACAGCCTACATGGAAAGAAACGCAGGGAAAGAAAGAGGATGTTCAATCGCACCTTCGACTGACTTGATCTCGGCGGCGCCGAAGCCTGTGAGCGTCCGCTTGTGTTTGGGCCTGGAGATGCCCGCAGGGCCGATGGGGCCCGAGATGTCGACGATGGGCGCGCCCACCGACGGCCGCCGCTCACGGCGAGGAAGCTCTGTGGACGTCATGTCGATTGTCTTGCTGCAAGCCCTTTTTTCTTAGCTCAGTCCCTCTGCGTTCGGCGTGTGCCAACGATTGACCGGTCGCGCGTCCGTACGTACCTGAAGCGTTTCTTCTCCTGACAAGACCTAACCGGAGGGGTTTATGGTGTTGGAAGGACGAAGGGAAAGGGAAGCGGGTGGCGAATTTCCTGGGGAGCTGGCTGCTTCTGAGGAGCACGATGGGCTGGTCCAGCCTGCGTTGAGTGGGGTTACGCAACAGCTCGCGTGGTTGATTACGGCTGCTCCAGTCTAGGAGGGGACGGGAGTCGAGGTCAAGTCACGATCCGCCGGCCTAGCTCGTCCAAAGACCGGGAGACGTGAAGCAGATACGAGGAGCAAGTGATAAGCAACCGTGGGCTGGTGATACGAGAAATGGTCTTTGGGGAGGTTCGACCCAAGCGATATCTATGGCGGTTTGGTGATGCAAGCTTCCAGTTCTGACAGGATATCGACTTGGCAGAGGCCCAGCAAGCCCAAGCTGATGATGGTTGGGAGAGCAAGAGCGGGGAAGCACCAAGCAGCAATTCTTAGAACGGTGCCCGATGATGTTTGTATAAGTTAAGGCAGCGTGGCACGGAGCTCACTGGATCAGGTCCAAGGAGCTGGTCCAACGCCGCACGCCCCAAACCCCGCCGCCATCAAGAGGATCTGACTCACTGCGATGGAGCCGGTTACAGAGCCCCCTGGATCCGAATCCCAGGCGGTCGAATCTTCTCCTTGAGCTAGGTAGGTAAGGTAGGTCGGGAGCGGGGAGATCTTTGACGGTTATCCTTCGCTGTCCATGGCCCTCTCCAGCGCCCCGATCCGTAAACAGCAGCACCCTGCACGTCTCCCGCCATTATGCCCGTGATCCCACCCTGCCAAACAAAAAAAAAAAAAAAAAAAAAAAAAAAAAAAAAAAGCTGGAGTACATGCGCACAAACCTTGGATGATTTCCTTCTTCCCTTCTACCAGGTGCTCAGGTGTGGTCTCCAACGCCTGTGCCAACAACGGACATAAACGTTGGTGTCAGGTTCCGGTTCCAGTTTGAGAGCGCACACCCCCTCCCCCCCCTCCCCCCACCAACTCGCGAGTCGTGTCCCGCCGCGCTCCTCTGGTTGGGCACCTAGAATCGCTAGGTTCGTTGAGAGCGTTGCATGCAAGTAACTACTGCATTGTATTGGCTGCTGCATCACCGTTGCCCAGTGCCAGACGCCGCAGCGCCTGTGGCGCCACTTTGGCGCCGCGTATGGGAAAAAAGCGCCCGATCTGCCTGTTCCAGCTGTTCGAGACTCCATGTCCCGGTTCCGGCCTAGGCGAAGAAGCATCGGGGTCCCACCGCTGTGCTGTAGGTGGCGTCTCGGGTGCCGCATGCGTTGGCGGCGCGGCTGGCGGGGCTTTGGCTTTGTGTTTGTTCGCAAATCGTCGAAATCGTCGAGACAGATGCCGGCCTGCATCCGGGATGGCATCAGGTGATCAGGCGGTCTCGCCCAGATCCTGTCCGTGCCGTTGGTACCTAATCGATCAAGCAACCTACCTATAGGTAGGTAGGTTGGGGAAATGACCTGGAGAACGGACTGGAAGAAACCCGACCGACATGACGGAGCTCAGCTGCCCCGCATTTTCTGCCCCTCACCGGTACCAAGTGGCAGGTGCAAAGAAGCATTGCACAATACGCACGCTACTTCGTGGTACCTGGGCTAATATCCCAAGGTAAGAGACAGGATGAGAGCTTCTCCCTTCCAGGCCAACCGACCCCTCCCCTCCCCCCCCCCCCCGCCGACCCCCCGACCCCGCCAAATCTTCAAGTGGGCCGCCGCGGCGGGGCTGTCAGGTTTTTGGCACCTGGCTCCCTGAGCCAGCTGAAATCATGTCCCCCACACACTTCCAGAACTGGCAGGCATTTGACATCATCAGCCCGCTCCCAATCGCGTCTCGCCATTTTCTCAAAGTCATCAACAAGCTCGGGATTTGGAACGTTGCAGGTATCAGAGATTAACACGTCTTCAGCTGAACAAAAGACGAGCGATAAGAAGCGGGGCCCTATCCCGCCATAACCACAACCTCATCTACAACCGCACCCACAAACCACGTCGCGTCGCGAGGAGCACTACTTGTACACTAGCTCAGGCACCACAAATAGCTTGGGCCAGGGCTTCCCTTGTGGGGAACACCTCGAGCTCGGATCCATGTTACGCCAGCGAGCTGCAGCGGCCAGCTCCCAAGGTTGACGCAAATTCCAATCACTTTGAACATGTGGTCTGAACCTGGCAAAGCAACGATCCCCACAATTGTCCTCCCGCTACCTGCTTTCCTGGTCACCCTTATGTCTAAAGATATCTCCTGTGAATCCTCCCGGACCGCGGGACACGGGCCCGACGTCTGTGGCCCAGCGCCAAATCGGCGGCGCCCCCTCTCCTCATATCAGTCGTGGCCCGCCGCATACTCCATAAAAAGGCTCTTGTCCCCCCCCCCCTCTCCCCTTTTGCCAACCCGCAGAGTAAACTCAAACAAGACAATAAACAATAAAGCAAGTCCCGGCATCGCCCAGTGTCATCAGAAGGAAAAGGCCATGCGCCGCTGCCCCAAACATACCATTACAAGGGGAACCACCACATCCCTGCGAAACCACACATCGACAGGGCAAAAGCGGGGGATCTCTGTGCCGCTTCCATGTCTTCGCTTCCCGTGTGTCGAGACAACGTATAGGTAGGTTGTATAGAGCGCCCAGGCAATGGGCCCAACCGTGCGTTCTAAATCGTGGTCGAGAATGCCGTCCCGAGACGAACACCAGGAATGTGATGAGTGAAAGTGAACCGCCTCCAACGCCAAGATCCAATGCAACCGCCCCCTACGCCATGGGAAATGGAAAAAAAAAAGTGAAGAAAAGAGACCGGTGACCAGCGCAGAACGAGCAGTGGTGGAGGTAGTAGCGAAATGAACGCAAGTGTCGCATATACATGACGTGTGTGAGATGGTGGCTGTGTGACCGTAGGGGGGAAGGTGGGTATCGTATCCAGGAACCGGGTACAAAACCGATCGCGATCGGGTCGAGCTTCAGAGGATACCCGAGTCCTTGAGGGCGTTGTTCAAGATGGTCTCCTTGACGGCGGCAAAGACGAGGCGGATGTTGGACGTGTCGGTGGCTTGTGTGAGACTGTCGTGCGCGTGCATGGTAAGCCTACCGCACCGTAAAGACACGTGCGAGCATCCAGGAGGAGGGACACTTACTGTGGGTAGAGATTGAGATGTGCCCTGTTGACCTGGTTAAACCTCCAGAGCAGGTACTTGGCCGCCTTGTTGACGTCGGCCCCGCCCTGGTAGTCGGGGAAGTAGTTGCCCAGCGGTGATCGGGTGAGCTTTTGCTTGAAGATGTCAACCTTGTTGAGGAAGAGGATGATGCTCGTCCTGACGAACCACCTCGAGTTGACAATCGAGTCGAACAGGAGGAGACTCTCCATCATGCGGTTCTGGGGCTCGTTAGCGGCGACAGCCCAAAGACACACAGCCACCCACCCACACACACACACACACACGCACACACACACAACCAAAAAAAAAACCCTCCAAGGTGAGTCGCGTACCTGGCTGCTCTCTTCCAACAACACCTGGTCGTACTCGCTCAGCGCGACGCAAAATATGATAGACGTCACGTTCTCAAAGCAGTGAATCCACTTCTTGCGCTCGCTTCGTTGACCGCCGACGTCGAACATGCTGACCACCGGGTTAGCTCGAGCTCACGTCGCGAAGCTGGGACCAGAAGCCGACTCACTGGATGCTCAGCTGCCCCATCTTGAACCTCGTCTCGTAGATGCCCGTCGTCTTAATTCGTGCCCGCAGCACGTCCGACTCGTTGGGAATGTAGTCGGGCGCCACGATCCTCAGGGCCTCCTGGAAAAAACTGTGCGTCATGTCAGCGCTTCAGGCCCAAGGTGACAAGGAAGGGGGGGAAAAAAGCGAAGGCGCCTACTATTCTGCCGAATCCATCAGGTAGAACTCGGTCTGCCTCTCCATCAACTGCTCCTTGGCCGGGTCGGCCCAGACGGACTGGATTGCGACGCCGACCTTGGGGTCGATCACCGGGTACGGATCCGTCTGGTCGAGCTCGTAATCGAGCAAAAAGTTGCAGTATGCCCGGTTCTGGTCCACCATGGGCTCGATCTCGAACTCGCGCATCGCCGAGCAGACGGCCTTGGCGCATTCGACCAGGTTCTTGTACACGGTTGGTCGGAAGTTTGTGAGCTCTTCTCGTGAGTAGCCTTTGAGATGGATAATCTTCATCTGCTTCACAATCGTCGACTTGCCACTCTCGCCGGAGCCTGCGGGACGGTAGCGGGTCAACGGGTCAGCAAACAAAGGTCGGTCCCCCGCCCACCCCTGCTATGTTAAAAACGTACCCAGCAGTAGGATCTTGCATTCTTTCCTCAACCTTCTCATGTCCTCCTCAATCTCCTTGTCAATCTTGTTGCTCCGTTTCCTCCCCTCCGACTCCTCTCCACTGGTGCTCATGCACGACCCCATGACGACCATCGGCTCGTGAAGAAATCCCGGGGGTCGGTTCTCGTTGTATGTCGTTGTCGGTGTCGAGGGGGAAAAAAAGCGGCCGCAGGTGGAGGTGCACGTTGTGGCGCTGGCTTGGCTGGTTCACTCGTCCGGCGCTCCTCCAGCAACCATCGAGATGCTCGGGTCCAGCTGCAGGCAGATCGGATGCAGTCGCGAGGCCGGCGCGCGACGCGGGCGTGGGAGCGAACCCCGGTGGCGGAGAGGGCGAGGGAGGTTGCGAAGGTGATTCGCGGAAGCGGGAGCTCGGCGATGCAAAGGGAAAATCGGAAGAGAGGGAGAGAGTTGTTGTTCTGCCTTGGGTGGGCCTGGGCGGATAGATAGCCTGTCAAGAGGCCGATTGACACCAGAAAGCGAAAGGCCCCAGCGCCGCTAAACCAGTTTGCACGGATGCGACCAAAATCCGCCCCTGCCCCAAAATCGGAGGTCGTTTAAGGTCTTACCACGCCCGCAATGCTAGATTCGCAAAGAGAGAGGGCGGTCGCAGATTGCTAGGTTCGGCAGCGGGCGGCGGCGTCGCAAAAGTGGGCAGGCGTGCGATTCAGTCGAGTCGCCTGGGCCCGGCCGAGGTATCGAAAAGAAGCCCGCGGATGCACACAAAAACCAAACACGACCAAGCGGCGAACAGGACAGATTCCTGGCCGTGGAACGATCGAGTCGTGCGAGCGAATGTGGAGTACTCTCCTTCTTCTTCTCCTCCTCCACCACCTTCTTCGTCGTCTTCTTCTTCTCTTTCTCTCTTTCTCTCTCTTGCCTCGGGGGTCTTCCGTCAGCCGAGCGGATGACAGGTCCAAGGTTGGCGAACCTAACAAAGGGAACCTGGTCCCGGGACGGAAAAGCACGTGTGCGAGTGTGTTTTGTGTGGGTGGGTAACGTTGTGGGTGTACTGTACTGCGTAGGTCGGACAGGGTCCAGGGATCTGAAAGATTCACCTTGTTGCTAGGGAAGAAGAAGAAGGCAGCAGCAGAAGAAGAGGCCGGGTCTCCTCTGCCCGGAGGAACGTGAAGGCTGCGGCAAATGTGTCCACGTTGGACGGATGGAGGCGTGCGGGAAGTCGGGAGGTGAGGTGGGAGGGACGGAAACAACGGAAGGGAGGGCAGAGGGTCTGGGGTGAAGCTTGCACGTTTACGCAGTAGGTTGCCTTTTCCCGAATGGTGCAGCGCTGGATGCGGGTGGGTAGCCGAAAGCTGGGGGAAAACGACGGTCGACCAGGGGGGCCCCCCGAGACTCGAGGTTGACCATGCCGTCAAAGGAACCGGGACGGCATGTTTGGGCCTGGGGGGGGGGGGGGGACAGGGCTGTGGAGGCTACGGCTTTGACGAACAGCGACCGGCGCGCGGTGAGCGCTGGGCCATGACTCGCCAAACCGGGCTGGAATGGATTTAACAAAAGTCCCTCCGTTCAACCGTGAGCCTGTCTGGCTGTATGCAGCAGCCACCTTAGTGCCTGCGACCTCTGCGTTGCATGGAACGGTGCAGATGCACGTCGTCCATCGGCACGTGTTCTCCTGCGCTAGCCTGCGGAAGGCCAACGTTGAACGTTGTTGCAAAAGCGTTGTTTGTGTGTCCTGCTCGCTCTGGTCATCTCCACGGAAATCCCAAGGATGCAACGGCGCGTCCCTCGACAATGTCTTGGTCTGACTCGAGGCGTTTTGTCAAGCGACGCCCCCTTGGACACATTAATAACCAGCTCGTGGGATTTGTCAAATTCATTTCGACCCAAGGAAAACAAAAGCCGTATCCTCAGCCGCGGACGCCCGCAGCCTACGTAGCCACGGCTTTGCCCGCCCATCAACGGCGTCGATGGTTCGTCCACGAGGTCGGAGGACAGGGAATCGACCCACCCCGGCCGCCAAGGCCCCCTCCCCCCCGCCCAAGAAACCTGTCGGCTTTTAACACTGCTGTTAAGAGCAGGATTGTGGCCCCGCCGGGGTCCGAACGGTGGAGGCATCTTGCTGGCCTCCATGTCAGGGCCGCCGACGAAACCGCGTGCGAGGTGGGATTGCAGGATTTCAACAGCAATGCAGGGCCGACGACCGACGACACGCGGAACTTTGCTTCAACCCCGTGCTGCGCATGTATAGTACACTGCTTGTACCTACACTAGCGTACGGGCGCTGCGGACGGCGGCCGCGTTGTAACGGCGTTTTAGGGTTTCGCCCGACGACTCCGCACAGCGCGCCCATGGTAGAGTACTGCGTACTGCGCATGTGGTGACATGTACATCTGTACGCCCCGGCCGTCAGCCGGCGTCCTGCAAGCATGGTTGCTGTTGGCGTCTCATGTTGATGGCTGCGGCTGGCTGGCCGGGCTCCTGAAGAACCAGAAGGGGCTGGGCGCTGGGCGCTGGGTGAGGTGCTGGGCGCTGGGGGTCTGTAAAGCGTTAGCGTCTGGTGGACATCCTTACGTAGCCCTGGATGCCGGGCATGCAATGCCTTGCTGCGGTGCGATGCGCACAACGAGTGGCTGATTTTAGACGGAGACGACTCCATCACCACGTGTTGCCTGCCGCTTGCCATCACGATCGTCGAGCCGCTTGGGCTCCTCCTGGAATGGCGGTCAGGGTGTGGAAAGATGAAATGTGCCCCGTCTCGAACGCCACACGCCATATGCTCCACCCAAAACATCCCGGAACCCCCAGAGCGGAGGCGCTGCAAAGGAGCAAGCCGCCATCCAGACTCCTGGACTGCGATTGCTGTCCGGCCGTCAAGGGAGCCAGGAGCCCGCGCTGGGGGATGCTACCCATCGAGACCGCCGCGAATGATCGCGGCCACCTGAACCACACAAGGCAGATTCGAAATCGACGAAACGAAGACAGGAGGCAGGGGAGGGCCGCCTGCTAAAAACAGCATCTCAACTGGTTGATGGGATCGCTCTGCATCGTCTTCGAAAACAGGCGATGGAAGAAGGAGAAGATGGTGTGACCGGCAGTTGGCACCCGAAAGTGGCAGCCCCGTTGACCGACGACCCCTGGCGCGCCGCCCTTGCCCCCTTGTGTTGGCGGACCGCCACAAGGCGCTGCGCTCGGACCTCCACACGAACACGCGGATCTCTGGCCAATCAATCGTCCTTGGACATCCACACAGCCTTGGCAGATGAGAGTTCCTGTTTGTCGGCCCTTGCATGATGATTCCATGATTGCTCATCCAAAGGTCATCATGAAAAAAAAAAAAAAAAAGTAAAAAACAAAAGAAAATAAAGCCGTGAGAGATGGCGTGTTGCCTGCAGACACGCAGCCACCCACCGAAACAGGCTACTATTACAGTACGCAGTACACTACCTACCATGAGAGGCATTGGATGTCGACACAAGACGGCGCGCGCTGTTGATTTGTTTCCCACATCAGCAACGAGCCCTGCCTACTAGTAGCCACTCTTCCAATCCTATCAACCAACAGGAGCCGCCTACGGTGTAGGTAGCCTAGGTAGTTATCTTTGCTGTACTATTATGTATGGTATGCACAGAACTCTGGGCTCCGTCCAGGCTAGACGAACCAAGGGCCAACAACAAGCACCGTCGGGCTAGCCACGCAAGCCACCGGTTCGGCGGCTCGGCACGGGATCGTCGCACGCGCCGGCCGGCCACCGCTTTCCCGCAGGCGTACGTACAAATCCCTACGCGCATGCCCGGCTTCAAGCTAGGTAGAGAGAGCACAGAGCGCGGTTTGGGGTGCGGTAGCCGTGGGCAAAGGACGATCCGCCTCCCTGGCCCGCTTATCGGCAGGCATGGGTTCCGCTGACCGTGGTCACCGGGCCTCTCTCTCTCTCTCCCCGCGTCAAGTCAAAGGGCGGGGGAAACACCCGTTTGACGCCCTGGGACCCCGAGACGACCAGGAGGATCATCGCTCCGTTCGGGGCATGCATTTCTTGAAGAATGCCCGCTGTTGGCCCGGGTCCCCAGGCATGTACTATATGTACTTACAAGGGGGGGGGGGGGGGGGGGGAATCGAGGTGTGACAGTGTCTCTGAGGCTTGGGATCTCCGGGAGATACTCCATCCGGTGTGTATCGCCGAACGACTGTACAATTCCAGCTCTTTCCCCGATCACCACCCCCCCCCCCCCGCCTCTTGTACGCTACTTGTACATACGTAGTTGTAGTACGGAACGCGTGAAGAACATGGAGAATACCGCGGGGGGGAAAAGCCGCCACAGACCAGAACCATCAGCCACCACCAGCGCCATCACAAGCTCCTTCGAGTCGCTATTCCAAGCCGCGCCCTCCTGCTAGGTAGGTACTTTGCCTCCGTAGATAGGCACGCAGAACCGCCGCCGCAGGGTCCCAACCGAAGCCGGAAGGGAAAAACAAAAAACATGCTCACGGGTTTCGTCTTCTCCCCCGCCTCGTTCCCCCCGATTCGCGGATGTGGTACCGCAGGCTCTCCCCGTTCCCGTTACGACACGGACCCCCATCGCAAACGGTGCATGACGAAACACCATCATTGGACCCGGGCGTACGTGGACACAAACGAGACGGTACTCCGTCCGTCAAGTGTGCCCTATGGACCTTGGGTCTTTGAGGTACCTTGGGGAACATGGACGGACGGGTTCGCCGGCATGACGATCGTTGACCGTTCCTTGAGCTTCCCTTGTTGTTCCTAGCTAGGCCATTCTCATACCAGACGTTAGGATGCCAGAGAAATCAAAGGGCGGGGGCTTCCCGCTAATTAGTAGGTGATCTGCGAACGGCATCCATGCCCAGAGAAGTCCGAGAAGAACACAGAGGTACACGCAATCACCATCCTTCATCGGGCCCTGTCAACGCTTGATGCCAGCGTCACGTACGATTATCACCTGACAGGCGATGCAGAGTTGTCCTCATCAAGCATTGCAGGCGCCCCAAAGGGTCTCAAAAAAGAAAATCCCTGTAATACAAGCACAGTGCTCTCAAAACAGGAGGGGGGAGAAGCACGTCGTTTATTTGCTCTTGTAATGTCCCCCCAACGCTCTTATCGAGTGTCGAGTGCCAAAATCTCGGCCTCTCTCTGTCTCTCTCTCTCCTCTTTCTTCCGTATCATTGAACAAGCATACGCTCCTCCTCCCCATCTCCCCATACCTCCCATCCCAACCCCATAAATGGTCCCTTCCGCCCTTCTTTCCGTGCCATGCATCACATGTTGTCCTCCCATCTCTAGTCCGTGTAAACATGGCTTCGGTGCATCTATGCACCTCCTCCCAGCCTGCCCGCATCCCTCGTCCTCCTTCGTCCGGACACGACCGGCACTTGCGTATCCTCGTGAGGGGCTACAAAACAACACGGCGCGAGCGGATGAGACCGGTGGTGCATCGGATCCCCGGAACAGGACAGAAAAAGAGGGGAGACACAACCAATCCCTTGGCGGCTACTCCATGCACCCGCTCCAGAAAGCAAAGAAAAAAACAAAACAAAAAAAGAACACCCAGATCAGGCCAGATACCCGAGATCATCGTCATCCAGGCGCTCCAGGTACTCCTTGTCCAAGAGGATTTCGATGCACTTCTTGATGTCGCCGACCTTGGGCACGAACCGCCCGCGAATCTGGTTGATGGTCTCGCTCACGAGCTGCTGGTGCTTCATGCGCTTGCGCGCCTTCATGATGCGCACAATGGCCGACTAGGAAAGGGTGGGAAGTCAGTCGTCATTCTCAGAAGCATAAGGGCCAAGAAAGAAGACAAAAAAGTGCTTACCTGGAGGAGCAGCTTGCGGTCTTCCTCGATCGTCTTGTTGGTCTCGACCTCCTCCTGCTTGGTCTCCGACTTCATGCCCACGTTCAGGTTGACGCGGTACTTTTTGTTCTTGAAGTCGTAGTTGAGCGAGAACACGGCGCCTGGCCCGAGCTTGGCGGCGCTGCCCGAGTCGAGGTTGAGCACCTTGGCCTTGAGCAGGATGCCGAGCGACGGGTCGAGCGCGTCCGGGTTGAGCTGCGTCGTCGAGGCGATCTCGTCGTACGTGTGGGTGTCCTTGTCGTTAAACAACAAGAGGATGGCCATCTGGTATATCGACACCTGGAAGGTGTAGGGCATCTTGGAGTTGCGGACGTAGTTGGCCTTGACCTCGCCCTTGCAGAGCTGCCACAGCCACGTGAGCTTGCGCCCTTCGTGCTTGTTCTTGTAGAAGCGCGTGAAGCGCTCGCAGTCGGCCGCCACCTCCTCGGGCGGGTTGAAGTTGGTGTTGGGGGCGGTGAGGGGCCAAAAGCTGGTGCCGAGGATGGAGTAGGTCGAGTCGAGGCCCTTGCCCTTGTCGAGCGTCTGCAGGTGCTCGCGGAAGCCGGCGTTGAGGTCCTTGGAGATCTGCATGTCCTGGAACATGCGCTGCAGCTTGTTGGTGTACTCGAAGCCGCAGGCCTCCTTGAGCTTGCTGATCATGCTCGTCTCGGCATCGTCGGACGACGAGTTGCTGTGGACGAGGCGGCGGGCGAGCATGCGCGAGTAAAACTTTTGGAACACGTCCTTGTCCTCGATGTACTTGAAAACCGTCATGATCTGGACGAGCGTGTTCTCGAGCTCGGCATCCTCGACGCCCGTGCTGCTCTTGCGCAGCAGCACGTCCGTGTACTTGGCCAGCAGCTCGGGCGACTTGTTGGATCCCGACTTGCAGACCTCGTTGCGGTTGACGAACTCGCGGCACGCGTTGTCGAGGGAGCGCGTGAACTCGGGCTCGTCCCGGAAGGCGCGCTTCACGAGGCCCTGGTACTGGGCGTGGACCTCGAGCAGGGCGTCCACGTACACCTTTGGCTCGAGCTTTTCGGCGTCCGAGGCCACCTTGGCGACGGCGGCGAGGCCGGCGTTGCGGACGTGCGTCTCGAACTTTGTGCGCAGCGGGTCCAGGCCGTCGGGTATGCGCGACAGCAGGCTGTACATGCGCGCCATGTCCTCCTCGCGGTCGTTGTCGAGCAGAACCTGGAACTCGTCGCGGAGGATGTTGGAGTGGTCGGCGATCAGGACCTGGTTGCACGCCTTCTTGAGCGGGATGGCGATGTCGGGGTGCAGGTAGAGCTTGACGCGCTCCTCCTCCTCGGCGAGGCGGGCCTCGGCCTTCTTCATGTACTCGACGACGCTGTTCTCGGCAACGTACTGCTTGCTCTCGTTCTGGTAGAAGGCCATGGTGGCTTCGAGGAAGGGCCGCTCGAAGTGGTACCGGTACACCTCGAGCGTCGTCTTGGACGAGTCGCCCTCCTCGAGGCCCAGCGACACGAACGAGTCCACCACCTGCTTGATCTGGTTGTGCTCGATGGTCTCGCCGCTGCGCTGCTTCTCGACCAGCTTCAGCACGGCGTCCACGACCTTGCCGGACACCTGCTGGAACAGCACGTCGCGCCATTGCACGAGGTGCAGGGTGTAGACGTCGTAGACGTTCTTCTTGCCCTCGTCCACTTCCCTCTTGACCCAGTGCCTGTTGAGGTACCGGAAGAGGTGGTGGATGTACTTGGCGGCGTCCGTGTAGCGCTGCCATTCCCGAATGTAAAACGCCAGCAGGGCCTCGTCCGCGTGCGCCTTGGACTCGGCCACTAGCGCCCTGAGGTGGTCGCAGAGGTACTCGGACAGCTTCTTGTAGAGCTCCTCGCCGAGGAGGTGGGCTAGGCCGGGGTCAGCGTGCGGCTTGGAAGAGGCGGGGGAGGGGCGGACGGCACGAACCTCCACGCTGGTTGGAACCCAGAGGATGGTTTGAGAGGGCGAAGCCCGAGGCCTTTTGGGATGTGCAGAAGTTGTGCACGGCTCTGCGAGGCGTCAGCGAGGGCCCGGCGGGGAGGGGGGCGGTTTCGAGAGGTAGACATACGTGTAGATACCCATGTACTGCGAGACAAGTCAGCAGGGCAGGGCCGCCAGCCCAGAGGCCAAGAAAAAGAGAGAGAGAGAGAGGGCACGTACGGTTGCCAGGTCAATCCCCTCGTGGAGATTGGTCATGATGCGGGTGATTCCATGTTGCAAATAATTCCAGCTGCTTTCGCGTCAGCGACCAAGCCGTGCTCCGGGGAGCGACCGACGTCAGGAGGCGAGGAAAGAGGATCGGGTCCACGCACGTGGTGTCGATGTCGGATTCTGAGGAGGGTTGCCTCGGCATCCCCATGACCGAAGCCGGCGGCATGGCTGCACGGCGCGCGAGGGCGTCGCGGGGAGGACGGGTCGGGAGACGGTACCGGGTTGCGCCCAGTCGGGCTGTTCTGGGCCAGCTGGGTGCGCCGTCGAGGCGTCGGTCAGCAAGGCTTGGCCGGACGGAGCGGTGCGTGGGAGGGCCGGACAGGAATAGCGTTCGGCCAACCCAAAAAAGAAAAAAAGGAAGGAATCAGATGGTACCGAAGAGAGGGCGCCGGCGACAGGAAGCCTTCGGGTTGCTGGCGGCGAAGGAAGTGAGGGGAACCGAGGGGCGTTGCTGCGAAGCGGCCAGCGATGAAACCTTGAGATTCGAGGGACGACGGCCTGGGCGGGCTCGACTAGGAAGGACGACGACGACGATGATGACGACAACAACGACAACGACGACGACGACGACGACGAGGGCGGTGGAGTGGAGGTCGGTGGCGGGAGGGAAAAGGCTGCTGAAATGGCGGCCCGAGGAAATGCAGGAGGGGCTTTTTTGAAGGTTGGATGGAGGTTGAAGTGAATGAATGGGAGGGATGCGAGATGGATGCGCAAGGCAACTTGTGACCTGAGGACGAGTTTCCCAAGCATGGAGCTCGCTGCTGCCCGCCGCCCGCCGCCCGCCGCCCGCTGCCCACTCGACGCATCCCGCCGTTTGTTGAACCCCGAGGGTTAGGCAGGGCCCCACCTGCCTCCCCAGGCTGCAACACGCGGCTAATCGATAATGTTTCGTGGTCCACCTTAAGCGACAAGCGCATTACGCGCGTCGTGGCGGTGGAGGAGGGGGAGGTGGTGGTTGTGGAGGTGGCGGTGATGCAGGTTGCATTCAGAGTCACGGATAACAAACCACCATCCGGTGTCAGCTCGCTGGTGCTCCGGACATGTCATTGCTTCTGTGCGCTGAATCAGGTACCTAGGTAAATTCATTGTATTTCCATTCCTTGTGCTCTTCCTTTTTTTCCGCTGATTACGCCGCTGTCATTCTCAACCCTTCCTAGACCAGGTTGAACTCATTCCTTATTATCATACAGGTTCCCATCTGTGATGCATCATAACAATATTACATGGTAAAAACAAAAGGAAGTGGCACCACGTTCATGCCGTCTCAGGCTGGACTGAAAGGAGCTTGGGGGTGTGCAAATGGGGCACAGGTATGCTGCGGTAGTGAAAACAGGCACCTTAGGTTAGGTACCAACCCCCTCCCCCGCCCCCTTATACCTTTTGTTCAGAGGCAAGACAACGCTGCAACCATGCTCGGGGAGCCCCTAGCACCCAAGCGCGTAAAAAAAAAAAAAAAAAAAAAAAAAAAAAAAAAAAAAACAGAGACAAGTGGAGGGACCGCCCCCCTCATCTGCCGTCATCCCCGCCGCCCAGCTTTTGCACCAGGCGGAAGACGCTGACCGACAGATTCAAGCTCCACGATATCAAGCCGATGACCTGAAAGGCGGCCAGGGCCTTGCTGAGCTCGCGGGTGCGGCGGTCGGTGGAGTTGTGGGAGACGAGCGCCTCAAAGGCGAGGGCCGTGCTGGCCGATTTGAAGATGATGAAGAAGAGGTCCATGAGGACCAGCGAGATCTTTTGCGTGGCCGGCCGCAGCCCCAGCGGCTGGCCCGTGTATTCGTCCCACGTCATGTAACCGATGTAGGGGATGGCCACCGTGTCGACGACGATGGCCACGATGGCCTGGGTGAGCTCGGCCGAGTGGCCCTGCGGCGGCGGCGCCCCCGGCTCGGCCGGCCGGTGTTCTATGCGGAACACCTGGACGGCGAGCGCCAGCGCCACGATGGACGTCAGCAGGACCGTCAGCCGGAAGGCGAGCGGGACGAGCGGGTGCCGCAGCAAAATGTGCCAGAGCCGCTTGTAGAGGACGTTTCGGCGCGTATCGCCGGCGGCGGCCCGAAGCTGGGGCAGGTCCACGGGGTCGTTGAACCCGGGCTGTAGCTTTTCCAGCACGTCCGGGTCCACGATCTCCGACTCCTCGTTGGGCAGGCGGCCGTAACGCGACGAGTTCACGTAGCCGCGCCACGGCGAGTCGGCCATGGCGCGGCTGAAGCGGTGCACGATCACGGGCTCGGCGGAGCGCAGGTGATCCCACTTGCGGCCGCGCTCGGCGCTGTTGCGACGGCGCAGCATCTTGCGGAGCCGCGCATGCGACGTTCGAGAGGGGCCTTCCAGCCCCAGCACGGCCGGGTTCTCGTGAACGAAGCCGTCTCTCGACACCCGACGCTGGATCGGGCTCGGCATGTGGTTGTGCTCGGGGGCCAAGGCGCGGGGCGGCGGCGGGCAGCTCAGGGCGCGCAGCTGGTCCTCGCTGGGGACCCCGAACCGCGGCTCGTACGACTCGATCCATGCTGTCGGGGCGGGATGTCAGCGCTTGGAGGGCTCGGAAGAGGAGAGGAGGAGGAGGAAGAGGAGGAGGAGGAGAAAAAAAAAACGAAGGGAGCGCCTACGAGGTAGCGTTCGAGCGAATCCATGATGGGTCGAGCCCGGGACGGATCGCGCGGCGGTGCTCGGGGAGCGTGTCGTGGAGGGTCGGGGCTCGGAGAGTTGCGAACTCGATGACGGATGGCCCGAAGAAGCCATTCTCGGGCCGCCGTCGGCCTACGGGGCCGAGGGGTTATGATCGGCAGAAGCTGGTGCCCGGTTCGCGATGGCAGGGGGCATGGGGGCGCCGGGGGGGGGGGGGGGGGGAGGGGGATGAGGAGAGAATTCGGCGACGTCGTCAATGGCGCTGGATGCGTGCAGGGTCGAGAGGCGGAGGGAGAATGTAGGATGACGGTAGGAGCATGGCGCAGCGGTGCGTTAGGGATGTCGATGGAAAGACATGGCGCGTGGACGACCTGGCCATCGACGTCAGCTGTTGGGGATGCCGGGTTGTGGAGGTTGAGAGCGCCCCGGCGGCCTCGATTCGCGCTGGTTCCTTGGAAATGGAAATGACCTGCGTTGGCCTGGCTCGCGTGACGACGGGGGAGGCCCGCCGGCTGCCAAAGCGGGCCGGGCTTGGCGCCTGTGCTTCTCCACTCTGGTTCCAGCGGAAGGCCCCAGCTCTTGATTGGCTGGGGAGCCCGCCCCGGCAACCTGGCACGCCCATCCACGCGGCACCACAAACGCTGCCGCTTCGGGAAGTCGGTTGAGGCGCACACTGCCTACACTGCGAACCGTCTAAGCCCCGAATCCAATCCTGGAGGCATGGGGCAGGCAGTAGCACATTGGACAGGGCAACGCAGGAACCCGATGTCCATGGCTTTTTTTATTTCTCCCAACCGCTCAAAGCCCCTGCTCAGGGAGGTGGCAGTATAGTAGGTAGGTGGATGGGAATCCTGAACCCTCTCCTCCAAAGAAGCTCGGTTCGCTCGGATGCTCTCCTCCGGCAACAAAGGCCTCCGAGTGGACGTGGCTCGGGCTGGCTACCTTGGACCTACTGTGTAGGGACCGAGCTGCGCTTTGACCACGCAGGAGCGGAATCTCAAGGACAGGAACGAGCCATGGAAGAGAGGGACCTTGGGCGCGGTTCTTTGTTTCAGACGGAAGGGTACCTGGGGACGGCGTACTTGTAGGTAACAAGGCGTTCTCGGGTCGGTCCCAAGATGGCCTCTGCCCGGAGTTCAGGCTCTCTGGCCGAGGTCTGCTTTCACCAACTATTCGTAGTTATCAGAGGTAATACACTAGTGAGTTACCAATCAGAGGCTGAGGAAGCTTGGAGCTTGGCAGCTTGGCAGCTCTGTGCTTGGGGACAAGCGACATGACCGCTTGTGGCATCTCGAGCATGAGCCACACCGAGCGGCTGCAAGAAGAATAGTTAGCCGCCGACTCTTTTCAGCAGCCATGAAGGGCTGTGGCTGATGGCAGCTCTGGGCTTTTATTTTCCTGCCCGCCCTGCCCGACCGGGTTGGGAACCTTGACGTGTGAGGTTCCATAGGTACCTACTGCGTATACTACCTACCTATAGTAGGTAGCCCCGGGCTGCCGGGGGCACTGCCCCCCCAACCACGCAGCGTTTCAAGCGATGGAACCCCACGGCGGCGGGAGAGAAAGGATCCAATACCTACAGAGGTTGCGTCATTGCTAGGTTCTAGCGTTACCCACAGAGTACAAAAAGTACAATAACGGTGGTAGGTAGTTTTGCTTGCCGGGGACGCCATCCAGGCTCCCGGGCTGTGCATAAACTGGAAAAATGGCTGCTGACCCTCCCCATCCATGCCCACCACGACTTGGAACATTGGAGCTCCATATCCAGTCCAGTCCATCCCCTTGACCTTCGCCTAAGCTCCAACCACCACGCCCAACGTTTTTTTGTTGTTGTTATTTTTTTTTTTGCCACTCCACAACACCCATTCCCTCCCCCATCCCTCCCATCCCTCCCCTGGCCAAAACGCGCGGCGTCGTTGTCGTCGTCGTCGTTGTCGCAGGCCTCCCAACCCTTCCCTCCGTCCGTACAAAATGCGCGTCTGCCGCCGCCGCTGCCGCTGCTGCTGTTTCTCCAAGTAATTAGACGACCTGTTGCGAGATTCCCCCCTCCTTTCTCCTAGTCTCCTTCTTCCTTCCCCCCCCCCCCCCCCCCCCCCGTCCTCCCAAAGAATCTTGCGCCATGCGCCTCTACGTCCTGCCCATCTCCACGAGGAGGACCCTCTTGTACTGCCAGGCCGGGAAGCTCGGCGGCCCGGCGTCGGAATCCCTGACGTGGTCCGGCCGGATCCAGTCCAAGGCCGCCCGCACCTGGTCCGACTGGGAGAACAAGGACAGAGGCTGGCAGAGGGCCGTCGTCAGCTACGGCAACCAGCTGCTGCGCCGCATCCCGTACGAGGAATGGGGCCTCAAGTCCGTCCCGCCCCTGTCGCAGCGCCGCCGCCAGGCCGAGCTCGACCGCTCCGACAAGGTCGAGGTCGTCTACCCCAAGACGCTGCTCCAGGCCGACCAGGTGTCGTCGGTGCTGCGCGCCCTGGCCACCGAGCGCGAGGGCCTGCACCGGACGAGGCTGCTGTGGTGCCTGGTCGGCATGCCCATCACCATCCCCGTGGCGCTTGTCCCCCTGTGAGTGCGCCGCGCCGTCCGGCCGAGGGGGCGTGCAAGCCCCGAGCGGTTCCTCTGGCTAACCCCACGGCCCATCCAGCATCCCGAACCTCCCCTTCTTCTACCTCGTCTACCGCGCCTGGTCGCACTGGCGCGCTCTCGCCGGCGGCAGGCATGTTCAGTTCCTGCTCAACAACAACCTCCTCGTCCTCGCTCCCAACCCCCTCGTCGACGCCGTGTACGCGGCGCCCAAGCCTCCCTTGCCCTCCGCCCCGGAGCCGGCCGCCGGCTCGGCGCCCGTCGCGAGCCCCGGCCTGCCGCCTCCGGGAGCTGCGGGGCAGGCCTGCGAAGGCGAGACCCTGCTGCTGTCCCAGGCCGAGGGGAAGAAGCTGACGCTGGCGCTGGGCCTGCCCCAGCTAGAGACGGAGCTCGAGCGGGCCATATGGCAGGTGGAAACGGCCATCGAGAAGCGCAAGGCCCAGGTGGCGGCGGTCGATGATGCACCAGCAGCAGCAGCAGAAGCAGCAGCAGCAGCAGCAGCGAATAGCACGAGCAAGCACGAAAGCGAGAAGAAATCTCAATGAGGAGATGCCGAGCAATAGAGGCGCTACATCCATAGGATCCATCTGTGTACCAAGGGATTGTGGGGGGGGAGGGCTGCTACGCTACGAACAAGGAGCGCAAGGCGGAATCCACGGCTGCCGCCGCCGCCGCCGCCGCCGCCGCTACCACAAACCCGACTCGAACCACGTGCCCCAAATCCCGTCGCTTCTGTCCCGCGTGAACCGATCCCCCCTTCTGAACCGTTTCCGTGTCACTTGCTCTCGGCATAAAGCCCCCCGCCGCCCGCTCCGCCGCCGCTTCCGCCAAAGGCCGCCACCAGCCCGTACGCCAGAACGATCCCCATCACCACCGCCGCCACGATAAATCCGCGCCAGACCGCCGATCGCGACCGCTTGCCCCCGCGGAGCCGGCGGGCCGTCGCGTGGGGAGAACCCCTCCGCCGGGCCAGCATCCTCCAGCGGCGGCAGGGTGGCAGCCCGACGTCGGGCGCAGCTCCGACGTGGCCGTCCTTTCCGCCGCCTCGCCCGAGAGCGCTCGCCCCGGCCGGCCGGGGAGGACAGGCGACGGCCCCCGCTCCGCCGGGCTTCGCCGGCTCTCCTCCGTTGCCGTCGTCGTCGCTGTCGCCGTCGCTGTCGCCATCCTTGTCGCCGTCGCCGCAGAGGCCCTTTGACGAAACGGCCGGGACCCCGGCGTCGTGGCCCGAGAGGAGCGCGGCGCCTCGGCCCGCGTCTTGGAGGCCCTCTCTTTGGCTCGCTCGATACCCTCGCTCGCCGCCGCCTCCGGCCTCGTGATGCATGCCGACCCCCTCGTCCTCGTCGTCGTCGAACGGCACGGGCACCACCAGGTCCGCGCGCCACCGCGCGCCATGGCTCTCGGCGGCCAGCAGCGCCCGCTCCACCGCCCGCTTGGCCGACGAGCCGCCGCCGGAGAAAGGGCCCGGCAGCCCCGCCGGCGGCGGGCTCTCCCCTCCGCGGCGCTCCCCGGCCGCATGATCCCCTCCTTTGTGCTCCCCTGGGCCTTGGCACGCGGTTGGGTCCCGGTCCTCCCCTCGGTCGCGGTCGCGGTCCTGGTCCTGGTCCCCGTCCCCGTCCCCGTCCCAGCTTCTGTACCGACAGCTCACCGTGCCCGAGCGGTGAGGCTGCTGCTGCGGTTGCTTCGGCAGCAGCGGCGGCCGCCGCAGAGATGGAGGCTCGGAGGAAGAGGAGGCGGCGGCGGCGGCGGCGGCGGGCCGGAGCGGCGCCCGCATGTCCCACATTTCCATGCCGGGAGGCCGCCGGCCCACGCGGACGAGATAGCGCCGGAGCGTTTCGCACTGCCAGGCGATCGCCGCCTTTTGGCGCAGCAGCCGTTGGCCCGGGCTCTCCTGGGTCGGGAGGATGGGTGATCGGCGGGGCCGCGCCGGGGCCGCGAGGTGGGGACCTCGCCCTCCGGGGTCTCGGCCGTGGTCGTGGCCGAGGACGGGCCCAGGGCCGCGTCGTTTCCCAGGGTGGTTGCTGCTGCTGCTGCTGCTGCTTCCGCTGCTGCTGCTGTACGGGGTCGTTGGCGTGTTGTGGCGCTGCTGGTGGTGATGGGCGTGGTGGGCGTTGGGGTTGAGAGGGGAGGGCTTGAGCGGAGCGTAGGGCGCCGGCGGTGACCGCGATGGCAAGGCTAGCATCTTGTGCTGTACGATGCTGTCCTGTCTTGGGGGACAAGTCTTGTGCAAATGTTGGAGCCCTGAGAGAGGCGGGGAGGAGGGGGAGGGGGAGGGGAGAGAGGGACGGCTCTGCGGATCTTGGTGGGGTTGCGAGCTCTGGAAACCGCTGCAGCTCAGAGACTGAGAGTGGGCGAGAGAGAGAGAGAGTGTGTGTGTGTGTGTGAGTGAGTGAGAGAGTGAGTGAGCGAGCGAGCGAGCGAGAGAAATGGCTTCGCTTCAGCGTAGCATGTCTGCGGTCCGGCTCCGGGTCGTTGCCAAATGGAACATTCGCTCGATCGATCGACCCGTGGAAGATGCCAACAAACAGTTTTGTCCTGTCGCACAAAAGAGGGGGAGCTCCAGGTCCCCCGAGCTACCCAAACATGGCGTGTGCTGTGTGCTGTGGAATATCGATGCCAACGACAATAATCCTGACTCGCGCGGCGCAGCGGTCGGGTCGTCCGGAGCAAGGTGTCAGGAGGGGAGGCGGGGGGGAGGCGCGGATGTTTCGATGCGCGCGTGCGGCGTCGTCATTCGTACGAGGGCAACGAGAATACGAGATGGTTGGTGCCTGTTCAATGTACAACGCGTGACTTGATGATGATGATGATGATGATGATGATGATGGTGGTGGTGGTGATGATGGAACCAACGGAGCTCCAACACAAGCCCGGCCAGGCACCGAGCGGCCTCTGCGAAAGGCTGGGGCTTCTCGGGCAAGACAGGCTCGGTGCCACACATGAAAGTAAGAATCAGGTACATCTAGCAACAGTGATACCACTGAAAGACGAATGTGTCGTGGCGATTGCCGGGGGGATGCGGAGCTGGTGTTGTCATCGTCGGCTTTGGACGACGGCGTGCCGGCGCCACCATCGCCATTCGGTTGCCAACCTCGCACGTTGCACCATGCATCTTGGCCAACGTCAAGCGCGGTCAACATCCCGGAGAGTCAAAAGAAGAAGAGAAAAAGGAATCCTTGATTTTGGGTTTCTCTATAATATGTGCAGGTGGGAATCCTCGCCGAGACCGCTCCCGGCCGGCATGGCCACCATACACACAGAACATTACATCAGTCATCGCCTAAGGATCGATATATATATATATAGTATATATATCTGTGCGTGCGTGCCGACCTTTTCTCCTTTTGGTTCCATCACCCGGACCCGGTATACTAGTAAACCCCCCTCCGCGCCAACCGACAAGTTGACCGCATAGATAGAACTCCTTGCAGTCCCATCGTCTTTGAACATACGCCCATACTCCAGCAACTCCGCCTGCCTATCCGCCTGCCTATCCGCCTGCCTGTCTGCCCGCTTTCTCGATAGGCAAAAAAAAATAGCGCCCTGCCCGTGATTCCCATCCGAAAGGAGAGCGAGCGCGTGCGCGCCCATCAACAGACATGGCTCCCCGAGAGAACAAAAAGAAAATGGGCTGTCAACCCTTCCGAAATTGCAAAGGCGGGTGAGAGGGGGGAGCACTCCTCGGGCCGCGCGGACCCGCCACGCCGCGCCGCGCGATGCAGAGAACAGAGAATGGACGCTGGGTTCCGCGACCGCCCTTCAGCAGGGCCGAAGCCGTTCCTATGACGTCGTCGCCTCGGCCGCCGGGGGGGCCGGGGATTCGCTGGTCTCTGCCTTGTCGGCGGTCGCGCCGTCGTCGACGCGCGGCTTTTTTGAGCGGCCGCCCTCGTACGCCTCGATGGTCTCCTTGGCGGCCTTGAGCTCCTCTTCGAGCTCGTCCAGGCGCCGCTTCAGCATGTTCTCTCGCCGGTGGCTCTCCTCGAGCTCCTTTTGCAGCTGGTTGTGAGACTCGGTCAGGGCGTTGAGCTGGGCGGCCAGCTGCTCCTCGGCCTCGGATTTGCTCTTCTCGGCCTGCTGCCGCAGGTTCACCTCCTCCTGCTCGAGCTGCTGGATCCGGCCGCGGTAGAGCTCCTGGATGACCTCGAGCTCGCTGACCCGCGTCTTGAGGCTCGAGTTGGTGGCCAGGAGCTGCTCCTGCGTCTGCGGCATGTCGCCGCCCAAGGGCGAGGCGGCGCGGCCGTCGGCGAAGGCGGACAGCTGCTGGGCCTGGAACTGGTCGTCGATGTTGGAATACATGGGCACGTGGGGCGCGTAGAGGTTCGGGGTGCCGGTGCGGGATATCGGCGAGTTTGTGTCGTCGAGGACGCCGTTGGACTTTTGGGAGGCCCGCCGGGCAACCGCGGCCCCGTTCATGGCGCCGAGGTCCGCCCCGTTGAGGTCGCCGGTCTGGGGGTTCAGATGTTGCGCCTGCGCCTGGCCCTGGTTCCTCTCTCGTTAGCCCTCCTCCCCTCCTCCCCCCACTTTTCCCCGACCAACCAGCCCGATCCTCCAAACACGCACCTTTTTCTGCTTGGCGAGGTCGGGACGGTGCGTCTTGATGCGGTTCCGGCTCTTGATGACGTCCGTCTTGAGGTGGATGGGCCGTGGCCGGTTGTGCAGCTTGAGGAACAGGCCGCAGGCGTTGCAGAGGACGGCGCCGTTCTCGTCGCGACGCCATAGCGGGGTGGTATGGGTGCCGCAGTTCTGGCAGGTGGGCTGTGTGACGGCGCGTTCGTGGTTAGCCATGGTCGCCATTGCGTCGCGGCGCTGCGATGCGTCGTCCCGAGAGGGGGGGGGGGAGGGGAGGGCGCTGGGCTGGCGGTGGGATTCTTCCAGGGGACGTTTCCGTCGGGATCAATCGCGATGGCAATTGTAACGATAAGCAGCATTACCATGGGCGATGCGAAACATTGATAACCAAAGAGGGTCGGGTCGCCATGATAAGGCCAGTGATAAGAATTTTTCGACCAAGCAGGGAAGTGGGGGCGGGCAGATAAGACGATAAAAACGGGAAACGGGAAACGGGCAACAGGGAAACGGGGAAACGGGGAAACGGGGAGACGGGAAACGGATGGAGGCCGTTGCTGCATCCAATGCAAGCCCCGGCGAGCCGTCCAGGGCCCCACCAAAAATGACCCCAAGAGCCAGCGGCCAGCGGCCAGCGACGGGACTGCCCGAAACGGGCCCAAGGGAAAACGGCGGACAAGACGAAAAAGGATGGTGGTGCGTGCGACGGGAGGGTCTGAAGGGAGAGAGGAGCCTGCCCACCTACCAAGTTGCCTCCAGGCGCAGGATGCGTGACGGCGGGCGACGTGCCCGTCGGTCCGGGGTAGGTGGCGGGCGCGATCGTCACGGGCCTGCATCGCCGCCGTCATGTTAGCCGGGAGCCGCCGGAGAGAAGAAGGCCGGGGCTGGGCGGGTCTCGTCCGGAGGACCTCCGGAGGGCCCGGGCGCGACAAGGCCCGTCGACGGCCATCCGCCGCGAGCATCGCCCCGCCGCGACCCGGGTCCCCCGCCCGCCACCCGAGCTGGTGGTTTCCCATCCTTGGATGCGTAGGGGCTGACTGACCTTTGCTGCGCCGGGTCCGTCGGCTCGGGCGCCTCGGGAGCCGGGGCGTCGCCGCCGGCCGGGTTGTGCTGGAAATCCTGGGGCGGCGGAGCAGGCGCCGGCTCTGCGCCGTCTCCGGTCGCCGGCTCCGTTTTGACCTCGGCGGCCATGGCCACGGCCTGGGCGACGGCCTGCGCGCTCTCCTCCATGTTCGCCTCGGTCGCGGTCGCTATGAGGTCGGGATGGAGCACCAGGGCCGCAGCGGCCTGGTCGAACTCGGGAGTCTGAATCGGCGCCAGCTTGACGGTGTCGCGAGATCAGGGCGGGCTCGGCAAGAGGAGGATGTCGGTTGGGAAGGCGGAGCGAGGTGGGGTGGAGGGTCGCGCAGAAGACCACGGCCGGATGCACGCGTCGATGAAGCCGCAAGAACACAGGTCTCTGCAATCTGAGCCGTCGAGGATGGACCGTTGGTGTCAGGGAAATCGAAGATGGCGATGGTTTCTCTTCTGGCCCAAAGGGCAGACGAGGGGATAGGGGGTCAGGATTCGGGGGGGTTGCGGATGGGAAGGACAGGAAAAAAAAAAAAAAGAAGATGAAGACGAGGGAGCCCCCCCCAACCCAGGGCGCGAAGTTTCGCGGTGTATCCACTTGGCGATGGCGCGGGCAGCTGCTGGCCTCTGATTGGTTGCAGGGGCTCAGCAGGCCTGCGCTACATGGCGCAGAATCCAGGTCGAGTCGGGGGTGGAGGAAATGGGACTGGGCGACGGGCCAGGAGGTTGAAAGGGGGGTCGAGGATGCGATTTGCGACTGACGTCGGCCGCGGATGCGATTGCAAGCCTTCAATCGATAGAGAGAAGTGGGTGATGGCACAGGTGAATGAAAGGTGCTCGATAGGAGCGGAAGCCGGGGCCGTGGTGGGACCTTATCGGCCGGCGCGCCCCACTTTTTTCCCCGGGCCTGCAAGGGACCATGGTCCAAAAAAATCGAGGCCTCTTTCTCTCGAGCCAGCCATGGAAACCTCCAAAGAGCCTCCAACGGCTCAGCCACTCTTGCAACTCTAGCAAGCAACCCGCGCAACCCGTCCAACCCGTCCAACCCGTCCAACCCGTCCAACCCGTGCAACCCGTGTCGCCGCCCCAACGCCCAAGAGTTGGGAAATTCCCCCCTCTCCTCCTCCCAGGTCATCGGCACGCGCATCCTCGACGCTGCTCCTCCCTCCGCCGTTGCCGCCCTCGCGCTCCCCGTCAACATGCCGTCGACGCACAAAAAGGACAAGCCGTGGGACACGGACGACATCGACAAGTGGAAGATCGAGCCCTTCACCAAGGAGGACTCGTCCGGGCCCTTCCTCGAGGAGTCGTCCTTCATGACGCTCTTCCCCAAGTACCGCGAGCGCTACCTCAAGGACGCATGGCCGCTCGTCACCAAGGCCCTCGAGAAGCACGGCATCGCGGCCATCCTGGATCTCGTCGAGGGTTCCATGACGGTCAAGACGACCCGCAAGGTAAGAGAGCAGGACCCAACCCACGGCCTGCCAAGCGCCTCGAGAGGCTGACCGCGCAGACCTATGATCCCGCCGCCATCCTCAACGCCCGCGACCTGATCAAGCTCCTCGCCCGCTCCGTCCCCGCCCCGCAAGCCATCAAGATCCTCGAGGACGGCATGGCCTGCGACATCATCAAGATCCGGAGCCTGGTGCGCAACAAGGAGCGCTTCGTCAAGCGGCGACAGCGGATTCTGGGACAGAACGGAACAAGTAAGCCCCTTCCCGGCTGCCAAGGTCGTCGGTGGCAGCGGCTAACGGCGATGCAGCGCTCAAGGCTTTGGAGCTGCTGACGCAGACGTACATCCTGGTGCACGGCAACACGGTCTCCGTCATGGGCCCGTTCAAGGGGCTCAAGGAGGTGCGCAGGGTGGTGGAGGACACGATGCGCAACATCCATCCCATCTACATGATCAAGGAGCTCATGTACGTGGCTTTGCAATTCTTGTCCACCAGCAACGACGACGAAGACGGCGACGACGATGGCTAACGGTGCGTGTGCGTGTGCGCGTCCAGGATCAAGCGGGAGCTCGCCAAGGACCCGGCCCTGGCGCACGAGGACTGGAGCCGATACCTGCCCAACTTCAAGAAGCGGACGCTGTCGAAGCGCCGCCAGCCGTTCAAGGTCACGGACAAGAGCAAGAAGACCTACACGCCGTTCCCGCCGGCGCCCGAGAAGAGCAAGGTCGACATGCAGATCGAGACGGGCGAGTACTTCCTCAGCAAGCAGGCCAAGCAGCGCGCCGCAGAGGAAGAGCGCGCCGAAAAGGCCAAGCAGAAAAAGGAAGAAAAGAAGCGCGAGCGCGAGGCCGAGTTTGTGCCGCCAGAGGAGGACACGGGCAAGAGCAAAAAGAGGAAGAAGTCGCACGACTGAGGGCGTCGGCGACGGCGGGGAGAAGGAAGCAGCCGGCGGCTGCGATGCGATTCGATTCGATGCGATGCGATGCGATGCGATGCGATGCGATGCGATACGATACGATGCGATACTTTGCGATACTATGCGATGCCCGCACACCGCAGCGCAGCGGGCAAAGCGATGAGCATGAAGCAAAGCGGTGGACAGCAGGCAATCTGATGGGGCAACGACAATCTCAAGCGGCGACCGATCGGCGATGATGGCAGCCGCAAAAGGAGGAGGGGGCTGAGGTACAATATTGTATGTGCAGCGCAGGGTGGTGTGGTGTGGTGCCGTGTGGTGTGTGGATGGGCGGTCGGCGGACAACCCTCCCCGGCAATCAATCAGCTCCGCCCCCCGCTCAACCCCCCTCCCCCTCTCAGGAGGTTAGGAAGCCGGAACCTTTGGCGGACGAAGGCGGCGGGGCGGGGGTGTGGCCGGCCTGGTTCGTCCGAGGGGCCGAGGCATGAGCGTCACGCTCGGCTCCGCTGGTGCAGGGATTTGTCGAGATTCTCCGGCGTAACGCGCCCGAGAGAGAGCACCACAACAAGGGCTCGGAGCGAGCTATAGTACAACAAACAAGCACGGCGAGACCTCACTCAACACACCCGGAAGAGCCAACGTTACGCCAAAACGCTCGATTTTTTTCTTTTTTTTTTTTTTTTCTTTTTTATTCAGGTACTTTGTACATGTAGATAGGTTAGGCATCCGCTGGACACGGTCTTGGAGACGCTCGACAAGATACTCCCATCGCTTTTTTTCCAACCATGCAGCGCTGCATCACCGTGAAGAAGACCGAGGGCAAGCCCGGCGAGGTCTACTACCCGTAAGTTTTGACCATGTTGGTTCGTTAGCGCTCCTCTGTGTGCACCATCTCACCAACCGTTTCCTCCCACCTCCCTCCTCCTCCTCCCTCTTAGGCTGCAGCTCAACTCGGTGCCCATCCCTACCCCGGGCCCGGGCCAGGTCCTCGTCAAGGTCTCGGCCGCCTCCCTCAACCACCGCGACCTCTTCATCCGGCAGCACCTGTACCCGGGCATCTCCTTCACCTCCCCGCTCATGTCGGACGCCTACGGGGTCGTCACCGCGCTCGGCCCCGGCTGCTCCTCGCCCTCCCTCCTGGGCAAGCCCGTCATCCTCGTGCCGACGCGCGGCTGGGACGCGGACCCCAACGGCCCCGAGTCCCCGGGCTTCTGCATCATCGGCGCCTCGGCCGGCTCCCCCGCCGGCGCGGGTACCGAGTACCTCGTCGTCGACGAGCAGGACGTGGTCCCCGCGCCCGAGCACCTGACCCCGGCCGAGGGCGCGTGCCTGCCGGTCGTGGGCGTGACGGCGTGGCGCTCGCTGGTGGTCAAGAGCGGCAACGCCGAGCCGGGGCGGAACATACTCGTCACGGGCGTCGGCGGCGGCGTGGCGCTGCAGGCGCTGCAGTTCGCCGTCGCCCGCGGGTGCAACGTGTGGGTCACGAGCGGGGACCGCGCCAAGATCGAGCGCGCCGTCCGCGAGCACGGCGCCCGCGGCGGCGTGTGCTACCGCGACAAGGCCTGGGACAAGGAGCTCGCCGCGCTGCTGCCCCGCGACCGGCCCGCGCTGGACGCCGTCATCGACGGCGCCGGCGGGGACATTGTGGCCAGGACGGTCCGCCTGCTCAAGCCCGGCGGCGTCGTCGTGAGCTACGGCATGACGCTCGGGCCCAGGATGGACTACTCGATGCAGGCGGTGCTCAAGAACGTCGACGTCCGCGGCGCCACCATGGGCTCGCGCCAGGAGTTCCGCGACATGCTCGAGTTTGTGCGGAAGCACCGCATCCGGCCCGTCGTGAGCCGCGTGGCCAAGGGGCTCGAGGATCTCGAGGGGATCGAGGCGCTCTTTGAGGATATGAAGGCGGGCAGGCAGTTTGGGAAGCTGGTGGTGCTGATTGACAAGGACGCCGTCGCGGACGCGGACGCGGACGCGGCCAAGCTGTAAGCGTCGGTCGGTCGGATATGAAACCACGTCGAGACGAGACGGGAAGTCAACCTCGAGAGAGATCAGGTCGATTGCCTAGGAAGCGAGGGCTCCTCCTCCTTTCCTTTGAACCACTAGGTTGAGCACCGTACTTTTCCCCTTGGTACGAAGAGAATCTCCATCGACTGTGTCTGCGTGTCTGTGTATCTGTCTGTCTGTCTGTCTTTCCTCTCGTCCTTCCCCCCCCCCCCCCCCCCCCAACATCCGGGGTCATCACCTAAGCTGCCCTCGTATGGATGACGGCCGGACGGCCGGATCATGAACCCCTCGCCGCCGCCTCCTCCAGCTCCTCCTTTGTCGGCCTTCGAATCCCCTCGAAATGGCCGACGCCGCCCCTCAGGGACCCGCCGTCGTTCCAAATCCACACGCGCACAATGTCCTCGGCCTCCTCCCCCGTCTCCACCTCGGGCGTGTTCATCATGACAGGCCACCCCTCATCCCCGGCCTCCGGGTCCGGATCCGTCACCCACCCGAGCTGGAACCTCAGCGTCGGCCGCTTCCCCTCCCCCGCGTCAACCCCGGAGCGGACCCGGCTCCCCCACGCGTAAAAGATGGCCGCCACCTCGTCCGCGCCGAACCAGCTCCAGTTCCCGCCGCCGACGCCCACCACCCCGCGGCCCAGGCCGCCGTCGCCGGGCCCGATCGCCGCCGCCAGGCTGCGCTCCCGGTTCATGAGGCGCACCACCTCGCGCAGCTCCGCCACGCCGGGCGGCCGCAGCCCGAGCCTGGCCGCCGCCGGCTGCGAGGGCAGCTGGTGGCCGAGGGACAGCGCGAGGGCGTGCAGGCCGCACTCGAGGGCGGCGCCCGACGTGGGCAGCCGGACGTAGGCGCCCCCCCGGCCGTCGCCGTCGGGGAAGGCCTCCCAGAAGCGGGCGCGGGCCCGGCGGTACGCGGCGTACCGCGGGAGGGCGGAGCGGACGGGGTCGGCGAGGATGTCGGTGGCCAACGAGACCCTGAGGGGCCGGGAGGTTGAAGACGTCATGATTGCCTTGCCTTTTTTTGGAGTGCGTCTTGCTGCGATGCTTGTTCTTCCGTCTTCTGGCCGAATGTCACGGGGCACGTCGAATGTTGGCGCCTGACCACCGGGATACGGAGAAGCTCTGCTGTGCTGCGCTGTGTTGTGCCGTGCTGTGCTGGGCTTGGCAGATGGAACGCTCTGGTTTGACGATGGTTGGAGAGTGGATGAAGGAAGATATTCACTTTGCTCTCGGCAGCCCGCTTCCGACCCCATTCAGCCCACGACGCACATACACCCACATACGCACACATACACAGCCTTGATGTCTTACAACCAACTCATCACAATCTACCTGCGCAGTCACGCTCCGGATCCGTCCAACCTTGAACAACTTCCCACCTCGGAGCCCAAATCCAGCTTCACCATGATGTATTATATGATCATCAGCCTCAGCCTCTCAACACACCACCCACTCCTCACTCCCGATCAACCAACACTCCGCGCCCTGGCGTGGGTTGGCCCTTTGCATCCGGGGCCACAGCAGGACGACCAGCCTTCGGCCTGCCGTGCGCAGGTGGGACGGGGGCCGGCCTGGATGCGGCCGCCCGAGCCGTGAGGGCCGCAAGGCGCATGCGGCCCGGGGGTCGGGCGGCAGGCCAAGAAAAGACGGAGCGGAACCAAGCATCTCGCGTCGCCATGCTTGCCTTCGTGCCCGGTCGAGCCTCGCAGAGAAACCATCAGCAAGCCCGATGCTGAGGAGCCGAAGGAGGAGGGGCGTCGAGAAAAGCTTCGTCGCCAATCCTCCCGACAAAACGCGCCGCCAGCCAGCATGCCTCCACGCACGCACGCACGCGGGACCCGACTCGAGCATTGTTCGTGCCTAGCAGTAGTATGTCTCATCTCACCTCGCCTGGGGGGGGCTCGCTCTCACAGGGCTGCGTAACTCAGGTCTACCCGCCTGAAGTACTGCGTAGGTAACCTGCCCCATCTCCATGGTTCCGACATGTCGTACACGGCAAAAGTAGGCCACTCTGACGCAACAGCACGTTCCTCGATCACTCTCGACCACTTCCACGTCGATTGACCAAGCACGCATCAAGTGAGCCGCATACACAAGACGCATACTACTCTGCCACGCAAACTCCCAGGTTTTGAAGCCAGAAGAAATTACAAGTTAAGAGAACCCCCTAAGCAAACCCATGTCTGTCAAGGTAACTCCTGTAATAGAGGGGGGGAAAAAGCCCAAAAGTCGGGAACAAGAGAAAAAAAAAAAGAAAAAGAAGAAAAAAAAAAAGAAAAAAAGCGTAAGAGCCGGACGGGCGGGGGAGCCGTTCCAGGCGCCCCCGCCCAACCACCACCGAGGGCCTTAAAAGACCAACACCGCGAGCGTCATGCCTCAGAGGGCTTGCAAGGTCAACGAAGCCACCATGACCTGCGCGACCGGGAAGGTCGGGCGCTGCCAAGGCGGCCTGTCACCTCCCACCAAAGTGGTCGCGTGAACTCCCGAACCATGACGTGCCGTGCTCTGCCGTGCCCTGCCATGCCATGCCATGCCATGCCGTTCCATGCAAAAACATGCCCGCTCGCTTTCCGTGACGTCGTGTGCGCATAACTGGCCGTCGTCACCGTCGAATCCCTCACACAGCGCATGCACATACATACCCATGCACGTACACAGCAGCCCACCCTCGACCCAGGTCCTCTCCCCATGTACACAACCCCTCCCCCCCACACACACGCATACACATCATGCAGACGTACACGCACTCACCCAGCTCGCGGCCTTCGTTCGTCGCCGCAGGTGAATATCGCCCCGCCGCAGCCTCGCTCCCCCCTCACATCAGCACGCACTTCGCGCAGCAGCCGCCCTGGGCGTCGTCATCGGCAATATCCATCTTGTTCATGCCGCCGCCGTTGTGGGAGAGGCCGCTTCCCCCGGCGGCGCCGCCCTGGATCTCGCGGTTGTACCTCCGGATGGCCCGCACCACCTCGTAGAAGGCCTGCTCGACGTTGGTGTTGGTCTTGGCGGACGTCTCGAGGAACCGGCACTTGAACTCGTCGGCGAGCGCCTTGCCCTCTGTCAAGGGGTTAGCCATCTGCAGCGTTGGGTGGGTGGACGAGAGAAAAAAAAAGGCTCTAGGGTTGGAACGCACCTTCCACCGAAACCTTGCGCTCGTGGGCCAAGTCGAGCTTGTTGCCCACCACCACCATGGGGAACGAGTCCTTGTCCTTGACGCGAAGGATCTGCTGCTGGAAGGTCCTGATCTCCTCGAAGCTCTCACGCGACGTGATCGAGTAGACGAGCAGGAAGCCCTCGCCCGTGCGCATGTACTGTTCCCGCATCGCCGAGTATTCTTCCTGGCCGGCCGTGTCCAACACGTCGAGGAGCGCCACCTCATCGTCGACAATGCACTGCTTGCGATACGAGTCTGCGTCCCTGGTCAGTCGCGCCCTAGGGGGGGAGGAGAGAGAAGGGAGGAAAGGTGATGCCATGCGTACCCTCAATGGTCGGGTCGTACTCGTCGACGAAGTGCGACTGGATCAGCTGGATCGTGAGACACGACTTGCCGACACCACCGCCGCCGACAACCACCAGCTTGTACTCCCTCGTGAACTGCAACGCGACGCGCATCCCGTCGTCAGCCGAGAACTTGTCAATCGTCCTACGTGCAAGCAAGCAAAACCCACCTTAGACGCCATTGCTGCGGCTGAGAATTAAAACAAGAGGATTAAAGAGAAAAAAAAAGGACACCCGGAGCGGATCGGTGTCGTTTTGTGTTTCGTTTCGACACGGCAAGGAACTCGGGAGGGAGCGAGGTCCAGGAAGCGCGGGCCACTTGAGGTGATCGTCCGGAAATATTCAACGAGAGGGGGACCTGGGCGCGCGCGATCAAGGTCGGAAGGCGTTCTGTTGGGATGAAGGAGAGGTTGTTGTGCGGTGTGGAGGACACGATGGGATTGGAGAAGGGTGAACCGCGGGACTGTGGGGATTCGGCAATCGAATTTCTTCGGGAGCCCAAGAAGCAACCACGTCGGTCGGGCGACCCCAATGGAGCTTTGCGTTAGGGGCCGGGAGGAGGCTTGTTCGGGAGGTGGGAGGACAAGGTCCTGCTGGGGGGGGGGGGGGGGGTGGTGACAGCGGAGTGGTCCTGGAGATATGGGACGGCGCGCTGTTTGGAGCTGTTTGGAGCAAATCCAACGAATCGGCCGGGCCTGCGGAGAGGGAAAAAGGAGAGAAAAACCACGGGACGAAGAAGAACAGTCGGCTGGGTGTAGGCGGGCCCCGAGGAGGAGGTTGGAAGGGGAGCAGAGTGTCGAGACGGGCCAGGGAAGCTCGAGCTTGAAGGACGGGGAGACGGGAATGAAGAGCAAAAGAGAGAAAAGAAAGGGGGTCCGTGTGCTTTCCCGGGGGGTGCGACTGTGGGCTAGGCATGTTCCCGATGTGATTGGTGGCGCCAGGGATGCACCAAGGCGAGGCACCCTTGTTCCCGCCGCGGCTTTCCCTGCCGTGCTCAGGATTCGAGCGATGGGGCCGGCGCCCTCTCGCACTGTGTCTTCCGTCCGCCGAAAGCTTGCTTTTGCTCCCCCAACCAGGGCAGGATGCAACTGCGATGCCGCCGCCGACCCGGGAAGAGATGAGACCAGAGATGGGGACCGTACATGCGCAGTATGTATGTACAGGGCTCGGTCCCATGTGAGAAGGCTGTCGCTCGAACCCTCTGGAGCTTTTTGGGTAGGTCGTCATGCCTCCCACCCTCCGACCCAAAAAAGTAACACCAAAACAAGAGAACCCGCATTCCCGTCGACAAGGTGTCGTTCGTGGGTCCATCGGGCGACCTCGTTGTCTACCTTAGGTACCTATACTAGTATGTACTATGTACGCACACTACAATCGTTAGCGGACATTCCCATGTACATACCTTACCTTGCTGTGGTGGTGTATGGAAAAGTCCCCAGGCACACACACACACACACACACACTCTCTCTCTCTCTCTCTCTCTCTCTCTCTCTCTCTCTCTCAAGGTCCATGAACTCGACATGCCGCCCCGGGCATTGGGCCGCGGATGCCGCCGCGCTACTGCAGGCATGGCAAGCTTTGCTGCACGAGCGAGCGGTCCTCGCGAGCCGGCCCCACACGCAATGTACCTGGCTGCAGTAGCACTGCCGCATGTGGTGGATTTTGGGAAGTTATCAAACATACGCAGTACTATAGTTATCCTTCTTGACGGGGGGCGGGAGTGCTTCTTGCTGGACGACAAGAATCGCGCTGACGGTTCCCATCCCCATCATCCCATCATCGTCGCATTACCAACGGCGAGCCACAGGCGCAGCTCACAGAACACGGTAGGGCTGGCACAGAACGGCGGGCGGCGGCGGCGGCGGCGGCGATGGCAATCGTTGCGTCTCCTCGCCCCCCACCATTGGGACTGCAGTGGACCATGGGTCGTGTCCCGCTTGTCAGAAGAACTCTGTGGGCTTTCTCCAGATGGATCAGGGGGGAGCGACGGTGGCTGACAAACATGATAAGCGGGGAAATGTGTCCGACGGCCTCCGTGATCGAGCGGCCCGTCAGACGCGGACCAACGCGACCGTCACCTCGTAGTACTGTGTATGTACGCTACGTACCGGCGCGGGCTTCTAGAAGCCCCTCAGGCTGGCAACACCGTCTGCGCAGCAGCCGTGTGATGCCTAGTTAGCGTATGCCGGGCCAACACACAACCTGAGGCAGATGCCTGTCTGGGACCCGCAGCACAAGGCGCAGCTTCGGCTCTGAGCACCGCCGAACAACCGACACGTCGTTGCAAGCGGAGGATGTCAATGGACAAAGGCAGCCGCCATTGTCTCGGCTGGCGTCTGTTATACTGCGTACACAGCACGCAGGACTCGCCGCGAATTGCAATGTCTCCGAGGTAGGACAGACGTCACGATGGACAAAAGGCCGGTTGGCCGTGGGAGATGCGATGTCCGAGCTGGTGGGAAGCCCACGGGGCCTCTTCGTCGATGAGACGCGTGCCCGGTCCGGTCCCCTCGCACGCGCCCACCCACACGGATCTGGGAATCCGAGGCATCGCTTGCATGGAGCACTTGCTGCGTACAGCAGGTAGCTAACTCCCTCGTACAAGGGTGCAGTGCAAGGTAGTCAGGCAGCGTACACAGCTGTGCTCCGTACACCGAGTACGTACGCTGCGTGTACATGCTTACTGTGTAACTACTTGTACGCTCCCTGGCACATGGAGCGTGTCCCGCAGAGATTCCATAACCAACGCACGAATAGTTACGAGCACCGATCGGTTGGGTCGTCCTCCGGCACAGTACACGGCACGGACGGTACACAGTGGCTCTTGGGAGAAATGCCCTCTAGGATTGCAGCTTTCCGTTTCCGGAGGTCAGGGGGTAGGGACATGCGGGGAGGGATGATTTGCGTTGCAGGAACCTAATGGCGTCGGGGTGCTCGTCGCCTCTCCTCGTCTCGGGCAAGCTGGGCCGAGGAAACCAGACAGACATCCATGTGAATTGAAGGATGGAATGAATGAAGGATGGAATGGGCTCCAACGAAAAGCTCGAGGACCATCGCCTCCATTTCATTCGGCGCAACATCGCCAAGACCTAACATCAACCAAGAAAAAGGGGAGCCCAGAAAATGGGGACTGCAGGTGGACAGCCTCCCGGGGATGCAGGCCCTGCGCAATTCACTGTGCCGTTCCTCTCGTCCAGCGCTCACGTAACGTTCGTTACTTGTAGTTACACATGTGTACTGTGTAGTTAGTTGCATGGTGACCTCGTTGGCTCTGTTTTTTGGCCTCTCTCCATCTCTGGATTGAACGCCCCTCTCCCCCCCCCCCCCCCCCCCAACAACAAGGAAACAAAGAGTGCGCTCTGCCGTGTCAGCCTTGCGTTAAGCAAGTCCTGGGACCGAGCGATGCCCCGGACGCCAAGCTCATCAGCGAACCATGTATCCCAAGGCCCCATCGGTCCCATCTCAGGGGGGGGGGGGGGGGTGTGGGTGGGATGGTGATGGAGTTCATTTCGCGATCGACCCTCGCCAGCGGCGACACGGTCACATTGACTAGTTCTGTGTGATGGTCTGCAGAATCAATCATCAGCAAGCTGAATGAAAGCCCCCGGCGGGGAGCACACAGTCTGCGACCTAATACTGCGTACGACCCTGCGACCTCGGTCCCCCTTTCTTTTGTTTTTTATATCTTCAAGAGTGGACACCTGCCCGGCGGTACTGTGTAATCTTCTGGAAGCGCTCTAGAAACGACAATGGCGCCAACAAACGCCAGTGCCACAAGCACCATCACACCGGCCAGGACCCCGTTGTGGTGGTGTTCCAGCCAGGGTCTTTGCATCCCGTCCTGAGGGAATTTTTTGAGCGTTGTAGCTCGGGGAACATTTTACGCCTGGTCCATTCGGCCTCTCTCTCTCCCCACCCCCCCTCCCCCACCTCCCTCCTCCCCATCATCCCGCCAACCTCCAGGTTCTTGCAGGGGGTGCCCGCTCTCGCTTCATACATATACTATAACTACTGCGTAGTAGGCGCGATCATTACGTAGAAGCGCGTGCGCGCGCACTGTGATGGTTGCCAATCCAAGTTTGTACTGTATGTACGGAGTAACTATTAGAGACACAGAGGAGCATGGCGTGGGCAGCCTCCCTACCATTCCCTCCCATTCCATGGCGGCGGGTTCGGCCCCCCAGGTCTCGCCGCGATGATGAGCATGCAACGCAACCTCCTGTCCGCTTGGGGGGGGGGGGGGGGTGGCTAGGCCTTGGGCTCCGCCTTGCCCTCCTTAGGTGCGTCTTCTTCGTCCTTGTCCTTTTCGCTCTCGTCGTCGTCCTCGCCCTCCGCCTGCACCACCCTGCCGTTGACGGCCTTGGCCACCTCCGGCGCGATGCTGTCGAGAAACTCTTGGTCCCTGCAAGGCAAGGCGGGGTCAGCCTGGACCGTACAGCACAACAGCAGCTAGGCGTGCGCCTCGGACCGCGACCCGCGCCCCGCAGGCCGCGTCCCGCAGGCCGCGCCAACCCCCCTTCCTCAGGTCGACACAGGCCGGGTCAAGAGGGTCTAGCTTACCGGCCAACGAGCGTTACCGTGTTCCTCTTCTTGCCCCAGCGGGGATAGCTGCCAACCTTGACGCCACGGGGCTGGACCCGCGCGGCGAGGTCGGTCAGGTAGGCGGCCACGGCGCTCTCTGGCAAGGGCGTTGAGATGGTGACGCGCACGATACCCTTGCCGCGCGGGTCGGTCAGGCGGGGGAGGACGCGGGGGGTGAGGCCGTGGAGGAGTTTCTCGACTGCACAAGATTAGGCGTCGGCATCTTGGGCGAACAGATGGTCAAGCAAGGGAGGAAGGGGAAGGAGGAAGAAGACCACGGCTCAGGCGGACAGAGGGCTCGCAACGTACACAGCTTGGGCACGCCCGGCAGGATGTGGACGTTGCCATTCACGATGGCGACCGGAACCCAGGCGTCCTCGCAGGGAAACACGGCCTGCTCGCCCAGCGGCCGTGACAGGTCGGTGGGAATCTCCACCATGCGCAGCTTGGCGCGCAGGGCCGGAGAGTCCTCGTCCCAGCGGAAGTCGGGCTGTCCTGGATGCTTCCGGGACAGCTTCTTCATGAGCTCAAACGCCTGCTGATGCAGCACCAGCGGCAGGTCGAAGGCCTTGGCGATGGATTGGTACGTGATGTCATCGTGGCTGGCGAGAGAACAGATACGATGTGAGTGGGCGGATGAGCGCAGCGGCGAGGAGATGGGCTGGCTGGTGGTGGCTTACGTTGGGCCGATGCCTCCGCTGAAATCATGTTAGCGATGGCTCGTAGCAGGCGCGGGGGGATTTGCTCCTGGCGTGCCTTGTCACCACAAAGTCGTAACGGTTGCTCATGCGGCGGACGGCCTCGATGATCTCGCTCTCGTCATCTTCAACGACTTCGATGCGCTTGAGTTGCTGTCGGGATGCTCAGCATCATCCTCTTCACCAGCATCATCATCTTCAGGATACCGGGGTGCCCCGCGGCCGGGAGAACGTACGATCCCCAAGTCGAAGCACCACTTGGCAAAGCAGTGAGAGTTTGTCTTGTCGGGAGTCAGCGATCCGTCTGCCCACGATTCTCAAGGCTCCCGGGGGATGGGAGAGGGGAAAGCCAGCTCGCTTACATCCTTCGTCTGCGAAGCATCGTCCCGTCAGCTCTCACGGTCAGCCACCCGGCGCTTCCCGAACCGACCTGCCTTTCCGCCTAGCACTTCGTCGCCGATAATCAAGCACGCAGCGGTGTGGATCGTCCTGGCAGCGTTCTCGCGAGCCGTCCTGATGGAGCCCATCGTGATGCAGACCGCATGCGTCCTCGCACGCTTGATGGTTCCTGCTGGCAGTCCCGTTTGCGGAAGGTGGCGTGCTCCGTAGGCAAAACGTGAAAACATGAGCTCGCCTCTACGCTGCGATGCAGTGAGCAACGTGGTTGAGGACGCGACGGTGTTGGATGTTACTCGATGGGGGATGGGATGGTCATGATAATGATGATGATGCAATGTGTCCCTGTGCAACCCGACCCGGAGGTTGAAGCTGTCCTCTATTACAATCTGCTATAGGTACCTAAGTGAACCCCAACCCCAACCCCGCGCTTCGAGTGGCTTGCTCCAAGTCGCTAGGTCGCTAGGTCCAGTCGCTGCAGCGTCAGGTCGGGTTCTACTGGTAACTACGGTAACTAACTAATACCTGAACCATTCCCGTCCCCCTTCCCCCCCTTCTCTCCTCCAAACCTGAGTGGACAGGGTTGTGGTGGGGCTGACGACGCAACTGGATGGACCCCCAAGAGATGGATCCAACCTGGACGTCGACAAGGGACCCAATGCGGGGCTCTTCCCCTTGGACAGAGCCTCATCACGTCCTGCGTCTACATACACGGTAGGATCTCAGCCTGACAGGTTTTTGTCGAGTTAAAACACACGGCCATCTCCATCCTAGAGGTCCCCAAGTCGCAATCCCGGTACCCCGCGACCCACCCACCGCAAGCCATCCGAGAGGAACTAGATCGAAACGTCATCATGGTATCGTTGCCCCTCGTTCCGGCCGCCATGTCGGGCCCCCTCTGGTAGGTAGGTAGGTGGCTCATCGCTTCACAGGCGTCCGAAGCCAGGCTATACACCTTCTCGGAGGAGACCAAAACCCACCTGCGCAAGTTCCGACTCGGGACCTCGCGCGCCAGCCAACCCCAAGCCGTCATCTGTATGTATGTCTCTTTGAGGTCGCCCGCTCCCCTTCCTCCGGGCCGGCCACGGGGTTTGCACCCAATCTCTGGGCTACCGCAGCATGCTAAGACCGCCGTCTCTCTCTCTTCCTCCATGTTCCCCCAGACCTCATCGATAAGCAAACCAAGGAGATCCGCCAGGATGAAGACGAACGCGTCTACACGTCGCTCGACGAGCTGGCCGACGACCTGCCGGACCACTCGCCGCGCTTCGTGCTGCTGAGCTACCCCCTGACGCTGGTCAGTCGCCCTTTCATCCCACCCCCCCTTTATATATATATATATATATATATATATATATATATATATATTTCTTTTCTTTCGCATCGGCTGCTTCATCTTCGGGGCCGTTCGACGACGGCCCAAGCGGCTTGAGAGGGAATGACTAACTATACCCCATGCAGCCCTCCGGCCGGCTCTCGGTGCCCTACGTCATGCTGTACTACCTCCCGACGACGTGCAACAGCGAGATGCGCATGCTGTACGCCGGGGCCAAGGAGCTGATGCGCAACACGAGCGAGGTGACGCGCATCATCGACCTCGAGAGCGCCGAGGAGTTGGAGGAGATCCCGGAAAAGCTGGCGGCCTAAGGGGGGGAGGAGGCCGGCAAGGAGGAGGGGGAAAGGGTGGCCGTGGAAGGATGGGTGTCACGTGCGTTTGGATCCCATGCTCCCTAAATGCAGTACGTCATGTACGGTGTATCGTTTGTTTTTTTTCTCTTCTTCTTGAGCTTGTGGCTATGTTGCATCGTCACCCGGCGGCCCCGGGGACCACATCGTCCGGGTTTAACCCCATCTGTGCCGCCATGCCCTTGACCACCTGCTTCAGCGCGGCCACGGCAGGACTATCCGGGAACGAGTCGAAGAAGCTCTCTCCGTAGTCGCAGGCCATTCCCAGGCGCGGATCGAGCGGGACGGAGCCGAGGAAGGGCACGCCCATCTCGTCGGCCAGGGCGCGCCCGCCGCCGGTGGTGGCGAGGAAGATGTCGGTGGCGTGGGCGCACTTGGGACACACGAACCCGGCCATGTTCTCGACGAGCCCCAGCACGCGGATCCCCGCCTTGCGGCAAAAGTCGAGCTCCTTGCGCACGTCCAGCAGCGACACCTCCTGGGGCGTCGTCACCACCACGGCGCCCGCGATGCCGCTGTCGCGCAGGAACGTGTTGACGCTGAGGTGCTCGTCGCTCGTGCCCGGCGGCGTGTCCACGAGCAGGAAATCCAGCTCCCCCCACTCCACGTCCTTGAGGAACTGCTTGATGAGGCCGTTCTTCTTGGGCCCGCGCCAGATGATGGCGTCGTCGCGGTTCGGCAGCATGAACTGGATCGACATGACGGCCAGGTTGTCGGCGGCCCAGACGGGGGACCACCCGCTGGCGCTGACGTGGATGGTCTCGGCCTCGACGCCGAGCATCTTGGGGATGCTGGGCCCGCAAATGTCCGTGTCCATGACGCCCACCGTCACGTCCGGGTTGGCGGCCGCCAGCGACTGCGCGAGCTGCGCCGTCAGGGTGCTCTTGCCCACCCCGCCCTTGCCGCTGAGCACCAGGATCTTGTGGCGCACGCCGCCCAGGCGCGACGTGATGACGCCTATGTCCGGGTCGGGGCCCTTTGGGGCGGACGCGCAGATTTGCTGGTTGGGACACCCGGCGCACGAGTCGGCGGTGCCGGCCTGCTCCGACTCCGGGCCGGGGCAGTGCTCGGGCTCGGGAGCGACGAGCTGCGGTTTCTTCCCGAGGGGGTTCGCAAGGACGTCCTCGGCCGATTCGGTTTCTAATGATGGCGCCATGGCGACGGCGACGGCGACTGTAGTAGTATGATGGAGATGCCTCGCCTTTGTTTTTTTTTCTTTTTTTCGGAGGGGGGAGAAGGATGGCTGAGGCGAACGTATTGGACCGGCTTAGAAATCAGACGGTCGGGGAGTGCAAGCTGAAGATGGTGGGGCAAAAGCTCCGAGCCGCACTGGACCGTCCCGGGCTCGGGCCATGCGCTACAAGTGGAATCGTTATCTTATCGCTTGTTGGTGGGGTTGGGGAGCGGCCTTGGCATTCTTTGACCCCCCGGTCCGTGTTCCGTTTCGGCCCCGTCCCCCACGCGCTGCCCCCCGGATGGTTCCGTCGTCCGTCCCAGCCCAACGGTCAACGGGTCAACGGGGGGAGGGGGGAGAAGCCGGACAAACGTCACGGTCACGGCACCATCGGGGGTGGAAGCAGACGGGGGGGGGTACATTTCACCGTGCAGACAATTGAACACGTGGGTTGACAGGTCCACCTACCGTATGGACATGTCCGCATTTGTTCTTAAAAATCGAGGCACCAAGACGCGATGATCTTACAAAGAGTATGAGGGGCAGCACATCGTCCGCCCCCCCCGCTCCATGTCCGACGTGCCATCGATGCCAAAGCTGCCCATCCCACGGAAAGGGTCACAGAAGCGCATTGATTGTAGCAACGCCGGTCGCCGGTCCCATGCGTCGGCACTGTCGCAAAGCAGCAGGTCTATCTCTGCGAGGCCATGCGCCCTGTCTAGACCATCTCGTTTGGTACGCAGCGCGACGTCGGATGGTGGTGACGACGACGCAGGGATATGAAGAGGACGACGAATGGCAGTCTGCTCGCCTTGATGTCGACAGCCGATAGTGTCGCCGCCGCTCCTACGTCGGAGGCGGCAACCCCCCCCCCTTTTTTTTTCTTTCCCTTCCTCCTCTTTGGTTGTCCGCCTCAAAAGATTCAAGCGGCTTGGGCCCGTCTGCCGGCCCCTGCGGCCCGCTGGTGACATTGCATGTTTTCATCGAGTCCATTTTTTGCGCTCGACCCGCGATTGGGCCGTCGTAAAAATTTCATGGGAGGGTGCGGTCCCGTCGGGCGCCTATGGCGTCTTTGGCAGCGGGTTGCGTTGGGTATTGATGGATGAGAAGCGTGCAGGAGCTGCAGGTGGACGCAACGGCTCGAGGGCTGGGCGGTTCGAGCCATTTGCCAATGGCTGCCGAGGGGGCGCGGGACGACGAATGGGGCGTCCTGTCAACGATCGCGACGCATGCGGGAGGGAGAAATTGGATTGCGACGGCTGGCACGTCGTTCCCACGCCATGTTCGCTGCAGACTTACACAAGTACAGCAGGCTACTGCGTGCCGGGGCCAGGACCCTGCATCGACCGCTCACCTGACAGCGTCTGCGGGAGGGTGCGGGAGGTGCTGGAGGTGCGGGAGAGATACCGGTAGGGGTGGGAAGAAACTGGGGCGTCGAGGTCAATGGAGCGCAGAGGTTTTTTTTTTCTTCCCTTCTGCTTCCTCCTGCGGGGCCGGGCCCGACGCCATCATTGGAACCACGATGCCGAACAAAGGCGGTTAGGTCCCATGCCGGGGAGATGGGCCAGAAGCCCCGGGGCCCGGAGGAAGGCGAACATGCCGCCTACTATAGACCCCACACCCGCTGTGCTGCAGGCTCATCTGCAGCTGCTTCTCTGCACCGTTGCCTCCAAAATCCGGGGCTGTCGAATCGAGAGCGCGAGCCCAACGCTCGTCCACCGAGAGCAGATAATAACCCGCGACTCGCGGCTCCCCGCGCGCAGGCCATGCAGTCTGCGGCGTAGGTTGTTTGTCTACGCTGCGTCCTGGGTGCTACCGGATTTGCTGTGGTGTGTTTTTGCGGGTGCGCGACGACGAACCAGACAGCGCGCCGTCCAGCCCGTCAACGCGTCCGGAGTAAAAAAACAAGTAAACAAACAATCGCCGCGTGACATCGGGCATCGGCTACGCTACGCTCATCTCACCCACAGCCGCCGCCGCCGTCGCAGCCGTCGCAGCCGTCGCATCCGTCGTCGCCGCCTCCGCCAAGTGCCGCCTCGGTCGTGTCCATGGGGCTGAGGATGATGCCCACCACCAAAAAGAAGCTAGGATCCATTGGGATGTTCATGCGGCAGGGCGACTTGAGCCACGGGTCGACGAGCAATCCGAGGGCCGGGGGAGGAGGCGGAGGAGTGGGACTCGGGACGGGGCTGTCGGTCATTTCGTCGCCGATGCCGATCTCCGGGAGCGGGCCAGGGTCGGCAGCAGGGTCAGCGCCCAGCTCAGGGTCAGGGTTAGGCAACGCGACCAACGCGACCAACGGAGCACACGCGTTGGGCCACCACTCGCACCTTCCGCTCCCGCTATCGCAACTGCAGCCCCCACTGGACGTCGTCGCTGCAAAGCAGGAACGGCTGCAGCCACTGCAAAAACAAACACGTGGACAGCCAAACGAAACCCAGAAGCAGCAGCAGCAGCAGCAGCAACAACAACAACAACAGCAACAACAACACCCTCCCACCAAGCAGGGGAAGCCTGACACGCCCTCGACCGCCAGGGCCATTCCTCCCCCGCGCGCCGGCCGGTTCTCCGCATCGACGCCTCAACCGGTCGCCATGAGCTTCCCCACGCAGCAGCTGCACATCCACCCGCTGCATCGGTCCAAGACGTCGGCCTCGGACCCGTCGGCCCGCGAGGCGCGTGACCATCACAATGCGTGGGAGGACTCGACGGTAGCATCCATGTTTGGCGGCGAATCCGAGGGCAAGCCTCCGTCGGATCGGCTGCGGGCGCACCCTCCGGGAAGCCATGCGCGCCACTACAGCGACCTCCTGCCCCCCAACAAGGCCCTCCCGCAGCTGCCCGCCTCCCGTTCCCTGTCCCAGCGCCGAGACGAGAACCTACCGTTTGTGATCAGCAACAACGGCCTTCTCGAGGTGCTGCCCCCTTCGAGCCTTCCGTCCGCGAGCCTCCAAAAGGCGCCCGAGACGGCCCTCCCTGTCCCGGCCGCCGCCAGCACGCACGGCAGCGCCCTCGACGACCAGAGCGTGTGCGATTACGATGCCTACGGCGAGCCCCGCCCGTTCGACACGCCCACCAAGGCGACGGTGCTCCGGCGCACCCGGCTGGCGTACCGCGACAAGGGCGAGCCCCGGCGGAGCCCGTCAGCGGAGCGCGGCGGGCTCGCCTTCTCGCCGAGGCCCCGGGTGACGGAGGGCCTGTCGCCGGAGCGGCGGGCCGACGCGGCGGGCCATCTCGAAAGGCTGCGGCTCGAGGAGCGCCACGCGCGGGAGAGGGAACGGCAGCGGGAGCAGGACCGGGAACGCGACATGGAGCTGGCCTGGGAGCGGCAGCGCCAGACGGAACGCGAGCTGGAGACCAAGCGCTCGACCTTGTTCGAAAGCCTGACGCCCATGGAGCCCCAAGACGTCGACTTCAACAACACCAAGGGCGCCGTCGTGGAGCCCACCGTCAAGCTCGATCCCGACGAGCTCGGCGACGCCTTGGAGCGGACGCCCCGCGCTCACAACGAGCGCGCGATACCCCGGCCGCTGTTCGCCCCGCCGCCCAAGCTCAACCTCCCCGAGACGGCCCTGCCGCTTGCGCGAACCGGCAGCCGCCGCGCGGCCCAGGACGAGCCGATCCGCGACAGCCACACGCTCGGGGCGGCGCTTCAGCTGGCCACCGCGTCGGCGGCATCCCGCAAACGCCCCCGCAGCCCCGACTACAACGATGCCGAGCTGGCCTCGATGAGCTACGACGCCCTGCGCGACCAGGACTTTGACTTTGACCCGCAGACGGCCGCCATGCAGCAGCAGCCCCCGCCTCCGCTGGCTCCTCCGCAAGGGGGCGCCCTCGCCGACCGTCTCGCGCACTACAAGACAAAAGGCAGCATGGACCAGCACGAGTTCCTGGCCCGGCTGCCCATCGACGAATGGGACGAGGCGGGCGACTGGTTCCTGGAGCAGTTCACGTCGGTGGTGACGCGGCTGCGGGAGGCGAGGCGGGCGCGCCGCCGGCTCGTGCGGCAGTTTGAGGACGAGGTGGCCGCCAGGGCGGAGGCGGTGCGCCTCAAGACGGAGAACATTGAGCGGACGCTCGAGGAGCTGAAGGAGGAGGGCCAGACGCTGATGGAGGGCAAGCATGTGGACATGGAGTTTTAATAATGCAGGTGCGGGGCGGCGGGAAGCCGGGGCCGGGGAGCGGTGCCGTCGAGGTGAGAAGGGGGAAGACGGGGGGAAGGGGAAGGGGGGGGGATGGCCCGTTTGGCATGGTACGGTATTTCTACTAATGCTGTCGCTGCGGTACCTACCTAGGGGAGGGGTGTGCGAGGAGGAAAAACTTGTCCTTCTGTGCCACCATGGCCACGGCTGGCCATGCAGAACGAGCTCACGACCAAAAAGCATTTTCATGATTTGACGAGGTTACGATTTGACGATTGATGAGCTACGACTGACGACTTACGAAATCATGACTTTTACGTTGCGGGTTATTGGAAGGATGGAAGGGGTGTTCTTTCTCTTGGGTTTTTTTTTTTTCTTTGTACGTACGTGTATGTACCTTACGCAGTATGTATGTTTTCAAGAGGCGTTGGGCCTTGGGGTAAAGAGGAGGGGGGGGGGGGGGGAGAAGCACATGCTTGCTCACAATGCACAAACCAAGGCCAACCATGGCAAACATCGATGGTTGGCGGCGACAGGAGTGAACTTGGTAAACTGCTGAGCCATGAGCAGGACATTCTCTCCTCAATGATTATTTGTCCCTTTTCTTTTTTTCTCTTTTCTTTTGTCTTTTCTTTTCTCTTTCCTCTTTTCTTTTCTTCTTTCTTTTCTCTTCTCTTCTCTTTCTTTTCCTTTTTCTTTTCCTTTTCCTTTTCTTTTCTTTTCTCTTCTTTTCTTGATTCTTTGGCAATCAAAGGTCATTCTGGGTATTATTGGAGAAAAAGAAAACCAAGCAAACAATGATAAACTCATGAGACGTGGAGCCCACAGCACACGCCCAACGCCTCCCATCCAACTTCACGATTCCGCATTGCACTTGACGCACGCGATGGCCTGGTTCGCTCAGATCACCACGCTCTCGACCACCCTCCGATCCCTCCCGACTACGAGCCGCAGCTGTCTCCCCGGCCGGCCCTGTGGGAGAAAGACACCCTCGCGCACCCCGTCCAGGTACAGCTCGTAGGCAGGCATGTAGCCGTCCACGAACCGAGCGACCTGCTCCTCGGTCATGGCACCGCCGCCGCCGCTGGTCTTGCCGGACGCCGTCGCCCGCCGCAGCTCTGCCTCCTGCTCGGCGCGCCACGCGTACACCCACCCGAGATCCTGCGCATCGATGTGGATAAACGCGTCCAGGCGTGCGTTGAGCACCGCTTCGTAGCGCGGCAGCTGGTCGTTGATGAAGCGCAGGTGGGCCAGGTGGTGTCGGGCGAGGTGGTCCCCCCGGGTTCTCGCGCCGCCGCTCCCGGCGGGCGAGGAGCCGGGCCCGAGGCGCGAGCGCGCAAGCCGCCAGCGGCCGACAGCTCGTCGCCCGGCAGCGCGCGAAAGCCGACGCACCACCCCTCGAGGAGCACCACACGCGGCGGCCGGGCGGGGTCGGTGCTCGGCCACTCGGACGGCGGCAGGCGGTCGCCCCGGCCCGCGTGGGCGGACTTGTCGTAGCGCGGGATCGGGGTCGGACGGGCGTCGTTCCGCAGGAGCGCGGCGAGGAAGCCGTCGAGCAGCGCGAGGTCGTGCGTGCCGGGCTCGCCGCGGTGCTGGAGCAGCGGGTTGTCCGGGTGCGCGGCGGCGAGGCGGAGCTGGTCGGCGTGCGTGAGGTAAAAGTCGTCGATGCTTGCGACGAGGGTGGGCAGGTCGTGCTGGGCCTGGAGGGTCGCGGCGAGGGAGCGCACGAGGGTCGTTTTGCCGGCGCCTTGGACGCCGTTGAGACCCACGATGAAGGGGCGGGGCGGCAAGGAGGAGGAGGAGGAGGACGACGACGACGACGAGGAAAACTCCCGGTCAAACTCGGCGAGCCGGTCGAGGAGGAAGGGGATGCATATCGACGTCTTGTCGTCGAGGATGCCTGTCTGCGACTCGGAAGCGGCCATTTTTGGCAGGAGGTTGTTAGTCAGTCAAGGCATCACCCAACCACAAACTGCTCACGGTCGATGACGACACGGCGAGCTTGGCGATCGGAATGCATGGATGTGGGGTTGACCGAGTTGGGGGGGAGAGACCTTGAGGTGTTGGGGTTTTCGTGGGGCCGGTGCGGGGAGACCTGAGCCCGCCAACGCAAGGCTCCCGGTCAGCCTCATGCAGAAGCACATTGGTGGTCAACTTGACAACTCGAGGCCATCGTTTGGGGGGGAGTGGAATGCCTGGGCATGTACTGTGTAACTACTGTGTATGTGATTACATAGGCTCGTGAGCGGTGGATTGCCTCTCTGCTGCACCATGACGGTCTCTGCAGAGAGGCAACCCAGAGGGAGGGATATTGGTTGATCCGGCCGACGCAACATCGGATGCAACGCATCCAGCTACATAGCTACAGAGGTCCGATGTCTCCATCCGATGCGAACATGTGATGATGATGGTGTCCATGGTCGCTGATGGGATCATGTCAAAAACGACTGGGGAGGACTTCAGGCAGGTCGCAGGAACATGCATCCCTCCATGCTTTGCCGACACCAACCCTCCGTTCCAACTCCTCCTCCTCCCCCCTTCCTCAACCAAACGCCCCCCGGCTTGACAGACATGGAAGCCTCGCACCAAGCCCAGCTCTACATACAAGTATGCATGCACAACCCTCGGAGCTGAGCCGGGCAGCAAGGCCATACATAGCCGGGGCCAGGCCGAGATCCATGGCTTGGGGGGGGGGGGGGGGGGGGGGGGGCCGTCGAGTGGTGAAGGGGCGGCGGAATGTCATGAGGAAAAGGTCACCCGCCAGCCGAACCCCTGGACGCGTGGCTTGGCAAGGACCCGCTTTTTCCTGGGCGCCGCCCGTTCCATCTGGGGAAAAAGGGCGAATTGCAGCATGTGAAGGTGACGCGCGTGGGTCATCCCCGCTCTCGGCAATGTCTGGGGGAAGGAAGGCTGCTTGGAAGCGACGGCACCGATTGCCTCGGCTTAACGCGTGCCCCGGCAGCCGTCCCAAAGTTGCCGACGTCACAAGAGTATAGAAAACGCAACGCTTCGCTTCCGGCCTCCAATCTGTCATTTTCTTCCAAAAAAAAATCATCTTTCTCTCTCCTCCTCTCTCACGCCCGCGCATTGGATCTTGGCCTGCTTTTCTTTGCTCTTTGTTTCGCTTTTCATTGATATCCCTCCCTCCCTCTCTCTCTCACACACACATACACACCAGATCCAATGGCGGACCAATTGAGGTTTGACGGCCAGGTCGTCGTCGTCACCGGCGCTGGCGGCGGTCTCGGCAAGGCCTATGCCACTTTCTTCGCCTCGAGGGGCGCCAGCGTCGTCGTCAACGACCTGGGCGGCTCCTTCAAGGGCGAGGGCCAGGACTCCAAGGTAGGCTCGAGCTCTCTTCCGGGCTGGCCGTTCCGTCTGATCGGCATCGTGCTAACGTGTCTCTCTCTCTAGGCCGCTGATGTCGTCGTCAACGAGATCAAGGCCGCCGGCGGCAAGGCCGTCGCCAACTACGACAGCGTCGAGAACGGCGACCGCATCATCGAGACGGCCATCAAGGCGTTCGGCCGCATCGACATCCTCATCAACAACGCCGGCATCCTGCGCGATGTCAGCTTCAAGAACATGAAGGACCAGGACTGGGACCTCATCTTCAAGGTCCACGTCAAGGGCAGCTACAAGACGGCCCGCGCCGCCTGGCCCTACTTCCGCAAGCAAAAGTTCGGCCGCGTCATCAACACGGCCTCGGCCGCCGGCCTCTACGGCAACTTTGGCCAGACCAACTACTCGGCCGCCAAGCTCGCCATGGTCGGCTTCACCGAGACCCTGGCCAAGGAGGGCGCCAAGTACAACATCGTCGCCAACGTCATCGCCCCCATCGCCGCCAGCCGCATGACCGAGACCGTCATGCCTCCCGACGTCCTCGCCCTCATGAAGCCCGAGTGGGTCGTTCCCCTGGTCGCCGTCCTCGTCCACAAGAACAACACCACCGAGTCGGGCTCCATCTTCGAGGTCGGCGGCGGCTTCATCTCCAAGCTCCGCTGGGAGCGCTCCAGCGGCCAGCTGCTCAAGTGCGACGACTCGTACACCGCGAGCGCCGTCCTCAAGAAGTGGAACCAGGTCGTCGACTTCTCCAAGCCGCAGTACCCCTCGGGCCCCAACGACTTCCTGGGCCTGCTCGAGGAGTCGCAGAAGCTTGGCCCCAACGAGCAGGGCGACAAGGTGGACTTCACCGGCCGCGTCGCCCTCGTCACGGGCGGCGGCGCCGGCATCGGCCGCGCCTACTGCCTGGCCTTCGCCAAGGCCGGTGCCGCCGTGGTCGTCAACGACCTGGTGAACCCGGACACCGTCGTCGAGGAGATCCGCAAGCTCGGCGGCAAGGCCGTCGGCGTCAAGGCCTCGGCGGAGGACGGCGACGTTGTCGTCAAGGCCGCCATCGACGCTTTCGGCCGCATCGATATCGTCATCAACAACGCCGGCATCCTCCGCGACAAGGCCTTCACCAACATGGACGATGCCATGTGGGACGCCGTCATGGCCGTCCACATGCGCGGCACCTACAAGGTCACCAAGGCCGCCTGGCCCTACATGCTCAAGCAGAAGTACGGCCGCATCGTCAACACGACCTCGACCAGCGGTATCTATGGCAACTTCGGCCAGGCCAACTACGCCGCGGCGGTAAGCTTTTTTCCCATCCGTCGCACGAAACGAAAGAGGACCAAACGCTAACTCTTTGCTCCAGAAATGCGCCATCCTTGGCTTCAGCCGTGCCCTGGCTCTTGAGGGTGCCAAGTACAACATCTACGTCAACACCATCGCTCCCAACGCCGGTACCGCCATGACCCGCACCATCCTGCCCGAGGAGCTCGTCCAGGCTTTCAAGCCCGACTACATCGCCCCTGTGGTCCTGGCCCTCAGCAGCGACAAGGTGCCCAACCCCACCAACGGCCTGTACGAGGTCGGCAGCGGCTGGGTTGGCGCCACCCGCTGGCAGCGCACCGGCGGCCACGGCTTCCCCGTCAACAAGCCGCTGACCCCCGAGGAGGTGGTCAAGAACTGGGACCGCATCGTCACCTTTGACGAGCGTGCTGATCACCCGGTCAAGACCTCGGACAGCCTGGAGAAGATCTTGGCCAACGCCCAGAACAACACGGGCAAGGTATGATGATTATTTTTTTTCTTGGTTACGCCTTCATGTATCATAACGGTTCCATTAGAAGCATTGGATATCATGACCTTTTTTTTTTCTTTTAGCATAGTAGAATACAGCCTATTGACTGTTGACATATTTTTTCCCCGTAGAGCGCTGAGGGAAACAAGTATCTTGAGGCTATCGACCGCGCTCTGAAGCTGGAGGGCAATGGCACCGAGTTCAAGTACACGGAGCGCGATGTGATGCTGTACAATCTGGGCATCGGCGCCAAGCGCACCGATCTGCGCTATGTCTTGTAGGCGACCCTACCTCTCCGTCGACCCGCGCCTGGGGGCGTGCGTGCGTGCGAGCGCGCGTGTATCCGTTGCTAACGCCATCTGTCCGTAGTGAGGGCAACGATGAGTTCCAGGTGATCCCCACCTTTGGCGTGATCCCGCCTTTCGACGCCGAGACGCCCTTCAGCTTCGACGACCTCGTGCCCAACTTCTCGCCCATGATGCTGCTGCACGGCGAGCAGTACCTCGAGATCAAGAAGTACCCCATCCCCACCTCGGGCCGCCTCATTTCCAAGGCGCGCCTGCTCGAGGTGGTCGACAAGGGCTCCGCCGCCATCGTCAAGACGGGCGTGACGACGACCAACGCCGAGACGGGCGAGGAGCTCTTCTACAACGAGATGACGGTCTTTTTGCGCGGCTGCGGCGGGTTCGGCGGGCAGAAGAAGCCGGCCGACCGCGGCGCCAGCACCGCCGCCAACAAGCCGCCTCAGCGCGCCCCGGATGTCGTGGTGGAGGAGAAGACGACCGAGGAGCAGGCCGCCATCTACCGCCTGAGCGGCGATTACAAGTATGTCGCCGCCCACCCTCTCTTTTTCTCTCGATCGCTTTCAACCTCTGCGATGCTAACGTTTGCCAACCCCAACCAACCAGCCCTCTGCACATCGACCCTGCCTTTGCCAAGATGGGCGGCTTCAAGGTGCCCATCCTGCACGGTCTCTGCTTCTTCGGCTTCGCCGGCAAGGCCGTCTACGAGAAGTACGGCCCCTTCAAGAACATCAAGGTGCGCTTCGCCGGCACCGTCAACCCGGGCCAGACGCTCGTCACGGAGATGTGGAAGGAGGGCGACAAGCGCGTCGTGTTCCAGACCAAGGTCAAGGAGACGGGCAAGCTGGCCATTGGCGGCGCGGCGGTGGAGCTGGCCTAAGGTTTGTTACCGGTTGGTTGCCTATGTGCATGCATGCATATAGGTACAGGTACCTCGGGGTGGTCTGTCCAAGGCCTGGCAGTGGCAGGCAGGTGGGTGGTTAGGTGGCGTAATGCGGTGAGGAGGGGGAAGCAAAATACATACTAATGACGCACATGGGGCTTTTTTTGAGGGGGGAATGGCTGCTGAAGGTTGGTGTGTGTCCGGGTTCCAATGTACAACAATAGTTAGCGGTGTCTTGTTCGCTCTAGTTTGTCTCTGGGTTCTCCAAATATCCACCAAGCAGGTTATTCTTTTGCTGTTTGTGTGTGTGAGCCTTCTTTGTTGGCTGGTTCGTTCCCTCGCGTCGGATGCGGATGCGTTTGGTCGGATGACACCAAGTCCTCCTTGTTGAAGACGTCTTGTTGGCGATCAACCCGGCCGGGGCCGTCCGGATAACGAATAACGTCCTGCGGCTGAAAGACACGAACCGAGATCGCTCCCGAGGCAAGGCCCTCCCTTTCTCTTCTCTCTCTCTTTGACAGAGTTGGATGAACATGAATGGACGAGATGACTCGAAGAATGAACGGGTGACCAAGGCGAAAGGGTCAACGATACGAGTGCTGAGGCGGAGCGGGCGTTGTTGCTATTCATAGCATTGCGTGGATGGGGGGTTCATGATCCAGATCCAGGTCCAAAAAAAAAAAAAAAAAAGAAAAAGAAAACGGCGCAGGGACTTTGATGATTAATTCGATCTTTTTCAAGTGTTGTAGCATATCTATGATCGCTCTGCTTGCAACAACCCCTTCTCTCCGCACCAGGCGAACCGACATATGTTTTTTTTAGAATTCCGAACGCTTAGACTGCAAGAGTTATAGTACTTTCTAGAGTGTTTACCCCTGGTGCAAGCAAAAAAAAAAAAAAAAAAAAAAAAAAAAAAAAAAAAAAAAACAGAACGGCCGTTATTTCAGACATCAGAGATGATGAAATTCAAGAACCCTTGGGGTTGCTATTCTTTCTACACGTTGATATGTTGCCTGCTGCTGTTGGTCATTCATGATCAACAGCGGTGTGGCTCGGTCCTGTGCAAGCACCGTTATAACCATGTGCTGTCGAGACGATTCTACTCTACGTACGGCTTGGAACCGGTGCGTATGAGATGGATACCTAGTCGACGCGTTCCACAAGTGTGCTCCTTTGGAATCCATGGGAGGGCGATGGGACGATGGGAGGAGGTGCCGAGGGAAGAACTGCGCTTCGCTTCGCACCTCCCAGCGGGTTTGTCAAGACTGCACCGCCTACGCGGCGGGCTCGGGGGTACCATCGAGGGCGCAGGTGGCCGAGGTAAAATCGATTGTTCTCTCGACCTTGATGAGCATGGATGGCTGGTAAATACGACGTTTTGACTTTGCTGTGCGCCCTTGAACACCTCTTCTTCTGCATCTCTCCTACCGCCCAATCCCGCCATATTTTTTGCTTCCTTTCCTCCTCACCAGATGATCGCGCATACCGGTACGCTCACGGCCCGTCTCTTGTGTCCGTGTGTTTGAGAATGGGGTATCATATATCCGTGTCCTACCGTTCCGCCCGTATGCCAGACCGTCGTGCCCTGATCGTCCGTCCCATTGGTAGCGCGTGTATGTATGCGTTTGAGTGTGTGTGCCAAAAAACAAAAGCCAAACCCCAACCAACCCCCCAGTAATCATCAGTTCCTCCCAGAATTTGACAGTTCCGCCCAGAATTCGAAGCAATAAACCTTCCCCCCCCCCCGCCGCTTGCATAGCATCATTAAGATAGAAGATGGATAGGTGCAAGTAGAAAAGGTTAAAAAAAAGTAAAGAGCATAGAGAGAAACACCTCGCTCCCGAGGTATTGAGAAGAAGAAACAAAAAGAGCCCGCGCCGAATACGTGGAGCTGCGCAAAGGCCCAGGGGGGGCTTGACCGAGACAGGTTACGCAACCGCAACATTTCCCGTCACGGCGGCCTGGTCTTTCTCTTTCGCGCCATCGTGGCTGTCGGGGTGGACGACAGGGGACGGAAGAGCGGAAGACGACACGGATGGCGAGACGATCTTGACCTCGGGTGAGGCGTCCTCGTCGCGGTCGGTGGGTTGGGTTTGAATCTTGCTGGCCCGCTTGGCGGCGGGGAACACCGCCTCGGCCGTCTGCGGGGTGGGAGGCTCCCGGTCGGATTCGTCCTCGTCCGAGGAGGCAGAGGTGGAAGCGAGACCGCGGTTGCTGGCGAAGCTGTTGCCGCTGCTGGCCGGGGCTTCGTCGTCCTCGGTCGCCGGCTCGGTAATGGACACGGCGACGGTCGTGGAGACGGAGGACGAGTTCCTGGCGTGTCGCGAGCTGGACGGGGTTGGCACGCCTTCGGCAGAGCGCTGCGGCAGGTCGCCCTTGGGGGGTGTTGCCTGAGACGAGGCTTCCTGGGGCGAGGCCTCTTGTTCGGCGGTGGCGGATTCGGACTCGGGGAACTCCGGGGCCGTCTCCATCGACCCGATCGAGAGGGAGGTGCGGAGGGAAGCGCGCGGCGACATCATGTCGCCAAACTCGGAGCGGCTCCCGTGGGACAAGCGGGCGGGGCTCCGGGGCGGCAGCGGCGGGGGCACGCGCTTAGGAATGGTGACGATGGCGCCCCTGGCCTGAATCGCGTGCGTGATCTGCGGCCGTTGAGGCGATGGCCGCGCCGGTGCGGCCGTGGCGACTTCGCAGATGACGGGCTCTTCATCGTCGTCGTCGTAGTCGTGCTCCTCGTCATCGTCCTCCTCCTCCTCGGACTCATCCTCATCGGCGTCGTCCCCGCTGTCGGCGTTCTTGTCGGAAGCCACCGCCACCACCTTGCGCTCCTCGGCGCGCTCCGGCTTTTCACCCTGCTCGGCCGCAGGCGTCTTGGCCTCAAGGCCCGAGGCCTGCACCTCGGCGGCCGGTTGCGCCGGCGGCGGCCCCGTCGTCGGTTCCGGCTCCCGAGAAGGAGTCGGCTTGAGATGCTCGAGAACGCTCGTGTCCACCTGCGTGTAGTCGACCTCGTCTGGCTCGGGGAGGGTGGGCAGGCGGTCGACGACATCCTTGCCGTCGTCGCTCGTGGTCCGGCTGGAGACGGTGTCGATGGTGCTGGCGGCATCGGTCTGGGTGGTGTAGGCATCCGTGATGGCGGTAGCGCCGGTGCGCGAGGACATGCAGCTGCCGCGATTGCTCCTCGAAACGAACGTGTCCATGCTCTGGCGGCTGAAGCGGCCGTAGCGCGGGCTCGTGGGGATGGACTGGATGCTGGTGGGGCGGAGCTTGGAGCCGGCCTCGCGGATTTCGATGCCGGCCATCTCGAGGCCGACGATGCCAAAGGGGTCGGGATCGTTGGGGTCGGGCTTGCCAAAGGCCTGGCGGGTGGGGGAGGTCAGCGCGGCGATCGAGGCGCGGGGGTTTTCGATGTCGGCGTCGCCGGGGGCGGGCTGCTGGGCAAGCCACTCGAGCAGCGCCTTGTCGTAGTCGGTGCGGCCCTCGGCGGCCTTGATCACCTCGAACAGGGGACGCATCTCGGGGACGTTCTTGGGCACGTTGCCAGCCAGGATGTCAAGAACGGAGACGCCGGGACAGTAGAAGCGCTCGTTCTCGTTGGCGCGCTCCGAGACGAGCGACCCGTCGAGGGTAACGGCCTGGTGCTTGCCGCGCGCCTTGATGTAGGTGAAGACGGTGTCGCTGACGTCGCGCCACGGCACGTCGGGCTCGGGGCTGCCGTCGGCGGCCAGCGGCCCGACGGCCAGGTCGACATCGTCGCCGAGGATCAGCTTGGGGTGGGTGAACATCTCGAGGGTCTGGACGCTGTTGATCACCAAGAGGCAGTCGTAGATGTCGACGCCCATGACGAACGACAGCTCGGCGGTGTGCAAGATGATGGCCGAGGGGGGCGACCAGGTGCCGTCGGCCTTGCGCGCCGTGATCAGGCCGGCGCCGCCCGAGCCCGACATCCAGAGGCCGGAGCGCATGCACGAGAACACGGCGATGCCGACGGCATTCTGGATTATCCGCGGAGGGATCTTTTTCGTGACGAAGCGCTCCTCGGCGGGGTTTTCGGGCTTGCTCGCCTGCTTGGAGAGGGTGGAATAATCGGACGAGGCCCGCGGGTCGGCCTCGTCGGTGTCCTGGGCCAGGAATCCGTCGACTGTTTTTTTTGGGGGGTCAGCAAGCAAGTCTCCGGAGCGGAACAGCTTTCACATGGGTTTCTCCCCCTGGCCGGGCCGGGCCGGGCCGGGCCGGTTCGTGGTCACGTCACGTACAGCAAAACGACTTGATAATCCTTGCGGCCTTGTCGCACTCCTTGTCGAGGGTCGTAGGCCAATAGGTTTCCCGGCCGAAGCGAGTGCGGAGAGGGTTCGGAGGGGCGGCGGGTGACGTCGTGCTTCGGCCGGCGGCGGCCGGCACGATCTTTTCGGCCCAGCCAAAGAGGCTGCTCAGGGCGGCCGGGGCCCTCGAGGGTGTCGGGGGTGGCACGGGGGTCAAGGGCGTCGAGGGCACCGAGGGCGTCGAGGATGACGAGGATGATGACGACGACGACGAGGAGGAGGAGGAGGAGGAGGAGGAGGAGGACGCCGAGATGGTCGACGCGGCGCTGCTTTGCTTCGAGCGGTCCCACGAAGGGAGCAGGGCGGAAACGCGATGCATGGTGGGGAGGGCCGGAGAGCCTGCTCGACTTAGCGAGCAAGCAATTGGGGCCTCTCTGTCCTTGTGGGTGTCAAGTTGACGTCTCGGTCTCGGATACCCAACGCTGGCAAAGGACGCGGGTGGGGGAGGGGGGAGGGGGGAGACCCGAGGCGGCTTCGCAGGGCTCGGACGGTGTCAAGGCCGAGAGCCTACGATGATGGCGATGGTGCTGCCGGAGTTGTTGAAAGAAGGGAGGGACGGCAGCCGTGGGAAGGGAAACACGAGAAAGAGAGAAAGAGAGAGACAGAGACACGGGCCATCAAGTAACAAAAACCTGAAAGCCAGGGAGGGTAGTCATTATCAATGGGGTTCCGATGCGGGAGCGGGACCAGTTCATTTCAGGATTGGAGGTGCCGGTGGACAAGCGAACGGGTCCCCTGGCTTGCGAGCAGGGATGCGGGAGAGAGTGGCGATCCGCAAAGACGATGGAACCTCAATAAGGCCCTGTTCACCTTGTTGACCTGGTGGGTCCCGTCGTAGGCCTGCGCCGAAGTGGGTCTCTCCATCCAGGGTTTGGCAGCAGTGCCGGCCCGGGCGAGGCCTGTCCAGGTGACGGCAGCCATTGACAGCCAGCGACAGCCAGTGACAGCCAGCGACAGCCAGCGACGGGACAGCAGGTAATAACGGACGGGCAACGAGCAACAAACAACGAACAACGGGCAGCGACAGACGCGAGCGACAGCCCGACGAGCACCTCGACCGGAGGCTGACCTGGAATGTACCTATGTAGGTACTGCGTACGCAGTACGTAGCGGCCAAGGTACCACCACCCACACTGCTCATGCAACCCTGGAACAGCGGCTGGCGCACCGGACCACGCGCGGCTCCGCTTTTTTACCCACTTCGTGTCCCGCAGGCCCAGAGATGGGATGGCCCCCCCCGGGGGTGGGAGGGGATGGGATGACCTGGGTCCGACTGCCGACAGGCAAACTGAACGGAAAGCATTGGCTACCAGCGGCCTTCGTTGATGGTGTGACCCTTGTTTCTTTTTTTTTTTTCCTGTGCCTGGTAGGAGAACTTTACCTGACCTTTGCTACCTCAGGTAGGCCTGTCAACTAGTTACACCGTACGCAGTACATACTATACAGTACAGATGAAAAGGAACGTCACGCCCCCCCCAACCCCCACCCCACCCCGAGATGACGAGATGAGGCGGCCGCTCTTCAGGCCCAAGTGTCCCATCATGGGTCGCCAGGGCTGCTCCGAGACGGCCGACCACCATCCCACCTTACCCAGCTGCCTTTGACCCAACCGCCCTAGTTACCTCGGGGCCAGCGGCGGCCTTGGGGGGGGGGGGGGGGGAGCCTGTCGGTGCTTTTTTTGCTTCACGCCAATTGGGAACTTCCCGACCTGAACCTGGGTCCGTGGGGTGATGGTTCCAAGGTTGGAGGGAGGATGGATGGATGCAGGCGGATGGATGAAACGACGAGGAGCCTTGCATGCAATCCGTCCCCAAGCTTCCAGTGCAGATTCACGCAACGTGACCACCTATTATAGTAAGCAGCGTACATGTATGCTGCACGCATGGTGTACACGCACTCTCTCTCTCTCTCTGTTTCCCTCGCACACGCACGCCTGGCTCCGGCTCGACCGTCTGCGCCGATAGGACTGTGTACGCAGTAGGTACCTCCTTCACGGGACGGCAGGCCCAAGGTGAACGGCAAGCCACGCTACAGCACGAGCCGTTGAGCTGTTCCGTTCCCCCGTCCATGGCGAACGCTGACTGTCTCAGTCCTGCGTGACTCGCCTGCGCACCCTCCCCCCCAAAAAAAACCAATAACTTACTAAGTGGTGTCGAGATCCACTCCCCGTTTCGACGCGACCAGAAACTACCGGTTCGATCGTTCCCCCAGCTCATCACCCCATCCCTGGCGCCCCCCCAGGCCGAGTCGGCCGGACTCCAGGGTTCAAGAGGAAGAGGCCGGCGCCGATCATCCGCCAGCTCGGTCGTGTCGTCATGGCACGGACAGACGGGTGGGATCCGGGGCCTTTTTTGCGCCAACGTCATGGCTTTCTCTACGTACACAGTACGGTATACCACTATCGTCCCTGGCCGACCCGCACGGCCTGGCCCAGCTTGAGCCGCCTCGTGACGGAATGCCGAATCCTTTCTGGGACGGATGCAGAAGCCGCGCGCGGCACAGAGCGCGCGTGAATCCGGGGGAGAGAGCGTGCGCCGTGCAACATGGTGCTTTTCGTCCCTTGACGACGCTGGAGCAGGAAAGATCTGCGACTGGCTATCGGGCCGTTTTTTTTTTTTTTTTTTTTGGTCTGCTGTAGGAGATTCACATGCAGGACGGACAGGACGGCCGAACGCTGGGCAGCACGACGGCCAAACGAGTTCATCATCATCTGCGTCTCTCTCTCTCTCCCTCTCTCCCTCAAAACCGTCGGGCTGTCACCTATGCTCCTCATCATCCCACCAGCCCGCCAGAGTCGGGGTTATCCTGGCCTCGTCCTAACGTTAGCCGCGACCCGCGCTGTTTTTCCAGGCTTGCGCATCGCCGCACTGCAGATTGCACAAACGAAACCCGCCGAAGGCGACTAGGCGTTGCCACTTGTACGTTTTGCCTCTCAGGGGAAAAAAAAAATCCAGGACCAGAGCACGTTCGCATCGCCACTCCTACGTGTACGTTTGCCTCCAGGGGAGAGAGAGAGTAGAAAAAAAATCAGGTCCAGGATAAGCCGGCATCGCCATGCGGAAATGCCGCGGTGGTGCTCTGCGGAGGTGCCGCTGCTGGTCATGTCTGTAAGCCACGACTCTATCGTCAATGACTTTCGGCCGATGGATGGAGGGATGGAGGGATGGATGTAGCGGGCTTGTGGTACACAAAGGCAGGGGGAGCCGATCTGGACCAGCCGCCCTACGCGCGGCCCTCCCCCGGCCCATCCCTTGCATGGACTAGATGGGCGCCTAGATACGAGACCCGGCTGACGGCTCTCCCTTTCCGCAGACGCGCGCAGGCGCAGATGCATCTTTGTTTGCTGCGGTACATGCTGCGTAGACGCAGAAGCGAGAGACATACCCTCCCCCCATAGGAAGGTACCAAAGCACCGAGTAATAACGTACATATCTTGGGTACATCGTGCCGCCAGTCAGCCATCGCAGGCCCGCTCAAGCAACCCGCCCCCGGGCTGCCTCGATCGGACGCTGTGCCTTCTTTTCCTGGCAGCACGGGAGGCGATCCCGTGTTCTGCTATGAAACCAAGCTGTTGCCCGGTTGCCTAGGTCCGAGAGGGCTTCTCATCCGGGCCCTTTCCCCGGCCTGCCGTGCCATGGGCTACGGGCAAACCGGCTGGCCAGCCTGCCACGCCAAGTTTGGTAGTATCCAACGATTATTACCTACCTACTGCGTACCTACTGCGTAACCAAGCCAGCGGGTCCATCACGGCACCCCCCCCCCTTGGTTCCTCAGCTGCGGACCGTAGGCTGCCCCAGGTAGAAATGTACAAAGAACATGTCAGGAGAAGAGAGACGTTGGGAGATGGAATTGGAACGTTGGGTTGGATATATGCCGACAATTGCTTGCATTCTGTTCTACGACAATGCGTGTATGTGGGGTGTGTGTATGTGTAGGGGTGCGCGCATGTGTGCGTGGGTAACCCCCGTGCATGAGCTGTGCTGTCTACTACAACAAGAGGAAACCGAAACAAAAGCAAGCCAACAACGAAGAAAAAAAAAAAAGTTGCGCCAAACAACCGCCCCTCCAATGTACAAACATAGAAACCATTGCAGTCAACCAACTAATAACCAACCAACCAACCAACCAACCCATAGCCGTGTATGTGCCGCGAGACAGCTCCTCCCAACCCAGTCTATTGTTGCGTCCGTGCCGTGACATGATCCATGCTTGTTGTTGTTGTTGAGCAGGCGAGAGCGTGAGTCGTCGAGTTTGTTTGTTCGTTGGCGGAGAAGAGAAGAAATAGCAAAAAAAAAAAAAAAAAAAACCAAAACCCAAGGTCATTGTGGCGTGTAATGTGCGCGCGCGCGTGTATGTGTGTGTTTGTATGGGTGGGTAGGTGAGTGGGTGTGAGTGTCGTGTCGTAATGGGTCGTGAGATATGTACAGTGGGATGATGTCGTGGTTGTTTCGGCCATGTGATGAGCATGTGGGAATCCGCCGAAAACGAAGAAGGAGGTTGTGGGCGTGGGACAATGCGGTGCTGAGGTCCGAGGCTGAGAGATCCGAGAGGGGCGCGTTGTTGTTGTTGTTGTTGTTGTTGTTGTTGTTTGTTGTTGTCGTCAACGACGACCCCTAGCCGGTCGCGGCAAAGGACTTCAAGGTCGCTTCGTCGTTTCTGTCTCTTACGCGCCAACCTTGCCCAGACGCGGGTACTCCCCGACGCCCTCGATCAGGAACCTCTCGAGCGCCCGCGAGTCCACCACCTTCACCACGCACCCTCCTCCGCCTCCGTTCCCTGCTTCACCACCGTTATTACCACCACCACCGCCGCCGCCGCCGCGCCCGCGCAGCAGCTGCAGCGTCTTCCCATCCACCGCGACCCCGCCGCTCCCTTGCTCGCCGGTCTTTTCGACCCACGTCTCGTCCCCGCCGACGGGCCTCCACTCGTCGTCCGCCACGGGCCGAAACATGTAGACCTCGCGGTGGCTGGCGGCGCTCGGGGCGCGGAAGTCGCCGGCCTCGGCGTCGCCCTCCATGTGGAACCGGCGCAGCGCGGGCAGGCGGCCCTGCAGGGCCGAGAAGAGGCCGCGGAACGAGCCCTCGTGCAGGTGGACGCCGCCGAGCGGGGGCTCGTGGGGCCGCGCGAGCCCGCGGCCGCCGAGGCGCAGGCGCTCGAGCGTGGCCGCGTGGCGGAGCAGGAAGCCGCGGAGGTCGCGCTCGGCGAGGCTGACGCCCTCGAGGTGGAGGTCGGTCAGGCGGGCAAAGACGGGGTCGCCGACGGCGCCGGCGCGCGGCGAGGTGGTGGGCGTGGCGGCCCGGGTCGGCGAGCTGGCGCCGCTGCCGCCGCCGCCGAACATGCCCTGGAGCGAGAGCGGGAACTTCTCGGCCGGGGCGTGGTGCATGTGGAAGGCGAGGGAGAGGTGCGTCAGGTGGGCGGCCTGCTGCAGGACGTGGCCCAGGCCGTTGACGGCGCGGAAGCGGGCCGAGGGCAGCATGCTGGCGGGCACGTCGAGGACGAAGCGCAGGCGCGAGAGGTTCGCAAAGGAGGCGCGGGCGCAGTCGAACCAGAGGCGGCGGTCGTCGGGGAGGCGGAACAGCTCGAGGGGCAGCTGGTCGACCGAGAAGGAGTCGAGGCCCGGGCGCGCGTGGCGGGCGGCCGAGACGACGGCGTTGAGGTTCTTGCAGGCCAGGGCGCGGTCGAGGGCGCGGCAGCTCGGGACGCCAAAGACGTCGCCGAGCACGGGGAGGTCGGGGTAGGGGCAGCGGGCAAACGTGACGTCGAGGTGGCGGAGGCTGGGGAGGTTCCGGAAGGCCTCCTCGAGGTCGCCGACGCGGGAGTGCACGGGCGCGAGGCGGCGGGCGCGCTTCTCGCGCTCGTGGTAGCGGCACCAGGCGTCCTGGATCAGCCGGCGGCGCTCCTCGGGCTCGTGCAGCCAGTGCTGGAACGAGATGTCATGGCGGGCCTCGTGCTCGTTGATGCGGGCAAAGTTGAAGGTCACGGAGCGGATCTCGCGGCGGAGGCGGTCGTGGCCGGCGATGGAGCGCAGCCGCCGGGCGTCGTCGCGCCACTCGACCGCGTCGAAGTGCCCCGGAAGCAGGAATTCGTAGCCGACCTCGGCGTACCGGGTGCCGGTCAGCCGGAGCGTCCTTACGGAGGCGGCATCGCAGTAATCGAAGATGAGCCGTACAAGCTCAAAGGGGAGAGAGTCCATGCTGGGACTGGGACTGAAACCGCCGAAACCCAAAGCTGACCACCAGCCAGGCCCATCGAACCCGAATCGGTTTTTATCTTGTTCTCTCTCTTTTGCTTACGGAGCGGCAACGCGAGGTTCCATAAGGGTAAGCAAAAGACGTGAGCCGGAGTGGAAGGCGTGGGATGCACGGGGTGAGCGGTGGACTTATACCGCCTCTTCTGCAAGTACACACACCACATGGGGAGGTTCACACACCGCACCGCACCGCACCGCACCGCACAGCATCTGACAGATGAGAGACCCGACCGACCAGGACAGGGGGTCCAAAATCGCCTCCGGCCCGCCTGCAGCGTCCGTCCCCGTCAACAGCGTTGCTGGCGAGCCCTCAGAGGGAAGCACGCGACGCATTCATGGCTTGGCCGACGCAAACCTGCTGTCCCTTGCGCTAGCTCATTCGCCCGTTGGCGGCCTGGGACCAGCTTCGGGCACATCGGAAAGCAAAGGGAAAAGAGGCGGAACGGCATTCGACACGAAAGAAAATCTGCGAGCGCCGAAGAAGTCGGTGAAGCTCGAAGCACAAAGACCAGGGACCAGGGTTTGGTACTCTTTCTCCCCCCCCCCCCCCACCCCCCGCCCAACCACTGCGACCGGGGAGAGCAGGGGGGTTGGAGTTGCGGTTTGAGTTGGGGGGGGGGGGTGCTGGCTTCGTAGCGGCCAGTTGCAGCGCGCGCCGCTCCAACAGGCTGCAGGCAAGGTCGGGACCACAACATGCCCTGGGCCGGGGGGGGGGGGGTCCAGGTTGCCAAGCGAGTCCCGAGTGGATGGACAGGCGGTGGGCGGTGAAGGCTCATGGACCCGCCAGTGTGACAGAAAGGAGGTGTGACGGAAGAAGCGGAGGGGACGCGCGCTGCGCTGGCGGCGATCCGCCAGTTCCTGGCCCGGGGGTAGGGAGGGATTCTACGACGCTAGGACGGGAGATTGGTTCCGGAGTTCTTGATTCCTGTCCTGTTTCTGGCGGCACGTGAGGAGGCGTCGCTGTGGGCGCCAGTGGCTTCGAGAAGCTTTTTCTTATCCAGGCCGTGCTAAGCCATGCAAATCGCATCTGTGCAGGAGGGAAATCTAGATCGTGCACACCATTTGCACAGTCGGCTGTATGTACGCTGGATGGAGCGGACCGGGATCGATGAGATGGGCTGAGCGGCGGGCGTCGTCGACCTGCAGCCGGCGAAGACACAGGCACCGCAGGTTCAGCAGGACCAGCAAGACCAGCATATGTATAGTACTCAGTAGGTGGGCAGCGCCCTCTCGCACCCGCACCCCCCCCTCTCCCTCCTTTCCACCCCCTTCCACTGATGGCAAGCAAGCTGGGGACCGGTTTGGAGGTGGACCGCGGTCGGTAGCTACGCATAACTAACTACGCAGTAACTATGTACACCGTACATATGTACCTAGGTACCTACTTGCATACACCAGATCCGTACATGCGGAGACGAAAATCCTCCGTGTCTGGGACCTTTGGAACTCGGACACCTCCTAGGAGCGCGCGCGGTGAGCGCATGTGGCATGTGTTGTCGTCGTCATCGTTGTTGTTGTCTCAGAACGACCCAGGCAAAATGGCGGAGAAAAGAAGAAACAAGGTCGGAAGAAAGAAAAAAAAAGAGAGAGGGGAAGGGGGAGGGGAGGGGAATGCACCGGACACCTCATCCGGACGGGTAACTGGAAAACGCCTCGGTATCCCGTGCACCTACACCGTATCACTGTGCAGCGTAGGTAGAGGAGACGGGACCCCGGCATCCAGGACGCGGTCATGTCTTACCTGACGCTCAGCCAGGGCAGATTCGAACCATGAGCGAGCTTGAAACGAAAAAAAAAAAGAAAAAAAAAACAAAAAGGTGGTCATTGGTCATTTTTGAGGATCTTGCACGGTAACTATTGTACTGTACAAGTATGTACACGCACGCACCTACTGCGTATGTGATTTGATGTCTACACCGTAACTTCCAGTCGTTGTAGCGATCCAGCAGGTGGTCCAGCGCTCGCCCCGTCAACTCCAGATTGGGCCGCACCGCATTCCCCAATGCAGCCAAAGGTCCCCCAAACACACGAGATAGGTCGCCAGACGAGACGTACGAACACGGCCAGACCGTTGGCGTAAGAAGCATGTCGGCATCAGGCAGAGAGATGCGGAAAGGGGATGATGAATCTGACGAGTCTGACGAGTCTGACGAGTTGGATGGGCTGGATGGGTTGGATGGGTTGGATGAAGTCGATGAAATGGCACCGCAGCGAGAATGGCTTCATTTTCCGGCTGGAATCCATGGAAGGAAAAGCCAGAAGGGGAAGAAGTGGAGACCACAGACCACGTACTCACAAGCCCATCTGGAAGGCCCCCCCACCCGACTCCGTCCAATCCATCCAATGGATTCCATCCATTCCAGGCATCCAAATCCAATTCCCAGGATGGCTCCCACTGCGCACGTGCCATCCCACCCTGCCTCAGGCCAGGCCCGGACCTCTACCCAATCCCAGCCAGCGGAACCTTACCACGGGAGGACGGGAGGCTGTGGAAGCTGGGTGGAAGCGCTGAAAGAACCTAGGCCGACAGTGGAATCACTGGCACCTCCGCTGGAACCACTGCAAGGACAGTCGGGTGGGAGCCGCGGAGCCCGGGCCCGACCTGCCAAACCCCAGCAAAAATAACTACCTTAACGTTACCTACCTACCTACACAGCAGCTACGCCAGCAACTGGGCCAGCGCCCCCCGCCGCCTCGGTCCCCCTCCTCCAGGTCCAGTCTCACCAGGACCGTCTTGCCTGCTGAACAATTCCACCTTGGGAACCCCTTCGACAGCTCAGCCCTCGACAACCATACAACAATAACAACCCCGACTCGAGTCTTGATCGATCCCCTCCCGTCCATACCTTACCGTATCTTAGCATTGCTGCCGATCTCGCTCACTCGAGGTACCTATCCTACATACCGTGAGGCAGGGCTTTCGCACAGAAGACACAGCCGTCCAACGTTCGGTCCCTCCGGCCAGGTCTTCTTCACCCTGCAGCAGCCACCCGAGCAGCCACCAGTCCGGGCCGCTTCACCACAATGCACACGGCAGGCGGCCGCGCGACCCAGACCTAGTCCGGCTGCGCCAGAGCCCTCGGCCATGGTCCCTACCTGAGGTACCTATGTACCTACCGACGTGTACCTACCTAGCATCCGTCACGGCAGCACGCTCACCCACCAAGGGAACGGACCTGAGGTAACCAACAAGCACCCCGCCCTTAGCACCAGCACCAGTACAACTACCACAGTAGCCCGACAACGCAAAAGATAAAAAAAAGAAACATCCACCACCATGGTCTTCCCAGGCCTGCTCGGCAGCGCCGAGCCTCGACCCCTCAAGACGTCGTCCCCCAACATATCACCCACGACGGCCTCCTCCACGACCAGGGTGTGGCCCCGCCCTGCGGCCGGCACCCCGGCACCTCCAGCCCACCCCCGGACGCGGGCGGCCGCCGCCCCCCCGGCTTCCGAGCCTCCCGGCTACATCTCGGACGAGTCCCACCTGCCGCCGCTCGGCCCGGACCCGCCCGACCTCCGCGAGCTCAACGCCTGCCTCGACGCCCTGGCCGCCGTGTTCCCGGACGTGCAGATCGAGGTGTTCCGCGACATGTTTGCCAGCTTCGACGGCGAGTCGCGCCTGGCCCTGGTCGCCGACGCCCTGCTCAAGAACCGCGTGGCCTGGGTCAAGGGCCGCTGGCGCGTCGCCGCTCCCAAGGAGGGCCCCGGCTCCGGTTCCGCTTCGAGGCCCGCCGAGGCGCCGCCGCAAGCCGCTGCCCCCGGGGTGCCCAAGAAGGAAACCTTCCGGAGCCCCGAGTACAAGCAGGCCGTGCGCGCCCTGGCCTACCACGAGTTCAAGGGCCTGCCGAGGTCCGCCATCAACGCCGTCCTCGCCGAGTCCAACCACTCGTACCTCGACGCCCGCCAGACCCTGGTGGACCTGTCGTCCAAGTCGTGGCGCTTCGCCCTGTCGTCGCTGCTCTTCCGCCGCAAGCCCCCCGTGTCGGCCACCGAGGCCGAGAAGCACCCGCTCGTGGTGTGGCGGCCCGCCCCGGCCCCCGCCGGGCCCCGCGCGGCCCCCGCCGTGCCGGCGCTCAAGTCGACGGGCAACGCCGAGCTCGACCGCGAGCTGTTCGCCGCGCTGATCGTGCCGCTGCGCGAGCGGGCCCGGGCCGAGCGCGACGCGGCCGACCGCCGCCTGGCCGAGGAGCTGAACCGCGCCGAGGCCGAGCGGGCCGGCCTGCTGCTCGAGTGCGCCTGCTGCTTCGGCGACCACCCGGCCGAGGAGTTTTCGTCGTGCACCGCCGACGGCCACACCCTCTGCCACCGCTGCGTGCGCCGCTGCCTGTCGGAGGCGCTGTTCGGGCAGGCCTGGCCGCGCAGCGTGGACCGCGAGACGGGCTCGCTGCGGTGCCCGGCCGTCGTGGCCGCCGCCGACGCCGACGCGTGCGCCGGGCGCATCCCGCCGGACCACCTCCACCGCGCCGTGGCCGGCGAGAAGGGCGGCGCCGAGATGCTGCACCAGCTCGAGCAGCGCCTCGCCGACCACAGCCTCGCCGCCAGCGGGCTGCCCCTCGTGCGGTGCCCCTTTTGCGCCTACGCCGAGGTCGACGACATCTACCTGCCCGCCGGCGCCTCCGACATGCGCCTGCACCCCGAGGCCGTCAGGGCCGCCGTCCTGCTGGCGGCCGTCCTCGGCTGCGTGCCGCTGCTGCTGGTGCCGCTGGTGCTCGCCCTGGCCCTGGCCGCCGCCGCCGTCCTGGCCTTCGCGATCGCCAGGGCCAGGGCCAGGGCCGCGGGGTCCGGGCCGGCCGGGCGCGTGGCGGCCGAGGTCCGGGCGGCCGTGGCCCGCCGGCGGCGGCGGCGGCGGGGCCTGCGGTTCGACTGCCGGGCGCCCGGGTGCGGGCGGTCGTCGTGCCTCTCGTGCGGCAAGGCGTGGGCCGACGTGCACGTGTGCCACGAGTCGGCGCTGGTGGCGCTGCGCACGCAGGTGGAGCAGGCCATGAGCATGGCGGTCAAGCGCGTGTGCCCGCGCTGCAGCACGTCGTTTGTCAAGAACTCGGGCTGCAACAAGCTGACGTGCCCGTGCGGGTACAAGATGTGCTACGTCTGCCGCAAGGACATTGGCGGATCCGGCGACGGGCCCGACGTGGGCTACCGGCACTTTTGCCAGCACTTTCGGCCGCACGGCGACGGCCGCAAGTGCGACCAGTGCAACCTGTGCAACCTGTGGGAGACCGAGGACACGGACGAGGTGCTCCGCAAGGCCAAGGAGGAGGCCGAGCGCAAGTGGCGCGAGGCCGAGGGCCGCGAGCTGTCGGGCTCCGACGTCGACGCCTCGTACCTCGAGACGGGCCTGCCGACCCGAAAAACCCCGGCCGGCGTTCGGGCCTTGCTGGACGATGCCCTGCGGAGGGGGAGGTGGCCAGCGCTCGCCGAGGTGTGCGACGTGGTTTTGGACTTGGTGTTTGTTTGACTTTTTTTTTTTTTTTTTTCCCTTGCAAGCATTCAGGGGGGGGGGGGTATCAGGCAGGGCGTGGGAGGGATTTTGTTTGTTTGCATTTTTTGCGGCGACGACGACGACGGACGGACGGATGGCGTACAGTGGACATTGGATTGGAATGAATGGGATACCCGAGGAGTTGAGCACTCCAGCACTCTCTAGCTTACCTACCTACCTTACCTTAGCTTACCTTACCTTACTTAGTATGGATGCGTATAATCACAGACAGGAATTTCGTTATTGAGAATTCCGAGAGCATCATTGGGGGGGAGGAATAAGGTACCTACTGTAGGATTGCGTGGTGAACGTGACGGATGTGAAGTGGGCTACCTGACTAGGTTCCCGGTTCTTCAATGAAGTAACTACTGAGTACTATGTATACTCTCGATGAATGACAATGTGGGAGTGTTGTTACATTCGTACGGTACAATACGTACCTTACGCCGTAGAACCCTCCCAAGTGTTAATTACGGCTTACGTAAGGAAGACTTCAGGTACGGTAGAGTGGGTCGCGGAGTCTTGCAGCGCGCCAGGCGCGTTGCACTGCACCGACAGCCGCGAAACCTTGAACTTCAATGCCTTGACGACTTTCAACCTCCAGCCACCAGCCACCACTACCTACTACCACCACCACCACCACCACCACCACCCTCTCTTCCACCAACATCCCTCCCACATCACATTGATCCACCGCACGGCGCATCCCCTCTAGCCAATCCCTTACGGCCCGGAGCTTCACCATCCCGCAACGTTCGATAACTGCCTTCTATTGAACCCAGCCTCACCCCATCGTAGCCGGCACAAATCTTCCATTCCCCCCCCCCCCCCCTCCCTCCATCGCTCACCGGCCGACCCCCGCCATGTCGAGCCAGACGGGCAAGTGGCGCGAGGAGCAGGTGCTCGTCATCTGCCCCGGCAGCCAGACCACCCTCGCCCAGCTGGGCTGCAACGAGCTCACCCCTCCGGCCCACCGCTTCCCGACGCGCATGTTTCGCGACCCAGACTCGGACGCCTGGCGGCCCTACCACACGTACAAGCGCCGGAAAGAGGGCGCCGCCGAGGACGAGTGGGAGTACGTCGAGGATGTCGACTCGGTCGAGGGCGCCGTGCATCCGCTACAGGGTAGGTTGTGCCGTCCTCGGGGGTCTTTTTGCACGGGACGGAACCCTCCTCGGTCGGGCATCCCGCTGACTCTTTTTGCCTCTCCGTCTCTCCAGCCGGCCGCATCGTTCACATGGACGCCTTCCTCGCCTTCCTCGAGCACGTCCACTCGCAGCTCACCACCACCTACCACAACACCCCCATCATGCTCATGGCCTCGCCCCAATGGACCCGCCCTGACTGCGAGGACATCGCCCGCTACATTTTCGAAAAGACAAAAACCCCGGCCCTGTGCCTCATCCACAGCGGCATCGCCACCCAGTACGGCCTCAAGTGGCCCAACATGACCGTCGTCGACGTCGGCTACCAAAAGGTCGACGTGACGTGCATCTACGACGGCCGCGTCGTCTCTCACAAGGCCGTCGGCGGGCCCGGCACCCCGGACGACGTCAGCGGAGGCGACGCCTTCACCCGCCGCCTGCTCGCCCTGCTCAAGGACCAAGGGTTCGACTACGACATGGCCGAGCAGCTCAAAAAGAGCCCCATCTGCGAGGTCTTGCCCTACGCCCCGGACAAGCCCGAGCTGATGGACCTGCCCGTCGAGTCGGCCCAACCTGGTGCTGGCGCCGGTGCTTCTGCTGCTGTTGCTAGTGCTGCTGCTGCTGGTGCTGCTGCGGCCGCTGCTACAACGGCCGCCACCGCGCCCGAGGGGCCCCAGATCATCGAGCCGGGCCGCGGTGCCGACGACGACTACGCCAACGGCGACGTCAACAAGGAGGCCGAGGAAGACGGCGTGCTGGACGTGGCCAACATCGTCGCCAGCGGCCAGACCCGCGAGTTCCTGGCCAAGAAGGAGAAGGAGAAGGCAGAGAAGGCCAAGGCCGGCCGCAAGGGCAAGGACAAGGAGGGCGCCGCCGCCGCGGGGGATGCCTCCAAGCCGGCCCGCTTGCCCAACTCGAAGCGCGTCCGCAACGTCTTTCACTACGAGGAGCTGGTCACCGAGGACGTGCCCGTCGCGCCACCCGCCCCCGAGCCAACGACGACAGCCGCCCCAGCCCCAGCCCCAGCCCCAGAAGCAGCAGCAGCAGCAGCAGCACCAGCTGAAGGCGAGGCGGCGCCGGCCGCCGGAGCCGAGGCCGACGGCGACGCGCCCAAGCCCGAGGGCGAGGAGGCATCCAAGGCGGAAGAGGAGAAGGCGCCCAAGGCGGAGGAGGACGGCGACGCCAAGCCGGCGGCACAAGAACCGCCGCCGCCGGCGCAGGCAGCCACCGACGCCGCGCAGTCGTCCGCGCCGGCGACGGAGCGCGTGACGCGCCGCGTGCGCCGCGACATCGAGGTCGGGCTCGAGCGCTTCCAGTTCGCCGACCGCCGCGAGATCGACCGCATCGCCACCGCCATCTACCGCGCCGTCCAGGAGATCGACGACATGTACATGCGCCCGGGCTGCTGGGAGAACCTCGTCTTCGTCGGCAACGGCGCCCGCATCCGCGGCCTGCGCGACAACATCCTCCAGACCCTGCAGGCCCGCCACATCGTGTCGCCGAGCACCGCCACCATGTTCACCTCGGAGCTGCCGTCCAACATGGGCACCCCGTCCGGCACCGGCTCGCAGACCCCGACGAGCTCCTTCACCGGCGCCCCGCACCAGCTGCCCACCACGAGCAGCGTGAACCCCCTGCTGCAAGCCGCCACGACGGCGAGCCTCGGCGTGCCTGGCGACGCCGCCGCCGCCGCCACCGGCTCGGGCACGAGCCACCACTTCCACAGCCAGACGCCCACCAACATCCGCCTCGCCCCGCTGCCCACCTACCTGGCCGAGTGGACCAAGCACGGCTTCGAGGAGGCCATGTTCCTGGGCGCCCAGGTGGCGGCGCGCCTGGCGTTTTGCATCCACAACCTGGACGCGCAGGGGCTGGAGGCCCAGAGGACCATGAGCCTGAGCCGGGTGGATTATAAGTGAGTTTTTTTTTCCCCTTCTCTTTTCTCTCTCTCTTTTCTAACTGCTAACGCCGTGGAACAGTGAGCTGGGGCCCAAGGCCATCCGGACGCATTCCATGCTCGGGTGAGCTGGGGGTGAAGCCGAGCCGAGCGTGCTTCGAGATGTTGGATGAGAGAGAGGCTAGCCGCGTATAATGAAAGCCGCGTGCATGCGAGCGAGCGAGCGAGCGAGCGTGCTGTGTAGGGTACATCTAGGCGGCAACCACCATGATTACCTGCTTGATGTCGGTTCACGGTCGGTGGCAGGTGTCTAGCGGAGCTTTGATATCGACGGTTGGTTACGGAGCGTCTTGCCGCCTCTTGCCGTCATTGGAGAGACCTCTGTTGCCAAGCTAGAATTGGAAGGGACCAAAATGTCGTTTGGCGGGTTGGCGCTGGATGGGTGGGCGGGCGGGTTGATTGGTTCACACTGAGTTCAGCGGATGGGTGGTGTATCAGGGGGTTGAGAGAGTGTGTGTGTGAGAGAGAGAGAGAGAGTGAGCGAGTGAGCGTGACATAGGAGTGCCGGGTATCCTACGGAGTACGCCGTGCCCTATCTTTCGGAAGCGTAGAGGGTTTTTTTCATGTTTGGAGAGAAATGGCATCGTGGACGGATTCCTGGCAAAGGACCATGCTCCGGCCACGGCGCATGTAGGGGTTGCGTTTTCTATGGACCTAGGAACGGATGTGAGGGCTGGGATGGATGGGACCGGGACACCCGCCAGCGCCGGCGCCGGCGCGTTGTTGTGCAGTTGGCCGTTTCGAGGCGTGCAGCCGAAGAACATCCCACCCTCCCCGCGACAGCGAAAAAGACAACTAATACCTTATCCTGACACATCTCTGGGCTCCCGACGGCCTGACAGCCCGACAGGTTCTCTCTTACACGGCGACCTCGGTGGAGGGTTAGGGTCGCCAGCGTCTCATCAGCCCCGTCGTTCACCGCCCGCCCCCTCTGCATCATTGCTTGGCCCCTCCCGGACCCGGATGTTGCCCATCGACGATGAAACATCGTGACTCACTGTTCCTGCACAGCTGGGAAGCTCTTGGGACCCCTTCTCCCACGTAAGAACCTCGGCGACCTCCGCGAGAGGTTCCTTTCCCCCTCCTCAGGATCGACATTGCCAGCCGTGAGCGCAAGCAGACAACCCCCTCCAACGTTCCCTTCCGAGTTACCGCTTGCATCCGTTCAAAGGAAAGGAAAGACGACGACGACGGGGGTGACCATGGCGGAGGGTGCTCAGCAGCGGAAGCTCGTCTCGTCGGGATCGGCCTTTGAGAGGCAGATTGGCTACTCGCGCGCCGTGGTCGTCGGCGAGTGGGTGTTTGTCTCGGGGTGCACGGGGTACGTTTCAGCCAAGGGGGGGGAAGAAACGAGGAGAGAAACAAAGAGATAGGGGGAGAGGCTTCTTTTTTCCATCGGCGTGGTTTCTGTTTGTCTGTCTGTCTGTCTGCCTGTCTGTCTGTCTGTCTGCGTGGTTGTTGCGTGGCTGCGTGGCCGTCTGTTTCTGTGGTCGCGCCCCCTTGGCTAACGGATCCCTCTCGCAAGTTACGACTACAAGACGGGCGCCATCTCGGACGACGTCGCCGAGCAGGCCGAGCAAACGATGCGCAACATCGACGCGGCCTTGGCGGCGGCCGGCGCTAGCATGGCGGATGTCGTGAGGGCGAGGTACATCCTGCCAGATCGGCGCGACTTTGAAAAGACTTGGTATGTCTTTTTTTTTTTCCCTTGTCTTTCTTCTTTCCTTTGTTCCCCTTGTTTTGTTTTGTTTTCCTCATGAGACCCTACTTGTCTCTATACTATATCTAGGGGGCTGCTTACTCTCTCTCTCTCTCTCTCTCTCTCTCTCACACACACACACATAGATATACATATACCTTTCTATTCTCTGCCAGACGCCGCTGACTCCGCGCAGGCCTGTCCTCCAAAAGTGGTTCGGCGACGTCCGGCCTGCGTGCACCATGATCCAGGCCGGGCTGTACGAGGAGGCCATGAAGATTGAGATTGAAGTGACGGCCAAGAAGGGGGCCGTTCCGACGGAGGGTATGATGCTGTAATAGCTGGGAGCAAATCGCATGACGGTGGTGCAACCTGATTCCGATATTGCTATCCCAAGAGCCAAAAGAAAAAAAGAAAAGAAAAAAAAAAGAGAAAAAAGCCAACGCGGCTCGTTCCAGCCGAATGGGTACACCCATAACACGGCAAAAGATTAAAAACAAAATGTAACTCGCCGATGGTGAGATGTTGTTCCCCGTCGTCGACTGCCAAAGAAAGAAAACATTACTGAATATCCTACGCGAACCAAGCATACTACTACTATACGTAGGTAGGTAGGTAGGCACCGTACCATTTCTACCATGGAACCCCCAACCCCAAGGAAGCCAAAAGGAGCGATCCAGGCCCAATGCCACCAGCCAACGCCTATCCGCCACGAAAACCCGCCCGTTGCCGTGGCCGTGTCGAGAAATCATCATGTCCGGTCCTACCCTCGCAAGCCGAGGCTCCTCCTCCTTCTCTTTCCCCTCTCCTTGTATCAGCTTGACCCATGGCTCCTTGAGAGAAGCCTTCTCCGTCACCCGCTCGTTCCACGGTCGCCGCCCGTCCCCGCACCATCGAAATCCTCCGAAAACACGCTCCTCCTCGTCGCCGGATTCCCCGGAGCGGCCAGCCCTGGGCCCCCCTGCCCTGGCCCGGGAGCGGCGACCCACGGCCTCGCGTCGGCGCCGCCGGGGAGCTCCGCCCTCGCCGGTCGCCCTGCCCCGCCTCGCCCGCCTCGTCGTCGCCGTCGTCCTCCCGCGGCCCCCCCAGCTCCGCCACGGCGGCGGGGCCCGTGCTCAGCCGCTGCCCGTAGGGCCCGACGCCCAGGCCCGTCGTCACCGACGACACGGTCGCGTCGCTGATCTGCCGCAGGTGCGCCCGGTCGCGCTCCGACAGGTTGGAGACGCCCGAGAGCACGCGCTGCATGGCCGCTCCCGTCGTCGTGGTCGTGGTCGTGGTCGTCGTCGCCGTCGCCGCCGCCGGTCCGCCGACCGGAGACCCCGTCGTGGTCGGGGACACGGGCGAGGTGGAAATGCTGCTCGCGGCGGCGGCGTCGTGAGGCGGGGCTCGGGGGTGGGGCGGGGTCAGAGACGACGAGTAGTAGGCGTTTCCGGCGTGGTAGTAGAGGGGGTGGTGGACGGACGGCGCCTGGGACATGGCGGGCGATATGGTCGAGGCGGAGTGCAGCTCGGCCGGCGGAGGCGGGACGGAAGTGTCTGGAGCCAGAGAAAAAGAAAAGTCAGTTAGGCGTTGTCAAGTTTGAAGAATCCAGGCGGGCGGAGAGAGGAGAGTGACAAAAAAAAAAAAAACGTACCTGCTAGCTCGGCCGGCGGCTGGATGGCCGTGTCCATCATCTCGGCGATGGGGCGCGGCGGGTCCGCGACGTGGCTCTCGAGGTCCGTCGGCCTGGTCAGCGGGGAGTAAGGACCCGCCGAGCCGTCGCTGGTGGTGACGGTCGGGGCCTTGGCGTCGCTGGCCTGGCCGCGGAGCCAGGCGTTGATGCGGCGGCCGGTCGTGTCTTCGGTGCCGGCCTCGCTGGCGGCGCCGCGCAGGATCCTGCGGCGCCGGTAGAGCACGACGATCACGCCGACCATGGTGAGGAACGCGAGGCCGAGCACGCTGCCGAGGACGGGCGGCAGGTAGGCCGGGACGCCGCCGCCGCTCTCGGCCACCTCGGTCGTCGAGACGGACGGATCGGAGCCGTCGGTGGGCGAGGCCGGCGCGTAGGGGTAGTAGGTGGCGATCCTTTCCGTGGGGTACCGCTCGGCAAAGAGGGCGGCGAGCTCGTCCGAGGCCCAGGATGGGCTCGGGGCCGCGGCCGTGGCGCCGCCGGCGCCGGACCCGCCGATCTTGTCGACGACGGCGGCGGGGACCGCGTACGGCGCCCAGGCGGCCGGGTCGTAGCGGTCCAGCCACCGGCCCGTCGACAGGTTGAAGACGCGGATCGTCTCGCGGAGGCAGGCGGGGACGGCGCCGATGGGCTGCGGGTAGCCGCCGATGACGAGCATTTGGTCCGGGTACGGCGTGACGCACTTGTGGCCGGCGCGGCCCTCCGCCGGGGTGCCGGCCGCGAGCTTGACCCAGGTGAAGGACGGCAGCGACAGGACCCAGACGTCGTCGCTGAAGGGCTCCCGCTTCTGGCTCAGGCCGTCGTAGCCGCCGTAGTAGTAAATGTTGAAGCTGGACGAGTCCTCGGCGCGGGCCAGGACGGCGCATCCGCGCGTCAGCTGGCCCGGGCCGCCCGTCGTGTTTTGCCGGTGCCACTTGCGGCCGTCCACGTCGTAGATGTCGATGGCTTGGATGAACTCGGGGCTCTCGGCTTTCTGCTCGGGTTAGCGGGGCTTGAGCGGGTGGGGGGGAAAAAAGAAAAGAAGATGGAGAATGAGGAGGAGGGTTTGTACGTTGGCTTCCGGGTTGGACGAGTCTCCGGTGATGGTGACAAAGTCCGGGTAGACGACGCCGCCGAGGGCGACGAGGATGCCGCGCTTGCCGACGGGCACCCAGACGAGCTCCGGGTTCGCCCTGCCCTGGATGTCGGGGGGCAGGGTGTGGTTGGCAAAGGTCTCGCGTCGCTGGTCGGCCATGTCGAGCTCGATCAGGTAGTTGGAGACGTGGACGGCGGCGGTGCGGTTGGTGGCGCCGGCGCGGGTGTAGATGGGCCCCGCGGTGGCGGAGCGCAGGCCGGCAAAGTACCAGGCCATGTTTTCGGAGGGGGCGTTGGCGGCGCCGCCGTAGGCGACGTAGCGCGTCACCTTGTCGCCCAGCGGCTTGTTGATGAAGCCCTCGGCGAAGCTGCGCGGCGGGCCGTACTGGTGCTTCTCGTAGCACAGCACCGAGTCGCCGGGCGGGTCGGCCGCCGAGGCGGTGCGCTGCAGCAGGCCGCCATAGAGGAAGAACTGGTGGTCGTTGTGCAGCAGGGCGCCGTCCTCGTAGTTGGGCGCGCGGTTGTTGGTGTCGCCGCCGCCCGTGGACAGCGTGCCCAGGATGGCCGAGATGTTCTGGGTCGTGTTGAAGGGGGTGCTGAAGTTGAGCGTGTAGATGAGCCCGAGGCGGTTATCTGCGCCATGGCACACGTTAGGACGGGAGAGGAGGGGCCGGAGCCGCGCCGGAGATGGGTACCCACTGTCGTTTCGGGGCTCCCGGACGGAGCCGTCGGAGAAGCCCGGCTGCCACCAGAGGTTCCCGCCGTCGAGGTAGACGGTGTCGCGGAGCACGGCAGCTGTCGCGTGTTAGCCCTCTCTCGGCTCGGCGCGCGGGCGCCCCGAGCGCCTCGACTCACCTCGGAGCTGCTGCCATTGGCATATCCGCGTGTTGACCTGGCCGGGAAGCCAGTCCGGCTCGCCGCCCACCAGCACGGCCGAGGCCGCAAGGAGCGCAAGGGCCGGCCCGAGCATGCTGGGCCGCGGAGAGCAAGAAGAAAGCCTAACGCTACGACGCATGGAACGGCTTCAGAAAGACCAACCCCTCGCCTCTAGGAAGCGCTGAACAGCGCTGTTGTACATGCTAGAATAGAATGCCAGGCCGGGTCGTGAGCCTTCGCAAGCACAGCGCTCATCGAGAGTCAGCAGTTGCAGGTCCCCGGCTACCCAACCTCTGGTGGGAGACGCGCCCTGCGCCTCTCCCAGCTGCCCGGTGCTCTCGCCGACACACCACCCACTATAGGACCTGACCGGCCGGCCCTTTGGGGAGCGGGGGAGACGAGGGTGTGGGGGGGGGGGGGGGGGGTGCGCCGCAGGGCACGAGGCCCCAATGACAAGCAACCTCCGCCACCCTTCAGGCGAGCCTTGGGAAGCTCCCCCGTCAATGAACAAGCCTGGTTGGTGTGCCATTGGCGGGCTGACGAACGGCCTGCTGGGGCGCCGAGACTGGCCGGGATACGGTGGAACCCTGATCGCCGCCAGGACCAAACGTACTGTGTATGCAGTAACTAGGCTAGGTATAACTACTGTAGCAACTCGCTAACGTGGTAGGGCTTGGCTTCTGCTGTTGTTTGGCTCGGGCAGCGGACCCGGTGCTCTGCACCCTGGTGCATCGCGGTACGAAGAACTAACCAACTATACACCGTCGTAACTAGTTACTGGATAGGGCTGGCCCGGGGCTTTGGGCGATGTGTTGCCGCGTCGAGGGCCGCACATGGCAACGGCGTTGCAACATGTTTTTCTCCCGAACCACCTACGATGGCTTCCATTGGATACAGGCTTGGATGGAGCAGCCCAGAGAGACGCTCCGAGAAGGATCCGAGCGCAGGCGACTCGATCCGTATTGGAGATGCTCTCGGGGCCAGAGTGAGTCGTTACACCGCATGCCTGGTGGGACCACGGAAGGGAATTGCGGCGTGCGGGCTTCGTGTGCATGGTCGTGCGCAGTGCGGGAGGACCCCCGGACCCCCCGGACCCCAGGACTCAAGACTCAAGACGCCGAACCCGACACGTCTGTACCTACCTCCAAAGCCACCCATGGCACATCCGACGCAAAGACAATGTCAAGTCGGTGATGCGAACGTCGGGCCCGAGGCTCGTGAAGAGGGAAAAAAAAATGGCGCTCTTTGGTTTGGGTCCAGAAGCTGGCGTTCAACCAGGTCAAAGGCCCGATTCTGAGCTGAGGAGCATCGTCTTGGATGACGGCATCATCCCGGCCTCCCACCCACCGTGTCCAGTCCTTTTCGGAGCGGCATGGCCGATGGCCGAAGCCTTCGCAACCCCGAGGAACAAATTGCGGCTGATCGAAGGAGCATCGCCGCCCACCGGCGCCGGGCCTTTCGCAGTCGCGTGCCCAATCGCCAATTGACTTCTGAACCCCGATGGACCAAAACGGGCCGTGATAGACAGCCGACGGGTGGGTTGCACCAAGACGCAAATGCAAAAACGCAAGTTTGTTGGTGATTCGTCGCCGGGCCCCGATGCGACAATGTGCGCTGTTGGCCCGTCGCCTGCTTTGTCAATCTTTATGCAAACGGGCATGAATGGATGACAAGGGCGGCGAAATGCCGCCATGCCGCCAAGGATGAGTCGGTCACCCAGCCTGGCGGAATCGGCTCGCTTTTGTGCTACGCTGAGGTGGGTTCGGTTCGGAGGGGGGGAGGGGAACTAACTGACAAGCAGACAACCCGATCGCCGTGCCGCAGGATCGCTTTTTAGGTGGTTTCTGGAGCCCATATCTCGGCTGCGCTGCATGTAGGTTTGCTGGCTTTCACGTCGCTACCTACCTTACCTACTACATCATCGAGCTCCCTAGATAGGTAGGTAGGTATACAGGTTTGTAGTGGATAGATGTAGACGTTACCAAGATGGATCTCTGCGAATTACACAGTATCGAGTTAGCGCTGCGCTGACCTGACGGTGTCAGAGTTCAGGTTGGTCCCAGGTCCCGTCGCTTATACGCGGGGCGGGGCGGGTGGGGATATTGTGTGCTGTGTACTGCGTACTAGGTGTGCTGCAGGTGGTGGCTCGTGGGGGGTTCGGGAAGATCCGCTGGGCTGCTTTTACCTCTGGACCTACGCTACCAGCGTACGAGTACCTAGGCAAGGTACCTAGGTAGTTACACCGTGGTTCACACTACCTACCTTAGGTACCTATCAAGGTGGTGTGCATGGAAATCCACCACGCAGCCTCGCCTCGCGCCATCTCTATGGATGTATCGCGCAGCTCACAGCACAGTATATGTACGGCCTAGACCCGATCGGGCAAGTGTTGATGCGCGTCACCAATCACCATTCGCCAGCAACCTTTTCCCCGCCTCCAAGGTTCCTGCGCAGCTCGGGACTTATAAGACTGTGTAACTATACTACACAGCATAGTACGTACATCCACAGGGAAAGCCAAGGTCCCGGCGAAGCGGAGCCTTCCGCTGAGGTAGTAGAGTACTGCGTAGGTTGCCGCACTTCTTCTGTCTGCGTGTGCTCAGGTCCCTCTTTGCCCATCACCCGCCGACCCGGCACCCAGGGCCGACGCTCTGCAGTCGCCGATGCGCCACAGATCCATGACCCAACCACCCCAGCCCAAGCCCCGCCCCTCCGCTCAGCTTCCTTTTGTCCATCGGGTCTTGGTCCACGTTCCATGGTTGGGTCGGGTGTCTGATTTTTTTCTTCTTGTTTTTCTTTACGAGAACTGGTGGCTCAGGGCAGTGCCCGTGACTAAGGCACGCATCCGACCGACCACGGTCTCCGCCATCAGCACATGTCGCTCCATCTCGCTCGAGTGGCCACTTCATATGCTCCTGCAAGTGACCTGAGCATCGCCAGAGAACCAACGCGGTACATGGTGGATGCGCTCGTATTCCTTCGTACCTGGTCTCGTTACCAGCCTCGCCCAGTGCCACGATCCCTTTTGCACGACCGGTGCTGCCACCAAGAAAGATGCGGGGAAAGACCGCGCCAGCCGGCTGTTTTTCATCTGCACGTCTTGTGCTGTGATAAATTGCACCTGCGGGCATGTGTGGCTCGCGCATATACGCAGTAGTTACCTCGTACGTCTACGCGGCGGGGGGGGGGGGGGGGGCGGGGGGGAGCCTGGGGCTGGCCGACAGGCTGGGGTCGCCTCAAAACGACTTGCGCAGTACGAACCGGGATTGTCGAGTCGGCCGCTCAGCCTCTCGGCCTTCGCCACTCCAGCGTGTCCAGTCAGCGTCCCTTCCCTCCCTCCCAACATGGATTCCAGCCTAAACATACCTCCGCGGTAGTCACCACGGTAGGATCGTGTCTTTTGTTGTCATCAACCGATGCAACGTGTGTTGTCTTGTCCGCCAGGTAGCCAACAAAACAAACCAACCAACCCACCAGCCGGGCGCTGGGGGGGGGGGGGGGGAGAGAGGCCTATCGGGCGTCATCAGGCATGGCATGGCCAGAACCTACGCCATGCCGTTGAATGGTGACACGCTGGCAGGGGATCACGGCGACGCTGACACGGACATCCAGGAACAGACAGGCTTGAAGGAGGGACAGAGCCGTGTAGCAATCCCCGGGTTGCATGCCCTGCGCTGTGTGTACTACAGCAGGTCCTGAACCCGAGCACCCGACAGCGTACGCATGGTAATCGGTGACGGATGCCGAGACCGCACGAGCGAGCAGGGGGGGGGGGGGAGACTTTTCTAAGCTGAGAGCGTCCCTGGGCGTCAGTATGTCAAGCCTCTCTTCACGCTCCTCGCCTTGATGTCGAATCGAAGCCGAGATTGGGTTGGGGGTTTTGCATCATTGCGTCCCGCCAATGCCCTACGAGAGAAAACAAGCAGGGAAGAACGGTAGGTAACAAGTAACCCACCTACACACCACACACGCACCACACACGCACCACACACCAAAAGGTCTTTGGAAAGTCTCGCTACCTTACCTAGGTCCTCACGCAGATCCAGCCCCGAGCGTCCGCCTTACCGGGCTGTGTTCCTGCTGTCTGCCAAGCCCCTCTCCCGGTCCCCGGCTGCTGACCCGGAGGGGGAGGTCGGGAGTTCTGCAACCCCCCCCCAAGCTCTGGGCACCACCAGCCCGCACCGCGTAGGCTTATATATGCAAGGCAGGCGCCGCGACCGCCTGGGCTCCCCGCCTTACCCTCTTTCGCTCGCTGCTCCCACGCTCGCTCGCGCCAACAGCTCTGCTTCCTTCTCTCTTTGCCGGTGCTCGCCGCTGGCTGAGTCGCCGCGATGCTTCTCACGAAGCTAGCCCGGGGCCTCCCGGTCCTGTCTCTCGCTCAAGCCGCCTTGGCCGAGGGGCCGCTGATCGGACGGACCCCCACCGAATGCGAAACCACCGTCTCCGTCTCTACGTGCGACGTTACAACGTGAGTTGACCTCACCTCACCTCAAGCTGATGATCCCAACCTACCTTCAGGTGGAGGTACCTTGGTGAGCACAAGGCTGACTATGGACTAGATCTTTTGTCACCCTCCCGTACGGCACACGCCTCACCTACCCTCTGCTTACCTCGTGATGCTTCTTACGGACAAAAGAAAAAAAAAAGAAAACTAACAGAGCATGTGCATAGTGCCAGCACGTGCACCGTAACCGTAACGGCGCCGGCGAGCACGCTCATCGAAACGGCCACCGTGACGCTCCCCGGCGAGAATCACACCGTGACCCTCCCTGCCGAGACCTTCACCGTGACTCTCTCTGGCGAGAACAACACCGTGACGCTCCCTGGTGCGAATGTCACCGTGACAAAAACCTGCACCGTGACAAAAACCTGCACCGTGACCGAGACCGGTGCGAGCGTGACCGTGACCGAGACCGCGACGGTCGCTGGCTCCAACGTGACCATCACGGACACGGCCACCGTCACCGTCGCCGGCTCCAACGTGACCCTCACGGACACGGCCACCGTCACCGTCCCTGGCTCCAACGTGACCCTCACGGACACGGCCACCGTCACCGTCCCTGGCTCCAACGTGACCCTCACGAACACGGCCACCGTCACCGTCCCTGGTTCCAACGTGACCCTCACGGACACGGCCACCGTCATCGCTCCTGGCTCCAACGTAACCCTCACGGACACGACCACGGTGCAACACACGACCGAGGTCACGGCCACCTTCTTCACCGAGACCACGGCGTACGTGACCGAGACGCACTTCTCGACGTACACGACGGTAGGTGCCCGACCAGGAGCTCCTTTCGGCCTTGTTCCATCGGCCGGTTGGCGGGACAAGCTAACTCGCTGGGCACAGTCCTATCCCGTCCTCACCACCACCACCGTCTGCCAAGGCTGGCCCGAGACGTGCGAGGTCAGCACCGAGACGCAATGGCTCACCACCAGGACCACCGAAACCCTCCGCGAGACGGTGCCAACGACCATCGTCGAAACCCTCCGCGAGACGGTACCAACAACCATCGTCGAGACCCTCCCGATCACGACGACCGAGACCAGGGAGGTGACCACCACCTTTACCACCGAGATCCCCTTCGCGGTCACCGTGACGGAGGGCACGACCCTGTGGAGGACCAACACCTCCACCATCACCGCCACGTTCACGACCGAGGTGCCGACGACGATCCAGACCACCATCACCGAACTCATCCGCCTCGCCCCGATAGCCTCGGGACCCGAGTCCCCGGTTGAGCTGACAACCGTGTTCCAGCCAACGACGGTGTACTCGACCCTCGTCAGAAACTTCACCACCACGCACGTCTCGACAACGAGCTACCTGGTCTACGTGTCGTTGGGGGGCGTCCGGTGGAGGACCGAGACGACCACCGTCACCGAAACGTACGAGACGACGTATACCACCGAGGTGCCAACCACGGTTTCCATCGTGCTGCCCACGACCCTGACCGAAACCCGCGAGACGACGTACACAACCGAGGTGCCAAAGACGATCCCCATCACCCTGCCGACGACCCTCACCGAGATCTCGACCGCGACCAAGACGAAAACCAAGAAGGTCCCGACGACGCTGATCAGCGAGACCACCCTGACCGAGACCTCGACCGCGATCAAGACGAAAACCAAAAAGGTCCCGACGACGCTGATCAGCGAGACCACCCTGACGCTGACCCGGCCCACCACCGTGACCGAGACCTTTACGACGTCGTTCTGGACAACCCTTACGGACAGCACGACGCTCTGGACCACCGAGACGTCGACCACCACGTACACGACCGTCAGCACGTACACGACCCGGCAGCTCCTCACCGACACGGCCACGGTCACCGACACGACGACGGCCACCGACACGGCCACGATCACCGACACGACGACGGCCACCGACACGGCCACGGTCACCGACACGACGACGGCCACCGACACGGCCACGGTCACCGACACGGCCACGGCCACCGACACGGCCACGGTCACCGACACGGCCACGGTCACCGACACGGCCACGGCCACCGACACGGCCACGGTCACCGACACGGCCACGGTCACCGACACGGCCACGGTCACCGACACGGCCACGGCCACCGACACGGCCACGGTCACCGACACGGCCACGGTCACCGACACGGTGACGGAGCCCGCGTCGACCATCACGAGCGTTGTCGTGACGACCCTGCCGCCCATCACGGTGACCACCACGAAAGACGGCACGACCCTCACCTCCGTGATCCCCGGGCCCACGGTAACGCTCACGTCGACGCTCACCAAGCCCCCCGTGACGGTGACGAGCGTCTCGGTGTGCCCCGTGCCGACCAACACGGCCGCCCCCTTGACCCCGCCCCAGGACGACAACGACAACAGCAAGAGCCAAAAGCTGTGGGGCTGCGACCCGGGATTCGTGTGCAACATGCCCAAGCCGGCCGGGTGCAACGTGTGGGCGGAGCCGCCGGCCAGGGACTTTGTGTGCGAGCCGCAGTTCTGCGTGCCGGCGCCCCCCTTCCCGCTCGTGCAGTGGCCCGAGAACGAGACGGGCTACTTCCCGCCGACCGATGGCTACTTCAACCTCAACCCCAACGCTTTCGGCCTCAGCTACGACATCTTTGCCTTCCACGAGACCCTGACCGAGATCGACGGCAAGAAGACCACCATCACGACGGGCAACTGGGCGTCGCAGACCGACCTCTCCCACTTCCCTCCGGAGCCCACCGCCCTGCCCCGTCGCGACCTCGGCATGGTCGTGGGCGGCGTGGGCATGGGCTCCGCGTTTGGCCTGATCGCCAAGCGCGACGAGACGGTCGCCCCCGCCATCTGCTACGACATCTGCAACACGGCCTTCCTCGAGGCCCAGCGCGTGGGCAAGCGCCCGGAGCTGTGCGACGACGGCTCGCCGTTCCGCGACTACACCGACAACTGCCACGCCTGCATCGCCGCCAACAAGGTGGACGTGAAGCTCACCCTGCGTCAGTACCTGACGCCCGTGTTTGAGCAGTTTTGGGGCTACTGCCACATCCAGCCCGGCGTGTCCATGGTCCAGCCGACCGCCACGACGACCCGCTCGCCGCCGCAGTCGCAGGTGACCCCGAGCAGGCCGCCGACAACCACCGCCAAGGAGCCCGACACGACGACGAGCACCCAGGCGCCGCCCAACACGAGCACCGAGGCCGTCCCCATCACGCCGACCTCGAAGCCGTCGAGGACGACGACGACGCCGCCGACGCCGACCTCGAGCGAGACGGAGACGGACACGTCCTCGTCCGTCATCACGAGCGCCGGCAGCACCACCCTCGACACGTCGGCGACGACGACGCTCTCGGCCACGTCGTCGGTGGCCACCGCTGGCGCCGTCAGGGCGGCCGTCTCGGCGCCGGCTTCGGGCGTCTTGGCCGGGTTGCTTGCGTTGGCGATGATGTTTGTCTAGCGCGTAGCGTAACCGCAGCCCGAGGCGTGGTCGGAAAAGGGGTTGATTTGTTTTTTTTTCTTCTTCTTTTCTTCCGGCATGGGTTTCTTTAATGGTAATTCTTTTCGGGATATAGACGGTTCCTATTTTTTTTTCTTTTTTTTTATGGGACAGATGGGCCAGTTCATGAGTTGGGAGCTGGCAGATGGATGTGCGGGTGGGGGGGATGGCCTAACGACTTTTGCATACTTCATGACACTCCTTGGTATGGCGGACTGCATGGTTGAGGAGTTTGCCTTTTTGAGATACCCCGTTCGTATACTCGAGACCGAGTGCGGACATGTCATTCTTTTGGATCATGCATGGCGGGCATTTCGAATGCACCATTGGAAGATATCTGGTCCGTTCTTTATAGTACTCAGCTTCCATGACTAGCTCGGCGCGAGAGTTTTTTTTTGGGAAAAACAAACCACGAATGGATGGGAAGTGCTAGATTGCTGGCGGATGAATGAATGCGATGGTAACCCCCCCAATGTCTCGGTCGTTATGTTCTGGCTTCTCTGCTTTCCCATGTTTTACATATAATATAATACCACGGAGAGGAGGACCGCGAAGCCGAACGGCGGGGGCGTTCCGGTGGAATCCACGTAGAAGCAAAAGCATCTTTCTTGTTCGAAGACGTGCCCTAGGGGAGATGATCCGGAGACAATCGGCGACCAGCCAAGAGATCGTCATGTGAGGAAATGCCATCCGGTTCTTTGGGACCCCGCGGATCTGGGAATCCGTGCCGTCCCCCCCTGCAGAAGCCCCGTTGTGGTGAAACCACCAGCGGCGCGCTCGGGAACATCCGCACCGAGAGCCTCCTCGTCCGGTCGGCGACAAAAAAGACGGGCTGCCGATAGCCGACAACTACACGGTACCTACCGCCAGGCCACGGCGAGCCACCATGCCTTGGCCGCAGAAGGCTGGGTCCCCCGGCGCCTCGAGGTTCCACTCCCCCGGATCTCGGCGAGTGGGGATGCCGACGTGGTTCGCTTGTGGTCGCCGACCAATTTTCCAAGACGGGAAATGGGACATGACATGGCCCGGGCAAACTGATTCGAGAAGACCCCAAGGGACGCAGATCCGGGCAGAGCGGTCGCCGGCTTGTCGGATCCACCGCGTCGCCCTCGGGCAACTACGTAGCCCCTGAGTTCGGGGGTCGGGCTCTCTCTCTTGGTTTGACGTCAGAGCCTCGCGAGAGCGCCTAGGGAAGAGAGGTACGTACCGGCGTGCTACGCTATTACGCTACGCTACGATACGCTATTACGCTACGCTGCTGTAAGTGGACGGCCGGGCTCCAAGAAGCAACCCCGAAGTTGCCTCAGGATGGAACATCGGGGATTGCATGGGTAAACAGAACGGGGCCGCGGACGTTGGCTGTCGTCACCGAGACCAGACCTGTCGTCCCCGATGCCCTATGCCTGTCGTCACCGAAGCCCTTACCCACGCCCTCGGGACAATCACGCCTCGCCAGGCCGTGCCCTACCGTTTTTCGAGATTCGCATAATCCGCCCGATAATGACACGAGCGCGGCGCCACAACGACCGCCTTTCCCCGAAGGCCCGGCCTACCCTGCCCTGCCCAGCCCTGACCTTGCCCTGCCCTGACCTTGCTCTGCTCCTCTTAGAGCGGTAGAGCGGGGGCTACACTATGCAGCGGTCGGCCACTCGCCTTGACGGGTGCTTGCTCATCGGCGTTCCAGGGGGGGGGGGGGGGGGGGGGGGGGGGGTGGTTGAATGGTTGCGACGTAGGGCTCTGCAAGACACCGTCTCCCGTCGTTGTGGCGATGGCGGGCCGGCAACGGCTCGGGTTCATTTCCCGTCGTGGCCGGCCGTATAAAAGAAAGCACGTCGACGCCCACCTGGACGGGGTTCGGTTCGGCGTGCATGGTTGAGAAAGACCTCAACGCCCGGCCCTGCTTGATCCCGCCATCCCGAACCTCTCGCGAGGACGTTGGAATCCAAGAGCGTCCAGCAACAAGAGCAGCAGCAGCAGTGGTAATAGGAGAAAAAGCGGCCGTAACACACACACACACACACACACACACACATACACACACGCAACATGGAAAACATCCTCTCGGGCGCCGCCATGGGCGCGGGCCTCACGGTCGCCGGCGTCTACAGCCCGGATATCATCATCTCCCAGTTCAAGTTTTCCGACTTTACCATGCTTCAGACCTTCCTGACGGCCGCCGCAGGGAGCACGTACGTCTTCCCTTTTCTTCTTTCTTGATTCCGGTATCTTTGTTTGACCGACCGGCTCACCCTCCCTCTCCTCCCGAAACAGCCTCGCCGTCACCCTCTCTCAAGCCCTGGGGCTCACCCGCCTCCCGCCGCGCCCGGCCACATCCCTCGGCCTGCTCCCGACCCGCTACGACGGCAACCTGATCGGCGGCGCCCTCCTCGGCGCCGGCATGGCCCTCTCGGGCGCCTGCCCCGGCAGCGCGCTGGCGCAGCTCGGCGTCGGCGTCCCCTCGGGGCGCTGGGCGCTCGGAGGCGCCGTGCTGGCGGGCGTCGTCTGGGCGGGTTTCCAGCAGCAGCAAAAGCAAAAGCAAAAGCAGCAGCGAACGCCGGCGCCGGCGCCAGAGGGCAACGAGGAGAACAAGAACGAGAACAAGCCCGGCCCGCCCGCGACCGCGACCGCGACCACGCTGGCCGGCCTGCTCGGCACGACCCCGCTCGCCGCGGCGGCCGCCCTCGAGTCGGCCCTCCTCCTCGCCCTCTTCGCCCTCTCCCGCCTCACCCCGGCCGCCGCCGCCGTCGCCCGCGGCGTGCCCCCGTACCTGGGCGGCCTCGGCATCGTCCTGGCCCAGGCCGTCTCGCTGGCCCTGCGCCGGGCCCCGATCGGCGCGTCCTCGGCCTTTGAGGAGCTCGGCGCCTACCTGTACGCGGGCGCGCCGCGCAAGCACGCCAACGTCGTCTTCTCGGCCGGGCTGGTCGCCGGCGCGTGGCTCGCGGCCCGCGCCGTCCCCGCGCTGCGGCCCGTCGCCGACGTGGCCGTGTCGCCGGCGCGGTCCGTCGCCGGCGGGTTCCTCATGGTCCTCGGCGCGCGCGTCGCCGGCGGGTGCACCAGCGGCCACGGCATCAGCGGGCTGTCGCTCCTCAGCCTGTCGAGCTTCGTCACGGTCGCGGCCACGTTTGCGGCCGGCGGGTTGGTCGGGCTCGCGTTCAACTAAGCGAGGGAAGAGATGGCCCTTTCGCGTGTTTTCTGTGTCGCTGGTGAAAAGTCGGTGGGTGGCTCCAGGGGTAGGAGGAGAGGGGCGGTGTTTCTTCCACGGCGTTTTGGGGGTAGGGTCTGGTGTCATCGAGATTGGGTTTGGGAGATTATGGTGTCAATACACTAATACCAGGGTTTCTATCTCTCTGGCTATTCGACCTACCTAGGTACACCTTACCTAGGTACCTTACCTAGATAGATAGGTAGGTAGGCAGGTGCTGTATCAAAAAGGTTGATGTCAGATAGGTTGTACATAAATCATCGGCGCCTCGAGCGCCTTGTATAAACAGCGGATGCGGTACATGGCTTTCATGTCGCCAGGGACAATCCATTCATCCATCCATCCATTCATGCGTAGATTCGTCTAGTCCAGTGTACAAAAAAAAAAAGAAAAGAAAAGAAAAGAAAGAAAGAAAAAAATACCCTTGTTTGGCCGGTACGTCTACATGCCTGTGGTAGATCACATCACCCCGGACCGCCCATGAGCTTCGCTTCCTTTCGAACCGTTGCAGCTCCTCCCGTTCCCTTACTCCGTCCCTACGCCCCCCTTCCCCCTTGGATGGTCGCTAACCGTCTATCGCTCCGTCCCAAACCTCCAGAGCAGCGCGCAGAACCCAAAGAGCACCCACCAACGCCCGACGCCCCGTTATTGAGCATCCCTGGTGCCGGCCTCTTCCGCCCGAGCCGCCGCCAACGCGGCAGGCACCAGAATCCCCGCTCCTGTTAGGCCGCCGTCATGGCATGGCACCAACACGACACGCGGGATGCCGTGACCGCCAGGGGCAGCCGCGTACTCGAGCCGTAGCGCCTCGTCAATGAACCGCTGTGTGTCATCAAGGTAGTCGAGGAAGTGTTGAATGCAGCTGCCCGTGTACCCAACGGCGAGCTCCTCTTCTTCCTGCTTCGCCCCATAGGCATATCCGTCTATGCTGCTCAAAGGCGGAGGCAGCTCTCCTGCGGACCGTAATAAGCCGAGCGTCGCGGCAGCAATGATGCCCGCGGCACGCACCTCGACCGCCTTGGCGATGCGGTACAGAGCCTCGGCCAGCTCGGGGGTCCACCGGAAGCGGGCCGCCCGCCCGGTTTTCTCGGCCGGGAACTCCCCGTCAAGCTGTTGCACCAGCGAGCCCCGCTCAACGCCTGGCCTGAAGCCGCCCACGAAGGACGTGGAGAGCCCGAAGCGGCGGCCGAGGGGGGCCGGAAGGGTTAGCGCTGCATCCTTTGGATCCTTCCCCAAGGTCTTGCTGTAGTAATCGACAAAGATGAGCCGCACCAGCTCGCCGAGGTAGCGTCCCGACGTCATGTACTCGAGGGGTTGGAAGCCCGGGCGCTCGCCGCCGTGGTCGAGGATCCTGTCCCAGGCGGTGACGAGGCCAAGGTCTCGCAACGGAGGAGCGGAGCCGTTGATGCTCCACTCGGTGTTGACGGCGATGCGTAGGCCGGAGCAACTAGGCTCGTCGCTGCCGGGCACGACGCTGAGCGGGGCAGGCCGCTTGCCGGGTCCTAAGCTGTCCCAGCGCAGCGGCAGCGTCGCATTGCAGCCGGTTCCGACGATCAGGGCCATGGCAGGGCGGCGACGCACCCCCGGGCCTCCGGCGGCGGGCAGCTGATAGGAAAAGGACACGAGGGTGGCGACCGAGTCGTTGGCGATGGCGGCGACGCGGATAGGAGGCAGATCGGCGCCGCGGTGTTGATCGTAGCCCGCGACGAGGTGGGCGGACAGGTCGAGGTCGGCCGTCAAGGCGAACCCCTTGCCCATGGGCATGAGAACCGCCTCGGCGAGCGAGGCCTGCTGCATGGGAAAGCTGAAGGTGACGCCCATGGGCAGCTCGCGGTCGCGCGGCACGCCGAGCTCCGAGCACGCGCGGCGCACGGCGCGGGCCATGTGCTTGCCGATCCACGAGAAGAGGCTCTTGGCATCATCGCTCTTGAGAGGCTCTTGGATGGGCTGCTTCTCCTCGAGCAGAACGCTCAGGGGCTTGGGGCCGTGGCCGATCAGCTCCACAAAGCCTACGCGCAGGTTGGTCCCGCCGCTATGAGAGCAAGGTCAGGTCGGTCAGCAAGGACCAGACGGGGAGAAGGCGGCGCCCTTACATGTCTATGGCGAGAAAGCTGTGGCAAGATTAGCTGGCATCCTAGCAACAACACCGGGACCGTTTCAAGACGCGAGGCGTACCGGCCAGGGCTTTGGCGCGCCGACCGCAGCATGGACTCGGAGATGGGGGCGGGCAGGAACTGGTCGGGCGATTCGGCAGCGAGGCGGGTGAAAGCCGAAGCCAGGCCGTGCGAGAGACGCACGACCGTCTGGCCGTCGATGGCCAGGGGCCGCAGGAAGTCGTCGAGGCCGGGCGCCATGGCGTGGTTGCTGCCCGCGCTGTCGCCGCGACCCGGGCTGAAACAAGAGAGGCTGGCGAGATGCGGCTCTTGAGACGTGGTAGCCAGGCGAACTGCGGCACCCGACGACCCGCAGCTTTCTACGACGAGCCGACGCCTCGATGCCACGGTGCCTTGGCTTCCAACAAAGAGGAGCGTCTTTGCTGCGAGTGTCGCATGTTGAAGCCGAAGGATCGGGCTTGCGCCGCAGAAGGGGTTGTCGAATGGAAGGGCGGTACAGAAAAATCAGCCGGCGGCCCAGCCGAAGGGACGAGGGCAGCTAGCGAGCGTTTGGGTCTAACTATCTGCTAATACATGCGAGGAAGAAGGCCGGGACCAACCACAGGCGGGGTTGCTAGCATGGGCACGGGATATCGCTTGTCTCTCAACATGGCGAAGCTTGTTTCGCTGACCCAAAAAGCCCAGGTAGGTAGCCAAGCCCTGTAGATTCCCTTCCAGGTCATGATCTGAGGTTGTTGTGGTGGAGGGCTTGGAGACGACGGGAGTGAGAGTGAGACGAAAGCTAAGAAGAAGGAATAAGAGACGCGAGGGGAATCATTTTCTGTAGCCGCTCCCGAAGCTACATGGCTCTTGCCCCACCAAGCTCGCTCCCTCACCCTGCAGGTTACGTCATCTTACCGTAACGTTACCTTACCTTACCTCCGCTCTGACTTTCCAGCGTGTTGATGATGAATGACTGGTTCGTCGACTTGTTAGCTCCACACGCAACCAACCTCCCAAACCCACCCAACATCGCGACGACACCACCGTCACCACCACCATCACCACCATCACCACCATCCTCGCCACCCACATCAACATCCATCCCCCGCTTCTGAGCACCCAAACAGCCGGTCGCACGCATCATCCGATCCCCATGGACGAGAAACACTCGACCGCGCCCATGCTCCTGCCGTCCCGCCGCGGCCTGCAGCCGCTCAAGCTGGCCCTCACCGTCGCCGCCTATCTCTCGCTCGCGGCCCTGCTCTACTGCTCCTTCGGCCCGCACATCGTCCTCCCTCGCTATGGATCCCCCGCCGCCGAGTCGTCCCAACCGCATCCTCCCCAGGCCAAGGGTCACCTCGTGCCCCTGGAAGCTCACATCATGAGCAAATGCCCCGACGCCAAGGTTCGCGCAGGACGCATCCCGGTTGCATTCCGACGTCGCTCTTCTGCCCCGCCGCCCGACGCTGACACATGCCTCCCCTGATGCAGGACTGCCTCCGCGACCTCGTGCTGCCGGCCATGCAAAAGGTCCACGAAAAGGTCAACTTCACCTTGTCGTTCATCGGAAAGTGAGTAATGCCTAATGGTGACCCGCACCACGTCGCAGCGCCCCACACCCGCTAACAAGCACTCCTCCAGGCCGACCGAGAACGACGGTGTTGCATGCATGCACGGGCCCGGAGAATGTATGTCGGCCCCCTCTTCCTGATAGGCGCTCCCGCCCCTAAATAACGCTCCCTCCAGGCCTCGGCAACATCATCGAGCTCTGCGCCCAGCTCCTCTATCCCGACCCCAAGACCTTCCTCGGCTTCACCATGTGCCTCACGCGCGACTACCAGGAAATTCCCCAGCGGGAGCTGATCGAGGACTGCGCCCTCGAGCACGCCATCGACTTTGACCGCCTCAACGAGTGCGCCACCAAGGATAACAGCGCCTTCGGCGTCAAGCTGCTCAGGGAGAGCGTGCGCCGGACGGCCGAGGCATGTGCTTTTTCGTGCTCTAGCAGATCATCATCTTTTTGTCTCTTTGTCCCCGCTAACACGCTCCGCTCCCTCCAGGCCGGCGTCACCAAGAGCTGCACCGTCCGCCTCGACGACCAGGTCTACTGCATCCGCGACGGCGGCAAGTGGACCGACTGCCCCCACGGCCCCGGCGTCAACGACCTCGTCGTCGCCATCTCGAAGCTCTACTCGGCCTGAGCCCCCTGCTCCTTGTCCCGCAGCGGTCCAAACACCTCGACCCAAAGATCGCTCGCCTCGCCCACCGTGTACGTCATGGTCACGCCGTCCATCCCCGCCTCGTCGTCGCCCGCCATCGTCTCGAGCTGCGCCATGATGCTCTCGAGCCCTATCGCCTTGCCCACAGCCTGCGTCGCGCCCGCCTCAAGCGCCACGTGCACAATGTGCACGTGCAAATGGTAATACGTCGGCTGGTAGTGCACGTAGAGCTTGAGCTGGTCCCGCGCCACGGCCGGGTACGCCCGCGTCGCCGCGTCGAGCAGCTTTTGCCGCATGTGCCGCAGCCAGGGGACGTGCTTCTTGCGCAGGTCGCGCAGGCTCCACAGGTCGCGCCGCTCGACCAGGGCCAGCAGGTGCAGCGCCTCGAGGGTGGTGCGGTCCCAGTTGAGGTCGGGCAGGAGCAGAAATCCCTCGACCGGGTCCTCGCCGTAGGGGGTCCGGAAGATGACGTCCTCGACCTCGGACCGGCCTTCGATGATGTTGTACACCCAGCTCAGCCTCCCGGCCTCGCGCTGGGATTGCACGTACGGCCGGACGTGCGCGCGGTAGATGTCGGGCGTCTCGGTCACCACGCGCAGGCCCTGCGGGGAGTACTTTTTGATGTGCTTGGCGGTGCACGGCCAGATGAGGTTGATTTTGAGATCGGCAAAGTCGATGTTGCTGCCGCTGTTGCTGCCGCTGCCGCTCTGGGCGCGGTACCAGTGGTAGATGTCGTTGGCGCCGAGGTTTTGGAGGGCGGCCAGGCTGGCGGTTACGGAGCCCAGGTAGTCGGGCGAGGTGGGGAAGGGGGCGCGCTCGAGGATCACGAGGGCGGGTTGCCCGTCGATGGACCCGACGAGGGCGGACCGGCGGCCGGCTTGGTCTGGCATCGAGGCGTGTCAAAGCCGGTCAGTGAAGGTGACAAACGTGCAGTTTTCTTGTTTCTCCTTTATGCTTTGTTTTTCTTTTCCTTTTACGGAGCTCTAACGGCGCGGGTTGTCTGTCTTGTCCCTTGCCTTGGATATGTTTCCCGCGGGGGTGTGTGATGAGTTTACCTTGGTTGAGAAGCCGCTCGAATTTGAAGCGGGGCACAAGCGCTTCGGCCTTTGCCTTGTTGTCGTTGACTTCGTCAGCCATCCTGTCTCTGGTAGGGTCCGGGAGTGAAATAGCGAGTTGCTGATGAGCTGGAGGGAGCGCGTCGCGGTTGACGGAGCTACCTCAGTCCGCCGTGAACCAGATTGTTGATGGTGTTGATGTTGGGGGTCGTTGGAGCTGCCGACGAGCAATGGTGGGGTAGTAGCCACGCCGGCGCGCACCGATTGGGGCCAGGCCGCACTGTGCGCAAACACAGTGCGTAGAAGCCCATTCCGACCCTACAGGTCGCTCGCACGGCAGACCTTCCATCTTGACCTTCAACCTTGACGACGTCCAAGATGCCATGGGCTTGGCTAGACCCCCGGTCACCGAGAATTCTTTTGGTGAGCGTATCAGCCTCGACGGACGACGGGTTGAAAGGCTTTCTAGTATATCCTAGCCTGAGGAAGAACACAACCATGCCTCGAGGGTTCGGATCCGTCACTGCATACTGCACTTACATGGATAATTACCTCGCCATCACCGTCAAACGTCATGTTGGGACAACAGCAAACGCGAAGGGACCCGGGGGATGGGGGGGGGGGGGGGCTTGGTGGGGCGACGGAGACGGAATCTCCTCGCCTGTTCGGAGCCAAGCCCGGCCGGACCGGAACCAGAGCCAGAGCCGGAGCCGGACAGGACAGGACAGCGTCTGGCAGGCGATGGCGGGGGGCTGCACGAACCTGCGAGACCGGGTCTACGAAGGAGTGTGTTGATCACATCAGAGATTCGTACCAAAAAGTCGCTTCCGCTTATAGCCGCTTCCCACCTAGCCACCCGGCGGACTGCGCTTCTCCGTCGAGGTACGCATGTATAGGTAGTATAGAGGGCAGCTCTCCGCCTCCAGGACCCTTCTCGGTCAGCGACGCCCAGATATGTATGGTATTGCGTATTGCTGAGGTGCCGTGGTGGGACCAAGGATGGCCAGCCTAAGGGAGGTACTGAGTAGTCTACTAGCAGTCCATGTCACGGGGGGCGGGGTGACCCCATGGAGATGAAAAAAAAAAAAAAGGGGGGGGGGGTTTCACGCCTGGTAGAAGTATCATATAATATAGTATTTCCTGGGACCGTCCCATCGTCTCCGTTTGTTTTGTGGTCCCTTTTGGGCCAGCGGGAGGGCGGATTATCACGGAGTTTCCTGCCTGCTCGATTGGCGTAGCGTATTCGGGTTTCGGGTTTCGCAACGGCTGAAGAACGGCCACCCAAGCTTCAGTGCCTGGTCGGGTCGCTGAAGAAAAGCAAGCCGTCGCCGCAATCCAAAAAAAAAAAAAAGAAAAAAAAGTGCAGGGAGCAATAAGTGCGTGGTATTCGGCCCGGTTCGGTCTGATTCAGGTATCTGCAGAGTTTACTGCGTATGTACAAGGGGGGTTGGGGGCGGCTGTTAGAAAAAGCCCGGCCCGGAGGCGGCGGGAGATGGAACATTGGTACGTGATATTGCCGGATGTTGGTTCAAGCGCTGCACTACCTACCGCAATCTTCAGCGTACACCGTAGGTACACGACAGATAAGCAAAGACAGGGCCGGAGGATTTGTGAGGTAAAAAAAATAAAAAATAAAAAAAAGGCCCCCAGCCCTATCCTAGGTATCCCGTTGCAGGGCCGGTGGGGATTGTTCCAGGCTTTTTCATGCATCGTCCTTCTTAGCCGGAGATGTGGCATGTGGGGCAGAGAAGGCTGGTGTTCGTACACCGTACTATACTATAGACCCGGGTTGCGATGTGATGATCGAGATGGCCAGGGGCGCATGGCTTGCCTTGGAGTGGCCCGGACGACGTGGATGGGATGGGTGCAGGAAAAAAAAGCGGACCTCATCATTGGCAAAGCTCCATTTCTCCCAAGATATCCAGTCGTGTCTCCGGTCGAGCCTCCGGTCGCCGAGGCTCTTGTCCTCGAGATGCATGTATATAGCAAGGATACGAGACTTTGAATCAGACAGACGCTGGACACGCTAAACTTCAGAGTTCCCAATGGCTATTCAAGACGCCAGTGTATATTAATCCCGAATATATCACCCGAGTGCGTATCCCACATCAAAAAGGTGCGTGTACTAGGGAAGTAGGGTATGTAATCCTGAATAGACAGATGGATCCGGTCACCTCCGTTGGATGGATCCTCTGGCCGTACAGCGACCAGAGAAGAAATGTCATGCCAACCTTGCTTTTAGCCCTCCCCCCAACGCTCCATGCTAAATGAATGAACCTTCCCGCTTGCCGGAGAAAATGCCTGAGATGAAAAACAAGATGGAGGGGACCGTGACCAGGAGTGGATGCGCTCGCTTGCTCGTCATGCTCCGAATAAAAACAACAACTCATGATGATATCCTCTCCCAGGCTTAGAATGGCCTGGTCGTCAGAAATGGGGTATCAACTTTCTTCCCCCTCAACGCTCGTCACACGCCCTGCCCTTACTTTGTCCCGCTCGGGCCACCTGGACCGCGCATCATGCGCGTGCTCCGAAACGGCGGCAGCGTCACGGGCTCGTCGTCAACATCTCCGACGCCTTCGTCTACCTCGAGCGGCCCGGCCGCCGCGGCGATGGCGGCGGCCACCGGGGTTCCCGGCTTGGGGCCCAGGTCGCGGCGCATGCTAGGCGTCCGATAGTTGCGAATCTTTGTGGTGTCGTCGTCGCCGAGCCTCTGCAGGGCCGCCGGGTCCTCACACTTGACGCGCTCCATCTCCTTATCGGCCAGCTCCTTGGTCTCGGCGAGGCGATTCTTGATCTTGTTGACCTCCTCGTTGCAGTCACCGTCGCGTAGGAACTGATGGGCTGCCTGCTCGCACATGCTCTGCACGTACTCGAGACCCTTGTCGAGCTCGTCGTACACGTCGGGCGGTCCGCCGCCCAGGATCCCGGGGGCTCCTCCCCGGCCGGGTCCCCGCGCCCCGGCTCGTGCGAAAGCCGCCGACCGCGGCATGTACCCGGACCCAGGACCCATACGCCGGGTGCTGACGTAGGGCAGCGGGATGTTTGGGGTGACCTCGGAGGGATCCGCAGCGGCAATGGGGCCGTCCCCTGAAGAGGCAGGGATGGCGGAGGTGGATTTGGCGTTGGCGTCGTCGTTGGCGTTGGCGTCATCGTCGTCGGGCGCCTCGAGCTCGGCCATGCGCTTGATCTGGGCGAACCTCGCGGCCGTCTTGGCCTTGCGCATCATGTTGCGGCTGGAGCTGACGAACTTGACGAGGTTCTCAAACACCTCCTGAACGTAGCTGTCGTAGTAGACGATGATCATGCTGCGAGAGCGGTACTTGGGAGCGGCGCCCTCGGCGCTGACCATGGAATCGGTGCGGTTACGCTTGCGGACGGCGGCGCGGGCGCGGGCCTGGCCAGCGGCGCGCATCTGGCTCGCCTGGCGCTGCACGGCCGAGGGCGTTTGCGATTCGGATGGGCTCGGGGGCACGGGAGCCTCCTTGGCCCCGGTTTTCGCGGCGGCGGCGGCGGCATCGTCGGCGGGTTTTTGCGGCGGCGTGCTCGGCGGCGGTGGCACGGGATCGTTGGGATGCGCCTCGGGCTCATCTCGTGGCCTAAGCGACTCGGTCGAGCCTTGGGGACGGATGGACTTGGGTCCGGATTCCTTCTCGTTCTCTTGGGCCCACTTGGCCAGCTCGATCTGGCGCTGGGCTATTTGCTTGTCGAGGTCATCGAGTTTGTGCAGCCAGTCGGGCACGTTCGTGATGATGTTCTGAAGCGCCTCCATGGCGAAGTCCTCCTCTTCACCGCCGGAGAGGGCGGCTCGGGATGTGGATGCCGTCTTGATGAGCGGGTGCGTGCGTCACGCGGACGGTCACGCACCGGAGAACGCGACGGCCAACTGTCCGCGAGTGGAGGGGGTTCGGGGGGAGGGGGATGCAGCGGCTGCCGTGGTTGGTGGTGTGACCGTAGAAGGACGGGGCGCGGCGATGCACGGTCAGGACAAAGCGGCTCGGATGGCGGTCCGTTGGGGCAGAGAAACGTTGTGTGTGGTTTGGCACCCTGGAGCCCAAGGCGTCGGGCGAAGAAGGGGGGCAGGGCAGAAGGCCGTTTTCGTTTCTCACGAGATTCCGTGTGCTGGGAGAGAGATACGTGGGCCGAAGCGAAACCAAGATTGCACGACGGCCGGCGAGAGCTGGGTTGGCGCGTCGAGGCGGACTGTTGTTGCGGCGGTGGTTTGTGGGTGGTGGTTGAAGGTGTGAGAGTTTGAGGTGGGAGTTGGTGGGTTTGGCGTCGATCAGGCTCTGCGCAAGACGCCAAGGACGGAAAGGCTAGTAATGTAGTTAGTGACCGTACGGGCATGGTAAGGTAGTCAAGCTGAAGACCCCCCCCCCCCCCCCCCCGCCCACCCCCCGGCTTCTTTCCTTTTCCCCCCTTCCCGCGTCCACGAGCAGCGCAGCGGCACGAGCGCTCCAACTCGTCCGACCTCCCCGACGCCGACGTGGGATTGGATGGGCGGGCAGAAGCGGGCAGCGGACGGCTCAGGGGAGTTAGCGTCAGCCTAGCGGGTTTGGCCCGCAGCTAAGCCCGGGGGTGCTTGCCGTATGGTGTTTTCTGCAGGGTATGTGCCCTGTTTTGTTCTTCTGGTTGGTTCCTTGCTGGGCTCAATAGGCAGTCGCGTGGGGCCGGTGGAGATCCTAAGTGGGGATTTTTCTTGTAGCTGCTCTTTCCCCGTCCTCTGTCAATCGTCAAACAACCAACCTGGAACCACGCATTCCTGTTGTCGTCCATACGTGCCGGCATACATTACAAAGTACAACTCTCAACCCAGTTCCATTCTCCAGGACAAGACATGAACCTAGGGAGCGGGAGCGGGAGCGGGGAGAGAAAAAGAAGAAAAATGGAGAGAAGGAAAAAAACCACCCATCGGCCATGGACCACCACCCTATCCACCCGACGATATGCGTTGCCCCAGCAGCATCGGCAGCATGCTCCGCGTCCGAACCCACGCAAAAAGTACAGTTACAGTGTACAAAGTGCCGCGGGACGGCCCCGGACGGGTATTTGCTGCTTCGGGCGTCGGTGCGGCCGGGCCTTGGTGTGTTGCCGCACATCGGCTCCGCTGCACGTCGATCGCGCAACCGCACGCCCTCCCGCCGCACACCCGCTCGCTCGCCTGCGCAGACTACTGTGTACGCAGTGTTTGCTTCTCCAGCATCGGCACCCCATCACCTCAGCTAACGTTATTGCTTGGCTCCCTGTCTGGGGGCAAATGCCTAGCTTTTCATCTACACAGTATTTCGCGAAGAATCGCGCGAGCGGAGGTTTCGTCCGGGGTCGGGTGTTCTCCGTTCCTCCTCCCCCCCCCCCCCCCCCCACAAAAAACTAGTTAGCACATACATACCGTAGCGATAGTTACAGCCCGTCTCACCCCGTCTCACCTATCTCGCTCTCATCTGCAGTGTCTCCCACCACTGGGCGCTCGCCTACGGGCTAAGTTCTCGGACGGGCAGGCGAACGGCGCGTCGTTTCTGCGGGAAAAGTCGACCGTGCAGAAGGCGGTCTGCACGTCCAACCACAGCGGGCGGGGGCCTGCTGCGAGTTCTGCGGTTGCAGCGGGGGAGCTGGGGGTTCCCTCCTCTGGCGGAGCATGCCGTCTGCCTGTTGTCTTGTTTGCGGTTCGAGGTGGCTGGTTGATGACCTGACCAAGGCTGAGCAGTGGCATGTCCGCCCCATGCCATCCTCGGCCGGCTTTCCTCCACAGGCTCGACGGCCCTGCTGCTGCGTCGACTGCCGTTGGATACCGTTGGCTCGACAGGCTCGGACTCGCCAACACGCCATGCCACGGGGCTCCCCACCCTGCGCTCGGCGTCACATCGCCGGTTGCGGGCGACGCCACACCCGGCCGTCCGAGGCCGAGATCCCGCACCAGCAGCAGTTTTACTGCGTATGCCTCCTCTCGCCTAACGGTCGTCTCGGGATGGCTCGGTCCACCACAGAGGTCCGTATGCATGTATGCATGTACTATATGTACTGGTCCGCACAGGGCCGCACAGGGCCGCACAGGGCCGCACGGACTGGCGTGGAACGCTTTTGGTTCCTCCCATGTCGAGGCCTCGTCGCCCAGACAAAAATCGCCATGCCGTGGCATCAAATAAAAAAGTCCTCGCTGGGCGTTGCGACGTAGCCGGGTGAGGCGAGTCGAGGCAGCGGGTCCGCCCGTCGTGACACGGATCGTAGAAGCGTCAGGCCGCATGATGTCGTGCGACCACGAGACTAGATCCCCCAAAGGGCCAGGCCGGCTGGGCGACGATTTGACGAGATACGACAAAAGCTGCTGCGAATCTAGTGTGCAACAGTGTACAACTTTTGTGCTTGCGGCTGACGGCATCAGGACGTGTAGCGGACAGAGCAGCCGGCCCTACCACGCACTTCAGAAATGGATCCTCGGTGCATCTTCAGTCAAACACGGCAGCGACATGGGGCGTTGAGTTGGTTAAATGCATGATCCTGCCAGGTTTCTTCTGCTGCTGCTGCTGCTTCTGCTGCTGCTGCTGTTGCCAATCGGTGATTCTCTCTGCCTTAAGTACCTATATCTGGAATCCGATCATGCTTGTTGCCCGCAGGTTGCAGCTTTGATCCGTCCAGAGCGTCGATCTCAACCATGAATGGCTTGATGGACAAAGCGCCAAGTCTCGTACGCAGCAGACCTTGATATTGTAGCCGACTTCCTGATGTTTGAGTAAGCCTTGTCGGTCACTGAGAGTAGCACGAGGGACGAGGGTAGGTAGTACGAGAGCAGCGAACCCGTGTTTTTTTTTTCTTTTCTTTTTTTTTCATGACATGGACGAAACACAAGCGATTCCGCACCTCGCTCTGGAAGGGAGGTCGTAGTAGCTTCGGCTGTGTTGGCAATTTTAGCCCAAGCAGCGCAACCCCGGATTCATCCAGGCTCCGGAACTCCCGCCCTCCGGCAATCGTCCAAGATGAACAGAACTCAGATTGCCGTGCTTTCTTCCTCACCCCCCGCCCCCCCTCGCTCAAACAGGACCCTCCAGAATTGCTCCGTCTGACAAGGGGTGATCCCGCATGCTTGGCATGTGAGCGACGAAGGATTCTCACGGCGGGGGTTCGTCCAAGTTTTTCTCCGTCCGTATAGGTGCCCGACGTTGAGCTATGTGCCAGCCAAAAGTCATGTGGTCAAGCACCTCGTTGATCAGGGTCGCTTTGGCCTTCCGCCTGGCCAGGATCCGATGGAGGATTCCGTTTCAAGAGGGCTGCATCAGCGTCATGCTGCTACCCTCTGTCAAGCAGGTAGGTAGCTTACCACAGGAGGGAGGTAATATTGACAGAAGGGGGTGGGAATTTCGAAAGTTCCTCTTCGACCCCGGCGTCGCTGATGGCCCATGCCTCCCTCACCCACTGCATATGCACGCGCGCAAATGCCTCACCGGGTGAAAAAAAAGTTCGACAAACAACCAAACCGGCCCCGGCGCTTGGCCGCGGAGGAAGTCTCGTTTCGCACGTGGCTTTGTGGGTGGGTGGTTGCGGCGGGCGGGCGGGCGGGCGGGCTCAAGCGAAAACGAGCCATGTCGTTTTCTGTCCGCCTCCCTTCCCCCCCCCCCCCCCCCCCCCTTCTCTCGCTCTCGAAACTCGTGTGACCCTAACTTCCAGATTAATCGGCGACCTTGTGTTGCCGTGGTGGTCGCCGGGCGGTTTGGCTGCTGCTGCTTGGGGGGGAAGAGAACTGAGAATGTGCGAGCTGCGTGCGCCAGTGCCCACGTAATGTCTGCGATGTGGCGACGCCACCTAGAATGCTTCGAGCCAGTCGAGAGCATGGTTGAAGAGGCGCACTGTAGAACCTGCAAGGCATGGGGGGACGCGCTGCCTGCCGGTCAGGGCTGCATCCGTCGACAGGTCTCACGGCCAATACCTTTTACGCTGATGTATCTTGCAGCCGCTGCGCATCTCCCGCCGTCGCTGCGCGATATCGCTCATCGGCCTGTCGTCATCGGGCCATGACGGGAAAGCATCTCGGTTGCTACATAGGTGGATAGGTGGATGTGGGATGTTCCGTCGAGGGCTCCGGGCGGTCGCGATAACACAACGGAACACAATGCAACACAATACCCAACCACCGGACACAATGAACAACTCCCTCGCCAAAAAAAAAAAAAAAAAAACCACCTGCTGTAACTATGTATAGCATGTGCTCCGTACAGAGGACAGAACCTACTGCGTACACTAGGTACCCGGCACCAACAGCCGGCCTACTGACAGCCACGGCCGGTCCAGAACTCGCGAAGCCTGGCCATAGATGCTCTGTCAGCCGTGACACCAACCACCAACATGGCCAAAACGGGCAAGAATCCCCAGGCCTGGGTGGGGCCTCGGCGGCACGGGGGCCAGGATCCGGTGCGTGGCGGCCCCCACTCTGACAGGCCAGGTGGGGGGACCTACACAGTACTGCGTACAGCCCTTATACTATGTACTAGTAAGGAGGGAGGGCGGGGTGTCTGGGCTCAGGCTCGGGCGCGGCCATGGGTGGGCAAGCCCAGACTGCCCCGACATCCCTTTGGTTTTTTTATTTTCTTCAGGCCCCTCCTCTTCAACGTGGACATGGGTCGACGTGGCCTCTCGCGGACGGCTTGTCGGAGGCCAGGAGATGCAATCGCTGCAGTCGACGCGGCATTAGGGCACCTTGCTCTGGGGTGTGGTGTATCAGGTCTTACGGGAGAGACCTGATGCTACATACCAAAGGCGAAGGTGGGTACCTCATGATGGTCGGGGTTATGTGCAAACTGTACAGTACGTGAGGGAGAGGATGGGGGTTCTGTTCCTAAAATGTCAACTTGAGGCGAGGTGCGTGTGCTGGCTGTATGTACAAGTCCGCGACGTTAGGCTTCGTCCGTACGGTACAGTACGTACGTCCCATCGAATACTGTACATAAGGTGCCTAAGTACTGTAATACACGTACACCACGCTCGGCACAATGCCCTATATTAATTCCGCTTTTCTAAACACAACACCGCAAACATCGGTGTAACCTTGCTTCCCCATCTCGGCCCGCCTCACAAAACCAACCTGACGACGATAACGTGCATCGACGACGTTGGATTTCCATCCGCAATCTACGGAACCCCCCCCCCCCACCCCCCAGTCATCGCCCTCATTGGCACGGACCTGCTTCCGCCGTCCCCTGGCAACCATGACATGGCACACCGGCCAACAGGCGGTCAATCGCGTACCTATCAACAAACCCAAAGAACCAACAACCAACAAGCGACTTTCCCATGCATATCTACAATGCGAAAGGAGTAGCATGGATTGGTGATATGCAGCATTTCTACGTCATCGCTGTCCCCACAAATTCCTGTGCAAAGGGGCTGTTCAAGTTCAGCGTTGTGATCGCTGGTTGCGTGGGATGGAACGAAAGGTAGGAGAGGAGGATAACTCCACATCCAGCCATCTCCATTCTCCGGTCAGCGTTCCGGAGGCATGCACATACTATAGACCTGGAGAGCCACAGGCCATGTCGCATTTGAGATGCACCACGTACTCTACACGATATAACTGGCTCTGGATCCCTAGCTAGGGTAGGTAGCTTCGCTAGCGAGCAGAGTGCCACATCTGCTACGCCAGCCCCAGAGCCTCCACGGCAGCCCGGATCCGTGCCTTGTCGGCCCGCGCCCAGTCCACGCTCCGGAGTTGCTTTCCGGCCGGCTCTTCTAGGTACAGGCCCCACAGCTCATCCACCACGGTGCTCCGCACGCGCGGCCACGGGTGGAAGAGCAGGGCCCCGAGGCGGACCCGGGCCTCGCGCGCCCCGTCGCGTCGAGCGGCGAGCTCCTTGGCTGTCGCCTCCTTCTCCGCGCCGCCGCCTTCCCTACGCGTATCAACGGCAGAGGCCGGCTCGACCGCCCTTCCCAGCTCCGCGATCCCAGCATACACCCTCACGCACGCCTCAATCTTGCGCACGTTGCCCGTCTTGTAGCACGCCTTCTGGACCTGGAGGCAGACGTTCTTGTGGTTGATCACCCCCGGCTCGCATCGCGCAAACAGGCCCATGTCCAACAGAAAGGCGGTCACCTCGAGCGTTGGCACAAGGACTCGGTCCACGCCCTGCCAGGCGCGCAGGTTGCGGGCGAGGGAGGCGCAGATGGCACTTGTGTTGCGAGCGTTGAGGTTCGGGTCGTCCTGCTCGCAACAGAACTCGACCAGCGCCGTCCTCGAGGCGATGACGAGCTCCTCGTGCCCTGTGTCAGCCGAGGTTACCATGCCGGAGAGCAGCGCGTCCATCCAGGCTGCCGAGTCGGCCAGGACGGTGGCGGCCGCCGGATGGAGCCAGTCGGGATGGTGCAGCAGGTCAAGGAGGAAGAGGAAGTACGCCTTGGAGGAGAAGGTCGAGCGCCGGAGCTCTAACGCTTGGCTGTGGAATAGAACATGTCAGCTCCATCTCGTAGTCGCAGGGAGGAACGTGCTCGTAGCAACAAGGCAGCCACGCAGCACACCCACCTCTTTTTCAGCAGCATCGCAAGCGTCGCCTGTGCCTGCGCCCGCACCCTATCCAACTTCTCCGCTGCAAGCCTCAAAACCCGCAAAAGTAGCGCCGACACAAGCCTCTCGCGCTCCTCCTGCCCAAAGTTTGCGTCCATATCCGCCCACAACGCCCTCGTCACGCGCAGGGCCTCGTACCGCACGTTCGACCCGATGTCGCCCCGTGCCGTCGTCGTGTAGTCATCCAACCCCTCCGACACCAATTTAACAAACACCTCGGCGTTCTGACGCAGCAGGAGAAGCGGGCCGCTCCATCCCTCGCTGCTTATCGTGCCAGGCCCGGTGCCGGTGACGTTGATGCTATTGCCCCCAACGCCAGCCACCAGGCTCTGCAGAATGCATGCCCTCGTATCCGTCCAGGTATCCGCCTTCCACCTCTCAACAAGGGCATCTCGAATAAGTTCCTTCTCCTCCTCATCGCACCCCGCCGCTGCCGTCGTGGCCGCGAGCGGATACACGGCGGCAAGCGCAGAGAAGTGGCCGCTGGTGGTGCGAGTTTTGGACGACAAGCGGGCGCGCGCGGCGTCGGCCCAGCCGCGGATGACGGCGTCGCGGTCTGCAGAGCGGCTGGCGAGGGCGAGGACGACGGCCGCGTCCGAGGCGGCGGCGATGATCTCGGGCTCGGGGGAGGTGAGCCAGCGTTGGAGGTTGGATCGGGCGAGGGTGGCGAACGTGTCAAGGGTTGCGTTGGCATCAGAGGAGCGTGCGAGGGCGGCGAGCTCGGTGCCGCTCATCGTTCGGAGCGTGCTCCCCAGCAGGAGGGAGAATGCACTGGGGTCGGAGATGGCCTGCAGGACAGGGAAGGCGGAGACGATAAGGCGGCTGGCAGCCTCGGCGATGAGTTCGGGTTTGCGGTAGGTCTTGGTATCACAATCACGCAGGATGTTCAGCAGTGCCTCCCCAGAAAGACAAACAAACTCTTGCGGGATGCCCATTCGCGCCGCCGTCACGCCTGGCAAGGCATCCAGCACGGCGGCGAGAGCGTAGAGCAGGCCGTGCCGCTCGTCAACCTGGCGGGTCTCAAGCGCTCGCAGGGCATCCAGCACGAGCGTGACCGATTGCGTCAGCCGCTCTGCAGGATCCTGGCCGCCCACCAAGGCCAGCTCCGCTGTGACGATGCCATAGGCAGCTCCCGCGGCACGGCGCGATGCTGTGTCAACGTCTCCAACACCGCGCCAACCAAGGAGGCCTGCCAGGATGGCCTCTCCGTAGCGCGGGGCAAGCCTGGTCGCCCCGAGAGCCACATCACGCAGGGCGCGTGACCGCAGCGCCACGGCGTGATAGTCGACAGTCTGTACCAGCCAGATGCCCTGGTCGATCGTATCCGGGTGGCGGCCGACGAGTTCTTGTAGAGCCGCCGAGGCACCACGGCGGATGTTGCCGGAGGGATCGAGGCAGGCGGCGGCGACAAGCTCGACGGCAACAGTCTGCAGGACTGACTCATCCGGCCTGCCGCTGAGAGACGCCGCCGGTACCGCCAGCAGCTCGGCCGTGTAGTACCGGCGGGCGAGAGACCAGATGCCAAAGCAAGCAGCGTCGCGCACGTTTCCGCCTGTCGACGCGCCCGACGTGCTGCGACGCTCAAACGCCAGTCCCTGCAGCAATGCTCGCACGATATCTGGGAGGTTCTCGTTGGGCAGCGACCGACGGTACAGCAAGTGAGCTAAAGTCAGCATCAGGCCGTGCCACTCGAGCGGGTCGACCATGCTAAGGTCGCAGGCAGCGGCGGCGCCGACCCCCGACGCCGCCCCTGGCCCCTTCTTTGCGGGCAGCACGTTGCGCTTGAGGGCCTCCAGGACAGCCTCGACAACCTGGTCCGCCATGTCAGCCTCGAGGCGCAAAGTGACGATGCTGAGAGCCTTGCTGGCAGCGAAGCGCACGGGGGTGTCGTTGTCGGCGAGGCTGTCGAGGAGGAAGCCGATGGCGATCTCGACGTTGTCCATCGCCTCGGGAATGTCGGGGGTGCCGTGCAAAAGCTGCACCGTGACGGCGCGGACGACCTTGATGGCGGCCTTGCGAGCGAGGGCCGATGACGTCGGCGACCCCGGCTCGCTCGCTGGTGTTGCTGCCATGCCGTGCACCGCCGCGAAGATGTCGCACAGGTAGCGCTGCATGTCTTGCGTGTCGGCCGATGCCTTCAGGACACCTCCGAGGAAGGAGAGCACGCCGGTGTAGTGATAAGGCGTCCTCTGCTCATCTTGCACCAGCGTGTTCGGGTCAGGACGCAGCGCAGCCAGCGCCCAACGAACGAGGGCGTCCAACAAGCCGAGCTGTTGCATGTCGCGACGCATGGCGAGGCGGACGAGGACGGCGCGAGAGGCATCACGCTCGCGGCCTGGGGCCGCCAGGTACCGGAGAGCAATGGGAAGGACGCGCGTGGCGATGCTGGGCAGGCCAACGGGCCAGGCACGGCCGGGTATGCTTGGAAGGCCGCCGTCGGTCTCCTCCTCGTCTGCCTCTTCGCGCGTCGACATGGTTGAGAGATCGAACGGCGCCAGTAGCAAGTGAGACAGCCAAAGCAGCACGACGTAGCGTTCCTCCCACGACCAGGCAGCGGGGTCGTCCTGCTCGTCGTCATGCTGACCCTGGCCCTGACCCTGGGCCTGCCCTTGGTCCTTCCTGGACGCTGCCACGCGCTCGGCATCCTCGAGGGCGGTAAGCAGCGGCTCGAGGTAGCGGGCCTCGTTGGGCAGGAAGCGCACGACCACCTTCTCGCCTCGTATCTTGCAGAAGGAATACAGCAGACGGCAAATGGCTCGCGGGAGCGGGGTGAGCAGGCGGCCGCGGGCGGGCGGACAGGGCCGTCGGGCGAGCAAGTGCTCGAGATAGGCATCGGCCAGCTGAGGGAGCCATTTTGGCAGATGCGGGTCAAGCAGCTGGGGGAGTTCTTGGAAGGGATCAAGGAGCTGTTTGTTTTTGCCCATCAGAATGCGGTTCGTCTTTCACGTTGCTTGAGGTGTCTCATGCTCACGCTGGAGATCAAGCGATCCGTCTCACGGGTGCGGACGCGCGACCGCACCACCGAGCCGCCGGCGCCGTCATTCTTGCGGAGGAAGCGCGGCAGAGACCGGTCAAAATCGGCAATCAGGTCGCCCGAGATTTTGTGGAGCTTGATGTCGAGGTCCTGCTCGGGGGCGTCCATGGTGGGAGATTTGAGGAGTACGAGGATGCAAGGTGAAAGCCAGGGTGGGGTCTGCGAGAGTGCGTGAGCTTGGCCCAAGTCAGGCAGCAACCATCACCATCACGCACACCGGCGCCGGCCTCCTCGGGCGGAAACTCATCATCCACCACTCCTTCTCCCGCTGGACAACTTGTGATGGGGGACCGGGTTGCGGAAAGAAGGGAGTGGGAGAAAAAAATTGGGGGTTCGAAGGGAACGGAAAGTCTACGCAGTACGGTAGGTACGAGGGGCAGGCTGCAACTCTTTCTCGGCAGCCTGGAACCACCTCAGGACTGGGACGAAGCCTGCACGGGCCATATCAGGTTGGTTTCCCACCACAAGGTAAGGGATCTGCCTGACCTAGGCGGGTCCCTAGGCAAGGCGGTCCCAAATCTTCAATAACGACGATGCGAACTGAGGTGACTTCCCTAGATAGGTACCTTAGGCGTCTAAGATACTACCTTGTGTAGGTAGGTACCCAGGTACCTATCTGGCACGATTCCTATATCGGACATATCCAAGAAAGCATTGTACGTATCTATGTACCCAAGATACTACCGATCCAACCATGGCTCTGCTTGTCCACGTCGTTCCCAACCACCACCGCCTCCGGGGTGCCGCAGCCGGACGAGCATCGAGCGGTCACCGTAATTATCGCCACGGCGTCTTCTGGTGGCGTCGTCGGCGTCAGTTTGTCGCCGCCAATTCAAACAGCTCGCTTCACCTCCGCTGCACCGCCCTTGCCGCCACCACCACGTCCAAGGCCGAGCTATGCGTTCCTGCAGTCGGCCCTCCGCCGGCATCGGGCGGCCCCGACCACGATATGCCAAACTGGTTCTTGTCGTTGCGGTTCTTGGTCCAGACGGAGTCGGCATTGCGCAGGATGGCCACGCGGAACTCCTCGTTTGGCGCGACCCGGTGCAGGGAGGCCAGGTTGCGCATGAAGATGCCCTTGAACTGGCTGCCGTCGGTCCCGCAGTGGGGTTCGCAGCCCGTCGCCTCTCGCAGGATCCCCTCGTCATCAGTGAGGGCCTGAAGCGCCGCCTTGGCCGTGCGCACCGCCTGGTCCAGCACCGACCGGTCACCCGTGGCCGCCGCCAGCTCGACAAGCCCGCCGAGCAGCACCCCCTGATTGTAGGTCCACGTCGGCCTGCCGTTGTTGACGCATCTTCCGTCGGGCAGGATGTCCAGACCGTCGTTGACGAGGCCGTTTTCGTTGATCATGCCGCTGGCTTGGAACCACGCCCACGCCTGGGACGCGATGCCCGCATACTCGCCCTTCCTCGCGGGCACGCGGTTGGCCAGGCTGGCGGCGACGCTCAGGTGCAGCTCGTTGGCGATGGCGTTCTTGTAGTCGCGATACTTGCTCCACCAGATGCCACCCCCGCACGTGTCGTCGACGCCGCCCTGCATATCGCGGAAGATGTGCTCCGCCATGTCGAGGTACGGGCCGTGCCGCGTCAGATCCCACGCCCGGATCAGCGCCAGCGCCCACCAGCCCTCATCGTCGTAAAAGTCGTTGAGGAACGCGGCGAAGCTGCGTTGCGCGTTCTGGAACGTGTTGGCGATGATGCCCGGCACATCGAGGCTCTGCGATCTCAACAAGTCCACCAGCGACCAGTCGGCCAGCACCGTGAGGCAGTTGGCACTGTTCCACCAGTTTGTCGAGTCCCAAAGCCCCGTCGACGGATTGTACCAGCCCTGGAGCGCTTTGGCTGCAGCGAGCGTGTCATCGGCAGATGGAGCGCGGCTGGCCAGGTGATTCGGGGCCGCGAGTGCAAAGCAGATAGCGAGATAGGCCAGGCTGGCCCATCGAATAGCCCCTCGGAAGACGACCATGATGATTCTCGCAGGCCCGGTGCCGAGGGAAGTGAAGACCAGACAGAGCTCAACACATGTTTCAAGATGCGTCTCTGGACTTTAAGTAGCAGAAGCCCACCAAGAAGGATCATACGTTGGTGGCCAAAACTCTGCCTAGAAGAATTACAACCTCGAAGCGCCAGGAGTGTCTTCCCGGCAGGCGGCTGCGGTGTTCTCTGCCATCTCGCTGCTCCCGAAACCCCGACCCCGGAATTCTAGTCAGCAGTTTCAGGCGCCGCATCCATGCCGTCCGTCTGCTCCGGGGCCGGTCATAGGGAGCCGGAGCTGGGCCGGGGTGCTCTCATTGGAGACCGCGTATATGTCTGCCTGAGAAGCAAGCGACACACCGCTGCGCTCACACGGCACGGTCAGCGGCAGCTGCTGACCGCCGCCAAAGCTGAACGCATCCTACAACGATGATGCGTTGATGCCAATGGTGGCCTGGACTCTTATGAAATAACGACGCTCGTAATCGTACTGATGTCTACAACGGCTATGATCCTTCACGCGTTGTGTCTCCGGAAATAGGTTTCTCAACACCTCTGCTAGGTTCCCTACTCTGTATTGTTGGCAGCCTCCTGGCCCTTAACAGATACCCTAACCCTAGTGACTGAAAGCATGTGATGGAGCTTAACCCTAACCCTTCGTATCACCTCACTCGCTTCAGGTACGGTATCTGAGACAGTAACTGCCGAGCCCCGCCGTTGCCATTCCGGCGGGACCTGAAGAGTTCCAGAATCCTCAGAACGTGGTTATCTTGAATCGTTCCGTACCTTCAGCTTTGCCGAGAGCATCACAAAAGACCTGAACCCCCAATGCGTTCAGGGGCGGCGGCCTTACCTTCGCCTGATCTCTGGACATCCATCATGGCAACAAGTGTAGATAGAGGTTTGTTCACATTGTGTTTCGCTTTTGCTACTCCCACCCACCCCTGGTGATGGAGAGTCGCGTCGCGTTCCCAAAGGCACCGGCAAGCAGGAAACACATCTAGAGCCAACTTCAGCCTCAACACTCATACCTCACCCGTACGCTACTTTACGATGCCGATGGGCGCTATCGGCCCGACCACACCAACCTCAAACGCTGTCAGCAAAGATTGTAGCACGCTGTTAAATAGCGCACATGCCATCACCGCCCAAGGCTTCTCCCTTGCGCCAAGACGGATCCTTATGGAAAGTGATGCCATTGCAAAAAAAAAAAAAAAAAAAAAAAAAAAAAAAAAAAAAAAAAAAAGACATGTGTGACCGCACAAGGCCTGGGATGGAAAGTCTTCCGGGACGCTCAGCTCCCGGTCACGCCTTTGGCCGATAGGATTCCGCGAGCCATTTTCGACATCGCCATCCCCCAAACGATGAAAAGGGAGGGCAGATCCGGTGTGAAGGGCGGCGGCGGCGCTACGTGATGGGACCAACAGCGGCTTTGTGCGCTACGAAGCCTCGCCTCGCCCCGACCGGAGAGCATCTACTGCGTAAAGCTGCTGGGCTTGGTGACTCAGCGGTAACTCAGAATGGTGTCGCTACTGAGGATGGTTTTCTCTCCTCCCGGACTTAGTCGGTGATCCCTAATTTCGCTATCATCTGCTGTCACCCAGCATCGATCTGTTTTGGGAAATGGCGCATATCAGATCACTGTCAATCCCAGAACCCGCCAGCTGCGACTGTTCCCACGCCTCCCTGACGCCACGCTCGCATCCCTGGCCGAGCTGCAGGTCCCGGCGGATCGGGGCTAGCTCATGCATCTCACCTAGAAAGGCATGCGGCAATCGGCGACCAGCCCAGAAAAACACGCGCCAAGTTTCAGGTGCAGCCGGCACTCCTGCGTAGCGATCCTAGGGACTAATACCTACGCAGTAGTACGCAGTAGTGCCCGGCGGAAAATCGATTGCGGCAGCGGCGCAGCAGGCCCGCATGCGAGAACCTAGCGTAAGGGTGGGCGCGCGCCACGGGGAGCCTAGATCCGAGGCCCATTCCTGGGGGGGGGGGGGGGGGGGGAGGGCATCTGGTTTCCCCTTTGGTACAAGCACCTCCCGGCTCGGTTGTTGACACCGCCGCCGCCACCGCCTACGCCGCCGCCGAAGACGACGACGACGACGACAACGACGACGATGATGACGACGTCTGCCATGAATGAATCCCATCCAGCAAATGCTCGCCGGACCCGCGCGGGAGCCGGGAGTAACGGCCGTTTGCGTCCGGTACGTTAGTTACTGGTGACGCTGCATTTGAGTCACGCAAACAACGCCAGCTGGCCCTTTGTCGCCTCTGAAGCTTTCCCTGTGCACAAGCAACGTTGTTCTCTTTTCCACGCAGGGCATCCGAGCCACCCTGGCTGTCGGATCGTGGCCGACTTACATTCTCATTTCCCAAAGCAGAACGGGCCCGGCGCCGACAGCGAACCCGCCATCTCCTATAGTATACCTAACCAGCACAGAGCACAGAGCACGGTCCATATCCGCCCGCCGAGCCGCGCAAGCTGAGACACCCCAGACCTCGCAAACCGTGACCGGCATACACACCAGATCACACCCGGCCCAATGCAGGTGTCTCAATCGGGCAGTCCGCGGGGTGAGGTTGGGTGGTGGTGGTGGTGGTGTGGTGGTGGGGGTTGGGGGTTTGGCGAGGGAGGGGGGTGACGCTAGTGGAAAGCGGGCGAACCGTCCGCGCAGAAAAACCGGTCCAACGGTGCTCGTCCCGTCTGCCAGCCGAAGCGGATGCGGCGGACAAGGGAGGAGGGGCCCGTCTGTGCGACGGGAGACAAGCCGAAACTGGCAGACACAGGGCAGGCCAACTTGCTCGGGGTCTTGTAGCGTAGCGTAAACACCGCTTGGCATGGTTCGCTGGCGAGCAACTGCTTTACACATGTTACACAGCAATTAACTACTGTGTACTGCGTATGTACACTACACACGCACGCTCGCTGCGGGTGGGTCCGGCGCGATGAAGAGTTTTGATGTCGTTCAAGCGGATCGCTTGATCCATGACCCCTAACCCACTCCCGCGAGATGAGTGACAGCCCGACCGACTAGCCAGCCCCGCCGTGGAGTGTCTCAGCGACGGTGACAGTGTCTCAGATTGACAGTCCCGGATCGTACTATACTTGTCCAGAGCACCGCACCGTCCACCGGTCGGCCCAACCGGCCAGCTCGGCCATGCTTCGGGCCCATGCCTCGGCAAGTTCCGCCGCTTCGCTGACAGCCGAGCTGGTCGCGCAGCACACCGCCTGACGTTGGGCGCTCACGCCATCGATGCTGGATGTATATACAGCACCTGGTCTACCTAGTCTAGCGCGCTTGGAGCGGCCATGGAGGAAGCATCCCCCTATGGCACGATGCCTGGTAGCTTCTCTTCAGCTCGCAGTATTGTTGCTACACCTGCGCATGCTCCAGATATCACATCCCCCTCCTCCCCCACAGGCAGCGCGTGCGTGATGTGCATTGAACCTTGGCCGACGTCCCCGAGACCGCAAACATGCTCCGTACGGTAGGTCGATGAATAAGGTAGGGAGCCAGCTCCGGAACGGTCCCCCAGCGCGCCCCAAGCCGCCCCTCCACGTCACCTACCCAACCCAGTTATATCGCCCGCGGGGACGAAATTTTTTTTTTTGTTGGCGCCGACATACACGTAGATCATGAACCCCCCCTCCCCCTCGCCTTCGGCATGTTCCCAGCCGGTGCTCTAGACTTTTTTTTTTTTTTTTTTCCACCGGATATCCCACCCCCAAGCGTCCGGTTCGCGACCTGCCAAACTTCTGCCTGGACGGCGTAGGCGACGTAGCAGCCGGCGGTCATGCAACGCATGGCACTGTCACCGTGACATAGGTACCTGCTCCGACCGTGCGTCGCCATCTACATACGTATGTACATAGATACCTACTTGGGGTACCTACAATCGGTACCTAGGTACGCATGCATGCACGCAGGCACGCGCGCGTCATCACCATCGGCTCCGGCCCTCTCGCTAAAGCACGTGCGGTGATATCCCTTGGGGGAGCTGAGCGAGAGGTGAGCCGGTCAAAGGGGAAAGAAGGCACGGCAGCACCGCGGAGCCGGGAGCAAGCCTTGGACGCGAGGCGTAGGCGAGCGTCAAGGCGGCGCAGAAAGACCGACAACGACCATTATGCCGGGACCGGATCGACGCCCGGCTCTCTCCTCCAAGCCAACCCAACTCACCCCCCCCCCCCCCCCCCCCAAAGACCCTGACCGGCTGAGGAAGAACACGCGCGCAACACGGCAAACTTGCTCGAGGTGTTGAGCGTGGTGCGTTTCGCGGGGCGGCTTGAAAAAAAAATCAATAAAAAAACGGGGCTTCGTCAGGTGTATCCCCGTGTTGGTTGAAGATCTTTAGCCTTTTGTAGTAGGCTGGCCTCCGCAGAACCCCCCCGGTCCAGCTGATGTGACACAAGCTGGCAGAGAGGGGTGGGCATGCCTCCCGACATGCAGCAGATGCCGACACACAGGCAAGGGTTGTTCGATCGATCGATCTGCTTGGTTTCGGGTGTGGCTTGTTCACTTCTGCTGCCGTCGCCGCCTCCGACGTCGATTCGCCGGCTCGCCGGCTCGCCGCCATGGCTGCCGGTTTGTCTGGCTTCGGATTCAGATCGTATCGTATCACTTTTGAGAAGAAGCACCACCACCAGGAGAGACAAGCGTCAGGTGAACCTCAAACTTTAATCGTCATTATCATTCCTCCCTTGTCTCGTGTCATGTATTGGGTTTCTACGGTTCTCGCTTTACGCTCTAACTCTCGCAATGCCGAAACCGACGACCGGGAGCCGGGTGGAAGCTCCGAGGTAACAACCCTGTTCCTTACCGTCCAAACCCGTCTTTTCCGTCTTTTTTTTTTTTTTTTCATTTTTTTCATCCATATCAGAGATACCACTGGTAAAACCAACCAGTCGCGCCCAAACCCCAATTCCCCTCCGTCTATTCCCAATTAAGGCACCGACCATCCCAAAGAGAAGAGAAAAAAGCAAGAGCGTGACGAGAAAGGGTGATAGGTAACAAACCTGGAAAGTCGTGAAAGGAAGTGAAAGCCGAGGACATGCAGAAAAGCAAACAAACCCCTCCACCCTTGCCCAGAGTCTATCGAATCAAACGCAAAAACTCCTTCTCCAATCCGATCCGAAGGTCGTGAAAGAAACACACTTTTTTGAAGAAAAGAGACGAAAAAAAAAAAAAACAAGGCGGGCAAGAAACCTTCGTTGTCGGGTTGTTGACGCAAGTCGAGAGCGTTTGGGGTCCTGCCTTGTAGGTGCTGCTGTCTCGATTCTGTTCCGTAACGATGCGCCCTTTCGGGCATTCCGTTCCCAGCTGCGTACGGCACGCACAGTGCGCAGCCAGGTCCCCGAAACCGGGTCCCCGAAAGGGCGCAGAAGGAAAAGAAAACAAGAAAAAAAAAAAAAAAAACGGAAGAACCCGGCTGAAGAAAGCAAAGCAAACACAAGGTCATCACACAAAGTACCGGGCAGCCGGGTCCGAAGCCGCCTGCTGTGTGATGCGGGGGCTGCGGCACCGCGGCAAGCCCGCGTACCTAGGCCGCTGTATCGGAGTTGGACGAGACAAGGCGGCGGGTCCCCCCCCCCCCCACCCCCCCATGGCATGGACGATCAGCCCTCATGGGGGAGGACACGGGCAGGGGGGATGGTCTTTCCGGTGCAGCTTCCCTGTGGCACAAACGTTGTCGGGTGCGGTGCGGTATGTGGGCGGCCGTAGGGTGAGTGGATGGGTGAGCGCGCGGGGTGACGGCCTTTGGGTTCCGTGCTGGTCGATGAACGATGCAGTTTGCCTCGACATCCGCGGGGGATGGCAAGGTGAACGCTGGTGTTGGTTACCATGCTGATTCCCGACGGTGTGATCCGGCCCCCCTCCCCAAAGCCGATGCTGCCAGGCCTGCCAACGACTTGACTTGTCAGCATGGAAACCCCCTTCCTAGCAGGTCTCGGGGACGGCAAACAACCGGCCTCTCTCGCTTGCGTGACGCTGAGAGGTCAACCGCCGCTGCGAGCCGGCCAGACGTGTTACTCACCTGCAACGCTGCCAGCTGGCTCGCGGGGGGGTGCGATGACCGCCGGGGAGGGTACCCGCCGTCCGTCCCAAACATCCTGAGCTCGACACCCCCCCGCCCCCCTCCCCTACCCCCTCCTCGGCTCTGCGCCGGACGGTGTCGTGTCCGGCTTTAGCTGTCCAAGCAGCTGCGGCAGGAATGGAGCTTGCAGTACCGGCACTCCCAGATGAACCAGTACGGCCCGCTCAGGCAGATGTGGCAGGTCCACTGGATGAGGGTGTTGTCCGTCTTGATCATGACGAACTCGTGGGCGCATTGGCTGGAGTGGGTGAGGGCCATGGTGACGGAGAAGGAAGAAAGGTGATCTGTGCCGGTGTTAGTCGTGTGGTGCTTGCAAGACATGACAGATATCACCCACAATGGAATGGGGCACGGGCAAGCGTACTGGTCGGTGACGAACAACGTTGGCGACGTAGCAATTGGCTCGGACAAGTAAGTGATTGTGAGGTCGTGAGGTTGTGAGGTTGTGAGGTCGAGAGGTTGTGAGGTCGTGAGGGTCGTCGAGGTCCGGTTTAGAGAGCCGGCAGGTCGGGGCTTTTATAGACGACGGTGAAAGTGGTGGGTGTCAGGGTGGTGGGTGTGGGTGTGAGGAAGGGTCGTGAGATAGCAGTCAAACAGCATCAAGCGTGTTGCCGATGGTCGTTTGTCTAACGTTGGGGTCCGTGGCCCAAGTCTGATGGTGTATGTAGGATACCTTGAGTATGGACAGGCTGAAACTCCCGAGGGTGAAGGGAGCGACGAGGCGGCTTTTAGAGTCTGGGTCGTGCAGAGATGGGGTGTGGAGGCTGTCCAGAAAAGAATGAGTGGTCTAGGGACCTGAACGGGTGGATCAAAAAGCGGCACGCCCGACATGCTGGACGTCCCGGTCGACTTCCAGAAACAATGTTCGAACGGCCCGGAGAAACGAATCTGTCGCAGCCCTGGACAGTGTGCAGGAGCCGAGGTGAGAGGACTCTGAACCAGCATGGGTTGGCAGGGCCGGTGAAGCGTGGGTGAGCCCGCGCTGCGGTACATTGTACATACTACATACCTACATAGTTACAGCCTGCCCTTTTCTTGGGGCAAACCATCAACCCCCCTCCCCACGCCGCACCCCCCCCCTCCCCCCTCCCCTGGGACGGGCCCTAGGAAACGGGAAAGGGTGGTTCCCAGCCCGGCAATGCCAGGGCGAGACGGACAGGGGCAGCCGAACATCCAGGAGCAGGCATTGGCCCGGGGGGGCGGCCCTACACTAACAGTCGCACACGCGCACATGGTGGTGCGCGCAGGAGACGAACGTTCTGGATCAGAACCGTGCTGGAAAGGCGGAGGTGGAGCCCTTTGCAAGCCCTTGGCCGAGGGGATCGGATGATGGTTTGGGCCGGGATCACCCCTGGGCCGGCCGGGGAGGGGGTTTCCTGTTCAGGCGGACATGGAGGGTACCTGTAACCCCTTCTTGGTGAGCTTCAGGCCCGTTGGGGGGGGGGTATAAGTGTTAGCGCATATAAGAGATCGTTTAGCCGTTGAACCTTGGTTGACCTGAGCATGTTTCCCAGACGCGGAAAGGATGCGTCAATGAAGGGGGGCCTGCGATTTTGTAACTAGCCAACAAGACTGACAATGATGATGCTATTATCCTCCTGCCTTATTGCGCAGCGCGTTCGCCGGCGGCTCGAGGTGCAAATCTGTCAAATCTAACTTTTTTTTTTTGCTCAACATCATGGCGAGGACGGCATTTCATTGGCTGCAGCAAAATACGCCCCCTTCTACCCCCCCCGAGCAGAGCACGCTCGGCGCGGTCTTCAGCCTGTGCCCATTTTTCTCCCTTGTCTCCACGTTGGTTGCGCCTTGTCTCAAACTGGGACCCAGGACGGTACCCAGCAACATGGACGAGGCCCGTCACGTCGTCCTGGCACTGCGCGGCACAATGGTCTTGCGAATGGCGTCGGTAACACGGTTCTTGTGTGCGCAATCATGCCGTGTGATACGGCGGAACTCGGGTACCTTGCATGCGTTGTGCGGTGGACTCGAAACAATGTTAGGCCGAATCCCGCCGAACGTGGAGACGGATAGGGTGTCGGATCAAGGCATCACCATGTCGGCGAGTGCAAGGCCTTCATTTTCCAGACGCGATCCGGTGCGCCGTCGTCAAGGACGATGACGTTTACCAACCCGGTTCCAGGCCGGGTGGGTGTGAGGTGGGCGTGTGACAGGGTTGGCGGAGAAGACCGGGCAGGGGATGCGTTGGCAAGGAAGGGGATTGCCATTCAGGTGCCCATGTTCCATGATCCTTCGTCTTGATGACGGAACCTGTGTACTACTCTAGTATATACTTGCGGCGTACCTTGGGTACCTATCCAGTGTTCACCAAGGTAACCTACCTACACTACCAGATACGTACCTAGGTACCTAAGGTACCTTGGACTGCTTTATGGCGTGGATTTCTCGCCTTGACGACTCGGGGTACCACGGCTTCCGTCACTAGGTACCTAGGTAGGTATGCTATGCCACAGTCCCTACCTAGGTGAGGTGCTGTACTTTGCAGGTCAGGTAAGGGTCCCTACGGGCTTCCTGACCGGGCGGGTACCTAGGTACATAGGTACCTGACCCTGGGCACAAGCCTCCGGAATCTTCCCGATCCATGACGACCTGACCTGAGATCTTTGTTTCCCTCCAGCTTGGTAAGGTTGGTAGGGGCTGCATGTGGCTGATCTGGCAGCCCTGGGGACCTCCTCTGGTGAATCATCTGAATCACGGAGAGCCTGTGGCGCCCCCCCGGGCCCTGCTGAGTTGTCTCTTGTCAGGTCCCTACCTACCTAGGTAGGTACCTACGGAGGGACCTGATAGGTAGGTAGGGGTGGGCAGGTGGGGACCATGGATGCCCTTGGGGGGGGGGGGGGGGGGGGGGCTGAAGGCTGCTCGACTTGGCGGGCAGCTCCCGCTGCCGGTTGATCCACATCCACTGCGGGCCTGCCTTGCAGCAGCAGCATGCGCGACGTCGGGTCCCACACCTCACCACACCCCGCATTCCTCCATTCCCGGCCTCTCCAGCGCATAATTACCGTACATACCAAGGCATACAGTAATTTACCCAGTCCGTTTCATACCGGGTTCCCATCGGCGGCGTTCCAGGAAGGCCGCCGAGTGGACAACCCTCCACCACTTGCACCCGGTTATGAACGCGTGCTGTGCCGCAACCAAGCAGGCAACCTGCATAGTTCAACGGTTTTTGGCCCGCCTCGACAGGCTTGTTTTTTTTTTTTTTTCCCTTCTCAACCCGTCGGACCATTCCCAACCCCTTTCTGGCTCGTTGCGCTCCAAATTCGACCTGGTTGCTCACCGGTCGCCGGCGGTTCCAAGGCTTTGATTCCCCTTTTTGGAGATGCTGGCCCGATGCGGCAAGACGCGGAGCATCAGTGCGGCTGTGTCAGCCACCAAGCGTTGAGGCCATCTACATATAGCACACCATCGCCAGATTGTGAAGCAGCTAGACGGGGAGAGGCCATTTCGGATGGTCTGACAAGGGCGCCTAGCCCTATGCTTCCCCCCGGCATGGAATGTTCTGACAGGCTTCGATGGCTGGGGCCCCGGGCCAGCCAGCGGGTCCATCATGCGACGGCGGCGCCGACCGTGACAGGGCTTCTGCTTCCACGCGTTCCATCAGCGTTCTAGCGCCGCCGCCGCCGCCGCCGCCGCCGCCGCCGCCGGGGGCACCAAGCGCGTCAGGTCATTTCATCACGGCCAGGCTGCGTCGTTGTTGGGGTTGGCCGGGTTGGCCATGGGCCCGACAATGTTGCTGAAGTGTCGGCAAGTGCAGGTACTACTATACGTACACTCATGTAGATGGCGACGGGAACGTTCCAAGATCTATCAAACGCCTCGAGCCCCCCACCGCCGCCACCAAGGTCGTCTTCCAGCAGCCGCTGGGCGTTTCACGTCCGCCCGCAGGCGATCCTCCCATGGGGTAGTCCAAACGCGACCGCCACCGGGCCAATTGGACGCATTCCCGCCTCGCGCCTGACCTCGACTCCATGCGGCCGCCGGCCGCCGGGCCTCCTGCAGGACGGGGGTCTATGCGTCGCGCGCGCCAGCAGCGTCCAACGTGGCCCGCTCTCCCCAGACCTGGCGGGTTGATGAGATGCCGACCCGAGAGGCCCGGCCCGGAGACCGGCACTGCACGAGGGCGGCAAAGATCCACCGTTCCACCATCTCATGGCGTTTGGCATCAGATAGCGGGCTGCCTGCCCTGCACAGCAACCAAGGCACCTTACACCACAAGAGCAATGGCCGCATCTCTCGACGCACGCACAGAGCCGCGGGACACGTCCTCTGTGCTGGAAGCACCCCGGCCAGCTCCGACGGGTTTCAGCCTGGTGGACACCCCGCCGGGGTGGGAATCAGCCCATCCATCTAAGACGCAGAGAGATCTCACGACCGCTCGGCCGCAAGAACTGCCACTTCTAGGCAGCGGTGTCAACTCGGAGGTTGCATGCTGACCCCCCCCACAGCAACAAACGTTGGTTACGACGGATCCTGGCCGTCGATGCCAGGTAGGGTTCTAGTGTAGGGTTCCAGTTTCAGAAGACGGTTGCTGCACCATACCGAGATGACACCCGACGCTGCTGCCGGCCAGTCGGGACATCTGCCCGGAGCGTCCGTCCTAACCCAACCCAACCGCTGTTGCAGCAGCCGAAGCCGCCCAGCAGCAGTCAAAGCTTCGGCATCACAAACGTCCCCTTCCCTCCACGACGCCAATGCAATTCCAAATCGCGGTCCCTTTCGCCCGCCGATTCCCGAGATTAACCTTGCATTAGGCTTGAGAGCTTGAGATCGGCCCCTGGCCACTCTCGATTCTGTCGATTCTCCCCCGGGATCGGCATCCGCACCGAGAGAGCGTCGTGGGCTGCGACAGCCCTGGGGCAGATCCCCGCAAGGATCCTCGTCGCACGCAAGGCTGCCGTCACCTCATTCCCTGTTTTCCACCTGTCCGAACCGCTTCACCCGTCTGTCTGGATCGCTTGGTGTTCCTGTCCATCATGCCGGCCAACAAAAGCTGACAAGCCGCCGGAAAGCTCTCGACAAGCCCCCCCCCCCCCCCCCCCCCCAAAAGAAAAAGTTGGATGGCCGGCCGGTGCAACATTGGCGGGCCTCAACCGGTGGAACGTTAATCAAGTGATGTCACGAAGCACACCGGCGCAAGAAGGCCCGACGCGGCGGTGGTGATTTCCGTTACCGAGCGTCGTTAACGTGGCGAGAGCACGTACATACGTAACCTCTGATGAGCTAGCGCAGTTAGATGGCACCTAGGCGATGTGCACGCCGGACCGGGAGGTTGAGACCCAGCGGGATCAGCGATGACCAATCGCTTTCCTACCGCCGCCGCCCGAAGCCATCCCCGGGGGCTTTCGCGCGGTCCCCACCCCGCGACTCCGCCGCTTTTGACAGGTTTTGTACGTACTACTAGACCGCCAGAGCACGACGCCGAGCGCGCCACCCGAGTCCAGAGGGAAGCGGGAGGTTTCGCGTTATTACCTAGTGTAGCAGGGAAACCTACCGTACCTACTTGGGTAGTCCTGATATCGGCACAACACGAAGGGCTGGTCCGCGTTCGACGGCCTCACGGATGGAAACACGGAACCAGCAATCGCGCGCACACACACACACGCACACACCACCTCGCTGATTACGCTGATCCGTCACCCGATCGGACCGCTCTCCGCCCCGCACCCTCCAGGCCGTTGAAACCGCTTGTTTATTGCGTACCTCTCAAGTCTCTTGTATCAACCTGTAGTATTCTTTACCCCCGTCTCCCATGGATACAGCCAAAAGCCACACACACACCTATAACGCCTATAGTAGCATCCTCGTGTAATAGAAGCACCGACCCACCCGCACCAACCTTCTTCCAGGGCTTTTTGCCGCCGCAATCCATGGGAGATGCCTCTGACATGCTTCGCCGCAGCCGTCCCCAACACCCTTGTCGCCTGGTGGCGTGGTATGCCCCCCCCCCCCCCCCTGATACCTACATACAATGTGCAATAAGAATACAAAACGCAACATGAGCATCGCCGGCCCCGGGAGACTCAACGCCACGCGCTGCGCTCAGGGCCCTCGACATGTCCGGGCAGACCAAGGGGCCATGGCTGGTTCGTGCGAGGATTCCGGGTCACGGGACCCAGATCCCGTCCCAATGGACGCTTTTCGCTCTCCGTCCATCTCTCTCGCACTCTCTCTCGCTTAGTCGCTCAGTCGCTGCCTGCCTTGGCCTCCACCGGCTCGGTCTCCGTCGGCGCGGCCGCCTCCGCTTCCGGCGCGTTTGCTGGCGCGGACGGCTCGTCAGCTGGCCCGGGTGCCGGGTCGTCGGACTTGGTCGGGATCGCCGGGTCGCCAGCTGCATCAGCGTCCGCGGCAGGGGTCGGTGTGGGCTCCTCGCCGTCCTTCTCGTCGGTCGCTTTTTCTTCGCCCTCCGCCTCGGCCTGGTGCTGCTTCTCCTGGAAGGTAAAGGCGTCGGACAGGTTGATGGCCAGGAACGTCTTGGGAAGCTTGACTCTGTGTGAAGGTTGAAGTGGGTCAGCTTCGGCTTGACAAGAGAGAATTGTTGTGTTTGACCAGAAGGAGCGGCCGGTGCAGGGGTATGCGTACTGATGGAACTTGGCCCGCAGCGTCTCGATCACCTTCTTCCAGTCGGCATGGGCCGTCAGGCTGCGGCGCGGGGCGCAGCCGATGCAGTGGCGGCTGTCGAGCTGGACGTCGAGCGGGTCAAAGACGTGGCAGCCAGGGCTGATGGTGATCTTGATGCTGTAGTTGAAGGCAGGGCCGGCATCCGTGTCCTCGGCGTCGTCGCCCTCCCGCCCCTCCTTGCTCTTGGCCGGCGTGTTGGCGGGCATCTCGTACAGCTCGAACGAGATCTGCGACAGGTAGTCGAGCTCAGGGATGGTGGCACGCTTAATCTTGGTCTCGAGCCCGCCCTCGAGGATGCAGTTGAGAAGCGTGTAGATGTGCGACTCCTTGGTGAAGTAGATGAAGCTCTTGGCGTCGTCGGACGCTTGCATGTCCTCCAGGTCCTCGACGATCTCCTTGAGCAGGGGGAGGGAGGTGAGGAGACCGATTTCAAGCTGTGTGTGTGTTAGCAAAAGCCATACCATACATACGCTCGCAGCCTGGGAGAGGAGAGGATGGGAGAGAGAGAGAGAGAGAGAGAGAAAGAGAGAACAAAAACACCAACCTTCTCGCTGTCCGAGATGCCGTATTCCTGCGGGCAAATAAAGTCAAAGAGCACCTTGGCCAGCTGGTACAGCTCGCGCAGCGGCTCGAAGCGCGCGTCCGTCTTGGCCTTGGTCTGGCTGTTGCCGCGCTGCAGGTGGAAGTACTTCTCGGGAAGCTCGGCCTCGCCCGAGCTCCGTAAGCCGTTGAGGAAGGACCGCCGGTGGAAGATGCGCTTCACCGCCCTGTGGTGGGCCGACATGTCGGACTTATCGTCGAAGCGATCGTCCACCGCCGAGTCCTTGTCCTTGGGCGCCGGAGGCTGCTGCTTGGCGCCGTCCTTGCCATTGAGCAGCATGCCGTACTCCTCGGCGAGCATGGAGCTCGGGGGCGTGAACACCCACTCGAGGAACTGGCGATTGTGCAGGGCGTCGAACTTCATGGTGTCGTAGAGCTCCGAGATCTTGCTGGGATCCACCTTCTCCCCGTCGCAGAACTCGGCGAACAGCTTCTCCCAGCGCTCCCGGAAGAGCTCGGCGTCCTCGCCACAGCACCAGCGCGCCTGGATGTTGCTGACGGCGTTGGCCTGGGACAGCGAGCCGACCGAGGCAAGCGACGAGAGAGACGCGGCCGACGACCCCGCCGCCGCCACCGCCCCCGCCGCCTCGCCATTGTTCCCGCTGCTGCTCTTGCCGTTATTGCCATTGCCGTTCGCCCCGGCGTGCAGCTTGGCGTAGTTGTGCTGCATGACGCGGCGGTGGAAGTTCATGAGCTGAACGACCCGGGTCTGCACCTCGGACGGCTCCGGCATCTTGTCGGGCCAGGCGAACTGCGGAGGCCGCTCGTTGCCCTTGCGCAGCAGGCCCTTGAGCTTCTTCTTGACCTTGTCCATCTCGTCCTTGGCGGCGTTGCTGTCATCCAGCAGGTCCTTGCGGATCGTGATGAAGTCCTCGGGGAGGTCCTTCATCCTGAGGAAGCTGGCGGCCCAGATCTGGGCGCTGGTGACGACGCGGCGCTCGCTGCTGCTGAAGATGTGGACCTCGTTGAGCACGTCGCGGTTCATGAGCTCCAGGTCGCTGCGCATGTTCTCGCCGAGCTCCTGCGCTTGGTAGCGCGCCGAGTGCGTCGGCTCGCCGCCCCACTTGACGATGAGCTGCAGCTTGTCGAGCACCAGGTTTTCCTCGGTCGCCGTGAACTTGGACATGGTGACTCCCGACAGCGAATCGGTCCGCTTGGAACGCGGCCCCGGCCGGTCCTTGGCGTCGGCGTCTTCGTCCGTCTGCACCACGGCCTCGTCCTGCGCCTGTTCCTTCTTTTCGGGCTTCTGCTTCTTGCGGAACATGGGCTTGATCTGCACCTTGGTGCCGGCCCAGCTCCCCTTCTTGATGAGCACGTTGCGCAGGGCCTTGAGCTTGGCGGGGTCCTCGACGCCCTCGGCGAAGGCCTCGTCGACGGCGTCCAGCACGCTGGCCAGGGCGGGCTCGCCGATGAGCAGCACCTCTTCCTGGTGCCCGCGCAGCAGCCGGATGAAAGGCGCCGTGTGGAACGTGAACTTGTACTTTTGCTTGGGCGTGCGGTCCGCGTGCCGGATCACCGTCACGACGCCCTTGAGCTTCCAGCTGGGCTTGGGCGGCGGCGGCGGCGGCGGCTCCTGCTCCTCCTGCTCCTCCTGCGGGGCGCCCTCGGTCGGGGCGGCGGGCGCGGGGGCCGCAGACGCCGGGGAGGGGCCGTCGTGCGCGGCTGCCGAGAAGCTGCTGGCCAGCGGGCTGGGCGGGAGGCCGGCTTTGACGTCGGGCTTTGCCCCTGCGGCCATGTCGGCGGCCAGCTGGTGCTCGCGAGACGGCCGATCCACGCTCGGGCGACCCTGCGAGGCGAGGTCCCTGTCCTTGGCGGCGGCGCGGCTCGAGTCCGCGTCCGATGTGGGACTCGCCACGTTGGAGCGGGCGGCATCCCGGCGGAGCTTCTCCTTCATGAAGATGTCGCGCAGGATGCTGGCGCAGTGATCGTAATAGTCGTCGTTGTCCTTGACAAAGCTCCAGCCGTTGACGTCGATCACGTAACTCTTGCCGCCGGTGCGGAGCAGGTCAAAGCCGCAGACGCGCTGGCCGAACGCGGTGCTGATCTTGCTTGCGATCTCCTTTTCTTCGCTGCTCAGGGCCGTGACGTATCGGACCTCCTTGCCGTGTGTGTTGCGGCGCACAACGCCGTCGACAACGGGCGACTTGCGCGTCTCAGCGTGGCAATAGGCGGGGCCTACCGTGTAGGCCTTGACGTCCTCGGCGTTGTCGACCTGCATGAAGCTTTCGTAGATGAAGCTGTCGTTGGGCTGGGAGATGGCACGCGGCACCGTCAGGCCTTCGACAAATTCGCTGCTCTTGTTGCCAACCTTTCGGAACAGCTTGCGGGCGCCGCCGCCATCCGACGAAGGAAAGTAGATGATGATGTTGTGGTCCTCGCCGCTCGTCGGCTTTTCGACGAAAGGCTTCCTGATGGGCCGGCCGTCGACCAACAGGGTATCGCCGTCGTCTACCAGCTCGACCCTGCGCGGGGTCGCCGAGCGGAGGTTTTCGGCTTCGGAGCCTACGGGGTCGAAGGATACACCGCTGACATCACGAATGTACTTGCAGAGGTCGGGCGTCAACACGCCTGGGCCGCCGTCGCGGTTCACCTCGATTCGTGGGGGGGTCGGCACGCCGATTCTGTCCAGCAGGCGCAGGCACACGCGGCGGTCCCAGAGAATCCTTTGCATGGGCAGATCATTGACGCAGAAGGGCTTGCGGGCCTTGACGTAGGCCATGGCCTTGTCGAGGGGAAAGCCGTGCGAGTAAAAGGAGATGAGGTAGTCGCTAAACGGTCAGCACGGAGAGAGACATGGTTTTAAGAAGGAGGGCCGGGGGGGGGGGGGGGGGGGCAGCTTGGGAGCAGGATCGTACCAGATGGGCCAGTTCTCGATTTCTGTGCCGCGTGAGTTAGCCTGGCGTTCATTGTCTCTCTGGGGAACGAAAGCTACTCACCCTCGTCGAGGATCACCTTGTCGCCGAAGACGCACACGTCGAACTCGCGGTGCTGGATTAAGCGGTTCAGGATGTTGCGGCTGGGCTTGCTACGGGCTTTGATATCCAAGGCACACACGCCGATGACGCCCCACGGCGCGGGCTTGTGCTCCTCCTTGTCCGGACGGCCGCCGGCGCCGCGCTCGCCGCTCGGGCTGTGATGGCTGCTCGCTCCGCCGGTGCTGCTGCTGAACCTCCGCTGCACCCGGCTCCTCGATCGGTTGGGCTGGTTGCGGGACGTGGCGTTCCGGTCCGACTTTTTGCCAGCCTCTCCGGGCGGCTGAGCCTGGGCTTCGGACGAAGCCAGGTCCCTGGATGACGACGACATAGCGGCGGGGGCGGCACGCTGGGCCTGGGCGTTGGTGATGCTGGCAGCGTCGCTTCCGTTCACCGAGACGGCCGAGACGGACGAGCGAGCGCTGCGGAGGGTGGAATTAGAAAAGGAGCGGTGCTGGGCCAGGCCGGGGCCCGCAACGGCTTGTAGACGCGGGGTCTCTTGGGAGTCGGGTTCTTCTTCGATGGCACAATCCAGGAATGCGGGCTGTCCTTGGACATCGGACGACGGTGGTTGCGCGGCTGTGGATGTGGCGGGGGGTTCCGTCGTGGTCGCCTCAACCTGCGCCACCAGCTCGGCCGAATCGCCTTTTCCTCTGGTCTCAGGATCCATGGTGGCAGACGTCATGTGCTGGGTGCGTCCTGGGTAGGTTGGATGGCGACTGGCTGGGGTTGGGTGCAGCGTGTGACGGCGTGGCAACGAATTGGCGGTTCCACGGAGCCTGCGGTGGTGTTCTACGGCCAAATAAGGGGCTTTGGAGCCGAATGGGAGGAATTGATGTCTGGTCCAGGCTGTGGGTTTGCTTCCCTGAACGGGTGCTCGCAGATGGGAGGTCGACAGACGCGGGACGCTTGAGTCAGCAAGCGGGAGCTGATCAGCCCGGATGGATAAAAGGAACGCTGGGTGCCGAGGGCGGTAGATTGGACGGGAGCGTCCAGTAGGACCTTGGAAGTGGGATGGATGCCAAGGTTAAGTTCGGTTGATGGGCCGGACTAGACCCGTGGACTGGGCCCGTGGGCCGGACCCGAGTTGCGAAGTGGATGATGCGAGTCTGGGTCCAGCGCCGCGTGCTCTTGCAAGATGGACTTGGAAGAGGCCGTGGTGGGGTGGTGGGGTGGTGGGGTGGTGGGGTGGGAGGGTTAGGGTACCTGTGCCGTCCACAATGTATAGTACCGAGTACTGCGTACTGTGTAGGTACCGGTGCAAGCCAGGAGGTATTCAACAGGAAGAGGGGTCAAGGGAGCATAGCACTAGCAACCTGAATGACCTCGAGCATGCACATGGGCAAGATACCTGAGCAATTCCAAAAGAGTCCAAGATGTTCAGGTGAACTTGGTGATTTATTGTTTTTCCGCCCTGTCACTGAGCCACCCTCGCCCCCCCTGCCGTGCACAGTAACATCGGCTTCCTAACACGTACTTGGGTCGTGTGACATGGTTGCTCTGTATGTCCAATGCGAGACAAGCCGTGAGCCAAGTGGCCTGCCACGGCTGCACGGCCGAGTGGTTCGACGCAGGGCAGGGCAATCAGGAAAGGCGGTCTGGCGGTCTGAGCCGCGGCGCCGTGTCAATGGATGTCAACGTAGCTAGGGAGGTCGGCAGTCGGCATACGAAGAGCCCTACCGCTGGAAGTGCGTGCTGCGTCTGTACTATATAGTATACGTATGTAAGTCGATTGGCCTGCATGCATGAGGTGCTGGGCGTTGAGTGGGGCTCGTGGGGCTCCTGCGTCAATGCGTCATTGCGGTGTCTGGAGCAAGTCATAGTTACCCTAACCCTGGCCACCCGCCCAGAGCTTGGAAATCGGCCCCCGGAGGTGCCAAGCGCCGACGGGTGGGGCCGGGCGGAGGCTGCAGCGGATCCACATCCGTTTCTGGACGGCCTGTGGCTGAAAATTTCTGGTGGAGCTGCCTCCCAAGCCCGGTCCATCGAAAAGTTTCAAACCTCCCCAGACCTCGACGTCGTCATCACCACAAAAGCCGCCGACAAGCCATTGTGGCGCCCGGCTGCGACAATCGAAGAGCGGAAGCGCAGGAAAGACCACAACCGCTGGCTAGGTAGCCAGCTGGCCTCACAATGCCGCACTCGGAACCCGACAGGCCGCTGGTCAAGCGCCAAAAGACCGACGTCAGCAAGCCCCAGCCCAAGCGCAGGCAAGGCTCGGCCATCTTTGCTCCCTTCCGGGTAAGACGATGTTCTCTCTAGGTTGAGCGCCCAAGGCTTTGCCAAGCATCAAAGCCCGCTGACGTTTCCAGACCATCGGCCTCGTGTCCCCCACCGGCGTCCCCTTCACGTCCATCCCCCTCGGAAAGACCACCTTCCAGATCACCACCTCGGTCGGCCGCGCCCTGCAGACCTACGACCTCAAGCGCGGTCTCAACCTCGTCTTCGTCACCCGTCCTCAGACCCCCGCCGACATCACCGCCACCCATGCCTGGAAGGAAAAGGTGTTTGCCGCCTACGGCGACCCCCAGCGCGGCGAGCCCCAGGGGCTCTGGGCTTTTCAGCGCGGCAAGAAGGTCGCCGAGCTTCCGCTGCCTGCCGACCTCGACCAGCCGCTCCGCCAGATCCTGATCTTTGGCTCGTGGATCGTCGCTTGCGCCACCACCCGCATCGAGGTCTGGAAGTCGGCCACCTTGGAGCACTACACCACCCTCTTCACCGCCGCCGCCCGCAAGGGCGACAACGACATCACCGGTGGCGTCTGCAACATGCCCACCTTCCTCAACAAGATCTTTGTTGGCCGCCGCGACGGCTGGGTTGAGATCTGGAACGTCAGCACCGGAAAGCTCATCTACACCATCTTGCCGCCCCGCCCAGACTGCGGCGCCGTCACCTGCCTCCAGCCGTCCCCGGCCCTCTCCCTGCTGGCCATCGCCTACGCGGCGGGCCCGCTCGTCATCCAGAACGTGCTCACCGACAAGCCGGTGCTGCTTCTCCCCGGCGCCGGCGCCGACGACGCCCCCGTCACCTGCATCTCCTTCCGCAGCGACGGCCAAGGCGCCGGCCCGGACGGCCGCAAGGATGGCGTCATGGCCACGGCCACGGGCGCCAGCGGCGATGTCACCTTTTGGGATCTCAACAAGGGCGGCCGCGTCATGGGCGTGCTGCGGAGCGCTCACAACCCGCCGTCGCACGACCGCGAGGTTCGCGGCGGCATCAGCCGCATCGAGTTCCTGCCGGGCCAGCCCGTCATCGTCACGAGCGGCCTCGACAACTCGCTCCGGTCGTGGATCTTTGACGAGTCGCCCTTCTCGCCCGTCCCCCGCATCCTGCACTCCCGGAGCGGCCACGCCGCCCCCGTCCGCTGCCTGCAGTTCCTGCCGTCCGACTTCGACGGCGCCGAGGCGGGCAGCAAGTGGCTGCTCAGCGGCGGCCGCGACCGCAGCCTCTGGGGATGGAGCTTGCGCCGTGACGGCCAGAGTGCCGAGCTGAGCCAGGGCGCCATCCGCAAGAAGGCCCGCAAGATGGGCATCCTGGCCGGCGGCGGCCACGGCCCGACCACGACGCTTGAGGATCTCAAGGCCCCCGAGATCACCTGCATCGCCTCGTCCCTGAACCGCGACGGCGGCATGGGCGCCATGCCCGGCAAGCAGGTCATCTGGGACAAGGGCAACGACAAGGCGCGCCCCACCAACGCCGAGCTCAGCGCCATGACGGGCTGGGAGAGCGTCGTCACGGGCCACAAGGACGACCCCTGGGCCCGCACCTGGTTCTGGGGCCGCCGCCGCGCCGGCCGCTGGGCCTTCAAGACGGGAGACGGCGAGCCTGTCTCGTCCGTCGCCGTCAGCTCTTGCGGCACGTTTGCCTTTGTGGGCTCGGCCGGCGGCAGCATCGACGTGTTCAACCTGCAGTCCGGCCGCCACCGCCAGCGCTTCCCGTCCCGGCTGACCCCGGCCCAGCTGCGCCAGCTCAAGATGCAGCAGCTCAAGACCCTCGACGGCGTCGACAAGCTGCGCGCCCCGGGGTCCTCGTTCGCCCCGGGCACCGGCCGCCACACCGGCGCCGTGACCGGGCTCGTCGTCGACCCGCTCAACCGCACCGTCGTCTCGTGCGGCCTGGACGGCAAGATCAAGTTTTGGGACTTCATCACGGGCAACCTGATGGACGAGCTGGACTGGGCGCCCATGGTGCGCATCACGGCCTGCCGCTACCACCCGGGCAGCGACCTGCTGGCCGTGGCGTGCGACGACCGATCCATCCGCGTCGTCGACGTCGAGACGCGGCAGACGATCCGTGAGCTGTGGGGCTGCCGCGGCGACGTGACCGACTTTTGCTTCTCTCCCGACGGCCGCTGGATCGTGGCCGCCGCCGCGGACTCGGTCGTGCGCGTCTGGGACCTGCCCACGAGCCACCTCATCGACGCCTTCCGTCTCGAGCGGCCGTGCACCGCCCTCGCCTTCTCCGCTACGGGCGAGTACCTCGCCGGCGCCGTCGAAGGCGACCTCGGCGTGCAGCTGTGGACGAACCGCACGCTGTTCCGGCACGTGCCCACGCGGCAGATTTCGGACGCCGATATCGCTGCCGCCGCGGCGCCTACCGCCTCCGGCGAGGGCGGCCAGGGCCTGATCGAGGCGGCGTTCGACGAGGACGGCGACGCCGAGGCCGAGAAGGACGGAATCGCCGCGCCCACCGTCGACCAGCTGAGCGAAGAGATGGTGACGCTCAGCCTGGTGCCCAAGAGCCGCTGGCAGACCCTGCTGCACATCGACCTGATACGCGCGCGCAACAAGCCCAAGGAGCCGCCCAAGGCGCCCGAGAAGGCGCCCTTCTTCCTGCCGTCGCTTGGCAGCAACCCGGCTTCGCTGCTGCCGGCCGAGGCGGAGAAGAAGCCGGAGCCCGGGTCGTCGAGATTGACGCAGCTGGATCGGCTCAAGGACCGCCAGGTGCTGACCTCGAAGCTGCTGGCCTGCGGCAGGTCAGGGGATTGTGAGTTGCTTTTTTTTTTCTCTCTACCTACGTAGGTACTGTAGCTAACCTCAAACCCAGACACCGACTTCCTGGAGCATCTCAAATCCCTGCCTCCATCGGCTGCCGATCTCGAGCTCCGTTCGCTGTCCTCTGGCGACGGCGACGAATCATCCAACGAGCTGCTGCACTTGATCCGGGCGCTTACGAGCCGCCTGCGCGCCCGCCGTGACTACGAACTGGTGCAGGCGTGGATGGCCGTGTTTTTGCGGCTGCACTTCGACCTGGTCATGGCCGACCCGGCGTTGCTCGCAGAACTGAACGAGTGGCGCGCCTGCCAGGCCAGGGAACGCGCGAGACTGGACGAGCTGATTGGGTATTGCAGCGGAGTGGTGGGATTTTTGAGGAGCCCGAGGACGTGAGGGACGGCGATGTGGTGTACATAGCGGGGTACATAATCCATGCCATCTTGGGCCTACATGTCATGACCGAGATGCTGCAGCGTGTTTTTCGTCTTTACGGCAGCCTGATGATCTTGGTTCAACATGCCGATGACCAGCCAGCCATCAGCAAGGGCGCCTACGCTTTTGAAACTACATGGCCGATCCTCCGTGGCCGGCTCCAGGTCCAGGTAACCAACCAGATGGGCAGGCAGGTGAAGCATCAACATCTCCCATCTTGATACTCCAAAACGGGCTTGGCTCCAACCGCTGCTATTTCGACAAAAGAAAACGGCAAACGGGTGAAGGAAGCCATGCGATGTGACAGACGTCGTCGTCGTCGTCGCCGTCGTCGTCGTCGTCATTGTTGTTGTCGCCGTTGTTGTCGTCAGCCTCTTCACGGTGCGGTACAATCCTCAGAAACTCATCAAATCTATCCGGCGTCAGCTTTCTGCGTCGTGCTCGAGAAAAAGAAGGGGAAAAGAAAAAGCCGTTTGTTTTCCAGCTCACCTCTTCCAAACAGGCTCCTCCTCGCCCAGTCCATGGCCATCATGACGCGCGTCCGAAAGGTGACGCTCTGCGCAAAGTAGATGCTGCGCCAGGCGTAGACGGCCCACAAGCCGCCGGCGAGGCCGCGGCCGGGCCCAAAGTCAAAGACGGCCGAGTTGCCAATGTAGGCGAGGCTGCCGAGGTGCTTGTACTGGAACGGCCGGTAGACGGCGTCGTCGACGTCGCCGTCGACGACGGCCTTGGCCTCGAGCCCGGGGGCCGCGCGCGCCAGCTTGTTGAACTTGCGCGCCAGGTACTGGCCCTGCTGGTGCGCGCGCTGGGCCGTGGCCGGCAGGCTGGTCAGCTTGCTGTCGATCTCGCGGAGCAGCTCGCGCAGCTCGCCGAGCTCGAGCGTGCCTGAGCGGTCGCGGTCGTACTCCTCAAAGAGCTTGTCGAGGCGCCGGAGGTGGGCGGCGGCCTGCGGGAACCGGCGCCGGACCTGCTCGGCCACGCTGCGCCACTCGGAAAAGTGCAGGCGCAGGTCCTCGGGCGGCGGGGACGCCGCGGACCGGCCGCCGCGGCGCCAGGCGAGGGTGCGCACGAAGCTGGCCACGTGGTCGGCGACGTTGTTCTGGACGGTCGCGCAGTCGCCGATGGCGTAGACGTCGCCGAGCGGCGTGCCGCTGAGGCGGAGGTGGGTGTCGGTCTCGAGGGCGTGGCGGTTCTTTTGGGCGTCGCCGAGCTTGGCGGCGAGGCGCCTGCAAAACTCGTTTTGCGACACGCCCGTCGACCAGAGGCAGAAGCCCATGGGCAGCTCCTTGGTGACGATGCCGCCGTCGTCGCGCTTCTGCGTGAAGAGGATCGAGTCGGGCCGCACCTCTTGCACGCGCGAGTTGGTCAGGACCTGGACCTGGTCGCGCGCGAACCGGTCCTCGGCGTACCGCGACAGCGTCTCGTCGTACGTGTTGAGCAGGTGGTCGCGGCTCTGGATCAGGTGGACCGAGATCTCGTTGCGCAGCAGGCGCGGGAAGAGCTCGATCAGGTCCTCGTTGAGCAGGTCAAAGAGCTCGGCGGCGAACTCGACGCCCGTGGGCCCGCCGCCGCAGACCACAAACGACAGCAGCCGCCGGCGCTCGTCGTCGGGCGTGGTCGGGAGGCAGGCGAGCTCGAGGTTGTGGATGACCTTGTTGCGGATCTCGCGCGCGTCGTTGATGCCCTTGAGCACGTTGCAGTGCTCGAGCCCCTTGACGCCGTGCGGGTTGGTCACGGACCCGACGGCCACGACGAGCTTGTCGTAGGGCACGTAGAAGCGCTGCTCGCGGCCCTGGCTGTCCTGCTGCGCCACCTCGACGAGCCGCGTCGAAAAGTCGACGTCCTCGGCGCGCCCGAGGAGGAAGTGGCCGCCGGCGTCGTGCACGATGCGCCGGATCGGCTCGACCAGCGACCGCAGGCTCAGCGTGCCCACCGTCGCCGACGGCAGCATGGGCGTGAACAGGAAGTAGTTGGTCGGGGAGATGACGGTGATGCGGTAGCTCTCCGGGTCGATCTCCTTAAGCAGCGCCACGCCGCCCCAGCCGCCGCCGAGGATCACCAGGTGCGGCTTGTCCTGCCGCCGGCGCTTCTCTTCGGTCTCGTCGTCGTCCAGGTGGCACTCGAGGATGGGCAGGTTCTTGGGCCCGCCGACGCGCGGGTTGATGGCCAGGGCCGAAACGCTGATGTCGGCGATGCTCGGATGCGAGCGGTAGGTAGAGGCGTCATACAGGAAGAAGGCCACGACGCCCGCGCCGACCACAAGCACCGTCGTCCCCAGCCACGTCGCGGTGCGGTACACGAACCGGAGGAGCCCCGAGGCGGGCCCCTTGCCCTGGGGGGTCGGAGCGTCGGACAGCTGGCGGGCGGCGACAGCCAGAAAAGAGGGACATGGCGACCGTTGCCGACCACCAGAGCCGGGTGCCAGACGGGGTCTTGCGACACCTCCGGCTCGAGCTTGCGCCAGCGGCCGCGGGCGCGCCCACAACGTCGTGGACAGTGGCCGGGACTGCGCCAGGTACCGTTGGTTTCGGGCAGCTGTCCAGTTCGCGGCGCCCTGCCCGAGTCGCCCGGTCTGTCTTGCGGCCTGGTGGGATATCATGATGACGGTGATGATGAGGATGGTGAGGGTTGTTGTTGTTGGGCACCACGAATGACGTCAACAACAAGGAAGAACCGCTGCGGAACTTGCGTAAAAATCCCCATCCAAAAGCAAAGTGACGTGAAAGAGAAACAGGACAGCGAAAAGCCAACAGCCGAAGAACTAAGGAAAAAAGAACAAAAAGGGGGGGCTAAAAAGCAAGCATATTAATGAAGGACCGCGGGTTGTCCTGAAGATGTGTAAGGGAGAGAGGCAAATATACCATCTTCAAGGTTGGGTCGCTGGTGGTGTCTGGACGCATCCGGGCCAGGATCTTGGGCTGTCTGGGACCAGATTGGACCGGGACCAGCAAAGCACGCGACGTCAGTCGTCTCTTGGTGTGGCTGATGAATGGAAGAAGGGCGAGGGAGCCCAGGGACAAGAAAAACAGGGGCTCTCGTCCATTGGATGGCTTAGATGAGATGTGCAACCTACCCTAACACAACCTCCGGGATGCCGGATTCGGCTTCATCGGGTGCCCGCTACCCGGCGAGCGTGTTTCGCTGCGAGAAACACGCCCTTGGAGGAGGCGGGCAACGAGCAGGGTACGCAGGGCGCCAAAGTTCCGGCGCGACCACATGCTTACAGATGATGATAGCTATCAGACCACAATATGCCCGCGTCGAGTCAGCCATGATGAGGGGCTTACGTTCGGTCTCATGTCCCGTCCTGTCCGCCTAACTTAACCCCTCTATCTCAGTCCTGAGTGCCCCTGAACATCTCCCGCTCGCCCACCTCGAAAAGGGCCTCTCCGTCTTCCTAACACCGGAAATATCTCTTCTCAACCCATCTCTCCTCGATATCCGGCACCACCTGGCCAACCACCACCGTGATCTCAGGAAACACCTTGGTCAGCCGGTGCAAGCCCATGCGCCCGGCGCTGTACGTGACCAAGACGATGCGGTCCTCGCGCACGCCGTGGTCGACGAGCACCTGCACCGCCATGAGCGCCGACCCGCCGCTGCTCATCTGCGCGTCGAGCAGCAGCACCGCCGCGTGCCGGTCGACGTCCTGGGGCAGCGCCAGGAAGTGAAGCTCCGGCTCGCCCGTGCGCACGTTGCTCTGGATCAGCATCCGGCCCGTCTTGCAGTCCGTGATGCACCGGTGCAGGCCCGCCTCCAGCGCCGCGCCGCCGCGGAGGACGATCACCGCTGACACCTCGCCGGTTCGCTGGAGGCCTGCGTACGTCCGGCCTTGCGGCGTCGCGATGCTGGCGGGTTCGAAGGGGACGTTGTTCAAGGCCCTGATGCGATGAACGGCTCTTTAGTATTCTCTGCCTGGGTCCAAGGCTCGCTTGGCATGAGAAAGAAGAAGATGCAGGGAAAGAAAAACCTACTGTTCGACCAGCAGCGCGCTCAGGCGATTAAAGTAGAAGATAAAGTCCTCGCTGGACGTGTCGATGTTGTGGATAATGGTGTTCATGACGCGCATCTGGGAGGTCTGGTTCATCACCATGACCCTCTTGGACAGCGGCTCCGACTGGGCGCCAATCTCCAGCTGGGTAAGCCGCGCCCGATGATGCACCGACTTTTCCATCAGCTTCTGCCGGATGAACTGAACGACCATGGCTGTGCCGGTTCGTGTTAGCCTTGCCATCCGGGCAGCGAAGCGCGAGCTGACGGGACACCACCTACCCATGGCGACGTGGTTCTCGACTCCGCGAGGGACGATGATGTCGGCAACCTTTCGCTGAGGGTCGACGTACTGCAGGTCATGCTGTCAGCTTGAGAAGCCCCGACGGAAACCGTGCTGTCGGCCCACCGACCTTTTCGAAGTTGGGCTTCACAAATTTGAACCATTGCTTGATGATTCCCTCGAGGTCACGACCGCGGTCTCGCTGGTCTCGCAATACTGGCCCGTTTGTCAGCCGGCCTGTGAAACAAGGCAATGGGGACGTCAGGTTCCACCCACTCCTTCGCGACAAGCAGACATCGGCATCGGCTTCGCAGAAGATCTTGGGTTGGGTCAGCCAGGCAAGCCTCGGACGGCTACGGCAGAGACGCAGAAAAGCACCTTCATGTCTAGGAGCTCCAGGACCCGAGGGTCGTACAGCGCAAAGATGCCCTCAAGGATGAGGACGTGCGGCGAGTAGATGGACGTGGTTTGGTTCAGACGGGCATGCTTCTCAAACGAATACACAGGGATCTCGGCACGTTTCCTGGCGGGGAGAGATCGCATCAGCCACGGGCGTCCTGGCAAGCAACAGACGGCGGCACCCGGACTCACCCGGCTTTCAGATCACGGAGCCGATCTACCAGGACGTCAAAGTCCAACGCCTCCAGAAGGTATGAGCACAAACACGGCTAACTCCAGGCGGGACGGGCCCCATCATGACCATCATGGAAGCTTACATCCGGAGAGTCAAAGTCGTACTCGTTCTGGAATGCCTTTTTGGACGACTCGGCATCCAAGCTCTTATAGAACGAGTCCTACGGAGAAACAAAGACCGCCTAGTCAGCGCCGCCATGCGTCCCTCGGGGCCCATCATGCTCCTCCCGTCGCTTCGGGGTCATTTCCCGACCACTCACTATGGACAAGATGACAACCCAGGGCAGGTTGAGCTTGTTGACGATGGCGTGCGACAGCGTCGACTTGCCCGAGCCGGAACTGCCCGCGATGCCGATGATGCTGACGTCGGCCCACGGCGGGGAGTAGTACGCCCGCGTCGCGATGGTGCCGTCGGCGTCGGAGCCGGGTCCCGCCGCCGGGCCGTTCGGAGCGCCGCCGGCTGGCTCAGCGGCGTTGGCGGAAGACGGCATGATGGGATGGCGCGACGCGTGAGGTTCTGCTGCAAGCCGACGGACGGGCCAGGGGATCATCCGCCGTGAGAAGACTGCCCCCTCCCCCGTCTGGAAAAGAGCCTCTCGGGGGTTGAATGCAGAACGGCAACCAAGCAGATCCCGCGATCTTCCTTAAATCCTGCCGGGAATACTCTAGGAGCTGGGAACCCAGTGCAAGCAAAGCAGTCCGTCTTGTGCACAGCCGGGAAGGCCAAGTGGTGCCCTTTTAGACGGAGCTCGAGCTTTCAGATGATAAGGCGGTTAGGCGGTGGTGTAGGGCATAGGCTTGTTGTGCCTTGCCTGATCTGGGAAGGTGACGTTGGGGATGATGAGGGAATGCCGGGAATGCAGCAACTCGGAAAAGAATTGACAGCCACCCAGCCTCATCCATCCAGCTGAGACATCAGGGCCCTGTTTAACACATCTTCCTCTGGTGACCTGGCGGCGCCGGATCACAGGGCGAGTTGGGAGGACCTGATGCTCATGGGTGAGGGGCATCCCCTGCCCGGGGCGTCCAAGGAGGCTTGCCATGAGCCACCAGCTGTCCGCGGCTGCTGAGAAGCGCTGTTGGGCCGTGGAGGACCCACCCTTGCCAGCCGGGGCCCCGGGCAGGCCACGGCGGGACCCGACGGGACCCGACGGGACCAGAAGCTGGGCTGCCCCGCTTGGAACAGCTTTTGTGCACGACCGAAAGGGGAAGAAGGCTCCACCGTGCGAGCTTTCAGCCTCCCGTGGCTGCAAATTCCTCGGCGGGTTCCAGGTTGCTACTCTTCTCGCAAAACCCATCATCCACCATTTTCCATCCCTTCCGTCCCTTTTCATCTCTCACCTCATCTTTTCCCCATCGTCGCTTCGTCGGTCGCCGATTGAGCCACCCAGCGGCCGAGACTGCGTCGCATGAGACGACCCATGTAAACCAGCGCGCGCGCGTCCTGCAGCCCGCCCAGCACATGTCTACTGCGCTCGGCCCTCTCGAAATCCCCGGGCTTGACAACGCTTCCACCCTTCAAGAAATCGTCTGGGCTCATATCCGCCAGCGGTTTGACCGAATGGTACGCATCGCATCTCCTGCGGGTGCTTCGGCCCTGCGTCGCTATCGGACCATGCTGACCGTGAGCTCCCGGGTGTCCAGAATTCGTCCACGTCCACCGCCATCCCTCCCCACCACCATGGCTTCGAGAAGAGGGTGGCCGATGTCAAGGCGCCCAAGAGGTAAGCAATCAAGAGCGCGCGCACCATATCCTCTCCCGATCCTGGCAACATGATGATTGCGTATCAATGGGAATCTCTCCGAAAATTCCATGTGGAGAAACCTGCAATACTCGTTAAAAAGCCTGATTGCCCTACCCTACCCCCCCCTTCGCACACATCCTCTGCCTCGGCCCCGGCGCGATGCTTGGTGCTGACCCTCGCTTAGCGACATCAATGCTCTGATTCTCGACTACCTGACCATGGAGGGCTACCCCAAGGCGGCTGCCAAGTTTTGCAAGGAGGCCAACCTGCAGCCTCAGCAGCTTGATTCCTCCATCCAGGCTCGGCAGTCCATCATGCATTCCATCCACAGCGGTGACATCGAGACGGCCATTTCGGCCCTGAACGAGCTCGATCCCGAGGTACGTGTTTGGCCTTGTTTCTTCGCCTTTTCGATCCTCTGCCATGATTAGAACACGAGTTTCATCATGCACCACTCATAGGCTCCGGCCTGGGATGAGAAACAACCACACACTCTATGAGCACCCCGTTTTCTGTCCATCCGTTCATGTCACTGCCGCCATCTTGTTGACAGCGACGCTAACGTGATGTCAGCTGCTGGACACGAACCCGGAGCTCCATTTTGCGCTTCTACGGCTGCAGCTGGTTGAGCTGATCCGCCAGTGTCACGGCCGGGATCCCACGCCCGCGGTCGAGTTTGCGACCAAGAACTTGGGTCCCCGGGCGGCGGCGCACCGCGAGTTCCTTCCGGATCTCGAGCAGACCATGGCCTTGATCATCTTCCCTCATGACAAGCTGAGGCCAGAGCTGGCCGCCCTCCTGAGCTCGGACCTTCGCCGCAACACAGCGGCCAAGGTTAACGAGGCCGTCCTGGTGCGCCAGAATCAGCGTAGGGAAGCCGCCATTCGCCAGCTGGTGCGCATGCGTGCTTGGGCCGAGACATCAGCGCGGTCCGACAAGCTGGACCTGCCCGAGACCCTCGACTTTGGCCTTCACGCGGAGGGCGCGGAGTCTCGCCATGATGGTGGGCATGAGCCCATGATTACGACATGATGGATTCGTTATGATGGATGTTTTTGTTTTGCGGGCATGGTGTTTTTGATCTCATGAGCTTGGCACAGCGGTAGGGTAAGGGTTTGGCGTTCTGGGCGATACCTGGTCACGGCGGATGCGAGGCCGGAGGCATGAGGCAGGTCATGAATCATCACGGGAGGCGTTTAGGGTATCTGGATTGGGCTTCAGGGCTGGCATGGATACGAAGCAAGCCTTTATCTTTTCGAGATTTCGGATTTCGGGGCTGCGGATTTTACTTTGGGCAAGAGACCGACCGGTCGAGGTCTCGACGATTGCTCACAATGCAACAAGCTGGTTTTCGGTTTTTTTGTTTTGTGACAAGCTATGATCCCTTCCCTTGGACGCGGCGTAAGGTGACTTGTGTAACTTGACGGAGCCATTGGCATCGTATTGCACCGAAACCCTTGGTCTCTCTTTGACGGATTCCACAAACGTGTCTGTACAAGAACCAGCCATGAATGACACCCCATCGCGTTTCTCTTCGCCTACTTGGTCCGGACGTGCTTGAGCTTGCCCGGCGAGTAGAGGAAGTTGTTGGCGTAGGCTTTGGGCACGAACCGGCGCTGGTTGGGCTCCTGCACGTAGTACTCGTAGCCCTGCTTCTCGGCAAAGGCGACGGCGTCCTCCTTGGTCTCAAAGGTCAAGTGCGTGCCCTGCATGGAGTCGGCCGACGACTGCCAGCCCATCAACGGGTTCTCCCACCGGTGGCCCTTGCCCAGCACGTCCCAGTCCATCCGCCACCGGCTGGACTTGTGCTCGCCGGATTGCGTGGCGGGCTTGGCGGGCTTGTAGATGCTGTTGCGACGGAGAGGAGGAGCCATGCGTGAGCAGAACGGGGTTTGGAACAAGGGCTAGACATGACGAGGCTTACCGGACCGTCCTGGCCTGCAGTTCGATCGGCGCTCCAGAAAGCACGCTGGCCGGGACAATGTTTTCCTCGCTGCCGTCCTGGACGTACTTCGGGACGGGGGTGAAGGTGCTTTTGTGTTTGATTTTTTTTCCGTCGTCAGCGGTGGGTGTGCCTTGAAGGAGCAGGATCCGAGGGGCCGTGGAAACCCTACCTGGTGGCCATGTCGATGGGTGAGTTGTAGTCGGGAGCATTGCGCGGAAGGGTGGCCAGGGGCGACAGCTCCTTCTTGGCCTCCTCACCCTTGGCGATGTAGGTCGACGTCGCCGGCGTCTTCGCGGTGGACTCGTAGCGGCGGGTCGCGGGGACGGCGGCGGCGGCGGCGTGGCGAGCTTGAGCCGCGGTGCGCATCAGCCGGGCGGCCGACGCACCGGTGGTTCGTAATGAGGACATCTCTGAGGAATGTCCTCCGGATCGTATGGGTGGGTGTGTGTGGGGGGGAGGGGGAGGGGGGCGGCGTGAGTCTGACGGTCGGAGGCGCGAGAGCTTCGACGAGCTGCGTGGGCTTGACGTCGACGGCTCGGAAGCTTTATGGCAGGTTTGATGAGGCCATTCTATTCGCTGTTGGAGGTTGCTCAGAGCCCCAATTGGCGACGTGCCCCGCCTTGTCCGCGCTCATTGGTTGGTCGGGAATCACCGCGTGCCAAGACTTTTTGCAGCGGCTTGCGGTTTTCCCTCTCCGTCCAGAGATCCCCATCTTTAACAGCTCAACCTGCAACGACCTCTCCGACATCAATTGAGCCGACGCGCGATCCCAGCCGCCGGTGTCCTGTTCGTCTTGGCCGTTGACCTCCGATCCGAGTCCCCGACAAGATTCTGCGCTCGCGCGACCCTCCCCCGCCAAAATGAGCTACGTCACCCGCCGGGCGCTTTCGACGCTCATCCCTCCCAAGGTAGGTTCCCGAGCGGCCGAGACCTGGTCAAGGCGCGTGCAAGCAAGCTAATCATGATAATCCACAGGTTGCCTCGCCGAAGGTACGTTACCGAACGCCTTGATGGCCTCGCCCCGCCGCTGCGACCCCCCCTCGGACCCCGCGGCAGAGCATGCTCCCAGCTTGACATCCCGAACGTTGATCTCGTTGGAGGAGGACTCGAAAACAAAAAGGCGTGGCTCCCATGGCGCATGGCGGGATGCTGACCGAAACGTACAGGCCATCGGCGCTGCTCCTGACGCTGTCCGCATGCAGCGCGTTGTCAGCTTCTACCAGAAGCTCCCCCGCGGCCACGCCCCCGAGGTCAAGGCCACCGGCATCCTCGGCCGCTACCAGGCCAAGCACTTTGGCAAGAACCCGTCGGCGAAGCGTACGTGGCCCGCAGGACGCACGAGGTGGAAGCATGTTGGAGAGCTCGCATGGGGGTGACTGACGCTTTTTCTTCGCAGCCATTATCCACGGCATCGTTTTCCTGCTGGCTGTCGGCTACGGCCAGGCGTACTACTTCCACCTGCGTAAGAAAACTCCCTCAACGTTGCTGGCACAGTCATGAATCCGTCGCTGACACGGGGACCCAGGCCACCACAAGAACAACGCTCACTAAAAACGGAAGCTGTGTGCTCTGGTTTCAGTGGAAATGGCCCACGTGTGTACATAACTGTTCCCAATAGACAGCACAGCTGACAAACGAGTTTTCTTTGTTTTGCTTCTGCCCTGGGCGTGCGTGCGCGCGTGTGTGTGTGTGGGATCTCTGATGACTCCCTGCCGTGATGATCTCCCTCGGGCAGCTGGGGTTTTTGGAACGATCTGAACAAGGATGCAAGTCCTGGGGACCGAATCGAACCAGTTTCAGGCCGGGGGCAGAACCCCAGAGGTCATGGGGAGAGAATACCTTCTGCTGGCAAGACATGGAGGCCATGTCACTGGCAACATCAGCCATACTCGTAGCTCTACGCTGCACGATGCTTCAGCGCGTAGCAGGACCCCATTTTTTAAAGTGCGGGTTGATGTTGGGTTGTATTCTGGACAAGTTTCTTGTTGTATTTTTTCTTTTTCTTTTTTTTTTACTTTCATGACAGTGTTTGAACCTTGCCGGCTTCCAATAGCGTACGTACATTGGAACGCAAACAGTAGACCCCTCGATTCGGGAACGTCAAGGACGGGAGCACGGACCACCTTGGAGCCAACCAACCGGGGTTCGTTCGTCAGCCAAAAGACAGCAGAGCCAGCCGCATCGCCGCCCTGCCTCCATGAGGACGTGACCTTGACGCAAGCCAGCCTTCCCTTCAACTCTCTCCCAAAACCACGCCCTTTCCTCCGACACGAAACCCCACCGAACGTCATACGGCTGCCTCCAAAGTTGGCTGCCCCAGCAATTCCTGAGGAGGTAAGAAGTCACATCTCACGCCTCATGCCTCACGCCTCACGCCTCCCCACCGTTTCTCCTGCTGCCACTGGTTGGCCACAGCTCGTGCTATTCGTTGCGGCCTCGACCTGGATTCGCACCACGTTGGCGTCTTTTCGCGCTTCCATCCACTATCGCAAGGTTACTGACAGGCTATCTTTGCTTTCGCGTTAGGCACAACAGCTTTAACTGAGCAACCCCCGAATACCCCGCGACGACACCTCCCCCTTCTCGTCCAACCCGCGATCGATCGCACGAGACCGTTGAAACGCTCGACGACCAGATCAACCGTAGAATGGCAACTGAGTCACCCAAGGAGCGATCCGATGATGCTGCTGTGACTTCTTCTCCCAAGCTCGTAAGCTCGTCCTCTCCGGGCTGCCGTGGTGTGTAGAACTCCTTGGCCGCTGACCACAGGCTGCCCCGCGCCGCCCCTCCCCCTGCACAGACAAACCAGATCGACTCGGATTCGCAAAATGCCGACCTCGAGCGTCCGCGCGTAAACGGCAGCGACAAGGACGCGACGGCTGCCCCGCCGGCTGCCGCTCCGACGCCGGACGAGCCCGAGAACAAGCACATCTCGGATATCGTGGACGATCTGGTGCACTCGACAGAAGTTAGCATTAGCGGAGGGTCCGACAATGAAGCCGCCAAGTCCAAGGACGCAAAAGGCCGGGCCGCCTCGGCGACCAAGAAGCCCGCGTCCTTCAAAGCCATCAACGTTAACAAGATGTTCCTCGCCACCAAGGCCACCTCGGCCGCGGGCGCGCAAACCAAGACGGCCGACAAATCTCCCTCGCTGGCGAGCGCCACCCCGGCGGCTTCTGGCACCGCCACAACATCACGGCCCCGGCTGGTTGCAAAAACGGGCGGCGGGCTGATCACCAAGGGTGCCAGCGGGGCCAAGGCGGCTCCCGACCCGAGCGCCGTTTGGAACAAGAATCGACGTGAGTGGTCCATGGAAATCGCCCGAGAGCGAGAGAGAGAGAGAGAGAGAGAGAGAGAGACGGCACGCTGACGCGACGCAGCCACCCCTCCGCCGGAACCCAAAAAGTACACGGACGAGGAGCTGCGGAAGTATGGCATCCACATGGCCGCGCGCCTCCAGACGAGCGACAACAAGGGCCAGTCCAACTGGGCCGACATAGAGGATGACGATGATGACTGGGGGCCCGATACCATCACGTGGAAGGACGGAACCAAGGTTCAAATAGCGCCTCTGGAACACTTCAAGACGGACCACGCAAAGACGGAGTCGGCTGCCAACAAGGACAAGGCAGATGCGGACAAGGCGAAGACGACCTCGGCCGCGGCCCCGACCGCTACCACCACCACCGCTACCACCGCTACCACCGTTACCACCACTGCCACCACGGCTGCCGCTGCCGCCGTCGCTCCGGCGAAGCCTGGCACCCTGAGCTCCGGAAAGGGTCTTGTGCTGAAGGGCGCCGCGGAAAAGCCCACGCTGGTCGCCAAGCCGCCGGCCCCTCCTGCGCCCGCCAAATCGCCGTGGGCGCCGCTGCCTAAGATTGACAAGGTCTCTCCCGTCGCTCCGGAGGCCGCCGCCGCCCAGGTCGGGCCCAGGTCGTCGCCAAGCATCGCCCCGGCCCATCCGAGCCCCGGCCCGCTGCCGCCGAGAGAGATCGCGGCCGACGACTTCAGCCGGGCGGCCTGGCGGGACGGTCCTCCCAGCGGCAACCGCGAGCTCTTCAACTCGCACTCTGGACGCTACGAACCCGTGCACGACCGCCGCGGGCCGCCGATGCGGGGCGATGGGTCGTCCTACGGCAGGCAGCCGGCCCTCATGCAGCGGCCGCCTCACCACGAGCAGCTCGGCCCTCCGGACCACCACCGGGGACCCTTCATGGGCAGGGACCACGAGCATCCAGGCTCGTATGGACGGCGACGCACCTCCTCCAACACTAGCACCGGAAGCGGAGGCTGGCAGCGACCAACCTTCAGGACTCTGGAGCATCCTCCGCCGCCGCCCGAGCTCATCGCGCGCCGCGCATCGACCGCGGCCGGAAGCGAAGGCCCGATGTCGCCGCGCATCTCGCAGGCCGGCTCCCAGGGCAGCGGACCTCGTCATGGCGGCCAGGCCTGGCAGCCCCGGACATCGCCCGGCACGGCCCACGCGACCCCGTACCACCACCAGCAGCAGCAGCAACCGCCACTGGCGCCGGAGAACCGCGGGATGCCGCCCCCGCTCCACCCGTCTCCGGGCGCTCCGCCAGCGGTCGTGGTGACCGAAGACGACTACGAGCTGCAGAAGCGGCTGATGAGGGAGCGCCGAGAGCTCGCCCTGAAGCGGCGCCAGGAAGAGGAAGCGCGAGAGGAAGCGGCGCGGAGAGAGCGGATCCGGCAGAAGCTGGAGGCGTTGGGTCCTCCGCCCGAGACGAGCAAGTCCAAGAAGGCAACCGAGGCAGCCGACAAGTCCAAGGAGCAACCAGGTCCCGGCCCGAGCCCCACGCAGATCCAGTCGCGGGAAAGGTCGACGGACAAGGCGGCACCGACCGATTCCAAGGCAGCCGCAGCCGACAAACCCGCCGCCGCGGAAGCTGCGACCGCGACCAACTCGACGAAGCAACAACAACAACAACCACAACAACCACAGCAGCAACCCTCCGCACCCGGTGGGGTCGCAGCAACATCGAACCTTCCTCCGACCGAGCGGGTTGAATCGCAAGGGCAGGCGCAGGCCGGAGCACAGCAGGCACCGAGCCAACAAACCCAAACCCAAAATCCCAGCGCCGCCTGGGTTCCTCCATCCCGACAGACCGATCGCCACGCTCCCGTCTGGGGACCTCAGCCTTCTTCCAAGAACGTCTGGGCTCCTCCGCACAACCGCAGCCTCGGAAACGGCACGTTCTCCTCCGACATTGGAGCCGCTCCCCTGCCTCCCTCCGGCCCGGGCCCCATCGCACCGCCGAACCGCTCCGCTTCCAACCAAGCCAACATGGCTTCCTCGACCGCGGCACGCCAGCAACCCATCGGCCCCCCGAGACAGCCGCAGGCGGCACGAAGCGTCGGCGAGCGCGACATGCCCGAAAATCCCTGGGCCGCGGCCGTTCGCCGCGACGACGAAAAGTATGCCGACATGGTGATTTCCCAATACGAGGAACGCGACCGTCGCCTCAAGGCCGAGGGCCGCTCGGTCCACGACGCTCAGCCGGCCATCAAGGACACCTGGCGCCCGACCAAGCTGAACGAGAGCGGCGCTCGCACCGCGGCAGCTCCGAAGCAGACGCTTCACATCGGACAGGAGAACCCGTGGACCGCCTCGGCCGAGGCCAAGACCGGCGTCCAGCAGGGCTCGACCGCCGGCGCCGCTCCGGACTATGGCCAGCTCGCCCAAGGTCCTGTTTCGGCCGCCCGCGGAGGCTCCCGGTTCTTCCCTGCCCGCCAGGACAATCGAGACGCAAGGCCCGAGCCGGCACCCGAGCCCATTCGCCGCAGCTCTCCGTCCCCGCCCCCGCCCGACATGGCTGGCCATCCGGCCTTTGACGGCGACGCCAGCCACCCGCACGTGTCGCTGCCCCGTCCGCACCCCGTGGTCCGCCTGCCTCCATCGGCCGCGAACGAGTCCCACAAGAGCGCGCCGGAACCCAGGCCTGGCGACCCGCCCAAGTCTCACGGCGCCCCGTCGTTTTCTTGGGCCGCGCAGGCTCCGTACAAGGATGCCGACAACGCGCAGCGTGGCCCTGCGGCCGCCAAAACCGACAGCGTGTGGCAAGCAAAGATCGACAATCTGCTGGGCGGACGCAAGGTGCCCCAGCCCAGGCATGCCACCGCCGCCGCCGCCGCCGCCGCCGCCGCCGACCATCGCGCCCCTCACAATGCGGCTCCGCCCGAGCCGTCGGCGCCCGCGCCCGCGCCCGCTGTCCAGCCTGCCGAGGCCATCGGGTCGGTCACCACCAAGGTGATGGATGAGGAATGCTTCGAGGAGCAGGAGATGGGCTCGGTGCCGCCGATCCGGCTGCCAAAGACCGTCCCGGAAATGGCTTGGCAGCCTAGCCCGTCGCCAAAGCCTCTGAGCAAGAAGTTTTACCCAATCGTTGTCAGCGCCGACCCCATTTCCTTCCCCATTGACGTTTCCGGAGCCGGGACGGTATGGCGCGTCCGTCTCCCGGGCCTTGAGGTCAAGAACATCACAGTTCCATTCGGCCGGACCCGCAGCAACCCTCGCCGTTCGGGCCCTCGCGGCAGCCGCCAAGGCCCGTCGAACCAGCATCGTGGAAAAGGCCGCGAATCCTCGGCGGCGTTCTCGGGCGATCAGGGCTCCAGCGCCTCGGGAACGACGGGCTCCCACGGCCGCAGCCATCGAAGCGGATACCGGTCTCGTGACAACTGGTCGCGTAACGGCAACCAGCATTCGACGGCCTAACAACAACACAAGAGCAAGGCGCATTCGCATTTTTCCCCACCTGGACTGATGCGTGTTCGCGTTTTTGCACCAACAGAATCGACCCATTGATCGTCTCTTCGGCAACGTGCATTCCGCTTCCGTGACAACGAAGAGGCACGACGACCATGAGGTTTCCTTGCCGTCGATATGGCCGGTACGATCCGGCATGGTTTTACCTTTCCGATTTCTCCTCTTCTCTTTTCTTTGATGTTGCCTCTGGCCGTCCTCCAGCCGCTCTTGTGAGCCCGATCTGTCGCGCCCCCGATGAGGGAGAAATGCTCTGCGATCGGAACGAGGACGCCGCCTCGTTTCGTACAGGACACGATTCGCTGGTCGGATGAGGAAATAATGGTGTATAAGGACCTTTTGGACTGGGGGGAAATAGCGAGGAGGGACCTGGGATGCGCATGTAGTTAGGGATGGACTGGAAGGGGGAGAAGAGACGGGCAGCGTGGGAAGACTTCGGTCGTCTTCTCTTGGCTTGGTACGCCGTGGTTGCGTTAGAGAGACAACACCTCAGCCAGCCGTTTGGTAAGCGACGGAGCGAGGCACGAAAAAGCAACCGTGTCGATCGCCTGTCTGAGTTTCGGGCTTCGGACCTGCGGAACAAGCCCTCGCGCTGTCCGCATTGGCCGCAGCAGGAGGGAAGAAAGCGTCTGCCGGCGGCACGAAGCAACGAGGTGCTGGATGGAGATGATGAGCATGTCGGCGGCTGTGCCCATCCACAGTGATTATCGAGTCCTACGAGGAGGCCCATGGGAGGCGTCTCAGACAGAAACATATCATGATTAACGTTCAGTGCGACATGTACGAGTGCGGAAATCAAGTGGGTGCTGTGAGTTGTATGTAATGTTGATGGTCCTGGGCAACCTTGTAGCAACGGACCGGTTCTTGAAGATTGGTATCTTGAGTGCTGTACGGAGCAACGAATACCTAACTATTAACGTTAATACCATACTAGCCATGGTTCATGTGCACAAGTCGGCGCCACGGCTCACGGGAGCTTCCGCTGTCCGGGGGTCCGGGGTTCCATGTGCCGTTGGACGTTCTAAAACAGGGAGCCCCACAAGCTTAATTCAAGGTCCAGTTATAGTAGTTAGTAACTCCGCTTAGCCATGGCCCAATAATACGATACGATACGTACCTGAATGCCAGACGCCGCCGTTGCGGGCCGAGATGCGTTGAGCCCTGTTTTTCCTCGAGGCCAAGCTCACATGCCATCTTCATGCCAACAGCTCCTGGGACCCTGCGCTCTGCATTCCAGGTACTCCGAAGCAGCCGCCTCTTTGATTTATCCTCGGCTCTTGCCCAACACCCCGGCTCCCCCCTCCGCCGCGCTCGCGCTCGCGCTCAGGGAGCTTGTCGATCTCGAGCCCTCTTCTTCCTCGCAGCGGCCTCTTCGTACACAACCCAAGCCATGCCGGCCGCCCCCCGGCCCCGCCAGCCCGCCTCGGCCTCCGACTTTGTCCCGGACGGCGACACGGGCAAGAAGCCCATCAACCTGCTCCGCGGATGGCCCGCGCCGAGCCTCTTGCCCGCGGCGCAGCTCCGCGCCGCCGCCGGCCAGGTCCTCGCCGACCCGGACGTCGCCGTTCCCATGCTCGAGTACGCCATCGATCCCGGGTTCCAGCCGCTGCGCGAGGAGCTGGCGAGGTGGCTGGGCGAGGTGTACCCTGCGTATTCCCGCGGCACCGCCGAGGGGCGTGGTCGTGGCCATGGGAACGGAGGGGGCGGAGGGTTGTTCGCGGCGGACGAGATCGCCATCACCGGCGGGGCGAGCCAGGGCCTGGCGTGCTTGCTGCAGTCGTATACGGACCCCTTGTACACGAGGGCCGTGTGGGTCGTGGCGCCGTGCTATTTCCTGGCGTGTCCCATCTTTGAGGACGCCGGGTTCCGTGGGAGGTTGAGGGCCGTGCCGGAGGACGACGGCGGGATTGATTTGGCGGCGCTAGAGAGGGGGTTGAAGGAGGAGGACGGCAAGGGAACAGAGGTTGGTTTTTTTTTTTTTTTTTTTTTTTGTCTTGTGCCTTCAATTCTATCCGTCTTGACTCTTTGGAGTTCTGACACCCTCACAGACACCACCGCCCCTCAAACGCCCCTACCCCGCCCGCAAGCTCTACCGGCACGTCATCTACCTCGTCGCCACCTGCGCCAACCCCTCCGGCAAGACCCTCTCCCTCCCCCGCCGCGAGGCCCTCGTCCGCCTCGCCCGCGAGCACGACGCCCTCATCATCAGCGACGACGTCTACGACTTCCTCCAGTGGCCGGTGGCTTCCGACCCCTCTTCCTCTTCCTCTTCCTCTTCCTCCTCGACGGCACCGTCCGCCGACCCGCTTCCCTTGCCCAAAGGCTGCCCCCTCCCTCTGCTGTCCCAAATCGACAACGCCCTCCCTCCCTCCCCGCACAACCCCCCGGGCAAGAGCTTTGGGCACGCCGTCTCCAACGCCTCGTTCAGCAAGCTCGTCGGGCCGGGGACGCGCACGGGCTGGATCCACGCCGCGCCCGACTTTGCCTACGGGTTCTCGCAGACGGGCTCGAACCGCAGCGGCGGGGCGCCGAGCCAGTTCGCGGCCGTGGTCATCTGGCGGATGCTCCGGGACGGGGCGGCCGAGGCGTGGGTGGAGGGCGTCGTGCGGCCCGCGCTGAGGAGGAGGCACGCCTTGATGCTGCGCGAGGTGCGGCGCGTGTTGGAGCCCCTGGGCGCTGCGGTTTGGCGGGGCGGGGGCGAGAAGAAGGAGGAGAAGGAGGAGGGGGAGGTGTACGGCGGGTACTTTGTGTGGGTGACGCTGCCGGAGGGGGTGGATGCGTCCGTGGCGGCCGAAAGGGCGAGGAAGGAGGAGGCGCTCGTGGTTGCGCCGGGGAGGATGTTCGAGGTGGCTGGCGATGAGGAGACGGCGAGGTTCCCGAGGAACGTAAGGCTCAGCTTTTCGTGGGAGGAAGAGGAGGAGATCGTGGAGGGCGTGAGGAGGTTGGGAGCGGTGATTCAGAGGATGCTGGAGGAAGGGGGAGGGAACAGGGAGGTGAAGACGGGGGGAACGGCGGAGGAAGACTCGGCGGCCAAGTTCAAGTGATGATGGAGACGTTTCGAGGGCAATCAGCATTTAGGCATGTCTGAGGGGTAGCTATGTGCATCCGTCTATTGTTTCCCCTCCCGCTCCGCACGCCTCGCTGTCTCCTGTCCATCCAGCTCCCGGGGCGGTAATTAACGGATCCGCATGCAGCTCCGCTGGGCCGCCGGCCTTCTCCACGTCAACGCCGCTCGTCGCGTCTGGCGCGCCTGCACCTCCCTGGTCCTTGAGCACCGGAGCAGCATCCAGCTCGGGCTTGTCGCCCTACACGAAGCTGCTGCTTCGCACACTCGCTGCCCTCGCGGTCTTGAGCCGCTTCCGCAAAAAGAAAAAGAAGGGCAGGTCGCCAGGGGAGTAGTACCCCAAGTGCTCCGGTCCGGCGCGGCTGAAGCAGGGCGGAAAACATGTCGTTCGCTCGGGGTTGAACCCCGACACGAGCCAGCTGCAATCTGCAGGCGGCGTTTATACGGAGGTGAACAGGATGGCCTGCCGTCTCGTCACGCGAGGGTTGTCGGTTGAATCCGCGTGAGGCATCACGACAGGAAGCGTCTGGGTCACTTCGTCCTCAGCCATGGTCAAAGACGCTTTGTTTGGGAGGTGCCGACGGCGAAGGGGAGAGTTTGAGGTTGGCCATGGAGGGTTGAGGCTAGGCTGAACAGACAAGGTCCCGGGTCAGGCCCCGAGCACCGTTGATGATGCCGTGGATGGGGGCAAGTAGACGAATCTCGTTGAAGCAAGCTCAAGTAGGTAGCTAAGTTGAGGTATATCAGCATTGCTATAGCGATGGCTGTACCGTAATACATGAGGAGCGGAGCCAAGTCCGGCGCGAGGCGCAGCCCTACAGCCCCTCGCAACCCGTAACCCGTGCCAACCAGGGCCTAGAACGCAGAAGCTGGGGAGGGGGGATGGTACGTTCAAGAGAATATCATTGCACGTCTAGCTCACGCTTAATGAATAACTACACCTTGCCCTCCCAAAATCCTGGGGAGTGGGCCTGAAGTCTTGCGTTGACAGAGTGGATCCTGGGACTTGTGACCATCTGACTCTATTCCTGCAACTTCATCTTTTCTCTTGTTTTATTTTTCCTCCTTATTTTCTTCTTTTTCCTGTGCCGCCCTCGCAGCCCCGATCCCAGCAAGAGCGCCAATGCAGGCCCCAGCTCCCTGCACAGCCGCCGCGACTTGTGCGGCTCCATATCCTCCCATAGCCGCGCTCTGAAGCGTCGCAAACAGGCTCCCCGCAGCGACGTTCCCGATCGAGCTTTGCACAGCGGCGGCGAGACCGCCTGTTGGGGAAACGACAAGTTAATCAAATAATCGCCACACCTAGCGGTTCCCACGACGATTCGACCCAACGGGCTGGGTTAGGTGACACATGAAATCGGAGACTTACCCGCGACAGGGCCGCCGGGCCCGAACCCAGCAATGGCAAGCAAGGGCGCTGTGATGATGGCTGGAGCTGCAACCGCGGCAAGCCCTCCAACAGCGACGGCAGCCAGGGCGGCAGCGCAGGGATTCTCCTTGGCCCAGTCGACTCCTTCGGCGGCCTTTTCCCTGGCGTGCTTTGCGGCATTGTCGGCGGCCTCGCGGACATCGGGTGGGATTTCGACACCAATCTGCTTGAGTATGGCGCCGGTGTTGTCCTTGTCAGAGGCAGGCGGAGAGGCATCGATACCCATCACGATTTGATTCTCGGTGTTCGAACTCGGAGGGTTGCCAGTGTTGCCAATCATACCCCTAACGGAGGCAGGCGGAAGGGCACCGGTGCCAGCAAGACCCCGACTGACCGCCAGGGCGGTATTAATGACGGGGCGGGGGAGTTCCATTGTTTTCGATATTGTGTTCGATGGCGGAGACGAGAAGCAAGAGGATGGCAGTAGGAATTGGGGGAGAACAACGTATGATATCACCTCGTCGGAGTGATGCCAGAGGCTTGCCACTTTATGATGTAACAGAAGAGCTCACTACTGGGTAACAGTAGGTCGCTGTCCTGTGGGACTAGAGGCGAGGGGTTGGGCTAGCCACAGCCAGCAGAGAATAGTCACCAGAGCCAGGGAATGTCGTCTATCAAGTATTACACGTAGAAGCAAAGATGGAAGAAAGTGAGGCCCGCCACACCGATGGGAAGATGTGCCCCTCAAGGCGTTTGTGATTGGAAATCTGCCCTGCCTTCAGTCATGCACTCTGCCTGATAGCATCCGAGCCCGAACCCAACCAACCTACCTAGCCAAGCGCCAACGCCTGGAGGGAGATTGCATTGCGTCAAGGACGGCATTTCGCAGCTGTCCTGCACTGTGATGGGTGTAAAGCTGAGGTACCTAGGTTACTCCAAACACCTAGGTAGCTCTAGGTACAGTACATGAGATACCGAGAGGTCCAGGTCCAGGCATGGATGGATCTATGCTACCTAGGTAACGAATTACTGTACGTATGGCTGTAACTATCGCCAGGAGTTGCCCAAGCCGGGGGGTCTTACGTCTTGGACCAACATAACCAACCAACCCATCCCCGAGGATGCAATGCTGCCCGGCATCAGCGCGAGGATGCAAGCCACCTGCGGTTGGCGTTTGGGATGCAGCCAACGGCCCTCGAAAACGCACCAAGGCTTCCAAACAGTCCCATCCAGCCCCAATGCTAAGATATGCCTTACTAGACGGTCTCCTCAGAACAAGCGGCCAACAACGGAATGACACACGTTCATCTCATGAAAGCCCGTGTCCTCCGCTCAATTCTCGTTTCGAGCCGTGGGAGCTAGAGAACAGCGTTCTGCCCAAGGAGAAGCACCTGCGTGCATTGTCACTCTCATTGGTCTTACAGACACACTAGAAGGCCTAAAGTCCATATTTTACTCCTTCTACTTGACCATACACGTACCTTGAGTAGAAGAGCCTTGGTGTACTTAGTATGTGTATTAATATAATTACCTTGAAAGTTCCGAATTCCCAAAGTTCCCCCACGCAGCAGGTTGCGCGCTAGCCTCAAGAGGAAATTCGGTTGCTCTTACGCAGTAAATGTTCACTGGTGAGGGATCCACGCGCTCGGGTCCTGCCAGATCTCGCTCCGGCCTCTCTCCATCACGTTGCCCAAAGTCTCCGTCAAGGAGGCATAAGGGGTATTGCGCCATGGCCCTCGCGGCTGTGAAGGCTATCAACGCTCGTTTCCGATCCAACAAAGTGTTGGGCTCGGTCTGCTCGACTCGTGAGTCTGGCTCTTCCTGGTCCCATTGCAGCGTGTCCTGCCTGAGCCATCTCATATCGAGGCATGGAGAGAACGGCGCTGCAACTTGTAGGCTGACCAGTCCCTCCCATGGCCTACCGCTCGCTAGACTTCTGGGTTTCAGCATCCAACTATGCCATCCCCCTCGCCGCCATCGCTGACACCCGCAAGAGCCCGGAGCTGTAAGGCCACAGGCCACCCAGGCCATGCGGCCAGGAAATACTACAAATCATTAACACCACACAAACGCAGGATCTCGCCCACCATGACGGGCGCCCTCATCATGTACTCCCTCGCTTCCATAAGGTTCTCACTTGTCATTGGCCCGAAGGCCTACACACTCCCTACTTGCCACTTGACCAATGTCTGCGCCCAGCTCATCCAAGGCTATCGGTGCTTGCACTACTATTACTTGGGCGGGAAGGAGAGCGGCAAGCATGCAGAAGCGGTCGCTGCTGGGACGGCCGCGGCGGAGGCTGCAAAGGGTTCAAAGTAGCCGTTGTGGGTCTGACAAGACAAATCATGTGTCAAGCGAATGGTCTAGTAGTAAGGGGTTTCGGCGGGGCAAGCAATAACATGGTGTAATGGAACGACTTGGGACGTTGACGGATCTTGGTCAGAATCGGGACAGCTAGGCTGGAACGATGGAGGGGATTCAGAGTCACGAGGGGGATATGTTGATATCCGGCGAACAGGAGGCGGGCATTTTTGACAGGCAGGGCAAGGCCGCAAGGAAATGGCGTATTCATCCGTTGGATTTACGGGTAGCAGCAGCTTTGCAACAGACAGACAAACAGAAACATACGCAGCCCAACCTCTGTCGATTAGGATATGTATCATGGCGCGAGCAAACATCATTACACCCCATCCCCTGGTCACTTCCCCCCTGGTTGCGTATCCGACGCGGGATATGAGTGTATCTGCCTGGTATGTCAGCGGAAATCTGCAGGACCTCGATAGAGAGAGAGAGGGGCAAAGGATCACTCACCCTCTCCGCAACCGCCAACCACTCCCCCACAGCCCTCATGTATGGATCCGCGACACCCCCTCCGGCATCCGCAGAATCCACCGCCACGTCATGCCCCCAGATCAGCATCTCGTCAAACTCAGCCTGCACCTGCAGCGAGCTTTGCGCCTCCGGCATTCCGCCTTCTGGCTCGGCCGCCTCGAGATCAATCACCTGCACCTTCTTGACGTTTTCCGGGGCCTCTGCCGTCTCGTCGGGGCTGGGAACGGCCACAACGCCCCGGTAGCCCTGGGGCAGCTTGATGTTCTTGCCGCAGAGCTTGCGGCCGCGGAAGTAGGCTGTGAACGTGGTGCCGTCTGAGCAAGGGGGCGAGGATGTCAGCCCGATGCTTATCCACCGGCACAAACGGACACACAAAAACGCACCTTGGCTGGGCTTGGGCTCCCAAAAGGACTCCACCGGCTCGACGGGCCCGTCGTGATGCACCCGGCAGGGAAGCAGATGCGGCGTGGTCTTGGGAGCGTCGGCCTGCGATGCGGGCTCGTCGAAGCGAAGTATTGACTGCGTCATCTTGTTGAACTAGGCGGCAGAGCCTGCAATGAGAGGGCCGTGGGTGGATGAAACAGGAGGGTTGGATTGACTTGATAGAATCGTCGTGAGGTCGCTGGGATGGAGACGCGTCCAAGTGAAAGCGGAACGCGCCGCGCGACCGCTGCAATTTAACTTTAACCCTAACCCTGAGAGGCAAACCCACGCCCGGTCCCCTCAGAGCCTCGCGACTCGTGTGAGTCGTCGATAGGGGGGGAACCCAAGGGCGGAAGGAAAGCTCAAAGGTTCTTTTGTGAGAATATTCATGTTCAATAATTGTCCACCTCTTTTTGAGTGTATTTCATGGGCCTACCATCCCCGCGGTCGGGTATTGGCCAGGAGAGCTCTCTGAGCGATCGGATCCAGGAGAGGGCACATCAGCAACAACAGGTGAAAGACAAGAGCAAGAAGGGATGGGTTGTAAAGCAATTGATCATTGAACTGAAGTACTTTGTCGACATTTAGATGTGCTGTAGCACACATGAATAGATAACCAACAAGAATGTAAAGACAAAACCGTAAATTGCTCACCACTCCATGGAAGGCTGCGTGTAGTTCACTAATAAGTATTTCAAACCCGGAAAGAATTTCTCCATCACACTTGGGCGTAAACAAAGGGCATTCTCGTAGCCCTGAGTTTTCATCTGAGCTTGTTGAAATGGACCATATGAAGAAGCCACTCTGCACCTCGTCCTCAACAGCTTTCCTCTCCATCTCCTCACCATGCTAATTACTCTCTTCAGCCCGCAAGACACTCCCGCCCCTAGGCTTTCATTCCACACCAGACACGGTAGATCCGAGCACCTGACCCCCTGCCTTGGTCGAGGACTTCCACAATGCTACTTTTCCGTGTCGGGCTCGTCCACTGCCTGATCTCGTTCGTTTCCAGGGTGATCACGGGGTTCAGCCTCGCCGCTCACAAGGTCGCCATCGCCATCGCCAAACCGGCGATTCTCTCTCTGTTGGAAGCCATCGAGATCGGCTCGCTCACTCTCGTTGACAAATCTCAAGGAGACCACCACGTGTTTGGCGACCAACCGGACCCAGACGCCGACCCGGCGGCAACCTTGGAGGTCTACTCACCCCTCTTTTACCTGCGCGTCTTCCTCTTGGCGGACATGGGCTTTGCCCAGTCCTATCTCCGCGGCGAGATGACCTGCTCCGACCTCACGGCCTTCTTCCGCCTCTTTATCGCCAACCGCAGACGGCTGGACGTAACAGCAGCCCTTGATTTTGGCATGAGCCCGTGGCTGTCCCACCGGCTGCTTGCTCGTGCCGTCAGCCTGGCCCGCCGGGTCGTTCATACGCTCGCCATCCCGCCATCTTTGCCAAACACCGCCGCCGGAGCAGCCGCCAACATTGCGGCCCACTACGACCTCGGCAACGACATGTTCGCCGCCTTCCTCTCCTCCGACATGACCTACTCGTGTCCCATCTGGGCCACCGTCCCGTCGCTCGGAGAAGAGCGGCCCAACAGCAGCAGCAGCAGCAGCAGCAGCAGCAGCAGCAGAAACAGCAGCAGCAGCCCGAGCAGCGACGAATGCCTCGAGTCAGCCCAGGCGCGCAAGATCCGCCGGTTGATCGCCGCCTTGCGCCTCAACCCCGCCGACCACATCCTCGAACTCGGGACCGGGTGGGGGTCGTTCGCGATTGCGGCCGCGCGCGCCGTGCCCGGGTGCCGCGTGACGACGGTGACGCTCTCGCGGGCGCAGGCCGCGGCGGCTCGGGAGCGGGTCGCGCGGGAGGGGCTGGAGGGCCGCGTGGACGTGGTCTGCGCCGACTACCGCGACGGCATGCTGATGAAGGTCAAGAGGCCGGCCGCGGGGTTTGACAAGGTGGTGTCGGTGGAGATGGCGGAGGCGGTCGGGAGGGAGTATCTGGGCGAGTTCTTCGCGAGGGTGGACGGGTTCCTCAAGCGGGAGGGCGGCGTGGCGGTGGTGCAGTGCATTACGCTGCCCGAGGGGAGGGGGAGGGAGTATGCTGCGAGGGAAGAGTAAGTGGGCATGCGCTCCTGGGTACGATGCCGAGGAGAGGTGGCAAAGGAGGGCTAACGACGGTGTCGCCTGCAGCTTCATTAACCACTACATCTTCCCCGGGGGCTACGTCCCGAGCGTAACGGAGCTGATCAACCATATCACGACCGCTTCAAGGGGCACCCTCGTCGTCGAGAACATTGACAACATCGGGGGCCATTATGCCCGCGCGCTGCGGCTGTGGCGAGAGCGGTTCCTGGCCAGGTTCGACGACACGATTCGCCCGGCATTGCTCAAGCGGTACCCCAACATGACCGCCCAAGATGTCGGCGTGTTCCGGAGAAAGTGGCAGGCGAGTCTCCCGCATGCGTCACGGAGGCTGGTGACAGTGCTAACGGGACGTTAGTATTACTTTTCGTACTGCGAAGCGGGCTTCCTGACGAAAGCGCTGGGCGACGTGATCATCACGGTCGCCCGGGAGGGGACGATGGAGACGATGGAAGGCATCCCGCTCTGAGCGGCGCAAAAGACAAGGGGAATGAGAACGAATCGGGCACAAGGACGCTTGTCATAAACACGGCTTAGATTCCACCCAAGAGGCGTTGAGTTGAGCGTGCCATATATGAATAATGAGACGCTCTGGTATTACCGAGAATGTAAGGAACAGAAAGTGCATACGTAGCCCGGAGACACCACGGGGTTGTGTGGGAGAGGATGACGTCACGAGAATACCATTTTCTTCGGAATCACTATTAACGAAAAGGGGTATCATGATCGCTCAATGCTTCTTTTTCTTCTTCTTGCCGTTGCCACCACCTTTGGACGCCTTCTTCTTCTTCTTTGGATCGTCGTCCGGGTACCGGGCCGCGTGTTCCACGTCAAAGGCCGGCTTGTGCTTACGGAACAGCAGCATGCTGACGCGGGCGTCTTCGATGCTGGAGTGCTGGCCTGTCTGGATCTCGATGCCCAGGATCTCGCGGGCGAGCACCCGCAGCGCCGGCTTGGGTCCGTGGCCGTACTTGCGAAAGCCCGAGAACTTTGCCGTGTCGCGGATCATGCGGGGAGGGTGATCGAGCTCGAGGGCCCGCAGGTCGTGCTTGACGTCGTGGCCGACGAGGATGGCGCCCTTGAGCAGCTCGGCCACCTGGGCCTGCACCTCCTCAAAGGACCGCGCCTTGGCCATGTGCTTGGGGCCGACGCCGCTGACGTGCGTGCGCCAGTCCACGACGCGCTCGCGCGGGCGGACGTACGAGTCGTAGACCTGGCGGCCGTGGAAGTCGACGAGGCTGACCCGCGCCAGGGCGTCCTCGTGCCCGCCCTCGCCCACCCCGACCATCTCGCAGTCGATGGCCACGTACTTGCCGACCTTGACGCCGGGGGCGAGCCCCTCGTTGACCCGCGCGGGGCCGTCGGCGGCGAGCAGGGAATTGCCCTTCAGCCCGAGCCCGTACGCCTCGGCGATCGACTCGGGCGAGATGTCGTTGTCAGCGGCCCAGACGGCGAGCGAGGGTGCCACGCCATGCTTTGGGGGGATGGGGTCGATTTTGGACGATTGGGTGTTGCCCATGGGCGGTTTCGGCTTGGTCTTGGAATCCTTGGTGGCAGCGGGCGGTGTTGGCTTTCCAGGCTTTCCCGGCTTTCCCGGCTTCCCCGGCGTGCCTGATCCTTTCGTGTGTTTGGGCTTCTTTCTCGGTGCGTCGCCGTTTTCTCGCGGGTCGACGCTGTCGTCGGCGCTTCGTTTGGCTGCCGTCTTGGTCGACTCAGCCTTGATCTTGGCTTGCAGTTGTTTCCAGTTGGAGGAGAGTTCGGCCATGGCGTAGTCAAAGCCGGCTGGGGCGCATGGTGGTGTGGGTGGGTGAGAGCGGGTGTTGAAAGGTGAGATACGCTTGTCTCTAACACGAGTACCGCTAGCAGTGAAGGTGGTGTAAATGCCAGTGAAAATACAGATCCATGTGACGGGCTGGAAGTTTCCAGTTCCTGCCAAAACCCCTGTCGGTTCCCGGGTGGATGCTGTGGGTCCGGGCCATCAAGGTTCTGCTGAGGCGCATTTCTTGGCTTGGCCGGCTGCCCCGCCAAATGCGACCAGAGAAAACGCATCCAATGCTGCATCATCGCTTTTCCCTGACCACGTCTTCCATCCAAGGCCCGCCCACGCCATCGGCTATCATCATGGGTCACAACGGCGCAGCAGGAGAGGCCGAGGTCGGCTCGGGCGAGCCCCGGCTGAAGGGCAAAGCGACGCCCGATACGCTCAAGTAGGTCAGACCCCTCGCGCCGCCGCCGCCTCCAAGGGCCTCCGCGCGGCCTCCGTCTGCTAACCCACGGTTGTAGGATCGGATGCATCGCGCTCGTGGCCAAGAACGGGGAGTACCGTCGCGCCGAGATTCTCAGCATCAAGGAGACCAAGAGCGGCCGCCAGTTCTACTGCAACTTTGACAACTTCAACAAGCGCTTGGACGAATGGGTGCCCGTGTCGCGCATCGACTTTGAGCAGGATGTCGAGTGGCCCAACCTGGAGAAAGACAAAGCCAAGGACCCCAAAAACAAAAAGTCGACGTCCAAAAAGTCGCAACCCTCCAAGAAGGCGCAGAAAAAGGTCGGCAAGCGCGAGCAGTCGGTCGTGTCGGAAGGGCAGACTCCGCACCCTTGGAGCGAGTTCGTCGAGTCGCAAAAGGCGCCGGCGGCCAATGGCGACGACAAGGTTACCGCGAGCCTCGAGGTCGGGGCGACGCCCGGGGTGGGTCCTGACGAGATGGAGCTCGACGAGGACGAGACGCCGGCGGGCGTCGCCAAAAAGGAAAAGGAGCAGCAGCAGCAGCAAGGATTCAGCCGCGAGCAAGAGATCGAGAAGCTCCGGACGTCGGGGTCCATGACGCAAAACCCGGCCGAAATCTCGCGCATTCGGAACATCTCCAAGGTCGAGTTCGGGCGGTACGTGCTGTTCCCGTGGTACTTTTCGCCGTACCCGGAAGCCTTCAGCCAGGAGGACTGCATTTACATTTGCGAATTTTGCCTGAGCTACTACGGCGACCTCAAGTCGTTCACGCGGCACCGGATCAAGTGCACGCTCCAGCACCCTCCCGGCAACGAAATCTACCGCGATGAGCACGTGTCCTTTTTCGAGATCGACGGACGGCGGCAGCGGACGTGGTGTCGCAACCTCTGCCTCTTGTCCAAGATGTTCCTCGACCACAAGACGCTCTACTACGACGTGGATCCCTTCCTCTTCTACGTCATGACGTCGCGCGACGATCGGGGCTGGCACATCATCGGCTACTTCTCCAAGGAGAAGGAGAGCGCCGACGGGTACAACGTTGCGTGCATCTTGACGCTGCCGCAGTACCAGCGAAAAGGGTACGGCCGGCTGCTGATTCAATTCTCGTACGAGCTGTCCAAGATCGAGGGCAAGCTGGGGTCTCCGGAGAAGCCGCTGTCCGACCTGGGGCTGCTGAGTTACCGGCAGTACTGGGCCGAGAACATTATTGACCTGCTGGAGGGGTATGCCGAGACGGGGGAGAAATGTACCATCGAGGGGATCGCGACCAAGCTGGCCATGACAACGCAAGACGTGGAGCACACGCTACAGGCGCTCAAGATGCAGGTGTACCACAAGGGCGAGCACAAGATTGTGATACCCGAGAAGCTGAAGCAGCAGCGCGAAAAGTCGCGGGCCAAGCAAAAGCGTGTCATTGACCCGTCGCGGATCCAGTGGAAGCCGCCAGTGTTTACGGCATCGAGCAGGACATGGGCATGGTAATGGAATCATACTATAGGAGACAGGGAGAGCTGGTGTCTTTTTTTTTTTTTTTCTTTTCTTTTTTTTTTTCCTAGGATGTGTATAGTACGGTGATCTCAGGTATGTACTTGTGGGATGGAGCACGGGATACTGGACTGGGATAATAGAGGGTTAGCTTGTATGGTTGTGTTGGTTCTTTTTGCTGAATGGACGGCCAGCGCTGGACCAGGCCGTCGGCAAGCCGGGTTTTGAATTTATGTACAGTAATACTGTGTAACTAGTTGGCTTAGTTTCTCCAAAACGGATTATGCACATAGTGGAGTAATTTGATCGGCCCCACACTTGACACGCGTCTGGCGCGTCTCCCAGCTGTCGGCTCCGCGTTTTGTCGCGTTTTAGGGGGGGCCAGTTCCCCTCCACCTGCATGTGCGTCCTGCAGCCCACAATTCACCATCTCCATCTTGTCGTCGCCCAGTGTTGCCCAACAACACCGCCTCCCGCCGCCCACCGCCGCCACCCTACAACATCCCAATTCAATCCCAGCAAAAAAACAAAAACAAAAAAAAAAGAACACCCAGACAGATCGCCAACGGGCTGTGAACAATGGCAACACCGCGAGCAGCATCCAGCGATGCTGGGTTTCTCGCCTCAGATGGCCCCTCGCGGACCCCTCGCTCTTCACGGCTCCCCGGGTCCTCGGGCAGCCGGCCTGCCGCACCCCCGTCGGAGAGCGCCGCTGGCTTGAGCGATGGCGAGGGCGAGGGATTCGCCGACGACCAGGTCCCGACTCGCGCCAGGCCAACCGACCCTGCCAACATCCCACGCGTCGAGGACAAGATCGGGCTCATCATCCAAGAGTCGTTTGAGCATTTCATCGAGGGGTACGCCGTCCGAGCTCGTGATTCTCTGATCCCGCTTCAGAGTCCTCTTCTGACTCATGTCCCAGCTTCGTCGAGACTCCCAAGCCGTCCGGGCAGCCGACGTCCAGCGCCGTCACCACCGACCGATATTATGTCGAGCAGATCCACGGCATGCGCACCTATGGCCTGTCGACTTTCTATGTTGACTACCGGCATCTCGAGACCTGGAACAACGGCGCCCTGGCCGCCGGTATCATGGAGTCGTACTATCGCTTCCTTCCCTTTCTCACCGCCGCCCTCCATAACATGATCGCCAAGCACGAGCCGCAGTACTTCCGCGAGCACCGCCAGCCGACAGCCTCGTCGGCCGCCAGCCAGACCCGCAGCACCGCGGGCGGCAGCACCCTGGGTTCGGCGAGCCAGTCCGACCTGTCGAGCAAGACTGCCAACCAACAGACCGACAAGCTCTTCTCCATCGCCTTCTACCACCTGCCGCTCATCTCACGCATCCGCGCCCTGCGAGCCCGCAACATCGGCCAGCTGCTGTCCATCAGCGGCACCGTCACCCGCACCTCCGAGGTCCGCCCGGAGCTGGCGTTGGCCACCTTCGTCTGCGATGCCTGCCACGCCGTCGTCCCCGACGTCGAGCAGACCTTTCGCTACACCGAGCCGACCCAATGCCCCAACGCGACCTGCCTTAACCGCACCTCGTGGCGTCTCGACATCCGCCAGAGCACCTTTGTCGACTGGCAAAAGGTTCGCGTCCAGGAGAACAGCAACGAGATTCCCACGGGCAGCATGCCGCGCACCATGGATGTCATCCTGCGCGGCGAAATGGTCGACCGCGCCAAGGCCGGCGAGAAGTGCATCTTCACGGGTGCTTTGATCGTCGTCCCCGACGTCAGCCAGCTCGGCTTGCCGGGCCTCAAGCGCGTGGCCGTCCGCGACGACCGTGGCGCGGCCAACGAGGCCGGAGGCAGCGGCGTCAGCGGCCTCAAGGCCCTGGGCGTGCGCGATCTCACCTACCGTCTCGCCTTCCTGGCCTGCATGGTCAGCTCCGACACGTCGTCCATCGGCGCGTCCAGCGATGCCGAGGTCGTCGACGTCGTGGGCGCCCTGGCGGGCGCGGCCAACAAGCTCGAGACGGCCGAGACGGTGCGCGAGCTGCAAGACGCCGTGCTCCAGTCCTACACGGACGCCGAGATCGCCGACCTGCGCGCCATGGTGCACAGCGATCGCATCTACGGCCGTCTCGTGCAATCCCTGGCGCCCATGGTGTACGGCCACGAGATCGTCAAGAAGGGCATCCTGCTGCAGCTGCTCGGCGGCGTCACAAAGACCACTCCCGAGGGCATGCAGCTTCGTGGCGACATCAACATCTGCATCGTCGGCGACCCGTCCACCTCCAAGTCGCAGTTCCTCAAGTACGTGTGCAACTTTGCGCCCCGCGCCGTCTACACGTCGGGCAAGGCGTCCTCCGCCGCGGGCTTGACGGCTGCCGTGGTCAAGGACGAGGAGACGGGCGAGTTCACCATCGAGGCCGGCGCTCTGATGCTTGCCGACAACGGCATCTGCTGCATTGACGAGTTCGACAAGATGGACGTGGCCGACCAGGTGGCCATCCACGAAGCCATGGAGCAGCAGACCATTTCCATCGCCAAGGCCGGCATCCAAGCCACGCTCAACGCGCGCACCTCGATCCTCGCCGCCGCCAACCCCGTCGGGGGCCGCTACAACCGCAAAACCACCCTGCGCGCCAACATCAACATGTCCGCGCCCATCATGTCGCGCTTCGACCTCTTCTTCGTCATCCTTGACGAGTGCAACGAGGCCGTCGACCGCCACCTGGCCACGCACATCGTCGGCATCCACCAGAAGCGCGACGCCGCCGTCACGCCCGAGTTCTCGACGGAGCAGCTGCAGCGGTACATCCGGTTCGCGCGCACCTTCCGGCCCGAGTTCACCGAGGAGGCGAAGGAGGTGCTGGTGCAGCGCTACAAGGACCTGCGCGCCGATGATGCCCAGGGAGGGACGGGCCGCAACAGCTACCGCATCACCGTCCGCCAGCTCGAGAGCATGATTCGCCTGTCCGAGGCCATCGCAAAGGCCAACTGCGTCGAGGATATCACGCCCGAGTTCGTAGACGAGGCATACCACCTGCTCCGGCAGAGCATCATCTCGGTCGAGCACGACGACGTCGAGGTGGACGACGAGGAAGAAGCTCTCCCCGAAGACGCGCCGATGGAAGACGGCGAAACCCTCCGGCGTGCCGCTTCCGCGGCGGCCGGGGCGCCCGACGGCGACGGCGACGAGCACATGGACGACGGCGACGGAGCGTCGTCGCGGCGGCAGGCGTCGGCGTCCGTGGCGCCGTCGCAGGCCCCGCACAAACAGACCATTTCGTACGACAAGTACATGTCCATCGTCAACATGCTCGTCACGCGCGTGGCCGAGGACGAGGCATCGGGCAGCGGCGAGGGCGTCGAGGGCGATGCGCTCGTGCAGTGGTACCTGGAGCAGAAGGAGGCGGAGCTGTCGAGCGAGGACGAGTACAGGACGGAGATGGCGCTGGCCAGGAAGGTGTTGAAGAAGATGGTCAAGGTAGGCTTGGCTCTTGCCGCCTCGGTGATGTTTAGGGATGCTAACTCGCCACGTTCCGCAGGACAATATCCTCATGGCGATCCGCGGCGAGGGCATGGCCGACGGCGAGAACGGCGCCGGCGAGGGCAGCTCGGCGCAAGCGGCGAGGATCGTGTATGTCTTGCACCCCAACTGCGCCGTCGAGGAAGTCTGAAAGGGCGCGGAGAAGGGTGTGACGAGCATGGGGCGTTTCACAACGCACAGGTCATGACCGACAAGACGACGACGATACAGGAGATGACGACAGGGGCGTTTGGCGTTGATGAGAGACAAAGAGGGTCGGTTGGGATTAGATATATCACACTGTTTGTGTCCCATACTATCAACATGATATTTCGTGTCTCATCGAAGCAGCATGACCATCCCCTCTTTTTCTTTTGGCCTTTGGCCGTGAATCCGCTCCTCTTCCTCCTCCTATTCCTCCTCCTCCTCCTCCTCCTCCTCCTTCCTTCGCCACCATATCTTCCCAAGCAAGCTGAAACACGAACCAAAGTGACAAGCATCCATGAAGAGATGACCTTCGGCATATAATACTCATGAGCTCTCTAGGTCAAAGGCGGGGCCCTCGGGTCCTCCATGCACTGATCGACCCGCATCAACCGCTTCCCCGTCGCCTTGGCCAGCCTGATGAACTCGGGCAGCAGCTGCACCGTGGACTCGTGCAGGTAGTGCATCACCAGCAGGTTCCCGCCCCGGGCCAGGTCCCGCTGGAACGCCTCGAGCTGCTTGCCGGGCGTGCTGCCGTCGGCCCACAGCCAGTCCTCGACGTCGACGCTCCAGTTGACAATGTAGGGCTCCGGGTCGCCGAGCACCGCGGCCAGGCGCTGCCGCATGCGCGCGCCTTCGGTCCCGAACGGCGGGCGGAAGTAGCGCGACGCGGCCTGCACGCCAAACACCTGGCGCACGGCGCCGACCGCGTTGGCGTACTCCCAGTCGATGGCGGCGTCGTCGGGGAGCCCCTCCATCTTGGGGTGCGTGTACGAGTGCAGCGCGATCTGGTGGCCGCGCGCCGCCATGTCGCGGTACGCGGCGGCGAGGCCGTTGGCCGCGTCGAGCAGCGGCAGGCCGACGGTGAAGAAGGTGACGGGGATGCCGGCCTGCCGGATCGTGTCCATGACCCGCGCCGCGTACTTGGGGTCGCCGTCGTCGATGGCGAAGGCGAAGCTGTTGGGGCGCGAGCAGGCAAAGACGAGGCGGCCCGAGGCGAGCTTGGCGGGGGGCCGGTAGCCGGCGGGCGGCGACGGGACGATCTCGATCTTGGTGATGGTGGTCGCGTCGGTCGTGTAGAAGCCCTTGAGCGCGACGCCGATGGCGCGGGTCAGGTTGACGCGGAAGTGGCTGAGGGGCATGTAGATGTCGGTCGGCGAGACGGCGTAGCGGGCCGCCTCGAGCGAGTCCCACGTTTCCGGGTAGGGCTGGAGGCGCTCGTCGCACCGCGCGTTGTGCTGCTGCAGCGCCACGCTGAACTTGCTGCTGCCGGAGAAGGCGATGTGGAGGTAGCCCGCCGCGTAGGAGCGCATGTCGGCGCACCCGCCCCGGAGCTTCGTGTACCACGACAGGTCCGAGTTGTTGGTGCGCAGCGTCATGGCGTTGTTGCCGAACGTCACCGTCATGCCCGCGTCGTCGTCGGCGCCGTGCCACTCGCCCAGGTCGTTGGACGTCGTGCTCGCGAAGGTGTCGATGACGAGGGCCTGCGTCGGCGCCGGCGCGCTCGGGGTGTTGGTTGTCTGCGTGATGGACGCCGGCGACGTCGAGACGGCGGGGACGACGTATTCGGACGGCGTCGAGCCGCAGTACAAGGCCATGGGCCCCAAGGTGACGCCCCCGCTGAAGCCCGAGAGGTAGATCATGGCGAGCTTGGATGCGTCGAGGCCGGCAAAGGCAGACAGGGGCAGCGAGTAGACGCGCTCGGCGCCGTCAAACGTCCACCCCAGCTGCGCCGTGGTGCGGGTCACGGTCTGGACGGTGGCGGAACCGCACGTCGAGACGTAGCCCAGCGTCACGGAAAAGGCGGCCCCGCGGGCCGCGCGCACGCGGAACGAGACGCCGCCGTACGTGGCGCGGGCGTCGAGGCAGCCAAGTTTGCTGTACAAGTACGAGTTGGTGTTCCGGGGAGCCAGCTGCAGCCGGTGGTTGCTAACGACCACCGAGGCCATGGTGCCGTCGTCGCTCGACGCCTGGCCCAAGGCGTTGTATCCGAGGAACGTGAGGCGCGATTGCGACGCCCAGTCGTCGATAAGCAGGTGCGGGCAGGATGCCGGCGGGTTCGCGCCGCCGGGTGGCGTCGTCGTGGTCAGGGTGGCCGACCTCGTGGTCGTGGTTCCTTGACTCAGGTTGTCAGCTTGCGATGGAACATAGGCGGGCTTCCTTGCCGACGTTGGAACATCCTACATACCTGTCCCCTGCGTCGGCGACGACGGGCCGGAGCACACGAGCGTGACGTTGCCCACGGACCATTGCGCGCCCCCGTGCGAGAAGCCTCCCCAGACCAACCCTACGAGGGCGTCGGGGTTGGGATTGTCGCTGAACGCGCTGAACGGGAGGACGACGGTCTGACGATGGCCATTCAGGCCCTCGATGAAGGCCCAGGAGCTCTTGTAGGTGGAACGGTCGACGCCGCAGCTCTCGGTCGTCTGGGCCTCGACGACGAAATAGCCGCCGGCGGGGCCCTCGATGACGAACTGGACGCCCATGTAGCCCTCGCTCGCCGCCTGGCGACATTCCATCGACTCATAAAAGTACGAGTTGCTGTCCTTGGGCACAAAGACGACGCGGCCAGGCAAGCCGGCCATGCTCGACATGGACCCGTCATCTGCGCGGGAGGTTAGCCAGGGGTCGTTGCAGCGGCCGGCGGTTTGGTGTGTATTATACCGACCTCCATTCGCCCAGCCCAGGTTGTTGGTGCCGCTCGTCCAACGGGTGAAGTCATCGATCAGGAGGTTGGACGAGCACGCGGCATGGGCACCGGTGGCGGCCCAGAGGACGGCCAGGCCGACTACAAGACGCCCGTCGAGCAGCATGGCAGCAGGAGACGGTGTTTGGACCGAAAGTGATGTATAGAAAGGTCGTAGTGGAGCACCTCGGTTCTCAGAGCTATCGTAGATATAGCTAGCATGTCCTGTTCCCAAGGAAGAGGACCAGGACCGCGCGCAACAAGAGGCGGCAGCTCAGGGGCTGGTACGGTAGCCTCATCGTCTATCATGCACATATATATATTGATGGCAGGCACATGTTCAGCTTGCATCGGGCGTGCCCACCAAAACGCCGTGCCTGCATCTGAGCCAGGTTTGGTGTGGGAGCACATAGGATGACGGCCGAGAAACGCGTATGAGACGCTGGAGGGGGCTCGGAGCAGAGAGCTTACGCATACGAGGCAAGCGTGCAGCACGGAGAGAGCAATCAGCGGTCGCGGGTGGAAGCGAGGATACATACGCGGTGGTTCCGTCACGAATAACGCAACACGGCTAGGCTCTGATGGTCCCGATACCGTGGAGTTGGACGAGCCCACGGGGGAATCGAGCCAGCGAGGATGGAGATGCCCGGACGTGGTGGAGTCAACTGCGCTCGACATTCCACATGGTCATCTTTGTGGCGTAAGGGATCAGCGGGCAAGGCAGGTTTGTGTTCCCGGCTTACACGAATGCCAGGCGTGGGCCCAAACATTGTAATACTCCGTAGGTCAAGTCGATTGAGCTTCGGGTCGGAACACCAGCTCGCCGGGTCGTACGGCGCGGAGGAGCGAAGCTCGACTGCATGTCCCTCCCGCAGCATCTTCGCCAACAAGGATAACACGGCTACCAGGCCAAAGATGTTGTTTTAAGAAAACTGGATCGTATTGCTGCCGGCTCCATCTTTGCCGTGTGCTGCGGAACTGGGCGAGCAGCCTGTTGCATCCTCTGGTACCGTGGTATGGTATGGTTCGTGTCCGTCATGATGCTGGTCCTGGTCTGGGGAAGCAAGCTGCCAGGAGCTCGGGAAGAGAGGCAGACCCGAGTGTCTGCTGGCGGGCTCTAAAAAAAGAGGCCCAGGATCGGGTGATCAGCAACTTACGGGTGAGCTCCCTGCAGGGGTTCCCACCCGCAGCGGTTCCGCATTTCGTTGTGCAGCTCGATACCACCCACCTCCTTTCCCTTGCTGAATGAACATGTCTGCTAGGTGCCACGAACCGGCGCCCACAGGCGCTGTGAGTGGTATTCAGCCGGGCTGGCTAATGTTGGGCCGACCCGGGAAAGGAGCCGCCAGGCACCGAAGGAAGGCGAATCGACAAGCTTTCGCTGGTCGGTTCAGGGTCTGAGGTGAACCAGGAGTCGAGGCAATGTCGGAGCAGAGTTGTGATGCCTGGGTGCCTCGTGTAGGGGGGAGGCAGGCCCGCCGTAACTATAAAATTCCCGTCGTGGATGCGTGTTACAACAATGGGGGTTGTACTACAGAATGCATGACACACAGACTCGGCCATAACACCCAGGCTTCGGCATCAAGGAAAGGCGAACGAGCGAGTCTTGAACCTTGGAAAAATTGCTTGGAAATTGCTCTGTGCTCCGGACGCTGTGCTACAAACGTTAGATGGTAAAGTCCTTGTATGTCCACTTCTCGGTGACCTTGGTCTTGGCCTGTTTCTTGTACGGTATCTTCCTGCGCGCCTCGAGCTTGCCCCTCAGCAGCATGCTGCGGTACCGGTCCTTGAGGAGGTTGCCCTCGGGTTTGAGCAGCCTCAAGGAGTCCTGCAGCTCGTCCGGCAGCACCAGCTCCAGGTCCTTCTCGGGCAGCTTGAACTTGCCGAGCTGACGCCGCCGCAGCTGGAGGTTGTCCTCGTCGATCTCTTCGTCGCTCGGGTCGCTCATCTCCTGCTTGGCCAGCTCGATGGCGCGCTCGCGCTCCGCCACCTCGAGCGCGATCTGCTTGATGCGCTCCTGCTGCTGCTGCTTCCGCTTCATGGCCGCCTCGTGCTTGGCCTTGCGCTCCTCCTCCTTGCGGCGCTTGGCCCGGTTCCGCTCGGCGGGCGTCTTGCGCCGCGGCCTCTTGGCCTTGACGCTCAGCTCCTCGCCTCCGCTCTGGAACCCTTCCCACTCGGAATCGTCCTCCCATTCCGACAGATCGGCGCGCGCCTCGGCAGCCTCCGCCTCGGCAGCCGACCGCGCCGCCGCCTCCAGCTTGGCGCGCTCCGCCTCGAGCTCGGCTATCCGCTTGCGCTCGGCCGCGATGACCTTTTCGCTCTCCTGGATCAGGCGCTCCTGGTAGTCGCTAAACGTGGGGTTGTAGCTGTAGCCGCCCTTGGGCTTGGGCACCGCGGGCACGGATTTGCCGTTGGCGACGAGAGAGATGGGCTGCTGCTCGAGGGTCTTGGGCTTCTTCGCCTTGGCGGGCTCGGGCAGGAACGGGAGCTGCTCTTGGGGAACCGGAACCGGCGTCTTCTTGTCCTCCGACTCGGCCCAGGGGTCGTACTCGGCATCCACGACCTCGACCGTCTGCTCGTGATGCCCGTCGGCGACCTTCTTTATCCTCGCAAGCTCCTTGTGCGTGACGTAATCCTTGCGCTGCTTCTTGACGGGCACAAGGCCGTCGGTAGTTTTGCCGTCGCCAGGGCGTTTGCGCAGCGACACGGCCGGCACCGCCGAGCGCTGCGCGATGATCTCGTCGGACTTGAGCGTCTTCTGGAGCTTCTTGGGAAGCTGCTTGGTGATGTCGTCGTCGCCTTGCGCGTCGATGGTGAAGAGCTCGTCGGAATCCTTTTCGGCAATGACACCGCTGGCGGCCATCAGCACGCGGCGCACCTGGCTGCCTTGGCAAGGAGCACATACCCCCGGATGATCTGCTCGTTGAGCGCCTCCAGGCCGTCCTGGACCTCGGAGATGTCGACATTCTTCCGCCACGCCTTCTTGCCTTTCCTCGACGGTTGCTTGTACTGCTGCGGGGCGTTCGGATTGCCCGACAAGGGCTTCAAGACGGCCATGGCAACGGCTGTGAAAGGAAGGGGCTGGAGCTGGGTCGGTTCGGGCTTCCAAGTGTCAAAAGATCCTCAAGGTTGTCGCCGACAACAATGGCAACGGAACATGTGGTTGGTGGGGTCTGGGCCTCGAAATTTCAGCCGGCCCGGGGTCTTGATAAGGCGCGATAACGCTGCGACGGGGCACAGTACAGGTACACAGTGTGTACAGCGTGTACGCAGTACGGTTCATCCAACGTCGGGTCGGGTCCATTCCTCGGTCCCCACAGCTTCACCGCCCCGCACAGCCTGAGCTTTCAGGTCGGGTCCGCTCAGGTTCTCTCAGCGCTGTGCCCGGCTCGGCGTGTCCCGGCCGACAGCTGGCGCCTCCGGCAAAACCGCCAAGCTCCTCTGCTTCAGGTGGGTTGGTCTTGGTCTGAAGAATGGCCACCCCTTTTTGCCAGGTGCCACCTGTTGCCGACCTTGGAGCAGCACTGCGGCCCGCCCAAGCGATCACCGGGGCTCAGTTAGGTAAGAAGGCATACTTTGCGCCGACCATATAACCACTACGCTGCGCTACAACATACTTGTCCTCGACAGTTGGCTAGCTCCAACCCCAGGCGCCATCGACAGAACTACCTTTCCTACGCTATCGATCCCTGCGCTCCGCCCGCCGGTCGCATTTCGGACGTCAACGCCTCCACCCCTTTGTCACCACACCCCTCCCCAGACTACCACCAACCACCAACCACCGCCACCACCACCACCACCACCACCACCACCACCACCACCACCACCACCACCACCACCACCACCACCACAACCACCACCACCACCATCACCATGGCGCAGGCTGGAGCTGGCGGGTCGTACAACAACCCGCTGAAGAAGTTCAAGTAGGCGCCCGCTCTCGACCTCGCTGGCAGTTGGCAACCGGCTAACGCATGGACCCTCAGGCTGGTGTTCCTTGGGGAGCAGAGCGGTAGGTCCCTCTTCGCCTGCCTGCCCGCCCGCCGTCGCACGGGACGACGCCCAAGACCATCGTGATCTAACCACGCACATCCGCAGTTGGCAAGACGTCGCTCATCACACGCTTCATGTACGACTCGTTTGATAACATGTATCAAGCCACCATCGGCATCGATTTCCTCTCCAAGGCAAGCCAACCCCGCCCCGCCCATCTCCCATCTCGACCTCGACCCGCCTTGTCCCGGTTTCTCGGACTCGATGCTAACATGCCTTCACCCCATGCGACAGACCATGTATCTCGAAGACAGGACAGTGCGGTTACAGCTCTGGGACACGGCGGGGCAGGAGCGGTTTAGGAGCTTGATCCCCTCTTACATCCGGGACTCGAGCGTGGCCGTCGTGGTTTACGACATCTCCAGTGAGCTTCCCCTCTTGCGTGGCCCCACCATGCTCGCAACGCCCTTGGAAGCTCCCCCCTGCTGACCTCGACACGCCGCACAGACGCCAAGAGCTTCCAAAACACGCGGAAATGGATCGACGACGTGCGCGCCGAAAGGGGGAACGACGTCATCATCGTGCTGGTGGGCAACAAGACGGACCTCAACGACAAGCGCGAGGTGACGACGCAGCAAGGCGAGGAGGAGGCCCAGCGCAACGGCCTCATGTTTGTCGAAACGAGCGCCAAGCTGGGCCACAACGTCAAGACGCTCTTCAAGAGGATAGCCCAGGCCCTGCCGGGCATGGAGGGCACCGACGCCGCCGCCCAGGCGTCCAACCAGATGATCGACGTCAAGACGCCCCCCGCGCCCGCCCCGCAGGAAGGTTGCGCCTGCTAGGCAGGTCATGGACGGTACCGACCGTGGGAAATGCCCATCAAAGCCAGCCAGCGCGTGGTGGATCAAGGGCGGGTAGGGAGGAGGATGGGGCGGTGTGGCACGGGGCCTGCCACCGACCCTCAAGGCGGGCTTGGGAGGAAGGGTTGGTCGAGGGAAGAGGGGGGGGGGGGGGGGGGGGGGCGGGTCACGTCTTGCATCAGCATTACAGGGAGATACATCCTAATAATACGTAAGGTACTTGATGAGATTTGATGTATGGTAAGATTGTCACAAACACAACACGCCACCGCCACCGGTATCATCAGCTCAGCTCTGCTCTACATCCCGCATGCCGTGCATGGTACACATCCTCAGAGATTTCGATTCCTTCCCATTGCTCCGGCCCGTAATGGGCTCATGACAAGCCCATCTCAGCTGAAATTGTTGTTTTCCCTGTCGCCAAACGCCAATCCGCCAATTCCCAACCTTGTGGAGTCTATAATGCGTACGTCTGGACGGAGAAGCAAGGCCTGTAGGGTGTCCGGCACGCGGCGGATGTCGTGGTATCGCTTCGTTCCGAGCCCCTGGACGCGGTCTATCCCGCCCAGTAGCACGCGACACTGTCCTTCTCTCGGCCTTGGGTCCTCTTCACCAGGCAATGCTGACCAAAAACATTCCCACGACCGAGGGGACGCGGCGGTTCAAACATCTCCCCCCCCCCCTCGGCTCGCCGTGGAACCGTGAAATGAGTCCAAGCACCCGGGTACACCAAGCCCGGCCTCCTTTAGTCGGTGTCCATCTCGTCGTCGTCGTTGTCGTCCTCATCGTCGTCATCCTCGTCCACATCCTCGTGCATGTGGCCGCCCACGGCCTCGGAAACCTCCTCGATGCCGCCGTCGGCGCGGACGCGCAGGCGACGGACCTCGCCGCCAAAGGCCTTGCCCGTCTTCTTGGCGCGCTTGGCCGCCAGCTCCTCGCGCTCGAGCTCCTCGACGTCCAGGCCGCGCTCGGCGGCGAGCTCGGCGAGGCGGCGCTTCTCGGAGCCGCGCAGGCGCGGGAGCAGGTGCTCGTTCTCGGCCACCAGCTTGCGCGCGGCGGCAACCTCGCGGGCGCGCTTGCCGGCCATGCGCTTCTTGTAGAAGGCGCGCTCGCGGCGGGCGCGAATCTCGCTGATGCGCTCCATGGCCTTGAGCGTCTTTTGCCAGAGCTCGCGGTCGTAGCGGACGGGGACGTTGCGCCGCGCCGCGAACTGCAGGGTGCTGTCGACCACCATCTCCTTGCCGGCCTTCTTGCGGTACGCCTTGGTCCACTTGAGCTTGCGCGGGTTGCGCTTCATCTTGAAGTTTTTGTGGCATTTGGAGCGGCAGAAGCGGAAGGATTTGCCTGGGAGAGAACATCCCGATGTCAGTCTTGATCTCTATCTCTTCCAGACAGGAGGAACAGAAACGCCTTGGGGGGGGGCGGGTTGGCAGGCAGAGACGAACCGTCGTTCCTCATAAACGTGATGCCTTTGCTCGGCCACGCGGGCCGCCCGCAAAAGAAGCAGTTCTCAACCCTCATGGTGGCTGTCGCTCCCGGAACGTCGCTGGGTCGGTCGGTGGGTGAGTTGGGAGAGGGGGAGGGAGGCGGGCGGGTTGTTGTTTGACTGCACAACCTCCAAGTCGACTCGGGGGTTGCCGCAGGCCGAACGACGATTTGGCTCGGAAAAAATTGACCGCCTTGGACAGCGGAAAAGAGTGGGGTCCGGAAAGCGTTATCTTATCGCAAGGCCAGCTGCCATTTCCTCAGGGTTAGGGTATTCGTGTGACGTTGAGCAAGACTCCACCAGCTCCACCGGATTCCGGGGGTGGAATCTGGGGAAGTGGATCTTCACAGCTGATGGATCCACCCGACCTTTCCTCTTTCATGCGCTAAGACGCAATCCAAGAGAGGGCCCCTATCAAGTTGGCAAGTTCGCCGTTCAGAGACGCCGGCATGCCTCGAGATGGAGTTTTGGACACTCCAGGTCTCGTGTCGCCGTGGTGGAAAGCAGTATGGATAGGTGTTCTGTCCTCCTGCAGGCCGCTGGCATGGATTGCAACGCAACGCTGCCCATGCCGGGCAGGGTCCTTGGGAGTCTGGCCATCTCAAGTCGCACAAGAGTGGACGCCTAGCCGGATTGAGACGGCGACGAGAGAACAAAGCTCCTCGGGAGCAGCATCGCGCGCTCCATGAAAACAGCCGCCATCCTGACTCGCATTGGGTCCCGTGATTGGCGCTGGAACAAGACACCGCCGCAACCCCGCCCTGCACGGTAGGCTGCTCTTGCTCGTGGCCAGTTGCGGCGCCGTCTGGGTAGGTCAACCCTGGATGTCGCAGGCATTTGGGCCCCGGCTCATTCATGGGTGGCAAGCGACGCACCTCCCATGGGTTTGGTCATTGGTAGGGTAGGGAGGGAGTCAGTCCGTCTCCCCCGGCCCAGCTTGGCCGCAGGCGTCGGCAGTACGGTTGGCCTACGCAACCTGGAAGGTAAGGTAGGTAGGTAGGTGCTGAGGTAGTCAGTCCCCACCGTTTGCCTGTCTCTCGTCTGGTATTAAAGACGTGATCGATCCCTCCTCCTCGTTCCCCTCAATTTCCCCCTCTCCTACCTACTTACCGAATTCTCGACCCGCCACCTCACCTTCCATCACTCTACGACGCGAACCGCACGTCATCGCTTCCAAAGCCATTTGAGACTTTGAATATCATCCACCTTCATCTACCTCTTTCATCATTCCCGTCAACACGCTTGGGTCACGTTGCCCTCCCTCTGTTCAACAGTGAGTGCTACCCATCCTCTGGCGCCCAGCCTTCCTCCACTGTCCCTCAGGCTGCTGCCGCTGCTTGTACAACCATGGGCAGCCAACCCAACCCAACCCCAGCCGGGGTGGCAATTCCCCCCCCCCCCCCTCTCCCCTCATCCTCCTCTTTTTACCTGTGCACAACCACATCGTGGATTCACTATCTCCTTCTGTCAACCAACACCCCATTCCATCACCAACTAATATCTTGACTCCTCATCCATCCAGAATCATTCGAATTCCTATCCAACGTATCAACAGCCCATCACCGTCAATATGGTCGTTCGCATCCCCGCGGCTTCGAGGACCGAGATCCTCACCATGGGCGCCGCCAGCGTTCCTTTCTTTGCTCCCTTCTACCTGATGGCCCCGGGTTCCGAAGAGCTCCTCTCCAAGCAGACCAACAAGTGGGCCCCCCGCTGGGAGCGCAACATCACCATGTTCCGGAACCCGGCGGAGCGCGCCACCCAGCGGGTCAAGCCGCCCGTCGAGCGCACCTTCAAGCGCATCGAAAGCCACCTTCCGCTTGAAAGAGCTGCCAAGCGGACCGAGCAGGGCCTCAGGAAGAGCTTTGACAGGGTGGGCTTCAAGACGACTTGATTCAAGGCCGGGGTGGGTAAGTTGTTGTAAGACGGCGTGAGTGCAGAACTGCGTCGTGGGGGCTGAGCATGTCATGGCGTCGGGAAAACGGTGCTATGTCATCATCGTATACGCAACGCGCAGAGATATGGCACAGAACACGACAGGGTTGAACTGGATATGGTTATGGAGTGATTTATGGAATAGGCGACGTGAGATATGGTACCGCGAGCGGTCGCGTTGGGTGGTCTGGTTATGTCTTGAAGAATGGCGATAGCTGTTGTTTTATAGCCTCGCCTCGATGTCATCAGTCCTTGAGGTGCCTGGTCCACACCGTTGGGCGAGTCAAATCAACCAAGGCTTCCTGAAGCGTTTGTTCAAGCCCATTCCGTGACAGGGTTGTTTGTCCACGTCCTCGTCATTACTTGTGGTGTCGTCCTGCTTTGTCCACCACGCATCTTCCCGGTCTGTAAGAGTGCCAAGCGTAATATATGCGGTGCCATGCTGGGCTCAAGAAACCTATTGATTTTCATAGGGCCCAAACATCCAACCGTGCGCAGATAGTTTCTGATAGGCATTACGAAGTACTGGATCAGTTCCATGCTAGCCGATGTTTTGTTCACTCTGGTCAGCGGGTTATAATATCTCGCGTGCCTTTTCATACACCCACACCAGGCCCAGCGTGTCAGCGAAGGTGTGCAATTCTGAACTGCTGTGGATGAACCTCGGCTTGGGTCTCAAGGCCATCACCAACATCACCAAGACGACATCCGAGGCTGTCGTCCGCATGGAAGGGAAACATCGTCTACCGTCACGCAGGTGGCTACCCTGATCGTGCTCGAAGTTGGCCTGGGCTACCTACCGAGGTGAATAAATTCCCATGAACGCTCCTCGCCGAAACTCTTTTTTGTTTGATCGCTTGTTCGTTACCATGCAATTGAAGCAGACAGACCGACCTACGCACGAAGCGAAAATGGAAAGCCAATTCCAAGGTTAGGTAGTTACTGCGTACTTAGGTAGTTACCTTATATATACACAGTAACTAGTTAGTTAACTACTTGTAGGCAACCCGCCCCCCCCCCCCCCACACACACTCACTCACCCACGAAATCAAGCGGGGAAAAAGTTCCCTCCCCTGTCCGCCGCTGATAGTTGTCTGCATCTGCTTGGTAACAACATAGTTTCTCCCGTCTAACGTTACAATGTTGGGTCGCAGGGTCCACCCGCTCGAGAAACATTGAATGCAAGGTGAAAGGGGAAACGAAGGGGGGTGGGGGGAACTGCAAAACCGTAATTACTTATAAATACGAGCACTTGTACAACCCCCGCCGTTCAAGTTGTCACTCAACACTTGACTTCAATTGCCGAAGCCTGCAGATCATTGCAACGAGCGCTCGCAGCGCGCAGAACTCTTTTCAACTCGAGCCATTAATTTTAAGATTGCTGAACCATCCGAGAGGAACTCCAGATTCCTCCATCGGGAGGAGGACTGGCCCGACCCCGATGTCGACTCCAGCACCGAGGAGGGCGCCGAGATCATGCGGCGCAACGAAGCTTCTCTGGTGGCATCTATCCTTCGTGACGCCCAGAACCCACAGGAAGCAGCACAAGCCGCCGCACGCAACGACATCCCCGAAAGCCTCTACGAGAAGGCGCAGGATCGCCAAGACGAGCTTACCGAAGCAGAGCGCCAGTTGCTCCTCAGCCGCGGCGACGCCATTGGCAAAGCTCTTGCCTATCCCGATTCTCTGACCGCCGACGAGATTCACCAGGTCTGCGCATGGCCGCCGCCGGACGTAGTACGCGCCAACATTCAGCAGGCTACGGATGGAAAGCTTAGCACGCCGGCGGAGCTGTATGCTAAGATCAAGGCGGCTCTCGAAAACGGCCAGTTTGAGACTGCCATTACCGATGTTGAGGCCTGCCTGATCGTGCACGACTTCTACAGTGAAGAAGAGTTTTGCCCGACGAAATGTATGGACAACCGCGCCGTCCCGAAGCGCGCATACGCCAGCAAGCTCGTGTCACGCCGCCTGGGAATCGACCTTGCTGTCTGGAAAGCTTGTGCGAAACGCTCGCTCGAGGTCGAAAACGCCCGCTTGGCTGCCCAACTTGATCACCAGCTACCCGAGCTCACCATGAACTGGTTTTCACCACTGAGTGCGCCGCATCCCTTACCGAGCGATATGGGCCACCGAGTCCCCTGCCCTGGTGGTTTCGATTCCGTCGGCGCTTTCCAGCTCTTTGCGCAGGACTATTATGGTTCCCCGGCGCTTGTGAGCCAAAGCGCGGCAGCCTGGGCGGCCCTCTCCGAGGATGAAAAGGGAGCGTATCGCGCGCGGGCCGAGGCGGCGCGCCGCCAGGAATGGGCCGACTATGAAATCCAGCTCACCCGCAAAGACGCGGGGCTACCGCAGCTCCCGCCCTCTGGGCCTCTGCCTCTGCTTCTACAGGCTCTGTTGGTCCAGCGCCCCGACTTAGAGTGGCTCCTGTACAATCGGGTGCTGCCTTGCACTGGGTTCGAGGTCTTTCGGAATGATGTCGTAGCCGAGGACCCTCGGCTGGGCTTCTGGGACGTGCTGGCGAGGTGGGACGCGCTGACGCACCAGCAGCGAGCGATATACGAGATCCGGTCCTTGGAGATAAATAAGGAGATGTCGCAGGGACCGCCCCCCCGCTTGGCACAGTGAACCAGTCGGCCAATATTGATGTCTTATCACCGGGAAGGGCTGGACTCTTCTTCTTTTTTTTTCTGAAAGGTATAAACACACAATCATAGACACGCATCGCAGCTAACCTCTCTGAAAGGACGTCCTCAAGCCTTGCGCTTGGACGCTCTGGTATCCAAGATGGGTAGCTTTATTACCTCAACGGCCCGTCCCTATCCCATGAATCAACCGAATTGCTACCACCGGTCGGCGAGGTGTCGGCTAATCGTCAAAAATGCTGTAATCAAAAGTGACCCGCTGCCCCTTATCGATGAATATCTTGTACTTGGTGATCACGTTCATTGCGTAGAGGCAGAAGGCGCACCATCCTTCCTCACCACCGCAGTGACGGAGCGCTGTCGCCCAGGTATGCTCGAGATTGTCGAGCTTTATCGTCAGCCACAGGCGCGTGTGGGTCAAGACGCGCATAAAGTGTGCCCTCATGAACTGGTACCATCGTCTCTGCCACTTGGGCGTCGTCCATCTGCTCCGGTCCGTCCCGGCGGTGGACAAATCGTACAAGGACGTGAACTGTTTCAGCGTACCCATCACGTCTCGGTACGCCTTCCTGTGGCGACTTTTGACGTTGGGGTCGTCGTAGTAGTCGAAGACGGCCATGACGAGCTGGATCCCGCCGAGCGCGCGGCCCAGGCTGGCCGGGGTCGCAGAGGTGCAGTAGCGGTTCCACGTCGTCTCGCCGATGGGGGCCAGCAGCTTATACAGCCGCGTCTTCATTCCGTTGAGCTTTGAGTCGCACACGACCATCCCCTGCGGGTGGTACACGGAGCCTAGCTGCGCCAGGCACACGTCGGACGGCTTGATGGAGAACATTTCCGACCAGGGCGACCACATGCTCGCGAACTGCTGCACCTCGTAGGGTTTCGCCGGTCCATCCGGGAAGCTGAACGCAGGCGTGAGAATGGCCGACGGGGGCGGCCCGAGGCCGCCGTCTAGCGACGCCATCATGTAGCGCCCGATGGTATTGAGCTCGAGGATGTGCTCCGACACCCAGATGCCTTCCGCCTCGGCCTTGGACGCTAGCGTCACGAGCATGTAGCCGTCGGGCTGACAGCTTCCCATCTTGACGACGTAGCGGTGAGGATCGTCGTTGATGACCATCAGGTCGTCGCCCTGGTGGCCATTGGGGTACGGCGCCGACTGGATCACCTCGCCCAGCCAGACCGCGCCTACGGTGTTAGACCTAACGACATAGCTCCGGGGGTTGCCCATCTGCAGGTTCAGGGCGCGCTTCGGCAGCGTCATGTTCGTCCCGGACTGCGGGAGCTTGGCGTGGCCCGAGGCAACGGTGGCGTTGTAGAACGCCTGCCAGCCCTCGATCTTGGACAGGTTGAAGCCCAGCATGCCGGCATAGCAAAAGAGGTCCCGCGCGCAATCCTCGGCCGACAACGATGACGGGGAGCTGGACGAGTTCGCAGCAGCTTCGGAGAGCACATGGCGGCGCGAGAGCTGGAAAAAAAAACCCCATGAACTCGGATGTGATCTCCTCCTGGTGGCCGTCGTCCACGTCCACCACGAGGTCGTCCTCCAGGTCCCAGTCGTACATGGGATTGCAGTGGTACATGCTCCTCTCCTTGCCTGTAGCCGCGGCGTTGTGCATGTCCGCGGCGAATCTGACGTTATGCTGCACGATGCCGGTTTGGATCGCGGCCGAGGGCGCGGTGCTGAAGGCGTTGCCCGGGGGCATCTTCTGCATGGTCGCGGCGGGCACGAGGCTCATGCCGAGCTGATTGACGGCACGGTCCCAGTCGTCCATGTATCGCCGGCGGACCTTGCTATCGGGGTTGCCCAGCATGTTGGCGGTGCCCTGCGCGACCAGCTTGCACTCTACCGCCCGCTGCTGGTCGAACCGGCCGCGGCGGGACCGGCTCAGCGACGGCGGGCTCTCCTCGTCGGACAGCACCCAGCCGCACTGGTCCGGATCGGGGAGCACGTTGAGGAGGGCCTGGTAGTAGGCGTCGTGCGTCTCGTCGGCGTTGTTGGCCCGCGTCAGGAAGCGCGGCTTGCAGCACATGGCGTGGCCGCCGCCCTTGCAGCCCTGGTACTCCTCGGGCTTCTCCATGGCCAGGCGGACCGTGCCGGCCGGGCAGCTGGCCTCGCAGTAGTTGCCCTCCTTGCGGTCAGCCCGAGTCAGGCTGCAGCTTTGCCACTGCGTCTCCGGCTCGGGGACCTCGCAGCATAGCGGGCGATATAGCTCATCATTCCCGCTCAAGCGGTTGTTTTTGCAGTAGGTGGCGCCGCTGCCCCAGAGCGTCTCCAGGAGATAGTAGGGCCGGTACGGCTCGGCGGTGTTGCAGGCCTCGTGGCGCGGCGTGCTCGGCCAGCCCACAACGGCGCCGATGGCGTCGCAGCTGTTGGGTGCCCTGCCATGCCACCTGCACACGTGGTAGCCGCGCATCGAGTCGAGCGGCTTGAGGTCCGCATCGACCGTCTCGCAGCAGGCCAGCTGCGCCTTGCCGTTGTTGCAGGCGATCTGGGTCGAGCCGACCTCGCGCTGGCGATCCTCGGGGCCCACGATGGCCTCGCCGCCGGCCGGGCAGCGCCTGAGCTTGCCGCACTTGCCATTGTGGAAGTCGAACCAGCCGCACTTGGGCATCTTCTTGGACGACGGGCAGCAGAAGTGGCGCAGCCGGCCGCCTTGGCAGTGTCCGCCGTCCTGCATCACCTCGTCCTGTCTGGCGTCCGTGTCGAGCCGCGGCACGGCCGAGTAGCCCGAGGCGCAGCCGGCGCCGCAGTTGGACCAGTAGCACTGTTCACGCAGGATGCTAGCCGACGGCTCGTAGACGGTGGGCGTATCGAAGGTGAAGTTGAGCGCCTTGGGCGAATGGTAGCGCGTGGCGGTCTGAAGCTGCATCGAGTATCGCGACGGGTGCATGAGCGACGCCCGCCTGTGGCTGCCGCCGCCGGCGGCGGCGGCAGCGGCAGCGGCGGCTCCCGTCTCGGTGTAGTCCTGGCTGACGGCCCACACCATGACGCCGCCGAGGCACAGCTTTCGGGCGGCGTCGGCCTTGAGCTTGAACGTGTCCTCGTCGTCGTACGTGATCCACTTACGCCTGATGACGGCCACCTTGACCATGGCGTCGTGGTCGAGCGTCGGGGTCACCCCGGCGGCGCGGATCTGGTCCGTCAGCTCGGCGTTGGTCAGCGTGCCGCCGATTTCGTCCTTGCTGCAGGGGCCGGCCTCGCCGACGCCGTCGAACATGCACCCGGCCTCGGTGCATCCCGGTTCGGCGGCCAGGAAGGTGCGCGAGTAAAAGGCCAACCCCAGCGTCACCTTGTCAGGGTTGACGTTGTTTCGCCAGAAGAGGTCCAGGTGCTCGGTGATCTCGGTCATGTTGGTGTGCGAGTTGAGGAACGCGCCCAGCCACTTGTTGCCCTTGTCCCACAGGCCGTGCAGGTCGTACGACATGATGTTGAAAAACTCGACCGACTTCTCGAGCTCGGCGATGTCAAAGTGCCGGAGGTACCAAAAGGCCAGGGGCAGCGTGACGGTGAGGCCGTTGCGCCCGCCGGCGCTGGCGTCGAGCGCGGCCCGCAGGTTGCGGAGGAAGCTCGGGAAGTTGGCGTAATCGGCCGCGTTGCCTCCGCGCTCCTCGTCGACGGGGTACTCCCAGTCGATGTCGACGCCGTCAAAGTCATACGTGTTCATGAAGCTGATGAGCGAGGCGAAGAAGACCCTCTGCTTGGCTTCGTCGGCGGCCAGCTGCGAAAAGGTGTGAAAGGTGGCGGTGCCCGGGTCGTTGAAGGACCAGCCACCGATGGCGATGTAGACCTTGAGGGCCGAGTCGCGGCGCTTGAGGGCCGTCAGCCGCGAGTAGAGCGGCACGTCCTCGGCCTGGGCCGGCACGATCTGAAACGAGACCGGGTCGATGCTGGCAAAGGCAAAGTTGAGGTGCGTGTAAACGCCCGCCGGCACGTCCTCGGGCATGAAGGCCTGGCAGCCGCGGCGCGCGGCCCGGCCCTCGTAGTAGCCGACGACGCGGCGCATTGGCTTGCTGCTGTCGACGGGGCACGACGGCCGCTTGACCTTCTTGTCGCCGCAGAACTCGGCCGTGGTGCCGCAGTACCCCCACTTGGAACAGCACACGTTCAGGGGGCACTTTGCGAGCTCGACGTAGCCGGCTCCAAAGGTGCCCGGGTCGCACTGCGCCTTGGCTTTGCAGCCGGCCACGCACACCTCGGGCGCGCAGTAGTCTTTTCCCAAGCCGCAGAAGCCGAATTTGGAACAGCACGTTCCGTCGGGGCAGGGGTTGTTGGCATCGCAGCCCAGGCGAAAGTCGCACGTGCTGAGGCAACCTTCGCCGCAGTGCTCCTCGGTGGTGCCGCAGAATCCGAACTTGGAGCAGCACCCCGTGGCGCACTTCTTGGTGGCGCTGCATTCTTGGGCGGCCGCCGGCGGGACGGCGCCCATCGAGCAGATAGCCCCTGGGTGTCGTCTTGCGTACAAGACACGGTGGCAGGACGGCATAGCTAGATCCGCGTATTACACGCGCGGTTGGACCTTCCAGGAAGAACACTTTGCCAGGCGCTCCCTCGTCTTCGTGGATGGCACGGTCGTCTTCCGCTGCCCGAGCCTTGCAGGTGGTTCTTGGGAGGAGCACTGCATCGAGGAACCGGACGAGATCTACATAAAGTCCGAAGACGGCGGACGGTCGAAATTTGGAGATAACTTCAGCGACACGGAATCGTTGATCCGATTCTACTCGGAGCGAAGACTCACTCTTCCGGCCGATATCTACAACGCCTTTGCTGGGGTTTCCCGCCAGCTCGTCTGCCGTCTCGACACCGACCTCTGCCACGGCGTCCCAACCGTCTTCTTTGATTGGTTCCTCCTTTGGTTTCCCTTGAGAGACCAAACCCGTCGCTCTATTGCGCCAAGTTGGTCCTGGGCGGGCTGGAACGGCACCTGCGACCTCAACACCTCGGACTGGCACGGCAACAGCATCAAACGCATCCGCAGGGCTATCCGACCCCGTACCTGGGTCATCTGGTTCTACCGCATTGATAACTCCGGCGCAACAGAACGTTGCCGGCTCCTAGCCCGGCACCGTTCCAAGCCTGCAGGGCAATACAAGCCCACGCTGAACTTTTACCGCTCTCAAAACGTTGCTAGGGACCGCTTCCCAGCCATGGGCGACTGGCGCGCTTTACCCAGCGACGGCATAGTCCTGAAACACCCCCCGAGTTACGTTGAGGACATCCTCAGCTACAACAGCAAGGGTTCAGGCATGCTTCAGTTCTGGACCGTTTCTATCACTCTGCAGCTGGCAGAGCCAGTAAGCGCCGAGGAAGAGCGAGTGATAATCCATAACCGGCGCCGCCTGGGAATCGTGGGGAAAAGCGGCAGGGAGCTTGGTACGGTGGAGGTGCAGAGGGATTGGTCGGACAAGTATTACACGCTACATATGGAGCGTGAGTTCATCCTTCTCTGCGAGGGGCGTGACATTCGAACAAGACGCGAGCGGGTTGATGAGGAGGATGGGTGGCGGTACAAGGTCATGTTGCTTGACTGGGTGGGCAAGGACGGAGTGCGGACGGCGAAGGGGGCGATTCAGGACGGTGAGATGTATGCAGAGCGGGTTGGGATCGGCTCCATTGGAAAGCAGGATCTGGAGGAGGGGTTGGGAGTGGGAGCGGTTTGGAAGGAGATTATTCTGGGATGAGGGAGATGATGATACCTGCTCGTTATCCTCGGGTGTATACACTAATAGTTGATACAAGGTACGCAGGAGTCGGGTCCTCTCTCCCCTCCGTTCCTCCGGCGTATCGTCCTGTACCCCGTCGCGGTTCAGGATCTGGCTGCGGGCGTGGCTCGGGATGCCGTTGCGCCGGTCCCGGCCTGTTGAGCGGAACCTTGCGGCCAAGGGGTTCCGGCTCCGGGTGGGGGGACCCGGAGATGGGGCTCCGTCTCTTTGGCCGGCGGCCTTTTTGGGGCCGAATCTTTGTGTTGCTTCGCAAACGCGTCGGAACTTGGGTTGGTTTAACTATCTTGACATAACTGCCATCCTCAGACTGTAGAGTCGGATAACTATCATGCAGCACGCATTGCAACACCAGAATGGCTGTATAGGACGCTTCTACAACAATACACTAGGCATACAGCATTGCCTTCTTTGTTCCATCGTAGTGGAGTTTGACATTGCGACGTACTGCGTACCTATGAGGTACTCTCGGAAAAATCACCCGTGAGACCCCCGATTAGGTCTTGGTTGCCAACCAGCGTGGTGGGGCCGGACCCGACCCACGCCCGGGGGCACTCCATGCCCATGCCCGGGGTCCATAGGTCCCAGCGAACCTGTCTGGCAGCTGGTCCATGGGTCACGCCACAGTTCGGACGGGTGACAGGGGCTGTGGCGTCGTGCTTACGTAGTTAGTTGCCAACGGTTCGCAAAAGACGCCTCTGACGTCGTCGCTGTGGCTTCCAGACCGCTGGAAAAAGCTACCTCGGAACAGATCCACTACTTGCACTGGTGATGGGGCAACAAACGAGAGACGATGCTCACCATCGCAACGTGGAACGAGGACACTACATACTAGTAGATACATCGTACGCACAACGCCTTGCAGATGGTGGAATGATGAGCCCAACAGCGGCCTCCCCCCCTTGACCTAATGGGCTGAGGCCGGGTTTCAGCCAATGTCTGGACGAGAATCGTGCATGGATGTGGCTCGCGCACCCCACCCATCCTCCCCTTCTCCCGCCTGGCTGTGGCGTTCAGCCCGGGGCTTTGAGAGGCGCGCGCTGGAGAGGGCGACCAGCCAAGAGGGCCGACCGCACTTTGGCCAGCGCGTCGGTGACGCCGAGGAAGGGGCCAGGAGTTCTGACATGCGACCTGCAACAGCCCAACGAATGCCTCCGGGCGCAAAATCATCCCAACAACCCGACAACTGAGGCCAGAAGACGCCGATTCTCCATCATGTCAGTCACGTCGCCGCTCTCGTGGCTACGGGTGCCCCGGCCCAAGGTAAACAAAACTTCCGTCACCTCGTCTCCCGGCACCGCGCTTCGCTCGTCAAAGCCGACCGGCATTCTGCACCCGTCGTCGTCGTCGCTGACTCGTCGCGCTCGTAGTCCTTCCTCGGCTTCATTTCCCTCCAGACCGGCACCGAGCTGGTCTCGATCGCGCTGCTCATCAACAAGGCGACGGGCATCTACGGCCTGCTGACGCTCCTCACGGGCTACGGGCTCTCGGCGCTGCAGGCGACGGCCTACCTTGGCTCCGTGTTCGTGCTCGCGACCCTCGCCGTGTGCATCCCGCAGGTGCGCCGGCGGAGCCCGCTCCACTGCCTCGTCCTTGCCTGGGTCTACGCCATCGACACCTTCGTCAGCACCGCCTACACCGCCGCCTTTGCGACGAGCTGGTATGTGGCCGGAGTGCACGCCGTGAAGGCGCCCGAGGCGAGCGCCGAGGACGACGGGTTGCCCGCAGGCAACGCGCGGCGGGACGACGCCAGCACCGCCCCGACCTCCGATGCCAACGGCCCCGACACGGCGTTCAGCATAGCCCTTGTCGTGGTCTTCACCCTGGTGCGCTTCTACTTTTGCCTCGTCGTCATGGCGTACGCCCGGATGGTGATTCTGCGGTACGTCGACGAGCGCATGGGCGACAGGGAAGAAGCGCCGGACACGGCGGCCGATCCGTTTGCCCCCGGCGCGCCGCTCGGCGAAGGATGGAAAGGCCGGCTCGGGCGGGCTCTGCTGTCGGTGGGCAGGGGATACTGGCTGGGAGGCAAGAAGGAGGACGAAGAGTGGGCGCGGCAGGTCGGCTCCAAGTTCCGGAGCTCGAGGGATTGAAATAACCATGGCAGCGCGAGACCGGAGCGTGGCTGGCTCGCACACGACCGCCGCGCCGCACGATCTATGACCTACATACCTACTACACACTTAGGGGCATTGCACGTTGGCATCTCTAGGGGCATTTGACAAGGGGCTATCATAGGACGGAGCGAATTTTAATTTTTTTTTTTTTTTTTTTTGGGGGGGGGGGGGGGGGGGGGATTCCAGCATGAGCAACAGGGGACGAGGCGTCAGAAGGGGCGGGCGTACATACACAACATTTCTCAGAGTCGCAGATATTTCGGGTTAATGATGCACCATACTCCGGATTACCCAGTACCTGCTTACTGACACATTGCGAAAAAAAAAAAAAAAAAAAAAAAAAAAAAAAAAAAAAAAAAAAACAACCCTCCCATCAGTGCGACGGTGACTTGGATAGGTTAGCCACCTGGACAGCACGTTCTCGTGGCAGCCGTCCACCTGTTTTGTGGCTTGCGGGTGCGTTGACGACCCCCGCTCATGGTATGCGCGGGGGTCCAACCTCCGGACACCCTCCGGACGAAACATCTGGATGGGTGGCTTTTGTTCACGTCCAACGTTTCGGGCGGCCGAGCCCCCCATTCGGCGCCGGCACCGAGACCCGGCAGGACGGTTGTCGGCGCCGCGGAAGAAAGCATAAAAGCAACACGTGGAAGGGACCTCAGGCGCCTGGGCATTTTCCCGACTCGTCGGCGTGACGGAGCGACGAAGCACGCAAGCCCAGGGCAGATGTTGACGACATTAACAAGAGATGGCGGAGTCGGCCGGGTCCATGCGTTAGCGCATCGCCTCATGTCGCGGGCGACCCGCTGAACCTCCACGCCGCGGAGCCATTTATGACAAAGCGAGGGGGAAATCCCACGCCTGCAATTCGCTGGGCCATCTGGGGGTCCTCTGGGCAGAACCCGGGATGGATGCGCTAAGGCGATCACGCAATCGCTCACCAGGCGTCTCCCGCTCGCATGCCGACAAAAAAATGTGGACGCTTGCGGGGCCGACATCCGGACTCTGGAATTGACTCGCCTCCGATTTCTGGACGGTCCGCATAAAGACACAGGGCCCTGGCTGGCACGGTTGGGAGGGTGCGTGTGGAAGGCGGATAAAAATAAAAATCTCAAAAGACGTCGCTTTTTTTTCCTCCCTGTGATGCAGCCTTTTGTCCCGACGTCAACCACATTTCGTTGCTGCTGTTGATCGCTGCTGCTGAGGTGTCGGAGGGAAGAAGAGCAGCGCAATGGCAAGCATCCAGGTCAAGACGCCCCAAGAGGCCGGTAAGTGCCATCTTATCTGCCCCGCCTCCCTCCCTGCCCCTCCTGCCTCCTACGTATCCCCTACGATAGCTGCCTGGCCATGATAGTCCCATTGGGCAGTTGCGAAGCAGCAGCAGCAACAGGAGCAGCAGGAGCAGCAGGAGCATACCTGCCTGCCTGCCTGCCTTGCCATTAACTTTGAAGTGGCATTGCTTGCTTGCTCTTCAATTGCTTCTTGAAGTGGATAAACCACCCAGACGTGATGACAGGACGATGACCATGGCCATGATCATGATGGCATGGGAGTCTTGGAATCATCATGCGCCAACGTTTGGCAACCGAGCATGGCTCAATTTCGCACTCACAGCCTGCTAACCCTTCGCCTTCTCCCCAGTCGCCGCCGTCGCCTACCTCTCGAGCGATGTGGTTGTCTCGGTACAGCCGTCGCTGGCTACCGACTCGGAGTTCTCGGCCCTCCTGAAGCAGCTGGCCGGCACCAAGACCCCGAGCCTGGTCGCAAAGTCGGCCGATGCTGTGCCCGAGATCCAGTCCATCCGCCACAACAACGATCCCCTTCTCTCCGTCTTCGCCCCGATCCGCTCGGGCCGTCTGGTGTCCGTCACCACCACCTCCTCGGTCCTCCTGCCGTCGGTCGCCCACCTGTACAAGCTCGCCAGCTACCCCGTGGTCGTCCATGTTGCCCTGGGACCCAAGGGCTCCCCCGACTTCTCGGCCATCACGGCCGTCCGGAACTCGGGCTGGACCTTTTTGCAGTCCTCGTCGCTGCAGGAGGCCCACGACATTGCCCTGACGGCCCATGCCCTCGCCATCCGCTCCGGCAAGGGCGTCGTCCACTTCTTCGATCCCAGCTCCAGCGCCGGTGATAGGCCCATCGAGGTGGCGAGCGATGACGTGGTGCGCAGCCTCCTGAACCTCGATAATGTCCGCCGCTTCCAGTCGGCCCCCACTGCCGGCGCCACCATCTACGCGGATGATGGCCGCGTCGCCGTCGTCTCGGAGCAGCCCGAGCCCGTATCGGCCGTGCCCGCCGCCGTGAGCGGAGTTCCCCCCAGCGAGTCCGACGTCGCTTCCCCCGTCATCACCTCTCAGTCGTCGGTCAAGTCTGGCCCCGAGAGCACCAGCAGCTCGCCTCCTCTCCCCTCGACCGCCACGACCATCGAGCCCGCCGCGCCGGTCGTGTCGTCCGAGGACATCTACAAGTATGTGACGTCCATCTGGACGCAGCTGGGCGACCTGGTCGGCAGGAAGTACAGCCCCTTTGAGTGGACCGGCAACGCAAAGGCCGAGAGCGCTGTGCTCCTCTTCGGGTCCGATGTGACGGTGTTTGCCGACGCCATCGCCCAGGCGCAGGCGGGTGATCCCTTTGCCAACGCAGGGCTCATCGTTCCTCGCCTGTACCGCCCCTGGCTCGGCGCCAAGCTGCTGGCCGCGATCCCGCAGTCGGTCAAGAAGCTTGCCGTCCTCGAGCACGTTTCGAGGAAGACGACCAAGTGGGGCCCGGTCCTGGTCGACGTCCTGACCTCGGTCAAGAGCGCCGCCGGGGGCGTTGAGACCATCGTCGGCCACCAGCTCGGCTACGTCTCCAAGCAGACGGCACAGCAGGCTCTGCGCACCGTCTTCCAGAACCTGAACTCGGAGAAGCCCGTCCAGAACCTCGAGGTTGGCGAGCGCGCGGCGCCCAAGAAGGCCGCCGAGTACGGCCTCGAGAAGCCCAAGCTCGAGACGGCTTACACCAAGATCCTCGACCAGCTCTTCGGCAGCCGTGCCTTCATCGCCAACTCGCTCAGCTCGGAGAACGCCGGCATCTCGGATACCATCTCGGCCACCCCCGAGTTCGGCTTCGGCTCTCTCCTCGCCCGCAAGGAGAGGAGAAGGAAGTTTGTTGACGAGGTCAAGGAGGCCGCCAGCTCCGGCCAGTTCCAGACCGACGGTCCGCGCGAGGCGCTGGCCCGCTGGATCGCGAACGCCGACGATGCCAAGAAGTCGGAGGAGGTTGCCGAGGACGCCGTCTCGAAGCTGACCCTCGACGACTCGGAGCAATCCAAGGCTCTGCTGCAGAACAAGGGCTTCTTCCGCAAGCAGTCCCTGTGGCTCGTCGGATCGGATGCCTGGTCGTATGATCTGGGCAACTCGGGCGTCCACCATGTCCTGGCCTCGGGAGAGAACGTCAACGTCCTCATTATCGACTCGACCCCGTACTCGGAGCGCGCCGCGGCCGACGCGAACCGCCGCAAGAAGGACATTGGCCTCTACGCCATGAACTTTGGCAATGCCTACGTCGCTTCCACCGCCGTCTACAGCTCCTACACCCAGGTCCTCCAAGCGCTGGACGAGGCGGACAAGTTCGACGGCCCGTCGATCGTTCTGGCGTACCTGCCTTACTTTGGCGAGCACGACTCCCCGCTCACCGTCCTGCAGGAGACCAAGAAGGCTGTCGACGTCGGCTACTGGCCCCTGTACCGCTGGAACCCGGAGAACGAGAAGAAGGGCGAGCCTAACTTCTCGCTGGATTCGGAGCGCATCAAGAAGGAGCTCAAGGAGTTCCTGGATCGCGACAATCGCCTGACCCAGCTGATGAGGAGCCAGCCGCAGTTCGGCGGCGTCCTCTCCGAGGACTTCGGCACCGAGATCCGGGCCCAGCAAAAGAGGAAAGCCAAGGACGCGTACAACCAGCTGCTCGAGGGCCTGTTTGGCGCGCCCCTCACGATCCTCTTCGGCTCCGACAACGGCAACGCCCAGTCGCTGGCCAAGCGCCTGGGTACCCGCGGCCGTGCCCGGGGCCTCAAGACGACGGTCATGGCCATGGAGGACTACCCTGTCGAGGACCTGCCGAGCGAGGAGAACCTCGTCATCATCACATCCACCGCCGGTCAGGGCGAGTTCCCGCAGAACGGCAAGCCCTTCTGGGACGCCGTCAAGGACAGCACCGAGCTCGACCTGGCGTCGGTCCGGTACGCCATCTTCGGCCTGGGCGACAGCCACTACTGGCCGCGCAAGGAGGACAAGGTCTACTACAACAAGCCCGCCAAGGACCTCGATAGGGTTCTGGCCAACTTTGGCGCCACCCGCCTGACACCCGTCGGCCTCGGCGACGACCAGGATCCCGACGGCTTCCAGACGGGCTACTCGGAGTGGGAGCCCAAGCTGTGGGAGGCGCTCGGCGTGGCCAACATCGAGGGGCTCCCGGAGGAACCGCCCCCGGTCACCAACGAGGACATCAAGCTGGCTTCGAACTACCTGCGCGGTACCATCGCCGAGGAGCTCAAGGACACGTCGACGGGCGCCATCTCGGCGGCCAACCAGCAGTTGACCAAGTTCCACGGCACCTACATGCAAGACGACCGGGATCTCCGCGACCAGCGCAAGGCCCAGGGCCTGGAGCCGGCCTACTCGTTCATGATCCGCTGCCGGCTGCCGGGCGGCGTGTCGACCGCGAAGCAATGGGTGCAGATGGACGACATCGCCAACACGCTCGGCAACCAGACCATGAAGCTCACGACCCGGCAGACGTTCCAGTTCCACGGCGTCGTCAAGGGCAAGCTCAAGCCGGCCATGCAGGCCATCAACCGGGCGCTCATGACCACGATCGCAGCGTGCGGCGACGTCAACCGCAACGTCATGTGCAGCCCGTTGCCGTCCCAGTCCAAGTACCACCGGGAGGTGTGGGCCTGCTCCAAGCGCATCAGCGACCACCTGCTGCCGGCGACGACGGCCTATCATGAGATCTGGCTCACGGACGACGATGACAAGAAGACCCAGGTGGCCGGCGATGCGGTGCAGGACTTCGAACCCCTCTACGGGCCGACGTACCTGCCTCGCAAGTTCAAGATCTCGATTGCCATCCCGCCGTACAACGACGTCGACGTGTACGCGCACGACATCGGCCTCATCGCCATCAAGGGCGAGGACGGCCATCTGGAGGGCTTCAACCTGCTGGTCGGTGGCGGCATGGGCGCGACCCACAACAACAAGAAGACGTATCCTCAGATCGGCCGCGTCCTGGGTTTCGTCACGGCCGACGACGTGCACATTGCCTGCGAGAAGGTCATGCTGGTGCAGCGCGACTACGGCGACCGCAAGAACCGCAAGCATGCCCGCCTCAAGTACACGGTGGACGACCTGGGCGTCGACGTCTTCAAGGGCAAGGTCGAGGAGATCTGGGGCAAGACGTTTGCGCCGGCGCGGCCGTTCAAGTTCGACAGCAACATTGACACGTTCGGGTGGACGCGGGACGAGCTTGGCATGAACCACTTCACTATGTTCATTGAGAACGGGCGCATCGAGGACACCGCCGAGTTCCGCATGAAGACGGGCCTGCGCGAGATCGCCCTGGTGCACAAGGGCGAGTTCCGCCTGACGCCCAACCAGCACCTGATCCTTAGCAACGTCGCGGACGAGGACCTGCCGCAGATCAAGGCGCTGCTAGCCGAGTACAAGCTCGACAACCTGCACCACTCGGGCCTGCGCCTGAGCTCGTCGGCCTGCGTCGCCTTCCCAACCTGCGGCCTGGCCATGGCCGAGTCGGAACGCTACCTGCCGGTCCTGATTAGCAAGCTCGAGGCGTGCCTGGAAGAGAACGGTCTGGCGCGCGAGTCGATTGTCATGCGCATGACGGGTTGCCCCAACGGCTGCGCGCGCCCGTGGCTCGCCGAGGTGGCCTTCGTCGGCAAGGCCTACGGCGCTTACAACATGTACCTCGGCGGCGGTTACCACGGCCAGCGGCTCAACAAGCTGTATCGGTCCAGCATCAAGGAGGACGAGATCCTGGCCATCATGAGGCCGATGCTGAAGCGGTACGCCCTGGAGCGTGAGGAGGGTGAGCATTTCGGCGACTGGACCATCCGGGCGGGCATCATCAAGGAGACTCGGGAAGGCCGGGATTTCCACGATGGGGTGAGTTCACTCTTGTTTTCTCTAGTTTTCTTGACCCTGGAGCTCATGACTGACATATTTTTGACTGCAGGTTGCCGAAGAGGAGGAGGACGAGGAGTGAACGATACGAAGGTGAAATTTCAAGAGGGCAAAAAAGTAGCATCTTGTAGACTAGGTAATTGTCGCGGGCGGCTGCGTTTTAACATTGGAGCACTGCAATTCGATATTTTTCATTCATGGGCTTGTTTATTTTGCTCTAGCGCGTGCTTTCCTGAGTCAGGTTATGGAGTTTTCCGCTCTTGTATTCGGCACTTGGTTGCCGTCGTAAGATGGGGCCGGGCCCACCGTTCTCTAGACTGTGCGCTCCTACATTCCGGTAACCACACACATTAGTTACCTGCTACAGCATGTACACGTGTGAAAGACCCTGGAAGCATTACGTGCATTAGTTTTCACTTGGATTGTCCGCATACAGCCAGGTGCCTGCGCTGCACCAGGGTGGTGATTTGCCGCTTTGGGCATGATGTTGTGTTCGGTTGGGCTGGTTACACCGATGGGGACTGCATCGCCTCCGGGGCAAGGCGCTGGGTCGTGCCACGTTGCCGTGGTAACGCAGCCCTGCAGCGGCACTAAACAAGGTCCCCAGCTAACACCCCTCCATCCGCCCACCCACCCGCACAGAAGACAATCTGCCCTGATCGATGCTCGACTCCACGGATTGCGGTTCCCAGGTGGATTCTCTGCTGTTTTTGTGTCCTCTTTGAAGATTTACCTCGACGCCATCAGGGCAATTGCAGGCTTTCGTCTTGTTGCGACACTCCACCTCGACTTACTCGCCAACTCTCCCTTGCGGACCTCAATACAATACCAATTACTCAGGCAGCATTCCTCACGCGCGACACATTCGAGTCAGACCCCGCTAGGCGCACCTCGGAGCGTGTGTCCTTGAGACACGGCGACCCCGTTGGAGGCAATCCCCGCAATCAGTCGCCCAACATGGATGGCCGACGCTCACCTATGCGACGGCCCCCGCAATACATGCTGCCCCCTTACGGCGACCACAGCGATGTTGATGACTCGGCCGGCACGCAAGGCCACGGAGATGGCGTGCGACTTTTGACGTCGATGGAGGACTCCCATTATGACTCGCGGTCGTATGTAGCACCCACGATTTCACTTCCTTCTCTCTCCTGTCTCTCTCGTTGCCTATGCCTCCACGACCTCTTGCTCCAGCCCACCTGGCTGCGGAGCGCGCAACCCTCAAGATGCATCACGATCTTGAGCCCCAGCCTCAGCGGTCCGCTTCGAGCGGCAGGCCACCCGCAGCCCGCTCTTTGGTCGGCCCCAGAGCCCTCATGGGTCCGCGGTTGAGGCCGGCGACCCCCTCATCGGACAGCGGGAGCACAGCACGTGCAGGATCTCTTGGTAGAACCCGCCGCGTGACGGTGACCGCCGAGCCGCAAGCAGCAGCCATTGCGGAGAGCTTGCCCGTGATTCCGCCCCTCTGGAGCAGGTCACGGTTCCAAGCTCGATGCGAAACGCTGGTCGACGAGGACGAGCAGCGTGAACCGATTTCAAGATGGGCAACGCCGGTCAGTCCTAGCAGAAGCTCACACCGCGTCGACATTAGAAGCCACATGCGACGCCATTACGAGCCGTCGCTCGACTCGCGCCAGTCTATCCTCGATCCACCGCCTATGCCTCCACCGGAGCATTCATCCTACGTCTCTTACAACTCCTCCGTGGACAGCGACCCCCACGGTCGCCCTTGGACGCCTACGCGCAGGTCAAACGACTACGCGCGACCTCCGCCCGTCAGCTCGCGCTACGAGCCCGCCGACCTCAACGGCAGCCCCCGCCCTGGCACTCCCGCCTCTACGTACGGGGGCAGCCCGAGACGCCCCCTGCCGCCGGCGCCGTTGTTCTCGGGATCGGGAGCGCGCAGCTCGACGCATTCCTTCGCCGACGACGTGACGGTTAGCATTCCCCTGGCCGACGACACAGACGATCCGTTCGGGTCGGCCTACCATGACCACCGTGGGCGCCATCGTTACACCGACTCGCAATCCACGCTCGACGATGACGATGACGACGACGACGACGATGATGATGACGACATGACCGAGTCGACTTCGAGCCACGACGAGAAGCAGCCAGAGCGCTACGGGCCCGCCCCGGAGGGCAAGCAGGAGAGGCGCGGCGTTCGGGCCCCGCAGATGAGCAAGCGTGAAGTGCAGCTCATCAACGGCGAGCTCGTGCTCGAGTGCAAAATCCCCACCATCCTGTACAGCTTCCTGCCGCGGCGCGACGAGATCGAGTTCACGCACATGCGATACACGGCCGTGACGTGCGATCCGGACGACTTTGTCGACAGGGGCTACAAGCTGCGCCAGAACATTGGGCGCACGGCGCGCGAGATTGAGCTCTTCATCTGCATCACCATGTACAACGAGGACGAGTACGACTTTACGCGCACCATGCACGCCGTCATGAAGAACATCAGCCATTTCTGCAGCCGCAACCGCAGCCGCACGTGGGGCGAGAACGGATGGCAGAAAATTGTCGTGTGCATCGTGTCCGACGGCCGCGAGAAGATCCATCCGCGCACCCTCGACGCGCTCGCCGCCATGGGCGTCTACCAGCACGGCATCGCAAAGAACTACGTCAACAACAAGGCGGTGCAGGCGCACGTCTACGAGTACACGACGCAGGTCTCGCTCGACTCGGACCTCAAGTTCAAGGGCGCCGAAAAGGGCATCGTGCCGTGCCAGATCATCTTCTGCCTCAAGGAGAAGAACCAAAAGAAGCTCAACTCGCACCGCTGGTTCTTTAATGCCTTTGGCAAGGCCCTTAACCCCAACGTGTGCATCCTGCTCGACGTCGGCACCCGCCCCGCGACCACGGCGCTGTACCACCTCTGGAAGGCCTTCGACACGGACTCCAACGTGGCGGGCGCCTGCGGCGAAATCCGCGCCATGAAGGGCCGCTGGGGGCGGAACCTGCTGAACCCGCTCGTCGCGTCGCAAAACTTTGAGTACAAGCTGTCCAACATCTTGGACAAGCCTCTCGAGTCCGTCTTTGGGTACATCACGGTGCTGCCGGGCGCGCTCAGCGCGTACCGCTACCACGCGCTGCAAAACGACGAGACGGGCCACGGCCCGCTCAGCCAGTACTTCAAGGGCGAGACGCTGCACGGGCAGCATGCCGACGTGTTCACGGCCAACATGTACCTGGCCGAGGATCGCATCCTGTGCTGGGAGCTGGTGGCGAAGCGCGGCGAGCGATGGGTGCTAAAGTACGTCAAGAACTGCACCGGCGAGACGGACGTGCCTGGTAAGTCCCGCCCGCCCTTCCACCTCCGCGCCCGAGCTAGGCTTCTCAAAAGGTTGATGTGTGTGTGTGTGGTTGGAGAGAAGATGGCTGACCCGCTCGCAGACACGGTTCCCGAGTTCGTCTCGCAGCGCCGCCGCTGGCTGAACGGCGCCTTCTTCGCCGCCGTCTACTCGCTCGTGCACTTCAAGCAGATCTGGCTGACGGACCACACGCTGGCGCGCAAGATCCTGCTGCACATCGAGTTTGTCTACCAGTTCATCCAGCTCATCTTCACGTACCTGTCGCTCGCCAACTTCTACCTCACCTTCTTCTTCATCGCCGGCGGCCTTGCCGATCCCCAGGTCGATCCTTTCAACGGCGCGGCCAAGTACATCTTCATCATCCTGCGCTACGTCTGCGTGCTCCTCATCTCGACCCAGTTCGTCCTGTCGCTGGGCAACCGCCCGCAGGGCGCCAAGCGCATGTACCTCGCCTCCATGATCATCTACGCCGTCATCATGGCCTACACGCTCTTTGCGTGCATCTACGTCGTGGTCCGCCAGTTCACCACCAAGCGCGACGAGATGTACCTGGGCAACAACGCCTTCACCAACCTGATCGTCTCGACGGCGTCGACGGTCGGCATCTACTTTCTCATGTCGTTCCTCTACCTCGACCCCTGGCACATGTTCACGTCGTTCCTGCAGTACCTGATCCTGCTGCCCAGCTACATCTGCACCCTGCAGATCTACGCCTTTTGCAACACGCACGACGTGACGTGGGGCACCAAGGGCGACAACGTCATCAAGACGGACCTGGGCGGCGCCGTCGCCGTCGGCCACGGCAGCACCGTCGAGCTCGAGATGCCCTCGGAGCAGCTCGACATCGACTCGGGCTACGACGAGGCGCTGCGCAACCTGCGCGACCGCGTCGAGGTGCCGCCCCAGCCCGTGTCGGACGAGCAGCTGCAGCAGGACTACTACAAGAGCGTGCGCACCTACATGGTGGTGACGTGGCTCATCGCCAACGCGACCCTCGCCATGGCCGTCAGCGAGGCCTACGGCGGCAGCTCCATCGGCGACAACTTTTACCTGCGCTTTATCCTGTGGTCCGTCGCCGGGCTGGCCGTGTTCCGCGCCCTCGGCAGCGCCGCCTACGGCGTCATCGCCCTCATCAACATGGTGGTCGAGGGCCGCGTGCGCATCACCATCGAAGGGGCGAAGCTGTTTTCGGGCTGGGGCAGCAAGATCAGCGACGCCATGAGCAGCGTCGCCAGCAGCGTGAGGCGATGATTCGTCTTGGAGATGTCTTGTCGTTTTGTTGTTGTTTTTGGGGCGGTTGTTTTGTTTTGTTTGGTTCGGTTCGGTTCGGTTTTGGGTTGGTTTGGTTTGAATCGGTAATGAGTTGCGGGATGTTCAGGCTGGTTGGTGGCTTTGCTGCATGCACGTTGGGAAGGGAGGTGGGGGGGGGGGACGTTCATGGCCTTTGTTGTTCCCATGAAGAACGCCCGATGATACGGGTGATGATGACCTGGATGGAGGAGAGAGATGGTATCGCAACGTCAAACGTCATGGGGTATGAAAAAAGCATGTCGGATGCGGTCGGATGTTTGCTTGGTTTGTGTGGGATACCCTCATGTTATGTGTGTAGACTAGCATTACTTTTGCCTTCTACTGCTACTATACTTACTACCTTGGCCTGACTTGTTTATATTATTCCCCATTTCAAATCATGTCATCATTCCTTACCACATTATCACCATCACCATCGAGTAGTGAGTGTCTCCCCACTCGTCTTGCCTCGTGTCCCCGGCATCACCATGCCCCTTCTCCTCCGCCTTGCCCATGCTCGCTTTGCTATGAGCCGTCTCTGCCCATCTCTCAAGCCACATAGGCGCCCCTCCTAGAGCCGCCCGTCATGCCCTGCCGCACCATGTAGAACCCGGCGACGGCCAGGAATGTGGCCACGCCAAAGCAAAGGAACTGCAAGATCTCAACAGCCTGGGCTCGCTGGCAGTTGCCGCGAAGCCTGCGGTACAGCGCCCCGGGGTCCTTGTCATCTCCGGGCTCCACGATGCCGTAGCCCGTCTCGTCACCCACTTGCACGCTTCCTCGGTTGAGCAGATGGTTATTGAGCATGTTCAAGTCGTTGGTGCAGCCATCAACGTTGCGGAGGCCGTAGGCCCAGGCCTGGAGCGACAAAGGAGGAGCTCGGTCAGCATCTCGAGCCTTGAGGAGAGACGAGGGCTCAGGGGGGGAGGGGGGGGAGGGGGGACATACGATGCCACCGCCGAGGAAGAACAGCCCAGCCAGCGCGTCCAGCCCCAGCGCCACCAGACCAGGAATGAATGAGAAGCGCACCGAGGCGGCCGTCACGCCGCACACAATCATACCAAATCCACCGGTGAAGGTGGTGTACCGGGTGGTCACGGGGGCCGAGCCGAGGACTTGCTTCCGAATGAAGTCGGCAGCCAGAGCGAGGACGGTGAGGGCCATGAGGAACTGTTGTTACATCATGCGGTTAGAATTGGCGCGTGATGACGAGAGAATCTCATGACAGGCAAGCAGAGGCATAATTACTTCGAGGACCCGGAAGCCGAGAGATATGGGCTTTAAAACGGTCATGTTGGCTCCAAGGATGGTTCACGCGGGGCGCTTCGGAGACGATGAACGAAACTTGTAACGACCAGAGTGTGAAATAAGGCGGACAGCAGAGGCCTCGATTAAACGCCAAAGTCTGGGACGGGCTCAACTTTAAACATTGACACGCCCAGCGACCGCAGCACAGCCCGCTGCTCTCCCAGCATGTAATCACAAGGCGGGTAACGGTTGCCTGGCTGCCTGGACGGCTTGTGGACGTCCTGTTTCCAGGGAGATATGCGAGGGCCTTGTGTATGACCTTGACAGGTACCCTTTCACTCAACTGGCCAGATGGTCGGCTCTACGCCGGCTCCTGCGCCGTGGATGCAACGTTGGATTCGGGAAGCCCAAGCAACGGCGCATGGAAAGCCATGCGGTTTCGGCAGGCAATGGTCAACAAGGCTTGAATGAGTCACATCATCATAAAGTGGTGGATCGAGTTCTCGAGCACGCGACAAGCGCATTGATGTGTGTAGGTCGGAACCTACTTTCGACCCTTTCCGGAAATGCGGCGCCACTAAAGAAGGGATGGAACTTGGCCCCCAAATCTGCGGCTTGGGTTGCAGAGGGGACCGCCTTGGACGCCGAGCCAATGCGGCTTTCTGGCACAGGAGTCGGCGCCGTGAGAGTCGAATTGATGGGCTGATGGGTAGCCCCAAGGGAGGATTGTGGAGAAAAAAAATCGCCGCCGTACTGTACAATGCCGAAATTTTCTGGCCAGGCTGAGGCGTGTTGGCCCGCTGATGCTGTTCCGCCCGCGAAATCATCGAAAGAACGCTACAGCGCCGGCACTGCATGCTCGAGAGGTTCGCGGCGCTCTTCCCAGGCGAGCCAGTCGGACCGTGTTGTCCTGGGCTGTTGTCAGCAACGACTCGCACCTCGACGTTGATCTGGATCTCGGGGTGGGCTCGACGCACGGCAACAATCCCATCTTGTTCACCTTCCATATCCCCAAGGCCAGGGCAACCAGCTGCATGGCGACGTAGGCAATCTTGACCTGCAGCATCCTCGCGCGGTTTGTCTCGGTCTCGAAGCGCTCAAAGGCCTGGTTCGTGGCGAGGATGCCCATGATGGGGTTTTTGAAGGCCATGAAAACCATCATGATGCTGAAGATCTGGAGCGAGTTGCCCGACATGTACATCATGATGGCCGTCATGGGAAGGCTCTTGATGGGACCCAGGGCCACCTCCCAGGCTTTCTTGAGCTTGAGCGTGTCCATCTCTTCGGGGGTCGGCGCCTGGCGCTGGGCCGCTTTGGAGTCTTTGGCATCCTTCTTCTGCGCGAAATCGGAGTGTCAGCGCCTGAGCGAGGAGCGCGAGCTCGTGAATGGGTGAAATGGACGACGGGCAGGCATGCCTTGGAGCTAGTTGGCGTCTGGGACGACGGGAAGCCAGGCGGGTCAGGGATGCCGGGCTGCTTGGACCTGCATGGCGGCGGGTTCTTGAGCTGGACGGCCCAAGTAGGCATTGTCGGGGATGACACGGATGTGGATGCGGACATAGGTTGGATCAGATCAGGGCCGTTGCGGGGCGACGGAATGTGATGGTGCGTCGTGGTGAGCTGCAGATGTTGAAGTTGGCGATGTTACAGAGTAGGGTGAAGTTGGGAGGTAGGTCCACGCCACGCTGCACAGTCGGTTGCTGAAAGCTGGTGGTTAGTTACGCAGTACCCAAGTTACCTTACGTTACGAGGTGCGACCCGGGAGGCTGCAACGGATAGGGCCCGGGGGGGAAGCTTCCCAAGCCCCACTTAGAAAGGCGCCGCTCCCCTGTGGCCTTCCCGTTCAGGGGTGGAGGGGAACCAGATCAGCAACCGGGGCCGGGGGGTCCAACAAAGTCCTGACGGGATGGACCTCCCATCCAACGCATTGGATCCCATGATCCCATTTCGACTTCACCATCGACGCGATGTGTTTTGTATGGAGCCATTGACGGACCCAAGTCGCCTCGAACGCGCGCCAAACATCCTCAGCCTTGTAGCAACCAGTCGAGCTCCTGGAACATCGAGCGCTGCCCGCCACAGGCCATCTCGAACGCCGTAAAGACGCGACAGGCAAGGGGACGAAGCATCCGCATTCCGCGACCCGGCGGCTCGCGATAGATCCGCTGAGCGAGACACGCCCATTGACGAACCACAGGGAGACATCCCGTGTTCACCACCGCGGCTCCAAATACGCCGACTTTCCTCCCGCGCTGTTGACCCGCGGGGCCCAATCCGACCAACCCGGCGTCGCAAGCATCGAGCCTCACCGAGTCGACCCTCGCCGGAAGATAAGGGCATAGACGACACCAAGGGGACAAAATGTCGGCCGTTCAATCAGGGGGGGACTCGAAGCTGTTTGCTCGGGTAAGCTCTTTCTCTGTCCGGTCTTTCGCTCTCAGTGCTCCAAGGTTGGGCGAGGGTGATGGATGGCGCGGAGATGTCGAGAGGTCGCCATGTTCTTGACCTCGCCCCTCGTTTTTTTCCCCGACCATTCGATGTGCTACCTTGGTACTGTACCCTCTTGGCGAGTGTCAACCAGCGCCCACTCTGGCCTAAATGCTCACCACCGGCATCGATGCGGTTTCTCCGCCGCAACGTCTGCTCGCGTCCTCGCCGCCCAATCTTGTCCCCTCCGTCCGGCCTAGGGCCTTTCTCGTCCAGCCAGAATGCACCTTGTCCCAGAGCTCCGCGCCCGCCGGTGTCGTCATGTACCTCGCCTATATGTCTCTGTCCTTTCACTCACCAATGCGTGTAACGATGCAGGGCAAAGTCGCCGAGCTGCGCTTCGAGCTCAACAACGGCGGCAAGAAGGACAAGTATCACACGGCAAAGCGGATCGCCCTCAAGAAAATCGTCGCCAACATGACCATGAGCAACAACGACATGGTTGCCCTGTTTCCCGACGTCGTCGCCTGCATGAATATCCAGAACCTCGAGATCAAGAAGATGTGCGCGGCCAGCCTCGTCTCCCTCTCCTGCTCCAGGGGCCTCTGAACGCTGACGGACCACGCCTAGGTGCTTTCTCTACCTGGTCAACTACGCGAGGATGCGCCCCGACGTGGCAGTAAAAGCCATCCCGTTCCTGCAACATGTCCGTGAATATCCCCTCCGGTTGCCCGCTGTGTCTTGGAGCGGGTTGCTGACAAGTCGCAGGACTGCGAAGACGCCAACCCGCTCATCCGGGCCTTGGCGCTCAGGACCATCTCGTACATCCATGTGCGCGAGTTCGTCGACGCGACGGTACCTATCGTCCGACATCTCCTCCGCGACGTGGATCCATACGTCCGCAAGACGGCGGCATACTGCGTCGCCAAGCTGTACGACCACGACCGGCACATGGTGGAGAAGTCCGACTTTATAGACAGGCTTAACGGGCTGCTGCGGGACGACAACCCAACCGTCGTGGCCAGCGCTCTGGCTAGCCTCATGGACATTTGGGAGCGGAGCGACGCCATCAAGCTCACCATCGATTACAGCAACGCCTCCAAGATGGTCGCCATCTTGCCAGACTGCTCCGAGTGGGGCCAGACGTACATCCTCGAGGCCCTCATGATGTACGTGCCGCAGGATTCCGGAGAGGCGGCGCTCCTCGCCGAGCGCATAGCGCCGCGTCTTTCGCACTCCAACTCGGCCGTCGTGCTCACGTGCATACGCGTGATCCTCTACCTCATGAACTACATCTCGGACCGGAAGCAGATCTCGGCCCTGTGCCGGAAGCTCTCGCCACCCCTAGTGACGTTGCTTGCCAAAGGCCCCGAGGTCCAGTATCTCGCGCTCCGTAACGCCCTTCTCATTCTTCAAAGACGGCCCGACGTGTTGCGCAACGACATCCGCGTCTTCTTCTGCAAATACAACGACCCCATCTACGTCAAGGTCACCAAGCTCGAGCTCATCTTTATGCTCGCCAACGAGAAGAACATTGACGAGGTTCTGACCGAGCTGCGCGAATACGCGACCGAGATCGACGTGCATTTTGTGCGCAAGGCGGTGCGCGCCATTGGCAAGCTGGCCATCAAGATCGAGCCGGCGGCACGTCGGTGCATCAATCTGTTGCTCGAGCTCGTTGCCACCAAGGTGACGTACATCGTTCAGGAGGCAACGGTCGTGATCCGGAACATCTTTCGCAAGTATCCCAACCAGTACGAGGGCATCATCGGGACCCTTTGCGAGCACCTCGACTCGCTGGATGAGCCCGAGGCCAAAGCAGCCATGGTGTGGGTCATTGGCCAATACGCCAGCCGCATCGAGAACTCGGACGCTCTGCTCGAAGACTTCCTCTTCTCCTTCGCCGAAGAGCCTGTCGAGGTACAGCTCGCCCTGCTGACCGCCACGGTCAAGCTGTTCATCCAGCGCCCCACCAAGGGCCAGGACCTTGTGCCCAAGGTGCTCAAGTGGGCCACCGAGGAGACGGACAATCCGGACCTGCGCGACCGCGCCTACATGTACTGGCGCCTGCTGTCGACAGACATGGAAGCCGCTAAGCGCATCGTCATGGGCGAGAAGCCCGCCATCACGGCCGAATCGGAGCGCCTCGACCCGGCCACCCTCGAGGAGATGTGCCTCAACGTCGGCACCCTGGCCACCGTCTACCTCAAGCCCGTCCAGACCGTCTTCCGGAACGCCCGTCCCCGCCGGCTGCAGGAGTCACCCTGTCTACAGCGCCAGGACGACGATGTGCTGTTCGGGCATGTCGGCGTGCCTACCCAGGCGCTGGCGCTGCAGCAAAAGGCGCAAAATGGAAACATCGACAAGGCGGTCAGCGAGGCCGACGCCTACTTTGCGTCGCAGATACAAGCCGTGCGCGCTCAGGAGCACGGCGACAGCTTCGGAGGCAGCGGCGGCGAAAACCAAGGCGGTTACGTCGTGAACCAGTATGCGCCACAGACGGTCTATCAACCGGCGCAGGGAGTCGCAGGGAACGGCGATTTGTTGTTGTAGAAGATATCCATGCGAGGAAAGGTCGGTGAGGTCGACGAGGCGATGCCCTGGCCCGCGGAAATCTAGCAGCAGGGATAACGTATACACACCGTGCAAGTGATAGGTGGCCCATATATATTCTTGTTAATGCAACATGGCGAGTTCATTTTTCCTTGCGCACTTCTTAATGTCAGATCGCGTACTCTTGTGAGCAAGCCGCAACAAACTTGCCCTGCACCCCCAGACCGAGGAATTTCCCCCGTTCTCGCCCAGGCAACAGAGCATCGGTGGGCCTCTACGACCACGACGGGCCACATAGGTATTGAATCATTGGATTCGTTACAACTCTTGTTGTATTATGCCCGATAGATCAGATTCAGAGAACCATCCTGCGCAGCGATCCCTCTTGCAGCTGGTCAGCAATATTTGCTTCGTCTTTGGATCTGCAGGCACATCATCTTCCTACCACCCCACGGCCCAACGCCGGGAAACTACCTGTACATGACTGTAGTTGGGCACAGCTGAGATTACATTCCCAACAAGTAACTGCTTCAGTTTCATACCCATACCTATACCTATTGGTACACCTTTGTCGTGGTAGTTACAAGGTTGAAGACTTCTTTTCGAGAATTGCATCGTTAGACGAAGTATGGCAATCTTGAAATAATTATTTGCATCATTGTCACCAATTCGCACTCGGTCCTCTTCATCCGAAGTGCAGCATGATAGGTGACGCCGCGCATTCTCAGTTCTTTGCCCATTCCCCGATCGTTGGTCCACAGAGTTGAGCATGGTGATGTTTGAGCTTCGTTTCTCAGAGCATGTCATCCTCCGTTTTCTTCTTTTTGTTTTCTTTTCCTATTTCCTATTTGTTTTTTTATCTTGAAGAATCTTATGGAGCTTTTTTTTCTTTTTTGATAGGGGACACACCGAGGCGTGCAATTTATAGTGGTCATTGGGGATCCCAGGTTTTGTAAGGAAGTTGTATTATTGCGACCCTTGATGAGAAATCATCCACCAACCGCAGCATATCCCCATCTACCTTGTTGCCCGATGTGATTCCTCTTCTCTTCGCATTAAGTGTTGCAAATCAGGCCATGGACTGCAAGGAAAGTCTGGTCCTCGGTCTTCTGGAGTCCAAATTCCATGCTTTGTTTCCCTTGGACTCGGCCTTTTTGAGGCTCTCAAGCCAGTGCCATGACCAAGGCCACCGCGATACCCGCGAAAAGACCACCAGCCATATCAGGAACATTGCAGCCCGCACCGTTGATGTCGGTGGCAGTGGCCGTGGTCAACGTGTCCGAGCCAGAGGTCGTTGGCGAAGCGGTCTCCGTGAAGGATGACTCCGAGGCCGTGGTCGGGGTCGTCAGAGTCGTAGAAGAAATGTCCGTCCAAGTGTTGCTCAGGGTCTCTGTGAGAGTGCTGGTCTCGGTGCCATAGTCGGTGGTCGAGACCAAGCTGGTCGGCGTGGACTCGCAGAACGGGACAATCGTGGTGGTCGACGTGGTCTCAGTGATCACGGTGACGGTGACGGTTTCGCCATCCTGGGGGATCTCGGTGACACCAGCAGCGATGCCGATGATGGCAGCGGTGGCGATGAGGACACGACCGAGATACATTGTCGATGATCTTGTTGATTATTCTTGACTGACTGGTCAAGACAGTCGAGTCAGCACTTCTGTTTGACCCTCGGTCTGTAAGACCCAGACCAGTGAGGTAATTGCGAGCAGCCACAACCGAAGGAGTGGCGAGGCCAACGCGACCACCATCGTCGGTTGGGTCTGAAACAGCCGACAATCTCAAAACGCCATGGATGGGGCCTTGGAAATACCACGACCATCCGCGCCATTTGGGGGAAGTGAGGTAGCAGCCAGACTACCGAAGTGCGTATGACACTTACGGGTTGGAGATCAGATCTTGGGTTGTATAGGAAGTGAAATGTATTCTTACGTGTTGTCGCTCCTGCGTAAGTGTGAAGAGGGTGGTAGTGAGAGAGTGGACGAACAACTGGGTGGGAGGTGGTTGTGCGTGGAGAGGTGGGAGGCGTGGAAGAAATGTGCGAGGCTCTGGGGTCGTTATTGTGTCAAATATCGAGCCGGGAGGAAAGAAATGGAACCAACTCACGTTGTGCAGGGTCGCAAAAAGTACGGTTATAGTGGGACTGTGCTGGCATGAAAGCGAGCAATGTGGAAAGAAAAGGCTTGCTTGCGTATGAAATCCCCTTCAGTGGCCCCTTTCCTTTCTTCTTGCTTCCAGGACACCTACAAAAGGCAGGTTTGGTCTCATTTTTCAAGGTTGCCTGGGCACGGTAAACACATGGCCTGAGGCCCAGCATAACTTTCATCCCCGGAAGCAACAAGGACCCAAGGTACTTGCCTAGGTACTAGGAGAAAGCTTCCAATCACCAGCAGCAACAACCAATCTGAGAAATGGAATCAACCGAAAGAGTCTGGAAGCCAGAAGCAGAGCAGTGGCATCTTGTTACAATCTATCTCAGGCGAAGCGTCCAACCCCCATGGAACCTGTCATACGCCAGTTTGTTGTCTGTATAGCTTTGCGTTTCACGTTGTCTCAAATCATCGGTTGCTTGCTTGAAACGACGCGGCCAGCTGCTGCTTCATAAACAAGGAACTTTCGTGTCCTGTCTGGGTAGTTGCACAATAATGATATGTGATACCAGGAGGTTAGATGCTGGAGCTGTAGAGCCTTCAGTCTCTTACCAAGGTAAGCAGATTCCAATGGAGGGGACTATAGGTAGCATGCATATAGGAGCCTATACCGGCTAGCATCTTTTGTTATATTTGGCTCTGATAACTAAAGACGTCCGCGAATAAAGATACTTTCCTCTACCACACCAGGTCGAAGAAAATCGATCTATGCCCCCCTCAGATACTTATGATCGACCTATGGCCAGGATGTTGAGGGCTGAAGGGAACTCTCCAATTCCCTACTATGTCATTTTTAACTTCTACCTGATTTTGAGCAGACAATTCTACGCCTCTCCAGGAACTAGACGACTGTCCTTGCGTTGCGATACAGATCGGGGCTCATGTAATAATTAGCGACGATAAACGATGTTGTCCTGCCATTTGCTGGCAATGGAACGCTGGCAAACATCCATATTTCGGGCAGATACGAAAAGCAGCCAGGAAGAAGTGCATCTTTATGTGGGCATGTCGAGGTCCGCTGGATGGTAAATGCTTGCCCCTCGGATTTCTGTTTGTGCTTGTTGTTTTTGGTTCCAGGGGTTCCCTGCGGGACAGATGAGGTTCGCAAGGCAATGAAGTTGCAGCCACATGGTCTGTGCACCACCTGGATAGCGTATGACATGCCCAGAGCGGAGGCGGTGGAGCGCCGTCACGGTCCAGCCCGGCTTTTGTCCAGTGTTTCCAGGTTGTGTCTGCCAGTTCCTCAGCTCCCGCCAGCCCAGCCCGATCTGTTGCCCCCTGCTTTCAGCTTCCACCTCAGACCCTGGCCCAGGGGGTCCCGGCGGGTTAGAGGACATTCAAAAGAGTCTCCTGCCAAGGTTCCTCTTCTTTCCCATCGAGATTCCTGCTGTCGCACAGCTCTCTTGCAGGCGCGGGGAGAAGGCCTGGATACCGGACTGGAGACTGTGCTCCCTCTCTCCTTTTTTTTTTTTTTCCCTTGACGTCTCACCGTCCCCCGGTGCGTTGTCCGTTCTTGTTCCAGGCATCCCGCTCGGTCGCCCGGCGATCTCCGTCCCCCATCACTCCCGGGGCCCTTGGGGGACCGGTCTCTTCAAAGCAAACCTCGCGGCCAACCACCAGCGTGTTTCGCCGCCCGTCATCATTTTTTTTCGCCTTCTGCTGTGTTACGCCTCAACCCTCCTCCTTTGCTAGCCTCCTCGCCTCTACATACGGCAAAACCTACTCGGCGATTTGTTTTGATCGCCAATTCTGCCGCGATTTCCACTCTACCTACAACTCTCCTCGACTCCAACCTCCACCGGAAAGCACATGACGATCGCCCGCGTTTCCGGCGCATCCGATAGGCATCGTTGTGGCGATTCGTATTGATTACCGCGAAGAATCTTCACCGCTGGGCGAGAGATAACACGTGCTCTACGGAAGAAGCACCACCTTCTAGACCAAGGACCGTTTCCGGACTCTCGGAATCGGACTACCCACCCGATCCGATCCGGTGGGTACTGGAAGTTCTGCACTTGGCGACCTCGACCCGTCTTCTCGCCGGCTACTCGACCGACGCGCGGGCTTGCTCCTACTCTGTTGTTCCGACATTCCACGCGCTCGGGACCGTGGCTGTGCGACCGTAGCACCGTTTCTCTTCGAACATATCCGTGCCGCTGCGACAATGGCGGAGCCCGCACCCAAGATCAGCGGCGACGCCGCGAACGAGGGTGTAGCCACGCAACCGCCAGCATCGCTGCCGGAGAACCAGACGGGCGAGGGGACGTCGAAGGCGCAAACGGAAGGCCAGAAAACGTCGGGGGATGCGGCACCATGGGCGACCGTTCCCGCAGCGGACACGGATACATCACCGAAGGCCAAAGACAAGGCCGAGCACACGACGCTCGCGCCGGCGTCGCACCCGGTCGGGAGCACCAACCCAGACGACTCGCTGTCAATAGAGCCCTCAGGGCCTGCCCTGGCAAACGCAGCCGCCGAGATCAGCACGCCAGCGCCTGTGTGCGCCATCACGCTCCTCCTGCCAACCGGTGCTCGCCACCCATATCGGATTGACGAAAAGTACCTCACCAAGCGCGGCGTTGACATACCAGATCTTAACGAGTCCGGCTGGAAGGATCCGTTCAGCATCTCGGTGTACAAGCTCAAGGAGCTGATTTTACGCGAGTGGAGGGAAGAATGGGAGGGCAAGCCGGCGAGCCCCAGCAGCATCCGGCTGATTCATTTTGGAAAGTTGCTGGACGACAAGGAGCAGCTAAAGAGTGAGTGCGCACGTGTTTAGACAGCCACTCAAGAAGAGAGCTGACCACATCACCCAGAGTACCATTTTAGCCAGGACAGCCCCAACGTGGTGCACATGTCGGTCCGGCCTCCTGAGATGATGGAAGAAGATGAAACGGCCAAGGGTAAGACCGGCGGTCGAGAGGGACGGAGCCGCGATGGGGGGAGCGGTTGCTGCGTCATCTTATAAGGAGCAGAGGGCTCCCTTGTTTGTTCTTCAAGGGTGTTTGTTTCTTGGCCTGTCTGGGATTTGTTGTTTTTGCGTCGTTCGGCATTCAAGCTGCATACCAGAGGTTGGGCAGGGGAGGGGCCAGGCAAGCGATGTTTTCTTTCTGCCGGAGGTTTGTCGGATTTCATGTACACGGGAACAGGGACGGGTTTTTGGCGTACAGAGTTGCTTTACTTCTTTTGAGTATCAAATACATGACGGAAGACCTGCGGGTTTCCGAGCGGTACATTCGACATGACACATTACACATGTCTCGGGTGCCGGTCACGTTCGACTGAGTGGTTGAACGAAAGTATTCTATGGGCTTGTCACCAAGACGACGTCGACCTGAGCCCTGTCCCGGGAGTTCTTGGCTTTCTGGACGGTCCGCTTTCCGTGGTTGAGCGGCTGGTCAGTCGCGGACTGGTAAGGGCAACGTCTCACTCGCCGGACCGCCATCAAATCACGTTTAAAACCCACGATCTTGTAACGGACAGAGGGCAATCATCAGATTATCGTGTTGAAAGCATCCCCCGGATCTTGTTCACCCCCAAGGCCTCGCCCGGGAAAACTAAACCATCTTCAGTTTCCTCTCCATCTCGTCATGGAAGCCCGCGATGGGCCTTGTCTCCTCGCCCGCGAACACGTCCTCCCAGGTGATGGTATCGTCGCGCCCCGCGAGGATGTCCTCGTGCAGCGACGCCCCGGGCCCGTTGCCGCCGGGCACCGCGCGCAGGCACGTGGGCCGCCATTCGCCCTCGCGCGTAATCTTGAGCTCCATCTGCCGCCGCACCGGCTCAGCGATTCCGTACGTCCTCCTCAGCGTCTCCATGCGCAGCGCCTCGCGCGTCGCCTCCCACGACCGCAGCCTCGCCTCGAGCGGGTGCGCCGACACGGGCTTGGGGCTGCTTGCGCTGGCGTTATCGAGGCCGTCGAACGGGGAAGGGCCAACGCCGGCGCGCAGCGTGTCGTGAAGGCCTGGGGCGGAGGGGGCGCTCACGCCGCGCGAAGCGATGTGGCCATAGGTGGTTTGGTGGTTGTCGGCGGGCACGATGCGGAGGGACTGGGTTGCGGAGGAAGCATCGTCATTAGCATGGAGCCCATGGTAGAGGAGGTTAAGGCTTTTGGCCTGGAAGGCTCCAAGACCGTCTCTCGGGCAGAATCATCGGCGAGACAGGCGAGCTTACCATCTTGGCGGAATGGTAACGGTGTCAGAGATAGGGTATGTGCAGTGGGCGGAGATTGGGAATCGTTGGCAGAGGAGCTATGCTATAGGTAGTCCTGGCCGAGTTCGGGCGTTGTTTTGGCGATTGAGGGATGCAAGCCCGTGGGCTTTGGGAGGTTGAATGGCTGATGGACCGTTGCAGGTGTGGTTGAAGGGGTACAGTTCCAGGAAGCTCTATGCCTACTCGGCTGCAACGTCGCAGCCCAGCCAGGCTCCAGCAGCCTTGCGTTCGCTGAGCCAACCTGGAAGCCCCGCATCCCTCCGGCTGGACCAGCGGGCCCCACAACGAGCGGATTACATAATCCGCGGGACTGGGACTGAGCACTAGGAACGTCAGGTACAGTAAGGTAACGTACGTCACGGCGTAACATTTGCGGCAGGTTGGATTCGATGTCAACGCAAGATCCACCCTCTGGAAACCACACCACGACGATGGCGTATCCCCAGCCCATTCGACGCCTATTTCGACAATGCGACTCCCAACGGGCTCGCTGCCCGTGATTAGAATTGCCAATGGCACGTTCTACCGGCACCAACCGAGTTCGGCCTCGGGCGCTCTCGGGTCTTTAACACACCATGGCGCTGCTCACCCACATCCCAACCCGGCCTTCTTCCAGGGTCTCAGCTTTGAGTTGCCAGCTCGCAGCCGCACGCCGCATAACTGGTGCGTTGTCGGGCCCTCGCTGTCCGGCAAGACCACCTTTCTCCAAGTCCTCCGGGGCCAGCACCTTTGCTTCCCACCGACTGCGCGTTCGTTCCCCCATCTCAGCACCGGCGACGTTCCCCACCACCTCCGGACTCCCGACCGCGCCATCCAGTATGTTGGTTTCGACTCCCAGGGCGCCGGAAGCCTGGGCCCAGCCGCACCGACCTACCTCTCGGCCCGGTATGAGTCGCTCAGAGAGATCACGGACTTTTCCCTTCGTGACTTCCTCCTGGGCAATATGCAACTCAATCCGTCCCGGCTCCCCGACGATAAGGGTGTTGACGAGGCGCTGTTCCGGCGCGTCGTTGCGGACCTACGGCTGGAGGAGCTTCTGGATCTTCCGGTGGCCTTTCTGTCGAATGGCCAGGGCAGGAGGGCGCGAATCGCGCGCGCCTTGCTAACGACCCCGGAGGTCTTGCTGCTTGACGAGCCCTTCATGGGTCTGGACCCGCCAACGGTCGCAAGCTTGAGCCCCTTGCTGCAGTCGCTCTCCGAAAAGGCCAGTCCGCGGTTGATCTTGAGCGCTCGACCGCAAGATCCTTTGCCAGACTGGATCACCCACTTGGTGTACCTCCGCACGGATGCCCAGGTCGGCCTCATGGGTACCAAGGCCGCTGTAATGGACGGACTCAGAGAGTACGTGAGAGGCGTCCGGGCCGGCAAGATCTCCGAGGACGAGGGTCTGCCCGTGCATGCGTTGAGCGAGATGGGCCGGACCTTGACAAAGGCCGGAATCGCCGGAGAAGGGTTCGCCGAGGACTTCTCCATAGCCGTCGCCGATTCAGGCTCCGTTGCTTCTTCCGCAGACGCCGGGAATCTCCGCGAGCCCTTGGTTGAAATGGAGGGCTGCACGGTCCAGTACGGAAGCAAGGTCGTGCTCGGAAACTGGACAGAAGAGCGGGATGGAAAGCGCCTGCGTGGACTTCACTGGACGGTTCGAAGAGGCGAGAGATGGGGCATCTTTGGTCCCAACGGCTCAGGCAAGACCACGGTGGTTTCGCTCCTCTGCTCCGACCACCCACAGACGTATTCCCTGCCGATCAAGCTCTTCGGCCGTAGCCGACTACCCGATCCGGGCTCTGGCCAGCTCCCATTGACTTTCTGGGACATCCAGGAGCGCATCGGCCATTCGAGCCCTGAGATCCATCAGCACATGCCGCGCAACTTGACGATCCGTCAGGTTCTCGAGAGCGCATGGGCAGAGACGTTCCGCAGCAAGCCGAACCTCGACGCGGAGGCCAGCGAGAAGGTGGAGGCCACGCTGAGGTGGTTTGAGCATGAACTGAACCCTGCTGTACACGCTCAGGCCAGTTCGGCTGGTAGTGCCGCCCAGGCTGGCGGTGACACATCCTCGTTGGCATGGCCTGACGAGTACATGTTTGGGGAACTGTCATTCAGCGCTCAACGTGTCCTGCTCTTCCTGCGCGCCATTATCAAACATCCTGATATCGTGGTTCTAGATGAGGCGTTTGGCGGCATGGATGACGCCGTGCGTGACAAATGCATGCTGTTCCTGGTTTACGGCGAGCAAAAGGCATATGCTCTCGGTACCAACCAGGGCGATGGGGGTGCGGTGAGGGCTGTCGTGACGGACAGCCCTACGGCGAAGACAGGACGCGTCAAGGTGCAGGGCCTTTTGGACACACAGGCGCTCATCTGCATCAGCCATGTCAAGGAGGAGGTGCCGGACTGCGTGCGAGAGTGGCTTTGCCTGCCCGAGGCGAACACCGGTCTGCCGGCGAGGTTTGGACGCTTGGATGGTCCGCTGAAAACAAGTTCAAGGAGGTGGGCTGACATATGGGGTATCGGGGCAGCAGGTTCCCAGCAGGCCAGTGGGACAAGCTAAAGGGGACTCGGGCAACTCCATCTCGGCCCGTTGCTGTTGGTTGCTGGATGTCGTCCAATGCTGTTTTCCGGGCCTAGGATCCCCTGATGTCAAGACCCTAACCCTCACGTAGCGCTTTCCGTCCAGACGGGAAGGATCAGTATTTTGCAACGGAATGGACGGACCGCTTCGCTTCCGCTTTTATGGTGCTTCTCCTGCAACGACCGTCATCCTGTACCTACTGTACTCAACATTCCAGGCTCAAAACATGGATAGGAGAATACACATTCTTGGCGTCGGGAACATAGGCAAATACATTGCCTATGCCCTGGCAGGCCTCAGCCAGACCCGAACGACGCCGTCAGTCAGATTGCTGTTTCACCGGAAAAGCCTGGTCACCGAATGGGAGAAGGCAGGCTGTGCCATCGAGTACACACCCCTGGACCAAGACTGTTGCACCTCTGTCAAGCCGGGACAAACAAGCTATGCTCATGATGTCCAAATCGAGCTTCTCTACGACCGGGAGAGCCAGGAAGCAGAAGCAGCAGAGGGTCCGATTCGGAATCTCATCGTAACCACCAAAGCGCACAACACCATCACGGCGCTGGCGCCTTTACGGCATCGATTGGACAAGAATTCGCACATTCTGTTCTTGCAGAACGGCATGGGTATGTCTTAAGAACCAAAGTATACAGCATCTATATGCTTCATGTCTCACACACAACCCGCAGGAGTAACCGACGAAGTCACCTCTGCGCTTTTCCGAGACCCAAACTCGCGCCCGACGTACTGGACTGGGATCTGCAGCGCCGGAGTCTACAGCCGGGGGCCCTTTAGTATTGTCCATGCTGGCCCCGGACCTCTCAGGTTCGGCGCCGACAACGACATCGCCGGCAGTGTTGCAGGCGGCCCTTTGGGATCGCGGAAGATGCACGGTGGGCGGCGCATCACCGTTCTTGAAGATGCGCTGCTCAAAGCCCATATGCTCAGGCCGCAGCGCCTCTCGCCGGGGGAAATCTTGCAAGCCCAGCTTACGAAACTGGTCATCAACTCGGTTATCAACCCGTTGACGGCGCTCCGGGGCTGCAAGAACGGCGCTGTCTTCGCCGACGAGGAGGGGGATCGCGACCGCCGCATTCTCGTCCAGGAGGCGGGTGCCATCGTTCGCGAATTGCTACAACAAAGCACGAAGACATCACCAGGCGCCACCCTTTCGGACAGCGAGCTTCTCACGGCCGTGGCGGGCGTCGCTGAAGCCACCGCTGACAACACGAGCTCCATGTTGCAAGACATCCGAGCCGGGCGGCCGACCGAGATCGACTACATCAACGGCTATCTGGTCCGTAAGGCTGAGTTGCTGAATCTTCCATGTCAGCGCCACAAGGAGTTGGTTGCAGAGATCAAGGAGAAAGAAAAGGAGATGGCAAAGGAAAACGAGGAGCCGAAAGAGGACCGGGATGGTGGAGCTGGTGGGAACCTACCAGCAACGTTGTGAGAGTCCTATGAATTCAAGTGCCCTCTTGGTGTGTATTCTACGATGAGCGCTTTTGCTCTACCACCAGGTCGTGTTTTGTCTCTGTGGCGGTCGTGGCGACCCGGCCAGCCAGGGCAGATAAATATCCAGAAGCTGTCCTCCTCCGAGCTGGCTGACAAACACCCTTGACGCCAAGTCTGTCCCTCGCAGGTCCTCTCTCATCAGTGAGCATAAACGGTGCACCGATAGCACCGGGACGTCGATGATGCGGTCGAGCGTCCGGCAGAGGGATTGTGTGACGTGGCTTGAGCAGACGTGGCCACGGCCCTCGCGGGATGAGTGGTTTGGTGGTACGCAGATTCCCAGCAGTTGCTTTGTGGATGCTGAGGACGCCATGCCAGCTTCAACCCGCATCTCCCATTGCTCCGATGTCGTGCCCAACATCGCGGTGCAGTCGAACACAAACAGAACGTCCCCGGGAACCTGCATGATGGGATCGCGCACGTCGTCCCAGAAGAAGCTGCTCGCGTCGGGTCCAGGGCCGCTGTTCGAACGTGACAGGCGTGAGCTGCGTTCCCTATTCCGGCAAACCTCACCGGATGCATCTTCAAAAAGGGAGCCTGCTTTGGGGTTTGGCTCACCTCGAAAAGACCATCCTCCCTTCACGATCCAAGCACCCAAACCCACGGTAGTACACCACAAGTAGGGTATCCGGCGTTGACCGCTCTAGGAACCGGTCCAGGATGGTCTCGACGGCGGCCGTCGGGTAGTCGTCGGCTGGCACGGCTCGACACTGCACACGGTACCCGCGAGACTTGAGTCGCGTACGCAACGCCTCGCGGTCGGGGTCTGCGTCGAGGGTGATGCTGCTATCGGCGGTGGGGAGTCCACGAGAGCCCTGTACTGACGCCCACGACAGCATCAACACTTGCACGTCCGACGGCGGCGGCTTCTGGGCGCTGACTCGCATCGGGGAGTAGACGATGGTCGTTGCTGTCGTCGGGGCGGCTGGCCCAGCCCCTGAGGAGGAGAGGTTGCCCGGTCGGGAGCTCGAATAGTACCGGCTGGAATAGGGGTGGTCGTGGATCGGGGAAAGCTGCTTGTCTAAGAGAAACCGGACCGTTGAGTCCGGGTCGTGGATGTCATCGTCATTTTTTCCTCTGCCCGTGGTGCCATGCGCTTCCCCCTTGCTTAGCTTAGGACTGCTGGAGAAGGGTGGTAGAGGCTCATCGACATGCGCGACGGCCATGTTCGGAGGGTTTACTTTCGATGGGGCCGGCCCCGCTCGCGGCACCGGACAAGTCGAGTTAAGCGGCGACGACAGCGCTGTCTCGGTGTACCCGTCGCGGTGGTCCGGGAACCACGGTGTCCCCGGGCTCTGCGTGTCGGCCGTTTTGGGACTTTGTCTGCTCTCGAGCGGCTGGTCAGCGATATCTCCGTTTGCTTCCCAGTCCACGCCGCCCTCATCCACCTCCCCGCTGGGATGCGTAGTCACTCACAATATCAGCTCATCCAGAGCCTCGACTACCGACTCGATCTTGTCGTCCCAGGTGTGGATAGCGCCGGGGCCCTCCTCTCCTGGGACCTCCAGGCCATCGATGCTTCGGGCTACTGAAGGTACGTTGGCTATGGCCTGGCTGCTGACTGCCGACAAGTCGTCGCCGAGAGCCACCAGATGCCGCCTCCACGGTGGCCCAAACTGGTCGTCTGCCGGACCTTGCGCCATTTTGGGGTGCTCTCTCTCTCGATGCCTCTCTGCCAGGGCCCCGTCTCACACCCAAGATGCCAGGTCGAAATGTCGGATCCACTTCCGTCCTGTTAGCAACTTTGTTGGGACCCTTTCCGCTTGTCTGACTTGGCTCATGAGCAAACCATTCGTTTTGTGGGGTCAGGACCCGTGAGAACACCTGGGAAACGGCACGAGGAAAGGATGGTACGTGTGTGCGCTCCTCGCGCCGATTGCTCCGGTCAAAAGTGCCACGCAGTTTTCCGAAACAGATAGATAGAAGGGCCTGTTCCTAGCAACCACAACACATGTTTCCACTACATCATCCATGGTCGCAATTCCCGGAACCTGGCCCCGCGGCTTGAGAGACCCTCCTGGAGGCTACTGACCAACTCGCCAACCCACATCCGGCTAAAAACGTCAGCGTGAGGTGACACTGCAGCGCCTCGGTTCCCAGGCTCAGGGAGCGACGGATGGGTGGAAGATTGAGAGAAATATATTGGTTATGTCTTGTGAGTGGCTCGATGGACCGGGGCGGCCCAGAGGACGACCGGTTTTGGGTGTGATATTCTCGAGTTGAATGGTGAGCGATGGTGCCCTCTTTCTGGGTGCATGTCTCGCCGTAAGCGGCAGGTCCAGGAGCCAGAGTGCTGAATTCCCGGAGCGCCATCGTCATGACCTTGGCGTTGTGGTGTCCACCGGTTTCATCCTGCTCGGTCGGGTACATCTGCGGCGACAAGAGGACCGACAGAACCGCAGTTGGTGGCTGTCCTGGGTTACGTTAACTTTGTGGCTGTCCGGGAGTTACAATCAACAGCATTTTGTCCTACCGAATGCCAGCCAAGTAGAGTGTTGGGCCAGAGAAGACTAGTATTACAACGGGAGATAGGTATCATATCATCAGAAAGAAGAAGGAAAAAAGAAAACGAAAAAAAGGGAAATGACTTCTGATATCTGAGAGCATGAGCCGTAAACCGCCAAATTAGTAAACCTGTCCTTGCCAGTGGTATCATCATTTTAGGCCCTCGCAACAATTCTAGTGCCATGCCGTGCCATGCCGTACCCCCAAGTCCAAAGAGCGCCCAGCAAAGTATTATTAAAACACGTCGTCATCCCCCCCCACATTCCACCTCTTCCCCGGCAGCCGGCGCACTTTCCGCGGGCTTGATCCGCCGCTGGCAACCGCGCCGCGCCCCGACGCCTGGTTGTCACTCACGCGGAGTTTCTCCAGCTTCAGCAACAAACTGGCCTCGTCGTCCAAGGGAGCTGAAGGACCGCAACCGCGCGCCGACCGAGACATGGCTCTCGGGCTCCCCGTTTCAGCTGCGCCGTGCCTGCTGGCCTTGGAGAGTGCCGTGCTCGCGTCACTCCCGCGTTCCCGCAGGGGAAGCCGCTTGGTGGGGCTGAGGTCGACAATTTCACGGCGCAACAGCTCGTTCTCCCTTCGCAGACGTTCCAGCTCCTGATTGGCATCCTCGACGAGCACGTTCTCCTTGTCCTCATCGTCCGCGTCGTCGGCACCCGTGTTGACAATTCCCATGCTGCGTTCAAACACCTCAATCTTACGGCCCCAGTGCTCTTCGCCGCGCTCCATTTCGACTTGTAGCGTAGCGCGCCATCGCGCCATCTCGATTTCGAGGCGCTGCTCAAATTCGGCAGCGCAGTCCTCGCGGACCGCCTGCTCGAGCTCGATCATGCGGTCCTCCATCGAGAGCAGGTGCGCCTCGGTTTCTTCGCGCGCGGCCCGCTCCGCGTCGAGCGCGCGGCGTAGATGTTCGACTTCTTCTGAGAGGCGGGCTATTTCTAGCGCGGCAGCTTCCATGGTCGACCGGTGCGTGTCGCTGGCGTTGCTCATGGGTGAGACGTTGCGAACAATATTCGGCGAAGTCATCAGCTGAGGGTAGGCCAGCGAGCCGTCGGCCATGGAAGAAAAGGGTTGTGCCGTGGTCGGCGACACAAGGGGACTGGATGGATGTTGAGACGCTTGGGCCGTTGCGATAAGGGTTGTCTGCGTTATGCTGGGGACGCGTGGGACTGTGACCTCCCGAGCTAGGGCGCTGTAGCGGAGGATTTGTGAGGTTGCGTTGAAGTCGCCGTGCGGGTCGGCTGTGACGATCATGACGGCCTTCTGTGGGTTTCTATGTCTACCAGCCGAGATGGTAGAGGCTGAGGGGTAGCAGTTGGAGAACAAAAGCTCCGTCAGCCTGCATTGCCGGAACGGAACTAGATTGGGCTTGCCGTCAGGTTAGCACCCATCTTTTCTGTCCACGGGTGGTTTGATCCGCGGGCGCTTACCTTGTCCTTGGTCGCAGCGTCACTCTGCATTTGCAGACATTGGCCCAAGTACATCAAGCTCTCGTTGATCTTTCCCGCTTCGGCCAGCGTGGCGCCGGCCGTCTTTGCATCCCTTGCGCGCTCGCTACCAGCGAGGTCGGCAATAGTGAAAGCAGCACCGCCCCAAGGCATTTCAGCACCTCGCTTCCGGCTGCTTTTGCCGCGCTTCTTCACTTCGACGCAGAAAAACCCATGGCTGCGTGAGCTTGCGCTGTTGCTACCGGTCCCCGTGACCCTCCGCTCATGGAGACCAGCCTCGAGGACCAGCAATGCCTGCTGGAGGTTTCCGCAGATCACCTTGCGCAGCCCGGCCACAACTTTGCGGTCTGGAGATGCTTCGGTCGACTTGAAGAGTAGCGGGCGGCGTCGGTATTCCCTGGTTCCTGCCGACTTGACGGGAGGCGTCAACAGGTCGAAAATGCGGTCGTTATAGACCTCGTACATGGAGATGACAATGGCATACTCAGCCGAAGGGTCGCAGGACACGGAGAGCGCGCTAACGTCGGGTTGCTGCGGGAATGTTGACGGTCGAAACAGCCGGCGCGGCGGGCCTTGTCCAGGGCCCACGGAGTCGCCCTGTGGATAAAACGCAAATTTAGTACCCTTCTTCAGACGCATGGAGGCGGTCGGCGCCATAAAATGCTTGGGTCGATGCGGGCCTTGCCGCGGCGCACCCGTACTGCCCGCGCGCTATGCGGACGGGGGCGTGTGCGGCGCAACAGAGTCCTCCCGGCCGACAATCCGCACACTTTGCTGATGTAAACATAGTGGCGGTGGTCCACTCGGACCTCGCGTTTCCTCATGAGGATCGGTAGTAGCACAAGACAGGGTTTGCCCTACAAGCGCTGGTGTCGTTGCCCTCGAGCTGGCGCGAAAGGAGGCCGATGGGTCGGAATACATGCTGTCGATGAAGTTGGGCGCAGAGCAGAGGACGGCCTCGGACGGGTCAGACGCGAGAAGCGATTGCTCGAGGTTGGGATTCGAGTCGCAGTCGGCCAGATTGTCGCCGAGGGACCGGAAGATGACGTCGAGCGAAAGCTGGGTCAAGCCTCGCTGCGACCGTGATCCCAAGGTGGTATGTGTCTGTTTGGGGTCAGTTAGCAACACCACGGGAGTCATGCTAATCGAGGCGTCGTTGACCAACCTTGCCGGACCCCGTGACACCCAGCGTCGCGAGCAACGCGTCGGTTCCATCGCCGCCGCAAGGGGCCAGAACTCCTTTGATCAGGTTGGCGATGCCAGTGCAATGGAACACGTCAAGCTGGGTTGCATCTTCCTCAAACACCTGGGTAAAAGCAAACTTCTCGATGGCGCGCCGGCGGTCATGGGGCGGGTTCAAGGTGATGTGCTTGGGTGTTTCAGTGCCATCGTCAGGTTTCTCAACTGCCAAGAACCGATCCCCCAAAGCACCAGCTCCACCCTGCTGCGGCGGCCGGAGCCGAAGATAAACTTCGAAGAGGTTTGTGGACTTGGGCGTCGACGTCTTCTCCATGGCGTCGCAGGTGCGGTTCCTCGTCGTGTCTAGACGGGGCGAGGCCGAGATGGAGATTGGTGACGTGGCAGCGAACCCTCCTTAGGGATATGGTGGGTAACGAGAAGGGGCCTGGCTCCCCGGGAAAAAGAGAAGTGTATGCAAGTGTAAAACAGAAAAGAACCTTGACCCAGAAAACTTCCAAGCCCCAGCCGCTGCCAATCTTCAGCTCTCTTGCACGCGTCTCAGTGTGAACCAAAAAGGGTGTTTGTGCCAAGATCAACATGCCGGCCAGTTTCCCCAGCAACAGGGCCCGCTCGTACCTGACCGTACCTATACGCAGTACTACAGTGGTACATAGTTGTATAGTATGCGCATAGCGGAGAGCCCGGAGCCCCGTCCGTCATAGTGGGGCACCCAGATGGCATGGGCTTATCGATAAACCACCGAGCCAACAACGGAAGAGATGGCCCGGGGATTCCGTCAGCACCTGGCCCCGGGCAGCCGACGGTGTTACTACCCCCTAGGGGTAAGTTTCCAATCATAAACAGGTCACTTTTTTGACCCACCACGATTGACAGGACTAAACAGCGGTGCGGTTTCCACCTGTAACTGGCTGTAAGTTACACTTGTGGCTGGTGTGTGGATCCTGGCAGTGACCTGACCGGGTGCGCAAACTTATGCACAGCACCACAGGACACAGGTGCCCTGATCTGCACCTGGTCCAGCATGGACACGGTAGGGTACGGAGTACACTGCTACCTGAGGGATGGAGGTTGCCGAACGAGGCTTGGCATTACCTAGCCCCCCACGTCGAGGTAGGTCCCCGGCAGCTTTTCCAGGCTCAACTTTCTCCTCTTTATCAGCCATGAAAGAGTCAGGCTAACGATGATATCCCACTCTGAGGTGCTGAAAATGCGCTTGTGAAAAGTTTGCTGCTCTGGTACGGGGAATTTCGTGGCTGGTCGCCTTAGCTCGTCCTGATTGCCAGGATCAGGGTCGTTCATTCCGGCGATCTGGGACCCAGACGAGATCCGGTCCTTGTCTTGAGGTCTTCCAACATTTTCCAGCCCTGCCGATAGGAGGGATGGGATACCTTACTACCGTAGGTCGGTAGGTTTGAGCCAGCCCTAAGCCTGAGACATCCAGGTTACCGTGCTAGACCCCGGATACGCAGTAGGTGCGCCCAACCCTAGGTACTTTCGGGTCGTCTGCTCTCTACGGTAGTCTCAGAAATCCTCCCAATCTTCCAACCCTCCACCAATACACGGGCAGTACGCAACACCAATGAGGGGCTTCGGGAAAGCGTTGGAGACTAGGTGTTTTGGAACCACCCGTTACAACCTTCCTACCGCATGATGTTTATGTTTTGCAGCGGCATTGGTGCAGGAGCATCGCCTCCACTCCCCGCGTGAGCAAAGAGCGGTGACGAGAAAACGTGTGTAAGGTTGGTACTGGAACAATCCAAGCGGGGTCTTGGGCACTCCCAATTTATCATCCACTGCACGTCCACTGACTGGAACTGACGGCATTCCATGGCAGTGGAGAGGACGGACGCTCTATGCTTGGTTGGGTGGACGGGCGCCGATGCGGTGCCGACTTGCCACTTCAGAGCATAGCGGCAGAAGGCACCTGGCTGGAGACACTTTGCGCCGGTCAAGGCCATCGCCGTGACCATGGCTGCCACGCCATGGCATGGCAGAGTTGAGCCCCGCTGCATCGAGGTGGAAAGGGCGCCAATAGCATCCCTGAAGGACCCGAGGGGCCCACCCCCAAACTGCGGGCAGTTGAGCCAGAGTGCTCCACTCATGCGGTTCCATGAAAAAAAAAAAATATGTCTGGCCAAACCATCAGATGGCCCGCATTTTCTTCCCCTCCTTCTGATCCTCCCTCTCCTCAATCCAAACCCAATCCAACCCAGCAGACAACGAAGTCGCCCTACCACACCACCAGAAGTTCACCATCGTACCAACATCAAAAACTTCGTCGAGATTTTCAAGATGCCGTCGGCCGTCGTTGAGCTCTAAGCGCCCACTGCGGGCGTGCCAGTCTGCCCCGGCACGCCTGCAGTCCAGCAGCCTCAACGAGAATCACCAACCCTGCCAGACCCTCGACGAAGTTTTCCGCAGACTCCCATCGTCTCGAGCTCGTCTCAGCGAGCTCGGGGGAAGATCACCATACTCTCTTGCATCGCCGGGAGAGCCTGCATTCGAATCTGATATCGACCCGTTTTCGTTGCCAGCAAGCAAGGCCTATCTCTCTCCCCCCCTCTCCGCCTAGAAAGCGACGTCGACACTCCCACGGGACCCGAAGCCGGATCTTTTCGTTCCCTCCAGCACCACCGCTCCGCCCCAACCTCCAATCGCCCGACTTTGGGATACATTGGACATATCCAAAGCTTTTCTTCTCCGGCAGAGGCGCCCAAACCAGCTCGCCCGTTCCTTCGACGTTGCGACCCCTCCATCTGAGTCACGGCTTGCAGGGTTCACCGCCGCTCGACTACCGACATCGTACCCTTCTCGATCCTCGCCCGACAGCGCTATCCCTGTATAGATTGCAGCCATGTCGCGCAACATCCGACAAAAATACCCGTCCAAGCCGGCCCGAGCGCCCAGGCGCCAGCGCCGGGATTCCGACTCCGACTCTTCTCTCTCCCTCGACCTTTCCGATGACGCCGGTTACTCGGGCGTTGATGATGTTACCGATTCTGACGACGACGATGATGAGCATGTAGTTGCGGCCGAGGAGGAGCACCTAATTTCCGATGCATTGCGAAAGCGATCATCGGCGCCCCCTCGGCCGCTGGACGACGAAGACGACGACGCAGACGAAGAAAGCGAGGCAGACGATGACGATGATGACGATGTCCAACAAGACGATGACATTGGCGATGACGACGCCGACTCGGGCGACGACAGCGCAAGTTGGGAGGGCTTCCCCTCGGACTCGGAAGACCTCATTGCCGGCCCCCTGTCGGGGGATCTGGTGGATGAGGTTGCCATCCCCGTGGAGCGCCATGTCCGATTCGCGGGGGTTCCCGACAGCGACTCTGATTCGACCACCACGGAAACATCTGATGTTAATGACTTCTTTCCGGATATCTTTGTCGAGCAGAGCGCCCTTGACCCCTCTTTCCGCCGCGAGATTGAGGATGACGACGAAACCTCCTCCAACAGCTCCTTCTGGGATTTCTACAGCGGCTCTCACGATTTCAAGCCCCATGACGTCGCGGAAGAGGAAGCACTTGCCGATGATATGACGCCCTCGGCCACACCTCGCCCCAGCGTGCCACCTGCCGATGTGTTGACACCCATCGCTTCCCTCTCCGAGCCTCAAGAGCTTGATGGTTACGAGAGTGAGTCTGCTGTCGATTATGGGCGCTCTCCGATGCTAATGCCTGCTGGTAGCCGATGGTGATACCACAGAGGAAGACATCCCAGAACCCATTGTCCGCAAGAAGCAGGCTCGCCGCGCCCATACGGTCGAACCGTCTTCCGACTCGGAAACAGAGCGCCCAACCCCTCGCCGTCCGGGCAAGCCCCGTGTCGGCCGGTTCAACCTCGACAGATCCGACAACAAACCTATCGGCGTGGTTGACCCTGCCACAGGCAAGATGATCATCTTCACCCCTCGCCGGACAAACCAATTGGATCTGTCCCCCGAGTCGCTCCACGTTGACTTTTCGGCCCCCGATTTGACGTCCCCGCTAGTGAGGAATCCCGGTCTCGTCATGATGGGCGCCATGGTTTCGTCCAACACCTTCGGCGACTTCATGAACATGCAACCATTTGGCCCGGCCGAGGCCTTCTTCCCCTGCACGCCGGATCCCTTCGGCCTCGCCGAGGAAGAAAGTGACGACTCGTACTTTGGCGTCGATGAAGAGGATGAGGAAGAAAGCTTGCTCCGGATCGAGGACTTTGTCACGTTTGGCGACGATTCGTCTGATGAGGAGTCGGCCGGCGAGTGGAACGACAATATGGCCTCCAGCCCCACCCGGCCCCGGACCTCAGCCAGCAGCACGAGTGCAGCCACCGAGTCAGCTGGTGTTCATCCGCTTCTCAGCCACTTTGACAGCAACTCTGACGTGGTCGGCGCCTTCCGCCGCAACCAAATCCACCAGCAGCTGATCTACAGCCACAAGGCCAGCCAGGAGTCTCTTTCCTTCTCGGCCCCGTACCACCTCGGCACTCTGCGCGGCATCAAGAAGGGACGCATGGAGTCGGTCACCGCACCAATCACCCCGATCCGGAGGCATAAACGGAGCAGTACCATAACTGGGTTGAATGCCGGCCCAGGCGCACCTCAAAGCAGCCCTCTAAGCAGCGTCTCGCAAAAGAGAAAGGCATCAGGCACCCACCCCGACGCAAACGCGCACAAGCGCCACCGGAGCATCTCAGACGTGGAGGCTCTGAAGATCTGACAGGATCGACTTGGCGAAGCCAAGCGAGAGAGGGAGTACTAGGCAAATACGCCAGAGGACGGCATGGCGCGGGGTTCTTCTCGCCGAGCTCGTCGAAAGTCAGCTCGGCTCCCCGCCATCCCTGGCCTCGCAATATATCAGACAATCTTTGACTGTGATCAACATGATCATTGTTTCCTTTTGTAGTTTCCATTTCCTACAATACCAATTCATTCCATTTCAACTTGGCTGTTGAGTCCTGGCAAACATGTGCTGGTTGTGTGTGCCTACCCCTGGTATTCATGGGCGTGGGGGGCTATCATGGCTGTTTGACATCTCGCCCTAATTCCAACTACAGCCATCCCGTCTCATCCATTTGTGACTCAAGGTTTAGGAGACTGGTTGCTGGCGTCTCGGATCTTCCATGCCATTCGGGGGCGAGTTAGAGAAGAGCAAAAACGGGTACGACATAGACAGATGGACGGTTCATCTGTTATCCAGTTTCGGAGCTGTTTCCCATAACCTAATGTTGACTCCATAGTCGTTAAGCAAGTTAGGTCATTTTGATGTGCTAGTCTTGGAGACTGACCCTGCCGATATGCTGGGGGCCAGACTCGCGGTGGTCTGAGCTTGGTATGAGAATGGGATGTACGCAGGAGTAAGACTGGGTGCGGGGCTCACAGTTCGAGCACGTAAGATTAAAAGGGACCAAACCCATCCTGCATACATGTCCAAGTCTGACCCCCTTTCATCTTCCTACATGTGACAGGATCTATGGGGACTTATACCCTGGTCCTGAACCCCAGCAGGCATTCTGCCTGCTCAGACCGCCATTCTGGGCATCCATCGTATATATAAGGAGCCTCCAGGAGAGGCATATTAGATAGTTGTTTTCTTCTTTTAAACAACAGCTTCCAACCATTCCTTTCCGCCGTATACACTCTTACAGGTCCGGGCCATTACAGTTATAAGCCCGGTGCCTTCCTACTACGTAGAAAGAGAACCTTCCCTTCTTGTTATAAGCCTTTAAATCAATCTTTAAAGCGTTCAGCTCGTTTATTTTCTCCTCTCTCTTTTAAAACCCGTTACCAACTATTAAAACACCTTCCTCGGCAAGATGGACTTAGTCCTTAAGGATTACACTCTCAGCATTATACGGTTGGAGACCTTCCGCGACTAAGGACGATAGTTTAATTACGTCCGAAACGAAGCTTGTATCTACAATGTATAGCAGATCTGTAGACTAGAAGTAAACGTTAAAACGGTTCTAAAGATCTTTAATAATAACTAAGAGCCGTCTTATATAAACGTCTATTTAAAGGTTTAGTAGTAGCTTAGGATTTAATACTAACGAAAGCTTCGGGATTAGCAGAATACTAATCCAGAGGAAAGGGTCCCTAAACCGAAAAAACTAAAAGAACCCTTTAAGTCCGACGTAGACTATATATACGAGTAGAACCTCCTCCGGCACTTCCTAAAGACCCTATAAAACAATTCGAACGACTAAAGGAAGGCTTACAACGTAGTATACTATTTTATCCTTAACACCGTTTAAAAGGATCTGCTCGAAAACGCCCTTAACCTTTTTATATTAATAAAATAATTATAGATCTGTTATAACGTCCTATATATTTTAAAAGCCTAAATTATTCCTATTTAAACAGTAAGGATAGAGGCGTCTTGTAAAGCCTTCCTTAATATCTTCGATAAAGCCGAAATAACTATAAACCCTTTCGAATAAATTATAAACTTCCGCTACAAATATTACAATATATTTATAAACGGAGTTACCGATATAATTAGTCTCCTAACTATTACAGCCTTCCTAAATATTATTTAGAAGCGTATTGCCCTAGGATAGGCCTATACTAAATATATATTTTTAACCAATAGAATTATCCGAAGCAACCCTAAAGAAACTATAGAGGTATATATAGACCAGCTATACCGATTTCTCCTCTAGAACGGAGCCGGGATACGTATTTTACTGTATATTTACATTACTTTTAAAGAATATAAGTAGTTATCTAACCAGTAAGACTTATTAAAATAAAGGTTTAACAAGAAAAATAGCGGTAACGGTAAAAGCAAGCCTTCTAGGTTAAAGGGTAGCTATAAATAAGGAAAAGACGGGAATAGTAGCAGAAAAGGCGGTAACCGAGGTTATAACTAGTCTAATAATTAAAATAGGAAAGTAAACTAAACGCTAAAGGTTTACTATAATTATTTATACGGAATCCTTAAACGATACTATTAGATACCGATTAAATACTTTAATTTTAAAGCTGTTATAACTAGTAAAAGCGAGAAAGGCAGTATAATATTCTAGGGCTTACGCTAACGTATCTTTAACAACTTTATAAAGCTTTAATAAGTAGACCTTAAAAACGAGTTATAAGCTTAAAGGATAAGATTCCTTAGTCCCGGAGTACTATACTTACTACTAGGACCGGGTAGCAAAGAACCCTTTCCTAGTTCGGTTGGAGTTAAGTTAAAACTTAATAATAATAAAGACTTTTCAAGGCCTTTCGTTAAAGCAGTAATCCCCTATAACCTATAGGCAAGAATTTAACTTCCCTCCGGTATCTATACTATATTTATTACCGACTATTACCCGCTTTATAATTCTATTCTTCTAGATAACTATAGAGCAGTCTATATCGTTAACGATAAATTATAATTTAAGTCTGGATCTTAATATAAAGTTAATAACCTAGACGACTGTATAGAGGCGGGTACAACCTTTTTCTAAGTATAAGCCTGTAGGCGATAGAGGCTTAGGAATATATTAAACGGTAACAGAGGTCCTAATACTAAGGACCTGATTCTAGAAGATACGGTTTTTATTAACGGGTTCTACGTTAATATTATATTAGAGGTAGCTTTTAAACGGGCAGGCCTCTAGTATTACGAGTAGGACGGAACCCTTCGTTACAGCCCTATAAAGCGTAGTCTAGTAATAAAATAGTTAATCTATAAATATAATTTAATATTCCTCGAATATAACGTTCGTTCTGTTTATTTAAGGGTTCCTCCGTCTAAGTATACTATAACTATATCTCTTACTACTATTAAAACCCGTTTAGCCGCCCGATCGAAAGAGCTACTTTCTAAGAGAAAGGATACGGAGCGCCTATAATACCTACGTATAGGATACACAGAGCCCGAAACAATATAAAGATTCGTTTTTATAGCTAGAGGAGTATAGTATAAAGTAGATAGCATCCTAAGAAAGGAGTATAAGAGTTATATACAGGTATACGCTACTCGAGTTATTTTACGCTAACCCTTTAAGAACCGCGTTATAAGACCCTTCTAAAGGATTATTTAGGACCTCTTTAAGTTTAATTCTAGGTTTAACGGTTTAAAATAGCTACTTATAATTAAAGACGAATAGAGTAGAAGAGTAATCGTAAAAACTCTAATAACCAAGTTACTATATACTATAGCTAGATAGATTAAAGATATTATATCGTAGATTAATATATAGTTTAGCTTTAAAGTCTATAAGATCCAGTAGGATAACGATATTAATACTATTAGTATTAAAGGGTATACGGATTATAAGGTCTAGATTCAGAACCTAAAGATCGATCTTAAACTTACCTTAACCTATACCTTAGAGGCTAACGGAGGATCTAAGCGTATAGGACGTAAAATTATTAAAAGAGGGCTTACTATACTTCTCGGAGCCTGCTTACTTTGCAACCTATAATTAAAAGCTACGAAAGCAACTACTTAGCTAATTAATATTACGCCTTTATAGTATAACGACTGGAAATTACTAAACGAGAAACTATATTTATAGTTTTAGCAATACTTCCGTTAATACTAACCCGAATTTATAAATAATCGTACGCAAGATTTAAAGCCTTACTTTAGCAACCTATATATATATAAATACTAAGTATACTTACTCAATAAACGACGAGAGGCGAATATTTACCAGAAGCTGTTTAAAATAACCGAGAGAGCCTATATCGGTTACTTAGTTAAGTATTAAGTAACTAATATTTACCGGATTTAGATTCCTTAGCTTAAAAGGGTTATTATTATACGGAACGTAATCTTCAATAAAAAGCTTTTCTATAAACCTAATAAGGAATATATATCCCTATAACCGCTTTAAATTATAAGGGATGTTATAAAGCTATTTAAATCCGATACAAGGTACCGGGATACTAGTATAGTAAAAGAGCCCGACGATATTAACCTTAAAAGTCTAAAATACTTAGTATCTTCTAAGAGGCTAAAGATAAGTTCTAACCGGCTAAAGGGTTAGGACTCGGGGGTAGGAGTATAGGCAGAGAGTATACTTCCTATAGATACTTCTACTAAGCTATTAAAAGTAAAATCGTTTATAATTAGACTCCTAACCCTAAGGCCGTCTATTAGTCCTTTATCGCTTTATACAGAACTTAACGGGGTTATAAATATTAAACTTTATATTAGCGATACCTATCGTAAAGGTATAACAATTAAAGACTAATATCCTGCTAACAGGACTATAGAGTTTAGTACGTTCCTGTTAGGCCCCTACGATAATAATACTATAGGACTCTTTATAGTTAAGGAGGAGCCTTTACAGCCGGCAAACGGTATTTATAGACTGTTGTAAAGCGTTTATTATACTATAGATACTATAATAAAACAGTAGACTATAGAAAGATAAAACCTTAATCCAGCCCGTATTAAACGTAAGTATATTAGAAAAGTATATAGGCCTACCGTATATTAGAGTAGACGGCAGAGAGGTTAGGGGCCTAAGGGTAAAGACAATAATAATAAGTATAGATTTATCGGATTCGTATTCGGGATATATCGAAATAATAGTATATATTTACCGAATTAAAAATACTAAGAGAGCTTCTATACAACCTTTTTCCTAGATAATCCTATTTATAAGGGTAACAGCCTTTAAACTTATACTATCTATTATATAATAATAGTAGCTGTAAACTAAAGGTCTATAAAACGCTTAGGTACTACTCTTAAGATGCCGAGAATATATTTCTTAGAACTAGCTAATATTAAAGTACTTTAATGTTTTCGAGATATTAAGAACTATAAGTTTAAATACTTATTCCTAAAAGCTTACGATAAGGAGATTAGGAATCTCGTTAACCGGAAGACTTAACGTATTATCTGCTGTATAGAGGCTAAAGGACGTCCCTTGCCTTTTAAATAAGTATTTACGTATAAGTTTAACGAGTATAGTTATATCGAGAAAGCAAAGGTACGTATTTACGTTAGAAGTAATCTATAACGTTAGAGTACCTTTAAAACGATTTACGCTACTACCCTTACCGCTCGTATATTTCGCTTTATAATAGCGATCGCTATATACTTTAACCTTAAAGTCTACTAGTTCGATATTAAATAAGTATTTTTAAATACCCTTCTAGAAGTACCAATATACTATAAGCTCCCGGAAGAATATAAGTAGCTAGAGAAGTATATTTAACTTCTGCAGGCCCTTTATAGACTCCGAGAGTTACCTTTCCTTTAGTACTAAGAGTTTTCCTTTACTTTATGTAAATTAGGCTTTAAAGCCTTTAAAGAAGAGCTTTGCCTTTTCTACGATAACTAATATAAGGTTACTATTGTGTTCTATATCAACGATTATTTTGTCTTCTTCTATTAAAACTATACGGATAAGGTAAACCGTATTATAAATACTTTTAAGGCTAAGTATAAGCTTTATAAGAAGGGAGAGGCGAAGTAGTTTTTAAACGTAAAAATTATTAAGGACCGTCCGAGGCGCCGAGTATTTTTAGTCTACGACTAATATATCGAGAAGGTAGCTAAAAGGTTTAATATTAATTTTACGGTTCGTACGCTTTATATTCCACTTCCCTCCGGCAATTTTGTTAAATATAAGAGGACCGTTTTAAATAACGAAATTAAACTTTTCTAAAAGCTTATTAGTTCAATACTTTATATAGTTATTATAATTCGCTTAGACGTAGCTTTTACTACGTTAAAGCTATTTTATTCCTTAACAAATCCGTTATACTAATATATCTTTACAACGTATTAGGTAGTCTATTACTTATATAGAATAAGGTATCTAAGGATTATATATACTAGCGAGGAAACTAAGTTACGAGTATTCCTTATCGTAGGGGACGTATTATTTACCGATTGCCTCAATACTTAAAGGTTTACCTAGGGCTATATAATAATACTCTTCGGGGGTATAATTATATAGAAGGCTGTAAAGTAGTCGATAATTACTACTTTATTTATAGAAGCCGAACTAACAGCGTTTATAAATACTATTAAGGAAACTATAGTACTATAACGTTTCTTTAAGGATATTACTCTAGACCTCGGAGAGCTGTAAATAATTTACTATAATAATACTAATATAATTAGACTAGTAGTTAAAGATAGAATATAGATAAATACCTTTTTAAGGTACGTCGATATTTATAATATATAAGTAAAAGAGTAGGTTAAAAAAGGTACTTTTAGTATTAAATACCTTTAAACGGTATAGATACTAGCTAACGGATTAATAAAGAATCTATTACAATAGCGTTTTAAATATTTTCGGAAGCTTTTTAACTTTTAAGATACTATTAAGCTAGTATAGGATCTAGAAAGTAACTTAGAACAAAGGGTTAATTAATAGGACTTACTCCTAAAGACTTTATAATAAAGGTACGGAACGTTAGAAACTAATATAATAAACCGATAACCTAAACATTTAACCTATATTTCTTTAGCTCGGCGCGTAAACGCGTCTTCCGAGCCTCCGCCTCTTTTTCCTTCGCTTTAATATCCTTTTTAGCCTTTATATTAGCTAGAAAACGTTTTAAAAGCTCCTCCTCCTTATCTTTATTATTATCCTTCTCTACTACTTTACCTTTACCTTTATCCTTAGTCTTTTTAATAAAGGGAGACTTATCCTCCTTCTTCTTTTTATTAGCCGGGCCGGGAGGAGCAGAAGTTACCGTTAAAGAACGTTTACGGGTACCGGATAACGTAAAGGGACCGGACTAAACTAGGGTAGACGACGTTAAAACGCTATTAATAATATAAAGGAGTAAAGTCCTTAGACTTTTCCTTAAAGCCGGAAGAAACTCCGGCTACTAACCCTTAGTAATACCAGCCTCTAGGTCCTTATACGTATAACGGGTACGATTAATAATCTATATACTTATCAGAACCTACAGATCGGGTTTCTAAAATAATAAACTTATATTCTTAGGGGCGCCGGCTTACTTATATCGTATATACTAAGCAGTAGTAAACGCTAGTAAAAAGGGTTTAATATACAATTAAAAGGATTAGCTGAAAACGTAATACTAGTTGCTATAATAATTATTTAAAACTTTAAAATAATAAGAAAAAAGTTTTACCCGAGTCTATAAAACGTCGTCGTTTTATAACGATAGTAATAGGTTTAACTTATAACCGATAAGTATAAGCCGTCGCTATACTTTAGAGCCGACTTAAAACAACCTATACAGGGCTCGATCCGTCGACCAAGAACCCTACGGCTGTCCTTAAGCCTCCGTAAGAGCTTAAAGAGTAGAAGCTTAGTAAGGTTAACCTTACTTTTACGTAACGTAATTATAGTATCCTAATTATCGTTAAAGAATATTATAACGTTGTTAAAAGGCAACTTTATAGGCGAACTAATATTACTGCCCGTATTAATAGGTTTTCTATTACCCTTAACGGTATAGGAAGCTAGATAACTATTATAATACGTTAAAAAACTATAAATAATTGTAATGAGAACTAGTCGGTTATTCCTTTATAATTAGGGGGTAAAAAAAGTAGTTTTAAACAATTAAAACTATACTTTAAACGATAAGAACTAACAACCTAGTTCGTTAAACTATTTAGTAATATACTTTTAATATTAAAAAAACTAATAAAGCTAGAAATCAATATAGTATTTAAGGAGGCTATTTCTACAATTATAATAATTAAAAAGATTATTTTTATTATTATAGTTTTAAAATATTATAGTCGACCGGATTATTATTAATATTTCCGGAAGAAGAATAATTTCCTTTATTAACCTTTAAGTCGACTTTTCGAAGGCCTAGAAAGTTAACTAATTATAAAGACTTTGGATTGCTGGATATAGCTTGTCCCGAAGTTTAAAACAGCTTATAGTATACTATAAAGGGATTCAACTCCTAACTACCCTGCTAAAAAGGGCGCGAAAGCTATAACAGCATTTCTCTCTTTTCTTTAATTTTCAGGATCCTATTATAATAGTTGCTTACTGATTACAAACAACTAGGGGGTATGTAACAGGATCTATAGGGACTTATACCCTTGTCCTGAACCCTAGTAGGCATTCTGCCTGCTCAGACCGCTATTCTGGGCATCTATCGTGTATATAAGGAGCCTCTAGGAGAGGTATATTAGATAGTTGTTTTCTTCTTTTGAACAACAGCTTCCAACCACTCCTTTCCGCCGTATGCACTCTCACAGGTCCGGGCTATTACACTACAACTCATCGACCCATCTTCCTATTGTTGTCAACCCATTCAAGAACAACCCTCTGATACGTTGCAGCCACCTTACCCTGCGCCTGCCTTTACGTCACAAACATGGATCTGGGTTTCGTGGTTACAGCCATCGACCTGGTCGAGAAGGCTGTTGCAGTCTACAAACGCATTAAAGACATGCCTGCGCAAATGGCCCAGATTGGCCAGAAAATGGAGCGCTTAAGCACATTCTTGGGGCACCTTCATAGACTTGTCGAGATGGAAACGCAAAGCACCAAGAATGCCTTGCTGTCGGGCCAATTGGATGACCTGCGCCAGTTGCTCGTCGACATGAAGCCCACCGCCAAGAAGGTGCATAGCCTGTTCGAGCAGTATGAAAAGAAGATGATCTCACAGCCTGGGGACTCAGGATTCCGGTATAAAATGTTCACGCGCGTGTGGCTCGCCGTCTTCGACAACCCTGCCGACCAAGCGGAGGCTCTCCTCGTCCAGCTCGATGACTATCGCAGCTCCCTGCGGGATTACCTCGCGCTAATGACCTGGGCAAAGGTTTCCGAGCTGCGCCCTCAAATCTCACCAAGTCCATCCCCCTCAAGCCCGCCTGCCAGACGAGATTACAAGATACTTTTTGTTGATCCAGACAATATCGGGAGAAGCGTGTAAGACATGGCGCGGCCTCTTTGACCTTCTGCAACGTCCGTACATACGACTAAATCACTTGGAGACTAACTACCTCGCTTCCTTTCTTTTAGAGTAGCGCAAGCATTGCTCAGTCTGCTTGGAAGCCTCACAGTGCGGACGGGAGGTGACTGGCGCCTCAAGGCGGTGCAGTCTGCCGGGTTTTTCGTCCGGCGGTACAGTGAATGCGTTCAGACCATCGAGAATCTGCCGTATAGTCACCGTACCTTCCGCAAGCCAATTCTCCCCGGTGGTGCGCCCCCCAAGACGGCAGCGATGGCTGCCGTCTTCGACAATCACTGGATGAACTACTCCTTTAAGGAGAGCATCCGCAAATCGATGACCACGCGCATGTCACGTGGCCTGAGTGGGAACATCTTCTCATACTTTGACTTCATCGTCGCTTTTACGCTCAGAGAACATGATAACATGGTCCGGCTCAAAGCGGCGTTGCGCAAGGAGCTGGAGCTATCAGGTTCTGGCTCTCGATCGGTTTCTGACCCCGGAACCGTCTGGCACAGGGGCAAGGGCCGTGTGATCCAGCTTGGGATGTATCTTGCACGCAGGAAGGGCCAATTACGCGAGATTTTGGATGTCCCCAAGATAGCTGATCCGGCAAAGGAGAGGGACCAGTGGAACAAGAAGGTTTCCGAGATCAAGGTGGCTCTCAAGGAATTTCTGAAGCAGGAGATGGAATGGGTACCGCCCACCGGTGTGGACAGAGTAGATTCCACGCCTGGAAACCCCAAACCTCAGGGCCTCAAGTCTTAAACCAAGGCGTCAGGTCTGTTGAGCTCTGGAAGCTTGAAACATGTGTTTATGGTGATGAGAACTGAATCAACGAAGTAGGTTACCTACCTATCAAACCACTGTCAGTTGATATATCCCGTTGAACTCATTCTCCACGCCCAAAAGACCATCAAGACCTGGTTTTGGCTTGGGTCTCATTTTTCTTCCCGTTGAAACCAGGCCCGTGATGGTCCCAATGCTATCGTTAAGCATTATTGTAATGTAACTGGGCCAAGGAGATTGTTTAGTGATGTACGACGCTAGATAATTGACTTACCAACCAAATCAGTTAAATTCAAACAATGACGCTCAAAAATGGTAATTGCTTTCCGAGGTGACGCCACTGCCTACACTTGGAGATGCCCGAAAAGTCCCTTTGAATTGTGTTGATCTCTAGAGGCCACCGGCTGCATTCTTGCAAACGCACAGTAGGTGAAGAAGACGAGGGATTGGAAATCTCCCCAACACGAGCTATGGCGGTCATACAAGCAGAGTATCCCACACGACCACAGGTCGGTGTGACAACAGATATTCGCGGCAGAGTGGCAGTATTATAGCAGCAAAGATGAAACCACTGCCGCTGCTACTGTCAGCACTCCACAGTCACACGAGCCATCCAGACCAGATTCATGCTGAGTTCTATCTGGGATCTATAGTTGCAGTTTACTGAGTGATAAAGCAAGAGTTAATAGGGAGCTATCAGAGGAGTACGCCGTGGACATCACATGGTATTAACCTCTTGTGCAAAAGCGTCTTGATGACCCTTGAAAACCAGCATTCACCCACCCACAGCACTACACTTCAAGGGCAATAACTGTGGAAAATCAACTGCATTCAATGCTTGCATGTTCCCGGCGTGGTAAGAATTTTCGTCAGTGGTAGCCGAGAAAGCGTGGTCACACCACCATCGTGTCGAGTCAATGAGGGGTTAATTAACTATACGCTGCAGAGGCTAGTTGTTCACCCGCGCATGACAGCGCCGGCTGTTTTCATTCTCGAGATTCGATGTCAAGAAACGGTGCCGGCAAAACATACTGCCGTGCAGATGGTTGGAAGCTCAATGCCGAGAGCCACCACTGGCTTGTTTAACACAGTAACCAAAGTGTGTGGGGGAGGGGGGGGGGGCAAGAGGTGTGACATTTCCTCATATACCTCTGTGGAGGAATATTGAGCCGATGAACTCGAGGTTTTGCAGTCCCGGGTTACAGTAATAGGTGTCTTCACTTTCTGAAAACATCCGCAATCAAATCCATCCTCTAGATGCTAGTTAGTCCTGATGGCATGATGCGAGTCGCCTGCGCCGCCGGTATCCTCTAGAAATGGAATAAAAGTAACAACAGCTTCTTCACCATGAAGACGGAAAAACCAACCAAAGCGCGAATTATTTGAGGTCTGCAGTAGGACCCGAGAGAGGAGCGCACCTAGGTTGATGGGTGAATGCTGCCGTTAGACGTTGCACCTTTATAGCGACCACTGCCACGGCTGAAGAACTTAAGCAGGAACCGTGCTAACTAGGTACCTCATTAGCTCCGGTGGCTCCATCTTCTATGAGTCTTTGGGGGCTGGAACATGCCAGGAAACTTCTGTGAAGGCTTGATACTAAGCTGCTGGCTGGGACAGTGACTGGCTTGGAGCAACCTCTCCGTTTACGGAAGCTTACTGCAGGTGTTCAAATTGGCTTACTTGAAACGTGGGTAGATGTGATGCGTACCGAGCTGTCTTCCTGTTACATTGTCATCTTTGAAGGTGTATGATCACCCAATTGCGGACCATTCCGCTGCGGAATGGATGGTGACATGACCTCCGTCGAATTTGTTGGTAGCGCTGAGCTTTGGGATAGTACGGCCCCATGGTAGTCAACCACGCCTCCTCTTACACCGCCACCATTGTCAGCCTTCCTACTCCAGACAAGCCCCGCGTCATGTTCCTAGGTGGCTCAGCCATCTCCGTTCTTAGAGTCCGAATATTGAGGTCTATTTATCCATCTAGCTGCGGGCGATGTTTATGCAAAGCTCCAACAAGCATCAAGGAACCGTGAGTGGATTGAATCGTGCGCAGCTTACCCTATTAGTGCTGCTATGATCAGCATGACACTTATACCCCTGAGCGTCTATGTCCTCAACCTATAAAGGCTAACCGACAAGCAGGCTCAACCTGTCAACTGTGCAGGCTTTTGTCTATGGGCGGCGCTCCTCATTTGGATTACGTGCGCCTCCTAACTTCCCGTCATAATTCTCTTGCAACGTCTGAGCTGACCCTGAGAGGTTGACAGAGCCATTATACTTTCCTTCACTGGCCCGGTCATCAAGGCATCACGAGGACGGTCCCTGACCACTCTTCGTGCTTTAGCTTACCCGGAGATTACGGCCTAATCTAGGTTATGGTTGGTGCGATTTCAATATGTTGAGCCGTTTCACTCAGTGCCGTCAGCATGTTAATATACATGGCACCGAGGAAGCAGAAATGGTGGGAGCTGATAAGATCTGCCGCCATCGTGGGCTCCTTCAAGAACTTGTAGGATTTAGATACAACAACTTACCAATGAAGTTGAGTAATCTTCAGGGTGCGGTGATTTCCTGGACAGAATAATTCGTCGTTGCGTGGTGGTTGTATGTTGAATAGCAGTTCTCTTGGCACCAAAGTACCACCATCACGACTTGTGCACTCGCCTGTCTGTGCAGGATACCTAAGCTAGGTAATTATTCATAATGACCATCGATCTGGAACCTGGAAACTTGGAACCAGATAGACCTTGGCCATGTCTTGGGCTCGTGACCATGCTTTTGCCGAGTCATGTCGGAGTGACGTCACAGCCACGTGCCTAGGAATCCAGATGACGAACAGCCCCTCAAAATAAATATGAGGAACAACATCTTCTCACCACTGTCGTCTGGCAGACTCCATATCTCCGGGAATCGAGCTATAACGATAAAAATCTCCGAGAATACCTTTATGCGGCAAAGTCAGTATCATCAACACAAGCACCATGACTCTCAATACACTCTTCGCGGCAATGACTGCTCTCTTCCTGGCGTCAGCCGCTGTTGCAGCTCCTGTTGCAGCTCCTGTTGCTACAACGGCCCTAGACAATAGTTGGCAGTACGGGACAGGAGGTGGCCTCTTGGGTTTGGTCGTTTTTATACTTGACATCATCGTCTTTGGTGAGTTTTCAGCCGCGATACTTCCTGCGCAATGTTTCAATATATCAAGACCATTATTATTAACAGTTCTTTCTACCTGTCCAGTCGAGGTTCTCAAGTCAAGCCGCCCTCCAGCAAAAAAGTTTATGTGGTGCCTGGTCGTGTTCCTCTTTCCAGTCATTGGCATGATTGTTTATTATCTGTTCTCCAACAGGGATGCCTACCAACGCGGCGCTGGCTATGAGCCGTTAGCGTGATGTTGGGGAGTGGTGTTGAGGCGGGAGCAGGTGTTGCAGTAGCAGGTATATATGGTGCACTAGCTGATGGCAGCATCAGCGGATCCGTTTTTACTGTCACAGTTATAAGCCCGGTCCTCTTCTGTTTACGCAGCGGTATATTGATAGTGCTACCTGCACTGTAAAAGTCACATACAATGAAAAGGCTCTGAGTTCGAAACCTGTATTTGCACCCCTGACACAAAGGACGTTTTTAGGGTAGCGTCTGATAAATAAACACCCGGGCACCCCTCGGGGGTGCGATAGAGGATAGAGATAAAATTTCCTCTAACTCCAAGTCAGGATAAATAAGTGTACCAGGGAACTCAGACCTCGACTAATCGCCTCGGTCTGGGGGGTGTGTTGCAGTAGCAGGTATATATGGTGCACTAGCTGATGGCAGCATCAGCGGATCCGTTTTTGCTGTCACAGCAGGAGAGAGGTGACCTGGGCCACGCTGTTTCAGAAAGCCAAGCAAACCCAAAACGTCTTTGCATAAAGATTTCGGGTCTTGGGAATGTTAAACGCTTCGTTTTCTCACCATCTACCTTGCTGATTTCGGTTACCGTTGGCATCTGAAGCCGGCATTAACATCGTTGGCGTATCTGTTGCAGTAGCAGGTATATATGGTGCACTAGCTGATGGCAGCATCAGCGGATCCGTTTTTGCTGTCACAGTATCTCAGTGATCCCATTCCAGACATCGCCTGCGATCAAAATGTTCCCGTCCATCCTTTTTGGATGGCACGAGCGAAGGCTACCCGGCCAACATCGTATGCGGTAAATCATAAATGATTCATGTCTCCTGTGTGAGAGCGGAAATCGTGGACTTTTTGGAAATCAAGACATCCCGTCTCGACGTCCCTTTCGGGATGACGGGCGGCAAAACAGGCGCGGGCGGCTTGAGGGGATAAATTGGTCGTCCCCACCCACGGTCCGAGACGACCGTTAGCGCGTCTCCATTAATGATCCCGTCTACCATCTCTGGTTGTACGGAGCTTCCAGATGCGGCACAGCGGAGGTTGTCAATTGTGAGGTTACGATGGAGGTGGTGCTGCCGGGTTAAAACAAGCTTTGCCGTTGCGGCAAGCGAAGCAGCTAGACCCGGGTAGAGCCAGCATATATATACCATGGACAGTTGTTCAACGCCCGTGTTCGTCGACTTCTGAGCTTTTTTGGACACCCCCGAAACCTCATCCTACCTGTCGCCTACCATGGTCCGCCAGGCTGCCCTCGCCGCTCTCGCTCTTCTCCCTCTTTCCCTCGGCCAAGTCACCGTGTCGGAGGACTTTGAGGGGGGTTGGGACGAGTCATCATGGCCGACATACGCTCCTGACTGCAACCAGGGTGGCCGGGTAAGCCTTGACACCAGCACGGCCCACAGCGGTAGGAACTCCGTCAGGGTGGACGGCGCCGGCGGCTACTGTGGGCACATGTTCTTTGGCACGAAGAACGTCCCCAATGGTGATATTTATGTCAGGACCTGGCTGTGAGTATGACCAAGGAAACGTACGGAAAAGTAAGACCAACGTGCTAATGACATCCCCCCCTTTTCAGCAAGGCGTCCCGGGCATTCACGGATGCCCATGTCACCTTCATCACCATGCCCGATCCTGCTCAGGGCACGAACAAGCATCTCCGCATTGGTGGCCAGAACAAGATCCTGATGTACAACCGCGAGGTTGACGATGCCACGCTCCCGGACCTCTCCCCTCAGGGCGTTGCCTCGTCGGCTCCTCTTCCAGCCAACCAGTGGGTGTGCTTCGAGTATCACCTGGGCCCTGACGGCTCCATTGAGACGTGGTTGAACGGCAATCCCATTTCCGGCCTGGCCGTTGGGCCAGGCGTCAGCAACCCCAACGGCGGCCAGTGGCAGAGGAGCAGCATCAAGCCCCGCCCGACTGCCGTTTACTTCGGCTGGGAGTCGTACGGCGGCGATTCCAACACCTTCTGGTACGATGATATCGCCATCGGCTCGTCCCGTATTGGGTGCGAATCGGGCGGTGGCAGCCAGCCCCCTGCCTCCACTACCTCGCCAAGCTCGCCGTCGACCACAGCCGGCGCTACTACCACCTTCCTGACCACCACCACTCCGGCTCCAAATGAGCCTACCCAGACCAAGTACGGCCAGTGCGGTGGCAACGGCTACGCCGGCCCGACTCTCTGCGCTCCGGGCTCCAGCTGCTCGAAACTGAACGACTGGTACTCCCAGTGCCTGTAAGCGCTGGAGGAACCACTGGGAACCTCATGGACTATGGCCTGCGGATGAAAATACGTACAAAGTCAGTTTTGCAAAATAAAAGCCGAATCTCCCTGCCGCTAGCCATCTCCGGCTGTTCTTCATTTTGCACCCCTGCCACTCTATGGATGTCTGTTACAATACTATTTCATCCAGCTTCATGAGCACTTTCTCGATGAACCGAACCCCAACGACCAACCCATCTTCGTCCCGAACTTTCTCGTCAGCTGAGAAGTCGATGCTGTCCTCGTCGAGGCAGGTTAGACAAGAAATAACGACCGCCGTGTAGCGATCCCCCATTGCGGCTGGAAGCTCGTCCCTTGCCAAGGCTAGGAGCCTCTTCTTCAATACCGTTCGTGTTTCCTGTGGCCAGGTCACCATGTCGAAACTGTCCAGCTCGAGACCAAGCAATTTTGACGGGCGGGTTAGGTCCATGCTGTCAGCGTTGCTTTTCCCGCCGTCACTCCCCGGCTCTTCGTACATGACAAGCGATCTCCACAGTCCTATCTCAAGGAGGCATACGCCCAAGCTGTAGATATCGTGCTGCATGCAGTAGTTCTCACAGACTACAGGTCCTTGCCGGCTTGGATGCCGGTAAAGGTTGCGTTCAAATGCGGCGTCTCCTACTCGCAAGGTTTGGTACTGCGCTGTCCTGAACCCGTCGAAACCCATCAAGAACACGCGTCGTTGCCAAGTAGGGGTACCGGCACCCTCAGCATGGCGTGCATCTTCTTTGGCGCCTCTCACCGCCGCTTCGAAGCATACGATGGACTCGGGACGGATGTTTTTGTGCACCAGGTTGCATACGTGCACGAAGCTCACGGAACTAGCGAGGCTCCTGGTGTGACAGGATCTATGGGGACTTATACCCTGGTCCTGAACCCCAGCAGGCATTCTGCCTGCTTAGACCGCTATTCTGGGCATCTATCGTATATATAAGGAGCCTTCAGGAGAGGCATATTAGATAGTTGTTTTCTTCTTTTAAACAACAGCTTCCAACTACTCTTTTCCGCCGTATACACTTTTATAGGTCCGGGCCATTACAGTTATAAGCCCGGTGCCTTCCTGCTACGTAGAAAGAGAACCTCCCCTTCTTATTATAAGCCTTAAATCAATCTTTAAAGCGTTTAGCTCATTTATTTTCTCCTCTTTCTCTTAAAATCCGTCGCTAACTGTTAAAGTACCTTCCTCGGTAAAATAGACTTAGTTCTTAAAGATTATACTCTTAGCGTCGTACGGCTAGAGACCTTCTGTAACTAGGGACGATAGTTCGATTACGTCCGAAACGAAGCTCGTACCTATAGCGTATAATAGATCTGTAGACTAGAAGCAAACGCTAAAACGGTTTTGAAGATCCTTAACAACAATTAAGAGCCGTCTTATATAGACGCTTATTTAAAGGTTTAGTAATAGCTTAGGATTTAATATTAATAAGAGCTTTAGGACTAGTAGAATACTAATCTAAAGGAAAGGGGCCCTGAACCGGAAAAACTAGAAGAACCCTTTAAATCCGACGTAAACTACGTATATAAGCAGAACCTCCTCCAATACTTCTTAAAGACTTTGCAAGACGATTCGAACGATTAAAGGAAGGTTTATAATACAGTATACTATTTTATCCTTAACACCGTTTAGAAGGATCTATTTAAAAACGCTTTTAACCTCCTTATATTAATAAAATCGCTATAGATCTGTTATAACGTCCTATATATTCTAGAAGCCTAAATTATTCCTATTTAAACAGTAAGGATAAAAGCGTTTCGCAAAGCCTTCTTTAACATCCTTAACAGAGCCGAAATAGTTATAAACCCTCTCGAATAGATTATAGACTTCCGTTGTAAATATTACAACGTATTTATAAACGGAGTTACTAATATAATTAATCTCCTAGCTATTACAGCCTTCTTAAATACTATTTAGAAACGTATCGCCCTAGGATAAACCTATATTAAATATATATTCCTAGCTAATAGAGTTATCTAAAGCAACCCTAAGGAAACTATAGAGGTATATATAGACCAGCTATACCGATTTCTCCTCTAGAACGGAGCCGGGGTACGTATCTTACCGTATATTTATACTATTTTCGGAGGACGTAGACAGTTATCTAACCAGTAAGACCTATTAAAACAAAGGTCTAACAAGAAAAATAACGGTAACGGTAAAGGCAAGCCTTTTAGGTTAAAGGGTAGCTATAGATAAAGAAAAGGCGGGAATAATAATAGAAAAGGCGGTAACCGAAGCTACAACTAGTTTAATAATTAAAATAGGAAAGTAAACTAAACGCTAAAGGTTTACTATAACTGTATATACGGAATCCTTGAACGATACTATTAGATACTAATTAAATACTTTAATCTTAAAGCTACTATAATTAATAAAAGCGAGAGAAGCGGTATAATATCCTAGAGCCTACACTAACGTATCCTCGACGACTTTATAAAGCTTTAATAGGCGGACCTTAGAAACGAGTTGTAAATTTAAAGGATAAGACTCCTTAGTCCCGGAGTATTACGTTTACTATTAGGACCGAGCAGTAAAAAACCTTTTCCTAGTTCGGTTAGAGTTAAGTTAAAACTTAATAATAATAAAGACTTTTCAAAGCCTTTTATTAAAACGGTAATCCTTTACAACTTATAGATAAGAATTTAGTTTCCCTTTAACATCTATATTACATTTATTACCGACTATTATCCCCTTTATAATTCTATCCTTTTAGATAACTACGGAGTAGTCTACATCGTTAACGATAAGTTACGATTTAAGCCTGGATCCTAATACGAAGTCGATAACTTAGATAACTATATAAAGGCGGGTATAACCTTTTTCTAAGTATAAGCCTATAGGTAATAAAGGCTTAAGAATATATTAAACGGTAATAAAAGTTTTAATATTAAAGACCTGATTTTAGAAGATACGGTTTTTATTAACGGGTTCTATATTAATATTATATTAGAGGTAGCTTTTAAGCGAGCAGGCCTCTAGTATTACGGGTAGAACGGAACCCTTCGTTACAGCCCTATAAAGTATAGTCTAGTAATAAAATAGTTAGTCTATAAGTATAATTTAGTATTCCTTAAATACAACGTTTGTTCTGTTTATTTAAAGGTTCCTCCGCCTAAGTATACTGTAATTATATCTCTCGCCGCTATTAAAACCCGTTTAGCTGCCCGATCGAAAAAGCTACTTCCTAAAAGAGAGGATACAGAGCGCCTATAATACTTACGCGTAGGATATACAGGGCCCGAAGCAATATAAAGACTCGTCTCTATAGCTAGAAGAGTTCGGTATAAAGTAGATAGTATCCTAAGAAAGGAGTATAAGAGTTGTATACAAGTATACGCTACTCGAGTTATCTTACGCTAACCCTTTAAGAACCGTACTATAAGACCCTTCTAAAGGATTATTTAGGACCTCTTCGAGTTTAATCCTGGGTTTAACGGTTTAAAATAGCTGCTTATAATTAGAGACGAATAGAGTAGGAAAGTAATTATAAAAACTCTAATAACTAAGTCGTTGTATACTATAGCTAAACAGATTAAAGATACTATATTATAAGTTAATATATAGTTTAGCTTTAAAGTCTGTAAGATCTAGCAGAATAACGATATTAGTACTATCGGTATTAAGGGGTATACGGATTATAAGGTCTGGATTTAAAACCTAAGGATCGATTTTAAACTTACCCTAACCTATACCTTAGAGGCTAACGGAGGATCTAAGCGCGTAAAACGTAAGATTATCGAAAGAGGGTTTACTATACTTCTCGGAGCCCGCTTACTTTACGACCTGTAGCTAGAAGCTACGAAAACGGCTGCTTAGCTAATTAATATTACGTTTTTATAACGTAATAACTAGAAATTATTAAACGAGAAACTATACTTATAGTTTCGATAATACTTCCGTTAATACTAACCCGAGTTTATAGATAATTATACGCGAGATCTAAAGCTTTACCTTAGTAACCTATATATATACGGATACCGAGTATACTTATTCGATAAGCAACGAAAGGCGAATATTTATCGGAAGCTATTTAAAATAACTAAGAGAGCTTATATTAGTTACTTAGTTAGGTATTAAGCAACTAATATCTACCGGATTTAGGTTCTTTAGTTTAAAAAGGTTATTATTATACGGAATGTAATCTTCGATAAAAAGCTTTTCTATAAACCTAGTAAAGAATATATATCCCTATAACCGCTTTAAATTATAAAGGATATTATAAAGCTATTTAAGTCCGATACGGAGTACTAGGACGCTAGTATAATAAGAGAGCCCGACGATATTAACCTTAAGAGTCTAGAATACTTAGTATCTTCTAAAAAGCTAGAGATAAGTTTTAACCAGCTAAAGGGTTAGGATTTAGGGGTAGAAATATAAGCAGAAAGTATACTTCCCGCGGATACCTTTATTAAACTATTAAAAGTAAGATCGCTTATAACTAGACTCCTAACTTTAAAGCCGTTTATTAGTCCTTTATCGCTTTATATAGGACTTAATAGGGTTATAAATATTAAACCTTATATTAACGATACTTATTATAAAGGTATAATAGCTGAAGACTAGTATCCTGCTAATAGGACCGTAAAGCTTAGTACGCTTTTATTAGGCCTCTACGATAATAATACTATAGGATTCTTTATAGTTAAAGAGGAGCCTTTATAGCCGGTAAACAGTATTTATAAACTATTATAAAGCGCTTATTATACTATAGATACTATAATAAAACAATAGATTATAGAAAGATAAAACCCTAATCCAGCCCGTATTAAACGCAAGTACGTTAAAAAGGTATATAGGCCTGCTATACGTTAGAGCAGACAGCAGAAAGGTTAGGGGCCTAAAGGTAAAGACGATAATAATAAATATAGATTTATCGGATTTATATTTAGGATATATCGAGACGATAGTATATATCTATTAAATTAGAAATACTAAGAGAGCTTTTATATAACCTTTTTCCTAAACAATCCTATTTATAAAAGTAATAGCCTTTAAACTTATACTATCCATTACGTAATAGCAGCGGCTGTAAACCAGAGGTCTGTAAAACGCTTGGGTACTACTCCTAAAATGCTAAGAATATATTTCTTAGAACTAGCTAATACTAAAGTACTTTAATACTTTCGAGATATCGAAAACTATAAGTTTAAATACCTATTCCTAGAAGCTTATAACGAAGAGATTAGGAATTTCGTTAACCGGAAGACTTAACGTATTATCTACCGCGTAAAGGTTAAAGGACGTCCCTTACCTTTTAAATAAGTATTTATATATAAGTTCGACGAGTATAGTTATATCGAGAAAGTAAAAGTATATATTTATATTAAAAGCGATCTATAACGCTAAAATACCTTTAAAACAATTTATACTGCTACCTTCGCCGTTTATATATTTCGTTTTATAATAACGATCGCTATATACTTTAACCTTAAGGTTTACTAGTTTAATATTAAATAGGTATTTTTAAATACCCTTCTAGAAGCGCCGGTATATTATAAGCTCCTGGAAGGATATAAGCAGCTAGAGAAGTATATTTAACTTCTATAGGCCCTTTATAAACTCTAAGAGTTACTTTTCCTTTAATACTAAGAGTTCTTCTCTACTTTACGTAAATTAGGCTTTAAAGCCTTTAAAGAAAAGCCTTGCCTTTTCTACGATAACTAATATAAGGTTACTATTGTATTTTACGTCGATAACTATTTTATCTTCTTCTATTAAAACTATACGGATAAAGCAAACCGTATTATAAATGCTTTTAAAGCTAAGTATAAGCTTTATAAGAAGGGAGAGGCGAAGTAGTTCCTAGGCATAAGAATTATTAGGGACCGTCCGAAGCGCTAAGTATTTTTAGTCTACGACTAATATATCGAAAAGGTAGCTAAAAGGTTCGACATTAACTTTACAGTTTACGTACCCTATATTCTACTTCCCTCTAACAATCTTATTAAATATAAGGGGACCGTTTTAAACAACGAAATCAAGCTTTTCCAAAAGCTTATTAGTTCGATACTTTATATAGCTATTATAATTCGCTTAAACGTAGCTTTTACTACGTTAAAGCTATTTTATTCTTTAATAAATCCGTTATATTAATATATCCTTACAGCGTATTAGGTAGTCCATTAGTTATACGGAATAAGGTATCTAAGGATTATATATACTAGTAAGGAAACCGAGTTACAAGTATTCTTTATCGTAAAGGACGTATTATTTGCTAATTACCTCGATACTTAAAGGTTTACCCAAAGCTATATAATAATATTCTTTAGAAGTATAATTATATAGAAGGCTGTAAAGCAATCGATAGTTACTACTTTATTTATAGAAGCCAAACTAATAGCGCTTATAAATACTGCTAAGGAAACTATAATACTACAACGCCTTTTTAAAGATATTACTCTGGACTTCGGAAAGCTGTAAGTAATCTACTATAATAATACTAATATAATTAGACTAGTAGTTAAAGATAGAATACGGATAAATACCTTTTTAAAGTATATTAATATCTATAATATATAGGTAAAAGAGCAGATTAAAAAAGGTACTTTTAGTATCGAATACCTTTAAATAGTATAGATACCAGCTAACGGATTAACGAAGAATCTATTACAATAACGTTTTAAGTATTTTCGGAAGCTCCTTAACCTTTAAAATACTATTAAACTAATATAGGATCTAGAGGGTAACTTAGAATAAAGGGTTAATTAATAGGACTTACTCCTAAAAACTTTATAATAAAAGCGCGGAGCGTTAGAAACTAATATAATAAACTAATAACTTAAATATCTAACCTATATTTCTTTAGCTTAGCGTATAAACGCGCCTTCTAAGCTTCCGCCTCCTTCTCTTTCATTTTAGTATCCTCTTTAACCTTTATATTAATTAAAAGACGTTTTAAAAGCTTTTCCTCCTTATCCTTATTATTATCCTCCTCTACTACTTTACTTTTACCTTTATCTTTAGTCTTTTTAGTAAAAGGAGATTTATCCTCCTTCTTCTTTTTATTAGTTAGGCTAGGAGGAGCGGAAATTACCGTTAAAAAACGTTTATAAGTACCGGATAGTATAAAGGGACCGGACTAAACTAAAGTAAATAGCGTTAGAACGCTATTAGTAATATAGAAGGGTAGAGTCCTTAGACTCTCCTTTAAAGCCGGGAAAAACTTTAGTTACTAACCTTTAGCGATACTAGCCTCCAGGTCTTTATATATATAACGGGTACAATCAATAATCTATATATTTATTAGAATTTACAGATCGGGTCTCTAAAATAATAAACTTACGTTTTTAAAGGCGCCGGCTTACTTACATTATATATACTAAGCAGTAATAAACGTTAGTAAAAAGGGTCTAATATATAAATAAAAGGATTAGTTAAAAATATAATACTAATTACTATAATAGTTATCTAAAACTTTAAAATAATAAGAAGGAAGTTTTACCCGAGTCTATAAGATATCGCTGTCTTATAACAATAGTAGTAGGTTTAACTTATAACCGATAAATATAAGCTATCGCTATACTTTAGAGCCGACTTAAAATAACCTATATAGGGCTCGATCCGTCGACTAAGAACCCTATAGCCGTCCTTAAACCTCTGTAGGAGCTTAGAGAACGGAAGTTTAGTAGGGTTAACCTTACTTTTACGTAATATAATTATAATATTCTAATTATTATTAAAGAATACTATAACGCTGCTAAAAGGCAACTTTATAAATAAACTAATATTACTATCTATATTAATAGGTTTTCTACTACCCTTAGCAATACAAGAAGCTAAACGATTATTATAATATATTAGAAAACTATAGATAATTACGATGAAAACTAGTCGGTTACTCCTTTATAATTAAAGAGTAAGAAAAGTAGTTTTAAACGATTAAAAATATACTTTAAACGATAAGAACTAGTAACCTAGTTTATTAAACTGCTTAGTAATATACTTTTAATACTAAAAAAACTAATAAAGCTAGAAATCGATATAGTATCTAAGAAAGCTATTTCTACGGTTATAATAATCGGAAAGATCGCTTTTATTATTATAGTTTTAGAATATTATAATTAACCGGATTATTATTAATATTTCCAGAAGAAAAATAATTTCCTTTATTAACCTTTAAGTTAACCTTTTAAAAGCCTAGAAAGTTAACTAATTATAAAGACTTTAAATTGCTAGATACGGCTCGTCCCGAAGTCTAAAACAGCTTATAGTATACTATAAAGGGATTTAACTCCTAACTACCCTGCTAAAAAGGGCGCGAAAGCTACGACGGCATTTCTCTCTTTTCTTTGATTTTCAGGATCCTGTTATAGCAGTTGCTCGCTGATTACAAACAACTGGGGGGTATATAACAGGATCTATAGGGACTTATACCCTGGTCCTGAACCCTAGCAGGCATTCTGCCTGCTTAGACCGCTATTCTGGGCATCCATCGTATATATAAGGAGCCTCTAGGAGAGGCATATTAGATAGTTGTTTTCTTCTTTTGAACAATAGCTTCCAACTACTCCTTTCCGCCGTATGCACTCTCACAGGTCCGGGCCATCACACCTGGCAATATCGAGACGGGCGGTGAGGCTTGGTAAGTGACCAGATACCGTCGCTTGTGACCGAAGCAATGCCTCTCGCAAGCTGTAAAGTGGCAACGCCCCTCTTGATATTGAATCATATGATGGTTCCTCTCCAGACAATGGCGGCGCCCACCATGACGGAGGGCGAAACACCAGGTGAATTGCAGTAAGACGGCCCGTCTGGGCCGACTTTTCCTTGACAATGCCCTGGCACCGCAAGAGGCCAAATGTTTCTGGGTAGACCCCGCGCAACGTACGTGCAAGCGACTCGGCATCAGCCCGTGCAGCCGTCAAGTCCACGCGATGCGGTTGGTCAAGGACAATGGAGTCGACCAGCATCCATCGAGCCGTGGACTTCAACGGGTTGGTCTCGGTCACGGTCATATTGGAAGAACTGCTGCTCGTGATACGGGAGAATGTTCGTATGGACCCGCCGGTGTACTGGATCGGAGTGGCCTTGGAGGAGTCGAACTGGGCACTGTCAAGAGTAACATGAACGGGTTTGGACCCGTGCAGGATGCTGCGCAGTTGTGACAGGGCTGCGAGGGGACGATGCGCTTCCCCGATCATGGTTGTCTTGCGGGCAGCAAGCACCTCCTTGTCGATGAGGCTATCGCTAATAAGCGTGATCAAAAACCAAGTCGGGTCGTAGAGACGATGCCACTGCTCCAGCTCGGCGATCGTCCTGTCGAGCGCGTCCTTCGCAAGCCCATACCTGATGCGGTTGAGCGTAATGCCCTCTGCGCTCTCGCCGCCAGCAGATGACTTTCGGGAGAGTGTTGACTCTATTCTGGTCAATGTCTGCTGTAGCGTCCCGGATAGCTTCAACACAAGGCCATCTTGGACTCGGCGTTGGTCCTCACTCAGGGCCCCCCACACCCTTTTGGTGACCTTGAGCTGAGTCTCAGTTTTCGTCCAGACAGCTTCCATTTGGAGCAGCTTGTCGTCCAAGTCCTTGTGAGCCCCTTTAACCGATCGGTAGAACTGGACAAGTTTGCTGCCATATCTACCCACACATCAATTGGGTCAGCAACTGGAGATATTATAGGGATGCTGGTCAGTCCCGGATCGCACCTAAAACAGATATCCACTGTGCCCAACACGCCAAACGTAAGGTCCGCCATGCTTCACGGCTAGTGGTGCGTCCAAGGGATTCCGGGGACAGGAAAGACTCAAAAAGATGCGCTGGTGGCCAACTAGCTGTCAACACGACAGGCCGGGAGGGAAATCAACGCTAAGGCACTGAGAGGCGGAAATGACGAAAGTTTGTTAGCATCAAGAAGAGCGAAGAGCCATAGCTAGCCATTATGTTACGTACAAGTAGTTATCCGTCATTAAATATTTCGTGTCCGTAGAAGAGGTAGATATGCTTACCTTAAGTAGAAGGGCCCGGCGCAAATCACCACTCCACCCGAATCACACAAACCGACAAACTAAATGCGGTCAGCGAGCCAACAATCTGTGCGGGGCGGCAAGTGTGACTGAATGTGGCAGAGTTGGCACGATATGCATGAACTCGCCAGAACTACCAGAAGCAGCGCATTCCAAGCCCCCTGTGGGGGAGCTGTGCTGTACCGCTGCCACACGGGAGACTTTCAGAGTGCTGAGGTCTGTTGTGCGATCAACCTGTCTTGTAGAATGTTTATCCCGCTGGCTTGGAGTGACAGTTGATCTTAAAGGTGCCACAGTATCTTCCGTCAGCTCAGTCCCTTTGCGCTTTGTCGGTGTTGACCCCAATAGACTTTGCACCTTTTAGCCTTGGCCAATTACAGCGCCACCCAAAGTCCAGAGCCAGCAGGAGATGTAGCAAGGACCAGAAAGAAACAGACGCAACGGATCGCCGCCGGAAGCTGCTTGAGAAATGGGTCGGGTAAGGTGATCTCTGTTGTGTTCCGACTTCAAACGTGACAGCCAAGTGACGAGATTAGCTGACGAGATGGTATTACAGTTTGAGCCTTGCTTTTTCAGGTGTTATGGATGGTTCTGGACCCATGAATCAATCTACATCACTATGGAGTACGTCCGCTATGGAGACCCACGTCGACATCTCAAGGTTCTGCTTCCCGAGAATGAGGCCAGGACGATAGCCCGACAGCTCCTAGATACCCTCCGGCATATGCATGAGAATAGGTTGGTACACCGTGGCTTCAAGCCCGAAGTCAGTTATCTAACGGCTCGCCACACGCGCCTCGCCTCTACTCTTCTATATGTTGTCTTTGTTGACAAATAGTGGCACCCCTCCATAGAACATGAGGTATCAAAAGACCCCGATTGGCTCATACAGATCTCGGACTTTGGCATCAGTCGACGTCTTGGGGAGGGCCGGACAATGCACTCCATCATGTGACAAGGAACGCTAGGCCACATTGCCCCTGAGTTTCTGGGTTTCATTGCTGAGAAGCGATATCCCTACGCCGTCGACATGTGGTCCCTTGGGGCCGCCGTCTACCGGATACTCACGGGCAAGCTGTTTTTGGTGGGCCTCGACGGGGTTCGTGGGTACGTGACCGGAGAAAGACCGTTCCTAGGAGTCAGTCGTATTGAATAATATCAAACTGCTGAACACAAGCCTCAACTTCCTGCAGTGTCTTCTCCGTACCAACCCAGCATCCCGGATGACGGTTGCTAATGCTGATAAGCACGAGTGGATGTCGCTCGTTGCAGACTTGCAGAGCTTAAAGCCAACTGAAGTCGAGTACCCTGACAGTGCAGAGGATTCAGCTCCAGAAAACCCAACCTTGGAGAGCACGGCCCCCTTTGCCGATAAAGCCGCCTAGAAGTCATTGCCATCAGCGCAATGGGGCTGGCAGCATTCTCGAGTGCAAGTGCGGTTGCAAGGGTTAGGGATATATATGGGAAATATTACGTGAGACTGTCCGGGAAGTGTGTCTCCTTAGAGAAACAATCAACGTCGCCCGCAGAGCCTGTTACTCAGCCACCCTTCAGGCCTTGGAGTTCGGAAACGTGTAACGTTGGTGGGAGGAGGGGCTTGAAGAGAGACAAGTCTACGGTGTAGGCGTTGACTTTTAGCGAGCGTCTCGCTACCCGCGTGCGTTTCATCTTTCTTTTCAGTGAGCCGTCAAGTGTGGCGTCATTCACAGAAACCTCAGAGCAGTTGTTGATGTAATATTGGCTTTGTCTCCATGGTGGTTGGCCCGGACAGGCTCGGTGAGCGACTGACAAGACGTGGTTGGATCATTATTTTACGAACATCGTTTAAGTGTTGCCTCGTCTACTGCGTATATAACCTCCCAAAAACTCTCGTTTAGTCAGGAAGAAGTAATCATTCCAAGCGGTGTAGTGTAGTGTACTTGAACAATCTGCATAACAGATATGCATGTCTGGGTACACTTTCGTATGTTTTATTTTGTCTCGCGACGAGATTAATGATCAGCGCAAATCTCACGCTCATTTAACTGGGAACTGGACTTGGCGAATCCTGTGCCGTAACCATGCGTTAGCGTTGCGAGTTGGAAGGACTAGTCAACTCGCATTAAAATCTGACATTCAGGGGGGCCTCATCATTTGATGTTCTTATCCTCAGGCCGGAACGAACTCAACTTTCGTTCACTCTCTCTGGCCTAAGCATCAACCCCATTACGCCATTCCTGTCAACTTACGACAACGACATGGCCAGGTAGACTACAACCTACCGATAAGTATAAGGGACAACAGACATTGAGTTTCCCGTTTTGTTTGCATCGTCTAGTTTTCATTTCTCTCCAGTCTCTACCTCTTGTGCGCACGAAACCACGATGCGCAAGGCAAGTTCTTGGCTCGCCCTCGTCGGCGTGCTCGCGACAACGACGGCAGCCGCCGATACGCCTGGAAAACTGCGCGGTCTTGTGTCGGTGAGCAACAAGGACTGGCCAGAAGATGACGCCATCTGGGTGCGTGAGGACTCGCCCATCTCGTGGTACCACAACTTCCATTGGAATGTGACCGCGACGTACGCGGCCCTGCCGCAGGATCGCCTCGAGTTCGTCCCAACCCTGTGGGGTGGGGGAGTTAACGATACCGAGTTCCTCGCCAACGTGACCGAGATGATTCGGCCAGCCGGCGGTGGCGACGGGCGGGCCATCACGCACATTATGGCGTTCAACATGCCAGACCAGCCCTACGAATATGGCGGCAGCCAGATGACACCGGCGGACGCGGCACGGGCATGGGTGCGCAACTTGCTTCCGCTCCGTGAAGACTTTGGCATCAAGATTGGACTTCCTCTGGTTGGCGACCCTCGTGGGGGTTGGGTCGACCCATTCCTGCGCAACTGCTCCGGGCTGAACAAAGGCAAGGACTGCGAGTTTGACTTTGTGCCGCTGCATGCGTTTGGGCATTTCGGCGTGCTCAAGGACCAGATCGGCAAGTTTGCATCAGCGTACGTGAAGCATATTTATCTCGCTGAAGACAGCGGAGACCACCGTGATTGACTGAGAAATCTCAGGTTCCCCGGCAAGCCACTTTGGGTCGTCGAGTACGGCTACCCCGACCAGAACCTGACAACAACCCAGCAGTACTTTAACGAGTCGCTGGCGTACCTTGAGGGGCATGAGGCGGTCGCACGGTACAGCTGGTTCGGGGCGTTCCGCAGCACGGTGTCCAACGTCGGAGCGAACATGGCTATGCTCGATCCCTGGGGCAACTTGACCGACATTGGATCGTGGTATCTGGGCGGCGAGGCTACGGGCACGCCGGCCATGCCCAGCGACATGCCACGGACGGATCTTTGCACCGTTGACAACCCGTGTGGCAGCAGCAAAAACGCGGCGGCGACCGTGGCAGGACTCCAGGATCTCAGCCTCTGGGGCGGCATCGTTGCTTTCGGTCTGCTTTTCGTATTGGTGTAGAGATGAGGAAGTAAGGAAGTGCGATGGATTGGGGACGGAGAGGCATTTTGAGGTGCCTGCGTTTTTAATCCTAGAGACCAAGGTATCTGAAGGTTAAAATATGTTGTCATTTCAATGTTATGGGCCTGAAACCGTTTAACCCGACCGGTGAGAGGCAGGCGGGCAGTCATGGGGTGTTGTGTTTCGTGATGTCATAATTAGGAACGGCCGGGGTTAGGGTCCTGGCTCTTGACCCCAGGCTGTTCCCCGAGATCGCCACGTTCCGATTTCCACATCCCCCGAGAATTCCCAATTCACCTGTGTGGATTGTCGCATCGTTGCACGCCGCCCACGACCTCTGATCCAGCACAAAATGTACGGACACGGGTCGTAACGTCTGACCACCTCAATCATACTACCAACACGACCAGATCGATCGGCACAATGTCGATGGGATTTTCGCTGGCGGCGACGCGGCTCTTCGCCGTGATGGTGGCGTTGTTGGTCGCTACGGGCCTTGCCGTCGTCCATGAACATGAGCTTCCCTCGTATCATTACGGCGCCTCCATCCCGGTTGAGTGCATGAACCGCAGCTCGTGAGTAATTCTATGTTGCTACGATTTTGACGCCTCATACCTCTCTCCATGTCTGACCCTCGGCTTCGCCTCACAGGGAAACGGGCGAGCACATCGAGAACGCCGCTCATGAAATCCAATGGGTGCCGTTCCCCGTTTGCAACGAGACTGGCAAGCCGCTCGAATTCTACTACGGCGTCGAGGACGAACAGAACTGCACCATTGCCATGGTCAGCGACCCCTTCTTTCACCTGCTCGAGTTCTACATCCACCACGACGCCCCGCTGTCATGCCGCCTACCCGCCCGCCCCCAGCCGCACGTTCAGCAGGTGGTTGGGGAGGAGCCACCCCCGCAGGAATACATCCCGCTGGTCTTTGCTCTCGCTGGCACCCTACAACTGAGTCACATGCACATCAGCACCCGTCTCAACGTTCTCATCCACAGCACCCCGAAGCCTCACATCCAACCACGCGACAGTGGTGTGCTGGATAGCGCTACCGCTTATAGCACGAGCCCTCGCGCCGCCCACATCGCCGGCAGCTTCACACGTCGCCTCGTTATCGGCGATCCATTGCCGCTGAGCTTCAGCGTTCGTTGGTTTCCGACCCCCGCTCTGCCCAAAGTCGCTGGCAAAGTCGAATGGTCCGGCATGGGCGGTCATGTCTACGCAAGTACCGTATTTTATAGCCTGCTCTCGTTCTGCGCCGGTGCCGTTGTCTCTGGCGCCTACTTCTTTGGTTCCGTATTGCCCCGCCGCCTCAGGGCTCGCCGTCTCGGCGCTGCCACGCCTTTTGGGTACGGCCTGAATGGCGTTGGCAGTGGCTGGGGATACCAGAAGAGGAACGTTGATTAGCGCGTCGTCAACGGGCAGGACTCCGGACAGCATGCTGGAATGATATGGGAATGCCAACATGAAAGATACCAAGGCGTTTGGGGTTGATGGTTTAGTAGAGTTCAATACATGCTCATCTTGTTCAGCAACGACGGCCCAATTGTTTGCGAGTTTGCCTTGAATCGCCCCCTTCCTACTGCAACTTCTTCTCGCCCATAGCTGCGTCGGCCACCTTGATACGACCAAGGATTCGGCTGGCCATGTCAATTGCCCCGAGGATGGCTGCTTACGTGTCAGTTAACAAACCAGCAAGACTTGCTCAGACACACGACTCACGGATGACCAAGAACGGGCCGTAGAGCTGGAGTTGCATCTCCTTCTTCACGTCGGCCGGGTACATGGCGTCATCGAGGTAGAAGGTGTGGTGGATGCACACGAGTGTTGTGAAGGCCATCTCGAAGGCGTACACAAAGAACAGCAGCTCGTCGGCTCCCGACGTGCCCCGGCGCTGCACGCCCAAGCGGAACACTCCATACAGCGTCGTCGGCAGCAGGAACGCCAGCTCGAGGTAGAGGAACAGCCTTATCCAGTTGTCGTGTCCCGACGATGTCTCCGGCGTCCACTGCAGGATAGGGTCGTTGTACTTTTGGATGTACCACTCCTTAACACCCCAAAAGAAATGGAGTGGCGAGCCGACTGGTTGGTAGACCCAAGCCGGCCAAATCACCTCAAGCAGGTCCATGACTGCTACTTGTTAGCCGAGCTGGGGCATGAGGCGCGCGAGTTTCACTCACAGAAGATGATAGGGAGCTGCATCAGAAACCAGGCTAGCCAGGCCTTATTCTTCCGTGTCCTGTTTTGCGTTGCCATTGTGTCTTCCGCCTAGAATCGTGGTTGAGTTTTTGATCGGGAAAGAATGCCGATTCGAGCAAGTCGGTGTCGTCTGCTCAACAACGCGTCGCAATGTTTCCGCACTGAAATCTCCTGACACGTCAAGGAGGGACAGACAAGGGTGGCTTGGCTTGGGCCAAGCCGAGTGTTGTGGGGGGTTGCGGCGTCTTGGGGAAAAATGCCGTTAACCCCATTGAGGATATTACTGCGTATGGGGCATTTTGTACCTTTATAACTAGGTAACTACTCCAAGGCACACGAGACGAACGCGTTGCACGTTACAGTGGCTCGGCTGGTGCTGTGAGCAACCTAGCTTTGTACTGCGTATAGGCTCAAACTCGGTCCTACTCCAGCGAGGATCTTGTTGTCGAGTTTTCGGATGCTACACATAGTGTACCTCTTGTGCGCCTGTGGAATGCAGAGAAGTGATCGATCATTGTTCTCGAAGAACGGCACCCTTGTCGCTTGCCCGATCGGACATGGGTCCGGGAAAGTTCGGCGTGTGCCGACCTACTGTGTACTATACCAAGGTGAGGCACCCATGAGCGACTTGCAGCGTGAGGTGCTTGCTGGCAAATCGTGATCATGGCATCCAGATGTCCAACCGTCCATCACGCTGGTGTAGTTATTCTAAATTCGAAATGTCATAGTCCCGTCCTTTCCCATTGCCTCCTATTCCACACCGCAATCAAGACCGCTTGCTTGTCTCAGCCCTGGACCCGGCACTTGTCCAGGGACTGCCAAGCTCCAACCATCCGGGATTACGTTATGGGAAAGCCGCCGAGTCCACTGCGGAGGTCGCTGGGTGTTTGCTTGAAGCCAACCTTGAGCCGCCCCCGTCTTCGCCCAACAGCAAAAACCACACCTGCAAACGACTTCCTCCACGACGGCTCCTGCGCGCCCAGGCCAATGCATCGATAACACCTCCCGATAACGAACCAGCAGCGCTATGGGAGGCGATTTCGCCGACACCAGCTCACGTGCCTCGTCCGACGACGACGATCCTGAGGCGGCCCTGAATCTAGGCGACGACGATAATAACAACGTGGCGCCCCTGCTTCGCCTACGACGTCTCCCTCCCGCGGGCAGCAGCGGCCACGATGCCGGTCCGTCCGCGCTGCCCGGGGAGGGCGCCGTCATATCGGTCTACGTGACGATGCATCGGTATGCGTGGGCTGCTACACCAGCGCCAGTTCGAAGCGCTGACTATTTTGGGGGGCCAGGGTCCGGCGCCTCGTCATGACCGCGATTGGTATGAGCTTCGAGATTCCGTTTGGTTAAGTTCATGGTCACAATTAAGGCTGACGGTTTCAAAGACGACACCTACACGCTCGACGAACTCCGCGCGCCGCAAATGGACCACCAGGTCGTGCGCCCGCTGGTGGACCGGTTATACAATCCCAGGGACCCTGCCGTTGGTCAGTCCTCTCTCACTCCGTCGTTGGCACCCGGCCATATCATGTTGACTGTTGCCCGAATTCAGTCTATTGCCTCGTAGCAAACCGAGTCCAGTTCCTCCGTCCGCGCTCCCGTGAATCCGTCCAACAGGGCATCAACGAGTCGCGCGCCATACTCTGCGAGCTGCTCGCCACCCGTGTGCTCCGCCGATTTCACGAAGACCACCCGGGCCACTCCGGTCTCCTCCTGCTCGCTAACATCCTGGTGTCCGGTTTTGACCCCTGCGACACTGCGCCCGAAATCGTGCGAGCGCGCCGTCCTCAATGGGCCGTGCAGGACCGGGGCGGCCACGAACGAAAGCTTACAGCACTGGAGCTCGCTATCATATCCGAAAGCAAGATGTTGATCAAGTCACCGGCCTGCCAAGTTGTCGTCGACGCCGTGTACAAGGGGGTTGTCGTGTACACACCTTTGTCTTTCGTCGACTTCCTCCCGGACCATTACACGCACCACCCCGTCTCGCTGTACGAGCCACGCCACGCTCCCATCCTCAACCATCACCGTCTTATTGTTCCTCAGCTCAGGAACGCTATCGGGCTATTACACTTTGCCATCCTTCTTGGTCTCTATATGCTCACCGTGGCCCATTATGGGCTCGGCGGCGACATGGCGGGTCTCCGTGTGTACGAGAGTATTTTCAACGTTTTCGCGGCAGGTTGGGTTCTGGAGCAGTTCGCCGATATCGTCGAGCACGGCTGGGAGGTGCATGCCCAGAACTTGTGGTCGTTCCTCGACGTCACATTCGTCGTCATCTACGCCTCCTACGGCTTGGTGCGCATCGTGGAGCTCTTGTTCATGGACGATGCCTATTACGCCCTCCCCGTGCTCTGCACGGCGGCCCCGGTGCTCCTCACGCGCATCGCCTTCACATTGATGCCCAACAACATTGTCTTCATCGCCCTTCACGCAATGATGCGTGACTTTACCCGTCTCACCTTCATCGCTATCTGGTGTTTTGCCGGCTTCGTCATGGGCCTGCTGTTCCTTGCCCGGACCAGCGGCGAAGACTCCCTGAATGCCGGCGTCACGTGGGCAACCATCACCAAATGGCTACTTTGGTATGCGCTCCTCCCTCTCCAAATAATGACTCTACCGGCTACAGTCGTGTCCGCTGTGCCCTAACCTCGTGATACTCTAACAGGATCTGGTTTGGGCTCGATGGCACGGGTATCGAGCGCGCCGCCGACTTCCACCTGCTCATGGGCCCAATGCTGATCATCACGTTCGCCTTCCTTGGGAACACGCTGTTCCTCACTATTCTTGTCGCCATCTTGACCAACACCTTCTCCAAGATCATTGCCAATGAAGCTGCCGAGGTCCAGTTCCGACGCGCTGTGCTGACTTTCCAAGGCGTCAAGAGCGACGCCATCTTCTCCTATCCGCCGCCCTTCAACATGGCCGCACTATTGGTTCTGCTCCCCTTGAAGTTTGTGGTCAGCCCTCTTGCTTTCCACCAGATCAACGTGGCAGCTATCCGGACCATCAACGCCCCAATTCTCTTGCTCATTGGTCTCTGGGAACGGCGGAAGGTCTGGGCCCGGCGGTCCAGGTCTTCTCTTTTCAACCCCTGGCGCTATTTCCCCAGCCTGTCTCCACACGCAGATATCCAAGCCGTTTTTAGCTCCGAACCCCCGCCTGACGTCATCGACGTCCTCGAGAAGATGGATGCCCTACACGACGTGGTGCCGGCGGACCGCGCCTTCATCATGCAGTCGCCAAAGGATCTCCGGGATCCGACATCGGCGGTCAGACGACGTCGAAATTCCAATAGCAGCAGCGTTAGAAGGTTTGATGCATAATACCCGGATGGAGGGGCCTGCATTGTCTGGCGCGACTGCCCACACCCATAGCACACACAACCACGATGCCTCGACTCGCAAATGGTTTGGTGTCCCGAATAGAATAAAGATGATCAACAACAAAGACGACCCTACCACATGCCTTCACGCATTTTTCTGTTCCATCCCCTCGCGCAAAATCGCCACCTGCTTCCTGATCTCAACCCAAAGTATCAGGCCCGCCAGGTCTTCGTCATCCCGTGTACCGCCAATGTTGACCCAGCCGTCTTCGAGCTCGTCGCCCGGCACTGTCTTCCCCTCCCCAGGTGACCTCCCATCACGAGCGATCACGACCAAGGCTGCCACAAACGCTTCCTGGATGTATGCGAAGCTGAAGTCGTACGTGATCTCGGCGATGGCCTGGCACAGCTGATTGGGAAACTCAATGTCCTTGTTGTCAGCGAGCTTTCTCTGCCAGAAACAGCAGTACGCGATTCGTTGTTCCAAATTGGGAACCGGGAAGTAGTACTTCCTGTCGAACCGCGAGGGACGTTTCTACGGCCTGTCAGTCTATGTTTGTCGCCACTGGGTACTGATCTGGCCCCCCGTCCTCTCCATCCTGCACTCACCGAAATTCCCGGGTCCAACCGATCCAGGTGATTGGTGCTTCCCACGATGAAGATGCCTTCGTTGCTCTGTAGCCCATCGATCTCATTGAAAAAGTAGCTGCGAACTGCGTCGGTCACGAGCGAGTCCAAGTCCTCGAAAATGAGGTAACAGGGTGCAAGCTGGCGAGCCTTCGCAAAGATCTGGCCAATGCTGTACTCCGGCCCGGCCCACTGCATGTTTCTAGGTCAGCCATGGAAAGAGGAAAATGATGGCTGAAGCGGGGCGGTTCTACCGAGGAAAAATTCCGAACGTAGAGCGACGGCACGGGATGCTTCCTGTCAGACAGCGTGCGCATCATGGCCTTGATGGAGATGGTCTTGCCATTGCCCGGTGGACCGTAGTAAATAAGCCCTCTTTTCCAGGGCACGCGCAGCCGGGTGTACGTGTCTCGCGAGTCGAAGAATGACTGGTGATCGTCGATGATGGCCTGCTTCATACCCTCATCTAGGATCACTGCGTCCCATGACGCGTTGCGGACGCTCTGGTACAGTTCGGCGCTCTTTATCCACATGCCATTGTCCCACACCCACACCTCCTCATGCAGCTCACTTCCCCATTGTCCGGCCGCCAGTATAAGAGCATCGGCTTTGGCCGTGTCTGAGGTCAGAAGGTAGTGGTTGCGTACTGACGGGTACGGGCCGGTCCCATCGCGTCCATCCACCAGATACAGGATGAACTCGGCATTCTCCCACTGGTAGAGGAACTTGGCGAACAGTGCCTCACGGGCGAGGGCACCAGGATTGCCGTCGATGCGCCGCGATGGGGGTATGTAAGACGTCCATACTAGAGAAGTCGCAAGTTCTCTGCCACTGTGGTCGAGCATCGTGTAACTGGCATATCCGGCCGCAGCGTAGCCTAGAAGATCTACACCATACGAGGGAACGATAACCAGCCGGAGGTGGGGGTACTCATCTTTGATCGCCCTGGCGATGGTGGCGTCGGTGTTGACCCGACTCCCTGACGAGTGGCGGAAGAAGTGCTCGGTAACGGCATCGGACTTCTTAACCCGCCGGGATGACATTGTTGATGCCGAAAATTCCATCTAGTCACAGGGCAGAAAAGGGTCCGATGCATTCAGGAACAGTGCGTAGATTGATCAAAGTTCGAGCATGCTCTTCGTACGTGAACTTTGGAGGAGTGAGGGGAAGCCGGGCTGTGCCGCAGAATGTGACGGTTAATTGTCAGCGTTGCTGACAGGCGAATGACGCACGCGTAGGTGGAGGAACAGTCTTCCCCTGACGTCGGGCAGTATTTATAGGCGAGAATAATATGATGCTCAAACGCTCCCATACAGCAAGAAGTCTATGTAGGCTACGTCTATAAACCAGTTGAGTGTTCCGTTTGGTTAAACAGACAATGGAGCTCAGGAGCTCATTCATCGTCTACGAAATAAACCTGTATCGGTGCTATGATTGTGTGGTTTCCAGTGTGTGCGGTTTTCAACACAACCTGCCTGACACCTCAAAATCTCGGCAAGAAGACTCAGGCCCTTTCTATCCACATACCCGACAGAGTCTTGACCTTGTGGAAGCAGTTTACCAGAGTAGAGGTAAGTTACGGGGATAAGAAGAGGTAAAAGACGGAGATAGGGATCATGTCGTGGGGGTCATGGGTGGCAGTCAATTCAGCGTGACCTGTTAGATCAATATCTTGGATCCTGGGACATATAGTTCCCTGTCGCTGACGCTCGTCGGTGAAAATATTGGCTGCCGAGTTCCCACTCTTCATGAGTATCGTTGAGAATTTAGACCTTTGTCGGGATGCATCATATGGCACATCAGTGAGCTTGCTAGACGGAAAGAAGTTAACGAAGTCTAAAGAACTATTGCTGTATCCTCGGGCAGTACTGGGGGATCGCTCGACTTGACTCAACCGTCCATACTCAGTAGGCCTGGGGAGACGACCAGTCCGAGAGGCCTGTGACGTCATCCCTAACTCAGTGCTGGGGGGTCTCGAACATGCATCATTGGCTGCTTGGGGTCTCGCCTGTGTGGAGCACTAGTCAGATCGTTTCTTCAACAGAACAGAGTAGTGGATAACAATATAAACCTAGGCCCAAACGCGAATGCATTGCCATTGCGATATCGGCTGATTTCGCGTTGTGAAGGGGAAAGGCTTGGGATGCTCTGGCGAAGCCCATTTGATCAAAGGCTCATGAGGCGCCCGAAATGTGACAGCCAATCAAGGGGTTTGTTGACATTTGCGAGAACCCCACCAACCCAAACATTGACCGTGACAACACGCGTTTTGCTCTTCATCTTCAACAGACCAAGCGGACGGTGTGACACACCGCCGTTGGCATGCCTCCGGTTCGCTCCTTTAGGACGGCCAATGCGCAGGATGCAGACAAACTGACATGTTTGTGATGGCCCTTCAGAGAACCGATGATGCAGTGACTTTGACTCACGCAGCAACCACCTCAACCAACCCGGACTGCAAAGCTAAAACACTGACGCCGAAAATACTTCCCCGGATGCGATTGTGACGGGCCATGGGAGACGCGACGAGGGAGGGCCTGGCCTGGGAGGACAACGGCCTGGGCCCAGAGCCCCAGTGGACACGAGACCCTGATATCCAGGCTGTCAAGCGCGTTTGCTGTCAGCATCTGGGCGTCTCTGTCGACGAGACCGGCAGCTATGGCGCTGTCCGGATTTCTCTGCATGCCGATGGCGCCTTCAACAAGTTGTACCGAGTTCAAACCCATCGCGGAGACTACATGATGCGCGTGTCACTGCCTGTGGACCCGCGCCGCAAGACCCGCGGTGAGGCGGCAACCCTCAAACTGGTACGTCAAACCACCGGCATCCCGGTGCCGCAAGTTGTGGCCTTTGATGACCTTGGCCGCAACGCCATCGGCTACGAATGGCTCTTGATGGAGAAAATGCCGGGCGTCCCGGCCTACTACCGTTGGCGCAAGATGACCATGGCTCAGAAGGCGGCTTTGACCATTCGGGTGGCCGAGTATCAAGCCCAGCTCCTGCGCGCCAGCAACCAAGGCAACGGATTCAGGGGCATCGGCACACTCGGGACGAGCCTTGAACCGGGAGCAACCCCAACGGACGCGGGTCCGATTGTGTCGGCCTTTTTCTTCACCGGACCGCGCTACGACTACCCGGTGGCCCGTGGGCCGTTCGCGTCGAGTCACGACTGGCTGCGCGCCCAGCTCAGCGTCATCATCAAGGAGCACACCACAGCGCTGGCGGAGGCCAGGACGGACGACGACAGGGAGTACGCCAAGTGCGCTCTGCGTGTCGCTCGGAAGCTCCTGCGCATCCTGCATAAGATCTTTCCAGCCATTGTTCACCCACCAGAGAGCACAGTGCTCTGGCACGACGATCTTTCCCTGCGAAACATCATGGTTGACGGCAACAACGCAGTGACGGCAATAATCGGATGGTATGTATCCGTGACATACACCACACACCAGCTCAGCTGATGCTGATTCCTCTTCAGGGAGTGCGCCTCAACGATGCCCAGGTGGGTCGCATCCCAGGTACCGGAGTTTCTACGGGGCGCCGTGCGGGAGATGATGCCAGACCGCAACCGCTACACAGACGTGGACGTGGCGAGCAGCAGCATGGGCACGGATGACCTTGACGACAGCCTTGACAACGAAGGCAAGACCGAACTGTACTGGATCCACCTGATGGAATACGAGCAGACTCAGCTGCGCAAAGTGTACGCAGAGCGCATGCGGCAGCTCAGGCCCGAGTGGGACATGGAGGTGGAGGAGGGCGCTTTGAAGGTCGACTTCTTAGCGGCCGTGTCGCGTTGCGGTTCGGGATTTTATCTCCGCCGCATCGAACAGTGGGTGGACGCCATCGAACGGAAGGAATATCTTTCCTTGATGGAGGTGCTTAGAGTCGGGATCAGGAAGCAGAAGGATGTCACCGAGCCTCACAAGCCTGCAGCATCAGGCGCGCTCACCTTGATGAACCGATTGTCATGACGATGGTCCAAGTCTTTTCGATTACCCTTAATTACTACCACATTCTTTTCCTTGACCAAGAGCTTGGACTAGCGAAGCTCGCAGAAAACCTTCCCGTCAAATGCATCCTTGAATATCTCGAAGTTACCTTCATTCCTCCGATCCAAGACTGCAAACCAGACTTCCTTGAACCAGCCTCCGGCGAACTCGCTCTCGCCCAACACCTCCAACCAACACTGGACAACCTCGTTAGGCGGATTGCGGAACGCACCGCACCCGATGGCCCCAAGCACCAACATTGTATGGCCTTTGGCGGCGGCCATGCGGAGGCAGAGGCGCATCTTGTCCTTGGTCAACTCAAGAGCCGCGGGGTCTGCAAACACAAATAGGCCCTTGGGCTCCTTCTTTCCATTCATCTTCCTAGCCTGCTCCGGCGAGCCTTGTGTGCTCTGAGAGGTTCCTGGAGCCTCGGCACCATTCGCGGGCTTGACTTCCGGGCGGCGGATCCCCGCGACGCTGAGGGCGCTTACCACGGATAGCTTTGCAATCGCCGTCTCGGGAATCATGAGCTTGTGACCATCGGCCACGGATCCCCGAAAGATGACCACGTCGCGCGTGTAAAGGCCGGCCTTGCGTTGGATCGGGTACAGCTCGCGGTGCAGGGACGCAGCCAGCGTGCTGCGGTAGCACAGCGCCTCCTCCTGCGCGGAGGCGCCCTTGAGCCACCCGCCCCCGGGGCTGCGCTCCGAGGCCATGTTGAGAACAACAACACGGGCTGCAGTGGACGGATTGAGATTGCTTGGCGACGTAGCGGCCGACTTGAGGAGCTCAAATATCTCGGCTTCCGCTTCTTGGGTGGACTTCTCCGGGCTGGGACTGAAACCGAGGACCGCAGCTGGCATGGCCAAAGCGGCGTCGAACGTGTCTTGGTTGAAGACACGTGCTCTGGTGCCATTCCCCGGATCGCTCTTCTCAGAGACCTTGAACCCGGGGCACTTTGTGGCATCGAGCGGCGGCAACCAGTCCAGATGGAGCTTCTCAGACTTCGTTGGGTCCAAATGCGGCAGCCCTGCTGCGATCGTTGGTGTGATGTCCACGGTTTCTTTGGCAATGGCGGCAAGCGCCAGACGCTTTGGGTGTTCGTAGTACTTTTTTCTCCACATGATGGTGACTAGGTTGGAGTCTTCGAACTGGGTTCAACGGCTGAAGAGATGATGGAGACAGCAGACTTCAAGTTTCGTCGGAGGGTTGTACGTGGAGGAACCCGTAAGACCTGCCACGAGAGGGATGATTTATAGTTGACGTCGTACCATCGAGGTCCCATCATTTTGGTCTGGGCTTTCGGCTTCTGGGTAATCGGATAATAACTACCTCACCTCAGGTACTGCCTTCTTTGAGCCCCAATGACTGCCATTCAGGGAAGCAACTCCAGGCAGCCACGTTGCGCCATGGCATTCGCAACGGCCTTGCACAGCCCGGCGGAGGAGTCAACGGCGAGCCAAAACAGCTAGATCCCATTGAGGCACCCTAACCCTTATCGTCGAAGGGCTGTCGAGTAGGTATCCCTGTGACGTCAGGTGGGGTTCAACCCGGGCCCAGGCCTACCCTGCGGTGGGTGGTCGCTGGTTCTCGGGTGGGGCGGCGGGGGGTTCACCGTGCCAGCCTCACCATCTCCTGACGGTCGCATGAGGATCATTTGTGATGACCAAGGCAGCTTCAGCAGTGAGGACCAATCTTATCAGCTCGTCATCCTCCTGGATTTGGATTCCTGCACCGACCACCGTTCGCAAAAGCGCCTCTATTGCACTACAGAATCTCAACATGCCGGTCTATTGCATAACGGGCACTAACCGAGGGATCGGTCTTGAGTTCGTGCGGCAGCTTGCTCAGTCGGCCGATAACACAATTATCGCTGCCGTACGCTCTCTTTCGTCTGACTTGAGTGATCTCCAAGCCGCCGTGTCCCCATCGACACACATCCTCGAGTGCGATACCAGCAAAGTCTCGTCGATCCACTCCTTCGCCAAGGCCGCTGCCCGAATTCTGAGGGACGGCAAGAAGATCGACTTCCTTATCAACAACGCCGGCGTTAATATCACCTCCCACCAGAGCTCTCTCAGCCTTGGCCCGGACGAGCTGCATACTCAAATCAGCATCAATGTTATTGGACCTGCCAAGGTGGTTGAGTTCCTCCTGGATGCCGGCCTCCTGTCCAAGGATGTCCGCGTCCTCAACTTGACCTCTGGCCTGGGCAGCATGCAACGCAGCTCTGAGATCAAGCCTCGCAAATGCGCTGGGTATTCGATTTCTAAGGCCGGGCTCAACATGCTCACAGTTCACCAGAGCGAGGATTTGAAGGCGCAGCTTCCCGGTGCTGTGGTTATTTCTATGGATCCTGGTTGGGTAAAGACGCGGTTGGGAGGCGAGGGCGCCATGCTGGAGGCCAGCGAGAGTGTTGGGAACATGTTGGGCGTTCTTCACCGGCTGAAGCCCGAGGACAATGGCTCATTTCTTCACCACTCTGGCGACAAGATCCCCTGGTGAGAGCGTCGAATCGGGTCTCGCTTCCTCATCCCGCGCGTCAGGTATCTTGGCTACATGTACACGTACAGACCGCATCCTAATAGCATCCCTCCTATCGCCAACAACAGAAAGCTATCGTTTAGACGGTATGCGGTGCATGACCAAAACGTGAAAATGCTCCTGCATTTCATGCCACAGTCAAGGTGGCCCTCCGAGCCAGCGCCTGCAGGACTGGGAGCACCGTTGCGGTACAGAGCACGGATACGATGGCCACGAGAATAAGATGCCAGGCATTGAACCTCCCTTCCCTGCGATAGGCTCGGGGAGCCAAGGGCCCTACCATCTTCGGGTTGGGGATGATATGTTCCTGTTTCGCCGTCTCCAGCCCGATCCTCATGCCCGGCAAGCCATCCATGCTGTAGGAATTCTTCAGCGCCCAGTATCTGGAATGGCTCACGTTAGGCGATGCATGATTGAACGAGGCGGATTGGTGCATATCACAAACCTTTCCATGCGCTCTTCGGACTTGCCCTGCTTGAAGCTCTCCTCCTTTCTTGCAAACGTTTCGTTGAGCGTCTCACGGAACCGTTTGAAGTCATACAGGGGTACCGAGTAACCGCACGAGGACATAGCCTGATGCACGTTGACCGTAATAATGGACCGGGAGCTCGGAATCACTTGTACGTCGTGTTTCTTGACAAAGTTGTCAAATGCTTGGGTGCCGCGTTCCAGGACGGTTCCGTGACCGAATAGTCGCACGATACGGGGCGGACCATCGAAGGCGCTAAACATGATGGTGATGCGGCCATTCCCAGGCTCATAGAGATGCGAGATGGTCTCGTTACCGCTCCCACTCAAGTCCATGTACCAGAAGGTCCTGTTATTGAGCAGACCAAAGCACGAACCGCCTTTCGGTGAGACATTGATGTGCCCGGATCCCGAGAGCGGCGCGGTTGCCACCCAGAACATCTTTTGTTCGAGGATCCATGTCATAAGATGCTCTGGGATGGTCTCGAAGAACTTGCCCATGATGATGACGAGCGGGGGTGTTGGAAAGGTAGGATAGTACAAAGACGCGCCAAGATCCAGCAGTTCAAGATTCTGTCAAAAGCACTACGAACTGGAGAGCACACAAGGGTTGCAGAGTAAGGGGAGGTTGCCAAAGTGTTTTTAAGCACCCTTCTGTTCCAACCTTTCTGTCCATTCAAGGGCGTTTGCGTAACATCGGCAATCATTGGCGCACCGCATTCAGTTGCACCATGCTTGATGAGTCAAATTACAGGCCGATGGCAGGAGCCCAAGCCATACGCGACTTTAGGGTGTGAAAGGCAATCACGTGACCACGGATTGGCACCAGGCAACAATGGCCCAGGTCACCCCCCCTCGAGCAGGCATCTACAGCAAGACGGTGCGATCAGTGACATCGACTTCCTCGGCCAGATCAGGCGAACCCTCCTCTCTGATATGGGATATTCTCTCTTAGAGCCAATTCTTTTAAAGATCGGCTTGCAGCATTCTCGAGGCATCGTTATCCTTTCCGTTCGGCCGCTGGGCACCAAGGGGTCTGGCCTGCTTCGTCGACAATGGAGCAGGGTCCAGAACAGCCATTGGAGGACTTGAAGTCTCCATCATCATCAACAGCAGCATCATCTGCCCTACTGGACGCTCATGTCGGCTCCAGCTTGTCGAGGATGGGTTCTCTAGCCAATGATCTGTCATGCTTATCGCTGCACGATCTCCCGGCGATCGAGAGAAGCAAATCGCAGAGTTCTTCCGATGACCGTTTTCAAGACATGGGGCTGGCCTCTAGCCATGACCGCAACATGGATTCTGAAATACCCTCTGATGATAGCCCGAGCTACGGCTCTGACCAGGACACAGTGGTCGAAAGCGGCGACGACTTCGACGTCGGTCATCCAACAGTGATCGACTGCATCATGAAGAGCTTTTGCGCGTCCCTAGATTCAAAGTTGGCCCTGGCGAAGGCGTCTGAGAGTTCCAGAAAAGCCGATGGGCGAGTTAAGGAGAGAGCCCAAGTCCTCAATGTTGAGGAATCCAGCCATTCCAACGACGAAGAAGTCAAAGAAGAGGAGGAACATGGGAACGCACAGTTTAACCGCGAGCCCTCTGTAGCTCAAGAGATGCTGGGAAAGTCCGACACAGAGGAGCCGGCGATGAGGGCCGCCAGGATAAAAAAGTGCAGTCTATCCTCTATGTCGATGGTCTCTCTATTGGCCAGCAGATCCGAACGAACTCCCAAAGAAGCAGATACCACGGCCCCATGCTCTGCCTTGCCGCAGCCCGCTCCGACCCATACCTCATTTCCCTCTTCCGTTTTGAGGAGAAAGCTCCGCAGGAAAAGACATAAAGAACTTCAAGAAGACGATTCAGAGATTCCAGAAACCGCCGGGCAAGCTGTGGCTGCCGCTCTGGTCCCCCCTCCGCCGCCGCCTCCTCCGCCTCTGCCTTGTCCTATCATGGCACCGTGTCCAGCGTTCAATGAACCGCCCCGACCGATAGAAACACCTTCATTTCAGCCGACGTCTGTTTACAGTCATGAATCAGTTGTTCATCCTCTCTGGGAAGAGACACAGAGGGTCGGCGGCGGAGTTTGGAGGGGGGCAGAAGGGCGCAGATTGCTTAGTGGCCCAGCTGCAGCATCTCCAGGAGCACCCCCAAGAATGGCGGAACCTGACCTCCCAGCCGCACGTTTGGTCGAGCAAGGCGAAGAGATCATTCCTAGCGGAAGCACTGCGCGGCCGATCGCCGAATGCATGAACACAGAGATTCAACCGCCTACCTATGCCTATTATATCCCCATCCCAGCGGCTCCCATCTCTCCACTCGGGTCATCGTTCAATACATTGAGACAGCCCGGGATTCCATTGCCTGAGGGCATGGCAATGACATCCTTTTCGAGCCCTCCGGCATCTTCCATTTCAGACCATGCCACTATCAGCTCGCACAATTTCGAACGACATGAGTCGTCGTCTGCAGAATCGACGCTGAGGGAAGCTTCGGGTCAAGCCCAAGCGGGCAAAGGGGCAAAGAGAACTGCCGAGCCGGATCACGATGTGAACAGGCGCGTTCCGGGACCAGTCGAAGAGACAGACGGGGATGGGAGGCGGAAAAAGATAAAGAACACTGGGGTTAAGCCGGGACTTTCTAGGACAGGTGGCAACAAGAAGTTCGCCTGTCCATACTTTAAGCGGAATCCGAAGAAATATCGCAACTGGACGTCCTGTCCCGGACCGGGATGGGATGAAGTCCATCGAGTGAAGTACAACAACTCCATCGGCATGGGGCGCTTCGTGATGTGGCTAACATGCGCATCCCAGAACTCACCTTTATCGGCGCCATCAGCTGCCGATTCAGTGTCCTCGGTGCTGGCTAGTCTTCAAATCGGACGGCGAGCTTCAGGGACATATCCAGCAAGATCCACCCTGCCAGAAGCAAGAAAAGCAAACCCTCCAGGATGGTTTCACCAAGGACCAAGAAAAGAAGCTGCGAAGCCGTAAAAAGACCCACGCGGAAATGAATGACGAGGACAAGTGGCGAGAGATTTACATGATCTTGTTCCCTGATGACGACCACAGCATCATTCCCGCTCCATGTAGGTTGATCAAACCGCGACCCCTCGGCGAGCTACTGACGCGGGGTTTTAGACTACGATGATTCTGACAACAGTGAAACTCCTGGATTTGCCGGTTCTGAGGAGTTTGAAGACTATGTCACCTTCGTCCGTCGAGAGATGCCGACGCTTGTTCGACGCGAGCTCGAGGTCTTGTTTCGCGACCACTTTAGCGACGTGGAGGAACGATTGCGGCCGCGGATCGCCCAAATGGTCCTGGAGCTGCAACCGAAACTCCTGGATCTCTACAAACAGTCGCAGATGCCCCTGAGCGAGTATGGTCCCCGGCAACACGAACGCCGCGCTCCAGGAAGTGAGCCCGCTGCTACGCCGGTTCATTCGCAGCCCACAGATTCCGCGACTGGATCCGAGTTCCAATCCACGCCCGACCTCGCATCTGGCACCACCTCTCCCGCTTCTGCAACCAACCAGCGGTCGGTCCCGTTTGGAAGCCAAAGTTTTTCGATGGACACAGGGAACCCTTACGTTACTGCTTTAAATCATGTCCCCGCAGAGCCTTCCGACTTCAACACTGGTTTGGGCCTGGACTGGGACGATGAGTTCGACAAGCTCCTGAGCCCTGCTCTTTTTATGTCACCCCTTTCGGAGACACAACTGGCACAGGGCTTTATAACACCGGCCTTGTGAACCCGGCAGACAATGAGAAACGTGGAAAACCTAGCACATTCCTTCCAACTTTGCAATGATCATTGAGAAAGCTCTACCTAAGGATGCTTGGAAGGGAAGCCGATTCATTCCTAGGGTGCGAGTAGTCATGTCGGGACAGCAGCCGGACGGTCTTGATGAACAGGATAGACTCCAGATCGCATCCCATCAGCGCAGAATTAATATACGCAGTTAATTGTTACAGAGTCCCGCTCCAGGGTGTGCTCTCGGATTCAAGATCCACAATGTTTTGTATTGTGTGCTCTGATCACGTTGCTGCCGTATTCAAACGAGCCAAGTGCTCTAAGAACACCCTGGCGTTTTCCAAATCAACGTCATCCACACTCCCAAGCTTGACCCAGCCGTCCATGGCCATTCTGGCATACCTGGTCGCATTGGCCATGTTCCCGTCCAAATAATTGAGGTGGGCTAGGGTGTCGTGGTAGTCGGGCATAAACGGGGGGACTTTGTCCCATTCTGAGAATAGGAGAAGCTCTTCAGTCATCACGATGGCGTCTTTATAGTAACCACTGCTCTTGGCGTCGGCAATAGTCTCCTTCAGACTCTTGGTCTTGCGCCTCCAGCTCTCAGAGTCCTCAAGATCGTCCACTGGCCCACGGCACAGCGAACAAGTGCATTCAAACTCCCAATTGTCTTTCAGGTATCGCCTCCTTTGCTCAGCAGGCGTCTCGAGAGGAACATCTTGAAAGGACAGACGGTTGGAGTCAGTATCCACCCCTGATTATGTCATCAGCGTGCTGAACACGCAAACTTACAGCTGATAAGGATTTCTTCGCCGGGCTTGATTTCACGGTGCGCGACGATTTCCATCGTCAACCTTCGCTCGGAGAATCTGTAAAACGCGCTGTCCAGAGTCAGATCTCTTGGAGTGATATAGTGCTGGATGCGACGCCGGCATATTTTTTTGAAACTCACTTCGGACGACACGAGTGATTGATCCTCTGTCCGAATGCATTAGCCCAATACTTTTCAAGCGTAACCATGGATCGTCTCTATATACCGCAACTTCAGGGAACACCCCTACGTGAACCTCGCTATCTGCCAGCATCACGGTGTTCGAATTAGGCCCCAAGATAGCGTCAATCTCGTACTTTGCCGAACCGCGGTGAAGCTGGTACACCTTGTTGCGTGTCTCTTCGGGCAGCTGATTTATCGCTTTCTTGAGCAAACGCCGTCGGTGGTGTGGTTTGGTGTCGGCGAGGAACGCGATTTGGATTAGTACCGCGGGAACGTCCACCATAATGATCTCCCCAGCTCGAATCCGACGTGTAGCCACGACTCCTTGGCCTTTTCCCGGGACGGGACGCACTTCGTAAGCAGGACCGGAAAGTTCCCGCCGCACTGCTACGGGAGGATTTGGTTTGTCGACAAAGGCGTCCATTCCAATGAGGTTGGACGCGATAGTGGTTGAGGTGACCAGGCTCGTGCCGTGACCGTTGCGGAACTCGGTTGAAGTGAAAAGACAATCAATTCTAGTGGAATTGGTATTTTTGGGGGTTTGTTGAACGCAGCTTGGGCTAAAGCTCCAGGTCATTGCATTATCGGGGGCGTCTGGAACGACACCGATCCTTCCCGGAACATGACAGATCAAGGAGCCGCCAGCTTCGAGTCTTCCACCAGGTTTGTTTGGACAATGGGGCCCGGGGATGGCCCGAGCAGCTGCGTCAAGAACAAAGAGAAACAATGCCACGACTGGCAGACTTGCTGAGAGCCGACGAAGCAGCCACATTAGCGCCATGGCTGTAGCGGTGTTGTCACGAACCATTATTGTTGCTGACCTTCAGAGGGCCCGAAAAAACACCCTGATTATCATTATATCATCCCATGGTCCTCAAAATTGCCAGGTGTCCGCAGCGCATGGTTCTCTGTTTTCCCCGCGCGGCTCCAAGCTCAGCGCCCAGGGCCTTGACTGAAAAATGTCAGTTATATCCGCCGGCTAATTGGTACGGTCTCCTTCTCCCACATCACACCTAATATCTAACAGGCTTTCTAATTAGGTACCTTAGGTAGTATAATGTACAAGAGACGGGACGTATCGTACCACGCTGTCAGCTGCACTGACGTTTCCGCTCTCAAATCCACGAACCTTGGACGTTACCTAGGTTCCGTGACACCGGGAACCAGCCTCTTGATTAGTGCCTCCAACATTGCCATTAATCTTATCATCAGTGAGGTTTTGTATTGCCAATTCAATAGTACTAGACTACCAAGGCTCCCGGGTATCTTTCTAAGATGGTTTGCCCATGCATGAAGGGTCTTAAAAGAGCCCAAAGCAGTTTGCATAGTATGTCACAGTCGCGCTCCAGTCAGAGAAGACCCCGATGACACCGACATCCTGGGCCAGCACATGAAGCAGGTTGTACACGTCTCCCTCGTTGTTGGTGAGGTTGGCAACGCTGGTGTAGTAATAACCGCCTCCAGAACCGTCCCCTATCCACCCACTGCGCTCCAACGTCCAAGTGATGATCTTGAGGTCAGCCTTCTTGGCTGCAATGGCGTATTCACTGGGCACAATCTTGCCATTCTTAACAGTGACCAGATAGGGGAGAGGCGGCGCAATGATCTTGACCCCCGCCTTTGCGTACTTCTGGAGATTCGCGATCGCCTGCGGCATCGCGCCAGGGGCATCTCCGCTCTCATCCAGCAGGACCGCCTGCTTCCCCCATCGAGGCTCGGCCTTCAGCCAGTAGAGGATATCCTCGTAGAGGAAGGACTGCGGAAACACACGCTCCGGCTTGACGCCGGCTTCCTTGAACTCGTCGATCATCTGCTGCGCAAACTTCTTCTGGGTGTAATCGCTTCCGGGAGGGAACGGCATGGGCACTTCGGGAGTTTTTAGCTCTGGAGTGAACTTTAACCCCAGGTTGTCGACGAGCCTGATGAATTCCCGGAGTGTGAGCACCGGGCTGCACGTCTTGGCGTAGAGATCGGTCTGGTACGCGGGTGTTCCACCGAGATACTCCTCTGGTGTAGATGCGTTCGGGTTGTAAGCGTCCATCTTGGCACAGAGCCTCTTAATCTCGGTGAGAGTAAAGTCCGACGTGCAACACTTCGCGGTGGCCTCAGATCCGTTGGCGGCGGGCCTAAATGGGACGGTGCATTTGGCATTGAGCTCCGGGATAGCAACGACGTTGGTGGTGGAGTGAAGATCACACTGGGCGTGGCGGCAGACCAACTGTCTGTCTTTGGTGAAGGTAACATCACATTCCTGGATGCCGGCCCCCATACGCGTCTAGTGGCCGGTTAGCAGTGATTTCAATCCGGATGAGAACGATGGGTGATGCTCACGCCGGCCATGATTGACTCATATGTATGCTCAGGAAACTGCAAGGTCCCGCCGCCACGATGGGAGATGCTCCAAGCGCTCGGCTTCATCTCCATGTCGGCGCAAGAGGCGAGTTTCTTCTTGAGAGGCCCATCATCCATGTCGTCCACAAGCCAAAACGGGCGGGGGCCAAGAGATAGCCGCTTGACGGGCTTGACCAAGCCGTCATAATGATGTTTGCCACCGGAAGAAGGAGCAGCAAGCCCAGATGTGGCTAGGGCTGCGCAAATGAGCAGCGGGATGGTAGACATTGTCGACTTCACGGGAAACACGCCTGTTGTTGCAGTAGCAGGTATATATGGTGCACTAGCTGATGGCAGCATCAGCGGATCCGTTTTTGCTGTCACAGTTATGAGCCCGGTCCTCTTCTGTTTACGCAGCGGTATGTTGATAACTAGTGCTACCTGCACTGTAAAAAGTCACATACAATGAGAAGGCTCTGAGTTCGAAACCTGTGTTTGCACCCCTGACAGCCAGAAAAGGACGTTTTTAGGGTGGCGTCTGATAAATAAAACACCCGGGCACCCCTGGGGGGTGCGATGGAGGATAGAGATGAAATTTCCTCTAACTCCAAGTCAGGGATAAATAAGTGCACCAGGGGACTCAGACCTCGACTACTCGCCTCGGTCTGGGGGGTGTGTTGCAGTAGCAGGTATATATGGTGCACTAGCTGATGGCAGCATCAGCGGATCCGTTTTTGCTGTCACACCTGTGGTATCGAATGGTGGAGAAAGCCGACTAACTAACGGACACACACAACCGGGAGTGATCACGCCCTGGGAGGGTTCTATCTTTATAATACCGTCAACCTGGCCCATAAGGAGCTGAGATATAACGATATTTTTTACATGACGTTCCAATCCGTGACTTCCGCTTGTGTTCTATAGGAAAAGAGGCATATAACGATACCTGGTCTTAACAATTAAAACCCTGCCTAGTAATACATACAAGCCCTGATGGCTCACCCTCTATTTTGGGTACAGCCCCTGCTGTCAGGTGTCAGGGAGACCAGTCACCACCTGTCCCAGGCTGTACCTCCATGATTTGACAGCCTGTTGGAGACGGGCTTACGTGATTCGGAAGGCGTGGGATCTCTGGGTGTAAGGATAACCTCGGTTTAATGTTCAAAAAGCGGACACTCGTATTAGGGGGGGAGGGGGGCGGGGGGTAGACTGTATTCCCAATATCGTCTAATAATTATGGAATCCTACATAGCCTGGGTTCCCTTCACCGTTCTTCTGTGCATTTCACGTGGGTGAAAGTTGGCACCCTCACAGAACTAGCTGCCTGTGACAGCAAAAACGGATCCGCTGATGCTGCCATCAGCTAGTGCACCATATATACCTGCTACTGCAACACACCCCCCAGACCGAGGCGATTAGTCGAGGTCTGAGTTCCCTGGTGCACTTATTTATCCTGACTTGGAGTTAGAGGAAATTTCATCTCTATCCTCCATCGCACCCCCGAGGGGTGCCCGGGTGTTTATTTATCAGACGCCACCCTAAAAACGTCCTTTGTGTCAGGGGTGCAAACACAGGTTTCGAACTCAGAGCCTTCTCATTGTATGTGACTTTTACAGTGCAGGTAGCACTATCAACATACCGCTGCGTAAACAGAAGAGGACCGGGCTTACAACTAGAAGGGGAGGTTCTCTTTCTGCGTAGCAGGAAGGCACCGGGCTCATAACTGTGACAGCAAAAACGGATCCGCTGATGCTGCCATCAGCTAGTGCACCATATATACCTGCTACTGCAACACTGCCGTATTGGACATAGCCTGTCAAGGGTTTGCAAGGCGATTCAACGACTCCCTTGTCATTTGATCTTAATCCTTCATGCTTTCTGCAACGTGGGTCAACACCGGGTTGGGATTGGGGCTGTGTAAGACATTTCTGTTCCATTTGTCCTTGCTTCAGACAGGTTGGGCAAGCCGCATGTCATTCTTCAGGTAATCACAAGCGAGTACTGGTACATGGCTCAGCTGCCCACGAGTACAAAATAGAGAGAAAAGGCTTGTTTCACCTGCTTGATTTTGGAGTGAATGGAGAGAATTTTGTTTCTCTACCAGTATCCACCCTATGGTTACATCGTAACCTGCTGGGTCGGTTCAATTACTACTTTGTGGACGCCGGGTGGGCTATTTTATTTAAATGCGTGACGCCTTAACGGGGTTGCACATTGTTCGCGCGTGAGTTCCACGCTTCGATATGCACTTCTTAGGGCGAAAAGCCAAACTAACGTCACAGGAGGCTCTAGTATTCTCTGCATACCATATTTTGTGCTGTGTGTATTGTAGTGAAGTCGACGGAGACAACTGCTATTGCTAATATTTTCCAATGACCACTGGCTGTTGGAGCCATTGACCTAGGGTTGTGAGGCTCTGGGTGCGGTTACTGGGAAGCGCCTCGAAAGGGATTCTCTCCGCGACTGGATTCCTCTTGCTCTTGTCCTTGCTGTCGACAGGACGAGCAACACTTCATGAAGATTTCCCTGATCCGCATTCTCCTCTCCTGCTCATCATCGACATCGCGATACGGATAAAATTCAATGTCGTTCGTCTGGAACCTTGCGAACGTCTTCCGTAAGCAGCTCGTCAACTCCTCCATCTTACTGGATGGTTCAAGCGCTGCCCACGCTGTTTTCCACAGACCCCGGAATTGCCAGCCATCGTCATCACGCCGACCGTGCTGCGCTTGGATAGTCTCACATGGCCGAGCCCCAGCTTGCCGCAGGATTTTAACCACCTCCGGAAGCAGGGAAAACGTCGCTGCAATCAGCGCCGAACCGCAGGGGCCCGAGAGGGTATGAACATTGGCTCCGGCATAGAGCAGAGCTCGAATAATACCGACGTCGCGTCTCTCGTCGTCGCGCCGCTGTCCGAACCACAGACAGGCGGCGTGCAACGGGAGACCAAACTCGCCGTAGCGGTTGTAATAGGTGTTGGCGTCTACCTTGATGTCCAACAAGGCATCGACAACTTTCGCTTTGCCTGTCAGGCACGCCAACTCAAGCGGGGTGCTCTGGATCAGCGGCTGTGGGGGTTGGGGCCGCACCGCCCAGTTGTCTTGCACAAGGTGGCTGCGCAGCATCATGGAAGCAGTAACGGACCCTGCAGCGCCGGCACGGAGAAGATCCAACGAGAGGTCTTCTATAGAGTGATCCGGAGAGAAAGTTCCGTCGGAATTTGTGTAACCGGGATCGAACATAACGCAGGTGGTCTGCAGAGGCGTAGCTCTCCAATGCTTCACGTCGAGGACCTCATCAGGATCGCATCCAGCTTTGAGTAGCGCGTCCATATATTGCCGGCGCAATTCTGTGGTACCGGTCCAGGACCGGTCGTTTAGCAGTGACCAAAACAATGTGCCATGAACCGTGTCAGAGTGGTTGTTCAGGTATTCTGGTGAGATGCCACGGCCCCTGAGAAGAGCAGCGAACAAGTGCACCCGACTTTGCACGGCCAGAGCATTGTTCAGTGCGTTTTGCATGGTGACATCTACGCCGATATCGAGCAGTGCCTCGATGACGGGCAGGATGCGGTCCTGTGGTCCAGGATGAGCCGGTGGGAGACTCTCTTCGTCGCTAGATGGGAGTTTGAGCAATGAGAGAATGATTCGCGTCTCGTAGCACCAGCGAAGCACCGCTTCTCCGTGCAAATCATGGAGCCTTCGTATCCATTCTGGTTCCAGGAAGTCGATGGCTGTCTGTAGGAGGATGGGGAGGACATCTCTGGGCACCGGTTCACCGTGCTTGATGATCACGGCAACAAGTTCTGGATCGGCCGAGATGGCGCGTACGGGCTCATCAGACGTAATGCCTTGGGGATCCTCCATTGCTGCGTTTGTATCCTTCAGAAGCAGGGGCTTGATGAGCGAATGCCTCTGCAGTCTGAGGACGAGGGAAAGAGCAACAGGGAGGCCGTCTTCGGGGATGGGCCGACCGCGCCGTTCGTATTCTTCAACTAGTCTCAACCCGACTTGAAGGTAGCCCTTCGATACGGCTCTGGACAGCAGCGTCTCGCACCGGGGTTCTCCGTCTTGAAGGTCAACACCGAAGTCGAGGAGGATCTCGACGGCGGTCAGATTGCCCGAGTCGATTGCCCACATCAGGGGCGTGTTTCCGTGCTGATCGGTAGGATTGTGAATCGAGTACACCCAGTCCAATATTGCCCTCAGAATCTCTTCTGCTTTGCTTGTCACGGATCCGTCTTCCTCCAGTTGTTTGGCGGCCCAAATGAGAGCCAAAAACCCAATTGTGAGGCCTGGCTGGGGAGCTGTATTGAGGCTTTGCTGGGGGGGCTGCCCGGTTTCCCCCCAGGTTTCCTCCACATTGAGATGCCGAAAGATGAACTCAAACATAGATTCCTGTTTTGGCCTCTGAAGCGTATCCTCCAATACCACGAGCTCGGTGATAAGGTGGTGATTGGTGTCGCGGAGTTCTTCGATAACCTCGACGTAGCCAAGCGAGATTGCCACGAGCAGCAACTCCTGAATGGCAGAACTATTGGCACGAGAGAGGTCATATTTTTCCATTAGAATCAGAATCTCCGCTTGCGCATCAAAAGTCCTGGGCGACACAATTTGCTCACGGAGGCTGTCAACAACATCGACGGTAAGGTCTAGCACTTCCCGACCCTTGCGACTCCTCCGTGGCCTGCGCTTCAGGAAGTCGGCCAGGTTACTGTAACTCGCGAACGTGGTCTGCGCGTCTTGGGAAAGCCGTTCTTGGCCCAATGGGATGAGGGCGTCGGGATTTCGCAGGGACGCCATACCCCGAAAGCCGAACTCGCGGTCCGACGCGGTGGGCGACCTTGTTGCTGCCCGATAGAGCTCTCCGAGGGCTTTCGCGACAACCGAATGGTGCTTGGACGGGCAAGACCGGAGCAAGCGTTTCAGCAAGGACTCTGCGAGTTTGAAGTTTCCGTCGTTGCGCATCTTGCGGGCTTCTTGAACCAACTTGGCGACAGCAGCGTCAATGGAGGGAAGCTTGCCTTGATGAAATAACGCAGGTACTATCGTCATCAAAGCTATCTCCTCGGTCGCGAGCCCTGACTGGCACAGAATCCTGACGAGCGCATCAATATGGATGTTGCCGACAAGATTTGAAGTGGCGTTGCTGCGCAGTATCGTTTCTGTGGGCAAGCTTTGAACCTGACGGGCTTCAAAATCGCCAAAATGGCCCACGATGCTTGCCACCGCGTACATGAAACTTGCAAAAATGTCTTGGGCCATCATCGCGAGAAGGGTTGTCGGGCCTGAAGGAATACCCAAAACTGGGACCTCCTGGCAGTCGGGTGGCGTCCTCTCTCCGCTGTCATCGCCCTGGTATGGTTCCCAGCGAGCCTGCGGCCACCATGGCGATTGATGACTGAAGCATGCGGTGGAGAGCCTATACGGCACCTTGCGCCTCGATTGATGCGGCTGCAACTTGAAGTAGCTTCGCGACAGCGAGCAGTCAGATCCAACCCAGAGCCGAATAGCTGAAGCTGTGGTCTCCTGGTCTTCCACCACCTGGAAGATTTTATGGAACGCGAACGTGGTGGTGCTGGACCGACCCCGAGCGAGGTCGAAGGGCACGGGCCAATCGCAGGTATATCGCCACAGACTCATGACTGCAACGAGTTGATCCTCGCTGATGAACCAACTCTCTCGCTTGCGGTGGATAGCAAAATGAAGCGGGAAAATATACTTGGAAGAGAACGCGCATGGAACAGACCAGATCAGAACTCTGGCCTTGCGCCAACTCCTGTCTTCAAGGGAAACCTCCCGAAGGATATAGGCGGCAGCGTTCTGCAAAGCGCTCTGCAGTCTGGAGGCTACATCCTCCAGCTCTGGGTCCCACTTCAACTCGGCAGGCAGAGTGATGCCGCCGGTGAGATGGGCTAGGCGAGCCCTGATATGCATTGCGCGAACGGCAGGATTATACTCCAAGTCACCCGGGAGCTGAAAGCCAACATCCAAGTCATTAGTGGCAATCGGCCCTGTGTACATCGACTGGCGGCCTTTTCCTTCACCTTCTATGGCTTGCAGGAATGATACAGCCCCTGCAATGCATCGCACTTGGAGGGCCTCTTCGCCGAGGACATTTGAGGTTGGGACGAAACCAACGATACCACAGCCGAGTTTCCCTGGGGCTGTGATGATGCTGATTTGTCTCCAATGCCCATTGATGGCTCGTTTGGCGTGTTGTGAGCTCGCTGATTTCTCGAGGCCGGTGTCTATATCGAACATGTTGACCAAGCCCCACTCGGGTTGGTGGTTGCTTTTCCCGTTCAAGGAATCCGGACCGGAATCATCTTGAACAATCCACGCCTGGTGTAAGTCGGAGAATCGGACAATTTGCGTTGAGACTTTTTTTGCTCACCTTGAAGACCCAGTTCACTGCAAACAATATCCAGAGCTTGCCAATCGAGCTCACAACACACGCTCGAGTCCATCCCTGTAATGCGATTGTCTTCCGGAGGAACACGCCTACCACGCAGTGATGCGCGGATAACTGCCATGACCAAGGTGCATGCCAGTTGGTAGAGCGTGATGGACCCGTGCAAGCCGCGCAAGCCGACGAACTGGCAGCTAAAGCCAGCCAGGGTGCACACAAGAGCTATCTTGTGGGCGATGGACGAGGGGACTCCGAGGACTTTGATATCGTACTCGTCTGTGACGGGGGCTAGAAAGGAGGTTGTATACCTCTTGGCTTCTTGGGAATAAGCAAAGCAGCCAAACTGTTGGTCGGCGACACGCTGGTTGCCGCGCTGAAGCCAATGAATGCGCGGTGGTCCATTTGGGGAGTTTGTAGGAGGTGAAAAATGCCGTTTGATCGAGCGTTTCTCTATGAGGAGCGCGCAGAAGCTCATTCCGCAGACCAGAAGCACGGTGCCGGTCATTGCCAGAACAAAATACCACATCTGTGGTGTGTCATCCTCTGCGTAGAAGCTTGGGTTATAGAAGCTGGCCCATGTTGCGTAGACGAAGAAGCTTCCCTGGAGAAGGATGCCGAAGAGCGCGGCGCAAAGTGACAGCCGTCTCCTAGGTTGGTAGCCGCCTAAGCTTCCCAGCCTTCCAGCCTTGATATTGAGTGAAAGGTTTGGGAAAGGAGAGAACTTCGAAACGTGGTTGTTGAGCTCTAAATCGTTGTCTGTTCTTCCGGTAATATTGTCTATGCTGTGCTCGAGAAACTCGTATCCGATAGTGCTGGACTGCCTTTGATCGCCAGATTTCATGATCTCACGGGCTAAATAGATGCCGCATGTCGGAGTCTTCAAATGCGACAATGACTCGGCTGTATTATAATAGTCCACAATCATGGGAAAGTAAATGAATTCCAGAATCTTGGGCCTACCAAAGACGCGACAGATGCTGCCGTTGGACCACAGCTCACACACGTCGTCATTAGTTGATGAACACAGCTCTGCCTGAGCAATGCTGTAGGGTTCCTGGGCGCGGCCAACCAATGACTTGAGCCACGGCTTGCCGTAGAGCCGGATAACGGAGACGACAGCTGTTAGAATGCCGAGAGGAGCCATGCCGAAGAGGATGCAATCGATTATGCTGATGCTCTCGCTCAGGAACTGCTTGGTAACCTGTTCACCAAAAAGCGAGATCAATGGTGCGAGGTCGGTCGAAAAATTATCTGCGAAATCGGCCCATTCCTCCGTGTTGGACAAGCCAGCAACCCAGGGGAAGCCCAGGGCCAGGCTTAAAAATATAAGCATGCTAGGGGATGAAGGTAATCAGACAGCGCGTGAGCCGTTGTGTAAGCCGTTGCGTGCACCGTGAAGCGGAAGCTGAGAAGGCTCGAGGGTGAGATCCCTGACCATCTTGCGCTGTAGCCGTCTTATGTATGAGGTGGGGGGTGACAGGGGTTGGAGCCTGGTGAGCCTAATGCCGCTCGGGCTGTGTGTTAAGCGACTCAACAAAAAATAACCAAGTCCCTAATATATCTATGTATGCTTTATATCGCATTCGCTAGGGTCGGGACAATTATTTGTAACTTGCTTGCAGGGCTGACAAGACCCTTGCTAGGCGGAAATGTTACAGGTCTACCTCCAGGGTCGCTGGATACAGTATTATTACTTCCACTCGATCAGGTTGTCAAGTCCTTCAGGGCTGATGAAGCCTTGGCGGTGCGAGTGCGGCCTGCACGGCCCATTCATTATATGACCGGGGACAGTTAATTTAGTCAGGAGTGCAATAACTAGTTCCAGCATAGAATTAAATCTAACTAGCCCGAGCTACCCACTCCACAGCATCAGTAACACCGTCGGAAGCGCAAACTCACACTCATAAGCCACATCCTGGTGTATAATGATGTATACACTGCAACGTGAAGGCTTGCTCGCCCCGCCAATCTCCATCATAGTCCCGCATCGCGTTTGCTCCAAATAACATCAGTTTCGTCCCCAATTTGACATTCCTCCCCCATGCCCATGCCCAAGCTCAATATTCCGGGTTAGGGTTAGGGTTAGGGTTAGGGTTAGGGTTAGGGTTAGGGTTAGGGTTAGGGTTAGGGTTAGGGTTAGGGTTAGGGTTA